>NW_025318772.1:7544363-10138727 GCF_018153725.1 Drosophila mojavensis | reverse complement strand
GATGTACATCAGGTACATCAATGCCAAAGACTGAATAATATGAATTCATTGTTCATGAAATAGAAACATATTCATGACTCAGAGACTGCATGACAGTAGCTGAATGATATGACACTCGATGGATGGTACATGGATGGTGCAACTTGTAGACATCACAACTTGTGGAAATATTGATCAGAGTCTGCTTGCTAAATAAAAGGCATAGCCCTATGAAACGTGTGATTAACTGGCTCAACTCGGCTAGGGAATGTAACAAAACCAATACTTGAACAAGTAAGAAAGTTCTAGTCGAGACTACTCGACTACGAGATCCCCTGAACCCTTGGAGTAATAGCTATTTCAATAACTTTTCGCGTTGTTTGAAAACATGCGAATACTGGATGACCTGCGAGTCATCGAACAAAAAATAAAAATTTTTACAACCACAACATTTTTGGGCCCCTGGCAGAATGTTCAAACATGAACATACATAATAATAAAAATAGAGACAGTACTCGAATAACCTGCGCGTTATCCGACACAAAGCAATAAATATGTCATCCCTTAGTTGCAGCGACCAATGCAGCGTCTAATATATGTAAATGTAACGTGAGCCTGGGCCCAAAGATTCAAAAAAAAGGGACACTTAAGTAAACATCTGGGCACTTGTTTGTGTGAGAAAATGCACCCTTCCAGTGACTGGAAGTAGTTTTAAGAGTCTCTGTTAGGTATATAAGAACTAGGATTTTAAGCAATAAAGAGTTGAGTTAAGATCTTGAATTCGGCAAATGTGGAGTGTTTTTCATTTTAACGCTCTAACATTTTGGTCCTTCGGCGTTCTCTGTGTTTTCCCCCACCCGTGGTAAGAGACACAGAGAAAGGAACCAGCGTCTTAATGCTGATAGTTTTAAAACTCAGCTTAAGACAAAATATAGTATATTACTCTGTTTTCCCCCGCCAGTGGTAAGAGACAGAGTATATACATATATAAACTAAAAGTGGTGCTCAAATTTAAAAAAAGAAAAATTTGTAGTGCTGGTGGGTCTGCATTCCCAAAAAGGGACTAGACCAAATAAAAAAAAAAAAAAAATTTAAAAATCCGAAAAGTTCGGTTCTCTCGTGAAGTGCGGAGAGAGAAAAACAAAAAACAAAAACAAAAATTGAAGTGATTCTGTTCTCTCGCGTGAAGTGCGGAGACAGAAAAAATTAAAAAAAAATAATAAATAAAAATCCGAAAAATTCGGTTCAAAAAAAAAAAAAATCGAAGTAATTCTGTTCTCTCGCGCAAAGTGCGGAGAGGCAGAATACTACCAAAAAGGTTTCTGTTCTCCATCCAAAAAGAGAGACAGAGTAAAACTACAGCGAAATTCGACGAAAGAAAGCGACTCATCAGAACCGTCAGTGGCCAACGGGAAGAGGAATATCACCAAGATCATCAGGCGCCCCCTTCAGAGAAGACTGGATCAACAGGAGGACAGCGCGGATAAAATAAAGATAAGTCGTAGTTTAATTTTTTTTTAATAAATATAAATAAAAATAAAAAGAATGCTGTCAGAAAAAGTGATAAAGCTCTTGAAAATGCAATCGGACTTAGTGTCCAGATTGAAAAAACTAGACTCATCTGAAGAAATTAGGCCACCGAGCGAAATTTTAGGAGAGTTAGAAAAAATAAAAGAAGAATTAGAAAATAATCATACCTTATTGTTAAAAGTAGGGGTAATAGACCATGCATACTTTAACAATAAGGAATTTGATAAAGCGATGAAAAGCATACAAGATTTGAAATTAGAAATTATGAGGGCTGAGAAAGAAGAAGATAAAGATGTGAAGCATGTTAGAGCAGTCACAGTTCACAAAAGCTCTGAAGAAGAAGTAGAGTTTGAAAGCAAAGTCGAACAGTTAAAACTATATTTAGTAGAAGTATATGAGGACATTGCAAAAGGAAACGTAGGAATCTTCGAGATTCGAAAGAATAAAATTAAATATTTATGGAATAAAGTTTCAAAGCTAGTTCAGGAGCTAAGAAATAAATATGTGTCAAACAAAATGTTTGACGAAGAGGTTAATGAATTAGATTTTGATGTGCAAAATGCAATCAGTGCGTTAGAAGCCAAAAAAAGGCACCCCAATTCAACCCATAATCCACGAAAAAATGGATAACCTTCCGGGTCTACCAAAAATTCAAGTCCCAATATTTTTTGGAGATGTCAAAGATTGGGATTTATTCGCTGAATTATTTTTTGCGACCTTATTGATAGAAGAGAAGATTTAACTCCTTCTATCAAATTCAGTTACTTAAAATCCTCATTACGAGGAGAAGCAAAGAGCATGGTTGCTCATTTATTAACGGGGTCCGCAGATAATTATTCTACCGCTTGGGAATTACTTACCAAGCGATATGAAAATAAAAGGAAAATTTTTTTCGGAACAATTGAACCGAATAATGGACCTTCCAAATTTAAATATTGACTCATCCAAAAGTATCAATTATTTTATTGATACAATTAATGAGTCAATACATATAATTAAAAGTAAGGCTCAACTTTCAGAAGAAGTTGATAAAATCTTTGCACACATAATACTAAGAAAATTTAGTAAAGAGGCACTTCAATTATACGAAAGCCAAATAAAAAAGACAAAAGAAATACAATTACTGACTGACGTAATGGACTACTTAGATCAGCGACATTGTTCATTATCCACTTCAAATAAGGAGGAAAAGAAAATTCACTCTGGTTACAATTGTCCTATATGCAAAGTAGTAGGTCATAGTACCACGCAATGCACGAAATTTAAGGCAATGGTCCCAAGAGAAAGATTGGATGCTGCAAGAAAGATACAGTTATGTTTGAGGTGTTTAAGACACACGAATACTAATAGGTGTACAAGTAGCATGAATTGTTACTTTTGTAAGAAGCCTCATCATACAATGTTACATATAAATACAGAAAAAGTTAATACAGTAGTAACAAATGAAGAGGCCTTATTAGCCACAGCGATAATTAAAGTTAAAGCAATAAAGGGGAATTATATCAACTTAAGAGCCTTAATAGATAGTGGATCTCAAAAAACAATTATATCTGAGGAGGCCGCACAGTTGCTAAATTTACCCAGAATCAGAAATGAGACAGAAATAAGTGGTGTCTCATCAGAAAATACTTGTAGGTCGAAACACAAAGTTAAGCTAATAATAAAACCTAGAGAACCAAATAAAGAACAGTTTAGGGTTGAGGCCATCATATTATCAAAGTTAATGAAAGCTCTCCCAGTTAGTAAAGCAAATATAGACATGGCTCAATGGCACAATTTCACTTTAGCTGATCCACAATTTTATAAACCAGGTCGTGTAGACATAATAATAGGTGCAGACTTATATCCACACGTACTAAAAGATGGGATAGTAAAGATAGATGGATTACTTGGGCAAAAGACTGAATTTGGTTGGATTGTATCAGGTTGTACAAAATCAAAAGGTAAAACAACGATAGTAGCGACAAGTATTGCAATAGAAGACCTAGATCGGTTCTGGGAATTAGAAAACGAAGAAGAAGAAGATGTCAAAGAGATAGAATTTTGTGAGAAAAATTTTCAGAATACAACAAAAATTGATTCAAGGGGTAGATATGTTGTAACAATTCCGTTCAAAGAAGAAAATGAATTAGGAGAATCAAAGCCACAAGCTATAGCTCGATTTCTTAGCTTAGAGAAAAAGCTGCAAAAAAATGAAAAATTAAGAACAGACTACACAAATTTCATGAACGAATACTTGCAGTTAGGACATATGATATCTACAAATAAAGAAGGAAAATATTATTTACCACATCAGGCAGTGTTAAGAGATAGTAGTCTGACAACGAAGCTAAGGGTAGTTTTTGACGCATCTGCAAAAACAACAAATAAGAAAAGTCTAAATGACATTATGTGGACGGGACCAAGAGTTCAAAAAGATATATTTGACATTATATTAAAATGGCGACGCTGGGAATATGTAGTATCAGCAGATATAGAAAAAATGTATAGGCAAATAAAAATAGCAAAACATGACCAAGAATTTCAATATATTGTCTGGAGAGATTCTCCAAGTAAAAAACTAAAGAACTTTAAGCTTACCACAGTCACTTATGGTACTGCATCAGCTCCTTACTTAGCCACTAGAGTTCTTTTAGACATAGCCAATAATTGCAATAACGCAACAATTAAAGAAATAATTAAAACAGATTTTTATATGGACGATCTTATGACAGGCGCTGAGTCCATACAAAACTGTAAAGAAATTGTTGAATGTGTTTCCAGTGAACTAGCAAAAGTAGGATTTAATCTGAGAAAGTGGATTTCAAATAAATCAGAAATAATTGAAGAAATAGACAGAAATGAAGAAAATAAGGTGTTAAGCATTGAAGAGAATGAGTCAATAAAAACATTAGGTCTACAGTGGGAACCCCTCAAAGATGAATTCAAATTTAGTTTCACTGACAACAATATTAAAACAATAAATAAAAGAACAGTCTTATCAACACTTGCTAAAATATATGATCCCTTAGGGTGGTTAGCTCCAGTGACCATAATAGGGAAACTGTTTATGCAAAAGCTATGGCTAACTGATAAAAAATGGGATGAAGAACTATCCAAAGAAGAAATCAAAGAATGGAAAGAGTATCAAGATAATTTGAAACATCTACAAAACCTAAGAATACCTAGGTGGGTCAAAATACAAAAAGATATTGAAGTACAGTTTCATGGGTTTGCTGATGCTTCTGAAAAAGCCTATGCAGCAGTAGTATATGCCAAAGTAGGTAATTCGGTAATGATATTAGCTAGTAAATGTAAAGTTAATCCCAAGAAAAATCGTAAAACTATTCCCAAATTGGAACTATGCGCTGCCCATCTTTTGACAAAACTCATTTCTAAAATAACAGAATCGATTAAAATTAATGTTGAAATCTTTGCGTGGAGTGATTCCACTATCACATTAGCTTGGATCCAAAACGGATTGAATAAAAATAAATTCATTAGAAAAAGAACGGATGAGATTAGGAAAATGTCAGAAATTAAATGGAATCATGTAAAATCAGAAGACAATCCAGCAGATATAGCATCCAGAGGAATCAATACTTATAAATTAGTAGAATGCGAAATTTGGTGGAATGGGCCAAAGTGGTTAGCCAAATCAAAGAACCATTGGCCAAAAGAAGAAGAAAATGTAGATGAAGAAAAAATAAGTGTGAACACTATGATAGAAAACTCAGAAAAGAATATAATAGGTGAATTAATCAAACGATATTCTTGTATGCAAAAATTACAAAAAGTAGTAGCATTTATTATTAGATTTATTAAAATCATAACCAAAAAAACGATACAAAAGCCACAAAAATATATAACAGTAGAAGAATTAAATAACGCTAGAATATTAATTATTAAACAACAACAAGCTCATATGTGAAGGTAACTGGCCCTGGGATAATGCCAACGATAACAGCTGCGAAATATCACCATTCAAGCCAAACCGACCGGCGAACTGTATCTATCAAACATTAGTTCATTCAAAAACATACTGGGTTGAATTGGAAGGTAAAAGTAGGTGGTTATTTAAAGTACCGATTAATGAAAAGCTAAGCGTACGATGCAAGGGAGCACAGCAAGAACTAATAGAATTACCAGAACAGGGTGTGTTGAAAATGAAATCAGATTGCACAGCTCGATCAGGAGATAAGACCATAATAGCTCATAATAATGATATTCACACTGAAAAATACGAGAAAATCGCACCCTCATACGTAGGAAAGATTGTTGACGTTCCAAAAATAGTTTGGAACCCATTAGCACTATCAAGAATAAATCATACGAAAGAAATTGAGCATTTACAAATAGCAATACAGCAAATGAAGGAGAGCCATATAGAATTAAAAGGGCTCCATTTTCATCACATATCAGGTCATGCTTCTATGTTAATAAGTATTTTGATTGCATTAATATTAATCATATATACAATAAGAAAATGTAATGTAAAGAGGCGATTAAAAGCTATAACATTTCCTGGTCCCATATAATTTGAAATATAAAAAATATACAGAAAAATACTCGATAACCTGCGCGTTATCCGACAAAAAAAATTTATTCGATAACCTGCGCGTTATCAAACTAATATTAAAATGAAAACAAAAAAGCAAATATATTTTTGGCCCCTCTGGCAGAATGTTTGAAAACATGCGAATACTGGATGACCTGCGAGTCATCGAACAAAAAATAAAAATTTTTACAACCACAACATTTTTGGGCCCCTGGCAGAATGTTCAAACATGAACATACATAATAATAAAAATAGAGACAGTACTCGAATAACCTGCGCGTTATCCGACACAAAGCAATAAATATGTCATCCCTTAGTTGCAGCGACCAATGCAGCGTCTAATATATGTAAATGTAACGTGAGCCTGGGCCCAAAGATTCAAAAAAAAGGGACACTTAAGTAAACATCTGGGCACTTGTTTGTGTGAGAAAATGCACCCTTCCAGTGACTGGAAGTAGTTTTAAGAGTCTCTGTTAGGTATATAAGAACTAGGATTTTAAGCAATAAAGAGTTGAGTTAAGATCTTGAATTCGGCAAATGTGGAGTGTTTTTCATTTTAACGCTCTAACACGCGTCTTTCAGCTTACACAAGAAACACGCACACACACACACACACGCACGCACACACAGGCATACACACATATATACACACATACACACACACACACACATACACAAACAATAACATACATATACACACACAAGCATAAACACGCATGGGCGGCAGTGAGCGCTTACTATGAGAACTTAATTGCTTAATAACTTTTTTGTGGACGTACGATCTTCATGAAACTTTCAGATTATGATTATGACATGGATATGCATGTAATTGCCAAAGCACAAGTCTCTAGTATTTGAAATACGCTTTTTACAAAAGTGTGGGTGAGGGGGTGAATTTAAGGGAAGGGGGTAAATTTTAACAAAAACCGAAATTGTATAAATTGCATACAGGCATACATTAAAAATTTCGAGACTCTAGCAATAAAGGTGTAAAAGATATAATTTTATAACTGGTTTTCGATAAGGTTTTTTATCGATAAAAAAAGATCGGGATGAGTTATCGATTTTTAATGATAAACTTGATATGCGCGCTGTAATTACGAACATTTTAAAAAAAATTTCTTATATCTTCTGAAATCAACGCGTTCATACATACGGACAGACGGACAGACGGACGGACGGACAGACGGACAGACGGACAGACGGACAGACAGACGGACAGGGCCAAATCAACTCAGCTCGTCGCCCTGATCAAGAATATATATACTTTGTGGGGTCTGCCACGCCTCCTTCTGCCTGTTACATACATTTCAACAAAACCATTATACCCTGATTTCCCATTGAAAATGGGTTCAGGGTATAACAAGTAAGAAGACTCTAGTCGAGACTGCTCGACTAGGAGATACCCTCAACCCTCTAATCTGATATTCTAATCAGTCTGCACTTATTTTCGACACACATACATACACACGCACGTATTAGAACGCGCTCTGCTATCTGCGCAGTAAGCAGCAACTGCGCTTGGGCTGCGCTGCAGTGTGGGCAACATTATAATAATTTATTTGTTGAATAATTTAATTTCTAGACGTACAATCTTAATGAAACTTTAAGAGTGTAATCATATGGTGAAAATGTAGGTACATTCCAAAGCACACGTCTCTAGTACTTGAAATACGCCTTTTAAAAAGGTGATGGTGAGGGGGTGGATATAAAGGTGTCTGGGGGGTAAATTTTGATAAAAACCGAAATTATATAAAATACATATAAGTCTACATTTAAAATTTGGAAGCTCTAGCTCTAAAGGTGTAGGAGATATAATTAAATAACTAGCTTTCGATAAGGTTTTTAATCGATAATAAAATATCGGGGGTAGTTATCGATATATAAAGAAAAACTTGATATGCGCGTGATATACACGGACCTAGGACAAAAAATTTCAAGTCTCTAGCTCTTATATCTTCTGAGATCGACGCGTTCATACATACGGACGGACGGACGGACGGACGGACAGACAGACGGACAGGGCTAAATCGACTCCGCTCGTCGCCCTGATCAAGAATATATATACTTTGTGGGGTCTGCCACGCCTCCTTCTGCCTGTTACATACTTTTAACAAAACCATTATACCCTGATTTCCCATTTTCAATGGGTTCAGGGTATAAAAACGCACATTAAGTATGGTTAAAATTTCAATTTCGGTGTATTTAAAAATATAAATTAAATAGAAAGCTCATTTAATAAAATATAAAAATATTTTGAAACAATTAAAAAAGTTTACATCAGCTGTACCGATCGGGCTTCGAACCGCGACTTCCCGCTCAAGCGTCATGCAGCTAACACACTACGCCACCTCACATCTGCAAGTGGCGCTGCCAAAACTCAAATAGATTCACTGCTGCGGCGCCATCTACCAAAACTAAACGAAACTAACAGCTGATGTGATTCAACGAATGTTTCTAGAAGAAGTTTGAATGTATGTGTGCACACGCATACGATGCTGTTGTAGCTGCTGCACGTGCGTTTGTTAATTGGCCAAATATTTGATGATTTTTAATTAATTTTTGACTGAACGGAATTTAATGAAACTTTCAGCATATGATCTACATATTATATTGAATATTTGAGAAATTTCAAAAAATGAAAAATCATTCACAATTAGCTATAGTGGCATCCGACTTGAACTTGAATGTTTTTACTCGACGCAAACTCGACGTCCGCGCTGTATATACGGTCATTTAAAAAAAAAATTGAAGTCTCTAGCTCTTATATCTTCGGAAATCGACGCGTTCAAACATACGGACAGACGGACGGACGGAGACGGACAGACGGACAGACAGACAGACGGACAGGGCCAAATCGACTCAGCTCGTCGCCCTGATCAAGAATATATATACTTTGTGGGGTCTGCCACGCCTCCTTCTGCCTGTTACATACATTTCAACAAAACCATTATACCCTGATTTCCCATTGAAAATGGGTTCAGGGTATAAAAACTGATGGTTGATGTCTCGGCTTTCGGCTGCTATTGAGGCTGCTTGTAAGGCCACTACAGCTGCTGTTGCTGTTAATAACAGTGTCAGTGCAGCTGCTAAAGCCAGCGCTGCTGTTGGAGCTGGTCGCTCGCCAATAGATGGCGCCTATTCCATGAAAATGATAGAAATCGATGATGATGACAATGACGTCAATGATGTCAATGTCAACAATGATGGCAGTCTGTAAAGGCTCAAGAAGAGGCCGACTCCATTGCATCTGCTCAATGTCACCGTTGCCAGAAATTTGGCTAGACAAAGAATTATTGGCGCAGCCCGTTTGTGTGCGTGAAATACAGTGGCAGACGTCCATCCACTGAATGTGAGAGAAGGAAAGGCGATAGCTGCAAGCCGCCACCAAAGCGTGCCAACTGCCAGGGGGAGCATGCTGCCAGTTAACGTGTCTGTAAATGTTTCAAAGGTGCTTACAGGCTGAAAACAACTTCAGCTACGGGCTGTCAGTTGGGCAACAAAATGGTGGTTGAATTGGCACGCAACAAGAGTGACAATGCTGTCATTACTGCTATGACTATTAAACGGCACCTGATCAACGCCGAAGTGGTCAAGCCGTCGTCCAAGCAGCAGCTGTAGCAGTTATTGCAACTGCCAGTCAAGGCAAAGAAACTGCCAAGTCAAAAAAACAGCAACTGAAACAGCAGCAACGACAGCCACTTTATCTGCACTTAGCTGATGATGATGACGATGTTAGTATTGATGATACTATTGAGTATAAATCTCGGCGACATAGAGATGCCAACACTAGCACAAATCAGAAACTAGGCATGTTCATTACCTTCATGCTGGAGGACGCAAGCGTCCAGTAGTCAGAAACGCCAATACATATTTGTAAATTGCAGGAGAGGATTGACAAGTTAATCAATATGATTGGTCTATCATCTCTATTTCAAATGTTTAGGCCACAGTAGCTATTACATATTATTCCCAATTAATGTCTGCCATTTTAATTTGTTTAAGCACTCTAGAATTATATATGAATGTAATGTTAATAATTTGCTCAGCCCTCCGCAAATCGAACTTTGATATGCTCTGCGTAGCATATTTTTAGGAGAGATTCGCTAATCTGCTACGCATAGACAAAGTACGCGAGTTTCTCTTCTACCTAAGCTAAAAATAGCACTAACGGTAAATTTGGGACGCTGTGCCAACGAAATCAAGGGGGGTGCGACAAACTACATTCGTTGCCCACCAGGGCTAAACTTTATTACCCCTCTCCGTGCGCGCCACTGCTCAAGAGAGGCAATAAACGTAGCGCTTATCAGTTCAACTGATTTTTTCTGCGCAAATATATAAAACAAAAATAACTACAACATTCTCGGTTTAAAAGCGCACTTTAATCTTTAAAGTTGCTAGACTAAAGTTGCTAAACTACCGTTAGGTCTCGCCTTTATGTCGCTTCAGGTGCGAAACTTCGTTGTTCTCTCATTAGTTTTATATTAGTTTGCTTATTTTATTTGAAACGTAAAGACAATTTGTAAAAATGTTAAGCAAATATATATTTAAAATTTGGAGACTCTAGTTTTTATCGAGAATAATCGAAAAATTGATTTTGTATTTTCAGCCTAATTTGAACACTTTTGAACCTGGAGACTTCAGATTTACTGTGTATATACTACGCCCCTTCGCCCCCAATTTGTAAAAAAAAGTATTTCAAGTACTTTGAAATGTACACACATTTCAACCATATAATCACGCTCTGAAAGTTTCATAAGGGTTGTCCGTCTACAAATTATTCAACAAGTAACTTCTCATAATAATGCCCACACTGTAGCGCAGCCCAAGCGCAGTGGCTGCTAGCTGTGCAGTCAGCAGAGCGCGTGATATGCGTGTGGATGCATATGTATGTATGTGTATGTGCATGTGTATGTATGCATATGGTTTTGTATGTGTGTATAAATGAAGTGCAGAATGAGTAGAATATTAGCTTAAAGGGTTCAGGGTATCTCCTAGTCGAGCAGTCTCGACTGGAACCTTCTTACCTGTTTTGTTATATATATATGTACATATTTATATTGATTTTTCTGGACCGTGAACGAGAATTATACAGTACAGTACAGTATAGTAACAATATTATTTTTGTATCATTGAATTGTTTGTTTTATTGAAGCATGTCAATAAACAAAAGGGTCAGAGATTATCATTATCAGCGTCGGAATGTAAATTATAAAAATTGTTTCATTAGTCTGTTGGGGACGTTAGACTTTGATAGATCGCGAACATAATTTAAAGCTTACTGAAATGTTGATTGCATTGCTTGTAAATGCAGTATTACTGGCAGCAGTGTGGGCGCTACTTCGATACATAAACAGAAGATACTATATTCTTTCTCTAGCTAAGCGCATTAAGGCAGTGGATGGCAGTCTTTTAAGTGGCAAGGTAGTTGTTCTACCGGGTAAAACAAGATTTGGTAATAACTTTGATGTACTAAAGATGACGCCGGGTAAGTGCGGCCTATTTTATGATTAAATGTGAATAAAATCGGTATATGCTTACCACAGCAATGTTATTTCGTTTTGTCCGTGATGCTTATACTAAGGCCAACGGACAGAGCTATATTTGGTATTTTCTGTTTGCCCCGATGTACAATGTAGTATGCGCTGAGGATGCCGAAGAAATCTTTCAAAGTACAAAGTTGATAACAAAAAATGTTGTGTACGAATTGCTAAGGCCCTTTATGGGAGATGGATTGCTTATTAGTACAGGTAAGGGATTTCACGTCATATAATTATGTTTAATTTATTTGCCTTTAACTTTTAAGATCGGAAGTGGCACATAAGACGAAAGATGCTGACACCTGCGTTTCATTTTAATATCCTACAGGAGTTTTTAGATATTTTCAAGTATATGCATACCGCTTAAAAAGATTTCAGTGTACTAATTGGTAAGATTATTTTAGGGAAGAATGCAATAAACTTATCGATGTTCTATATCGAAATGTGGATAACGAAGTGGATCTCAGTAAGCTTATTCCGCAGTTTACATTAAATAATGTTTGCGGTTCGTATATATATACATATATCCCAATTCAATTAATATATATAATTATTGTGCTTGCTTTTAACAGAAACTGCTCTTGGTGTAAAGCTTGATGATATGATCGAGGGCGCACAATATCGTGAAGCAATACATGCCTTAGAGACTGTCATGGTAGAACGAACTTGTAATCCTTTAATGTACTATTTGCCAATATTTTATCTCTGTGGTAGTTACAAAAAGCACACAACAAATCTAAAGTTGGCACACAACTTTGCTAGCCGCATTATCAAGCGTAAACGAAGTCAAAGCAAGCAACAGACTGAATTCAAAAGTGACATTGGCAAAAAGCAACGATATGCAATGCTAGATACCCTATTGGAAGCAGAGAATGAGGGCTTAATTGACCATCAAGGCATTTGTGATGAAGTAAACACATTCATGTTTGAAGGATATGACACAACTTCCACCTGTCTTATCTTTACCTTGCTTATGTTAGCTCTCCATGAAGATGTTCAAAATCGTTGTGTTGAGGAGCTGCAGCATATATCCAGAGATCATAATGAACTACAAGTTTGCAATTTCAATGAGCTCGATTATCTGGAATGTGTTATTAAGGAATCATTACGTCTTTTTCCACCAGTTCCTTTTTTAGGACGCGTGTGTACTGAAGATACAGTTATTAACGGTTTAATTATGCCAAAGGGGACTCAAATCAATATACACGTGTTTGATGTAATGAGAGATCCTCGACATTTTTCAAATCCCTGCCAATTTCAGCCAGAACGTTTTTTGAAAGAAAATTCGTTGAGTCTGCATCCATTTTCCTTTGTTCCATTTAGTGCTGGACAACGCAATTGCATCGGCCAAAAGTTTGCTATTTTAGAGATTAAAGTTCTACTAGTCTCTATATTGCGAAACTTCAAACTCATTCCTGTGACCCAGCTAGAGGACATAAGTTTGGAATATGGTATTGTTTTACGTTCCCAACAAAACGTGAGAATCAAATTGAAAAAACGTGAAGTATAAAATATTACTAACATTTGGCTTTGTGAAATAATTCTTGTGGAATAATTTGTAACCAAATATATTTTTACGTTTGTAAACAAATCGACTTGAAAAAGTATAATAGCAAGAATTCGTTTTTTTTTAAATAATTATTAGGGTTTTTTTTTTTATATGAATATGCTTTATGTTTGTAAACAAACTGATTTACAGAACTATATAAATTAATTTATTTACAGAACTACATAAATTAATTATATTATAATTTTTAAGTTTGTAATGATATATTCTTAAAATTAATAGTAAAATGTAAAAATATGTTTAAACTGCCAACAAAAAAAAAAAAAAAAAATACCAGAGCTGACATCGATAGTCCACACCCATCAAGCAGTTATCGAGCCAGCACAGAGTTTTGTAGCCAAGTCGTTCTGACGAGCATATTCCGATTAGCTTGGTGCAACTCGTGGCTACATACATATGTGCAGTGTTGCCAGATTAGCTATTTAATAGCATTTTTAGCTATTTTTGAACCCTAAATGCTATGAAAATTTTGAAAATGCTATTAGCTATAAATTTAGCTATTTTACAAACGAATATTTTGAATTTGATTTTAGTATTTAAAGCAAAAAAAAAAAACATTTTTCGATTAAGTCCCAAATTGTACGTAATGATCTGCGCGATACTACCACCACGACTTTGTCGTACTTATACCATCACTAGTTGTGAATTTATACCATCGCTAATTCTTCTTGCGCAGCAATGGCAAATGCTGCCATGATTATACCGTGCCCTCCAAATATTTAAAAATGATTCCAGTTAATCAAAAATATAATTCTGATGATGATTTGGATGTGGACCAAATTGTAACATTATTAAATAACATTTAAAAATAAAATTTAAAGTAAATGCATAATGCATAAAGGTTTCAGCTATTTTGTAAGCTATTTTAAAATTTGTTTAGCTATTTTCAGCTATTTTTTAGAGACGATTTTGCTATTTTTATACTCATTCACGAAAGTGAATCAGTATATTGGTTTTGTGCAATGTCCGTCTTGCTGTCCGTCCGTCTGTCCGTCTGTCCGTCCGTCCGTCTGTCCGTCTGTCCGTATGAACGCAATCTATTTCGGCGCTATTGAAGCTAGAGACTTGAAATTTGGAACACATACTCGTGTATATCTCCGATTTATAAAGTGTTAAAATTTTCCCGATCCGCCCACTAGGGGCGTGGCAAATCGGAAAATGCATTTTCCGATATACCAGAAATCATGTTTGTTGAAGAGCTAGAAAGCTGAAATTTGATATGGAGGTCCGCGTTGACCACCCAAGATCACGAGCTATGGCGGATATATCTACGCCCATTGGGGGCGTGGCAAATCGGATAAAACTGTATCTCCTAAAGTTGTAAACCTAGAATGCTGAAATTTTGCACGTCAGCTAATGGTATGATTCTATAAAGTCTGAAGATAAATTATAAGTCTACGCCCATTGGGGGCGTGGCAAATCGGACCTGAAGATATAGTGATTTTTTGAATTCTCCTATATTTTGGACACTATTGATGGCAGAGACCTCAAATTTTGTATATATACTCGGACTGATCACCCAAGACTAAAAAGTTTTGTCGGATATATGTCCGCCCACAGGGGGCGTGGCAAACCGCAAAAGTTTATATCTCCTAAAGTATAATAGCTAGAAGCTTCAAATTTGGATAGTTGAGTTACTGGTAGCCTCCTCTATCGATTTCCCAAAAATAATTTTTACGCCTCTTTAGGGGCGTGGCATATCGAAAAATACCCTGTAATTTTCACATTTTTTGAGGGTAAGCATTCAAACTTTGCAGTTAGGGTACCGTTATCTCTTTCTAAAAACTGACCAAAAATGAGGTGTCTACGCCCAGTTGGGGCGTGGCAAATCGGAAAAACCTGTATATTCTACAGTATTAGAGCGAAACTTAACTACTAAATTGTTGATGGTATGTGAATGAGTATTCCGCAGTCGGTAACGCCCGACTGCAACGTTCTTACTTGTTATGTCTCAAAACCTGGCAACATTGCATATGTGCATATGTACTCTTAAAAAATATTATAAGTATGCATCTCTTCGAGGGCCAGATGGATATGAAATATATCGACAGGCGTCAGTACAAAAAGTTGTTGATATCTCAAAAGAATTTTAATGCCAATTAATTCAAATATGACAATTTTGTATATGAAAAATTATTTTCTCATTTTTGCGCCTAGCTGTATTACTAAACAGCTAAAGTAATACATTGCAGTAGAGGGTCGTTCGCAGGTGTAATGATTTGGTGAGCAAACTGATCTGGCGTGCTGCAAGAAATGAGCAATAATAATGAGCACATTACGCCCAAGCTGCTAGAACGCAAAGAGCGACGACATTGTAATCTACGACGCAAAGGACGACGCAATCTATCGGACGAGAAAAGCAGCGAGTATGAGCCTGAGCTTTTGGAAGATGGTATAACCATTGGCGTCTTCATATTACTCTGCACTCTCGATTCAATAACCTAGACGTCACTTTGCTCGTCATTGATGTATGTTGAGTGCACATGTTGTCGATGATCAGCTACATTCTGGGCGTAATGCTGTAGTCTACACGCCGCATGCTATCATCTATCTATCGCGTCGTCCCTCGCTACCACAGGTGTACTGGTATTTCCATATATGACGTCCAGTTTTAAGATTAATCTTCGTTTTAGTCCCATACCCAATGTAATATCTAGTTCAATTGTGGGCATGACCGAGTGTCCGATTTGCCGTGCCTGTTTACCAGGTTGGGACGACTGCTGTGTGCATGGCGAAAACATTGTGAAGCATTTAGAAAGTAATCCTGAGCGCGAGATTGACAGCATTAAGTGGCAGCGCGTGATTAAGACGCTTAATACATACACAGGTCACTGCACACTGAAGAGTTGAAATTGGTATGAGTACGAGCTGCTCGTTCAGCAGGCATCGACAAGTCTGTTAGGATGTGAACCTTTTACATCTGATGTAGAGCTGCGAGCTCATCATGACTCAAGGCGATCGGATCTCGTTTCATAGCAGTCTCCACAATTTACGCCCGCTGGCTAAGAATGCATGCGATCACTTAATTCTTGGTTCCAGTGCTCCGCCGCAAAGTGGACCCGAAAACCATAGTTCTTGGACTATAAGTTTTCGTATGCCAGATATGATGCGTTAATATACCTTTTTAAATCTATTAATAACATTTAGATAGATACACAACTAGAAAAATAAAATTATAAATATTAATTAAGAGTAATGTTTATTGTCATTTGCCGTTATTACATTACAGTTATTACATTAGCTCATTAGTGTGACAAACGAATTATCTGTAGTAAAAATTTTAATAGTATCAACAAAGTTATCGATACGCCAATGTGTAATTGACTTTATGGAACTAGTTCAAGTGTTGGTCAAAATACAATAAAAAAAAAATACATATATAGAGACAATAAAAAATACCAATATGTATTTAATCTTATTGATATAAATATCCATATGCTGATTAATATTTATTTACTAAAATTGAGTGAAATAAGCAGTGAATATTATTAGCCATATTAAATAAACAAAAATATATTAAATTTCATTGTTTGCTGTTTTGGTATAAAAATATAAACAGTAATTGTGCAAATGACTTGTGCATTTGTCAGTAATCGATTTGAAAATATATATCGATATTTCATGCTAACATCGCTAGTGCAAAGTGTATTTAAAAGCCGATGCACACGGTGTTCGGGGCTAAATAGTAACAGAGGCTGACAAGTGCGATAGTCGGGACAGTGGCAGGCAATCACTTATCAACAAACGGGATTATTAGCTTGAGAAAAAGGAGCAGCAATATCAATATGATACCAACAATAACGAAAAATTACCAGAACGTGGTCATCAGCACGGGCAACATTATCAATAACGAGCTGGGACAGCGCAAGTCTAACGAGGAGTTGTACGATGGATTGAAAATCACCCTGCACAACAATCCAAATTCAGAGAGCGTGGTGGTTGAGATTGACAAGCGGCATGGTCGCGTGCTCTGTGCTACGCAGGAACTGAACAGTCGACTGACAGAAAATGGACGCAATGAGATTAGCATTGGTGCAAAGATATTCCTCAACAAATATTCGACGGAGTGCATCAATCAGGCCGTTGAAGCGTTACTCAACATACTCAATGTGACGCATGTGGACAACGTGGTGCTCGCTTACCATCCCAATGCTTCGACCGTTGCCAGCACAACAACATTAGCCACAACAGCTAAAAGTCCCTGCTCTGAGGTGAGCGAAAGCGGAAGCAGCACCAGCGTTAGCGATGCGGCCAACAGCTGGAGTGCACGTAATGGTGAGCAGGGTATAGAAGAACTGAAGTTACTCTATAAATGCTTGGAGAAATACGCACTTAAAGAGCAAATCAAACAGTTGGGCATTGCCGATCTCGATGCAAAGACTTTGGCTGAGTTATACAAATCGGCTGAGGTGGTGCCCACCATAGCGCAGGTAAATCTGGCCACCTGCTGCGTAGTACCAGCCGAACTGCATGAATTCTGTCGCGATCATGAGTTGGTACTTAATACACACAGCGATCCGGAGCTTCTTTTAGCTGAAGAGCAATTTGCATGCTTGGCCCCCGGCTATACAATCGATTGGTGTCTGCGTTACCAAGTGCATGTCCGCTGTCGCAGCGTCCTCACAGCCAAGGGCTATATAGTGGGTGCCTCCCAGTCGAGCAATGATAATTAGAAGTGGAATGAAAGGCTGACAATACCGAACTTCTGATATATATATATATATATATATATATATATATATATATATATATATATGTATATATATATTTATTTATATACGTATATGTATCATTGTATGTATGTATGCATGAAATACTGTACTTATTGTTTGTTATACAAAACCCAAAATCGAGATGAGAACAGAAGTGAGTGATACTCTAGCAGTGAGTGAATACTTCAAACGATTTGATTGTGTACAGTTTTTCTTGTTTTTTTTTTTTTAATTTTTTATAAACAGTTATTGAAACCATTAAATTGCTGTATTGTTTCTGTAACTGGTAGCAGGTTTGTGTAATTGTAATACAATATAAATATAAATATAAATATAAACATACATACATGAGTGTTATTCAAATCTTTTCAACAGTAATCACCAATTGTTATCGTCAGCGTAATACGAGACCTGAAGCAGACTTTCCGCATTTGTTCTCTTTGTCTAGGCTTATGTCTAGTCTGTAGTCCCGTATTGATCACGTGGCTTCGCTGCTTGTCATTTAGTTTTTTAGTTTAGATTAATAACATCTAATCGCACATAATGGAAAGGTATTTTAAATATATTGTTGTTGAGATGCTATCTGATAGGAAGTCGAATAAGTGCCACCGACCGACACTTCAATATGCCATAAGAGTTAAAAAATAAACAAATAGTGAAATACTTACAATTAATAATAACTCTAATAATTTATTCCGAGCTAAACTAGCAATCAGTTGAGCATTATGGCGGTCATAAATTATAATGGTGTAGCGCATGGAGGTGTAGCGCATGTATTCTGTCGATCTGACTACATATTGAATGTATGGGAAGGCGCATATGAATGCACATGTATATATGTATTGTGTGTTCATACAATGTATGTACATAATATATACATACCTTCTAACACACAGGCATAAGAGTAAACTAATAATTGTCCAATCTTACATGAATGTACATTCTTAAGTCTACATACATGTATATGCCTATATATACATGTATGTACATACAATTATAGATTTAATAATTTCACAACAACTTCAAGTGTCTAAAACAATATCATTATAATAAAATTACTGCTGCGCTGTTTGTAGCGACTGCGATGTCGCCATGACTTGCGTTTCCAACTTATAAGTGGAAGGGAGTCCGCTATATAATGAGCGCGTGAGTCAGGCAAATATTGACTTAACGATCTTCGTGGGTGCTTTTGTGTGTTAGTGTAGTGCAGCTCCAGGCGAAGGGTCTGAAAGAAATGCAACTAATTTCAGAGGTTGTAAGTGACAAGCGAGTATAAGAGTGGCATTGGCCATTTTCGCATATACATACATACATATATAAAATGAGGAGTTTGTGTCCATTTTTATACCCCGGACCCATTGATAATGGGAAATCAGGGTATAATGGTTTTGTTAAAAGTATGTAACAGGCAGAAGGGGTGACGAGTTGAGTCGATTCGGCCCTGTCCGTCTGTCTGTCCGTCCGTCCGTATGTATGAACGCGTCGATCTCAGAAGATATAAGAGCTAGACTCTTTTTTTGTGGACATACGATCTTCATGAAACTTTCAGATTATGATTATACCATGGATATACATGTATTTTCCAAAGCACAAGTCTCTAGTATTTGAAATACGCCTTTTACAAATGTGATGGTGAGGGGGTGGATATAGGGGTGGGTTTAAATTTTACAAAAAACAAAATTGTATAAATTGCATATAAGTATACATTTAAAATTTGTAAAGATGTAGGAGATATAGTGTTATAACTGATTTTCGATAAGGTTTTTTAATGGGATGAGTTATCAATTTTAGGTGATAAGCTCGATATCCGCGCTGTATATACGGACATTTAAAAAAAAATTGAAGTCTCTAGCTCTAATATCTTCTGAAATCGACGCGTTCATACATACGGACAGACGGACAGACATACGTACATACATACAGGGCCAAATCGACTCAGCTCGTCGCCCTGATCAAGAATATATATACTTTGTGGGGTCTGCCACGCGTCCTTCTGCCTGTTACATAAATTTCAACAAAACCATTATACCCTGATTTCCCATCGAAAATGGGTTCAGGGTATAAAAACAATATGCTTAAGTCAAAGCCCACCAGGTAAATCAAAAATACATATATAGTTATTTTAATTTTAATACATAATAATTTAATAACACCATTAACATTTGTGAAGTCTTTATTTAAATTAATTGAAGAATTTGTCTTCATCGTCTTCCTCGCCTTTACACTACTCTTCTTAGGTTCTTCTAGTACATTTATTTGTTCAATATGTCTGAATTTTTTATTAAAAATTATATTGTATATAGTTAACGGACACCAAAAATATACACGGAGTAGTATAGAATATATACATTTTTTTTTTTAGTCTTTTTTAATTTTATAACATCATTTCATATAGAGTTTTATTTGATAAGACCTTTTGCTAGGCTGTTTTTATTTAGCAATTCTATTAAACGTTTACTGAACACTAGATATGTTATATATTTATTTTTGTTTATGTATATAATATATTTTTATATAAATATAAGCATATGTGCTACATAATCATATCCGACATTTAAAACCTTAATCAATTTACAATTAGATTGCGTCATAAACAGTTATTCCACTCTGTAAACAATCTTTTGGGGAACGGACGGCGGTTTTTATATTCATTTTTGTTGAAGTACTTCAATTCTTGACTAAATAACAAATACAATTAATTTTAGCTAACACAATTCGTTGTAATATCTTTTTATTTTTACTCTTATGGAGCGTTGGGCATTTGGGATTTCAATTTCAAGTCATGTTCGTTGATTTGGGACTTTTTGGTTCATCCAAAAATAAAAAGTTTATCAAAAAATGTTTAATAAATATTTACAAAAAATGTACATATTTCTCTCTTTGTTTTGTTCTTGTTGGTCTCATCTTAAGTGATTCAAAATTATCATATCTATATTTTTATAACGAGATATATATGTATGTACATATATACGTATGTATACTATTACATTATAATGGACTCTTGTTTTAGAATTTATTCCGTATGTATGTATAGCACTTCTAGCTATAATAATGTTGGACAATTTGGATATGTGAGTGTATTTAAATCTAGAGTAAATAGAATGAGCTAATACACTCACACCTAGAATATTTGAATAACATATATTTATGTAATTATAATACTCTTGTTTATAAACACATACCACGGGCATGAAAAGTAACATAGGACAACAGAACTTAAACCTGTTTATTTTAACTTTCATTTTATAAACACAAAAATGCCATTGCTAATATCTCTTCAATTATCTTTTTCTGAAATACACTAAAAAATATATATTTGCGTTTACCAGCTTTACAATCTATAAAGTAATCTTAATGTTATATTAATATTATTTAATTCAAATTGGAAATGACTTATAATAATTATTTAACACATACAATACGCACATTGAGGGAGTCTATAATTTTATGGTATATATATTTGTTAATATTTTTAAAAATTATTTTTGCTTCCTTCAACATTTAGATTTATATATTAAAAAAATGTGTGCTCCTAAAAATTGCCACAAAAATACAATCAAAACATTTAGTTTGCTAAGCTACAAAAATTCATTATATTATGTATATGTATAATATTGGTGTAATCTGTTTCACTTATATTTAAAGTAGTTCTAACACAACTAACAACAATTTTTACGCTTTATTTACATATTTATGTGTGAATACGTGTACGTGGCTGTCTGTGTTAAGCTGCTTATTATATAATACCATTTTATTACAGTTTCTTAGATATACATATACATATGGGCATTTCTCCAGAAAATTCTATTCTTTGAAGCGTGCGAGTCCCTTGTTTTTTTTTTTTTTTTTTTTTTTTTTTTAATTATCTTGAAAATTTACTAAATATATTGCTAATCAAAAACTATAAAAGTCATTATTATTCAAAATAAAAAAAATAGTAATGTTGGCATTTGTTTAGCACATTATTTGGTGCGTTTTCAAGATAATTACAAAAAACTAAAGGGTTGACATGCTTCAGATTTCCTGTAGAAATATCCATATGTATCTATCTTATCTTTTTTTCTCATTTAGCATACATATGTAGGTGATTCAGTCTAATTTGGGGAATTGGTCGTCAAACTTGTTTGGGCACAGTGAGCACCCATTAAAGCAAACACCAAATCAAAAAGCCAACAATAATACTCATGTGGGTAAATTGGCGGTGTACAAGTACACATTTTGGTCGGTATACCAATATCTGTTAGCTAACTGTGTTAAAATAATCTACAACGAGCCAATTGCTTTTGTTTTTAATCGAAGATTGAGTTCTTGAATCCTGTGATTCAATAGGAAATATTCCTTGTAACGCATTCTTCATTCAAAGATAGAAGTAGATAGAAAGTAGTATTTTAAAATAGTTTTTTGATTTTCGCATTGTTAGCATTGTAGCGTAATGTTATTTTTGGGTAATAGTTTATTATTAGTTTAGTAAGGATAAGGAGTGTTATATATTGAGCCACGAAGCTATATATTTTTAAATTATTCCTTTCTATTCAATCTATGGAAAAATCAAATTAAACACTGTGCAAACGATATTGTGGTAATATGCTTGCATTAGTCGTAGACGTATAATTGTAGTGTCTATAACTGATCATAGCATATACATACATATAAATTTTATATACAAACTTGAAGGTATATCAAGCTCGCACTTTTGGTGGACAGTTACTCTTCTACGGTCGCTTTTTTAGCTCTTAAATCAAGTGGGATTTACGATTAGAGTGCTCAATGGCTGCGAGTAGCTCATGCTTTTGTCTCACATATAAGCGACCCTTCTTCCAGGGACTCTGCAGCTGGAGAGGCTTAAAGTCATCACGAAGGCATCGCTCTCGAGCACCAATAACTGCTACAAGGCAGAAGTTATCGAGCATATCAGTATTATAAATGGGTCCTTTACTTCCCTTTAGCACGGCGGCCATGTTAAGCTGCTTGACAACCAGATTGATCACCTCTCTAGCTGTTGTCTTCGGCGTTACATGAAGCTTGAGGCTTGTTCCGCTGGCCAATCCTGTGTTGTAGGCGGTATACACCTGAATGATGCCCGCACCTGTAGTACCGACTGCCTGCTCGGCGTTTAAGCTGGAACAGCTGGCGGTATCCTCCTCGCTGCTTTGATGGGTCAGACTTTTGATTGAGGATGCTTTCGAGGTGCTGGGAGCTATGGAATTTAATTCATTGCTGCTTAGAAGCTTCAAATCTGGTTGAAGGGCAGATAGAGAGCTTTTCAAATAGAGTGCACTCTCACGCAAATTGACACTGGATGCAGCCTTCAGCCTGTACTCCGCGCCTGACGGCTTCAGCGCCTTGTGTTCCAAATCTCCAGAAAAGGCAGAGATACTTCCCGCTAGATACGGCACTGAGCTGGAGCAGTGCACCGTGATGAGGGGTGTGGGAAGGGGTCCAATGTGGGAACTGGTGCGCTTACGCTGTGCCGCTGCAGCTGCTTGTGAATGACGAAGTGCATCCGCCAGCGTATCATCGGAGCGCGAAGGGGGCAAAGCAAACACACAGTTACTGCCATCGGAGGCAGAGCTACGTGCCGTATACGCGGAGCTCACAGAGTCGCCGCTGTTCTTACGTAGCGAAACATCTGAACAGGTTGAAGCAGTATATTCGCTGACTCCTACCTGGAGCAACTGTGACTGCTGTTGTTGCTGCTGTTCATTTAATGGCTGCTTGTCAGCTGCCTCGAGAGATGTAGCCTGTGCGGAGGTGGGTGTCAGTGCGTTCTGCCCCAGATTCGTTTCGGACTTGGAATGCTCTGGATTGCTGTTTGGCTTGTCACCATCCTCATTAACACCTGGACCTGGCCAGCTCCCGCGACCTGTCTTGCTGCATCTGGAGTCGCGAAGCGGTAGTTGCAACAAGTGCTTATCCTGCTCCTCGACAAACTTCAGTATTTCACGCATAGCTAACGCTGGCTGAGCATGCTTATTTCGAGCATATGCAACCACATCCATTAACCAGCGCACGCTTTTCCATACGAGCGAGAGGTTTGAGCTGAGGTCCTGCAGTGTTGCTAGTCGCTCCTTGGCCGCCTGCAATTCACTGCTAGAGAAGGCCTCGCGATGCGAATGGGTGGCCAGGGCAGTATCCAGCTCCAGGATGCAGGAGAGTCGCGCATATTTCTGCACTATGGCCGGCTGATAGGTACGTAAATGGATCATCTCGAAGGCCTGGATGCTAAGGCTGACGAACTCATTGCGCTGTAAGAGCAACTCCGATTGACCGGGTACGGCGCAAGATGCCTCCACCGAGGGGCAGACAATAAGAAAGCTAATGTCGCGACTAAGCTCGATTATTTCCACATCGTAGAGGCGATGCGTTGCAGCTTCCGTTGGCTTAATGCTCATACCATCCAGCAGCTTATGCACTGCTGTGCTGAGATCGTGTAGGAAAAGACACTGCACCTCGTTGGCTTGGTCATCGCCATTGCCATTCCTATCGCTAGGTGCACTGAAGTCGAGATGTAGTCGAACTGATTTACTATTTTTAATGCGATGCAATACTTGCCACTCCTCGGCGGTAACGTGGCTATTCTCGCGCACCTTGCAATGGGGCAGTACATTGGGCGTCTTCACCGGCACAACCACCTGTATCTGATCCATTGAGCATTGCATCTTCAGATAGCCCAAATAGAGGCCTGGGTCAAGTCGTTGTAGCGCTGCCTGTTGATAATCTATCTGCTCCCCAATGCTTGATATAAGCAGCTCATTAATTGTGTAATCCTCATGCAAAGCGCCCAGTTTTTTTTGCAACTTGCTAACGGGTAGCCAGCGTGAATTTATAATAGATACAGCCTTCTGACTCTTCACCGACTGTATGCAGGTGAGCACCACTGTGCCCTGTGTGTCTCGAAGGGGTTTATAATACAATTGGCCGAGATCCGTAATTCCTAGCGCAGATTGCATCTGACAAACGGCTGACAGCAGCTTAGTGCGAAAGTGCACGGGTGAACTGAGATTCCGTTCCATGTCTGTACGAAGGGACTTCACATCCTCCCATGTGCACGCGACCTTCATCAGCCAGTAGTAGTCCATGTGTAGGGCACTCGGATAAGACTCATCGATTTCGATAACAGGCGGAAAATCCTCGCTGGTGACTAGCACTTTGTCATCACAGTGAACGATGCACGAGAAGTAGATGCCACTATTAAATATATTAAAGTTAGTTAGGTGCTCCTGGTATTACAGATGCGTGTTATCTTACCGTCGCAACGTCTTTTGAAACTTAGAGGTGACAGAGAATAGTTGCTTAATAGTAGTTTTCTTTTTGGGATTGCGTCGTTGCACGTTGCTGGGATCCAGGGTAAGTTCAGACACATCTGCAGGCCGAGCTAAGCGCACAGCCGTAAACAGATTGTCTAGCATGCATTGTCGACCATAAAATCGATTCTCCCGATTTTCCAGGTCACGCCATGCTATTCGAAAGATAATAAGCATGTAATTAAGAAAGAGATTAGAGATTAGATTCCCATAGTAAGTCCAAACTTCAGCCAATGCGTGTTTATGTGTGCGTGGGTATACCTGTGTTTCTTGTGTAAGCAGAAAGGAGCGAATAATTTTTTAAATAGCAGTCTCGACTAAAGCTTTCTTACTTGTTATTTTTATTTCAAACCATGTTCACAAAACTATTTTATCCTGGTTTGTCAATGTTAATCGGTTCACAATAAACAAAAACAATAGTATAAAATGGACCCTCGGTTATCAAGCTCCTCGGATACGGAATATTTTGCATAACGAACAGATATTTTTGGGAAAGTAAGTTTCCCTTAATGTTTCAATGATCAGTGTTTCATAAAATGTTCAATCTGTGCTTAACAACAAAATAGGGGAAACCCCAAATACCCATTATAGTGCTGTCCAATGACCGTTTAGCGTTTCTTGCATGAAATTTAGCTCCAAAATTTGCGCTTGGGTTAACGAACGATTTTATCTAAGAACTTCTATATGATGTGTATTATTTTGATACTAAGAATATGTAATAAGATTGATACTCACTTGACGGCACAACGCTTGCAGGCACCGAATTACGGTAATTACCCCAACCCTTGACATTACCGCAGGCACCACGTAGAAAGTAGCGACGTCCTTGGGTAAGTCCTGTTATGGGGCAGTGAGCGCCCATGGTGCCGTGAAAGCTAATCCACTCGAGAAGCTCGCGCTCGCCAACAATGTTACTAAAGTCGGCACGGGTTGACCATTGAACTGGTTGAATAACGAACGAATAAATGGGGATCAAAATTAAATCTAAGATAAAGCCCCCTGTGGACCTTTTGTTGCTTACCTTTAAATTTGGTAGCTATGGCTCCCTCGTAGGGCTCGAGTATTTGCAAGCTGATGGAATTGTCACCGGTAACATCGACAACAACTGAGGCAGGAGCATCTGGTGGTCGGGCCTGGTCCCAGCCGAGCAGCAAGCGACGTAGTCCCTTGACCTTACGTTCCCAAATGCCAATCTGTTTATCCACCTCGTTGCCCGTACATCCGGTGACTGAGGAGCCCGTATTGCCTGAAGTCAAAGCCAAAATTAAAGTAAAATAATTAAGGCTGGCGTCGAAAGTAGGCTATAATTACCAATTATAATGCTAGATATGGAAGGGCGCGAGCTAAAACCGGGTGTACAAAGACCATCTGGTCCACTGAGATCATGAATACGAGACTCCGCGTCTTTAAGCAGGCCGTTCAGCTTGGTGCCAATGCTATCCACGGAAACTGTTCATGTTATAATAGGAACAGGTTGGTCAATAATAAATATGCTTAGTTTATCTCATCTTACATTGTGAGCCATCTAGAGCGCCATGCTGCAGCAGCATCTTGGTCATGGAGCGATTGTTGCTGAGGACTGCCACATCGAGTGCTGAGAGGCCATCTATATTGATGCTGTGGGGTAGGGATATAATATACATTGATTATTTGAAAAAAAAAAAAAAAATAAGAAAACAAGTAAAAAGACTCTAGTCGAGACTGCTCGACTGGGAGATACCCTGAACCCTCTAATCTGATATTCTAATCAGTCTGCATTTCTTTTCGACACACATACACACGCATGTATTAGAACGCGCTCTGCTTACTGCGCAGTAAGCAGCGACTGCGCTTGGGCTGCGCTGTAGTGTGGGCAACATTATAAGAATTTCTTTGTTGAATAATTTAATTTCTAGACGTACAATCTTAATGAAACTTTTAGTGCGTAATAATAAAATATCGGGAGTAGTTATCGATATATAGAGAAAAACTTGATATGCGCGTGATATACACGGACCTAGGAAAAAAAATTTCAAGTCTCTAGCTCTTATATCTTCTGAGATCGACGCGTTCATACATACGAACGGACGGACAGACAGACGGACAGGGCCAAATCGACTCAGCTCGACGCCCTGATCAAGAATATATATACTTTGTGGGGTCTGCCACGCCTCCTTCCACCTGTTACATACTTTTAACAAAACCATTATACCCTGATTTCCCATTTTCAATGGGTTCAGGGACCTAGGAAAAAAAATTTCAAGTCTCTAGTTCTTATATCTTCTGATATCGACGCGTTCATACATACGGACGGACGGACGGACGGACAGACAGACGGACAGGGCCAAATCGACTCAGCTCGTCGCCCTGATCATGAATATATATACTTTGTGGGGTCTGCCACGCCTCCTTCCGCCTGTTACATACTTTTAACAAAACCATTATACCCTGATTTCCCATTTTCAATGGGTTCAGGGTATAAAAAAAAAAAGAATAATGGTCGTCTAAGGAAGAACAGAGCAAAAAAAAGGGAAGAATATAATGAAAACCAAGAATGTACTTCTTCCTAAAGATTGGAGTTCTAAAATATATTCTTAAAGAAGGACAAGAGTTACTAGCTCAGGTCCTACTGAGCAGGTTAAAAATCAGTGTTAATTGATTTGTATTTACTGATTTACATATATAATCTTAAGCTGCGTTTCAGAAAAGATAACTTTGACAGGTCATTGTTGACCAACTCAATTACATCCCGCTTTTGCTATCCATCTTCATATTTTTTTCCGGACATACCTATTGACATCTACATCGGTGGATTCTAGTATGGTTCGTGCTTTCTCCAAATGTCCATGCTCCACCGCTGAGATGAGAGCTGTCAAAAATCAAAGTGTGAATAATTATGTTGGATATGCAACAAGCTAAGAGTCTTCGTATTTGAGCTAGAAATTAGTTGGGAGTGCAAAGAGCGAGCAGAGCAGAAATGTGTTTACCGTGCAAATGAAGATTGCTTTGAGTGAGCTTGTCTAGCTGTGCCTGGGCAAGCTTCACTTGTTTCTTAGACATTTTGCTGACACGTGGATGTGGTGTATTGCCAGCAATTTTATTGCGCAGCTGTACAGGAAGCCGATGTATTGATAACTGTTGCTGTTGTCCATTTGTTGAGGAGTTCTCATCAATGTCTTGTCTCTGATCCTCATCGTGCTGGTCCCGGAGCTTCGCACTCGTCACACTCTTCTGGGAGTGACGAGAGATGATCAGCTGTGGACTGGACTGTGGTTGAGACTGCTGCTGCTGTTGAGGCAGCAGGAATTCCATTTCGCGCAGATCTTGGCCGTGACATGTAATGGCGGTTCGGAGTTTGGCTACAGTTCCATGATGGTTAAGTTGCTCCGACCAACGAAAACTGGCGGTAGGATGACAGACGTGATAGCTGTCCTGATTATTGTTAACCTGACAATCAAAGGACTGCTTCAAGCGTAGTTTAACAGCCCCTTCCTCACTAGAGTTTTGCAAAATGTTGTCTATGTGCACAAATTAAGAATTGAAGATTGGGGTTTAGAATAAAAATTATAAATTTCAAATTAAATGAACATCTTATCAATTGTGAAATGAAAGACTAATTAGAAATTATGCTTAAATAAATGAATATATATAAATGTAAATAATCCAAACCAATGTGAGTGATATATATAAATACAAATGTCTGTTTTGAACGCAATTTTCATTGATGAATTATTAAACCGAAATATTTGCCTTCGTTTTTATTTATTTTGTTGAATGACTAGTAGGCAATTTTAATAATTTTTTTCAGCACTCTGTATATATTTATGTGTATGAGAATGTGTTCTAGATGTGCGAGTGTTTGAGATTGTGTTATGTATATGTATGTGTGTGTTGCATGTACTCAAGCATCGCTGGATTAGATCGCCTTGGCCGTCAAGCAGCGTAAGTATCACCCAAGCAACCACCGGTAGCCACCCAACGACCCACTCAATAAAAACCCCATAAAATTATATATAAGACTTGAACTGTTTGAGAAAAGTATGTGACATAATCTACAAAGAGACTGGACGGATTTACATAGATGTACTGTTATTCCGTAGTATACGATTTTGTATATAGCCATATACTGCTATATATGTGGGTGAGCTGTTATATATGTGGGTGGGCTGAGTGAATCGCCGGTGCTACTTGCTTACCATCGTTGGCAGAATGACCGCGTTGTGCTATGCACGTCGATGTCGCTACTGCCGTCGCAGTCGGCGTTTTAAGCTGGCAAAACTTGGTGAGCTCGTTGAGCGTGTGAAACGATTTTTGGCGTATGAAATGCGCAGGCGAACGCAAACAGCTGCCCATCTGAAGCTTCTGGGGGACGTGGTTATTATCATTGAAGTCGCTATCATTGTGGCTTTGGTGGCATCTGCAACATCAGACAACACATCCACAAAATTGTTTTTATTTAAAACTTAATTATGTAATTGTAACACGACGTTTCTCTATTATGACCATTTGGGAGCAGCCTTAGTCCAGATGGATTCAATAGCATTAATAATGCCCTTTCAAGCCACATAATTCATACATATATACATGTATACGTTGGCTATACTCAATATTGAGTACAGTCATACAAAGCTATTTGAGACTAGTTATCTGAATGTAATTTATATATATATACATATACATATATATAGTAAATATACAACACTTCTCTTTATACAGCTGAGAAACAAGTAATATGGTTTAGTATATTCTCAATGATTATCACAGCAACAATATTCACTGGAAAACTATAAATATTAAAGGTAACTTTTTATTTTTTTTATATATTTTTTTTTTTTCAAATTAAAAAGAAGACTTATCCTTTCCCACTTCCCTCCTTCTCACTTATGAATATTCACAGCCTAAAGTTAGACACCTACGAATGTTTAGGTGAGGCATCGGCTTTCGGATTGTAGCCGTGCGCATCCGTGTAGTTCCATAGATGCCCTGTGAGGCGTAGCACGTGAGCTCGGTCTGTACTGGATCTGAGTGAGATTTCTCCGCCGTATCACTTGTGGCTTCTGAGTAGCTCTCAGGTATTTGCAGCAGTTTGCAGACTTTGCGAGGGAGTGCTGCGCCAACAGGCAGTGTGGACATGAGGTGGTTAATGCCTAGAACGTCATCCTCATGTAAACGCTCTTGCAACATGGTTTTGTTTTTGCTTTTGGTCAGCACAGCAACTTTGTCAATTTCATGCCACATGGACAGAGCTTGGACTGCCTTCGATTTGCTGACGGTTCTGCAGCTGCGACTTCGCCGATGCAAATGCGGGCGAAGTTTAAAAGGTGATTGTAGCGGTAGGGCTGGGCTTTGCAGCTTGCTTTTGAGGCGTCGCAACGAGGCGCGCACCGAATGCGAGCGACGCAATGCTGACTGTTGATCAGGATTTTCATCATGCTCTCTGTCGTTTTCTTCTAGTTGTTCCTGTTTATTTTGCCGCTGCTGCTCTTTAAGTTTGGCATAGGAGCTCATTGCACGCCGTCGTTCCATTCCTTACCACTTCTCTTTTAAGTTTTTATTTCATCGTATACAAATTAAACAATTTCAATATTACTTTTTCGTCAGTTACACGAGATTCTGTAGCGTTCGTCGCGGTTACAAAATGAAAACTGAGATATTTTTCGATTTGATTTCATTTTACTCCACGTTTAGATATTGTTATCTCTTTCTCATATCCACGTATACATATATTTCCTTTTTTCACTGTCCTTGTCCCTCTCTCATTCACTTAGGTAGTGAGTTGTACACAACGATGTTATTATACATCGGGGTTGATATATATATATGTAGTTAGGTAGTTCGCTTTACTCTCTGCATGCCTCTCTTATTCTATTCCCCTCTCTATTATTCCCTCTGCCTAACCCCTATATGAGTTCAGCTGAATTGTCTTGGAAATATTGATGTGTTGATCTCCGACTGATCCACGGGTTTTTTTTTTTTTTTTTTGAAAGTTGGCTTATATAATTGTTCACAAACAGTTAACATTTTTATCGAAGCGAAGAAAAGTGTAAAAGATATTCGAAATACATCTATCATTTAAATATTCATAAAATACGAATGGCAAGCAGATCTTTTTAACATTTAAAATAAACTTATTGATAGTAGTCGCGAATATCCGCCTTAAAAATATAGTTCTTTGAACCACTGAAAACACATTTATATTAGAGGGAAGTATTCATAATTGTACCTGCGGCGGGGCATGTGTCTTTTCAAAGAAATCCCTGATCTTTTGTTTGTGATTGCCTATCGTTATTATTATTTTCGAAAATATACGAAGTTAGTTACTATAAATTTTAAAGTTCTTAAACTTTAAAGCTTAAATTAAAGCTTTTTGGTATCTACACTAAATACATGTTGGTTCACATGAATCCTTAGTGTTCCCGGGGTATCCTGTGGCTCAACTGCATATCGTTGCCTAGTTTAAAATGCACACATCGCAAAATTGGCGTTGCTCGACATAAATCAGAGTACATAGTCAGCATAAAGGCCAGTTTTTTCGCTCTCCCAGAAAAATAACGTAATCCACTTAACAGCAGACAACATTGTTGATAAGATAGGGATAATTTCCAGAACTCTTTAGACCCTCACTCTTCCCTGTATCCTATCCTCTGATATGTTTTATGCATTTATGTGGAAATGTATTCTGCCATAATTGCCAATTATAAAATACATTAAGTCCAAGACGATTTCATTTAAATAAATATGTCGCTTCCTTAATAAAAAGGCAGTTTTTGAAAATTCACTGTAGACTTCTGAAGAAATTGCTTAACAGTGTTCAAAATGTCTCTGTGGGTCACCCTATTGCTACTTCAAGAGCTAAAAGCATATTTTATGTCTGTCCAATATGAAACCGCATTGTAAGTGCGGAACCCCTCCACGAGCTCTGTCTTGTGTGAACTTTAGCGGAAACGCCAATTGAATTTAAGTAACCCGACATTATAAATATAAATATGTATATATCTATATGTATATGTGTATATATAAAACTGAGTTATTTAAGGAAGTGGGGGCAGAGATTGCGATATAATAAATTTGAGTTTGGCTTGTCCCTTGACTGAGGTTTTATTGACTGCAGTTATGCTATTTTATTTATCGCTATCTTGGTTGAGTCCATTCTATTTGTTCAATTCTGTCAAATCAAGAAACTTCTGTATTCATATTAATCAGAAATGCAAATTATTGTAGCGTCCTTTTTATACCCTGAACCCATTCAAAATGGGAAAAGTTAATTAACAAATAAATTCCCGTAGCCAGCCCACACTGCATCCCATGCGTGTATTTGCGTGCGTGCCTATGTTTGTCTGTGTGTATGCATGTATATGTATTGTTCCTTCTAGTTATATATATGGTTATATATACATATACAGTAGAATCCGGTTATAACGACTCCGCTTAAAGCGTCCAACCGGTTATGTCGACGAAAATTCGATGTCTTGGTTGGTCCCCATACAAACTTATATGAAAGAGCCTCCGCTTAGTACGTCTCCGCTTTTAACGACAATCCGCTTATGCCGACGATTTTTTTCATATTTTTGAGTCAATCACCGGTTATTACGACATGATACAAAAAATCGCGAAATAATGACAACAAATTTCAGCATAAAAAGACTCTGTTAGAAATGTAACATGTATGTATTGATCAGTGATCAGTACCCTTGCTTGTGTGCGTAGCAACGCCACAAATGCTGCTAAGACAGAGAGAGGGAGAGAGACAAAGTACAATGCCGACGTCACAAAAATGTTTTTAAACCATGTTATTGAAAGAAGTTTAAAAAAAATGGTTGTTTTGATTAAAAATTTAAATTGTTTTATAGTAAAAGTTATTACGAACATGAAACCGTAAAAAAAAAAGAAAAAAAAATTTTTTTTTTTACTCTTTCTTGTTAAAGCGTTCCCCGGGTATAGCGACGTAAAATCGACGGTCCCTTAAGTGTCGCTATAACCGGATTCTACTGGAAAGGGTTTTAATGTGTGTTATTAAAAGTTTTATTTCATCCTTTTTTTGCGTTTGCCTGTAATCTAATTCCAACATCAATATGTCTACCACCTAGCCATCCTGTGCCAATAGGCTGACATTAAAAATGATACAACTAGCAGCCGATTTGTAAAAAGTTTCTTTGTGGCTTCCTGGGATGCCAATTTGATTCTAATTGAAATGTTTATAAGAGGGAATATGGAAGAATTCAGTATGCTAGCAGAATAGTTCCAAACGTGGAATCAGTTAGAATGGCGCAATAAAAGGGCGAAAGTGAACGGGGAAGAAAATATTTGTGGCTTGTTCCTTGACCTTTGCGACCATTATTTGCAAAGCCGAAGTTAATTTTGTGTGTGCTACTTTTTGACATACATATGACTATTGTACATTCTCCCAAATTTGTGTGTGCATGTGCACACGAAATTGTGTGTGTAAATAAAAAGCCTACCATGTGGGTGCTTAATATAATGCTATTCGGCAATATGATAAGTTCAAACCTCAATGGATAAATGAAGCCATGGAAGAAAAAACTGAAAAACGAGGCAGCTAGTAACTAAGTGCATAGACTCGCTAATGCATTTCATTATGATAGTATTTTATTGGTAACTGATTTAAAAACTAGTACAATTTATACACTTTTCAGTATACCCATTTGTCAACGAATGACTGATTGAATTTTTCATTGCAGTGGCATTCATTTTAAGAAACCGTATTAAAAAAAAATTTACATGATAAATACGTTAAAAAAAGGCCATTTTTATCACGCAGGTTTTTTTTTAGCAATAGCTTCGTTTAAAATTCAGTCCGTTTTGGAATGTTTTTGTTTTGGAATCGTTTTGCAAAACTACACTGCTAATGGTTCTCCTGAAAGCCCTATGGAATGTGGCCAAGGGTAGTAAGTTCAAAGGATGTTGAGATAGACAGTAATTTGCTAACAAAATATCGATCGGTTTAGTGGAAATGTGAATAAACTGGTTGGGGGTAAAAAACGCATCTGCGAAAGCGACTTGCAGCAGAGTCATACAAATTTAGCAATAGTTCAACTTTTTCATAGCGTTGCATATTTTAGCCAGAAAGCTGAACACAGCCTGTGTGTGTATCTGTGTGTGCCTGTTTTGCTTACCTGTTCATCGTGCGACGTACTTCAAATTGCAACACAAACACCTTTAATAAAACCGAAGACGCGATGGCTGTAAAACTGCTGCAAAAACAACAACCACGCAGCACATCAAGAAAAGCGAAAAAACACGGTGAGCAACGCGCAAAGATTTTTACAGCTATAAGTACATGTATGTATATGTGCATGTGGTGAGAGAAACAGATGCCACTATATGGAATCCCTTGAGAATTGCTACGTTGTCTTTTCTGTAGTAAGTCACTTAGATCATTCACTAGTTTCAATTGTTGTACTATAACATTATCACATATTCGAAAAACTCTCTTTGTCGGTAATTATATGCACAATGCTTTTTCATTTTCTTTACTGATTATAAATGTTACAATTTCGGTGTCCACTTCGTAACGTTGCTTTATCTTTGCGAATAATTTCATTAAACATTAAAGAAAATCGCTGTTTGGGAAGCCGATGATGATGCGGCGCATCTCTTAATGTTTCCGCTGGTGTTGTTGCCCGTGCCAGTCGCGTGAGAGAGCCGCGAGTAAATTAGTTGCGCCAAGTTTATGTCTCACACAATGGAAAAACAAAAAAGTTACTAAACAAAAGATAAAAAAAATAAAGAAGCAAAAGTTCACTTTCGCTGCAGTTGCAGTTGTGAACATTGTACATTTTACTCAAGCTCCGTAAATAATAACAATTGGACACGAAACGCAATTACAGTTAAGTGAGGTGCTTATACTGTTGTTTTTCTGGCACCTAATTTTAAATTAACATTGCATTTGCAGCTAGCGCCAGTAGCAGAAGCAGAGCAGCAGCAGAGACAGCAGGCGGTAGTTAATTTATGTAGTCCCGCGGGTGTTTGTTGTTGTAGGCTGTTGGCTCAACGTTTCTTTTTAAAACGAAAGCGGCACGTTCAGTTTTTGACACAACCAACTTCAATAATAACGAATGCACGACGATCATTCGTTTAATTTCACTCTCAGCATTTCAGTAACACTCTCTTTTTTAACAGCGCTCTCTATAGCGTCTGCAAGTAACTTAGTTGCTGCGTGCTCTTTTTCATTCTCTCTCTCTCTCTCTATCTCTACCTGACTTATAGCACACACATATACGATCACAAATGCGCGTCTGCAAACAGGTAGTTGGAGATACTCACACAAACACAACGAAGCAGAAATAAATGCGCGAATACGCGTAGGGTTTTTTATAATTTCTTTTTCTTTTTTAAGCGACTTTTTATTTAGCTAAAAATGTTATTAATCAAGGGCCTGACTCACGTCTAACAATTTTTGCAGATCACCTTACACTGCACAGCGTGTTTAACACAATTTGAATTTTCAAATGGATTTAGTTTTTATTTGTTGCTATTGTAATTTCGACCCGAAGACGGCGCACCGCGCGCTGCGCTTCCAAGAGAAGTCGTTAGCCAACTGAAACCGAAGTCGCAGCGACGGCGACTGAGATAGCGCCAGAGCGTCAACGTCTTGGACGACTGAGCGTCGTATTGGTCAGCGCTTCGCTCACAATTCTCAGTTGACGCTCTCAGCTGACAATAACGTTGATGTCGCAGTTGCCATTTCGAAGTGCTGTGCAGTGAGCAAAAAATGCTGACGATCGTTGCTCTTAAGCTTATTATATTTTTCTCTGATAGCAGCGGATCAAACGAGCTTTCGATACCAAAGCGGCAGAGCTAGCCTTCAAAACAAAATAAATATACAAAGGGAAAATATTGCAATCAAAACCATTTTTTGCGGAAGTCGTTGATAAGCCTAAAGCAAATCGCTATCAGCGTAAGAGTGGAGGAGTGGAATAAGCTTGAATGTAATGATATGAATTATTGAACACTAAGAGAACAAGTAAGAAAGCTCTAGTCGAGACTGCTCAACTACGAGATCCCCTGAACCCTTCGAGCAATAGCTATTTCAACCATTTTTCGCGTCTTTCTGCTTACACAAAACACACGCACACACACGCATACACACACATACACATATACATACACGCACACAAGCACCCAAGCCTAAACACGCATTGGCTGCAGTGTTGGCTTACTATGGGAAGTTTATTGTTTAATAACTTTTCTTGTGGATGGACTATCTAGTATTTGAAATACGCCTTTTACAAATGTGAGGGTGAGGGGGTGAATTAGAGGTGGGGGGTAAATTTTGACAAAAATCGATATTGTATAGAATGCATATAAGTCTACAAAAAAAATTTGGAGACTCTAGCTTTAAAGATGTAGGAGATATAAATTTATTACTGGTTTTCGATAATGTTTTTAATCGATAACAAAATAACGGGGTTAAGTTATCGATATTTAAAGCAAAACGCGATATGCGTGTGCTATACACGGACCTAGGAGAAAAAATTGCAAACCTCTAACTCTTATATCTTCTGAGATCGACGCGTTCAAACATACTTTATGGGGTCTGCCACGCCTCCTTCTGCCTGTTACATACATTTAACAAAACCATTATACCCTGATTTCCCATTGAAAATGGGTTCAGGGTATAAAAATATGAATAACGTAAAAACATAAACATACATACGTATTAGTTCTTTGTGTGCAAGTGTTGCTGTTTTTTGTGCATTTTGATTTCTTTTTGGTTCATTACAATTCCTTTTGCAATCTTTATGCTCTATTGAGAGTTACTTCTCTTGTCACTTAATTTTCTGAATATCGCTTTTAAGCTATTTCAGAAGTTTAAGCAGCTTGTGCTTAAATACGCACTTGAATTTCAAATAGGCTGCCAGCTTCGTTGTCGAATGCCGTGAGCTACTGCTACTTCTGCATCAGATACTATCAACCTAATGTGACTTAACTGCTGCTAGTAGTTTAGCTTGATATCCAGCAAGTGTCCCGCTCAAGCTGTGCTCGCTCTATTTACACTTTCTTTGCTCTTTCTTTTCACCTCCTTCACTTACCATTTATAATGCGAGATTGCTTGTTGCGTCGCGTTGACGAGGGACTCAACATGCTCTCGCGCCGGCTGTTGGCGGTGCTGCTGCTACCGCTGCTGCAGTTACCTGGATGCTGTGCAAGTTGATGCTGATGCGAATATGCTGTTAGGTCGCCATAATTAACATTCAGCTGAGCATGCACCTGTGCGGAGGCGGCCGTAGCGGCCGCAATGCTACTGCATGTTGAATACAGGCTACTTGCCGATGGACGCTTACTGAAGGGTGTTGGCGTGGCGACCACACTGCGTGGTACATCCAGCGATGGCCGTGGCAGGTCGTTAAACACAATTTCCGCAAACGAATCAATGCTGGCCGAGCGCTGTAACGCACTGCTGTCCTTACGCCTATAATAGAGGGAGATTGAGGCAACTGTCAAAGACTGGGACGAATATCTGTTGCTTTTGCAAGTTGTAAACTATTTGCAATTACTTTAGCTACACGGCGTATTAGATACAATTTGCTCAGGTTGTGCCAAGTTTCACGGTCAGTGTCCCGCCCTAGTTACCATTAGCATTATCATTAACATAATACAACACAAAGTTTTCATAGTTAAAGGTATGTGCCTGCCTCAGCTGCAACATCTGTTGAAGCTTTTGCTGGAAATTGGCGTAGTATTAAAAGAATATATAGTAACGTTTTTTGGACGTGTAGCTATTTTTAAAACGAGGATCAGAAACTTCATGCTACAGATAAACGTGTAAATTTTGTGATCCGCCTTTCGTAACGTACTCATCTAAAAGATTTAAGCACTAACAAGTAAGGAGCCTACAGTTGAGACTGCTCGACTGGGAGATACCCTGAACCCGCCAAGCTGATATTCCAATCATTCTGCACTTCTTTTATGCACACATACATACACATGCATCCACACGTACGTATAAGCACGTGAATAATTTATTTTGTAGACGGACGTGATTATATGGTGGTTTTGCGGTTGGCCACGCTCTCTGCGGGCGGACATATATCCGACAAAGCTTTTTGGTCTTGGGTGGTCAGCCCGAGTATATACACAAAATTTAGCAGAATTTAAACAATCACTATATCTTCAGGACTTAGACTTTATAGAATCATAACATTAGCCTACGTGTAAAATTTCAGTATTCTAGCTGTAAAACTATTAGAGATACAGATTTATCCGATTTGCCACGCCCCAATAGGCGTAGGTATATCTGCTATAGCTCGTGATCTTGGGTGGTCGACGCGGATTTACATTCCAGATTTCTAGCTCTTCAACTAATATGATTTCTGGCATATCGGAAAGTGCATTTTCCGATTTGCCATGCTCCTAGTGGGCGGATCAGGAAAATTTTAACACTTTATAAATTTATATAGATATACACGAGTATGTGTTTCAAATTTCAAGTCTCTAGCTTCTATAGCGCCGAAATAAACTGCGTTCATACGGACAGACAGCAAGACGGACATTGCACAAAACCAATATACTAATTCACTTTCGTGAATGAGTACAATAATTCACTTTCGTGAATGAGTATAATAATTCACTTTCGTGAATGAGTATAAAAATTGACGGTATGTGTATACATACAAGTTTATGCTCCAAATTTAAATATTTTAGATATATTAGCTGGGAAATACTTTTAAATGATAAAGACAGACGGAAACATTAAAAAATTATATGGTTCGCCCTTAGAGGAATACCTTCAAATGAACGATTGTTTTATGAACGGCCAATGAATGTACAATAATTATTAACAGTGTGAGCAAAAGAGCAAAGAGAGCGAAAGATGATAATTTACTGGTGGACCTGTAAAAACTAAAAGTAAATAGTTGACAAATAGAAATATCTAGAGCTCTTCTTTAATTTACCGTTACTTTGAATAAATCCGTTTGAGCCTTGCCAGAAACTCAAACGCCCGTTTTTATTAACTGCTAACCTACGAGAACAAATGAGTCAATTCTCAATTATAAGCATGCGCATACACAGCTACACTCCCACTCGTCAATAATGTCACTTTTCAGTGGTAAGCATACGCTTACTTACTGCCTCGCTCATAAGTTTACAAAATTTATTCATTTTCGTAACATGTTACATTATTGTCTCGTCCTATGTTATGTGGACGAATTCAAGCGAATATCCTATAGTATTCGCACTGGTTGTAGTTGTGCCTCTATAAAACGAGCCTAACATGACAGATAATCTTTTGAATGCAAGTCAAAGGGCGCAAGCTACGTAGCTCGCTTACGCTGGCATTGAGCCATTGTTATGGCCATGGTCATTCGTTGTCAGACTGATTTTTGTATAACACATGCCGTATACGCAATTTTTCTCTATACTGACCTGTCTTTCAGTTTGTTCGTCTGTTTGGCAACAGCAGCCCACAATTGCACAAAACTGAAGTTTGCACGAATGCTTTGGCTGTCGGCGTATAGAGACTGGTTACACTAACCTCCGAGTTGTAGTAGACACAGTTTTATTGGCTGGACTCGCTTGCTCTTTGCCGTGTGAAAACATATGCACAATACAACGTGGATTATAATAGATTTAAAACTGATCTTATAAATTGATTATACAATGATATCTTTACTTAGTCGATTGGATCGATTCCATAAATCATATATGCAAAACACATCCGCCTTTTAGAGTATTTTAAGTGCCGCTAGGCTCATTCTTCTTTTCGGACTGCTTTCATAGTTTGTATTTAAGAAATTTGTTGTTAGCTTTGTGGCTTATGAATAATGCACTCACAATTAAAAGCGTCTGGGTCAGGCGAAATACTGCTCAACTTTTATATCTTTTGCTTGCAGCCAACTAAATTCTTTTTATTTCTACTGTGTTTTGTTTTCTCCTTGCAAGCGCAGAAACTTTGTCTAAATTTAGCAGCAAACACAGCAAAAACAATCAACAACAAATTTATTACATTGAGCTCGGAAGAGCGACCCTCTACCTAAATATATAGCTCTGGTACCCTACTACGAAGCGAAAGCTAAAATGTGTAAGGCATGTACTAACATAAATTGAAAAATATAATATATATATACATATATATATATATACATTATTTTATTATTTGATTTATATATTTATAGATGCTCTATTTTTGACAACTTTTTCTACCCTTTTCCAGCAAATATATTTAATGGGAAATCTCCTAACAAACAAAGCGTAAACTAAACTAAAATGGCGCGCACGCAAATTAAACCCAGAGCAGCCATCCATCTTTCTTCCCTCTTCTGCTCCTGTTTTGTGCCTTAAAAACGACAAAGTCCTTCAAGAGTCAAACTTCTCGTCCCCTCTTGTGGTTTAGTTGTAGATGAACTGGCTGTGAAGGCAAGTTTAGCGGCGCGCTTCTAAATATAATATAGAGATAAATTGTGTTGGTGCTGGGTCATCAGCTACTATACATGCAAAGCAGGAACTGATTCGCATGTAAAAATAATCGCAATTTGATAACCAAATTCATTACTTCACAAGTCGAAGAAAGAATAATTCAGTTAATTAATTTCATTTATTTTATCTGACTAAAAATTCAGTCGCACTAGCTCTGTGAATCCTGAGATGGTCAAGTTGGGCAAGCTAGGCATGTGTCTAAATTTGTTGTAGGGGGGGAAAGAGGCAAATTAAATGAAGATAAATGCGGGGCACTCGAGTATGTAGCGTCATCGGATGCCGGTGTACCAATCTCACGTATTCGCATGCAGCCAGCAATTAAGTGGACACACACGTGCACGTTGCACGCAACGTAGCTGCCACCAGTGTAAGCCCCGGCTAAAATATGGAGCAACTTTGTCGCCAGAAATGAAATTAATTAATTGCCAAAGCCAAGGGAAGGTAAGCTGACACGCTGACAGAGCTAATGGCTAACAGCTGGGTGGATAGATAGCGCCCTGCATGCTGCAAGTGCCATGTAAATTGTATACGAACCTTTCCCACGACAAACGACGCGGTGCATCCTCGCCGAGGCCCAATACAGATTTGCTGTTCGCCTGTTGTGTTCCTGGTCCCGCTTCGATACCGAAATTGTCGCCGTGCAACATCGGCGGCTGTGGCAATAGAGTGGATCTTGATTGATGCAGCAATTTGGCCAACCGTGTGAAGGTCGTATGCGCACCCGAGCCGCTGCTCTCGGCCGTGGAAAAATCGTGCAGATGATGGTGCTCTCTAGCCATAGGTGTTGTTGCCTCTGAGCATGCTGTGGCACGCTTCTTCCCACCCAGACGATACGGATAGCCGCGTAATGGTGCCGCGGAATGCGGCGAGGGTATCCTGTGGTAAAGAATCAAGTGAAATAATTACAGAACACAGTTAAAGTTCACAGGAAAAAAATTGAGTGACTTGTATAGTCGCTGAACGGAAGTCTCCAGATAAGGATGTATCATTTCAGTACTCCTTTTTAATCACTGGGGAGCTACCGATGTACTCCCATGATGATTCTTTCTGTTTAAAAATCTTGGCTTCACATTTATTTTAGTCTTAACTCACCGAAGCAGAAGCGACCCATCCGCATGACATTCAAAATCATCGGATAACTGATAAGTCGAACTATCAGGAATATGTTGCTGATAGAGATGCAAATGTTGTTGTGCCACATGCTGTTGTATAGCCGCATGTGCGGCATGAGCGTGGGGCGAGCTGCCCGACGATTTCCTCCGATAAATCAGACTGCAATCATCTTTTGGTAAATTCAATGACTTCACCATTAGCGTGTTGTTATTGTTGTTGCTTAAATTAGTATTGTTGTTGTTATGGCTGCCACCACAAGCAGCTGCACCACCAGCACCAGCTCCACTAGTTCCACCACACGCACCGCGTGTGAGCAAAGACCAACGATGACCACTCGCGCTGCCATTGCGACTTTTACAATCTATGGATACAGATTTCGAAATATAACAAATATTATTTATGACTGTTTCATTATGCATGAGTGGTGTGTGTGTGTTTGCTGCAATTACGTTGCGCTCAAATGTTATTGAATTAAAATTCAAAATTGAAAGCTTGATAAGGTGATTGAATTAATTTTCTCACAAATGAAAACGTTTTTGGCTCGTAACCACACACCCAAAATGTTTGTGTGTTATCCAAGAGCGCTGTTTTAGCTTCTTGAATATATGGTCCCCGATATTGCGCCCTCAAGAAGCATCTAATGAGCAAAAATCCATGGCATACTTTTATGCCCACACTTATGGTATTAAACAACTGGCTTAAGTGTTTCTAATATTCAATTCTAGTTGTATTGTGGATTGACGTCAGTGTAGATTTACAATAATTTTTATACCCTGAACCCATTGAAAATGGGAAATCAGGGTATAATGGTTTTGTTAAAAGTATGTAACAGGCAGAAGGAGGCGTATATATATTCTTGATCAGGGCGACGAGCTGAGTCGATTTGGCCTTGTCCGTCTGTCTGTCCGTCCGTCGGTCCGTCCGTCCGTATGTATGAACGCGTCGATCTCAGAAGATATAAGAGCTAGAGACTTGAAATTTTTTTTCCTAGGTCCGTGTATATCACGCGCATATCAAGTTTTTCTTTATATATCGATAACTACTCCCGATATTTTATTATCGATAAAAACCGTATCGAAAGCTAGATATTTAATTATATTTCCTACACCTTAAGAGCTAGAGCTGCAAATTTTAAATGTAGACTTATATGCATTTTATATAATTTCGAATTTTGTTGTAATTTACCCCCGTATTTCAAGTACTAGAGACGTGTGCTTTGGAATGTACATACATTTTCATCATATGATTACGCCCTGAATGTTTCATTAAGATTGTACGTCTAGAAATTAAATTATTGAACAAATAAATTTTTATAATGTTACCCACACTACAGCGCAGCCCAAGCGCAGTCGCTACTTACTGCGCAGTTAGCAGAGCGCGTTCTAATACGTGCGTGTGTATGTATGTGTGTCGAAAAGAAGTGCAGACTGATTAGAATATCAGATTAGAGGGTTCAGTGTATCTCCTAGTCGAGCAGTCTCGACTAGTCTTCTTACTTGTTTAGAGGTATATTATGTTAAGACAAAAAGCTGCCTTGTGGAATTTGCTTATAACTATTTCTCTATAAGTTTTAAATTGATTACACACCCAAGTGAAATGGTTGCTTATCTCTGTGCAGTGAGACAACCGGAAGCCCTGGTACAATAATGGCGGGCAGGGTGCGTGACCGTAACAATGGCGGCGGGAATTTGCGACTGCCGCCGCGCGACTGTTGTCCATTGCTACCCAAGACCATGCACCCGCTGCCACTCTGCTGTGCCCTGCAAAGAGAGAGGGATAGAGAGATAGAAATAGATTGAGAGAGAGAATAGAGGCAGAGAGGAAGAGAGTGTGAATGATTGTGAGAGAGTGAAATAAAAAATAACTCAATGCAAATATTTATTGATGCCAATTAAAGCAGCAGAAAGAAGATGCAATTACTTGGGGTGGGCTGGGCCATCTGCTGTTTTTTATTTCCGTTGCATTTGCATGATGCTTGCAGAAAAGTAAGATGAGGGAAATGTTTGCCAGCTTCGAGTTACATTTGATTGTGTACAATAAAATCTGATTTTTTAATCCTTTTTCCGCCTCCCATATTGAATTCCCATTTGAAACGTTTACATGCATACCAAATGTGCGAATCTGTCAGCACCATAAGGCCGTCAGTCTCCTTCTAACAGCTGTACGCTGTCAACCCATTCACGAATTGCTCAACTTGACGTATGATTGAATTTATGGTGGTGGTGCTGGCTTTGCCTCTATCTCTGACACTGCCTTTGAGTTGTATGGGAAATGCATGCATGCTATAATTACTAACATGCCCTCGACTACCAGCAAAATGAATTAGCTCTTATTTACATCATGCATTATTAATTAGCCTACGTATATATAATATTTCGATATTGCAATAGCTTCAATAGCATTCTTCATACAAACAAGCAGCATCATTCCGGAGTGAGACAAGAAATGAAAAAGAGACAGCAAATTTGACCACCCGCGAGCTTGAGGTAGCTGCACGGCTTACAGTGGCGCCTTGGAGAGGCAACAGCTCTACTGCAGTAAGTTCGCCTGTCAGAGTCCCTTAAAACACTCTCAACCCAATTTTATCCCCGCGGGCGCTGTGCAAAGAGTTACAGTCACATTTGTGCTTTTCGTCGACTTTTTCGCAATTTGTGTTCGTCCTTGTCACAGCAGTAGCGGAAACAAAAATGTCAAATAACTGCTGTCACACACACACTAACATTACATAAACACGCACACACACAACACATATTGTTCACAGAAGTTCGCACAGTGCCTAAAATATCAGGCTGGCTTTGGAGTCACCGCTTTATTGTGCCAATATTATTTCCACATGTAGGTATAGCACACGATGTGTACATAGAATCTTAAGCAAGCCCTTCACGCTCAATGAGTCAAGATGGTATAGCGCACGAATTTACTCTTAGTTATCATTAAGAAAATATTCATTATTCGTCTTTACCGTAACCTTTCTGTTATTTATGGAGCTGTAACGGATTTTAGGAGCAAAGAGTTTTTAGCGCAAAACAAGCTAAACGCGTATTCCTACAGAGCTCAGCAGGCCTCAGGACGTAAAATAACTTAAAAGGCGTTAAGCTGTCGGGCCGCCTGTTTCTTGAAAGTAAGCTCAATTGCTGTGGCTTTTCCAGCTGGCTAAAAGTATACACCATCGCCTCTCTTCAGCCTTTTCTCTTATCCAACCCTTCCAAAAAAATTTCTTCGGCAGTCACCGCCCGCGCATAACTTAAAACGGATCTACATAATTGACTCACAAACATAACAACGTGGCACTTGGCACCATTTAGTATTAGAAATATTTTACTTAAAAATACTTTGAATAGAACGTGACAAACTATTAGATATCATATATGTGGGTAAAAAAGGAATTTTGTGTGGGGAGGAGTATAGGCGACTGATTCGTGGTAATTTTAGTGGTTTGTAAAGTAAACTGAACCATAGTTCAAAGTAAGTCTTAGGCTCGAAACGAAGTTCCAGTATTCAACATAATACCATTAATAAACTGATATGAATAGAATTCGGGAATTCCCATATCTCATATCATAGATTCCAGCATTCAGACAATTTTTGTTGTTTGTTACCCAGACGTTTTTCGAATGGAATATAACTTTTTCTAGTATAAACTCACATGTACATATAAAGGCAAACATATAATCACACACATTTCAAATAAGCAAGTTACAAGAAGGGTGAAGGTTATGTCTCGCATGCCCAATTACGCATACGCATTGTGTGCTCAACAATCTATCCCCTGCGAGTGTGTCGCTCTCTGTCGATGTGGGTGTGTGTTGGTGGTTGCGTAATTGCATTTGAAGCTGTGTTTACATGCGCGTACATAATTAGAACAAATGCTCCCCATGTAATCAAATCAAGAAGAGCTGCCTTAGCGGCAGCATGAAAAACCAAAAATGCTGCGCTAAAAAAAGTCAATTTTGCTCGAATAGGTAATATGTACCTTCTAAGTAAGTCCTCCAGTTAATCAAAGTATAATCAGAATATATATACTAATTTGAATTCTCATAACATTCTATGATCGGCTAAAAACTGGAAGCTGAAAATACGTTTATCGAGATTTATTAATTTAACAAATAAAAATAAAACAAATATTTCAAAAATATATTGTAATGTATAATATATATAAAGGTAAATTATATCAATTTTTAATAAACACGGCTGTAGTAAATGACATGTCTTAGGAACATATATACAACTAAAGAGTATTAACTCACAAACTCCATCCCCATTTTGAGGTTAAAATGTGTTTAAGTTCTATAATGAATACAAGTCGCGTCTTTTAAGAAAGAGCTTTTGGGTGTAGATGCAGGCAAGATCGGAAACGTTCCACTTTAATGAGTTTGTCAAAAATTTTATTATTTTAACAAGCGTCATGCTCAGTCGCTGCATAAGCTCCACATTTTCTTGCTTTTCCTTGTGCCTAATTGAGTTTTTCTTCGACTGCAGTAATTTTTTACAGTCTGCTCCCCATCCTCCATCTCTCACTCCTTACCCACCACTCTCAAACTCGTTCTTCTCTCACTTCAGCTCTAGAAAAAGCTACAAAATTGCCAAGCATGTAAATACCCCAACACAAAAAGCATATTCATTACGAAGAAGCAGTGAGGAAAATAAAATTCGCTTTACAGCAAACTTTTAAGCGAAGTGAAATCAGAAATCGAATAAAAGCTATATATATAAGATACTGATAATATATTGTATACCGGTTGCTCCAATGGTCTTTTTGTGAAGTCTTCATTTTTCTTCATTTCAACAGTGTTGTATTAAAATATCCACATGTGTATAAGTGCAAAGTCATAAGATCATATGGTGTGTAGATGTGTGTGCTAGTATATGGACTTGAGTAACGCAGCGCACGCTCATGCTGCAGCAACTGCCCCTGTGTTATTGCAAGTCCATAAAGTTTCCATCGCATTTACCACAATCTGCTTAACAAACATTTTGAGCGAGAACGCCACTAGCAGAAAGCCGTTTTTAACAGCTATGGAAGGACGCTATTTTAAGTGGTAGCCAAAGGCTGCCTCAAGATGATATGATGCTGATTGGCGTGCCAAAACCCGTTGAAATGGCAATAAAGGTACCCAAATTTACCTTAATTAATCTTGATTGGGAACTACCTTGGGAGCTACCCTGCCCAACACTGGTTTGTCCAGGGGGCATATTTATGTAAATCGGCAGCTAAACATTTGTTTTAATAATTTAATAATTATATTTAATTACTGGATATTCGTATATCTTTGAGTTTTGAGTCGACAGTTGTAAGTTCAGTCATACGGCTTAAATAAAAAGAAAAAATTCAATACACTTGGATTTACGGCGGCCTAATAGGGAAATCCTTGTTAAGTTAAAACAAGTTTAAAAAAAAAAACGAAAAGGCCAAAGCAAAAAAGTACTGCGAAAAATGCTATTCAGACAAAACAGAACATGAAAAACCAATTCGAAAGCTTAAACATTAAAGGAGAAGAATGTGTGGGACGATGGAATGTGAAGAAAGGCGTGGCAAACGGATGGTTTTAACTTACTGTCGGTCCTTGCGTTGCTGTCTTTTTTTCTTGAATGCCTTTTTCACGCGCAGCAGAAGAAATGCGGCACGATCTACTGACAATGTACTCTTTTTTGCTGTTGGAGTTGTTCCGCTAACGTCCTCCATGGTGTGGCTTAAATAGCTGCTGTCGCTGTTAGGGTAGCTGTTGCTGTTTCGCTGTATTTAAATTGAAATGGCAATGGACGCAACGCGCTCATACAGCAGGTAGCAGCGGGTTGACGTTGCAAGCATAATGCTCTCTACCCTCTATTTCTGCCGGCAATGTAGTCAGTGTTAACCTGGCTGACATTTGTATGCACTAAGCGCCGTCGTTGTTGTTGTAGTCGTTGTTTAATTTTGCCTTTTAGCTCGCTCCTTGTGCGTGCTTTGGGTTGTCATTCTTGCTCTTGCTATTTTCGCTTTAATGCTACACTTTATTTTTATTATTATTTGTACTGTTGTCTTATGCTTTGTGTTTTGTCGGGCGTAGGAGTACATTTATAAATACATACGCAGCATATATGATTATATATATATTATGACTGTATTCGTGCCCTTGTCTCATAAACTCCCCACACACAAACGAAAGTCCCTACACCTCATTGTTGTGCAATCAACGCAAACGATTCGTCTCCTGCTTGACACCCGCACACATACACACTCATATGCAAATACAAGCACACGTAATACCCATCTTACACTCTCTCTTAAGCTCAAGGCAGCGTCTGATATGTGGCCACTTTTTTACGGTTAGTGCCCGTTCAATGCCTTTTCTCTCTAAGTCGCTTTCTCAGATTTTAATGTGCATTTATGTATTATTGTTTTATTTACGATTTGTTATTTCGACGCTTGTTGCCGTTAAGTTCGTTGCAAATTTACGATTTTATGCATTAGAATAAGCAGTTTTGTATGGCTGGCGAGACCATCATGCTCACCGTGTTTGGGACTTGAGACTTAAAAATCAGGCACGGATCCAAAGGCATTTGTCGTGTGGCACATTTTATTATGGCAGAAATTGAAATTCATGCAGTTAGGTTACCCTACTCACTTAGACTGACAAATTCATGGAAAGCTCAATTGCTACGTTGACACTTTGCTTGTGATACCCTGCATAGAATTAAAGGAAAATCTCAAAAACATGTATCTTTTGGATATTTTCTAGTGTGTGATGAAATACTCTTAGTGACCGAACTGAGTGAGAGGGTAAAAGTTTCGGTTGATTTTCTGTTTTCAGCACGTCTTTTAGCTTTTAGCTTTTAGCATCCTGTTAGTTGTTTAACTGGATGTCTGTCAGCTGTAAACTTCCTGCCGTCACGGCAGATTAACTCTCACGACTCAGCTGAAGCTGCATCGGGCCCTGCTCAGCAGATCAATTACGGATTAGCTGTCAATTTCATTTGTGTGTCAAATGTAAGCTATATCAAGTTATATTCACCATCGAAACACACGCCAAGATACTTTCTAAGTTACCTCTCCTTTCTCTTTCAGATACCTTCACATTCATAGCCCGCAACATTCGTTGTCTATTTTCATTCTGTCAGCTCATTTAAAAAAATCACATCTTAAGCACTCACTCACCTGTATTGTGAGAGTCTTGAGTGGCAGTTAACTTTATAAATGATAAGCTGATGCTGCCCAGCTGAGTTGAGCACAATTGAAAATAATTGACTATGGCGAGGACGTAGGGCTCATTACCATAACTACATGTTGATTGATCATGACAACAATTCGCATCACAATGAGTAATGAAAACCTTGACTCAGTACAAAATCTAGGGTGATAGCATAAATATTATTCATCATAAAAATTTTTGGCAAATAGCAGAGTGTAGATATGCCAATTCCTGGCATATATGTACATATATGTATATATGTATGTATATTTGACCTTATGTGTGACTGCCACCATCAGCAAAGGCATGATAAAGCTTGAGCTGGGCTGGTTCATTTAGTTGATTGAATGGAATACTATTCTCTCATATATCCTATACCCCAACTGCCTGTCAGGCCATATAACTGTCAATTTCAGCTTTACACTTTTGGTTGGTCTCTTGCTAGTCATTTGCAGCACTCGGTCACGCCTAGCCCCATAAATCGCGCAATATGACATTAGAGTCAATCATTGTAGACTAACAATCAGTCCCGGCACCGCACACACACCACCACTTATTTTCAGAATTTTTAGATGTGATGTATTTAATTTTTTTACCATTATACTACTCGTGAACATTTGGGGTCAGCAGAGTAGAGGATGCCACAATCAAACACAATTCGGAAAAAAGGAGAGGAGTAGATAGCAGAATAGCAAAGGACCTGCCCAAAACTCACACAACCAATTCATATGACTTCTGTCTTATTGCAGCTAAAACTTGTCAGAATGTAGTCAACTGTAAAAATTACGTGTTTTTATTAAGGATATCGCAGAGTACGCACATAGGCTTAATCCTTGTTGTACCGTTAGCCTTTAAAGCTTGAAAACTACTTTGCATAATTTTGTTAGGTTAGTGAAATCTCGCACGAGTCTAACGAAATTTTGTCATTTCCGACGAAAAGATAAGGAGATACACACAAAAAGGAGGAATGCTATAGATTCAACTAGAACTTACCCTGTATGTATCTATAGGTAGGTAAAATATACGCATAACCTGAGATCTTTCATGTCATATTTTCATACACCGAAATTGTCCGGTATTAAGCGAGAAATCTGCTACAGGCAAACAAGGCAACCTTACATCCGACCGGCCTGTCAACTGACCCAAGTCTGTATCGACTTAGAAAAAAAAGGAAATAAGTGCAAATTTATGCAGCAAGTAATTAAAAGTAGCGTTGTCCTCGACCGCTGCTACCACGCCTCCTCTTCTCTCGTCTCGTCCTTTGACCGACCAATCTGGTACTTTTGGCTTTTGTTTGGCGTTATCCGCCTTGCCTCATTTACAACGGAGAAGTGACTTTTTGAGATGACTTTACGATTGCCATAAAAACCAATTTTAATGAAGTTGCAACATAAAAGTAGCACAGTCAGCACCTTTGGCATTTGTCACACCGCCAACACTCCAACCTCTCACAATCGCCTCAGTGATTTCTGTTTGCATGGACCTTTCTCCATTTGGCTTCAGTTGCCTGTTGGTAAATCTTGACCAACGGGCTGTCTATCTGGACAGGAAGATAACCTGTGCACTATGCCTTCAGAGAGACTTTTGCTTTAGCAAATAAATGTATATCCATGTTATGATCATAATCTAAAAGTTTCATGAAGATTGTATGTCCACAAAAAAAGTTATTAAACAATTAAGTTGCCATAGTAAGCACAAATTGCAGCCCATGAGTGTTTAGGCGTGGGTGCTTGTGTACGTGTATTTATGTATGTATATGGGTGTGTGTGTTTATGTATGCGTGTGTGTGTGCATGTGTGTGTTTGAGTCTGTGTGCGTGTATCTTGTGTAAGCAGAGAGACGCGAAAAATGATTGAAATAGCTTTTGCTCGAAGGGTTCAGGGGATCTTGCAGTCGAGCAGTCTCGACTAGAGCTTTCTTACTTGTTTTCATTAGCATCGTTTTGTTCAGTGTGCGACGCACTGGAAATTTCATGCCGCCATTGACTGGCATACAAGAACACACACACACACTGAAGCACTCCCAGTCGCAAGCAATGTATATGCATGTATATTAAAGTTTGTTTTGCTAGTAGTTTGTTTTTGGCTGACTGACTGACTGCCAGCCTTGGCCGTTTGGCTAATGCCAAATAGATTTCGGGCAAAAGAGAATTGAGACAGCCACACACATCGACACTCGCACATACACACATACGTAGCGATATTTCTGAAATGAGCAGGCAGATAGTTATTCAACTAAGCGAGGCACACATAAAAGGTTACAGAAATTTCATGCCCAAAAGCATGTAGCAGAAAAACTAGCGCCATTGAATCACACACACACGTACGTATATGTACATCTGTTATTTTGATGAAATGGAGCAACAATCGCGCAATACCAATAACTATCAAAGCGAGCCCAGATCCAATGAAATTTCCCAAGTGCAACATTCAAAAATCAACTCTGACAATTGTACTTACAGTTTTGGTTGATATTTTGATTCTGCGAGCAATATGAGTTTGCATATTTTATATAAATAGTATTAAAGTACTTTAAATTGTTTTTAATTTTCTATATATTAGCTATTTGTGCCTCGATTTTGAATACTTTAATCATTGAAATCGCCGCACAAACTAATCCTATGGCAGTGCCTCAGGAAACTTTATACAACAGCTCGTTCGATGCGAACCTGGAAATATTGAATCCCAAAATTTGAAAAGTAACCAATAGCCTATCGCCCAAATTTTGTTAACCTACATTTTTTTCGAATAGAACAAGGTAAACAATAGGTATTTTATTGTGTTAATTAAAGCCTAATTGGCTACCAAACGTTTATTATATATATTTCAATATTTGATGCTTTTATTAATTAAATTTTATAGAAAAGCAGAAAAAAGCAGCATAATTGGTCATTGTTCAAAAGAAGGAGGCGCCAGACGTCTGCATATATTTGCATAACGGCCTAAATTGGTTTGCTGCAAGTTGTGCAAATAATTTAAGCCTCTGCTTCATGTTGGTGGCCAAGGAAATAACGAGCTCAACTCGTAGAAAAGTTATTAAAATTGCAATATTTATTTCTGACCTAATATAATACAAATAAATAAACTAATAAGAATATATTTATAAAAGTGAAGGCTCAACTGTTTGTCGAGTTTTACTTTTATGGCTAAGAAATTCCAGTCTAGAGCTGAGCCACAAACCTGTGCTCTGTTCTAACCATTCACATATATCGCACATACGTACTTCTACTAAATGGCAGACAAAATGATTTGCGTGTGTGAGCTTTACGATCGCCGAAACACCACTTCGCAATAAATATTTATATCACGTGTATTACGCGCCTCAAAGCACGCAATACAAAAATTGGCGAGCTAAACTGCTATATTTCGTCAAATCTTATTATTATAATTAGTAAAAATAAAGAATCAGTGATACCCCCGGAACAGTTAATGAGGACTACGGCAAAGGTAGATTACTTTACCGAAGATATCTCTGAGATTCAAATCCGTCCGACTTGATAAGTTAGTGAGGTAATTGAGATGCTGTTATATTTATTCTTCATTCTTCTTTGATGATAATATAATAATAAGTCTCAGCCAGTGCTCCTGATTTGCTATTATTAGTCGTGTAGACACGTAAATTATCCTATCGATTATCGAACAAGTAAGAAGACTCTAGTCGAGACTGCTCGACTAGGAGATACCCTGAACCCTCTAATCAGTCTGCACTTCTTTTCGACACACATACATACACACGCACGTATTAGAAGCGCTCTGCTAACTGCGCTGTAAGCAGCGACTGCGCTGTAGTGTGGGCAACATTATAAGAATTTATTTGTTCAATAATTTAATTTCTAGACGTACAATCTTAATGAATCTTTCAGGGCGTAATCATATGGTGAAAATGTATGTACGTTCCAAAGCACAAGTCTCTAGTATTTGAAATACGCTTTTTAAAAAGGTGAGGTTGAGGGAGGTGGATATAGGGGTGGGGGTAAATTACAACAAAAATCGAAATTATATAAAATATATATAAGTCTACATTTAAAATTTGCAACCTCTAGCTCTTAAGGTGTAGGAAATATAATTAAATATCTAGCTTTCGATAAGGTTTTTGATCGATAATAAAATATCGGGAGTAGTTATCGATTTAAAAAGAAACAAAATATGCGCGTGATATACACGGACCTAGAAAAAAAAGTTTCAAGTCTCTAGCTCTTATATCTTCTGAAATCGACGCGTTCATACATACGGACGGACGGACGGACGGACGGACAAGGCCAAATCGACTCAGCTCGTCGCCCTGATCAAGAATATATATACGCCTCCTTCTGCCTGTTACATACTTTTAACAAAACCATTATACCCTGATTTCCCATTTTCAATGGGTTCAGGGTATAACAAGAGTTGGACAGAGGCAAAGTTGATATATATATTCATACCCAAAGTAAATACGCTTGTTAGCGTTTAGTCGAAATCAGAATGACCTGACATTAAACCATTTCAAGGCCAAGAGAGCACTATACTTACATATACATATGTGTATATTTGAAGATGTAGATATAAAAAATAATAGATGAGTGGAGCAGCCGAAAAGTTAAAGCAAAATGCAAATCGAAACCAGAAAAATCAAAGCCGCAAAACATACAAAAGTGAACGAAAAACAAAATGAAATTAAAAATAGATTAGTATGAGATATATATATATATATATATATATATATATGAGATATATATATTGTGTCTATTGTGGGAGCTCCAACAGTTACGTTGGATTTTCCTACTACAAAGAATATTTCCTTGTTCCTGTAGTTAATACCAATCCGGCACATTCAACAGAATATAGACAAGAGCCCACCCACACACAGACATCACACAGAGTTACACATACAGTCCACCGAATTGGCTCTAATTGTAATTGAGATGCAGCCTGAAATTGAATAGATCGATATAGCAGTGGGCATTAAATTACGCGACAATGATGGAACAGATATTTTTGCCACAAAGGACTGCACGGTCTAAAGGTAGGGGCAAGGGTCTGGTAGGGCAGGGCGTGGCTGCTGTCAGGCGCCTGTCCCTTGGACGCTGCACAGACCGAGAAATAAAAAGAGAGCCACTCGACTATTTGGATGGTTGGCTATTCGAGTATCATTCATACAGTCATCAGCAGAGCACACATACATACGTGCACGTACTCAATCATCAACACACACATGTACACGCACAGACACCCACGTATTCTTCTATTTGTTTTGTCTTGCTGCGCTGCGAAAATGCAAACAGCGTTTGCCGCCGCTTATTAAGCTATTTTAAAAGCAGTCACACACACATACATATACCCACATACTCTTGGTTTAAGTTGCTCAAGGTCACAGGTATAGCACATTCACGCACACACAAATCATAGAACTGCATTTGGGCCACATTTTTAGCACTTCATTTGCTTATCTTTGTTTCAAGTCTCCGATTAAAATAAATAATATTAGCACGCACAGTGTCCAAAGAAAAAGTATGCACTATAAAAAGAAAAAAAATTATTTTCGGAGAGATTAAGTTTGAACGCCAATGCAAAAAAAAAACAAGTATTAAGGCTCCAGTCGAGACTTCTTGACACATAGTAGAAGAGAAACGCTAGAGAGCTTCAATTTAAATTTAGGCAGTGGGTGCTTCTAGGCTGCCCATTGTATACTCTCTGTATATATTTTATTTCGATGGTTCTTTGCGTGTCCAAAGCTATATATTATCAATGTTAAGCGTATTTTTTTCTGTACTTCGCCTTCTTTAATGTGTAACAAATTGTAGACGAATATTAACATTCTCTTGCATTTAGGGTATATACAATGTAGAAGGTACGAAAATCCAACTTTTACGACTTACTTATGACGGGGGCCACATTAAAGTTGAGAAAAAATAAGTAAGAAAGCTCTAGTCGAGACTGCTCGACTACGAGATCCCCTGAACCCTTGGAGTAATAGCTATTTCAATAATTTTTCGCGTCTTTCAGCACACACACACACACACACACACACACACACACACAGGCATACGTACACACACACACACACACACACACACACACACACATACACAAACATTTACACACACATACACACACAAGCATAAACACGCATGGGCGGCAATGTGCGCTTACTATGAGAACTTAATTGTTTAATAACTTTTTTTTGTGGACATACGATCTTCATGAAACTTTCAGATTATGATTGTAACATGGATATGCAATAGCCAAGCACAAGTCTCTAGTATTTTAAATACGCCTTTTACAAAAGTGAGGGTGAGGGGGTTGAATATAGGGGTGGAGGGTAAATTTTAACAAAAACCGAAATTGTATAAATTGCATATAAGCATACATTAAAAATTTGGAGACTCTAGCAATAAAGGTGTAGAAGATATAATTTTATAACTGGTTTTCGATAAGGTTTTTTATCGATAAAAAAAGATCGGGATGAGTTATCGATTTTTAATGATAAATTTGAAGTCTCTAGCTCTTATATCTTCGGAAATCGACGCGTTCAAACATACGGACAGACGGACAGACGGACAGACAGACAGACGGACAGGGCCAAATCAACTCAGCTCGTCGCCTTGATCAAGAATATATATACTTTGTGGGGTCTGCCACGCCTCCTTCTCCCTGTTACATACATTTCAACAAAACCATTATACCCTGATTTCCCATTGAAAATGGGAACAAGAAAAATTATGCCATAAAATGCTTTCAGATCGATTTTGGCCGAACAGGGACATAGAGATACGAGTGAAGACTTTTATATTTATGATTTACGATTCGTGTGCCGTGTTAACTCAATTCCCTCTGCATCAGGGGAAAAAATTATGGTGATTTTTTTAAGGGTTTTGGCTAAGCATCAGGGACAAACTGGCGAATGCATTATTCAAGCGCAAATGAACAGTTCGCATTAACAATTGAACTAAACACAGATTAATATATATATATATACAGGCAGATCAGGGCGCCGAGGTGAGTCGATTTAGCCCTCTTCGTCTGTCTGTCCGTCCGTCCGTGTGCATGAACGCGTCGATCTCAGAAGATATAAGAGCTAGAGGGAGAACTATTACAAGAGCTTTCACTGTTCACTGTTGGCGTTGTTGTTATTGTGCTTATTTCCATAGTGCGTCGACGTCGAAAGAGTGTATGGTTGACATAATTTGAAAAGCTGCCACATAAGATATTTTCAGTTGCACTTCAAATGTTCTATGCTGTTGTTCATTTTGTTGTTCGCTTAAGGCAAGTTGATGATGGGAAGCGTTGCTAAAAATATAATATAAATGTTGGAAGGTCTCAATAGACCCGCTTTGCGTTTTCTCAGCGCTATGGGAACTCATATATAAATGCATAAGCTATATGAAAAAGGAGCTGCTCAGATAGCGCTGTTTCCCAATTTGAGGGAGCAACAACAAATTAATCATACGTCAAGTTGTCAGCTTTATGAAAATTTTGCATAAATCCTTGTGCTGCATGCAAACGGATGTCGGCTTAAAAGAGTGTATATGTTTATATGGTTTAAAATATACACAATTTGTAGGAAAACTCAAATGCACCAGCGTAAAACAAGGAGAATAATATATAATTGTTGCACACTAGTTCTTAAACGGAATTGAATTAATGATTCATTCTCATTATTCATAATTAATTGATTTAATGCATAGTTAAGAACATTGGATATTTGTCGGTTTGAATCGAATTGTAACTGTTTAATTTTAGTTTGACCTGGCTCAAGCTTCACCACCTCTCAGGTTGAATATACATATACAATGGTAACCACTTTCCGTTAGCATGTATCGGAAATACATACATATATGTACATATTATAAATATGCATAATATTTTGATGGATATTGTGCCTGGTGTTCCAGTTTAATGAGCGATAAATTAATTAATGTTCGATAAAGTTATTGTCGCTATTAATTACTTTACACGATGCCACCTAGAATAGTCTTTTAATATTATTTCGCATGGTCCCACACACTGGCAATTAGCTGCAGTACGCACAGGACATCATGTCACGCCCTCGGGTATTGGCCAGCGACTGACTGCCGAATAGTCTTTACGACAATGTTTGCTGCCTGAATAACGACTTGATTCTGGGCCATGAATTTAATGTGTTGCAACAGTTAATGGTTTTAGCGGCACTTGACGTGGCATCAACACCACCCCACCCCATCAGACCCAAAGCATGGCCATCCATTAGCCAGGCGTCGAACGAGAATTTATGATTCAAGCTCATGAATATTATCAATACCTTTAAAACAGTAGCCACAGTCATTTACTCGGCAGCAACGACACCAAGATGGTCAAAACATGCTGTAAGTGAAATCTTTTTAATGGTTCGCTCATCTTAAATGCCATTTCAATTTGGGAACTTCCGTTTCCGCCCGACACTGCACCCCCATCACTCGCCACGCCCCGCCCACCACACATCACTTGCTGGTGTTACTCTTTGTCCGTAATGTCCTTGCCCAACGCAGAGCACTTCTTCATTTACAGCACGGACACATACATGAACACATCCATATATCCACACACTGAGACAAGACAAAACCTCACATTTCTGCAGTTTAGAGACGCTTTTGGTATTTACATCATTTAACAATCAATAAATTCGGAATTGGAGTCCTATACAACTTCACAGTTCACTTGGTGCGACTTAAATAATATAATTCGATTTAAAAAATATCAATCAGCAATCAGCTGATTCCGCTGATTTACTTTCTGCCGAACGCGTCCAATAGGTTTGAAAGTTCCGCTGTAACTGAAGCAGTTAACGGCATCTGCCGAATGTATTTATGTTAGCCAGCTCGCAAAAGCTTTGTAAAGGACTTTAAAAGGACGTTAAAGCTCGCAAATACTTGAGTTTTAACAAAATGCGTCAACATTTCTGTGCCACAAAAGATAGACGCTATGGCACTCAATTTTACGAACTAAGTAGTTCCGACAGCTGAATAAACATTGAACTACTGTTCAATAACAGCTGGCACTCTCGACGAGTGAAGGAGTGAAACGGCTTTCATTAAGCGAAAATAAATATTAATATAAATTAGTATTGTATTTTATTTAAATAAAGGAGTTTCAACAATAATTTATGGCCCACTACAAGGGTGCCGCCAGCGAGGCTGGGCGCGCTGCTCAACTGATGAAAAAGCGCGAGATCCAGCAGCAAGAAATTGAGTTCCGAAAAAAAAAAATCGAGGAGGAGCTGAAGCTGGATAAGATTGAGAACAAGTTTGCGACACACTACGATGCTGTTGAGCAACAGCTCAAGTCGTCGACCATTGGCCTGGTCACTCTCGATGAGATGAAGGCTAAGCAAGAAGACATAGTGCGAGAGAGAGAAAAAAAATTGGCGCAAAAGAAGGATGAAAAGGATCGAGAGAAGCAGCGTGCTTTAGAAGCCATACAAGCAGAGAAGAACAAACAGAAGCGTCAAATACAAGCGTTATCCTTCAATATAGATGATGACGAAGAAGAGGAAAACGACGAAGACGATGGAGCGACAGAGGAAAAGTTTGTCAAACCCAAGCCAGCCAAGTGGATCGATCAGATTGATGTGCAGCTGCCAGTCAAAAGAAAGAAAATTTGTAAGAATCCTGATGTGGACACGTCCTTTCTGCCAGATCGCGAGCGTGAGGAACAGGAGAATCGCTTGCGGGAACAATTACGACAAGAGTGGGTTATGCAGCAGGCGGAACTTAAAGACGAGGACATCTCCATTACGTTTAGCTACTGGGATGGCTCCGGGCACAGGCGAAATGTGCTGATGAAAAAGGGTAATTCCATATATCAGTTCCTTCAAAAATGCCTGGAGCTGCTACGCAAAGAGTTCATCGAGCTGAAGACTGTTATGGCCGATCAGCTAATGTATGTGAAGGAGGATTTGATATTGCCGCATCACTACTCCTTTTATGACTTCATCGTTACTAAGGCTCGCGGCAAATCCGGCCCACTATTCCAGTTCGATGTACACGACGATGTTCGTATGATTAGTGACGCCTCCGTCGAGAAGGAGGAATCACATGCTGGCAAAGTGCTGTTGCGTTCGTGGTATGAGCGCAACAAGCACATCTTCCCGGCCAGCCGCTGGGAGCCATATGATCCCACCAAGTCGTACGACAAATATACAATCAAGGATAACGACAAAGACAAAAACAAAAAATAGAATTTCGTTTTTATATTATTTAAATGCTGGTTTAAAACTGATTAAATTCATTTAAATTCAAAACTATCCTCTGTTTGTAGTGAACGCTTTGGCTATGAATAAAAATCGAATACTAAAATAGTCTTGGATATATATTTTTAAAATGGAGCAATAATAAGAGCACTTACCATATAGCATCTTGTATGGTTGGTGATAATAGTCAGCAACACGATTGTGTCTCTTAACAGTGAGTCAGCGGTAGGTCGGCGCAGCTAAAGGTTAAACAGTTTTCTGTTACTTTCAACATGGCGTTTTGCAGCACTATTGCTGTTACAACATCTGATTACTGTGGCGGACGACAATCTTTAAATAACAATACAAGTGTCTGAAAACAATATTTGGTGCGTGGGTTTCAAAGTGCTTGGACGTGAGCAACTACATTGGTGGGTGAGAATACAACTGACATTAAGTGCGCGAATTACTAACTTAAACTGACTATTTGCGTGTACAATATATACATATCAGTGCGTGTGCAAATAGTAAATAATAACGGCTTTTGAGTAAAGGCCATGGATTGAGTTCAATAAATTCATTTCTTCTTAAATAAGGCATAAAACCGACTACGTTTACAAAATGCTAAAAAGTGACTGGAATTTATTATGAGAACTGGTTTTTTTTTTCGCTTTCACTCTCACCAGCTGAACTGCTTTGTGCTGTTGCTGCAGTAATTGTTTTGCTTCCAATCGGAATTAGCAAAACTGCTGCACATGCATCCAACTCGGATTTCGTTTTTATTTTTGTGCTTAGATTAGCAAATTCTAATGACTAGAGTGGTTCAAATCTCGATAAGATTGTGTATGATAGGTATACGTTTACCATAGTATTTTTTATTTAATTGCAGGTTTTATACAAGTTCCCCATTACACGGCTCAAACTAAAGTATTCAAAATTAAAATGAAATATTTTGGCGGCATTGAAGGGTAAGTAAGGTTGTTAGTAGTTGCTACTAATACGTTAACTTCAGTATATATATTATGTATATTAGATTCATCTATCTGTGAAATGCGCAATTGTTTAACAATGAGCTAGATTACGTGTTTTGTTTATTTTTTTTTTTTTTTTTGTTGCGCGACAATTACTTATCAAAGGGGATCAATACAAGCAACCTCTTATACTAATATTTTATGTATACATAACTATAAATTTTTTAGGTGCATTGGATGCAAAAATATTTGCATATGATACAAATCCTAACAACTCTACTTAAATATGCAAAGTTAATGAATGGTAAAATATTACTCATTATATAGTGTGTGTATCTTATACACGTATGTATTTATTTATGTACGCTTGTGTTTCATTTTAACGAATGCAACCTGTTTTGACAAACTTTACCAGCTTAGTCTCAGGGACCTTTTTATTCTTTGTTATCGCACGCTGTTCATTCATAAAGGGCACTAATACCTCTGGTATCTGTATGTGATCTCCGCTCTGATATGACTCAATCAGAGCGATCAGTAGCCGTGGAATTGCCGTGGCGGTACCATTGAGAGTATGAACGTACACAACCGCTCCATCACAGGCGCGTTTATACGTGATATTCAGGCGCTTGGCCTGGTAGTCCGTGCAGTTGCTGCAGCTTGATATTTCACCCCACATCTGGCGACCTGGCATCCACGCTTCTATATCATATTTCTGATATGCGGGCGCACCCAGCTCACAAGGCGGCATGTCGAGCAGTCGAAAGTTAATGCCCAATTGCTTAAACAAGTCTATTTCAATGTTCTTGAGCTCCTCGAGCGTGGGCTCCGATTGATCGGCCGTCGCAATGGCAAACATTTCTACTTTGGTAAACTGATGCACCCGGTAGATGCCTTTCTCTTCGTGCAGTCCTGAAGTCTCTGCTCGATAGCAACGACTGACGGCAGCTACTTTTAAAGGCAACTCGCGTTCCGTCAGCTGACGGTTTGCAAAGTAACCAGCGAGAGCCATTTCGGATGTGCCCGACAGGCATTCTCCTATGTCCAACTTATAGACCTGTGTCCGTTCGCCTTCGGTACGCATGCCACAGCTCTCGATAATCCCTCGGGGCAATAGGTCAGGCACTGAGATAAGATTAAATTTATTTCGGGTCAGCGATTTCAGTGCGTATTGTATGATAGCCTGCTCCAGCATGGCCAGCTGACCCATCAGGTAGTAGCTCTTGTGCCCCGTATAATTGCCCAGATGCTCCATGCGGTACAGGTTAAGTGTACGCGCCAGTTCCGAGAACTCTTTGGCTCGCTCAGGTTGAAGTCGATGCTCAAACTTAGCCAACTCCATTGCCTTATTGTCGTAGGTGAGCAGGCGCGGATGAGTTGCGTTCGGTAGTTGCTGGAGCTCAGCAGCCAATTCCTGGCGTGTGTCCTCCGCTCCTTGCCCTCTGTCCACCTGCACGTCTTCCACAAGCTGCCGAATGCGTGGTATATTGTTCCTGTGATGGCGCATGAGCACATTCCGTTCCAGCTCATCCAGCTGTGCACTGGTTATTGCCGGTTGATCATGCGCCGCCTCCTTTGTTGTTGATTTTATTAATCGGCGGTTCATGCTATTGCGGCAATTGAGCAACAGCAGTTTTTGTACATTTGTCAAAAGCTTCATATCAATTAAAATTACGTTTCTATTCTTCTTTTGTTGCGTGAAATTTTTGTTAATTAGCACGCACTTTTCGACTTCTCGTCATCTATTAAATTATCAATTATAAATTTTCATTGTGCAATATGAACAAATTCTGTGCGACGATGTGGCAGCACCATTTAGTTTAGTGCTGCCACTAAGCGAAGAGAGTCTTGACGTCACAAATGTCATGCTCCAATACACAGCACTATGCAACATATATTTCTTCAACTCATACAAATTTAGCTAATAATTCATATTACGATAACACAATGGCACATAAACATTTTTTTTTATTTCATCACGCTTTTATTTGAATTGAATTGCGTTTAAATTGCTGATAAACAAACTTGCATCCAGCGTGCTCTATAACGGCAATTGTGGCAATAAATATAAATGCAGCCAAAGGCGCACATACCCACACACATATACATATGTACATATATCTAGAGAATGTATACATATGTATGAATGTAGATATTTACATACATATATACATATGTATGTGTATGAAAACGAATAGTGGGCTTGGTAAATTTATGTTAAAGTTATCCGCATATATGTATATATATATATATAACTCTATTTAATGTTATATACATACAATGTATAAAATAAAACAATTGATCTAAAAATATATGAAAATCTATGTCAAATAATTCAAGCTCAATAATATTCTGAAAATAATTCCTATAATTCAATTCACTACATTCAAAATTGATGGGGCTTGTGACAGCAGCCAAAATATGTGTATGAATACCTTTCAGAAATTTGATCAATTGAGTAAACTTCACTAAATATAGAATATTATTAATTAAATTAACTCAATTGCTTTAATTGAATAACCATTGATAAAAGCATTCTTAAATAGCTCTTAATAGTCGAACAATACAATCAAACCGATTATACAGATAGAAGATATACATACATACATATATACTTTTTTGTTTGTGTATTGCAGCGGAGCGACGCACTCCCATTTGATCATCTGTGATGAAAGCGGTGCCTCAGTGGGCACGACAAGTGGTCTGGGCACAAATCATTGGGGCATCGGAATACCGACATGTGCGCGTCGCATCGCTGATATGGTGGAACGATGCAAGGATGAATGTAACATACCAAGAGATATCCCATTGGCGAGCCTTGGTCTCAGCCTGAGTGGCTGCGAACAGGTAACTTGTAATAAAAGATGAAACCCTTGGTTTATACTCTTGTACACAATAGGAAACTACCAATCGCGAGCTGGAACTGGAGCTGCGACGTACTTTCCCTACTCTGGCAGAGAACTATGCCGTCTCGAGCGACACAATGGGCAGTATGTTCACGGCCTCCTCCATTGGCGGGATCGTCCTTATCTCGGGAACCGGCTCCAATTGCTTGCTGCGAAATCCTGATGGCAGCATGGCTAATTGCGGTGGTTGGGGACATTTTCTGGGGGACGAGGGCAGCGGTGAGTGCACTTAACATGAAAAATGCATTAATGATTATCAGCTTTATTAATCCATTAATAACAGCTGATAGCAATATTGATAGCAATATAATTGCAGATGAGTTTTTGGTTGCTTTTTCAGCCTGGTTTATATCTTATCGTGCAACTAAGGTGGTCTTTGATCATATGGACAACCTGGTCAAGTCACCTTTTCCCATTGATCGGACCTGGGCGCTCATTCGTGAACATTTCAGCATAGAGACACGCTACGATTTACTACCTTATTGTTATGCCAAATTCGATAAGCCCTTCTTTGCCAATTTGTGCGAAAAGCTAGCGAGGAATGCCGAAGCCGGCGACAAACTGGCCTTATCGCTTTTCCACGAGGCTGCTATCCATCTTGCGCGTATGATCAAGGCGGTGCTGCCTAAGGTGCACGAGGAACTGGTCAAATCCGGTAATCTGAATATTGTCTGCGTCGGATCAGTGTGGAGCAGCTGGAATCTGCTGCAGGAGGCTTTCATCAATGAGATCTCGAAAACGAGCATGGATTATAATCTCAAGCTGGTGCGTATCACCAAAAGCAGCGCTTATGGCGCCTGTTACCTGGGTGCCGATAGTGCTAAATTCGAGTTGCCCCGCAACTATGCTGACAACTTTGCCGTGTTGCACGTCCATCCAACAAGCACTCCGATTAAAAATGTGGTCACAGCGAGAGCTTCTGGCTATTAACTAAATAAAATGTATTTTTCAGTCATTCCAAGAATTATCAGTAAATAAAACAATATTACCGTATCTAGTAGGTAATGTATTCCAAATCGAACTATTATGTAAAAACAGAACTATAAATGTCTACATGCTCATTCACGAAGTTACATGAGTATATTGGTTGTGTACAATGTACGCATTTCTGTCCTGTCTGTCCCGATATACTGTTAGTAAGTTCTACTAAAGTAGTTTCGTGCTGGAATATCTATTCGTAAGTGGGGCTTACCACAAAGCTGTATTATAGTTCAAAATTGCTCCAAGTCAAAATAAATATGCAATATATAAAAGAACTATTCGACTTCTGTTTATATTTGATCTATGCTCTTCGTTAGAATAACTGAAAAAACGGAGTTTTCTAAAGTTTATTAGAAATACGTATGAAAATTTTATTCGATAAAGTTCATTGTATTAAGTTTGTATGTGTATAAATATATTTATATGTATATGCGCGCTGGCTAATTGTCTGATTTATTTTTATTTAATACACTTTCGATTTTGATTTTTTAAGCTTTTTTACCGTTAAACCAGTTTAATTCATTGCCCAATTGTCGATTCCTTGGCTAATTTTGCTTTTGCTACTATTTTTGATTGTTTTGAATATAGTACTCAACTCAGAAATTACAATGTTTAAGAAATAGTGTAGAATTATTGTTATTGTTATAAATCTATAGATAGTTGCATAATTCAAAATATATCATGTGAAATAATAAACAATTGTTATAAAATCGAATGAATTCTCAGGCTTGCATAGAAACTGTCTAAATACCCGAATATATTGTGTGTGAGTAGCTAGTTGCGTCATGATTAAATATATTAATGTTAAGAGTCTATGATTAGCTTAAACACTGTATAAATCTTAATTGTTCATGCTCTGACGTAGCTTTTGTGGATCTTGATAGTGTGACGATGAGGATATGACCGATGGATGCTGTGGTGGCGGGAAACAACGCACATGCTCCACATTTGAGCCTTCACCGTCACCTCCCTTCAGATATTTGTTAAGTATTGAAAAGATTTGTGAATTTAATACTTGAAAGCGTCTTATGCGATCGACCATTCGTTTCAATTGCTGCATTAGGAAGATGTTAATTAAAATTGTAATTTAGTTAGGGGAATGTCCACTTACAATGCCCTTCACATCCTCGTCCTTGCCATCGACGCGTTGCACACGTAATATGTGATAACAAAAGTCGAGCGCTTCAAAACGTCGCTGCTGACCAAGCAGTACGATCATAACGCAACCAGCCCAATTGAGACCCTCGCCAAAGAGCTCCTCAATGGTGTACTCGGTGCCGCGCACTGGTATACAATAGACAAATTGCAATGCAGACCAGAGACGATGAAATTCAGAGCATTCGTCAACATGGATAATACCATTAGCAGGCGGTGGGCCACACCAGACAGGATCATCCAAATAACTTTTTACTCGATTTAAAATGACTTCAAATATGCTCAGGCCGCAGCAAAGGCGCTCGCGTGTCAGCAGATCTCCTTCACGTGCTATCATTGCTTGCTGCGTATTATAATTGTAAAAAAAAAAATCAGAAAAAGTATAAGCATTTATTTATCTATTTACTAGATATTTACCTTGGCGGTACCAATTTTCTCTACATTAGACACAATTTGCAGATTGGCAAACTGAGCTTCCAGACGTTTTTGCTTAGCCTCCGGCTTTTCGTTCTCTATAAAAATATATGGTAAACATATAAATATAAAAATTGTATCAAATTGAAAGACTAAAGCGCACCTTTGCAAAAGGGACGCGGGAAGATGTTTTGAAAGAGTGCTGCATGGAGCAGATCGCACACCTCCTCTTGCGACAGAGCTTGCTCGATTAAAAGGCAAAAGATTATGCAGTTGCCAAACTCCCTAAACGATTGAAATAATTCCGTTTTGGTATCTGGATATTGCACAATGTCAGTAAGATGTGCCTGATAATAGCTGAGCACACCGGGCGAGCCATATTCGCAACGGGGCAATTTGCAAGATTTGGGCATAGCAATCATTAGCGTTTTAGTGAACTGCAGCAACGAGCCTTGTATCAGTGGCTTAACAATGTCCTTTAGTATTATGTCCATTACTACGGCGATGCCCTGGTAGCCTAATAGACGACACATAGCATGGAAATGTGGTGAGCCAACAAACCCAGTATACTGGCCGTACTGTGTGGTATATGCAGCATTCAGCTGCTTTGAGCCCCATAGATAATAATGCGACATCTGAGGCGGCTTTTCGCGCTGTATGGCCTGTGAGGACGATAAATTGACCTTCGTACGAATAAAGCTGTAAATGAAATAACAAACATTTTATTGAATTCTGATGTAATGTAGTTGACCAGAACATACCGATTCGTAGCTGCATTGTAACAGTAATTAACCAGAAAGTCATAATTTAATTCCACAAAAACATGTAAAGTGATGCGGCCATACGGAGCCAGGACATTATGATTTGCCTCCTTGACCATGCCTTCAAAATTATCTAAAGCCAAATATTTGCTTAGCATTTTGTGACAAATACGGTTGGCTTCCAAAAGTCCCTCGAGTTCCTTCAATAATAATATTGACAAGTACATGTTCAATTTATCATTAATTTTCTTGTGGTGCATCTTTCAGATTTTACTTACCACAATCCCTGTTATGTCATTGCCCTCGAAACGACTGATGGCCAATTCTATACTCTTGTGCATATTTGCATTGATACGTTGTGTAATTAGTTTGTTTAGATCAATGGAACGACCTGGTAAGCGGCAAAAAGTGTTTAAGTATATGTTTTGTGCGCAATACTATTATATTTACCTAAGAGCTGCACATGCCTTTGCTTCAGAAGTGTTTCATAGCGATTGTTGCGTGGATATGATTGGAAATTAAAACCTAAAACTTCGCACTCCAGACGAAAACGTTTATCTAAGAAAATGCTAGAAGAAAAATACGATCACAGAGTTAAAAGTATGGACTTAAAGGTTTGAAGGGTGCAAATCATCTAAGTACATATATCAAACTCACCTGCCAGCCAGTTGCTTGTAGTGTGCAAATATTTGCTCACTTAGTTTATATACAAACTGATCAAAGCACAAATTGACTTCGGCTTCCACCTCGTCATAGAGGAATTGCTTGCGGAACACTGTAAGAGCATAATGTGCTGAATCGTTGTACAAGTCCAACGGATACAGCACAAACCTAAAGCAATAAACAAGAATTACAATAATACTATAAGGTTCAATGGACAGAAACTTACTCCATCATAGATGGCTCCTTGGTTTGGAGTATGTGATCGGTTAATATCCATGGCATGGACATTTCAATAGGAAACTGAATACGTTTCTCCATTGTAATTAAATCTTTGCATTCTTCATTGTGTTGATGTCGCACCATGCACTTGTTTACTTTGCGGCCCATAGTCATTTCCAAGTAGAATTCGCGATACCACAACTGGGACAGGTCGCAGCACTTTTGCAGTGTATCGCTCAGATTTAGCAAGTAACTCCAATAAAAAGATGTCTTATGAAAAGTATCAATCTGCATTAAATAGTTGCCATCAATATCTTTGCGTAGAGTACGCTTTCCGCCGCTTTTGTCAGCAATCAGGGACTCGAGCATTGTGCGCACCATGTACAGTTGTGTGGAGGAGGGCCCCACATTCAAGCGGGGCACATGTATACGAAAGCCACCATCGGGATCCTTCTTGCCCTTGGACACTGGATCATCAGTGGGCTCATAGCCTTTTTGCCAATCCGCGGAAGTTTCACGCACCGACATAATAATGCTCCGGATCAAATCCTTTTTGTTTTTGACTGCCTTGCGAAGAGGTTCGCGTAGTGTTAGCTGCACAAAGTCCTGCAACTCAGCATAGATATTGCGTCTGATTGCCTCGCAGAGTACTGTTTCAATGCGTGCCATTAGAACCTGCAGTCCCTTGATCATAGCAATCACCTCGATCAGTGCAAACTTCTCTTCGGATGTGTAATTGTAGCGAGTAGCACGCTCATATTCCTCCGCTTCCACGGGACAATCTTTGTTCTGATGATGATCAGTGGGATGCAGCAGTTTCCACGAGTAGAGCTCGGTGACGACGCTGGTCCACTCAGATAACAGCTGCAGACCGCGCAATGCCAGGTCTGCCGTAATTCGATTCTCAGCATCCGTTGGATTCTCTTTGACGGTGGTGGTCACCTCATTTGTGTATCGTGCCAGCTCGGATATGTATTTCACATGGTCCTCGCGTATCTGGGGCAAATGCACCATCAAATCTGCCTGCGGGCTGATGGCATTGGAGCTAGACAAGGGCCACTTGCTAGAATCAAAATGTTTGCTGCGTTTTATATAGTTAAATGGAGCTATTTGCATATCGCCAAAGAGAGGCACCACCTCTAGATTCTTGAAGATGCGATCAATGCGATCCAGACGTATTTTTTTTTTCTGATCTAGTTTGTTGATATTGCACGCGTCACTGTCCATGAGAAATAAACCGAAGCCCATGACTTTCACCAGCATGTGCTTCTCCTCGGGCGTCAAATACATTTTCGTTTCAAACATATGCACGCAAATGTTGACAACGTCAGATAGCAAATCCTCGTAGCCAACGATTTTTTCCAACGTATCCTTGACAGTGTCACGTATTTTGTTTTGAGTCGCCAAGAACATTGAAAGATTTTGTGATTCTTGAAGCGTATGCGAATCGGACATAACTTTAAGGAACTGTGCTGCGCGTCTATATGTCGAATAGTCGTTCTTTACGCTTGACTTCATATTCTTCAATTCGTCCAGCACGGCAAACATATTAATAAACTTTCCGAGTGTAAGAAGATATGCCTCCGATACGAAGTCCTTGCGTTTCTCAGCATGACATAGACGTTTTATTTCTCCCGAAAATGCTTCGATAGCTTTGCGTTGGAAATACATAAAGTTGAGCAACTTATTCACCTCCGGTGCTAGAACTTCCACGGTTTTTTCATAGATTTCCACACGATTTGGCTGCTCGTTTGATTTTGGCTGCGGTATGGCCCGGGAGCAGCAGCGCCAGGTATACAGCATAACAGCATGCTTTTGACCCTCGTCAAGTAAAACGTTCTGGAGCGAATGTAAAATCACATTCAATTATCATTTTCTAAAATACTATACCGATCGATTCTCAAGAACTTACCAAGTTTGCGTGTGTTGTTGCTTCTTCGATGTACTTGGCAATGCCTGTAACGAAACCATTACGATCCTCGAAGTTCGTATCAAAATTTGCTTTGTAAATAATGGAACAGGGCTGGGCCTCAATACACGGCTGCTCATCGGGCAGAGGTATTTCGTCCAGCACCTCTACATTAGACAGGGCATCAGCTAGCGTTATCTTTTCGGTCATTTTACTATTTTCATCACTTTTAACTTAGTGACGGAAATGAACAGATAAAAACGCACTGAAAGGCGGGGCTATGGCGCTCTGTTTCTCTGACACGAGTTTTTCGTCACAAATACACAAATAATTTTATGTGCCTGAGTCACAGCGAGGCGCGTACATGCAGTGTTGCAAGTTCCAAAATGTGTGTGAATGTCAGTTTATAATATCGATATGTAGTAATCGTTGGCGCCGGAATGCCATTACATCTTTTCCAGCACTTGCAATTTACCGGCGTCAGTCGTTTATTTGAGAACGCGTCTTCTGTCGTGCACGTTTTTTTTTTAATATATTTCTCTATTGCGCTAAATAAAATTCAATCTACAAAATGTCGATGTTCTGGGGTAAGTTTTAATTGTTTATTAAATGTTTTAATATTTTCAGATGCAATAATTCATAAAATACTTGAGTACAAGCTAACGCTCCGGCAGTTCGTGGAATTTTGCATATACCACGTGCTTGCCGCCGCCGTCACAGCGTGGACTTGTTTTAGGGCCGTGCATTTATTTTTTTTTTGTAAATAATAAATATCTATTTGTGTTTGCCTTATATACTCTTTTAGGATTAAGTATGAAACCCAACCGGAAGTACACACAAACCATTGTGAAATCGTTCCATATTTCGGGCGTAGCACTTGATGAGGGCGACTCCGCTAAGGTTTACATTACCGCAGATAAAACCAAGTTCATTGTTGCAACTTTATCTAAAAGCTTGCCCCAAATGACACTCGATTTGAACTTCTGCAAGGGCGATAAGATTATGTTTCAAACAACTGGTGAGGCTCTAATTTAATACATACTGTGGTATTTATATACTACGTATACATATATTATATATATATTTATATTGTAATATTTTTCAGGAAATGCTGTGGTTTCATTGATTGGCTACTTGCATGATACTGATGAATCTGATGATGAATTCGAAGACGAAGAGGAATATGAGAAAGTTGTGAACGCTTTAAAGAAGGGCCAAAAGGCTAAAGGGGGTGCCGACGCCATTCAATCTGATGAAGATGGCGGAGAGGAGGATGAAGACGAGGACGATGATGATGATATGGATGATAGCAAGCTCGCTGCTGAGTATTCATCATTGCTCGAGGATGAATCTGGTGATGAAGACGACGAAGAGGATGACTCTGACGAGGACGAGGACGAGGATGACTCTGATGAAGAGGATGAGGAGGAAAATAACGCAGCTCCCAAGGCAAAAAAAGCCAAATTAAATGAGACTGCCAAAAAACCAGCTAAGGAACAAAATGGTGTGGCCAAAAAACAGGAGAAGCAGCAGCAGCAGCAAAAATCAAAGAAGGAAAACAAAGTGGTAGCTGGATCTGAGCCGAAGAAAGAGCAGGTCAAGGCAAAGGAGGGTAAACAAAATCCCGCTGCTTCTACTGCATCTGGTGGGGAGCGCACCATAGCGGGTGGTGTTAAGGTCCAGGATATACAGGCAGGCAACGGGCCGGAGGCTAAGCAGGGTAAACGCGTGTCCGTTTACTACGTTGGACGCCTTAAATCCAATAACAAAACATTCGACAGCATGCAGAAAGGAAGTGGATTTAAGTTCGCCTTAGGCGCTGGAGAAGTGATTAAAGGCTGGGATGTAGGCGTTAGTGGTATGAAGGTGGGCGGTAAACGTCGCATTACTTGCCCAGCTCACATGGCATATGGCGCACGCGGCCATCCGCCCACTATTCCGCCAAACTCGACGCTCGTCTTCGATGTGGAGCTGAAGGCTGTACACTAAGGCAGCTTAAAGAAGAAATTAGGCATCTAAATATAGAATTAAATATTACTATTGATTATCAATATCAGCAGATCGTTCGGTTATGAATGCATACACCATACACGGATATATATAACAAATGTGCTCATATTATTTTCTTATAAATTTATAAAATCCACTTTTCGTGCGATTGAATGTTGATTTCAAATAAAGCAGATTTATAGGAAAGACTATATGACTTACTATATGTATATATATATATATAAGATATATTCATTTAACAATTGGCTTTTGGACATTGCTTGTTGGTGCCTCGTTTTGGCTTGATTCGAGCAGTGGTTCTGCTGGCAGCTTCCAGTGTTCGAGGACATAGGGCAAGCGTTCGCTCGGGTCAGTGCTCCAGTGATGAATGCGACATTTTAGTGTGGCCTGTTCCAGCTTGTTAATTGTTATGATGCAGCTGAATTCCTTATTCTCCTTTCTTAGGTCGGGTCCTTCAATGCGCTCTGAGGGTAGCTTTATGCATTCCTCTTTGCAGTGAAAGCCCGCCTTGCGTAAGGAAGCTTTAATGTGCCACGGTTCTAGTACCCAGGGCTCATCCTTGTTCATTATCACCGCTAGAACGATTGACTCTAGCATGTTGACAGTGCGTTGTGCATATGCCGAACTATGCTGCACAGCCGACTTTTCGGCTTCCGTCTTCGAATATTTGACAATGTTTTCAGGTGTTTTATAAGTCGCCAAACCGGGCAACAGCAACTTGTTGTACACGAAATGTGGCTTCATTGAGACCACATCGCCCTTGTCGCCAACACCCTCTACGAAGGTTTTCAGCACCACTTCCATGTTAGGGCGTTTTTTTACTTGTGTATCCTCCACAAGCTCATAAATGAAGTGTTTCGCGCGTAGGCGACGAGGCTTCTCATTCGTCTTGTGTAACAGCGGTTCATATTTGCGTTTCAAGACGAAAGTGGTCTGCAGATGTTGGGATATATTATTCGACTTGCACTCGCTCTATAAGACATCAGACAGCTTACCCGCACTTGTTGCTTCAAATTGTTTGCCCCTTTTAGCAGATATAATTGTGTTGTACATAGGTTTTTCAACATATTTGTTTAGTATGGATAAGTAACCACAGATTATTATTCGTAAAAATATCGGTTGCAAACCACTCTGGCTAGTGTGCAAACTCAACATTCATCGCATGCTAACGCAACAAATATCGATAGTAAGTGACAGAAGCAGCCCTGTCAATAATACAGAATCTAAAATCTCAAAAAAGTATTTTGCTATTTTTTTTTATTTTGTATTTTTTTTTTTAGGTTAAAAGCTATAGCGCTGATATTCCAGTATAATATATATATATATATATATATATATATATACGAAATATTGATCAACAATCGATTATAAAATCTAAAGCATCAATTGTCCGTTTTTAGCGCAATTTTATCCTCTTATAGTTGCCTCAATCCAATCAATGTAGGCAGATACAAGTGTGTATACGCCTGGCCAGCCGGCAAGACCGCAAGGTGTGGGTCCATACGAGACAACGCCAGTCAGATAAAAATTGCTGTAACCGTTATTGGACTCCTCCATGACTAAAATAGGGAAACATTGAAAGATATTATTGATATTGATGGTGATATATGTTACCCAATGGTCCACCGGAGTCACCTCGGCAAGAATCGATGCCTTCTACTCCACCAGCGCACATTTGATTCGATGTCAGAGTACGTCGCTGGGTCTGATATCGGCGATTACAGTCCTCTGTAGGCACAGGTTGCAGTTCAGCCTTAAGCTTGATATTCGATGTGTTATTCGTTTCGGTACGACCCCAACCAGCGACAAACATTTTACGTCCCAGGAAAATCGTATTCCTTTGCTCCGGCAGTATCGGCAGACAAACAGGCGCAATGAAATTCGTGAAGGCCACTTCCCGACTCAAACGCAGCAGCGCAATATCATGAAATTGATCCCGCGTGTTTCCGGGGTACTGAGGATGTGGTATTCTCTCCGAAACACCCACATCGACATACGGATCATTGCAGTCCGTTTTGCCATTTCGCCCGGTGATACAGTCTGGATTGGATGTGGTGTCCCAATCACCTAGACGGACGCCCGTCAGCCGCCAATCCCGTGGTATGGCGGAAACGCAATGCGCCGCTGTTAGAACATAACGGTTGTTGATCAGCGATCCCCCACAGTGGTGTCCAATATCATTGTTGGCTGCGAAAGCAAACTCATTAGTACAGTTTCGGCTGGACGACGTGCCACTTACGTTTTGTATACTCGATTAGAGCCAACCAGGTAAATTCATTAATGGCAGTATTAATACCCCCCACCACCCGATCGGCGAAGTTATCGCCACAATTTGGAGCCTGGGGTAGAAGCCCAGAGCGCCTAATGGGCATGCTTGGTTGCGGCTGGAGCTGGGGCTGGGGTTGTGGTTGCTTTTGGCCCCAAATGGGCTGTTCACTTAGTTGGCGACTATTTGCGCAGCAAATCTACAAATAATTTTAAATGTACAGTAAAACTTCAGCTAGCCTACTACCCACAATTTTTCTTTGTGAATGCGATGTGCGCGTGATATGCACGGACCTAGGAAAAAAAAGTAAGTCTCTAGCTCTTATATCTTCTGAGATCGACGCGTTCATACATACGGACGGACGGACAGGGTCAAATCGACACAGCTCTTCGCCCAAGATGACATCAAGAATATATATACTTTGTGGGGTCTGCCACGCCTCCTGCCTGTTACATACTTTTAACAAAACCATTATACCCTGATTTCCCATTTTCTATGGGTTCAGGGTATAATAATCACTGAAGAAAGTCGGAGTCTTTCTGCTTTCACTATATTGATTTTGTATGAAAATCCTTTATTTACATTTAGTCGACTGATGCTCATTCATCCACTCATTCACTTTTTTACTCATTCAGACCCACCAAGTGGGTTTCACGACTTCTCATTGCTGTCACACATATATAAATGTCTGTATTTATTGATTCACTGATTGATTCATACTCACCAATACCTGACCAGTCCGATAGCCGCATTGGCTATTTTGTAGGAGGCTGCGTTCAGACGAGGATAAAGTCATCTTCTGGATCAGCTCGAATAGATAGGTGCAATCTCTGAGATAAATACAGGTGCCACTTTGATCAGTAGGCGTAGTACAATATCCGAAGGTTTCTGCAGAGAAAATAGTAATAAAATTAAATATAAATTAAGCACAAAATAAAAAAAAAAAAAAAAAAAAAATAGGAATGAAGAGAAAATAAATGAAAAAAATGGGTTCAGGGTATAAAAATGACAATGTCGAATATTTGAAATTGTAAACGACGCGTCGTTTCACAGATTTCATTGGGTCGAGTTCACAGCTGATAACCAGTTGATTACTTCTTGTTTTTTTATTCTTGTTAGTCTTAATGCCGTTCTCTGACTCAATTCTGGGACTCTACCCAATGATTGTGTCTGCGGCCATTGTCTTCGCTCACCTTGCGCGTAGCTATAATGTAACCTTTGTAGCAGCATCAAAACCAGAAGGATTTTCATTTTGAAATTATAAAAATGTTAATTAAATTTTAAATACAAAACCAATTTATTCGATAACAAGATTTTAAATATAGCGTTGCTACGTGTTCTTCCCGTAGCCAGCTCAATTGCACTGAACGCGCCTTATGAAGATCAACCTGATTCTACTTATAGCTGTCAGCGAAGCCTCTGAGAGATAGAGGGTAGAGAGCAGATAGAGAGAGACAGAGAGAGAGAGAGAGAAAGAAAGAGCAACAGAGAGAAGGGAGAGGGAGTGTGTGAGAGTGATTAGCTCTATAAGTAAAGAGCTCATAAGTTAATACGTATAAGACGATTGTGAAGTCTCTGCTATCTGCTAAATTTTTTCTTCTTTTATATTTACGTTTCCCCATCTACCGCGTCATCAATGCAATTTTTAGTTGAATGGCGAGTTGATTTCTCTTCTGCTTCACTCTGACAGTTCTTGGCCGGTTTTAATAGCCACTTCCACTCGAAAGCGCTTGCGGTAACTGCAGCAGACAACTCGATTGAGCGAAAAACTGAAGTTCACTTCTAAAATTTTTTTCATCATTTTCTTCTTTTTTTTTCTATACGAAGATGTATACATACATATGTATATGTTTACCATGCGTATTTAGTAGCCTTTGTTGTTTTAAAGGCTGTAACATATATCTGAACTGGAAATTAATGGAACTGAAATTTTATTTATTTAATTTGTTAAAGCTGTTTATATATTATTAATCTATTATTATTTGTTGTTTTAAAGGCTGTAACATATATTTGAACTGGAAACTAAGGGAACTGAAATTTTTAGTTATTTAATTCGTTAAAGCATTTTATATGTTATTAATCTATCACTCGCTCAATTAGCTTCTTAATCGAAAAAAAAGTATATATATATATTTTTGGGATATGGTTTACTTTAATCTACTCTGAAGATATTTACATTTGTATCCCAGTAGAACTGTTTATGGAAATTTATACAGAATGACCAACGCTTCCAAAAGAGATAAGCTTTGTGTCACTCTATAAATAAACAGTAAATACAAGGCGGTTTTACCTGTGCACAGAAATGCCCAAATCCCAACTACTTAATACTATTGGCTGACCAGGCGAATTTGAAAGACCCACATTAATGTGGACGACGGGGCTTGGCACATGTACACCTGTGTGTGTGTGGGTGGGTGTGCAGGAGTGTGTAGATGTGAGTGCAAATGAATGCGAAAAGTAAGATGAATGATTTCAATTTGTTACAAGTGCTTTTAACTTTAGATCCTGGTCGAGGCAGCAACCAACATTTGCTGCTTACGTGTGTGTGTGTGCTTGTGTGAGTGTTTATTTAGTGGCGGTTAGTTTGCTGATTTAATGCGGTTGGGCACTTTAGGAAAGAGTGGACGTCGTCAATTTTACCATTTCATTTGACAATGCATTTCATTATGGCATTCCATTGCTGCTTCGTATTACATTAAAGTGGAACTTTAGCCAGAATATACAAGCACATACAGACCAACACTGGGATTGCTTGCGTTTGTTTTGGCTAATAAACACGACTCTTTACACTTGGGTGAAAACAAAGTGTGTGTCCATTTATTGGTGCTTGGGGAGGGGATACCTGGTATGTTTGTATAATTAAAAGGCATTTGATGCATTATTTATGAGCAAAGTTCGCAAAGAAAAACAAGTAAGAAGGCTCCAGTCGAGATTGCTCGCCTAGGAGATACCCTTAACCGCTAAGCTGATATTCTACTCATTCTGTACTTCTTTTATACACACATGCATCCACACGCACGCGTAATCACGCGCTCTGCTGACTGCGCAGATAGTAGCAACTGATCTTGGGCTGCGTAGTGTGGGCAATATTATGAGAATTTATTTGTTGAATTATTTCTTTTGTACACATACAATCTTAATGAATCTTTCAGAGCGTAATCATATGGTGAAAATGTGTGTACATTCCAAATTGTGTACAAGTCTACTAGTACTTTTTTACAAATTGTGGGCGAAGGGGGCGTGGTATCTAAAATCTGTAAATTAAAAAATTTTCGTATCAACTATATATACACAGTAAATCTGAAGTCTCTAGGTCTAAAAGTGTTCAAAATAGGCTGAATAAACAAAATCAATTTTTCGATTCTCGATAAAAAAGTTATCGGACGAGTTATTGAAAAAATATGATAAACTTGTACTGCGTATGGTACACACGAGTATGCATGCCGAATTTCAGCTCTCTCTTATAACTTCTGAGATCGACGGACGGACGAAGGGACGGACAGACGGACAGGGCTATATCAACTCAGCTCGTCGTGCTGATCAAGAATATATATACTTTATGCGATGATTCCTTCTGCCCGTTATATACTTTTTCACAAAACCATTATACCCTCATTTCCCATTTACAATGGGTTCAGGGTATAGAAAACGTGTAATAACGCTGCGCAGATTGCTATTCGAAATATTATTCGTTTCTTGTACATATCCAGCAGTTAAGCTTTGTGTTTCATCATGTGCAGTTTATGTATATTCAAAATTCATAAGAAAATATATGAACTAGATCCACACATTCGCACAAAACATATGTATATCCTTTCTGCACTGAGAAAAATGGGCAGCCCTGTCGATATGTATGTTTATAGTGTGGATAAAGCTCGCATTAAGTGACAAGCGGAACTAAACGCATTAAAATGTCAACGATGTCAATTTAGGAATCAATTGTTTGGAAACATTGCGGAACTTTTTTAATTAAAGGAAATATGCTAGAAGCAAAAGGGAGATAACGATAAGCATGAGCACATTCTGTATTGATTTGTAGTACGTGCAATAGTCAACTGCCACCCCCAATCGAATTCCTCGTTGTCGAACAGCACAAGGATGAGCGCGAAGCAGAACCAGGACCAGCCATGTCAAGGCAGGACGGGCAGTTTCCAAACACTTTGGCATTTTATCTTTAAACAATGCGGCCTCGCATAATGACAGCATCATGAAATGCCAAACCAAATACCAAATACCATTAAAAATATCCTGGATGCTTAAAACCAGGCTTTATTTATGTTTGAGTGGTGGGTTGTAATAAATAAGTCACAAAATAATATTTTCAGTTTATCTTGTTGAGTCGAGACCCGTTGAAGTCTGCTTTAATTGTTTTTGCAAACTATTAAAAAAACTATTTTAAAACAAGTAAGAAAGTCAAGACTGCTCGACTACGAGATCCCCTAAACCCTTCGAAAAACAGCTATTTCAATAATTTATCGCGTCTTTCTGCTTACACAAGAAACACACACGTATAAACACGCATGGGCTGCAGTGTGCGCTTAAAATGAGAATTTAATTGTTTAATAGCTTTTCTTGTGGATTGACTATCTTCAAGAAACTTTCAGATTATGATTATAACATTGATATGCATGCATTTGCCAAAGCACAAGTCTCTAGTATTTGAAATACGTCATTTACAAATATGTGGGTGAGGGGGTGGATATAGGGGTGGGGGGTAAATTTTAACAAAAACCGAAATTGTATAAAATGCATATAATGCATGGAGACTCTAGCTTTAAAGATGTAGGAGATATAATTTTATAACTGATTTTCGATAGGGCTTTTTATCGATACAAAATAACGGGATGAGTTATCGATTATTTGTGATAAATAATACGGATATTAAAAAAAAAAAAAATTGAAGTCTCTAGCTCTTATATCTTCTGACATCGACGCGTTCATACATACGGACAGGGCCAAATCGACCCAGCTCGTCGCCCTGATCAAGAATATATAAACTTTGTGGGGTCTGCCACGCCTCCTTCTGCCTGTTACATACATTTCCACAAAACCATTACAACCTGATTTCCCATTTTCAATGGAATCAGGGTATAAAAATCTTTAAAAAATATTAACAAACATGCATTATTATAATAGCTATCCAAATATAGAACGGTAAAGCGGTTAGAGAGAGGTTGACTGCAACAAAATTCGAGAGGATCATCTGATCTTATTAAACGAAATTATTTAGTGGCCGACCTATTTTATATGTATGCATGACTTAAACCAAAACACTTACGAAATGAGTCTCAAGACAAATGCCTCACGGAAACACAACATTGACAAACGAACAGATATGATTTTTTAAATTTTGATTAATATCGAGGGACACTCTGTCTTGAAGCACTGACTCCTCAGTGTAACTAACAGTGTAACGAGTATTTTCTATTTATTACTGATCGTAGATAGTTGGGCTGCAGTAGCTAATAAAGGAGCAATTAAAAAGCAGGAGTTTTAGTTGCATTTAAAAACTTTTTATTGGAAATTAACACTGTCTATATATATTAAAATACAATTCAACAGTAAATACAACACAACATATTAAAACGCAATACAGTATAATATATAAACGAATGCAATGTAATGCAGTATGCATATGTACCTTTGTATGTACATATATGCATGGGCGCCTATGTAGAACGAGGGTCTTAAGTATAATTATTAAAATGCCTGAATATATTTATTTATTAGTATCATAATCGCTAGGATAATAATTCTTAGTTCGTTTTCTTTTTCTTTCCTTTTTCAAACCGCTGAAGTTTGTCTCTTATTTATTTATTTTTTTTTTAAACTAGTCTTCGATTTAGTTTGCATTTTGACATTCACGAGCATCAGGATATAGATATAGATTTCCAGAGTTAACTAAGATAAGCTGACAAACACTCGTTTGCTATTTTATAAAAGTATATAACAGCTTTATTTTAATTTATTTATATTTTATACTTTCTTACGAAGTATTGTTAGAATCGTAAAATTTTGTAAATGACTCTATACAATTAATTATTTTTTGGATTTGCTCAACTATCGCAATATGTATATATGTATGTATATATTGTATATATTGAATCGCAAATTTCTGATTGATTAAGGTATAGAAACTTTAATATATATTTCGTTTTCATTTTCATCTTATATATATATCAAACTTTTAACAATAATTTCAGTCGGTCGTTATATATATATATATATATATATATATATATATATATATATACACTACATTCGATATCAACTACGTTTACATTTTTGAAACATTTCTGTATTTTACTTTCATTAAATTTTTGTAAAATCATTTAATATTTTTAAATTAAGACACGAAATTTGATAGGTTTTAGATATGATTGTTGCTCTTCTAAATGATTGATTCGAAAAATCTCACTAGCATGCCTCTAAAAAACTAAAAGAAAATTTGCCATTTTGTTCATCATTATTAATCATTATAACGTATTATATATAGGTTTGAATAATCTGTCTGCTTCGGCTGACCGAAGTACGGAAAAATGTTTCTTAACTCTTGAAATGGTTTTCAACTAGCTTCTATTCCTGAAAATATAGAAGATATAACTATATATATCTGAAAAATTATGTAAATATTTTGAAGAAGCTTAACCTAATTTTTTAGACTTCCATTAGCATATTTGGAATTTCAGGTACATTAAAAATCTTATGAATTATTTTGGCAACGAACGAAAACATTTTAAAGCGTCTACAAGCTAAATTGAACATAATCGAAACGTTTTGAATATTACCGAATCAAATCGAATCTTAAGAACCGCGCACACGGTAAAATATAAAAGACGATTTTTTTTATTCTGGTTGAGTTTGTGTGCCCTAATTGCTTTTAACTAATGTTTTTGTTTATTAAATTTCGAGTTCTGAAATGCTTTAATCTATTTTTTCTAATGCTTCATCGTTGTACTTATTCGATATATAAAATATTTCTATCGATAAACAGAACTTCAAAAACAATTCACCAATTTGCTCAATACTGAACTCTAATTAAAATTTAGTGCAGCAGCTTATGCGTTCCAAGGGCACATCGTAAGGTTGTACAAATATTTATATAATATTGATCGATATACATAGTTATTTATGTATATCAACCGCTTTTTCACATTTATACGCAATAAGGAGGTTTTCTTGGCACTATGAATAAAGTATAAAGTATATATGTTAATAGAGCATGTCGGCTTATATATGTATATATATATATATATATATATATATATATATATATATATGTCCGCATGCAGCTTGAAACCGAAATTATGCAATGCTAATACATCTTCTGTGGAATCGGGGATAGACTGGTGTTTCAAAACAAGTTTCTCAGTGGACAATTCTTAAAAGCATCGCTGAGACGTTTTCTTAATTTCGCTGAAAGTACAAAAATGAAAAGAAATTAATTTTTATTGAAAAATTTGTACAAGTTCGTCAAATTGGCTACGAAAAGAAAAATAATAAATTACCAGAATAAATGACATAAGATAAAGAAAAATGTTACAAAATGAAAGAGTTTTTGTTGACAGTTTTTGATAGTTTTTTGTTCAGCCTAGAACACACAAGACACAATCGGAAGAAATTGTCTCAATCTTTTCTTTTTTCTTTTTTTTTTCATTTGTTAAAAATTTTGTTTTGCGTCTGTATTGTGCTGTTTACATTAATTTTGTATTTGGGAGATACCTACCGAGCGGTGGGGCTGACTATAAATGAGTCTTAAGAGTGCAACGGAAATTAAGAGGAAAACGATGATACTCACGTTTTTTAGGAGGCATCTCGTTTTAAAGATTTTTAAAGACACAACTCACCTTCTACCTTTGACTTAGTGTACAACAAATATATCTGAGTGTCAGCTCAGAATGTATGGAGATGCAGATGCAGAGATGCATGGTATACGAGTAGACAACGTTTTTAAGGATTAGGTATACTTAGCGTTTATAATAGTTAAGATAGACAATAGACAGTAGCACCTGCGTTTTTTTCAGTTAAAAAAGGAACAGGAAATTATAGAGAGCAAAAGGTATAGGGATAGAGAGACAGAGACAGATAGAGAGAGAGAGAGATGGGCACGAACAGACACACATATAAGGAATTTAAGGTAAATGGAGAAACATTTAGACTAACATTCATGCCAAATCAAGAATGCTAAACGTAGACAGAGATAGAAAGAGGGAGAGAGAGAGAGAGAGAGAGAGAGAGAGAGAGAGAATATAAGAGATATAGTGTACTTGGTTCGATGGGAAGAGAGAGAAACTCAGAGAAAAAGAGTTCGAGATTATTTGCCCAGACGTACACAAAAAAAAACCATTGTATTATTTGTGTTTTTTCTCATATAAGTATATATTATACATATATATCTTGTTTTTATTATTCATTTGTGTTTTTTTTTTTTATTATATTTTTTTCTTTTCAAATGTTTAAAGTAACAATATAATTAATCAACTATTAACGATTTCTTATGTTTTTTATTAACTTTTTAATTTTTTTTTTTTTTTTTTGTGTATAGAGCTGCTTTCACATTTAATAATGACTTGAATGGTATAATTTTCAACATTATATTGCATTTTTTGTTTTGTTTGATGTTTTCTTTTTTTCTACGTTTTTTTTTTTTTTTTTTTTTAAATTCATTTCCCTATTTAGTTACACAAATACCCAAATATATATATAGCGATATATAGATACATATACATATATGTAGGAATATATATAAATGGGTATATTATTTAATAATATTCAATAATAATTTGGTATCTATAAACTTTTCGATATACATATACATATATATTATATCATAACTATCTGTAATATTAAACGTCAAAACTAAAAAAAAATTCATCTGAACCATTTTAAACATTTGCAACATTAATGATTTACATTAAAATCTTTCGTTATGATTAAATATAATGTTCTTCTTCTTTTGTTGTGTATATATTTGGTATAAATTTGGTGTGTCTTTTTTTTTTTCTTTTAATGTTTAGTAATCAATACAAGTGAACTTCAATATCATATATATGTTTTGAAAGAACGCAATAGAGATATATTTCCTTTACTAGAATCTAGTTAAACATGTTGTTATATTTTGAAAGCATTTTCCATTTACTTGTAAGAGCTAAGAATTGGAAAGAGCATAAAACTTGGGTTCGGTAAAACTAGAAAAATTAAGTTTGGACATAAATAAATAAATATATATATTTATACTAATTGTAGTAGTTTTTGAGTAGAGTTTAGAAGTTAAAGATATTTTAAGCATTTGGATAGTATCTTGGAGCCACTTTAAGGCAATTTGATCGTTCATAATTTTATCGAGCGAGGGGCACTAGGGAATTGCTTTTTAGGGATTGACAGCGAGTTTAGTTGTTGCCTTCGAAGTCAAAATATGTAAGAAACAGTGTTAGGCAATGATAGAAAGAAATAGGTAGTTATACTACGAAAAAGTCTTGACTTTCGTCAGGATCAGAATGGGCTATTGTTGATGCCCAAAAGTTTTTAACAACACACAAGCTTCCGGTTAGTCAAAAGCTTTTGTAACTCGTTTCACTTTTTGATGTAATAAATATTGTTCACTAATTTATGTATATCTCATATATTAAGTATTGAATACACTTTACTCACTATGCGGTATTTTTGACTGTGTATGTAAGTTGAACATTTGTTTGTTTTGGTATTTGTCGTCTGTTTTTGTTGAATCTGTACATATAACTTTTAACATTTACAACACCGTATATATTTCTTTGTCTATATGCATGTTACTATATATGAGTGTGTGTAAGGGAGTGTGTGTAGGTGTATATAGATATGCACTATACAAAAGAAGGAAAAATAAAAAGAAATATTCACAACAATTAGATATACTTTTGAACTATTGTTTGGTTTTGTGGTATAATGATTTGTTGTTTCATTTAGTATTGTACATATAAGATAACTTCTGTAGATGTTGTTGTTGTACTTGTTTTCTTGTTGTGCTGTTGTTGTTGTAGATGATGATACGGGTGGTGTACCATATATTTTAACACGAGAGTACATATGTCTGAAAGAGACCAGCGAGTCGTTGTTGTTGATGTTGTGGTGAAGATTGTTGTTGTTTCGTGTGGTTGTTGTTGTATTTTTAGGCAGAGTAGTAGTAGTGGCGCAGATTATAGATTCAAAATAGTGTTTCAAATCAAAAGAAGAGAGAGACAGAGAAAGAGAGAGAAAAGAGACACCAGAGAAAGAGAGAGAGATAAATATAGAGAATGCAGTGTGATTAATACATTTATTCATATGTATTTATATTCATATATATGTAAAGTATATTGCATAAATTTAAAAACAAAAAGTAAAAATGCGAGCTTCGGTTGCCCGAAGCTGAAATGTCCTTTCCAAATAGTAATCTTGGATTTGTATACATTTTTTTAAGGTTAACTCTATAAGGCATTCTACAGGCAGATTTAAAGACGGATCTAAATTTGGATTTGGAAAGGGCACATAATGAAGGGAAAGTGTGATATATATACATTATATATATATACATTATGTCTATATATATTTGGCTATATATTGTTAGCAGACATACGAGTGTTGAATCGCTTATTAATCGAATAACGATATATTAACCATATACTATAATTTCACATATAATTGATATATACTTGACTCGTTTATGTGCATGGCTCAAATATGTACATTCATGCATAGCATTCTGTACCAGGGTATTGTTTTGTTATTGCGTGAAACATCGTATTATCTACAATTCAGATGTGGTATTTGTATTTGTAGTATATATGTTTATGGATATCGAAAGGGATGTACCCAAGTACCTACCCTTGAGACCCAAATATTATAGAGTCAGATCAGACAACAGAGTTATATGTATAGAAAATATATATAGTATAAGTTTCCGTTTTTAATCGTTAGCATTGTCTGCATGTATTATGGTATTACGTATTAAGTATGTGATGATATTAAGGTTTGCGCTTTAAAGCATGCATCATTTTTTATTTAATATTTATTATTATTACTTTTTTAAGAGGGGACGTGACAAAATGGATGCTAAATGTATCACAGCATTATGCTCTCGAACTGCCTAGCGTTTTCTTAAGAACTATTGTCCTGGGCTAAATGCCTATAATATAAAGTTTTATCTAATTTTTTGTTTTTTTTTTTTTTTTTCTGTTTATCATACATTATGTCCTATTTGATTATTTTGTAACTTAATAAATATATATAGGTTTTAGTTAAGAAACTGAAAGTTTTAAAAGTATTTAATGTAGAGTTTTAATTCTAGGATAGGAGTTGGTTTTACTTACATTTTAGAAGCTTCAATCAGTATGTTCAGTAAGTATCTCAAATAGCTTAGAATGTTCTCAGTTTGTTGTGTGTATGTATTTTTAATTGTATAGAAAAGAAACAAAATGTTACAGCTGTTAAAGGAGACTTTTAAAAAACAAAACGATCATGAGATCTTGGGTTTGGTTCATCATTATTTTTTTCTCAATTCTTCAATCAGTTCGAATACCAACGTTGATTTTGTAGTCCACATTTGGGAAAGTTTAATTTTAATTTCTTTGGAAGTATAGATCTAAATATATCATTTATCGCCAACAGAAAAAGTATGCTAGATCATATCCAGTTTCCATAGAAATTCGTGTATATATTGGGATGCATGTTTATGTAATTATGTTTCATTAAAGTCCAAAAAAAGATTCTTCAGCAACGTATTTCGACGGTTCGACATGATTCAGCAACCTCTCCATTATAACTGTTTTCTGACTATGTCTCTGTCGCACCAATCGCAGTTACGTTTTAGTTACGATAACGACTATGTCATCGATATCGTTTCTGTTATTTTTATCGCTATCAACTAATGTATTCTTTTTGTTTCTTTTAAGTGTTTTGTTTGTTTTTCTTTTTCTTTTTTATAGTTTTGGGGGCATTGAGTATATTACATTATCATCGAAGCAAAAGTGATTTGAATATATTATTAAAGGCGTTTACTATATATTTCATTTATACATAATTTAGTTTATGTTTTAACTACTTTTAAAATTCAATAGGATTTCACCGTCCTGTTTTTCATACATTCAAACGAATGTATATTGTTTTAGTCATTATAATTTCGGTACTTTTATTTTGTTACTATTAAACTTTTTGTATTATTTTGCAGTTTATATAATTTTTTTTCGAGATACTGTGTTATATATAAATATAACTAAATGGATTATTCCAATATTACGCAGAACGTATTCGGAACATAATATTTATATTATTTGCATTATCAACAAATTCAAGTGTTAGAAATCAATTGCATTTTATAAATGTTTCGTTTTTACTCGTTCAGTTATTATTATTTTAATTAATTTTTGTTATTATTGTTACATATATTTTTTATGATGACTGACATATCACTGCATGACACATTTTCCCTCTATTTGAGTTTTTAGCTCATTTACTTGCGTTTCTATTTGATTTTTCAGTTCTGTAAAAAGAAATTGAGTATGGAAACAGCAATAAATAAGCATACTTTGTAGAGTAGACTACAAATGTTATATGTATGTTTAACTGGTATATGTATATGTATTTTGCATAGATGCTTATGTTAACTAACATAGCGCAATTTTCGTAAAGTTATGTTTTTGAGTGCAACTGATAACTGTACGGTAGCCAAATATATATGTATAAGTATATGTAATTGTTCTAAATGAAAATTGTAAAATTTGTTATTGCTAAAAATACGTCACTCAAAATGCAATGCAGCAGGTGAAGGCAGAGGGGTTTGGGCGGCAGTCAGAACATAAAACATAATTGTTCTGCTCGCGAAATGAAGCATTCAGAGAAAATACCAAAACAAAACAAGTAAGAACGTTGCAGTCGGGCGTTACCGACTGCGGAATACTCATTAACATCCCATCAACAATTTAGTAGTTAAGTTTCGCTTTAATACTGTATAAAATACTGTTTTTTCCGATTTGCAACGCCCATACTGGGCGTAGATACCTCATTTTTGATCAGTCCTTAGAACGTGATAGCGGTACCCTAACTGCAAAGTTTGAATGCTTACCCTCAAAAAATGTCAAAATTACAGGGTATTTTTCGATATGCCTCGCCACGCCTAAAGAGGCGTAAACATTATTTTTGGGTCATCGATAGAGGAGGTTACTGGTAACTTAACTATCTAAATTTGAAGCTTCTAGCTATTATACTTTAGGAGATATAAACTTTTGCGGATTGCCACGCCCCTTGTGGGCGGACATATATCCGACAAAATTTTTGCTCTTGGGTGATCAGCCCGAGTATATATACAAAATTTGAGGTCTCTGGCATCAAAAGTGTCCAAAATATAGCAGAATTTAAAAAATCACTATATCTTCAGGTCCGATTTGCCACGCCCCTAATGGGCGTAGACTTAGAATATATATATTTTATAGAGTCATAACATTAGCTGACGTGCAAAATTTCACCGCTCTAGCTGTAAAACTCTTGGAGATACAGTTTTGTCCGATTTGCCATGCCCCCAATGGGCGGAGATATATCCGCCATAGCTCGTGATCTTGGGTAGTCTAAATTTTAGCTTTCTAGCTCTTCAACTAACATGATTTCTGGCATATCGGAAAATGCATTTTCCGATTGGCCACGCCCCTAGTGGGCGGATCGTAAAAATGTTAATACTTTATAAATCAGAGATATACACGAGTATGTGTTCCAAATTTCTCTTTAGGTTCAATTGCGCCGAAATAGATTGCGTTCATACGGACAGACGGATAGCAAGACGGACATTGCACAAACCCAATATACTAATTCACTTTCGTGAATGAGTATAATAATTCACTTTCGTGAATGAGTATAATAATTAAATTTCGTGAATGAGTATAAAGGTAGAGATGTAAACAGATAGAGAGCGAGAGAAAGAGTCATAGTAAGTCGTGTGTGTGCGAAGCGTGTGATAGTTAGATTTCAAATGGTGTATAGAGTAAGAGAAATACACATACATAGACAGCATATGCACTATATATATTTTACATAGACGTGTTCTGATTATGTAAAATACATATATTACATAAGGCGTAAAGGAGAAAAAGAGTAAGCAATTGTAAGAGGGAAAAAGTTTATAAGAACGTTTAGTTAGTTTTGTTATGTTTCTGTTTTCTTTTTTGGATTGGTTTTTTTTTAGTACATTAGTTTAGCAAACAAAATATTAGTAGATAGTTTTATTCGAGCTTCATAAATATATATTTGTGGTTGTTATGCGTGTTTAGTTTTCATAGATGGAAAGAGCGTTTTTTTAGGTTAGTTTTTGTTATAGTTTGAAAAGAAATCATACAAAGTTATTAGTTAGTTAGTGCACTTGGTGAGTATTTCTTAATTTATGTTGTTTAACAGAAAAAATAATTTTCATGTAAATGATAAGTTTAATGTAAGTATAACTAAATAAGCTATCTAGCCTTAAAAATAAAAAACCCCAACTAGAAATAGGTTCATCCCGAACAATTTTCTAAACTTGTGTGTTGTATTATTTATATATTTATTTATTTTTTTTGTGATGTTGCGGAAATACTTGAAACATTGTAGACATTATGACTAAGCTGTCATTGGATTGTACGGTTTCATAGTTTTAACAATATTCAGAAACCGAGCGAGAGAGAGAGAGAGTCACAGAGATAGTTAAGAGGATAAAGAATAAGATAGGTAGAATGGATAAGTTTGAAATGCAAAAATCTTTGCAATTAGATTAAAACACACAGAAATTATAATAAGACATTTGTCGCACTTACCTTAGTCTAATATACTTTAACCCACGAATAAAACAATCTTTTGCCAACTAACGTCAATTATTTAATTATTTCAACCCATTTTTCGAATACAACACATATTTTCCATAGTTAGATACCGTTAAAAATAAATTAAAAACAGAAAATGAATTAATAATAAAAAAATTCTAAATAATAGTTAAATGAGATCGAATGGAGGTGCATACTTCATAGATTCTTTCAAACGTTGCTTTCAAATTATATTCATTTATAGATTTAGAGTTTAGTTGAGCAGAGTTTACATTAGTTTATATGTGATAGTAAGAAGATACGATACGATCTTACGCACAGGAAACATAGCATACAGATAGATACACACATATAGTAGTGAAAATAGTCGTAGTAGTCGCAGTAGCATTCGATAGAGATAGATTAAGTTGGACAGTTTCATAGGCACTTCTGTATAATGTTTTGAACAAGTAACGATACAAATATACACACAAACACACATATAGTACTACTTCTGAGTGTGACTGTTGTTTAAAATTTTGTTCTATATTTATATTTTTTTTGTTGACAGCTGCTTCAAAAAAACGTTAAATACACTTAAAAAATAAAAAATGTAATTATGCAATGTACATAATGAAAGTGCTCATATAAATATATATGTATATAAAGAAAAAGGAGCGATACTGATAGATAGAGAGTTGTTATCCGCGACATTAGGTATTTTGGCGCTGCATATTGAATACAGCGAATATAGATGAAGGACCAGTTATATACATATACTAGATACATATGAGTACGAGTACTACATACACACATACATAAGATATTTTGTAGAGGTATGTGGCTATGGAAGTAGGGACAATCTCTGACTTACTTGTAAAATCGTCGAGCTCCTCCTGCTCAGCCTCGGCGGCCAACTCTTCGGGGGTCTTTTTTTTTCGCATTAACGGGTTGGGCTCCTCCTGTGGCGCAGCCTCCACAATTTCTTCCTTTTTCTTGATATTGTACTGCAAGATAGGTTATATATAGATATATATATATGATCAACTATGCTTAAGAATTCAGCCTGAAACTAAAAATGTAACGAACGTGTATTCAGTTATATTAACCACTGTAAATTGGATTCACTTATTAATTTTTTATTCCACTGTATACCATTATTTGCATTTGTGCTCGCGCTTCTTCGTTGTCTGGGTCCTCTGAAATTCAATCTGACTCCGTTAGGGAGTCGTTAAAAAAAAGGACTCCCTACTAGAGTCAATTTGAACTGCATGAGGAAACTCGTAGCGTATATGTATGTATGTATATATATATATATCTTTTTTTTTACCTTATCGCGTATGTCCTGTCTCATTTTCTCGCGTTCCTCTTCCATTTTGCGGTGTTTCTCCTTGCGCCGCTCCTCGGCCTCACGTATGGCCTCCTGACGCTCCCTCTCCTCCTCCTCTGCCTTTTCCTTATCGTCACCATCATCGCCGCCATCACCTCCTACCGCGCCTGCACAATGATAAATTGAAATCCGTATTAGCCTACTGCAAGATAATCTTTACTCTATTTATGTAGACTAAAGCGTATATTTACTGTACTGTAGGCACAAGTTGTCTACACTTTCAATACTGCTCTGTATTCTGTCTGTTTCAATCAAAATAGGTCATGACCAATTTAGCTTGACACTTTGACACAAAAGCAGAGATTACCAGCTCTACACAGTAATTATTTTTTTGTTTTGTTTTTTTTTTTTTTTTAATGTTTAAACTTTAAAGTTTATAAAAAGTTTATAAATTTATAATTAATTATGAAACTTATTGTAGGCAGAAAATTCTTACATTAAATTTATGAAGATATTTTTTTTTTTAAATTTTGCTTTTAAATTAGATTATTTATTTATTTTATGTATATTAGCTAAACTTGAATTGAGTCTCGGGACTAATTTTTTTGTTAAGTGTTGCCGTGCTCATCGGCGTAGGTTTGAGACTGATGTCTACGGCTTATCTGGGTTGTATAGAAAATAAGATTAGTTGGCCGGTAGCATTGAATGCGGCATGACGTGCCACAAAAATAGAAAACTGTCGCGGAAGTGGAATTGCTAGCAATTTCCGGTAATTTGTATGCGCTGCAACCTTTCAATCTCCTAGCCTCTAATCGTCTAAGGTCAGTTACAGTGCGAGCCAAGTTTACAGTTGGCCAAATCATTCGAAATTTATAGCTCGTGGCTGGCAGATCGCTGAAATGTTGGTGTCATTGTTTTGCGTGTTATGGTTAGTTGGCGCTTGCCACAGCGTATCGATTGTGGAACAGGATGTTTTGCGCTTTGGCCAAGAGCTCGAACAGCTGCTGAACACGACATTTTCGCCTTGCCAAGACTTCTTTGGCTATGTTTGCGGACGCACCGCGAATCAGACACTGCGCCTTCAACAGGAACAGCTGCGTTTTCAGCAGCTACTGCGCCTAAACAATCCCGATAAACTTCTGGCCATGGAGCAACAGCTGCTCAACTTTTACAAATCCTGCCAGAGCGGTCGCAGCCTGGACTCGCTCATGTCCACGCAGCTGTACAAGAGCAGCGGTGGCTGGCCTGCACTTGAATCCAGCAGCATTAATCAAACTGGACTCGGTTGGTTGGGACTGCTCAGCCAGTTCCATGAGATGGGAGCCCCGTATTTCTTCGAGACTCGCATCAGCATGCAGTCGAACAAACGGCTGGTCACATTGCAGCCAGATGTCACCAGGCGCCACACGTTGCGCAAGTTTGAGCAGCGTGTGGGCGAGCTGCTCCAGAGCTTCGGTGTCGAGCAGAGTCGGGCCCATATCGTATCGCTGGAGGTGCTCAGCCTGGAGCGCAATCGCCGCGATATCATTAAGACGGAGCGTATTGATGATCAGGTGCAGTTCAGCTATGCGAATTTCAAGCGATGCTCGTTCGGCAACTTCTCGATGTCTCGCCTTGATTGGGATGCCTATTTTCGCAACCTGCTCGGTGGCAAGATGTTGAAGCCCACAGACGCAATTGTTGTTAGGCAGTTGCCCCGCCTTGTAGACTATATTCAGCTATTGCAGAATACGAGCATGCATCGACTACTTAATTGGATTTGGATTGATTATTTGATAGGTACGTATACCTAATGTCTTAATAAATAGCGCAATGCTAGTCTTAAAAAGTCAAACTCTTTACTGAAATTTTGCTAGTTGCCAGCTGTAATGTACCTAGCTTTCTTAACTCCAACTTCATTTTTTACAAATACTTATATTATGTTGTTGTAGATATTGTAACCGCCGACTGTCAGCAGCTGGCCGACATCTATGCCGGCGATGTCTATGCGCATCTGCTGCAGCGCTTGAGCACGGATCGCGTACAATTGACACAGATGTATGCGAGCATTGGCAGAGCCTACAAGGCGCAGTTGGTTGGCAGTGTGTGGATAGACGAGATCTCCGAGCAGTCGTCAAAGCGGTTTCTGAGCCAGGTGATGCACATAATGCTCAATGGAGATGAGTACTTAGATGCTGCCTACCAGGACCTACAGCTGGGTCGTCGAAACTTCTATAGGAATATGGAGAAGCTGCGGCGCTTCCAACACAATCGACCGCCACCTTCACCAGCTGCGTTGCAGCTCCGCCAATTTGCGCGAGGCTTTGAGACCATCTATGGATTATTGCCAAAACAGCAACACCAGAACTTGACAGCACCGCTTGGCTATGTGCTGCTTGCGGAACGCTTTGCGCGTCATCTGGTGGCTGCCGGCAGCAGCAGTCGCACACCCGGCGCCTGGCGCAGCATGGACTCAGATCGCCAGTTCGCCCAGTTTGTGAACTGCAGCAAGACGGCGACCAACACAAATGCCCACGAACTGTTACTGAATACGCTGGCTCAGCGCCTGGCCGGTAGCAGCTACAGAGAGTGGCTGGGTCAGCAGCCTACAGCGAACAGAGTGAATGTGCTGCTGGCTGCAGGTAGGCTGCAGTTATCGCTGCAGCGCCTGTACTTCATTGGCAATCTGCTCATGGAGTGCCCAGAAGGACAGCAGGAGCATAAACGTCAGCTGCAGCACACGCTCTTGCGTAATACTCCCGAATTCAGCGAGGCGTTCAACTGTCGCTTCGGCGATGCACTTTATGTGCAGCCGCAGCCTTGCCACCTCGCTGAAAATCTTGCGCGCAACGTTAGTGCATAACAAAAATGAATCGAAGCAGATAAATGTGAGTGTATCAACCTTGAACTTTTTCTTTTTTTCCTGTGGCAGGAAATCAATAAACTGCAAGCACATGGGGTTGTTGGGGATTAAGTCAATTGATTTTTGCTTTGTTCGCTTCTTGTTTTTGTGGTAAAGAACATGTGTGCTTTCATTTAAATTGTTTAAGTGCATATGTATGTAAAACAAAGTTAATTTTTATGACTTACATTTAGCAGAGTACAGTTGTGTTAGTATAAACAGCAAAACACACACAGAGAGCGAGAGTGAGAAAGAGTTAGTTAGATAGATAGTGAGAGCGAGAGAGAAAGAGAGAGAGAACGAAGAGTTAAAATGAAATTAAAGTGCACACAACTGTAAATTCTCTTTTAGATTTATGATTTTTGTTATTGGTTTAACTGTTGTTTCCATACCAATGAAATTCATGATTTCGAGACGCTTTTAGGCCAATGCTATCTCTCCGTGCTGCTGGCTTTTGTGTAAAACAAGCGACTACGTCAAATGCAGGCACTGGTGTCGCTGCCGTTGTGGTTACGACTGGCCAGTTAGTAGCGTAGCCGCATCGCCGCTTCGCACTGAGAATGGCCAGGCCCCAGTCGTCCGCTGCAACTGTGACACACTGACGCTGCGCTTTCGTCTTCGTGTTCGCCGTCGTTTTGTTCGGTTTCGTGCCCAATCGACTTTGGCATCGTTTGCTGTGGTCCGTGTGTACGTGTCCATGTCTATCAAATCGATTTGCTCACACAGCGGCATAGAAAACGAACTGCGTACCCGGCCACGAGCGCACACGAACTGAATGCACAAAAATTGAATTTGACTGTTGCCGACTTTTGAGCGGCGACGTTCTGGGTTACGTCAGCAGCGTGGCTACGTGAGTGAACTTTATTCGCAGAACTGCAAAGATGGAGTAGGAGTCAATCCAACAGTTGCTGGGCTTTTTATGCCAAAGCGCCACTGTCGCTGTCGCAGTCGCTGCCGCAGTCGAAGTCGCAGTCGCAGCGATGGACCATATCGTATTTGACCCAAGTGCTTGGGGTTGACTCTGTTAACTGTTAACTGTGCGTTGTGCAGCGCCTGCGCAGGTTCATCTTTGAATGTGGCTGAGGCATTACCTCTGGTAACAGAAGCAGCAGCAGAATCTATCTTCGCAGTCTCGCTCTAATTATTGTTGTCGCACTCGGGCAACGCTGCCGACGTTAACGGCACTATTTGCACAGCCTCCAATGTGACGGCGCAAACGCAATAGAAAATTCCCACGCGTTGCTCTTGAGCGTTTTTCCTAGCTACCACAGGGGGTTAGCTGCTAGCTGTTGACCACATTTTTCTACTGCTGCGTTGACAGCGCTGCCGCAGCCGGTGCATGTCTCTGCAGATGCTGCTGCTAAAGGCAACGCACATTAAATTGAATTTATAGTCATCAATTTGCTGAATAGCTTCGTGAATTAACTTTTTCTTATTTTTATTATAGGGTATTCGCATTGATTTGTGTGGACGTCCATTTATTGTTTTCTTAAATCAGTTCAATGTATTTTATAATAAAAATTGATTGACTTCGCTCAAGCAAAATGATGTCAAATTGTTTTGAGCTAAGCAACCCATATACGCCGAATCAACCCTTAGTCAAGCTTCACCCTGACTCCAACCAACCGCTCTACGTTTGTTGCGCTTTTATGAGACTTTTGTAATTTGCTTTATGAACTTTATAAACTTCCTTTTATGCCATTTGACGCTTTCAGTTATTCTCCAGCAGCTCCTACTGCCACTTTACGTCTCTCTTTTATTTGTGCCTGTAACTGACTCTTAGGAGCACCTCTACATACATATGTATGTATATACCATTATGTATATGTACTGTACGCAAAATATGAATCGACTCTCCAAAGAAATAGCATATATATACATATATTCCTTCAATTAAATAGCTATATTCAGATATCATAATTGAGGAATACATTCAGATTAAATATATCGAATGCAATTGAGAGAAAAATTTATTGAAATCCTAAACCCTTAAACAAGCTAATTTTTTAAATAAAAATCTAAATGAAGGTTTGAAATTTCAAATCGAATAAGCTTCTTAAACTTGGAAATTCGCTCACAATGTTGGCTTAACAAAGTTTATTTTCCATTTAAGCTTCAAAACTCATTCATATTTTCTTTGAGTGTTTTTTATGTATGCGCGCTCTCCTCTCTCACTCTCTTTCTCTTATGTTTGAAGTTGTTCGCAACTCGTCGCAACTCAATTAAAAACTAATCAAGCCTATTGTAATATAATTATCGTGACAGCATAATTAACAGCGCTTGTTCATGTAGCTGCAATCTTCGCTTGGTCAGCCAGCTTTTCTTCATTTTCGTCAGTTTTTCTTCTTTATACATATATATAGATGGTCCAGGCCGATGGCCAATGGGTTGTCCATTACAAAATAACCAATATATGTAAAACCGACCCCTCGGAAGTCTACAATTGCGTGCAACATTTGCTTGACAGATCCACCCATATTTTTGTTGTTGTTGTAAGAAATCACTTTGCATCTAACACTGGGTATAGAAATTGGGTTTTCTTGGTAACAATTTTTTCTTTTTTATTGTTTCGGTTTTCCTGCGTGTCCTAGCCGTAATGAGGGTACTTAATACCTAGCCCTACGGCCAAGCTCTCTCGTTCTATACATTCCCTCTTTCTCTCTCTCTCTCTCTCTCTCTCTCTCTCTCCTCATCCCTCTTTTGATTCTGCCTAAGAGTTGTGGCCCCAGTCATAAGCCTGATATACGATCCAAAGACCTGATAAGTAAGACACTCGCTGCGTTTTATTGCTTCGAATGCTATTTTGAATACCAACACGTCAGGCGTCAGGAAGGGAGTGGATAGACGGCTGAATGGGACAGTGGGGGTGCCCCCTTGGAATTGTCTTAGGCTTTGCTGAGACATCTGTATATGGATAAGTGGATGAGGATGACTGCGAGCTGGTGACATTTATGCAACTTACTACGCGCATGCTGGGGGAATACTACATTAGAGTTCCATTTCCATTCTTATGAGAAGTAAGTGCTAAGAGAAACGTAAAGGAAGCGCAAGCCATTTGTGCGAGTGTCTCACACACCCATCTCTCCACTACACACTCTCCATCCTCTCTTCGTCTTCCACTCCCTCAGTGTGTGCGTAATTTTTTCTGTTCTTTTTTTTATTGCAAGGAGTTGCTGAAAAGGCACGAACGTCAAATTATTTTCTTTCTTAATCCGGTTCAAGACCGCCGAGCTTTGTTGCCCTCTGCCACCACACACGCTTCTATCGGGCTTTGCATCCGCATCTGGGTTAGAACTGGAGAAGACGGCGGCATTTACAAATGACAGGAAGTGGGTGTACGGTCTCGCAACGCTGTAACTTTTCTAAGATGCTGGCTTAAGCAGCTGAAACGTTGCCTAGCCCCCCACTTCGGCCCAGCTCAACGCTGCCACAGTCCTAAGTCGCTGGTTCCCCTAGAGCAAATGATTTCATTGTCATAGTCACTAATAGCAACTACCATATTCCCGACGTAATTATATCTTAACAGCCTCAAAGAGTCCTGGATATTTACTTATGGCTACACACCCACTTGTACACACTCGTACACACACACCCTTCACAATTTGGCCATGTACCTTTAAGTTATACAGATGTATATTTTGGCTTTAATTGTACACTTCACGAAAAAATATTGCATGCCGAAAGAATTAAAAAAAGAATAATTTTTCGTGAATTTGTATGGGCAATGAATTTGTAATGGCCATGGTAATGAAAAAGCCGATTATTGAACTTATTAGTAGTCGTAGGAAGAACAGTATTTAAACAAGCCATTTATTTAATAACTTTGAAAGCTGAATGAACAAAACTAACTGTCTAAGTCAGAAAAAATTGTTTTTTTTTTTATTCTGTTGTATTGTGTTAGCAGTTCAAGAAGTATTTGGACTATTTATAGAAAGTCAATGGTTTAAAGACACGAAACGATTTTAGGTTCTCTATTTCGTTGAGTGTATTTTCAGCGCGAGCCCTAGTATCCCTTGGAGCAGATGCTGTATCTTTGAGCTGTACCGCTGTGGCCATATGCGTGTGCATAAGTAAGTCGAAAAGTGGGCGTGTGCAAGTGTTATAATGTTGTCCTGTACTTGTGGCAAAGAGTGTCTCGTTCTTTTCCTGTGTGGGCCCCGTTTGGCCAAGCCTTGGTTTATGGCTCTTCATAATGACGCAAGTAAATCTCATTGCCATTTCGTTGGCTGTACACTCAATTCTTTTCTCAGTTCTTGAGCTATAGCAATTAGTTGTTAGCCAACAGCACTTGCACACACTCATACATCCACGCACGCACACACACACATACACTAGCACACCCACTCACATCTCTCGCCTCTTACGCAACCAGCGTCGTCTCTGTTGGGAATGTGCCTTCCATGTCGGTAAATGTTGGAAATTTGACAAAAATGTGGCCGCGTCTACAGCTCTGACAGCTGATAAACTGCATGCAAATATTTTTCGCAGTACAGATATTTAAAGAATTTTTAATATGCAGCATTTATGTGAGAGCTACGATCTTTACCCCGCTCTTTAACCACTCGCCACCACTCGCTTCGCCCATTAAATGCGTCATTTAGCACTTAGTTTTGTGGTCTTTTGCGCCCACAGAATTAGTTATGCAGCGCGACTGCCAGAACGTGCTAGTATGTCAGCTCCAGGCTCATTTTATTCGTTAACTGAGCTTGAGCAAATCAAATTTGACAGCTGTTTAGAGGATTTCGAGTCTGTCGTCTTTAGAATTAACATTTCTTTCTTGGGAAGCAAGCTAAATTAATTGCTTAAAAGACAGAAATCAGATTGTTTATTTCATTGTATTCAACAACATAAGTCTGAAATAACCATAAGTCAAATTCTAATTCTCTTAATATATTGAAAGAATCTCAAATGGTTCAAATAAAGTTATACTTTTCTTCTTTTTAAGCTTCCGCCTTATGACATTTGTTACCAATTGGAGCATAGAAATCAATTGATCTGTTTAAATAATGAATAGATTGGAAAGAAAATTGAAAATCCGCACCGTAATATTAGGTGGAGTTAAGTTCCAATTTTTCTTTGTGCTCGTCACAAATGTGTCTGACAAATTGAGAAAAACGAGCGACATTTGCATTTGGTACATCAACTGCAAACGTTGTGGACAGCTACAGCTATCTGTATCCGTGTCTGTGTCAGTATCTGCATGCATCTTTAGCCGGAGCTGTAGCTGTCATGTAGGTGGTGTTGTCTTGCTTGTTTGTGGCATGTGTTAAAATGTTTGCTCGCCAAAATACGAATTGAAAATGGCAACCTGGAACGGTATATGTTCAGTTCATATCCTACATCTATTGCAAATAGGCTACAAAATGGACGACATTATGCCTTGCAAATATTTCTCTATTATATGTAGTTTACATGAGCTAATGACTTTAAGTTCACTAAGTGTATAGTAGAAAGAGAATTTAAGTACTTAACTTTGAAGTACTTAATTTTCGGTCACTTCCGTCAAGAACAGATTATTTTTGGTTTTATTGTGTTATTAACAGAATTAGCTAAATATAGATATGGATAAGGGTATAGACAGAAATAGAGATATCTGTGTATATAGATAATATATATGGTCATAGATATAGATACAGATATGGATGTAGGATATAGATATACATATAGAGAGCGCATAAAGATAGTTCAGATAGTTCTGTGTTATATACATAGCGTTAATAATTACTTATACTTTACCTCATTGTAAATACGTTGTATAATAGTTGTAGAAATTGTTGTTGTTGTTGTAGTTAAGAGTAGTTTTATAGTAGTAGTAGAAAATAGATGATGTAAGTTGTTTTATTGTAGTTAGTATGGTTCCATATATGGTTGTAAGTACAGAGTAGAGTACGAGAGGTTGTTGTAGTTTTCATTTTTGTTGTTGTTGTTTTAGTAATAGAAGTAGTAGTAGTTAGAGAAGAAGTAGAAGTAGTAGTAGATATAGAAGCAATAGGTAACCAAAGATAATAAAATAGATAACATTTTAATATACGAAAAATAGTTCAATGCAAAATCAATATTCATATAGGTAGTATTTACTTTTTTTATCTTGACTTAGAAGAAACAAAAACTTCGAAGACAATGCTAACTATGCAAACCTTTATACATTTTTCTCAAGTTTGTTAATCATATGTAGTTAGTATATAGTACAAATGCTAGACAACTAAAAAATGTTCAGGTATTTTTGGTGGGCTAATTACAAAATTAACCAACAAATTTATCATTTTCTTTTTAAATTATTTGTCTTTTTAGTTAAAAAAGTTCGTAGGACCAAAGTTTTGTTATGCATAATTATCGGTACTAACGAAAGCTGTTTTTTTCTTGTGCAAACTTTTATTCGATTTGTATTTTAGAGAGAGAGAGAGCGCGTGAGTTAGGTATGTGCGCTAAGTTAAATAACTAAATTATGTATGACAAAATTATGAGTTTATTTTTATTCAATTAAAAACTAAATGGCAATATAGCCTAATAAATCGAGTAGAAACCGTTCTCTATAATCAAAATACCCACACAATATATGTATATATATTAAGAGTTTTATAGAGTACGATTGTATATGATAATAAATTCAGAATACATGTGGGATCTAATTTGAAATTTCGCAAAATTCGAATCCAAAATGCGTGTAATTCATACAAAACTTTGATTAGGAAATATAAAGAAACGAGATTATACTTTATATATATATATATACATATATATATATATACAAATATATATATATATATATATATATTTTTTTTTTTTATTATTTTTTTTATTTTTATAGTAGTGTTATATATAGGTATTATTTCTTGAGAAATTACCGCCTGCAGCATCTGTTCAGCGTGTGGGGTCGAGGAGAGTAAACGGTAAATATTCATTAATAAGCCTGCCTGTTTGTTGTCTTTTTAGATTTGGTATTGTATTGCGATAGATATAGTTACTAGATGGCTACATTTCTAAAGATATGAGGCATTAAGCAAGTCATGAGAGTATGAGATTATAGTGAATAGCTTGGCAAAATATATATAAAAAAAAGAGGGAGAAACAGCGAGGGGGTTATTATAGTTGATAGAATATAGTAGTAGTTAGTAAATAGTTTTGCTTGTGTAATTGTGATTTATTATTATATTGAAGTTTGTTTCAGTGCCGTTGAGTTTGAAAAATGAACTGCTTATGCGCGATATATATTAAAAAGTAAGTGTTGAAAAAGGTGTATTAAGTTGTGTTTGCAAGTTAAGAAAATGAGTAAATCGTAGAAAATATCTGTTAGTCAGCAAAATATGCGTAATTTTAGTTATATTACTTATTTTACTTATGACTGATTTAACGTTGAGAGCCTAAGTATTAATCGCTTCTGTATCTATTTAAGAATCAGAAGGGGAGTTCGTGTGAGATAAGGTTGAAAATCATCATATTTGTGTTCGTAGTGTTAAAAGATGCCGAAACTAACGCTAAATAGGCGTTTATTGCGAAGCGTATACTTAGAGTATTCATACTGAAGACTATTTTTTTAGAAAGTCAGCCCCGAGAAATATTCGATACTGAAAGTATTAAATTTCCGGCTTCGTCTTACAATACGAGTCATGACGAGGCGTGGAATTCATGTTAATATCAGAGAAAACAAAATAAATAAAAGCATGTAAAAAAAAAAAAAAAAATTAAATTAAATGAAAGAGCCTTATCAGAAGAAGGCAGGAAGAGATTGTAATAGAAGAAATTGAATTGTGTTTTTTTCTTTATATTTCGTATAAAGGCGTTGGCAGCTGTGTTCATTTTTTGTGTGAAGTGCATGAAAATTTCTAAGGATTTCTGTGCACTTGGGTATCGTTTTGAAGGTGGTTTTGGCTTTGGCTGTTTGTGAGTGTGTGTTTTTTCGAGTTTTGTATTTTATATCTTCCTGTTACTGGTGTTTGTCAAGCTCTTGTGTTTAGTGTGTGTTTTACAATGAGGTAAAGCTCGGCCGTGAATAGGTTCAGAGGGAAGAGCGTACAAATATGTAAATTTTATTTCATCTTTAAGTTGGTTGTGGGCGGTGTTCATGATTTGTGTGTGCGCTTAAGCTTAAATAGATTTTTATATAATATAATACGTAGTTATCAATTGACTTGTTAATGAAAACTGCCAGCCAAAAATTATTTCGGATGAAAGTGTGTGTGTTAGTAATTAGAGCAGTTTACCGAAATCAAAGAAATAAACTCAAAGGTGGGTATTCTTGAAGTGCAACGCTATGCTTAGGAGTTGGAAATAATACAAATAATATTTGTTTGATCTTAACTTCAATTTTGAACGAATCCATGACGCAAAATGAACAAGTCGATAAATATAGTCTAATGGTCTTTTATTTTCAATCATGCTTTAAGGCCAATCAATAACAATTTTCGGTTTCCTCATTCAAAACTGAAAGTCAGGCTCAAATCATAATCGAAATGTGTGCCGCATATATATATATATATATATATATATATATATATAATATTCGATATGGTATTGATATTAACTTATTTATAGATATGCTTATTTTCTTGTATGCAACTTACGCGCAGAGTACGAGCTCGACTAACTTGCACAAACCAAACGCTTACCTGCAAGAGAAAAGGAATTAAATTTGATTAAAATACAGTATGGCTAGTTGTTCTTGGAATACATTGTGCTCCATATATCATGGAGTTATTTGCTGTCAACACGTTTGATACATTTATTACGCTTATTTCCTCCCAACTGGACAAATCCATATATATTATCCTCGCATAAGACAGGCAATAGTAATAAAGGCTAACACGACAGCAACTCAAATAAATTCAACGAGTGTGCTCCACGAAGACGACAATGGAAACGCATTAGCTGTCCATGCTATGAAAGCACACACATACACTGTTATTGCTGTTATTGCTTTTGTCTAACAGGGCGGAAAATGTTTTACAGATTGAAAACTGTAAAGTTGAATTTCGAAACAATGTTCCATTCAGTTTCAGCTATTGGCCGGTCGTTGCAAAAATATTTTATGATTTGCTCCTTACTTTTATTATGCTCAATTGTAAGTGTGTTAAGAAATACATATATGACATTTTAGAGGCCACAAAACCTTATCGATTCCAGATTAGTCAAGTTCTGTCCTTCAAAAGTAGTATACGAAATTGAATTGAGGCTGGGCTTATCTTGTTTTTCAGCAAGTGTTGCACCTAATTGAGAGTTTATAAAAACTGCTAAACTTCTTGTCTCGATACCAATAAGTTATGATTGATATAATCTTATATTATGATATAGAGCAAACTCTATGCTGTGTACAGGATATCTTGTAGTCAGTCAACAATTGCTTATACAATTTTTATATAATTTTTTACCAATTGGAGCAACTGTAAGTGGCTGGCGACAAAAATGGAGGATACAGAGAATCTGAAGTTTTGTGGCTGGGTAATTGACATACATATGTGCGCCATCTTATAAGTGTACATATATACAAATATATATATATATATATAAATACAAATATATGGCACTTCGATTTGATTTCTCAATTTTTATGGTCATGCTAATAGCATTTTCATGTTTTTCGACCAGTCTATCAATGCCAACTTGCAGAGCCGCAGTCGACAGCTGAGAAGTCCGAAGAGGCAAGTGGCGTGTGGCATGTGGCATGTGGCAAGTGCCTGTGGCAGGTGGGTGGACAAGTGGGTTGGCTAATGATTCAGCTCGTCCATTCTCACTCTATCTATCTATCGAACTAGACGCCTATGCTCTGCTTGCTCCCACTCTTTGTAAGTGGTATTATGGCTGGGCCAAGTCATTGCCAGAGTTCTGTAAATTTAGCATCAATCTACGCAATTAACTGTATCAATTTGTTAGAACCACTTGGCGACGCATTCGTGCAGAATTTCTGCGCTTGATAAGAGGAAACCATTCGACCCGGGGGCCCGTCCCACTTCGCGTTGCAAATGGAAATGGGGTTGGGACTCGGCATAACCACTCGGCCTTTCGGGCAGCTGCACCAAACGCTTGCGAATTGCGAGAGCCTGCTTCATACCTAAAGCGACACAAATACAGACGCCTAAATACACAGATACACATTATATAGTGGCTATGTAAATGCTTGCCACATGCCATATGCTGCAGTGTGGCATGTCGCATGCTTTCAGTTGATAAGCGTTTTAAATAAAATATGCTAGCGGCGCGTTTTTGAAAGCATTCAATGATTTTCCAAGCGATTGCACAGCCAACGATTAAACAAAAGCAGCAACAACAGTTGGATGAGTTAGGACGAAGAGACTCTGGAGCTAGCTAAAAGCGTTAGCCACTTTCATGTGTGGCATGTTACTTGTACTTGCCTCCATCTACTGCGCTGTGCAATAGCTTGAAAGTGAATTATGTATGTTTATCGATCGGGTGTGCCAAAAATATATGTACGCATATATGTATGTGTGTATGTGTAGATATTCACCCCTTTTAGCTACCCATATTCATGTATACATGAGCATAATCATATAAGATCAATGTAAAGTCGCATTTAAGTCCGGTTGCTTAGTGATTTCAGTTTCTATTTACCTGCGATTCAGTTACAGATTACAGAAATAGAAAACAGCAAGAACTTGAGCCTTTATGAAGCTAATTAATTTAGCTCTCTGTGAATTGTCAACTTTTTAGCACGTATGTTAACTATTCGGTTATGTTTTGAATACTCAACATACAAATATCTTTCTGTGGATAGATATGCATAAATCCATTTACCATACTTTCTGCTCTTATTTCGATTTTCTTCATCTTATTTAATAATTGCAGTGTGCGCTTACTATGCGAACTTAATTTTTTAATAACTTTTTTGTGGACATACGATCTTCATGAAACTTTCGGATCGTAATTATAATCATAATATGCACTTGCCAAAGCACAAGTATTTGAATACGCCTTTTACAAACATGAGGGTGAGGGGGTGGATATAGGGGTGGGGGGTAAATTTTAAAAACCGAAATAGTATAAATTGCATATCAATATACATTCAAAATTTGGAGACTGTAGCTCGAAATATGTAGGAGACATATTTATAACTGATTTTCGATAAGGGTTTTTATCGATAAAAAAAAAGATCGGGATGAGTTTCGATTTTTAATGATAAACTTGATATCCGCGTTGTGAATACGGACAAGAATATATATATATGATCAAGAATATATATATACTTTGTGGGGTCTGCCACGCCTCCTTCTGCCTGTTAGATACATTTCAACAAAACCATTATACCCTGATTTCCCATTTTCAATGGGTTCAGGGTACAAAAATTTCAGTAAATAGTTGTTGGCCGGGAACTTTTGTTTCTAGATTTCACTTACCTTTAACGGCACTTAATTGGTTTCCAACCATCTGTTTCGCAATAAAAGCCGCCATTGTGTTTTATTACTTGCTATCGCTTGTTTGTTGGATCTGTGGGCGTGGATGCTGCTGCTGCTGTTGTTGGTAATGAAAGGTGCAGTCACGGTTCTCGTTGCGCCCAACTCCGCAACTGAAAAGAAAACCAAACTGTGAGAGACAGAAAAAAGCCAAGCAAATTAAATTGTGTTCAAACAGAACAATGCTTAGGACAGTGAGCGCCAGAGCTCTCCTTCTGCATCCTACAGCCAACTTGTTCTGTCACCTGTGCTAGTGGCTGTACCCCTGATACTTTAAGCCGATTAGCTTAAATGCCGCCGACTGTCCGAGCGCGCTTCTCGACAGTTCCCAGTTTACAGCTGGGCTCTGTACGTGGGAGTGTGTGAAGCACATTTCTGGAATTACTCGCCCAGCCCAGGCCAGCTCTGCCCATCACTGTCTTCCTGCCTGCCTACTTGCCTGCAAGTTGTATTAGTACACATAATCTAATATAATGAATGTGGGCGCAACAAAAAATTAAATAAGAGCTTCGTAGTTGCCTGTAGCTGGTGAATTAATAGTCGCTCACAGTTCAAATGCCTCGAGTTAAGCGGCTAAAAATGTCATCCATATTAGAAATTTCTTAACTCTCGACGCAAAAGCTTTACACGAGTACAAACACAAAATATATCAAATCTTCGGATAGTCTGAAGAAAGCCAATATACTTGTTTACTCAGCAGGAGCGAGAATCGAAAGAGAAAATTTGCAATTTTGCAAAATATTTCGGCTACGGATTATATTCATTTTCATTTTCATTTTCATTTGCATCTTCATCTAGTACCAGCGGCTTCATGGCCATGTATTAATATTTACTCAAATTGGGCTAACAAGCTTAAGCTAGGGGCGTGACTGGTATGGGAATAGGGCTGGGGTTGGGGCTGGGGCTGGGCTGCAACAAATTAAAACAACGCCCAGCTAAACGAGCAACCAAATTAGTTTGACATAAAAAGCATACAGCTGGCAGGCAGACAGGCAGAGCGAATATACAGATAGCCTGTCAGATCGTCAGGATGTACGGAGCTCAGGACTTGCTTTCCCTTCCAGTCTCCCCATCGCTTGCTGCCTGCCAGCCTGCTTCCTGCGCAAAGCTAATGAATTAAGCTGGCACTGCAAAGAATTTTTAGCTTTTCAGGCGCCCTGCGGCCACGCTTCAACAGAATTGTTTATTGGATCCTAGCCCAAACACCCAGCCCACACTTTGCTCCAGGACCCGCCGACAAAAAAAAAAAACAAGAAAGAAATTTTCTTTACAAAAATTTACTTTAAGCATACCCTATGCGTTAAATGCATTTGCTTCAACTATGTGAGCTATCAGACAGTGAAAAATAATTAGCAATAAGAATAAAGCTATATATATTCCAGGTCCAGTGGTTTCATACGACCAAATATGGCCACGTCAATGCAGCCTTTTAGGACTTGTTGCCGTTCAAAAACACGTCTCATATTCTGTAAACATTAGATAATTTCCTATTTTACTATCTACCTAGTGATTTGAGGAGTTGATATACTTAGTCTGCTGCTTAAACTACGAAATAGTAAGCGGTTTCTAATTTTAGATTCTAACTATTCGCTATTCAAAATGTCTGCATTTCTATATCTACACGGCAAGTGGTAATCGAGCAAACTAAGTGAGCTTCAGGCTGTTAGTTTACGAACTTTACGAAATTCACTCTAATTTTTGAAGCGAAGCTGACAAGTTGCTCGAAACAGAAGGGTTTTAAGAGCCTAGTCAAGGCTTTTCTGCTCCTACTATAAAATATGTAAATAAAAGGCGAAAATTTATGGGCTTCGTGCTTAGAATTTGATGGCGAAATAGCAAAAACAGCAGCTGCCGCTGTTTCAGGTGTGCCCCAACAAAAGCCAATTCGAATTTCTTTTGCTGGGCTATCCAATTACTTTTGAAGTTGTTTTTAGACTCATTCACGAAAGTGAAATGAGTGTATTGGTTTTGTGCAATGTTCGTCTTGCTGTCCGTACGTCTGTCCGTATGAACGCAATCTATTTCGGCGCTATTGAAGCTAGAGACTTGAAATTTGGAACACATACTCGTGTATATCTCTGATTTATAAATTTTACCGATCCGCCCACTAGGGGCGTGGCAAATCGGAAAATGCATTTTCCGATATGCCAGAAATCATGTTGGTTGAAGAGCTAGAAAGCTGGAATTTGGTATGTAGGTGCGCGTCGACCACCCAAGATCACGAGCTATGGCGGATATATCTCCGCCCATTGGGGTCGTGGCAAATCGGACAAAACTGTATCTCCAAGAGTTTTACAGCTAGAGCGCTGAAATTTTGCACGTCAGCTAATGTTATGATTCTATAAAGTCTAAAGACAAAATTATAAGTCTACGCCCATTAGGGGCGTGGCAAATCGGACCTGAAGATATAGTGCTTTTTTAAATTCTGCTATATTTTGGATACTATTGATGCCAGGGACCTCAAATTTTGTATATATACTCGGGCTGATCACCCAAGAGCAAAAATTTTGTCGGATATATGTCTGCCCACAAGGGGCGTGGCAATCCGCAAAAGTTTATATCTCCTAAAGTATAATAGCTAGAAGCTTCAAATTTAAATAGTTAAGTTACCAGTAAGTTAAGTTACCAGTAACCTCTTCTATCGATGACCCAAAAATAATGTTTACGCCTCTTTAGGCGTGGCGAGGCATATCGAAAAATACCCTGTAATTTTGACATTTTTTGAGGGTACGCATTCAAACTTTGTAGTTGGGGTACCGTTATCACGTTCTAAGAACTGATCAAAAATGAGGCAAATCGGAAAAAACAGTATTTTCTTCAGTATTAGAGCGAAAGTTAACTACTAAATTGTTGATGGGATGTGAATGAGTATTCCGCAGTCGGTAATGCCCGACTGCAACGTTCTTACTTGTTCTGATATGAAAAACTAAAGCCAATAAACACGCAAATAAGCCATGTTGAGTTTTATTCGTTCCCATGACGTCGCAGTAAGTGGGGCTCCTTAACAGGAGGACGGGGTCAAGGGGTCAGCAGCGATATGTTTATACGCGCCCAAATCCAGCCCAAATCCCAACGTCAAGTAGAAACCCCTTTGCCAACTGCGGCTCACTTGTATAATGGAGCAAATCAAAACATTTCGCTGGCTCAAACTTAGCATAGGCCTGACTGAATCGAAAGCAAGAGTGACGATATTAACAATAAGCAAGGTATTCCGAGGTCACTGGAAAGTCCTTTTCCAACTATTACAATAGCCATTAAGCTTTTAATTGGAAGAAACTTGCCTACCTTTTCGAGAGCTTAACAAGGGATAGATCAGGAGTTTCATAACTATTCTTACGAACAATAATTTATATTCGGTGTTTCCTTATCAAAGTTAGCAGTTAATTTACGATATGTCCTTCTTTTGAGAGAAATATATATTAAGTATATGTAGCGTTCTTTTGCATTTCTATTTTTACGTTTGATAAGCTATTTTCTAATAAAGATATGTATTAAGTATACGTGTCCAATAAAAGCTAAATGTAATGCGAAATCATATTCCTATAGGGTATATAATGAGCACAAAAGTTTTCACTGCGCAACTGTTTGCTGAATTGGTAGCTCAAGATCAGGAATCTTGGAGCTTACCTTAAGAGTAAGACGCTATTAAGTTTGAACAGCACAAACCTTGTCAAAGTTAACTTTTGGGGCGAACTTTTTTAACAGTGAACGTGGGCACAAATCAAAACTTTTCATTAGGTGACTATTAGCTAAATCGGCAGGGGTAAATCAGGTGTGCACTGCGGTGTCTGGCCTTTTCACGCATGAAAATGCGCAGAGTTTATGCAGAGTTTTAGTGAGTTGCCTGCTTGAAGCGTACTTCTCACATACTTTGAACGCTTTGAGATACTTTTGAGATACTTGTAGCTTCTTTTAGATACTTTTCAGCTGGGCATCTGTGCATTCACTTACCTACTGTTCCGTAAATATTCCGCTTAGATTTGCGTGTGTTGATGTGCGTGTATATTGTTGTTGTAGATGGTGTGATTGTTGTTGTTGGTGATACAGTTGTAGTTGTAGATGTAGTTGTAGTGGTCGTTGTTGTAGAAGTAGAAGCAAAGTTTTAGAAAGTTGTTTGTGTTGTTTTTAAAGAAATCCTCTAAGAAAAGCGAGCATCAACAGAAAGAGTTTGCTGCAAAGTAAACACAGATAAAAAGATCAAAAATACAACTGGATGAATTCACTGCTTCACAAGATAAAGCCAAAGAGGCAGAGAAAGAGATATAGAGGGAGAGGGAGACAGAAAGAGAGAGAGAGACTGAGAGAGAGAGAGAGAGAGAGAGAAAGACGAATGGTTGGGTAGATAGTAGATAAAAAGAGATCGCGAAACAATTTTAATGAGTTTGCTTTGGGGGTCAGGTCTATTGAACGCAGAACCTATTGACATTGCAGCTAATTTAAACAGAAGCACGCAAACACATACACATAGACTTATACACACAGAGGCAGCCTTTTGTGTGTGTCTCTTTACTGTTATTCAAGAGTATATTGTTTTGCAAGGGGTAACTTAGCTGTGTTACGAAATTTCTGACTGTGTGTGCATCGAATTGCTGAGTACAGCCAAGTCATTTTCGCCATGAAGTTTTTGCCTTGTATATATATGAAAAGTGAAAGTTATGAGTTCCTGTTCTGAAGTTGTGTAAGTAATATACATAGATACAAAAACGAATTAGCATAGAAAGAATCATATCATATGTGAACTCTACATATGATGTACATGTAAGTGCGGAAATGATGTCAGGAAGTGAATTTAATATTCGGCGATGTCGTATACAGTTATTTGTTTTGTTCATATGTGTGTTCGTGTTTTGTTGTTTTTATCGATATTTCTTTATTAGGGTTTCTTTTATGTGAGCGTGCACGTAAGGGCCCATTACGAGACTGAGCCAGGCGTGTGTGCGGCATATAAGCAGACACATACAAATACAAACACATATACAGACAACATTTTTACGTAACAATCGTTGTAGACAACTCTGTTTTAATCAAATTTTTAAGAACTTCGACACTTTTGGCCTGCTGATTACATAAAAAAGCCATCGCCTCGCCGATCAGCAAGCAGCTATATAAGCAATATAATTGTATATAATTGAATTAATTTCTTTATTCTTAATCGATTTGTAAAAGTTGTGTTTGCGGGTTTTCCTTGTATATCTGAGTATTGTATTATTATATATCTGTTAAGCGAGTGTTGATGTACACGCACAGGCAGACACATATACATATGTCTATGTAAATATATATATATATATATATATATATATATATATATATATATATATATATATATATATATATATATATATATGCTACTTTATTTTTCTCTTCTTTTTATTCAATACTTTTGTGTGCACTTTACTTTCGTATTTAATACGGGCGCTTCTTACTTCATGCTATGTTCGCACTCTTCTGTGTCGCACGGCTGAGTCGCCTACATGGAAAACTCGGGCCTTTACGGCGCGCAGCGAGCAGAGCAAAGCAGAACAGAGGCAGCCAGACAGCCAGCTGTAGGCAGCTGCGCCGCCAGCGTCGACGTCGCAGCCGAAACGGCGCCTACATTTACAACAAAAACCGACAAGCAAAAGCGCTCACTTACACGATTCCACTGGTAGCAAACATTTTTGCCAAAGCTTTTAGTAATTTCCCCACCTAATGTTTTGAGTGAGTCCCCACTAGCTGTGCTGCTCTAACACATAACGGGAGCTTGGGCTGATTACTTCAATACGCTCTTCGAGTAGGCTCAACGAAGCGCTTCGCACATGTATGTACATTTATGCTATTGAGCGTTTGTGTGCGTACATAATAGCTTTTAGCTTTTTAACTAATAATATATTTATTTGCCGTCGCCTTTCATCTACTTTTATTTGTATTATATAATTTGTTGTACGAACTGCTTACACTCGCGGGCATTCTCTTTTTTTCTCTCTCTTTCTCCTTCTCGGTCTCGTTCTCGTTCTCTTTTGACTTTTTGACTTTGAAATAAAAAATGTTGCCTACTTATTTGAGGCCGGCGCCTGCGCCACGCAAATGAGAGAAGCCCGTCAGGGAATGTTGAGTTTTACGCTAAGCATTACATATGGGCAAATTATGCGTTATTGATTTGTTGTTGATGAGATAGCCTGCCCGCAAAGAAAGAAAAAAAAAACGTAATAGAAGTGATGTACCCAAATGGCACTGATAAGCACAGCATATGGCACACACAGCTGCGAAAGAGTTATGCCTGACGCCTTTGTTCTCCCTGTCACTTGCCATTAGCTTAAACACCCTCATACTTACACACACAAAAACACATACACATACAAAGCTAACTTTGTGGTTCAGCGGAAACGCACAGCTTGAATGTAGGAAATTGCAAAGTTCTTTGCCACGTCTGCTGCTCAGTGGTCAGTGCATCAATTGCCTTTAGGGTGAAGTGTCTGCCTGTCTGTCGCATGAATTCTAATTAGTCTGATATAAATCCAACAAATGCTCTCCAACTTTATTGTCTTGCACTTTATCAATTATAGTTTCTTTGTCTCTGCTTTATATAGCAATCAATTATATTTTCTTTTGCTTCTATTTATTCTCCTCTTTCTTTTTGTAGCCACAAATTGCTTATTACCGTTGAGCAGCTCCTCACCTCTGGCTACCTGTGCTAGTTCTGCTTGAGATGAATGTCACGTTCTGGCCCTAGGCGAATTGCGTTTTCCCCTGGGTAATGAGCGGGCAACGCGGATGGCGCTTACTTTGTTTTCAGAGCGGGCTTTTCATTTTATTTTATTCGTTGATATAAAATGTAGAAAAATTTGTGCACTTGTATTATTAATGGGCCGCAGCGGGATTCGCTTACCTACAACCGTTGAAGGCACCGTTAAACACACTATGCCACAACAACAACAACAATTTTTTTTTTTTTAAATTACTATCTTCTTTCGCACTTAGCTCTGTTCGCGGCGTGACAACAACAAATCTTTTTCGCCACTGGCATACACAAAAACCATTTTTTTCGAGCCCAACTACAACGAAAATACCAAATAACTGTTATTCACTGCACACAGTTTACAATTCCAACATGCAAAGAGCGGACAACTAGCGTGAGCTTGAATATGCAAGCGACTGAGTGAGAGAGAGAGAGAGAGAGAGCGTGTGAGAGAGAAACTGTGCTTTCTAGCAGTTACACGGCTGCCAGAACGAGAGCAGCCATCGAGTGGCTCTCAATTCAGTCGCCAACTAGTGGGTTGACTGGCTGACTGGCGGGCTGACTTTCAGTTTTGACAGTTGACCCCAAACGAAAGCTCTTGGCCGAAAAAAGCTTGCTTTAAATTGGCTAGCTGAAAAAAGGCTGATAGTGCAGCAATGCGACAATTATATATATTTTAACTCTTAAATGTATTTGCCAGGTGCTTGTACAGGCAAATTGTTGGCTGATTACAAATACGCGGAAATGGTAACCGGCGACATCTGTGTGTGTGCATGTGGGAGTGTGAGTGTTTTCTTGTTTATCGTCTGCTTTTTTATATAAATGTTCCGCTTGTAAATTTTTAGCACACGCACCGGAAGCTGTCGAGCGTACACGAAGCGCTGATAAAACAGACTAAAGCCAGGCTGTCTTGCTTACCCCCCAAAAAATAAACGAAAAAGTTACTGAATTTTTTACAGGCGAGGTAGCAGCTCTTGACTCACACACACATAGACAGACCCATACGCAGAGAATGTGCGCGCGCTTTGCGCCTACATTTGTAACTAATGTATGTGTGTGTATGTGTGCTGCGAGCGGGTAAGAGGCGTATAGGTAATTTATATAAATTATTTAATTAAGCCGTGTACGTCAGCACGCGGCGCAGAGCCCATTATTTAGATTAAAATCAAACCCATTACGTTTTATGCCAACTGTCTTTAGCGCTTCCTTCTTCACCCTCTCTCCCTCTCACTATCTGTTTCCCCCCTCTCTCTCTCTCTCTCTCTTCCGTTAACGTCTATTGGTTTTGTTATGATTGTTCTTGACATTGCCTTTAGCCGCCCCTCCCGTGTTGCCTATGCCACCTAAATTGGCCACATTTGGAGCGTGCCTATGGTTTTCGGTTTTGTTGGAGAATTTTAAGACTGATGAGAGAAAGACTGCTATTGCTTATGCAGGATATTTCCTATATATATATATATATAGGACAAATAAATATCATTATCATTTTATAATTATCATTGACTCAGATCCTTAATATATGAAGATTTAAGATATGATATTTATATATGTATTTTTAAACTTAAATTTATTCTGATTTTCATCTTTAAACAAAATACAAATCAGAGGTAATTCTAAAGTATATATTTATCTTAAATATATTGTGTAAAATTTTAAAATAAGAAACTCATTCGGATTAGTATTCAATTTCACTGCGCATATTCTATCTCTCCTACAAATATTTATTTCATATTCCATTTTATATTGTCTTGTAGCTGGAAAATGATTTTGCTTTGAAACGCGATGCCATTGAAAATGCAATGGAGCAATCGCACTTAGCGTTCGAAATTGATTTCTTTTACAATACCAAGCCAAATGATAAAGTTAATTTACCCCTCACTGGTATCTGCAAGCTGAAAGCCATGATATTTAATACAAACTGCCCGACCCCTAACCGCCACCCCTCCCCCCCTATCCAGCCCCTCATTTCCCTGGGGCGGCATACACTTGGCGGTCGTCGTCAATCAATGTGAATTCAAGAGCTGCCGCAGCCGCAGCCAAAGATGACAACTAAACTTCACTTCAGCCGCAGACAAAATGTCATTTTTTAGGTGGGTAGAGAGCGGCGGGGCATGAGGCAGCAGAGGCGTGGTCGGATGTACACGGCGGAGTGGCTTAATTTAAAACGGTTTCATGTTGTGATTTTGACAAATGATAATTTTTTTTGCATGCCTTGCTGTATGTGTGCGCGTGTGGGCGAGTGTTGCAAGCAGGCTAGGTGTATGTGTGTGGCAGGCTGTGTGCGATAGCTTTTGTGTTTGCTTCGTCATCCCAGCTATGAGTACGATATCTCTGCCTCCCTTTGTATGCTGCCTTTTGAGTCTGTAATTTTGTAGTGGTCGATGAGTTGGCACAATGCGCGCGACAGATAAACGATAGCTGCCCCAGCCCCACTCGTAGCCCCTATCCCCTATCCCCTGAGCCCTATCCCCATTTGCAGAGTGTGTCAAAGGGTCGTTAAGTAAGTAAGCTGCCACACACACATACACTCGTACCTATACACACTCAGACATTGATATAGTACTGAGAAAAGTTTCAGTTTCAGTTTCAGTTTTGGTAGATCAAAAAACTATGTACATCTGGACTGACTGCTACATGCGCCAATCTCTCTCTCTCCCTCTCTCTCTCCCTCTCTCTCTCTCTCTCTCTCTCTTTCTCTCTTGCTGTCTCTATTCTTTGCCTGTGTTTCGCAGTACTCCCCTGGTTACAGCCTACACGGATATACATTTGAGTCCTGCTGCAATGGACAGCGAAACGGGCGGCAGGACAAGCAATCAACAGCTAACAGCCACCAGCAATGTTGCAACAATTTATTGATTTAACAACCGAAATAAAGAGAAAATTCATATTGCTCGGGTATCTCAAATTTAATGCTCTAACACTCCTTATTTCGGGGCGTAAACTGAAACACAGAAAATTTTTCAACGAAAACTGGTTTTAATACAAACGGATTGATTCGTGTTTCCATGCTGGATATTATGCATGAAGAAAATTATTGCGCTACAACGTGAAGCAAATGGTTAATGGACTCATTGGAAAGCGTATAAGAGAAGGGCAAGCGAGCTGAATTGCGGGCAAAGTTAAATCGACAAAGCCAATTTCCTTGATTTTTGTTGTTGATGTGTGTGTTTCTGCTTCTGTTTCTGTTACTATTGTTCCGTTTCTATTGACTTTACCGGGGAAATAGAATTGGGAATAAGAATCAAAGCTAAGCCGGCTCAGTCGGCATATTGGCGAATTGTGTGCATATACGGCTTGCAGCATGTCCGAAAATATAAACAACAATAAGGATTCGTGCCAGCCAGAAAACACGAGCAATAAAATTGCAATCCTATCGAATTCGATACCATCACTTCCCATCGAACCCCCATTCCTGTTGGTGGCCGCTTGGCTCGGTTTCGAGGCACGCATCTCGAAGCAGACGGTGAGCAGCGTCTGCATCGACTGGACACCGAGCCCGGAATCCGTTTCTGTGTTCAGCATCGAAAAGTTCCACAGGCGACACGGCTGGCAGCAGGTGCTATGGGCGAGCGCGAGTCCCCAGACCATCCACCATCTGGAAGAGAATTTCGGCTATCGAATACGCATCCGAGCTCTACGACCCGCTCCGGATGGCAGTCAATACGAAACTCTGGCCATTTCACCGGACATCATTGTAAAGCGCTGATTGCTCTTTTTATATATTTAAAATATTTTAGTGTAGTCGAGCCTCTTTTCAAATTTTTTTTCCTTATAAAACTTTTAAAGAAATCTCAAAAGTCGTTTGAGGAAATTGTGGTGTAAAGATTAAATAAAGCTCGAGTATGTTTGCATACGGTAATCAGCTCAACACTTAGGGCCTTGAGAATCATAGAACATAGAAAGGCATTATCTATTTGTATACGCATACGCTAATTCATACATACTTATAGATATATGTGTATCACTTTTGACCACAACTCCTACAAATTGTCAAATGATATTGAAATCTGAATCATACATGCCGAAATGTACATATGGCCACATGCATGCATGTGCATGCAATGCGCATAAATACATTTAAGTGTAGGCTATTTATACCCTGTAGTCACTACATTAATTACAGGTATTAAGTGATATAATGCTTTGTAATAATCTAGGCAACCACGGAAGCAGCGCTACCATCCACAAACTGTTTGTATCGAGCTATTCGCAAGTCGCAGCAATTTTTGGTCAAGCGCATGCTGCGCCGACGCCCTAGCCTGGTGGACTATCCCGGTCCGAACGGATATCTCCCGTTAGCAAATGCCATTATTCAGGGCGAGATGTGCGTAATTGATGTCCTCCTCTCGGCTGGCTGCAGCGTGCATCTGGGCAATCCCCACAACAAGCGCAGCCCGCTGCATGTGAGTGGAAAGGATCACTTGGGTCGCTTCCACTAATCACTCGCCTGGTCATTGCAGCTGGCATTCTATCATGGTCATCTGCCGTCGGCCCGTATTTTGCTGAACAAAAAAGCGCAGCTAGAATCGATTGACTGCAATGGAATGACACCCGCGCACTGCGCCGTTGATGCCAATCAGTTTGAAATGGTGAAGTTTGCGCTGGAGTCTGGCGCCAACCTGGAGGCAAGAGATGCTTGCGGCTGGACACTTCTAATGCGGGCAGGTAACTCTTAGAAATGGCTCTTCTTTTGTACACACCATATATTATGTATATGGTACTTGGTCACTTCAAAGTCAAACAGCTTTAGCCTTAACCGCCTTTCATTTACACCCCGCAGTGGTCATGGATGCTGGACTGGAGCTTATCAAGCTTTTGATAACACATGGAGCCGAGCTCGGGGCTCGCGATAGCCTAGGCAAAAGCTGCTGCGATTTGGCCAAACTTTATCGCCGGCAGCAGGCAACGGATTATTTCGACAAGGTGCAGGAGTTTCGCCAGGAGCAAGCAAAGGCTGCGCAAGCTTTGGCTAACACACCACCACAATCCGGCCAAAAGGATTTAGTGCAACCGGCCGGCTACCAGGATGAAATCTGTCGAAGAACGTGCTAATGAATGTCCTCAGCTCAGCACATGGCATACCCTAGCTAACTACTTGCAGATAGGTATGTTACATCATTAATTCGAAGAACACTTCATACTTCACTTTTCAACAATTATATACATATCAATATTACAAAGTGTATACATGTGTAATGTTAATGAATTATACTTGGATTATAAAAAACATTAGGCTTTAGATATTATTTTAAACACAATTTCTTGTGATTTCCGTCTGATAGCCACAAGAGTAAGTATTAAAGAAGTCCGCGTTTTCCTTGAGACCCAGGTAAAAAACGTGCTCAGCCAACTCCTTGCCAAACTCACAAAAGTTCTGGGCGAAGAGAGTGAAGAAGATTCGCTTGTTACTCAACTGGTAGTGTCGAAGTATCTCGTTTTCTTGGTCGTAGATCGCGCGATGCTTTGTCGAGGACTGTATCCAATCGCTATACTCTTGCCAAGTGTGCCTAAAGCTCTTTAAATAAATGACAGCTAACATGCGAGCCTCGCTTAGCACGTTTACGTACTGGGGCAGCTTGAGGCATTCCGCCTCCTCCCGGAAGTGCGTTGAGTCCCGTTGCCGCTCGCTAATGTTAAACATGGTCATGTACAAATGCACGGTAAACGTAGGATAGAAGTATGACATGGGCTTGTACCGACTCTGGTACAGATACAAGCTCCAGTCGAGCATCGTCCGCTGCACACCCAGCTCGAAAGTAGAGTTACGCTTCCGATGCATTTCGAGATTCCGCAAATTGTGCTCGTAGCTCTCGCGATAGATGCGCAAACCGGCGTACTCTCGGTTCAGGTCTCCGGCATAGAAATATATACTGGGCGTGGCAAATTTCTCCTTATAGGTTTGTAATCGGTTCCTTAATGGATGGGAGTCGATTCCAAAAACTGATTTACTGCGGTCCACAAAGCGTTGGATTATATCCCGAAAGTCACGCAACTCATGCGAGCTGCCTTCGATCAGGTCTTTGGTAATGATGTAGCCAAAGAGCGGTTTGAAGAACTCAAATGTCTCGCGATAGCAGTCCTGCAAGGACTTCAGGGTGTTGCACGATATGAAGAAGTCGATTAGTTTCTGCTTTGCTTCAAACTGCTCCGGATCGTTCTGAAGCTTAGTCAGCAACTGAATGAGATCGTTGCTTGGCGGCATGTGACCTGTAGGAGATTTAATAGTTCAATGGCAAACCAGCTAAACTTATGATAGGCTTAATATATAATTAGGTATCCAATATATTTGTACCCACCCATAACCGAGAAGAGAGGACGATTGCGACTGCAGACGTGGTCGTAGTAGCTGTCGCAGGCGTATTTCTGGGCATTGATAGAGTGCTCCATGCGCATAGCCAACTGGCTTAGTTCTTTGATGCGCAGCTCGGAGAGGTGGCCTGTGTATGCAATCTGTGCCTCCGCAGCGCCCAAGTAGGCGCAGAGGAGAACACACAGTGGAGCAGTCCACATCTTTCACTGTTGCTTACGTTTGATCTAAGGGTTTTGCTTAGTTTCAGCTCTTCTCGCTGTTGTTCCCTCAACGCGTATTCGAATACACTAAGCCTCGAGCTGTATAGTCAGCTATGTCGATGGCATCCGCCGTTGCCCAAGCTCAAGCGCTGATAAGAGCTGATGTCGAGTGGTATCAGCAGCAGTTCTATTGCTCTCCCACTGCTTGGATGACTTAATTATACCCCTTACGAAAAGGAAAATTGAATAAGGTATTATGCTCCATCTATTGTACTAAAACTATGCTATGGACTTGTTATTGCACCAGATCTTAAGTCAAGCCCAAGAATTAGGGCAATTTAGGGACCATACATCTATTGGTGATCACTATAGATCATCCAATTTCCATTCTAATTATGGGTTGCCCATTAACATATCTGACACAATTGAAAGTCATTGTTTCGTGATTATATATTATTGTATATTATTGTAAAGTATAAAATTTATTTTCAGCGAGTATAGGGAATCTACTAGTCTCACCTAAAAATTTAGTGCGTCATTAAAAGTTGCTCACATTTTCAAGACGCTTCCCAGTTTGTAAATATTCGCTCTGGCTTGCTCGTATATATCAGTGCGCCGCTGCTTGTAGATGGGAATCTGGCGACGCACTTCAACCACTGTGTCGAAATCTATTGAGAAATGGGGCACTTAGTAGGACTCTTCGCATATAGAAAACCACTTACCAATTGTTTCTACAATCAGTTCATGTCCCTGGCCCGCCTCGCGCAGCACTCTAGCCCAGGGATCTACAATCATCGAGTGTCCGTATGCCACATAGCCGGACATGTTGTTGCGGGCGGGAGCGCAGGTGACCACAAACAGTTGATTATCCATCGCACGGGCTCGCTGCAAAAGCTCCCAGTGCATGGGGCCCTGGCAGATGCAGAAAGCCGAAGGATAGACAATCATTGAGCATCCTATAGCATTTACATATTTACATATATACATATATGTATGTACATATATATAGAGTATAAGTATAATATTTTTTAAAGGCTTATCATAACAGAAGCACTTACCCATAATGCGATAGAGACGCGCCAGCTCCTCGAACCGCTTGTCGTGGCAGATGCCGATGCCGACTTTTTGCGCTCCGATTTGCACCACAGTCAGCTCGTTGCCTGCGATCAAGGCATCACCCTCATCGAACTGCACACCGCCGAGCTGTTCCGTTTCGATGTTCATATTAAAGAGATGCAGCTGAAAGCAACAGGGGGAGGCTGCAGATCTGCTTAATTATGTGCAATGCTTTTACCTTCCGATGTCTGCCAATTAGCTGGCCATTGGGCGCCCAGACAGTGCACGTGTTGTACAGCATATTGCGGGCATCCCGCTCAATTATGCTACCGCCAATGATGTAGATACCCAACTTGCTGGCCAGCTTGGACAGCGCCTGACAGGTGGGGCCATCCGGTACCGGTTCAGCATGCCGCCTGAACTCTTCAACGCTGTAGGGGCCATTGAAGCTCTCCGGTAATATGGCCAGTTGTAGCAGTGGATTGTCAGCTTTTAGCTGCGTTATGCTTTCCAGCGCCCGGCGCACATTATTCGCCACGTCCCTGCCTACGGGTAGCTGCAGCAAACCCAGTGTGAGTTCTATTTACAGGTACAGATTTTAATTACGACTTCAGAGACTTTATACGTTTTACTTACTGTTACTCATCATATATTTTGTATCGCTCGCTCGTTTCGAGTTAATCGCACAACAGTTGCCAATTGACGACTTGTGCAAAACGTTTTTCCCATTTTATAGCTCGGTTTTCCAATTCACCTATCTGGACCTAACAGCCTTGTCATACCCTGAACCCATTGAAAATGGGAAATCAGGGTATAATGGTTTTGTGAAAAAGTATGTAACGGACAGAAGGAATCATCGCAGACCCCATAAAGTATATATATTCTTAATCAGCTTGACGAGCTGAGTCGATATAGCCCTGTCCGTCTGTCCGTCCGTCCGTATGAGTGCGTCGATCTCAGAAGGTTTAAGAGCTAGAGAGCTGAAATTTGGCATGCATACTCGATAACTTTTTTATCGAGAATAATCGAAAAATTTATTTTGTTTATTCAGCCTAATTTGAACATTTTTAAATCTAGACACTTCAGATTAACTTTGTATATACAGTTTATCGATACGAAGATTTTGTAATTTACAGATTTTGGATACCACGCCCCCTTCGCCCCCCAAGTTGTAAAAAACGCATTTCAAGTACTAGAGACTTGAGCTTTGGAATGTACACACATTTTCACCATACGATTACGCTCTGAAAGTCCATTAAGATTTTACGTCTACAAAAGAAATTATTCAACAAATAAATTCTCATAATATTGCCCACACTGCAGCGTAGCCCAAGCGCATATTGCGCAGTCAGAAGAGCACGTGATTATACGTGCGTGGGTTCAGGGTATATCCTAGTCGAGCAGTCTCGACTGGAGCTTTCTTACTTGATTACTTGTGTTATCAATCGAGATTCGATTTATATTTTTATACCCTGAACCCATTTTCAATGGGAAATCAGGGTATAATGGTTTTGTTGAAATGTATGTAACAGGCAAAAGGAGGCGTGGCAGACCCCACAAAGTATATATATTCTTGATCAGGGTGACGAGCTGAGTCGATTTGGCCCTGTCCGTCTGTCTGTCCGTCCGTCTGTCCGTATGTTTGAACGCGTCGATTTCCGAAGATATAAGAGCTAGAGATTTTAATATTTTTTTTTCAAATGACCGTATATACAGCGCGGACGTCGAGTTTGCTTTTAAAATTCGATAAATCATCCCGTTATGTTTTTATCGAGTAAAAACATTCAAGTTCAAGTCAGATGCCACTATAGCTAATTGTGAATGACTTTTCATTTTTTTAAATTTCTCAAATATTCAATATAATATGTAGATCATATGCTGAAAGTTTCATTAAATTCCGTTGAGTCAAAAATTAATTAAAAATCATCAAATATTTGTCCAATTAACAAACGCACGTGCAGCAGCTACAACAGCATTGTATGCGTGTGCATACATACATTCAAACTTCTTCTAGAACATTCTTTGAAACACATCAGCTGTTAGTTTCGTTTAGTTTTGGTCGCGGTTCGAGTGCCGATCGGTGCAACTAATGTTAATTTTTTTAATTGTTTCAAAATATTTTTATATTTTCATAAATGAGTTTTCTATTTAATTTATATTTTTAAATACATCGAAATTGAAATTTTAGCCATACTAAATGGGCATTTTTATTTGTTGGGTTCAGGGTAGTATCTAGTCGAGCACTCTCGACTAGAGTTTTCTTACTTGTTTTTATTGTATTTCAATGTCCCCGTCAAGTATTTATAATCAATAGAAGCCTTGTTACACAGAGACAATGCACATACACCCTGCACCCAAAAGTATTTATGAAGTGTAGGCACGAGCATTTGTCAATTATTTTCTACGTTTAACGTTTATTTATTATGGAATATATTTCAGATCCCACAAAAGCGTATTCAAATTTTTATATAGCCTCCAGCTTTTAACAAATACAATATGTATATTTAAATTACTTATTTATTTGAGTTTATTTTTGCTTTGCGTATTTTACTCTATCGACTGAATCAGCGTTATAAACGACATGGCAGCCCGAAGAATCTGTATCAAATCAAAGTAAGTTATCAGATGCACATTGACACCAATTCAATCTATTACTTACCCCCAGAAAGTTGGCCAAGGAAGCCTCGTAGAATCCCGCCTTGATGAGCACCTCCCGTTGAGAGCGATGCATGATAAAAATCAAGAAACGTCTTTGTGTGTGTGAAGCCGAATGCCAATTGGATGTCTGGATAGCCACTCCAACTCGTAGGCCCTATGAACATATACAAGACTTCATACAAATATAAACTATATACAAAAATGCTCAGAGACACATGTGAAGATTTAGACTCAGATGCAGACATTGTATGTTGATAGAAATACGAATGCAGGTACCTCCACTTTGATAACCTCCCCACCATAACAGTATATGAAGAGCTGCAGCATTATGGAGCAGAAGAAAGAAAAGTACACAAGGAGGGCCATGATGGAATCAAAGTGCTGCAAAAGTAATCATCGCTTCAGCTAGATGTGTAATATTTATTATAGTGTATATAGTCACCGTCACGATCTGGTAAATTATGACGCCCACCTCCAGCGAGGTGATAAAGAACTGTCCAAACACGATGGGCGTGTAGATGTGGCGCAGTTGCCTGGACAGGCTAAGTAGCTGCACATGGTAGTCGACTACATCGGCCATTTGCTTATCTACCAGCTGCTCCTCCTGCCCAAAGGCCAATAAGGTAATGTCCTGTTGCAGCGCTTGAAAATGGGCGCGCAAATTGATCGCAAACGATATGAACAGCCCATCCACAGCCGAGGCATACAGCACCACAAAGATAGTTACGAACAGTATGTAGATAAAGCCAAACTCGTAGCCCGGACTCTCGACATCATTGAAAGGGAATCTGATAATAGGAACAACAAAACGAAATTAATATGGAGTTTACCAGAGTCCTATTCTAGTAGCTGGGAAGTTACCACAAATGAAAACAGATTGCTGAAGGGAAAAAAGTGAAAATGTAAAAAAAAAAAAAAAAAAATGTTCAAAGTTCATAAAAGGAAGGTTACTGGATCACATAAAGCCTAATACTAAATTAAAAACAAAAATGAAAAAACTTTTTGTTGTCTTATTTAAACTAAAAATTTTCTTAAATAATAAAAAATTAAAATTGATTTGTATACAGGTTCAAAAGTCGCACAGAAAAGTGGACTAATATACCCTTCTTTACTTCGCAAGCAAAGCATAAAATGTCAGTACCCTTGTGCATACATTTCTTAAGAATGTCATTTCGAAATTGTGAAAAAATAAAAGGGACTAAGCAGACCTTCCTTTCCTTTTATCTTTACTTTCTATGCAAAGCAGCTGTAAAGGACAAAGGTTTCAGGGCTCCCATATCGCTCCCATCTCAGAAGCGAATATCAGCTTAGCCAAACGGAGACGGATTACCCCAGCTAAAACGAAGAAAAATAAGCTCAGTCAGGGAAATAAGTGTTCTTACTTCATGGGCATGGGCAGCTCCCTCTCATAAGGGACTCCCCGCCAGTTGTTGGTGACAATCTTGATGATGGGTCCAAGCATGAAGTAGAGTCCAGTGAAGCCGCAGGACAGGCTATACGCACGGCCCAGCAACGTGGCCAATTTGTTACCGTGCTCCACATACCCATAACCTACTGTTCCATGTTGAGCTGTGCCGAGTTTGAAGTTTAATTAGTATCAGAAAAAGTTACACTCTCCAACAAAGTCATGCCTATGTTAACGGTTAGGTAAACAATTTCATCATTATTATTTACGGATTTGAGAGTAATTTTTTTTTAGTAATTGAATAGATTGCAATATTATTAAAAAAAATTGTCCACATGTATAAAACAAGTTAGCATATCTGTATATAATTTAATTAAATTATATATTAGTTTGGGATAGCCCTAGAAATCAATTTCTGTATTCATTTTAATTTACCAGAAGCAGCAAAATATATAAGTAAGTAGCACCCAATAAACCTAATAAATAAGATTGCTGCCTTACCGTACTTTGGCACATATTGTAATTAATTTGATTTACATTTTGAATCAAGCTGCCTAAAACTCTGCATCATTTGAATGAAGCTTTGCTTGTAAGCGAGGAACGTCCATATCTTGGTGACAGTCACCAAGTTGGTGAATGCGACGCTCAGACAGGCCGTAATCAGCTCCATGTCATCCCGATTATAAACGATATACGACAGCATAGGATACTCGGCGGACAGTACGAATACTAGCGATACAATGTGCCGAAGGCCAAGGGGCGGACTCCTCTCACCAGAACTCTCCATGTTGTGGCCCATCAGGCGTAGACAGTTCTCCTGCAGCTGGAACAGACGAGCCATTAATTGACCTCTCGAAGCTTTCTGTGCTCTGTTTAAAGAGCTGAAGGCAACTAGTCTATATATAGAGACAAGAATCAATTTTAATTGGCGGCCTGTGTAGTTAATTGTACATTTGACATTATCCTCTCTAATAACTGTGATTGTGAGGACATTCGTTGACATGTTGACATCATAAATTATCATTGCTGACACTAATTGGTGTGGGAGTCCCATAGTCACCTTTCCACATTCCACGCTCACCTCCTAGCTTTAAAAAGAAAGTTCGCAATCGTATTGTGCGCAGCAACTTTACTATTTATACCCTGAACCCATTTTCAATGGGAAATCGGGGTATAATGGTTTTGTTGAAATGTATGTAACAGGCAGAAGGAGTCGTGGCAGACCCCACAAAGTATATATATTATTGATCAGGGCGACAAGCTGAGTTGATTTAGCCCTGTCCGTCTGTCTGTCTGTGCGTCCCTCCGTCTGTCAGTATGTTTGAACGCGTCAATTTCAGAAGATATAAGAGCGACCTCAATTTTTTTGTAAAATGTCCGTGTCTACCACGCGGATATCGAGTTTTGCTTTAAAAATTGATAGCTACTCTCGATATTTTTATCGATAAAAAACCTTATCGAAAATCAGTTATAAAATTATATCTCCTACAACTTTAAAGCTAAAGTCTCCAAAATTTTAATGTTATAATGTATGCAATTTATACAATTTCGGGTTTTGTTAAAATTTACCCCCCACTCCTATATCCACCCCTCAACCACATGTTTGTAAAAGGCGTATTTCAAATACTAGAGACTTGTGCTTTGGCAAATGCAAGCAAATCCATGTTATACGCATAATCTAAAAATTTGGCATGCATACTCGTGAGTACCATACGCAGTACAAGTTTATCATATGTTTTCGATAACTTATCCGATAACCTTTTTATCGAGAATAATCGAAAAATTGATTTTGTTTTTTTCAGCCTAATTTGAACACTTTTGGACCTAGAGACTTCAGATTTACTGTGTATATACAGTTGATCGATACGAAGATTTTGTAATTTATAGATTTTGGATACCACGCCTCTTTCGCCCCAATTTGTAAAAAACGCATTTCAAGTACTAGAAACTTGTGCTTTGGAATTTACACACATATGATTACGCTCTGAAAGTTTCATTAGGATTGTATGTCTACAAAAGAAATTATTCGACAAATAAATTCTCATAATACTGCCTACACAGTCAGCAGAGCACGTGACTATCCGTGCGTGTGGATGCGTGTGTGCATAAAAGAAGTGCAGAATAAGTAGAATATCAGCTTAGAGGATTCAGGGTATCTCCCAGTTGAGCAGTCGAGTTATTGCTGACATTCACCGAAAATATGGTCTTCATGAATGAAGACTTTGCTTGGCTTCATCCCTGTCCTAAAACAGCTTAAAGACGTAATTATTTTGCTCACGCTGAAAAATTATTAATTATAATTATAAAAATACTTAAGAAAACTGATTAGGTTTATAATTAAGCCCATTTGAATATAAGAAAGTAAAAGTTGTTTCATCTTAGCAAAAATTCTAATAAGCTCTGAGGAGGTGAAAACCCCGATGCTTAAGGCAGGTACAGAATAAGCAATAATTATGAAACTTGTAAAAAAATTAGTAATCCTATGAGTGATTATGAAACCAGGTGATGATGTTGACTTTTGTAAACTATCTGAGAGCAAATACAGAATAGACAGCATTGAGAGACAAGAGGATATCTTTTAAAGCTGGTCACACAATTAAGTAACATCAAGAGAAGCGTAATGACAAGGTAAAAAATCTAAATAAAGATTTCAATGATCAACGCTAATAGATAGAGCAAAAGTTTTTTTTTAACAACAATTCAAATTTATTAACAACCAGTTTGAGGGGATACAAGTAAGGGTTGAGCTCAACTACTTAGAAACTGGGCGGCAGATATGCATTGCTTGTGTGGCCATGTCCACTGGTGACAGCCTGATGGGAGATGACCTGACCGGCAGAGGCACCAATGCCCGTGCTGCCAACAGCTGTGGCGCCGGCATCACCACCAGTTTGTCCACCGAGGGCGCCGATGACAGAGGTGACGGGGGCGACACCCTCATCGGTCAGTTGGCTAGTTCCACCAAGGGAATCATATTGGGCCTGGATCTGTTGCTGGGCATGTGCCGCCTCCTCGTTGGTCTTGTACTTGATGAAGAAGACCTCCGGCTTGCTGGTGGAGCTAGGCTGCTCGACGACCTCGGCGTGGATGTCGGAGCTGTCGGTCTTCTTGCTCAGCACATAGATGACAGTCTTGTCCTCGTTGACGGCGGGGCTGATCTTGATGGAGGTCTTCTTGTTGGAGCGCTGTGGAGACTTGATGAAGACCACATTATAGTTGCGCTTGGGCACGCCCACTGTAATGTGACGCTCCTTATACTCCTCTTCAATATCCTCGGGCGCCGAGTGAATGAAGAAGCGCTTGGACACAATCGGCTGCTGCTGCTGCTGTTGATGTTGCTCTGCATGATACTGCTGATTTACTCCGGACTGTTGCTGGAAGAACGTCTGCTGCTGGGGCTGTTGAAAATGGACCTGCTGCTGCTGAGCTGCCTGGAAGAAGCTGGCGCCACTGCCACTGATGCTACTCAGGCCTGCCACAGCTGAGGGGCCAGGATTATAGTTGTAGCCTTGTGGTGCGGCCAACGCCACGGCAGAGAGACACAAGACCTAGAGAAGAATAAAGCGGGTATATATAAGATGTCTGGGGTTACTCCTGCTCGAGTCTATTCCTTACAATGAGTCCACGCATTTCTGTACTTGGTTGAGCTGTCTGGTGGTTGATTGGTTGGTGGTTTACTTGGCTATTCGCTGTGAACTGTATGACTCTTGCCATCTTCAGCTGACTTTTATACGCTATACGCTCTTCGCTTTCGACAGCTTAATAAGTGAAGTTCAGCTATTTTTTTTTACATTTTTCAATTTTTTTTTTAGTTTTTTCTTCCCCCTTTTACGTTGCATGTTCATTGTTTTTGTTAGACTTCGTCTTCATCTACTTTTTTGGGTCTTAGTTGTCCGTCAAATCGCCTTCGCCGTCGCCTTCGCTTTTTAAAAATTTCTCATTAAATACCGCGACTTGCTTGTAGTTGGCCCACGATACACAGCCAATTAGCGTGATTCCCCTGCAAGCTTTTTATACTCGTTCATCAGTTACGAAACAGGAATATTAGTTTTGTATCAAGTTCGACTCTGAGCGCTATTGAACAAAACTTTTGCAATTCAAGTACACATCAGATGATAGCACATCTTATCATCTTATCACAACTTATGCATGTAAGCCTCAATGAAGTCTAAAAAATGATCATACAAGAAAAATATCTGCCTAGGCGAGTATCGTACACCTGTTACTCATCGACTCTTAACTTTCGGCTTTTTGGCCACATTTGCTGCAGAGCTCTTAATTGTTTGCCACAGTCCAAGTTTCAGCACCCGAGCTGCCATTATGCGGTTGACCCTTTGGGCCACGCATCGATTAAATGTTATTAAAACCAGGAATTACATAAACACCTAATCAATTTTTAGTACATCTCAGAGACTAAAATATTGCTTGAACTACAAATTTGAAGCCCTAACCTCTATTCTCCTCTGTCCCTCTGTTGATGCTCTTTACCATGGTCATGCTCATGCTCATGTATTTTCAGGCTTAATTAATGACCCGTCGAGCTTTGAAAATTTTGCATGTGAGGGGCCCCATTTATCATGGAGTGAGATGCAAAGAGAGAGCGAGAGAGAAAGACTGAGAGATAAAGAAAGAGAGACATAGTTCCATTCAGTGGAACATATCTCCAGCTGTCCGAGCTGGCCAAGATTAATTTACTTTTGATTATTTGGACAAAAGCCCTTTGTCAATACATGAAGACGGCAGCAATTGTTGGCCGAGGCGCCCATCCACCTATTTGCGGATAGTGTAATGATCCGTTTACTCCGCAGCCGCGCCAGCCGGCTAACCATAGCTAACCCAGGCTAATGAACATGCAATGCAATGCTCCCTCAACGCTTCTCATTACTAAGTTCCTCAGTCGAGTGTCGGCGATTGGGTCGGGGCTAAGCCACAACTTGAGGGCGTTGCACAATAAGACATCGCATGCCTCTTCATGCAATATCTGAGAAATATTTGGTGTTGTAAACCAAGTCTGAAAAATTATTAAAAGGTTATAATGTATATTATTGGTAAAGACTAAGAACGCGAAACATTAATTATAATAAATACATATTAAATGATTTTGGAGATTAAATGAGATCCAATATGACTATCCAGCTAGAAATCTAAATTTACTAACGTTAGGTCAAATTTGTATTTTTATTGGTGTGAGTTATATGGAAAATCTTTTACAAATAATATGTTCCTTTATCAACGTTTCATTTTAAAGCAACAAATTAAATGAGAGCTGCGCGCAGAGCTTTTAGCTTGAGCAATAGCTTAGTCAGCAACCGTTATTATGTATCGAAACCAAAAGTTGACTTAAAGACGTAGAGCTTTGAATTTCTCGATTCACTAAGCAATTGTAAAAGACTTAAGAAGCAAGTTTTTGTTTGGTTTTTGATGTTGATTTGAAAACAAAAACCGTTTTTATTAACTCATCATTTTTATAAAGTTTTCGTCGAATTTTGTTGCTAATCTCTGATGTATATGTATTTTATTATAGATGTTATGCATAATATTTTAATGATTTAATTCATTTTTTATTAATTAATAAATTATATATACTATTTTATTTTACTATTTTGTTGCAGTATTGGTAATTGCTGCGTATTATCGCAAAAACCTTGACCATGTTAATTTCCTATGCACGCCATAGTCGCAAAAGTGAAAATTGTGGTCGTAGAAAGAGATTTAAATATAATATATTATATATGTATATAAAAATGACACGGCAGGCGTAAAGTAATTGTTGTTGAATTTTGTTTCAGTGATATAACAATAAATCGCTAATGAGCCGTTGAGCCCCGTTACAATCCCAGCAACAACAGCTACCAAAGTACACAAAGGAACATCGAGTGCTTTGAAACAAAAGAACAAAAATACGTCGACTGTTCCGCTGAGCATGCGAGCGATATTATAATTGTATATCACATACAAATACAATTTATAAACAAGTAAGAACGTTGCAGTCGGGCGTTACCGACTGCGGAATACTCATTCACATCCCATCAGCAATTTAGTAGTTAAGTTTCGCTCTAACACTGTAGAAAATGCAGTTTTTCCCGATTTTCCACGCCCCTACTGCCCAGTCAGTTTTTAGAACGAGATAACGGTACCCTAACTGCAAAGTTTGAATGCTTACCCTCAAAAAATGTCAAAATTACAGGGTATTTTTCGATATGCCACGCCCCTAAAGAGGCGTAAAAATTAACTGGTAACTTAAGTATATAAATTTGAAGCTTCTAGCTATTATACTTTAGGAGATATAAACTTTTGCGGATTGCCACGCCCCCTGTGGGCGGACATATATCCGACAAAACTTTTTGCTCTTGGGTGATCAGCCCGAGTATATATACAAAATTTGAGGTCTCTGGCATCAATGGTGTCCAAAATATAGCAGAATTTAAAAAATCACTATATCTTCAGGTCCGATTTGCCATGCCCCTAATGGGCGTAGACATATAATTTGACTATATAGAATCATAACATTAGCTGACGTGCAAAATTTCAGCGCTCTAGCTGTAAAACTATTGGAGATACGGTTTTATCCGATTTGGCACGCCCCCAATGGGCGTAGATGTATTCCCCATAGTTCTTGATCTTTGGTGGTCGATGCGGATCTTTATTTTAAATTACAGCTTTCTAGCTCTTCAATTAATATGATTTCTGGCATATCGGAAAATGCATTTTCCGATTTGCCACGCCCCTATTGGGCGGATCGGGAAAATTTTAGCACTTTATAAATCGGAGATATACACAGTATGTGTTCCAAATTTCAAGTCTCTAGCTTCAATAGCGCCGAAATAGATTGCGTTCATACAGACAAACGGACAGACGGACGGACGGACGGACAGCAAGACGGACATTGCACAAAACCAATATAGTGATTCACTTTCGTGAATGAGTATAAAAATGACGAAACACAGCGTTTGATTAATCTCCGATTATACATCAAAACATCATCGTCATCATTCAGGTAAATATCTGCGCCAACCAAATTATGACCCACATATTCCAAGTATTTGATAGACATTGATTGATTTTGAAACAATGCAAAACAAAATATAGAAATTATAATTTTATTTATAATAACTATTATTAAGGCAATACTAGATATATGCTTTGCAAGCAAGCATGTGCCAATCATATTTTCGACCCAATGATGGACATTGATTGTAAGTATGGCACTTTACTAAAAACTATTATTTAACGAAAATATTATGAGTCTGCATTAAATTTGCGCAAATTAATATCAGTGCAAGGAAAATCAGAATAATGATATACTATATCAAGTTAATTTTTACAGAAATGCGAATTGCAACAAAATTACTTGAGTCTACTTCAGTTACATATTTGTTATATTGATCCCCGCAAATAATTCCAAAATTATATAAATAATGATAATAATTTGAAAACCCAAAAACACATGGACATGTAACGTCTAGTCTACTGGACGTTATGTAACGCGAGCGCACAGCCCAATTAAACGCCACGATCCGCAAATTGAACTGGTCAACTGGGTCAGACGATCGGCAATGGCCATCGAAGCGATTTATGAATTGGCCAAAAACTGTGCAATTTGGCGCGTCACTAATGACAATCTCGCGCGATTTGTGCAAGTTATGTTTAATTATTGATGCGATAATGCGGGCAGCTCTCAAAAACAAATCCCCCAACGTTGGTCAGCGAAATTGAATTGTGTATGGGGCCCTAAACAATGAATATGCTAATTCATATATGACTTCCGGCGAGTCGGATTGTATGCGTGTATGCATAAGCCCCAAAATATATTGTCTGGCAGATGACGCAGCCAATTGCCTGTGTGAGAGTATTGTCTAGTATTGTGGAGAGAGTAAGTACTAAAGACTGTGTCTCAAGGTTACTCAAAAGAAAACTGGTATGAGTGATAGAGGCGACTGATAGACTCTTAGGTGGCCTGTAAAAAGTCTTTAAGCCTTCTATATTATCCGCGTAACGCAAAGCGGTACTACGTTGTATGTCAGCTTTCAATTGTATGTCATCTTGGATATCCGACAGACGAATTGAGCTTTTCTGGTATCTCTTTAACATAGTTTATATTAAACATGTTTCGAGCAATTTTAATGCAAACATAGACAAACGCTGTTAGATTTCAACCCGGCCACTTTCAGTTGCTCAGCAGTATAATACCCCCAAATTTTTTAATGCCTACAGGGTATTACAAAGGTAAGTTTCTTCAATGGCGCTTGTGAGATCTGTTGGCTCCGCTCTTAGTGGAATTTGTTGTGGTCTCTGATGGTTTCAGTTTCATTTGAACTCTGCTTCGTCGCTCATCAAGCCAAGCAGCAGCAGCTCGATCATCATCACAATAGATTTGGGTATCCGCTTTATAAGTGACAGCCGACCACTGATTAGCATTTAGTTGGTATCTGTTAGCCGAGAGACCCGGTGCTGCTCTTCAAAACCCAACCTTCAGTCGAACGAACTCGAGCCGAAATGCGCACGTTTATTGTAAGATATTGGACTCAGTCCACGTAAGCTTGATTTCTCATGTGTTTACCTAGGTTATGTGCCTCTTGGGCGTGTCGCTGGCCAAGCCGCAAGGATACAATTACCAGGCGGGACGCATACCCGGCTTAGCGGGTCTGCAGCAGCAACAGCAAGGTGCAAGCCTGGATGAGCAACGGCTCCTGCAGCAGGCGCTGGAGGCACCCAAAGTTCAGCAACTACTGAGTACACAGCCGACACAGAGCCAGCAAGTCTTCCAACAGCCCCTGATTCTCCAGCAACCACAGCCGCAGCAGCAGCAGCAGCAGATCTTCCAGCAACCTCAGCAGCAACACCAAATTTTCCAGCAACAGGCCACAAACTTTGGTTACAATCAACTGGCGCAACAGCAGGCCTACAGCCCAGTCGTCTCCAAGGATATCTATGTGCATGTGCCACCCGCCGAGGAGCCCGAAGAGCGTTATCCGCAGCCCGTGCTGCCTGTAGGTCCACCTCGTAAGCATTACCGCATTGTGTTCATCAAGGCACCCACACCCAGTGTCAGTAAGGCAGCTGTGCGTGTTCAGCAGGCTCCTGTGGAGGAAAAGACCATCATCTATGTGCTGACAAAGAAACCTGATCCTCTCGAGCTGCAAACAGCCATTGAAGAGGCAGCGCCCAAACCCATAAGCAAACCAGAAGTCTTCTTTATAAAGTACAAAACGCAGGAGGAAGCGGCGCATGCGCAACGCACCATACAAGGTAAGTCCACAACTTTGCATAAGGCCGAGACCTTGCAGTTCACATTTTGAGCCCCCAGAAATGTTTGAAGATTTGTGAGAGTTGGAGGTCAACCTGTATGGTTTACTCATTACGGGTTTTATGCTCGTTTGTGCACTGCTAAAAACGGAAGATTGGTCAACTCGTGTGATCAGCACGAGTGTGCGTGCATCTTTTGGGGCACGTCTCTTACACATACATATGTACTTTAGATAGCAAGGAGATTAATGAAAATGTCTATCATAAACATAAAAGCGTACTACGCAATCGATTCTCAAATGGTTTTTATGATTTTCCAGCTCAATATGATCAGCTGGGCGGCACTACGCAAGTATCTGATGAGGGTGTGGCACCGGTAACATCGGTCATCGGATCCCTGGACAATCAGAGTGGACGTGTCTCAGTTGCTGGAGTCGGAACAGCTGGAACTGGTTCCATGACCTCCATAGGGGGTCTGACAGGCACCATACCCAACAAATATTTGCCCGCCCATTTGCGGACATAGAAAATTGACTGAAATGAAAAGAATCGTTATTGTTGTAGTTAACTAAGTAAGAAATTGTTATCATGTATGTATGTGTATATATATCTAGCTAAATAAACATACCCCTTCTTCTCCGACCTTTAAGTGTGTCTTTCACAACTTTTCCCATTAACACAGCCAATTTGACAAAGGCGAGCACGAATTGAATTCAGAGAAAAAAGACGAACTCATTTATGCCTCTGTATTGCCACATTTGTTTAGCCGGTCGGGAAAACCGGTCGGAGCGATTAGCATTTGATTAGTCTTGCATAACTGCCATCTACATATGCATAATGAAGCCACTGACCAATATCTTGATTACGAATGCAGCCGCTAAGTGGTCACTCACTCTTGACGATCCTCATATAAAAACACATAAGATATATATATATATATATATGTGAGCGAACATTCCAAATTTATTACCTATATGATAAGGGAGTATATATGTTATATTTAAAATGATTAAATTATGATCGTAGCTCAGTTCATTAAGATATTCATTTCGTCTTTTGATTGGTATTACAAAATTTCTTAAACCAGGAAACACATTTTCTTGCAATGTGGAAGGTCTATCCAAAACAGAAATTGTTGAAGCTAAAGCAGTAAGTAATATAAATATAGATAATGTAAGTACGTATGAGTCGAATCATAGGGTAGAATCTTTTATTGCTTTTACTCTTTTCAAGGCCCGAAAGTAAATGATAAATAAATATCCCTATCAATCTCTTGGAAAAATATGTTGATTTAGCAGTTAAGCTTATAACAATCTTAATTATTTAATTTATTATACCCTGAACCCATTGAATATGGGAAATCAGGGTATAATGGTTTTGTGAAAAGTATGTAACAGGCAGAAGGAATCATCGCAGAGCCCATAAATTATATATATTCTTGATCAGGACGACGAGCTGAGTCGATATAGCCCTGTCCGTCTGTCCGTCCGTCCGTATGAGCAAAAGGATCTCAGAAGATATAAGAGCTAATGAGCTGAAATTTGGCATGCATACTCGTGTATACCATAGGCAGTACAAGTTTGCTTTATTTTTTCGATAGCTCGTCTGATAACTTTTTTATCGAGAATAATCGAAATATCGACATTGTTTTTTCAGCTTAATTTGAACACTTTTAGACCTGGAGACTTCAAATTTGCTTTGTATATAAAGTTAATAGATACAAAGATTTTGTAATTTACAGATTTTGGATACCACGCCCCCTTCGCCGCCAATTTGTAAAAAAGGTATTTCAAGTACTAGAGACTTGTGCTTTGGAATGTACACACATTTTAGCCATATGATTACGCTCTAAGTTTCATTAAGATCGTAAGTCTACAAAAGAAATTATTCAACAAATAAATTCTCATTATATTGCCCACATTACAGTGCAGCCCAAGCGCAGCCGCTGCTTACTGCGCAGTTAGCAGAGCGCGTGCTTATAAGTGCATGTGTATGTATGTGTGCATAAAAGAAGTCCAGAATGATTAGAATATTAGTTTCGAGGGTTCAGGGTATCTCCTAGTCGAGCAGTCTCGACTGGAGCCTTCTTACTTGTTTATAGTAAGATAGGTAGTAAGTATTATAATTATATTATTAATTAACAGACAAGGCTGTATGTTAATATTTTATAAGAATTAGGACTCTAACTTAGTGATTGGAAGAAGATATGTTAGTTACAAGTAAATGTTATTACAATGTTAAGTTGGAGCTATGCAGAACACCTTTCAGAGTCCAGCTATACTGATTGCTGAAGACCTCAACGTTTCAGCATGATGCTTTCATGCATATGCAAAAATCAACTCAGTTAATTTTATTTATCTATATAGTAATATATTTCGATGTCTTTTTCTGTGCACGACAAAACCTATATCTGTATAATATATAATCATGACTTGAATTTGTATTTCTGGTTAAAATATATATTTGTTTTGATGTGAATATTGAATTGACAATAAATTAGAATTAACTACAATCGGGCGATTCTTTAAGCTGAATACATGAAATGCGTTAGGGATGCTTATTTAGTTTTGGCTGGGATGTAGCGCTTGGATGGCACGTTGACGCCAAAGCTTGTTCCCGTTGACACCGAAGAGGTCTGTAGACCGCCCTGGATGCCAATATTACCCCCACCGATCGATGGCAAAAATGAGTTCGGCTGCTGGACGATTCCCTGACCATTTTGGACAACTGTCTGAGTCTGCGTATGATGAAGTTGGTGGTGCTGCTGCTGGATAGACTGGGGGACAATGTTGCCCAGGTTGAGGGAGCCAGTGCCCGAGAAGCTGGTGATGGGAGCCACGCCCTCATCGGAAATGTGTGTGGCACCGCCCAAAGCATCGTATTGCGCTTGAATTTCTTGTTGGGCGCGCTGGGCCTCCTCAGAGGTCTTGTACTTGATGAAGTACACCTCTGGTTTGTGTACCTTGGGCTCGGTCTGGGCCAGCTGCAGATGCTGATGGATCTCATTGATATCGGGCTTCTTGGACAGTACATAAATGACGGTCTTCTCCTCGTTGCTGGCCTGGGCACGTTTTAAAACTGCAGCCGTGTGCTTCAGATTCTGTGTGGGTGCCTTGATGAACACAATGCGATAGTTCTTACGAATGGGCGTGTTATCCAATTGCGGTGACGACTGCAGCTCCTCAGTGTCATCGGGAGCTGAGTGAATGTAGATGTCTTTCGTCACGATCGAGGGGCGCTGTACGTACTGCGACTGCACGAACTGCTGCTGGGGCTGAGACACAATCTGTGGCTGTGGCGGATTCAGGACCTGTTGCTGTTGATAGTTCTGCACAAACTGCTGTTGCTGCTGCTGAGGCTGAACAGGAATGGAGGGCACAAATTGTTGCTGCTGCGGCTGCTGGAAGACCTGCGGCTGCTGAGGCTGCGGCTGCTGGGGCAGCGGCTGGGGTAACGGCTGCGGGGCCTGAATCACATTATTAATCACAGGTGAGATGGGCTGTGAGAGGGACTGCTGGCCGGACACACTGTATATTCCACTAGTAGAAAGCGGCGTCTGCGGACGCAGATTGCCAACTGGCAGAATCGGCGTATTTTGCTGATATTTGTAGCCCTGTGGAGCAGCGACGACGAGCGCCACGCAAGACAAGCACTGCAAATATATACAGATATTCCGATTTAAATAGCATTTGACTCCTAGAAGCATGCGACTTACCACTAGAAAGCTGAACCGTTTCATTTTGGTAAACTGAACTTCTGCTCGAACAGTTTGAGCTCAACTGATGCCCCAACAGATCACCAGCAAAGGTTTTTATAAGATGCTCTTCCTCACCGTCGGCTGGGCATAAAATTATTCAATCTATTGTCCAGCTCCAGCTCCATCTACATAGTTGGCAAATCACGGAACCATATTCGGAAATATTCAGATGAGCGCATTAGAGCTGCATCTCGCATAGTCAACTGTTATATAACGATATCCAACTTGATATTTAAATTTGTATAATCACATAATATTTCAACAAGCGATGCGGAATTAATGCGAAATATTATTGGTTAATACGACACATCAATGTATCAAACACTACCCCCTCAAAAAGAAAGTCATTTCATATGCATATGCAGCTGTCCAAGCCCAGTCCCAGACCCAGGCCCAAGCCCAAGCTGAAGCCCACAGACCCAAAACGTTTACTGATGGGCAAATTAGTAGTTCGTTGAGTTGTTCGGAGCAAACTTTATGCATAATTTAGTTCAGCCCCAAAAAAATAGACACAAGTTAACCAAGTGATAAAAAAAAAAACTATGTAAACAAATTTTTGTTTTCGAAGAAAGCATTTTATGGTTCCAAGTCTACACATTTATTTTCTTCTCATTTCTGGTTTGGCATGCCTTAACTTGTTGGTCTACTTCATTTTAATTTGAATTTTTTACACAACCCCTTGGGTGTCGTTAGCTTTCGAAATGTATAACATAACAAAGGCCCAAACTGTCATTGTCTTTCATTATGCTAATCAATTCAGCATCCAAATGCGTGATAGTAGATGCCCGCAGATAAAGCTCGTGTAATAATTATTTACAATTTGTTGTGTCTTCTGAAAAATAATAAATCACGCATGAGGTATGTGGGCGGAGAAAAGTATAAAATGCATAATTCACGATTAAATGTGGCATAAGATTTAAATCTTAATTAATACTAAATGTAGCATTCGATTTGACTAATATTGTTTTACAATAATGCATATTTTTATACCCTGAACCCATTTTCAATGGGAAATCAAGGTATAATGGTTTTGTTGAAATGTATGTAACAGGCAGAAGGAGGCGTGGCAGACCCCATAATATATATTATATATTCTTGACCAGGGCGACGAGCGGAGTCGATTTAGCTCTGTCCGTCTGTCCCTCCATCCGTCTCTCCGTCTGTCCGTATGTTTGAACGCGTCGATCTCAGAAGATATAAGAGCTAGAGACTTGAAATTTTTTTTTCCTAGGTCCGTGTATAGCACGCGCATATCAAGTTTTGCTTTAAATATCGATAAATTGCCCCGTTAATTTGTTATCCTACATCTTTAAAGCTAGAGTCTCCAAATTTTATATGTATACTTATATGAATTTTATACAATTTCGCTTTTTGTTTAATTTACTCCCCACCCGTATATTCACCCCCTCACCAGCATATTTGTAAAAGACGTATTTCAAATACTAGAGACTTGTGCTTTGGCAAATGCATGCATATCTATGTTATAATCTGAAAGTTTCATGAAGATCGTCCATCGATAAGAAAAGTTATTAAGCAATTAAGTTCCCATAGTAAGCCCACACGAATGTCTGTGTGTGTGCGTGTATGTGTGCATATGCGAATAATTATTGAAATATCAGTTGTTCGAAGGGTTCAGGGGATCTCGTAGTCGAGCAGTCTCGACTAGAGCTTTCTTACTCGTTTCTTTTTTTTAGCTCATGATATCTTGGTAAAAACGCGTATACAGTTATAATCATTTGTTATTAACTCACCAGCGTTAACGTCAGTGTAAATTCTTAACTTTACTACAACGACGTCTTGACAGATATCATATCATTTCCAATTAAGATTGTTCACATATAACTTCTTTGTATGTAATATTAAGATTCTTCACTAGAGCATTTTACCTGTTTAGTATGCAGCCCTGCTTATAGTCGTGTCACAACTGATTCATCCGACAATTTGGCAAAAAGCTAAGTTTCACCAAAATCCAATTTGATTTTGGGTAAGATAAACGACGTTGATGACAGTCGAGTCTCGAATTGTTGGGATCGCCAATCTGTAAGCTACTATGCGACTTTGAGCTAACTCAATTCAGCATAGGCAACAGTCGCGTGCCAAAATATTATCCCTAGAAGCATAAACTAGACACTTGCAAATTATGTTTGAAAAACTAAATTATATTTGTTAGAAATATTTACTAGCTATGATTTTGTTGCTTAAATCTAAAACCTACGACTTGGTGGCAAGTACGCGCTATTCGAGGGCAGCTCGGCTGCAGTTAATCCAACAGCCCCTGTTCCGCTCTTTGTGGCAAAGTCCAAGACGGGAGATGAGGAGCCGGCATTATGATTGGTCGAGCGGCCGGGGAGCGAATCGTATTGGGCTTGGATAACACGTTGAGCATTCTCAGCATCGCTGGGAGTGCGATACTTGACGAAGTGCACCTCTGGTTTGTTGTTAGTCTGGAGCTTGATGTGGTTCAGTTTGTTGGCCAACTCATTGACATCGGCCTGTTTGTTCAGCACATAGATGGCTGTGCGATCATCTGAGGCGGAGGAAGCCAATTGTAGTGCAGCATGCTCCAGACCCGTATTTTCGGGACCCTTAATGAAGAGAACGCGCAGATTCCTCCTCAGACTATTCGCGATCTGATCGTTGATGGGACCATTGTCGAACTCCTGTTCCGGTGCACTGTATGTGTAGAATTCCTTGTTAAACTCGTTGACCTGGAGTATGGGCTCTGACAACTGGGCCGAGCCACCATGCACAAGACCGCCATCAGAGGTGGCGATCAATCCGCCACGCCTATCGCCAGAATGGGATTGGGGTGAATAATCATATTGGCCTCGAGCAACGGCAATGAAGCATAGCATCTGCAGCATGGGTTGATTGACTAAGCCGTTTCTTACAAAGATCATATATGGACTTACCAGAAAAGCGCGCATCTTGAGCCTGGGCTAGTAGGTTTTTCTTGCCAATGGAGTATGAACGTGTTGGGCAGCTGTTGAGCTGTGTCTGTGTGCCAATTGCAAGTCTAGCCTTTATTTATATAGAGGCTCAGATGCATCCGATCCCATTTTTGGCTGCAAGACATGCAAATGCGCTACATGAGGCAACAGTACAGCATTAACTGCCCCCCATATTCCAATTAAAATACCAAACGCTCTTTAATTGGAACATATAGCTTTGAATGAAAAATAGCGGCTTCATCGGCTTTAATAAGTCGGAAAATATGTAAATGTATTCAAATTACGTCGCGGTCTTTAATTTGACCTACAGATTTGTGGGTTTGCCCAACTTGCAACCCGCATGGAATGCGACATTTTGTCGGCATTGCATTTCGTCTGGATTCATCTGAGACAAATCGGTCGATGAATTGCTTAAAGTTGTATATCAAATTTGCATAATGGGAAATTTACCAAAGTTCCAAATAACTTAAATACCAGACCAGATGAGCACACTTAAGTTATTAAGCACAATATATTTCTTTTCTAGCATAAAACAGAATAGGCTATGACTTTAATTGAAGGATATCAAGAAAATAAATAAGCCCAGACACCTGGATTTTAAAACTCTCAATTTTATATTGTGCCTGCAAGTATGCAACAGTCTTACAATACCTTTTTGTATACCTCTAATGAAATTTTTTTTTTTATACCCTGAACCCATTGAAAATGGGAAATCAGTCCCATTTTGGCGCAATAATGGATTTTAAAACTCTCAATTTTATATTGTGCCTGCAAGTATGCAACAGTCTTACAATACCTTTTTGTATACCTCTAATGAAATTTTTTTTTTTATACCCTGAACCCATTGAAAATGGGAAATCAGTCCCATTTTGGCGCAATAATCTGTTTATTAATTTTCACCTTATTAGTGAGTGACATTTTACTAAAATTTTCTTCTAAATTCTTTATTTTTATCTTTCCAGCAACTTCTCTTTTAGTAATATTGCCCATATTTTATTTAAATTTACATATCAAAAAAACTCGCTAAATGATCTCACTTTCCCACAAAACGATCTCATTTTCGTTTGAACACAAAAGCACGCCAAAATGTTTTTTTTTTTTTTTTTTTTTTTATTTATTTTATTTATTTATTTTTTTTTTTTCATAAAAATAATCTTAAAATATCAGTGCCTTATAAGCAAGTAACAGTTCTCCATTCGGGATTGAGCGACTAGCTGATGGCCTATAAACACCCGAAGTTGGATAAGGAAATTTCATATTCCGCTTTCATGTCCATGTGAATAAACACATATAAACCCAAATAAGATCATATAAAATAAAGAAGATCAACAGTTTTTGAGATCATATTCATACATAAAACATATGGGTATACTACCAGATTTGAATCAGTGAGGGCATTAAGTAAGGAGTCCGACTTGCGATTACTAGAAAAATTCAGCGGTTGATATTGTCTCGTCTGCTCGTGTGGCCGACCGGCTGTGGATTATGTTAAACAAATAAAGTTTAAAAACTCGTTTCGGTATTATTTCAAGTCGCTCAAGTTCAGATAGTTGCAAATTATAATTTGATTATGAATAGCACGATAATACAAAATTACAATAGTATTTTATTTTGTGGGCTATAAAAAGGCTTGTGAATAGGCACGCGCGTTTTAGTTTAGCTCAAGGAATCGGGGCAAAATGAAGACTGTTTGCGTAAGTACTTCTGAATTTAATATTTCTAGAAATATTTAAATCTCAACATGTTATTCAGTTGCTTGTGTTGTTCGCCCTGCTGGCTGTAGTCTGTGCTGCCCCGGCACCCGCAGCCTCTCCCGATGAGCCCACTGTATCCATTTTGCGATATAGGAACGATCAGGAACTGGAGTATATACAGCGTGCCATAATTGCGCAATACGAAGGTCGACTTGGCGGCACCACACAGATTCATGCACCACGCACCGCAAGTGTCGTCAATACCCAGACCCTCGGCATCCACATTTAAATACCGATAAGTTTAATAAATTACAAATTGCTGTGAATATTCGGTAATAATTTACTGATAAGGTGATAAGGCGCAGCCTCACCGCGTCTCCGATCGTCAGGGCTTCAGTCGCGCCTTACCACTTCAAGTGTAAACAACCCAAAAATTATTTGTATATATAAATTTATATTATTTGTATATATAAATTTATATAATGCGTCGCTTGCTGGCACTTTTATCGGCTGCTCTGTTTTGTTTGGCTGGAGGCCAGCGATTGCCCAAGAATCAGCCGATGTTCTTTCCCAAGGAACAGGACATTGTCTTTCCAGATAACAAGCAGTACAATACACCATTCAAAATCAGTGACTTTTACTATAATAGTAAGCTAAACAATAAGCTCGACCTTCCAATGCCGCCGCAGCGTGAACTCAACCCAACTCGCTTCAGGCCGGGGCAACCGTTTCCACCTCCGCCAAATGGGCGACGATACAAGAAAAGGCGCACGGGGCAGAATAAACGCCTCTGCGAGCGCAGTGAGTTCTTTTCACAGTTCTCTCTCATCCAATGACTGAAATCTTCTTATCAAGAGTACTCCGAGTATGTTGAGCGAATCTTTCCCAACGATACGGGTGTCTCGGAAGACGCAAATGACGAAGATTTCGATGGCCGCGTTCTTGCCCGGCCTGGTGAATACCCCCATATGGTAAGCTGATAATAAACTATTGTACACTCCGAGAAAACATCAAAGGTTATGAGCTCAAGCAAAAGTGTCAAGTGCTGGCCAACCTAGGAACGGATTAGTTGTATATCTCTTTATTCCGTTTATTCAAAACCTACGCTCAATTCAGTATATATGTACATAAGTACAACATTTTTCTCTGAGTGTAGCTTCCCATTATCGTAAGTGACCCGCATAAAACCGGAACATTTATTTTGACAGGCGGCTGTCGGCTTTCAGACTAACTCCGACAAAATCGATTACAAGTGTGGAGGCAGTTTGATAAGCGAGAATTTCGTATTGACGGCGGCCCATTGCACCGAGGTGGACGGGTGAGTGCCGAGTCAAGAGGACGCGTTGTCGAGAGCGAGTGCTGAGTCGATGATTCTCTGATTGCATCCGGAACATTTAACATTTTTGTAGAGATGCGCCGAAATGGGTTCGCATCGGTGGACTGAATCTTATGATCGATGAGGTTACGGTTGAGCCTCAGAACTTCGACATCGAGAACATCTTCAACCATCCCGATTACAGAGTTGAATCATATTATAATGATATAGCACTGCTTAAGCTGTCGAATAATGTAATGTGAGTATTCACGGATTTTCGAAAATTCATATCCAATTGTTTATTTGAACTAAGTGAATGAGTTACAGGTTGATGCAAAAAGTTGATAAAATATAGGTATATATAGTAGATAATAGTAGTAGATAGACACAAGTATATTACGAATACTTGGAAGTAATAGGTAGTAGTAGTTAGTCGAAGCAGTACAAAGTAGACGCGTTAGGTAAGAGTAGCAGATAATAATATTACTACTGCTAATTTACAGTTGTGTAAAATAGGAATAGATACTCTTGGAATTCAAATCAACATAAATTAATGGTTTCTTTCAGACTAAGTGAGTTCGTTCGCCCCATCCGGCTGTGGGTGGATAAGGAGATACCTACTTCAATTGCATTCGCCATGGGCTATGGCTCGACTAGCTTTAGCAAGGCCATGACATATCGCCTGACCCATCTAAATGCGACCATAGTACCCAACGATGAGTGCACCCGGGATCTGCCTGTGTTTGCTGAAACTCCCAATGGCATTATAGACAGTCAGATCTGCGCGCAGGATTTCCTTCAAAATCGGGACACCTGTCAGGGCGACTCGGGCGGTCCGCTACAGCTTAATTTGCCTGGTCGCAGACGCAGCCTAATTCATTATCATCTTATAGGAATCACCTCCTTTGGCGTATTCTGTCGCAGCAGCTACCCAAGTGTATATACGCGTGTGTATTCGTTCTTAGACTGGATCGAAAATATTACATGGGGTATGCCGCAAAACTGAACGTCACTGAATCATAAATTATGTATCACAGACTGCAGCTAACAATAGCTGAGCAATGCAAATATGTAGAAGATATTCTAGAATATGTTCATGTATTTCTTAAAATAAAATTAAAACTTACAAGAAAAAAAATAGAACATTTATTACCCACAAAAATTGGAAAGCGCATGGAATACATAAAACAGGCCAATGAAAGTGTACTACGATTAGGAATTTGAGTACAAAACTCTTACATGTAATACAAACAATTAATTGCAAAATATATTTTATATATTCTGTATTTTTTTAAGGGAAAAACGAAAGAAAATTTTTGTTTAAGTTTGCTGAGTATTCTAGCCGAGGGAGTATTAGACCTCATTGTTGGCATCCAGAACCTGACGTTTGATGTCCTCATAGGAAGGCAGGGTCTACAAAGGGAAACACAATTCAAAATGCATTCAAAGGTAGTAGAAGAAATTGTTAAATGATATATGATTTATAAGCATTAGGCGCTGAAATACTCACGTACAGTATTCAGTGGAGTATTTGATATCAGACATGCGAAAACGGAATTATGAAAAGCAGGCGATTATTATGTTTCAATGTGAAGAGCAACGAATTGATTTCATTAGAGTTTTACCAACCTGCCAGTAGTTGTCGTCCCAAGAGGGGAACATGCGTTTGAAGACGCGAGGCTCTTGACTCTGGGTCACCCGAATAATGCTAACAGTGTCCACGGTGCGGGCGGTGGGCTCCAAGCTGATGTAACGCTATAATCGAATGGATAAAGTGGGTCATTAAGGAACTTTTACAAAGATTGCAGTAACTGGAGACCTAATTTTGGCTGTGTTGAACACTATTTTACCTTTGCCATGTCCAGTATCCTGCCATTCTCCTCGGCTGTGGCGCCGGTGCCGACCCACATATAGATCTCATCGCCAGCATCCAACAGCATGACATCATCCGTGTCGAGATCCTCCTGCTGGTAGTCGGCGACCTCCTCGACCTTAGTACGTCCAGCGCGTGTCAGACGGCAGTGGAATAACCGTGGCTCGAGCAGTGGTGGAGTTTGATCGTCCAGGCTACGGTCGTACTGACCCTCGCCGTTCAGATCTTCCCAGAAGTCGTCGGGCTCAGCTCCCTCCTCGATTAACTCCAGCTCCGCATCCTTCCAGTAGTTCGCAAAGCGTAACGTCGCCGCCTCCTTCTCAAAGTTAGAAGCACCCAGTCCTTGCCAAATGAAAACCTTGTGCGTCTTGGTGGAAGCTAGAGCAAACGCGTCTCCAGAAGCCAGCGAAGAGCTATCAGCAGGCACTTCGCTTGCGTGGATATCGCTCTCGACCGTGCCGCGAATGCGAAACAGCTGCGCTGACATAGGCAATGCCGTATAGGAAGTCAACAGCTTGCCCTTGAAGATCTTGTAGAAGTGACGAGGCTCATGGCCCTGTGTGGTGCGCACCAACAAAGCATTCTGTTCGACGGCCAAGGCCATTCCATCCTCGAATGCACGCTCCTTAACAGCCGCATTGGCCTTGGCACCCTGCCAGACATAAACAATTGCGCCCTTGTCACCATTGTTGGCCTCATAGTTGTAAGTAAGCACGTAGGAGCCGAAACCTAGCAGCGGCAGCTCCTCCTCGAAAGGCACGTGGTTGCGGAGCACCTCGTTGCTACCCGCCTTGGACACATACTGGGTAATATCTTTGATGCTGTTCTGGCCATGATCGGGCATGAAGCCGATGGCGCGACCACCGCTTTTCTTCAACTTCTGCACGACAGCATCGATCTCATCCACATCGAGAGACTCATCCGAGCCGATGTCTAAAGCGGAGCGTATTAGACGGGTATGAGACATACCCACATCGCGCCATGTGTCGAAATATTGCTTGAATGGAGCCGACTCGGCGCCCTCGACAATGCGATGAATCTGGGTCCAAGCTGGGTATTTTTTGGTGCGCAAGAACTCTTGTGCCTTAGCCATGGCGTCGGACTTTTCTTTGGGAGTAGCGCCACGTCCCACCCACACAAAAATGCCGGAGCCAGTGTCCAAAATGAAGCAATCGCGCGTATCCAGCATGGCTTGACGTAGTGGCTTCTGAGCAATGGTATCCACTTGGAGATTACCACTGGCATCGGACACCTTGTATAGTGTGACTGCGGCAGCATCTGTGCGCTCGAAAGCACCATCCTCATCAGCGGACGACTCCTCAGGAACCTGGTCGGCTGAGCCAGAGCCTAACACGTCGAAGAACTGCTGCTTATCCATCTCCGTGCTGAACTCATCGATGATCTGCACACGGGCGCGTCCATTGTGATCCTGATCCCTGATCTGGTTAGCTGCGCTAATAGCTTTCAGCTTTTCCACGCGCTTGGCCTGGGCACCCACGTAGACATAGATGTCATTGCCAGCATCCAGAATGAAGCAATCACCCTTGTTCATCGAGGAGACTGAGAGATTTACCTGCCGCACGCGCACATTACGCTTGCCCTTCACCTGGAACAGGCGCTTCTCGCCCTGGGCATTTGTCTGCACGTGCTTGAATCCGGTGCCAACGCCACCCTGTTCATACCGCACACCTGGACAGTGGAAAAGAGTTCTTCAAAAAATCATCTTGACAACCTACACAATATTTACCGTTCTTGAAGTAGCTGAGGAACAACTGTGATTCGTGATCCTGCACCTCGCGATGCTGCACGGGACCTCCATTGAGGATATCGTCTAATTGCACTGTCAAAATAGCCGCAGCTCCAGCCTCATCAGTGGATGTCTCCGAGCCCAGCCAGAAGTGCACATCCCATGTGAGTTGCTTGTCCTTCGGGTTCTGCTTGGTCTACGAATTTAATTGTAGCAAGTAAAGTTTTAATATTATTATTATTATATATCGTAATTATCTATAAAAAAAAACAAGTAAGAAAGCTCTAGTCGAGACTGCTCGACTACGAGATCCCCTGAACCCTTGGAGCAATAGATATTTCAATACTTTTTCGCGACTTTCAGCTTACACAAGAAACACGCACACACACACACACACTAACGTACGCACACTCAGGTATACATACACACACACGCATACAGACACACATACACACACACACGCATACAGACACAAACGCATACACACACACACATACACACACACATACACAAACACATACACAAACACATACACATACAAGCAACCACGCATAAACACGCATGGGCTGCAGTGTGCGCTTACTATGAGAACTTAATTGTTTAATAACTTTTTTTATAGACGTACGATCTTCATGAAACTTTTAGATTATGATTATAACATGAATATGCACGTAATTGCCAAAGCACAAGTCTCTAGTATTTGAAATACGCTTTTTACAAAAGTGAGGGTGAGGGGGTGAATTTAGAGGTGGGGGGTAAATTTTAACAAAAACCGAAATTGTATAAATTGCATAAAAGCATACATTAAAAATTTGGAGACTCTAGCAATAAAGGTGTAAAAGATATAATTTTATAACTGGGTTTCGATGAGGTTTTTTATCGATAAAAAAAGATCGAGATGAGTTATCGATTTTTAATGATAAACTTGATATGCGCGCTGTAATTACGGACATTTTAAAAAAATTTGAAGTCTCTAGCTCTTATATCTTCTGAAATCGACGCGTTCATACATACGGACAGACGGACAGACGGACAGACGGACAGACGGACAGACAGACGGACAGGGCCAAACCAACTCAGCTCGTCACCCTGATCAAGAATATATATACTTTGTGGGGTCTGCCACGCCTCCTTCTCCCTGTTACATACATTTCAACAAAACCATTATACCCTGATTTCCCATTGAAAATGGGTTCAGGGTATAAAAAGATCTTCACTATGTAAGTTCACAAAGGACTTATTGTTAGTCATAAGTCAATTATAATGAGGCTTTTTAATTATTATACCCTGAACCCATTTTCAATGGGAAATCAGGGTATAATGGTTTTGTTGAAATGTATGTAACAAGCAGAAGGAGGCGTGGCAGACCCCATAAAGTATATATATTCTTGATCAGGGCGACGAGCTGAGTTGATTTGGCCCTGTTCGTCTGTCTGTCCGTCCGTCTGTCCGTATGTATGAACGCGTCGATTTCAGAAGATATAAGAGCTAGAGACTTGAAATTTTTTTTTAAATGTCCGTAATTACAGCGCGCATATCAAGTTTATCGCTAAAAATCGATAACTCATCCCGATCTTTTTTTTATCGATAAAAAACCTTATCGAAAACCAGTAATAAAATTATATCTCCACTACTCTGCAAATTTTTTATGCATACTAATATGCAATTTATGCAATTTCGGTTTTTGTTAAAATTTACCCCCCACCCCCATATCCACCCCCTCATCCTCACTTTTGTAAAAAGCGACTTGAGCTTTGGCAAATACATGCATATCCATGTTGTAATCATAATCTGAAAATTTCATGAAGATCGTATGTCCACAAAAAAAGTTATAAAACAATTAAGTTCTCATAGTAAGCCAACACTGCAGCCCATGCGTGTTTATGCGTAGGTGCTTGTGTGTGTATGTGTTTGTGTATGTGTGTGTGTATGTGTGTGTGTATGCGTTTGTGTGTGTATGTGTTTGTGTATTTGTTTGTGTATGTGTGTGTGTATGTGTGTGTGTATATGCGTTTGTGTGTGTATGCGTGCGTGGGTGTGTGTGTGTGTGTGCGTATTTCTTGTGTAAGCTGAAAGACGCGAAAAATTATTGAAATATCTATTGCTCCAAGGGTTCAGGAGATCTCGTAGTCGAGCAGTCTCGACTATAGCTTTCTTACTTGTTTTATTATTAAAGTGAATCATAAATTGAGATCAAAATACGACAAGTGAATAAAACAACAAAAATAAAAGGCAGCAAAAATGATTCATTATAGATAATTACATTAACAAATCTTCTTTTAATTGGTTAAAATTTTTAGTAACACGAATTCAACATAGGAGATAGCATACCCTATTATAATTATTTTTATTTTTAAATTTCATACACAATTTATTTCAAATGTTAATATTATTCAACTTATTCTCATATTATTCTCATATAAAAAGAATATATTTTCATATATTTGTCATTATTGCACTATTATTATTCTTTGTATTTTTATATTTTACTTACATTCAGAATTATGAAGGAATCTCCAGTGTAAAATTTGCCATAGTTGTTTGGGGGATACGGCACAGGCTCGAAATTCTAGAACACCAAAATTGCACAGACATGAGTATATAAAAGAATATGTACATATGTATATATATATGTATATATATATTAATGTTCTATTTCGGGTGCTAGAACAGTCAAAATAATTATTTGAAAAAAGAAAAAATGAAATCAATATAAACAAAGGCAAAATAATACAAAAACAAACATAAGGAAAAGTTGTTGCCATTTGCCAGCAGGAGCTAATAAATTATGCTGCTTCTGAGTAAATTAACACACACTGGTCGTATTGACAGCACAGACAAATACAGTGAAGCTTCGCTGGCCAAACATGTGTTGTTCATATTGCGTGCCAGTGAATAGAAACCAGCATCAGACACCAGTCAACAATTCCTTTAATGCAAACACGTGTGTATATATGTATGTATTTGTGCGTCTCTATAAGTAAGTGTGTGTATGTGTGTGTGTACTAGCACTTTGCATGCCAATGGCCACAGCTGCCGCTGAGGCGCCGCTCGCTGAGCAACGCATTCGTGCGTGGGTGTCGAACTTTCCCCCAAACGATGTAAACATGCAGCGGCAACAACTCTTTATATACTCTTCCCTCGCATATGCAGTGTATAAAAGTGAAATTTCAAGCGTATTCTAAGACACCTATACACGATAGAAGACTATATATGCCAAACTTACCGATAATAAAAGATTAAGTACATTTAAATATAGAATATTTCCTCATCTGAATTTTCCGTTTTTTCATATATTGGGTCGTTCCCTAAGTATTTTCGTTTTATTTTCTTTTCTTCGGTGAAATTCAAACATTATTATTAGACATTGAGAATACACTTGTTTAATGGCCTAGCTATGTTACATGAAATGTTCTATTTGATTTCTCATAAATATAAATATTAATATTACAAACTTCGCTAGAAATTTAATGGTCAGATATGCGAAAATGTTCATAGTACTTTTTTTTTATAAATAAATGTATAAATAAATAAATAATTAAATGTTCCTGATACTTTTTTTTTAAATATATAAATATACTTACTTCAATGCGCCAGATCTCTAGGCCAGGTGCACGACCGGCATTGGCAAAAGCTGGATGCATGATGCGTCTGGCTGGTTGCTTGTTGGTGCCACTAGAGGGTTGAACGTCAGCAGTTGGGACAGGGAACGCGGGCCGAGTGTTGAATGTGCCGGCTGAGCTGAATCTCGTAGAAATGCCGATGAACACGACCAAACTGCTAAAAGTGAAAATTTGTAATTCAGTTTCTATTATTCAACTGAATGCCTTTTTCAGGCAACAAGTTGACCTATCTAGCTGAGCTGGACTGTCACAGGTTTTAATGTCAGTGAGTCATAACCATAAAAGGTTGTTCAAACGCGGAGAGTCTCACTTGTCGTTTGATGTACTGTACTCGAAAAACTGGCCTAACATATACATAGTTGACAAGCATGAGAGCATGAACAATTGATATTCTTTTAATGAACGCGCTCGCGGCCTATGAGTAATACACTATTTGCACTATTTATTTACCTAAAAAGGTAATCTATGAGAGTTGTCTAATAAAACTTATAATATTAAATCAGTCAACAAATGAAGACGTCGTTAAAACTTCGATTCAAAGTGACTATTATTAGAACAATAAACTCTAAAATTTTTGGCACTTTTAGATCAGAATTTCAGTCTGATAAACATGCAGAAAATCTGATTAAGACTTACAATTTTGTATATGTATAAATTGCGTTATTTATGAGCTCGCGCCGTATAAGTAATATTTGCACTAGTTAATAGCTTTTTTCACACTTTGCTCTGCTCTATTCAAAACTGGGAGCTTATTAGCTAGCGAACCACTCGCTTGCATTACCTGCAGATGACTGCCAGATGACGGGCGGCGCTTCGCTTTGCCATTTCGTGGTGGCGTTGGCTTCTGGGCGATGGAGCGAGCGACAGGGGATGAGGCTACTCGCTGAGCGCCTTTGTTTATTGTTGCTTGATATATATAAGTATATATGCGCTTCCCAACTTAAACACAGAAGATTGTTCGCTAGATAAGAGATGAAAAGAGAGAATGAACTGTGAATGAGAAAGAACAACAGGTTATTAAAGCATTGATAAAAACATGAGACATACACATTACTTGATATGAAAGGCACCTTACTCCAGGTCAAACAAATTAAATTCACGAGATTTCTTTATCATGATATCTATATAATAATAATAATTTATTATCTGTACAATAAATCAAATGAAATAATTTTCAATATTTAAATATACACTCTGATATAGACTAAAATATTATTATATTATTATATATTATATACCAGAGCATTGATAATATCATATACAATATATAACATATTTATATATGAAAAGAATACTAATATTTAGTGTTATTAAACATGTGACAAATAGGGCAAAAAAAATATATAGCAATATATTAAAAATATACGGTGTTGAAATAAGAACCGGTTCAGGATTCCCACAGACTTCCTTTAACTGATGTTCGTAAGCTTGATTTCATTTTTTCAGCATTAAGCAAGCTTAAACATTTTGTGGTGCTCAGATAACAACTAAAACGCGTCACGTACGTTTTACTTTTTTATTTTCTAATTTTAATTTTAAGTAATTAAGTTTGCAACATGACGACATGTGGGTCTCGTATGATATCACGATTAAAGAAATAGCACCATCGGCAAGCCCTTTTCTCTTTTCTCAACTGGCTCACGAGCTTTATAAACATTATACATATTTATGTATATACATTTATGATTTATGATAAGCGACAATGCTCACATTGTTTATTTGCCTTATTCATGTATTTTCTCTGTGATTTTCAAGTTCGACCTGTTATTGGACAATCTGTGTACATATATATTGTAGTATATATAAATGCGACGTGTTTTGAATTTCAACTAGCTCTTAATATGTATTCCAAGTGTTGTAGATCAAGCACACGTCATCTTCTTTAACAATTGTTAACTACAATGGATAGAAAAGAAACAACACAAAAAGAACTCACAAATTCATGTTTAACAACTCATTAACAAATTGTACTTCAAAACTCGTTAACTCATAAATAAATATTTACTTCAATATATATGCATTTTAAAATAGACAAGAAGTACAGCGTTTTAATGTTATGTTAATGTGATAAATATAAACAATAATTGGTAAATAATATTACTTCCTCTTATCTGTGTACATAAAATTACACATAGAATATATAATGGTTACAAAAAGCGTAGTTCTTGAAATAAGCATTTAAATGCAGCCCTTTGCAATGAGCCAAATTCAATAGAAAATACAAAATTTTAATTAAATATTCTCAAATGAGGGGACAAATATATATGTATATATTATTCAAATATATCTTTAGGTCCTCGAGATACTAATCCTTTGCAGTTTCTAATTTTATTATACTTCTTGGATTGCTTATTTTGCTTTGCTTTTTCGTAAAAGACTTGAGTTACATACACATATGTATATATAGATATGTGTATATACATATAAGTCACTATTACGCATTTGAAGGCTTTAACCCAAGATAAGCTCAGCTCACAGCAGTTGATAACCCTAATCAGTAAAACATATAATATAATGATACACTCTATACCACATAAGCATGTATGTATATACACAAGTACAATCAAATGATTTGATTTTGCGAGCCACAGGTTATCAATTGGCGTTTCATGCTTTTAAGTCATTCATATGAAGTATATCATGTACATACAATATTAAATTATATAGTTTCTTATTTTGTATATTTATCTAAAATTCACACAATTTTAAGCAGAGCAGCTTATCTATTCACGCTATCAAGACAACCAAACATATACATATACACTAAGTAAATAAATCACTTACGCTTCTCTGTCAACGAGATGAACTGAAAGCTTCCAGGCTTTGGAAGCAACTAAACAAAATCGCGACACTCGTATGTAGTGATCGAAGCAACGCAGCTTGAGACACTGAACGAAACTGAACAATTGTCGTAGACTTTATAAAAGGCCGCTAGAAAGCAAAGCGAAATCAAGCACAGTCGCTCTCTCCGGTTTGATAAGACAGACGATCAGATAGTGGGAGCTTGGCTCAGAATAAGTACAATTCGCAAAACATAACTGTAAACAATTGAAAATCACAATTTAAGCTTTCTTAGAAACCAGGTTAGAGATCACAGAGAATACCCAGCTTTTAATTCTGCGAACCTAAGTCCAACTAAGCTTTATTACACTGTTTAACAGGTGACAGATTTTCATATGCAAAGAGCAGTGCATTAAATTCTAAAATTTTACCTAATTTGTAAAATACCCTAACTATTTTGAAAGCTTAACTAATTCGTTGATATAAAATTATTATTATACCCTGAACCCATTGAAAATGGGAAATCAGAGTATAATGGTTTATTGAAAAGTATTTTTTTGACTCAAATTGTTTTTCATTTAGATGAATTTAATGTTTACTCATGAATTTTTCTTATTTTGTAAAATAGTGTAAATATTGTATTTTCTTAAAATAATTCTGTAGAATGGTTGTCTTGTTATTTAGATGCTATTTTTTACATTTTAGTAATCGGCAGCCGTATTAGACAAATAGTCGCGCCTGCCAATATTCGAGGCTTGTTTGCTTTGCACCGCCTCCAATTTAGGGCATTCGGTTATACGATGGCCAAGACCACCGCAGTAGCTGCAGCCATGCGAGTCGCCCAGATCCAAATGCTGATGCTCCGCCTCAGGCGCCAGTTCGTCAAGAAAGTCGGGTACCTCCTGCTTGGCTTCAAGGAGAAGGTGCTTCAAATCCAGTAGTACAGATTGCTCGGTTATCTTGTTGATCAGTGTAGTCGCCAATCCCTTAGTATTAGAGCGACCTGTGCGACCAATGCGATGCACATAGTTTTCAATATCGTCGGGCATATCGTAATTGATCACATGCTGAACATTGGGAAAATCTAGACCTTTGGAGGCCACGTCTGTGGCAACAAGAACATCTTTTTTGCCCACACGATATGCGTCGACAGCACGTGAACGCTCTTCCTGATCCTTGCCGCCGTGTATGGCCACAGCCTCGACACCCTTGAGCAGTAGATATTCGTGTATAGTGTCTACGTCTTGTTTCTTCTCGGCAAAGATAAGTACTGGAGGAGCCGTCTTTTGCAGGCATTCCAGCAGGTAGACCACTTTGGCTTCCTGCTTCACATACTCTACTTGCTGGGTGACATTCATCGAGGCGGCACCAGCACGTCCTACATTGATTGTCACTGGTTTGACGAGCGCAGAGCGCGCAAAGTTCTGAATCTTCTTGGGCATTGTGGCAGAGAAGAGCAGCGTCTGCCGCTGACCCTTAAAGAACGAGAATATAGTACGCACATCCTCCTCGAAGCCCATGTCAATCATGCGATCCGCCTCGTCCATGCACAGATACCGACACATGTCCAATGTAAGTATTTTCTTGTCCAGCATGTCCATGAGTCGCCCAGGAGTGGCCACCACAATGTGCACTCCACGCGATATCACGTCTAGTGCCTCGGATACGGGTAGTCCGCCCATAGCCAGGCAGGACCGAATCTCAGGCATACCGCACAGCTGCAGATGCTTACTGTAATGTTGAATGATTTCGTGCGTCTGTTTGGCCAGTTCACGTGACGGACATATGATGAGACCATATGGACCCTCGTTGCGTTCGAAGGGCAGACGGAATTCCTGTTCCAGGGCAAACATTACAATCGGCAACACAAACACCAGCGTTTTGCCAGAGCCCGTGAAGGCAATGCCAATCAAATCGCGGCCAGCAAGTACAGTTGGCAGACCCTGTACTTGTATGGGCGTTGGTTTCTTTATTCCCTTGACAGCCAGACCATTGAGAATGCCCTTGTGAAACTTCATCTCGCGAAAGCTGCGAATGGGAGGGCTAACATTTTCGCCTTCCACCAAGATTCTCAGCTGCTTACGTATAGCCTGCCGCTCCGACTCGGGCATGGCTTCTATATAGCGCGGTGGCCTCCATGATGTCTTAATCGGTTCTTCATACTGTATACCCTTAGCCAATTCCGCTACACCCATCAGTGCCTTCTGCTGCGCAATGCTCTCCATGATCTTTTCCTCCTCTCGAAGCTGCTTCTCCACGGCGCTCAACTTTTTGGCTTCCGCTATTTTTTTCAGCTCTGTATGCTGGTCCAGCAAACTGATGTTGTATTTGCGACCCCAAGTCTCTGGATCCTGGGCCCCTTGTGCATCATCTTCGTTTTCATTTTCGCTAGAAGATTTGGGATGTGTTGTTTCTGTGGCCAATTGAACGATGCGGCCTAGTTTCATCAAATGTTGCTTTTTCCGTTCTTTAACAGGTACGTAGGGCACATAATTGTCTTCCTTCTCTTCTTCATCAGACGATTTGGAGTTACGTCTGTAACGTTTTATGGATGTACTCATATTTATTTATTTACATGAACGGAATCTTTAGTATTGTTTTCTGCTCTGAATCCAAACGTTTCCGACAGCAGGGTGCTGCCACATGGAGCAAATCGATAAGCTCAAAATTTTAATATCAGCAGATTGGCAGCACCATAATATTTTAAATTTTTGCGCTGCCAGACCGTTGATGATTTGATATATCTGCGGAACAATGAGTTTAGTAGTTTATTTATTCGGTTGGCACAATTTTTAAGCAGTGCAACTAAAGTTTTGTGAGTAATACATTTAACACAACTACAGTACTATAAATATAAAATTGGTCAGTGGTTTTACCCAGCTGTCAGCGAGCGTTACCTCTGGCTAAGTCGATATATATCGAGCTATCATTGCAAATTATCGAGAAATAATTTACTTCTTAGACGTCAACTCGAACTTATTACGAACCCAGTTGCAAACTGAGCAGTGTAATTTTGTATAGTAATTGAGTGAATATTCGTCGTCATCATGTCTATGTCAAAGACGACAAATACATATAATCGGCAGAATTGGGAGGATGCCGAATTCCCAATCCTCTGCCAGACCTGCCTGGGTGATAATCCATACGTGCGCATGATCAAGGAACGCTTCGGCAAGGAATGCAAAATCTGCACCCGACCTTTTACCATATTCCGTTGGTGCCCAGGTGCGCGAATGCGCTTTAAGAAGACTGAAGTCTGTCAAACGTGTGCCCGGTTGAAGAACGTGTGCCAGACGTGTCTGCTGGATTTGGAGTATGGTTTGCCCATCCAGGTGCGCGACGCAGCATTAAAAGTGGCAGACAATATGCCACAGAGTGATGTCAATAAGGAGTACTACATACAGAACATTGATGCCCAGCTCCAGGATGGAGATGGTACTGAAGCAGCTGGTACCGTAGGACGCTCATTGGCTGCAAACGAAATGCTATCGAAACTGGCACGTACAGCGCCTTATTATAAAAGGAATAGGCCTCACATCTGCTCTTTCTGGGTGAAGGGCGAATGCAAACGTGGAGAGGAGTGTCCCTATCGGCATGACAAGCCCAACGAGCCGGACGATCCTCTATGTGAGCAGAACATTAAAGACCGATACTACGGACGCAACGATCCCGTTGCCGAGAAGATAATGAAGCGTGCCGCTTCATTACCCACGCTGGAGCCGCCGGAAGATCGCAATATAACAACACTTTACGTTGGCAATTTACCTGAAGAAATCACTGAGCCGGAAATACGTGATCAATTCTATCAGTATGGAGAGATACGTTCCATTGCGCTTGTGCCGCGCCAGCAGTGCTCTTTTGTCCAATACACCAAACGCAATGCCGCCGAGTTAGCTGCTGAGCGCACCTTTAACAAACTGGTAATTCAGGGTCGCAAGGTTAGCATAAAGTGGGCCCATTCTCAGGCCAAGCAGAGCACCGCCGCCAAGACAGATCGCCGTTTCGATGTTGCAGGCATACCACCGCCGAGTGCTAAGCCAAACGACTACTTCAATCTACGCCAGGAACAAATAAATGTCATGCCGGCAGGTATGAAGCTTCATCAGCTGCCTTCCAATCTGGTGCCGGCCTCTGCATACCAGATGTACGCCCAACCTACTTTTGCAGCGCCCTACAGTGGACTCCCAAGCAGCGGTAATAGTGGAGCTGCTTTGGCCCCAAATAGCACAACCACAAGTACCTCTGGTGTGAATCTCGATTCGATTCCACCACCGCCTGGACAAATGCCGTATCCCAGCCAGGATGCTAGTCGCATGGGCGCCATAAAGAAATAATATTCATTTTATACCAATATAACATGTAGCTAATGCTACCCCTATAAAACAAATAAAAGGACGTCTTAAATAAAAAAAGTTAATATTGTCTTCCATTTGAACTAGCTTTGAGATCGATCATGTATTCTAATTGACTATGAACGAAACCACCCATTTCCTTTATAGAAACATTCAACTGCAAACATGACACAGATTTATATTTGCTTTAAAAATTACACTTTATGCCTATTGTTAGCTTAATCACAGATATAAAAATTACTTGATATATCAAATTAGTTATTATCCGGCGTAATTACGGAACGTTTCCTTTGATTAGACGCTGAGCACGTTGCGACTTTTGCCGCTCAATGAAATGAGCCCGAAGTGCAGAAAAGTCGATGCCGCTCCTGTACTCCAACGAGTTGTGCTCATCACTGCAAGTAAAATCATTATTTGTATATATATACCCCTTTTTTTAGGGTATCTCACATGGGCTCTTTACTCCAATAGGTAGGCACACATTGCAGACGATTGCGGAGAGTTTCAAAGGCAACAGTTTGTGGCAGCAACATAAGTATACCAAAGAGCGCATGTGCCAAATATTGAGCATCAGCACAATTATTCGATTTGGAAACAAGTGTTAGGCGCAAGGCAGCAAAAATTGGAGATTCAATAAGCTGAACAAGCTTGTCCAATTCGCAGAGCAGCTCCAGCGTAATCTCAACATCCGAGCTGAAAAACAAGGCATTACATATGATAAAGAGAAAATTATGAGCTTGTCACTTACAATAGGATAACCAGCTCAGAGACATGCTGATAACACTGAGCGATCAAACAAAGTGACAACGTGGACACTGGACAGCACACCCAGCTTTTGTAAAGGCATTGGAAGAGATCTGCTGATTTTGGATCCGAAATCTCTCGCAAGCTAGTGCGTAACTCAAACAGTTCTGTTGAAGTCAACAATATATTGTTTAAGAGTCGCACAAGAGTAGAAGAAAACTTCAGATTGAGCACTCCTTCGGCAATAATCTCAGCAAAGGTGCGATAGACATACTCGGCATTCAGTAGAACACACAGGTTTCTAAAAAGGGTTAGTGTACATTTGTGTATATGTATCAAAGCAATTGTCTTTGGCTATGGGTGCTGTCATACACTGGCATACAGTTACAATGAATTTATTTAATATGTGTTATTTTACCTTATAATAAGACTGGCTCGATTTTCCAATATTAGTTTGTCCTCGGTGAACAGATTCAACAGGCTCAACAAAAATTTACGATAATGCGGCTTATTAAAGTCATCTAAATCTAAATTACCACAGAAATTATTAAATTGCTGAATAAGTCAAACACTGAGAGACCCACCCTTTGTATCCTGCGAGTTGATTATCTCAGCCAGCACACATAAACTTTGCAGAACCACCTCATCCGAGTTGTCCGATAGCGTGGCCAATAGATTGTTGTTCAGATTGCTGTCGTGCAGTGCCATTTCATTGGGAAAATTTAAAAAGAGGTGATGTATCCATTTAAGTACTGCAATCTTTGTGTGCACTGAGTTGTGCGTGAGGTATTGCGAGAGCACTTCCATAATCGAACGTAAATCAATTTTGGCCACATTCTGGGTTTTGAACTCCTTTGAAGATACCAGCTGCATCATTGAGTTGTTCACAGAGACAGCGCACTCCTTGATGTCTAAATTAAAATATTTCAATACTTACACAGAGACATAATCTCTGCTTGAATGCACTCACTGCGCTTGGACTCCGCATTGTATTCAAGGCATGGCAAAATAGCTGTGAATATGCCACTCGCATAGGGCAACACGTTTGGGCCAAATATTTGCACGAATTCTCTTATCCATGAAATGGCAATGGACTTGATTAATTCGTTCAAAGATTGTGCGTGTGTTATCAACGTGTTGATGGTATCCTCCATGCGTACTGAGGAGGAATCATTTCGTATAGACTTTAAGAACTGACTAATCGTGTTCTCGCACATGGGCTGTATCTCCGGCGTATTATCCTCTAGCATGACGAAAAGACCATCCAGTATTTCAGTCAAATAGTTAACCATATTAATATCGGGTACAGCATTCAGGATTGAGATCCACGAAATAACATATTGACGTGCGAACGGATTGTTCACATACATGCGCTCCCGAAGCAGCGGAATGAAGGCTTCTAGATTGAAGGTCTCATACGATTCAGTGACAATGTCCTGCAGGAATATATCAGTAAATATCTCTCTCTCTATTCGCAATTTTGTAATATAATGGCTTCAATAAAACCTTTAGCAAGCGATCCAGCAGTTCACTGCCGTCCTTCACCATTTGATCGGAGTCGGTGACCAAACGCGATAGAGCGGCGAATAATTCTGGGAAGTACGGTATAATGGCTGCACGGGCTACTTTAACCACATTGTATAGGGATTCACAGGCAAAGTAACGTACGCGCAAGTCTGGATCGGACAAACAGTTCATTATGGGTGTCACTAGCTCATTCACGTATTTATCCGAATCCTTAGCAAAAGATAACGATAAACATAAAAATGTGATAAAGTCATGCATTCCTGATAAGTGACAATTGAAGCAATAGATATCTAGATATCTCCCGGTTGCAAATCAAAGCAGAAATTCGCATTAGCATCTATAAGGGTATATTCATGACTAATACTCATCAACTTTTTACCTTGCCTAGCCCTAAGCCCGTTGCAGCCAACCCAATGAGCGCTCCTTTGCGCCTATTGGCATCGCGTGATGTGGCATAGTCGTTTGAGAGCACTTCAATCAGCTTTCGTATTTGTGTTGCATTATTCTTATTATTAAACTCAATGACCATTCTGTAGAATTATGAATAATTAGTATGTCTGTTGCAGCTGCAAAGAGGGCGTTTTCTATGTAATATTTACTTCTCAATTTCTTGGGAGGCTACTTTCCGCTTTTCGTAGACTTTGTCGCCCAGCGCTTTAGCACAGGACTCACTTAAAGGTGCATACGGTGGCTCCATTGTTTTATTTGTGTTAAAATGAAAATATTTAAAGCTAGTTTTTTTTCGCAGTGTTGCCACTGTTATGCACAGCTGCTTGATCAGTGTTGCCACTATGTCTCGCACAGCTGTTGATTGAAGCTGCCACCACTGACCAGAGAACAGTGTTAATATTAAATGACCATACACAAAATTTCCATCCCATTTTTTTATTTACACAAAAAAGTGTACGCAAGTAATGGATTAACTGGAAATCAATAAAAACATGTATATATTGCCATCCTGCTATATATATATATATCTAATCCCTACATCTGAGTTACATTTTTAAACTAATCGAAACCAATTCAAATATATAATTACAGCAATGTTTTGTGACAACTAACTTTATGTTAAGGTTTATGTGTATTAAAAGTAACATTAAAAGGGAAAACAAGTTAAGTTTACGCCTGCGCTGTGATCCCATCTATTCTATGATCAGTGGAAACTTTTCCACCTCTGAGCACTCTTGATTGAAGCTCGTGATGAACTGCTGCAATTTGGCCTCATGTTCTGCATCTCTGCGCGTTCGCTTCTGCGGTGGCATTGCCCTTTTGGGCAATTCGTCACTATTGTTCTTGGAACCGTGCTCGTTGGCCTCGTCCTCATTTTCCGACGAATCTGAGTCGATGAAGAGAACACGCACACGCTGCTTCCGCTTCCGCTTCGGTTTCTCCACCACGTAAGTCCGACGTGGTTTCTACAGAGATTCAAACGGATTTCATTAGTTTTTCTCTTAAATTGGACTAGTTATTCTAATTTAACTTAATTTTGTACGAGCTGCTTACTACCGCTTGAAGATGAGCTTAAATCTTAGCGGCCCTGTTGGCTCAATCAAAATATATAACCTTTTTGATTTTGATTTAATTTAGCGCAGCATCAGCAAACACAAATGCTTCAGACTAAAAAGCGTCGCGTATTTGTCAAGCGCAGAATAGATTGGAGAATGTTAACACTCACCTTTTCATCAAAGGTTGTCTCTGGTTCGATATCCTTAAATAACGCTATCGATTCATTCGTCGATTCCTTACCAATCATTGTGGAGCACAGCATATCTTTGATGTTACGCTGCCGGGGCTCCCGTGCGTTCAAATCATCGTAAGCATGTCGCATAGGGGCTTGCGATACCTGGGGTAGCTCCTGCTGTGCAGGTCGCAAATTCTTCAACCGCTGCAACTTTTCGTGTAGTGTTGTGTCGGTGCAACTTTTCGTCACGCTTTGATTAGGCTCCCGGACGCAGATTTCATCTTCTTCACTGAGAAAATCCTCGAAGCCAAACAGATCACAACCTTGTCGCTGCTGTTCCTGCTTATCCCGTGCACACTGATGTTCTGGACTATAACTATTGAGTTCCTGCTGCTCATACCGGGTCTGGGATTCTTTTGTGGGGTTCTTGCTAGTTTGTTGTCCTGGAATATTGCTGTTGAATTCTTGCTGTTGATTGCTACTCAGAGACTCTTTTGTAGGGGTATTGTTTTTTTGTTGAACATTTTTCTTCCACGATGGCAATACAACTACATCCAATATATTGATGTCCTTTAAAGGACTACGATATTTAAGTGCTCGTCGTGGATTAGGTAATTGCACAAGATTCGTCACATTTTCGTTATTATCCACTGGCTCGATTGTCGTCAATGATTGCGGCCCAGTGGATGTCTCTGTTGCTGCTGCTGATGGCGGAACATTTTCCCTATCTGAATCGTTGCCAACGGAGCTAATGTCCTGTTCAATAGGAACAGAGCACTCAGGATCACCGGGTAAATAGACATGCCGCTTGCGTATAAAATCACTCGAGTAGGAGGGTAATTGTGATGTGTTCAGGCCAAACTCAAAGGTATTAGGCAGCGGCGTCTCGTCAGGCACCCGCCAAGGAGAACTGACGCCACTAGGAGTAGCCGCTGAAAGTAGCGGCGACATTTGTCTTGTGTCTGAATTCCCTAGCACAGGAGAAAATATAGTTGTAGTTGCATCTAGAGCTGTATTGCTCCTACCATTCAGCGGTGTACTAATACATTTCTTGGCCATATGTAGCAGTTCAAGGCGCCTGTCCGTGAATTGCTGTGCCTTGGTTTGATTGAGCATGAGAGAGCGCGCTAATGGACTATAGGCGCCCTCCACAAATGTTTTATGTGCCACTGCAGTCGTTGGTGGTAGCTGGACAGGTGTCTCTACTTGCCCAGGTGCAATATCTAATCTTAAATTGTTTTGCTCCTCGCAGATGGGTGAAAGGTGTGGTTGCTCCGACTCGTGAGCAATGATTGGATCCTTTCCACCTATGTTGCGAACGGAGCACTGCTTTCGTTTGCCCACTGGACGCACTTTTTTACGTACAGCGCGTGCACGCGTTTTGCCCGTTTTTGAGCGAGTCATCGCACAGGCTCGACCATCTTCAATCATATTTTTTATTATATCCGCCGCCGGGTCGGGCTTTTCATCGTCTTCGATTTGGGTCTGGGAAAGAAAGTCATAGACTTGCCTTGTCACCGAAGAACGTGTTCTGGCTGGTGGCTGATCTCGATGAAAAAATCGCGGCATACGTTGTGGCATATTCAACTTCTCCTTCCCATTCTGGCGCGTATCCTGAATATTTGCGTCACGTAGGATACGTTCTTGACTTGCTACGGTGACAGTACCTTAAATGTTGTGAGTGGTTAATTGATCATTAGGCGTTTCGTTAATTGTTTACCTTGATGCTGCGGACAATTTCTTGCCGGCTTGTTGCCAAGGTGCTTCTTGCCAACATCTGCGAATCGCGCAGGTGGTAGGTTCTCTAACTGCTTCTTAGCAATATCCTGGACAGTGGAACAGCGGCGTAAGCGTACGCGACAGGGTTTTATCGAAAAATCTAAGGTAATATGTTTATTTTGATTAGATGAATATGGTACTTTTACATATAAGTCTACCTGAGTGCTGTCTGCACGTGCTCTAAAATGTTGTGAGCGGTTAACTGATCACTGTGCGTTTCGTAAATTGCTTACCTTGGTGCTGAGTGCAATTCCTTAGCGGCTCGTCGCTCAGGTGTTTCTTGCCGGCATCTGCCAATTGAACGGGTGGTGGGTTTTCTAGCTGCTTATTGGCGAAGCGAAGTATGCGTACTCGACAATGTTTTATTGAGAAATCTAAAATATTGTGCATGATTAGGCAAATAGGTATATTAGGTAAATATACTTTATAGTTTACCTGAGTGCTGTGTGGACTGGCAGTTGCTCAAACTGTTTGTCCTTCGGTCCACATTTTTCTTGTCCGTAACTATTAGTTTAAAGTTTCGCCTGTCAGCATTCTCGGGCTCCTTCCCCATACCCTGCAAACTACCTGTAGTAATAAAGTTGGAGTGTCGAGATTATGTGAATAATGCGCATTTATTTGCTTGCCTGATTGTAATGAGTAACTCCCTGCATGCGCATCGTCCCGGTTTTCCTTGTTCCCATCTTTTGATTGCGCAGCTGTTAATGTCTTATTTACATCGTATGTTGTCGGATCCCTTGCATTTAGTTTAAGTCGTTTAATTCGCACAATGCAATTGCGTACTCGGACTAAGTTATTGCGTTTTAACTCTTTATTACTGGGAGTTGTTGTTGCCGTTTCTAGAATAGCTTTATTGTTTAGCTTTGTTAAAGTTTTTCGGGTTGATATATTTGATTTGTTTCCAGCACGCACTGTTCGTGCTTTTATTTTAGTTGATTTCACCATTTTGGTTAAAACATGTTATAATTTATTAAATTAAACGCAATTTACATGCATACGTATTTATACAGCATTAAATGCTTTCCCGCCATTTTTGTTACTTTGTTGTTACACAGAGCTGCAGCAGCTAGCTAATCGTTAGACATGTTATCGATAAGTATAGATAAGTTTCGCAACCAGCAGCTGATAGATGATGTGACGATAAATATAAAAGGGAAAAAAATTTCGACGTTTAATTAATATGTAACTCAACAGCTACGCTACGACGTTTGATTAAAATTCCAAATTTCCAAATTGTGGTGTGTTTGTGTGCTCGCAAATAAGCAGACTGTGCGTTCAGCCACAGTCCAGCAAGGGCAAGTTCAACCAAATTTGTTGTTTTGTTCCAATCAAAAAAACTAAAAAAGCCCCAACGAGTGAAAGTTTTCTCGTCTTTGTTTTGTAATTGTAATTGTTTTTTTTTCTTGGCTACCATTTTCGAGCCAATATTCACACGGTATGAGCGCTACTCGTGGTTGACATCAATTTTGCTCACTTATTGTCAATTTTGTTATACATATATACATCTGTATATAAAAAAAATATATATACAAAAATCGCGTCGTACCCCCTGAATTGGCCTTGTATTATTTGCGCCAGGTACCATCAATAAGACAGAAGAAGAACATAGAACAGAAAAAACTCGCGCGAAACTATTTACATCGAAGAACATATACCCAAACCCTCCCACCCTCCTCCATTCTCTCCCACAAACACGTTGCAAACAATTGCAGGCAGCCCATCAAAATGAAGGCTGTTTGTGACGAGTGGAGAAAGAGAGAAGAAAAGAGTTCGAATATTGAATACCCTATTTTAAACTTAATATGACTTTTAAAGCAGATGTTTGCTAAATTCACATTGGCATGATTAGTTGAATAACACGATATCTAAAAACCAACCAGGTTTTACATGTCTGGAAAAATTTCAATCTAAACATTAAAGTTTCAAAAATATAGAAAGCTGAATGAATTTCTCCAAGCTAAAATTTATATTTTATTAAATTGGATATAAATATTCAAGTAGATGAAAAAGAGAAATTAACATTTTTCCTAGTTTTTTGTCATATATTGTCATGCAAAGCTGTCTGCCACACTATTTGACACAATTGAACAAAAATTATAATTACCCTAAAAAATAATCAAATCATCGAGCGAATTGTTAATATCTAGTCTTATATCTCGTTAGGAGGGGGCTTGGGGATTGAGGATTGTGTGCTCAAGGTCATTTTGTAAGCACAGCTGAAGCACATTATATACTGACATACACAAATTTGCTTGTTATATATAATTTTAATATCTAATTTACAAAACAGTTGGCCGTCCAAGTCGAAAGTTTTGTCGAGTCGAGTGAAGCCTTTGTGGTGGAAAAGTGGAAGTCCGTAATACGTCGGGAGCCAGAGCTTAAAGCCAATTTGTTTGTCGTTGTCGCCGCAAAAAATGTGCGATACCAGCGACAAGGCACAGAAATGGAAATGTGAAATTTGCACCTATGAGAATTATCCATCGTCCCTAAAATGCACAATGTGCCAGGCATCCAAACCGTTGCTGAACGAGGATATTTTTCGGTAAAGCGTGAGATATATTTGAGCGATTGGTATATAATGAATTTTTAATTCGTTGGAACAGTCTCAGTCCAGCGCAGACAATACACGACAACTACAACAACGCAGAGGAGGCGGCAGCTGGTCTGCCTGTCGAGCCCACATCCACATGCTTTGTACGTCAATCAGCGCAGCCCCAGCCGCAGCAGACGCGGCACAGCAACGTAGCTGATAGTGAGAAATGGGCTTGCAAAGTGTGCACCTATTTAAATTGGCCGCGCAGTCTGCGCTGTGTGCAATGCTGTACGAAACGTGGAGCTGCGGATAAAGAGACCAACGAGGCCGGCGAAGCGCTGCAAGCTTTACGTATTAGCGGGTCCGATACTGAGCTCAACGCCACGGAACATGGTAGCAGGCTAATTGGCGCTGTTGCTTCCAATTCAAATCGACGTAATGGCAGTCCCAGCTTGGAGCAGCAGCAAATCTGCAGTAATTCAACGCATCTCAATAATATAGCCAATACATGTCAGAGCCACCAACAGCAGCAGCAGCAACAGTTAACAAACCAACAGCAATTGCAGCAGCAGCAGCACCCGAATTTGTCAACGCAGCAGAAGCTGTGCCACGTAGCCAAATGGGCGTGCAATGTGAGCAATTATGACATTTTATGTATCAGTTTATCTAACAATTTAATGTATCCTTAACACAGTCCTGCACATATGAGAACTGGCCCAAGAGTCTCAAGTGCTCCATGTGTGGAAAAGCGCGCGAATTGAGCAACTCTGGCTCACAGTCGGATTTGCATGCGTGTGCCAGCAATTCCAGCAGCAACAAGCAGCTAAATCAGCAGGAAGAACAGCAACAGCAGCAGCAGATAAACACGGACACTGTCAGTGTTAACAATTCGTTCAATAAGAAGCATATTTACCAACTAGGTGAGTAGTAACTCATAATGTATTTCTGTCTATGTATGTGGTCTACTTTTAAATAGGTTCTTCGGAAACTATCAACAACTGTGATACGCTACAAGAGCGCCAGGAGCGGCGACAGCGTCAGATCAGGCGGCAGGTAGATTGGCAGTGGCTTAATGCCTGCCTTGGCGTTGTGGAGAACAATTACAGCGCTGTGGAGGCGTATCTCTCGTGTGGTGGCAATCCGGCTCGTTCATTGACAAGCAATGAAATTGCCGCCTTGAATCGTAATTCGGCTTTTGATGTGGGTCACACACTCATCCATCTAGCCATACGTTTCCATCGCGAGGAAATGCTGCCGATGCTCTTGGCACAGATCTCTGGCTCTGGGCCGGGTATTAAGCGTGTACCGTCATATGTGGCACCCGATCTGGCAGCGGATATACGTCGCCATTTCTCGAATACGCTGCGCATACGCAAATCTGGCCTACCCTGCCATTATGTTCAGAAACATGCTACATTCGCGCTGCCCTCAGAGATTGAAGAGCTGCCCATACCTATACAGGAGCAGCTTTACGATGAGCTGCTCGATCGTGATGCACAGAAACAGTTAGAGGTGCCGCCGCCGGCACTCAACTGGTCTTTGGAGATTACAGCAAGGCTGAGCTCACGTCTCTTGGTGCTTTGGAATCGCAGTGCTGGGGATTGCCTACTCGACTCAGCAATGCAGGCCACTTGGGGGGTCTTTGATCGCGATAACATTCTTAGGCGCGCGCTGGCTGACACTTTGCATCAGTGTGGACACGTGTAAGTGGGTCTAATATCAGCTCGTAGTGAATTCCCTCATAGTTTGATGTATATTCCATAGTTTCTTTACCCGCTGGAAGGAATATGAAATGCTGCAGGCATCAATGCTGCATTTCACTCTAGAGGACTCACAGTGGGAAGAGGATTGGAGCACGCTGCTCTCCTTGGCCAGCCAACCGGGCTCTTCATTGGAGCAGTTGCATATATTTGCCTTGGCCCACATATTAAGACGTCCAATCATTGTGTACGGCGTTAAATACGTGAAGAGTTTTCGCGGCGAGGACATTGGCTATGCTCGATTTGAAGGTACGTTTGGCATGCAAAGTTATAAGAAAATAAGTAAGAAAGCTCTAGTCGAGAGTGTCAACTGATATTTTAATAATTATTCGCATATGCACACATACACGTACACACCCAGACATACGTACGCACGCATAAACGCGCATTGGCTGATGGCTTACTATGGGAACTTAATTGTTCTTGTGGATGGACTATCTTCATGAAACTTTCATATTATAATGAATGTAACATAGATATGCATGTATTTGCCAAAGCCCAAGCCCTTAGTATTTGACATACGCCTTTTGCAAATGTGAGGGGGAAGGGGTGGATATAGGGGTGGAGGGGGTAAATTTTAACAAAAACCGAAATTGTATAAAATGCATATAAATATACATTCAAAATTTGGAGTAGCTGTAGCTCCCAAGATGTAGGAGATATAATTTTATAAATGATTTTCGATAAAGTTTTTATCGATAAAAAAAGATCGGGATGAGTTATCGATTTTTAATGATAATCTCGATATCCGCGCTGTAAATACGGACATTTAAAAAAAAATTTGAAGTCTCTAGCTCTTATATCGTCTTAAATCGACGCGTTCATACATACGGACAGACGGACAGGGCTAAATCGACTAAGCTCGTCCGTCGCCCTGATCAAGAATATATATACTTTGTGGGGTCTGCCTCGCCTCATTCTGCCTGTTACATACATTTCAACAAAACCATTATGCCCTGATTTCCCATTGAAAATGGATTCAGGGTATACAAATGAAATAGGAGTATCAACAAGCATCTACAAATATGATGTCATTAAGTGCATATTTGCTTGATTAGACGAAATTCGTCCGTACCTATCTCATAATAAGACCTATCTTTAACTGTCGTAGATTGTTAATAGCTGTCGAGTATTATTTTCTATTCATATATATTTGTTTCTAGGTGTATATCTACCTTTATTCTGGGAACAAAACTTTTGTACAAAATCGCCCATTGCACTGGGCTATACACGCGGTCACTTTAGCGCTCTGGTTCCAATGGAGCCGTTCTCCCGCATCGATGGACGTCGGGATGATGTCGAGGATGTTACTTATCTGCCCCTAATGGACTGTGAACTGAAGCTGTTGCCCATACACTTTCTTACACAATCGGAAGTGAGTGCTAATCAACAGAAGATAAAATCTATATGAAAGATTTCACTGTTGTTCGCTTACAGGTGGGCAATGAGGAAGCGATGATGCGCCAATGGTTGGATGTGTGTGTCACCGATGGAGGACTTCTGGTGGCACAGCAAAAGTTATCTAAACGACCGTTGCTGGTGGCACAAATGCTGGAGGAATGGCTGAATCATTATAGGCGCATTGCGTGAGTCCGCCAAATTCCATGATATCTTATTGATTATATTTATATACATATATATATATTTAAATAGTTTGATTTATTGATTTGACTTGTAGACAAGTGATAACTGCACCCTTTGTGCGTCGGCCGCAGATAAGCCACTATTCGAGTGATGGTGATTCGGATGAGGAATAACGGCGACAAAGGTCAAAGGTCTTCTTTAGTTGAAATTTAACACATGGTTAATGGATTGGAAATTAATTGGTTACGAGAGCCCATACACATACAGTGAAAAAAAGAAAGAAAAAAAATATATATATTGAAAAAAGTTATATATATTTTGATTTGGTAGCAGGCAACAATTGTACTCGACCGATCCTATCACGTGCAATTAGCAAACGTGGGTGTATATTTATATGAATATATACATACTAGTTATGCTGTAGTTGCAGGCAAACTAAACTTCAACAGCAATGTAATAAAAATACATTCAACTATACGTATATATATTCAAACATACAAATATATATATATTTATATATGTATATTTATCTGCACACATATTTCATATCCCTTTCCACATTAACTTCAGTGGATTTTAGTCAAATTTATTCGCGTAATTCGGATTTGGAGACAGGCGAGCAGATATTATCAACATTATAAGGCAAAAAGAAAAAACAAAATTATATTTCAATATTATAAAGTAGTTTAAATTACTTAAAAAGAAGAATCTTGTAGAAATGCGAATGGAAATCGAGAAATGAGAAATATTGAAGAAACATGAGTAAATTATATATGTATGTATATGGTTCTTATAATTAACTAAGCATGTATGTACTTTTAAACTATGCAAAATCTCGATGTACTATTAAATTTTAACTTGTGAAAGATTGCACCAGATTGGGTGAATATGAATTATGAATTTTATTCTAATTGTAATAGTTTTGTTAGTAATGTTATAATTATTATTATTACTATTATTATTATAATGTTTAAGAAAGCTTATTGTGCAAATGTACACGCAAAACGCATTAAAAAAATCAAAACAAATTTTCCGCCTTTTTTATCGATAGGTGAATATCGATAGTCTAATTGGTTGGCTCATCTCTACTTGTATCTGAGATATTCTCTCATTGCGGCTCATTTAAAAGATAGTCGTTTTGTTGCTGCCGTCGTCGTCGCTTGTCGGTGTTGTTTGTTGCTGCGCGGGGTTTTTTTTGGAATAGCTTAAATTGGAATTTATATTTGTTAAGCAACTGTAGTAAGAAGCATACAAGAAAAGGCCAAAACTATTTAATTTCACTGTGATTTTCTTGGATTTTGGGACATAAATATAATTTTGTGAATGCAGAAAGCCGAATGCGCATCGAGTTTGCGTCAAACACATACATACATACACACATACACGCAGAGCGCCAGCCACCAACAATTGATACATAAATACACGTGAATTGCGAATGCATACGGAAAAGATACAAATAGAAAAAAATCTAACAGAGGAAAAAATTTGTTAGTGAAGTGAAGTGAAGGGGCTGGCTAAATTAGTAGTGGTGACCTGTGCACCTATACCATTCTTATTGTTGATTTCTACTCGTGTGTGTGTGTGTGTTACCCTCCCCCATATCGCAGGCGCTAGAGTGAAGAGCATAGCAGTATATCTCGCAATGGGTAAGTTGTTCGTAGTAGTAGTGCCGACACTGAATACGGTTGACTATATATGTACGTCTGATGTGTGTGTGTGAGCAAACGAAATTGCGCAAAGCCGAAGACCACGAGTGTCAGTAAAAGAGGGTGGCCAGGCCCACTCTCTTTCGCGCGCATTCTCTCTCTCTCTGTCTTTCTGTCTCTCTATCGCTCTATCTAGTACTCTTTGTGTGTGCTCTCATATTTTTGAATGTGTGTGTGCACATGTGTACATAGATTTAGTTGATGGTATTAACGCATTAGTATCGTATTATGGCACGGTATAAGGAAACCAGTAATATTTCGCTAAGTGTGTATGTGCATGCAATTGTTAATCAATACTGGCCAGCTGGTTAGGCCCATCGACTGAGAGCGCAGTACTAAAAAACCGTACTCTGATACTCACACACACACATATGATTGCTTTTCATCGTCCACTCCCCATTTTGGTTCTCAGCTGCGATGACGTCAGTGTGGTTGTAAGAACGAGTTTTTTGGTTCAAGTACCTTCCTATTAACTAACCCACCGTATCCCACGACAGGGCCCCAAATTGTCGGCCGTATAAGCGAATCAGATTTAAAATGCAACTACAATTACACACGTTACCGTTAGGGCGTCGTCATCGTGAATACCTGTTAATTTACCGTTCGTCTCGCTCCCTGGGAACTAAATGCAGCTGAGAATCCATTGGAAACCTAAGTCGTTCGCTGTAATTGCATAGCCCTCCTTCAGTTGCTTTTTGTCTTTATTTTTCTTGTGCTTCTGCTTCTACTTTTCCTACAGTTGTTTATGATTAATTGCGTTGGCTCGTCGTCCGGTCCTCTGGCCGTAATTAAGTTCATGTGCTTAGCCCTCGCCTCTCAGTTTTTGGACTGCGCCAGCGAACACTTGTAGTTGTGTGCGTGCTTAGAGTGCCTAATTGACTTGGGTAGCTCCACTCTCCCCATGGCCCAATATGGAGACAAGTCCATAATGTGCAGTGCTCGTTGCTCGTTCAACGATCTCAACGCAAAAGACTTAACAATAGAGACAACAGCAGCACTAGAATTACTAAATTTGCCCGACCGGTAGATACCCACCAGCATATATCCTACAACGTACACAGACAGATAAATAAACTATCTATCTATCTATTTATATGCAATAAATACCTAGTAAGAGATTATTAACGAACTTAAACGTCACGTGCTATAAACTATTGATGATATTGACAATGATATACTTTCAGCTGCAACACAACTACCTGATTGCGATGCTTACAATGCTTGCAGGGTATAATAACAACAGCAAATTCTCAACATGAATTCATGTGCAGAGCATTGACTTCGTATTGGGCCTCGCTTTTGGCTGTGGTTTTTGATGTTCGTTGTGGTTTTTTATTCGGTTTCCTTTTTATTTTTGTTTTGTTTCTATTTCGTGTTTACCCCGTTGCACGCGTAGCACAAATGAAAATGAAAGGGGCGAGATGAGCTGCAACTGCCGCAGTACCCTCCCAAACCAACGCAGTTGGCTCTTTACTTTGTGGCACTTTTCTCATTTATTTGGTCGTTGATTTGTTCACGTCGTGCACTCGCCTGCATCTCATTTGCTCGCCCCCTTTGGCTGGGACGGGTTATATAGGTCAGAGCAGTTGCATGAGAAAGTGGAGACGTCCTCTGCGTCGCGACGTCCGTTCGACTAATTGAATGCTATTTTCGTAGACGCAACGTCATCATCAGCTCTCGCATTCACGTACTTCGTTGCGCTGTGCTTTTCTTTTCACTTTTCTTTTTGCGTCTAATAAGCATATAGGAAATACTCTTAACGCGGACGCAAACAACCAAAAACATGAGCCGTTAAAGTGGCCGCTACGAGCAACTTTCTTATCTTCGGCTACATTTTAAAATTTCCAGTTTAGTGAAATTTTCAAGAGTTTGAGCTCGAACGACAGATTATGTATACGCCTGGTTAAGCTCATAAAAAAACACTTGCCAAACAATTTCGATTTGATGAGTAATTCGTTAAATAAATATATATATTTGTGTGCGTATGTGTATATGTATTTGATTATGTTATGGATATTTACCATAAATATAAATACGAATACATTTGGTATTCGTATGAGTGTATGAGTATGACACGCCCACGTCATTCATTTCGGTTGCTTCTCCAATGTTCTATTTTTTTGTTCTCTTCACAATATACTATGTTGTCAGAATGTTTGCTGTCATTCGAATGTGGCCTGGCTTTCAAATGCATTGCCTCGACGTTATCCTGTCAAGGATCTGACGCGCATTTCACTCACGAGCTAGGGCAGGGCCAAGGACAGTGGCAATGCGTGCTCCGATTGACTGTACTTGCTGTTGGCATTGGCCTCTTCAGGGTCGTCGTGCAGCTCTTATACCCTGTATTCCCAAGTGAATATGGCTATTTGGTTCTCAACATAAACGACGTTGACATGTCTCAAGATAGAGTGCAGTCAAATTTGGCAATTCACAAAAATCAATATTTACATTTCTGCTACCTTTTAACTCACAATAAAACATGCTCTCTTTTTCTCTCTCTCTCTCTCTCTCTCTCTCTCTCTCTCTACCTCATCGTCTCTCAGGTGGTGCAAACAGAGTATCGCGCTGTCGATGACGTCTTGCTGCAGGTTTTCGACGAAGTTAGAGACTTTGAATATTTCGGTAAAGTGGGGCGCGGCTTGAATTAATTAAATATTTGGCCTGCAGTTGACCTCTCTGCCAGCCAGACAATTTAACCTTGGTTGCGTCCCTCTCTTACGCCTTCGTTATTGTTGTTTTTCTTCTTTATTTCATTTTTTGTTTAGCGTTACTCAAATTCAATTCCGATACCGAACGCTATTCTTTTTCATAACCAGTTTGTGAGGTTATGTCAGTGCTTTTTTGTGGCACAACTCCAATTCGTGGTAGGTCGCCGACTCTCTGACGACGAGGATGACATCATCCCAGAGCGGAGGCAGTAAAATCGCTATCGCAATTACAATAAACATTTTTTCCAACTATATAGTCGGGGACCCGTCGACCACAGCGAAGCTGATCTGCCATGAAAACTACAAATTTTCACAGCGAAAAACTCATTGAAAATAATTTTGAGTTGTGGCCATGTAATTAACATGGATCTGTTAATGGAATAGGCGGACGGAGGAAAGCCGTTGAAAGTCAATAAACAAAATGCCAAATTAAATGTGCGAAACGCTGAAAAATGTCTGTGATTGCATAATAAACGAGCGGCAAAAAAAAGTTTAATTGAAACGAAACACACGTATGCGTAATGTGTGTGATATAGTGCGTGTGTGTGTGTGTGTGGCGGGACTGCGTTGCTTTGTGTGTGTTGGCGATTGTGTTTCTGTTTGCGCTAGCTGCTGGCTTCATTCAGTGGACGGGCATACGTCACTGTTATAATGCGACGAGCTAACGGCATTGTTGCTTCTGCTTCTGCTGTCATTTGTTGCCCGGCGCATTGCTTATCAATAAATTCTATTTTGTCGGCAGAATGAGAAAGAAAAAGAAAAAATGATAAAGAAGAAGCGCCACAAATGAAAACGGCAAAGGAAAAAAAAAACTATACCCAAAAAGTAATGATCATTAAAAAGTCTACAGTAAATTTGAAAAATATACCCAAAATTTATGAGAAGTTACTAAAAATATCAGTTATGGCTCTATTGTTACTTTTATTTATATGTTTGTATTTATACTCAGTCAGATATACCCTTTCTAAAAATATATATGTACATATGTAATAAAAATATATATGTACTTCTGAATGAGATGTAAATACTACGCGCTTGGATAAAGTTTGAAATGTTCTCATATATTATATTTGACTGCGGTGTTTGGTGTTTATTTTTTATCTTTTAACAGAATCGACGCTTTGTTTAGGGGCCCGGAATGAAGCCGCTTTTGTAAAGATCCGTCATGGCCGGCAATTTGTCTCGTTTGGTTTCGTTTTGAGCTGGCGACCTGTTTAGGCCTTGTTTCTTCTCACTCTCTTCCCCTTAAAATGCTACGGAAGACCGTCCTTACATAGAAAATAGATAGAAAAATAGCCGTTAGCTCTCGGAAGAACATCTTCTGATTTTGTTATGAGACTATTTCTTTATTCATTTATTAGTCATTAGGTCGATAATCTTTCGGCCTGAAAAAGCGTAGCAAAGGTATCAAGAAACAAAAATTAGTAAACTTCAATAAATGTCATTTTTATATTATTTAAATATAGTGTGTTATATCTTCATTCTCATATCTTCATGTCTCACTAATTCTAAACATGTCTTTCGCACGCGATTTTTACCATTCCTTATGGTCTTTTCCTCTCACTCTTTCAATCCCGTTCTCTCACTGTCTGTCCCCCTGTTTATGAGTTATATTTCTTGATGTCTTAATATCTTTTATCAGTTAAGCTCTGCCTCCCAATATTTCTTCCATTCTCTCTCGCTTTTTTCTCTCACTATTCGCCTTCACGTATCACTTATCGATGAATCTGCTTGCTCTATCTGTTTTCTTTTACCTCTTATCTTTACACCCCAGTGTCACCTTGTTGACTCTCTATATACAAGTCTGTGTATGTATATCAGTTATAAGTGTTTATCGTATATAAGGCAACTACTGAGAAATTCCACCTATTCTTCCCCACTTGTGCACACAAAGAACAGATAAAGAGAATAGGCACTTGAATTTATATGGTATATATATATGCTACTTAAGACATTTCGATATACTGAGACATGTTCGTTGCTAATTAATAGCTAGTAAATGCTTTACAACTTTTTCGGTTTACTTCAAATGTTCAGTTTATTTCAACACATAATGATAATTTTATCATTATCTATTGTCCTATATGGAAAAAATCTCGTTTTAGTCAAAGAAAGCCCAAAGTTTATTTCTTTCGACTATAATTTATTTAAACTTACTTTGTAGGACATAAAAAGTTTTTCAAGGAAATTATTTTAAAATTCTTAGATGTGGTCGGCTGTTACGATTTGGTTTTCCCTTGCTGCTATGTATACTACAACTTAACTTTAAATAAAAAATCATAGATGAAAGTATTTCCTGAAGCTATTCGAAAACAAAACCCAGTTCTTACTAAATGTCTATTAAATGCTTTGCCCTTGGCCTTATCTATGATAAGATTAATTGCATATGACTAATGTGCGTGGGTACATATCTGTATGTGTGGGCAAGTGTGCCTAGACTTATATTATATACATATACATAAATAGAAACATAAATATATTTATTATACACAAACGAACTGTCACTTAAGCTACATATACACACGGTTCCTTCATACAGCTATATATTCGAGATTTTTGAATACGACACGTTGAGCTGCGCTCAGACTAATGTCGGGCAAAACGGCACAAGGTTGGGGCATTATCACATCACATGCATATGACATCAGCGTACAACTTTGCGAATACGTAATCTGTGCCACATTACGAATACGTAAACGTTGAATGAATTCCAGCTCTAACCTCCCCCTCTCTATCTTTCTTTCTCTGGCAGGTAAACAAAAAATCTATTGTGCGAAATGCACAAAAAAGTGCTCTGGAGAGGTTCTGCGTGTGGCTGACAATCATTTCCACAAGGCGTGCTTCCAATGCTGCCAGTGTAAGAAGTCCTTAGCCACCGGCGGCTTCTTCACCAAGGATGGCTCCTACTATTGTATACCGGACTACCAACGGCTGTATGGCACCAAATGTGCCACCTGCCAGCTGTATGTGGAGGGCGAGGTGGTCAGTACCATGGGCAAGACGTATCACCAGAAGTGCTTCACTTGCTCCAAATGCACCCAACCATTCAAGTCTGGCAGCAAGGTGACCAACACCGGCAAGGAGGTGCTCTGCGAGCAGTGCGTGACGGGTGGTGCGCCTGCCTCGCCGGTGCGTAATGCGGGCGTACAATCACCTGCACCGCCGGCAGAAAGTCCTACGCGTGCCACCGCGCAGCAGACAACTAGCGGCATTTTGTCTCATAAGGCGCATCTGAAGGAGGACTATGATCCCAATGATTGTGCCGGCTGCGGGGAGCTGTTGAAGGAGGGCCAGGCTCTAGTGGCACTGGATAGGCAATGGCATGTATGGTGTTTCTGCTGTAAGTCCTGCAATGCAGTCCTAAATGGCGAGTATATGGGTAAGGATGCGGTGCCTTACTGCGAGAAGTGCTACCAGAAGAGCTTTGGCGTCAAGTGCGCCTACTGCAATCGGTTCATCAGTGGCAAGGTGCTCCAAGCTGGCGACAACCACCACTTCCATCCAACCTGTGCCCGCTGCACCAAGTGTGGCGATCCATTCGGCGATGGCGAGGAAATGTACCTGCAGGGCAGTGCCATTTGGCATCCACGCTGTGGTCCCGGCCCCTCCGAGTCCGGCATTATACTCAATGGTGCTGGTGGTGGCGTTGTCGGTGGTAGGCCAGGCACCACCTCGGTCACGGGCGGCGTCTCCAATGGCAACTTTACAGACACCGAATGCGATCGCATGAGCTCCAGCGCACTCAGCGACATGGTAGGTGGAGATAAAATAAGTGCGGGTAGGGTGGGCCTCAATTACTGCACCTAGAAGCACTGCAGCTGCCATCCAGCTCCTGCTCCTGCTCCTGCTACAGCTGCAACTACTAATATGAATGCCTAGCTATCTTACACTCATACGCACAGAGAAAAATCCAAAAGTTAAATTTTAAAGCAAACTGGAACTGTGTTTATCCACAATTTTTTGCTTTATGAGAGGAATATTTTTCTGAGCGTAGACACATACACGCATACACACATTAACACCGTTACCGACACAGAGAACACACCTGCCTTTTGCACCTATTTTGCAATTTATTTTGAGTTTGTATTATGATTTGACTTTGGTTTTTTACTCGTTTTCATTTTATTTCTTTCCACCTGTTTTCGAGCTTGCCTTTTGATTTATTATCGTTCGTTTTGCAGTACATCCGTTCCAGAACACCGAGTTTTAATGGTTCACTTTATTCCTCTAGCCGCAAGGTTTGTTGTTGAATTTTATTATAATTTCCTTTTTTTTTTGCATTTATTTATTTGTTTCTATATCTACATAAGCTTATCCAAAAACCCCATGCACCGCACGCTAGTGTCTGGCATATAGCCAATAGATCCCATATGTAAATATATATACTAATATACCTATATTGCAGCACTATCGCACTGTCAGTCCGGGGCTGATTCTGCGCGAGTATGGTCGACCGATCGGAGAGGATATATCGCGCATCTACACCTATAGCTATCTGACCGATGCGCCCCACTATTTGCGCAAGCCAATCGATCCTTATGACAAGACACCTCTGTCACCTCATTTCCATAGGCCCACCTCCTATGCGACGACCAGTAACGCCGGGTCCGTGGCGGGCAGTCGTCCACCATCGCGTCCACATTCGCGAACGCGCAGCGCCATGAAGGTCCTAGTGGATGCCATACGGTCGGAGACGCCACGCCCTAAGAGCCCCGGTATGAACAACGAGGAGCCCATTGAGCTGTCGCATTACCCGGCTGCCAAGAAGCCACCACCGGGCGAACAGCCCAAAATAGAAAGAGACGATTTCCCAGCTCCTCCATACCCTTATACGGATCCGGAGCGCAGGCGACGCTACAGTGACACCTACAAGGGTGTACCCGTCTCCGATGACGACGACGAGGAGAACGAGAATGGCAAGCGTACCAATGGCAAGGTCAAGAATGACGAGGAGCAAACGTAAGTTGACTTATAGAAAAGAAGAATAACGAATCGACAGGGTATTATTAGAGCACCTATGACTAGAGCGCGTAAACTGACTCTTAATGCAATTCTTAATAGTCGCCTGCAACGAGAGGCTGAGCAGTTGGAGAAGCTCAAATCTGGCATAGGTTCGGCTATTGCCAAGGACCTGAAGGAGCATGCCAAGTACAGGAAATGGAAGCAAAATAACCTGGATCCGCGCAATGCGTCGCGAACTCCTTCAGCCTCGAAGGAACCGCTGTACAAGTTGAGGTATTAACTCAGGCATAAACAACAAGATAAGCAAACAATTTCAAGCTGGTTTCGTTCATAGATACGAATCGCCCATTGGCGCCTCGCCGTCACGCAATCTGGATCATCAAAAGCCCTTCTGCGAGGACGAGATGTTCGATCGATCCACTAGCTATCGTGGCTCACTGGGAAAATCGTTGGGCAATGCGCCCAGCTACAATGGTAAACATAAGATATGTGCTAGTCAAGGCTAGAGATCCCCGAGGGTGGCTGTCGGATAGAACCGACTGCGCAATGCTCGTTCACGATTCAAGGGCTATTCAAAATATAGTTGTATTAGGTAAAATAGGATCTTAGACGAATGTACGCACAAGCGTAAAGACAAAAAAAAATCTAGAAAAGCAGAGTTAAAAAAAAAAAAAAAAAAAACAACAGTTTTTAGAGTTTGAACGAGTATATACAAACAAAATATAAATTTTCTTTTGGTTCTCAGTTCGCTTTAGTTTTAGGTAGTTTTGGCCTCTCTTAAGGCGTAGGTACGGAGACAAACGACAATGGCATTAAATAGTCTTAAATAAGCCCCATATGCAGGTCTGTATTGATTCAACGTTTGTTTGCATTGTTAGGCCTGGCTTTGCAGTTCCAATTTGTCAATGATAGTTATAGTAGCTTGGCACAGGCGCGTCCTCATTAAGTTTGTCAATTCGTATTATATGTATGTGCAACAATTACGTTTATAGCCATACATTCCTATCGCTCGCCGCCGAAGCCCGGATACGGATTCAAAACAACAACTTTGCCGCCATACATACGCAACGGCTACAGCTCCGTAAGTGCTGATCCTCAGTTACCCGTTGTTGCTGTTCCTTGGTGATCGGTCAATTGACTTGTAGCTAACATTATCTGCATATGTGTATCTGTAGCATCTTAAGTAACATTTAACATCTTCACCTCTTGCTCATTTACTAAAAGAATACAAACATTTGTTTCTTTCGGCTGCTCCTGCTGCTGCTGCGCCAACTCCAACTGTATCTTTCGGTGCGGTCCCTTGGGTCTAACTCACTAACTTGAAATCTCAACTGGTTGGTCTGCTGCTTCCTTGTGCTGTGCCTCTAACATTTTCTTTCCAACTATTTATGTGTGTTTGCCTATGCTATATGTTTGCCATACCTACCAACATTCTGTAATTCACTAACTACAATCATGTGGTGACATACATCATGAATACATTTTCAATCAACGACATCATTCCACACATATCTACAACTTACATTGCTATTCTCGATTGACAACACTAACAATCAATCACACTACATTTATGCAATCACACACACATACACCATATACAAACTCGGCTCAGTGGTGAGCGCGCTGCGTCACGTACCGAAACCCGGATACGGGTTGGCTCCACGCTCTCACACATTCAGCTCAACAACATCTGCCGCAGCTACGATGCATGGTGCCACTGTAAGAATGCTTGAGTTCATTTTCCGTTTTCATTTCATTTGCACTTTCTTGGAATGCCTAAGCTTGTTCTTTGTTTTTAGTTGTTAAACCTTTAACATACACACACAACAATTACACCCATATATTATGTTGATCTGTTTCAATTAATTTTTGATTTGTTATTATCTGATTGGTTTTGGCATGCTGTCACCTTTATGATGTACATTAAACTAATCAATTGCACATTTCCATATTCCATGTAGGACTTTTCCTATGGAGGCCTGGGAGACAAAACGCACAGCACAGACCTGAGCTGCGGCAAATCAGAGGGTAAGTTTCGGCTAACTGAGTCGTTTAGTGGTTGATTCACTGACTGCTGTTAACTGCTAACACAACCCTACATTATTGTAAATAACTAAAAACTAGTGCTGCTTTGAGCTCGACAGTGAATGATTAATAGACTGATAATGATTGACTGCTAATGAATCTACTGTATACAGTGTTGGAGGTATCTACATATATCTAAAAACGTACTCTTTGCAGCATCGGTTGACTCAATCACGGAGGGCGACAGGCGCGCTCTGATGGGAGGAGATTTGCCAGTTTCGAGCACCTACTCGGGCGCCTTGTCCTATCACTACCCGCAAGCGGGGCTCATTCGACGCAGCCTCCCCAACATGGCGCACTCGATGCTCGTGCACGAGCCAGCTAAGATCTATCCGTATCACATATTGCTTATAACGAATTATCGTCTGCCATCGGACGTAGATCGCTGCAACCTGGAGGTAAGCCAAGCCAAATAAAAGTAATTGTTCATATACAAATTTCCATTTTTATTGCAGCGTCATTTGTCGGACATCGAATTCGAGCATATTTTGCAGTGCACACGATCAGAGTTCTATAGGCTGCCGCAGTGGAGGCGCAATGAGCTGAAACGACGCGTGAAGCTGTTCTAAATAGCTGGCTGCATCCTCGAGAGCAGCTGCTTGTGACGAAACCAAAACAATTACCTAAATATTTTGAGTGGTTCTTAACTACATATTAAAAGAGGCCCTCAAACCGTAAATAACAGAAAAACTATGCTAACTTCACAGCCAGTTTTCGAAACACGCTTTAAACAAATAGTTGAAAAATGAGGAAGATGAAGAAACGTATATAGAAGAGATAGAGATAGTTACATTTTGAAGTATGGACTGCCCAGCTAGCAGCTCCAATTTATTTTTTTAAGCATTAGTTGCGCTGATAACTATTTAAATTCTATAAGAAACCAAACAAAAAAAGTCGGCTCGCCGACCAGCAAGTACCACAGCAGAGTATAATCTAAGCATTTAACATTTAAGATTGCCATCAGAGTCCGATATTGTAAAAGGCTTTAACGCATCCTCCCTCCATTCAGGCGGTATTAATGGCGATCTGCGGGGTATACAAATTTCAATTAGTTAATCGGCCAGTCAAAGCTTTTTTTATATAAACAAAATACAACGGCTAATGGAGAATCGCATAAAAGAAAGAAATAAATGTACCTACTACTTACACAGAAAGGAAAAAAAAAATAAAACAAAAAACAAGTCGCACAGAAATTGATTCTGAATTAGATGCGATGTGCAAAGCAGCTAAACACACTTGCAACATTTATTTATTAATATATATTTTATTTATTTAAATAGAATATGTGAAAAATTAAAAAGCAGGACAAAACGAAAGCAACGTGTTTTCTTCTTATACATACAAAATAAATAAATTCGCGTGAGTGGAATGTTTATACAATATAAAAATAAACATAAATAATTGTGCTAAGTGTCACAGTGTTGTTTTCCCGAGAGATTTTATATTATTAATATATTTTTATATGGATGTTATTCCTTATATATCCCACTAATTCTGCTTTTGCAGAGCGCCGTCTGTCTTTAAATTATATGTTAACTGGGTCTTCATCACTGTCAGTGTGCTGCCAATGATTTGCTTGTGATATATTTGCCGTGTTACAAAACCAAGATCGTCGTAGAAGTCTCGTTCGCTTTCTTGCCATTCGGATATGGTGCATTCCAGCGAAGCGTAACCGCCGTTAATGCAGTTCTTCGAGACCAGATTAATCATGGGCTCCATGATTTTTTGATGCGGATAGTGTTTAGCAATCGCAAAACGGTATATCCAGGCGGCATTGTAGATAGCATGATGATTCTTAACGCTTACAGTGGCTACAATTCGCCGACGAAACTTGTTCAAATAGTTTTCAACATATGGTGGCCTATCCATAAAAATCTGATAGCTAGCCTCGTTTGGTGCACAACGAAAGATGAATGGTTCGTAACACTCAGCCACCAGTGATTGTGAGGGCTTCACCTGAGCAATGTAAGCAATTAGAATTATTGCCACTACTGAGAAACTTAATTACCCTCATTAGCTCCACTGCCTTGGCATAAAAGGAAAAGTAGGTGCTGGTGAAGAGAAAAAACACACAGCCGGGTATGGTTAGCACACAGAAGAGCAGCGGCACACCCAGGAATATGAAAAACACGGCCCAAGTGATGACTATAAACTGCAGTGTAATCTGAAATAATGATGACCCTATATAAGTGTCACATGCATCATGTGGTATGAGGGAAAAGCACTCAACAGAAGCAGCGACTATTGAGCATCGATAAGTCACGCATTAGTCGGCGGCTTACCTCACGAAAGCAGAGCGTAAAGAAAGACTTTAAGGAGAATGACATGATGTAATCTCGCACCAGCTCCTGGCACTTGAGCTCATCATCTTCCCGATAGTTCCGTATTACAATGAATGGTTGCATTTGTTTTCCCTTTTAATAATTTTTTTTTTTCTTGAATTTAAACGAAAACAAAATAAAAACACTACAAAGCAGTGCGACCGTAAACTAATTTGCATAAAATACTAGTAGGGCAAGTCTACGAATGTACCTCAACTAGTCTATAATTGGTATGCGATTTATCGAAGATTAATCGATATACTGGTATTTAATATCCTCGGAAATAATAACAAAAAATTATAACATGTATTACATTTTCTTTATTCAGATGTTGTCTAACAAATAACATTCATTATCACCTATAAATTTAATATAAAATACTGTCAGCTATTGTTAAAGGCCGTGGCCAATAATTTTGTAGAAAAAAAACCATTCACATAGTCTTTTTTAAATTTATCTTAGCAAGAAGCCCAATCATTTAATTTAAACCTATTCCGTTTGTACCTCAGCCGGGCATTAATTTCATAGCGTTATCGAACCATCTTTTGATATTTGCTTGAGTCTTTCAAGTAAAATATTTTGAAACTCCAAAATGGCTTCAAAAGGATTGAGCGCTTAATACTAATCGTACTCAAAATGAGTTCATAATGGTGCTACGTGTATGTATGTACGTTTACATATATAGAAAATTTTCTATTTCTGAATCTAACGGTTAAAAAAAAATAATTTTTCGATTGCTTACTTATCGACGAAAATTATTAATCGAAGCTTTTCTATTTGATCGAATATTTGCATATGCGAAATTCGGTCACACTGATTAATGGCCACCAATACGTTTGCCGCATTAGCGATTGTGATCTGAAATTACTAATCATTTAGCTCGCATCTATCCTGATTCTGTGAAAATGGAAGACGGTCACATGAGGGAAAAATGTGAAACTTTAGAACATGCAACTGAACATCTACAACGTCAATTCATTTGCGGTGTAATCGAAGGTTTTTACGGCCGACCATGGACGACCGAACAACGAAAAGATTTGTTTCGCAAATTAAAAAAGCTGGGAATGGACTCGTATATGTACGCACCGAAAGATGATTATAAGCATCGTGCGTACTGGCGTGAGCTCTACACCGTCGAAGAGGCTGATCATCTATCAAGTATTTATTTGCGCTATTTCCAAAAATTGCTTGCGGCTTGTTATTCAAAGACAAATGTATTATTTATTTTATATATTAGGTCTGATTACTGCTGCTAGGGAAGCGGGTATTGTGTTCTACTATGCTTTATCGCCGGGCTTGGATATGACGTATAGCAGCCAGAAGGAAATTGCGACGTTGAAGCGCAAGCTAGATCAGGTATCACAGTTCGGCTGTGACGGCTATGCTCTGCTCTTCGATGACATTGAATCAGAGCTGTCCAAAGCTGATAAAGAGGTATTCCAGACGTTCGCCAATGCTCAGGTCTCGGTGACCAATGAGATATTCACGCATTTAGGTAGCCCCAAATTCCTTTTCTGCCCGACTCAGTATTGTGCATCGCGTGCCGTGCCCACTGTTGTCGATTCGGAATACTTGAATACGCTCGGCTCTAAGCTTAACAATGAGATTGATATTCTCTGGACGGGCGACAAGGTGATATCGAAGATTATTACGATTGAGTCGATACGGGAGATAACCGAGGTACTGCGGCGTCCGCCTGTCATTTGGGATAATCTGCATGCGAACGATTACGACCAAAAACGTGTCTTCCTAGGCCCATACACCGGTCGTTCGCCAGAGCTTATTCCTTATTTGCGAGGTATTATGACTAATCCCAATTGCGAGTTCTATGGAAATTTCATAGCAGTGCACACGTTGGCCTTCTGGTCGCGCTGCAGCATGGACTCAAAGATGAATAGCTCATTGAGCGCTGATATAAAGCTGGAGACTGAAAATGAAGACGATTTACCAGTGGAGTGTCTGTCGAAGAACATATACCACCCGCGCTTGGCTCTTAAGTAATGCAACTTTTGTAACTACAAAATGTCTAGTAGCTCATGATTATGTTTAACCCCATAGAAACGCCATCAATGATTGGTTACCGGAGTTCTTCGTGGAGAAGGAAGCCTGGGGACCGATTGCTAAGCCTCAGCCGCAAGTTGAGATGGTTATGCCCATAATACCTATAATACCCTCTATCAATACCTGCATGACCCTCACGACGACAACAACAACATCTACAAATTCCCGCACAGTCCCCGAGGTGAATACCACCCAGCTTCAGGCTCTAGCGGATGTGTGCAGCACAGTGAGCTCCACTCTGACTCCCATTTCCAATCCGGTGATGAACTCTTTGGTGTCACCAACAAAAGTTGTAACCAATGATGAGATTATAAATCCCATACCCACAACCGTTGCATCCAATATTGAACTGCCTAAGAAGATACCCATATCGATTGTGCCAGCGCCCATAATGGAAACTAAGAGCGTTGAGGAGACTATCAAGTTGACCTGTGAGATTTTCGAGCCTCTAGTAGAAACCAATAAGGATGAAGCAGTGGAAAAACGGGAACAGGTTGTTAATTTGAATGTGGACTCGATGCTGGATGAGCAAAGTTTGAGCCCGGGCATCAACGAACCAATGGAGTGCAGCAGCAGCGTCAACTCGCAAATTTCGCCAAAGGAGGCCAGTAAGTTGGTAACCGATGACGTAATCATGGAGGAATCTGCCAATGATATGAATGTAGGTGAACTGTAATACCAAACCAATATTTTACACCAAATTACATTGGTTTTCTTGTAGAGCATGAACGTAGAAAGCCCTTCATCTTCGCCACAATCTAGTGCCGAAATGCAGGAGCCGGGAGAATTCGAAGATTTATTAGTCAAGTAAGGTCTCTTGCTAATTTTAGCTACTACATTTTCACATATATTCATTCTTTTGTAGAGCAACTGCGGATCGAAAAAAAATAACTTTAGATGATTTAAACTTTCTCTGTGATCTATTCTTTTTACCCTTTGAGCATGGTAGTCGTGGTCTGAAGCTGCTAACCGAATTCCAATGGCTTAAAGTCAATGCAAATGTGCTGCTCCAGAATCGTATCGTTGATCCAGATGCGACAAAGGCCATCAAGCCAGAGGTTAGCGAATGGTTGCAACGTGCCGAACTCTTCGGAAAAATATGTGGTGGTGTCCAGGAACTGTTACTCAAAATTGCCTACTGTCAGAATAAGGAGATCTGCCATGACTTGTATTCGTATGTATGGGATATTTCTGGTGCGGTCTCGCTGCTCAATGGCTATGTCAAGTGGCTGGCCTTGGGTAAATTTCCACCGAACATGGCCACCTACACGGAAGGCAGCTACACATGTAAGTAAGATCATATTCTCTTTGCATATATAAACAATCTTTATTGGGTTTCAGGGTTCAGTAAAGGCTGGAAGGAGGCCTTCATGTCTGGTGAGCAGGAGCCTTGGGTATTTCGCGGTGGCCTTACAGCGGACTTGCAGCGATTGATGCCCGTCGATTCCGGCAATGATTTGTTCGTATACAAGTTGCCCGAACAGCCAACGGCCAATTATTACCTCTTAAGACCATATCAGAGCTCAGATGAATCGGACGTTAATAGGATCTGTACACGTACTTATTTGCAATGGCAAAGCGAGACGGATGGAGACGAGATATTGATGCCCGCGCAGTTGGTCGACATTGTGGCAGATGTATTGGTGGGCGCACATTTACTTCTACATCCGGAATTGTGCTTGGTAGCCTACGATAAGAGTGACTCGATTGTTGGCTATGCGTGTGCTGCCCTGGATGTTAATGTCTTTATGCGGAACACGGAAATTTGTTGGTTTACAGAGCTGCGTGAAAAGTATCCCAAAGATTTGCTAGATGTTATAGCTAATGGCAGCAGTAGCAAGTCTCAAAAGGTTATTGCGCGCTTTGTTGAAAGCGTGCACAGCAAGGTGGATGAGGCTTGTCCACCTGAAGTGTGTGCCTCATTTCCAGCTGTAATATGCACAGCCACCGTGCGGGAGGCGGAGCAGCATGATAATGGAATTACTAAGCGTATGCTGACCGTATTGCTAGCCGCGCTCCGTGCCAACGGCTGCTTTGGCGTACACGCCCGAGTGCCGGAGCACGATAGAGAGCAGTTGAACTTCTACACAAAAATTGGATTCATTGAGATCTACCGCGATGATGGCAATAAGAACATATATTTGGGGCGACGTTTCTAGCAGGCAAGACTGAGCTCTTGGCTACTTGAACACTACCTTCACCACTGATATTGCTTCTTCTACATCTGGTCCATGTGGTTTCCTAAGTACATGTTTAAGATTTTATTTAATTGTATTTGTTTGTATGTGCATTAATCGTTCTTGATCTATTTACCTTTTTGTACTCTCGTAAAACCTCTTCTTACACAATCCTAGTATATTGGAGTATTGGAGATCGATCCATGCGTATGCCGACTGCTCCATTTTCCAACATTTAATTTAAGTATACGCAATAAAAATTGACTAAATAAACACTTAAATAAAATCAACTTAGTTTATTCTGCTTGTTAAGGTCGTAGAACCAAACCGTGTTGACCCCCTCCTCGATGACACGAGTCGGCTGCAGCTGTGGAAGTGGGAAACGACACGCTATAATCTTCGCATTGTGTGGACATTCTGCAATCAGTTTGTGTTCTAGATCCTGCATCATTTGCTCCACTCCAAAGATTATTACATAGTTGTAATCTTTGATGTTGAACTTCCACAGATCGCGGCGAAAGAAGCTAGTTTGCTGGCGAACACCATGACGAATTGCAGCCAACCGGGAATAGTAGATCAACCATGGGTTTAACTCCACGCCATCTGCTTTCAATCTTTGGGCATGTTGAGCCGCCGCTGAAGGAGATTACATAACTGTTTACATTGATGCGTAAATTACTATTCGAATTCAGCTCACCCACAACGATGCGTCCGTCTCCTGAGCCAATATCCAGAAGCTTGCCATTGGCATTCCTAGGTAGGAAACGTAAAACATTTTGTATTTGTTCCGTTGTCGCTGGCACAAAAGGCAAACAGAACTTGCGAAAAGCGGGCGCTACAAATGAGGCACACACAATGGACAGTCCAATTCCTATACCACCAGTAAGGCCTATCAGGAGTTTACCCCCCGTTGAAATACTCTGTTTTTTAACAGATTTATGCGCGTTTTCATTTAGAATTTCCATTGTAAATCAATTTTAAATAGGCGGATCTTGCAAAGCTGGCAGCAACAAAAAACATCTGATTACAAGCGCTCAGGGTTGACATACAAATCAAAATAAATGAAACCAATTTGAAATTTTAATTGGGAAGTAAATACTCTTAGCTGTTAACATTATACCAATTTATATATATAATTGTGTAACAAAATTGCATTCATCAACAAATTATCACTCATTTTTTATCGATATTGCCAGGGCTGACAGGCTTCTCCTATAGACCAGAGTTGTGTCGACCATTTACGCGCAACGCATCATGAGTACACACTTATCTATATCTTGTGGCAACACTTTTTTCAGTCGTAGCTTCCTATTACAATTTTCCACGGGCATTTCGTGTGTGTGTGTTATTTTCGTCAAAACTAAAATATAAAACGAATATTCATTGAAAATTGCGCTGCAATAAAGTGATCGACCGTCGGACGTACTAAATTTTATGTGCGCCGTGTGTGTTTACGCGTAAACGTAAAAATGGCGAACGTAAGGGACAGCGACACATCACTGTGGCTGCATAATAAACTGGGCACATCAAATGATTCTTGGATAAATGGTTCAATATGCTCGCAATTAAACAAAGAAGTTTTGCGCAACATCAAAGAATGTTTTCCCGATTTGCAGACGCAGGTTAAATTAAAATTGCTGCTCAGTTTTCTGCACATACCGCGTCGTCTGGTTGAAGAGGTAAATCTCGTTGGTGTCATACAAAGTGGAAAAAAGTACACCAGCATGGACACGCATACATACTCACGCACACACACAAACACGAGCGCGCACTCACACATGCTGTGTTGATGAAGAGTTTGTAGTACTGAGAACCCATAAGTGCAAATAAATCTGATAATTAACGTAAAATAAAAATGTGAATCGCATCGTTTAGCTTGAGTATCTAATTTATTTGTGTAATTGCATGCGTACAAGTGTTAGGTGTTCATATGCTGCCTATCAGCGAAATGAAATATTTCCCGCCACTTCTGCGCGATCGATGTGTTTATACATGTGTGTGTGTGTGGGTTTGTGATTTTATGTCTAAGTGTTCAGGTGTTCAGTGATGGTATTTGTGTATGCGTGTGCTTGTATGTATGGGCGCCAAGCGGGTGGTGAACACAAATCTGTTGAATATGTGTCGTCATTTACTGTTATTTGTTATTTATATTTCAAGACGGAAATTTATTACTCCAAAAGCCTACAAAATTTGGGATAGTGTAGTTGTATATATAAATTGTATGGATTTAGTGAGGAATTCATTATTTCGTTTAAAAGATTATAAGTATATGTATGTTGTTGCTGAACTATAGATAAAAATATATAAATCATTTAACGCTGAGAAAATTTTTTAAACGAATTATGGAATTGAATTAAAACTAAAATTACAAAATTCAATAAGAATGCTGTTATCAAGATATTGGTCGTCAAGTTGTTGCCCTATTTCTTAAAAACCAATGATAGATGCATCTAGTTGATCGCTGTGGGAGAAATTAAGTGTGTAATTAACTTGTCCAAATTAAATTTACAGTGGAAGAGTGAATTAGAGGAGGTCATCGAAGTCGCCGGCCTAGATACCGAGTTATGGGTCTCCATGCTGGCAGAGACAATGAAAACATTTCCAGCGACTAGTTCGCTAAATACAGAAATCTCCGATTATGAGGATACGCGACCTATATTCACCGACATGGTCAACGATCTTCGCAAATTGGTTACCAAGCATTCGGATCTGGGGATGTTGCCGCTCGAATGTCAATACCTAAACAAGAACGCACTGGTCTCGGTGGTAAGTAGGCAGAGCACTTGATTTTTTGCTTATGTATGCAGAGTATACATAATATATTGTATATTATTTCAACAGGTTGGCCAACAGCCGGTGCCCGTTAAGCACTTCACGCTGAAGCGCAAACCAAAAAGTGCTCAGTTGCGTACAGAGCTGTTGCACAAGTCGGCCGACGCGCAATCCTCGCTAAAGAAGTCGTCGGCACCTACGATTCCATTGCGCTCGCGTGGTATGCCACGGAAAATGACGGACACAACACCGTTGAAAGGCATACCATCGCGTATGCCCACCACAGGCTTTCGTTCGCCCAGTGTGCCGGGTAATGCGCAACGGCCCAATCTGAGTCGCACACCTGCTGGACGCAAGGATGGAGGCATTAAAATACTCGAATTCACTGAACAGCCACTGGGCTATGCTGCCGCCAAGAAGCGCAAGCGCGAACAGCAGTTGGAGGAGCAACAGAAAAAGCAGGAACAGAAACAACAAGCTGCCGCAGCGGCTGCTGCTCAAGCAGCAGCAAACACAAACAACAACAGCGATAGTCCACCTGCAGAGTCTGCAGCTAATAACGTTATCGGAGGAGAGACACCAACTACGCCAACCACATCAGCAAATAACAGCTTTGAAATCAAATTGGAGCCACAGCTGAACCAAAGCAGTGGCAGCATAGATGAGCAGCAGGATGAGCAGGAGTTCAAAGCTCCGGAGCTAGCTACAAAGACGATGCAACCAGATCCGCCAAGCACACCAGAATATGCAGCAGCTACTCTACAATTCACTCAAACTAATACAGCGGCGGCGCCGACTACGCCCAATCGCAAGACAGAGAGTAAAGCTAGAGCTAACAAGTCGGCAGCTAAGGCGAATAATAACAATAACAACAACAACAACAACAACAACAACAACAACAACAACAACAACAACAATAATAATAACAGCTACCATCAGACGCCGAAACGCATCAAGCAGGAGATTGAGATCAAGAGTGAGGAGATCATTGTGCCGGCCAGCATTAAGCTGGAGAAAATAGAGCCTACTATCGCAACTACTCCAACAACGGCTAAGACGCAGCTGACAGCGGCGACCACGCAGCGAATCATAATACAGCAGCAGCAGCCAGTGCAGCGTGCTCCGCATTTACTCATACGCAGCACGCCGCAGCAACAGAAACGCCTCAATAACAGCAACACTTTAGCGACAACAACAACAGCTACAACAGCAACAACAACCGTCGGCAACACAACTATCAAAATGGAAAAGTTGGACATAAAGCCCTTGTCGCGAGCATCAGCTACTCCCAGCGGAAGCAGCAGCAGTGCCAGCAGCAGCACCACCACAACCACCACCATATTGACGCCGCAACAATTGCGGCAGGCGACCAGTCCGCTGGCCAATCTGCCGAACAACATTTCGGTAAAGATAACATCGGCAAAGGCCAAGGTTGCAGCAGGAAGCGGTGCAGGCAGCAGTGGAAGTCAGACAGCATCAGGAGCTGCCGCAGTACAGCAGCAGCAGCCCATCCTGATTAACAGCTCCACGCCCGTCATATTGGCTTCTACGCCCAGTGCTCAACGAGCGGTAGGTGGCTTTTATATATAAATAATAGCTTTTACCTAATTATATATTCTATTTACCTTTTAGAAACCGCAGTTGGTAGCCAGCACCAGTGGCATTGGCAGCACTACCACCACAATACCATCGCAAGCTATTAAGACCATGCCGCTGAGTCAGTTAAAGACGGCAGCAAATAGTGGACCGGTTATTATCTCGCAAACCATCATTCAGCCGGCTAAGCGTGCTCAGCAGCAGCAGCAGCTACAGCAACAACAACAACAACAACAGCAACAAGGTGCCACATCCAGCGTAGCGGCAGCTGCTTCTCAGCAGCATCAACAACAATTGCAGCAGCAACAAGTGGTCGTTAATACGTCACAGCCACAAACCACACAGTACATTCTAGCTGCACCACAGCCGCAACAGCAGCAACAGCCTGCATTACCGACGCTTACTTCCTTCACTCAGACGCGTCCGCAGACAACGACACTGTACCAAACAGCAGCGAGCGGCAGTGGTCAAACGCCAACGAAAATACTGCTGAAGACCACGGGCACCACGGGAGTGGTCATGACACCGCTGCGACAGCATCAACAAGCTACAACGTTAGTATCTACTAATCCGCCACCGTTGGTGGCTACGACGGCAGCCGTGGCTGCTGGCCAGCAAACGCTTAATATACAAAATGTACAGCTGCCGAATCGTCCGGTCACCATACAGCCCGCTTCACAGGCGGCGCAGCAGCAGCACTTGCAGGCGCAGCTGCAGCAACAGCAGCCACTGCCGCACCCGCAGCACACGATTGTGTCCAACACGACTGCCACACAACAGCCAAAGCTATCCCAGGTGCTAATGCAACCTGGTGGTGCCATAGCGGGTGGCACACTGAATGTCTCACCGACGGCGGCTAAAAGCAAGACGATCATACTCACCCAAAAGGGCGTCATATTGCGCAACATTGGCGGCGACATGTACCAGATACCTATTAGCAATGTAGGCGGCTTATCCGGACTCAGTGCTGGGGCCACCCTTATGACAAGCACGGCGGCCGGTCCGCCCAGCCTGGTGAAGACGACGACGTCAACGAGCATACAGCCACACACATTACAGCAATCACAGCAGCAAAGTGTGCAGCCCGGCAAGCAGTTGATGCCTACGTTAATACCAACCAACCCCATTGGAGGCCAGCACGTCATCGTCCAGCAACAGACGCCCACGAGTGTAATTGGCAATGTAAGTGGAACTGTTTCGACTGTTTTGACGGGGGTGTTTGTTAAGGAAGGAAGAAAGATAGAGAACGGCTTTGATTTGATCAAAGAGTTAATATGTTGCCATATATTCTGTTTAATCTTGCCCTGATTTTGCTTTTCATTTGTGTACAATACCCGTTCGTCTGTCGATCTGCTTCGATGTAAGCTAATCCAATAGAGAAGATAGTTTTACAATCGTGTAATGATTATGGATTATATATATATAACTAGATATATATAACTTGAATATAAGTTTACCTAATTTTATTAATTTTAAATGGCGTTTTAGTCCTCACAGCAGACGATAATCCGGCCTGTCATGACCAATGTGGGCGGCGGGTTGACCACGCTGCCGCAGGGCCTGACATTGATTCAGCGTCCTGGGCAACAGCCGCAGCTGGTGCAGGTGCAGGCAGCGCCGAGCAGCACGCAGCGAACGATTATAACGCAGTCGCCGGCTGCATCGGCGCCGCAACAGCAGCCGCGCCAGCAGCAGCAGCAACAAGCACAACAGCAGCAACAGATATTGGTGCAGCATAAGCCAGCCCTGCAGCAGTGTTTGGTCACCTCGACGAGCACCCCAGGGAACAATGCGACCATACCGCGCACCGTGCAGGTGCAGGTTACTCAGCAGCAGCCACAGCAACAGCAGCAGCAGACGACAGCGCCCGCGGCACAACAGGCGCCACAGCGACGTGGCCTCTCGTTATCAGTAAGTCCTAATAACTACTTGCTAAACAAGCAACATAAATCTCATTATTTATTTATTTTTTGTTCAGAATGAGCACGTTCACAAGGCTCATGAAATGTTCCGCAAAGCGAATCGCGTTTCTCGTCCTGATAAGGCGCTCATCTTGGGCTTTATGGCTGGGCTGCGCGAGAATCCGCGACCCAATTCCGAGAATGTGTTGGTCATAAAGTTGGGAGAAACTGAGGTATGTTTATTTTTTTGTTTATCAATTTGAACATATGCTAAATACTAAATCTAATTGTTTAGGAAAAAGTGCAACAGGAAGATGGCAATACGGCGTTGTGTCAGGTGGAATCGCATATTCGCTTGGACTACAATACGGGCGAGTGGAAGACATTCCAGAACTACAGGCTGGTGGATCAGACTGGTGCCTCATAGTCCACAAGGGTTATACGCATAGTACGCAAGTAGCCTATGCGTATGCCCTAGACTTCACTTGTTTGCTACTGGGCTTGTTCTGTGCGTCCATGTCGTTCTGCATGGCCAGCAGCTTGGCTTATCCGCTAATTAGGCTACTAACCAGTTCTCCCATCCCCTTTATATTATTAAACTCCGCTTTCCACGATGGAAATAAATGAATTATAAAACAATTAACGTAAATTAGTAGTTGTACAGTTCTTAGTATATATGTATGTAGTATATATGCTAGCGCTTTAAACGTTTAGTAATGATGCCACAAACACACACCCATACACACGGCAACACATAAACATTACATACACACAAGTATATATGAATATGTATGATTAGCACGCTTGACTAGAGAGCGATAGAGAGATGAATTGAATGGGGAATGCAAATAATCATACATTAACACACACCCACACATATATCAATGTATGTGGTCATTTATATGCAAATATATACAAGATATATATGTATTTACACAAATTATATATATGTTATATAAATATAAATATGCATAATTAGCATTATGTAATTAGTTCTCGAGTAAAGACAACTGTATAATTAATTTAGCAAGAAGCATAATAATACTTATTTGGAGCCACGCGAAGAAATGCAACGCTCACCTTACAAAATCATAAAAAAAATCCAAAATATGAATATTATAAATGTATGTAAAATTATAAAAAAAAAAAAAAAAAAATTAAAATTATAGCGAAGAAACCGCAGCAAAAATTTAATATTAACCTTGAGAAATGTGTAATAGTCTAAAATAAACCAACCATATTTATGGCTTTAATGTTTAAACCAACGCTTGTTTAAATGAAAGGCGGCAGCAATAGCTTCTTAATATTACAGCCTCCTTTCATATAGTTAATGTATTGTATTTCTTAAACCTGACATGCAACTCAACTGTAATTGTAAATGTGACTTCGGTTCGGATACAGCGTTAATTTAAAGATCTTGATTCTGGGTCCTCTGGGAATTAGATTTTACCCTTTTGTCACTCAAGCAAGCTTCATAAATATTTACGACGATTCTCTAATATCTCCAGCTTACCACTCAAGCAAGCTTCATAAATATTTAGGACGATTCTCTACTATCTCTAGCTTACCAGCTCTTACCATTACTTGGTCGCTTAATCATCAATAATAAAAGAAACCTGAATTTGAATACTTCGTTGTTTCTGTTTAATTGCATTGAAAGCTTACAACTAGTCAACATAAATTGATCAATTTTGATTGGACAATGCCTTTGGCTAATACTAGAAGGTAAATCTATATGCAATATATTAAAGACTATAATATATATATGTATATATACATATATATAAATATACTACATGCTACGAGTTACATACAACATACATAGGTGCGCCTTAAATTCGATCTACTAATGGACCCTAATGGATACATTCTATTTGCTGGCCACCTCCTTCCAGTGGACGATGGCGCGCTGTTCGTCTGGTGCATCCCGGAAAGGCCGACTGCCATTAGAGCTGACATACTCGTTGACCTGATAATTGAGCAACGTTTTGTAATGATAGACATCGGCCAGCTGTTGCGTCAGAGGGCTAGTATTGGTTGTGAAGATGCCGGCGAACTTTTTATTGCGTGCCACGTTTAGCACCTCGTACTCCATGAAGTGCATGCAAGCAATATTCTCGCGAGGATTAAGATGTTCGGCGGTGCCCATCATGAATGAGTGTAATATTTGATTCAAGCCCTTGGGCAAATAATTGTCTCTAAAAATATAAATCAAGATGTTGGTTTTGAGGTAAATGTAGTGCCAGAAAACCGTGTGACGTACCGTATGGGTCCTTCACAGAACTCTAGAAATTCGAATATAGTGATCAGCTCGGACTTTATGTCCACCTCAGGCTCGGCGCGCGCGTCAAAGTTGAGAGCGGTGCCGATGATGCGTTCAGTATTTCGATCGTATACCACAAAGCTGAGTTCCCGCTCCACTAGAACGGTCCAAATTTCCTGCAACAAAATTAATGGATAAGTTACTAAAGCTATTGCTATTGTGTATTGCTCTCCACTTACATTAAGCAAATCACTGTAATCTGTGCGCAAAACACCGGGCTTCAGCCACTGTTCCAAATCTGCCTTGTTGTAAAAACTGGATACGATTATGCTGCAGAAGCAAAGATTAGGAATTATAGCATACTAAATGAACTCAATCGAACTACTCACTCAATCACAGCCTGACGATGCTCCAGTTTGAGAGGTACCGCTTCCATTTTAAGGTGCGGGCATGCATTGAGCGTCTCCTCTTCCAGTTGTACTGAATCATGGTTGCTAGCCATCTTTTCGATAATCTCTCCCAGACTTTTCGCCGCTATGAACTCGGAGATACCAATGTTGTAGCCTTTCTCCCTCAGTAGGGTGACGGTGAAGATGGAGTTGAGTGAATTGCCACCCAGATCGTAGAAGTTGCTATGAGGCGAAAGACTTGCTCGTGTAGAGCGTCCAATGACACCGCCCACCGTCTCGAAGAGGTCACGTGCCGTCAATTTCAGCTCCTCGGGCACCTGGCTGTAGTCAAAGTCGAGTACGATGCTCGAATCGCCTTCGTTATTGTTGGCCGTCTCATAGGTTTTTAGCAGGGCCTGGCGATCCACCTTGCCATTGACCAAGAGCGGCACATGCTCCAATATGATCACCTGTGGTGTCATATAATCAGCCAACTTATCCTTGAGCCTGCCTTCCAGTTGCATCTCAGTGACCACAGGTGAATCATCGCGCAGCTTGACAAAGGCGAGGATGGCCTGATCCACATGTCCGGCCCGATAGCAAAGTACTATGGCCTTCTCTACCAGTGGCAGCTCGGCCACGATCTTCTCCACCTCAGACAAATCGACCCGATGCCCGCGTATCTTCACTTGCGAATCGGTGCGTCCTTCATACATGATATTCCCATTCTTCAGCGAGCCATAGTCACCGGTACGATACAGACGCGCATATTCTGTGAAGCTGATTGACTAGAAATTCATTCATCAGGATGTTTCAAGTGTCCCACTTACTCTTCTCCACAGCTAACGGATTCTCGAGGAAGCGTTCCGGATCACGACCATTCACATAGCCCGCAGCCAGATTCAAACCTGAAGCAAAGATTTCGCCTATTTCTCCATTTTTGACCGGACGATAGTCCGCATCCAGCAGATAGATAACAGTGTTTGAGACGGGTACGCCTGGGGAAATATAGATACATAAGCACAGAAAAAGCAAGAGGACAGAAAGAGAGTGGAGAGCTCACCTATGGGCACATTGTCGTACATGCTAAGCTGCTTCTTGCTCTCGCAGGCGAAGTAGGTCACATCGCCCATCACCTCGGTGGAGCCGTAGAAGTTGTACAGTCTGTGCACTCCCTCATCAAAGTAGTCGAAGAAGCTGCTAGCTAACGGCACAGCCAATGGCTCACCTGAACAGACCCAAATCTGTAGATTGTATAGCAATTTCTGAGCCGCACCACCACCCTCCATCTTTAGGTACATGAGCAGGGAACGCAACAAAGTGGGCACCAGAACTAGACGACGAATTTTATACTTCTCAAGAAGTGATACAAAGCGGTGAGGATCTTTGGTGACTACTTTGGGCACTACTAGAATGGCCAAGCCACACATAAGAGGACCCCATAGCTCCGCAATGGAGTCGACAAAGGTAAGTGCTGTCTTAAACACGCCCACCTGCTCATTGGCCGTGTAAGGAAAGGTTGCCCACTGCCACTGCAAGCGATTCAATATATTCTCATGGGGCAGACGCACGCCCTTGGGCACACCTGTGCTTCCCGAGGTATACAGAACGATGGCAATGTGCTCGTTCCCACCGCGCAACATCTCCTCCGAGAGCAGATTGCTGCCGCTTAGTTGTAACGACTTCGCATACAGTTCAGTCAACGATAGCGTGGGCGTGCCTTGGAAACGCTGAGCATCGATGTCATCATCACGTAGTACTAGAATCGGTCTGGCCTCTAGCAATATATGATGGACACGATTAGCCGGGAAGCTCGGATCGATGGGCAGATAGGCACCGCCCGCCTTCCAAATGGCCAGTAATGTGGTGACCAGCGCCTCCGATGGCTGCATACAAACGGCCACAATGAAGTCACCATCGCTGTTTGGCTGAAGGAAACGTCCATGGGCTTCCTCGACGAGGAGGCGGGCAGCACGATTCGCACGCTCGTTCATCTGGCGATAGCTGCTCTGGCTGGGTGCCAGGGTCTGACCCTGTCCCTGGTGATATATGAGCGCCACCTTATCGGCATGACGCAGTTGTTGCTCTTCGAAGATGCGATGCAGAGCTCGGGGCACGTAATCCTGCTGCTGGCCCTTCACAATCGATAGCTGTGGAAGCGAACCCATATCGATAGCTGCTTATAAAAAAGAGGCAACAATTAGGGGACTATAGAATTTGCTATATGCATAAGATTAGGCTGAAGAGACAGCGTACATTCAAGTCGACTACTAGTTAGGAATGACTACACAAATGACCCAGCACAAAACGTTTTGAAATATTTAAAAATATGTATTTTATATTCGAGGGAAATTATTCGTGTTATCATCATCTGTATCTTACGAGACTCTGCTTACCGCATTTAATGATTGTAACTATAATTGACTTTGTGCAGGCATTTAACGTATCTTACAACCGTTTTAATTGAGTGCTGGACATCGAATTCAATTTACTACGAGTGAAGTCAATTATGAACTAATAAACAGTAAAACAAATAGATTTAGATAAGTTTCTTATCTCCGGCTGCCATAAAATACGAGTTCGAGCTGTTAAGTGACAATCGTATGCTTACTGTGAATACTAACTAGGTCGACAGCTTCCGATGTACAGCATAACCCACAGCTAAGCCATAATCATAAACTATATATATACTATATATATTCGATTATAGTTATATTCTCTCATTATCCTATTACTGTTCATACGAAGATCAGTTCGCTTTGAAGTTCCTTTCTTCTTCCAGGAATTCACAGCTCAACCATTGGCATACGCATTTAATGCAGTTGTAACATATTTTCATGTTTAACGATTAAGGAATAGTTTTTAAAATATAATATTTGCATTTTGTTGTTTATGACGTGCAGCAATAGCGCCATGAGCAAACAGAACTCTTAAGTGCTTGTATAAGCTTAATAAATGCATCTGGATTCGATTGAAATCTATTAGAGCCATTTGCATACCGATAAAATCTAGATTTAATAGATGCAGCTTTTATGAGCTAGATATTCATACAAGGCATATATTTTCATTTACGCTATTGGACTTAATAGCATTTTAGTATTCTGAATCTGAATTGAAAGTGAGTGCTGAAATATAAGACTTTTATGGTCGCCTTCAGGAAATTTACCAATAATTTATTATGAGCTTACCCAGGAATCTCGTGAAGTACGTAAAGACTGAGCGGAATTATTAAATCTCATTTAGCTGACGGTCTTGGTTATTGCCGGAGGTCTTTAAGCTTCGCTTTATTATGTCATTTAATCCAACAGAGTGTCATTGAACAAACAACTTCTGGTTGTGTACAACCATCCGATTTGCCGATTCTCCGATTCTACAATTCTCTGGCTCCAATGTCATGCATAAAGTGGAAATAGTTTACGCTATAAAGGCAATTACCCGTCAACTTGTCCTTAGTCTCGCCACATTTCAATTTTAAACGAACTACTAAACCAACAAACAACTCATTAAAGCAGGTTAACTGCCGAGTCTTGTCTTGTTTTATGAAATATGTCGCTCAATTACATTGGCATTGTCACAGTCCCTGGCTACAATCCAATTCCGATTACGATCCAAGTCCAGGAAACAAAACTCTTCGCGCTGGGTGGCGTCTGCCTTTGGTACAAGTGTATTCTGAATTATTTATTCCGTTAATAGGTCCGCAATTTCCAGTCGGGCCTAGCTGACAGGTGCGAAGAAAACGCGGCCAATCGCTTCGTTCTAAACAAGTTCCACACGCGATTGTGAAACATTTCTGTATTTATATTTTATTTTTTTATTTTTTTTTTTTATTTTATTTTATTTTTTTTTTTTGCTAAATGTTTGGCATAGCTTTATCAGAGGCGTTTGGTCGAGTCGTTTGGCTAGGCGGCTTGGCATACTTTTTTCGACAGCTTTAGGCGCTGTCCACAGTCGTTGTATGGGACGTATAAATAATATGGCAAGAGGCAAAACGCATTTCCCAAGCGCGCATTACGTTTGCCGTGTGCGCCCAATTAGCTGGGCATGCACACACATGCTCAAGCTGAATGAAAACTGTAAACTTGTACATTGTGCATGTGCGTGTGTGTGTATTCATATGTACGTATATCTGCATACAATGCCGTGCTGGTATCTCTCTATCCGCATCTTTGTTCATTGTCCATTGTTGTGATCGGAGTAGATCGCTTGCATTCTTGAGTACAAGTTCTTTTTAAATACTCTACATCTAAACAGAGGAGCATATTTGTTAAGCTATGTGTGCGGTGCTAAGCCTCTAGCTATTAGCAGTTCTTATTACTTTGCTATGCATCAGTAATGCACGAGATAAATCATATTCTTTGTGTTTGTAAAGTATATCAGTATATCAGTTTCACATTTTGAGGCACAAGCTGCAATTTATGGTAGAGATTACAGGGCATTAGGCCGTCTGTCTTGACATGATTTGTGATTAGTTGGTAGCTGCTGGTGGCTTTTCACATCATCGATTTAATGTACCGCATCGCATCGCTGCTTCTGTTGATGAGGTGAAATCCAGCAATTGCCATAAAGCTACTAATGCTCTATTCTGTGCAGCTTTGTGCTGCTCGATCCAACGATCAAGCAGCATTTAGATAGACATCGTATATCGTCTATTGCATATCTAATATTGATTATATATACATATGTATGTGTGTATGTTACTTAGAAGTTAAGCTTTATAATTTTCTGCCCAAGGTTGCATTTAACTTTGATTGTTTTCATTATATATATATTTTTTTTTTGCTCTTTTGTGATTTCTTTGAGGCTTTTGGAAAATCGTTCCATAATTATCAGCGTGCCATGTAATTTGTAATTTGTAATTTACATAATTGCCAACAGATTTGATACTTGGCTAAGGCGCTAGGTGACTGGGCAGCTTTTCTGTAAATCTACAACATTGGCTAAGGTCACCAAATTCTGGTCTGAATTTGGTTTCCGTTGTATGGTTGATTCGAGTCAAACTAATTAAGCCGCCCGATCTGCAGCCATATCTCGTAATCGCAATCGTAATCGTAATCGTAACCAAAATCATATCATTGTTTGTATCGGCTCTTGTTGCTGCGGCGACTGTTGATTTGCTTAATTGAGTAAAAAGTGTCCAATTTGCGGCCTGGCAGGGTGCACTGCCTCGCCTGACCTAGGTCTGCTTAACCACCAGTACGAGAAGCGACCCTCTCACATTGTGGGTTTTTTTTTTTTTTTTTAGAATTTCCGATTGTGAGTCAATTGAATGACAACCAACAATTGAATGAGCGTGTGTGAGTGACTGTGTGACAAATACGTGCTGAGATTTTCAACATACAAATGCGATCTAACAAATAAGAACGACTGCTCAATACATGTTCACGGTCAAAGCACATTTATGAGGAGTTATCAGCTTAACACTTTTGGAAACATTTTTAAGAAGGTCGCACAAGCATTCATCTCAGCCAGCATTCAAATGTTTATGTTTGTGAAGTCTGAAACATTTGGTATCAGTCTTGGCTGAGATAATGCTTAAAAAATGCATTCTAAATTTAAAAAAAAAAAAATAAAAAAAAATGCCTTTCAACGGTCAGACAGATAGACAGTCGATAAAGACATCATTAAAAAAACTGACAAATCGTTTCGCAAGTTCATTAAAGCAGAAGCAAAAGCCCCTCCTAAGCAAATGTCCAACTGGGTAGATCTTATTTAAAACTAATATAAGCATATATTAATTTTTCACAATTAATGGTCGACTGCAAATGACTCAATTTTAATTTGCAGTTCGCACAGCTCGAATGCAATTAAAAAGCCATCAAAGCAAGCGAACAAAATACGCTGATTATGTATACGCGGCGTCGGACAAGCGATCGCTTGACACAAATTAAATGTCAATTGCGCGGATAACATAAATCATAATACCGATCGCTGTCTAATTCGACATAGCCGTTTTCCTAATTGTTTGCATGCTGAGCATGCAGACCAGTCGCTAAAGTGCTGCCAAAAGTTGTTGCAACTCGTTTGGCCATTCCACTTAAGTTTCTAATGCTCTGATTGAATTTGGATACCCTTTTCAGGGCACTATGATTTTATCACAATTCGAGTGTGTACTTAATAAATGATAATTGCCTAATAGCAAACGTGCTAATTTGTGCTTCGGGGATTCAGTTGGGGCTTCAAAGAAATTTCGCCCATATGTCTGAAAGGTATTTAATGTTCGTTTAGACAAGTTTGGTCTCAGCTATCTTTTAGCTATTAACTTTTTATGACATGTTGGCATTGCATTCAACTGCAACGGCTGCCAACAAATTGTTAATTGAAGTTTATTTTCCGTAGGCCTCGCCTTGAGTTGTGTTTGCCTTTTGCATTTGACACAAGCATTTTGAAAAGAATGCGCTTATATACCCTGTATTGTCGTCAGTCGACTTTCATTTTATACTCAGTCAATTACGAAACACTTTCTGGCATGCAGTTCCTCAATTTTCGCCTCAGTTCGAGTTACCGAGTCATACAAATTGTTTTAATAATAATTAAAATTTTAAATACTTTTTGGCTTTTATTGCATCGAACTAAAATCAATAGAATCTGTTACGCTTAGTCGAAAATTAGCTGCTATATCAATTTGTTTAGAATTTTCACATCAGAATAAATAACCTGATCTCACGAATATTTAATTGCGACTTTATATTACCTAACCGTTTGTTGAGCTAGTGCAATGAACTAAATATGCAAATGGAAAATACTTGGCTTGCGTTCTTTGTATATTAAATGGCATTTTGGGACCCGTTACTCAAGAAAATGTTTGAAATTTGAATCGATTTTCGATGAATATTGGTCACTTATATTTTGTAACATTACACTTTATGAATATAAGCACCTCTATAAATTCTTTCTGTTAAGATCAATATGGTCCGTGTAATTCTTTTAATTAAATTTTCATGGCTTATAAATTTTGATTTTTTTAGACGTTCCTAATGAGTGTCTCGTAATAGAGCTGTGTAATTTGAATTTCACTTATGGCGAGCTTAATTACTATTTTTCAAATGGCTAGATGAGATTGGCAGCGGTCAGCGATCAGCGAGGGTATGAGGGGCGTGGCTAATTTGATGAGCTGTTGCACATCATGTTGGGCTTTATTAAATATTACGTATACGTACTTTTAGTTACTCAAATTTATGATTGTTTATTGTATTCAAGTTTTTAAATTTTTCTCTTATTGTCGATGGTTCCGTTTTCTTTCTCTTAGCACGCTTCAATTTTCCGAGTTAGTTTTTGCCAAAAATTTGCAATACGTTTGTTTGTAATTTAAAATTTTTGATCTTTAATAATTTGTTGTTTATTTTTTGTTTTTTGTTTTTTGGGATTTCCAGCACTTGGCTCACACTGCACATGCGATTCACTATGCTTTTAAAGGCAGCCCAAAAAATAAACTTGGGATTTTTTCTTTTTCGATTTCAACGTACTACGGAACTCGAAAGCGGCGTTTGCAGACTAATCAGAACAACAGCGCCCGCTTAACTTTTATATGCCGCAGAATCGAGTATGCAATCAGCAGCGCAGTCGGCGTTAGCGTCGTCGCCGTCGTTGACGCCGATGCTGACTTTGCTCTTGTTCGTTGGCTCGGCTGAAACTAAAACCAGTTCCTGCTCTTCGAGCACCTGCAATCGCCTTTCGCAGATCGTATACTAAATATAAATGTATATGCATTCGTATATACTCGTATATAAACGAGGGTGTGCATATATATCTATATATATATTGATATGTGTGTGGTTGTGTGTTTTGTTTGTTTGTTTGTTTGTTTTGATTTTTGTTACAGCTGAAACGCCTTTTTACGTTAGTTTCGCTTAATTGAGTCGAGTTCAGTGACGTAGGAAATGAAATTAGTGAATTCCTGGCAATGAAAAACGCTAATTTAGTACACGCACGCGCACACGCACACACACACACACACACACACACACACACACACAGACGCAAATAAGTATACATGATATGACTAGATTTGTTTGTTAGAAAGCTTGGAAATCCCTTGGAGGCAAAGCCGCGAAATATGACGCATAATATTTATGGTTAATAAAAAGTATGAAAACAGCAAAGGGTATCCACTTCAAAGGAACTACTTATTGGTGAAATTGTTGATCGCCAATTAAAAACAAGTCAGATGTTCTATGGGGTTGTGCTTAGCTGGCAGATACCCTAGAGTCCACGGAAATAACAGACTCAGACTCTTGGAGCATTTGTGTTCATAGGGTAGGATAGTCCTTGTCACCAATCAATTTTGATATAGGAATGTATGGAATATACGAAAATAAATGTACGTAATAATAATAAATTCTTAAGTACTTCCTTGCTCATCATTCCTTCACTTTGTTCGATAGCTTCCAGGGTATTGACATCTTGAATTCCATTCGAATGTTGAATGAAATTTCAAATTGTGAACTGGAATTGTCAGCGCGCGCCTTTCATTTACGATGCGTGCAATTTGTAGTTCGTATTTGTAAGTAGCTGCAGTTCAGATAATATAGTAGAATATCTTAGTATTAACATGGATTAGGTGAATGTTTTAAACATATTCCTACACCAGTTGACCTTATGTCCGGATCTCTTATTATTCGGTGCATTATTATATGTGAGAATAGTGTGAAAAATTAGATGCCGCATCAAATGAGCTTTACATAGATCATAAATTATGGCATATGCATATGTATGGCACATTATAGATCTATAAATAATACATGTATATGTATATATAATAAATACATCCATATTCAAGAAAATCCAATTGAAGACAAACGAATAACTATAAATATGTGTGTTGCATTTGCATAGACTCTTGATTCACTAGTTATCCGAGATTGATCTGATGTGTTTTGATTTGATGCGATTCGTTTCGGATATATGTATATACATATTAAATTATTATTCTTGATCAGTTATTACTTATGTATATATATTATACACATATTCCTACGATGTATTCTGAGTTAATTTGATCACAAACTCAGGCAGATTGAATTTCTGAAGTTGGCACAGAATATTTGCAGGTTGGTCCGTTACGATCGTAGTGCTGTTGAATATGATTTAATTAAGTGAAATTATTGTTGATCAATTGATGTCGTTACCTAATTATCATGTTACACAGCAAAGCCCATTTGCATAATATTTCCTTACATCATTTGGCTTAGCTTGCTTATTGTAGGTTAAAATAAGCCAACTACTAATAAAAATAAAAAATATTCTAATATATAACAATTGTAAAAACAATTAAAAAAAAAAAAACATCAATAATGTAATTGCTTGCAATTATAAAATTTCCAGTTCAGTTTATTGACCATAAAACTCTGTGAATTTTTTACACATTTGTGCTAACAAATATGCGCTTCCTTTAATAGTTTAAATAAATTGCATTTGAAAAGCAATCACGATTTATTGCCACCTTTGTTTTACGAGAATAGGATATAGTTGTTAAATAGCAGTCGAGCTTATAAATGGCTCTAGCCTTCGGCCTGCTTCTCATTGGATATGCGCGAGAGAGTGTGAGTCTGGTTCTTCCTCTTCAGCTGGCTCATTTCGATGGGCTTCAGTGATTTTAGGCCACTAGCGTTTCCATGTTAGATTGTCTTACGAAATGTATTAAGCAATTTGTATACTAACTATATTGTAAATGTTTTGAGTTTACTAACTACTTACATTTTAACTTCCCCAACTAATTATTTGTTTCATTGTATATTTTAATCTAATTTAATCTTTATATATACTATTTATTTTGTTCTGAAATTTTTAGGCTTTTCCACTTTGGCAAAGTTTTGTTGGTTCGCTTTGCGAAAGGTTTCTTCTGCTAGTCAGATACTAGTTAATCATCAATTTGTAAATCAATTCATTGTTAATACAACACAAAAGTAACGTGCGTGTCCAGAATCGGGGTGACCGCCTCGAATAGTCCATAAACAACATCTAATTCCAGTTTGGTCATAATCTGGTTCGCTCGTGACAAAGTCACGTTTCTCGACTCTCGGACTTCGTCTGGAGTTCCCCAAAGAAAGTGACGCATTTGTTTTTATTTATTTATTTATTTATTTTTTTTTTTGCGATAGTTCCATGAATTGTTATAATCTTCTTCTTCATCTTTGTTATTATGTGATTTTTTTTAGCGGACAGTTTCCTGACGTATTGAGTGATGAAAAATAACAACTTGTTTGGAATGTTCCTCTCAAGTGTTTCCCTGAGCAATTATAGCGACATCAACAACATCAACAGCAACAAAAACAGCCATAATGAAACGACGATTTACAGCTAAAGATCAATTACAGGTAAGCCACGGTTTTCAATACTCTTACGAAGACCTTGCTGATTTCATTGTGATCTTTAGCACATCGCCTCAATTCAAATCAGGGCAAGCTCGTCAGTCTCAGTGATAACTGTTCTTTCAAGTTTTTATTTACACAAGCATTTCGACGGTGTTAAATGCCAACCGGCCGAGCCGAGCTAGTTTTGTGTTTGGCTATTGTCTTTGTCGTTGCGTAGCTGAGCGTGTTTAACCCGAGCCAAATTCGAATTGTTTTGATTAGCTGCACATATCAGGCATACGTCATGTTGTACAACAACATTGACAGTGACAATGACAGTTTCTTTTGGGATATCTAAATCTTTATACATGTGAGAATTATCTATTGTACGTTCGACAATATATATTTATATGTGTATCCACACGTATGCGGGCGCCATGACCGTCAGCATTGACTACGATTACTTGCAAGAATTCGTAGTTATATATTATTGATTCTCATACCCTAAGATAACTAGAGTAAAATGCTTTGCGGCTGGCGACAGAGGAATGGAATATAGCACAAGAGTAGAATGGGTGAAGGTGATTTAGATAGAGTTAGATAGAGACTAAACGAGGCTACATTCAGTCTAAAGTCTAACATTTACAGTGAGACAGATCCTTTAAGGCGGTCGTTCAATTGGATTTTAGGTGACACAGCTTTGGCTAAGGGTACCTGTCAGTCGTTCACGCCCGTCTCGAGCATGCTGAATTGTCTGTTTTGGGCGGCTTGCGGAAGTGTTGTAGCTGCCGACTTGCTGTTGCGCCATCGAAATGGTAGATTGATCGAATCGTTCGATCGACTTTAGCGACATGTAGGTACTTGTACATGTAGGTGCAATTAAATTATCATTAAATTCGCACTAGGGCCTTAGTCTGGTTGTAATCAATGTGGGGCGGGCAGAATCGCATAATTCAATTGCAATTTACTTTAGTCGAGCGTTAAGCAGGTGCACCAGCTGTTGTTGCTCAACTACTTAATGACTGCTCCCCATACAACTTTCAATGCGTTCTATGCAAAACTGTCACTAAATGTTAATGAAGTAATTAAAATGCCCCAATCCGAAGTCTATCTATATCTTATCTTATATATAGTTCATAACTTCACACAGAGTAATTCCTTGTGTATGGCATGCTTATGAGGAACAGGTTCGATAATATTTGCAAATCGCATTAGTAGAGCTCTAATAGCAGTCGCTATCGTTTAATCACTTTCTCAACTAGGCCACGCCCCACCTCGCCTCGCCCTCCATTTTCTGTCTTTTATATCCGATAGTTCTGGTGGGCTATAAATGACTTAATATAGCATTCGTGCTACTTTATCTTAATAATTTATAGTTTTACCCGATTTGTTACGCCTTTGTATTGAGTTTATTTATTTTTTTTTACTTCTAAGTGGATCTAAATTTGATTTATTGTGCATAATATATAAATGTATGCCATAAATACATTTATATTTTTAATCTGAGAGAGTGAGTAAATGCTCCATCTTGAATATCCTGTTCTTAGTGTTTTAAGGCCTTATATGTTTTACTTTAAGCTCGTCTGTAATGTATGTATGTCATTTTATATATCATTCATTTACTATGCAAATATAACATCTTAGATATCAAATCATACCAGCCTCCCAATTCAAAGTCGATGATTGATTGCCTGTCAGCAGCCACGTATAAAAAGCATGAAACACCCACTAATCCACGCACATTTTGTTGAGGCTCTTTTCTTATTGCCTGAACCTTTCCCTTGCGATAGAAAGGCATTCAATTATACTGCGTGTCACGCTCAATTAGCGCAACGTTTCCTTGCACTCCATTCACAAAAGCTCGTACGGCGCAGAACGCAACAGAACACTTTGGCTTAGACCCAGTGCGGCTTAGAAAATATGTAAGAAAATGTTCGTGTGATCGAATTATACACCAGTTGTAATTCAGATAAAGCCAAATATACTGACTAATGATAACCCCTAGTAAAGATACTCAATAGCCAAAAAGATATAAAAACATTGTATTAAAAATATAGTTTTGTACTTGCTAAGTAAATAATCAAGAAGCAAAAAGGTCTTGATTATGTAGTTATAGATTTGCCAGACACTGTCGGTCGAGCGGATGGATCCTACTTGCTAGTCACCTCCTTCCACTGGACAATGGCGCGCTGCTCGTCTGGTGCATCCCGGAAAGGTCGACTGCCATCGGAGCTAACAAACTCGTTCACCTGGTAATTGAGCAACGTCTTATACTGATTTACAGTGGCCAGCTGCTGCGTCAGTGGGCTGGTGTTGGTGGTGAAGATGCCGGCGAAATTTTTATTGCGCGCCACGTTTAGCACCTCGTTCTCCATGAAGTGAATGCAAGCAACATTCTCGCGCGGATTCAGATGCTCGGCGGTGCCCATCATGCCCGAGCGTAGGATTTGATTCAAACCCTTGGGCAAATAGTTGTCTCTTAAAATGCATTGCAAGAGGTTATTTCGGAGCTACGACTAACAGTAGATATTTTATGGTACCGTATGGGTCCTTCGCAGAATTCTATAAGCTCGAAGACTGTTGCCAGATCGGACTTGATTTCCACCACGGGCCCAGCGCGAGCATCATAGTTGAGCGCGGTGCCGATGATGCGTTCCGTATTTCGATCGTATACCACAAAGCTCAATTCACGTTCCACCAGGACGCTCCACATTTCCTGCAAAGGATTAATGAATAATTAGCTGAAGCTTTCGCGTATTACTCTTAACTTGCATCGAGTAGATCACTGTAATCTGTGGGCAAAGCGCCAGGCTTTAGCCATTGCTCCAGATCGCCTTTGTTGTGGAAACTGGATACGATAATGCTGCCGAGGAAAAGATTAGCATTGATTTTCACACTCAGTTCACTCAACCAACCACTCACTCACTCACAGGCTGATGATGCGCTTCTTGCAGCAGTACCGCCTCCATTTGAAGGTGCGGGCATGCATTGAGCGTCTCCTCTTCCAGTTGTACTGCGTCATGGTTACTAGCCATCTTTTCGATGATCTCTCCCAGATTTTTCGCCGCTATGAAATCAGAGATTCCAATTTTGTAACCTTTCTCCCTCAGTAGGGTGACCGTGAAGATGGAGTTGAGTGAATTGCCACCGAGATCGTAGAAGTTGCTATGAGCTGAGAGAGTTGCTCGCCTAGAACGTCCAATGACAGTGCTCACGGTTTCAAAGAGGTCACGAGCCGTCAATTTCAGCTCCTCGGGAACGTGACTGTAGTCAAAATCGGGAACACTAGCCGAGCCTCCTTGATCGTTATTAGCCATCTCATAGGTTTTTAGCAGGGCCTGGCGATCCACCTTGCCATTGACCAAGAGCGGCACATGCTCCAATATGATCACCTGTGGTGTCATATAATCAGCCAACTTATCCTTGAGCCTGCCTTCCAGTTGCATCTCAGTGACCACAGGTGAATCATCGCGCAGCTTGACAAAGGCGAGGATGGCCTGATCCACATGTCCGGCCCGATAGCAAAGTACTATGGCCTTCTCTACCAGTGGCAGCTCGGCCACGATCTTCTCCACCTCAGACAAATCGACCCGATGCCCGCGTATCTTCACTTGCGAATCGGTGCGTCCTTCATACATGATATTCCCATTCTTCAGCGAGCCATAGTCACCGGTACGATACAGACGCGCATATTCTGTGAAGCTGATTGATTAGAAATTCATTCATCAGGATGTTTCAAGTGTCCCACTTACTCTTCTCCACAGCTAACGGATTCTCGAGGAAGCGTTCCGGATCACGACCATTCACATAGCCCGCAGCCAGATTCAAACCTGAAGCAAAGATTTCGCCTATTTCTCCATTTTTGACCGGACGATAGTCCGCATCCAGCAGATAGATAACAGTGTTTGAGACGGGTACGCCTGGGGAAATATAGATACATAAGCACAGAAAAAGCAAGAGGACAGAAAGAGAGTGGAGAGCTCACCTATGGGCACATTGTCGTACATGCTAAGCTGCTTCTTGCTTTCGCAGGCGAAGTAGGTCACATCGCCCATCACCTCGGTGGAGCCGTAGAAGTTGTACAGTCTGTGCACTCCCTCATCAAAGTAGTCGAAGAAGCTGCTGGCTAACGGTACGACCAATGGCTCACCTGAACAGACCCAAATCTGCAAATTGTGCAGCAACTTCTGTCCAGGATCAGGAGTTTCCATGTTCAGGTACATGAGCAGGGAACGCAACAAAGTGGGCACCAGAACTAGACGACGAATTTTATACTTCTCAAGAAGTGATACAAGGCGGTGAGGATCTTTGGTGACTGCTTTGGGCACCACTACAATGGAAAGGCCACACATAAGAGGACCCCATAGCTCCGCAACAGAGTCGACAAAGGTGAGTGCTGTCTTAAACACGCCCACCTGCTCATTGGCCGTGTAAGGAAAGGTTGCCCACTGCCACTGCAAGCGATTCAATATATTCTCATGGGGCAGACGCACGCCCTTGGGCACACCTGTGCTTCCCGAGGTATACAGAACGATGGCAATGTGCTCGTTCCCACCGCGCAACATCTCCTCCGAGAGCAGATTGCTGCCGCTTAGTTGTAACGACTTCGCATACAGTTCAGTCAACGATAGCGTGGGCGTGCCTTGGAAACGCTGAGCATCGATGTCATCATCACGTAGTACTAGAATCGGTCTGGCCTCTAGCAATATATGATGGACACGATTAGCCGGGAAGCTCGGATCGATGGGCAGATAGGCACCGCCCGCCTTCCAAATGGCCAGCAATGTGGTGACCAGCGCCTCCGATGGCTGCATGCAAACGGCCAAAATGAAGTCACCATCGTTGTTTGGCTGAAGGAAACATCTTTGGGCTTCCTCGACGAGGAGGCGTGCGGCACGATTCGCGCTCTCGTTCATGTGGCGATAGGTGCTCTGGCTGGCCGCCGAACTCTCTTCCTGGCCGTGGTCATAGATGAGCGCCACACTGTCTGCGTGGCGCAGCTGCTGCTCTTCAATGATACGGTGCAGCCCCCGGGGCACGTAATCCTGCTGCAGGCCCTTCACAATCGAGAGCTGTGGCAGCGCAAGCATAACGATAGCTGCTTAGATGGCAGACGGGAATTAGGTGACATGAGTGGCGTTCATTAAGCTGGAAGGAGAGGTGCTCCTCTGCCGCAGTACCAAGTCGCTTACTATCCCTGGCGATAACAAAGAAGTCACATACTACAAATTTTGGAAAATACAAATACGAAAAGTGTAGCACTTAAATTTATATATTTTAAGTATTACAGCTTTCGAGATATGTCACATCGATTTTTCCACCTTCATTAAGGAAATAAGAGGAATCAAACAAAATAACAGAAACAAACACATGTCCACAGTTCAATCAAATCTGTCTGCACGAAATTTGGTTTATTGGTTACTCGCGGCAATCCAAAACTGATTGCAGTTAAGTTCTGGAAACTCAGGGATCTAGCCAGCTGGAATTATCATAGGGAGCTGTTATATAGTGCGAATGTTACCGTGTGCGTGTGTGTGAGCTAAGCCCATATGGGACGGGGCTCGAATACTTCGTTTCGCTTATCACAATCAGCTCAAATGCAACCATTATCAGAGAGATTCAGAGTATATTTTTGTGAAAATGTATATGTAGAACATGCATTAGGAGGCGCGGCACACCTCAACAAAATTCATCAATTCATGATCAGATCGCAAGCTGAGTAGAACTCGTCTGGGCCGTGAGTGTTCAAGTATGGTTGAATATTAATATACACATATAATATGTTGGAACTCCCTTGGAGCAACGACACAATTTGATTCATCTAAAATAAGAGTTTTTTTATTACAACGAAAAGATAATAGCACATGGTTACTAACCTAAAATAAGAGAATCAACAATTAAATGTTTATGCTCCTATGCATTCCATTAAACTTCAATAATTAATTATTATAATTATTTTCATTAACTTAAGATTAATTTAATTATTTTTAATGTAGTTTAATATTAATTAATTTATTATTAAGTTTATTATTAAGTTTATTATACTCGTATTTGTATCACCAATCTCTCTTTTTCATCTTTTTATATCTCTCCGATAGTTATTTGTGATCATCGATATGTGGCCCACATATGCTCACAACCATATGATTACACAAACATATGATTAGGGAAATGTAAATGTACACAAAGCTTACATCTCCAACTCCCCCGAGTTGCTTAATTGATTAAATATGTATGAATTAAGCCTAGAACTCAGCCATGGGAATGAGCTTTGTGACATGGTAAAGAGATATAGATTTTTTTCCACGACCAGTGTTTATTTTACAAATCGAATCAGAGATTTTTTCTTCTATTTCAAAGGGACCAATTCTTATTTCATCCATTTTTCTCCTGTTTAGCTTATTGCCGTTGGTTATATAGACCATATCGCCTTTTTATACCCTGAACCCATTGAAAATGGGAAATCAGGGTATAATGGTTTTCTGAAAAAGTATGTAACGGGCAGAATGAGGCGTGGCAGACCCCACAAAGTATATATATTCTTGATCAGCGCGACGAGCTGAGTCGATATAGCCCTGTCCGTCTGTCCGTCCGTCCGTCCGTCCGTATGAGTGCGTCGATCTCAGAAGTTATAAGAGCTAGAGAGCTGAAATTTGGCATGCATACTCGTGTATACCATACGCAGTACGAGTTTGCTTTATTTTTTCGATAAATCGTCCGATAACTTTTTTATCGAGAATAATCGAAAAATTGATTTTGTTTTTTCAGCCTAATTTGAACATTTTTAGGACTGGAGTCTTCAAATTCGCGTTGTATATAAAGTTAATCGATACAAAGACTTTGTAATTTACAGATTTTGGATACCACGCCCCCTTCTCCCCCAATTTGTAAAAAACGCATTTCAAGTACTAGAGACTTTTGCTTTGGAATGTACACCCATATTCACCATATGATTACACTCTGAAAGTTTCATTAAGATCATATGTTTACAAAAGAAATTATTCAACAAATAAATTCTCATAATATTGCCCACACTGCAGCGCAGCCCAGTCGCTGCTTACTGCGCAGTTAGCAGAGCGCAGGCTTATGCGTGCGTGTGGATGCATGTGTATGTATGTGTGCATAAAAGTGCAGAATGATTAGAATATCAGCTTAGGGGGTTCAGGGTATCTCCTAGTCGAGCAGTCTCGACTAGAGCCTTCTTACTTGTTGAAAATCATGTTTTTTTCTATTTTTATCAAATAGTGCTTTATTATATTCATGTGATCTTTTTGATCTGAGCAGTGCTAGATTCCGATCTTGTTCCAAATTTCTTGAATAGTTGTTCATGTTTTTTAGTTCCGGAGGTAGTAAGTCAGTGACCTCTCCGTTCAACAGATAGATAGGAGAAAATCCTGTTACTGTATGCGATGTTCTATTGTATTTTTTTACGCATTCTTCTGCGATTTTCGACCACGCCTTTTTGTTGCTCCATTATCATTGAGCATACATCTTATCTTATTTACCAAGGTCTGGTTTAATCTTTCGTTCAGACCGTTAGAAAAAGGGGCATCTACTGCGGTTAGAATTAATTCTATATTTTTCTCATTCAATTTTTTATCTTTTGAATTCGTTTGAATTAATGGCCGGATACTGATCTGCAAGCAAGATTTCAATCGAATTCTCCTTCGGTATTTTTATACTCATTCACGAAAGTGAATCAGTATATTGGTTTTGTGCAATGTCCGTCTTGCTGTCCGTCCGTCTGTCCGTCTGTCCGTCCGTCCGTCTGTCCGTCTGTCCGTATGAACGCAATCTATTTCGGCGCTATTGAAGCTAGAGACTTGAAATTTGGAACACATACTCGTGTATATCTCCGATTTATAAAGTGTTAAAATTTTCCCGATCCGCCCACTAGGGGCGTGGCAAATCGGAAAATGCATTTTCCGATATACCAGAAATCATGTTTGTTGAAGAGCTAGAAAGCTGAAATTTGGTATGTAGGTCCGCGTTGACCACCCAAGATCACGAGCTATGGCGGATATATCTACGCCCATTGGGGGCGTGGCAAATCGGATAAAACTGTATCTCCTAAATTTGTAAACCTAGAATGCTAAAATTTTGCACGCCAGCTAATGGGATGATTCTATAAAGTCTGAAGATAAATTATAAGTCTACGCCCATTGGGGGCGTGGCAAATCGGACCTGAAGATATAGTGATTTTTTAAATTCTCCTATATTTTGGACACTATTAATGGCAGAGACCTCAAATTTTGTATATATACTCGGACTGATCACCCAAGACCAAAAAGTTTTGTCGGATATATGTCCGCCCACAGGGGGCGAGGCAAACGGCAAAAGTTGATATCTCCTAAAGTATAATAGCTAAAAGCTTCAAATTTGGATAGTTGAGTTACTGGTAGCCTCCTCTATCGATTCCCCAAAAATAATTTTTACGCCTCTTTAGGGGTGTGACATATCGAAAAAATACCCTGTAATTTTCACATTTTTTGAGGGTAAGCATTCAAACTTTGCAGTTAGGGTACCGTTATCTCTTTCTAAAAACTGACCAAAAATGAGGTGTCTACGCCCAGTTGGGGCGTGGCAAATCGGAAAAACCTGTATATTCTACAGTATTAGAGCAAAACTTAACTACTAAATTGTTGATGGGATGTGAATGAGTATTCCGCAGTCGGTAACGCCCGACTGAAACGTTCTTACTTGTTTCAATTAGTTTTACGAAGTCGCAAGCGAGATAGTTTTTCGAACATGATATATATGCGAATCTAGTAAAATGATCTACTAATAAATGCAAATATCTTTTTGTCGATCGTTGTCCACCAAAACCTCCAATTGTATCTAAGGACATTATTTGTAACGGTCTCTCTGCAGGACCTAAATATGACAAACATCCAAACTTCTTGTTTAGTCTTGTTTTATTTTTTATACAAGTTTCACATATTTTGCAGATCATTTTTATATTGTCAGATAAATGTGGTGCTGTATAAAACGGTTTCATTTTCGCTTCTATTTGACCTACCCCAATGTGGCAGAACTCATTATGTATTTTCTTTATAAGTATTTTACTATATTCTTCACACAAAACTATTTTTTCTTATTCTTTCCATTCTGCTTGTAATATATATCATTTTCGATAATAATATGTTTCTTGTCTTTTAAATCTACGTTTTGTTTTTGGTCATTTTCTATATCATTTATACTTATTATATTTACTGTTTGTAATTTATCATCATTATTTTCATAGAATTCGTAAACAGGATTTCTGCTAAGGCAGTCAGTATTATCCTTTCCGGGATTATATATTATTATGCAATTGTATTGAGAAAAGTAGTGTGTCATATCACCCAATTCATCGTCTGTTCTGTTTTTTATGTTTAAGTGCTCTAGTGGTTTCTGGTCTGTGTAAACAATGAATTCGATTCCAATCAGCCAATGTTGCCAGAATTTTAAGCATTCTTTAATGGCCAAGCATTCTAAAAAAATTGCTTTCTTCTTTTTTTGCGAATCATTCAATTTTTTTGAAAAATAAGCTATTGGTTTTTGCGTACCATCGTTTTGTTGTTGTTTTAAGATCGCTCCAATACCTTTTATGCTTGCGTCTGTGTATATAAAAGTTTGAGCTTTTGGATTGTAGATGGCCAGAATTGGTTTCGAGCACAAGTATTGTTTTACTTTACTAAAGGCTATTTCACAATCATTTGACCAAACAAACCTTACATCTTTTCTGAGCAAGTTGTGTAGGGGATCGAGCAAAATTGAGACGTTAGGAATGTATTTCCCATAAAAATTCACTTTACCTAAGAACTGTCGTATGTTTTTCTTATTTTGTGGTAAAGGAAAGTCTATTATAGATTTTAAATTATCTTTCAGAGGAGTCACCAAATTCTCTGCGATAAAATGACCCAAATATCTGACTGAACTTGCCGCAAAATTTCATTTTGTTAACTTTAACCGGAATCCTTCCTTTACTATAGCATCTAACAATTGTCTCAAGTGAATTAAATGATCATCGAACGTCTTTGAGAATATCATAATATCATCTATGTAGTTTACAACAAAATTTGATAAGTTGTACTTTCTAATTATATTCACCAGAATTCTTTGAAATGTTGCATTGATAATGACCTTCTTGTGTCACAAATCCAGTCCTTGGCCTATCTTGAATTCTCAATGGTATAGACCAGAAGGCTGAGTTTATGTCCAGCGTTGTGAAAAATTTACAATCAACTGTCTTAACCATTAAATCTTCAATTAAAGGGAATGGTTGTGATTGAGGTACTATTAGTTTATTTAAATCTCTAAAATCAATACATAGTCTACTCTTCTTCCCTTCATCCTTTTTATAAGCCAATGTAACTGGTGCTGCAAATGGACTATAGGATTCCTCAATTAGGTTATGTTTCAATAATTGAGCCACTTGCTTTTCGATTTCAACTTATTTTTATTATCTACATCTGATTTTAATTCTTTATGTAAATGGATGTTTAAATCTGAGTCGTGGGTCAATCCAAATCTAATCCGAGGATCATATCATAATTGATATCAATATTGTTGTATACAAACGCATTGATTCTATCTTCCGTACCGAGTATTCTTGCATTTAATGCTATCAAGCCATCAGTTTTACCCCTGCCACTAATTGTTTTTATTGTACTTTTATGGTTATCTTTTGACAAATGTTTAATCTTCACTAAATTAGAATTTATAAGTGTGACATTTGAGCCCGGATCATAAATACCCCTGCATCCAATTTTTTCATTTAGTACTACTTTAACTTCAATTAGTGGGGGAATATTTAGTTTTTTGGATCTTCAGTAGTGTCAATTTCCAATACTGAGTTTATTCTTTTATTTTATTCAGTGCTTTTGTTTTCCCTGACGTTGAACCAACACATATCTACAGGGTGATATCTATTCTTATTCCCTCTGCCTTCACAAATCTTACAAGGTTGTTTAAACTTGGATTTCATTTCTGTCTTAAATGTTTTAGATGTATTTTCATTTGCTTTGACATATTTTGTTTCGAGAATGTCCTCAAATTTTCTCAGTTTACTAAATAAAGCAACTGGGGCTGTGACATTTTGTCTGTCAATTTTGTTTCTTATAAACTTTGGAAGTCCGTGGACAATTAGGTTTACTAAAGTTATATTATTCATATTTTTATCGGTTTCAAGTAATAAACGTTCTTTTTTTAATGCATAATCAAGAAGTGAGCCAGAGATATATTTGTAATTTAACGCATAGGTGACAGAAGACCAACCTCTATCTGCAAAAGTTTGTAAAAAATTTTCTTTCCATGTTACCCACTCAGAGCTTATTGTTTGTTTAATTAACATAGAATTAAACCACTCCTCTGCTGCTTCATCTAAGAATAGTCTTAAAGCTTCAATTTTTTCTACATCTTTGCTAATACCTAACCTATTACACTCACTTTCATATGTCTGTAACCATTGGTTTAAATTCATTTTTTTACCTTCAAATCTATCAAGCACAAATTTGTCACATACTCTGTTCAAATTTGTGCTTTTACAATCTTTCATAGATTCACTTTCTCTTTCACATAATTTTTCAAGAAGCCTTATTAAAGTTGTATCTATTTGATCTGCAGAGGTGTTTGCTTTGCTTTGTTCCATGCCAGAAATGTCTTGTAGCAGATAGTTATTGATTATCATATTACCACTTCCATCTCTGTATAGCTGTAAAATCTCGTCACTTAGTTTCATCCACACATTGTCCCCGTTTTTGCAATGATTTTTCAACGTTCCGGAATTCTGGTAGCTTCATAAGTTCAGGGTGTGCTTTGCATGATTGGTAATTTTGTGGAATGCTGTATTTCTTCCCATCATCGTCTGTTATAGACTTTATTGGAATAATGTTTGATTTTTTATCTTCGTCAGCAACCAATTCAAATCCAAATTGTAGCTTTGCCATAGTGTGTGTGTTTTTTTGTATTATTCGCCTATAAACGTACTAATTGTTGATTTATAATATGTTGGAACTCCCTTGGAGCAACGACACAATTTGATTCATCTAAAATAAGAGTTTTTTTTATTACAACGAAAAGATAATAGCACATGGTTACTAACCTAAAATAAGAGAATCAACAATAAAATGTTTATACTCCTATGCATTCCATTAAACTTCAATAATTAATTATTATAATTATTTTCATTAACTTAAGATTAATTTAATTATTTTTAATGTAGTTTAATATTGATTAATTTATTATTAAGTTTATTATACTCTAAATTCATCTAAAATAAGAGTTTTTTTATTACAACGAAAAGATAATAGCACATGGTTACTAACCTAAAATAAGAGAATCAACAATAAAATGTTTATACTCCTATGCATTCCATTAAACTTCAATAATTAATTATTATAATTATTTTCATTAACATAAGATTAATTTAATTATTTTTAATGTAGTTTAATATTAATTAATTTATTATTAAGTTTATTATTAAGTTTATTATACTCGTATTTGTATCACCAATCTCTCTTTTTCATCTTTTTATATCTCTCCGATAGTTATTTGTGATCATCGATATGTGGCCCACATATGCTCACAACCATATGATTACACAAACATATGATTAGGGAAATGTAAATGTACACAAAGCTTACACACATATATACGACACGTCAACAATGATCGGAACAGCTGTCTTACACAGTGTTCAGAGTATTTCCTAGTCAAACACTCAAACAGCGAAAGAGAATTCTTACATGCTTTGCACTACTTGTGATTTATGGCAAATCTTTCTATTCAAGTGCTATGCATTATGCAATTAAAGTGCTATGCATTATTCACAGAGTTGTCAAAATGATTGAAACCTGGCTAAAGTGTTAATTGATTCACATTCTGGTCAAGAGTCAGCTTCCGTTTTATGGATGATTCGCGTCAACAAATCCTCAAGTTTGTTATTTGGTCAAAGCTCTTGCGCAGACAGGCAGACATACAGTTAGATAGATCTCAAGCCTCCTATACTAAAGGAGAAGCAAAGTCCATCCAACAAACTGGCTAGATTTTTGCATAATGTTATAAACGAGTTGCCGCATCATATGAGCTGACTTCAGATTGTTCATATATTCATACTATAATACTATGTATATTAATAATATGTTATTAATTTATAAATAATGAATAAATACATAGATTAATCTTCTTTCAAGATATTAACACTGAAGATCGACAAAAGTCTATTAATGCGTGTGCTGCATTTGCATAGATTCTTGATTTATTAGTGACTCGTGCCGATTTTATTGGATTTTATTGGGTGAGACACAATCGCTGTTCTTTGGCATGTAAGCAACGCATTCTAAAACATTGATTCTTGAGACGGACATTGTAACGAATAGGTCATAATAGAGAAAATAATAAACCGCTATAAGTAAGTGCACACATAGCAATAAGGAATAACTGTTTGTTATGTAATTGCTCATATTTATTAAATTTTTTATATTTCCAAAAAAGTTTTTTGGCAATACAATTCTGAGCATTTTTTTACAAAAATTCACTTTCTTATTTGTTCATAATTGAGTCTGAAATGCAAGCACGATTTATAGCTAACCATATTTTACGAGAATATGATATAGTTGTTGGCTATTAATCAAGTTTTAAATGGAACTGGCCTTGTGCTTGGCTGTTATGGGACGCGAGAGAGGGGAGTTTCAGCGCGATTAGAATTCAAACCCGTCTTTTGTGGTTTGACGTTAGCTTATTTAGCTAATGAATATATGTATTTATACCCTGTTTAGACATAAAAAAGATTCGTTAGATGATTGCAATCATAGGATTAAGGGTATCTTCTAGTCAGGCACTCCCTAATAGAGCACTACATACAGTTGACAATCAATTGCATGACAGTTATCAATTTGACAATCAATTAATTGCTTATGAATTAGCTTAGCGCAACACTAATTAAAATGGCTACGGCAAATGTGTTAAAAAACTGGCGTTAAAAATAATATCCCATAACGCACAAATAACACCTAGATCCAAAGAGGTTGTAATCTATTTAATTCCCCGTTCGTGATTAAATTACGTTTCCAGAGCCTCGGGCCAATCGTGGAGTTCCCCATCTTCTTTAACTTTCATTATTTTATGCGATTTTTAGCAGCAGTGACGTATTGAGTAATGAAGCAAAGCAACTCGTTTCGAATGTCGCTGGCAAATGTTTCCCTGATCAAACTCCACTTATGGCAATAATAACAACAACAGCAACAAAAAAAATCTATACTCCTATGTGACAATTTACAATTTACACTTCACAGTCAAACACGAGCAAGTAGCTGTTTGTACACTCTTGCATAAAGCTTAAGAATTTTGTTGTGAATTATACCCCACATTAGAAAAAACAACAACAAAACTCAGCAATTATTGACGATGGCTAATGTGATCTATGTCATAGATTAGAATTTTGATTTATAATTTTATCATTTCCCTTTTAATGAAAATTATATTTCTCATCAAAGTATGGTATCACAGCTTCGGTAGTTTAGCAATTTAACTTGTAATTAACAATGAATTGATTCTTTGAGACGCCTTGCGGAAGTGTTGTAGCTGATCAGATGGCCTTTTCGAACAACTCTAATGGCATCAGTTAGTTTTAAAATACTTTCTCTACATTACGGAGACAATTATGGGGGATAAATCCGTTATATCTGGTTGTTTTTATATGATTGAATACAGCATTATTGATAATTTATATTCATAATTTATACAGGCACTTATAGTCAAATTGTAATTTTTTAAATCACCAGTTCCATGTACATTAACAATAAGAAATTTAATGGTATGATCAGAATTAATTTGATTTGTGAAGCTTAATACTTCCCTCTTAAGCATGATCAGTTGGAGTATACACATATTTATCATTCATATACAAAAACTTAAACTGTGGGAATGTGAAAACCTCTCAAGGAAAATTCGATAATATTTGAATGCTTGTCATTAATCGCGAAAGAGTATTCAGCAGCTCATCAAGAGCAGGTCACTCGAAGCACCCTGTATTCTAATCAGACAAATTCAATTTTTACGCACGCTTTGCTCAAGCAGTTCGCCTACCACTCGAATGCTCAATTAGTGAAACGTTTTGTTGTTCGCCATTCACAAAAGCTCGTGCCGTGCTTTGCGCGCCAAAACGAATGAATAGCCGAATACAGAGCTGAATAAACTTTTCGTCTAAAGCTCTCTAGCCGCTAAGCTTTCTGATTCGGCCGAACGCACAGTTGGGCTAACCGGCGAAATGCGTGCATGAAAAATTGTGTTGCGGATAGAAAAATTGTGTTTTCAGTCTTATGGAAAACTTGCCGGCGAGCGGTTGACTGGATCTCGAGCAAAGCAACGAAAAGCAAATTGTAGCGCATAACTGCATTTCGTCGTCTTGTCGGCAGCCGCGCGCGCGTTTTGAGGAGCCGGCATTGTTAACGGCACATCTGTGCATTTGATTGACAAGTGCAACAGACAGCTGCAGCCCACTTGTCATTTACCAGTTTGTATGTGTATATGTGTGAGTGTGAGTGTGTGTATGGTGTGCATATCTCTTATGCGTCTCTGTTTATCTGTTTTATTGTATTGTGGACCGCCCTGCACTTTGTGGCTGGCATTAATGTCAACGCGCTTGTTGTTGCCTCTGTTGCAGTGTCTGTCGTGTTGTCATTGTTGTTGTTGTTGTTGTTGTTGTCGTGTTAATGTTTTTTAATTACATGCGATACATAAAAAATGAACTCGACGTTGCGTTAAGTGTTGCCCTGAAATTCGACAACAAAAATTAATGCACTAGCCAGCCCCACGGCAGCTGCATGAGAACCAAGTGATAAATGCAAAACCAAAATGTCAATATTACCCAAATTATTTACCACAAAAATACAAATGTATTTTTAGGACAGTCTTGTATTTTATCTTATGTTTCGAACTTGTGTGTTTGCATTGACTTTATGAAAATAACTGTCCAACTGATAAGCAATCCTTTACGTTAAACAAGTTTTACTTGATCGAAATCAGATAAAAAATTTTATTGGTATCACCTATTATTGTATTCCTTAACCTATATAAGGTTGGCTTGCCCGTGCAATACGATTCATATTAAAATGTGTTTGAGTGGAAATTTTATTTTTAAGAAATGCTGAAGGAACCAATTGAATAGCTGAGATTTGTATAAAAATATGTTTGTTTTTTTTAAATCAAAACTCAAAATTAAAATTATGATTTTATATTTTCATATTTTTTATTCAATATCAAATAATATAGCAATTATGAGCCACACACTCTGTAAAAATGAGAACTTATTCCATAATTAAGTGGATTCCATTTATCTTTCCATTTGTTTTATTTATATTAAGGACAATAAGAGTCCGTAATGAATTCTTTCAACTGAATTCATAAAAGTCATAAATATATAAATTATTGTTATCTTTTTTATTTTAAAATTTAGTTTGCTTTGTTTCTTAAATATTAAAGATCAGTTTCACAAACTTTACCTTTCGGTATTCTCACTGTGTATCATACATTTTCTATATAGAAACTATTCAATCACACCTCTGTCTCGCAGAAGCTGGCGCTGTCACATTTGTTGATACAAAATCTCATTAAATTCACGGCTCAGCACCATTTGCATATCTATATGTATATTTATACGTGTTTTAATCGTTTTTCCCCTTTCCACGGCGTGTCGAACTCGTGGCTAACGCGTTTTTGTTTTACTTTTGCTTAGCCTAAAGTGGTTAAGCATCATTATTAATGCATAATGTTGACGTTGTTGATAATATTGATTCGAGACATAAACATAAACATAAACATTGACAAATTAATGCCAATGCGAATCCGACTGCGAATCCCCATTCCGAATCGCCCAGTCATCATCCTCTCTCGACTTGAATAGCTCGAGTTGTTGTTGTTGCTTTTGTTGTACTTGAAAACTGTGGCAGCCTTATCAGACCTTGTGAGAAACACTCGAGTTGAGTTGTCCCACATATTAGATATTCTCTATATCGTAACAAGGTAATATATATGATTCTATATGTTTTATAAGAAATTATTACTTGTTGACTCGAATAGGAAATCACCCGCTTATCATTCTCGAATTCAAAATTTCTTTCATTGTCAAAAAATATAACAATTCATGCTTAAAATAAATATATAAATATACTGCTATTTTGATAGAGTGACCGATTTCCCTTTTCTTTCCGTTCCTTTCTGATGAAGACGTTCATTAAATAATTGCATCCATCTGCCATATGGGACTGTGTAAACCATGGCATTGACTTAGTGACAGGCAACAGTACTTGAGTAAATATTAAGTACCTATATTTAGAAGCAAGCCATGGTGTTTACCCACGAGCAGATCCTCAACGTCATTCAGCTCAACAAAATTATATAGCCGTGCTTAAATGTAACAGATGTTAACGCTCGTGCAGTCTTTTGTTTACAACGAGTACTATATTTGATTGTTTATAGGTATTTTCTCTATGCGCTAATCTGAACAGGCCGAAATACTTAAGTGACGTCACATACGTATGAATATGTAAAGAGTGCAACGTGAATGAGAGGAGCAGTGTGTGGCATGTGGCATGTAGCGTATGAAATATGAAAATTTATTGCGTATACGCCGCGCTGGCCGGCGCTCCGTTGCGTTTGTTGTTCTTTTTGGATATGTGGGCACATTTTATTGGGCTTCATACTGAAACGCCATATATATGTATGATACATATCTATAGAAGCATAGGCATCCCCGTTTCAAATCATGATGTCTTTATTTATATAAATGCTGATTTATGCGCTTCCCTTTCATGTTGCAAATTTATCTTTGTAGTTTGTTTTTGTTCCTAACGATTTGGCTAATTACACTGGAATAGCTAAAAGAAATTGTGAGCAATGCTCGACTAATAAATACGAGATAACCACCGCGAGAAGTTTGTATAATATCTCGCTCACTTTCTTTGTAGGTATACCTTATATTTTCCTTCTACTTTGAATTCATTTTTACATAGAATATGTGTATCGGTACTTTCTGTGGCATTAATTTGCTCCAGCAAATATACCCAATTCTCGCTCATAATGGTTTATAACGAAAGCAGAAGTCTGACACGAAAAGAGGGGTGTGGGGCTGATCATTTAGTCCGACTGTCCCGTTTGATTTGCCAGACATGTGTGAGACCTTTCGAATATGTGCGTGAATATTTGGCTTTTGTTTCGGGGACGATCGCCGGGACGCCGTTTGAATAAGCAATTTTTGTTGTTGTTGCCATTATTATGGCCGTTGTTGGTGCTCGTCTTCATCTTGCTTAATGTGAGTCACGAATTCCAAAAAACTCAAAACAATAAGTCACAAAATTTGTTGGCTGCATTTAATGTCTACGGCTATGCAAATAAAAGGCGTGTTGTGGTTTTTTATGATATGGAATGAGTCGGCCCATTACGCTGGGGGTGGGCCTCGATTATATAGGTCCCTTATTTAGGTCCAGCACATGTACAATGTTTGCTTAACCCAAAAGCTAGCCTATTCCTAGTGCAAAGGGTATTTTGGTTTATATTAAATGGAAATGGAAGCTGAAATGTATTTTAATATATATAGATATTCTTCTGCCGTATATTAAATAAGTATTTATAAATATAATAATTCCGAGTCCAAATATCGATTGCTGAAGTGTATTTTGTATTGTTGTCCCCATCTTAGGTTTTTGCAATTTTTGAGGTTGGTGAGCAGTGATCTAACAGATCAGCAAATTTCTCAACTAAGGATATTCAATGTTCGACTATTCATTTCGCACTTTCATTCATGCTTTTCTATAAAATATTTTATTTATTTACCTTTGCATTTAGTTGAACTTTTTTGCGATGTGCCAAATATTTTTATGGCTCAGTTTTTCGATAGAACTTTTGGCGCTTGCGTTCGTAATAGCTGTTGCTAAATAAACAATAACAATATGATCGACTTTCGGTTTTTATGACTGCCTAGATGACGAGTCGTGCAGCTTGGGAGAGTACTAAAACAAAAACAAAAAACCGCCGCATGGAGAACTTTTGAATTTTCCCAGCCAACGCGTGCCTAATTTACTGTCAGCGCAATTATTGATCTTTAATGGGCGCGGAGCAAGCAGTGCGAGAGGGAGCCAAAAATAAAGAAGTGGTGGTGTTAGTTGTTCAGCATTGAGGCTCGTTTCTAATTGGATTGAAAGCAATCGGCAGGCAATAACAAATTATTATATAATCAACTCGGTAGCATGTGCCACTTGGTGTTCTGTTTACACTCGAATCGGCAGAGGCGCCAGCGAAGGATTTCTCCAGAGGCCCCTTTTACCCCGCTACATTCAGTCCCCTTCCTTGTCTGAGTAATTCATTAGACTATATTGTGCTCCAAGGGGGAGCATTTGCATAATTATGCAATCACTTTTGGCACACTTACACTTTAGGCGCAGACGGCTGATAAACAAGACCCGCCCGACCTCTCTCACAGCCCCAGCCACGCTCGGGGGCTTGCTGTTGGCATAGACAAAGGCGCAGACACGGACTAGACCCAATTTGATTAGCACGCGCATACCGAATGAAGGCCAAGTCGTAGGGTGGTCTTCCCAGCAATCCACCTTCACCACCTCCCCTACTCAGACCTAGCACACACCTAAATCTGTGTTAGAGATGAGCTCGTGTGCAAGTAGCTGCACAAGTCGCGACACGAATTACAAAGCGATACAATATATACTCCGTAGACAAGGCCAGTAGAATCGGGAGCTACAAGTCTGAGTATTTTCTTTTCCTCTAAATTCTTTATATCTAAATGGAGTCGTACTGCTTGCTCAGCACAAATGCAAACATGAGTTCGAAAAAAAAACACGAAATTCTATCATCTCTGATTCACATTTGAACGCCCTCGCTCTGCTCTACTTGAGTTCTTACCGTTCTATATGCTCTATGCGAGGTGGAGCACTTAATCATCGTAGTGCGCCTCGTTTGGGCGTGTGTGTAAAGGTATTTGTATGTTTGCCACCTCTGCCTCTTGCTCTTGTTCCCTTCTAGTGCTGGTTTCATTTTTGTTGGCGCTGCTGCTGCTGCCTGCTCTTTGCTCCATTTGTTGCTGCTTCTGTTGGCCTTTTGGCTCTTAATTAGAAGTCAAATGTTTTCTCCAACAGTTTTTAGAGCGCACTGCGGCATATGTGTGTAGGTGTGCGGAAATGTATGTGTGGCTGTGTGTGTGAGCCATTGTGATATGTCTTATTGGCCATTTGAATGCAGCCAGCTGAGTGCCAACAAATGAGTTATTAAGTTTGTGACGGGACTCACAATGCGCATACGAGTCCTGGCTGCCGGAGTTCCTTTGCTAGGATCCTGAAAAATGACTTGCAATTTATTAACTCAAATCTGCTTGAGCAAAGTGGAAAAGCCATTACATTTGTCAGCCCAACTGTTGCCAGCAAAAACTGATCTACACAAGACTTCCATGAAATTAATCAACTTAGCTATTAGGCTATATATATATATATATACATATATATATATGGATATAAATCTACTTCTTCAGCCAATCATTATGCATGTAAACTGCTAGCAACTAAAATTTACGCAATTAGGCGCTATTGTACCTGCTGGATATAATAAGGCATCCACTATTTATAGTTTATTGATTTAGGCCGTCAAGCTTTTGGCCATCAAAAATCAATCAGAAACTTTTCAGGCAGCGTGGGCACATAGAATACTTAGCCTCAAAGCCAGAATAAACACTGAATTATTATACTTTTTCATATAGGACATCAAACGGTGGAAAATTCCTTTGGTTAACGCCTATTTAAGGCGTTCTGCATTAAATTTATAAATACATATATATTTTTGTTTAATGTAAGGTTAAGGGGAAGTGAATTGTGGTTAGAAATGCTTTTACTCATATGATATACGAATTTTGTAAGCCTAATTGTTCAAAATTTTATGTATAAGCCGTAAGAATGCGTTTACAATTGCCTTCCTCTGCCGTCAATATTAGCCCAATATTATTCTCTACTAAATCGAGCCTTGGATAATCCATTTCCCATTACTCTATGCAGTTTTCATATATATATTTATATTTGTATATATACATAAATGTATATACTTTTTACTCTACCACGCACAGTTAGACACAGTTAAGCCCTCTTTTATCAATCCTGTGCAAATGTATGTAAATGCAACAGCAAACAAATCCATAAACAAATATCTAAAAGTAAACACTCGAAACTGTTTTTTTTTTCACGCCCAGCTTTTAAAATTTATGCTTGGTTATTTGTTAGAGCCACTTGGGATATAATCCCCAGTTTCCACAGCTCAACTCGTCGCAGCTCGTCTCTCAGCATCTTTTTGTCTTTTTCTCATCTCAGCTCTGAGCAATCGCTGACAAATGAGGCACAAGCTAAGTAACAACTTTCTTCCTCATTACCTTCAAATTGTTTCTGGGCGCATTCAAATTGGAAAATTGCCAAAACTTCGACTGCGAACTACCCTGTACGCAGTTTAATCATATATCATGATTCGAATGCGACTGTCGAAAGCATATTCTGAAAATATAAAAATAAGATACTTGATCTATGATCTGATAATCCCTGGTATTTCCAGGTATCTATTGATGAGAGGACAGACGACTATATACCGTTAATAGCCAGCAGAACTTTCTTTACTCTACATATGTGCAGCTGCATTATACCCCTTGCTTACGTGTACAGAGCATATTAAAGTACAAATTGTGCAGCCTACGCAATACTGGAGACCCTCCTCTCAGCCACTTGTGCGGCATTTTGGCGCCAGCTTCCGTTTCCTTCCTTGACTGTGCTTCAGCTAGACCCCACCTGCTGTCTACCCCTACTGACAGTCTTAACTGTGGTTTTCCCGACATACGTCCTGCTCCCTTCCCTTCCACTACTCACCTGCTGGAATCGGGCTGGGAAGCATTTGCAATTCTAATTGCAAATAGATGCCGGTTTAATTTATAAAGCAGGGGCCCTCATCGCTCCCACCTGCCACCTCCGCAACAGCTCGTAATAACTTTGTTATTTTTTGTTAAAAATACCATTTCCTTTTTTCGGCAGCATATTAACGCGTTTTTCTGGTTTTTATTTTTGCATTGGCAACAAAAATAAAAAAAAATAAAAATAAATAAAAAGCAGGAAGAACATGCCCGAAACAAAGTTATATAATATATTTTTGTTATAAGCCCAAGCCGAAACAGGCATACCCTTATTAATTTCCTAAGTGTTGAATTATTTGGAATTTATTAAGCATTATTGAATAAATTCAGGCATTGATATATGGACTGACGTTAAAAAATACAATAGCCAGCATAAATTTAGTTATTATTGAATGTAATACCCTTAGTATAGACGGAATACATATATGCTCTGGTATTTAGACATTTATAAAAGGAATTGTTTTGCAGATATTAAGGCATGCCCTTAGTAAAACCTGAATAAATTTGTATAGATTTATAAACCTAGATATTGCTACACATTATTGGAAACATCAATTTTAATATTAAGTTTTGTTGCTCCTCACTTTTTCATGGACATTTTACAATATTTTGCCTTAAAGTGTATTGCATTCTGAACAAACTGGGCCCCATTTGCCCAGCCTTATGAGGTTGACGTGGCGAGTGTGGCTTAAATATAGCCTGTGGGATTAGTGAAAGCATCAGAAGGTTTCATGAAGCAGTCTGAAGTCCAGACTCTGGACACTCACTCTCACACTCACTTCAGCCGGTTTCGAAGCTGGTAAAAATTCTGTATTGGATGGGCAAAGTGTTTAATTTACTGATAAATATTTTTATGCTACAATAAATAATACAATTTTCATGGGTGCCATAAAAAGATGGTGGTGGCCAAAAACGAAATATTCATTTGCACTCGTGTCCTGCGGACAATTACAATGTTCATTATTAACACTCGTCCAAAAGTTGAACTTAGAGTATACTGGCGTCTCGCATTGTGCTATAAGCTATAAGTTAAAGCTCTTCTTTTAAAGAGAGGAATCTATACACTACTACGGGACAAGTCTAGTTGGACAGTAAATATCTCTATGTCTACTTCAAAAAGTAATACTCAAAACTTTCTATGCAAGTAATCGATTTGTATAAGTTCATGTATATAATTTGATGTTTGTGACATATTAATATAGTTCGGAGTCACAAGCTTTCTATTTGAAAAGAACCTATGCAGATCTCCATATATGTACTTCACTAACTCGAGCGAGTATTGTGCGGTTGGGTGCATATGACAACATTCTTACCATGGCATTTTTTGCATGGCATTTACTGCAATAGAAGAGGGAATGTGTTGGCGTTTATGAGGGCTACGGGGGTGTTGCTCTGGTTGGTTCAGTGAACTCGTAAAACGATTTTCTTTTCTTCATTTATCTTTTTTTTTTGGCAATGCCCAAAAGTGAAAGTGGCTACGAACTATGCAGCCAGGCAGCTCATTAAATTGCACCAATAAAAGGCAACAATTACGAGCCAGTAACTTGTCTGTGTCTTTAGCTCTTCTGTGTGCGTGTGCCTGTGTGTGCGTGTGCGTGACAGTGGCTCAATATAATTTGCAGCTTTCAATCTCGCACTGCACTCAAATTCACACTTTGTCAATTTTGGTGTCAAGTGGGGCTAAGTAAGTCACAAGTGGCACGCCCCCTAGCGAAGCCACTTTACTGGTTGTAGTTATCGTTGTGAATTATCAACAGCAGCTGCAGCTGACCACGCCTCCCTTCTAGCACTTCATGGGCGTGTGTTTGTCGTTCTTTATGGTGACAAATTAAATGGAATGTCAAGCAAGTGCAAACCCCTTCTATTCCCCACCCCACTACTGTTACTTGTGGTTGCGGTTACTGGAAAGAGGCAGGAGTGACAGGAAAGTGGGCCAGGAGCTGACTACTTGCAGTCTTAAGTTAACGACACGCTCCTCAATAATGCGAACAGAAGTGCGCCCAACGCCATTTTTCAATTTGTACACGCCGGAAATGGCAAAGAAGTCGAAGAGCAACTTTTAATGCTTAAGAACCCAACTGCATTCCGCCTGTCAAAAACACTAACAGTAAAGAAGGCAATGCTGGTGTGATATAAGTTTATTTAAACAACAAATTAATATGCTGATAATAGCTGCATATGATTCTAGCATAGTTCGAGCTAATATATTCTAAATAATATACATAAGAAATAAACAGCAGACCAACAGATTCTAGAATATATAGGTCAAGAGAGACACCAGCTAAATATAATTCAATGTGCCCTTTAATAAGCCATAATATGTACAGGGTATTAACATGGATGCGGGTAAGAAGACAGCTTATTGCATTTCCCACATGTCTGCGGATCAGGCGCAGATTGCGACCTGCCCAGCATCCGCTGCTGTTACTGCTGGCGTGAAATTCGATAACTTTGAAGGTCAGCCGAATGTGAAAGCCACATTAGTTATGCACATAGATAGCCCAGCAGACAAGCTGACACATGCACACACACACATACACACATATACATATATATTTATATAGTTATATACAAATCGAAGCAATTAAAGTGTCTTTAGCGTCGAGTGTTACGAGCCAAGAGCCCATAACTGATGTTGACTTTTTTTTTTCTCCTGATTTGGTATATATACATTTTTTTTCCCCGCTTTTATTTTTGGTGCTGTTTTCAATTTCCACGCAATCGTAAAACAATAGCGAGTGCTATCTATGCTATACGGTCGTATATTTGTGTGTGGGTGTATGTGTGTGTGAGTGTATGAATTCTCATAGCAAACAAATAAACAAACAGTTTGCAGACAGCGACAGCAGCTGCCGAGTTTCCCGGCCCGCAGCAATGGTCGCGTCTTTCAACAGCACCCTCCGCACTCCCCATTTGGTCGCGATAAAATGCCTGCCTGCGGGGGTAAGCGTAGGGGCAATGCCTTATCAATGCCAAGCCACGTTAAATACTAACAATGCGACATGGCCACAAGCAAAAGGATACCATTTCATGCAGCTTCACATGGAGCGGCAGACGCGGCGTATGCGCAACTTCAAGTGAACTTTCGCGTTAAAAACGCAGGCAAACGAATTGTCGCTCACTGATAAAGAAGGACGAAGACCGCATCGAGACCCAGAGAGAGAACGTGATATATAGATAGAGGGAGTGAGCCTAAGCACATTAGTGCTGCTCCTGTATGCATGTATATGTGTGTGAGTTGCAATGTGAGGGAGGTGTGCTCGAAAAATTAAGATAATTAAGATTGTCCAATTTGCGAGGTACGCATGCTTGAATGTTCGATAAATTATGAATTTTAAAAACATCGATAATTTATTGAGATCCGGTCTGTGCAGGATATTAGATAGGGTATATAATATTATCTGTTACTTTTCCACCTCACCTCGCTGAGGTATACTACATACATACATATATATATATATATATATATATATAACAATGGCATTGTTTGAGAGTTGAACAAATAGCCAAACACTCGCTGTAAATGTTACTTTAACGGGCAGAGACGAGTTGGAGGGGTTAGGTGGGTTAGATGGGTTAGATGGCTTAGATGATGTTGGCCCGGCTGCAGGCAGCCTCCCAGGCTGGACAGAGAATTCACATAAATAAGCGCAAGTGGCAGCAGCTGAGAGCTGAGAGCAAACATTCTTAGACTGTTGCAAGAGCTGCCTCGTCAGCGGTTCGGCTGGAATTTAAGGTATGAGAAAATTGAAAACTGTGCAGAAAAAACTAAGGAGAAAAAATATATCTAAATATATACATATATAGCTCACTTAGAAATGCTTTTCCCTGACTATAAATAATTAAACAAACTCAATCAATAGACAAGTATTAGGGCGTGGGTCCAAGGGTAGCAAAACCCGGGAAACGCGCACCATAACAAATATCGAAAATAGTTTCAACTAATTGCTATTCAGCGGGCAATTACCAGGATCTTTTCGAAGGATATGTCAATTCAAGGGGTTTTTCCAGAATCAATTTTCTGGCCCATCAGCCACTGTGACCACTCGAGCCACCGCAGGCACTCGGAGGCAACAATTGAAGAAGCAGCTTTTGGCTTTACGGCACTTTGTTCGAGGAGTGCTTTGGGTATCCTTTGTCGGTTCCACACCAGCGCTGTCCCGGCATTCCAACTAGCTAGATTAATTTAGCTCGAGTCACAAATACAATTACGAAGTCATTTCAATTTATTTAGCGTATGGCACCCCACAACATCAACAGCATCGAAATAAAGCCGCAAAGTCGAGGGTGCTAGAATCGAATGAGGAATAAGCCAAAATGCGTGCGGGAGACGGAACTATAAGAAGTCAGTTGCCTCAGAACAGCCACTCATTAAAGCCAGCTTAACAAAGTGTTTGAAACCAATTTATATTTCGAGTTTTAATTTAAATTTATTACGATTATTAATTGTTGCAATCTAAATTCACTTTCGTTTGAATTGTCGATTTTATACTTAATCTGAACTTGTTTTTTACTTCATCACAATCTGAACCGGAAGCTAAAGATGTCATCGCCCTGAACTTGTTTGTATAAGCCAGAGCTGAATCTAATTGATTCGACTAACGCGTTGCTGCTGGTTAACGTTTAATCAACTAAATATAAATATTTATGTCAGACAACAGAAATCTCCAGGAGGTACCCCAAATAGTCAACATTTCGAACCAATCCAGCTTCGCATTCTGTGGAACAGGCGTAGGTGTCAGACTAAACATATTCGTTCGTAGGATAATGTTCCAAAAAATACTTGTAGCCACCGTATGACAAATAACATCCTTTTTGGTTTGGTAGGCGAATAGTTAAATATGTTGCAGGGTATTCAATCTTCATCAGGCCTCAGATACCTCGCTTGCTTGTCTTATTTTTTAAGCCAACTCGGCGATTTGTCAAAGTGCCTGCCAAGTGGCCCACTAACTCGAACCATTATTGAGCGATAAATTGATTAGATATGCGAATATTTATATAGTATATATCTTAATGTGTGTTCGTGTGTGTGTGCACACTTGATGCCACTGCTGCTGTTGTTGCTGCTGCTGCTGATGCTTATTGCTGCCTCAAATTGTCATTTCAATGTTAATTTTATTAGGGTGTCAGCTATAAATTGCCTTCAATCTTAAATACCATAAAAAGCGTTACATTTACTACACACTCTCTCGCACACGCATGCCTGTGCGACATATTCACAGTATGGCATATACTCTATATGCTATAGACTATCCACTAAAGGTCCAAAATCGCTCAATTTCCATTATCATCAACAGCTTTGAACCTTATTCAAATCTCTGCTAAATTATATCAAATTCTAGGGGTGTGTGTGGGTGTGTGGGTGTGTGTGTGTGTGCATGCGTGTATTTGGAGCCACCCCTAACCTGTTTTTGGGCTGTAGGCCACAAGTTATCCATCAAAGTGCCGCTGCTATTCGCATTCGCACCCGCACTCGCACTCGAGCCAACATAAACACGCTCCGCATGTAAGCAGTTGGTATTTGGTCGTAACCATAAACCGTTTGAGATTTACATGCCCGCCGCTCGATCCATGTATTTGCGGTCGAAGTTTTTGGCATTAGAGATGGGAGTGTATCGCGTGACACGGACCTAACTGTGATAAAGCTGGGACGAGAGGTGTTTGGCAGGAAATATGAAAATAAAATGGGCTCAGGGTGGTGGATGCATGAGAAGAAAAAGAAAATTTACTAAAACAGAAATATTTCTCTATTGTAACTCGAAGTTTTCTTTGGTAAAAGACAATAATGAGTGATTCACTTAATGAATACTCTTCATGTTCGGTTGTGCTTATAATTGGACGCTCCCATCTCTGCTGTATCCTCAGTCATAGCGCTGCGGCAGCTGTGCTGTCCATGAAACTTAAACTGTAATTGAGTCCCAGCCGAGTACCATGTTTGTTTTGCAGTATTTATGATTTTCAATATTGATGTCAAGCACACACACACTGGCAACCTAACATCTATTAATTTATATAAGTAAGCTGAACTTCTGAGCGCTTCATTTGTCTTTCTTCTCGAGAAAGTTTTAAAAACAATTATGAGAGCATAAAATGTCCACTAGCCACGAGTATCCTTTGTCCTTTGGCCAATTTAGCTTTATTGTCCTGCACTGAGTCATTCGTGAAGCGGCTCCTGTGGCTGGTCCCCGGTCTTCAGTCCGCCTGATGGTCATTGTCAACATCGTTAAAGTCGCATTTTTAAGCCAAATGTGGCACAAACTGCCTTGTTATGTCATTTGGGTACATTGAACCCAGACTCCGGACAACGCATGACAGGACAACACAGCTTGGGCGAAAGGACATGCGAAACAGCATCCGCATCACAATCTCCATCGAAAAGGGGAGCGAGAGCGGGGCCGGAACATAACCAATATGGTGTGCACATAATGAATTTATCAAATTAATCAAAATAGCGCTGCCACTGCAAAGGGCAGCAGACACAGGAAAAACGGAAGTCCTTGCTACTGTCCTGTCCACTCTGTATGTGTGTGTGAGAGTGTTTTTGCATGTTTGCTTGTATGTGTGCGTGTAATACAATTAAGCATCATAGGGACTTGCGCAAAAATGGAGATTTAATAAAGCCATTTCGAGTGATATGGCAGAGCCTTGGCAGAGTGATAATCGTCAGTTAACCAAGAGTAGAGATTGTGGCCAGGGTTGTCATTTGTCTATAAAGTAGATAAAATAGTTTTAGCCCTATATAGTTAGTGGTTATATAAATAGGAGAATATTTTTCACAACTCAACCAAATCAGCAAGGCGAAGTAATGTATGTAAATTAAAACATAACTAAATATTGAAATAAACAATTTGAAAGCATTGTCCCACAATTGGGTTCTTACAAAATCATGGCAGCCCTGAAGGCAATTAAAATCCAGTCAAAGACAAACATCGAGTATATGTGAGGGGAGAAGGGGACGAGACAGAGAGGTGGTGATAATCGCATTCCACGGATGCTTTAATGTTATGTAAATGGCAGGGCCTAATGAACTTTCCACTCATTATCGTTAGTTAGTTAGCCGGACCGGGTCCCGGCCCGGGTGCGTGTCCGGTTAGTTATAAGAGGCTACCATAGGCTACTTAAATGCTAATCCTAGACACTTTTGCTACCACAGGATATAATCCAATTGGCTGCTGCTGTTGCTGTTGGCGACAGGGACAACCACAAAGCCCCACTGATTGATTTGTTTAATGTCACCGCGGGGCAGCGATGCAGGAGAACAGGCGGAAGGAGACTAAAGGAGCTGCAACTGGAGCGGACATCGTAAATTTAACGAACTCTTAATTTCATTAGCGCATACTTAAGAAGTACAGTTCAAAGGAAGGAGGGAGACGCACGCTTGGTCCCCCAACCCTAAGCCGAGTCAAACAGCGGGGCGCTGCGTAAACGGTAAAGTCCACTAATGTTAACTTTAGCCATTTTCTTACTGTTGCTTGAATTCTTTTAGTATCGAATATATCTTTTATTCACATAGTTAGCTTGTTTAAGAAAGGTTGCGTAGAGTTAGTGTTATTCCTTAAGAGTTTCCTGCAGTCACCCAACAGCTAAAAAATGTCGAAATTTGCAGCAAATATTGGACGCCCTTGACGCAGGACGACGACATTGTTAAGCGGCTGCCTCGGCGTCGCTGCTGCCTCACAAGCTGTGGCCAGGCGCAGGCAGCAGCCGCGGCTGATACTGCTGCTACTTCTGCTACCAATAACTATAACAGTAGCAGCAACAACAACAACAATAACAACAGCAACAGCAACAACAATATCACCTCAAGATGCTGCTGCAACAAGGACGACGACGCAGCACGCTGGGCTATCCCGTGGCGCTGCTAGTGGCGACCATGGCGCGTACAACACAACTAATAGTATTCCAGCCTACAACAACAGCAACAACAATTACGACATTAGCAACAACAACGCCAGCGACAAGGGCAATGCAAGCGCCAGCGATGCGTTCGCCGAAGGGGATGCTGAGCAGATGCTGCCACAGATTCCGTCGTATATACGCACAACCGCCATGTTCTTCTGCATAATCATAATGCTGCTGGGCGTCATCGGGAATGTGATGGTAAGTTTGGTGATTGATTGATTGACTCACCAAATGCCTGTGACATACTGACTGACCAACTGAATGACTGCTGTGTGTAGATGGACTGACTGCTAGCTGCTGAAGAATTGAGTGACTGACTGGCTAACAGATAGATAGGCTGCCTGACTGACCCATCGATAACCTGACTAATTATCAGACCATAATGTATGGACCGTTTCTCCATTCCCTTCGCAGGTGCCCATTGTTATAGTGAAGACAAAAGATATGCGCAATTCCACAAACATTTTCCTCACCAACTTGAGCATTGCCGACTTGCTGGTGCTGCTCGTCTGCACGCCCACCGTCCTCGTCGAGGTGAACACACGTCCCGAGACGTGGGTGCTGGGCCACGAGATGTGTAGGCTCCGATCAATTTATCATTTTGTTTCGATAATATTGAAGTTTCTTTGGTCTACAGGCAAGGCTGTGCCTTTCGTGGAGCTGACTGTGGCACATGCCAGTGTTCTCACCATTCTGGCCATTTCCTTCGAAAGATACTATGCCATCTGCGAGCCATTGAAGGCAGGATATGTGTGCACCAAGGCCCGTGCGATTCTCATCTGTGTCCTTGCTTGGGCCATTGCTGCGCTCTTTACGAGGTAAGTGTGGGCACTCTCTACCTTTCCCATCGGCTCGCTTACAATAATTCATATTTTATCATTATTATTGAATCTGTCGAGTTTCGTATTCTTAACATTTTCTCTTGCATGTCTCTATATTGCTTCTGCTTGGCCTATTTATATAATATACTTGTATTAACAGCAATACTAAAGCCAATTCCATTTCCATTTTCATTAACGTTTCCATTTCCCATTTATGGGCGCTGTGTCTATGCAGTCAGGCATTAAGTTCCATTTACTCATTAATTATAAGTGTCAATCGCGGCCATTTTTAATGTTTTGTGTTTTGTTTTCCATTCGGCCTTTTCCTCTGTCCTTTTCATGGCACTGCACTGGGTATCCTACCTTTTCGTCACGAAATGTAACCAAACACATAACTATAGCTGAAGTGAATTCTTCTTAGCCATGTAAATAGTTTCAATAAAAGATCTATTTTATAATATACTCGTAATATCAAAGTCGGAGAAATCTTTGTTAGTGTATTCATTATTCGATGTGACTACATCACCAGTTGCTACTGCTGGGGTCTGCTTCTGCTCTTTGTTTAACTTCGACTTCGACTTCTCCATTTACATGCTAAGCATTGGCAGTTAGTGTTACGTCTCACCCCGTATACCCGGCTTTCTTCTCATTCCTTACGCATCCTCGCAGTTTGGTCTTGGGGTCTTCATGATTTTTTGTTTCGGCCTCATTCAGCTTGTGACTGCCCATTGTGCCCCATTGGCTGTCATTATCTGCCCGCTGTCATCTTTAATAAGCATCCGGAAATGTGGGCTATCATTGAAGAATTTACATTTCATTGACACTTTCTGTTATTGCGGGCGTCCAAAGGGACGGTCAACGACCCTTTTTAATTTCATAAATCCTGCAGCGCAGCGTGTGTACGTGGGCGGTAGGTGGTGGGCGTGGCTGTTGGAGGCGCCTAGCGCCCATTAATTAGGCTGTCCCAATACGCCCAACGTCCAGAGGAGATGCAAGCACAATTATTCCGGCGTGTACGAGTTGAGTTCGCTTCTTTTCTTGACTTATCTGTCTCTCTCTTATCTCTCTCCTTATCTGTCGCTCTCACTCTCTTTCTCTCTCTATTTATCTATGGGTATTTGTGTTGATCTATTTCGCTGTGTGTCTCTGTTTGTCTCTCTCCCTCTCTCTCTCTCCCTCTCTCTCTCTCTCTCTCTCTCTCTCTCTCTCTCTCTCTCTCTCTCTCTCTCTCTCTCTCTCTCAGTTAATCTGTCCTATCTCTCTCTCTCTCTGGCTGCACATCCATGACTGATTTCATTCTCTTTTTGTGTTGTTTCATCTATGTATTTTTTTATCTTCCTTATTCCATGTGGTTGTATCGGCACATATGACACATATCGTAAGACTGATTTTCTCTTTTTGTTTATCAATGTAATTTACATTATTCTTCTCTCTATTTCTCTATCATAGAGAGCCCCACTTCCAATTCCATATTTCTCTCTCTTTCTCTCTCTCTCTCTGATTCCATGTCTCCAGCATATATTTCGTTACCTTGCTTCACGCCCCTCAACGTGATTTCTCTTCCTCTCTCTCGCTCTCCAAATATCTCTCTCTCTCTCTCTCTTATAGCCCCATACTTTGGGTGGCTGAGTACAAGCTGGTTGAGTATATTGATGGATCATCGGTGCCCGTTTGCCTGACGCAAGCGATTGGCGTATCGACCGTCGGTTTCTTTCTGATGACTATTTCCGTGTTCTTCGTGCTGCCGTTCCTCATGCTGATTGTACTGTATAGCATCATTGCACGGAACCTTATCTCCAACCAGGGCGCCATGCTGCGTGCTCGACCCACCAAGCCGGAGTTGAGCTTAAAGGCGCGCAAGCAGGTAGTGCTCATGCTGGGTGCTGTGGTGATATCCTTCTTTATCTGCCTACTGCCCTTTCGCCTGCTCACGCTGTGGATCATACTGAGTACGGATCAGGCGTTGCACGACATGGGCCTGGCTCGTTATTACAGCTTACTCTACTTTTGCCGCATCATGCTCTATCTCAACTCAGCCATGAATCCCATACTCTACAATCTGATGTCCACCAAGTTTCGCAAAGGCTTCGGTCGTCTTTGCCACGACGTGGGACAAATGCTCTGGCAGTTGCTCACTCTGGGAAGCAGGCGGCGCAACGCAAGTGAATCACGTGGCCAACAATCCACGGGCTCGGGCACCAACACGAACTCCTCGAATACAACGGCTGCCACAAACTCGAGCATCTTGTCACGTAGCTCGAATCGACGCAGCAGTGAAGAGATTAGTCGCACGCGTTTAAAGATCGAGCTTCACTTGCCCTGCGGCAGCGAACTGGAGGCCATGGCCATGCTTCAGCATTCCACGTTGCGTAGCAAGCGACGTCCGAAGCAGCAAATCAGTTTCGATGAGGACACAGGCCAAGCAGTAGCAGCAGCAGAAGCGATGGTCGAAGGAAATAAAGGAGCAGTAGCTCGAGCTGTGTAGGCAAGAAAAATAGTGTGTAACCCGTTGGCACTTACGCTTCACTTAGCTGGCAAGCCACGCCCATAATGGATGCCATTGAAATCGTTGACAGGACCCAAGCTCAATTCTTGGCAGTTTCTTTCCATTCACATATTTCCGCACACACACAGAAAACAATCAATTTTTCGAGCTATTAAACTCGAATGAATGTGCCAAAGATAAATAACAGCAACGACAGCCAAAGCGGGATACCATTGAGATTGGGGCGGGGGGGTGGCGTGGCAGAACTATTAACTGGCATGTAAAAAGCAAAGCAAATGGAAATTTCTCTATATGCGTTTTGCGTGCCCATCAGCACGCCGGATAAACCTGATTTAGTTGTATTGAAATACGCTCTCCCAGCAACTCGTTTTTTTGGTCCACCCCAAACCTAGAGACTTAGTGTTGCCTACTTTGCGGTGAAATACAATTCAGCAATGCACTGCACTATGGGGAATTTTGCCGTTTTTCGGGTATTTAGTCATTTTTGCGAAGTATGAAAATTTATAATTTTTTTATGTTAACATCTTAATAAAACTCCAAACTTTAAGGTACTGTACCCAAAATGTTGAATAACAGTCCACTGTTAAGCCTAACAGCTGTTAAAGTCAGCTGTTATCTTCGAAAAGCATTTGCCTTCAGCTTACAATTTGTGTTAGCCGATTTTCAAATCATCGTTATTCAATGACCAGACATTATTTTTGAGAAATTTAAAAAGGATATGAATTTTTAGGGCTTCTACTATGCGTTGGCTTAAAAACCAATTGATGTTTGAACTTATTTTAATCATTTATTGTATAATTAGCAAATGTTGTCAAATTTCATTTCTTGTAAATAAAATTAAACTTTGCAAAGACATATAAAACAGCCACCAGGGCGCACCAGTGTAATTCCAATTGCATGTTATAGAGTAATCAATTGGGATCTTAGTGCCTTTGTCTCAATGTGCACTTTTGCGCACAACCGGCGCAAATCAATTTTTAGCAGGTGACTATGAGCTGACCTGTGTGATATTTGGCTCAATGAAAAAGGCAACTCTAACCAAGAAATAGTAATTGTGATTTTGAAACTAAATAAGACTAATATTGATTCAACTTATAAATGATATTAAAAAAGCAAAAGCCGCTTTTTTTGCCAAAATATAAATTACAAATGGAAGAAATGCAGCAGGAACAAAAACTAGCTGACAACTATGAATGACTGCCTATGACAGCAAATGTTTATAAAAATAATTGTTCATTTGAGGCAGATTATGGAAAGTACTGTTCATCCTGTAGGCTTTTTTGGTAAGGAAGCGTCTGATTTGCCCAACCAGGTCTATAAATCAGACTAATTTCATCATGCATGAGAGCATGAGAGCAGAATCCATAATTTCGCTGATGGTTTTTAACAATGGATACATCTGATCAGATTATTTCTTCGGCAAATCTTTAGAAAAGAGTTTGAAAGCATAAAGGTCGCTGTCTAATGAAGTTGTACGTATTGTATTATGTAAAGTTGAAGGCACAATTAAATCAGTTGAAGAACCCGAATTTTTTTAGCGGATCAATATTTCTGGCTGATTTGGAACTCGAAACTGAAGAAAACTAATTTCGATTTTATGAAAGTTCGATTGTTTTCAATTAAAATTATTATTTTAAAGTATGAACAAGCAAAATTCTTAAAAAAAAAAAAATTTTAATACAAAATTTTAATAAATTTTTTTTGGGTGGGCGGTGACACGCCCATTTTTCTAAAATATATTTCTGATGGTATACATATTAATAATACAAAAACCGGATCAAAAAATCTGGCTTAGTTTTTAAGTTATTAATTAATACCCGATAATTTGGATTTTTCCCCATAGTGCACTGCTCGCATGTGAACACACACACATACACAAACGCATCTATATATATATACATGTACTTACCTTTTATAGTAGAGGTGACCAATTTGTCAGTAAATAAACAATTTTTGTATTAAAACTAAGCATATTTGTTTATTCCTTTGCAATACGTCGTCCAATTTTTTTTCTGATTTGAATCTGCTCGAATATTTGTAAATACAGTGCTTATCATAATTACTTTATCATAATCACTTTTAATCCACTTAAACGAATCGGCTGAAAATTTTTCCCAAATGGCATATTCCCTCAAAATCTTCAAAAATGAGTAGTTCAATATTTCAATTATGAATGGCAAAAAACTTGTTCACTTAAAATTAAAGATTTAATAACGATTTCTGAAAAAGGAGTAAAAAACAAAGGAAAACAGCACCATTTGCTGTATCAAAATTGTAGCCCATATTCATATTTTGGTAAAAAAAATCCGAATTCGTTGCGGATTGATGGAAAAACTAATATCAATACTTAGTCCGGCCTCCATTTGCCTTAGTTAACTCAAAAATTCTCATCCTTATTGAAACCACTAAATTTAATAAAAGGTCCTTTTCGAAACTTGGTCATTCATTTAGAATTTGCGTTTTAAGATATCTAACTGTTAAATATGGAATGAGACTACTATCCGGAGTCAAAATATACTCTTCACTGTTCATTCGGCTCGATACAAACTTATATTCCAAGGTACCGATTGAACAAAATGTACCCCAAATCATGACGGAGCCACCTCCAAAGTCTGTTCTTGAAAAAACATAGGATCCTCTCGAAATCATGCTAATAAGAATCAAGCCCATAAGGACCATCAAGGTTAAGGTTAAGGTTAAGGTTAAGCTTCTTCCCATCAGAAAATATGACCTGTAAGGGTAAAAATTTTTTAATATACTATAAGCCAAAAGACGATGATTCAAACGCGCGTATGTCAGATCGGTGTCAGTATGTCTTTCGGCAAAATCAAGTCGAGCAACCTTGTGGCGACTTAGCAACTTTGGTGGTTTGGTCAGTTTAGATCGCTTTATGATTCCTGAGCTCTTAAGTACTCGCCAAACAGTCATCGCTGACATAGATTCGCCCACATGTGAGGCCAAAGCTGTACAAGCGGTTGCTGGCTTTCTTAATAAGTTTGCGTTTATCGTGTGCAATTAGGAACGGTTTTCACCCATTACGTTTTCTTGATCCTTATTCTTCGGGGTTATCCAAAAAAAAATTTAATTACACTTTGACTTCTTTTCAAAATTCGTAAAATACTCGAAATTTACCTAATTACAATGTCTGTAAAGCCAAAAGTCTGTTCCGCACTTAATAAACTCAAATTTGCGACAGTGGGCTATATATATGATACACAAAAATGCAAGCAAAAATGCTAGTACATAGCAAAAGTTAACGGTTCTTTCTTAGTTTTCCATAAATTGAGCAAAAATTTTGATAAAATCTACTGAACATGCTCCAGTCTATAAAGTGCTGTAAAATTTATTTTTGAAAAACCTTAAAAATATTGTTACAACGGGCTCAAAGTTTAAGTTGCAGGGTGTTGCGTGCTGTCTGATAACGAGCTCTGGTTACCTAATTTAAGCAAATTGTGATATTTACTACTGCCTAAAAAGATTATCATTTGAATATAAGCCTTTATTATAGTTATTTTTTATGACTGCCATTGATGCATAACTTTCACTTACATATGTACGTCTTCAATCGAGTTAAGGAGCATTCACTGTGGCTTGCAATAAGTTTGCTTGCGCAGGGACTTCCTTTTACATTGGAAACTTCGTAAGTTTCAAGTATGCCCTAGCTTTCACATTAAATCTTGTACATATGTATGACAGTTATATGTGTGTATATAGATGTGTATAAACAACTGTAGAACAGACGTTTCCGTTTTCGTTCATTGATTGAATTGACTGCCGACAATTTGCTCAAATAATATATAGCTTTATGGACTTTGTTTTTGAATGCTCAAAGTTTTCAGACATCTTTATCAGCACATAGATACATACATATACACATGATTATAATTCTTGCAGTCCCATTATTGCCATCTCCAGCTACAGTGTGGAGCCTTATGGGGATGGCACAGATGCCCCTGTTTGCACCACGGCCGCGGATGGCTTTTGGCCCATCGTCTACTTTGTGGGCACCATTACACTCTTCTTCTTTCTTCCCTTTGGCATCCTAGTGGTGCTCTATGCAGCCATCGCGTACAAGTTGCTGCGTCCAAACAGCGCATTCCACAGACCCACCTCGCCGCAGCTGCAGGCAAGCCAACAACAACAGCAACAGCAGCAGACGTCTAGCTCAAAGGGCAGCAGCCATCAGCAGAGCAATGGAATGAGGAAGCATCGCAAGCAGGTGATCTTCATGCTGGTGGCCGTGGTGTCCAGCTTCTTCGTCTGCCTTTTGCCCTTTCGCGCCTTTACCCTGTGGGTGATCACAGCCAGCGCGGAAGATGTGCAGCATCTGGGCATTGCAGGCTATTATAATCTACTGTATTTCTCACGCTTTATGCTCTACCTTAACTCGGCCATGAATCCCATACTCTACAATTTGATGTCGTCCAAATTTCGCAGCGGATTTTGGCGTCTGCTGCTGAGTTGCTTTGGCCAGCGGTCGCATCATCATCATCATCATCATTATCATGGATATTATCATTATCCCACTTTGGCCGGACGCAGTCAGCGGAGGACCACGCATTGCCAGGACCAAGGGGCTAGTGGGGAGGAGGATGGTGGCACTGCTCTCAACGCGGGTGAAGCTCAACGGGTGCGCCGCACACTACGCCGCGAAGCCACCTTTCTAATCAACTCCATATCCACGTCGTCGGGCACTGAACGCAACACTTCCTCCACCTGGCGCAGCAACAGCCTCTCCACCTCCATAGGACTAGGTGAACGAGAGCGGGAGAGGGACCGCGAACGCGGGCCCCTTGGAGCCGCTATAATTGGCACCACCGCTGCCACAGTTACCACTGCCTGTCTGCATGAGCGAAGCGCTAACAAAATCTGAACTCAAATGGTATTTAGTTGAATTCAAGCACATTTAGTCCATAGTCATAGTTTATAGAAGAAATTTTATTTGTAAAGACTGAAGTACCTCAGAAGAAGTCAATAAACGTCTAGAAAAGATTTGTTTTTGAAATCAAAGATATCTAATCCTGCCAACTTGGGCATCACTCTGAAATTGGGTAAAGAATATACAAAGTAAGGCCATTCAATGTTCAAGTAGTCTTTTATCGTAATAAAGTGGATATTCGAGTCAAGTTTCTAAAATACACTTGACAATGATATCAAAATTTTTAATGCCGATCGATGGGCTTTATGCGATTCGAAAAATTCAGATAAATAATATCTGCATCCGAGCTATGCAATGTTCGCGATGATTTTTTCGGATTCGAATATTTTGAAGTCATGGTGAATTGAATAAATAGACTTTAGACTCAATATACAGTGACTTAGGCAAAAAGACAGATGGAATATTTTTCTTCAAAGCCACAGAATCGTAAGTCCCCGCCATAAATATGTTTCGTCTTATGAAATAAAATGAAATGCTTATGAAATTTTATTAAACATCTCATGGTCAATGTTATCATCATCAAATATTAAACTTTATATATGTAATTATATATATATATATATGTTTTTTATTATTATTTTATCTGCCTAAGGAAATCCTTGTTAATTCCTGTCGTTAATTCTAGTAAATTTTTATCCTTTTCTTGATTTACATTATAATTACAATATGACAAACAGGCGGCGGAATAGTTAAGATGACGTGAGGATATGAACTACATATAGCTGGTAACTACACATAACTACATATACGGTCTAGACTATAAGAAACGCAGTTTTTGTTTGCTCTTTTATTTTTGTTTTTGTTTTCAATAACGTGTTTGTGGATATAAGTATTAATAGTAATCGGTATCGCTATCGCTATCGCTATCGCCATCGTTATCGGTATTGTTTTGCGCTGCTATGGTAGGTAACTCTTAAGTTTAGTTTAAATTTAGATTAAGTTAATTAATACACCAGTTTTTAAGTTTTTTTTTTGTATTTTTGCACTACTTATGAACATAACTATAGAAACAGAATGCTAATAGTCAGAGGGATAAGGGTAGTACATAGCAGAATATATCCAGTGTGTTTGTGTGATTTAATTACGAAAATTGTGAACTGCCGTATCAAAGAAAGGACCGCTTTATCTCATACTCTTCAATACTCATCATTATAGTTATTATAATTATTATATAATTCCATTCCTTGTTTTATTTTATTGTTATGATTTGCATGTTTATTATTTTTGCCGTGTTTTTTGTTTTAATTTATTATATTTAAATTTTGTTTAATTGTATAATAAAATAATGATTCACAATCAGAGTTATTCAGCAGCAACCAGATCTGGTGTTCTCCACTGGACGTCCCTGATCGATTTTCACTTTGCTTGCATTGTCGGTTGCGCTGGACGGCGGACCGACACGATTCTTAATCTCGGCAGCCATCGTCATGAATGCCTGCTCTACATTGGTGGCGCTCTTGGCCGAAGTTTCAAGGAATGGAATGCCTAACTGATGTGCATACTCCTGCAAATGTAACGAATTATAGAATAATCAATTGCTTTCACAAAGTTTCAGTAGGGAATATTCAGTCTTACCGCAGCTGTTGTATGATCAACAACTTTCTTAGTGGTTAAATCACTTTTGTTGCCCACCAGCAACTTGTTAACATTTTCGCATGCATATCGCTCGATTTCTTCCAGCCATTGCTTTACATTATTGAAAGATTCCTGGTCCGTGCAATCGTAAACAACAATAATGCCGTGTGCGCCACGATAGTATGACGATGTGATAGTACGGAAGCGCTCCTGCCCAGCAGTGTCCCACTACAAAGTATATGATTTAATTTTGATTTACTCTCTGCATTGGCTGGCGCACTTACAATTTGCAATTTAATCGTTTTGCCATCCAATTCTATGGTTCTAATTTTCTGTAAGAAATAACGGGTTGAGTATCATATATTTTTTGGTGATTACGAATGTGGTAAGACTTACAAAGTCCACGCCAATCGTACTGATATAGCTCTCTGTATATGTGTCATCGGCGAATCGAAGCAGCAAACAGGACTTTCCAACGCCGGAATCGCCGATCAACAGCAGTTTGAAAAGATAATCGCTGTAAAAGCAAAAATGTGCGTTTTACTCAAGGTATATATTTCAACATCATATCGTTTAGCGCAATAGCTCTATTATAATTGCTTATCTTATCGCGTAAAACCTGCCAATTATCATTGTTTGACAATATGTTACTCTCACGCTTCACTACGAATGCAGCTGCACCTACAGTGAAAGTTCTGTAGAGCGAAAGTGAGTTTTGTGGTCTTGTTTTTATTTGTGACATTGCTATGGGACAAATACAACTTATTTAATTGTTATACATTTTATAGATAAATAAACAAAATAGAAAATAAAAAAGCATTTTATCATAGTCTTACTAGAATTATATTAAGACACAAATCGATTTCCATTCAATTGTATGTAGAGTTCCTAAAATTTTAAAACTCGTTTGTCAAGTTTAAAATAAGATTTACGCTAATATAAAAAGAGAAACCCATTGGGCTGTGGTACAAATTCTCTTTTGAAGTTGTAAGGACAAAGTTTGAATTATGAATAATAAAACAAATAAAGGAATATTTCTCAATTACGTGTGAACAAATCAGAGAATTTCAAGTTCAATTACAATGAACGAAAACATAAAACACTCAACATAGATGGGAAATTGATTACGTAGCAGCAGCAACAACAGCAGCTACAGAAAAAAAAACAACACAGCAACGGCGCAGCGTAAAGCAGTCAAACAACAACAATGTGTACACAAGGAGGGGGTTGGAGACGCTGGGCAGGTGACTCATCCGCCCCACAAATCAGCAGCGCAGCCAAAGCTGACATAGAGGCAACGACAGCAGTAGCGGGAGACAGAGACAAAGGCAAGGGCTTGCGGGTTGGCTGGCTAGCTAGCTGGCTGTCAGCAACATTCGCAGCCACTCGAAACAACAACTAAAAACGCAATCAGAAAGCTTGATTTTCGTCACTTGTGTCACAATTATTTGAAACACTACTGTCTACAAATATGTATGCTATATTTGTTTGTATTACATATATAGTTTCTATCCCAATTCAAAATCGTATGTTGTTTTTAGACAATGCCATTAATATTCAGTCAAATTAATCGTTTAGAGGGTGTGGGGCCGCGGCAACTACCAAAGAGTCGTCGTGGACGTCGCAAAAATGACGTCGCAGAAACGACAAAAGAATAAAAAAAAAAAGGTGACCAGTGCTGCTTATGGAACGCGGATGAGTACAAGGTTTTTCATTGTACATATCAATACATCTCAATTACGCGCAATTAACTTACTATTCTGGATTCATTGATGACATAGTTTTTAGTTTCGGGTAGTTTTCCTGTTAAAGATTTACTATTTCTTGCCACGAACGAAATATTCGATTTCGTTTGAGCTGCTCGGTTAAAACTGGCGAGTCTGATGGATGTATCTTATTTCGATTGGCGGCCTTTGTTGTGATATAACACGCACTGTGCACTGTGTACTCCAAAATTGTTTATTTTTCTAACTTCTATTTGTATTTATTGCAACGAATTTAAAGGAAATTCGATAATTTCCAACAAATTCGACAGCCGAGAACGAGAACAATGGCGACTGAAAAAATGACGAAGTGGCATTAGTGTGGCAGAGTGTCGTCAGTTGTACCAGTAAAGTGTTGAGTAACGTAATAACCAGGGCTGCATCAGCCAGTGCTATCAGAAATCTCCTTTGTGGGCGGTAACCACCAACAAATATACATACTCACAGAAATATCTGTACGTTCGTTTGTATGTGTTTATGTATATTAATGTATGTATATGTACTCCACTATCAGTAATGCTGATTGGAATATTCTTTAATACTTGCATCTGCATATAATCTCTTATAAATCATTGGACTCTAAACATAAATTTTTTAACATTTGAGAGTTGTTTTGCTTGCATATATAGAACACATGTAGATATATAGTATTACAATATTATAATATATTATGTGAAGATTCGATAAGCGGGCAATGGGGAATGCATCATTTTAGTGCGTGGAAATCTGTCTATTCCAATGAGTTTAATGTTAGCAGCTGTTTGAGCACTTTTGTCTGTGAGGTCTCGCGTATCTCGCCAGCCAAAAACATCTCATCAACGACACTATACACCTTGTAAAAATTAAATACAAGATCCAACTCGCACACATTATGGAAATACTCGTTCAGCACCTCTACAAAGTTATGTATGGCCTCCAGATAGCAGAGATTATTGTCGTTGACGTCCACGCAAATGCAAAAGTAGAGACCCGCATAGCGTCTATACACAATTTTGAAATTACGAAACTGCAAAAGATGCACAGTACGTTAGTCAGTAGAATTGTAGGTGTATCAATTAAAAATATATTGCTATTACCTCTACAAAGTTAGTGTGCTTAGCATCTCGAACTGTGACCACAGCGTGCACCTCTTCGATCAATTTTTGTTTTTCGTCGTCATCAAAGTTCATATACCACTTGGCCAGGCGAGTTTTGCCTGCACGATTTTGTATGAGTATAAATCGGATCTGCGCACATATTAGACGACTGAATATTCATACTCAGATTGATTATAAATATTAAGCTTACCATTTTGGAGTATGTGTATAGGTAATTACTTAAGTAACTACACTGCTATTTACAATTTTCAGCTATGGACGCAGCGAATATATGATTATGAGTAAATGTGTATCACTGTTGCCAGGGCTGCAGCAGCTGCCGAACAGCTGTTGAACGTGACCAGTGCTGTCTAACATAAGCATATACACGTCAGTTGGCAACACCAATGATTTAATACCATTACGACGTTTTCACTTTTTATACATATTTGTTTAGGGCCGAACTTGAAGCTAGTCATTAACACCTCAATTACCAAATAATGTTGACGTCGCGCTTTAACCTTTGGTCACGTACTCAGTTGCTGCGTAAATGCAGCACCATATCATTGAGTCAACAGAAGCATGCGAATATCGAAATACATGATCCTCTCCAGGCGCACGCCTTAAAGGAGCAATGTATCCTAGTGGACGAGCAAGACAAACCCATCGGTGCTGCTACCAAGGCCGACTGCCATCGTGTGCACCCTGGAACAGGCGATGTTAAGCTGCACCGCGCTTTCAGTGTGTTTCTATTTAACTCCAAAGGCGAGATGCTCGTACAAAGGCGCTCCGTGCACAAGGTAAGGATTTCGAAATCTAGATTAAATCTCATTAATATTAATGACCTGCCCATTTCAGATTACATTCCCAGACACATATACAAATGCTTGTTGTAGCCATCCATTATATGACATTGAGCAAGAGAGACAAGAATCGAATGCTCTGGGCATACGTTTGGCGGCACAACGACGCTTGAACTACGAGTTGGGCATACCCACGAATCAGATTGAACCAGATAATTTTAACTACTTAACGCGCATTCACTATGCAAACACGGGGGACGGCGTCTGGGGCGAGCATGAGATTGATTATATACTTTTCCTTCAAAAGGATGTAACTTTGAAGCCCAATGCCAACGAGGTTAGTGAGGTGCGCTACCTAAAACGAGAAGAGATCGACGAGGCGATAGCCAAGTTCAGTGCCCCATTGACACCTTGGTTCGCCTTGATACTGCGTCATCGGCTTAAACAATGGTGGGATAATTTGCATAGACTGAAGCAGTTTGAAGACTTGAAAAACATTCAACGCTTTTAAAAGCAAAAATATTGCTACAATCAAACCAAAAATATATTTGTTGGAACCTCAGTTTTGTTATACCCTACTGAATGAGGATATTATAGCTATAGCATGAAATGTGTGGCGCATGAGAGATACCTCCACAGGCATAGTCAAATTATATCTATACATCTATCTGTTTCTTTGCAAACAGCTGAAATCATAAACATAAGTCGAACCGATCGAATTGTATTAATTATTAACATTGGAAAGCCTGGTATTTCAAAATATGTGAAATATAAATTCTCATCAAAATCGAATTGCTACATTAAATAGCTGCCGTAGAAAATAGAAAGTATGTTTTTATATAACATAGAAAGGCAAGTTTTTTATATATATAATATATATATACGTACTGAAATATATTGCATGAAAGGGTATTCTATTGTCAACATACACAAAAAACTGCTGTTTTGTAATTCATTTAAATTCGCTTTGTTTTTATTCAAATGGAAAATAGTGTGTGTGTGTGAGTGAGCGAAGAAGGAGCATAAAGTGATTTTCATGCACCTCTATTAGTTGATCAGTTCAGAGTACAACGTATATAGAGCATCACATATATGTTTGTTGATAAATGTATGTAAGTTTAACAAAATATAGTTTGTTTATATATATATATATATATTGTGTAGGTATACTCATAGCACTAACTAAATGTGAATATTATATAAATATTTAGCTCATAAAATGATCACATCACGTTTACCATAATAATCATCATCATCATCTTCACAACGAACAACAAAATAAATATTTACAAAAGTATTATAAAACTAAATGAAACACCTACAAGGTTGGTATACAAAACAGGAACCCTAAATAAATAATATATCTTAAGAATATAGACAAAATATTGTATGAAAAAACACAATGAAAATAACTAAGAGCTGCAGCATTTTAACAGTCACGAAGCGCACGCTTCGTATGGTGTGAAACAGAGGAGAACAGGTGCAAATTGAGTTTGCGTATCAGACAATACCTCTGCTTCACTTGGCACCACCTTGGCACCGAATTCGGTTGTAAACAAAGTCATTGCTTACCAAACAACTTAAAGTTACAAAATTTTCACGTAAACAAAAATTCGCAGCTATAATATAAAATATAAAGGAGGGAGAGTTATGAAGTATTTCTTGCAAGTCGCATGCGAATGCGTCGTAGTTATGTGAGTTTGAGTGTGGAGTTCGCTTGCGTATGTATGTGTTCTCAGGGTTTAGCACATCCTGAATTCGTTTAGAGTTTAAGGCACATGGTGTGAGTCTTTCGTGTGAATCTCAGGCTCGATAAATTATGTATATATTAAGCTTGCACCATTCTTAGGACAAGCCAAAGAGCTTTAAGGCATTAAAGGCAGTGGCCAAGGCGACCTCGTCCGGTGTTTTCTTCATAAAAGCAGCTATCATTTCCACAATTGCTGGCAAGCTGCAGGGCTCGTTGCGTTGAAAGGTGCAATATCTAAAATGTATACATAAATATAAGTTTAATTTAATTTCTTTTTAAAAAGAGTCCCACCTGTGTAAATACAACAACGAGCGTTCTGTAATGCCACTCTTTACATGCTGAGGTAGCTTTGACGCTCGAGTATTGGGATACATAAATGGAGCATCGGTTTCCACCAGCAGCCTGTCCAATGGCAACGTTCCATTATCGAGCAAGCGACGGACACCTGTATCAGATTTATCCTTGCACAAGTACCCAGTTAAGCTGATATAGAATCTGCGATCTAGATACTTGAGTGCCTCCTCAGCGGTGCCCATGAAGCCTCTGATGATAACTGGCGGTAGATTCTCGAATCTGCAATGAGCAACAATGAGTATCAACACATATTATAATATATATATTATTATAATAGATATTTGATCATCATACTTGTCGAGTATTTCGAGTACATCATGCTGAGCCGATCGCTCGTGTATCAGCAGAGGTTTCTTTAGATGAATTGCCAAGTGCAGTTGCTTGGCAAATATCTGTTTTTGCACATCTGGCTCGGAGAAATCGCGCTGATAGTCCAAGCCACATGGACCAATCGCCACGCACTCCTGCGCCTGTGCAATATGCTCAAAGTCGAACCATGTGGACGGCTCCTCCACAATCGACTTTGAGTCGTGCGGATGTATGCCAGCAGTCGAATAGATAATGTCGGGGTAAATACGCGATAGACGCAACGCTTCCTTACTCGATTTGACCGAAGTGCCGTGTACCATTAGCTTCTGAACACCTGCAATATATAATGTAAATATTATACATATGTACATATATGGTTATGCATGAATGATCCATATTTACACATATTTATAGTTATACATAAAACATATAGTTAAATAATTCTGCATCACGTATATAAAATCTAATAATGCAAATGAATTATAAAATATGCAGATATGAAATCAAAAGATAAGTATGCCTGCACCTTCGGTTATTATTTGATTTAAACAGCGGTTAGTAGGCGGAGCTTTCACTGTACTGGGTGCACTCGCATACGAACATTCTCAAATACATAGGCATTCACGCAAACGTATACATGCACGCACACGCAATAATCATTCACACATGTTGCACGCTTATCGCCTGTCATCCGATTGACCTTCTTCAATGCGTATGTGTGCGCTCTCGATGACCATTTGCCGCACCCAATCATGTCTTATTATTTAAGTTGTCACAATTTTAATAAACAAACCTGCGTCTCTGGCTCTTTGAACAACAGAATCCAGATCACGGCTATACTTCTTGTTGGTCAAATTTGCGCCTACATCGATGACAATAAGGTTCTCAAAGCAATGCTTCATGCTGTCCTCGATGTCTAGTTGCTCTTCTGCCACTGGCGCTACTTGTTGTTGTTGGCGTTCCATAATATATGTATGTATGTAGATAGTAGTGTTCGCACGAAAATAGCAATGACGTAGACAGACAGACGGACAGACAATCAGAGAAGATGTTTTGCCTTTGTGTAATTTAATTAGCTTTCGTTAGCACAGGGCAACCAATGCGGGTATGAGTACCCCAGCGAAAAATTCTCTCTTTTATTGCAATATATAATAAACAGTGACCAATTAAACAATTAACTAATGAAACTTTGCAAATTAATACAAAATAAAAACAATTCCCGACACGAACTACGACTGCTGGCAGATGATATCGATGATAGTAATGCAATCGACTACGAATTTTTAACGATTGCTTTAGATGTGTGCACATATCGATATATCTGTATAGATATTTAAAAATTTTATATAAACATTCGGTATTTTTTTAACGTTTTGGTACAAAGAAACTTTTCAAATAATTAAAAGCATCGGAATAACATATATAAATATCGGCTTAGAATTGTTCTCCCATGGGCTTGATAATTAGCTCATGGATCTGCACATTGGGTGGCGTCTGAATACAGTAGCTGACAGCATCGGCCACATTCTCGGGAAGTAACATGGGCATTTTGGCCACCACCTCGGGAGAGTTTGAGTCAAAGATTTCAGTATCGACAACACCAGGACTTATGCTCTGCAGGAAAAAATTTAGGTCACATTGTATTTCCAAATAATCAGTACAGTACTCACCGTAATCTTAGTCATGGTGCCTTTGTTTTGAAATTCCTGGCGAAGCACTTCGGTGAGTGCAGTGATAGCATGTTTAGATGGTGCATACATGTTTAAGCTAAAGCCTGGAGCTTTCGGTACTTCATGACCAGCTATACTATTGATGATAATCACGTGCCCATCGTTTATTTTGCGACGGATCATGGAGTTGAAGGCCTGTCGTGTGCACCAACTAACGCCCAATACATTTGTATTTAATGTATCTCGCAGATCTTCCCCATTGCCCTCGTCTGTGATGCATACACGACGTATAATGCCTGCGTTATTCACCAACACATCCGCACCTCCCAGGACTTCGTCTATCCAGGCAAAGGAGTCGATTACCTGTTGCTCCACCCTCACGTCACACTGGTGGCCATAAAAACGAGCTGACTGCTCAGTGGGTAGGTCTGCCTTCAGCTGTTGAAGTTTATCTAAACGACGTGCCAAGCCCACAACAACCATGCCCTTTGCCACGAGATCCTTGGAACATGCAGCACCAATACCCGAACTGGCGCCGGTAACAACAGCGACACGATTTATCCAGCGGTTCATTTTTCATTGAATCAAATTCGGATATCCAAATATAACCAACTTACAGCACACTGATAGCAATTATATATTTTTACAAAAATAAACGCTTGCCTAAAGCCGATAACGATAGTACTACTTAAAGTCTCCAAGAATTTTAAACAGCTGCTCATACACTTGCAGAAAAACAACAATAAACAATATATCACTTTATCATTTTGATTTTTGTTTTAATATATTAATATATATTACATTTATTTCTGCTAATATACGTGAATCTTTGGTGTTGTAGTTTATATACGTAAACATATATATTGATATTAATATATATATATATATATATATATATATATATATATATATATATATATATATATATATATATATATATATATATGAATTTATACCATTGATGTTAATACATGTGAATATATGGTTATTGTATAGCTTGATAACATATCGATTCTTGTTTTATTTGTTTGTATATATTTTTGTCATACAATAATATTAAACAAAATCTAACGGGAATTTATGTCATTGACCCCTTTTCTTTCTTCTCATATATTAATTTATTGTAATTTTAAAACATAAAGTTCATTTATAACTGTTGATGCATATAACTTATATATCAATACAGATTTTAGGGCTGTATATAACTATTATGAAAAAATAAAAAAATCAATGTGTGGATCTCATTTATGATTAAGCGCTGGAGTACACCATGCAACGAACCTTTTCCAATTCGATTCGTAATTTTTTGATAACTTTTAAAAAAGAAGTCAAATTTGTTTAATTTTTTGAGTGGAATGGGTATTTGTTTTCTATCAGTTTATTTTGTTTGTTTTTTTTTTTTTTTTTTTTTTTAGATTGTTTTCGTCTACTATTAATTGAAATCAATTTTTATGATCAACTTTTAATAGCTGTTTAAACAGTTATAAAGATTTTTTCTTAATTAAATAATAAAATAAAATGAAAAAATAATATAAATTTAATAAAATTTATATCAGTTTAATATATATATATTTAATGAATACTTGAAAACTAATAGATTTAATAATATAAGACACAAATGATCCCCAACCAGTTGCATAGTGTAATCGTAATAATAATAATAACGACATTTTTTTATATAATTTATATATATAATATATATAAAATATATTATTGTTATGGATATTTATTTATGCATTTGTTGCTGCATTTTAGGCGCTGGGGAAATATTTTATCTTATCTGTTATGCTCGTTCACGAAGTGCCTGTATTTTATATTGGTTTAAGATTTGGTATATATGCAAGTATGCACATATATGTATGTATGTATATCCTCGCTTGATGGCATTTCAGGGTTTCTTTTTATCCATAGCATTTAAACGGGCTGGCTTCATGAAGTTTTGCATTTATAGTTGTAGTATCTTGGGCATACTGAAACTTGAAGCTGTATGCTTATTGTTTAAACTAAATGCTTGATTGAAATAGATTTTGTCAAAAGCGTGCCACGGGAACAGCGCTATATGTTTACTCTTTAACTTGTTAAGAATATATATTTATAATATATATATATATTGTAGTATATACTTTTCATATATTTCTCTTCTGTATATGTATAAATGTTTTGTTTACAGTTATTACTTGACATTTATAAAATTTTGGCTAACAATAAAATTGCATAGTTTTCGTTATGTAAATGTATGTATCAATATATATATTTTAATATATAGATATATATGTATGTTTGTAGCTCCATAGTTATATTGTATAGCTTATTAGTTAGTCATTGTTTAAAATTGTTTTAGTGATCGTATTCGTTATCGGATTGGTGTTTAGAACTCAACGAACTATATTTCGATATTCGATATTCGATTATTGTATTTGTGTGTGATACGTTTAGTGCGAATTCTCGTTCGGACAGCTTTAGTTACCGTTATCGACCTATATTTGATATTTAGAGCTTAGCGAGTTTTGTTTCGATATTTGATATTCGATTATTGTTTTTATTTGTGATACGCTAAGTGCGAATTTCCGTTCAGACAGCATCTACCGACTGCCTCCCCTCTACTTGACTTAAGTATGTAAGTATACTTATCTAAACCGAATAAAATTCAAATTAAATAGTAGCATATTATTATTATATGTATGTATATCAACTGCTACGTAAACATTTCCAATGGTCGACTTTGTGCGCTTTCCACTGCCTACCCCCCTATCTTTGATCTCAATTCTATTCACGTTCTGTTTCTGTGTAAAACTCTAATAAAATGGATTATTGTTGTTTGGTAGATGCATCTGTATGTGTACATATATGTGTTTCTATATATGTGTGTCTGTGTGTGCGTGTGTGTATTGCATATATATTGCTTATTCCAAAATCAATACAAATATATATATTTCATATATATAGATGCATGTAAATATATAAATTGTAAGAATTGTTCATACAAAAATTTAGTAGGTACGTTACTTTAGACCTCGGTGTTTCTCAAATTTGTTTATTTGTTCATTGATACTTGGACACTTGCCTGTTTGTTTGTTTTATTTTTCACTCTTCACTTTTCGTAGAAAATATGTTTACCCAAATAAACGTTTCAGTAGGACTCCCCCAACGACTGCTAGTAAAAAATTGCCAACCCCCCAACACTCAAGTACATTTTGGTGTCTTGGTTCTTAAGCCAAGCAGCATTTCGATATAAATAGCAAAGATGACGAGTATAAACAATCTTAAAAACTGCGTGCCCTTATACTCTATGGCATATTCAAGAGTAGTTTTTGATGCACATATACATATATTATATTATATATGTTCTATTGTACTGATGTGAGTGTGTTTGTGTATATAGAACTATTGGAACACGTATAAAACATCTAAAAACTATTTTAGTTTAGGTGCATTGCGAATAACTCTCTCGCTTCCTCCTTTTCTATCTTTTGCACTTTCTCTTTGGTATGTTTGCCTGACTAAGGGAGCCCGCCCGGTTGTGTAGTATACCCTTGCAGAGGGTCATATCATGTGTCTCTTATCATCTGTATACATATTTATATAAACAGAACTGTCTTAGGAACAATTGCTCGCTAAAAGATTTCTACTTGATTCTCTGATTTGCAGATCGCGTGAGTACATTGTATTTATATTACATCCGATGAAAACAATCTTTTGATAGTGAATTCTTTTGCCATTTTGCTATAATAATGATAAACCATTTCTGCATTTAAGTGGTTACATATCTCTTCATTTCTGCAAGGGTATTCAAACTTTGTCTAATCTAAAATATCTGCGCTTTCTCAGCTTATTTACGATATATTTATGTTTAGCTATCCCCGCTCATTCTGTTAACGAATTGGTCCAACTCATGCCCTTGGCCTCAGTTCACGGCTTCGACTTCTATCACAGTCCCTCTTCCTGCTCCCTCGCTCACTATCCGTTCCATCGACTGCTTCGCCATCTACTCTCCGCTTTCTAATTTTTAGTGTTGATAGCTTATAAAATATATATTTATGAGTATGTGTAGGTGTGAGTTATGTGTGAGTGGGTATGTAGTTGTTTATTTCGCTGTTTTCTACTCATAGAGCTCCACGTTACGTCGGGGCGAGCAGGTGCTATAGCTAAGCTGCGAGTCGGTCTTCTTGAGTATGGAGACATGATGTGTGGGTGCATCTCCCGATCGATTGGTCATAAGCGAGTCCTGCTTATGGAGCAGGCCACGTCGCTGGTCGGCGAACGAGATAACCGAGTCTTGTTTGACCAACTGATGGCGGCGCGGCTCTGGTCGTTGGTCCACAAAGCTAATCACCGAATCCTGTTTGACGAATTTCTGTCGCTTATCCAGCAGGGATGATGACGCCGCTGTGCCAGCGAGGCCACCGATTCCACCAATGCCTCCGATACCGCCGATGCCAGTGATGCCACCTATGCCACATCGACGGGAATCAACGGAAATTGTGTCCTGTTGAGTCAGTGTGGAGTCCACTGAACGTTCCTGAGCGCGACGCGCCTCCATGTACGAAACAATTGAGTCCTGCTTGGAGAGCGAGACCTTGCTACCATTGCTGTCCTGCTGGCAGAGTAGACGCCGATTACCGGAGGCATCGCTACAGGAGCTCTCCTGCTTGATGAGAAACTGGCGAGAGCCATGCGAGTCCTGCTTGAGCAGCATCTGCTGTGACAAATTGCTGTCCTGCTTCATCATCAGGTTATGGCGGCGCAGCGAGTTGTGCTCATAAATGTAGGACACGGCATTGGTCTTCCTCAAGCCCGGACTGCTGGGACTCTTGCGTGAGCCATGTGGATGGTAATGCGAGGACTTGCGAGTGCTCGTAGTGGACGAGGCTATGGCCACATTGTCATAGTATCTAAGTGTGAGGAAAAGAGAAGGAAAGAATGTGAGTGCACTGTTGCGATCTAGGTGAATCCCACTTATGAACCCACCTGAGTCTTCCGCAGCAGCTGCGAGACTTGATGATCGCCGCAAAACCCCTTCGATACTTTTTGTTCACGGAGTAGAGTATGGGATTTATGCAGCTGTTGGAGGATCCTAGCCATTGAGCAAGTGGCATTACCTTCTTCAGTATCTCGAACTCCTCCTGCGATATATCCGAGCCGAATTTGATACGCGCGAAAATCACGTAGAGAGGCAGCCAGGATAACACAAACAATATGACGACGGCCACCAACATTTTGATGACCTTCACCTTGCTCTTCTGCTGCATGCGGTCCAGCTGAGCGTCCTTGGAAAGTTCGCCAGGTATGCTGCGCGTGGAGACCTTGATCCAAATGAGCACATAGCACAATGTTATCAAGGACATAGGTAGCAGATAGCAGGCCACTAAGTTGGCCAGCAGAAAATACAAATTGCCATCGGTGCCCGGTGGCCACACCTCTTGGCATAAATACTGCGGCTGCGTATAGCTGGAGACGAGTGCATCCGAGAAGACCTCCTCGGCAGGCACTAGATCGAAGAACAGCAGCCACGGTATGGTGGTTACCAATGCGATGCCCCAAATGCCGATTATCATGATGCGTGCTCGTCGCTTTGTCATCTGCTTCAATGGCCACCAGATGGCAATGAACCTGCAAGAAAGAATTTTTTAACAGCTGCTACTGTGACGCCCACTCCATCCCCAACGCCATTGCAATGCCGTTGCTATGCCATTCCCCCTCAAATCGGCACCTCGTCAAGGCTAATGGCAATCGGGATGACGATGACGACATGCAAATATCTTAGCCTGATTAATTCGCACACGCAGGATGCCTTGACTGAGACCAGAAACTGCGCATCCTTAAGCCTTTTTCTGCTGACTGCTCGACTTTCCAATCTCGACGGCTCCGACTATTGAACTCCCGTCGCAACACGTGCGCCCCCCTCGCTCAGCTGGAGCTCCCCCATTTTTTACTTGGCCTGCCATAATCAAGCGTAATTTGAATAAGAGCAGCAGTTACTACAGCGGGGTGCGGAGCGGCAGCAGGGGCACCTAGGAGAGTGAGGTGGGTCAGGTCTCATTTTTGGCAGTTTTCATTCGGCTTACTGCTAACCACTTATTATGGCATCCTATTCAATAGACCAGCCACAAGACCGCACTCGTTGCAGTCGGCGCCATTCACAAAATAGAGAGTGCTTGACTGCAAGATATCTAGATGTGCACTGGCTCCAAGTCTATATATGTCTATACTATAACCAATATACCCTTTGTATGCCCTAGTATATATGCCAAATACTTATATCGATGATGGTAGATATTTTGAGATAAATATGAAGTGAGGCAATACTTTCATTTCATTTATATTGTATTTCTTATACTGACTTGTAACTTTGTAGTCCTCCTCTTATGTTTCAAAAACTATTTCTAAATATTAATACACATCGATATAATGGGCATTTTTTTCTGTTCCATACACTTGTTCCATTTCACTTGCAGAAAACAGTATACCCTTTTCGAAACATTCGCAATGGGTTCAGGGTATAATAATTATGGGGCTAGCCACGACTCCAGCCACAATTGCTCAGCCTCTACCAATCTCTCCAGCCATCCTCTACCTCTGTCCCTTGCCCCGTGCTCTAGCACCCATTGTACGTTTTTTGGCCACTTTGTTGTCGTCTGGGCGGGCAAGCGTTTTGCTGATAACGAACACAACGGTAATTCCATTAGGACCCAGCCACAACTTTTCAAAGCCAATATCAAATTGTCATAATGTTTATTTATAGACCCAACTATATATATATATATGTATATGTATATATATAAAGGGAGCTAGATATATATTTAGGTATAGCGATTGCATTAACATAATTTGTCTGCGGGATTTGGTTGCCAGTCTAATTAAGTTTCACGTGCTGGCCAAACATGGGGTCTCCTGACCGATCTGTGACCGGGATAACCGATTATATTCTGAGTTATGGCTAAACGGAAGACGACATTTCTCGTGCTCCCAGGCTGCCGCGACTGAACAAAAGTTTTCACAAAATTATGCGCACAGCAAGTTATTTCCATAAATAAAGAACAAATTTAATAATTGGCACACACATTGGCATACACTCACACACATACATACACACATACACACACACAATCACAGCTCAAAGTTTTGTACTTTTATGACTTTTTCCCCTAGTGACAAGAATCTTGAAAGTTATAACAAGAGGTTACCCGACTACAGCTACCCTGTAGCTTAGTGATTACCTTCTTCATTCCAATCTCTCTCTCTCTCTCTCGCTCTCTCTCTCTCTTTCTCTCCATATGAATTCAAATTGCATCCAGATTGAAAACAAAAACTGTGTATAATATCGTTAATGACCGCTTTCTTTACATACTTGATTCTCACTGGTAATATCAGTGTACCCATTTCCCATTACCAGCTAAAGGGTATTAGCGCAAAAGTAGACAAGACAGATGAATGAGAAATACTTTTTCTGCTGCTCACATTTTAGGGTAACTCGCATGAAAATTCCGGCAAACACAAAAGCCGCACAGTCATTGGCATAAAACTCGAACCCACAGACGCACACACGTTGGCTTATCCATGTGATAATATTTATGTTATGAGCGGATGGGAGCCTGAGAGGCTGAGGATACATATCTATAAAACTAAGAGCCCTAATTAAATAGCATTGGCTAAGCAAGTGATAAGCAAAGATGTGCGTACGCTTGCGTCCAGGACATTGCGTGCTGATTTAAGTTTCATGTTACAGATAATAAATCTTAAATTTCGAATCGTTTTACGAGCGCTCGTAAAATACAAAGAAATACAAAACAACTCAGAACGAGATTGACATGAAGCATGGGCTTGCGCTGCAATACGTGCGGGCAACCAAACGATCAAATGATATAGTGTCCTGCTGTTCTTCTTCTGCTCCTCTCGCTCTTAATAATGACAACAGCAGCAGACGCCGCCTCTGCTGCTGTGCCTGAGGCAGCTGTCGCTGAGAAATTGATATAAATGAAAGCTGCACATAAATGCGGCGCCTCTGTCTTTATCCTGCTGTAGTGCCCCACAGCTCAGCTGCTGTCCTGCTATGCTGTTATCCAGTGGCACGGGCAGTGCCACACGTCAAAACGTTGTCAAAGCGTTTTACTGCCACTTGATAAATCAACTGGCCACAGCATATCTGACTTTATGCGCATAGATTTGAGCTGTCAAGATATCTGTTGTATCTTTTTTATACGCAACACTCCTTGAGTTGCGGTGCTAGCGAAGCTTAGGGGCACCAATGGACAGTATGGGATGCATTGATAATTGAATGACAGCCCAGTTTGATTTATTCCTCCATAACTTTCATTAAAATCTATAGCTATCGATTATGTTAGCAAAAATTGACAAGTTGCATAGTAAGGCTGAGTAACTTAAGCCCTTTTCCTTAGACACCATGGAATGATAAGTTAGAAAGCTGATACGAATTATAAAATGGACAAACAAAACTCAATATAGGGAAATGCTGATTCAAAAACAATGTAAAGCTGAGTCCCTTGAGTGAAGATTCAACTGTTCTCAAAATCTAGGTTAATTTTGTCCTAAGCTGACCACAGGGTATGTACTAGGTGACCTTTTGCAGACCAAGTTTGCTTTAGTGCAGCAGGAAACACAAGGCGAACATTTGACGGAGAGAACGTGTCGAATGCAGCCCAAGGCAAACGCGACAAAATTCAGCAAACATTCTACATAGATAAAAAAAAATGTTTGATTAATGCCAAATACGGACAAGGCGAGCACTGAACTTGATCTTGAGACAGCCTCCGACTCAGACTCCGAGTTAGTCTCAACCTCCGACTCTGGCTGTGACCAGTTTTCCTAGCCGGCTTGCATTGAGCTTGAGTCGGCGTTCACTTTTGCAATTGCAGTCAGTTCTCTCTGGATGCTATAAAAGCAGCACTCGAGTCTCCGATTGACAACAGTTGCAACTCATTTGCTCAGCTTAACAAATCCACCTGAAACACAACAACAAAGTCACATTCAAAATGTTCAAAGTTGTGAGTATATTGAAGTGGAGCTGTGTCTGATGGTGGAGCTGATTCATTAGCTAACAGCGTATCTCTCTTTTGCAGCTGTTCGTGCTCGTCGCTTGCGCCGCTGTCCAGGCCTATGCCCATCCGGGAGTAGTCGCCGTGGCTCCGGTGGTGCACACACCAGTGGTGGCTGCGGCTCCCGCAGTGGTGCACTCACCAATCATTCATCACGGCGCCCACTCGGTGCACTCGTAAGTAATCAGATAGTAAGCACTTGACTTGAATATTACATTAATCTTTTAAAACGCCCACACACTTATCCAACAGCCACGTTGTGCATCATCCCGCCCCTGTGAGGGTGGTGCATCCAGTCGTCGCCAAGCCTGTGGTCGCTGTGCATGCCGTGAAGCCCATTGTGCCCCTAGTGCCAGTGCATCATGCTGCTCCCGCTGTTGTGGTGCATCATTAGAGAGCCTACCCGATTTCCGATACCCGCTCCTAACCCCTAACCCATACCGACCCATCTCCCAGCACATTCCAATACCACAATAAAGGTTCATAGCCACGTAAATTTAAAGAGTTGTCATTTCTTTGTTGGCTCACTTACCTGTCTAGCGACACGGCAATTAAGCTGTAAACCGAAGCCGCGACCGAGACACCCTGTATGTAGGGCACAAACTTACACATCAGCCAGCCCAGCATCCAAGCTGCAAGAGAAAATATAAATAGTTAGAGAAGGGGCGTTTTTCATTGAGCCTCAACTTTGCAATAGCAGGTAACTTGATTATAGCCAACTGCTGAATACGCGCTTACGAACTGAGAGCACGAGGAAATAATTTTTTACGAGCGAACACCTTTTGAATTGAGCAAAATATTGTTCAAAGCGAATATACTCGGCTTAACATCCAGGGCCTGCATCAAAATTATGCTGAGTAACTTTCGGTCATGTCTGCGTCTGTACTCCTGTTGTTGTCCTAGTCGCGGTCGTGGTGGCCGTGGTCATAGTCGGAGTCCTGTTTGCGGTCCTGGTTAGCGTTCAATGCATTATGTTCATGTTTTTGTTTTTCTTTCTAGTCGGTCGTCCACGTCGCCGACATCGTTGTTTGCTGACTGAGATTTATGTTCTGCATATCATTCATAATTTGGTGACAAGTCTCAGATTGCCAAGAAGCCAGCATGAGGCGTTGTTTGCCAACGATGCCAAAAGCACGCAGCAAGCAGCCCTCAGCTGCTGGCCAAGTTAATTTGTATTCCCTTTATTCTATTTGATGAAAGATGGAAGACATGATTCGCACTGTCTATAAATACGCACACATATACATTGACAGTTAAAGAAAATACACTCGGAAAAGAATAGAAAAGATGAGCAGTTCACTTAAATTGGGGATTTCAAATTTTAAATATTTAACAAAACATTTTATAAATTATTAATCAAAAATCTGGATATAGATTAAAACAATCATTTATTGATGAATGAGTTTATTTCAAACCGTAAGACTACCAAATATATCTCTTTCCACTTTCTTTGACGCTCCATTTCACTCACTCAGTCTCACTCATTGTCTCTTCTTCTCTCCACTATCTATTCAAATGAAAAGTTGTCCAAAGCCAATCAATACTTTACACTAGACTCTTTCTTTCAGTGTATAGTGGCTCTGCCTTTGGCTGTTGAGTTATGACTTGAGATGCCAACAGCAAATAACTTAGTCAGACACAAAAGGCTCTAAAATACACACGCACACACGGAGGATTGAAGGAGTAGAGGGGTGGCGAAGGGCGAAGGGCGAAGGGCGTGGCAAGGAATGTGCCCTGTGGCACATGTCATCAAGGTTGATGACAGTGCCAAACGTACTTGCGGCATGACATATCGAATGGCAATTAAAAGGTGCTAATAACCACAAGAACAACCGCATCATTAACTCCGTGCGGGAGTTCAATGCACCAGCCTCAGCCCCACCGCTGACCCCTCTCTGAACCCAGCCACCCACACAGTCAGGGGTCAGAGGCAAGCTGCGCAAATATATGCTCATATGTGGCTTCTGTCTAATTTCCTGTCTCGTCCGCCTGTCTTATCTCGTTTCGGTATATTATGCATACGCGCCGTGCACCGGCGAGTCGGGCCAATAATAAAGCGCAAAATTTAATGTGATTTGGCACATAAAAATATAAATATTATTATTATTTCTGTGCGCTTTGTGTGCGCTTTGACCAAGTCAACACACTCCAGACGACCACTCAAAAGACATGAGCACAGTTGGACAGTTGACAGCTCTGGACAGCAACTTAAATAGATTTTGGTTACTTTTCTCAACTCTGATACCCTGTAATCCATGCAACAAGGCGTTTCATGATAATTCTATGTATATGTTATGTTTCTGTTTTCTACCTACATTTAAGTCAATTACTGAGCTGGCTTGCTTTTGCTCGAAGACTATTCGAATTGTAGACATCAAATTATTTATGATGGATCCTATACAGTATTATAATGGATCAATATACACTTTTGATGAAGGTATCTGCAAGTCGAGCACTTTCACTTCTATCCTACTCGATTCTATTTTTGCAGCTTCAAGTGCAACAGTCTGTGATATATTCAAGTTATATCCGTTGCTTTTAATATTTAGCTATTTATTTTGGCGCTGGCCTTCGGTTTGATATATCGCTTACACAAAAGTTTGTCTTCGTTCAAAACTTTGCCTCGAAGTTTCAATGTGAACGCAATCAAATTGAGCCCAGTCCGAATTGGTGAGCTCTTCTTCCTCTTACTCTCCGATTGGCAGCATATGCTGCTCGAACTCTGCTTGAAGTTTGTATTTATAGGCACTAAGCGGATGGCCGCAGAAAATATTGATGGACTGCAGCTGATAATTCCAATCGATATTTACAGCTTATCACCACGACCTTCGCTCCTGGATGGATGCACTCTGACCCGCAGGCAAATGTCAAACAGCTAAACACAAGCCAAGCCCCTAGGATTGCTGTTTGCAATACCCTTTCGCTAAGGATATACAAATTTTGACAGGCATTGTGTAACATGGTGGATTCTTAATTGAAAGTGCTAAGTTCTGGGACGCATCACCTTAAATACCCTACATAAAAGTGTTTATGGTGAGTATATATTATTCATATTCGTATTCGTTCGTATTCGTTCAACTTAACAGATGTTTAGGCAGTCATGAGGGTATTCCATGCTTCGTCATTTCATAGGTTTTGTCTCCATTTCTGAGCCATGTCAGCGCAAAAGTTAGCGCGAACTTATATCGTAGGCCACGCTAATGGGATTTGGTTTTGCATTGCTGGTAACGCTTCGCTAATTTTTGGTTTGAGTTCTGGGGATCCGTTCTGGGGCCATAAAGTTAATAAAATAATCGGGTGGAACAAATCCGACAATGTGGCTCGTCAAGATTTTGCTTCGATTAAGATGGGCGTGAAATATCCATGGATGGGCGCATAACACTTCAAGAAAATGCGTTATTGTTATGTTTATCGCTGCTGTTGCTGCTGCTGCTGCTGCTGCGTCACGTCCTGCGGTGACTGCTGTCACTTGGTCCTAAATTGAATTGAAGGGCCGCAGGACTCAGGCCAGCAACTAGCACCAATCGAATGCTGTGCCACGGAAGGCACGTAGCATCTAAATTAAAATACAATTGGAAAGTGAAGAAAAATTACTTCATCATAAAGAGCAGCCGCATCGGCATCAGCAGCAATAGCAATAGCATTCCAACAGTGCTCTTTAGCCGCGTTTCGCATACGCGCCGTGAGCCAAGAATATCGCAAATCAGTCGTCGCTATTTAATGAAGTAACCAGCAAACATGACTTTAAAATACGTGACTTGATTCCATCCACGCGACGTGCGAATCGTACAGTCAGCGAACGCTTTATATATGTATGTATCAAATTTAAAATCACTTAATTGAACACATCGTAGGATACCAAAAATATTCTATTTCCATGATTTCAAAATGTGTCGGAAAGCGGATTTAACATTTGCACTATTTGTTGCTAAAAACATTCTTGCATCAGAACCAAGTAGTACAATGATTTATGCTTAACCAATCGTTGTTTCAAAGAGCGATATCATTTATTTGAAATTATTATTTATTTAAAATTAATGTTAATATTTAATTCAATATTGTTAAGGTCTGCCACGGCGTGGGGCAAAACGCATTTTCTATTCCTACATATACTCGAAAATTACAGGTCCTCTTTGGGTATGTTCCCGATAGGCGAAAGCCTATTGTTGATAACAATCCCTTTTTTAGTGAAGGAGAGCCCTACGTATAGTAGTATTGTTGATTAAAATCCTTACTAAATCATATAGGCTCTTAATATATAATTAACTGAAATCGTTTCATTGATAAGTCTTAATCTCAGATTAGACATTAGCTTGACTAAGGACTCTTCTTTTGTGGAAACTCTCGCAAATTCAATGCAATTTGTAAACCACTCACGTAATGATAAGAATTTGGCATTGCTAATGTCTAAAGGAGTCACACAATTGCCACATAGAATCCAATTAGAAAGTGCGCTAAGGACATGCTGGTGTAACGCCTCGTCTCAAGGTAGCATCGCTCGGCAAATCAATTCAATTCGCATTTTATTGGTTTTTCGAAACACACATAAATAAAGGCTCAGCTCAGCCCAGCCCAGGTAAACCACATACACACACACTCACACACACACAAACACACACTCATAACAGCGAGCGAGTTTAACCCTGAAGAGGAAAATATTTAGGTCAATTCATCCAGCCAGCCGCACAGCGAAAAGGTCCTTGAATGCAAAACAACCTTCCATTGCAGTGCTGAGGTGTGCTTAGGTAATGATAGCTCCAAAGCGTAAGAGACCCCCTTGAAGCCTCTTCTGCCCAGAGTCGTGTGCACACACACATAAATACAAATGTATTTAGGCGATAAGAAGTAAATAAACATCATTCCTGTTGACCAAATTCGGTATTGAAAGTGGAAATGGACGCTCTCTTAGCTAAACGTCCTTTCGGCCATTTGCTTTAACGTGCCGCAACTTTTCACAAGTCAAAATGCCAAGCAGCCAGCATTCAATATGTGCCCAAGGGCTGTCGCAATTTATTTATTGTTGTTGCTAGTTGGGCCTATTGCAGTGGCAGCTGCGTTTGTCACTGGGTCTGGGTCTGAGTCCGTGCCTGCCCCCAAGCCCAAGTTAATACACACACACACACAGAGAGACGTTCTTACACACACAAGCAAATGCGGAGTGACCCACTAAGAGCTGGGCAGCCCGCAGCACCCTGCGCCTATGTTGAATTTGTGAAATTAGGTCAGTTCTGTGTCGATGATCCTTCAGGCCACCCCAAACGGCAGCCAGCACGAGAACGAGAACGAGAGCGAGAGAATGGGAGAGTGGGAGAGTGGGACAGTGGGTGCCAGAGAGACAGCGCGAGTGCGCACTAATACACAATGCACCACACAGACACACACACACTCACAGCCCATTCAGTTTTTCAATCGTCTCTTGCCTTTCGTTTCGTTTACTATACCAACTCATCCCCTCTCTCACACTCACTGCCGCGCTCTCTTCTTTTCACTCCCTACCTCCCTCTCTGTCTCTAGCCACCTTTGTGCATGCATGTCTTCGGGTCGAGCAACATTTTCTAAGGCGGGCGCATTTAATTGGCAAACGTTGGCGCCAGCTGCGAGGCTCTAAATGCGCTCAGGTGAATATATGTTGGGGTAGCTACTACTTATACCACAACAACCATACAGGTGGAGTAAAGAAGGGGCTACTGGTGTGAGGTGAGGGGCGCGGGAGTCGTGCCCTGACATGTCAGGCATTGCTATCACTGTTTGATTTCTGAAGGATTTTGATCATTTTTTCATGTCGGCGCCGATTTGCATGCAATTTCTCAGCTGCAAAAGCTTTGCGACAATCCATTTACCCAGTTGCTATTTGACAGTTCACACACGGACACTTAGAGTCTCCACAGACACACACATAGAGCATGCAGGTGATGTCAATTTATTAAAACTAAGCCCTCATAATCACGCGTAACCTCGTTTATTGGGGCCAAATATAGAAAAGAACATAAATATATAAACATATATTCTATAAATATTCCCCGATGAAATTGGCTCATTTACGTAATTATGTTATTGATTTTAGTGGAGCATAATTATTATTTTTCAACAATAAGTTGATAAGTTCATTAAAACTACAGAACCAAGATTCAAGTTAAGCAAAGAAATATTTACATATACATATATTCGACTGCACTAAAATTATAAAACCTAAATAAATGAACATACAAGAAACATAATGAACATAAAAACAAGAACATAAATTAAACACAATGAAGGAATCAACTAAAATTTTTATTGTATAGATCACGAATGAATATAATAAAATACTATTATTATATTTTGTTTAAAAAAGATTAAAAAAAGTAAATTTTAATTAATTAATATAAGTATGATAATACATTTCCCATAGACTTTTGCAAATCTCATATTTCAGTTTCGACCTCCGAAGCATAGCCTTGTAGCCGACTTTCGCCCTCAACCAAATTACTATCAAAGTAAATGAAAAGGCAACCATGTTCGTTTGCTGTATTTGACATGCAACATGGCAGAAGTTTTCAGTTAGATAAGAGAGAATCGGATACGGTTAGATGAACTCATTATAGTCGGACGTACTTCGTTTCCTATATGTACTCGCAAGGCTATAAAAGCTGATGATAATTGCATAACAGTGTACCCTCCGAGGATGGATGGATAGATGGGGTTGGGGCAGCATGTTGGCTAAGAACCCATAAAACATGATGATAATGCACGATAATATTTCAGTTTCATTTACTTCATTTCAGCAGATGTATTTTGCTGGCATTAGCATTAAGAAGAAAGCATTAGGCTTGATGCTCCTTCTCGACAAATTGCGCATACGTCACGTGTCGCTGGCGTGGGGCCTAATCCAAGTGCCGATTAATTGCTAAACATAAATCCAGTTAATATGCGTGGCTCGCAAAAGTACCGAATAAAGGAAGCGAAACAAAAGCAAATGAAAGAAACTGAAAAAAACAACCGAGACGTGCTAATGAGTACCAACTGAATCTCCGCGTTAGGTATATATGTATATAGTTATGTATATAGTATCAGTGTAAACAATTCCATCAATCAATAAGAGATACGATATTTTCAACAGATCTGTAATTTTTGTAATCAATCAAACTGTCATCAATCACTCTGGCAATCAGACCAATCGAACAATCGGAAAATGGAGAGACATGAATATAAATATGGTGCTATTCAATCCGAATGTCTACTTACGCACAAAGATGTTGCCGATGAGCGTGGCGGGCAGGCAGAACACAATGACTAGGATGTCGGCAATTGCCAAGTTGACAATGAAGTAGTTGGTGACCGTGCGCATACGAGGAGCTCGCAGGACGACGGCGATGACAAAGCTATTGCCGATGAGTCCCACGACGAAGACCACGATGTAGGCCACACAGTAGACAATCGACATGGCCAGCGAGTGGCGATAGAGCGGATCGAAGCCAAAGTCCACACTTCCGTCCAGTTGCTCCCAGCGCAGAATGCTGTCGTTATAGGACTTGGTGGCAGCAGCGGCTGTGATCAGGCTAGTCGTAGCCGGCGACATATTCAGCAGGCTGGCATAGTAGGTGGATGAGGTTGCATCGTGGACCAGTGCCAAATGGGAAGTGCTTGTTGCAGCCGTTGCTGATGTTGCTGCTGCAGCCGCTGCCGCTGTTGCTGTTGTTGTTGTTGCCGCAATGCTCGAGATTAGGGAGCTGGCAGCGGGCGCCACTGTGGCCGTTGCCGTTGTTAAGATGGTGCCCAAAAGAGTGTCCGTAATGGAGCCGTTAGTCAATTTAATAGCACTCGATGTGCTCGACAAGTTGGCAGCAAGACCAATATTGTCGCTGCTGTTGTTGGAGTTGCTGCTGTTGCTGGCATCCTCATTGAAATTCAAGAGATTTTGCAAATCCAAGAAATTATGCGTGAAATTATTAGCGCTGGCATTCGAGAGTAATTCATTCTGCCAGTACCTAACCGCCTCTGGCGTGGGCGTGGCATCTCTGCTGTCAGTTATTGCTGCCGTTGTTGTTGCTGCTGCCATTGCTGCCGCTGCTGTTGCCGTTGTCGTCGGCGTGTCGCCAGCTATGTGGCTTCTGTGCTTGCGTTTGCGAATTGCCATCCTCCAGCTAAGTCTGGCTCAGATTAATGTCAGATATAAGCTATGTTCCTTAACTATTCCTGTTCTAGTATATGTTGCTGTTGTGTATCTGTTGCTGTGTTGTTTTTCTTTTTATAAAAAGTCTATAAAATTGGCGTCACTTGGCATGTTGTGCTCACAAAAAATATATGTATTTATATGTATATACGTATTATAAATGTTTCGCTCTTCGAGTTTGAGTTGGGGTTTGAGTTCGAGTTCGAGTTGTAGTTGGGTTCTTGCTTTGGATATGTAGATATTTTCGAGGCTGAAGCAAATTATACAACATTCAATTAAATTCAAGCACATAGAAAGGATACTCTGTTAAAGCCTTAGAACAGGGTATTATCATTTGTATATAGGATAAATGTTTCCGAACGACAAGAACCGCTCAGTGGATAATGACTTTCGGACTTTTAAATGGGGCCTACTATAACTATGGCATAAGTAAATCTAAAATATTTAATTTCTTATCAATTCAACACAAAATTTTAGGTCGCAATATTTGGTTTTGTTTTGCCCTCACTCGTAGTACGAACTTGTAAAAGATATCAATTGATTTATTAGTCATGTGTCCTTATGTATTCACAGTAATACGAAAAATGTAAATCACGAAATTTCTGATAAAATTCGAATGAAAATAGTTCGCACTCAAAGCCGTTTGCTGAGTAACTTTTAGCTGTTTATTCTCTACAAAAGCACTTTTAATTTGTGGGTTCATTGTTGTTGTTGTTGCTGCAGTTGTTTTCGCCCCCCAAGGTTGATGTGCAGTTTTTTGTGCAAAATATTTGTAACTGCATACTAAAGCTGCGATTGCACCTATAAAATGAGTTGTTGTTGCGTTTGTTAATGTTCTTGTTGTTCTTGTTGTTGTTGCTGCTGTGGTTGGGTATTGGGTTATTCGGGTTGTTCGTCAGCTGACGTTGCCTTGAGTTGGCATTACGAGTGCCCCAAGGACTTGTGTGCATATTTTAGATAAGGCCAAATGCTGGGTGCCCTGGACTCAGTGCATCTCGCAAGGTACCTTCAGTGCGCCCCCACCCCTTCCCCCAAAATGTGGGCGTAACATAGGCTGCAGGCTGGTGGAGGCGGTGGCGGACGCGCAGACGGAGGCTGAAGCTCAGGGACAGGGACATGGCCACAGCACGCACACATGCGCTGCCAACTGTTATTAACTAATTGAATTGTGATTATTCTTGTTGCACTTTGACCTCAAACGAGGCGTGCCAAATGTGTTTAGCAGCAGAAGACTGAAATGGACTAATGGCCAAAAAATAATAGAAGTGCCAAAAGCACGAAACACATTGATGAAGTGCCAAGAAAGAAAAAAATAGATAGAAATATCAAATAAATAAATACCGAAATTGTATTCCGATCATTTTTACGCTTCATTTTTTTCTATTTTTTTTTTTTTTTTTTTTTTGTGTTTTAACTTTTGCGTGGGGTGTGCCAACAGGCGGACAATAGACCCATTAACGGAATGCCAATACGCTCAGCGTAAAAGTACTTCACATTAAAGTGCGCTTATGCGCCGTGTGCGTATGTGTGCGAGGAGGTCCTTAGAGTCCTGAAAGTCCTTGCACCAGCGACAAAGACAGCACTAACAATAACAACAAGCTGTTGACAAATCGTTTGCAAGCGAAGACCAACTAATTAAGACGCAGGCTGCATTCGGGTTAAAGTTTAACTGCAACACTTTACAACTCTAGCAAGCAATGAACACACACTGGCACACACATAAATTGGCATACACAGACTCCCACACACACCGCTACACCCAAACAAACACACTCACTCACACACACTCGCGTATTCGTTTCCGTGTTGAGCGCTCGACCTTTTTCAAATTTGTTGGTTCGTGGCAATGCGAGTCGCGCGAGCTGCTCACGGCTTGGTGTCTGGTTGGGCACTGCTGCAAGTGCTGCACGGCCAGCTCGCTTTTGTGGCAAACAGAGTTCTATATGCCAAACACACACACATACAGAGAGACATGCTAACAGAGCCGAAGTGGAAAAACGACTGAATGTAGGTCCCTGTTGTCAAACCGCGCCCGCCGTCAGCTGCCAGCAACGTGTGTAAACGCTCAAATGCGAGTGGGTGTGTGTGTGTGTGAGAGTGGGTGTGCGCGTGTGTGTGTGGGCGACTTGTTGTCCTTGTCGCCTTTATACACTCAAAAAGTGACAAGTACACAGATGCCCGAATATCCTCGGAGCTACAATATATGAAATAATAATAATATTATTTATGGCATTTTGAATATTATCATTGATGAATTGAGTTTCAGAGTTGAGGGATAGATACTGTGTATAGGATATCTAATACATGAGGCATATAGAATAGTATAACAGCAACCGACAGCGGACGGGTATAATAGTTAAGTTGTTCAAATGATTTGCTGAGCGCATTTCAGACTATGAGAAAAACATCTCGAACTTAAATTTTTCTCAGTGTATAAATTGGAAATGGCCCTCAAATGCATTGACAGAGTTATGCTACAGCAGTTGTTGTTTTTCTCTAGCTTTCGCAATTCGCAGGCTCGGAAAACATACAAGTTTGTAGGCTCAAAAATTGAAGGACTACATTTGGCAATAACCAAGGCTAAACGATTCCAAAATGTCAGGGAACGCGCGTGAGAGACCCTGAGCATAGCTCAGATGGCACAACAAAACACTTTACTTAACCAGGCTCTGTGCGAGGCTCATAATAAAGCTTGCTGTTGTTGCGGCCTATTCCTTGGTAAATATGTCTATTATGCCATTTGAATGTTTTCCCTCTTTGTATATGCGAGGATGTGGTTATGTGTGTGTATGTTGGGCTGTGTGTATGGGGAAGTCGGTATGGGTGTGGGTGTGGGAGTATATCTGTGCATGTGCATGGGTTTGGGTGTGTGTTTGTCTATTTCTATCCAAATTGTTGCACTGCCGCAGGAAGCAAAACACAAGCAACAAGCCTCGAAGTCTGGCTGGCAGCAGGCAGGAGGCCGCGACAAGCTCTTGCCTGCCATCATTTCAGTTATACACGGGCGCCCATGGCGTATACGCAATTTCCGAAAGCTTCTGTCTTTATCATTGTGTTTGTCCTGCCAATTGTCGTTATGTGAATGGGTTCCCTCCATGGCGAACCGTAGCGTTATTGCTATATTTCCTTTAGCCAATGCGTCTTCCGCCCAGGCCATTCGCATAAGTTGCGTAAAGCTGATTTAAGCCTGGGTCAACAATTACCGACTCAACCTCTCTCTCTCACTCGCCCTTTTGTTCATTCTCTTGTTTAAAGTTTAACGGCAGTTGCGAAGTTTCAGTTTTATTGCTTTGCCCGTTAGCATTCATATTTAGCGCATTGAAGTCCACTCCACTCATAGCTCAAAACCACTCACTCAATATGAGTGAGAGTAAGATTGAGAGGGAGAGTAAGAGCGAATACCCACCCTTCATGAAGCGTTAAGCTTAGGATGCGCGCGCGCTCTCTGCGAATAGCTGGCTTTCCTGCTCTACCACGCAAAGGTTCAAAAACCTTGGGCCTGGTTCAATACACACAAACAATGCGAAACTGGCAGATACACTGTACGAATTACATTTCGAAAATTCATTCATTAAAACTTTGTAGTCGTATGCCTTGAGTAAAATTAAGACGATTTTGGACTTGTGCACCATTGTGCACCAAATGATAAGAACAAGCCCTATCGATTAAAACCCACAATTTTTCATACTGAAATTTTACCATATTTTTAAAACTGAGTTCGATCGGATATCGATAACTTCTTAAGTCATCTTGATACCGAATAATTTTTATTAATATTACATGAATTGTTATTGTTCTGTATTGTTTTGATAATTTAACTTGATTATTTAATATTCAAAAACAAAGTCGTTCTCAGGCATAACAGAATTAAATAAAACATTGGCTACACATTTCTGGTAATCTTGACTATACCGATTATTAATATTTTCAAACAATTTGAATATAAACATATTATATTATTATTATTTAAATTATTATTATTTTATTTATTTTTTATTATTATTTTTATTTCATTTATTTATCTTTTTTTTAATTTTTTGCATACATCAAAACATTTGTACAATTCGTCTATAATTGCATTCATATTGGAACTACAACGACGTGTATAACAAAGTTGAGTCTACCGTTATAGTATAACAGAATTGAACAGCACATTCAAATGACGCGCGCATTACTAGAAATTTCCACAGCACCAGTCTGGCAAGCCTGTCAGAGTGTGTGTTGCTATCCCCCTCGCACAAAAAATGTCTGGCAACACAAAAAGAAACATATATATGTACATACATACATACACATGTACATATATGTATGTAATTTATAAATGGAAATTTGCCTGTAGACTTTAATAAACTCGATCTATAACCACATATGAGTTTTAAAAAAATGCATATTCATATGTACATATATTTTTGCTATGCATACGTGCATATGTATATACATATGTACATATGTATGTATATATTTCAATCCACCCTAGAATGTGGTAAATTCTAGAACGAAAATTTTGCAGCTTTGGCAAGAGTATACCAAGCAGTGTTGCCGTTTTGGCTTATTTTCGGCCAGATCTCACTTATTTTCAAGTGCGATTGCGGAAAAAATGTTGGAATCGCGGATAGCGGAAAATCTGGCTTATTTATGAATCGAATCTGATATTTTTATTTTTAGATATTAGTTACCGATTAATAGACAAATTAACAAGCTGGCAACTATTAAATGCTCACATCACTAGTTCTGCAATTCTTCACTCTTTAACATATAGTGGATAAATATATTGGCTGTTGCGCTTCGCATACATTCGTTACCTTGGTGGAATGCCGAAGTCAATTAGCCAGGATGAGCATTGACACGTTAAACTCAACAATAAGGTAAAGGCTCAAAAAATTACAGTCTCATTAAAACAGAAACTAATATTTTTAAATTTGACATCCGAATTGAGCCGACATAACAGATGTTGTTTTGATTACATAGTTTTTCTCAACTGCCTTAAATCGATCGAAACACCAGGGAAGATTTAAATTATGAGCCCGAAGAGTCTGTCGACTATCTACAGGAAGATTTATTATCAATGTAAACATTTAAATGAATGTAATGTTAAAATTTCTATTATTTTGGTTGTGTTTTTCATGAATATGAAATGTTTGTTACAATATTTGTACGTGTATTGTCTATTACTATATATAAAATCAATTCCAAAATATTAGCTTATTTTTCAGCTAATTGTTTCTGGGATTTTGCTTATTTTGGCCTATTTTTTGCCCAAATTCAGCTGTTTTTTTTTCTCGGGGAAAAACGGCAACACTGATACCAAGCAGTCAGCCAGTCAACACTTAGCAGTGTATTCACTCACTCTATTGATCAAATGGTATGGAGCACAAGGGAGACAAATCGATTTCTCTAGAATCATCCAGAAGGCAGCAGCCTCTGGGTATAAATACAGGCGGACTACTCGCATCGCAGTCATTCGAAAATAATAAGTGTTAAAGTGAAGTTCTCCAGTGAAAGTAAAAAAGTTTGATAGAGAGGTTTCTCTTGAAATAGTGCATAGTTGCTATATATAAAGATTACTCAACTGCAATGAAAAAGTGTGCAGAATCTGTGGGAAAGGCAAAACTGCGGAGCTATATTATGGCACGTCGACTGAAATAGTTGGTAGCGCCCTTTGAGCTTTTTGCTGTGTACAAGGAAAAGATAATCTGCTCGTCGTCATCGTCGTGAGCACTTTTGAGGCATTTTCACATTGAGGAAATGGTTAAACAGGAAATCAATGGCCAAGTTTTTCCCCACATTCGGCTAGAGAAATTACACTGTAGGCAGGCAGAGGCAGATGCCAGGAGCTTGTAATAAAATTGCTGAGGCAAGCAAAAATTATAGCCAGACCCCGGAGTGTATGTTCTGACCTGGAATTGAGGAGTTTGGAGTTTAGGAAGACAGGTATAAACCGAAACAGCGAAACCAGCTTTTTACTTGTTATACGTAAGCGAAAAATCTATGCATAAGGCCTAGTTTTATTTCCCACGTATTTGCAATTTGAAGCGTTTTTAATGGTGACGTCAGCATAACTTTTGCATTCTAAAGTAAACGTTTATTCTTATATTGGCAAATATTGTGTAATTTTCTTAATATTGAATTGTACTGCGTAATACATACACATTCGAAGCTTCTAGAACAATTTCCACCCCATGCAAAGTCATGTTTTCTAGCCATCCGTGTATGTATACTTTTTCGGTCACATCAAGCAAATTCTCGACTGTTCGTTGCTTAAACCCCTGAAAGGAAAGCAGCTGGCCTGCTCTAACATGTAATAGCATTGTATTTCATGACATACAAAACTCGTATACACGTATTCTATCTCGTTTGCCCTTACGCAGACGCCGTTCCGTGGCAAGACAGCAGCTGCAATACTCACCTCGTGGTGGGTTGTTGGTCCCACCCATTTTCAAGTGTATTTGTGTGTTCCCATCTCTTTCTATACGTATACAAACATATATAAAAATGACTTGTATATAAGACGTTTCCTTCAACTGTCGCTTATAATTGGCAATTCTTTTAGTAACTAAATCATAAGTTCTTTAGTCGTTTATAGCCTTAGTTGTTAATCTTATTTATAAACTGTCACTTTGATCATTGTTATACACGTTAACCAAGCATTATGTATTTCTTTCTCTAAACTTTATAGTTGGGCGTTGAAAGTTGATACGCGATCGAACTTGATCGCAATGCGTGAGAAAAAGCCTTACAATTAGCTCAAAATGCTGCTTGTTCGGTCCCATGTAGCCGTGAGAGTATATCTAAGCTAAACTGCGACCAAATGTGTGTGTGTATGTCGCGGCCTACACAGGGGTACTAAACATCGTTTTTATCAGATTGTGATTGCGTGGATTGAATATATATAGGAACCCGTATCGACTTCTCTGCTCTGCTAAGACTTGTTCGAAAGAAAGGCGCCCAAATACATACGTTATATAAACGGTCGTCTATTATTCACCTACCATCGACCGTTATCTCAATACTGATCGAATAGATACAACACTCTACTGACATCGATAGATATACATATATATCTAGTATCTGGAGTAGCAACCGATTGCGCGTTCATTTCGCGCAAAGCATAAACTGTAGAATATATTTTATTTACTTTATATATTTTTTTTTCCTTTGTTAACGTAAACATTTACGAGTACACGACAAGCGTGGCCTAACTCATAAAATACCTGAAACTGTAAAAAATACAAAACAATTTATTTCTTCTGTTTTTGTACAAATCCAAGATTTAAGAAAACTTGTCTATTGTTCTTGTAATTACACTTGTCCAACTCACTTATAGAAAATGAGAAGAAAAAAAAGAAAAAAAAAAATATGAAAAAGAGCTCACCAAACAGAAAAGAAGCTACAAACAAAAAAGAATAAATGAAATCTGAGATCAATAAATTTCGAAACAATTGTTCGCCATATTTTTATTTTAAGCTTAAATTCTAAATGAAATTTCAGTCGAATCATCATAAGCGGAGGAAGGGACACAGATCTAAACCTAAATAAACCCGCAGGTTTATTCACAAAATAATTAAAAATCTAAGGAAGCCACACTCACATGCTTTTTCGACGTAGCATACACAAATCCTCTTAAAAAAACGGTATATATATGAATAAAAATCTTAAATATATTTTAGCGACTCAGTTAAAATATCAATAATTCATATATTATATTCATAAAACATTAAGGAAGTTTTAATCTTTAAACCACATTATTGAAAGTATCATGTCTAAGAAAACATGCGTATGGTACATTGACGTAATTCACAGCGGTCTATAAAAATAAATTAATGGTAAAAAGAAAATTGATTAGATTTCAAAAGCTATGAACCTTATTTGAACATTTTCTGATGCTAAGAAATGAAACTTATAAGATTTCTAGTTTTTAATTATCTCAACTAATATTTATCCAACATATTCGAGTTATTATAGTAATATGTACTCCTACATATATGATGGTTAAATAAAGTCGAAATTTTAACAATTTAAACAAAATATTTCACGATTTTTCACAATTCTTGACGATATTTGCGAAATTATTATAATAGGGTCTATTCATACATTTTTGGCTTTAAATGATATCAAAGGCAGAATTTAGCGCCCAAAGAATTTCTAAGTTTCAATGCAACAATTCTTCCAATTGCGATCGCAAATGTTACTGAATTATAGACCTTCAACATCAATAAAAAAAAAAAAAGTAATATAAGCCCCTACACGTGATCCTACTCAAAAATGAACACAATAGCATGAGGATTTCAGCAGCTACTAAAAAACATGTTTTCTATACAATAATCTGTAAAAACCTCCCTAAGTTCTTCAAAGGTTCACAATTGTAATCAAATTGCAACTGCAGCTGCCACTATTTGTGACGTCTGCGTCTTGATTTTATAAATACGGGCAATATTTCTTCAATCTGATTTATTCAAAGTAACCCTCTTAATGAATTATTTGAGAAATTACAAATCTATATGAAACCTCGTCAAATTACGAACGAATATAAAAAAAGATAAATTTGTTTACGTGGGAGGCTCGAGTGAAAATACTAAAACGAAAAAATAGAATAGATGAGATAGCATAGCAATGACGCTGCATGCATATAGAAAACAGTTTATTAAAAAAACTATACTAAAAAGAACTGATTATATTTGACAACTATTGACTACATGGCCTAAAGAGATAGGCCAAAACTTGCGTTATAAAAAAACGGCCCATACAATTTTTACCTAATAACAAGAAATATATAGAACCACCGCAAAAGTAACGAATATATACGTGAAACACAAAACCTATTCTGCGGTGTACAAAACGAGTACAATGAACCGAATATATAAAAACAGAAATTTATAGGTGGTTTAAAATATTAATTTTCCTTGTGAACGGAAACAGCGTAAAGCCAAAAATGAATAGTAGGTAGATATAATTTCTTACCCTATTATATGGTATACTAAAACTAAAAGATAAAATGTAGATGAAAAATAAGTATAGGAACGCAATCTGCGACAAAGTGGGCGATAATACTGACAAGCAAACTGTAAAAATTACCCAGTGATACAATAAACTTGTAGAGTGTCTGACCACTAAATTTCCACATAAGGTAGGTGGTACACTAAATATACGTAAAACTAAACTTCCTATTAAATCGTACACAGGAACTACGTCAAACTAAAGAATGTGTAAAGATATAACTTCCCTATTAAATGGTACGCATAAACTACGTCAAATTGAAGAGTGTGTGAAGACACAATTTCCCTATTAGGTAGGTGGTACACTGTAACTACGTAAACCTAGAGTGTGTGAAGACACAAAAACCCTTTTAGGTAGGAGGTACACAAACACTGCGTAATACTAAAGAGTGTATGAATACATAATGTCCCCATTAGGTAGGAGGTACACAAACACTGCGTAAAACTACAGAGTGTGTGAAGATATAATTTCCCTATTAAATGGTGCACTAAATCTACGTAAGACTAAGGAGTGTGTGAAGACACATTTTCCCTATTAGGTAGGTGGTACACTGTAACTACGTAAACCTAGAGTGTGTGAAGACACAAAAACCCTTTTAGGTAGGAGGTACACAAACACTGCGTAATACTAAAGAGTGTATGAATACATAATGTCCCCATTAGGTAGGTGGTACACAAACACTACGTAAAACTAAAGAGTGTGTAAAGATATAACCTCCCTATTAAATGGTGCACTGCAACTACGTAAAACTACGTTGCGTAAAAACACATTCCCTATTAAATGATACGCAAACCCTGCGAAGAATTGAAGAGAGTGTGTGAAGACACAATATCCCCATTAAGTAGGTGGTACACAAACATTGCGTAATACTAAAGAGTGTATGAATACATAATGTCCCCATTAGGTAGGAGGTGCATAAACACTGCGTAAAACTACAGAGTGTGTGAAGATATAATTTCCCTATTAAATGGTGCACTAAATGTACGGAAAACTAAGGAGTGTGTGAAGACACAAAAACCCTTTTAGGTAGGAGGTACACAAACACTACGTAAAACTAAAGAGTGTGTGAAGATATAATTTCCCTATTAAATGGTGCACTAAATCTACGTAAGACTAAGGAGTGTGTGAAGACACATTTTCCCTATTAGGTAGGTGGTACACTGTAACTACGTAAACCTAGAGTGTGTGAAGACACAATAACCCTTTTAGGTAGGAGGTACCCAAACACTGCGAAAACTAAAGAGTGTATGAAGATATAATTTTCCTATTAAATGGTGCACTAAATCTACGTAAAACTAAGTAGTGTGTGAAGACACATTTTCCCTATTAGGTAGGTGGTACACTGTAACTACGTAAACCTAGAGTGTGTGAAGACACAAAAACCCTTTTAGGTAGGAGGTACACAAACACTGCGTAAAACTAAAGAGTGTGTGAAAATCTGAATTCCCTATTAAATGGTGCACTAAATCTATGTAAAACTACGTTGCGTAAAAACACATACGCAAACAGTGCGAAGAATTGAAGAGAGTGTGTGAAGACACAATAACCCTTTTAGGTAGAAGGTACACAAACACTGCGTAAAACTAAAGTGTGTGTGAAGATATGATTTCCTTATTAAATGGTACGCATAAACTACGTCAAATTGAAGAGTGTGTGAAGACACAAAAACCCTTTTAGGTAGGAGGTACCCAAACACTGCGTAAAACTAAAGAGTGTGTGAAGATAAATCTACGTAAAACTACGTTGCGTAAAAACACATTTCCTATTAAATAATACGCAAACACTGCGAAGAATTGAAGAGAGTATGTGAAGACACAATATCCCTACTAAACTATTAAACTACGACAAATTAAGAAGCGTGTGAGGACATAATGTCCCTTTTAGGTAGGTGGTACACAAACACTACGTAAAACTAAAGAGTGTGTAAAGATATAACCTCCCTATTAAATGGTGCACTGCAACTACGTAAAACTACGTTGCGTAAAAACACATTCCCTATTAAATGATACGCAAACACTGCGAAGAATTGAAGAGAGTGTGTGAAGACACAAAAGCCCTTTTAGGTAGGAGGTACACAAACACTGCGTAAAACTAAAGAGTGTGTGAAGATATGATTTCCCTATTAAATGGTGCACTAAATCTACGTAAAACTACGTTGCGTAAAGACACATTCCCCATTAAATGATACGCAAACACTGCGAAGAATTGAAGAGAGTGTGTGAAGACTCAAAAGCCCTTTTAGGTAGGAGGTACACAAACACTGCGTAATACTAAAGAGTGTATGAATACATAATGTCCCCATTAGGTAGGAGGTGCATAAACACTGCGTAAAACTACAGAGTGTGTGAATATATGATTTCCCTATTAAATAGTGCACTAAATCTACGTCAAATTAAGGAGTATGTGAAGACACAATTTCCCTATTAGGTAGGTGGTACACTGTAACTACGTAAACCTAGAGTGTGTGAAGACACAAAAAGCCTTTTAGGTAGGAGGTACACAAACACTGCGTAATACTAAAGAGTGTATGAATACATAATGTCCCCATTAGGTAGCAGGTACATAAACACTGTGTAAAACTAAAGAGTGTGTGAAGATATAATTTCCCTATTAAATGGTGCACATAGACTACGGTGCACTAAATCTACGTAAAACTACGTTGCGTGAAAACACATTCCCTATTAAATGATACGCAAACCCTGCGAAGAATTGAAGAGAGTGTGTGAAGACACAAAAGCCCTTTTAGGTAGGAGGTACACAAACACTGCGAAAACTAAAGAGTGTGTGAAAATCTGATTTCCCTATTAAATGGTGCACTAAATCTACGTAAAACTACGTTGCGTGAAAACACATTCCCTATTAAATGATACGCAAACCCTGCGAAGAATTGAAGAGAGTGTGTGAAGACACAAAAGCCCTTTTAGGTAGGAGGTACACAAACACTGCGTAATACTAAAGAGTGTATGAATACATAATGTCCCCATTAGGTAGGAGGTGCATAAACACTGCGTAAAACTACAGAGTGTGTGAAGATATAATTTCCCTATTAAATGGTGCACTAAATCTACGTAAGACTAAGGAGTGTGTGAAGACACATTTTCCCTATTAGGTAGGTGGTACACTGTAACTACGTAAACCTAGAGTGTGTGAAGACACAATAACCCTTTTAGGTAGGAGGTACCCAAACACTGCGAAAACTAAAGAGTGTGTAAAGATATAATTTCCCTATTAAATGGTGTACTAAGACTACGTAAGACTAAGGAGTGTGTGAAGACACATTTCCCCTATTAGGTAGGTGGTACACTGTAACTACGTAAACCTAGAGTGTGTGAAGACACAATAACCCTTTTAGGTAGGAGGTACACAAACACTGCGAAAACTAAAGAGTGTGTGAAGATATAATTTCCCTATTAAATGGTGCACTAAATCTACGTAAAACTACGTTGCGTGAAAACACATTCCCTATTAAATGATACGCAAACCCTGCGAAGAATTGAAGAGAGTGTGTGAAGACACAAAAGCCCTTTTAGGTAGGAGGTACACAAACACTGCGTAATACTAAAGAGTGTATGAATACATAATGTCCCCATTAGGTAGGAGGTGCATAAACACTGCGTAAAACTACAGAGTGTGTGAAGATATAATTTCCCTATTAAATGGTGCACTAAATCTACGTAAGACTAAGGAGTGTGTGAAGACACATTTTCCCTATTAGGTAGGTGGTACACTGTAACTACGTAAACCTAGAGTGTGTGAAGACACAAAAACCCTTTTAGGTAGGAGGTACCCAAACACTGCGTAATACTAAAGAGTGTATGAATACATAATGTCCCCATTAGGTAGGAGGTGCATAAACACTGCGTAAAACTCAAGAGTGTGTGAATATATGATTTCCCTATTAAATAGTGCACTAAATCTACGTAAAACTACGTGCGTAAAAACACATTCCCCATTAAATGATACGCAAACACTGCGAAGAATTGAAGAGAGTGTGTGAAGACACAAAAACCCTTTTAGGTAGGAGATACACAAACACTGCGTAAAACTAAAGAGTGTGTGAAGATATGATTTCCCTATTAAATGGTGCACTAAATCTACGTAAAACTACGTTGCGTAAAGACACATTCCCTATTAAATGATACGCAAACACTGCGAAGAATTGAAGAGAGTGTGTGAAGACACAAAAGCCCTTTTAGGTAGGAGGTACACAAACACTGCGAAAACTAAAGAGTGTGTGAAAATCTGATTTCCCTATTAAATGGTGCACTAAATCTATGTAAAACTACGTTGCGTAAAAACACATTCCCTATTAAATGATACGCAAACAGTGCGAAGAATTGAAGAGAGTGTGTGAAGACACAATAACCCTTTTAGGTAGAAGGTACACAAACACTGCGTAAAACTAAAGTGTGTGTGAAGATATGATTTCCTTATTAAATGGTACACATAAACGTCAAATTAAGGAGTGTGTGAAGACACAAAAACCCTTTTAGGTAGGAGGTACACAAACACTGCGTAATACTAAAGAGTGTATGAATACATAATGTCCCCATTAGGTAGGAGGTGCATAAACACTGCGTAAAACTCAAGAGTGTGTGAATATATGATTTCCCTATTAAATAGTGCACTAAATCTACGTAAAACTACGTGCGTAAAAACACATTCCCCATTAAATGATACGCAAACACTGCGAAGAATTGAAGAGAGTGTGTGAAGACACAAAAGCCCTTTTAGGTAGGAGGTACACAAACACTGCGAAAACTAAAGAGTGTGTGAAAATCTGATTTCCCTATTAAATGGTGCACTAAATCTACGTAAAACTACGTTGCGTGAAAACACATTCCCTATTAAATGATACGCAAACCCTGCGAAGAATTGAAGAGAGTGTGTGAAGACACAAAAGCCCTTTTAGGTAGGAGGTACACAAACACTGCGTAATACTAAAGAGTGTATGAATACATAATGTCCCCATTAGGTAGGAGGTGCATAAACACTGCGTAAAACTACAGAGTGTGTGAAGATATAATTTCCCTATTAAATGGTGCACTAAATCTACGTAAGACTAAGGAGTGTGTGAAGACACATTTTCCCTATTAGGTAGGTGGTACACTGTAACTACGTAAACCTAGAGTGTGTGAAGACACAATAACCCTTTTAGGTAGGAGGTACCCAAACACTGCGAAAACTAAAGAGTGTGTAAAGATATAATTTCCCTATTAAATGGTGTACTAAGACTACGTAAGACTAAGGAGTGTGTGAAGACACATTTCCCCTATTAGGTAGGTGGTACACTGTAACTACGTAAACCTAGAGTGTGTGAAGACACAATAACCCTTTTAGGTAGGAGGTACACAAACACTGCGAAAACTAAAGAGTGTGTGAAGATATAATTTCCCTATTAAATGGTGCACTAAATCTATGTAAAACTGCGTTGCGTAAAAACACATTCCCATTAAATGATACGCAAACAGTGCGAAGAATTGAAGAGAGTGTGTGAAGACACAAAAACCCTTTTAGGTAGGAGATACACAAACACTGCGTAAAACTAAAGAGTGTGTGAAGATATGATTTCCCTATTAAATGGTGCACTAAATCTACGTAAAACTACGTTGCGTAAAAACACATTCCCTATTAAATGATACGCAAACAGTGCGAAGAATTGAAGAGAGTGTGTGAAGACACAATAACCCTTTTAGGTAGAAGGTACACAAACACTGCGTAAAACTAAAGTGTGTGTGAAGATATGATTTCCTTATTAAATGGTACACATAAACGTCAAATTAAGGAGTGTGTGAAGACACAAAAACCCTTTTAGGTAGGAGGTACACAAACACTGCGTAATACTAAAGAGTGTATGAATACATAATGTCCCCATTAGGTAGGAGGTGCATAAACACTGCGTAAAACTCAAGAGTGTGTGAATATATGATTTCCCTATTAAATAGTGCACTAAATCTACGTAAAACTACGTGCGTAAAAACACATTCCCCATTAAATGATACGCAAACACTGCGAAGAATTGAAGAGAGTGTGTGAAGACACAAAAACCCTTTTAGGTAGGAGATACACAAACACTGCGAATAACTAAAGAGTGTATAAAGATATAACTTCCCTATTAAATGGTACACATAAACTACGTCAAATTAAGGAGTGTGTGAAGACACAATATCCCTATTAGGTAGTAGGTACACAAACACTGCGAATAACTAAAGAGTGTATAAAGATATAACTTCCCTATTAAATGGTACACATAAACTACGTCAAATTAAGGAGTGTGTGAAGACACAATATCCCTATTAGGTAGTAGGTACACAAACACTGCGAATAACTAAAGAGTGTATAAAGATATAACTTCCCTATTAAATGGTACACATAAACTACGTCAAATTAAGGAGTGTGTGAAGACACAATAACCCTTTTAGGTAGAAGGTACACAAACACTGCGTAATACTAAAGAGTGTATGAATACATAATGTCTCCATTAGGTAGGAGGTGCATAAACACTGCGTAAATCTACAGAGTGTGTGAATATATGATTTCCCTATTAAATAGTGCACTAAATCTACGTAAAACTACGTGCGTAAAAACACATTCCCCATTAAATGATACGCAAACACTGCGAAGAATTGAAGAGAGTGTGTGAAGACACAATATCCCTATTAAGTAGGTGGTACACAAACATTGCGTAATACTAAAGAGTGTGTGAATACATAATGTCCCCATTAGGTAGGTGGTACACAAACACTGCGAATAACTAAAGAGTGTATAAAGATATAACTTCCCTATTAAATGGTACACATAAACTACGTCAAATTAAGGAGTGTGTGAAGACACAATATCCCTATTAGGTAGTAGGTACACAAACACTGCGTAAAACTAAAGAGTTTGTAAAGATATAACTTCCCTATTAAATGGTACACATAAACGTCAAATTAAGGAGTGTGTGAAGACACAAAAACCCTTTTAGGTAGGAGGTACACAAACACTGCGTAAAACTCAAGAGTGTGTGAAGATATGATTTCCCTATTAAATGGTGCACTAAATCTACGTAAAACTACGTTGCGTGAAAACACATTCCCTATTAAATGATACGCAAACCCTGCGAAGAATTGAAGAGAGTGTGTGAAGACACAATATCCCCATTAAGTAGGTGGTACACAAACATTGCGTAATACTAAATAGTGTATGAATACATAATGTCCCCATTAGGTAGGAGGTGCATAAACACTGCGTAAAACTACAGAGTGTGTGAAGATATAATTTCCCTATTAAATGGTGCACTAAATCTACGTAAGACTAAGGAGTGTGTGAAGACACATTCCCTATTAAATGATACGCAAACCCTGCGAAGAATTGAAGAGAGTGTGTGAAGACACAATATCCCCATTAAGTAGGTGGTACACAAACATTGCGTAATACTAAAGAGTGTGTGAATACATAATGTCCCCATTAGGTAGGTGGTACACAAACACTGCGAATAACTAAAGAGTGTATAAAGATATAACTTCCCTATTAAATGGTACACATAAACTACGTCAAATTAAGGAGTGTGTGAAGACACAATATCCCTATTAGGTAGTAGGTACACAAACACTGCGTAAAACTAAAGAGTTTGTAAAGATATAACTTCCCTATTAAATGGTACACATAAACGTCAAATTAAGGAGTGTGTGAAGACACAAAAACCCTTTTAGGTAGGAGGTACACAAACACTGCGTAAAACTCAAGAGTGTGTGAAGATATGATTTCCCTATTAAATGGTGCACTAAATCTACGTAAAACTACGTTGCGTGAAAACACATTCCCTATTAAATGATACGCAAACCCTGCGAAGAATTGAAGAGAGTGTGTGAAGACACAATATCCCCATTAAGTAGGTGGTACACAAACATTGCGTAATACTAAATAGTGTATGAATACATAATGTCCCCATTAGGTAGGAGGTGCATAAACACTGCGTAAAACTACAGAGTGTGTGAAGATATAATTTCCCTATTAAATGGTGCACTAAATGTACGGAAAACTAAGGAGTGTGTGAAGACACAAAAACCCTTTTAGGTAGGAGGTACACAAACACTGCGTAAAACTAAAGAGTGTGTGAAGATATAATTTCCCTATTAAATGGTGCACTAAATCTACGTAAGACTAAGGAGTGTGTGAAGACACATTTTCCCTATTAGGTAGGTGGTACACTGTAACTACGTAAACCTAGAGTGTGTGAAGACACAATAACCCTTTTAGGTAGGAGGTACCCAAACACTGCGAAAACTAAAGAGTGTGTGAAAATATAATTTTCCTATTAAATGGTGCACTAAATCTACGTAAAACTAAGGAGTGTGTGAAGACACATTTTCCCTATTAGGTAGGTGGTACACTGTAACTACGTAAACCTAGAGTGTGTGAAGACACAAAAACCCTTTTAGGTAGGAGGTACACAAACACTGCGTAAAACTAAAGAGTGTGTGAAAATCTGAATTCCCTATTAAATGGTGCACTAAATCTATGTAAAACTACGTTGCGTAAAAACACATACGCAAACAGTGCGAAGAATTGAAGAGAGTGTGTGAAGACACAATAACCCTTTTAGGTAGAAGGTACACAAACACTGCGTAAAACTAAAGTGTGTGTGAAGATATGATTTCCTTATTAAATGGTACGCATAAACTACGTCAAATTGAAGAGTGTGTGAAGACACAAAAACCCTTTTAGGTAGGAGGTACCCAAACACTGCGTAAAACTAAAGAGTGTGTGAAGATAAATCTACGTAAAACTACGTTGCGTAAAAACACATTTCCTATTAAATAATACGCAAACACTGCGAAGAATTGAAGAGAGTATGTGAAGACACAATATCCCTACTAAACTATTAAACTACGACAAATTAAGAAGCGTGTGAGGACATAATGTCCCTTTTAGGTAGGTGGTACACAAACACTACGTAAAACTAAAGAGTGTGTGAAGATATGATTTCCCTATTAAATGGTGCACTAAATCTACGTAAGACTAAGGAGTGTGTGAAGACACATTTTCCCTATTAGGTAGGTGGTACACTGTAACTACGTAAACCTAGAGTGTGTGAAGACACAAAAACCCTTTTAGGTAGGAGGTACACAAACACTGCGTAATACTAAAGAGTGTATGAATACATAATGTCCCCATTAGGTAGGTGGTACACAAACACTACGTAAAACTAAAGAGTGTGTAAAGATATAACCTCCCTATTAAATGGTGCACTGCAACTACGTAAAACTACGTTGCGTAAAAACACATTCCCTATTAAATGATACGCAAACCCTGCGAAGAATTGAAGAGAGTGTGTGAAGACACAATATCCCCATTAAGTAGGTGGTACACAAACATTGCGTAATACTAAAGAGTGTATGAATACATAATGTCCCCATTAGGTAGGAGGTGCATAAACACTGCGTAAAACTACAGAGTGTGTGAAGATATAATTTCCCTATTAAATGGTGCACTAAATGTACGGAAAACTAAGGAGTGTGTGAAGACACAAAAACCCTTTTAGGTAGGAGGTACACAAACACTACGTAAAACTAAAGAGTGTGTGAAGATATAATTTCCCTATTAAATGGTGCACTAAATCTACGTAAAACTACGTTGCGTGAAAACACATTCCCTATTAAATGATACGCAAACCCTGCGAAGAATTGAAGAGAGTGTGTGAAGACACAATATCCCCATTAAGTAGGTGGTACACAAACATTGCGTAATACTAAATAGTGTATGAATACATAATGTCCCCATTAGGTAGGTGGTACACAAACACTGCGAATAACTAAAGAGTGTATAAAGATATAACTTCCCTATTAAATGGTACACATAAACTACGTCAAATTAAGGAGTGTGTGAAGACACAATATCCCTATTAGGTAGTAGGTACACAAACACTGCGTAAAACTAAAGAGTTTGTAAAGATATAACTTCCCTATTAAATGGTACACATAAACGTCAAATTAAGGAGTGTGTGAAGACACAAAAACCCTTTTAGGTAGGAGGTACACAAACACTACGTAAAACTAAAGAGTGTGTGAAGATATAATTTCCCTATTAAATGGTGCACTAAATCTACGTAAAACTACGTTGCGTGAAAACACATTCCCTATTAAATGATACGCAAACCCTGCGAAGAATTGAAGAGAGTGTGTGAAGACACAATATCCCCATTAAGTAGGTGGTACACAAACATTGCGTAATACTAAATAGTGTATGAATACATAATGTCCCCATTAGGTAGGAGGTGCATAAACACTGCGTAAAACTACAGAGTGTGTGAAGATATAATTTCCCTATTAAATGGTGCACTAAATGTACGGAAAACTAAGGAGTGTGTGAAGACACAAAAACCCTTTTAGGTAGGAGGTACACAAACACTGCGTAAAACTAAAGAGTGTGTGAAGATATAATTTCCCTATTAAATGGTGCACTAAATCTACGTAAGACTAAGGAGTGTGTGAAGACACATTTTCCCTATTAGGTAGGTGGTACACTGTAACTACGTAAACCTAGAGTGTGTGAAGACACAATAACCCTTTTAGGTAGGAGGTACCCAAACACTGCGAAAACTAAAGAGTGTGTGAAAATATAATTTTCCTATTAAATGGTGCACTAAATCTACGTAAAACTAAGGAGTGTGTGAAGACACATTTTCCCTATTAGGTAGGTGGTACACTGTAACTACGTAAACCTAGAGTGTGTGAAGACACAAAAACCCTTTTAGGTAGGAGGTACACAAACACTGCGTAAAACTAAAGAGTGTGTGAAAATCTGAATTCCCTATTAAATGGTGCACTAAATCTATGTAAAACTACGTTGCGTAAAAACACATACGCAAACAGTGCGAAGAATTGAAGAGAGTGTGTGAAGACACAATAACCCTTTTAGGTAGAAGGTACACAAACACTGCGTAAAACTAAAGTGTGTGTGAAGATATGATTTCCTTATTAAATGGTACGCATAAACTACGTCAAATTGAAGAGTGTGTGAAGACACAAAAACCCTTTTAGGTAGGAGGTACCCAAACACTGCGTAAAACTAAAGAGTGTGTGAAGATAAATCTACGTAAAACTACGTTGCGTAAAAACACATTTCCTATTAAATAATACGCAAACACTGCGAAGAATTGAAGAGAGTATGTGAAGACACAATATCCCTACTAAACTATTAAACTACGACAAATTAAGAAGCGTGTGAGGACATAATGTCCCTTTTAGGTAGGTGGTACACAAACACTACGTAAAACTAAAGAGTGTGTGAAGATATGATTTCCCTATTAAATGGTGCACTAAATCTACGTAAGACTAAGGAGTGTGTGAAGACACATTTTCCCTATTAGGTAGGTGGTACACTGTAACTACGTAAACCTAGAGTGTGTGAAGACACAATAACCCTTTTAGGTAGGAGGTACCCAAACACTGCGAAAACTAAAGAGTGTGTAAAGATATAATTTCCCTATTAAATGGTGTACTAAGACTACGTAAGACTAAGGAGTGTGTGAAGACACATTTCCCCTATTAGGTAGGTGGTACACTGTAACTACGTAAACCTAGAGTGTGTGAAGACACAATAACCCTTTTAGGTAGGAGGTACCCAAACACTGCGAAAACTAAAGAGTGTGTAAAGATATAATTTCCCTATTAAATGGTGTACTAAGACTACGTAAGACTAAGGAGTGTGTGAAGACACATTTCCCCTATTAGGTAGGTGGTACACTGTAACTACGTAAACCTAGAGTGTGTGAAGACACAATAACCCTTTTAGGTAGGAGGTACCCAAACACTGCGAAAACTAAAGAGTGTGTAAAGATATAATTTCCCTATTAAATGGTGTACTAAGACTACGTAAGACTAAGGAGTGTGTGAAGACACATTTCCCCTATTAGGTAGGTGGTACACTGTAACTACGTAAACCTAGAGTGTGTGAAGACACAATAACCCTTTTAGGTAGGAGGTACACAAACACTGCGAAAACTAAAGAGTGTGTGAAGATATAATTTCCCTATTAAATGGTGCACTAAATCTATGTAAAACTACGTTGCGTAAAAACACATTCCCATTAAATGATACGCAAACAGTGCGAAGAATTGAAGAGAGTGTGTGAAGACACAAAAACCCTTTTAGGTAGGAGATACACAAACACTGCGTAAAACTAAAGAGTGTGTGAAGATATGATTTCCCTATTAAATGGTGCACTAAATCTACGTAAAACTACGTTGCGTAAAGACACATTCCCTATTAAATGATACGCAAACACTGCGAAGAATTGAAGAGAGTGTGTGAAGACACAAAAGCCCTTTTAGGTAGGAGGTACACAAACACTGCGAAAACTAAAGAGTGTGTGAAAATCTGATTTCCCTATTAAATGGTGCACTAAATCTATGTAAAACTACGTTGCGTAAAAACACATTCCCTATTAAATGATACGCAAACAGTGCGAAGAATTGAAGAGAGTGTGTGAAGACACAATAACCCTTTTAGGTAGAAGGTACACAAACACTGCGTAAAACTAAAGTGTGTGTGAAGATATGATTTCCTTATTAAATGGTACGCATAAACTACGTCAAATTGAAGAGTGTGTGAAGACACAAAAACCCTTTTAGGTAGGAGGTACACAAACACTGCGTAATACTAAAGAGTGTATGAATACATAATGTCCCCATTAGGTAGGAGGTGCATAAACACTGCGTAAAACTACAGAGTTTGTAAAGATATAACTTCCCTATTAAATGGTACACATAAACGTCAAATTAAGGAGTGTGTGAAGACACAAAAACCCTTTTAGGTAGGAGGTACACAAACACTGCGTAATACTAAAGAGTGTATGAATACATAATGTCCCCATTAGGTAGGAGGTGCATAAACACTGCGTAAAACTCAAGAGTGTGTGAATATATGATTTCCCTATTAAATAGTGCACTAAATCTACGTAAAACTACGTGCGTAAAAACACATTCCCCATTAAATGATACGCAAACACTGCGAAGAATTGAAGAGAGTGTGTGAAGACACAATAACCCTTTTAGGTAGAAGGTACACAAACACTGCGTAAAACTAAAGAGTGTGTGAAGATATAACTTCCCTATTAAATGGTGCACTAAATCTACGTAAAACTACGTTGCGTAAAAACATATTCCTTATTAGATGATAAGCAAACACTGCGAAGAATTGAAGAGTGTGTGAAGACAGAATATCCCTATTAGGTAGAAGGTACACAAACACTGCGTAATACTAAAGAGTGTATGAATACATAATGTCCCCATTAGGTAGGAGGTGCATGTACACTGCGTAAAACTCAAGAGTGTGTGAATATATGATTTCCCTATTAAATAGGGCACTAAATCTACGTAAAACTACGTGCGTAAAAACACATTCCCCATTAAATGATACGCAAACACTGCGAAGAATTGAAGAGAGTGTGTGAAGACACAATAACCCTTTTAGGTAGAAGGTACACAAACACTGCGTAAAACTAAAGAGTGTGTGAAGATATAACTTCCCTATTAAATGGTGCACTAAATCTACGTAAAACTACGTTGCGTAAAAACATATTCCTTATTAGATGATAAGCAAACACTGCGAAGAATTGAAGAGTGTGTGAAGACAGAATATCCCTATTAGGTAGAAGGTACACAAACACTGCGTAATACTAAAGAGTGTATGAATACATAATGTCCCCATTAGGTAGGAGGTGCATGAACACTGCGTAAAACTCAAGAGTGTGTGAATATATGATTTCCCTATTAAATAGTGCACTAAATCTACGTAAAACTACGTGCGTAAAAACACATTCCCCATTAAATGATACGCAAACACTGCGAAGAATTGAAGAGAGTGTGTGAAGACACAATAACCCTTTTAGGTAGAAGGTACACAAACACTGCGTAAAACTAAAGAGTGTGTGAAGATATAACTTCCCTATTAAATGGTGCACTAAATCTACGTAAAACTACGTTGCGTAAAAACATATTCCTTATTAGATGATAAGCAAACACTGCGAAGAATTGAAGAGTGTGTGAAGACAGAATATCCCTATTAGGTAGAAGGTACACAAACACTGCGTAATACTAAAGAGTGTATGAATACATAATGTCCCCATTAGGTAGGAGGTGCATGAACACTGCGTAAAACTCAAGAGTGTGTGAATATATGATTTCCCTATTAAATAGGGCACTAAATCTACGTAAAACTACGTGCGTAAAAACACATTCCCCATTAAATGATACGCAAACACTGCGAAGAATTGAAGAGAGTGTGTGAAGACACAATAACCCTTTTAGGTAGAAGGTACACAAACACTGCGTAAAACTAAAGAGTGTGTGAAGATATAACTTTCCTATTAAATGGTGCACTAAATCTACGTAAAACTACGTTGCGTAAAAACATATTCCCTATTAGATGATAAGCAAACACTGCGAAGAATTGAAGAGTGTGTGAAGACAGAATATCCCTATTAGGTAGAAGGTACACAAACATTGCGTAATACTAAAGAGGGTGTGAATACATAATGTCCCCATTAGGTAGGAGGTACATAAACACTGCGTAAAACTAAAGAGTGTGTAAAGATATAACTTCCCTATTAAATGGTACACATAAACGTTAAATTAAGGAGTGTGTGAAGACTCAAAAACCCTTTTAGGTAGGAGGTACACAAACACTGCGTAAAACTAAAGAGTGTGTGAAGATATGATTTCCCTATTAAATGGTGCACTAAATCTACGGAAAACTACGTTGCGTAAAGACAGATTCCCTATTAAATGATACGCAAACACTGCGAAGAATTGAAGAGAGTGTGTGAAGACACAAAAACCCTTTTAGGTAGGAGATACACAAACACTGCGTAAAACTAAAGAGTGTGTGAAGATATGATTTCCCTATTAAATGGTGCACTAAATCTACGTAAAACTACGTTGCGTAAAGACACATTCCCTATTAAATGATACGCAAACACTGCGAAGAATTGAAGAGAGTGTGTGAAGACACAAAAGCCCTTTTAGGTAGGAGGTACACAAACACTGCGTAAAACTAAAGAGTGTGTGAAGATATGATTTCCCTATTAAATGGTGCACTAAATCTACGTAAAACTACGTTGCGTAAAGACACATTCCCTATTAAATGATACGCAAACACTGCGAAGAATTGAAGAGAGTGTGTGAAGACACAAAAGCCCTTTTAGGTAGGAGGTACACAAACACTGCGTAATACTAAAGAGTGTATGAATACATAATGTCCCCATTAGGTAGGAGGTGCATAAACACTGCGTAAAACTCAAGAGTGTGTGAATATATGATTTCCCTATTAAATAGTGCACTAAATCTACGTAAAACTACGTGCGTAAAAACACATTCCCCATTAAATGATACGCAAACACTGTGAAGAATTGAAGAGAGTGTGTGAAGACACAATAACCCTTTTAGGTAGAAGGTACACAAACACTGCGAATAACTAAAGAGTGTATAAAGATATAACTTCCCTATCAAATGGTACACATAAACTACGTCAAATTAAGGAGTGTGTGAAGACACAATATCCCTATTAGGTAGTAGGTACACAAACACTGCGAATAACTAAAGAGTGTATAAAGATATAACTTCCCTATTAAATGGTACACATAAACTACGTCAAATTAAGGAGTGTGTGAATACATAATGTCCCCATTAGGTAGGAGGTACATAAACACTGCGTAAAACTAAAGAGTTTGTAAAGATATAACTTCCCTATTAAATGGTACACATAAACGTCAAATTAAGGAGTGTGTGAAGACACAAAAACCCTTTTAGGTAGGAGGTACACAAACACTGCGTAAAACTCAAGAGTGTGTGAATATATGATTTCCCTACTAAATAGTGCACTAAATCTACGTAAAACTACGTGCGTAAAAACACATTCCCCATTAAATGATACGCAAACACTGCGAAGAATTGAAGAGAGTGTGTGAAGACACAATAACCCTTTTAGGTAGAAGGTACACAAACACTGCCTAAAACTAAAGAGTGTGTGAAGATATAACTTCCCTATTGAATGGTGCACTAAATCTACGTAAAACTACGTTGCGTAAAAACATATTCCCTATTAGATGATAAGCAAACACTGCGAAGAATTGAAGAGTGTGTGAAGACAGAATATCCCTATTAGGTAGAAGGTACATAAACACTGCGTAATACTAAAGAGTGTATGAATACATAATGTCCCCATTAGGTAGGAGGTGCATAAACACTGCGTAAAACTACAGAGTGTGTGAAGATATAATTTCCCTATTAAATGGTGCACTAAATCTACGGAAAACTAAGGAGTGTGTGAAGACACAAAAACCCTTTTAGGTAGGAGGTACACAAACACTGCGTAAAACTAAAGAGTGTGTGAAGATATAATTTCCCTATTAAATAGTGCACTAAATCTACGTAAAACTACGTGCGTAAAAACACATTCCCCATTAAATGATACGCAAACACTGCGAAGAATTGAAGAGAGTGTGTGAAGACACAATAACCCTTTTAGGTAGAAGGTACACAAACACTGCGTAAAACTAAAGAGTGTGTGAAGATATAACTTCCCTATTAAATGGTGCACTAAATCTACGTAAAACTACGTTGCGTAAAAACATATTCCCTATTAGATGATAAGCAAACACTGCGAAGAATTGAAGAGTGTGTGAAGACAGAATATCCCTATTAGGTAGAAGGTACACAAACATTGCGTAATACTAAAGAGGGTGTGAATACATAATGTCCCCATTAGGTAGGAGGTGCATGAACACTGCGTAAAACTCAAGAGTGTGTGAAGATATGATTTCCCTATTAAATGGTGCACTAAATCTACGTAAAACTACGTTGCGTAAAGACACATTCCCTATTAAATGATACGCAAACACTGCGAAGAATTGAAGAGAGTGTGTGAAGACACAAAAGCCCTTTTAGGTAGGAGGTACACAAACACTGCGTAATACTAAAGAGTGTATGAATACATAATGTCCCCATTAGGTAGGAGGTGCATAAACACTGCGTAAAACTCAAGAGTGTGTGAAGATATAATTTCCCTATTAAATGGTGCACTAAATCTACGGAAAACTAAGGAGTGTGTGAAGATACAAAAACCCTTTTAGGTAGGTGGTACACAAACACTGCGTTAAACTCAAGAGTGTGTGAATATATGATTTCCTTATTAAATGGTGCACTAAATCTACATAAATCTAAAGAGCGTGTGAAGATACAATATCCCTATTAGGTAGGTAGTACACTGTAACTACGTAAATCTAGAGTGTGTGAAGACACAATATCCCTATTAGGTAGTAGGTACACAAACACTGCGTAAAACGAAAGACTGTGTGAATACATAATGTCCCCATTAGGTAGGAGGTGCATAAACACTGCGTAAAACTAAAGAGTTTGTGAAGATATAACATCCCTATTAAATGATACACATAAACTACGTCAAATTAAGGAGTGTGTGGAGACTCAATATCCCTATTAGTTAGGGCATACACAAACACTGCGTAAATCAAGTAAAACGTTGCAGTTTGGCGCTACCAACTACGGAATACTCATTCACATCCCATCAGCAATTTAGTAGTTAAGCTTTGCTCTAATACTGTAGAAAATTAAGTTTTTCCCGATTTGCCACGCCCCTACTGGGTGTAGACATCTCATTTTGGTGAGTTCTTAGAACGATCCAACGGTAAACTAACGGCAAAATTTGAATTACAACCCCCCTAATGGGCGTAGAAATATAATTTTCTGATTAGACTTTATAGAATCATAACATGCTTACACATACAGCTTACATGCAAAATTTCAGCTTCTATCTGTAAAACTCTTGGAGATACAGTTTTATCCGATTTGCCACGCCCCAATAGGCGTAGATATATCCGCCATAGCTCGTGATCTTGGTTGATCGACGCAGATCTACATTCTAAATTTCAGCTTTCTAGCTCTTCAACTAATATGATTTCTGGCATTTTGGAAAATGCATTATCCGATTTGCCACGCCCCTAGTGGGCGGATCTGGAAAATTTTAACACTTAATAAATCGGAGTACACGAGTATGTGTTTCAAATTTCAAGTTTCTAGCTTCAATAGCGGACAATAGCTTCATACGGACAGACGGTCTGTCGGACAGACGGACGGACAGCAAGACGGACATTGCACAAAACCGATATACTAATTCACTTTCGTGAATGAGTGTGAAAATATAATTTCCTTGTTGGATGGTACACAAAATCTACGTAAAACTACGGTGTTTAATAAGAAAAAAAGCAAAATATGCTAGCACTGCGAAAAATTAAGGAGAGTGTATGAACATAACTTCCCTATTAGGTATGTGGTACACTGAAACTACGTCAAACTAAGGAGTGTGTAAAACATAAATTCCCTATGAACACATAATTTCCCCGAAATTACGTTAAACTATGAGTGTGTGATGACATAAGATCCATATTAGGTAGAAGGTACCCAAACACTGCCTGAAACTAAAGAGTCTGTGAAGACATAAAATCCTTATTAGGTAGGTGGTACACAAACACTGCGTAAAACTAAAGAGTGTGTTTTTACAAAACTACGTTAAACTAATGAGTGTGTAAAACCGTAATTCCGTTTTTGAACGATATGCAAGCATTGACTAAGCGTGTATAAACACATAATTTTTCTATGGTACCTAAAAAGAGTTTAAAAGAGTGTGGTGACAAATGTATAGTCGTGTGAAAAAAATAATTTTTTTATGACGATGGAGGTGTATTTATACTGGGAAAAAGTTTAGATAGGCTGTAATCGCATTAATAGGTGCCTGTTATATAGATTGTATACAAACACTGAGCCTTTACACATCTTTATAAATACACTCCACAATATTAAATGTTTTGGATTTTAATTTTTTAGCTTTAGTTTAAACATAATCAATGTTCTATAATATATCCTTTTGTAGTATATCTACAATTAAATCGAATCAATGCATGAAATACATATATTATTTTGTGTGTCTTGGCACTTCTTACTGAATTTGTATTGACATTGCTATTTATTAATAATACACTATTCATCTGGATGAGAAAATTTAATTTAAAAGCCTACTTCAATTATATGGGTCACATTCGAAGCTTCGTTTAAATTCCTAGTTTCCTTAACGTTCAGTTTTTTATCAGTTGTGAAATTAATTGCATTTCTGATTTGTAATCTATAACACAACACTTTAAGACCTTTTCAAAGGTACTATATACACTCATGGTCAAATTAATAGGTGTGAAATTTTTTTTTTTTTTAAATGGGAATAACGTCTATATTTTTTCATGAAACTAAAAAATTCAACTTATATTAAAAAATAGACACATCATAGAATAACAACAACAAAAAACAAGTTTAAAAAATAATAATTTTTAGTATAATTTTGGCATACTTCACAAAAAACTCAAATTTTTGCTGGCCAGATTAATAGGTGTGCCCAGCAAATTAAAAAAAAAAAATTAAAAATTCTGAAATATTGTAGAATATTTAGAATATATTTAGATAAGTATGGTTAATACCCTGTATATCCGCTTTTATTCGCAATGACTTTGCTGATTCTTTGGGGCATAGAGAATATTAACTTTCTACACCTTTCCACAGGATCGGTGCTCCATTCCTCCTGAGTATTTTCCAATAATTGGGTGTAATTGAAGCAGGTAGTCTTGGAAATTTGCCTTTTCAGGTGTCCCCAAAGGTTCTCAATTGGATTGAGATCTGGAGACTGACTTGGCCACTCATAAACTTCAATTATATTTTCATGAAACCAATCCTTAACTACTGGGGAGTCCTATTTAGGATGGTTATCCTGTTGGAATTTCTATTTTAGAGGTATGTTGTCGTGGGCATGTGGCAGCATAGCACTACTCAAAAGTTCCTTTTACAGGAATCTGTCCATTATGAAAATGGTCGATGGTCCAATTCAAAACCATGCTATGAAAAGCAGTCCCAAACCATTATGCCGCCTCCTCCGTGCTTAACCGTCTTTTTTTTTATATCTAGGATCCAATTCTTTGCCTATAGGTCTTCGAATATTTATATTTGAGTCATTCTCAAATAAATTGTATTTTGGTTTCATCACTCCAGAGAATTTTTCTCCATTTACGCTCCCCCTCTAAACCACACCTGGCCTTGTGAGTTTGAGCAAAATTAAGCCTCATCCGAATATTTGATTTACGCAATAGAGGAACCCTGCGAGCAACTCTCCCAGGTAGATTCGAGCTTAATAGCCGTCGACGAATAGTTCGTGCCGATACAACATTGCCCATTTCGATGGCAATCGCTCTCGAAGACTTAAAAGGGTCCCTTTTAGCCAAGGTGACTATCCGGGAATCCTCTCTTACGGAAGTTTTCCTCCGGGCACCCGGCTTCCTTTTATCTTTTTTTGGTGCTAGAGCATTTGTAACGAAGTTCTCTAATCGTCCCATTAGTAAGGCAATGCATGTATAAGTTTTACCCTCTTCACGAAGCTTGAGAACGAGATTTCTCTCTTCAGCACTGCAGTGAACTCCACGACCCATCTAATTTTATTTAAATGTTGCAAATGAAAATGTTGATGCTTCAATCAAATTATATTCAATAAAAATACTACCTTTGCTTACTCAAAAACACTTTAATATTTTAATAATTTTTTGTTTAGTTAAACACACCTATTAATGTGTCCAGGTCGATTTTGAGGTAGAGAATGTATAACAGCCAAAACTTTTTAGCGAGTAAATTTTTTTGGGGGATTTACCTATTTCCTTTTTAAATAGTGTGGACATACCTACCAAAAAAAATTTCGTGCTGATAGATGTTGTCAAACCGTAATTATTCTAAAATATGCTAGAATCTTTGGGTCACACCTATTAATTTGACCATGAGTGTATGTATATATATATATATATATATAATTGTATTCATTTGTATGCCTTGCACACTAACAGAATTAATTAATTTATATTTATTTAAATTTTATAATATTGTCCGTGTTTTCATTTGTAAGTCCCTCATATCCGTTTTCCTTTACTACGATGACGTTTAAATATTAAAGCCATATTATCTTTTAAAGTATGGTAATGAAAATTTATTGAAAATTTATTCAAAAATATCTGACGAGGCGCCTTATATATTCGGTCAAACTAAAATTATGAATTATGAATATTTTTGTTTGAAAAGCTCTGCACTTTGGAAGACAATCCCATAAGTTGTAAGCCAGAATACTCACGCCATAATATGATCATTGACAATACATTTAATTTTTAGTTTTAATACGACAATATTTTACAATATTCAGTAAGCGAATTAATCCGCACTGAAAATAGACCGGAACAAGCTTCAGTGACAAAACGAAAGCCCAAACATGATACTACTCAACAATGGACCCAAGAGTATGAGAATTTCCGCAGCTACTGTAAACTATGAATTCTACACATTAATCCGAAGTACCCCTAAGTTCTTCAAAGATATTCAAAAATATTTCAATCAACTACGATAGAATTATTTGTTACGTCAGCATCTTCATCTTGTTGACGACATGGGGAATATTGTTTCCATCTGATTTATACACGATCCCTTTAAACAATAACTTTTAAGTCAATCAACAATTTTATAAAATTGCAAATCAATATAAAACAACAAATATTACTTTCTACGTAGAACGGATTCGGCTCACAAAGTGAGAATATAGAAAGTCATTTATGGGCATATATGTATAAGTACAAAACGTATAACACAAGAGATGCGATCTGTTTGACAGGGAAACTTCATATGAAACATTTCCCATATGCAAACTATGGATATCTATACAAACTATACAACTATACATTATCTACGTCATATTTTCAAGCATATGGAAATGCCTAAAACACACTATGCTTCTTAAAAAATCTGCACTAAAGGGTATAAAAAAAAAATTTTGTTATAGGGGTATATAAAACCAGCGTGAAAGCTAACGAATGGTTGTGTGAAAACATAAAAACTTCCCTATTATATTCTCTATGGTATATAAGCACTTAAAGAGTCATAACATCATATCACAATTTCAGTACAAATACTTAGTTAAACCGAAGAATTTGTAAAAACATAATTTGTTTATTGTTGAATATGTCTGCCTAAAATTTTGTGGTGTGTAAGCTACGAAAATTGACCAAACCTTCAAATATCTGGTGAGCTTTTTACTACACATACCAATGTTCCTCATACATATATGATACTATAAAAATAATTTCCTTAATACACTACATTTTAAATATTTTATTTTTTCTTCAGTTTTGTTTAGCGGTTTGTTCATTCGTCATTTTACCTGCAACATTAGCAATGAATGTTATATACGCAAAACTAATGTCACACTATATATATAAATATAAACATGATCAACAAAATTATTTCCTTAATGCATATTTAATATTTATTTTTTCCGTCAGTTTTGTTTATCGATTGGTACATTCAGTCATTTCCGCTGAAGCATTAGCAATGAATGTTATATATGAAAAACTATATAAAATCACGCTATATATAAATATAAACATGCTTTTCAGCTTTGTTTTCTTTGTGTTATAGATCAATAAAATTAACATTTTGTATGTCCCAGCACTTCGTATGCAATTACCATTGACATTGCTTACTGTTGAGTATGAATTATTTATCTGGGTGACGAAAATCGTTTTTTACCTGAAGCTTATGACTGTTATATGGCTTATTCGGAAGACTACGCCAATTTCTAATATTTCACTAACTTTCAACTATTTATTTTAAGTTAATGTTTTGTGCTCTACTCAAAAAAATTTTAATTGTAACACACTTAAAAAAAAAATTATTAATCCCCGTTTCCAATAGTATTGGCATATGTATTTTAATTTGAGTAGTCTTTCATACAAAAACTAATATATATTGCTAACGAAGAAATTGATATACATGATATACACGTGCTATATGTGTTCTCGTCTCTTAAGCTCCACATATCTACTGTCTTCTATTACCCACTTAAAGCTAATCGCACTGACTTTTCAACAAATTCTCGTATGTTCACTTCAATGTATTCATAACTGAAATACTGAATATGTATCTTTCCACAGCATTGAAAGCCCCACTTCGATATAATCATATCATACTTAACTGGATTACTGAATAATTATCTGCAAAATTATATATAAATTTTATTTTAATTACATTTGCAAAAAACATTTCTATGTATTTATATTTATTTTTTGGAATCGCCTTTAATCATATACATGATGGATTTCTGATATTCACATAAAAGAGACATACAATTTTAGTCTACAATTTTATGGCTAAAAAAAAAAGTATAACATATATTTTGTAGAAATGAAAGAAAGTATAAAAGGCAAGACAACTGATAGACCATCAGATTTTCAATTATGGATTCTAACTTCATATCATTTATTTATAATCATGGTATCTACAAAACAAATACTATACACGCATGATGAAAACGACTGCTTCGGAACAATTATAATCAAATGCAACGTAATATTCGGTATATACATATGTAATATTTAAATTACATGGCCAAGGCCAGAAGCCAACAAACAAACACATCTTAAAAATAGAAAAAAATAAATAACTAAACTAACTTTTTCTTAAAAGATGAGAACGCAAGAATTTTCGCTCAGCAAAATGAGTTTTAGGTTCTTCAAAAGGTCAAACCTTCTGATATTAATCGAAACTATTAATTGAATATTGGATTTTAATAAAATATATACATAAAAATTTAAACAATTTAATAATTTTCAGAATACATTTCAATGCTCATGTCAAAAATTTGAACACATATTGGCCCTTACTAATAACAAAAACAAATGTACTCTCGTATAAAACCCCTTTTGAATTTTTTAACAGTCAAATATATTGTCGTAACTGTTAGTTTGCTAAACGTTTTGGTTTTTTTTTAATTGACATACACCTGTTAATTCTACTTTTGAAACGAAACGTTAAGAATTTCCTGAATATATATCATGAATGTATAATTTCATACTAAAAAGGTAAAAAAAAAAAAAAAAAATTCAACACTTCTCGACAATCATTTTAATTTATTTTTCTCAATTTTATAGACTAAATATATTATGCATATGTATATTTTTTCTTCATTTAATACTTTAACCAGCCATTCTAATATACTGTTTTTCTATACTCCTTACCGTACATATATGTATGGCAGTATATATGTATGCTGTTGATGTAAAGATACTTGCACCTTCCTGTCTCCCTCCTCCCAAGTTGTACAGCTTGTGAGATGCATCAGATTTTCGGGTGAGGTTTTATGATGCAGTACTCCATGTCCCACTCCGAATACTAAAATAAAAAGAATCCTTCTCCCATTTGGTATTAAAGCCACCCACCAAAAAAACCTCACCCACCAAACATATGAACAAAGAGATACAAAATATTCAATACAACAACAATAAAAAACTCAGTCTGGAACTGGACCTGGAACTGGAACTGGGACTTCGGTTCTACAATGCTGCCAGAAGAAAATAGTCTAAATATGCTACCGAAGAATTCAATGGCGATATTGAGGAAAACTGACCTGTACTACCCACCAAGTCATGGACTCGTCAGCCGCTTGATCTTGACCTGTTGGAATAAATATTTGTTGTACACATCAATGTCAAAGTCAATTCAATTGATACATCAGTTTGATTATGAACACAATGTAATGAATTGTAAATTGAAATATGAAAAGAAATTGTTTAAATAAATTAAATTGTATTTAATAATTTATAAATAATATGAATTTGCGTTCAATGATTGCAAACACTATTTGAATTTTATTATTTTAGATTCTATTGAAAACAAAACACGTTTGGTAATATATTTGTAATTAGTTTGTATTTATTTATTTATATTTGCTTAAAAAATTTGAAACAATTTATAATACAAAGGAATCGAAAACATTATTGACAAAAATTGCAGAAATATTTTCACACACATTCAACTAAATTAATTCATTTCCGTATTGTTTATATTTTGCATTTAAAATAGACAATTAAAATGATTTATAAAATCGCTTTTCGAATATATATATATTCGCATATATAAAAATCCCTTATGTCTAAATGCTTTAGCTTTCACATTCAAATCGGGGGCGGAGAATCCACATGCGCCTGCAAAATGGTGTGGTCGTGGCCTCATACACACAAATAAATCTTAGGGTCAAAATTCAAGCATTTGCATTTAACTATTTACAAAAATATGAATTTCATTATTAATTTTTATTATATTTTCTTTCATTTTTTTTTTGCTTTGTTTTTTTTTTTTTTTTTTTTTTTTTTTTTTTTTTTGTTGTTACGAAATATCGAATACATTTGTGGGAGACTTTTCTGATTTTAGAATGAGGAGAATAGCCAATGGGCCTAGCTGGAGTTAATTGGACAAAAGTGTAAACGATTTTATAAACAGACATTTTTCGAATTACAAAGCAGAGAGCTCTAATTGAGAGGATCCGAGTGGGAGATGCCTATAACACGCGTACGTTACTTTTGAGTGGCTCTCCACAATTTTAGAAAAATTTCTTTTTGACTAACGTCAACAGATATGATGATGCTATGTCCGATCTGGGCGAAGATTTGTATGCATATGGAGAGTATCGGTACTTACTTAGATGATGTTAGATAAAATAGTTTTCAAGTTATGGGAAAAAACAAAATCTCTATATAGGAATAGTCAGACGGACATTGATAGAGCTATCGGACACATCGTAGTGCTCAAATATTCTTTTGGATATTGGTCAGGATGTTAAAAGATGGATATTTAAGTTTAAAATGCATTCGTATTCTTTTTTGTTTTCTTTTGTATTTTTAATTGTTTAGTGTGTTGTTTATGTTTACTTAGTAAAAGCTGACAACAAATTTGAATTTTACTTATTTGATAGGTACACTCAAAAATATGTATGTTATATTAGTGTTTGCTGCTGTTGTCTTTCTTTTGGCGCTCTTTATAACCATTATACGATATTGCTATTTAATGATTTGTCTCATTCTGGGAGGTGTGTCGACGCTCTATAAGTGGTGTTACGAGCGCCTCTCCTAACTATTGCATAAGTGAGTGAGTGGAGGAAACTTCGATGCTATAGAGTGAGTGTGTTCTTAAACTGCTTCTGCTGTCGTTTTGTTGCATAGTATCTCCGCTCTTATATGTGTGTATATATTAAATATATCATAGTCCTTATAATGTAACCCTTATACAGTTAGCCCACTCTGTTACGCACCAAACACTCCCAGCGTTTTGCCTAATGTCTAGATATATAATTTAGTTCATATATCGTTTGCTCAAATACTTTCTTTTTAGCTAACTAGCAATTAGTTACAATTTCGATTTTGTGTGGAATCAATTCGCATAACATTCGCTATATACATGGTTTTTACGTTTCTCGTTTTCTTTATATCGCTTAACGGGAGAGGGGGCCTTACAAAATTTTGACTAGTTGTTTATGCAAGTGCCTGGAAGAGGCCTTCGAATTGTTAGCTATAAAAATCGCTTGGACTTTTCATCTTAGGTCAAAAAGTTTTTTGTTTTTCTTTTCTTTTTCTTTTTTTTTTCTCTTTAACTCTATGTAATCGAGGGAAATGCTAATTTCTGAAATCCTTTGGATGCACTCAATATTTAGGTTTATCTTCAATGTCTGTCCGTCTGCCAGTTCTTTTACAGTTGTGTTTGTTTATTCTAGACCTATATCACCGCTTAATTGCCTTAAACACTCTAATTATTATAAGCATTTCTTGCTGATTCATTGTTGTCTCGTCCTTTGTGTATGTGTTTGTTTTCATTTTGTATTGATTGATTATGAACATATGAGTGCCAGCTACTTAATAAAGTTCAAAGTTCATGAAACTTTACAATTTCTTATGCCTGCAGCTATAATTATGAATCATACAATATATATATATTAGTCTATATGTATGTATTATATGCTTAGTTTTGCAAGGTATTAATTATGTATGTATGAAACCAATGTGATCCTATGCAAAATTGTATTATACATACATATATGGATATATGTATATAACCCTATATATGTATATATATATGGATTTAGCTTAGGTATGTTTATTGTGAAATATTTTGCACTGTACAACAAAATATGTTTTCTTTTAATTTTTTCTTTCATTTCATTTTTTTTTAATTTTTTTTATTTTGTACAATTTGAAAACTAATTTAAACTTTTACATACATATACGTAGTTGCTAGAAAATTGCGTTTACTTTCTTGTTCACTTAGCTTTTAGGTGTATGTGTGTGTATATGTATATATTGTGTACTTTAGTCATAGGAAACGTTTTTATTTTTCGAAATGATATAGAAAAATAAATGCAGAGAACACTATTTAGCATACAGACTTTAAGCTTTTAGCTTCTTTTCGTATATGTAGGTTTTTTTGCATTAAAGTTAATTTGCTTTTTCAAATAAATAGCAATTGTTTTTTTTGCATGTGTTTTTATATTTATTTAGATTTTAGCATTCAGGCGCGTTTTACTAGGCCTAAACAGCGCTTGCTCTAAGGCTTTCTTGCAAACCATTTAATAGTAATTTTGGTATATATGTATGAATATATATATATATATAGATTTGAATATAAAGCACTTACAACTAAACAAAACAAGATAGTTTCAATTCAATTAATAATAATAAAAAACAACTAACTTATATACAGCAAAAGATATTTCAAATTGTTTACGATCGCGTAGGCCTTACATATACAATATGCAATGTACAATTAGTCTTAAATATGTGTCTTGTATACATGTTTCGTCAGAATGGGAATTGTTTGGGTTAGTGAGCAGATCCTTGGCTTAACCCATCTACCAAATTGCTGAAGTTGTGCAATTCCAGTAACGTTGGCCACGTCAACATGACTAACAGCAACAGCCAGATGGTCAAGTGAGCTGAGGAGCTGGCGCTGGACCCCGTTTCACCGCATTTGCCTGAAAGTTAAAGAATCAAAAATGAATTCGATAATATATGAAGGCTTATAATAGAATCAATAAATGGAAGTTATTATAAATAAAATATGTATATAATAACTGATGGTGATGATCAGAATCCTTATCTGTCTTACTACGGCACTCTTATATGAGACAATGTACAGCGGGTGAATATAAAGCTATTATATGAATATCACAAACCAAAGAAGGATAGGTTGGCCACTAAATGATGATCGGGAGGCTTTTGAGTGCCTCGGTAACAGGCATCTCCCACGACCAGCTTAGCTGCATTGCCATCCGAGGGCCTGTAGCTGATGCAGACGCCATGTTTTGTGCCCTTGTGCCTGGCGATGATGTAGACGGTGCTGTTCTCGCTCCAAGAACCATGACAAGAGTACTCTGCGTAAATGGGAAACAGATTATATTGGTTGCATCCATTGCAGTTAAAGAGACTCGCTCGTGTGCTTACCCTCCTCGCCATCCAGGCTGCACAGTGGACTCACATCGATGACATTGGGTGCCGTGCAGCCCACCCAAAGCTGTCGCTGTGCATTGTAGTTGGTCACACAGCCGGGCACATCACGTCGACTGCGCGTTGCTATGAAACCTACACTAGTATCATTGGAGCTGTTCAGCACTAAAACCTGCTGCAACCGATTTGATGACTCCTGCTGATGGTCTGGCCTCGGCTCTGCAGCATTGCGGCGACTGCGCGCGGGCAGGCCCCGTGTGTTAGCATGCCAGGAGCCACGCTCCATGCGCTCGGCATTGCGGAAGCTGAGTGTGCTGTGCCTGTCACAAAACACAAATAAACAAAGCACAAATTGAGCTGTAGTAGAGATGTTTCTCGTTCTCGTTTGTTGTTCGGTAAACATACCCCTTGTGGCCAAAAGAGCCAGTCTCCAGACCATCGTTCTGATGATGATGATGACCATGTCCAAGATGCGATTTGCCATTGTGATTACGCTTGTGGCGTGTGACCAGGTACGGTGGTCCGATTGCCCCACGCAGATTGTACAGGCCCTCCATGGGGCAAATATGCGGCTCTGGATTGCTAGCTGTGAACGGGGTTTTAAAAAAGGAACATCATCGCAATGAGTTTAAGTGTACAGCTCAAGAATGTCCTTTAAACTAGGAGTAAGCTCTTGCAATTGTCCCTATTATTTTCAAATTTTCTTTACCATAGTACTTTAGTGTAGATATACTCTTTGACTTGCTCATGAACCATGGCTATTTTTGTAGAACTAAATTGTCATTGACTCCGAAAAATATTACGAATTTGGCCAGATTACGATATAATCGTTAATATATTTCAAAGTAACTTCTGTTAGATGCTTCCATCGGACAAATACCCTCGAATCTACCGCATTCAGTACTCAGTGGTTACAGGGTATAAACAGTACACAAACAGAGCGCACACAAGCTTACCCAGCAGCGTTATGTAGGCCATCTTATTGAAGTCAAAGTGATCCGGAGCACAGGCATCCTCTAGTCGAATGGCCGGCTTGCCTGTTTGTATCTCAATGACGTGCGTATCCCGACGGTAGAACATCATGCACATAAAGCCCGATTGGCTGTAATGTTGAAGGGAAGGGGGTAGGGGTGGTAAGACAACAGAGTTACGGATTTTTTTTTTATTTGGCTTACCAGCCAGTGGTATAGTGCACCACAGCCATCATTTCGGTCGAGGTCTGTTTGTTTATCTGCTCGCAGAGGGCACGTGTCTCCATGTAGCCGTTGGGCTTAATAATGTGCACAGAGCCATCGCTGTAAAGAAAATTGGAAACGTTTTATTGGCTGTGATGTGTTGCCCACGGCGTTGTTGTTGCCACTCACTTGGAATGATAATTGTAGACAGCATTCCCCATAAGTGCATGCCAGTGTCGCGGACCCTTGAACCAGGCGGGAAAATCGCAGCGCTCCGCCGCCGGCGGTTTTCGCAGCGACATTATTCGCGAGCCAACCTGGCAGGGCGAGTGAAAAGAAGGATTTGAATGTTGACACTTTGAATGGGGTTTGACTCACTTACCTCGGCGCTGTCTAAGCCATTGCAAGTGGCGTCGCCGGATTGTGCCAGCTTATACTCGGCATCCTTCGAGCTGAGCATGCTTGGGCCACCTGCAAGGGTTATAAAACAAAAAGGATGCTCTAGAACAATTTTCCAGCTGTTTGTTTGACGATTTTCTTACCCATCAGCGAGGAGATTTTCTCGTAAACAAAGCAACGATAACGCTCCTCATTCGAAATGGCATGATGATGTGAGACAAGACCCACCAGATACCGTGAGTTCCCGTCCTTCCATGTGGCCAGACACGTTAGTTCCTCAACTGCAAAGAGTTTGTAATTTAAGTTTTCTTAAACAATGGCGATACTTTAATTTTGTACAAATTTGGTGAAGTATAAGTAACTTGGAACTTCTGTAGAGTATAATTTAAGTCCCATTCTACTACATACGCTTCTGCTTTCCTACATTACAGTTGAATATTCCTCATTTAGCAGAACAATTCGCTCATTAAAGAGTTCTTACTAAATTCTGTGGAATCAGCTACAATGTTCACTTACCCGTACTCTCTGTGCCTTGGACATCGGGACAGGCCTGAAAACTTAATAGCAGGCGACTCTCCTCGGTGCAGCTCTCAATGTTCGACACGGGGGATTTGCACTCCCCATGGCCGCGATTATAAGTGAATATAAAGGGACCTGTGGAAGGGAAGCAAGACAATGATAATGATGATGATGACGATGATAATGATGATGTTGTTGATGTTGACGATAAAGCATTGCATTGAGATAAATGAATGTTGGAACTCACCCTTTAGTGGGCACTTGACCGGTTCAGCGCTCTCACGGAACAGCGAATAGAGCAGAGCATCGCCCGGGATTTGATCGCAGAGATTCTGTAAAGTCTCACGGCCCTTGCAATGGTCTGGGGGACATGATTATTTGAAAAGCACACATAGGAATACAATTAATGCAAATCGCTAAACAAGTTGAAAAACAAACAAACACACAGACGAAGACAAAGGAAGGCGAAAGAAATAAGTAGAAATTGGGAATGGGAATATGTAAGTAGTTTGGATGGACTTAGTAGAATAGCAAAAGTATAGTCAGATATATATATATATTGTTAGTTAGAGATAGAGAGAAGCAACACATTTAGGTGAATCGATTTTTAGTTTTCGTAGGGTATCAAATGATAAAAACAATGCTACAAAGTTCTAAAAAGATTGGTGCAGCGCACTGAAAGCTGGCGACGCCTTGCCCATGATCCAAGTCAACGTCAAGAATGCCACTTATATTGCACGGATCGTTTGGTTGACGACACTTGAAACTTGGAAAAAGACCTTGGAAGAGAGCTCGGCAGCTTCGAGTGCACCACAACGTGAAACAGCAACAATTTCTGTTGAAATGTGTGTTAACAAATAAAAAATGAGAAAAAAATAACAAATACAAAATAAAGACACAAGTATATCTTCTGTATCAGCTGAAACAATGCTTAATGTTTATAGCATTGCTGAACTGAATTTATTAAAATCACTTGAACGTATTATTAAGTTGTAATATTTGTTTTTATCGAAAAGGAAAGAAAAAGAACACATAGTCCTTTCCGACTCTCAACACAAAATTGAAAGTTCATTAACATGGCAAAAAAAAGTTTATTTTCTTGCTAGATCAAGCAAAAAAATAAAAATAAAAAATAAAATATTTAAATATATATAAATTTTGGAAAGATATTAAATTACTCATATGCTAAGGAAATAAATAAATGTTAAGTACTTTGATTTGCTGCTTCGCAAATATATATATAATCGTAGTCAAGTTAATTTTTTTGGTATAGGGTCCTCTCTTTTTAGCAATATTGGAGTGTTTTCAACGTACATGTACGTTATTCTTATAATAACAATAATAATAATAATAAGAATAATAACAATGATAATAATAATAATATATTTAGATATGGTTAGGCAACCAACAAACAGGCAGAGTTATAAATTCATCTAAAAGGCAAAAGCCTTTGGTTAAAGCTCTAAAATCAAATCCTTTAAACAAGCACACGCAGAGCAGTGTTGGTAAACGAAATTTAACAAAAACTATGTACAAATGCAGGACACATGTGTGTGTAGGTGTCTGTGTCTGTGTATGTGTGGGCCAGCTCTTATGACCTCTTTGAGTAATGATTGTAATTAAGTAGCAACTAGAGTTGATGAAAAGCATAACGGTATAACAAGCTAACGGTATACGTTTGGGTGTGGTGTATCTGTGTCTGTGTATATGTGGGTGTGTGTGTATGTAAGGGAGCAACAACTACGACAGCGAAGCTTTATATATATATGTATATATATCATGACCAGGCAACAAAGTACAACAGCACAGACATTAAAAATAATCTACTTTTGCTTTTTGTTTTTTAGGTTTTAATATCTTTTGTTCGGACACTCACACACACATACAAAGATAAAGAGATACACATATGTAAAGTGTAATATTTATATAGCTGAACTATGATACGGACTTTTTAGTAAGTAGCCCATTGTAACGCAAACGCACGCATACACAGAGACAAACACACAACATTTAGTATGAAACGGAATGAAAAGGACACACATCTATGAAATGGGAATGGAACATTATGAAATGGAACCGAGAGCAGAAATTGTTGAGTTTCATGTTTAAATTACATTAATTAAATGACAAACACACATAAATAACCGAAGGAATAAGTAAATGTATTGGTAATACAGTAACAACTAACTAAAAGGTACAAACACGTACACACACATATTATTTAATTAAAAACGGAAACAACAACACGGTTGGGTAGGGTGAGGTGGGGCGGGTTCGGGTTAGGGATAAAGTGTGAAAACTCAAAGAGCGAATAGAAGTAGAAGTAGTAGAAGTAATAGTAGTAGATGTACAAATAGTAGTAGGGTAAGTAGTAAAATAGCAATAGGTATTGTTTAGGTTAGGTTAGGTTAGAATGTAGTAAGAAGAAAGTACAACAAGTAATTGGATAAATGAGAGACAATTATACTAGCGGTCACCGGGCAGCCCATCCCAACATTTCTTTATCATCATGTACAATATGTATACAAAATATATATATAAATATATAAATTGCCATATAATTTTTATTTTAAATTTTTCTTTGGCAAAAAATTGTATTTTTTTTTTTTTGAATTTAGCTGAAATCCTTGAATTTTTATGAAAAAACAAAGTATAATCAAAATTATAATGGAGGAGAATTTTTATTTATTTTATTTTATTTCAAAAAATATGTGTTTATTTATTTTTTTTTATTAACTTAAAAGCGAAATAAAAAGTTGGAGTTTTTTATATTGTGTGGGAAATTGGGAGGCGGGTAAACGTATAAAAGATGCGAAAGAAGAAGAAACCCGAGTTTTGATAGTTGTTTATGGCATAAGCTATATGATTTCCGATTTGAGAATATTATAGAAAATAAACGTCGAGGAATTAGTGTATATATACAAATGTTAAGCTGTTAAACTGCCTGGGGGAGTCAGCTTCATTAAATCGGATAAAGAATAGAAAATGTACTATATTTATATATCATGCATATCGGAAATCATATTTCAGTTTCGATCTCGGCCGAAACTCGGGAGAAATGAGAAATTTTACTCGCTCGGTTGAAGAAGAAGAACTGTACAAAAATTGAGGCGATGATGATTTTTTTTTTTTTTTTTTTGGTTAGCAGTGGATTAATATAAAAACATTAATAATTATAATCATGTACAAAGAGTTATTTTTAGTATTATTATTATCGAAAAGAAAATGAACGGAATGAAAATAATGAGTTAATCGAAGCACTTCAATTGGTGACAACAAACAACAATCAAATCATTTTAAATCATTATTTCAACAAAAATAATAAACAATACACAATTAATATTTATATAACTGTACAAGAGATATTGGAGGAAGGAGTTTTATTTACAGCGTGTGTTGTTGTTGTTTTTGTATTTGTTAAGTGATTGTAAATATCCTTAGTATTCAATATAATACACAACTGGCGAAATTCTTCTGTACAATCCTTGACTCTTGTCAAGGAAAAACATACTAAAATAATAATAAATAACAGAAAACAAAATACGAAAATGGAACGTAAAACAAATTAAGATGAATGAGGTTTATGACACGAATTGTCTATATATACATATATATAGCCTAACGGAACCGAGTGATAACAAATTAATTGAGGAGAAAAAAACAAGAAAACCAAATTGAATGAATGGGCACATAAAATATTGCATAAATAAATGAAATGAATTGAAATGAAATGGCTATGCGAAAACAAATATATAAACCTTAATATATATGTATATATATATATATGCATGTATGTATGTATATATATATATATTCACATATACAACTGCGCCAACAAACACAACAGTAGAAGAGAGGGCGTGGCAGAAGTAAGAGACACGCGAAATTGTTTCGACACCCCAGTCGCAAAACACGCGACTCGCTGGGACTCGACTTCACCACTGTCCCGCTTCCTGTGGCTGCTTCGCCCTGCCCTAGCCTAGGTAAATACGATATGCCCATTTTTTTATGCTCCACATATATATATGTATATAATATGAATGGTATGCGAAAATTGTACCAACACACGCAGCCCTAGGGGACGGGAGCTGTGTTTCATATTAAAATGCCCAAAAACTATATAAAACAGCGAAAGGAGTCTACTATAGTCGAGCATACCAGACTAACGTATGCCCTGCGGCTGTCCTTCACTCTTAAGGTCTGCGTACGCCGATACATATTTATAGAAGCGGATAGTACGTCAGATATGGGTGGATAGATTTGACTTCATTGGCGTTTCTTTCCGAACTCTTTTTAAGACATCCTATAGAATATTTCGTTCTGCCTTCAAAAAACAATATGCCCAAGTTTGTAGCAGCTTGAATGGAAATAGCATACATATAATAAAATAAAATTGGCTGTTGTCCTGACCTGTGTTGCTTGTGCTACTGTGGCTAACAAATTACCCAGTCAACGTACCAAAAGCAGGTTGCACGCCCATACTCCTGCACGCCCCCGCATACACGCTCTGATGTGCGTAATGCTGCTGCTGCTGCTCTTGTTGTTGTTTTTGATGCCCTGTTGTAAAAGGCAGGCTAAACATTTTTACAGACATTTGATTAAATTTAAATATTCTCACACGAAAATTGCCTAAAGCTGCTTACGTTACGTGTTTAAATGCCGAACTACGTAAAAAATACATGAGCAGAACCAGAGAATAAACGGATAGCTGTGCAAGTGCAAACTGAATATCACTCATATCGCTTGGAGTTTAAGCTACCTATGGACTAATCAATAAATATTGAATAAAAGGATATAGAATTTCCATGAGTTTCTATTAAGATGAACATAGACATCTTAGTATATTTATTAAATACTTTCTGATGCTTCAAAGAGGTCATCCAGCGAATATAAGAGAGAAGAAGTACAATCTATATAACCCCGAAATTGCAGTTTATAAGGAAATGAGAACATTTCTTCGTATAACCTATCAATAGATATAGTTACGATATCGTACTTATTTAAGTAACAAAAGATTACTATTTGGAATTCCGATTATAGCATATTAAAGATCGGACGCTCTGCGCAGTCCATAGAAAGTCTGTTGAAGGAATGAAAAGCAGAAATCTAAAATTGGGATTGAAAAGAAAAGCGAACGAAATGCGAACGATGAGCGCAATAATAAGAAATGCGGAGGTAGTCACTGCAGCAAGGTGAAAGGCGGGCGGAGCATGGGGCAGGGGTTGGATTTTTCGAGGAGCTGCCGGCGATGGCGCAGTTTTGCGCTTAATTATTTTAATTATTTTTTATGCTGCCTACATTTGTGCACTCGTCTCGTCTCCTCTCAGTGTGCTGCATAGCAATTAAAATGTGGTCACCGCCCCCCATCCACCCCCTTTCCATCCCTGTAAGCCCTCCCAGCATGTCCTTCATTGAATGCCCGCAGTGCCAGGCACTTGCGAAACCTGAGTGGTATCCTGCAATTGGTATGCAAATAGTACAAAATATCCACAGCTGCTACGCAAGATGCTGTTAAACGGATCCTCACGAAAATATGAAAGAAAAAACATTCAAATAATTATTCCAGAAGCCAAGCAAAGGGAGCGCAGTGAGGGAGATAGTTGGGGCGTGGTTAGCTTTAGCTTTTTAGCTTGGCACTACCTCTAAGCTGTACCTATAGTGTGGTTAATAATTGACTACAGCTAATGATAGTTACACACTGCGCTTAGTAAATTAAGTAATTTGAAAGGGGGCTAGTCTAGTATCGCCATAGAATGTTGAAGGAACTATATATTATATCTATACTTGAGTGTGAAGAGCTGAAGAAAATCCCCACATTCAACAGTTCTAAGTCCCCTTTTTAAGGCATTTGCCTAATGCTTTGACCTTTGAAACTTTACTTCATTAGCAATAACTGTATAGCTAAAGAAGACTATAACTTCCACATATAGTCAGGCGCGTAAGTTCTAAAATTATGCGGTTTGCCCATTTGGGAATTGGTTATTGGAAAACATTGATTAATATTTTAATATATTAAGCTGTAGCTTGTTGTACCTTTTGTACCTTTTGGTTGTGTGTGTGAAAAATCTGATTAAATAATAGATGGGCATTTATTAGTAAGTCTATGCTAGTTGCCAGTATAACATACGCTTGCTCTTTGTCTTGGCCAAGTGTGAAAATTGAGCATAAACCAAATTCAATTAATACGCATGGCCAATGGCACAAAATTTTGGATTTCATGGGAATTTAGTGTATGTATTTGCATTGAGTTTTGCGAATAATTTTGCTCATTTCAACAGAATGCCTCAAAGTCAGGAATTTGTACATGTGTATGTTAGTTTATTGTAGGTGTGTGCGTGTTTGTGCGTATGACAGTCAAAACAAATAATGACATAAGTCTAATAATGCCATTGTGCCATAGAAGCGATTGTTTTATGGGCGGCTAATCAAAATAAACAACCGCCCATTGACACAGACCTCTAGCTCCCGTTGCCACTGCCGCCCACGAACACGAGCACACCCACTCCGTCGCCTACGCCCATACCAATAGCAACAGGACTCCACTTCAGTTAGTACGCCTGTTCCTTGAATTATAAATGAGACCTAAAACTCTCGTTTAATATTTAAACAAAATCAAATCAAAAAAAAAAAAAAAAAAAAAAAAAAAAAAAAAAACTTGAGAGGGAGACCGAAATAGGGCGAGAGAGATAAAAACAGACAGAGTGGCACACGCTCAAAGACAGCCTGACAGACATGTCACTCAGTGAGTCAGCCAGTCAGTGAGTCCGAGATAGATTAAACTGGAGCACAGTGGGTTGAGCGTCGGCTACATGAGTTGGTGCTTTCAAATCGATTCAAGTTGACTGGTTGAGCTTGCACAGCTAAGAAACCCTAGTCGGAGCCGTAGTCACATATCGGAGCCATAGCCATAGCCGGAGCTGTGGCCGTAGTCGAGGTCCCGAGCCGTGGCTGGTATTTGCAGCACTTAAACTAATTTGATTTCTATTGAGGCAAACAAATAATAAATAATGAATTTACATTTCTATGCGTACGCTCGTAAACCATGTCGTAAGCCAACCGAGAGAGATAGACTGCGAAGGACATAAAGGGAGCGAGAGCGTGTGGAGGAGAGACTACTCTAGATACTTGTATGCAATTAGGGACTTAGCCTTACAATTAGTTGACTATAATTGCAAGCAGACCCAGAGACAGGCGAAAACTTCAGCACTAAACATGCTAGTAAGCGGATTATAGCAATTAACCATTGAACTACTTCCACGTCGTATATATATATATATATATATATATATATATATATATACATATAAGCCTTAAAAAATGGGAAAACTTAAAAGCCCGCACAAGGCAGGGGCCAGAGCTGCATGCCTGTGTACACTTTCTGTAGCACTCCAGACTGCACTCAAAAGGATTGGATAGCTAAAACCATTCACACAGACAAATTTAAACGGAGCACCGATGGAGACAAAAGCTCAAGAGCTGAACCTGGACATACCCTAGAAAGTAAAATCAACCAAGACTGTTGTGAAACCAATTTTGTAGCTCGACTTTATATTTATTTATACAAGACGTCAAAGTACAAGCAGAACCCGCAGCAGAAACTACCCAATACAACAAATCATTCAACTACAGAGGTTCACAATGTACACGTCAAATGTTTAATGCACGTAGAAGAAGTTTTTCATTTGAGTTTTTTTCCATTTTCTGAATTTAAAACTATAATTTTTTGTACCCGTTTTTAAAACGGATGGCTCCATGTTGGGGCTATTCGCTATTCGAAACATTGCGTGAAGACATATAAATAAGTAATGTTCGCGTCAGAATGAAAAAAAAAAAAAAAAACGAAATGAAATGAAATGCATAAGTCGTTTCAAAATAATAGGTGAACTTTAATATTAAAACACGAAACAAAAAAATCTCGTTCCACTAAATGGTTTTTCATATGGAATTCTTAATATGCAGTGAGCAATATATAAAATACATATTTATACATGTTTTTTCATAAATATTGCGAGCATTTTTTTAAAGTTTTTTGTGAGATGAGCAAATGGAATTTTACAGTGAGAGCGCTGTGAGTTTTTCTTGGTGAATAGTTCCATTCGAATACCACAATTATGGATTGATGGCTTTATAAATAGTATAAAGGTGCTCTTGACCAGAATAAAGTTTTAGTTAACTGCGTGTGCTGCCTTTAATTGCGTTTTCATACTCGTTCACGATGTCTGTCTTTACCTATTTGTTATAATATATATTTTGAATTTCCCATTTGAATCACATGAAATAGAAAGTTTCGATAGTTTTTATAATATAATCGATTCACATATCCAGTTAATTGGTATACTTTTACTGTCCTCCTATTCTCTAGAGTTCTATAAATAAATAAATCAAGTAATATGCTTCGCCCCTTAGAGCTTTTTTGGACTGTGAACGAGTATTAACAGTCGATTGGGCCCGACTGACTTGGTGAATGAATATTTTTATTTACACCTGAATCGAAGAGGCCGAAAAATGACAATTTAGCTCTTTATATAGAGAGCTCTATGAATACAAAATATATATCATATATATAAATCGTAATATGTAGAGTAAGTAGTCATTGGAAGTGCGTATGTACAATCAACTAGACAAGTTGCGCAATTTAACAACAATTTCTGCATACGGCGGCCTTAAAAAATATATAAATTAAATAAATTAAAAAACAAAAATTTTAATTTAATTTAATTCTCAAATGCAAAAGTTTGCAAAAATCCAATTAATGAAAACTTGTATTTTTGTTAGAATTTTCTTTGTTAGAATTTTCATATAAATGCGATATAGAACTGTACAAAGCACTCACACTCACACACACGCAAACGTACGAAAACAGAAAAGTAAAATCAAAATATATATATAATATATATTTTGTACACATTTGAGGAATCGATTTGTATGGATGTTTGTTGTTGCTGTTGTTGTTGTTGGGAGTTGATTTTAATTTTGTTTTTTGAATATTTGAAGTAAAGGAAAAATATACATATCATATAAATATTGAATAGAGTTTTGCAAATATATATATAGATATATATGTATATGTAAATGGCTTTTGTTTTGTTAAAAAATATATATTCGGAACAAACAATTCAATTGTTTAAGAAAAAATTTTATATATATATATATTTACACAATTTGTTGTCTTTTTTTTTTTTTTTTTAATTATTTACAGTAATGAAAACTTAAGAAAACTAAAGTCAAGCAAAAATAAAAAAGGAAAAATTAAAACTTTTTTTCTTAAATTGTTTTGCGGAAATTTCTTTTATTTTTATTTTGAGTTTAAAGCTGACGCGATTATTTTACTTTATACAAATCTTTTTAAAGCTTTAATCGAGTTGTTTTTTTGTTCTTTTGGGTTCTGTTGGGAGGGGTTAATCTGCTAATCCGCTAATACGCTTCAAGAATCGCAACTAAGTAAGTTAATTGGATTGATTTTAACGATATATCTAGTAATTTGATACTGATAGCTGTAACTGTATCTTGAGAAAACTTGCTTTATCTATACATATATATATTTGTATATATAAATATATATATATATTTTTTATAAATGGTTTCTAGTTTAGAGAGACAGTTAGAGAGAGTGAGAGAGAGAGGACCCTTTGCCATGACGGGATAGAATTTTAGTTTTATTTTATATATATATATATCATTTCGTATGCAGAGTATTTTTGTGGAGACTATTTACAAGTTTTGTTTGTATTTTTTATTTATTATTATTTTTTTTTTTTTCTTTTTCAAAGTAACTTAAATTGCTTTTTAAAAACAGAAAGTGAAAGAAATAAATAAAAATAAAAATAAAAATATGAAGAAAATTAAGTGAACGTACTTTAAGTATATAATAATAAAAATTTTTAAATACTTAAAATACTAGATAAAAATACTTTAAAAAATTTGAAACAAAAAATTAAAGAATCCTTCAGTTAATGTGTTCTTTTTCCTTTCAAATGCAAAAAGTTTGGCATTTTTCACTGATTTTTTTTTTCTGGGTTAAAAGTAAAAGCGAAATTAAAATTAAAAGAAATGCGTATAAATTAAAATATTAGATGGTTAGTAATATTTGGTTGAAACGTAAAACTATGAGGTGATTGAACAGAAGTGGGTAATAATGAGATATATAACTGGTATAACTGGAGATAGCGAGTTAAGAGATAGAGATTCGTTGTTGTGTCTTGGGTTGATCTTAAGTTTAGAATTAATTGGAAAAAAGTATAAAGTTAATGCTTACAATCATTCATATCGTCATTGGATCTCATTATGTACTGATCCGATGATGATAGTCTTGAATGCCCGTTCGTATTGGGATGAGCTCCCCCCCTATGATCACTTTGTTTTATAGAGCTACGCATCGCCAGTGCAGATGGATTGTTCGACTGATGCATATACATACTATCACCTTCGCACTCACTTTCTTTATACTGCAGCACATTCTTATGCTTCTCATAGATAACCAGGCAACGATGACATCCTTTCCTAAAAGAAGTTTGTATTTTGGTTTTTTTGTTTATGTTTTTGGATTGCAAATGAAAAGTTCATGTATTTTGTATTTGTTTTATTTTTTGTTAGGATTCTAAATGATAATGTTAAATGATATATGTTAATAAAAGTTTATTTTGTGTTTATATTTGCGAAAAAAAATCTTTTGGCTTATATTTCTGATCTGTTGTTGTGTTGGACATTGAATGCAAAAAGACTTTTCTAAATTTTAAGTTTGGAAAAGTATATATAATATGGATGAGAAAGTTTCCCAGAGTTATTAAAGAAATGTTACATCTTATATATTTCATTTTTGATAATCCCAAAAACTGAATTAACATGTAATATATGTAGTATATGCATATATACTATGTGTGTGTTATTTTAAAGCCAACCCAGTTTCGATGTGGGCTAAACTATATTCAATTGGAAGCTAAATATATGTAGATTTGGTAATATTGTTGAAAACTTTGAAATGATATCATAAAAACGAACTAAAAGGACGCACACTTAAATAACTCAAACAGTTAACAAAATATTTGTGATGTTTAAAAACAAATCTGTAAACATTTTAATTGAATTTTTTCAAAATAAAAATAGATGTAGATTATATATATTGTTTTTTTTTTTTTTTTTTTTTTTTTTTTTTATGCAGTTTGTTGGGGAATTTGTTAGTTTCCTGGTTGATAGATGGTACTTAAAATCTATTTGATTTATTTTATATATATTACGATAAGAAGTCGAAAGTTAAGATTATGAAGTACACGACAAAAATACTTACAAAAAACATTAAAAATAATATTCGAAATATCAAATAGATGTTAAAAGAAACATCCAATCGGGATTTCGTTTACTTTTTTTTTATATATATATCAAAAACCAAAAATTTATACACATATCAGCTACAACGAAAAAATAAACTTCGCAAGACTTATGATTATTTCTTAAAGTTTAATGTATTTATACATATAGTTTAATTGGAAACATGACAAAACGCAAAAGTTTCAAAAAATCATTTGTAAAGAGCAGCCCAGCATTAATATCTTTTGGTTGTTCTTAATATATTACAAAAAAAAACATTCAAACTGAAAATAGCTTCTCTTGATTTCTTTTTTAAATTATTATGCAAAAAGCAAAATAGATGCAGATTTCGAGGTACTTTAACCTTTAAACCTATAAAAAATAGATAGCATTTAGATTAACTTTACAGCACTTACAAAAAAACATATATATATATATATATATATATATATATACGGTTAAATTGGCTCGATTCAGCGTCGAGCTACTTGGCATTCACACGAAGACAGAGAAAAAGGCAGAAACGAAGAGAAGGAGAGAGACAACGAGAGTTGTACAAAGTTAACAGCAGATGTCTCAATGGACAGGTTTGCAGTCTGCTCTAATATATCTAACTATGCCTCTGCCTGTGTCTCTTTGTCTCTGTGTGAGAGCAACTGGCGCCCATGTTGCAGCGTTTTATGTTCCTACTTAATCGGTTTACAGCTACACTCAGAGTAAAAGTAAACTCTCTTGGTTTACTTAAAGCGTAAGCAATATGTTCTTTTAAGGAATTTGAATGATTTGTATACCCTGAAACCAGTGGCAGAACCATTCAAAATGTAGATAGATATATATCGCTCAAAATTAAATTGAAGACAAAATCCTCTTTATAAATATCATATTGAAAGAAAGAAAATGATCATCATTATCATATTAAAAAATTTATTTTGCTTTTAAGTTGAAGTTAATTTCTTACTTGTTTTTCCAGACAGCTGTCTGGCTTTTCTCTGAGTGTATTGCTACTGCCTGCTGCTAGCCTACCGACTGTTTGAGTATGTCTAGTGCCTTAGCAAAACGAAACTTTATTCAATTATTGCCACTTGGCGCACACTCAAAAGTCAAATGCTACAAAACGTACCCGAAAAAATAAAAGCAAAATAAAAAGGAAAAAAAAATAGGTAACATAACCTACAAACAGGAAATAAAAACGTCGAGGGGAGCTACGACAAGCTACAGGCAGTAGAAGTTTAAGTACAAGTGCTTTTTGACGCCTGTTCTTCTTTATCGGCTACTTCATCAGCTGCTTTCATCTTCATCTGCTTCATCTATTTCATATACTTGAGCATCTTGAACATCTTTCTTCATTCATTTTTCTTCTTCTCATTTTCATTCAATCTATGTATTTACCAGCCAAGCATATTTTGAGCCAAAATGTTAGCATATATAAACTTTTATCGGTGAACTGTATTTGATGGTACTTACTCATCCACAATCAAATATTTGTTACCATCCGAGGCGGCGCACCTGCCCCGGTAGCTGAACTGTGAGCCCTTGATGTGTATGGATTGCTGGTAGCCAGATAAAAACCAGGAGCCCTCCCATCGGGCAGGAAACGTGCAGTTTGTAGGCGCTGCAAGTCGAAAAAGTATGCAATTTATTGATAATATTAAACCAAATAAACCAAAAGCCAAACGCAGTCAAATAAATTATTTGTGTAGATTTTAATAGCCACATGCATAAGTGAGTTATATACTTAAATTCCCCAATTCTGAATCTGGGTTTGTGTGTATTGGGTGTGAGTAGCATGTGACCTCAATTGTGGTCCATTGTTCATTTAACGACACCAACAGCAACAACAACAACACAAATAACAAGAAAAGCAAGCTGCACCATAAAAGAGCAATTGTTCAAAAAAATATATTTTAACAATATTCAAGTAATGAAGAAAAATGTATAACCCAAGAGAATCGACTACCGAATACTCTATTCGTAGTTGTAGGTATTAGAATCTGTTCGGCTGATTGCTTAACTGATGACAGTGCTAATAGGAGCTTAATAGGATTAATGTCTGTTTGGTTGACTGAGCGATATATTATTGAATGACTTACCGATTAAATGAATAATTTCTAATGGCATACTGATAGTAAACTAATTGAATGTCGACTTGATTCACTAACTTGGTTGATTGGTTTATGATCAATATAATAACTTGATTGATCGTTAAGTTGTTTGATTGACTGACTGATAATTAGCTGATAGATTGAAGGTTTGACTGTCTGACTGATTGGCTGACTAATTGATTGATTGATTGATGAGCCCTGGTTAAACTTAATAGCCAGAGACTCAAGTAAAACAAAAACAAAATAAAAACCAATCTACCCTCTATCAGCTAACGGTATAGAGTATAACAATCTAGAATCTTATACCTAACCAAAATAAATAATGCCATTGTTCGCAGTCTTCGCATTTCTGCTCTAATAGTAATGTCAATTCTGATGCCAAGATTTGTGGCTTTTTAATTTATAAATTGTTTCAATTATTGTTATTATGATTGTATTTAAGTGCGTGCGCATAAGTGTCAGCTTGCCATAGTGTGTGTGTGTGTGCTTGTTTATATATCCATATATGTGTGTGAGTGTGGCTCTTAGAGACTACAAATTTACGACCCTCTGCCACGACGCAAGGGCTCATAAATAAGTTGAACAAGCAGCAAAACCAGAAAACGGCTCGTAATAATAATAATGTCGCACACAGACATAGAAATATACATATATATAATATATATACATATAAAAACTACCGAAATGGCAATTGTGAATATTAAAAAGAGCATAGGGAGAGAGAGAGAGAGAGAGAGAGCGAGAAAGAGCATGGAACAAGCCAATGCATAGAGTAAGGCAAACGAAAAAGGAGCCGTTAGCTTAAGGCATGCCACGCATACTTACATACACACACACAAACACACACACACACAAACACACACACACACAAACACACACACACTGAGCACAAACAATAAGTATAGCCAATGCAATACATACAAACGCACACATACAAGGCTAGAAAATGGTAAAACCACCCTCGAATAGCTTTCTGCCAGAGTTGGGCTGGGCTGGGCTTAAGGGTGGACCCAAAAAACACAACCGAAGCCGAGTGCTATACGCATTCAAATGCACAAAAGTCGCAAAAGTAGAGACGAATGTGCGCACGAATCAACACACATACATAGACACAGCACACACTTACAAACACAAAACACACACACACATACATACATCAAGCTATACACATTTTATTTTATTATTTCTTTGCTTTCTTTTATTTTGTTTTACTTTACTTTATTTTATTTTTTGCTTTGCTTTTGTTCTTTCCCATTTCAATTTTTTTTTTTCATTTTCATTTTGTTGTTTTTCACATTTGTGGCAAACAAAAGGTGCTCCTGCGCAGGATCAGCGAATCGCTGTGAACTCTGAGCCTCATTGAGAAGCCGCCCGTCCGCCCGCTAGCCCGCTAGCTCACTCCGCCTCGCCTCTGCTCCAGGTCCCCCTTTTCGCTGACTGTTTCATTGTCCAATGACTTGTACATTTGTTCAGCTACCGATGCTTTTGTTGCGGTAGCTGTCATAATGTGTCCCCCTCTTTCTCTCTCTCCCTCCTCTATCTCTTTCTTTCTCTATATGCTCGCCCACTCACGCACAGTGGGCGTGTGTGTATATAAAGTGTAGCATACTTTGCCGTGCGACCCATTGTAATTGTTTCGCCAATTTCAAGTGCCGTGCATAATGCTCCAACATGATTCAATACTTTTGCCAGCAACAACATAGCTGTCTATGGCTTAGCAGCAGCTACCCCCGATATATAGCCGCAGGACAAAAATCCAGCCAAACTACACGCTTGAAGTAAAAATACAAAAATAAACCAATGGACGGGTGGACGGAAAGGACGAACGTTGAACTTGAGAGACAGACAAGCGTGCAAATATGTATGGACAGTTGAAATGAAGAAATGAAGGGCTTTACACATACACACACACACACGCGAACACACAGGCATACATGAAAATACTTTTTTTTTTTTTTGTGGATTAGAATGGCTCAAGTTCGCAGCACAGCGCAGCACCGCTTGTTAGATTGGGCCTGTTGGATTGGCAAATATTTAAGTAACTCGGAAAAGAGTTGCGAATGACATTTTACTCTTATCAACTGACAGTAATCGCCTGGCGTTAGGCTTGTATCGTGGCTGTAAGACCCTTATCAGCCACATTAACGGTATTTTCTAAAGCATTTATGCGAAGAAAGGAAGCTGAATTTGTACAAGCAAAGCTTGGGCTTTAAAGAAAGTAAGTACAACTTTGGTTGTGTTTCTTTGGCTAATCATAAGCAAAAGCCAGGGGCTTGGCCCGATACAAATTTACTTTGAATCATTAATTAATTTATATATCCGATAAATCTCTCCCAAAAATATATTTCCATGCCTTTCTACGGGATTCAACTCATGAGTCAGTGAGAAGTAATATTTTTGGGTTTTAAAAGTCTAGTAAAGAACAAGTTGCAACACTGAAGTAAAGAACTTTGGCAAAGAACTGTACAAGTCGCCCTGCTAAAACTTGCTTTCCTGTTAATATAAATATTGCAGCTGGGCTTATAGTGAAAATAATTATCCCCCATCAGAAAACAGTTAATTGGTTCACCCACCTGCCAAATGTTACTTATTATGACAGGCCATTTTTGGTTGTGGACCTACAAGCAGTTGTTAGGCATGTGTGTGCTTATCTCTCAACGACTGTGTCTAGATATCTGTATGTGTAATGACAGCTTTAACGCGCTAACAGCTCCTTAACCCAATTAAAACGCCCCCCACTCCACTTCCGCAACCCCCGTGTGCCCTGCACCTTCTGGTGGGTGTGGACCCATTAAGTGTTTGGCGTTGAGTACTATCAGGGCGCTATGCTGGACCACCCTTATTGATGGGACAATGGCTACGTAGCACACACAAACATGGAACTCACATACTCACACGCACACACACACATGTAAGGGCAGCTCAAAGAGCATGACGCTTCGTTTTAGACTCATTTGCGTTTGCATTTGGAATTTTGGACTTTCGTTTCGGTTTTGCTTAGCAAACGCAAGTAGGGGTAGTAGGGGTAGTAGGGGTAGTAGGAGGTAACAGATAGAGCGTTGGTGGGATGTACGCCCGAAAATGCTTTTGTCTAACTTGAGTGAATTATGGTCAGCGGTCGGTGGTCGGATGGCGGTTGCTGCCTGTTTGTTTCGGGCAATTTCCGTACAATTTGCCATTTGTTGTTGTTATTGTTGCTTCTGCTGCGGCGGCTGTTGCCGTTGTTTTCTTATTGTTTTCAACCAAAAAAAAATGTTTTTTTTTTGTATACCCTGTAGTCATTGATGACAGATCTGTATATTGAGTATATTATAATTTGAATGGATGAAAGCCGACATACGGATAATCCAATAATATCATCAACGATAACTATCGATTGATAGCCAGGAATTATAAATATAAAATACAAGAGATTAATTAATATCAAAATATAAGGATAAATAAGGATTTATAGAATATGTTCTTTAAGCAGATCTTAAATTTTATCAGATTTAAGGAATGTGTCTGAATAGATATAAATATATTCCAAACCATAAATACTTAAATCGGATATGTACTCATTATCTGTGAGTCTTTGAATATATATTAAGCCACTTCAAATGTAATTGCGGGGTAACTCCTAGTCAGACATCAATAACTAAAGTACTCTTACTTGTTTTTTGGACAAATTCGCTCATGGAGAAACAGTTGAAACGCATTATACGAGCACGCAGATCTGTGGTCACAAACTACTTATGGATTCAATTGAGCATGACCGAGCAGAGGGCGCAAATGAAGAGAGCGGAGAGAGGTCGGTTGGCGGAGGCAATCACTCGCAGGGGTTGGGCGCAGACACAAGCTGTGGCAGGCAGCTGACGCTCGGGCCACTAAAAATTATGCTCAAAATTAAATGAAATGCTGTTGCCGTTCAGCAGAGGAGTAGGAGGAGCAGAATGGCCACTTGTAAGGGGACGCTGTGGACGGGGGTTGGGCCTCTAAAGATGGCGGGGCAATTGGATGGATGGAGGTGGCATTGTGGCGCAAGTCAAATTATAAATTCCTATCATAACGCTACTTAACGGCATGCGTTACGCGCATTTTCTGCGACTTTTCATCTTGACTCCTGCTCTAATGCCGATACCCTGGACAAACACAATGTAGGGTATATGACACTCTTGTGTAACTTTGTCAGATGTGAGGTGAGGTACGGACTATTATAAAAGGCATTTTGCCAATAACTTTCCAGAATTAAGCTTGATTATGAATACATAAGGATTGGCTGTGGGATTAGTTCCTTATATGTTCAAGCCATGAAGGGTATCTGTACAGCGGCCACTTATTACTCACCATCTTGACGTCCTCCCCAGCCGCTAACGGACGTGGCCAGCAGCAGCGTCAGCCACAGTGCTCTCAGCCAACTTTTTGTCGACGTCATGCTGTTGCTGCCGCAGCTTCTGCCCCGACTCCTGTCAATTGTTGTTGCTGTTGCCGCTGTTGCCGCTGTTGTTGTTGTTGTTGCTACTGCTGCCGTTGTTGTCGTTATATTCGTTGTTAGCGTTGTCGCATTGGCGAAGTTGCTGGCGTCGCTACTGCCATTTCTGCTGCTGCTGTTGCTGTTGCACAGTTGCTGCTGCCAGAATTTTAGCCACGTAATGCTAGGAAGTTGATACCACTCAGGCAGCGTCTGTTGCTGCTGCTGCTGTCGTTCCATCTCCTCCTGCGGTTGCTGTTGCTGCCTTCCCGCTTCCCGCTCCTTCTCTTGCTCTAGACGTTCCAGCGCACTAATATCACCATTATAGTTATAGCACCTACATTTATCATCCTCATCATCGTCTTCATCTTCATCTTCATCCTCAACAAGCTGCTCATTCAACTTCTCTTCGTCAATTTTTGTCGTTGTCGTTGTTTGCGAACTATTTGTTGTTGTTGTTGCTGTGGCTGCTGTTGTAGTTCTAGTTGCTGTTGCACTGCTGATTGGTTTTATTGTGTCCAGCTGCGTTGCCCCCTGACTTTGTCGCTCGATTCGCATACGCTCACGTCGCTGGCGCTGGCGTCGCAAACATTCCGAGACGCTACCATGGCTGTTGCTGTTGCTGCCACCTACAACAATCGGCATAACTAATTGCGTCGAGCGTCTGAGAGCGTTGCAGCTAGGCGCCACGCTAAACTGAATATCACGCTGCAGGAATTTGTGCGCCAGCTCCAAAGGAGTTGCTGGCGAGGATGAGGCTGAAACTGCCACTGCGACTGCGACTGAGGCAGGGCACAGTATAGCTGCTCCTGCTCCTGCTGTTGTCACCGTCGGCACTGTGGCATGTTTATCATCATTTTTATGTTCCCTACTGCTACTGCAACAACAACAACAGCACCGAGAAGTCGTAGTTGAGGAACAGCTGGTGGACGATACCGATGCCGATGCCGCCGCTGCTGCTGTTGCCGCAGGCACGTGTCCACATGGCTGACAGAAAGGCGGTAAATAGATTAACGACGTGGCTCTAGCTCTCGCCTTGGACGTGGCTAAGGTCCTGCTCCTGTTCGTGCTCGCCCTCGTCCTGACTGCGGTTACTGCCAGCTGCATTTGCTGCTGCGGCGTCCCCTCCTCTTGCTGTGGCTGCTGCTGCGTATTCTGTGTGGGTTGCAGAAGACAAGAGTTGAATATTTTATGTTTATTATATATACATAATATATGTGTTTTGTACATAAGAGCATAAATATGAAAGAAGGTGGCAAATACTGACAATTGCCGCATTTGAATTTAAAACAAGCGAGAAATCTGATTGCTATGGCTGGCTGAAGCCTGAATACTCTTTCGCAGATTTAAGTAATCATCAGCCAGTCAGTCAGATAGAAGCACCTAATAAACATATTATACATTCTTATTCTTTAATGGATTAATTGGCCAATAATTCTATAGCAAATCGTTGAAAAATAGCACAAATATATATTATTTTCTGTGCACATTTCATGACAATATTAGAATACCCTATACTATTTCTCACACTCTACAACGCAGACACATTTACATACAATATAGGAGACACACACACGCACTATATCACACACATAGATAATCCCGAGAAAATTCATTGTTCAACAATCCACACGCACAGCGCCTCACATAAAACGATTGGGGGAGTTGCAGTTGCCCCCAGAAATAAAACTTCCTCAGCGGCGCATTAAAAAGCAATAAAAATAAATATAAAAATAAAAATAAAAAATACAACGAGGGAAAAGGATACAAAAAAAAATAAATATGTGCTCTGGGAAACCAAACACTCCAATCCAAATAAAATGTCCAACGGCGCGTAAATCAAAAATCACGCGTTATAAAAGAAAAAAAATGAAACGAGAGAAAAAATTAAGACAAAATTTATAGATTTCTTATACAAATTTCTTATGTCTCCGGTGTAGCGCGGCCTCTTCCGTTATTTCTTTTTGTTTTCCTGCATTTAGCGCCTCCGGGCAAAGGGCAATGAGGCGGGGGAAATCGGCTGCAAAGCAACAATATCAACAAGAGAAACACCAACAACCACTTGAAAGATTATAATTTTTTGTCGAGACGTGCCGCAGCAGCTATTAAAAAAATAAAATAAATCGCCCAACTAAAATTTAAATAAAGAAAGAAAACTTAGACACATAATTTAAGATGGAAAAGCCCGAGGCACATAATTTGTGGAATCAACAATAAAAAGGGAAGCACGACTATAGAAAACTCATTAATTTAGTGTGTAAATCTAGCTAAAATAGAGCGAACGAAACTATCGATTGTGATGGATGAGTGCTTCATTGACTGACGGTTGATTGAGCAGTGATTAACCAACTCAGAGCTCTAACCATAAAGACAATTTTGGAACATTTGATTTGATTGGCGGATTATAAATCAGCTGCAAACCAATGAAAGCTTTGAATGGCTGATTTATTATAATCTAGCTTTTTCACACTAGTAATAACACTAATTTATGAATTGACTCATAAAGGGAGCTTTTATTACAGTAGAAACAATTATACATATAACCATAGTTTTAATTGATGCTGGAAAAATGGAGAACCCGAAAACATGACAAGCTGAAAACATTCCACACTAGAGTTAAATCTGAAATATGAAGTCTGAGCTCAGGTGGGAAGCTTTGCATATAATCTTTACTGTTCATCTGTCTATGCGAATACTCAGTGCAAATGAAACGTGAACCGCACGTGAGGTAACGCTAGACAAGGTTTTCGACGGGCCTTATAATATATTTACCACAATGGCTGACGAAATCGGAGTGGTGCTGGTTACTCAATTGAAATGTTTTTAATTAGTATAACCAATTAGTAGTTTAGATATCAATGAACACAAGGAATTCTAAAGCAGCTAAGGTGAGGGGGAGGCATTTAAGTACGTCTGGTGGTACTTAAAAGAGCAATCGCTTCGTATAGCTTTCGAGCACATTATGCACATAATGAGAGTATGTTAACAGAATCGAGCTTCTTCTGAGTAATTTCTAGGGCTGCCATAGCCAAAATCAAAAGGCCAGAAAACCGAGTTCGCCCGCCCTGTCAACTTTCCCATACGAGCTGATGGACACAGTGTGGGGAAGGCGGCGGGAAAGCATAATGCAATTTCCATGTTATGTAAGCGCTGCTCTTCTTAGCCCATCATCTATGCTAATTAAGTTAATTAAAAAGTACGAGCAAAGTATTTGCACTTGGCCAACTTCACGTCATAATCAAAGTTGAGAGAGCGCATCGCACGAAAAGCGAAGCCCAAGTCACGTCAAATGCTCTTCAAAAAGCGAGCCAAAGAAAGGCCCTGATGTAGATGCGAGCTAGAGATTGTGATGAAGATTGAGATGGAGCAGGAGATGCTGATGAAGAGGCAGATTGAAATGGGGATGAAGCTGACGTTGTCGCTGCCATTCACACTGTAGAGTGTCCACATAAAAACCAAAATGAATAGAAGGAAGCTAAAAACCTAAAACGAGGCCAATTATAAGCCTCATCATTAATTTAAATAAAATTAAATTTCCACTGGCTGCTGCAAAAGCACAAAGTAAACAATGCAAATGCACGACGAAAAGATACCCTGTACATAAAGCCAAGCAGTGCAACAATTTGTAAGATGAACATTTCGTTTGACAAACAGAGGTGCCTGCTTTCTCAATAAGATATGGACAGGGTATATGCTCACAGAGGGAGAGTTGGATGGACGGACGGGCAGACAGACAGACAGCAGTCGGTGGCCAATAAAACATTTAGGCGGAATTATAATTTTGTTTGGTGCTTTATATATAATTTACGTTTAAAATGTGAAACACCTGACAGCTAAAAAACGAATTTATGTTTGCATGTTTCCCATTAATTTATTTTTCCAAAGCGCGGCAGGAAAATGCAAGGCAAGGCATGGCAAGGCAAGGCAAGGCAGCACACAGCACAGCACAGCAGGCATTGGGAAAAGCCCGGGGAAAACAAAAAAGAAAATGAAAATATATATGCAGCAGGCAGGCACATTTTGCCATCACGTTTGGACTATAAAATAGAACACAGCAGACAACAGTCGGAGCCGCAGTTGGAGCCGAAGACGGAGACGTGGAAGGAGAAAGGAGACGTAGACGTAGTCCGACTCCGAGACGCAGAGCGAGGAGATGTAGATGATGTTGTTGATGACATGCAGCGCCGGGGTCTGCACTGCACTGAAATGGCAAAAGACGCCAAAAGCGAAATAGACCCAAGCCAAGAGGCAAGACGCAAGACGCAAATGGCAGCGGGCAACTGGCAACGGGAGACGGGCAACGGGCATGAAGCGCACAGTCGAGGCTCCTGCGAAACTTGTCAAGTAAATATATAAACGAAATATGTGGCACGGTCGCCCATGCCATGCCACGCCTCCTGCGTCCCGCGTCTTGGCGTCTGGTGGCATTTATTATTCGCTACTCTGCCAATTGGGTATTTCAATTTAGTTAGAAAATCTATAAAACAAAATATTCTAGCAGACGGTTATATATCGTCTAACTGCTATATAAATTAGAATTCTAGACTTGAATACTTTAAGATATTCGTTACATCTTATCAATATATTATTAAGGTTGAAGCTCTCTTCAAAAGAGGATTTCATATTTCAATGTATACTTCCTTTCCTCTTTGGCGGACAATCAAGATCATTCTAAGACTTTCTCTATATCCAAAGGGTATTCCATGTTTGTCAAACTCTTCTTCTTTGTTTTATTTTATTCGCATTTTATTATTATTTTCGACCCGGCGAGACGAAGACGCGAGCGAAGATACATAAAAAATATTTGTGTGTGCAACATTTTTATGATTTCCGTCTGGTTGCGGTTGCGACAAAAGGCTGGACTCGCCGTAAAGAAAGATGAAGCTGGCTGGCTCCCAGCATCCAGCATCCAGCATCAATCTTCCAGCTTCCATCTCCCATTTTACATTTGGCACCGAACACCTACTCCACCTGCTTTCAATTAAATGACACTTTCCCCTGCTCATTACGATTGAAATGTTGCTGTTTCGCTCTCTGTTTGCTGAGAAAGGAACCGCGACCGGGAGGCAGTGGGAATCGAAGTGAGAATGGTTTGTGGGGTCGGGTTCCTCCCCATCTTCATCATCTTCTTCTTCTGGTGTTGATGTCTGACATTTCGCTCCCTTGTCTCACTTCATCAATCATTAATTTCGTTTATTTTTAGTGAAAATAATCACTTTGAGCAACATATGCGACCCGACATGGCTTTCGCATGTGTTTTTCGCAAATGGGGGATGGGCCATGACAAACTGTTCCAACTGGGGACTGTGTACGCGCGTGTGTGTGCGTGCGTGGAATGGGTACAGCTTTAAGCAATTATCAAATGGACCCACAGTCCGCAGCTCAGCAGACAAATACTATAATTTTAACTGTGAAATGACTTTATTGGGTTTTGGTGGCAAATTGGGTAAGTTTCCAAAGGGGTTGCTAAAAGGCCCATATATATATTTGTATAGATGTATTTGCACACATAAATATATATATATATATATGCGTGTATGCGATTGTGTGTGTCTGCCTGCACAAGACAAAGAGCTTGGGTTACGCAAGGTTAAGCTGGGATAATAAAGTAGTAGACAAGCCGTAAGTACCGCATAAATTGCCAAGGAGCCAGCCAGGACTCTGGCACTTAGCTCAGGTAAGCACAAATTTATCAATAATACGAGTTCTCATTAGGCAACCAATGAGGGTAGGTTCTCTCAAGTAAGCGTTTAATGCAAAAGGTCTACATATTTCAGCTTGAACGCTATCTTAATTAAACTCGACATAAATCCCTTATGTTGCAGCTGGCATAAAAAAATAAAAAAAAAATTTTAAGGCTACATTAGGACAATTGATAAATTATTTATTTAGTGAATTTATTTATTTAGTGAAAAGGAAACAATGTTTTAAATGTTTGTTTTTTCCTAATTTTCGGAAATACCATCAATTAGCGGATTTACTTGTTTAGGTCCTTGATGAAACTCCACCTAGTTCGAAATTAGCTCGTTTGCAAAGCAGTCAACAAAACCAATGAATTTCCTGTTCTTGTTGATTGTTGTGATAGTAATGCCTACTAACTTCCTATATGAACTAGTTCTTTAAATTCATATATTTTATTTTCTTTTCATATATGATTTTTTGAGTATCAATTTTAGAAAATTTATCGAATTGGCAAACTTCTTATGTGAGTAATTATGTTATATATCTATTAATCATATTATTTATAGTTATGATCTAATTTTGAGTTTTGTAAACTTTTCATGACGGTTGACTAAGATATGAACCAGCTTTGCACAACAAACAAAAGATTTAAACTATATTTTTTCTTGAGAATTACGTACACTCACACATAGAGATCTTATCTTAGTGCTATTGTAGTAATAATTTTTCATTCTCAGCACCCACACACATGCAGAGTGAGAAAAAAAATTAGTCAACACTGTAAAATAACCCCTGGGCGGGGGGTGAGGCGAGGTAAGGGTGTTTCGAGAGGGCGATGAGAAGGGAGTTGCGTAATTCACTTAATGCAACGCATTTCCGTTGTGCTGCGGGTTCGAATCGTTATCGCTATCTGAAACACCCAGACATGCCAACATGATTTCAATCTAGCAATACAATACACAAGCATGTATTTACAATATACAAATATTGTACAGTGAAAGCTCTATCGGGTGGACAGCCATTTACCATTTACCCTTAGGGTCAGCAGCTCCGTTTTATCCGTTTTGTTTTATAAATATCTTATTGTTCCAAAGTCAGAATAAGAAATAATTCTTTAAGGAGAACATGCGATTGAGCTTACGAATTAACTTAATAAGTGAGATAGACTACTCAAAGCACAGCTTGTGGGCTCGTTAGTAGGAGTCTTCACTGTAAATATGTCGATAGCATAAATATGACAGAATTGGCAGCTAGCTCTACGCCGGGCTGAAGTGGACGGGAACGAAACGGGACGGGACGGAATGGAAGGGGCCGAAGTGCAATTGCAGTGCGCGCACCTCATTGAACTTTTCAGACAAACACAATTTGTCCGATAAGGGAAAAAATTCCACACAACGAGGTGAAGTGTAGGTGGGGGCGTGGCAGCATAACGTACGAACGGCCGGGCGATCGGGCAGACGGAAGAACTGACGGACGTCGCGCACTAATGGCCACCATTAATAATTGAAAAACTGAAACAGTTGAGCATGTGTGAGAGCAGAGGGCGAACCGGGGGAGAAGGAACTGGGAACATGGGTCTCGGTTTTTGGGATGCCAAAGCATAGCTTAGTCTTGGGAGGATGGGCAGGTTGGGTGGTTGACAAAAATCTATAACCAAAAAAGTTATGAATAAGCGAACGAAACGAAAACGAAGCAACGAGTGGAGCAAGAGAATGAGCTGAGGCGACGGCAGCGGAGAGATGAGAGAAAAGGGAAAAACAGAAAAATAACGAAAAAGAAATGTTAAAGCTACAAACCTGTTCTATGCTGGCGTCGCTGTTCCTGTTGTTGTTCTTCTTTTTGTTGTACATGGCGAGTCCGAGGGGCTGGCGATGCTGCGGCGCTGCTGACGACACGGCGACAATGTTGAAGCTGCTGCCGTTCTGCGTATAGTTGTTATTGTTGTTGCTGCAGCAGCTGCAGCACTGGCCGCAACCAAATTGTAGGGAATCGCGTGCAAAGCACAGCCAAGCAGCATTGGAAAATTACAACAACAAAAATTGTTGCCTTTTTCTTTGTGGCAGCGAGTTTTCCCGACGAATTTTATGCTGCTGCAGTCCAAAGAATCGCACGAAACGATACTGAGACAGCGACTGCGACGGCAACGGCAACACCGATTGAGTCGTGCGAACGCTAGCTACAGAGCAGCGCAACGCAGGGCAGAGCATAAGCCAGGCAAAAATATTGGAGCAAGGTGTTTCCAAATAGCGTCGACCGAGCTGCAACTGAGCAGCGCTCACAGACACGGCGAATTCGCAGCGCTTCTCTGCGCAAAAGCGGAGCTGAGAGTAGATTTGGCTCTCCTTGTTGTTGTTGCTTTTGCTGCTGCTATTGCTGTTGCTGTATTGAATGTGCGTCTCTCCCACCACCAACGAACAAAGAGTGGGCAAGTTAAGTCTGTCGCCTTATATTCTGTTGGGGCTGCTGCTGTCGCCGCTGCTACTGCTGCTGCTGCTGCTGCTTGCGCTCGCGCTCTACCGCCTGCCTCTGTGTCAATCGAATTAAACTGAGAGCAAACTGAGTAATTGGGTTTAGATATTTTTCCACAGATAGATTGAGACAATGTTATATATTTTCATATTGTGTGTACATTTATTAATTCAATAATAGCACTGGCCCATTGATAAAGCAAAATGCAGCAGTTACATTTACTAACACTCGCTCTCACACACACACGCACACACATACGCGGTAGAGTGTATACAAAAATCTGCACAGCGTTTTAAATTTAGTTGCGTTTGAGCTTCGGTTCAACGGTAAACCTTGAACTTAAATGTATTTTACATTGTTCACTCGTATTTGATTTCCTCAGCACCTTTCTCTGTTACACATTAGTTTTAAATCTTTACTCTGCGGAGACTTGTGAGCAGCGCGGCACAGCCTGTGCGCACTGAAAACTTCTGCTGCAATACACAAATTTCTTTCTTATTTGCTGCGCGCACCACCTACCAGAAGCTGAGAAAATAATTAAAAATATCTACGCGACGCGCGGCGACGTCCGTACGCAACGATTCTGTGAGAAAGAATGAGCGTAACTGGTGTATCGATGCTACGATGTATAAGAGCAACCACAAGCGATGTGTCGATATATATCGATAACTGAGCGCTGGTTCTTTTTGTGCATGAACCAAGTAATTCGTTTATTATTTGATCAAAATTTTCAATGAAAACACACATGACATAGGCAATATTATTTAAATAGGTAGAAAAACTCATTACTTTTTCGAACTAGAAAAATAATTAGTTACCGAAATAGTTAATTAGATCTGAAATGACTAGGCATATTTAAAAATTGTGCAAAATGAACCAGATTTTACTTGAAAACGGAACTTCTGTAACGTTCCTTTTGGTTTTCATTTTAAATTCTGATGAAATGTTGTGTGGTCTCAATAAAAAGGAAAGGCGATTTCGCTGTTATTATATTTAACTAATCACAGACATTCTCAGTTAGTCATCCCAATGCTTCAGCTCCAAAAACCTCGCACACAACTGTTTCTTTATACTTACATATGGCTACGTACATATGTACATGTATCTGCCACTCGGTCTGAAACTTGTGAGACAGACAATTGAAGTGTCTGAAAATCTGAATCATGTTTCTTGTCGTCTCTTTTGTATAAACAAAGCAACGCTTACCCAAGAAATTAGCGAAGTGCCGTATCAATTTACGAGTTCAAGAACATATACACGTATATGTGTGTATGTGTAAACAGATATATAGTATATATATACATATAGTATATGTATGTGTATGTGTAAAGCAGTTCGACTTCTTGACTGATTGGTGTTCATTAATCAAACAATTGCTCTGAAATGCTAAAAGATATTTGTTCCTTGCTTCTTGAGTAAAATATTGAGTTTAAAATATAAAGCAAATGAACTGTAAATAATATTAATTTATACTGAAAGAGCGTGCATCGTGTAATGCCGATTAGCACAATCGCATTGGAACAGTAGAACTTACAATTTTAATAACATCGGCATTGGATTACTTCATAGAACAGAATTGTTTATCTGCCCAGCTGTGCAAATACCAAGAGATGTTTACCTTTAGTCACAGTTCTGATATATGCATATGCGATATCGAAATACGAGCCTGTATGGCGCAACTAATGGAAAATTCTTTATTGAAGGGAAAACTTTGGTACGCAGTTGCAACTGAAGCTGCTGCCATTGCCTCTGCCGCTACCGCTGCTAATGTGAGCTGTTCGTTGTGTCATTCATTTGTTTTTTGCTCTCGCCCGGATATTGTGGGTCATGATTGTGTTGCTGGTTCTTGACCACCAGCTCACCTGTGCTGGAGCAGGTGATTATGCGAGCAGCACAGCGCAGGTAACGATTCCGAGCACAAAGCCAATACGTCTTCGATCCTCTGCTGTTGTTCCGAAAGTACTCGAAGCCGCCCATCAACAGCTTCGGCTTGCCCTTGGTGCCTTTGACGATCATTATGCCCTGCTTGCGGACGAGTTCTGCAAGGAGAGATAGAAGGTTGGTTTAATTAGTTAACCAGAACTCAATACAGGTTGATACTAAGATATAACGTGCACTATGGTACGACAATCAGTTCAGGCTTTTGCAAAAACATCTTTTTATTAGGCTTCGAAATAGATCCAGATCTTAAACTAGTTATTAGCTGTTTGTAGACGCCGCTTACGCCTCCAAGATGCGACTCCTTGGCTCGGTTTCCTATCTGCAGTAGTATAAGAGGAAATTCGATATATATTATTATAAAGTAGATGTGCCATAGATTTACATTTAATTATAAATGGGAAGTCTTAAAAGGTCTATACAATTTTCATTTCTCTTTTTGATCAGACATTAGCTGGATTACATCTAGGTATTATTTTATATATATTTATAGAAAAATATAATCTAGATACTAGATTATAAAGTAGTAGCCACATCTCAACAAAGCTGAATCGAATAGCAACTAGGTCTATAATTAGTAAAAGTATTTTAATTGCGGACTGGATCCACTTTAATCTGTATCGCGCATCGCAGCTCCCATAGCCCCATAGCTGCGATGCTCAGCTATGCGAGTGATTGGCATATTTGATCCTGTACACCTCCTGGCCGCTCTTCAGCTCGTGCGTCGTTGCCCTCACTTTGCAATTGGCACTGCGATATCTTGCACAGCGCCAGTTGATGCTGCTCTTCAGTTTCCGATCCATGACGAATTCGTGTTTGTCTATCAACAATTTGCGCTTCTTCTTTCGCGTGCTCGTAAAGTTGGCCAACAGCATGATATCTGCAATGAGAAACATACAAATATATATAATTAGTGATAACAAGTCTATTTTCAAATCAATACTGAGCTTTTAGCTTTATCGAAAACTTTAGCAGAACATTTTTGTATCACTTTATTTACTAAACAATTCTTTTTTATTCTTAATATTAAAAGTTTTAAAAAATTATTTGAAAAATGTGTATTATAAATTAGTATAGAACATTTTGTATATGGTATATACATATATTTAAATGAGCTCTAAAGATCCATGACGAATAGATTCAAACTAAAATTATACCTAAATTAAACTTGCAAGTTTTTTAACACAAATATCATCTTTTACCTTAAAAATATTTTTATATTAAGATAATATATATGGATTAGTTCTCCATCTTATGCTCGGGATCAGCAGCTCTTCCAATGAAAACAACTTAACAAATTTAAAATGTATCTATAGAACATTTTAAGAATTATTTAATATATTAATAGAAATATTTGGGAATATTATTGAACAATATTCCCCCTATTAGCGTTGGCTAGAATAATTGCTTAACAACGTGTCCTTTAATACTGTCTGATATCTAACACAAAAAGTTTATATACCTACAAATACATAGATTTATATATTATGGAGTTTTGAATGAAATCTGGATTTCGTCCAGAATTCGAATCCTATTTAAAACTTAAGCTTGTCTATATTGGGTAAGATATTATTAGTTTTATAAGATGCAAAAATTCGAAGAAACTTAATAAAAGCAATTGTTTAAATTATAGCCAAATAAAGTCTTGTATTGCTCTGAATGATATGCTGAAGAGAATGCCACTTGCAAAATATATGATGAATTTCCATAATTTAAAAATATTAATAGGTCTTACTAAATAAAAGTGGTAATAGATCAGGGACGAATGAATACAATGCAAAGAAATAAATAAAATTTAGATAGTAAAAGGTGGCATAGGTACCGCCATTGACCTAGTTTCGGCCACGTAATGCGTTCTTCATCTTCCGTCCATATTCCTCCTGGCTGTGATTGTGCTTGCAGAAGTGGACAATGCTTCCATTCAGAGTGTGAATGCGTCCGTGACACTTGAGTATAGTCGTGTACTGGGTGCAGCGCCAATAGGTCTTATTGTTGATGGCCTTCTCCCGGACATAGTAGAAGCCCTCATGCAGCAGGAGAATGCGACCCTTCTGGCTGATCACATAGCAGAAGTTGGGCAGATCTAAAAACGATATAGAAAGATCGATATACATATAACATTATTAGATAGTTTCTAGTTCCATAAATCTTAAGCTAACATTATTCAGAAACAATAAGGAGCAGTGCTTAGATATATACATGGGAAGATAGTGCATTTGCTGCAGTGGTTCGCATGCGATATAGTTGCCATATAATGTACACTTTTTTAAACTTTATTCTTATTCTTATAGAGTTAAGCAGATCTGAACTATACAGTTTGAAATTCTATCTTTAGATCGCATCGTCTGTCAGCTCGTGCAGCTCCTGCACCTCCTCCTGGTGTAGCTCAAAGCTAACCGCCCCCTCCATCTCGCGCTCCAGCTTGATCTGGGCAGCGTCCTGGGCCTGGGTCATTGAATGCGCCTTGCTGGAGCTATACTTATTCCGCTTTAGCTCCGCATGCATGTGCTCCGCCTTGTTGATGATGAATTTCGGTGGATTCTCCTTGAGCATAGTTATCCTCGCGGGACATTTCAACTTCTTGGTTGCCATCGAGCTGCAGCGCCATAGGATCTTCTTCTTGTTCTCGCTCATAATTAGAAATCGTATGCCATTAGCCATAATAGCTGGACGACCGCGCAGCGATTGTGTGAAGAAGACCAGAACATCCTCCGGATTGGGCACCTCCTCATTGGCCAGCACAACTGCAAGGGAAACGTTGAACGATAAAGCAATTAGTGAGCGTTGGGTTGGAGAATTGAATTATTATAATCGATTAGCCAAATGCCAAGTACTGTCACAGCTCTGCCTGGTTTTTGTTTTCTTTCATTTTATTTACAAGCCAAAAAATTGCACTTAAATTAGATTCTAAACGCGTTTGCTTCTGCTCGACGGCTGCTGCTGCTGCTGCTTCTCCTTGCGCTCCGGTCGCACATGGCAATGCTCGTGGATCTGTCGAAAGTCACTCGAATCGAACTTATTCATGCAGATTAGCACTGGGCAGCGTACGTGGCGGTAATACCAATGGCAGCGCCAGAAAAAGTTCGAGCGGTTCTCGTTGTTCCTGAAGAACTTTAGGCCGTCGAGCCAGAGCAACTGGCCGCCGCGCTTCGAGACCGAGAATTGCACCTTGGGCTTATATGGAGCAGCAGCAACAACTGCAAAAGAAATACAAAGAGTAAGATTCACAATCAATTAGTTATAGTTATAGTTTGTTGTGGACGAAGGGGCTTCTCGTTTTGGATGCTCTTTGCACATTGAAAAACTATGCGGATATTTGCGTACTTTAATACATCGATTCTTAAGTCCTTACTAGCTAGCAAGTTAACAGTAAAACTAAAATTCGTAGCTTTGCTTCGATTTGTACTCGTGGAGCGGTGGAGGCGGGCGACTGGACAAGATTCTAGCTGAGAGCAGCTCGGGTGAAGCAATATCACGAGACTGCAGCTCGACGTCCGTCTGCTGCTCCTGATCTTGATCAAGCTGCTGCTTCTGCTCCCGCTCCCGTTCCTGCTCAGTCAGCCGCTCGTGCTCCTGCTCAGGCTCCTCCTCTTTAGCCATGGACGGCAGCGGCTTTATCTCAATGTCATTACTCTCCATGTGCTGATGCTGATGGCAGAGCCGCAGGATGAGCGTCGACTCATCGTGAATAGCTATGGCCGGGCAGCGCTCCTTGTAGTAGTTGCGACACTTCCAATATTGCAAATGCCCGCGTTTCTTGTTGCGGAAGAAGCGAAAGCCATTGATCACCAAGAGCTTGCCGCCGTTCTTTTTCGAGTCGGCAAAGTCTATGTGAAATGCTGCAAGAGAAAAGCAAAATAAATTAGAAACAAGTTCTAGTAATTATCATTTATCATCGAAACTTATTTGCGAACATCATAATAATAAATTTGTATGCAAGTCCTATCAAAATATTATTTATTTTGCTTCGACTAACTACAATTTGTTGCAGAACAATTTTAAGCCTAGCTTAGGTCTAGGCTGATTTGCTAGTCAGCGGCAGCGGCAGGCTGCATTTGGCCTTGCTCTTCTTCAGCAGCGCAGATCCGTCAATTATGGACAGCTGATGGGAGAGGCTGACACCTCTGTGCAAGAACTTGGGCTTGTGATTGTGCTCGAAGTTGCGCTTGATAATTCGAGACTGCCCCGAGCTGTCCAGAGCAGTCACCACTCGAGCCCGACATATCGTCACGTCCTGTGAAGAGAAAGTCATATACATATATAGAGGGAATGCTAGACATGATCTAAAGCATGCTTGGGGTTCGTCAAATTAGCTGTTAGTCATCCAGTTAATCAATCAGTCACTCAAGGAACATCGTGAAATAAGGAATCGTCCCACTTACCTTGCGAGAGCATATCCAATAGGTGCGCGAGGCAGAGCTGCGATTCTTGACGAACTTCTGATCGTTGTGAATTAGAACTGTACGTCCTCGCTGGCCCGTCCCGAAGACCGCGATCTCTGCAAAAGATTGAACAGACATTAGTAAGAGAGATGAATGATACACCTGCTCAATATATGACATATAACATAAGAGTAGTGCTATAATCATAAGGCTAGCTACGTTAGGGATTGTGCGAACATTTATTAAGAAATTCAGAGATTCAAATTCATATATATTCAGTAATATTTCCAATTTAGGCGTGGTTATGAACGCCCGATATGGCGACATAGGTGGGCTTGTTGCTGTTGGTAATCATATACACTTTGCAGTTTAGACGCTTTTGACTGCACGACCAATAGACAGTGTCCTCGTAGTAGCAACGACGCGTAAAACGCTGGTCATCATAAATGAGCACATCCCCACTGAGAGTGTGCTCATAGCGCACTCGATCCCAATCGTCCAGGGTGCGAGTGAGTTGGCTCTTGTTGGAGAGGCCACAGCGTATATTCTGCTGGCGACGCGATCCACATCGAGAACGTGATCGGGGCAGAAAGCTCTCGTTGCCATAGTCACCCAAAATATTCGGATCCAGTGGAAACAGCGCTGCAAAAAGAAAGTGTGAGATTAATGGATGTGTTGGACGCAAGAACGGCCCGGAGACAGCAGTATAACAAAAAGTAAAAGATTCGATTCATTGATTTTAGTAACTTATATTTGGTGGATCATAAAATAAAAACCATTAAAAATACAAATAAAAGCTGACACGGCCATTGGCTAAAAGTAAAAAATATGTGAAATAAATTAGGAAATGCCAAGGTAAAAGTAAATATGTGAAAGCAAAACCTTACCTGCTCTCAGTGATAATCTCTCCAGTTAACTAATAAACTTTGATATACTCTGATTAGTTAATATAACGATAAGTTTAGTGATTGTGCATGCCGCTGATGGCGTAACGCGTCTGTCCAGTGCCCGTGGTGTTGGTTATGATGCGAGCTCGGCATTGCTTGCGCCATTTGCTGCACTTCCAATAGACCTTGTCCTTGTAGGCAGCATTGCGCAAGTATCGGTGCCCGCCGCTGTGAAGGACGCAATTTCCTGCGGGAGTCTTGATATATTGTATGTCATCCATGGGCTTGGCCTGCCGAATGCGCTTGGACATCGGCCATGGCAGCGTAGGAGCCGAAGCACGGCGATTCTGCACTGCAAAGGACACGCAAAATATGACAAGTTAGTGTTAGTTAATTACAAATTATTAGATCTATTGTAAGGTACAATAAATTGGGGATATTCTGCATACAATTTCTTATGCGCTGCAATTTATTTTGAATTAATTAGTAAATTGTCTTAGCCTAAGATTATCTAGCTACTGCAGCTGCTGCAGATCCTCAATGCTGAGATTAAGCGAACGCAGCTCCAGCGTCAGATCCTCCTCAGCTTCAGTTTTGACAAAGCCCGATGCAAGGGCTGCCTTGATGGCCGACTTGTGCTCCGTCTTGAGCAACGGAGCGACCAAGGACAAACGCTTCTTGCGATCGAAGTTGAGGCAGGTATGATGGCAGGACTCCAACACAATCTTATGCACGCCCTCAATCACGTTGGTAACAACGCGCGCGCTGCACTTGGTGCTGCCCTGCATGATCGATAGAGACAGACTGTTAATAACTGCTTGAAGAGTTACGTTATTGAACTATCGCTACCTACGAACTTACCTTTTTGGAACAGATCCAGTAGGTCTTCAGGCCGCTGCGTCGATTCCGCACATAGTTGTGTCCATTGAAGGCCAGCAGCTTGCAGCCGCGCTGGCCTCGCACAAAGGATAACAGTGAGTGTTTGATTTCGCCCCGATTCATCTCCTCCAGATCGTCTGTGAACGGAGTTAGAGAAATATTAATGGGACTGGCAAAGATATTAGAAAATTACGAAGCTTAGCTTAAGTCAAATTTAACAGGCATTTCAAGTGAATTTTTATTTTATTTAATTGCTTTCTGCTAAGGACTAAAACAGGACTAGTATGGCGGATGGTTGTGCTGGCTGCACTTGACAATCACATCGCGATCCTCCACGGTGACGACACGCGCTTTGCACTTGTGAGCGCCAGCGCGTGCACAGGACCAATAGGTCTTTAAGCCTGTCGCTTTGTTCCGGGTGAAGGTGAACTCGCCGATCTTCAGCTTCCGACTGCCACGAAAGCCCGTTATATAGGAGTAATAGTTGGGATCTACAATAAGGTAAGAGAAAGAGAGAGAGAGTACAAGCAATTAGTAAAGATCATAGAGTGGAAAAAATATATATAATTGAAAAATTACAGACAGTATATATACACATTAAGCACGTCTCTAACTAGGCATTTATTTAACACATATTGAGAGTATGCGATATATATATATATATATATATATATATATACATATATATGATTATATATGCATAGCGTGTCTTTACGTATATACAGTTGGCTTAAGACTAACTAATTCAAACGTTTGCCTCCACTTTCACGTCGTCCTTGTGCGCTCGAGCTGCTGCCTCCGCCCGCTGGCGCTTCAGCGAGCCATATTTGCGCGCCTTCGAGATGACCTCGTGGTTGTGCTCGCTGTTGAGAATGGTGAGAGTATCCAGCTTTGTTTTGAGCCGGGCACGGCAGCGCAGTACCGCAAACTGACTGCATCGCCAGTAGGTGACATCCTCGCGAGTAATGTGCCGGTTGAAGGTGTGATTCTTCAGCATTATCTGCTTGGTGCCATACTTGCTGACGATAAAGAAGGGCGAGCTGTTCTCCCCGCTGCTGCTGCTGGTGCTGCCTCCAGTACCGCTAGCGTTGCGTCGGGTCTGACATTCGAGCTGCGAATCGTCTTCTTCGCCGTCCAAGCTGATCGGATAGTCGAACTTGACTGCAATTAAACAAAGAATGGGTTCAGAGAGTTGCATCGAGTTGCTGCTGCTGCTACTGTGGCTGCTACTACTGCGGCTGCTGCTGCTGCAGAAATAAAAGACAAGGCTTGGCTTTTCGATTACAACTTTTCATTTCAATCAGTTACAGTTGCTTAGTCAAAGGCTTAGACTATGCTTAACTAAATATTTGTATATGCATATGAATTTGCAATCCGTTCGAGCTAGTGACAGTGCGGCGCATGCCCATTGTACTTGGTCAAGCGTGGCCGGCGACTCAGCTCGACATGCACGTAGTGCACCGCGCAGTTGGGCGTCACGCAATGGTAGTAGGTGCGATATTGCATGGCACGCGTTTTCTTATAGCACCGTCCATCGATGAGCAGAAACTCGCCGTTGGACGTGCGCCTGAACCTCACAGATGCATCAGCTGTGGGCGACGTGGATGCTGTGGCTGCTGTTTGGTATGGGGATGATACAAATTTCAAATTACGTGTTTTTTAGTGCAAACGCTTAGGTATACCTTAAATACTATAAGAAGTCTTAGCTTAGACCGCACAGTGAAACCCTATTAAAAGCGAACAGGGTAAAAGATATTACTACTTTTCATACTTAAGAAATAAATAAATAAATAATTGCTATTAAAATTGGTGTAAAGCAAACAAAATTAGGGAAAAATACTAGGAATGACTTCGCCAATAAATGGCTTATAGCAGGCGCGCTTAACATTTTCACTGTACAGTGGTACACAACTAAATAAACTACTAAACGCGGTTTTTTTCATATTGCATTGATTCTTTAGAGATTTATCTATTTTAATATTGTTGTAATAACATTTCCTTGGTCATGAGCTTAGGGGGCAGCGTGTTGCCTGTGAACCGGGGGGGATGATTATGACGATTTTTGCCCAGCTTGATGCCCCCCTCGAATTTGGTTATGGCACGGGCGGAGCATTTGTTCTCGTTGAGTCGCTTGCCATTGCCATCGGAGCAGATCCAATTGATGGTAGCGCGAAAGCTGGCCTCCTTCTTGTACATGTAACCATTGAAAATCAGGTTATAGCCCTGCTTCTGGTTGCGCGTGAAGAAATAATCGTATTTGGTTATCCAGACGCTATTCGGGAGCTCCGCTATAAATTGTCCATTCTGGGCGGTGATTGCGCCTGCAATGGCATATGAAAGAGGGGAAATTTGTGTTTGGGTCCTCTGACTTGATTCTTGATTGTGTCCTTAAAATCACTTAGCTTAGAGCAAAACACAACATTTGAAGGCAGCAAATATTTTATTCAGGGTATACATACATACATATAGACAAATATACGATAGACTAAAACAGTTTACATTGCAATTCGTAGCATCTATGGTAGTTAGAAGAGTAGGAGCACTTACCGTTGCTATTCCTTTAGCTCAAGTCGCTTGTTTCATTCAAATTAACTGACAATTTTGCCAAAATAAAAACAAATTTGTTGTTCAACAACTCTCACAATACTCGAAGAACGCAAAAGATATTGTGCGCACTGCAGCCAGGCTTCGGCGTTTCATTGACATTTGAGCACATTTTACACATGTAGCACATTTAGTACAACTGCACAAATACACTTCAGTTATTTGGCACATTTTAAATAAGAACTTTTCAGAACGGTTTTTGTAAAATTTATTAGCAAGCAAAGCCAAGCGTAGCTAATCGCGGCGAAAATCACTAGAATGCGGCGAAATAATAACAAGATGGCTGACTCGTGATTGTATTGATACAGCAACGCTACATTCAACACTTACCGTTGCCACTTAAAACTGCCAATATGTAGCGAAAATTATATAAATTTACAAACAATTTATGTTTAATGTATTCAGCAAAAAATTTCAAAATTGACTGATATTACTCAACAAAAATGGTATATTACACATTTGTTAATATGAGTGTTTACTAGTTGGTCCAAGCTTTGTAACATGCCATGCGCTTTGAATATATATTAATATACCACTAACCAATGATTTATAATATATTAAGTAGTTTTACTAAAGTTCCTCCACAGTTTATTTATACTGAAATTAATTGATTACATACATGAACTGTACCAACTTTGGTACATTTGTACCGCATGAGTGGCAACTGTGTGCTTTATTGCGGGCAGGTGGCAACACCTGAAACGCAAGTACAGTGCTTCTTCTTAATTTGTGATTTACATTTACAGCGCATTTATAATTTTTTTATTTTAATTTTTTATTTAATAAACTCCCTCAAACTCTTATACTTGTGTTTTATTTTATTTTCGTTAAGCTGTTTTACTGCTGAGCCGAATTTATTTAACCTCGTTTCTCTATCACACCTCGTACAGCAACAGCCGCAGCCACATCTACATCGGTCGCCCCACAGGTAATTCCTCCACGTAAACGCGGTCGCCCTAAAACAAAGGTTGACGATGCCCAGCCGAAACTCAAACTACTCGATAAGCTCAAGGCTGCCACCGAGAATCAAGCTGCCAGCAGGCCAGCTGTATATGCCTCCACCACTAAAGGTAAGTCCACTTGTTGCATTCATTAAAAGAAAGTCGTCGATATTAATTAGAAATTTACTCTTGCGCAGGTGGCGTGAAACTGGTCTATGAGGGGCATCTGTTTAAGTTTTCGTTCCGCAAGGCCGAATTCTCGGTGTTCCAGTGCTGTTTCAGAGAGCATGGAGAGGAATGCAAAGTGCGCGTAGTGTGCGACCAGAAGAATGTCTTTCCCTTCGACGGAGAGCATGTGCACTTCATGCAGGCCAGCGACAAAAGCGTCACTTCCTCCCAATTTATGCCTGGCGAGGGAATTGTCAAACCTGCGGAGCCCAAGCCGGAGGCAAAAGTAGAAATACTTTTACAAAAGAGCACAGCAAATGACGAGAACGTGGATGAAGAGGAGGAGGAGGGCGAAGTCTTTGAAATACATGAAATTGAGGAGGCTGAATTGAGCGAAGCTGCAGCTGACGGAGGAACAGAGGAAAACTCGACTGCAAAACCCGCTCAGACCGAAGAAGTCGATCCAACCGATTTCCGTGAGCGGATAAAACGTCGCCTGCAGAAGGCCCTGCAGAACAAGAAGAAATAACGAATAGGGCACAATCTGGATGCTTACCTATATAGATTCGATTTCTACAATATGTTTTACACTATACACTATATGCAACTACACATATATAAAATTATTTACTTAATAATCACGTTTCGAGGCGATTCGCAAGCTGCTCGTTATATAAAATCACAAAGCAATACAAAATTCTTTAAGCAAATCATTTTTTGTAATAAACTTTGAGGACAATAAAGCAGAGATTCCAATTTAAAAAGCAAATAGCACGTAAGCAATACACCAACTCTAGAAATTATTTACAACTCTCCATATGCTTTGTAGCCATTTATAGGAGTAAATTTATAATTTATATAACTTATATCTCTCTTACTTCCTTTGCAGTGACGCAGCACGTCCACAATTGCGGCCCACAGACGTTTCTCATTAGCCGCAAGGGAGGCACCTTGCTGACCATCAACAACTTCGTCTATCGCTCCAATCTGAAGTTCTATGGCAAGAGCAATGACATATTGTACTGGGAGTGCGTTCAGAATCGATCCATGAAGTGCCGCAGCCGATTGAAGACCATTGGCGATGATCTTTACGTAACGAATGGTTTGTGTTAAATGGAAATGGAACTGCCGAGAGCTCACTTATTATATTATTGTGTTTCTCCTGTAGATGTGCACAATCACATGGGCGACACGAAGCGTATTGAGGCAGCCAAAGCTTCGGGCATGCTCATACACAAGAAGCTGAGCTCTCTAACCGCTGCGGATCGCATTCATGGCTGGAATCGCGCCGATCAAATCGACCAAATGGTTAAGTTTGAAGGAACGTAAATAAGTCTATCGATCGTACTATATTGCTAAGAGTGAGCCTTGACCCACTTGGTCAACTAAATACTTACGTCAAGTCACGTGCCTGAGATTAACGAGGAACGAGGAACTTTAACTTAAAATGCAAATATGTTTATTTGGAGAAATCATTACATTACATCAGCTATTTATATGACAATTACTATAAACTATTTCTTTTATATATGTATAAAGTATTAAAAAGACATAATTTTAGTTTAGACAACAAATTTAACTAAATTTTTTGCATAGGCAATACAGTTTCTCTATTTTATTATTATAGCCAACATTTATTTGTATACTAGAGGGAATATAGTCAATATAGGTAGCAAAAAATGAAGAAACCTGAATAATACTTGATTCGATATATGCAAATATTTAGAAAATATCATCTGCCAGTGTATAACTTCGATTCGTTGACCCATTTCTATTATATTCATATATGTATATGAATATACACTATGATTGCCAAACAAAATGAATCTACTTAAATTTAATTTTTTGGGCTTTTTATTTGATGTTAAAAACGCTAACTTTTTCGAACAACAGGGCTGTTCAAATTCGACAAACTCATCTGCCAGATATTACTGGGCAAAAAGTAAGGTGAATTTGTTTGTAAAATGAAAAATCTTCATTTATTCTTGTAAATCAATTTCTTCCTCTTCAAAGTAATCCCCTCCCGATAATAAACACCACGAAAACTGTCATCATAACCTTGATTTTGAATCTGGCCTCGCTATTAGCAAGATATTCGCTTGATCTCATCTTCTTAATCTCATCTTAGGAAACGAGATTTGACTTTTCGTAGTCCCTAATGGTCTTTCAAAATGGTTTTCACAGATCCTTCTTTTCCACCCGAAATGTTAGCCATAACTATGGAAAATGCTGCAAAGCGGGCATAATACGCCGTTAATTCTAAAGGCGGCCATTTGAGAGATATCTTATTCAAAAAGTGATGTCAACAAATCTACTTGAACCATCATTTTAGTAAACATCAAAAAATTGAGTTTGTCTTTAATTTAAAAGAAAAAACATGGGTCAGTCGAATATGGATAACCCCGTATATATGCATATATTACTTTTGGTCATATCATACTGTATCATTAAGCAATTTCAATTTATATGCATTACACTTTTTGACATTTAAATATATGTAGGTAAAATTATGCAGAGACAATACGAGGACAATCAAGAGCAAAATAAAACATTGAACATACTTATAAATCGAATGTACCTCAAATATGGCTAAGAACTTCTTGTACTTCTTATTCTTATTCTTATTCCTGGCTAACGAATTGCTTGGCTTGCTTCTTCTTGGAGTAGGATGACTTTGTGTTAACATTGCGATGTATGTGGGCGGCGCACGAGAAACGGTATTTGATCTCTGTGCCCATGGCAAAGGTGAAGACACGCGCCTTGCATCCCTTCGAGTGCTGCGAGCAGCGCCACGTTCCAATCTTGCCGACGCCCCGGTGAGATATGAACTGATTTTGGCCAATTATCAGCTTGGGATGATTTCGAGCGGTGGGCACGAAGACTGCAGTGCCGTCGTAGTCCCTGTACTTGCGTCTGCGAGAGCGACCTGAAATGACAAATTTTTTGTTTTTGATTAATTTCAACATATGAAGCTCAAATTCTATTGAGAATTTAATAAATCTGAATCAGTAGAGTTAACATATTTTTATTGCATTCCACCTTACATTTTTGGTTCGATCTGACATATTAAGGATTAAATCTAGAAATACAAATCCACTTTACTCCACTTGATTTTTGACGAAGTCTCGATGCTTTCTTTGATTACATATAAAATCACAGATTTTGTATAACCCCATTTGGACTGGGTGTTCCAGCACAAAGGTCGGTTTCTGATTTTCGTTATCCCATCTGATCTTATCCTTGCAGGAGTGGGCCTTGAATGACTTGTTGGCATTCATCCAATTGGTTAAATTCTTGACAATCACTTTAAAGGTGATGCCATCATTGAGTTACACCATATTCTTGCCTTCCGGTTGCAGCTGCAAGATATTGAAAAGAAAAAGCTTTTGAGACATTAAAAGCAGATTTTAAGTTTCTCAATAGAGAGGTGGAGGGCTCGTTGTATTGACTGGCCGGTGTATATATAACTGTATACAAAAGAGAAGTTAACTTAATTGGTTACAACTAACTCTAAGTCTTAACTTTAAAATTAAGCCTCATACAAATGAAAGGTGTATTATGGACTTTATTATATACAAGCATCTTCACTTTGCAACTATACTAAAACTAATTATATACAAACATCTTGAACTAACTTTAAATAGAAACTTACTCAACTAACTTTGATTTCGCATTACAATTAAAACTTAGATTAATTGACAATTTATACAAAATATATATATATATATTTATCAATGACTTTGACAAAGTTGCACTTAGGTATAGGTACTCAACGACTTCCAACGCAGCCTTGGCTAGTATTCCTTGCTAATGTAGACGGCGCCGTGGCTAGAATTGATGGCCTGCAGCTGCGGCAGTGCCGCGCCTGGCTGTTGCCGCTGGTGCTGGTGGTGCATCAGTGCCATCATTTGCGGCGCCTGCACGGTCACCGGCATGGACAGCGGCATAGCCAACGGCATGGGCACGGCCAAATGAGCTGTGCTCGTGGCATACGCTTGCGGCACAGGCGGCGGCGGTGGCTGCTGTTGCTGGTGCTCCATGGCACTAGACATTGCATTGTGTATGGCAGGCTTGGTATTCAAACTACCGCTCCCACTGACATTGCTTTTGGCCTGGCAGTAGAGCTGACAGAGCGGCAAGAGCTCCTTGTGGCGTCGCTTGATATGGCTGAGGAAGTTGCCCGTCGACTTAGTGGTTCCCGAGATCAGGCCGTAGCAGCTGGTGCAGGTAGCCTGTATGGCGCCGGGCGTCTTTTGATTGGGCTGTATATTCTTATAGAACTTACCATCAAGGATTTTCGGCAGTGTATACGGCTTCCTTATAGCCATGGTGTCGTCGTCGCTCAGATACGCAGCAGCGAAGGCGGCCACACAAGCGTCGGTCTCCAACACAGGCGTAGGAGTCGCTGATGCCTCCGAACTGAGCTCCACTTTGACATCAACTGAAAATAGAAAGTGCAGAAGATTAGTAAATGCGCTCGTTTAACGGATGCGTGCGATAGAGAAACGAGAACATGAAGACTTTCATGTGTCTAAATACATTTATTTCCAGTTATAGATGTCTTAGGCTAAACAAAGATGAGTGTCAAATATTAAATATTATTCTATTGCAGCTCGGACAGCTCATCAAGAATCTCTACAGTGAACTCTGGCGAACTACACTCGTCGGCCTTCACCTCTGGGCCATGGGTGTGGGGAGAGCCGGCAATACGCAAAGTGACGTCGTTCACCTTGGACGTGACCAGAGTGGCACGACAGCAATGCTTCACGTAGCGCGAGCAGCGCCAGAACACGTTCTTCAAGCTCTGCCTGTTCACCACATATCTGTAACCGTTGTAGATGAGCATTATGCGACCGCGCTGCGTTGTAGTGTATTGTATATTGGTGCTGGTGTTTTTATCCTCGAAGAGCGCTTTGATGGACTGCATTACACCTACAAGTAGAGAGAACATGTTGAACAGATGTTAGAGAGAGGGTTAAGAGTTAGAATACACATATGGAGAGACAAGGTTTACACATCACAAACGGGCTGGATGATATATATAGTAGGGTATTAACAAATTCATCTACAACATTTTATTTCAGTTAAAACAGTTAAACATACAAAGTGGCAATTCTTGTGTAATATAGAGAGAAATAGAATCTCCTAGCCACTGCCTGAGTTAGCCAGGTTTACTTTGATCGTGGCCAATTTGTGATCGATGTACTCTTGGACATTAGCTTCCTTCAGCTTGTCGCCGCGCCGGGCAAACACCTGGCATACATGGGCTGTGGACGGAACAGAAATCATATACATATATACATATTCACATAATAATGCGGTCTGTTCTCTATATACTTATGATGGCATGGAACGTTTCCTTTTCTGGCTGCTGTTCACCCAGAGCAATGCGCTTCAGCTTGTCCTTACCAATGACCAGATCGGTAACACGTGACGTGTATATCGGTGGAATGGGCACATAAAGCTTAGCTAAATCAGTTTTGGACACAAACACGTTGCTGCCGGCAAATAGTGGTATCGGTGCATCCTTTTCTAATTTTATGGTTATATCCGTTTCCCTTTCCTGTGATTTCTTTTTCTTGCCTTTGTTTCCTGCAAGTGTACACGATTATTAAAAAGTCATATATATTGTCAACAATTAACATAATAAATAATAATTTAAGTTATAAAAAAAAAAAAAAAAAACAATAAACGTTTCCTTCAGTTTTTATTTAACATTTTATAATAAATATGTTTATAAAGATATCCTATATTTACGTAGCGAACGTATCTGTGTGCACGCGACGTGCGTTTTATTTTGGTAACAGCAATGCACATTATGGCAATAAACGAAATATTAATTACATAAATGCACAATTTCAAATACAATGCAAAATGTTTTTAATAATTCACATTTCAACAAAGTTGAAAAAGATGTCTGTCTTTTGAGCAAGCTGCTCTAGGCACACACACCCGTACAAGCAATAAAAATGCTACACAGGGTTGCTTAGCGCGGGAAATGGGTGGCAGCGCTGCCAAACTATGTGGCAACGCCAAGATTCGCCGCAGTTGAGAAAACAGAATTGTAGTAATTGCTGCACGAAGTAATTGCAATTTTACATATACAAATTGAAACTCGTCCAGAAAATGTAGATGTAAGCTGAGCAAATCGAGTAAAAGTGCAAGAGTACGTAGTACTTGTGTAATAATGAAGTCAAACGAAATATATGTATGTGTGGTATCTCTGTGTTTGTGTTGTTTGTAGAATAAAAAAAATGTTTGTGTACAAATTATGGCATCGCATCTGTGAAATTGTCTGGGATCTCAAAACGAAACCCTAGAAGTGCCATTGTTTATGTGTGGATAATCGATAAGTTCATAAAATGCAATTTGCACACTGTTTAGCTCATTATCCCCCTTGAATTTAGTGCAAATATCTTAGCTTGGTCCTTCGGAATTGAAATGGTATTACAAAATGCTTAGGTCTTTAGCGCCACTATTATGCTCTCCCTTAAAGTGTTCTCTGTAAACTACAATTATTTAATATGTTAGCAACATTTCGATGTGACTGCATCTAAAGGAGCTTGTGCTATAATATTTCTATGCGCCATAATAATGTTTATGGTAGCCGCTGTTATGCTATTTATATTATTGTTGCACATTTTGTCCACAGCGCTATAAAATTTGCATATGTTAATGATAATCAAAACTCTAATTAGTAGTTATTTATAATGCATATATTAATGCATATTAAGAACATCTCACGAATACTATGCTATACAAATTTGACAATATAATAATTATAGTGCACGCTGTGTGGAAAGTTATAAAATCGCGAAATACTTTTTAAATGCTGGGCATCTAAATACTATACTAAAGTTAAACGCTGGGCAGCTGCCATATAAACACGATATAAACACGTCGCATTATTACATCAATTAAAATATATGTATTAAAAGGTAAGGTAAGATCATAATATATATATCATTATGCATAATCAATTATTATCAAAACTAAAATAAAATGAAAAATTTTAACAAAAAATGTTAATGTTAAAGTAGATTTAAGTTTATCTAGAATCTATGTATGCTTGAATATATAAAAGAAATCAATAAAAGCAAATAATTATTGAATATAGTGGATGGAATTTTGATTAATCCTAAGGCCAGTGAACAGTGTTTAATAGATTCAACGCTAACTTTAAACTTTGCATTTTCAGACTCGTTAACGGACTATAAGATCCAGCTGCCATTGCCAAAACGTAAACTGGGCCGAAAGGAGAGCTTCGATCATTTGGACGTTTGCTTCACGCGCAGCAATCGCGGCAACAACTTGCTGACCATCAATGGGAAGCCTTTCACTCTGAACCGCAGGATCAAGGACGCCTGCTATTGGGAGTGCGTGAAGCTGCGTTGCAAATACATCAAGTGCACGGCTAGAGTAGTGACCAAATCCAATCAGATATCCGCTCTGCGTGGGCAGCACAATCACCCATAGAAAGCAAGACATAAATAAATCTGATTGTTCAAATTTAAAAGAAATGAACTTCAATTCTTTATACTCGGAGGCACATTCTATGTTAACCCAAAGCTAACTATTTCCGGTCTTTGCAGGTGATCCTCGGCTGGCACGCTGCAGCAGCAACAGCGGCAGTGGCTATTGCCTCGTGGCCAATCGTCGAGGAGGCCAGAATCTCCTTTACAATGGATATATGTACACCGTGGAGCGCAAGTATCTGACGACAATCAACTGGGTCTGCGCGAAAAATGGCAACGTGAAGCTGCGCTGCCCGGCGCGCTGCGTGACCAACTCGAATCGCAGCATCAAGCTGAGTCACCGCAAACACAATCATCCCAGCAATCTGTACCAAATGCACAAGTCTCGAACTAGGCCGTAATAAACAGCAGCTCTGTACATACATAACTCTAAACGATATTCAATTGTAACAGTCGACAATCTCGATCTCGATCTATATTTGACTAACCTCCCACCTGTTGCTCATCATGCTTTACTAATCCATTCTCTTTCGCTCACTTCTTGCCTTTGCATGACGCAGCTGCCAGGCGACGAGGCATCTGCATTAAGGGGCGCGCCGGCTGTCTGCTCATCGATGGATATCGATTTGTGATCAGCTACCAGCAGCGCTACCGATGCTATCTGAAGTGCTCCAACTTCCGCAGCCAGTGTCGAGCCCGCGCCATTCAGAACAAGCTGACGGGGCAGCTGCAGCTGCGCAACGCAAGTCACAATCACAAACGCACGTCGTTAACTTGAGCAAGTACACTCTCACATACAAACGCACACACACAGCCACACACATGTATAATAAATCGTTTTTCGTATGCAAATTGAGTCGCCTGCTTTTCACTAATAATATACATACCCCCATCAAAAATATAAATTAAAATAATAATAATACACCCATTTAAAGTTAAGCATTTGTTTAACCATTTTCCCTCTCTTGCTGCTTTTAGGCACGTCTCCTGCCAATCTGGCCCAGTATGTGAGATCGAGTCGCGGCACGGATCTGGTATTCTTTGAGGGCAACACCTACACGCCCAACGAGAAGCTGCGCGAGGGACAAAAATCGCGGGACTGGAAGTGCTCCATGTACCACAAGGCCAAGTGTCGCGCTCGCCTGAACACGCGGATCACCGACCTGGGCGATCTGATTCACATGACCAGCCACAAGCACACGCACAAGCCTATGTATCTGCTGCAGCAGGAGGGGGCCGCAGGAGATGCGAGGAAACTGTGCCTCACTCGCAATCCACAATGCGAAAGCCTACGCACCGCCAAGGGTGGCAAATCAAACTAATCTTAGGTGGCGAAGACACAAAATAAAATGTGATTTTTCTTCATTTGATTTAATTTCATTGCTGATTAATTGATTTACGATATCGACTACACCAGTTAATGCCTTCCACTAATGTATTTATCTCTCTCCGATTTGCAGACGAGCTCTCTGGCTACCTGACCGTGGAGATGGTGACCAATGCGCAGGGAAAGCGCTCGCCGGTCAAGTCCCCTAAACTGCGCTTCATTCGGGGCCAGCGCAAATCCGTGCAGCTGCTCTACAGCCAATACGCGTATGCGAAGAACAACGAGCACGGCCCGACTACCTATTGGAACTGTCGCATACGACGCACTGGACTGCCGCCTTGCAATGCTCGGCTGTCCACGACGAAACTGCTCAACGGCAGCTACAAGGTGTGCCTGACCCGGCCGGAGCATAATCATCCGCCCTCGAAGCGCATCGCACGCATGCTGCAAGATTCTAGAGTTTAAGCTGAGAACAAAAATATATGTACGCCCTGAGGCGAAACGATTTGAATAAGACTTATTTAATTATATTACTAGGTTAAGTTCATTTGCAATAAGTTTAACTAATTGATTGTTTGTTTACTTTCGCGTGTGTAGAGAATAGCGTCGCGATATATTCGGCCACGTCGCGGGGTCGCATGCAGCTCATCTATGGCGGCCAGCCATTCATCTTCGAGAAGACTCTGAAACTGTCCACGGGCGAGGAGAAGCGCTACTGGCGCTGCAATCAATGGTGGAATCAGAAGTGCCGATCCCGAGTGTTCACAATCAACGACATTGTATGTCCACTGAATCGATTCCACACGCACGAGGAGATTGTGCGACGGAAGAAGCGAGTGAGGCGTATCCAACCCGCGCAGGAGCAGAGCAATGCGAATGCCAAGACGTATTCCACAGCAGCCGCATCTAGGCAAGAACAGCAGCAACAGGTGCAGGTGCAGCACGACCAACAGCAACAACAGCAGCACCTTCACCACACGCAGCAGCTGTCGAGCGATGCGATGCTGGGCACAGCGCTGAGTGACGAGGCAGCGGGCACCATCGACGTCAACGACCTGGGCATGCATTTAAAGTACGAGGAGATCGTGGCCGACGTGACGGGCATTGTGGGAGGACATACGAATGCGCGCGTGCTGAGTCGCAAGAAGTGAGCACGAACGGGACGAGCACAAGCAAAAGAAGAAGGACAAGGAGAAGGGTGTCTGTAGTTCGTAATAATTAAAGTGTCTATTAATACATTCTAGCTTCTATAGTGCATGTACACATTACACATTATTCAAGTAAACGCAATTTTAATAAACTTAGCTAAGGCTTCAACAGCAACCGAGTGATTCGATATACATGTATAATCTACACACCCAATGTAAACCCCACTTGCTTTCCTATGTCCATACACGCTCTCTCTATTTCCGTCTCTTGCAGCGGCTGTCTTCTACTACACCAAGGGCCAAAGGAAGTCCATCAAACTGAACTATGGCGGCCACAGCTATGTGAAGTTCATGGAGAACAGTCGCGGCACCAAGTGGATCTGCGCCACTCGCTCCACTACCAAGTGTCGCGCACGCGTCCGCACCAAAGGTGAGACTCTGGAAGTGCTGCACGGCCCACACAATCATCAGATCTGCCGGCGACATAGCGAACGTGCCAAACAATGACAAACTGCCAGCCAATCTTAAGTCGAACGAAATATATAGGAATCCGATTTCTACATGAACAAATGTCTATATTTTATAAAGCCTGTTTATACGAGCTGAGAATAAGAATTAGGATAAGCCAAGAAGAATATACATACATATATCGGAATCTATAAATATATATTGTGCAATGTGAACCCAAGACAAGTCAACAATTGAGATTAGAATGGAGAGATATATGTCCTACTTTTCTTACTGAAAATATATTTTATTTAAAGTTCACAATCAGCTTATTTAATACATGAATTCAAATAGTAATCGAACATAAAGGTTATGATATTATTGAGCCATAGCTGCAAATAACTTAACTATAGCTTCCTTATCAAATCAAATATTAGTTCTGTAATGAAACTGTTTCTAGTATATATAGCCGAATTGTGTGGGCAGCTAATGAAGCTCCTCGAAGCATGGCTCGCACATCCAGTTGCTGCCGGGGCAGGTGTCACAACAGGTGGCCAGACGTTGCAGATTGGATATGCCCTTCTTCAGGCAAGTCACGCATTTGCCCTTCATACGGGGCACACCCACAAATACAAAATTGTGCTGATTGCTAGAGGTACGTAAGATGTTCTCCGGATTGCTTAAGTTCAATTTGGCTCTCATGGGCTCCCCAACATGGACAACAGATTTAACGGGACTTATATTCAAACTTATAGTTGTTGGCGTAACAGTCCGTCGCTTAACAGCTCCTGCTTCCGGCAGCAATTGCTTGATGTTCACCCGCGGCACGGGCACACGCTGAGGATCACGGCGTACTACAAAGGTGTTGCTCACATTTGGAGTTCGTGTTCTGTGTGTGTAAGTGTATTCTGCAAGAGACGAGTTCTTAGTTTAGAATTATGTTTGGGAATGGATATGAATTTATAGTCTATCTATAGTTAAACTATATAGGAAGTGTGTAGGATTACATGACAAAGTTTATGTATACAAAGTTTTTATTAAGTACGAACATAGTGAATTCAATATATAGCATCTGCCTCTCAATCTTTCATGTCTGTTATCAAGCTCTCATTTCGAAAGGATCTGACGATTCGCAGGACAGTCTCTGTAAGAATTAATATTACAATATTTATCCCTTGATACTTCTATGCATAAATGTCCAGCATTGTACTTATTAATCCTAATGATTAGAATAGTCTCTTCCCTATATTTACAAAATCATTATGCAAATTTCTGAAGTCTTGTATTAATGTAGAATAAAGACGAAATTCCTTGATCGTTGAAATTACCAAAGAGTAGCCATAGTGAGAATCTGCAAGAAAAGGGACAACTCTTTAAATCAGTCCATAAACTATTTAAGGCGTTTACTACACAATATCTATGGCGTGTAAACTCTGGGTATGAACGTTTTTAGTGGCTGTGGTGCCGCATGATTGTGGCTGCCTCGCAGCCCAGTGATTCCCTTCCTCCTGGTAGTCAACGCAGCATTGCAGCCCAGTTTCTTGTGGAAGCTACAACGCCAAAAGGCCATGCACCGCAGCACATTCCTGGAGTGGCAGCTGTACGTGTGAGCCTTGTAGACTAGCTGGCCGCGATAATTGTAGCTGAGCTCTGTAAAATAATGGCAAGATGTGAGTTCGTTGGATAACATTAATTATAGCTAGGCACTTACTACTGGAGAGCACAGAGAGTGATTATAAATCTTGAACTAAGTTCTACAACATGTAGGGCTTTATTTTAATTCATGCTTAGAAACTAAATTGCACTCGATATAAACTAAAAGCCGTGGCCGCCTCTGCCTAGTCCTGCATCAGCATTAGTGAGGCATGCATTAATTCACGATCGGTTAGCTGCACGTCCGTGGACAGAAAGCGAAGCGGCTGTGGCTGCTGTATCAGCAGCTCCTGCTTAGGCTGTTCCACCTGGTACTGGGTTATGCAAGGCACGCGACTCAGCTTCGTGCGTGACGTGGTGCTGACAGCGGCCAGACGATTGCGTTGAATGATCTTCTCAATCTTCTCGGTGTGCGGCGCATGATTGTGCAGCCCTCCGGTTATACTCTTTAGTTTGCCATTTTCCAGGACACAGCGGGAGCGACAACGCTGCTCGTGCACCTTCTTGGAATAGTTGTGGCAGCGCCAGTACTCCTTGCTATTCTTTCTGCTGTGGCAATTGTACATAAAGCCATTCAGGACCAGGCACGGCGTCGACCAGGGGCTCTCAATGAAGAGAAGTTCGCTGTCATCTGCAAAGGAGGGAGATACAAATGTGTAATTAGCAACGATATTTAAAGAAAGGGCGAGAGTTCATGGTGTATATGTCATATAAGTGAGCTAACTAGTTTAATTTTAGCGTGACTTTTATTGAAGAGACATTTAATATAGTATAATTTAATTTAAAGGTTAATTTTCTTTATGGTTTGGTTAAGTTTAGCATCTGCTGCAGCTTCACTTTCTGCATGGGCTTCAGCTCGACGACCTGCTCAATCATCTCATCCTCCTCGTCGTCGGCAGCGTCGACCAGCGCTTGCATCTCGATCTCTGTTGCCTCCGAGGCGGGCACGTACAGCTTGCACTCCTTGCCATCCTTGGCGGTCATGATGCTTATGTTGCTGCTGCTCAAGTACTGCGATATCTTTGGGTTCGATGTGCATATCTCAATATACTCGTCCAGCTCCTCCTCCACATTGTACAGCTGCCTCTGTCCTATGCGACTCACATGGGATTCGTGATTGTGCTGACGTCGTGCGTCAACGAACTCTCCGTTTTTTGTGATGACGACCGCCTTGCAGCGCAGCTTGAGCACATCTGCACACCTCCATGTGGTCTGGCCGTTCGCCTGGGTTAGCTTCTTGTTGTAGATGTAGTCCTTGTAAACTAGCTGCGCGTTCTTCTTTTGGCTGCGTATAAATTTGATTTTGCCAGCTGCATTAGCGCGTATACAAAATGTAAATACAGAGGGTGAACAAGAATTGTAGAAGAGTGTGAGTTAGAGGTCTGCCTTAAAACTAAATGCAATAAATATACGAGTTACAATTTAAGCTTAGCTACTTGAAATAAAACAACGCACATTAAACAGTTTTGGCTTTAAGCATTTTATTATAGCAAACAACAACCACCCAGCACATACACACAATTATTTGTAGGCAAATATTTATCAAGATGCTACTGAGCATATGGAATGGCGATTTAGGAGCAATCCAACTTACGGCAAGCCACAACAAAGCTGTCAACAGAAAATTATACATATTTTTGATTACAGTACAGATTCACAATTATTTCACAGAAAGCATGCACACAAGTTTGGCCTTAATTTCACAGAAAGAAGACACTCAACACTTTTCACTTATCGTTGCACTGCTGCATATGCACATTCAATAAGAGAAACAATCGTAAAATTGTGTATATGTACGCACCTATAGCAAAATGAAAATAAATTAACGAACCAATAAAAATATGTATTTAGCTTGGTCTTCCAAAGCATCTCCGGCGTTGCCACCTTTTGGGAGCACAGAGTTGCATTAGCATAAAAGAGCCATTAAAATAAAACGATCTGGCAGCACCATTCAACTTTAATTCCATTTATTTTTGCATATTAAATGTATAACATGAATATATATTAATTCAGCTATTATAATAAACTTGTACGTACCGGTCTCTTATTTTATGTTATAGTTGAAATCATTAACCGTTTGCCCAGTGCCGATATATAACAGTATACTGCCAACAAACTTCAATAATTCCACATAGAAAACTGAATAGCTTCTCAATTTCTAATAGTCGTGCCATAATCATCGGCGATAGTTCCAGGAAAAAGCATACATGCTATCAGCCGTTTTGACAATAAATGGACATGGTGGCAACTCCAAACGATAAATGCGTATTGAAAATGTATGCCATGAACGTGCCATGGAATGAAGGCTGGCTTTAATGTACTAATCGAGAAAACACTAAATAAATTCAACTCCATTTAAATTTCTTCACTTCCGGAAAACAATAAGCTGCACAAATTGTAAGACTCGGCAATCAATGCCGTTGCTCGAATCACCGTCAGCAAGCTTTTACGTTGCTGCGGCTATTCAAAGCAACATCTTATTCAAACAAGCAGAACCACCACCACCGACGACGCTCTGACATTTTCTTTCAGGTGGCAACGCCACATCGAAATCCGTTAACGATGGCCACAAATTTTTAGTGCTTCCAGCTTCAGTCCTAGCTAAGAACGATAATGAAATGCAAAATACAAATACAAAAAATCTAACAATATAGAATTACCTGCATCAACAGAGTACCTTTTGATTACAGGTCCAATAGAGTTCTAGTGCATTAGCTCCAAGATCTGCCAGTCCTGTGATACGCTCCTCGACATCCAGGGAGGTTCAGCTCACATCGGATTTTACATGTATTTTTCACTCTACTTACCACCTTCGCGATAAATGCAAACGAATCACAAACGCGAGAGCAGCTACCTTAGCAAAGTGACTTTGCCTCGGTCTGCTGCTCGACCGCAAACTCTTTTCGGAAAAATTGAGCGGCGATCTACCAGAAGCTAATCTTATCTTAACTAAAATGGCTGATAAAACAGCTCTTAAATATGCATTGAATGTTGATGAAGTGCCGATGATATCGCAGCGTATGATTGAAGCAGATTTAAGGGCTCTTTTACAGCCATAAGGCCAAAGTCGAATTGTGAGCTGCACGCCGAATAATAAGCCAACAAATGGCCAATTTGAAAAACAGTACAAAGTTACAGTTACAAAGGATTTTGCTAATTAAGTAAAGGAAATCTGTGTGCAATTCACAAGTCCGACTGCCTGGCCATTATATACTTTATCTATGTCTAATGATAGCCCATCGACAGTCGATGACTGGATCGGGCAAAAGTTTAAATGTCAACCAACCTTGAGCCTCTGTGTTGCCTTGATCCGCGCCGGTGTCGACAAACGAAGAGTCACTGTAGCTCTGCGACTGCTGCTTGACAACGGCCTTTGACGTGGTGGCTGCGATGCTGGTGCTCGTGTTACCACCAGTTTGGTTGCCTGCATCTTCGTTCTCGGTGAAATAGCTGTCGTCATAGCGCATGTCGCCGTAGGCATCATCCTCTACGTAGGGCGTATCGCCATCGCCCGCTACCTCGGCATGCTCTTCGCTATAATCCGGCTCTGACTTTGTGGGCAATTCCATTGGGAGATCAATATATTCAGCTTCCTCTTGAGCGGCAGCCTGTTGCTGCTGCTGGCGCACCTGATGCACCTTCGTGTCTGCGGCCACCACAGTTGTCTGCACGGTTATCTGTTGGGTTCCCAGCTGCTGTGTGCTAGTTGTGGCATTCGCAGACGTGTCCGTTGTCGATTCCAGTGGGTCAATTACGTTGGCGGCGGCGGTGCTGGTTGTGGTGGATGTCTTTGAGCGCTTCACAGCCCCTGAGCCAATCAGACTGCCCCGTTGGGCCGAGCGTTTGTTTGTCGACACCAGCGTAGCTGTTGTTGTGGTGCCCGTCTGCAGCTGCTGCGTTTGTATGTGCTGCTGCTGCTGCTGTTGCTGGGGCTGTTGTACGATGGTGGCTTGTGGTGCGGCTGTTGTCTGGATGACGATTTGTGTAGTGGCCTTATCATCGCCCAGAACATCGTCAACGGTCTCAATCTTGTACCGGGCAGAGGTACGAGGCTGTTGACGTTGTACACGCTGGGCGGGGATTTGTTGTTGTTGTTGTACATGAGGTGCGGCTGGTGGGGGTGTGGGTTCCTGTGGGGGCTGCGGCGCAGGATCATTCTGGAAAATTCAACAATGTTTACATATGGCTGGCAAACATGATAAGAGAACAAGGGTTAACTGTGCGCCCAAAACTCTAGCATTTGACATAAATTTAATATACATACTCTTTTTCAATAATACAACAGAGAAAACCATACGAACCTATCTAAATACTCATATAGCCACTACTTTTTGTAGGCTATTAAATTATAGTTTTAGTTGACTAGTTTTGTCAATATCTTTAAATAAATATTTACCCTCATATATATTGCAAATTGCAATACAAATTTAGAATGATATTACTTCTTGCGTATAGTAAATAATCACCAAAACGCACGCACGCTTCGGCCACCTACTTGTTACATATTTCAAGACAAAAGCGCGATTATCTCTCTTTGTTAGGGTATAGCAAACAACCACCAAAACGCGCGCATATTGATACCATCTAAAGCTGGCAAAGAGAGCGAAACAAATACACAGTCAACAGTGGCATACTCATGCCATCTCTGTCGCGCGTGCACGCTCGGTATGTAGCGTGTTTCGTTTTATAACTGAGTACAGTCAAACCAGCTCTTATACAGACAATTTCTACTGTGTGTGTGTGCGTGTGCGCTTTGTATGTATTGCGCGCGCGAACAGCGCTGTATGTTGTTCTCTTCTCGTATAAAGCTAAGGTATATGGATTTATACTCACATCTGTCAGCCCCTTTATTTGCAGCGACTCTGCTGTGCTTATGAAGGCTGGCAAGGCGTCCTGTTTAACGTTCACTTCGCCGCAATACATAAACTGAATCAGATCCTTTAATGCCGAATGACTGACATTATTTAAGAAAACTGCAAATTTAGAGAAATATGTAAGAATTTGCTCGCATGGCAGTTGTTTTCTGTTTTTTCTCATTTTTGTTTCGGTACTTACCAATGGCATGGGTATTCGATGGCATTTGCGTAAACATTTTGCGGAAAAAGGGCGAGCAGACGGACAGCACCAAACGATGCGCCTTCACGATTTGCCCCTCCGCAGCCAACGAAACATCCACCAGATCCCCACGACATAGCGATTCGTGGAACCCAGCAGACAGATTTGTGTTGAAATTGTTCCAGCACAAACTGAATTGCTCGTCGTCCGCCATCTTGGACGAGCGTAGAAATCAATAGAATTTTCTGTATCTGCTTTGTGTGTGTGCTGATGAAAAAAATTTAAAGATGCGAAAATCAGTTTAAGTTAGATTTTTTTTTTTTTGCAAGCAAGGTGGATGCGGATAGACATTTGTTTACAAATGTCAAGCCACATCAAAAATGCAGACGCATACAAAATTTAGAAGTGAAAAAAACTGGGAAATTTTTCACGCGTGCCGAGGCATCAATTTTTTAGTTATCACATTGATTATAATCAACGTAAAATATATTAAATTCAATAATGTACTATATGCAAAAGAGCATAGCTTACCTATATCAAATGTATTTTTATTATAAAATACTTAGTTTAAGCACAAATTAAAAATAATTACTTTTACTGCGCTGATGACGCGCAGTTGCGTCCAACTTTTGCAACGAGTACCACGAAATAAATGTATACTAGCTAGGGATGAACGACAGTTTTATACTGGGTAGGTATGCTGCAAGGTAATCGATATATCGATGCGCAATACACGCGATAGTTTTCGCGTATACAGCACTGCTAAGTGTTGGCAAAGGAAAAATAATAATTTAAAAATTCAAAGTAACTGACAAAAAATACAATTTGTATTTATTTAAATAGACACTGATATCTGTTAAACTTATGTAATATATTATTTGAATAAATGAATAATGATTTGTAATGTTCTATTCGTACTTTTATTTTGTTATGGTGTGGTTAAATTCAAATTAATTTTCCTTGCCCATTATAATATTATTTGAATAAATAAATAATAATATGTAGTTATTACATTTATATTTTATATAACTCATATTTAAATTTTTTTTTTTAAACTTATTACTTTATTTGTTTTTTAGATAAAAACAAATAAAATAATAATTAAAAAAAAAAAAAAATTGAAAATATTGTAGACAATATCTTATTTTTACCGTGACACTTTAAAACTCATTCTACCAAAGATTTGTTTATTGAGTCAAGTGTGCGAAATTCTGCACTTGAGCTCCACTTGAAATCGGATCAGTGATTCAAAAGCGCCAATTAACATGGAATATTATTTGTATGTATATTTTTGTGTAGAAAAATGACTTAAGGACTGCAGTAATAAATACACATACTTAAGTTCAAGAAGCGAAATTAAATCTGCATGAAGAGGCTGTGAACAAACAACAACAACAGTAAGGGAGAGAAGAGACAAGACAAACACGCACCCACGCGCACACACACACGCACGCGGCTCACTAGCATTTAGCTGCTTGGCCTGTGCTGCGCTGTGATTGGCTATAAGATCCGCCATTTTCTTGAGGAGGCAACATAGATGCGTATGTGTGCATGCGAGTTTGTGTGGGTGTTTGGCCAGCGCCTGCAAAGATTCAATTTTCATTCAGTACGAAAAACGCGCTGACAAATTGAGGACACGCTCGAGTGCGCAGCGGAACGGCGCATCGTTGGAGTTTACATAGCCAAATAAGACGATTACGTTAGCACCCCAACCCCTGGCACCTAAGCATTATCGCTGCTGCCCTCCCCCTCTCTCTCGCATCGTCAAGTGTCGCTCGAGTCCGTGCGAGTCAAGTGCATTTTGGCAAATTGCTGTATTTATTTTAATTTAAAGTGCGACCCACTCGAGTGATTTAAATTGTGGCAAAGCCAAACAAACAGAAAAACCAAACATACAAAAAAAAAAAAAAAAAAAGGAAGTGTAAATAATACAAAAATTCAAAATCAAATTCAAAGAAATGTTGCAACATCATCAGCACCAGGCACAATCCGCCGTCTACTATGACTACAATCAAACGCCCAGCCCCAGCAGCCTGACCAATGCGGATGCGCTAAACACAACCCCATTCTCGGTCAAGGATATACTGAATATGGTCAATCAAACGGAGGCATACGATGGCGCCTATGGCCATCTAGAGAGGTAAGAGCATACAGTTCGCAGAATAGGCATATACTATGCTGGGCATGAGATTGTCTAACAATGTAACAGGAATATGATACAGCTTTAGAAAATATATTCAGTCATAAAATATGGTAATTTTCATAATTGGGTAAATACTAGTTCTAGTTAGAAGAGAAATTACATTTTTAGATGTTTTCGATATAGAATTGGAATAATACATTTTATTTAATTGTTTGTTGTTGCTTTACTAGATTATGATTTCAAAGAAAAAAGAAAATTACTTATACTATTTTATACAGAATTATAAAATATCTATAATGTTGTACTTTTAAAATGTTTCTGTAAAATATCAAAGTTTCTTTGAAGTGTATACCAGGTTTTTGCTCTGATATAATATAGGATGCAATGTTTAGATGATCATGAAAAGCTATAATATAAGACATAATGGAAGACAGGTCTTATACTACAATAGTAGTATAGAAGTATCTATAGTATAATAAGGTCTTGGTCTATCTACCTGTTGTCAGCGAACCTTTCTACAAATCTTCGTCTTGGACAAGCCAAATTTGGTCTTGTGTATTTTATATTATTTATTTTTAATAAGGCTGCCAAGGAAATTAATTTCTACCAATTTTCCACGAAACAATAATATTATGCTAACCTTTGGGCTGAGAAACCGATAAGCGAGCGAACAGATAGATAGGAGAGAGAGCGAGCGAGAGAGTTATAGTATAAGAAATCCTATAAAAACATATGAGCAGCATGAATTGCAAATAGGACTAAAAGGACAAATCATTGTTATTTGTACAAGAGGCCAGAGACGAAAGACGGGAGACGAAAGACGATAGACGATAGACGGAAAACAAAGACAAAATGCAGCCGCAGCCGTAGCCAGGCAAAGTTTTAACAATAAGAAAAACAAAGTCCGAGTCAGAGAACGAGGCAGGCAGGCAAACGAGGCAAGGCAAGCCAGGCGCCGCGCCGGACCTTGAGCTGCTGTCTGCGTCCTGGCCAACATGTGTGATTCGCATGTGCAGTAATTGTGATGAGGCATGAAATGATGTCACCAAGGGGCCGGATATGTAGAGCCAGCAGGACACGCGGCCGGAATGCAACATGTGCTAAGCAGGCCAATAGAACTCAGCATTCACTTTTCGCTTTTTCTTCCCTTTCGTTGTCCTGCAGCGCCTCCGCGCTCTATGGCGCCGCTGAGTACCAACAACAGCAGCAGCAGCAGCAGCAGCAGCAACAGCAACAGCAACAGTTACAGCATCCACTCGAGCAGGCCAGCCAGGCGCAGCTCGCACAGCTTCAACTCCAGCAGCAGCACCAGCAGCAGCATCATCTGCAGTCACATCTTCTCGAGCCAGAGCAGGATCCGTTGGCAGCATCCGCGCTGTCGCCGCTGTTGCCGCCGCCGGCGTCGTCGCATGGACACCATCAGCTCTACGCCAGCTATCACCAGGACTATGGCATGCCCAGTCACATGCTGCAGCATGCCCACCCACATCCACATGCACATCCTCATCCACATACACATCCGCATCAGAGCTATCAGCCACCCTACAATGTGAGCGCCTCTCAGTTCTATGCCACGCCCACTGCAGGCGGCTACCAGAGCAACTACAACTACAATTACAATGCGTCGGATGTGTACGCCAGTCCCTCGGCAGTTGTTGCGCCGAACACGGCCATCAAAAGCGAGTATATACCCACGCCCTATGTCACGCCCTCGCCCACACTCGATCTGAACAGCTCGACGGAGGTGGAGTCTCTGGCCCCCACCCACAAGCTGGCCAATGGCAACGGCCTAGCACAGCGACTGCTCGACCCGCGGCACATGAACGCCACAACGGAGTGCGCAAAGAAAAGTGAGTACCCTGAAATACCCTGTAATTGAGTGAAATTGGGTAGATCAAATGTAGAAGCTGGTCAGATTGTTATCCTTCAAGGATCAGCGTCAGAAATCAAGTATTTTTAAATTTATCGATAGCATTAGTCTGTCATTCTATTCCAGATCTTGATTATTATTATTAGTATTATTATTAGATAGATAAGCGCAATCAAAATAGAATTTTGTTTTATTCAAATTGTTAATAGCAGTTCGACTTCCGTCAAACAATCACTTTTATAATTTGGGGGATTCAAGGAGTTAAGTACAGAGCCAATGTACAGTAGAATCTCTGTAGGGAGACCAAATTTGTTGTCACAATAACCGTACAGACGCTAAAAGCGGAGTCGGTATAGCCGGATTTTACAGTAAATCTCCCGGTATTTTCTATAATTCCATTTCCCAATGACATCAAACAGATGTTTCATTAGTCTCATCCATTCTAGATTAATTCATATTTCAATTTATAGATTGCTTTCGATAGTATATTTATTATCGTTATCTCTTAAGTTTCCTCTTCCTTAATGCCAAACACTCCTTTCAATCTTCCATTTTCAGAGGACAGCCAGGTGACATCCTCCCGCTCCGAGTTGCGCAAGAATAATAACAATAATAACAACAACAATAACAACAACACCAGCAACAGCAATAACAACAACAACAACAATATCACAAATGCCTCTGGCAAGCCCCGCATGAAACGCAAACCGCGTGTCCTCTTCTCCCAGGCGCAAGTCCTGGAGCTGGAGTGCCGCTTCCGCTTGAAGAAATACCTAACTGGAGCCGAGCGAGAGATAATCGCACAGAAGCTGAATCTATCCGCGACACAGGTGAAAATCTGGTTCCAGAATCGACGCTACAAATCGAAACGCGGCGACATCGACGGCGAATGCTTCGCCAAGCAGCTGAAGCTCAAGCCAGACTCCTCACAGTCGCAGACGCAGTCGCAGTCGCAGTCGACGTCGCTGCCACTGCCGCCGCCACCGCTGGCCAGCCACATGATGTGGCCACCTACCGGCCAGCAGCTGCAACTGCAATAGCAGCCCTATCAATAGAGAAAATTCTAACTTATTGCAACCTATGCAGATCTTATGTTTTAGCCAATGAAAATGCCTCATAACTCTAGTACCTTCTTGTATATATATAAACATACTATTGGACAATAAATAAAGTTTAAGAACGAAACGGAATATGAGGACGCTTTTTGGGGTTGAAGAAGATTTTCCATAAGGGAAAATCTGGTGTTAGACCAACAGTATACTAATATTGGGCTCTATACTGTCTGATAAACCTCTCTGACATTCTCATTCAGCTGCCGCTCTTTGTGATTCTCGAAAAGTCCACTTAATCGAAAACTCAATATGAGTATTATCTTTTATCATACTCAAGATTCGAAAGGATCTTTCTGCTCTACATATTCAAAAGCGTTTCAATCAAGACCGTATTTTCTTCTCTTTCCCTTACAATTCTTACCCTTTCCCATGAACTTTTGTTATGCAAGCTTATAAGTTTTTTCTACTCTCTTCGCTTCTCATATTTTTGGCTTGAAATCAATTTGATTTTTGTGAGGATTCTTTCTTTCTCTTTGTCACACAGTTGCTGCATTCTCTTTCGGATCGGTTCTATCTCTCTCTTTCCTTCTCCCTTCTACTTTGGATCTGATGCCTTAGCTTTATGCATAAGTTTGTTCCTTAGCAAGACTCTCTCTGTGCTTTGCATTTGGATTAAAAAGGAATCTCTCTCTCTCTCTCTCTCTCTCTCTGTCTCTCTTTCTCTCTGTCAGTGATTCTCATTCAGCAGCTTTTCACTTTGATCTCAATGAGGATCAATTACAGAGCATCAGCTGCTGCTGGGTTGCCTTTGAGTTTCATTTAATAATTGCCTGAACAAAGTGCTCGCCCATGCCAGTTCCACGATTCCTCGATATATACATATACGTCTATATACATGTATAGTTTTGGATGTGTGCTGGAGGCGAGCAGGCGAGTAACGGAGTAGCTGCCACCGATCCATTAGGCACCGCATCTGCGTATAATTGTTGTCGATCGCCGCATAAATCAATTTTATCAAAACGCAACGATCAGTTTTATGAATAAATGAGGAAAAACGCCAAAAACAATTTCCGTTTTTATTTTTCGAGAAACCAACACGAAAACCACAATGAAATGTTTTCCTTTTGCAAAAGGGTTGAGCGAGCGGAGAGAGGGGCAAGGGTGGGGGGAAAGTAGGCAAAGGGAGAGGATTGGGGTGCTGCATCGCAGACATTACAAAGGTTGCTTTTATGAAACGTTTAAGTGGCAGCCAATGCAACTGTAAAATGTTTTACAACAGACACAGCAACAGGCAGAGCCACTGCCACAGATACAGATACAATTGCAGTGGCAGCTACAGATACAGATGCAGCTAAACAGAGACACAGATACACAGATACATTGGCAGACATTTATGACAGGGCGGGCTAATATTTCATGGCGTGTGTGCTTGGGGGCAAAGTTGCCGCTGCCACTCGGTGGTGCAGTGGTTGCTGTGGTGCTGTGGTGCTGGAGTGCCACATATCAATTACTCCACAAACACATGCCACACAGGCCAAAGGGCTGGGGCAGGGGCAGGGGCCGGGGGTATCGGAACAACGGGGCAACGAAGCAAGTGCAGCTGATCACACTTTTTGTTTCCTCTTTTTTGTTTTCTTTGCTGCTGTGAAGCATTTTTGACAGGCTGAACTTTTGGGGCGGCTTTGGGGCACTGTCCCGGGTCAAATGTCAATCAGAGAGCATCAGTCGTGGATTTAGATAAAATTATGACAGGCTGCCAGCACATATAGGGCCAATCATAGAGCAAACTCCGAGAGTGCGCCCTCTGGGAATATAAACTCTATCACTATGATAACTTTTAAAAGGTATACAGCATGGAAATGAAAGTGATCTAAGTAGATTTAATGATATATATATATATAAATTGATATACCGAGGTCAAAGTTTTCTCGGTCAAGTAGAGCTGTACTCCAAGTGTTAGTAGAAGCATTCGCCAGCACAGCGTCTGTTAAATTCTTAAATATCAATCACAATGAGATGTTATCATACTCAATTTCCTTAGGCTCTCTCGATGTTTTTTCTTTCAGATTTGGTTTGTATATTTTCTTCTATATTCAGACTCTTCGTTGTTAAAATTTTTCTATATCCTGATCCTAATTCAAGCATTCTATGTCTCCATCGTTATTTATTATTCTCATTGTTCATTCTTAAACGCTTTCAAGCAGATCAATAACTCTCGCGGGGGCGTGGTCAGCACAGTGGCAAACAAAACGCCCCCAAAGGACATGTTGCGCCCTGCTTGGGCTGAACCGAGGCATGTCAAGTACCTCTAAATGTTGCCTAATGGACCACACTGACCAGAGCAAGAACAAGAGCAAGAAGAATGGATCGAAGCTGGAAATAACGCTGCCTACATTAAGGTTTCGTCTTACAATATCTTCGACGTCGTCGTATTCGACGTCTTCGTCTTCGCCGACTTCGTTGTCGTCGTCTGGAGTCTAGACCGTGGCTCAAGTGGAAAATTTGTCATTTACCCATATATCACATGGGATCTGTGAGATAAGCGATGGATGCGTTGTGGTTGGGCTTGTAGCGCCGTTTAATTCATGTTGCGTCAAAGGATCAAAGGCGCCACAAGCCGCAGACGCAAGCCGCAGCTACCCTCTCTCTCTTTCACTCTCTCTATCTCTTTCTCTCTCTGTTCCTCTCTCTTTGGCTGCTTTCACCGCTTTCATTTGCATTTCCTCAATTAAAACTGTGCCGCGAGAAGCCGCCAAAGTGAGCGTTAGGTAAGCAAATTAAGATTTATTAACAACAATAAATAAACAAAATAGCAAATGCAACAGCAACAATTAGTCAGCCAAATACACTCAGAGAAATGTTAAATATAGAACTTGAAATATCTGAAGTCCGTTTGGGTCTGAAACAAGGTTTAAAATTGAAATCAAAATAATTTTTAGAAATATTAGAAAACATTGAAAAATTTTGAATAATTTAAGTTCGGTGTATCAGTTTACAGCTTTTCGCTAAGTGTAGGGTTGGAGTACTCCACGATCCCTCAGCCGGGTGGCATTCGAATTGCGTAATTTTCCAATTGATTTTCCTTTGGCTTTTCCTTTGCGCCTTTCGGCTGTCAGTGGGCGCCTTCGCCTTTAATCTTTGCTCTGTCAAGTGGATTCATCCCAAACAACAAATATCCCAAAGAGTTTGACATTATATCAAAAAGAAAAGAAAAAACAGAAGAAGAGGAAGCTGAATTTATTCATTGAGTTGTTCATTTCCATTTGATGTGGCCATAAAAATCGCGAGCTCATTTTACATTTTCCACTCTATAGAGTCTCTACTATATATATATGTATACCACATATACATATATATCGGGTTAAATGTTTCTGTTTTATTTCCATCAATTCTGCTGTGCGGCGTTTCAAGTGGAAAATTGTGACAATTATATTCAAATTAATTGAGTAATTGCATACGAAAACTGAAGATCGTGTCATTTAAAAGCATTTGATTTACGGCCTGTGGAAAATCCCACTCGAGCGACTCATATTACATATACAGGGGAAAGTAAGGATCTATCACTATCGATATAGATGTATAGTAATAGAGTAATTACTTTAATTTAACTTCTTATTTACTATTAGGAAATATGTAAGCAATATTAGTTTATATATTGAAATCGCTGGAATCGTTTCACTATATCATATACATACATATATATAACTATAGCATATAAAAGGGTATATTCGCTTTGTGTTGATCATCCGTCGGTACGCGAGCAAGTATTTCTCATGGGTGCACAGCAAATTATAGAAGTTTCAGCTCCTCTACAAGTCGATCTATAAATTCAATATTGAATTCTTACCACTTTTTACTTTTTCATTCACTGTTTCGTTCATTCAGTCGGCCATTCTTCACTCTATTCTATAATTTTCTATTTTATATATTATTGTTTATATGTAAGTATTGGTTTGATTATTAAGACGTAGTTCTAATCGAATAATCGATTCAAATCATTTTTTTGTTTGAATTGTAACGGAATAAATGCTGAATACTGCTTGTTCGCCAAGCATCATATAAGCAGTGCAACACAACAGCGCACAAGCAGTCACATTGTGGATGCTAAAAAGCAGTGCACGCTGAATGCAAGCAGAGCATAACCGCCTATGTGGATTGTGCGCATAAATTGAAAAATCGGTAATATGAAAAATTATTTTCAACAATTAAAGCGTGCGTATTCATTTATAGTTTTCTCTTATCCGCCAAAGCTGTCTTTCCTCTAGTAATGCAATTAAACAAGGAAATGATGAATCCATAGCTCACTCAGTGCTGTTAGCTTTGTGTACTTAAAGCAAACACACGGAGGAACACTTGCCGAAAATCAATCAAACGACGAGCGAACGCAATATGGCTCAAATTTCATAACATTGGCTTAAAGAACGCTTTAAATATTGCTTACAAAATACTCTCAATGTTAATGCACAAGCAAAGCAATGCTGAGCAAACAATTGAAGTGCTTTTTGATAAACCATTAAAGCGAATCGAATACCAACAAAATCGACAACAGAGCTGACAGCGAGGAAGACGAGCCAATGTCTCCTGCCGAGTGGTGGTGGTGGGTGCACGAAATCAAGTTAATTGAAAATCTCTATTCATCATTCGATTCACTTCTGTGTAATCTAATACCTGTTTGGTGTGTCAATAAACTATTTGCAGATAATCGCATCAGCAGTGCCAACAAAAAAATGAGCTCTGCCATTCAGTGAATGTGCTGGGACAAAGGCGAACGCGTGGCAAGCATCATTATACTAATTACTCGAGTATTATTGAAATGCATTCAATTGAAAGCATTATAACGAGCATTCCCCGCACTCAACCCTCAACCCTCCAACCATCCAACCCGCAAGCCTCAACCCCTACTGCATCACTTTGAGCGCACTTGAAAATTGGTTACTTACTTACTCAATTCTGACCGCAGCGACAACAACAGCAACAATAATCGCAGCAGCAGGACATGTGAGCGTGCTCTAATGGGGTAAACACGACTAGAAGATACCAAAGAAAATTCGTGCTTAGAGTATTGCAGAGCCCAGAGGACAGTTAATTTATATTAGCTATAATCAATAAACTTAAGTCCTGTTATTATATAAAATTAATTTTAATAGTTCTGAAGATTTGTTGCTTCTGATCTTCTTTATTTTCCTATTTATACACTTTAAATGCTCGTCTGTTACATACCTTTGCACTTCCGACATTATACCCTGCTTATCACACTTTCAAGGGGTTCAGTGTAGTTCGCACACGCTGCTTTTGCTTCCTTTTGTTTCGACCGCCGTCGCTGACTTTGACTTCGGCTGCCCGAGGCGACGGCAACAGCAACGGCAGCAACGGCAGCAACGGCAGCAACGGCAGCAACGGCAGCAACGGCAGCAACGGCAGCAACGGCAGCAACGGCAGCAACAGCAGCGACAGCAGCCCATTGGCATTAAGAGTCATTGAATTGGCAATAAAAAGATTATAGCCCGAAGGTGTGAAGTGTAGCAGAGAACAAGCGCAAGCATCCCCCACCCGTAGCGCAAGCGAGAGCATCTGTTCCGCTCTGACATCCATTCACTCGCTCCTCGCATTTGCTCTCTCTCTCTCTCTCTCTTCGTGAGCATCTCACTCAAGCTGGCGAGCTTGCTTTGTATGCGCGCAGCCATTTTGCTGCTCGGACCAATCGGGTGCCATTGTGAATTTGTGACGGCGGCAATTGGCCAATGGCAGACGTCCTCTTTGGAAATGTGCTCAAACGGTACTTTGAAATGAGATTTTAGTGAGCACAGCCACATAACTGTTGCCCTTTTTTGAGGTACTATAAGAAGAGCCTGAAAAATGTGAAATAAGTGTCTAAGACATGTTGAGTATTTATAGAGATTTGGCTAGACTTTAGAGAGTTGCTTTTGGAGAGTTGATATTGGCTTATTGGCTTATATTTAATCATTGAAATAAAAAGAAGACATAAATTGAGTAGATAAGACATCAAATTTGACAAATTATCATGGGAACTGAACACATTTCTCTAAATCAGGCATAAGAATATATAGAAAAGTCTTATCTTAAATGGAGAGAATTATTGGTACCTGTTAATATTGTAATTACCATAAAATCTTAATATATTGTTGATACGCATTTAAAATGCTATGCTTAAAACTAAATAAATACAACTTTAAGAAAATGTAAACTCGTGGAAAATGCTTGGAATTGATGAGGCACCATTAAATTTACTTCAAGTCAGTGCAATGTGTTTCTTTCCCTTTCAAGATATTTCCGCATAATTCTCTGAAATCTAAACAAATCAAACGTGAAAAGAAAACTGCGTCTCAGAGCCAGCTCTAACTGTACCTAGTTGAAGCCTGAATCAATTACACAATAGTTAACACATTTATAAACAATAAACAGGATGCAGGCACTACCAAAAATAACGCAAAGATTTCCAATCTCATTTGTTTACAGTTCACTTGAGAGCAAACTCAAATGTGAGGCCCAACGGCCGGCCAATGGGCGAGCCGAGCGGCAACTAGCTCAAAGTCTTAATATAGAACAGAATCCACCACCAAGAAGAGCAGTAACGGCAGCAGCAGCAGTCGCCGCACTTGAGTGTGCCATATGGAGCAGCATGTGAGTGATTCTCTCTCTGGGATGATCCATTCAGGCTGCAGTTATTTAAAGAGCGCTCGCGGCGCGGCAGTCGAGCGCATTTGTGACGCAGCCGTCGAGACGGGCAGACGAAAAATAAGTGATTAATATTACATAAAGAGCAGATAGATATATATCTGATATATATACAATATATATAGAGTTGGTGTGTTAAGTGAATCATGTTGAATATGGAAAGTGCGAGTGCCGGCGCCTCATTAGCGGGCTTGAGCAAGACTCTGACTACGCCCTTCTCGATCAACGACATTTTGACGCGCAGTCAGCCCGCGCGTCGCATCTCCGATCCGGAGCCCGAGTTGGAGCTGCAAGTGAGCAATAAGTCGTGCTGTCGCGATCTCAATCTCTACAAGCTGGCCCAGGAGCAGGCTACCAGTGCCCAGCCGTCGAGCTACTTGCAGTTCTATGCCCTGGATAACAACAATCCGGCCAGCTCCTCCTCCGGCAGCCCCGCTGCCAACTCGGCCGCCTCTGCCTCATTGCAGCGCAAATTGAGCTACTTTGGCGCCGCTCTGTCCGCTGCGGCGGCACCCCTTGACATGCGACGCTGCACGAGCAACGATTCCGGTGAGTTTTAGCCTTTCCTTTGTTAGCTAATGGACTCTATTATCGCCTGACTAATGGCCTCGATGGAGCTTTGTTTGCAATTCCCCTCCCAATTGGAGTCCTTTGTGTTAACTTTTTGCAAATTTGTGGCTTTCCTTGCAGACTGCGACTCGCCGCCGCCGCTGAGCAGTTCGCCTGCCTCCTGCGGCGCAGGCGGCTATGGGCGTGGCGGCTCGCCGCTCTCCCACGATGATAGCCTGAGCGGCGCTGCACTCAGCCGCAAGAAGCGCTCGCGTGCTGCCTTCAGCCACGCCCAGGTCTTTGAGCTGGAGCGTCGTTTTGCCCAGCAGCGCTATCTATCTGGACCGGAGCGCAGTGAGATGGCCAAGACGCTGAGGCTCACCGAGACGCAGGTGAAGATCTGGTTCCAGAACCGCCGCTACAAGACGAAGCGCAAGCAAATCCAGCAGCATGAGGCAGCGCTGCTCAGCGCCACCAAGCGTGTGCCCGTCCAGGTGCTAGTGCGCGAGGATGGCAGCACGGCCTACATGAGCCCTGGAGCAGCAGCAGCAGCAGCAGCGGCTGCCTCTGCCTACCCACATGGCCTGGATCCGGCTTTGCTCAACATCTACCGGCATCAGCTGCAACTGGCCTATGGCGGCTTGCCCTTGCCCCAGGTGCACTTTCCGTATTTCTATCCGCATCCAAAGGTGCCGCAGCCCATCCCGCCGCCAAGCAGCCAGCAGAGCGCGCTCTCCACCAGCTATGTCAACGGCTCGTCGGCATCCTCCTCACCGGCTCGCAATCCCAGTCCCGGACAGACGGCGCAGGTGCTGTGCGTGGAAAGCGGCGCCGACAGCAACCACTCGGCCACCGAAGACTGCGAGGAGAATGTGGAAATCGATTGAGAGTATTGAGTATTTCTTTAAATTTGCTCATTGTGATAGCAATCGATGTGGGTTCTCAGTGGGAGAGACTGAGGGAGGTGAGAGTGGGTGGGAGAGAGGGAGGGATAAAGATAAAGATTCCCTGTCGAGAGAGAGTGTTAGAGCGATTCTCTAGCTGATAGCTTTAGTAGCTTTAAGTTTTAGTAGTATGTAAATATATGTTAAAATCTTTATGCAAATAAATATGAAAATAATCAAACAGAATTGAGAACAGTTTTTCCTTAGAAGATTTCAACAATTTTTTAATGTTTTAGCGAAGTCTAATTTTCTCGAGTGCTCGAGGGTGACAAAAACTATGAAAATGTGAAAAAAAAAGAGAAACAATCTCAAATTATATAAACAAAATAATATATGATAAAATAAATACATACTACACATACGAGCTAAAACGTCTTAATCGCAAGTTTTTTAAACGTCCCTCGTAAAACGAGTGGTTTGTTCATCTCAATTAACAAATTTTCGACATTGAACGCATTATGAACACATTTTCACGATTGAAGTATAAAGTTCTGTTAATATATTTTTTGTTATTAAAATAAAGTAGATTAACCTTATTGATTCCATTTTAAGAATAGTATAACTTCATTGTGGCTCTGCGAAAGAATTATAGATAGATAGAATTTGAGTGATAGAGAGCCATGAAGCGTATACACTGAATGAAATCAATATGACAAGAGCATAGACCAAGATATTTTCAAGATACTAAGGTATAGATTATTAAATGGAATTTCTAATATATCCAGGAAAAAAAAAACGATTAATGGTAATGCAAAGTTCTGCTTTGATCATCAAAGCCATTTAGCACTACATTTCTGATAGTAATTTTTCTAGCAAAAGAAAGTCGTGATGCAAAACTGACCTCATTTTGAATTTGAGCTACGTTTGGCTTTTCAAATTCTACTTCAGAAATGACAGGCAGATCAAGCGGGAAGTGTCTCAAGATCCGTTCCACTGAAGTGTTCCACGCGTGTGGGCCGAAAGAATTGCAAAAATGAGCCACAAGAAGAGGAAGAACATCAATGACGATGATGATGATGATGATGATGATGACGATGATGACGACGTCGGCGCTGGGCACTCAGTGTCGGCATAGAAGTGCTTCAATGTGTCAGCCTCAGACGGGCGCACAGTCTCTGACCCACAAATGTCTGACTAAAACGCACACACACACACACACACACACACGCACACACTCAATGCAGTTTGCAATGCGCTTTCGCAAGATCAGCGGCTAGAAATGTAGCAAGGACTTGTCTGTGGCTATGTCCTTAGCCGCACAGCTGGTGGCTGACGACAACAAGGACATGGCTCAAGTGCCAAACGGCGACAATTTCCACAATTCATGTTTACAAACAAACAAATGGCAGAAGTCGGACGATCAGGCAATCGCCTGATCACAGTAAACACTTTAGGAGCAACAAATTCGGCTCGAGTTACAAATTGTGTTTTCATATCTATCTACAATATAGATCGATGAACTGTGCCTCAACTCTCGGCCTGCTGCCTCTCTGCCCAAATAGCAGCCCTTTCTCTATGTCTAGCGTCTGGCAACTGTGTCAACAATAGATCCGACTCGATGCTCGCTCGCATTCTCTAGCTAAAAGCCCAGAGCTGAGAGCTACGACCACGAAATTGGGGACACTAAAATCAATTGACAGTTGTAATTACTTGTGTCAATATGTGTCTGGGCGGGTATCTGCGAGCCAAGACACACGCGTGGCGCCCCCCGCCTGCTGCCCTGTTTGCCATAATTCAGTTTTCGCGCCAGCACAGGAAGTGCTCCAGATACGATCAATGAAATGGATCATTCATTCTTTTGCCCTAATAGCAAAAGATAAATAATATGCTGAGCATTCGAGTTGTCTAAGCAAAAACACAAACTTGCTATATTGAAAATTAAAAAACAAGTGATTTATTTAGTTCAGTCTAATCGACAGCTGCTGGAAAAGTGTTTAGATGGCTTATGCAATTTTTAAAATATTTTTAACAATGTAGTATTTATTCAAAACAATATTGAAAATTGAAATGAAAATAAGAACGATCACGATAATAGTAATATTATTAGAGGGGTGGGTATGCATAGACTCCTTAAACTATAGACATTCTTGATCAGGATGATCGGTTGAGTCGCTTAAGCAATGGAGGGCATAGATCTTGTAAAAGGGTTTTCAAATAATACGCACTTTCACTTGAATAATTAGAATAGGTGCTCTGAGCAGTGTACAGAATATGCACTAGTCATACAATCCACTCCAGAAAGAACTCAATCTTGCCCAGTTAGAGATGGCTATAGCTACAATAGATTTTTCACTAGACTAAGGCGTGATTTTGGATTGCTTGTGATAAACATGTTAGATCATATCTGAATATGTAACATATTTATTAAACAAATTATTGAGTGCTCAACTATATGCAGCTCTCATTTCAAATATACTTTGCTCAATTATATTCCACTTTTCGCAGCTCAACTCTTCTCTCTCCAGTTTAAATATCATTCCGAATTGTTGAACGACAGCGCTACTTATGGCCGTTGAAGAATTACGCTGCATGTGGCATATATCCGATTGCAAGGATCACTGTTTTTATATCTCACATTTCTGCACTCCTTCATTTGTTTATGATGAGCGCCGTTAAAGGATTTGTTTATGTAGTCCCTTCTTTTTGTTCTTTTATGACACTGTCAGCGGCAGCTACTACTTCTACCGCCACACACTACTTGAGGGCTAATCCTTTCAAGAGGCCGCTCCTCGCCGGTTCACAGTGAGTGCAATTGAATGCGAATTAGTCACGGTTGCATGTGGCGTATGCGCAATCTTTGAACTGCAATTAGTCGTCGGCTGTCGCTCTGTCGCTCTGTCGTCTTGTCGCCTGTCGCTTTTCGCTTGTCTGAGCTGAAAATGTTGTATAAACAAATATAAAATCGTTGCTTATTTTACGCTATTTGGTTAAACAAATTTTTTGGGGCCTGCATTCTTAAGCGGCTATTGAGAGTGCATTTAATGGCAGCATGCAACTAGTTGGCCATATATATGGTCCGCCGATCGGACAGATTAAAGTATAAACAAAATGTTCACTTAATGCTCAAATTGAACAAATTGCAAAATGCATTTGCCCCGCCTTGGGCCCGCTTTGCCTCTTCTTGGCCCATTTGCATGCACTTTGCTTTAGCGTTTTTAGCGCTGTTTGTCTCATCGTTTACCCCTTTCCCTTGCACCCCTTACCCCTCACCCATCACACGTTGCCTGTTGTCTGTTGGCTGATGCTGCTGCTACTGCTGCTGCTGCTGCGTCTGTTGCACACATGTGCGCCAGCCATAAAAGGAGCTGAGACTGTAAATGGGAATGGGAATGAGAATGAGAATGAGATTGGGAGTGGGCATTGTATAGGGATTGAGGATGAGGCGACTGACACTTCGATTTGCAGCTAACGTGCTATTGTTGTTGTTGTTATTGTTATAGCTGTTGTTGTTGCACGTGTTGCTCATAGGCGGGCTTGTTTATGCAACAGCCAAACTTCTTGGTAGAAATAACTCAACGACATATTCATTAAATCAAGCGGAGTCGAGTCGAAAAAGAGTATTACATACAATTATAATGATAATGATTATTATAACGGTTAGAGATACTATAATGTTGTGATTGTTGTAATGGTAATGAAAATATCAATGACACAGCTAATGATAACGCTTGTGAGTAAATCATGATTGAAGATGATGCCAATTATAATGAAAACCATGTCAATAATGTTGCCAATGACAACAATGAATAAGAGTTAACGATTGACAATGACTGTTTAACAGGGTATCTTTCAGTAGAGCACTCTCGATGTAGAGCACTGCACTCTGACTTATTGTTTGACTGAAGTTGTGCTCTTGGTTTTATGGGATCGACGACCACGGGAAGAGCGAGTGAGAGGGCAAGAGATGCAGATAAGAAGAAAGGATTCGAGATGAGAGCGGGTCTAGTGCGATTGCCTAATTGCCTGGATGCGCCTGGAGGGGAGCAGCCCACGGCAGCAGCACTAGATGAGTTAATGAAATGTTTCGCCCCAATAAATGCCGTAAACAAAACAAAACAAAGCGAGGCAAAGCAACAACAAAATAAAGTATAAGAAAATGATGCGCTGTGCTATTTCTGTTTATTTTGTTTTGAAAATTGTGCGTTTAATTTATAGTTAATTGTTTTTCAGCATTTCATTAACCAACCAAAACCAAGAAGCAACGGAACAGATCTGGGTGACTGTGTGCGGTCCCCCAAAATTTCATGAGAAGCCACATACACACACACACACTCCCCCACACAAGCGCACACATTGACACACGGCAATTGTTGTCTGATGATGATGATGCTATTTGCGCAAGTTGTTGATGGTGTTACACCCACACAGACTCACAGACACACATACACACACGCATATATATATATATGCTGTGTGCATATGCGCCGCCCAGTCATATATAACGGCACTCGCCCTCTAGCCAAATCAAAATGGCCACCCACCTCAAAACTCAACCTCAGCGCGGCAGCTGTTGAAATCTTTGCGTAATGCGGCGAACCCCCTACCTTGCGCCACGCCTCCCCCGCCCCTCTACACACTGTGCGTTGCTGTAGGCACTCCTCTGCTTATTTGGCTTGAAATAAAAAAGCATTTAAATCAGATTTTGTTAGCTCCATCAGCAAATCAAGTTTGCAATATGCAATATCCGACTGAGAGATACTTGTCAAGGACTAAAACTCACTAATCTTAGAGCAGATAATAGAAGAAGTCTTAGCTATATAGTCTCTATATACTATGTGACTGAAATAGACAAAAACTCATATCTCAATATTCTATTCAAATTAGGAATATTCATATATAGAGAGAGGTATTATATAGTTAGATCTCTTCTATAGTTCTATATACGATTAGACTTACAGAGCATGACCCTCTTCATTGCTCAATAATCAAGCATCAGCCCAGCTAATACGCTCCACTTTCCTCCGCTTGAGCGTGCATAAAAAAGAGTAGAAATTGAAATGATAAATGTTTTGGTTTTTGTGATTTTGTTTATTGTTCAAATTTCGCCTAAAAAATTTTCAAATTTTACCGCATGTATAAAACGAATCTTTTATAGGCAGATCCTAGATACGAGATATAGAGACGTAGTCGTCGTCGTCGTTGTTGTTGTTGTTGTTGTTGTTGTTGTTGTTGTTTTGTGAGCTGTTTAGATAAAAATTTGTGGTGTAGCACACACATGTGCCATTGGGGCAACTTAATTAGCATTTTTAATGGAGCTGCCGACTCGTAACGCTCGACAATTAAAGCGAAGGAAAAATCGAACAAAAAAATGAAAAAATGAAAAACTGAAAATCAATTTCGATGGAAGTGCGCGTGAGATTCTTGCCCAATGGATGTCGATTTCACACATATACATACATATATAACAAAATATATATATTTTTTTGTACTTATTTGGGGTCGCATATTATCAGCTGCCGGGGCGCTACTAATAGGGCAGCAAAAAGCACTTGAAGAACTCGCTACTAGCTATTCGCCTTTCGCTATCAACGTAATCTCCAGTGGAACCATCGCAGCTGCCAACCACGGAAACATTTGGCAATGTAAAGTGAGTTGGTGCTTGTTTTTCTGGTACATCGAGTGAATTCCTTTCAATATTGGTATATTCTAAGCACGATGATTCAGTTCTACTTTCGGCTGACTTGTTATTGCTCATCTCTGCGCACCTTTGCTTGGGGCACTTTGTTAGCTGTTGTTCTTCTCATTAATATTTATTTGGAGCAACATAAAAAAGAGCAAAGCGCTTAAAGTCTGTTTAAGTGTTCATTGCTTAGTGTAAACAACATTATATAGCTGTGAGGTACAGTGAAGCTTACGTATGTGAGATGTCTTCTGTAAGGGAAGAGCAATCTATCGAGTCTAGCCCTGACTGGCGAAGGAACTAAATGCACAGCACAAGACTTTAAAAGACTTTATAGTCCCTAAGACTTCAGCTTATTGCCTACTGCAGGGATTCTCCAATAGGGCGGAGGCCTCTCCAGTTACCATCTTCTATCAATATCTAAAACTTAGTTCCCTTAAGAGTAGCTCCCATCTCCATTACTGGCAATGTGGAAGATCGTACAAAATGAGAATAGAGTATGCAGAACTCTCAGCTTATCTCTTCTACTCTCGCACATTCCTGCATACTCTTGCATGCAAGACATCCTGCACTTGGTGTCTGAGGACTCGCCTCGGCAGCTCCAGCTTCATGTGTCGGCAGCTAATTGGAATTTGAACACACGAATTAACACAAATATTTTACGGCATGCATAAATCAGCTCAATGAGCAGGTTTTTGGGTCCATTGTCGTCGTGTCAGGCGCTTCCTCTTACTTCAGTTTGCAGCCTTGTTAGCATCTTCTTAACGCTTCGTTAGATCTTCGGTCTTGCAAGAAGCGCAAATTGCGATTCAAATGAATTCCGCCCACATTTTCATAGTGTCATTTCTTCATCTGTATATATATATATCTACTTTTTTCATAATCATTAAATTTACTTGGTATTTTTTTGTGCAGCTTTCGCTTCTTTACTGTGCCTGGGCACGCCCACTAGCCCCCGTGGCAGAGCCATTAGCAGCAATTTTCAATTTCCTTTCTGATGAAGCACATGGCAAGAGAGCAAATTACATGGCACAAAGCACACAAGATGAGAAATTCACCTTCCCATTCCCCTTACCCTGCCCCTTCCTTTTCCCCTTGTCATTTCCATTCGCATTTCTTCTGCCATTCGATTCAGAATTTTTTCATCTTCGGTGTCCTTAGTTGTGGCTCACGTCCGCAATTGTCCTGAAGAAGACGAATTTCATACAATTTCCAGGCAGCAGCGCAAATGAACGGCCATTATGTCGATCTCAAGTGAAAGCGGGCACTGAAATGAATTTGTAACGAGTCTTACGACGCAAGTCGAAAGTCGAACGTCGAAAGTCGCAAGTCAACGACCAACTCAGTGCAACGCACTGACTTATCCTTATCCGGGCCCATTCTGCGACCCCAAAGGACATGCTTCAATTGAATAAGAAGAAAATTACACTTAAACGATGCGGCGTGTCGCCAACTACCAATTGAGAGACGGTGAGAGAGAGAGAGAGAGAGAGAGAGAGAAAGAGAGGGAGAGGTGATGTGAGTGAGTCTGGGGCTCTCAGCTATTATTTGCTGCTTCTGGTCAGCATTTGTTGGCTAACTTTGATTGAATTGCATTCATCACAGCTTACCAAGAGTTCTTGGCCAAGATAATAACCCGAGCTAACTCAACCTATTCAAGGAATCCTGCTAATGTTAGTCTTTAAGCATTTGCATGCATATAAGGAATTAGTTACCCAAAGAGATGATGATGTTTGGACTGTGTTTAAGTTTTCTTATATACATAATGCAGGTCGCTTTTGCTCATTGACTTATATGACTTGTCAAAGTTAAAACAATATAGGAATGTCAAAATGTATGTTATGGGTACTATGAGCCGTTGCACACCCCATCAGGATCAGGACGATGATGACATAGATCTAGCTCTGTCCTTCTGCTTGACTGTTCGTCTGTCTGACTGTATGCCATTTATCAATACGTTTGTAGTAAAAGTAGTTACAGATACAAAATCTCTTCTACGTTGCAGTAGCACCTACATCCTTTGCAGCGTACTTCAGCATTCATCTTGAGTTGAGTAGCTCCAATGCGGCGTTCACTTTGCTGATGCACTGTCTGCCTAATTGCCAGTCACTCAGCCAACAAATTCACTTTGAAAGCCCATTTAGCAGTTGGCTACAACAACTCAATGAACTTCGCCACCCACTTTAATGTCAGGAGCAACATTTCCTCTGATTCCACCTCCTCCTCCTCCCCATTCTGCTTCGGCTCTAGCATGTCCGTCTCCTTCCGCCGGCAATGCGAGTTGTTTATAGCGCCAAACAGAAATTCCAGCCAGCGACAAATAAGCCCCAAATGAAGTTTATTTGCTTAAGCCGTTGACAGACAAACAGTTGCCTTCACTGACACACGCACGCACACCCGCACACACACACACACACATACACATAGAGCACTCATACGCAGTGTGCGCCATGTGCATTAACATATCATTAGAGTCGATGCTGCTCGCATCCGTATTTGCATGCATGCGCCTCTGCTCGTCTGCTCGTCTGTTCGTCTGTTTGTCTGTTTATCTCAGTTTTTGTTTACAATAAAGCGTAATCATGTGTTACTAATACCAATAATAATGCCAATGGGCAATCTAACCCTAATGCGCACATGAACTCTCCCTTTCGCAGTGGCATGCCCATGGAACTGCTAGCTGGTACGGGGACTGCTGATGGGACTGGCGCTGGCGTCGCCATCCACTTCAATGTCAGTTCGTGCATGCATAATGAGCTCCAAGAATCTCCACCCATCCCAAAGTAGCGACTCGCACTCGCCTCAAGTGCACTTGTCGAGGTCGAGGAGGTCAGCAGGAGGAGAAGAGCTGCGGGACCACCAGGGTTAACAGGAAGCAACTATCTTTCGGGAAATTCTGTTTATTAATTGAGATTGGTTTTAGATGGTTATGAGAGTTCAAGAAGATATATATCATATTCTATTTTAATGTGATTTCAACGTGAAGAATTTGTGATACAATTTAGTAAGTTATTCCATATAAGATACCTTATATAGATATTTATAGATTTCTTGGATTGTCAAGTTAAGTCAGAGATCTGGAATAGATAGGAATTGATTTATAGATTTTATATACGAACTAAACATATATAAATATACATATACAGAGATACATAGAATACTGCATACTTGATGATTTGGTAAGCCCGCACTTAAGTTCATATTTTCTACATATTCCGATCAAGATGTTGAAATCAATTTCAGACAATGATGAATATGATCTCTAAAGAGTTCAAAGATTTTATAATTCTATACTTTTGGACCAAAAAGCTTTGCATTCATTTTTTTCGTTTTCTCTGTTTTTTGCTTAATTTCTTAAGAACACTTGGACTGGCACTCTGGCGCCTTAAGTAGACTTTGTCTATACATACATACACATATATATGTACATATGTTTGTGTATATATTTATGTATGTATTCTGATTCATTAAATACTTAAGTATACGACTCAAGTGCCAAAGCTTAAGTGTTTTTGGAGGCTTTAATATTGCAAAAATACGAGTAAGACAATGAAGCATATGTTCATGAAATCTTTTTTATATATTATACATATATGTATATAATATAATACAAATTATATAAAAGATTACAATTTTATGTAAATTAAATTAAATTAGTTTACTTTGAAGAAATTGAAAGGTAATGAATGAAAGATAAAATCCAGTTGAACGAATCGATCGAATTAACAAAAGAAATTCAAAATTTTGTTTTATTAATTTTATTTTAATTAAAAGCCATTATTCGTTGACTTTTTTTTAATGCTGCTTACGCTTAGTTTTTGGCTTAAACTTAGAATTGCGTAGGCAGACACATAAAATCAATATGGGCAGGAGAAGGGCAGCCGCAGCGATGGCCACTAAGTCGAGCAGGTAGAACTGATACCAGGCTAGATCCATGCCGGCTGACACCATGTGGGGTGCGCCGCGGTGCTCGATGACATAGTCGATCCAGAACATGGCCGTGTCCATGGCGCCCAGTGGACGTTGGCGGAAAATGCGAGACGATCGCTTCATGGTGTCCCGATACTTTGGATTCTCGAGCAGCTCGAGCAGCGCGGAGCGCAACTGCTCCGTCGTGATTGTGCGATAGTCGAGGCCTATGGCATAGCCATTGGCCTTGCCCTGGTTGATGTTGAAGTGTTGGTCACAATAGACGGGCATGCCCAGAACGGGCACTCCATAGTGCAGCGCCTCTTGCATGCCGAAGAGTCCGCCGTGTGCTATGAACACCTTCACATTGGGATGGGCCAATAAATCGGCCTGAGGCAGCCACTTCTGTATCATCACATTCGCTGGCAGCTCAGCGAAGCTGTCCTCCTCAAACTTCCACAGGACACGCTGCTTCAGGCTGCGGAAGGCATCCAAGAAGACTTTCAGCTTCTCTGCAGGTAGATCTGCGCTGCGTACCTGAGTGCCTGAAATGCAAAGATGCGATTAGGGAGAGCAAGGTCCTATGTCCTTTTGTTAGTTCCGCTGTCCGTCTCGGTCACTTCGATGCTTACCCAGACTAAAGTAGATGGCGCCATGTTTTGCCTCGTCCAGGAACTTCTGGAGATGCACGGGTAAGGCTTTGGATGGCTGTATGTGCAGTCCACCCACGGATATCATATTGAAGGAGATGGGCCTGGGAGCATCCAAAGGCATATAGTTGTTCATCAGGATGGCCGATATATTGCGCTCCAATTGCTTGGTCGTGGGCACCACGTCGAGCAGTCCCGAGAAGTGTTTCCTTAGCACAGCATCGTGACTGGGATAGTAGAGGAATGTGCGCATCAAGTGCTCCGTTCCGCAGACGAAGACGTTCACGGCTCGCTCCCATAGGTTCATCCGGGTGGTGGACGATATGAAGCTATGCGGGTTATATGACCAGGGCGTAATGATGCCCACCATTTCGGAGAAGTAGTTGGTGTTGCCAAACGAGGAGAGTGTGATCGTGGGTATCTGATAGAGATGGCCCAGTATGAGAGCGCCCTCGTTGTAAAACTGCTCGGCGATGAGCAGGTCGTATTTGCCCACCTTGTTCTTGGCATTGATCAGGGCTTTGATCTCCGGCTGCTCGAAGGCAAAGTCCGTGCTTTGCACGCCCATCACATGCAGCATGCGTACAAATTTGAGTGTCGACAGATCGGCCATATCCAAGATAATCTCCCTATTTGACATTCGCTTCACTGTGAAGCAGACAGAGATAAGATTAGAGTGATGTTTCGTCTATCACTGTGACATACTTTCTGTCCAGAAATCATAATGGGGCAGCACAATCTCTTTGTAATTGGAGCCCAAGTTTTCGCTGGCCAAGGAGAAGGGCGTGATAAAGGTGACCTGGAGTAAACTGTTGTTAGATTTGGAAACTCCACTATATTTTGATTGATTTGCCAGCTTACCTCATGACCACGCTTAACCAGCTCAATGTGCTGAGATTGCTCGACTAAGAGATACCCTGATGTCATTTTCATTATTGATTACTTCTATAAATGTAAAGCTTAAAGGTCAGCTGAAAGAAAGAACGTTTGAATACTTACAAATTTCAGAGCCATTATCTTCTGCACTTTGTGAGAAACAAACATGCGAATAGGTGGACGGGTGGATGAATGAATGAGGTAACTTTTAAATTACAACTCTATTTCTGTTTCTTTGGGGTGCACCAGATAAAGACAATATATTTTATGGCTAAGCCACCTACAGCCGGTTCCATTCATTCGCGAAAACACAAAAGAAACCAACTGTCTACACATATTTAATTAGCTTAGAGTATAAATAAAAAGATGATAATCCGTATTTATAGATTTCAACAGAGCGAAAATAAACGCTGAAAGAGTAATCCAATTAGGTGTTTCATATAACAAAATGTTATACATATTATCTATATACGTATATATAATAACCTAGAAATATATATACACAAATATGCTTGTATATATATAGAGGGGCTGTTTCTTGATCTGTCAACAACTACTCACATTTGATTGAGTAGAATATATTATATATGCTGACCTAGACAAAATCGATTAATAGAAAGTTAATTGAAAAACCGGTATCCATGTTATTTTTTTTTCTTGTGATTGAAGATATTTACCATTTTTTCGCTTTCTGCTGTTCCACTTGCTACGTCAACGCTGGCTCCAATACAACTAATTCGCAACAGAAATGTGTGTATACATTTTATTATAAGTCTTGCACCGACGGCCGAACTGATAACAAAGCTAATGAAACAGACTTTGTTTACTTTTGCGAGAGCTTGAGAGCTCTCCTTACTCTTTCGCGCTCTTAATGTGATAAGCAGTCGAAAGTTAATCTGAAAGAGAGATTTCATTAGCATTACAAAAAATTTAATTTGAATTTTTGCTTTGGCGAATATTATTGATAACAAATTCAACAAGTTTAAGTATAGATTTAACTTTAGTATTATTAAAAAATAAATTATTCATATGATCAGAATATTCATAATTGTTATATTGAATTGAATATCTATTTACAGGGCATCTCTTGGTCAGGCACTCTTTTTGGGCTACTCTACTTTCTGTGCTGATCTCCAACTTCTGTTTTTTATGAACTTCCCAGACAAATTAGGCGAAACGTTGGGAAATCGTAAATAAATCATGGGCATTTTGTCTAAATCAAATATTTGTTTGCCGGCTAACTGTAAAAAAATGCCACCCACACGCAGAGCAGTTGGCTCTGAAGTGATGGATCGGAAGGGAAGGAGGGGAGAGGGAAGCTCGCTGTTTTAGTTTTAGGGGTTTGCCCTCAACGGCAAATGCTTCGTTGCTCCCATTGTACTTTTCATGCGATACGCTTAGCTAGTGGCGGTGAGTACACTTGAAGAAATCAGGAAGCTTTTCGAATGGAAATTATGGAAATAAATATTGAAATACAGGTAATAATTTCTATTTCAATATATTTATTATTTTTTATTTATGAGTACTTTAAATTACTATAAAAACTGGTCATAGAATTCGCTATATAGAATTCGTGAATAAAATATTTATAAGACAATATAGCACTTTGACTCAATTAATGTAACTTCTATAAAGCTTTGAAGCTTTGAATCGAACTAATATTATGTGTTTTTTAGTAAAGTATGTTTTCGCTCAGTGGACGATCGTGTCTATATGGTATATATATTTTTAAAATGCAATAAAACTCAACGCGCCAATTTGTAGGCAATTAAATTTTATTTTCTTGTAGGAATTTTGATACGAACTCGGACTCTGACGTCCGGGTTCCGCTAGAAATTTGCATTTGGTTGAGCATCGGGCATCGGGCATCGGACATCGGACATCAGACTCCGGGCATCGGGCAGCACGAGAATTGCGATCAACATGATCATTCGATGATTGGGCTTATTATTGTTTACATTGTCATATTTACCAACTGTGTGTGTGTGTGTTTTTATTGTTCTACACGATCCATCGAATTCGGATCTCTCTCTCTCTCTCTCTTTCTTTCTCTCTGTCTCCGATTAATTTGAGTCTATTTGTTGGCACATGCCTGGGCGAATGATACTTTGTTTATTGGCACGAATTGGCCAAATAAATGCAACAGCCGTTCTGTGGTAAATCATTTGAGATTGAGGCGAACCTTGAACGGGGCGAGGGCTCAAGTGGTCTTTGGTCGTCGTTTCAATATTTCTAAACGCAAAATCGCATCCACTTTGCAATCGTTGCAATTGATCTTCAATCTCAATCTCAACAGCTGCAAAATGCAGACATAAATTCCAGTTGGGGCCAAGTGTTCCATCAAATTGAAGCTTTTAAGTCTCCTGGCTGAAGTGCTTTCGGTCTAATTTGCATTTCGACTGGGCCAACAAATGCGCAATTAGCCGCTATTACATTAATAATACGCGTACTTGTCCAGGCCCAATACTCAATAGCCCATAATAATTGAAACTATTTGGTAACCAGCAAATGGAAAATGGAAAAATCAAAAACCAAAAGCGAGCAACGGCAAACAAAAAGCAAAAAACCAAATTGAAATGAATTGAAAACCGCACATTGGCCAAAGTGAATAGCCAGGCACTTAAGAGCTCAAAAGTAAGAAGCGCAGAGGGCAAACGATTCAGCTGCAACCTCCCCGTCGTATTCCCCATGTACCCAGGTCCCTACTGACCTTCACCCGCAATCAGAATGACCGTGGAAAGAGAGAGAAAAAAGGAGAAAGTCTCATTACATTCACTGTCTACCTTAAGAGCTGTATGAGCGTGTCATAAAAGCGCAGAAGTTGGGGTAGGCAATGAGTTCTGTTCCAGCTGGAGGCAGACAGTCAAAGTTGATCTCTTGAGAGCGAGAGAGCGGGAGAGAGAGAGTGAGAGCAGAGTTGAGCAGCTTTCAGAGCGCACATGGAATCTGCTCTCCCAACTTAAACAAGTAAGAAAGCTCTAGTCGAGTGTGTTCGACTACGAGATCCCCTGAACCCTTCGAGCAATAGCTATTTCAGTAATTTTTCGCGTCTTTCTGCTTACACAAGAAACAGGCATACACACACAGGCATACACACACACACACACACACATACACACACACATACACGCACACAAGCACCCAAGCCTAAACACGCATGGGCTGCAGTGTGCGCTTACTATGAGAAGTTAATTATTAAATAACTTTGTTTGTGGACATACGACCTTCATGAAACGTGTACTTGCCAAAGGACATGGCGGTGAGGGGAGGGATTTAGTGGTGGGGGGCAAATTTTAACAAAAAACGAAATTGTATAAATTGCATATCAATATATATTCAAAATTTTGACACTAAACATCTAAAGATGTAGGAGATATAATTTTATAGCTGATTTTCGATAAGGGTTTTTATCGATAAAATCGCGACGAGCTATCGATTTTTAATGATAAACTCGATATCCGCGCTGTAAATACGGACATTTTAAAAAAATTTGAAGTCTCTAGCTCTTATATTTCCTGAAATCGACTCATTCATACATACGGACAGACGGATGGACAGACAGACGGACAGAGCCCAATCGACTCAGCTCGTCACGCTGATCAAGAATATATGCCACGCCTCCTTCTGCCTGTTACATACATTTCAACAAAGCCATCATACCCTGATTTCCCATTGAAAATGGGTTCAGGGTATAAAAATAGAGTCAAAATAAAAGAGAGACAGAAATATAAATATAAATAGATAAATAGATAGAGAGTGATTATTACATTTGCTTACAGTTGGAGCTTTAGCCCACTAATCCGTCACAAAGCCGCGCAGCACAACAAACTTGTCCGAAAATTCCCTCAGCCCGCCAACAGCATCATGCAGCATTGAAATTAGATGTCGTTTGAGTTCGATCTCGGGTGTCGTTGGCGCCGGTGGCACGCAATTGGAAACCGTGGACATGGTGGCACAGGGCATAAGCGATCTTCTGATCATCTAATCATGCGTGTGGCTTTGTTTATAAGTAACGCCTGCGCCGGCTACTACTTGTCGGCCAGACAGGACATGAGACACAGGACACAGGACGCGGCTGCACTTGAGTTGTGTGTGTGTTGGCAGGACATAGTGAAATATGTGTGAACCTCTGCCTCAAGTGGCAGCGTGGCAACATGTCAGCGTCGCAGACATCGATTGCTTCAATATTTTGACTAGTTCGTCAAGTGGAAAGGTGGCTCTAATTGGTTGGTTGGTTGGTCAACTGTCTGCAGCCCGCTGCCGCCAAGTCATGTCTAGACAGATGGACCAAGCTGTTTATTTTGATTTGCACCACAGGACACGCGGCGGTTGCCCACAATTGCGACACATACATAGCATTATCTAATGCCAATGACAATGACAATAACAATGCTTTGTCGCCCCTGAGTGGAACTGCCCGTCGAGTCGCGACAACTTCAACTGCGCTTGGCTGACTGAGACCACACAGAATATAGGAAAACCAAGCAAAGCAAAATAATAGAACCCAAATTTAAATGGAATATATATTTTATTTTTTAGGTCGTTCATTAATTTTAATATTAGTTAAGATATTTACTGAATTCGTATACTGTTTATATTGGCTACGCACATTTAATTATAACGGTTATTACATACGGTTGCTACTCCTCGCCATTGATCCAATTGCTTTTGATGCTTTGGACTCCGGTCTGAATGTCTCAGAGGCAGAGGAAAAGAGACATATGAATATATCCTGATTGCAAAGCTTTGTATGTGAGGACTCAGTATCAGTCATCCTGCGTCTGATTTTTCGGTTCATCGTTTCCTTGTCGGTTGAGTGTTTATGATGTCTTTTTAATTTACTTTTTTTATTTGTATTTTTGATTTTTCGGTTCATCGTTTCCTTGTCGGTTGAGTGTTTATGATGTCTTTTTAATTTACTTTTTTTATTTGTATTTTATTTTTTATATATATATATATATATTTATTAAGTGTAAAACCGGTACATCAAAAATATAACCATAACAACACAGGGAAAGTAAATTAATAATTGCATCTTTTCGCTCAGAAGTCTTTAAGAAATTTATTTGCTCAAACTCGTTCTAGTCCCTTAGTGGTGCATATGCTCCGACTAGTTCAATTATAGTTCGGTATACAATGCCGCTTCCTCCAGAGAAGTCTCTCTTCAGTAGTTCAGTTCCTTAAACTCAAACAAAGTTTGTTAGTGAATGCCATACAAATATGGAAAACCATATTTCAAACAAGCAAATCTCTAAACAACAACAAACAATGGAACTGGAACTGGGGAGGCTGCTGCACCACCAACCGCAACATCACTGCACGAGATGAGGCATGTTTAATGCACTCTCCATGCAGGTCTATAAAATCCCTGTCACTGTTTGTGTCTCTTCGTCTCCACATTAGCCCCATCAGGTGTTGCCACACCCCCTACTCCCTCTCGCATATTAGAAGCTGGAAGCTGGGCGAATTGTTTATGCTACTTTGTGAGCAATAAAAGCCGAGGAGCGTGGAGCATACAGTGCAGCGGGCCGAGTGGGTGGTCCGAGCAACCTCCCCCGCCCCCGGCTCTCGCTCGGTTATGTAAATGCCGCAAGAGCTAATCACCCTTAACTCAGCGAAGGCGCTCGTGTGGCATTAATCAAGGCATTGTATTTGTGCAGCAGGGCGCGGCATGTCCTTGCCTAATCCCTGTGGGAGCCAGTGCGACGAAGTTGAGTGAGAATTGAAATCGAATTGAAATTGGTTTCTGGTAGAGGCCAACCACTTGTAAGTGTCCAAAATTGTGAGACTGAAGTGGAGCCGCAGCTTCCACACAATAATTGTAATAATTCGACTAATTGTCTCATTATGTGGCGTTATCTAGCAGAGGGCTCGACTCGGCTCTGGGAAGTGCTCCGTGCTCCCACTCAAGTGGATGTTAAAGCTGATTTTGCTGCCGCATCAATTTCGGCTGCAGTTTGTTGACCTTTGACGACTTGTTGAGCTGGATGCGTTTGCCCTCAGCTGAAATTGGCGTTGGCTTTGTTGTTTCTAGTTGGCTTTTTATTTATTTTCACTTGTCAATAAAATCGACGTAATTTGCATTTTGATTTGTGCGCCTCGCATCAACATGGAATGAAAACAAATCGAACGCTAAATCGTTCCCCATTTCGTCAATTTGCCAATAGCCATATTTACGTCTTCATAATTCATAATTTGCACTCAGTCTTTGCAGTTTCACGATTTTATGTGCCGCCTCTCTCAACGATTTCTATTTTTATGGTCTAAATGCTAAACAGAAAGCAAACGCTACATGGAAGTAGGGGAAAAGTCTTTATATTCTTGAGATTATTTTAAGTAAATGTTGAAAACCTTTTATATCAGCTTAAAAGTTAATTTGAAATTGTATAAAAATTGTACTATAGGATTTTATTGTATATGAAGTAAAATATTGAAATTTTCATTTCAATCTGGTGGTTTATATCTAGGCTAATTGTTTGGCCTTGCTGAATGAAAAGGATGTATATTGGTGCGCAACTTTGGTAGCAACAAGCAGTTGCACTGCTTATTACCGACCAGTATCTTACTCAGCTGTTCTGAATTTAGCATGGCTATGCACTATTTGTAATTGAGCACTGCTTGAATTCTGTCAATACATCAAGCAGTGTACCCCCATACCATGTGAGGAAAATTTTCCCATACCATTATTTTTGTGTATTCTAATTGGAGATATTCATAGCATATACACAAACCAATCGATGTCCGAAGAATGTAAGCAGTTCAACTGATACGTATGGCATCGTCGTCGGGTGTCATATAATTTATATGACAACAGCATGCCAAAAATTGTTAAAAATGGTGTGATATATACGATGATATACTCGATAATGTGGACATTAATTTCTAATATTAGAAATTGTGTTAAATAAATTAAAAAACTGCAATTGCTTTTTTCGATATGATTCTAGAACTAACATTTATTTTAAATTGCAAAACTTATGAAATACAAATGGGTTAACACAGTAAATACATCTCTATGCACACTCTTTAATATAGATACACTTATCAATTATGTTTACATAGACACGAATCACAAGCAACTAATACGAAATTTAATACTCTATAATTAGGAAAATCATTAAAAAGAAAATTGTTTTTCATATATTAATTTTTTTGGCAAATTAGAAGTCGCGTGCATGTGTGCGTGTGTGTGTGTGTTTGTGCGAGTGTGTGTTTCTCTTTTTAGCAATTTACAAATTGAGCTAATCTTCATCTAACGTAACTCCGGCTGGGGGTAGAGCAGCTTCCCATCAGAGTAGCGCATCAGGGTCATCATCTTGAGCATGCGCAGCTCCTCCTTATCCCGGCTGTTGGTGGTGCTGCTGCTGCTGCCAGCGCCGCTAGTGCTTTGATGGGGATGATGCGGGGGCGGGCGATCTGCTGACTGGTCGGGTCTTTAAAATACTCAAGTCATTAACATTCTCTAAAAAGCTTTTGTTCGCTGACAATTGTTTCACGCTCTGCACGTCCTTTTTCAGCTCCTCCATGTCGCGTTTCAGTTTGGCGCGTCGATTTTGGAACCAGGTGATAACCTAAGTGCACAGAGAGAATCATTTAAATAAAGCGGAAGAGTCAAATACACTCAGAGAAAGTCGAGGCAAGTCAATTACTACCCTATAATGGAAAGACGAAATTTTGTGTATTTTGAAAATTTACTCATTTTTCTACCAAATGTATTCATACTGTTTATAGAGAGAATGTCATAATTAGATGGAGTTTCCCAAAAATGTTTATTTTTCTTTTTACTTTTTTTTACTTTTAGTTTTTGGCTTTTGATTTCTCTAAATGTATTTAATTTCTTGTATTGTCAACCACAATTTCTCACACAATGTTTTGGGCTTTCTCTGAGTGTATCCCAATCTTTATGATCATAATTTCAATATACTCACCTGCGCATTGGACAGACCCAAGCCGGCGGCGATCTCGTCTCGATCCGCGGGCGAGAGATACTTCTGGTAGAGGAAACGTTTCTCCAGCTCGAAGATCTGTTGGTTCGTAAATGCGGTGCGAGATTTGCGCTTCTTTTTCGGGTTGGATCTGGTCGCAAAGATGCTCAGCGTGGCGGGATCTGTAAAGTGTGAAATGTATCATAAATTATGACGGGAGATATACAGACCGACCTCTTATTATGGGCAATACAAAACCCAGAAAAAAGGTTTTCAAGCGAAATAAACTATTTAAAGTTTGAGTGCCTCTATTAAGTTTTATCTATCTCACCATTATTTATAGACTCTTGTTCCACTTTCAATTCAAGTCTAGTTAAAACAATTTCAAAGCGAAATCGAATTCATAATAGAATACCCCTGTACCCTGTACCCCTCCCCCCGTCTCATAAAAAGGGCGTGGAATTTGTAGCTTCTTTGTTTTATATCTATAAATGTGTATATAGCTTGCGTTTGCTTGATGTGGCCCGATCATCAAGTTTTTATTACCCGATTCACTCGATACTTTTCTTCTTCTTCTTACTCAGCTCTTCTATTTTATAGTTGATTTCCTTTATTATTGTTTTCTTAAGCGTTTCGCGTTTCGGATTTGTTTTGTTAGCATGTTTAAAGCTAATAGATGAATGCCTGCCTGGGCATCACATTTAAGCTTTGTTTATTTATTGACCCACGTATCTGGATGAAATGTTGCCGTGGGCCTTTATTAATGCATAAATTGTGCCCCAGACATCGGCCTGACGAATGAACGCATTGGAATGAACGGAAATGGCGCTGCTCCGTCTTTTTGGCAATGGCAGCTGCTTGGCTCAAATTGTTGTTAAACAACGCGACGAGCAATTAACAATTGAGTACGCGAGGAGTTAAGGGTTGCTGCTGAGTTAACCCAAAGCCATTTTGACACCCTTGTGATGTGTTTATCGTCAAGTTCAGTTATCTAGACTGCTCGGTCAATCGCTCGGTCTGTTGGTCGGTCGGTCGGTCGGTCGGTCGGGCCAACACGCCCTTTACGAGTAGCGCTGCCGGCTGAAGGAAGCACGCGCATTAGCATTTACCTTGATAAACATACGTACATAATACTATATTATGTATGGAGAGTCGTGTAAGAAGTGCTTCGTATTTTCCGAGTCACGATATGATAAACTTAACTTACTTGATCTGTTAAGGTTGAGGAATATGCATGAAGTACATCAGTAGATTAGTATTAAAGCAGGAGATAGGGTAGCAAGGGGGAAAACTATATTGTATAATATATGAAAGCTCAAATAAAGAGTGTATCTTATGCAAGATATTATTCAGTCAGGAAAAGTTTAAGCGGACAGATATATAAGAGATCGCCCTCAATATCAAGGTTGGAGTATATATAGTTATGTTTCTCTGGCGTAAAGCAAACTATCGATGGTTACATTTTTAATTAAAAACAGAGAGACCGAGGTAGAGAGACAGAGGGAGAGAGAGAGACAGATTGTGTGTGGTCGTCTATCGTCTATCGCCTATTATTCAATAAATGCACTCTGTATACCAATCAATCAAGTTTTGGCCAAAAAATGTAAAAATCCGACGGAGAAGCAGGCATTACCGCTAGTTGCCAATTAAACTTTTGGCCAATGAAGTACGCCTCCTGCTGCCAAAGCTGGCAGTAGGCCACGCCCCTCATTAGAGTGTTTTCGCGGCTGCACTTACATTTAAATTTGGGTGCGCGTGTCTATGTGTATGAGAGTGTGTGTTGGCCATTTGTTGCGCTTTATTAATTATGACCAAGTCGTGCTTCAAGTCACACATTCGCTGCTCAAATTGGCCAAATGAATTATGAGTGTGTGTGGGCGGGAGTGGGAGTGGGTGTGGCATGAACCGAACAAACAATGTCATCAGCATAACTAATCAGAAAGACAGCCAAGTGACAGAGAGAGTGGGAGAGAGAGAGAGAGAGAGGGTGGGAGAATGGGACAGAGAGGAAGGAACAGACTAGACTCTTGCTGCTGTTGTTCGTTCCAAAATAAGCATAAGTTATGTCAACTGCCCAGCGTAGCTAATTGAGAAAACAAACTAAACAAGCACGAGCTCATTTAAATAAGTTTGACGAATCTTATATACACTTACTGAGAATAGATGTAGAGTGTGTACTATATAGAGGTGTTAAATCACAGTGAGATATTGCTAAAGCTATTTAAAGGTAATTTCAGACTTACATTTAATGGTAGTACTATATACTATTATCTAATAGTTCCGCAATTACTACTACTATTTACTACATAATACTATATACTAATAAATACTACTAATTACATTTACTACCTAAGAGATGAAGGAAAACAATCTTTGCAAACTTGTCAAAATTATATTTGTAGCACAAAAACCTTATTATTTAATATGCAATGCCAAAAGTAGAGTATAATGTGGCATTATGTAGGAGGAAGGAAGAAGGGCTTGGTTCAGCTAGTTTGGCTCAGCTCTATTTTCGCTGCGCCAACTGACAATCGCTGTATTGTCATGTATATATGCATATATGTATATGTATGTGTTTATACAACTCTATAGTATGTCTGCTTCGTGCCTTATCGTGTCGATCAAGCATTGGCCATTAGGCGTTGGCGGTAATTAGTTAAATTAAGTAGCTGCGACGTGCGCGCCAACAAATTGAAGGCAATTCATTAAAGGCAGAGCACACTGTGCAGGCACAGGTCGGGCAGCAGCTGAGCTGATCTCGCAAGAGTGTTAAAAGGGGGAAAATGAAGAGCCGCGCAGAGGCGCGCAGCCGGACAGGCGGCTATTATGTTAATTAAGAATCGAGAGCAGAGAAAAACGTTTCAATTAAAGCCAGCTACAGATCAATCAGGCATCGAGATCAAATCTGGCTGCAATCAGGCCGCCAGCTAAGCCGCAGCTAAAAGCCTCGAGGAGCATTGAAGTGCTACCTAAGATCTTTATCGGGGCTAGGAAAAGTGTTTTGCTTTCACATGGCACAAGGTGCTCTTTCACACGCTCATCAAATGTGTGGAGGAGCGCGAGAGACTGTAAGATGAGCTGCAAGGTTCGAATCCCGCATGACTCGAGGAATTTGTTGCCCGACTGTGTGAGAGAATGTGCGTGTGTGTGTGTCGGCTACGGAAGACTCAATTAGAAGCCGCTTGTGAGGATTTATGAGCAACAGGAATTCGGGCAGCTTGTCTTCTTCTTAGCCCGGCTAAATAGCTGCCAATAGCTTTATAAGTTTCGCCGACAAACGCGGCTGAAATTATGACAAACCGTCGACCTTCGAATGGGATGCAAAAGAGCCGCGTTGAGTCGCAGCGACAGAGTTTGGCTAAAAGCGCTAATTATACGCCCCTGGCCCCCGATGCAGAACAGAGCCCCAAGCCCCAAGCACCAAACACCAAGCACCAATTCCCAGTCAGCCACAAATTGCGTTGTCCAGAAGCTCGAAAGCGTAATCAAAAACTAATTTTAATCCTGTTTGGGGCCACGCTGATGAGGGATCAGATTAATGCGACGCACTCACGAAGGGTTAGAGGCAGCGGGAGTGCGGGACTAGCAGAGAGAGAGAGAGAGAGAGAGAAGGAGAGAGATAGAGAGTGATGGAATGAGACAAAGGCAAACGGAACTCGGCCTGAGTCCATCGACGATCAGTTTTAGCGGTAGGTCCACGTTAATTTATTCTAAATGGCTTTTTGAAATCTCCCGAAACAACGCAAAGAAATTTACTTATGACGTTCGCAGCGCAGTCGCAATTCCAGTGAACAAAAATAGGGAGTGCTGGACTAGCTATATGCCCTAGAAATCGTAGAAGATCTGATCAAATTAAACATTTATTAAACATTTATTTTAAAAACATTCTTAATATGAATAACGAATTGTTGAAGAGTTGATTGAAATGGGAAGTAAGTATAAAAATAATAGATACAAAATATATAAATATTGTATTCAAATCTCTTTTCATTTCCCTCTCAAAACTTTTGCCTCGCTTTGAAATAATCCTCAGCCGAACCCAAAATGCAATCACCTTAAAGCTGCTTACAGGGTATATAAACGTAACTTAACCACAAAATCTCAGATCATATAAGTCTGAGAGAGAGAGAGAGAGAGAGAGAGAGGGGGCAGAGTTAGCTGCTGCTGCTGCTGCTGATGATGATTCAGTCGAATGGCAGGCCGTGCTGCATACCTTTTCTCACTTTTGGCGTGTCTGCGTGTTGTTAGCAACGAAATTGATGAGTTCGAGCAGGTTATAAAACTCGATACCTTTTGGCTACCTTTGTTATGGCCACAGCCACAGCCACAGCCACAGCCACTATGGCTGTTGTTATTGTTGCTCTTGTTGTTGCTACCAAAGAGCCGAAATACAATAACACACAAATTAATATAAGAAGATGAGACAAATTTAGCCGCCAAACAAAAGAGAGTCGCTGAGAGAGTCGATGTGAGGCAAAGGTAAAAATTAAAAAATAAAAAACGAAAAATATATGTATGTATTTATGTATGTATTTATAAATAAACCTTAAACGCAACGCTCCATAACGAGAAAGTTATAAATTTCGGTATTTTCATTTGGTCTTCGGGCTTTGAGGCTCGCATTCAACTCGTGGGGTCTGTAACTGTCATCGTTGGCTGCTTGTTTACACGCTCTTATACAACTTCGTGGTAGTCGATGGGTAGCAGGAGGTGGAGGAGGAGGTGAACTACTGGAGAGGACGTCAAGGTAACTAGCTTGAACTAAATACCAAACGAGACCCAATTCTCGAGCAGGCCATGAGTCTGCAATCTGAATTTGCTACTTTTGCCAATTGGTCAACTAACAAATTAAACAAATAGTGGTTTAGGCATTACGGAAGTCTACTTACTGTAATGATTTGCTTGAAAAAAAAGTGCTGTAAATGTGAGTTAAGAAGGTGCGATTCCTGCTTCCATTTGCTTGGCTTCACTTAGAGAACATTTTTTTTTTTATTGACCTGTGGATGGAATTCTAGATAACTGCAATTAGAGTTGCATTCTCCAACTGTTGGATCGTTCTACCCGCAGAGTTTCCATTAGCTGCTTTGCATATTGACTGCTGACATGGCTTTCGCCGTGGAGTTGGTTCTGTGCGCTGTTCTTTGGAGCTTTCTACTGCCGGCCCTTGCTTGTCGAACGTTCTCGGGGACATGTTTGCCCGCAGCTATTTTGATTGCCGAGTCTTTACATCTTGTAAACATAAACATGTTCAATATAATTGTTCGATTGCTGGCAATTTCGGCTGCCAGAGAACATGTCAATGGGCCGCGGGGCCTGTAATCAAGTGCCTCATCGGGGCTGCAGAGCTGCAGAGTTGGCTTAATTTCTTCATATTGTCGAGTGACTTTCTTTTCTTTCTTTCTGCATCCTGCTAGGGTATGGGCATGGACATGAACGGGTATATCAAACAAACCGTTAGCATGCCATGTTCCTTCATTATTGATGGGCCGCCTCCCAAAATGAAAGAGGAGGAAGAAGCGAGCGCCAGCAATTCATCAAGCAACAGAAACTGCTTTCACATACAAGCACAATATATAATTACAAGTTTATACATGTGTGTGTATGTTATTCTTCTCTCATGTTTTTTCTTTCTTTTTTGATATTTTGATTGATTTTAATGGCTGGCAAATCAATTGCAACTCCAAGTCCAACTCCAACGCAGCCAAACGAAGCGCCGAAAACGTGGTCATCCTTAATTCAATAATGAATACGTAAAGCTATTGCCCAAGTCGCAGCCATTGGACCATGGACCATGGGACAGACGACCACACACTGCTCCCACTCTGCGGATGCGATGCTGGGAGCAGAGCTTGAAGAGGAAAAAATACCCAAAAGAAACAACAAATATGCGACGTCTTCGTCTGCGGCTTCGTCTTGGTCTTCGGTTTAGCTTCGTGTCGGTGCAGGCACAAAGCGTCGGCGCTCTTTGATCAGCATATATAAAATACTATGGCCACGCCCTTTAAAAGGTAGATTAAACGAGATGGCGCTCGGCCAACATATACTTATGTTTAACGTTACGTAAAGAGCAATGAAGTCAGTCAGACGACGGACGATCGACGATGGACGATGGAAGACGACGACGATGACGACGACGGCGACGGCGACGGCGACGAAGACGACCTTAACTTGGACTTCCATGGTCCGCATGACGCTTACAACCCGAGGCGCATTTGGCTGCAGTCGCACGATTCGCTCAGACAGTGGGTCGAAATCAATAAATGAGTGCGAATTGGCATTGGCTAGATTCAAACTGGGGAAATCTAGAATAGAGTCCATTTGCTTGATCTTAGCTGTCGAGAGTATCGGAAAAGGATTGCAGAACAATAATAATTTAATTATCAATTAACGAAAGTCTAAGGAAAGAAGTAGGAAATGAGGTTTCTAACTAGAACTGAAAGAATATTTTAAAGAGAGTTTTCCTAATAAGCTTTGGGTGTTTTATTATTATAACCATGTTTAACTCAACATTAAATCTAGTTAAATTTATGAAATTAATGCTGAATGAAATCGAAATAAGTTGAGATAGTTTGGAAGATGAACAAACAGGATATGAGCTCTAATTCTGGGCTAGTCTTATATATAGTAGTCTAAATCGATGCATATCCAAATTTAATAGTTTTCAGCGCCGTCTACCCACTGCTTTAGATGTAATAACATGTAATAATAAAAGCTGATTATGAACTGTTTATATAATTTTCGTGCCACAGTGCGAGCAACGTTTGGTCCAGAGCAGAAATAATAAAAATTATGTAGCGTTGCAATTTGGCTGCAGAAAAGATTCTCCAAAAGGGGGTAGAGGTAGAGGAGGGGGGAGATCAGACTCCCCTTGTGGAGCGAGTGTTGGTGCACTTGGCGGCACTTGGCAACATTGGACAGCAGCCACTGCCGTTGCCCGTGCTACATCATTTTTATGTTTGCACGGCTTTTACGGCTCTGCATAGGGAGTCCTGGGGAGCGGGGAGTGGGAAGTGAGGCAGGCTGTGAGGGCAGCGAGAGCAGTGTGGCGGCATTGTTAAGTGAAAATCTGGATGTGCAATCGCTAACATCAGCTAACAATGGTCATCATCATTAAAATGCGATCAAAGCGCGGCGCGTTTGGAAGAATGCTCGTTGCGCGATCTTGCCTCCCAGCCTCCCAGCTCCCCAGCTCCCCAGCTCTGCACTGCCTTGACTTGTCCTGGGCACTGATTGAGTGACCTTCCTCTGTGCTCAGCTGCTCGGCTCAATGCTCAATGCCCCATGTAGGCCAAACGGAGGCTGAACTGGGCCGGACCGATGTTAGTTGGCTTAATGTCTTTATAAGTAGCATGTGCACGTTCATGTATATGTATATATGTATGGGCTATGGCTACTATGTAGTTATGTAGCTTGCAGCTCACAGAGTAGACGATGAAGAGGAAGAAATAAGATGCTTGTAATCAAAACCGTTTAAAAAACTACACACTAATTGAGTTAGAAGTTCGCTGGGACTTTGAACTGGCCGCCAGATGAAAGAGGCCGACTTTTTATTGGTGGCACAACAAAAAGCGTTGACAACAGCATAAAGCCAACAACAATGGCCCCCGGGCCGTTGTAGACGATCCATAGATGAATGATTCGATCTACAGAGCGAGAGCAAGAGAAAGAGAAAGAGAAAGAGAGAGAGAGGGGAGGGAGAGGGACAGGCAGACGATGATGATGCGTTGTTGAATTAACCACCGCTAACATGGCCCAGAGACATTGTTCAATAAACTTTGTTAACTTAGCTCTGTTGCTTAATGAGCATTCACTCAATTTGTATTACAATAAAGAAGACGAAGACTAAGAGTGAGAGAGTCAGTGGAAGACAAAGCGTTGATATTATGACAAGCTGTCATAAATTACAAATTAATGAATCGCCGACTTGCTTTAGCCAGGACCGTTTGGCCATTCACTCTGACTGTCTCTCTCTATCACTCTCTCCTTAGCTCTCTTTCTTTCATTCTCCCTCTAAATCTATATGAGTTTTTGTGGTCGCACTAGAGAGGCTCTAACCCCGGCTCAGTTGACAGCGCAGCTGGAACTGCAGGTAGCCGGATAGCTAACATTCCATCTAGATCTTGGACGATCTTCGATTCACATCGATTCGACTTTATGCTCAGATGGAGTCTAAAGGGTATATTGAATTGCAGTTAATATGCAACAGGAAGAAGGAAAATAAGAATAATGCAATATTTAAACCGATCTGTCTATAAATGTATATGCACCGTTAACAGAAATTTGGAATGAACAAATTACGTAAATAGATAGGCTTAATCTAATATAGACATTCTCCGCTGTGCATATCGATAATGATCGATCTATAAAACTATTTCTGTAGCAATATTCGAACAGCTTTTAGGGCTAGCATCGTGTGATGGATTTTCATTCAATAATTTGCCCAATTCTTTTATAGGGTATCTACCAGTTGGGCTTAGCTCAGTCATACGGTCTGCTTATTGTGCTGCTGCTGCCTGGCTTCGGGTGACGGCTTTGCCACCGCATTGACTTGCCCACCTTACACCTTAGAGTGGAAGCCAAGATCAAAGAGCGCACTGCCGACTTAATAACATAAATTAATCTTCTCATTGTTAAGCGGGGAGAGTGAGTCAGAGAGGCAAAGGGAGAAAGAGTAAGAGGGAGATAGAAAGGAGAGGGGGTATATATAGGGGAAACATGTTGCATGCGTGCCAAAAAGCAAAAACATAAAAAAATTGGATTGGAACACGCAAATGCTATGCAAATCGGCAGTCGATCCTTAGCTATAACCAGATCCACTTAACGCACAGCCAAAACGGCATTTAATTTGATTTCAAATTTCATCTTTCAGTTTGAATTTGAATCTGGTTTGCATTTGGTTTTGATTTCATTCATTATTTTATGCTTAGTCGTGGCTGTGGTGTGAATGAGCTATAAGAGCGACGTTCATCAAAGGCCGAGGTCGGTGGGCAAATCGAATTAGTTTGGCCAAAGTTAGATTTTGAATACTCTGTACAATTCGGAATGTGTTAAAAGGGGTATATTGATTAGATGGCGTTGCTCTAAAGAGACGAATTTCTTTAAATATTTTTTATGCAAAGAATATATAGTCAGGTTGTCAAACAGTAATTTTGGTATTTCAAATACATAATACCGTAATGTCTAACATGTCTCTATTGTATACTTGAATTCAAAACCAGAGTATCTGATAGTCATGCACTCACGATTGAATCAATCTTTTCTTATACTCATAGTTTCAGTGGATTTTCAAAATTTTTAAACTGAGCTAGATTCTGCATAGTACCAATCCCAGGGCATCTACTAGCCATGCACTCTCTACTAGATTAACCTTGTTTTATTTTCTGATATCTTTTTTGGTGCGATGCGTGAGATCAAAGTAAACATGCCGCCGGGCAAGCTGCGGAGCTGCGGCAAACGTGTATATAATATGTAGAAGTAGATTTTGATCGAGCCATGATCATGAAGATCGACTGAGATGATCAGCTTGATCTGCAGTCAGGCAGCAGCTATAGCACCCGAGCAGCAGCCGAGCAGCAGCCGAGCAGCAGCCGAGCAGCAGCCAAGCAGCAGCAGCAGCAGGCATAAAGTATTTGAAATGACTTTCCGACATCGAGTGGAAAATGAAACGAGCGCAGCAAATTAGCTAATCAACGCCCATTAGTAGGCAAGGGTATTGGAATTTATGATAAATTTCCGTTAATGCGCCGGCACGAGCAGAACTCACAATTCAAAAAACAGCAAAAACAAAATCGAAAGAAAAAAGAGAAGTTAATTTTGAGCCTGAGCTCAGGTCAGCAATCGCTGCTGTGATAAAGCTGGCAATTTTATAACGCCGCAGCAGGACGACCAAATGTCTGGCTATAAAACAAGTGTGTATATGCGAGTGCGTGTGCGTGTGTGTGTGTGCGTGTGCTAATAACACATAATTTTCTTGTAAAACAACCGCTGCGCATCGTTATCGTTATCGTTATCATTATTGCGAGTTTTTATGTGCGCCTGCATGTTGACTGCCAGTTGGCAAAAAGGCGTTGGCCAGCAGAGCTCCCCCCTCTGCCCATTTCTTTGGCTGAGCCCAGTTGGTTAAGTCGTGGATCGTCGACAATATTATCTTATTTATGTTTATCGATATTGCCCAGCCAGATAAGCAGCCAATCGATTGTATTACTTATGGAGTTGGGCTCGTAGCTTGCCGTTTTAGTGGGCGCCATAAAACTAATCGACGTGCGACGGACAAGCGATTGAGAGAGAGAGAGAGAGAGAGAGAGAGAGGAAGAGAGATGGAGTTTAATTTGATCGACTTAAATCGACTTCTTAGTCGCATTTTTTTTTTTTAGTTGGTGAAAAAATAAAATTATTTTTAATATCTTAATTATATTTTTAGAAGCTGAAGGTATAGACTTGATATTTTATCTATGCTATATCTATCTACATATACATATAGATCATGATCAGCACTTGGCAACATGCGATTATAACAATTTAAATATATAAAATATGAGTATGTATCTATATATATGTATCTACTTTATCTGCCAGAATCATTCATTTGCTTGATAGATAAATGAATGATCGTTGCCAGATAAGATATATCGTGTCCGTTAGCGACTGTCTTTATGCTAACTAAAAGTACAGTAATATATGTATATATAATATATGCATGCATGTTGCTTGGTAACAAGTTCCCATTCGCACTCCGAGCTCGACATTGGCAGCGACTTTTTGCGAGTTGCATGTGAAACGCGCGTGGAACTAGTTACAGTTATGGCAAGCTTGGTCGAAAGCCATAAATTAAAGTATCAAAATGCGTGCAGAGAGAATGAGAGATAGAGAGAGAGAGAGAGGAGTGAGTTGAGAGAGAGAGAGAGAGCGCCGAGGTGTTGGAAGAAGGCGTTGGCCACCTGACGACATGTCTGAGCCAATTGTTAAGCCGTTGATATATTTGGCTAAGAAGCAAAATTGTTGGTGTGTCTGTGTGTGTGTATGGTACATGGCACATGGAATAGCGCGCGAGCGGTGGGCGTGTCGCGCCTTTTGCGTGTGTAATTGCAATGCTTGTTGAGGCAGGCAAAAAACAAAATGCGGCTGAAAAACAATAAATGCTGTCGTTGGTGTTGTTGTTGTTGTTGGTGTTGCAGCTGCAGCAAACAACAAGCAGATTTATTTAATTGCTAGAAACATACTCACTCACACACACTCTACACTCTACACTCACACACCTATACAGGCACATGAGTTGTGTGCGCGAATATGAAAATGAGACAACTTTTTTTCAGTCATTGCCTCTGTCGCTGACGCTGTCGCAGTCACCGTCGCAGTCGCCGTCGCCGTCGATGTTGCGTCGCGCTCTTTGGAATTTATTTAATTAAATCTACGCCCCGTTGACTGCCGGCCGAGGCTCTGATCTGCCAAATACGCATAAATTGCGCAGTTTATGCATTTATTTATTCGTCTCTCCCATCGCCCCTGCCCTGCCATGTCTTGCCCTGTGGCCGTGGGGCATTACGCATACGCCGCGCTCACCGGCGCCCCGTGAGTCGCCAACGAGCGTCCGCAACTGGGCAGCAAATGATGTCTTATGACAATTTCGTTGTCATTTACAAATGCTGCGCTTGCAGCTGCAATGCAACGACAGCAGCAGCAGCAGCAACTGCAGTGCCTCAATTCAATTGGCTTCGAAAATGCCATTCAATTGCCTTCACCTGGCCAACTGTTTGCAAATCGACTTAAATTGTTCGCTATTGGCCATAGGAAAGTGCGTTTGATAGGTGCTTGGGAATTGAGTTATAGGAACTGAATTACAGGGTATAAAAATTCCAGTTGCGCTTCAACTTTATATCTTAATTTATAGGCCCAAAGCGGGTTTGGTAATGCAATTTTCACTCAATTTTATTTTCAAGTTAATTGGGATTCCAGCTACCGGTAATTGGATTTATATACATATATAATATCTCTCAATCTTTATCTCTTAATCTTTTTATTTATTTATTTTTTTTTTGTTATTATTTTTTTGTTTAATATTATTACTTTTTGTATTAAGCAGTAAATGATTACAAATAATTAAAAATGTAAAATTGGGGCTAAAATGCTTTTTCGAAATACAGAAAGAGGCGTAGCAGGGCTGATAAAGTAGATGTATTCTTGATGAGCTATGTCGATCTAGCATTCGGGTCAAGCACGACCTGCAGTAGTATTCTAACATCACTTTCTACTCAACCTTATATTTATTATAGATTATATTCTCCAAATATTTTAAATACTTTCAATATTTTTTCGATTTATACAGTTATATTATTAGTTAGGGCATATTTAGTAGATTTCTCGATATTGTGTTGCATCGAGTCTAAGGATTAGGAAATGCCTTTTTATATCGGCTTCATGCTCGATGAAGCATCGTAAATTCAGGCGAATATGGTCCGTCTTGTCCAATTTAAATGGTAGCTGGATGCCGCGTGTCCAGTGCCAGCTGCCTGGCTGCAGAGGCCTGGATGGGACTCAGTCTCAAGTAGCCTGGTCATTGTAAGGCTTGATGGCCAGCGAGAGATACTGGATACAAGCATAATGGGGAATACATTGTATCTGTGTCTGGAGTGCAACAAAGGCGCATAGTTAAGCATAATTTAATAGATACGCGGCCAAGTTTTGCAGTCGCTTTATGGTTGACACTATTGTCTAGGCCAAGTTTGTGTGTGCCTGTCATAAAGTGATGAATGCATTATTATTATTATTATTATTATTATTACTATTATTGTTATCGTTGCTGTTGTTGTTGCTGCTGCTGTTGTTGCTGTTGTGCATAGTTTGTTGAGTCTTTGTTGAAAAGCGTTAATTGAGTGTTGCGAATGTGCAACGGCAATTGAAATTGTTTATGACTTGCAGTTGTTGTTGTTGTTGCTGCTGCTCGACTCGCTGCCTAACAATGTGCAGCAATTGCGCCCAGACTGAGAGCGCGCTAATGGAATACCGGCATTAGTTAAGAGTTGATCAGCGGTGAGATCTAATTGAGCGACATTTTGTACATTGTTGGAAAATATCGATAGTTGACAATACGAGAATAATCATAATAATATTGACAATAATGGCTATGAGTACGATAACTATAATATGAATGAGAATGATTGATGCTGATAATGCAATACTAATAATAATTGAAATGACAATGATCATTTAATCATAATGATAATATTATTAATACAAAATATTCAATTCGCTTCAGCTTGCATTGAACAAATCGTCGAAAATGCTTGTTAATTTTTGTTGACTAACCAAAGAGTAGCAAAAAGCGAAGCAAAGGAAAGTGCGTCCAGTTCGTCTGTTGAGTCGACTCCACTCGACTCATTCACATTGCCTAACAATGGGCTTGCAGTTGCTTGCAGACAGAGGCTAATGGAGTACCGGCATTACTTTGAGTTAATCAGCGGCGACATCTAACTGAATGAGATCCTGCACAAAAGGATTGCCGCCCTAAGCAGACGCACACTCGCAGACACACACACTTGACAATTTCGATCTAATTAGAGCCTTGGACAATTGGTTTGTTTTTTGTTTGCTTGTAATTATTTCGGAATTGAGTTGAAATGGAGGCACTTGGGCAACTGCAGCCGCAACTGCAACTGGCGCTACCGGCAGCCACTTGAAGGCGACTCATTGATTCGTTGCTTATATTTAGTGCATTTTAATTGCCGTAATTAGCGAGAGGCATTCAAGTGGATTCTCAAGAGCTTCAGCTGGCGTTACTCTTGCTGCTGTTGCTGCTCCCAGCTATTGGACTCCAACATGGCCGACAAGGCGGAAGCGATCGCCCCGGCTCAGCCATAAAGATACGCCATAAATTAACACCAAACCGATTAGTGAAAAGTGCCGATCCATATCGGGGCGACACATGTTTTTTGTCTGCACTCGGCATATTGGCGCATTAAACTCAATTAATCCGTCCACTTTGATGGTCAGCCTCGATAGCGGACCAGCGGCTATCCCTAATGAGGCACTCTCTGTGAGACTTCATTCGGTTTTATGGTCACAGTTTACAAGACATTCAAATGCTTGTTAAAGTCGTGTAATGTTCGAATCTCTTTAACATGCTTGCTGTGATCGTAACTCTGCTCTAATTTAATTGTTTGACCAGTCTATTAAGTGTCTAGTGGAAGCAACTGCAGAGAGTGATCTTCAGTGCTTCTACTTCCCAGGGAACGTAGAAGAGATGTTTGTGAATTGGATACGAATATATAATCGAAGGAGAATATATGTAGTCTTTGGCTTACTCTTTGACTCTATGTTTTTCATCCTCTTACCTAAACGAGACATTACTGTACTTAAACAATATTTTGATATGAAGCTGTTTTTGCTTTTTTCTTTATTTTTTTTTTTATTTTTATTTTTATTTTTTTGTGATTTTTGTTGTATACTAATTTATTTAGCATGTCATGCCAGCTCGTAGACATGCCACTAAAATGATAAACTCCCAGGCACGAGTTAAACCCCAACTTAAGTGGCACTCGGGCAAACCCTTGTGAAGCTTTTTTTTCGGCTAGTTGGCCCCTGGCATTTATGTTTAACACTTTAATTGTGATTACAAGCTACAATCAAACAACAACAAAAGCAGCAAAAGTATTGGAATCGAGCGCTCTTCGGGTCTTTGACTGACTTTATATAAATATATGTATGCGAGTATATACCTACAAACATATATGAATGACTAACTGACTGACATTGGCAATCGAGCCGGCGGCTTTGACTTCCACTTCCATTTCCACATCGAGACTCGAGGCTCAAGTTCTGGCTTATGTTGATGCATGTTTAAGCAACAACAACAAGCGCGTCATGTCGCTGGCTTTATTAAATTACTTGTCAAAAGTGCATACTCACACTCACACACAAGCACACACAAGCACTGAAAGGCACGCGAGTCGTGCCTCCTGAGCTGGCTTTAACTGCTGCCCGGTTCGTCTTTGCGTTCAGTCGTAGAACATGAAACAGCCCGACGAGGTGACGCCTGCACACATAAGCTCAACTAAGCATCTGAATACGAGGGTATGCACTGGGCAGTTGGGTGTGCCGAGGGTGTGCAGGGGCTCGGCCAGGGGGGGCGAAGTATGCATATCGCATAAGCATATGTATATGTGACGCCTTTCGTTTGCCATAACAAGACTTGTCACAACAATTGCGCTTGAAAGTCAAGCGAGTGAAAAAAGGAAGTAGGGGTCTACTTAAGCAAAGTGTGTGACTAAAGTATACCCTGTGCTGAAACGGAGGGAGATAGGAATTAATGAATATAATGAAAGTGATGAAATGATACATAAATAAGGATTAGAATAGGATATAGCTAGATGTACAAACAAGTGGACAGACGAATGGTGGTGTCTTTAGATATTACGATAGAGATAAATATTGGTTCTAAGAGGAATGGAAACCTAGATTCAAGAAGGTGTATATAGTGAGCGCATAGATATATAGATATATGTATATCTCTATCTCAGGTACAGGGTATATGAAATAAAAAAAAAATCAATTATTGCCAATGATTTTTGCTGAGACGCAACACGTCTACGCGTCGTGGGCAGCGTCACCCCCCCCTAGATAGTCCGCTCCACCCACCCGGCAACGCGACAGCCAAATAGCCAAACAGCTCAGTGGGGATTAATTAATCTTGTCAACGACTGCAAGTCATTTACCAGCAGCAGCCACAGCAACAGCAACAGCCAATACAACAACAACAACAACTGCAGTCGACAGTGCATCAAATAGTCAAATTAATTTTCTTCACACTTTTATAAACGATTAAGCAAATACACAGTGACTGCTAGCTATTTATGTACGTACGCCCTTTGGGCTGCTGTAGGCGGATGAAGGTGTTAAATGTTTTGTTGACAATGGCAACAGCAGCAGCAGCAGCAGCAACAACAATAACAACAACTCGCATACCTTTCCACAGCTCGTCGCCCGCCTTTTGTGTGTGTTGTTTCGGTTTTTATGTGTCGAATATTTCGGGGAAGAAACATTTTTCACAGCTTCCTTTGAATTTAGCGTGAAGTTTGTCGTTGAAACTGAAATTGTTGTTGTTGTTGTTGTTGGTTGTCGGTTGCTGCTGTTGTAAACAACTTGTGCACTTTTCCAAATCACTGAATTTCTTTTCAATTTACGTTTTTGAATGCTCGAAATTGTTGGAAATTCGTTATGCTTTTTATTATGGCATTTGGATTAGTTGGGGCAAGCACAGCCGGCTGACTATATACTTATGTGTTATGTCAAAGGGGTTGAATGTGATTGGAACATGGACTTGACTCGACATGGGTGAAGGGGGTGTAGAAGTAGCATAGATGGCCAATTGGCGGAAGGAAGTGAAAGATGGTGGGGATGGGAGGGCGGAAGCGAAGGCCAAATATATTCGAAAATATATTTATTGACTGAACGATTATGTGAGTGATGCAAGCAATAAAATTAGTCAAACAATTGGATTAATGTTGTCGATTTATATATGACATAATATATTGATATTCATAAAATAATATTTCTCAAAATAACAACATAAAATCTTTAATGAAACATTCTCTACCTTCATTGGTATCAGGCACATATAACAATATTGCATTTCATATCAGAGTGCCACCCTGTGAGCGATGCCTCTACTCTACGAGCTAATCAACTGAAAACGATATCACTTTCCATTTATATAAACAGACAGTTGTTATTGATGTTGGCTCGACTGCAGGCGCAGCTAATTGCGGCTGCTTAGCTGTAAATTTTGCATTACAAAGCGCATTCATCTTGCATCAAACGCTGCCCCGTCCATCAGCTGAAGCACCTGCCAGCGCATCGAATGGCCTCGCCACGAGAAACACCTTGTCTGGGACACTTTTGGCTGCGACTTCCTTTTGGAGCACTTCACTCACTCTCGCTGCTCCTTAATGCCCGGGCTGCAGCCGTAGCTGTGAATAATTTGCCCATCCGCTCGACTGCTCGTCCGACTCTTCGCTCTCCACTCCCCACACTCCACACGCTCGTTTGTTCGGCATCGTTGCTAATGATTCGAATGCTTTAATTTATGCTGCCTTTCTCAGCATTTATCATCAAAGGCTCCAAGTAGACGTGGCCCGACCTAGACAGCATTACAGTGGGCCAAATCTACAGGGTATCATATAGATTCAACTGTATGTGTATCTGTATCTGTATCTGTATCTGTATCTGTATCTGTATCTGTATCTGTATCTGTATCTGTATCTGTATCTGTATCTGTATCTGTATCTGTATCTGTATCTGTATCTGTATCTGTATCTGTATCTGTATCTGTATCTGTATCTGTATCTGTATCTGTATCTGTATCTGTATCTGTATCTGTATCTGTATCTGTATCTGTATCTGTATCTGTATCTGTATCTGTATCTGTATCTGTATCTGTATCTGTATCTGTATCTGTATCTGTATCTGTATCTGTATCTGTATCTGTATCTGTATCTGTATCTGTATCTGTATCTGTATCTGTATCTGTATCTGTATCTGTATCTGTATCTGTATCTGTATCTGTATCTGTATCTGTATCTGTATCTGTATCTGTATCTGTATCTGTATCTGTATCTGTATCTGTATCTGTATCTGTATCTGTATCTGTATCTGTATCTGTATCTGTATCTGTATCTGTATCTGTATCTGTATCTGTATCTGTATCTGTATCTGTATCTGTATCTGTATCTGTATCTGTATCTGTATCTGTATCTGTATCTGTATCTGTATCTGTATCTGTATCTGTATCTGTATCTGTATCTGTATCTGTATCTGTATCTGTATCTGTATCTGTATCTGTATCTGTATCTGTATCTGTATCTGTATCTGTATCTGTATCTGTATCTGTATCTGTATCTGTATCTGTATCTGTATCTGTATCTGTATCTGTATCTGTATCTGTATCTGTATCTGTATCTGTATCTGTATCTGTATCTGTATCTGTATCTGTATCTGTATCTGTATCTGTATCTGTATCTGTATGCTGTACGCACTGTATGCTTACAGATGCTAAATCTCATGCTGCATCTGTTTCTTCAGCAGTATCTATACGTATCTTTAGCTTTCTGATGTATCTGCATCTCAGTGTACCTGTTTGGCGTAGAGGTGGGCTAATTGCCCACACCTTGTTGGCGGGAAAACTGGTTTCTCTATGCCAAGGCGCCAAGTGACCCACATTATGCCCCCGCCCATCAAGCCCCTGCGATAACGAGCTCTAGTCAGCCCGTCAGCCCGTCAGTTCGTCAGTCAGTCAATCGAAGCTTTTCCAGTGCGTTTTCCAGCCCCTTTGCCCGGCTTGTTTTGCTGTTTTCGGGCCTGGGCTGTCTCTGAACACATCAATCTCCTCACTGCTGGCTGCAATTGCATTGGGCCATGGCTTGCCGCGGGGTCAGCTGTTGGGGCAATGCAGAAAATGCGTTTTTAAATGGCTTTTTATGTGCGTGGCGCGGGCTTTTGATGTTCCTCAAAGCCAAACACATGCCCAAAAATTTGCAGCTCAAGTCTGCAGTTGCTGCCGCTGCTGCTGCCGCCGCTGCTGTTGATTAATGTTTGGCATAAACGCGAATGCGAATGCGAATGCCAATGCGAATGAGAATGTGCGAATGTGCGAATGTGAATGCGTTTTTAAGAGCTTTGACAAGGTCCTGACTCGCCAAGGGCCGCCCATATGTCTGGCAATGGAACGGACTCCGACTCGAACTCCGAACTCATTTGTTTTGGCTTCCTTCTCTCTGGACAACAGTTGGGCCTCCCATATGGTTTGTCCTGATAAAGTTATTACCACTCTCACACACTAATTCTCTCTCGCTCTCTCTCTCTCTTTCGCTTGCTCTTCGCTGGCAACTGTCGATGCCTGATTTTCGCTTGTCTCTCGAGTCTTTTATTGGGCCGGCTCGCCGGCTTTGATCTTGACGGCTAAGAAAAATGCAACTTGAGCTCAATTAGTGCTCATCAAAAGCGTGCAGGTAACACCTTCAGTGCGTTGCTTTTGCACACCTTTTATAAGACCGGTGTGCGAGTGTGTGTGTGTGCTGCAATTTGCTTAAAGGCTCTGCGCGGACCACCCATTTGTGTGTGTGTGGCATGCATCCCCGCGGCGGGGGCAGGTTGCGCGCAGTGAAAGCAAATGGCAAAAAAGAAAACTGAGCAAAACTGAATCTGTTGCCACGCAAGTCGCAAGTCGCAAGTTTTTTCTCTCGCATTCTTAATGGCCAACTAGAAATGCAAATCTTTTATGGCCACACAACACGCGAATTTTCTCAAATAAAATTCTTACTAAAATATTTTGGAATTTTTGATTTTTTCCTTTTTAAAGTTTTTAACTGTTTGGACATTTGGCGCAACTGTTAATTAGTGAATTTATGCGAGCGCCAGCTTGTCAACTTGTTTGCTAGCCATGCCCCTCGAGGCATGTGCCCACTTTGCATACCCTGTTTTATATATGATTTAGTAGGGTATATTCAACAGTAGGGTATAGTCAATAGTTGTTGCCTACTCGTTACTTTAGCATTCTCTCTGCAAGTATTTCTAGTGAAAATACTTTTTTCTGCTTCTCACATCATTTCTACAGGGTATCTGCCAGAGAGCACTCGTATGTGTTTCTTTAGCAATTTTTCATGCCATGCCGCCGCCCTCAAGCACCGCCCATTGATCGCACGTTCTAAGAATGTTGTTTTTCATTTTTTTTCCCTTTTTTTTTTTGCGCCCGAAGTCATTTTATTAATTTTATTGAGGCAATCGCAAACGATTCGCGGTTTTTACTTTGTAATTTTTATTATAGCCATATTTCTGTTGTTGTTGTTGCATCTTGTTGTTGCCAGCTTTAATGTCATTAACAAATTTTTGTTGAAACGTTGCGCTGCTATTAATCATTCGAAATTAATTGTTTTTTTTTTTCTTTTCTTTTGTCTATTGGATTTTCTTTTTGTTTGCTTGATTTATGTTTGGAAATTGCTGTTGATTTTTGCCAGCTACTAGTTTATGATTGCTCAATGGGCGAAAATACCGCGTGATGCGCTCACCTTTTCCCGTTAAGCATTTAAATAGCATGAACTTGCATTTGCACTCGAAGGTTGCGATTCTCAAGTGTGTTTTTGTCACTGATTCGATTATAATTATTCCGAAACTATTTGCCAATCGAAGAATCGATTAATTATATTGCAGAGAGTATCTATAGCCTTAAAATTCTGTATAGAGATTTGCGTTGAGAATTGTGTGATCCTTGAGTCAAAGGTAAACAGAACCTGCACTATTCTGCATGCATCTCTCTTAGAGATCTTTATCGATGTTTGAAGCGAGCAGCTAATTATCATATTATTCAATATAGGCACATGGTATAATTAGCGATTGTTTGCTGTTTGATTTGAACAATTGCAAAGCGGAACTGCTCTCTGCTCCTACTATCAATGTAGTCTATCTGTTATTTGATTTGCACTAACTGCTTATTAGCTTATCCAAACTACACACAATTTCCATATTAATTACACACACACATGCACAAACGTACACATAGAAATACTATCTTTATCCGATTTTGAAATGCGGGCAAATAATGCAAGTGGAAATTATAAATCAAATTGCTACTAATATGTCAGATATCTATCTGACTAATGCCCATGCAGACATCGCTGCATGTTCTCTATGTGCATTATATCATGTTTGTATATATATATATATATATATATATATATATACGTCTATGGGCGTGGCAGTTGAGGGGCGTTCGATAATCATAGCACGCCATTTTAAGCTGTCACGTTGGTGCACAGTGCAAAAAATTGATTGAATTTCTTTTAATATCTATGTATATATGTATCTATATATGTACTCCTACATGTGGTATATATAATTTAGTCTGTCAATGATTTTCGGTTCACACGAATCAAATTTATATGTCATTCGACTGAGAATATGCTGAGCATTGTGAAGCGTGTTACAGAAGCAATCGGATCTCGATAGAACTCAGTTTTCGATGGATATTAATATGCTTAATAGCCGTAGCAAAGGCATAACAGAATACATTAAATATATATATTCTGTATGAACACCTCGGTCTCTCTCTCACTAAACCTAAAAACTTGAAAAATATACGATTGCTATATATCATTTGTAGTCAAAGTCTTTCGTTTCTTTTTATTTTCCTTTTTGTAAATATGTCACATTTTTCTTTATTCATTCAAGATAATTTAAATTAAAAATAGGCATAATTTTTTACTGTGTATTTATATGAATGTGTTTGTGTGAATGACTCTCCTTGCAGAGCTGTAAACAAGGCAACGCCTCGTTTGAGTTACATGTCAAAAGAGAGAAGAGACCAAAAGTCAATTATCCACAATCAAATATTGTTAGGCATTTGATGTGCTACAAATATAACATACACATATATATATGTGTATATACACATATACAATATATATATGATAGATAGAAAAGACTTGACAATTGACGCTGACGTGACGAAATCTATTATTCTAACGATGTTTAACGTTAAAAAGCAATTTGCATTTTTTTGCTTTAGCAATTATATGAATTTATGCTAAGCACTTCTTCAGGTCTTCAGCCAGGTCTTCTGCATCTTCTTTCTCTTGCATGTGTGTAGTTAACACGGCCTTTTTGGCAGCAGCTTCAAATGGGACATTAAGTATACGTCTAGTTGAACTAATTTGTTGGGACTGCCCGCATGTTGTAAAATGTTTACACTGCTATCTGTCAAATCAACTGACAACTGAAGATCTTCTCTTTGTTATTGTTGTTGTTGTTGTTGTTGTTGCTGATGTTGCTGTTGTGGTTCACACTTGGCTGCGTCTTTGTCAAGTGGGAAAAGTTTTTGCCTTTTGCAGTAATTAAATTGTAATTAGGGCTGCATCCGCTAGGCCTGGGCCGCCCGCTTCATACTCCACTTCAATTGTCTTGGCAGCCCGTGCCTCGGCCATTATTAAGTATTATTTTGTATATATATACTTATTTGTATATATACATTTATTTGATGAAACTGCGCCTCTTAATTGACGAGCGCCTAACGACAATTTCATTGTACCAAATCGCAACAACTTTTCAGCCATTTTCTCTCGCTCTACCCCTCTCTCTCTCTCGCTCTCTCTCTTTCTTTTTTCTTTCTCTCTTATGCTGCCTCATTTTCCATTTCCATTTTCATTTATTAAAGCTTTGTCGCAATGAGGGTTATTCGGCTTGTAGAACTCCTCCTAATTGCAGCCGGAAGCAGGCAAGACTCATGGCGAGTCGGCGCGTTGCGCTTTTGATCAACTTCTTATTAGCGAAGATTGCCAGCCGGATGGTCGGCTTGGCCCATGGGAAAAACTCATCTCAACTCGCAGGTCCGAGCTCCAAGCTTCGAGCTCCAAGCTCGTTGCGAAATCCCCCACTGCATAACGAAACAGCAGAGAAATAAGAGCTCTGCATCTCATAATCACAATCATAATCGTAAACAGTCAATGCCAGTAGCTGTGCCATAAGTAGCTATCGCTTGCCGTCTGTCTGCCACAATTTGTGGCAGTACGTGCAGCGCGTAAATTCAATTTCAGTAGCTGTTGCAAGACTTGCTGTCTCTTGGCCTGGTCTTAACGAGAAATCAACGCCGCCAAGCAAATTATTGCCGAACGATACGCATGTGCCGCAGCCATCACCAGAGATCAGAGTGGTAATCATCAAGGTGTCGAGGAAGGGGCAGGGGGGCCCTGGAGGGGGTGGGTAAAAACGAAATCGGAGTCGAGTCGAAACCGTGTCGAGCAATGGATAAAATTGATTTAGCCACCTCGGCGCTGGCGCTGACCTCACTACTGTTTTTACGCTTTAAGCAGAATCTCATCAAGACGTAATGGCACTGGGCAGAAAGGGAGCTTTTTCGATTGGACGACTGGGAAATAGCCAGCAAATTTACTTCACAAATAAGCTATTCAAAAGTAGAACAGGTGAAATCGGGGTATGCAAAATGAAGTGAAGTTTTATATATAGATATTTCAGTCTTTGAATATCGCATTTTTAATCAATATCAATAGAAATAAGCGATAAACGTAATACACGATTTTTTCGATATTATACAGGGCGGCTCCTGAAAACCTTTAAGCTCCCGACTTTAGCTTATGAACAAATTGATTTAACTTATTAAGAAATTGATTGATTGATGATTGAAAAACCGATCAAGAATAATGGTAAGCGGTCAAACTTCCAATCACTTTTGATTGATATAATCATGAATTGACACTAAACCAATATACCCCACTCTCGCACTGCCAATGCGTACAGCGCACATCAATTGATCAAGTGAATGCCAGAGCTGATTCAGTAGCAAATCGATTTATATTAAAATGTAATTTACTTGCGGTTGCTACCAATTGTTGCACGTTGCATATAGCACATTGCACTTACCCTGCTCCTCATCGAAGTTTTTGGTCGATAGCTGGAAAAGCGCATCGAGCGGCGTATCGGCGCCTGCTGCCTGCTTTTGCTGCTGCTGCTGCTGCTTCTGTTGATGTTGCTGCTGTTGTTGCTGCTGCTGCTGGTGCTGGTGTTGCTGGCCGGGCTTTGCTGCGTCCTCTTTGCTTTGGTTGGGCGTCGTGCAGCAGTCGGTGCTGCCGTTGATGCTGCTGCTACTGCTGCTGTTGGAGCGCTGCGAGCGATCGGAGCTGCCATCGTCGGATGGAATTGGTATGATGGCGGGATCCATGCTCATTTGGCGCAGCAGCTGTGCCTGGAAGTGCTCCTGCAGCTGGCGCTGATAGTCCCAGGCCAAGCGCTGCTCATAGCTGTGCAGCAGCACGGGCGGCAGAAACGGATGCAAGCCGGGATGTGGCAGCAAGCCAGGTGCGGGGACAGTAACAACTGTTGCTGGTGGCGCCACTATTGCAGCTGGCTGCAATCGCTCCTCGGATTTACGCTCATCTGCCTGACCCAGTATATCGGCTATGGAAAAGCTTTTGATGCGCTCACCTGCGCCCGCTCCCGCTCCTGATCCCGATCCCGACCCCTCTCCCGATCCCGATCCCGATCCCTTCCGGAGCGTTGCGGGGCTGTGCAATAGGCGCAGACGTTTGATATTGAGTGGACGCATGGTTAGTGGCGGAGGGCTGGGCGAGCCCACGGAAATTTCTGAAACGGCCGGACTGCTGCAGCTACGCGTGCCTATCATTGCAACGGGACTTGGCGTTCGTTGCGGCATCTTTAACACTAATCAAAATTTAACGTTACAATTACGATTTAGCGTCAATTTTCGTCTCACACAAAACATTCGATAAAAAACGCGTCGGCAAAAACGCGGCAAGTACGGCGACTGCGACTGCGACTGTGACAGCGACAGCGTCTGGCGCTCAACGTGCAACGTTCCACATTCAACAAAGCGAACGCGCGTTGCCGCTGCGACTGCTCTCGCAGCTCAGTTAAAATGGCTCTGGCTCTCGTTGGTTCTCTCTCTCTCCCACTCTCGCGCGCTCGCTCTCTGTCGGTCGACAAACAAGTTTGATGACGTCACAGCTGCAGCTGCGCAGTCCGCCGTCTAATTGGAATTGCCGCACAAGCAGAGGCGTGCTTTGAGTGGGCCAATCAGCGCTAAGCATACGCTCTTTGCCACATCACTCGCACCCCCCGTCTCACTCGCACGTCAGTGCGCTCTCTGGCCTGTCAACGTGCGAGCGTCATCAATATTTACAATTTGACATGCGCTCGCTCGCTCACACGTTCGCTCTCTCATTGTTATTGCCTCTTTCGTTGGTTTCGTTGGGTGTGTGAGTGAGTGAGTGTGCTATGTATGTGTGTGGTGTGGTGTGAGGCTGCCTTTCCGCGCCGCTGACTGTGTTAATTATCGTAATTGCTGGGGCTTCACTCTCTGTCCTCTTCACTCGCTCTCGCAGCACACCTACCACGCGCGCTCTTCTTCTCTCCTTTTTCTCTTGCTCCTGTCCAGCTGCTCGCTGGCGCACTCAATTGTCATCAATAATGATGTCTAGTTTTCAGTCGCTGCTTGTACCGTTTTAGACTCTTTTTTGTGTCGTTGCTTGTTTTGCCTGTTCGCCGCTTGCCTTTTCGCCTTTGTGGAGTGCCTATTTTCGCCGCTGATGTATTTGCTGACTGCGGCAATTTGCGCAAAAGTCTTTAAAATCAGCTTTTGGAAGGTGTCGCCGTTGTCGTTGTCGTCGTCGTCGTCGGTTGTTGTTGCTGTTGTTGTTGTTGTCATTGCCCCATTCTCATTCTTATAGCCAGGCATACAGTTATACAAATCTGCATATGTGTATTTGTTTGTATATTTTGCTTTGTATATATTCGTTTTGTCTTGGAGTTGCGCTGCCTCCATCTCTGCTGGGCTCTTCTGCCGCGTTTGTCATTGCCACACTCGCTGTCCCTTTCCCTGCGGCCAACCCTTCACACTCCTCGCTCTCGTTGCATTGCATTGCATTTAAATTGATTGCAGTAAATCACATTTGCTCAGCTCAGCTCAGGCGCTGTTACGTATGTGTGTATGTATGTATGTGTTTCTGTGTTTGTGTTTTATTCAATTTCTGTTTCGTTGTTTGTCCTGGTTTTTCCGACATATCTTTTGCATGCAAATGTCTATTTAACTGCAATGCGCTTCCCACTCCACTCGACCACGTTTTCAGCTAAGTGAAATGATGCAACTGTTGAACCGGAATCGATAATACATTTTATATACCCTAACCGGATGCACACAACTTAGCTAAGTCACTTGAAATGCGACAAGCGAGTATATAATTTGTTATATGGAAAATTCTGATCAGGATTGATTTGATGTATCATATAGTAATGTAGCGAGAATTAAAGAGTATTAAATGTGCGACAACTTATGTTCAGTTTCGTTCCTTCTTTGTTTTTGTTATCTTTCAATGCCGTTGCTTGGCATTTGCCGTTAGTTTCTTTCGTTTCATGCTGTTCTATTTTGCTTATAAGATGGCCGTGTTGCTTGATAAATGCATTGCACTTGACTGACTTAAATGTGGCTATTGTTGCTGTTGTTGCTGCTGTTGTTGTTCTAGATGTTGTTGTTGTAGCTTCTGATTTATTGAAAATTTGTAGTAAGTGTATCTCAGTTATATGCTGATATATGTTGCAGGCAGAAGGAAGCATGTGATAGTTCATAATATGTATACATTCGTGATCAACATGACTTTTGGGAATTGACTCATATCTATTTGTCTGTTTCGTAAACTGCAGAGGCAAAGTTCTTGCAGCTCGACTACTACGCTTCAGTTTGTTCATCTCTAGACGGACATATTTACTACATATAGGGCACTCTCTAGTCGAAACGATCCACCTATAATATCTCTCAGTTATTGTTCATTTCAATTTAGAAAAGTTATTGCCGCATAGCAACTATGCGTTCGTCAGCTTTGCCTTTGCCATTGCCATCCAAACATATTCAAAATCAATTACAAAATGCGACTTAATTGGGCGCCTCAATAGAGGCGACACGCCCTGTCAATCATAATTAGCGCGCGCCCCTAGCCCGACCACTCGAGTCACATTCGCCACGCCTACAAAAAATTTGTGCAAATTCATAAGCCAAATGCATGTATCGGTATCCTTTTCATTAGTCAGCACAAGATGGCGGCCCGAGCCCGAGTGTGTTCATTAAAACCTCATAAATAGCTAAAGTGTTTATTGTCACACGGACAGACAGACAGACGGACGGAGGGACGGGCAGCCAGATACAGCTGGCAGAGTCCTCAATCCCCTTGGGATGCAGAGAACGAGCTCCTGGGAGTGTTGTATTATATACAATGGCAACGGGAAGGGATGCGACATGAGCTGTTAGAAGCCAGCCACGAGTGTCACATTGGTAATAAAGTCATTGCCCATTGTTGTTGCTGTTGTCGTTGTTGTTGAATTTGTCACGCCCCTTCGGCGAGCAATGCATTAATGTCGCCTATTTTGTTTGCTGCGGCTCCCGATGATGAAGTTGTGCCACGTCCGTTGTCAAACGGCACAAAATGCATGCCAATTAATGAGCAGCTCGCAGCGATCCTCAGCCTCAGCCACAACCACAGAGAGTCAGAGTGCCTCAGTCTCAGCCGTAGCTTCAGCTGTGCCCAAAAACTGTGACGAATGCGCTTATGAGTGCCCGGGTATACCCGGTTTTGGTCACACTGGTTGACAGCATGCAGACAGAGGCAATGCACACAGACACAAGGAGACAGACACACACACACACACACCTGCAGCTGTCAACATTTTGGCAAATAATTATGCACAAACCAAAAGTACTTTGCATATAATATCTATAGCAGTTACCAATGTGAGCCACACTCGAAGAAAAAGCTAATAGAATTTGCAAAAACTGAGTTAAAAGGGAAGGAAGCTTAATTGAAATATATCCATTGCACGGAGAGAAAAAAGTGGTTAATATCAGCTGAATTTGATTTAATTAATGTTTAGGCAAAACATTTAAATTACACAATAAAAAACAGCAAAACGACCCACAATTGACGCTCAGTGTATGCTTAGATTGACGCTCTCAAATGGAACTGAAAGCCGCAAGTGCTTAAATGAAGGTGACAAGAACAAAGTTGTTGCAACCGCATTCACATTAACAACGAGATGAGGAAGAAGAGGAAGCTGAACATACAGATGCACAGCCTGGGGAGCAAAAGAAGTCACATCTCATCCTCGCTGCGAAACGCAATTTGTCTGTCCGAAATCTGTGCGGAGATAAATCAAAACATTATCAATAATAAAATCGGTAGCTGTTTGGCCCTTGGCTGCATTTAAGATGGGGATTTTTGTCTTCGATTCGGCTCTTTGTTGTGGTCGAGAAACTAAAACCCAAATACCCCATAAAGAGGGGGAAGAAGAAGAGAAACAAAACTCTGGCTTGAGTGCTCGTCGTCTAATTTGTATGCAAATTGGAGTTAAAAGTTGAAAACTCTGATGAAGCTTAATGTCAGCGGCGTGTGTGCTGTGTGTGTGTGTGAGTGTGTGTGAGTGTGTGTGTCAGTGTGCGTGTGTGTGTGAGTGTGTATCGTGTCGCTTACTTAAGTGACAGACATTAACACTTTTGTAGTTGGAGCTGTGAAACTTTTGATTTCCACAATATCTTTGTCTGGCTACCTCAGCGCTGCCCCACTCTCCCCCCTCTCTCTATAACACATACTCCTCTTATCGATGATATAGCGGTATGGCGTCAACGTCAATTCATTGGCATCAAACGAATTAAGTGGCCATAACGACTTTTCGAATGGATCCCGACACGGGCGCGTTCATCAAATATCAAAGAAACAAAGATACATACATATGCATATACACGGGTACATATATACATACATATGTATGCATATGTCCATATCTGTGCTGTATATTTGGTAGCTTGAGGCTTTCTTCGTGTGTGTTCTGCTCGAGAGTCGACTAATTGATCGTTAGCTGGCAGTTGGAACTGGATATGCTTATGGATCTCGTCGGCATTTTTCTGCCTGTCTCTGATCTTCGGTTGGCCAAAGCTTTATCTTTGTTCTAAGTGGAGCAGCGCATCTTAAAAGATAAGCAATGCGGCTGCTGTTGTAGTAGCTAAAAACGTTTGACTAAGCGACGCTTCACTATTTCCTCTATATAGAACAAGGTAAAGCCAGAAGAAGAGGCAGACAAAGATCTATTATCCCACGCTTTCAAATGATGCTTATCACCAAATCATCTTCTTCCACTTTTATCACCAAGATTAATTTTTTATTTGCATTTTATTTATACTGGAGTATACAATATTTGTGTTAAGCAAGTAGTCGGGAGTGCACGACTAGGAAGCACCCTAGACCTTGTATTTATCTTCATTTCTGCCTTAGTTTTCCCGCACATAAGTATATATAACAAGTAAAGTTTGCATCGACTTTGCTGTGAGAAAAGAATTATAGAATAAATATTGTTTTGGATGAACTATTTTAAGGATGTTTTCATAATGAGATGATATATGCTATCCGAAACTCTAAACATACGATATATTCATTGTATTTTCCTTAAGAGTAAATTTTTATGTATGTAGATGTAATGTGATCGATGATTAACTAGTTAACAACAAAAATTATAAACCAGTCTTTACTTTTTGTAGCTTACGAGATACGTTCACGTGGACAGAAGGATGGAAGGTCGGAAGGACGAACAGAGCAATATACATTTGGCTCATTGTCTTGATAGCGCATACCTCTGATTGTATATTTATGAATTTCGACAAATCCATCAATAAGCTAAGTTTCACAAGTTCACAACTTTGAACCTCTGTCTAGCTCTGTAACTTGATGCCACACTTATTATTTACGCTATTTAATTACATCAATTTGTTTACCTCTTGTGCCAGAAATAGCTTCTCTGCGATTCTTTTCAAAGAGTTTTACTCGATTTAAATTTGGCTTTTCATAATTTACAACTTCATTAACAATGCGATCGATTCGAAGCGAATCATGAACATTCATTCATGAAAACAGATAAATTTCGGAGATTTTTTCTTCTGTGGAATGAATTGAATTGGATTGGAGCATAGAAATGCGCAGCATCATGATCAAATGGATGGATGAATGAATGAATGAATGAAACAAATTGCTTTGAGTGCGCCTCGCTTCGCTTCGGCTCGCCTTGCTTTGCCTTTCCTTGCCATTTTCTGCTGTATCATTTCCATTTGCCCCCTTCCACCCTTTCCCATCTTGACTGGAATTTTGGATATCCTTTGTGGGGAAGTCTGAGCGGACTCGAGGTGTCGGCCGTGTAGGCTAATTGGCAGCGTGTTCAAAGGTGCCGCCAGCAAATTAAGTATGAGTTACCAATTTAGCTTTTATATCTCTATTGCACACAGACACACACATGCACACAGACACCTATACATACAGACTCGGATACACACTTGTTCTCAAAGACGGCGCTGCGGATGCGTTGATGATCGCATTGGGAGGGCAGTTTGTACAGCCTCTCTTTCCGTCACTCTCTCTCTCTTTTACTCTCTCTCACTCTTTCCCTCTCTTAACTGGTTTTGGCTGGAAGTAATTGCAGTCCTTTGATTGCATTTGTATGCCAAGCTGAATTGTTTACATTTATCATAATCAGCAGCGAGCAAAAGTCGCGCCTCGGGGTCGGGCCTTTGCAAGCTTTTCTCTTCTTTCCTTTGGGGGGGCGCCAGTTAGCTTGCAACCTGGCGTTGCAAGTGCCGCGCTGTGGCAACATGATGTAGGTCGTCTGCACAGGGCACTTGATCGTGTGAGCTGTGCGCATAATTGCTGACAATGTGACGGAGCAGGAAGTACGCAAAACAGTTTAACTAGCAGCGAAATGAAATGAAGCGAATTGAAGTCTGCTGATGATGATCAGATACCCTGTAATATATGGAAAATGCAAATATAGGAAATGGATCTATAGATACTCTGCAGTCAACAGTTAGAAGAAGACGTGGGCGGACACACAGAGAATTTGTATTCCAAACCAAGAATACGAATTAAGATACTTTAGCTCTCTCTGTTCTAGTCACTCAGAGTCTATTACACTTTACCTACTTTGTACAGGCTATGTATGCCACGAACAGAATTGTAGGAAGTACAAATGATATGGAAATAAGAAAAGCCATTTGAGCTATTTCCGTTTGGACTCGAACCATTTTGTGCAGCCTAGCTAGCTCCTAGCTTTTTCACTTAGCAAAAGACGGAGCGAAGGAGAGCGAAAGAGAGTAGAAGCGAGAGAGAGAGAGAGAGATAGTGAAATAGAGTGAGAGAGAAAGGGAGAGAGAGAGTTGCTGGGACCGCTCATGAGCTGCGTTCATTAGTCATTTTTAGTTGATGCGATTAATGGGTTTCGACAGTTACGCATGATAATAGCGAGCTCTAAATGCTTTTCTATTTGTTTTCACGGAAGTGCTGGGAGTTTGTTGTATTTTTTTTTTCACTCTTGCTTCCCATAATTAGAGTTCGCCGCAATTTGGCTGAGCAAATTTCTCAGCTACTAAAACTAAATGCCAACGGTAATGGGCAAGTCATTTGTGCTCCATAGCCATAAACTATATCAGCTAGCTCTTTCGCACAAGCACAACTTCCGACTTGCTCCCTCTCTGTCTATCTCTCTCTGCCTCTCTCCCTCTCTCTGTCCGTCTGTAGCCAATGATTTCAATTAAACATTTTCCAGCCGCAACTTTCGCCCAGAGCACTTTCAAAACGCATTAATCACGCCCAGCTTCATCTGACGGGAGCCTAGAGAGGAGAGGGTGGAAGTGTGGTAGGTTGCTAGAGAAGGCGAACGTAGGTAGCTCTAAAAAGTTTCTTTATCTCGAACGCATGCGTCGCATTGTCACACATTTGAAAATGAAAATAAATTGCTTTCCAAACTACAGATATGGCCGAGAAAGATCTCGCGTCCAGCTGGCTGCTCATGCATATGTAATGGGGTTTTCCGCCTAGTTTACGAACTGTTAGAAGACAATCGAATCGGTTCGTTGGCGGCGCGATAAGCGCCAAATTAAACTGAAGCTCCAACTGGAGCTGCCTGGCTGCTCAGCTCATCTCAGCTCTCCTCGGCAATCGGTCGGCATCATTAGCAGCGGAATTGATAGCTTGATTATTCAAATTATTAACAAACGATCGACTGCTGCTGCTGCGGCTGCGGCTGCTGCGGCTGCTGTTGTTGTTGTTGTTGGCGACGATTGATGGCGCGCTTCAGTTTTTTAAAAGTGCTGCCAGGTGCCTCACAGGTCACAGACTCTGGGGCTGATGAAGAAGAAGCAGCAGACGCTCAGCTTGAGAGTGAAAAATGTGTGCGCCGGCGGCGGCGTTTTGAAAACCCTTTGAACTGGCCCGCAAAACGGTAGCCAACGCCGGCTACGTCCGTCCGCTTCACTTTGAAATATTCAAAAACCATAAAGCAATATCTAAGCAGGCTATTAGACGATTAGATACCCTGTAAGATAACCAACCTCTAAATGCAATGCGAAGTTGCTCCATTTCCGTTTACCTGCAAACAATTCATATTTTCAAATTCCAATATACCCATTTTCCATAATTGCAGGATATTTTGGTCTCCCACCCACATTCATTTTTTTTGTCTCAGCTCAAAATTAAATCTAATACAATTGTATGTTTTTCTAGCTCTTGCTGTAATACCCGCTTTGGATGCACATAATTTACGAGGTATGCTGATTGCTTGAAAATTAATAAATATTGAAATAATTTAAGTAAATTTTATATGCAAATCGCTGTCGTTCGTTACTTTGCGAGCTGCAAAACGCGCTCTTCTTTAAACACTTGGAGCGCTTCATTTTGATATTTAATACCCTGTAATAATGACACTATGTTGAGTCTCTTGAGTCCAGAGTGTAGAAAAGAAAAGTAGGTATACAATTAAATTGAACTAACTTGTTCTTAGTCCATCAACTTGATATCGATAAATATCGATTGTGAGACTTTGTGTATGTTTAGGCATAGCTCGATAGCATGAGATAGAGGTATAATGTTTAACTCGGAGATTCGGAGAGCTAACTAAACTCGACAGGGTATCTTGCTAGTCAGGCATTGCGCGATCGAAGACCCTGTCGTGTTATTTTTATGTGTATCCAACTCGTTTTTGATTTTGTTCACTCTTTGTTTTTGCCAAGTGATTAAATTAATAATTAATTAGTTTAAATTTTGAATAACGGTTGTAAATAATCATTAATAAAAATTAAAAAAGATTTCTTTTATTTTAAGAGCTCGGCGAAATACGCAGCACAATTATCAAGAAACTTTGTCTGCCACAATCCAAATTCAAATGCAAACCGATTCAAGATCAACTGAAGAGTAGGTAAAGAGGGGGAGAAGGGGAGAATGCCAGATGGAGGGAATGGTGGGGGAGGGGAGGGGGGCAGTGGAAGCTCTTTCAACTCGTTTCCTTAATGACCCGCGACTTCTGCGTTGTTTGCTTAAATATGTTAAAATTTATTGGCAACGGTTTCTCAATTTGCATACCATAAAATGGGTTAAAAAGTGTATAAAAAACGAAGCTCAGCCAAATTAGTAAAATCGCAATCATCCGATCTAGAAGCTAACGCAACTAATTGAGCATTTTAGAAGCTGGAACGCGTTCATTGATCTGCAGCAATTTAAAATGGCAACCAATAAAAAATATGAATATAAATGAAATATTATTGTGTTATTATTATATGGGAGATCTAGATATTCGATTGAGTTTCTATCGATCAAGCATGGTCGATTATTATCGACTGTGCGTTACAAAGTAATTAGATAATAATCAATAACAAGAATTCGCACACATTTTTATTCGTCATCATGAATCAATCATGAGTCAAGGCACACAGTATGATTGAATGCATTTGAAACTCTTTGAGTAGTGCTTTGGTGGCCCTGAAAAGGGCCGTTGGGTGATTCTTGTTGTTTATTGTCTGAAGTGCTTCTAGCCTTTGGGTTGGCTCTTCATGTGTCGTCGCTGGTGTGGGTTTGTCGATGCCTGCTGCAGCCTGGGCCGAAAGAGGCCTTGGTCCGGTTAGCTCAAGCCAAGAGGCAAGCCACTTATTGTGCGCGTGTGTGTGTGGCAAGCCTCATTGAGAGTCTGCATGGCTTTGAATCGAGCCTTTGCCGTGCATCATTTGATTGTCTCATTTCTGTTAATTCAAATCTCTGGAGAGTCGAGTATCAATCATGCGATGTAAGTGTCTAGCTGTGGTTGAAGTAATCTTTTCGTTTTTCGCATGAATGGTATAGGCAATGTGAATGAGTCAATCAGTCAATCGCTTCAAGTATGGAGCTGCTTCTCCTTGACTTGGCCTGCATCCATAATTAGTCTAAGCTGTTCAATCAATCCGTCAATCAATCATTTGTTTCAAGTGTAAGGCTGCAGTGGAATAGGGCTGCCTCCCCTTACACCTGGTATCCAAAATCAATAAAATCTTCTCCTCACGAATGTCTTGATCGTCAATCAATCAAGCATTCGCTTCGAGTGTGGAGCTGCGGCCGGATCGGCCTTGCTGCTCGCATCCAAAAATTAATATAATGTCCTCCTCAATACTGTGCTCGCTTTTTGTACCGTTCATCGGGTTGCAAGTGCGACGTTGTCGCCGCCGCTGCTGGCGCCCGCTCATTTGGGAGGCGTGGCCATGGCCTGGGCAGCCGAGACGGGCACTGGCACCACCATGCCAGCGGCAGCGGCTGCTGCGGCCAGACCCACCATGTCCGCCTCGTGCATGGGCTTCTTCTTCAGGATGCTCAGATCGTTGACGTTCTCGAGGAAGGATTTGTGGGCGGAGAAGACCTTGACGCTGTCGAAGTCCTTCTTCAGCTCCTCGATGTCGCGCTTCTGCTTGGCGCGGCGGTTCTGGAACCAGGTGATCACCTGGGCATTGGACAGACCCAGCGAAGCGGCGATCTCGTCGCGATCGGCGGGCGAGAGATACTTCTGGTAGAGGAAGCGCTTCTCCAGCTCGAAGATCTGATGGTTGGTGAAGGCGGTGCGCGACTTGCGCTTCTTCTTTGGCTGCGGCCGGTTCGAGAATATGTCCAAGTGCGATTTATCTGCAAGGCAGAAGAGAGATAGAGAGAGAGGAGATTAGTTGACGCTGCAGTTGAAACCGGTTGGGATCGCTTCAAGCTTAGAGGCGAGTCGAGTGCAGTCGACTACACGAGTGTTAACAAGCGCACTTCTAAGTCGCATTAGGAATAATTTTTAATTGGCCGCGACGAGTGTCTGGGCGATTGTTAATTAAAGTGCTTTGATTTATGCATTTAAATGATTTAATTGCAAGCGTTTTGCCTATGTGCTGCAAATACACTGTGAAAGTAAGTAAACATTGGGCATATCGGTTTGTGGAATTGATTATGGTATCAGGCTTAAAGTATACACTGCTTCAGTTATGTGAGAAGGGAAGGGTGTCACAGTCTTCTTTATGTCTGTCTGATTTACTTGCTCGCCTGCTTACAGTGTATTCTGTCAGTCAGTCGTACTCCGTTGACTTGTTGCGCTTGATTAATTGAGCAAGATGTGGGCGTCATTGACTTTGTCTCTGTGCGGACTTTGGCAATCATTTGTCTCGTTTGTTGCTTGATTTATGCCGCATAATTATTGACACCTACAAATCAGATGTGTCAGGTGGGCAAATTGCAAAAGTGAAGCTTGAATAATGCTTCCTGATCACAGACAAAGCAGAGAGAAGGGGCCGCACAGAGACAGAGGGAGAGAGAGTGAGGTAGAGAGGGGCTGTATGCTAATTTATAGTTACGAATCTTTCCGTTGCTACTGTGACTGCCCCCAATTTGGAAATGCTTGAATATGCATAAGGCATATGCATGGAGTATAGAGTGTGTGTGGGGTATATGCCTCTATTGTTGTTGTATGTGAACCGGTCTTCACGCCCCATTCCATTCCATTTCGATTGCTTGTCAAACAAACTAGCCTCGGCATTAAAAACTAATTAAACGCTTCGTGTTTCCAAATGCAAATGGCATTAATTTGGCCTATTTGTTATCTCGTGCACGTTTTGTAACCGAAAACCCATTAGGCACTTGAGCACACACCCTGCATACCCTCTCTATCCCCCTCTCTGTCTCTCTCTTTATCAGAGACTCATTAAGTAATTTCTGTGACTTATCTAAAACATAAATACTGAAGGAACAAATACTCTAGGGCTAACCACTTGGGTCCTGTCCCTGTCTCAGGTATCCACTTAGGGCGAGTGAGAGTCACGAGTGAAATATGCCCTTTCTTCTCGTTTCAGTCAAGGGGTGGTTTGTTTTGGTTGCATCTACACAAAACATAAAAAATAAAGTAGGAGTAGAAGAAGAAGAGGAGCAGAAGAAAACCTTTCTTCACAGCAAATTTATGTTTTCAGTTGTAATTCGAGTTTAACTGCCCAATGCCCACTGCCAACTGGCCACACACTTTCCAAGGAAAGTGCAACAGTTGTTAATACGTTTCAATTTGCTTCCAATACGTGGAATCAGTTGAACGCAGACAGTTTGTCTGGCATGTCAGCCAGAGGAAATGAGAGCAAAGGAGAGGTAGTGAAAATGGAAATATACTCGCTTTGTTTAGTTAGACATGCTGCTTTAGTTAAGTTTATCATCGTAGTTGTTATTCAATCAAGCAATCGCTCCAAATGCATCCTCGATTCATATCCTTCATCTTCAGCTATCGCTTAAATGCCATCTGCGCACTTCCCGCGGTCATCGAGTGTTAATGACATTAATGATACTCACACTTATACACACACACATACACACAATTGTCATTCGATAGTGGCTAAACACATAATAGATATATGTACACACATACATTTGTACTTATATCTATGTGCATATATTACATGTTTATCGGCTCGACTTCTACTTGTTGCTGACTGACTAACGATGCCAGCGCACATAATATGCCATAAATATTTCATTTTACAGCTATACAATATTTGATAAATAGAAACATATTTGAAGTGCTAAAAACAACAACAGCAACAAGATCAAACGCGTTTGCCTGTCAGCGACTGCAACTGCGACTGCAGCTATTAGCTACAATAGCAATTTAGCCAAATGACAATGGCAACAACAGCGAAATATTCGTAACTAATCGCCGCAGAATCGACACGAATGCACAAAAATAAATACATATATAGTATATACACATGGGCAGGTTACACTTGGAGAAAAGTGGGTGCATATAAACGAGGTAAGTTGAGCTGTGGGTGGAGAGAGGCACTCGAAAAAATAGTCGAGTTGTGAGTTGTGGGAACATTGAGCAGAAATAAGCGCAGAGGCAGAGAGCATGAGCCACACCTAAGCAAATTGACGTTTATGATCAAGGATGAAGTGAAGTGTATAGTTACACTCAGAGAAATATTTTAAGCGAGGCAGCTACACTTAGAAAAAATTAAATTTATATCAAAGAAGAAACACGCTTGCTGTCGATTATTTTCTCTTAGTGTACGCTATAACAATGCGTACTTGACAATAATTAGCATGAAATATACAATAATTGAGCGAGGGCAGAGTTTTGGAGCTGAGCACTAAAAAACGCCCACTTAATGCAGCAGACGAGTGCAAAGATGAACTGCGACTGCCATAAATCGAGAATTGGATCTATATGCTGTAGGCTACAGATAGAGAAATTCCACTTATGAACTTGTGTGCCCAATCAAACATTGAGTTATCTGCAATTTGTTTTAGCTCTGCTTCTTGGCATATGCCGCAAATTAATTGAAAATACATAAAAATAGCCAAACTGAGAATTAGCCAAAGCCATTTGCATAACAAAAAGAGATATAGAAGCAGAAGCTGAAACAAAAACAAATATCGGAATCGATGTGGGAAATGAGAATGGCTTCGGCTTCTGAATAATGTTTCGTTTCAATTAGGCTAAATTCAAAATCAACGCAAACAATTTGTTGCAGTCGCTCAATTGGAAATTGCCACAAAATTAATTACGGTTCGGCTGTTCGTCTAATTAAACAAGATTCTCTGCATATGCACGACTGGGTGATACCCTATACCCAACTGATAGAGGAGGTATTCGAAAAGTGAAATATCTTTAGTATAATTTTGGGAATCTATGGGAAACCATGCAACAAAATTTCTATTTCGGTCTATGTATCATGTTTCGTTCCTATGCTTAAACAGAGTGACCCATTAACACTTGCTCGCGTTGCAGGGTATATGGGCTTCGAACAAATTTATCGATTTCGATTTCGAAAACAACAAAAATTGAGACATTTATCAATGAAACATTTGTATGCTAATCGATTGAAAGATCAACGATGAAGCGCAGCAGCAATTTATGGCCACGCTAAGTGAGGGAGCACGATTGAAATTGGAATTGTTCTACATGTATAGATATAGTATAGGTACAGATACAGATAAATATACAGATATAGATATATGGGTGTATTTACCTTGTGACTCATCAAAGTCCTTGGTGGTCATCTGGAAGAGCGCGTCGAGTGGCGTGCCATTGGCCTTGGCCTTGGCCTCAGCTGCGGCGGCGGCGGCGGAGCTGGCATTGCCACCCGTCTGGGCGGGACTGGAGGCATTGGCATTGCCTGAGCTGCTGTTGCCCATTTGAGCAGAGGATTGTGGACTGTGGCTGCGACGCAGTGCAGCGCCTGCAGCAGCAGCAGCGGCGGCAGCAGCAGCCGAATCGCGAGCTATTTCGGGCGAGCAGCAATCGCTGGCAGCCGAGCTGGAGCGATCCGAGCCACTCTCCGAGGGAATGATGTCCATGCTCATGTGGCGCAGCAACTGCGCCTGGGCATTGAAGTGCTCCTGCAGCTGGCGATGATAGTCGAGGGCCAGGCGCTGCTCGTAGTGCAGCAGAGCTGAAGGAATAAACGGGCGGACGGGCATGGGCCCAAGCAGATGGTCCCATGGACGCACGATCTGTGCCCCGGGCAGCAGCATGGCAGCAGCGGCAGCTGGATGCATGTCCAGGGGCTCGGTGCGGGGCTGTAGCAGGCCGGAGACAGGCCGGGCGACTGGTGGGGCCAGCAGAGTGGCAGCCGGCGGTGGCGATGCGGAGGCCGAGCGCTGTTGCTGCTGATCCTGCTTCTCAGAGTGACCGAGAATGTCCGCAATGGAGAAGCTCTTGACGCCCTCAATGGCGGACTTTGTGGTGGCCGTGGCCGTGGTCGTGGCTGTGGTGACAGCGGCATTAGATGTGGGCGGTGCAGGAGGACTTGGCGTCTGCTCACGCGTCTCCGATGAGCTGGAGGACATGCGCAAGCGCTTCAGCGGCTGGAAGTAATCCTCCGGCAACGTGCCGACGGCATTGCGCGTCAGTCCGGCTGCTGCAGCTGCGGCAGCGGCGGCGGCAGCAGCGGCGGCATGTTGCTGCATCAGCAATTGCTGTTGCTGCAGCAAATCGCGTTGATGGTGCAGCTGGTGCTGCTGCTGCTGATGGTGATGATGGTGTTGGGTCGGCAGCGGGCTGGGTGCACCGCCGACGGAGATCTCGGATTCGGCAGGACTGGCCGGACGCATAGTGGGCGGACAGAGCATTTAAATACTGATCAAAAATTATTACACACTTTCACACACACACACAGAGAGAATTTGTCTGGAGCTAAATTTGGTTATTAAATATATTTAGTATTTATAGATATATTCTCTTGAATATATACTATATCAGTTGGTAAACGTGCGACGCGCAACGATAAACTATAAACCATAAACGATAAGCGATAAACGTTACGACGCTGATCCAATAGGAGGACCTCTCAACTCGACGTTTCACAGTCAACTGTTCGAAACTAGATTGAAGATTGGTTTGCTAACTAGACACGTCGATATTTCTTCAGTTCTTTTGCTGCCCGCGCCGCAGCGCTCTCCGCGCTGCTCACTTCAGCGCGGCGTGTGCGTGTGTGCGTGTGTGTGCCGTCTCTTTAACATCGTTTGCTCTCTCTGTGTGTGCCGTCGTGTCGTGTCGTGTCTCGTTTGTCGGTGGTTAAACTCGGCAATCAAATCATAACTGCACAACAAGGCGAACGCTCTCTGCGAGAGCCAACCAGTTTGGCCTTTGGCTGTCTGCGTTAGAGTGAGCCGGCAATACTTGTGCGCTCTCTTGCGCGCTGGCCAATCGGCGGGCTGAAAAGCAATGTTAACAAAAAATAGCAATGGTGGCGTATACGTAACGGTAATTATGGCGTTCTTCATGCGCCACGCGCCAAAGCGAGATAGCACCAACGCAAACGCTCTGTGCACTGGTGTGAGTAAGTGTGTGTGTGTGTGAGCGAGGGAGGCAAAGCGAAATGAGTGAGAAAAAACAAGTAAAACCCCAACGAAAAGGCGACGCTCCTCAGCTTGTAACGAGACTGTATTTAGTATTTTCAGTCTCTGCTAAAGTTTTCACAACTTCGGCAGCGACGTCGACAGTAACGTCGGCAGCGACTCCGACCCGACCCCGTTTAATGACGCATACTACACACAAGCGACCATCTACATACAGCCGCGCCCCTCCACTGCCGCAAACGCGTTTAATTGTGAAGCGTTTGCATTTAATTTGTTGCAACTAAGAACATTTCATTAATTCAAGCAAGCTGCAAATGAATTTGAGCTTCAAAAACTACAATTGGGTCGAAAATATAAATAAATAAATTTCAGATTGTTAGATGGGAAATTTTATGAGGTTCGAGTGTTAAACATGGGGAAGTATTTTTATATTTTAATTATCAAAATTTATTTCGTTATATTTGTTTTTAAATATATTAAAAAATGGAAATTCTAGGTATCTCAATTATTTTATTTCAATTTTTTTTTTAAATTTCTTGTACGTTGTACTCAAATTGACGGCATAAAAAGGAGAAGTATAATTTCAGAAATGATCAGATATTATATACTCATTATTTTTTAAATTATATATTGAGTATATGAAATATGAAAACAAATATAGAAGGAGAAAGAGACTTATACATTAATTATTTTTCAATTCTCTCAATGTTTTTGACAGTACCATAAAGTCCTTTCGTTCATTTTTTCTAGAAACTCATTTCAAAACTCATTTGTGTCGCTTGGAAATCTTATATGTGTCTGTTGTATGTTACATTAACTAATTGTTGACACAATTTGTTCGACTTAAACACATTGCTGACATGGCTGGGCCATAGGGCACGGCTCTAATCCTTTTAATTGAAACGAATGCGAGGCCCAAACAAAGGAGGCCCACCGAGCGGCAAACAAAAGGCGTCAAGGCGTCTGAAAGACAATAGGCCCAAAAGGCACTTAAGAAACAAGAAAATCGGAGAATCGGAAAAAGGGAAAATCGGAAAATGGTAGAATGGGAAAATAGGAAAGCAATTGCTGTCGCTGCAGGATGCTAAATGAAAAAGAAAAGGAATTGCCGGCAGCGCTCGACTTTAGCCGCAGTGGGTCTTCAAATCCCACCAGGTAGCCTTACCTGGACAGCAACTGTGGCGGCTGCTGCTGCTGCGGCTGTTGTTGATAAGGACTAATCACACAAATATTTGAGCATTTGGTTTGTGATTGAGTTTAGCCGCGAGGGCAGGGGTCAAACAAAGCGGCTCGTTTGATTTACCAGTTTAGCGCTTCTGTATTGCCCCCCATTATTGACCTTTATATCTATCTATCTATCTCCCTCTCTCTCTCTTTCCCTTTCGTTCTTTTACTGATAATTCTAATTTCTTATTTGGATGGTTCATTCGCGGCTATTAGAGAGCCGCGGCGTGGGAAAAGCCTGCGGTGTTAATTATGCCGCCAAAGTCCTTGGAAAATCCTTTAGACTAAATAAAAGGAAAGTCAATTTACACCTGTTACACCCTTCATTCCATGTGCTTGTGTGTGTGTGTGGCTTCATTCACACGCTGATAAATTGTGTCTCGCCGGGTGAAAGTGCTGGCAAAGGCTTCATTAATATTCAAATGCGATTTTCATTGATTTATCGCTGGGGAGCAGCTGAGGGCAGCTACTGTCGGCAGCTGCAGTGGCAACTGCGGCGGAAATGCGGCACACAATTTAACTCATTTAACTTATCTAGCCAGCTTATCCACCAAGCTAATCGAAGCGATTTACATTTTCAATATGTATCGCACAGGCTGCCCACGCCTTCAAATTATTTATGGTTGTGTGTGTGAGTTGCTTGAGGCCAAACTTCATGGCCAGAACCAACAGCAGCAAAAGCACCAGCTACAACTAAGAACGCTAAAGTCGGGCGTAAGCAGCTGCATAATACTTGCTCACAATCATTAAATGAGTTGAATTCTTTGAGGTAAACTAACTTCAGGGTCTGTTTGATGCTCAAACTGGAACAAATTATGATGTTTACCAACTCTCTACGGGGCAAAAATACAAAAATTTTGACATCTCGATATGACATTGTCTGTATACATTTATATACTCTATATATATACTATAATTTATAAACCCTATACACCCATTTCATATCGTGAGCAAGTCTAGCAACAACATCAACTGGCCTGTAATTGTCAATTAGCAAGCTTTCAACAGGCAGCCACAGTCACAGCTACCAATTCGAGTTGCTGTTCATTTTCAACAATTTTTTGTGGCAGCTGCCAATTTGCATAACTCAAGAGCTCCGCAAATCCGCTTGTTCCGCAGATCAGCCCCAGCCCCAGCCCACGCTCGCCATTGACACCTGGCTGTCAGCCGAAGTTAAGTTGATTGTCGCCTCCGAGCTGTGATTTCGATTAGAAGCCGCCAAAATGCTGACGATTGGTAGCAGATCGAATTATATATGTGTCTATATATCTATGTACATACATATATAATAGTTTATTTTTATTGGAATTATAATTTCTTATGCTTGTGCTGCAATTTGGCATCAAGTTCTGCTTTGATTTGAATTGATCTTGACGCTTCAACTGAGAATTCCGATGATGCATATGAATGAAGAAAGCTATATAAAATAAATATTTTAGATGGCAGAAAACAATAAATCTCTAGCTGGACTAAGCAATAATGAACATCTTGACTTTATCAACTCAGCTAACATTTCGTGCAATTCCATTCTCTCTCATTCACTTACTCTCTCCTTCATATATACACTGAAAGACCTCGCTAATTCTTGGCATGCGTAAGAGTGGCACAGACTTGTGGCATTTCACTTATTTTGTTTAGTAGCGGCCCAAGCCTTGTGCATTTGACATACAAACTTTAGACCTCAAAGAGATCAGAGCCACTGTCTCAGAGAAAGTCTGAAGTGCTGAAAGCTAAAGAAAAGTCATTAGCAAAGGTAGTTAGACGCAAAGCAAAGGTATTAAGCATTGCCAATTTCACAGTTATTAGCCGTGCGAGTCAGAGAGAGCGAAAGAGAGAGGGAGAGACGAATAGTAGCAAATCGACTTAAGCCGTTTAGGGCCACCCACATCGAGAGTGGAGCAATGCGAAGCGAAGCGAACCAGATGCCAAGATGTGGAAGCATGTCAAAGAAAATGCAGCTTTCAGGTCAAGTTTTGGTAGCATCACTCGGCTACGCTAATCAAACCACTACGCTCCACAATAGTCGGCCAAAAGTTAAGAGCTCGAAAAGTCAAAAGAGCTCGAAAATCTAAAAACCGATACACAAAGACAACAAATCAAACGCTCACTGCAAATGGAAAGCACGAAAAACAGTGGAAAACAATGAACAAACGAATGCTAATTAAAGCGATGCTCAAATTGAAATGTTAAACTTTTAGTAATACCCATTGAATGGTAGAGTGATAGACGTGGGATATGATAGGCTAGAATCTCGGGTTGAATGCTGAAATAAAATTTAGTTGAGATTTAGAATGAAGGGATGGAAGAGCGAGAGAGAGCGAGAGAGAGAGAGAGAGAGAGTGAGAGTGTGAGAGAGAGAGAGAGAAAGTGAGTGAAGGATCACGCTCACGACAAAGAGAGTAAGGCAGACGGTGAGAGAGATATATGTATATGCAGATACATACTTTTTGATACTGGGTATAAACTAGTTCAAGTTATATGAAATCTAAAATTCATTCATACTTACGACTTTATCGCGTGTGGTTCATCAGCGGTGAAAAGCAGCTCAAATCGAGCTGCCACTGGCCAGAACCAGAATCAGAGCCAGATTCACAGTCGGAGGCAGATTCATAGTCAGCTTGATTTGGATTTGAATTTGTGTTTGAGGTTCTTCTTTGGCTCTCAGGTGCTGCTACTGTTGCGAGCTATATCAATATTGACCCTTGATCTAGCTACTCACACGCTCTACTCGCCTCTCGCCACTCGCATCGGCAGTTCTTTGAGAACTCTTGTTTAGATACTTTTTCGACTGAATGCCGCACACAAATATTTGTCCGCTGGCGTCTTAATTGAGTTGGCTGAGCGCTCGGCTCTTGGCTCCGGTCTACGCGTGGCCGGCGTTCATTTTTGACCGATGTGTGATAATTACTTTAGCATCGATGCTGCGGCCCCTTTGATGGGAGGCGGCGGGTGGGGGCAGCGGCAGGGGCAGCCTCTGAGGCAGCGGCCTTTTCTCTTTGACTCCAACTTTTGCGTTGGCCGTGCGCAAACAAACGGTTCACTGCATTTCTTTATTGTTGCAGTTGCTCTGGCAGTTGTTGTTGTTTTTGTTGTTATTTCGGCGGCTGCTTGTTTAAATATTGAGACTTGTGTTTAACATAATTAATGCAACTGGCAATTACAGTAGCCGCGTCCGATCGACCAAAGGAAATAACAATGTTGCTTGTCTTTAATGTTTTTTTCTCTCTCTCTCTCTCTCTCTCTCTCTCTCTGTGTACCTTTCCTAGGCGTAAATGCAATCAACATTTGTATGCAAAGTACACTAATTATACGGCCGCACATTATTGTGCCAAGACACATCAAGTTTCAGAGGGCATATTAGCAATTCCATGTGCTTAGAACTAAGATGGCAAATGATAATTATAGTCATGCTTGAGGTCTGCTATGAATATGTTTAGTTTTACATGAGGGGTGCGTGGATCATCAATCAGCATGTGCGTCAATGAGTTTATGGCAGTCCGTCAATCGGTCAATCATTCCAAGCTATAAATTCTTTCAGACACTCTCTTAATTTATCAGCAGATCAATCAAAAAGTATACTAGAAAATCTGAGACCCTTGCATCAACTGAGCAATCGGTCAACCAATCTTGGCCAAGTACTTAGTCAGTCACTCCAACAGCCAATGTAGCAGGGAATGAATCAGTTAGTCCATCCAACTTATCAAATATTATTAAATAGTTAATCGATATCAATCACGTATAGTCAATAACTCAAGAAATCCTTTAGAGTCAACTATATTGCCATCTTCCAAAACCATTCCGTTGATGAAGTTTTTCTCTGAGTGAAAGAGTATTGACTGTTCGACATCTGCCTTTCAGCTTCTCATCTTGCAAATTGTTGTTACTAAAGAGCCTCACACACATACATACACAGCGCATACATTGAGAAGGGGAAGGGGGAGAGGCTGGAGCTGCGGCACGTATGAATATCAAATCAACTACATTGCAGTTAAAAAGCGCATTTCAAACACCTCGCAGTCGCTCAATGCGCATCCCAGTTGCTCGTTTGGTGGTCCACAACGCCCCGAGTGAGCATTAAGAGCTGCTGCCCAGAACCTGGCCCTGACTCTGACTTGGGCCCTGGCTCTGGCCGTGGTCGTGGCCGTGGCCCTCTGAGCAGCGACCCAAACGAACAGAGACCACATTGCTTGATTGCCGCGCGCCGCTTGAGATGACGTTGCATTTGCGACGCTGCCTCGAGACGAGGCAGGAAGCGAGGAAATGTTCTTTTTTCCTTTTTCGTTCTACTCTTTTCTCTTCTTTTTTTTTTTTTTTTTTTGTTGCGCGCGAGCCCATATGTGGAAATAACAATTCCAGAACTGGCTGGGTTAAAGGCTGAGGGGAGGCAGAAGAGAAGAGAGGAGAGAAATGTGAGCCGAGACGGAGGCTGTTATTGTGGCTTGTTGCTGTGCATGAGGAAGCCAAAGAAGTTGCAAGCTCAAATCTATTGCGGCTGCTCCTCGCTTCTGCTCTCCTGCCGACCCTGTCTGGCCCTCTGCCTCTCTCTCATTCTCTTTCTCTCTCTGCTGTACTCGCAGGAACCCAAAGCTGAATTCTATTGCCTCTCTCCCAGTCTTTCTCATTGTCGCTCTCTTGTTGCCTGGCTGTGTGTGTGTGAGCGCCATCTCGTTTAATGCCTTTAAGGCGTGACCATAGTATTTTATAATATGAACTGATCAAAGGATGCCGACACGTTTCAACTTTGCCGGCTAGCAGCCTGACCCCCGTTCGACCCCGCCCATCTGCCCACCGCCCCTCTGTTTAGCAGACTCCAGTTTTGCACGCTGTTCTCGCCAAGAAGAGAGAGAGAAAGAGGGGGCATCGAGCGCCTGCAACAATAACAAATTGACCAAATCGATTTGTTGGCTTCGCTTTTAGCTGTTTTTGTGCTAGCTGCTTTCCTCTACTGCCCCTGCATCTTCTTCTTCTGGTTCTTTAGCGGCATTTTCATTTAGCTTTATTGCTCATTAGCCGCATGAGTGTGAAAATGGCGAGTGCCAGCAATATGGATGATAATACCTGTACAGGCAGCACCGGAAATGGAGGCATGGCACATGCGACATGACATCAACACTTTTTCGGGGCATGCCCCACGTGCATCACGGCCCCTGTGCACCATGCCCCATGGCCCAGAGGGCCGAATGCACTCAACTGTACTTGAATTTATGGCATTTTAATGTAAGCAAATTAAATCCTGGCAATCGAGTGGAAACTAAAGCAGAGCGGGCCAGGACTGGGCAGGGCAGGCCGGAGTTGGGCGAGCTGAGCAGACAATATGCTCATCGATTTGATATGGAGGACACACCTAATCGAAAACTCATTAGAGCCTTTAGCACTTCGAGTGCAATCAGGACTTTGAAGAGCGGACAATGAATTCAATTGCTGCAGCTGGGCGTATAAAATGTTTCTATTAACTTCCCTCGGGGCTGATTGACAGCGCGACCAAATGCCTCAGTTATTTATGAGCACAGAGAGAGAAACGAGAGACAGAGAGAGAGAGAGAGGTTCTATAAATCTCTAGAACAGGCTACATTTGAGTGAGCAGTCGCAGCAATGAGTTCACTTTTGCCATCCATTGGCCTCGTCTCGTCGCTGCCATGGTTTTTGCATTTATTAATTGCCTGACGTGTCCATTAATTCAAATCAATGATATACATGCATATGTATATAGTATATAGCCATATATACAAACCTGCTTCTCGTCCACAATTAACATAATTTTCGCAAATTGCAGCAGCATAAATCTCATCTTCATTTTTATTTAATGGCGTTCAGTCAATTAAATCTCTACATTATTAATTGCTCAGCATCAAAATGGTGGACAAGTACAGTGGAGACTCATTGACGAACGAATGAACAGCTGCATTAAGAATAATGCCAAAAATAATTATTGACATGTATTTCATGTATTTTTACATATTGTACAATACTTTTAACTCACGACTCGATTCGTTCCGGGATAGTTTTTCACTACTTTCACTTTAATTCATGCAATGCCAGTCTCTACTGTACTTACACAGCGCCTGAAATTTGCTGTTGATGACTTATTTACGATGTCTGATGGCAATTTATTTATTTATATATAAATATTTTGATAGTTGTGGCAGATGACAGCTTGAGTCGGAGCTGTCACAGCTGACAAGCAACAACAACAACAACAACAACAACATGGAGATGAGCTATAAATGTAATAAACTATGTTTTGTGGTTTGCTATTGGCTCATTGGTGTCTTGTGGTGCCTAATTTTGGATCGTTATATTGAATTTATTAAACATGCATTTATATACATTTATCTCTTTGCGTGTATGTGTGAATGTCTGTATGTATGTGTTGTGCTACCGTTGTAGCGGCTTCTTTGACTCTTAGAGCAAACACTTAATTAAATTGTATACCCTAACAGTCACGGCAAACGTGTCAAAGGGTATGATAGAAAATACATTAATTGAAAATCGAATTAGTTAATTCCTTGGCATGAAACTTATAGAATAATCTTAAATATAATAAACATTATATTTAGATAATCGCAAAGATTGTCACATAGGCAAACATCATAGATATAGTTATTCTGTTTGAGAACTCTCTTTAAGGTTTCTATGGCTTCAGAAACCACAAATTGTGCAAGTGAATGCTTCTAAACTCTTAATCTACTCTATGTTCAGAGTATTTTCTTGTCAAGTACACCTGGCATCAACTTGCGCATCCCTGTCAATCCCTTGGACACTATAACAGATATGGGTAAACCCTACTTCTATATGTGAAGCCCTACAAGCACTCTACTGTAATTTCAGGGTATCTCTCAGCCAGGTATACCCTACTCTCACTTGCGTCCCACAGTCGGTGGCATTCGCTGGCTTGAGTCTGATCTTCGTTTGAATTAATTTTAATTTAATTTATTTTAAATGTCGAGCTGCGCTGAGTCTGTGCTCTGTGGTCGGTCGATCATGAATATTCAGTGGCAATGAAACGAATTATTCATTTGCGTAAACATTTTAATTAGCAGTTGAAAATTGTTGATTTCTGATTAATTTTTCAATGATTAGTTCGTAATTTATATGCCCCCACACACGCTCACTCACACTCACGCACACTCACACACACTTACGCGCACACACACACAATCATAGACAGTTTTGCACAGCAAATCGGTGCTATTTGGAGAGCTCATCAATCAGCCGATCTACGGCCCACATGAGATGGCAGATTTGCCCGATATTTCGGCATAGATCATCTCGACCGGAACAAATTCCTAAATTAACATTTGTGTCGAGCAGGCGAGGGAGCAGGGATCGGGAGAGGGCTAAAGCGGAGGAGGAGGCTGTTTTAATTAGCAGCAAACGGGAAACAGTTTTGGCCAAAATTTCCTCCCCATTCTGGGAAACGCTTCAAAGCCGCCGTCGTCGACAACCACGAAATTTCCACGAATGAAAATCTCAACAACAGACAAAAACCGCCGACTCGGAGAGAAGTTCGAAGCGGAATCAATGCAAACAATGCCAGATCCGAGAATGCATCCTAACTAGCTACCGTTTAATTTTTTATTACCCACAGAAGAAACAAAGGCAACGCAGGAGGCGGGAGATAGGCGAAGGCAGCGGAAGAGTGTGAAGTTGGCGGTGTTTCGTTTTTTACGATTTGTGGCTGCCTCTTTGATGGCAGCCTTTGGCTGCGACTATTTGATGTTTCTATTCACGAGGAAGAACCCGGCCCAATGCGCAATGCGCAATGCGCAATGCCCAATACCCAATGCCCAATGCCAATGTCAATCTATCTATATTGGGTTCTCTTCTCTTTTTTATGGCCAGAATTGGCCACTCACACGACGAAGGCGGAACGGGTGTGCATCATAAAAAGGCAACTGAGTTTCAGTGGAGTGACTGACAGATACCCTAAGTCCAGGGCCTAGGTCTCTTGGAAGGTGTTTCGAATACTCAGCAATGCACTCATATAATTGGGCAAAGATGTTAATAATCTGTGTAGACTTCAGGGGTTGTCTATGGAGTTTCCGAAGTTTGTCTCAGTTTCCAGTTAAGCTTGGAGAACGAAGTCTCAAATTTGATTTTGATCAAATGGCTAAAACTTCCTTAATGGATCAGTGCATGAAATTATAGTATCACTTATTCACAAAGTCACCCCTCGGTCCTTAACTCTGTCTGTTACATGCGCTTGCACACAGTCTATCACACACCCTCCTGGTATTAGCAATGGGTATATGAAGGGATCTCACAGCTCGAATTGCTTCCACCTCTCGCTCCTTTTCGGTTATTTTGACGTTTATAAATATCCCACAATTTGTTTCTATTGCTCCATCTCTTCTCTCTCGCTCACCCAGTCGCTCCCTCTCTGTCTGCTGCCGGCTCTGACGTAATGCTGATGGACAAAGGTGCCGCGTGTGAGAACATATGTCGCTGCCGAATAGTCTTCGCTATCTGTTCGACTCTCCGACTCTTCAGTTTGATTGCTTTATTTGTTGTTTTAGGCTGACAACTGGCCACTCGAGTGGGCGTTGCAAGTGTGTTTTGATTGTTATTGTACGTTTGTTGTTATTGTTTGCCTTTTGTTTTTTATTATTTTCCTTAGTGCAATTAGATTCGTCTTTGGTGGCACCTGCGCTCAAGCATGGGAAGTGCATGTCCTGCACTTCCTCTAGGATGTGCCTCATTTTCTCTACTCAGCGACAGCAATTAAAGTCCTCGAGGAAGTCGAGATTGCGACTCGTTTTTCAATAACAAATCACAAGGAGAAAAGATGAGAAGAGAAGGGAAGAGAAGTGATACAGAGTTATGCTTGCCTGATGCCTGATGCCTATGCCTTGCTCACCAATTAGTCGTTCAGTTATGCAGTCGCATATACATATAATATATGTATGATGTTTCCTTTGGATTCGTTGATCGTTATTCATCCAAAAATTTGTCTGCTTGTCAGCGAAGCATGTCACGTTCAGTTGAGACGCCACAACTCAAGACTCTTCTCAGTTGCATCTCTGCTGGCTTTTGACAGTTATGCTAATGATAGTATGAGTCGGGATCGCGATGGGGATGGGAATGGGAATGGGAATGGGGATCGGCATTGGCATCGGTATCGGGCTGGAGCTGGGGCGCTGCCGACTTGAATGACTTTAATTTGACAGAATTTTATGTTGTGTCACTCTGTAGCATTTCGCATGCGAAATATGCGCCCAAATCAAAGGGCAGAGGGAGGGGCAAGAGAGACGGGAGCTGGGGCATCAGATGGCGGCGTCTTTTGACGCCACTCGGTTTGCCACTTCCGCTGACAATCGAGGCGAGTCGCATAGATGTCATGGGAATACGAGTCTGGGAAGACAGCCAACTGATGACAAATATTCACATTTGGCTGACCGACAACGAATCTGGAAGCAGAGGGAGAGCTTTTATTTGTGCTCTCTGTTGTTTTCCTTTTTTTGGCTTGGTTATAGCATTGGCATGTCATTTGGCTGCAGCGTCAGCTACCTGCCAATTACCTAGCCATCATTCTAGCCCAGCTACTCGGCCACTCAGCCACTCTGGCAGTCAGGCAGTCAGCCAGGCAGTCCAGCAGCCAGCCAGGCGACCACCAAGCTAGCCGCATCTAACAGCTAAATCGCGCTTTGATCTTCTGCCGCCTGGCCAATGGCCAAGCAATGTGATTAAGCCTGCTTTACACACAAACACACACAGGGACACACACACACACACAATTACTCAGAGAATCTCATTGAAAGTCTTTGGTGCAGCTTCTCTCGCAGCCTGTTTACATACCCTATAAGAATTGACTGTGTATGGGCTGCGTGACCGGCTATGTAACATGTGAAAGTGAGCTTATATAGACCATGTATAATATATGTATATATGTATATAGTATGTAATATGTGTACTCTACTTTCTCTACTTAGTTCATATGATTTGCTGATGATGAAGTAATATTATTTTTTCTGACTTACTATCGATCGCTCATGAACGATTTCATTCTATTGAACTGTTCAACACTAGTTCACTAGTTCACCTCTCATAAACAATTCGTTCCGTTGAGCTATTCAACTGTCTTATTCGAACTACTAAATAGCTCAGCAATACAAATAGTTCTAACCTCATAATAAGTTTGATGTTTTATATTGTGTCAAATTAGCTTTACTGCTCCCAAGTAAGATGAGTTCCTACCCGATTCTAGGGTATATTCAAGTCCTCAATACTTTTGCTTAGAATGTTCTGACTCTTTTGTTCGTTATTCTTCAGTTTGTGCGTCTGTCTGCTCATTTATCAAAGCTGCATCTGTGTCTGTATACGTGTGTGAGTATAGGTTTCTCTCTCTCTTTCTCTCTCTCTCTCTCTGTGTATCTGTATCTTTGGCTGCGTTAAGCGGCTCATATCCGCGCTGCCCGATTTTGGCTTTGAAGTTCGGCGCAGCTGCGTGATTGGCCGAGCTAACTTGGCTTTTTAAGGCGCAACTAAAGTGTTTAACTGGCTTCCACTTGGTCAGCATTCGCAGCTACAAGAACGTCGTCTCTTGGCTCTGCTCAGCTGCTGCTTCTGCTGGTTCATTAGAAAAATGACGGCTTTGTCTTTTTTATGGCTTACTTTAACGCTTACTTTGTGCTGGTGTTGCTGCTGCTTCTTGTTGGCTTAGCTCATTTGGCCGCGAGGCCCCTTGCCATTAGCCATAATGGCTACATTGCCACCTGTGTTGCTGACACACACACGCACACTCACGCACACCCAATTTGCTGCATACCTTGCGGCGTTTGGCCAACTGCAATGCAGTTGCCTTTTGTCATTGAAGTCGCGGCGTAGCTTTGTTTATTGATGTTTGCTAATGATTTAGTTTTTTTTTTCTCTCTTTGTCTTTTGCTGTTTTTAAATTTTTGCAATTTCTGTCGTGAGAAAAATACTTTTTGGGAAAGTTGCGATGCGATGGGAATTCGTTGACACAAGCTTCCGCATTGCCAAATTCAGACTAATCATGGCCATAATTTATTGTCACTCAAAGCAATGCAAAGCAAAGCAAAGCCAAACAGTGCAACGAATTGTGATAAAGCCAAGCCAGAGTCGGCCAGAGCAAGGCAGGGCAGGGCAGGCCAGCACCCCCCACAGATACCCTGCTGGCAAATAGAAAAGTCCAGAGTCAACAAATCGAAATACATACGGGGAAAAACTAATGGATTGATTTATATGCTTCAGCACCTGGAGTGTTGAAATTTATTGTGGCTGAGGCCATAAATCAGCGCAGGACAGCTTTTGCGTGGGCAGCAGGACGCACACAAACAGAGCGAGACAGAGACAGAGACAGTGACAGTGACAGAGAAAGGGAAAGAGCGAGTGGGAGTGTGGAGAAAGTTTGCTGAAATTGAAAAGGGATAAGAATTCGCCATGGCAAACGAACAGAGTTTTCGACACTGGGCACTGGGAACTTTCGGTCGCCTGCATTTTGAGTAATTAATAGCTCCCAGCGGGAGTAGTCTCTGCCCGGCGACAATAAAAATATGTTTGTCGATTTGTTTTGCCTTTCGACTCTCGGGGCATCACAATATTAGATCAGACCACGAACCCGAAATTAATTGCTATCATTAACATGAGAATTAGGCGAATGTCTCAGATCAGGATGTTAACGAAAAGTAATTTGAGTTTTTATTGCTTCCGCGTTGAAAGAGTGAGATTTTCGGGACCCCTCGAATAATGGAGATTAATATGGGGCGTGAATGGACAGATACAGATGCAGATGCAGACGCGGATATTCAGATTAGATTGGGGTAGAAGTGGAAGTCGGAAAATGGAAAATGGAAAACGAAAATCGAATCGAATGGAGGCAGGGTGCGAAGTGCTACAATTATCGCTGTGACTCAACAATTTTCATAAACTGCAGCGATTGGAAATTGGTGTGAAGCTGGGTTTCATGAGTGTGTTGAAATCCGGAATATAGATAAGCTGTTAGATCTGGGGTAGATGGGGTAGATGGGGCAGATTCGGGTGAATGTAGTTAGGTATATTTGAGCCCATAGAGCACAGATTCTCATGACTGAATAAAGATATTTATAAATTCTATACTTATCGAATAGTAATCTTTAATAAGATCAAAGGAATTTGATTGATTTTCGGTTTTTTTTTTATTATCTTTTAATGAATCACCGTAGCGTAGTCTAGGGCATCTATTAGTTGATCACACAGCGTTCGTCTCGCTCGTCCTTGCTGTGTGTAAAACGTGTAAATTAGCTTAAAATTTCAAAAGTAAATAGTTAAACGCCCTCAGCCTGAGATCAGATGAGATCGGATCGGATTCTCATGAAATGTGAGCGCGAGTTTCGTCTTCTTCTTTTTTAACACAATTATAAATCGCTGGCTGCATCAAGATTTCCTTTTGGCTGCGTATTAAGAACTAATTGCGGCCGGGCTATTGGCTATTGGCCAAGTTTTCATGCTGTTCGGCACCTGTGCACGTCGGCAACTGATCAAAGGTTAGGTAGACAAAAGGATCGCGTCGGATCGGATCAGCTCGATTCTTGTTCTCTCGTTTGCGATTCTTCACGCTCGGCTCAAGGCCTGGACAAAGTAGAAAAAGAAGTAGTAGGAGGTGTGAAAGGCATTGACCAAAACTAAAGTGCTCAGTCCATTAGCCACCTAGGCCGAAGGTCCTGGCAGATCCTGGCAGATCGTAGCGCTAACTACGTGTGGCTAATGTGTCCCATTGTACTCGCTGACTGTGGATTATCACACGCTTTTCTCTACAATGAGTTTTCCATTCGACCTGCTGGCAAACCTGTGCCAATTCCCATTTGTTATGCATTCAGCAGGACAAAGCAGACGAATCGAACTCCAAAATCCTGTTGCACATCCAGCATTTGTAAAGCGTCATTAACACACGCGCTGACACACACACACACACACACACAACAGCAGCAACAACAATAACATCGGAGAGTATATTAAAACTAAATCGATTTAAATGAACTGACATTCAATTTGTGCACTGCCTTTCATCAAATCTGTAGGGTATACACACACATATACACACATTCTATTTCTTTTATTTGATAATTTGAAAAATCGAATTTTAATTTGCCACACAAGTCGCTGGGCGCAGCGTAGCTAAAAGGTTTTCCACCATTTTTTCGATAAGCGCGAGAAAGCATAAATGGAAAATTAACAATTGATTCTATCTAAATGGATCTCAATTTCGTTGTCTTCGTGGGCAGCGCCTTAGATAGATGGAGTTTCGGGCTAATCTCTTGATTGCCATTTATCTTAATTGATTTAATCAAGAAGTGCTATAATCTTGAGCATATATTTTCGATTTATACTTGTCTGGAATGTGAAAAGCGAGCATATTGACTTTGTATATGTAACGATGATATTTTATACATATATCAACATGGAGTTTTCTTTTTAAATATGCCTCAGACAGATAGACTCATTAGATAATCCAATGAATGATTATCAATGTTAATACTATAAGATAATAAACAAAATGAATATAAATAGGAGAGAAGTCGAAAGATTTTGTCTGTCTGAGAGATGGGGAACAATCTAGTTTTCAAGACTCTCCAGCCTTCATTAAATCTCAAGTCTGGACATAGCTCTACTCATATTTAGTATACATATCAATATAGTATAAGTCGCATACATAAACGAAACTTTAATTCGAAGTCACCCAAAAATAAATTTTCTACATTCTCAGTTTGCATGCAAATCGAGTTTCGAACATCGCACATCGAACATCGTATATCGAGCATCGTATATCGAGCATCGTACATCCAACATCGAACATCGTATATCGAACATGTTGCATCGTGCAGCAATTTCGTTGCGTGCAACTTGTTTAGGTGCTCACGCTCTTGCTTGCTCTTTCGACTTGCGCCGTCGCTCTTTCTCTTTTGCACGCTCCCACTGCTGCTCTGCTGTGACCGCCTGTGCAGCCGTGTTGCAGGCGTGTCTTGCATGCTGCTGGCAAGCGTGACGTCACGTCACGTCCGAGCAGCCAATCGGCGCTAACCATTCAGGCGCTTGCGCTGCGCGACGGCGCAAAGGCCAAGGAGAGCTGGCCAAGTGGCGGCGGAGCATTTAGCCAAATTAATTGCAGGATAATAACTTATGAGCCGACACCGCCCGACTGTGACAGCCGCAGGGCAGGGCAGGCCGCGTCTCTAATTGGTTTTTTTCTCCTACTCTACTCACCCACCCACGCCCTCGCCAGCTGCACAGCGATAGGAGGCGACGGAGAATCGGAGAGGGAGAGAGAGTAAGAGGGAAATGGAGGAAGAGGAAGAGAAAGAAAGAGAGAGAGGGAGTGAGCGGGGCCCGTCGGCCATTATGCTGAATGAGAGAGTCGTTCGCTATCTGCATGCCATCTGCATTTCATTTTATTTGTAATTGGATGTAATTCAATTTGAAAATAATTGTTGCTATAATTTCAGTGTAATTTTCTGTTGTGGCTGTCGTCATTTTTATGCGCACACATTGGTACGTGGCTACAGTAGAGCCTTACTCAAGTGAACTGATGAAATGCAATTTAACTTTTAAGCATTTTGAGCATTGCTCATACAAATCGAATTGAATCTAACAAAGCTCTTTTCTCATTTTTTTCAGTTTTCTCATAGCGAATGCCTACTGTAAGTGTTTATTTCACGTTTTGTGCGCCTGGACACTTGAGAATAAATTAATGCAATGAAAATGACAAAGCTCGAAATTTATTTGAATGCATTTCAATTTGTATGAGGTACGCGAGCGACAGAGAGAGACACATGGTTAGACAGAGACAGCCATATCTACAATTTGTGTGCTCTCAGTTATAAAGGAAGGGAAGCATACATTTAGCTAAATTATAATATCATATTATTATTGTTAATTGTGCTTTTAGCATTCAGCTTTCATCATTCGCACTCAAAGTTGAATTCGAGCTCGAATTCGAATTGTACTGAAGAGGGCCTCAGCTGAAGTTTATTGTCTTATTAATAAGCTCTGTCTCCCTATATCTCTCTGTCAGTCTGTCTGTCATAAATTAATTAACGCCACCTTCAGTACACTGAGAGACGAGCGTACATCCATTAGGCCCCATGCCACATTGCATTCCAGCTTTCGTTCTCCATGTTGGCGTCTCGCATTCATTCATCATTCTCCATGGCACGAAACAATCATTCTCTATTCATAATTGAAAAAGTAACATTCCACTACCGTTTGACAGGCCAAGTCTCTAAGTGTAAAGCAAATGCCACTGAGAGAAAAGCAATATTAAGTTTTATTTCAAAACTTAAAAAAAAAATAAAATAAAATTACTAGCAAATTATTTGAGAACCTACTCGTTTATTATATGTTAAAACTTGAATCATGTCTTAAGAGAAATACATAGTAGAAAATAATTTTATGCTATACAAAAACTAGAAAAAATATTGCAGAACATAAAAAAATAATAAAATTAAAAAAAAAAAAAGAGTTAATCTATGGGTTTTCAGTCCTAGATAAACCTGAAACTTGATTCCTTGATTCGAGCTATTTATATGTGAATTTTAAAAATATTTTCGCTATTTGATTTAACCCAAGCACTTACACATTTTCTGACAGTGTACACATATAAATTTGTCTATGTCGGGATCTACTAATCGCCAGCAGTTAATGGCGCAATTTGATTTTCAAAGAGCGGTTGGAGCCTCAATCATCAATGACAACTTTTGTCAGCAGCTTTTCAATTGAGTTCGGGAATTGTTGGATATATATGGATACATATATATAAATATGGATAAGTGTGTGGTTATTGTTGTAGCTTTGGGGCTTGGGGCAAGTGAAATCAGCCATCAGCTCTACTCAAACTGTGGCAAGTGGTGTATAAGTGCGAGATGTGGTCAAAGAGTTTAACACGAATGAAGCTCCCTTCAATTGAGGGTAATTGTGGTGCAGACACCGCAGACAGTGGAGCGAGTGGCCGAGCGGCCGAGCGACCGAGCCAGGGAATGTGGAGTACGTGTCGATAATAATATTTCAAACTAATTGCGTCTACAATTTCGATCTGGGCAACGGTAGCCGCAGAAGTGACATGCAGCTGACAGCTGAGTTATGATGAGGGGCAATGCGGATCGCTGTAGAGCTACTTAAATTAAATTTCGGGTTATGCATCGGCCGCAACAGCCGGCGGCCATTTTGGTTTGTGTTTGGGACGAACAAGTGCGTACAAATTTACTGTGAAGCTTTCACTGCCAAACTGATCACCGATCACTGGACACCAATCCTTCTTACCCTCCGCAGATGTGCGATCACTGATCACTGGTTCCTAAAGGTCCCAAAGGCCAGTGCCTTAGCAAAGGGAGTTTAGTGGGGAGCCATGTAGGCCAGAGAACCTTCAAAGCAATCGCCGATCTTAGATAATCATCACTGCACCGCTTCAATAGAGCTCTCAGTCCAGTCAGACCGATTCGACCAGAATATCATATATAACATATGTAAACTGATCACTGATTAGTATAACTAATCACTGATCACTTACCGATCACCGATCACCGATCACTGAGCACTGATCACCGGCGATCACTGATCAGCGACAGTTGCTATAGGACGCTTCGCTTTAGCAGCAAGCAAAAGAGCCCAGTCAGAACGATTTGGCCAACTGACTCGGCCAAGAGCCGAGCCAAAGCGAGACATAATTACCACCTTTAAGAAGATGATGGTGGTTTTTCGCGCGCTTTGATCTCAGCCGCCACAGCCTCAGAATGTGCCGCGGATCGCCTTGGTGCGCGCTGCCTTTCGACTCCGCTTCGAGCTTCGTTGGCGACCACGAGGCGTCGCCTGGTCCCAGTAGTTGGCAGTTGGCTCAATCTATCTATCGATTTTTAACGCGAGGCTGACGTTAATGGAGCTTCGGTGACTGCGTTCCCTAACCTACCCGATGCGCTTCTCGTAAGTAATGAGAATGCGATTTGCTTAAGTTGCAACAACGTCGACGACGACGACGACGACGACGACGACGCATCGCGTCAGCGGTAGACAACAATGCGGGCTATATAAATAAGTCACGTAAACAGCAACAGCAAAAGCAACAACAATGGCCGCAAAGTTGAAACCCTCTCGCAGTTGTTTGTTGATTGTTTGTTAGTTGCATGCAGCCGTTATTTGTCGTATTTGTATACACTGCCAGAAGAGCATTCAAGTTTACTCAGAGGAGTTGACAAAAAAGTATTCAAATGAATTCTTTTTCAAATTAATGATTAATTCTCTGCTTTCATTATAATGATGCGAATACCCATTCAGCCCTTTAAGCCAACTTAATATATGTCCTATCACTCAATTCATATATGTGTCTTGTATATTCCATTTTCTGCAAGTGTATTGCAACTTCGTTTCAGTGGTCAACTTTTTGTCTTTTTTCTTTATCTAGAAATTTTTCGTGTGCGTTGCAGCAATTAGGCGCATGCGTCATGGTTCGCACCTCTAGACGCTCGACTCTCTTCTCTGGCGTGCCGGCATGTAGTCTGCATGTGTGTGTGTATGTGTGCGTGTGTGTATAGAGTAGTCTGTAATTACGCTGTACTTTTGCTTTTAAGCTAAAAAGCTGCAATTAAACTTTCTCGCTCTTTTATCTGTTGATTGCATTGCCATCAAATGCATCGTTTGCGCTCATTAATGAGCCACTTGGGCGGTTCCACCACTTCCAGCGGTTCCAGCGGTGCTATGGAGAGCGACGGCAAGGGCGGTTGGGCTAGATTTAGGGTCTGGTAAATCAGTCAACTATGCAACTGCAACTGTAACTGTAACTGAAATATAGCTGAGCATTAGAAAGATAGTTGCAGTGTAGCCTATGTCTTATGGGCAGTGCTTACAGCACGTGCTGTCCCAGAGTCGCTGAGATGTCCAATTTGGTTAGCGAGGCAAATGAGAGACACTAATGCAAAAGCCAATGCAAACGCTAATGCTACTGCTAATGATAATGCCAATGCTAAGAAGAAGAAGAATTATAATAAAGACATTCATTGTCAACCCATAGCTTCGATTTGTCTAGCAACAATCCGTGTTCTTCATTCGGTTGTAGGTTACATGCGAACGATACCTAATCCTCAGTCACGGCACGTTCATAAATCACTTGACTTTCTAATTTCGAATTTCACCGCACACAGAAAAGTGCGAGAGAAAGAAGAAGCAGAAGATGAGGAGAAAGAGAAGGGAGGTAGATTGTATGCTGGTAATAAATGTTTGAAATTTCAAGTTCATTAAGTTGTGCTAATAAAAATAAAGTCACTTGACTGCATTAAATCGGATTGGACACGCGCACTTGTACCACACACACACATACACGCACAGAGAGACTCTCTCACATACACTGTGTATACCTTATATATAGCCAAAGACAACCCCCAGGCCCTGCGCCTGCTTCAGATTCGACTTCATTATGCGGCAGACATAAAAAGTGACAGCTAAAACTTAGTTACGCATACCAAAACAACAACAACAACAGCAACAACAGCAACAACAACAACAACAACAACAATAGTAGCAACTGTGATACAGGATAATGAATGCAGGTGCAAATGGGAAACGGAAATACGTCACGCTCTTTGTGCGCTGGGCGGTGCAGGGTGGTGCAAACACATAAACTGGAATGACAACCTCCCCTCCCCCTGTTCGCACCTCTCCCATCTAGCGCCACTGCGCACTGCTTTGATGACTATGAAGAATTTTCAATTCCAAGAGCTGGCCAGCCTGTTAGCTCCGCCAGAGCAGAGCCCTGTTTCCGTATTCCTGTTGAGGTGTTTGCCATATTGTCATAATGCCCATGTCCTGCCGTCGCACTTTTATGATATCCTGCCTGCCTGCCTGCCTGCCTGCCCGCCTGGGCGGGCATTTAATGAAGTTTTCCAAGTGAATGGCCACATTCGTTTCAATTTGTCAATCTCGCTTAACACATACACACACACACTCACACACACACACAGGCCAACCACCCGCTCTGTCAACTAGCAAGTGGTATTGGGTGGGGCAGCTCTTTACACATGACTGTGTGCCCAGTGCTGTTGCTGCGGAGGAGGTGGGTGTGGAGGACAGGCAGGCAGTGGGCGTGTTTTAATTCTGCTAAATGCCGCAATGCAATACGAGTATAAAATATGCATGACAGCTCATTTCAATTGCACAGTTAATACCGTAACTTTTTTAATACCCTGCAAACACATAAATGCGTCAGATGAGCTTTCTTTGTATGCGGAGAGTTTTCAAATATCCTCAAATATCCGGCTTCCTTAAATACCTTGAGATGTTCCAGTGGTTAAAATTGAGCCGATTCAAGACTTAACTGTCTATAAAGCAATCGATCATATTTTTTGGTCCATTAGAATAGCCGGATTCGTTCACATATAGGGTATCTGCTAGTCGATGACTCACACGGCAGAAGGTAGAGTAATTACTGTCTCTAATAGCTGTAAATCAGGTAAATTTAAATATTCGCTGCCACAAAGGGTATCTGCCAGTCGATCATTACCCATCCCTGCACTGCTCTCTTCTTCTCATTATCTGCGGCACTATTTGGTATTTAAGTTAGTTGCGGCCATTTTGTGGCTAGCTTTGGTCGCTTTTCAGCTCAAATCGTGGCATGATTGACGTCGCTCGATCGATATCGATCCCAGAGTCGGGCAGAGCCAGCGCAGAGCGATCCAATCAGGCGCTGCTGTAGGTCGCTGTGGGGCATTAAGTCGACGCCGCTGCGCCATAATTTAAGCGAATTATCTATGAAATAAAATCGAACGGTGATTTTTTTTTCTGTTTGCCGCGGCGCCCGCCGACGAGAAATGGAGTATACGAATTGGGGATTGGGCATTGGGGAGGCTTGGGGCTCGGCGCTCGGGGCTCGGGGAATGGCCATGACACAGCACACGTTTCATTTTCAAACCATTTGTAATTAGAGTTGGAATTGATATTTGGATTTGGAAATGGAACTCAAATGCGGGCAATGTCTAATTGTACTGGCCTCTCCCATCCTCTCTCTCTGTTTCTCCTTCTCTTTCGCTCTCACAGTGTCGCTCTGTTATCGCTCATCATAATGTCTCAATATTTCTCAATTACGGACAACGCATATAATTTGTTGCTGTGCGCGATCTCCGCCAGATTGGCAAATTGGCCAACCGGCAGCTGTTTGCAAACCGGCAGCTGGTTGCGGCCTTTGCAAACGTACAAATAACTCCATCGTTGACTCCAATCACAGTGCGAGCCACAAATAAATATACACACTCACAGTTGGGGCTTGCCAGCTGGGAGGTCTTCGTTTCTCCTCTTCTTGTCTTTTTGAATCTTTTTTAGCTGTAGCTGGAGCTGCCAGAGGCTTGAACTCGGATCGTGCGCCGAATGCTTCACATTATTAGATGCGGATTACCAGGTTGGTGCAAAGATCAAATCACTTTGCTGCACCAGCGTTGCTGTAGGTAGAGCGAGTGAGAGAGAGAAAGAGAGAATCAGAGAGAGAGGGAGAGGTGGCTCCAATCACGTTTTTTCGCGCGCCTGTTTGCCTTTTACGATTTGTTTGATCTGCCTCCCCGCTTGAAAATGAATTGCGCAGTTTTAATTTGAATTATGTTGCGGGAGACAAAGAGAGAGAGAGAGAGAGACAGTGAGAGGGAGGGAGACAGATAGAGAGAGAGGGAGGATCACATGCTGTGTGAACAATTGCAATTGAAATGTCATTTGTCAAAATAAAATTTGAGCAGCCTTTCAAGCTGCCGCCAGTTGCTTAGCCGTTGCCGTTGCCGTTGCCACACCTTGGGTGTGCGTGTGCAACACGTGTGCTAATCCCATTTGCCCGACTAAACGCAACAAATCAACCTTCAATCAAGACAATCGTAGCACCACCTCGATCCACCTCGATCCTTGTGCGGCATCATCAAACTGGCATAAATCTTTAATGGAATTCATTCATTATGGACAGCAGGCGACGGCCGCTCGATTTGACCACAAAGCGAGTGAGACACGAGGTATGACAGACAGGAAAATACCCTCATTCGTATTTCGGTAATTTCGTACAAGATATAATCAAGAGTTATATACTTAGCTTTCTTCATTTTATAGTTTTTTATAAGTCTTTGTAGCAATACCGAATCGACATATAGAATCAGATAAACTTTACTTCTGTTCTTCACACAAATTCTCTGCAAACTAATATACCCTATATGCTCTCTTTTACTCAACGTAAAAACGCTGGAATTGGCAATGCCAACAATGGGCCTAGAGGGGCAGATCTTGCCTTTATTCTTGTTCTTCTTCGACTTGTGCCCGTTGTTGTTATCGTCGTCCTGGCGGGCATTGTAAATTTTGCCTTTGTGTTCGAGGGGTTTTCGGGCCTGGGTCGAGCTGCTGCAATTAGGTGCGCGGCATGCGAAGACCTTTGCCGACTCTTGGCTGCCGATTTTTGTTGGTTTCTCATAAAGCGAAGGCGCTAAAGGATAACACCCTCTTAACGCCTACCCGGGTCTACATTGTTTGCGTTGCGGCACACACAAAGCCAACGAATTGCGCAAGAATCAAAGAGTCTTCGGCAATCATTGATGAAAACAAACTACAACACAAATACTATGACACTGGTAATTTCCTTTCTGCAGACTTTCTTTTCGATTGACTGAATCGAAATGAATCGAACTCTCTATTATGAGTCAGTGTCGAATCAAAATCAAAATAATGTATGAATATATAGTATAGCTTAGTTTAATTATATGGCAATTTATATACACACTATAGACATTCTAGGCTCTACTAAATTTATAAATTAATAATCAACTTCTTTGTCGTCGATTTCAAAACTCCATAACAATTTCGTCAAAATTAAACCGATTTCATGATTCGAATGATTTTCTATCTGACAACCAATAAAAAACGATTCCTTTATTGTTCATCCTTTCCTTTAGTTTTTCTACGCCCTTTGCTAACTCACTCTTTTGCTTTGCTAACTATCAATGCATCGATGCATTGGATGCGCATTAGTCCTTAGTTAGTGCTGCGTGTCTTTCAGATACATGCGTGGCTCAACTATAATTAAGCCGTTGGCTCTGCCTGTGCCTGTGCCTGTGCCAGCCCCTCCCTCTATCTGTCTCCCTCTCTCTATCCCTCTTTGTTACTCTTTCTCTCGGCTGCTGTGATTTTGAGGCGTGAAATAAATTGATAATTTTGGCTTTATTGGATTCTCCAGCCTCGCATTCCAACACATACCGCACTCAGCACAGATGCTGCTGCGCGCTGCTGTAGGTCCCCAGACCCTGGACCCTGGGCCTTGGGCCCCGGACCAACCCGTGCCCCCCACCCCAAGTCAGGCTGCAACTCACAGTCTGGCGTCTGGGCAATTAATCTGGGAGCGAGCGTGCGGCTGGGCGGGCGCTGGGCGCTTCATTGGGAGCTGCCCGGTTCGACAACAATGCAGCCAAGGATTAAATCGCTTTATTTTTTATACAATTTACCCACTGAAAATGGCTTAGAAAGGGTATGCAGTGCTAGTGCAGATGTATGTAACAGGCTGAAGCAGCCGTCAATTTTAGTTTTTTATTGAGTTAAATATAATTTGATTTGAAAATTTGTTTTCTTAAAGGTGACTCTGAGAGCTATCGGGTATGGTATATAGCATATACACCCTCTTCAGCGGCTTACTGCTGCTCTTCAGTTGAGCTCACCCGACTAGAGCAATCTGATGATTTTTGGTTAGTTTCAAATTGTGAATTCGTGTGGCCCGTTTTTGGTTTGTGGTCGGAGTTCTTACCAAAATTACAGCGCTCGAGGCTGCAGTCTGCCCGCAAAACGGTAGCCAGGCTCTACCCCCTCCTCGGCTGCCCCTTGGCGGTGGCGAACAGTTTAGCGCTTTTGTTGTTGTTTATTATGGCTCTCAAATATTGTTTATTGATGGGCTAAGCGGATCTATATGTGTTCATATGTTATGTTACACACATATATATTCGTGTGCGCATCTGCATAAATTGGCTTTGAGCTGCCGCGCGGCAGAAAGACTCTTAAAAATCAATAAATTTCCAGTCAAATTTTCTGAGCCGACAAAAAAACACACGTTAAAATGTCATAAACAACTTTGTCATAATTTTGATAATTAAAATTGGCCGCCCGCAAGCTTCCAGCTTCCAGCTTCCAGCATGGAGTTCTCAGTTGTCCAGTTGTCCAGTTGGCCAGATTGTTCAGATCGTTGAGATCTGTGCCTGATTTATCGTACCGCTTTGAGGTGTGACTTTGTTGTTCAGTTTTATGATGCCGACGTGGGGCTACCTCTGCCTTCCTCTGCTCGCCTCGCCTCGTCCCCCTCGAGCCGTTGTCCGAAGTACATTATAAGACCCTAATGACGGCTTTTACAGTTAATTGAATTACGAGTATACGAGTTCTTGAAAGCCTTTTGGTGAGTAACATCATATTAGCTCTTGCTTTGTCCGTTTTGGATATAAATTAAATGCGTCTATATATAGTATAAACCAGCATTTTCTTTATTTTCTTAATAGCCAAAAATAGCTTTGTGGTTCTATAGAGAGAAGAACAATAATTGCTCTAAGCTATTGTATCTCAATGAATTTTTTTTATAATGAAGATTAAGTCGGAAGTTAACATCTTGGATATTTCTATAATCATTTTCAAAAGTTCTGTATTTTAAATCCAATGAAAACTTAGCCAGGTTTGATGATCTTGGTCAATCAATCTCACCAAACTGATTGACTAGTATTGGAAGAATATAAGAATATTCCATCACTCTTATACTCTTCTGAAGAGTGACTAATTAGTGTAGAAGGAGTATGAGGTCCATTACTTATCTAATCTCCCCAATGAATGGCTTGACCAGCCTTATTCTCTTCCCGAAGGAGATTCTTCTACTGTTTACCTACGTCACACAAGAGAAACCACAAACCGCAACACTTTCGGTTCAATCATTCCCATTCATGCCATCAATCTTTGAATACTAAATTCAGTTTAGTCAAGTATTTCACACGTAGGCTTTAACCAGGTTCTCCAAAAACATTTTTTAGCAACTGTGGCGAACAGCTTTTGTTTAAAGTCATGCGAATGGGTTAAGCATCGTCTTCAATTAGCAGATCCTTCAACTGGTACCAGTTGATATAATTGCCAATCCGAACACTAATTAATGCCAATCAATGGCACGACGTACAAGTGTATGTGTATGTGTATATCTATCATACGGCAACAGTTGCTGGAGACTTTGGCCCGAATCGCTAAACGCTGGGTGCAAACCGCAGGCCAGCAAACAGACAGAGACGCAGAGATGAGACAAAGAGACAGAGAGATTATTTTGGCCAACAAACAACTGTTGGCAATAGAAAGCGTTTAGATACGCTCGCCGGATGAGGAGTATAAACAAAAACAATTTAAAAACCATTTGGCAAAACAATTTTCTAATGACGCTCATATGTTGTGCATTTTCGTTGCGGTTTACGTTCTAGAATGCCATCAGGCGGGCAGGCAGGCAGGCAGTCAGGCGCAGTCTGGCAACAGGCAATTAGATGAGCCCGAAAGAAATCCTTTATCAAAACAATAGCCACAAAAGGGTTCCCCTCTCTCGCTCCCTCGCTCCCGCGCGATGGGAAAGTGCTGCCCGCTAATAGATACATTTTAGAGGCCAGTGCCGCGTGCTCGGAGGCCATCAAATATTTTCCTCGACTTTTGTTTGCTGCCATCAAACAAACAATAAAAAATTTATTAAAGAAAGGCAAAGGCAAGACGAACAAATTAGAAAATTACAAAAAACAGAGAAAGAATGAAAGAAAGAACCGCTTAGACAATGGGCCGAGCAAAGTGGCCCTGTCATATGGCCAATGGGAATCTAGGGAGCTGCAGGAACACCCAGAAGCGAGAGCTGAGCAGACAAATTGAAATATCGCTCGGTCAGAGCGATGCAGAGTAGCAGCGGGGTAATGTATCAATTTAGTTCAGGCCTCAACTTTGGGTTGGTGTATGCCCTATGGCCCTAATCTTATGGCAGGGTATATGGGTGAGATGATAATGTTATTTGTGTGGAGGAAGAGATACCATCCAGCATGCAGGATATTTCTTAATCGAAACTAAGTTTTTTAAAACATAAATAACTAGACTAGAATAAAAAGTCAAGGGCCTATAGACCTACATACCTTAAGTCTACACAGATATCTAATATCTCACTTGTGCTTAGGCTGTGTATACAAATACTTGGTATATATGGCTAGCCGAAGTAAGATATGTTTATGGAGCAGAGAGTATCTCCTGGTCGAGCTCACGCAATTAGAACCCTCTTAGTTTGTTTTTCTGGGTTTATTAGGCTATTGATAGGGCCTTCAACTATATGCATATGTGTGTGTGTATATATAGTCATAGCTATGGACGCGTACCACACGCTAACAACGATTATAAACAAATTTCCGCTTTTGACGCGCGCCGTCCGCTAGGGAATGAGGGGAGGGAGTGGAGATCCAGGGGCACGCATTGTGGTTTAAGTAATTCCAAAATGGACTGTTCAGAAACGTATTTGTGCAATTAACGCCAGAGAGCAACAACAGCAACAACAGCAACAACAATCAACTAAATAATGGGCATTTGGTGCGCGTGTACAAAATTTATTAATTATACGCCATGTTGTGCCAGCCAACGCCCAAGAAAGGCAAGGGAACCAAGTAGGGGGTGAGTGGGAGAGAGGGAGAGTGGGAGAGTGGGCGAGTGGGGGAGGGGCAGGTACTGTAATACCATTTGATTTTGGTGTAAATGCTAATTGCAATTGCTGGCAGAGTCAAGTGAGGCGCCTATTATAGCGATTCCTTGACTTCATTCCATATAATTAGATTTTAATGTGAGCCGATGTAATCATGCTATATGCTAGATGCATTACACGAATCATTAGAGATGCAGGTTTGCCATCATTAGAGTTTACCTACATGTATCGAGTGTGGCACACATGTTTCTTGTGTGTGTGGGGGGGACTCGCATGTAACCCAAGTGGCGCCCACCCACACAGCTCTGACAACCAGCCCACCAAGCCCAGCCACGGGCACGTGCCGCGCCCCAAAGCGGAAATTCAAAACTCCGCATGTGGCAGCGACTATTAATTGCGAATCAAAAGAAATCGATCCAATTTTGAATAACTGAAATTGAGCTAATTCATGGCTCGAATCGCATTTAGGCCTCATTGCAAACAAAACAACATTTTTTAAAGCCGACGACTTAAAGCCGCCTCTGGGCGTGAAAGTGGAAGCAACCACCGAGAGTGGTGGCCGAGTGGTTGCTGAATGGCTGCCGAGTGGTTGATGGTACCGGTCAATGCTTGCCACGACCTCTTCCTGCTCTCCCCTCCCTCTCCGCACACCAGCAGGGCACTTTTTCCATTAGTGTCCAGCGAGGCGAATGATGCGCGTTAACCCACCCTCTGCCAGGGCGCCGCCTTCCCGCCTTCTCGCCTTCTCGCTTTGTCGCCATCTCGCCATATTCTGTCACAAAACATTTTGTTGACAAAAACCTGACTTGCATATAAATAGACCACGAAACAAACGACAAATAACAGCTCTGCAGATACTCTATGCCCTGCCTCTCCGCTCAGCCGAAAACATCCTTTGCCCAGGATACCAGAATAAGCCTGTGTCTGGTAAACAACCACAAAAGCAGATAAAGTTAAACTCATTTTACACTGTGCCAAATTGTAAATATTTATGTTTTTTTTTTTTCGCACCATCAAGTACAATGGTTGCGATTGGCATGGGAAGGAAACTGAATCTAGTATTTGTTGAGAATCAATATTTGTAATCGATAGATTAATAATATAGAATATAATATAGATAATATAGATAAATGCAAGAAATCTTATATATTGGCATTCTCCAATATCTACTCTACAAATATATCGAGTTAAATTTGATCAGAGTTTCATCTAGTTGTTCCACTGTCTCTTCCTACCCTGTTGTCACCCAATGATGGTGACGCCATATTTGTTTGTGGCTGTTATTGTTGTCTCTGCTGCTGTTGTTGTTGCTGTTATCCTTACGCATCAGAGGACTTAATGCGGATAAATGGTCTGACAATTACGTTTATGTCAACAATAAAAATTAAATTAAATCGTTTTTAAGAATGTCGCTGAATCTGCTCCCATTCCATGGCCCGATCCGCCCCTCCGACAGATGTTGCAAATAGAAGCGAGGTGAAGCGTCAGCCGGGCAGAGAGGAGTGGGGTCGACATAGATATTATGGAAAAACAAATGAGAGAAGTGTAGAGCAGTGTGTGCGAGACAGAGATAGAGAGTGGGAGACTGGGAGACTGGGGAGAGACTGGGAGAGAGGGAGAAGTTTGTGTCATGCCACAATGCAAACTGTCAAACGGGATGTCAGGCAAGTGTCAGCGTTGGCGGCCTCGCGGAGACAACTTCAAAGTGCTCCATGGCTATGGAACTTGTCCGATGGGAGCTGAGCAGAGCAACGGGTGTAGTTGAAGAGGTTGACACAACATGCGTGACAATTTAATGAGCAGACGCTGGGCCAATGTTTTAATCAAAATTAAGCGTAATGGATTTTGATTTTATTAAATGCGACTTAAATGAGTTGCGACATACAGACTCAGTGCCACTCGATCTCTCTCCCTCTCTCTCTGTCTATCTCTATCTCTTTCTCCCAACTATATGTATATGTGTTTGTTCATATCTGTACTTATTTAGACTGAGGCAGACTAATTAAGCAGACGGCACTTTGCTCGCGGCTACGCAACATCTACAACAGCGCCGCTTGCATACGAGAGGGGGGCGAGGGGGAGGCCTAGCGGGGCATGGGGCTTTACGAAATGGGGGTGCGACTGCTTGGCGGTTTTGCTTGAGTTCCACTCGGCGCTAATTGCGTTTATATCCTTCAGTTAATGGCACTTAATTAACAACTGTGTGCCGCTGCATCGAGGCGTGCCACGAAACGCTCACAGAGACCTGACTAGATGCAAATTTATTTATGAATTATTTTCAACTATTTACACCAGGCGAATTCCGACTCGTAATTTGACAAATTTGCTTACCGAATAATTTATTAATATTTCCTACTTGAAATGTGGGACTAATGGCCATTTGCTGTGGGCAGTCATTAAATATATTTGATTAAAGCCAGCGGGAAATGGGAATGGGACTCAATCCTATAGCTACGGCAGTGTTATGGCTACAGTGTGACTACATGTTGTTGTCTACTCGACAAGTATTACTATAAACGCTTCTCAACTGAAGAATATTAATTTTAACAGATGATATTAAACGGGCTTCGAGCTCTTGACTAGTTGATATATGTGCTTGTAATTCCCAATCAGGCAGTACATAAAAAATAGATAAGTGGCACTAAATACATAGGGTCCGAAGTGTGGAATGGAGAATGGATTTCGAGTCTTCAATAGTCTGTATTGGCAGTCTGTCTTCGTGTCGTTTAACTGCAACTTTAAGCAATAATAACTGTCAAAAGAAATGATCATACTAAAGATATTACACTCGCATATATTAGGCATACAATTAAGAAAATAAGTTTTTTATTTATGTTAATAAAAGAGATTCGCATGAAAAAGTGGGCGTTTCCGACCAAAGTGAAATTGATGCCAGTTTGAATACAGCGCGCGAAACGAAACAAAAGGCACTCAGCACTCATACGAGAGAAACAAACACAGAAATGACAGTCCAATTAGCACAAATAATAACCCACACCATATCTGTGCCGGATGTGATATGCCTGAAAAAGCTCAAATATACTCGGATACAGACACAGGGAGATATATGTATATCGAGCATACATATACAGCTTTTTAAGTGCCGCCAACGCCAACGCCAAAAAAAAAAAGAGCTCCCAGGCCCCCAGCCAAGCAGAAAGCCGACCTCTGCCCCCTCCCCTTGCCTGATGCCATCTATATCTTTTTAGCATTTTGTCATTTGGCACGGATCGCTGGCAATTCGCAGAAATTATATGAAACATTAAGTTTTATTAAGCAGACATCAATTGCTTTGCATGGAACTCGAATGAATTTATAAAATAATCAAGCCAAGCGACGCGACGTGACGTTTGCTCGTACAGTTGGCGCCAGAGACTTAGCTTCTAGTTACCCTCTGTTCCCGTTCGATATCAATGTTAATTGGCGTTGGCTCCGCTCTCGTCCCTCTCATCGGTTGCCATGACTAAATTATGGCAATTGCTGACTTTGATTGTTTAGCTTAATTAAAGACACCTCGCTAATGAAACTCAGGCCCCGAACTACGGCAGCGGCAGCAGCGGACCGGATTGCCAACTAATTGATTTGTGTCTTATAATAAATCTTTGCCAGGCCCCACTAAATTCCCATTACAAATCTTTACTCATATAGGAAAAACATTTGATATTTGATTTGATTATTGAATTTTTAAGGACAAATGAGATCATGAATAATTTGCGCTGTCTCCTTTCCATATGTTATTGGTCAAGCAACCATTTTGCCTTTCAGAATGCAAGAAAAATCTCCTCTCGCATAATTTTTGCTGATTGCACCCAGACAAAGATTTCCTCCGGTATTCGTGCGGCCATCACCGTCATAGCTGCAAAGCCAAACTCTTTTATTTTCATCAATATATATCTAAATATATCAAATAAATTTAACAATCTAATATCCTATACGAACTACTAAATTTCCTAATCTGTTTTACTGAAGCTATGTCTGTTCTGTTGAGAGAAGTTTTGACTGTTAATTGCCGTCGCACTCAAACTGATCGAAATGTGTATATTCTATGTCATTAAGTGCAGTATTTCTAGCTCTACTCTTAACTTTGGCTACCATGATAAAGATCTATAAATATGTTAATATTTCATGAGAAATCTTCCGTAAGAAATCATCATTGGAAAGCTCCAATCCACTATAGGAAAAAAACCCGAAATTTTGGCATAAATACAATTTTTTTTTAATCAATTTTTAACCTTTTTTTTTTATTTTCCAATAATAAATATCTTAACTAATATAAAATGAATTTTTTAAAAATTGTATGGACTGCCCCTACTATATAACGCGGGGCTGCAAGTCAGCTGACCCAGAGTTGCTTTGTATGCAAAAAAAGCGCGGGAAAAATTGTGCAACTTTGAAGTTTAGTACTGCGGTAAATAAAAATAAAATTTATAACTTTAAAAATGGAAAACATTACTGATGGTATGTACTATAAATTGTCAATTCAAATTTTTGAGTTCATTTGTTTACTTGTCTAATTGTTCAATGTTTTGTTGTTGTGTATTTTAGCTAAAAAATAACAAAATAGTTCGTGTTTCGTGGAACATAACTTACAAATAGAGGAGACTAGTGATGAAGTTTAATTGCAAACGTGTTGTCTGAAACTTCTATTATTAGAGACTTTTAACCGTTTTTGCTCCTTTTTGCTCCATTTCGAAAAAATAACGTTTTTATAGCTAAGTATGAGTTTACGCGCTCAGAGCTTCTAGACGTATGGGCAAGCAACAATCGCCAAGCAGACGCGGTGAAATTGTTTATGATTGAAAAAATTAATAATAATGTGGATGAAAATGTAGAAAACAGTATTTCTACCCAAGTAGCCCAGTTTATTGCTTTTGTTAAAAGATATTTGCCCAGATGTAACCGTAATCTGCATAGATTCAAAGCAACACATTCACGGTGGGTCGGGGGCAAAATATTTATCAACTTAAAAGAAGTTAAGTCCTCGCAAGATAAAGCTGGCCGTAAAGAACTTACTTATGAAGAAGCAGGCAGTCGGCTGAAGAGAAAATTAGCTTCTGATCTTGCAAGTCAAGAAGAACACACAACCCAACTGTTTATACATGCTGCATCGGTTTCAGCAAAAAAATGCAAAGAAAATGATATGGCATTCGTTCTACGAAAAACAATGCACAGTGAGAATGCGAGTGAGATAAGAAAGAAAATAGAAGGAAATTTACCAACTTCTATAGAACCATCTGAAGCATTGGCTTTTCTTATTGAAAACGGGTTAACAAAAGAGCAGTATGGAAACATTAAGTTGATCTGTAAACAACACGGATGTGATATTTTCCCATCTTATTTGGAAGTAGTGAAAGCTAAGTTGAAATGCAGGCCAAATGGAATATCAATTTGTGAAAAAAAAGCGGAAGTGCCTTTGCAGAGCTTACTAAATCATACAGCAGATCGGATTCTAAAGCTGCAAGAGGATGTTTTAGAAGTAGTTCCAAATGCAACGCACTATAAATTAATAGTGAGCTACGGTTTCGATGGATCAACTGGGCAAAGCAGTTATAAGCAATATTTTCAGAGTGATGAGTTCAATACTATGGATCATTCCCTTTTTGTTTCCACAATAATTCCCCTAAGATTGACGGATGAACATAACCGAATAATTTGGCTCAATAGAACACCGCAGTCAATTAGATTTTGTCGACCTTTGAAAATCGAATTTGTTAAGGAAACCACAGCCGTTATATTGAATGAAAAAAATATTGGGAGGAGCAAATAAGAGGTCTTAGTGAGCATAAATATATATATAATAACAACACAATATATATCCAGTATGATATGCATCTGACCCTTATTGATGGAAAGGTTTTGAATATTGTAACGGGTACAAATTCGTGCCAATCATGCCCTCTATGCGGGGCGAAACCAAAACAATTGTTAGAAATTGCTGATTTCAACTCAGCGTGTTTTAAAGTGACTGAAAAAAATCTTAAGTATGGATTAAGCCCACTTCATGCTTGGATAAGATTTTTAGAGTTTGTGTTAAGAATATCTTATAAAAATGATTTAAAGAAATGGCGCATAAAGGAAGCAGATAAAAATCAAGTCGCAGCACGGAAGCAACAAATACAAGAAAAGTTATGGCTGGAAATGGGTCTTATAGTTGATAAACCCAAACAGAACGGTAGTGGAAGCAGTAATGATGGAAACACCGCCCGAAGAGCGTTTTCAGATCCTAGAAAGTTTTCTGACATACTAAATCTGAATTATGAAGTTATCAGGAACTTTCATATAATATTAATTGCTATCTCATCCGAACATTATATAAATAGCGATAAATTTAGAGCTTTCTGCGTCCGTACATTTGAAATATATATGAATAACTATTCTTGGTATCCCATGTCCCCAACTGTGCACAAAGTTTTGATCCATGGATACCAAATAATGGATAGCTGCATAGTTCCTGTTGGTGCTCTCGGAGAAAACGCATCAGAAGCTCGAAACAAAATTTATAAAAATGACAGAAGGTCGCATGCCAGAAAGAGCAGTAGGCTAAACAACATCACTGATGTTTTTCACAGGGCATTAGATTCATCTGATCCGCTTTTGTCAAGTCTCTGTCTTAAAAAAAGACAGAAGCTTCACAAAAAATTAAAATTTCCAAGCGAAGTGATTGATCTGTTTGCTCTGATTGAGCCTCCGCAAATCGCGCATCAATTTACAAATGAAACTGAAAGTTTAGAAGCTGAAGATGAGGATGAGGATGATGCAAACAATTTCGACCCGAATATCGAATTGGATGAAGAAAATTATGATTATTGATGTTAATTTTTGGAGATGTGGTAATTATTGTAAAATAAAAATACAACATTTTTTTTCATATTTTTCTTAATTTTACAGGGTATCAACGGAATGAAAATATGCTTAGACTGAAGACTGCTTAGCTTTGGTTAAAGCTCCCTCTTATTTGGTTTTTGGCACTTATTAAGTCGATTGCCTGATGAGTCGATCACGAACTTAAATGTTAGCTGGGTACTTCGGCTGCTAATTAACTTGATTTGATTTGATTTGATTTGATTTGAATTGATTTGTTATTTTGTCGATAGGAATGTGATTTCAGGCCCCGTTTCGAGGTTTTTGGACTCGATTTGGATGTGATTTGCGCAATACGAAAATGGGGTTCAAGTGGGTTTTAACTAATTTCAATTAGCAGCTTCTTTGTAGATGCTTTGTGGTTGCTTTTGCGTGATATCATTTTTGCGCTGTGCAAATTAAAGTCATATACAGGTATATATGTATATTGGATATATATTATATAAAGCCGTAAAACTGTTTTGCTACTCTAATAAAATGAACGAAAAGTCAGCGTAAAACTGTTTTGCTACTCTAATAAAATGAACGAAAAGTCAGCGTTATCTATGGTTTATCATTTGCGATACGAAATTACCATAAACAAAATGTGTTAATTGGTGAAACCCAAAGCGAATTAATTGACATCGTCGAGCAGATGGATATATATGTATATGTATGTATATAGGGTTTCCGACTGTTTTGATCGCCAGCCACTAATTAGTCTAGTCAGCCATTAGGCCAACGCAGTGCCAGAGCTAGCTACGAGCTAATTGATTTATTTTTCTGTGCCTGCTTTGGTTAGCAACTCAAATGGCCGATCGCCATTATATCGCCTCTGAGTCAACGTCTCAGCTTAGCTTTCCAACTCCAACTCCATCAAAGTCGGAGTCGAAGTGGAAGTCACATGGGCATTGATCTTACAGCCTCATATCAGACTCGGCCCAGACTCTTGGCCCACTCGATAATTATGCGGCTGCTGATGCTGAGGCTGCTCTGTTGCTGTAGCAATAAAATTAACACTTTGGCTTTTCACATGGCAACAGACAAAACAAAAGCGCAATTAAGGTAATTAAGCGAATGCAATGCAGCGAAGGCTGGGACAGAGATTTGAAGATGTCGACTGAGCAAGAGGACTGCAGCGCACATGCACTGAGCGAAAAGTGCAGTTGAAATGGGAATGACGAAAGGAATGAGCAGAGCCACGAGTAGAGAAAGTTTAAAGCTCATAATAATATTATTATTATCAGAAATATAAATATCGAATGAATTGTTAAATAGAATTGAATTGATCTCAAAACAATATATAGTTTAATATATTTTGATACTCATCTATGACAATGAAGAGGTCCAAGGGCAATGAATTCTCGCTTATCGAGGGAAAAAGATGGCTTAACTGTGATGACAGTGACTTCAGTTGGGATTAATAAGAAGAAAGAAGAATGTTTTGATAATTTGATAGACTCAAGCCAGATTAGTTACTCAGTTGATTCTCTGAGTGTATGCCTCAACGACGAACAGCAGTGCAGACACAGTGCCAAAAGCTAATGATGCACAATATGGCGGCGGGCCATAAACAAATTTCGAACAAAGTCGAGTTCGCTAAGCCGCGCTTCGGCTTAATCGCAATGGCCGCGCCACTGACCGCCACGCTGGCCAATCAACGCGGCCCACTTTCCAGTTGCCAGTTACCAGTTACCAGTTTCAAATTGTGGAACCTCTGCGCTATGGCCAGGATTTGCAATTGCAGAGCCAATTATAAGCCGCGCAATGGCCCGATTTGCATAAACACAATGTGAATGTGAATGTGAATGTGAGTTTGGATGTGAATGTGAATGTGGGACTCGGGCTGAAGTTGGCGCTGGGAGCAGGAGCAGCTAGTGAATCGCCTGACACATTATGTCATTATATTGTTGCAACGTGTAATTGGAAGAAAACTTTTGCCGCCAAATGACAAATGCATGAGCCGAAATAAGAGAGCGGAGCGCATTGCAGTTGGGTGTTACCGGGTATAGCATGCTCTACACGGGGAATACCAATCAGCACTCTGAAATACTTAGGCAGTTGTAAAGCAGCTCTTATGGTAAGCAAATATGTCTAATAATTATAAATATTGTCATACATAGTCTCCAGGGCCAGCCAATATACTCCATTTACCACAAGTCAACAGGGTATAGCAGAAACATCAAAAAGCCGCCGTCAAGCTTATGAATTACAAATAAGGCTCGAAACGGGGCTGTGGCTACGGCTATGGCTACGGCAATGGTTGGGGCCGTGGCTGGGGGCGTGGCCCAGGCATCTGCATACATAGACCTAAGACATGCCGCGAAGGGGTTGGTTGGTCGGGGCTATCGAGCCGTTTGGCAGCTTGGCAGCTCGGCAATTCGTCACGTGCGTTCGCCTCGTTGCGAGTTGAAGTTGAAGTTGAAGCCAAGGCAAAAGCACATTTAGCCAGCTAATGCGCCAATTTAAAAGGCAAACAAAAGACAAGGCGCACAGACACAAATATTCAAGTTAAATGCCAGTTGGAGCTGCATTCGAATTGCAATTGGAATCGAAATCGGAATCAGAGTCTCAGTCGGAGTTGGTTTGGCTTGTGGGCAATTTGTGAAATGAGATACTTTTGCCAGGCTTTGTCAGCGCTATAATTATAATTAATGTGATTGCAACAAATGACAGCAACAACGCGTACAACGACAACAACAACAATAAATAGAACCGCAATCAGATTTTGCTGGCAACGTTTCACAAAAAAAAAAATGGCGGCAACATTGTCATTAAAATTTATCTTTTATTATTTTAACAACAAAGTTGGTTGTTATTTGGGTGGTATAGTGTCGTGGGTGTGGTGCGGTGGCTCTTGTCTGTTTTTATAGCACTTGAATTAATTGCATTTCACATGCATTTTTCATGTGACAATTTTTTGTATTTTACATGAAAATTAATTGCGCCGCTTATTATTTTAAAATGTTGAGGCTTTCCGATAAATAAAAAGTATATAGTACGTAGATAAATATAGCCTATATAGTATATACGTGCAGTATGTATGCATATGTATTATAATGTACTGGGTGAATTATGAGAGCAACAAAGGTAACTGATATAACATTTTTCTGAGAGATCTTGAATTGTTCAACACGAAAAGATCTTGAAATATTTATATGTGTATATTTTGCAGGTTTTATAAAGATAAATGTACATACATGTACGCTCATTGTTGTAAATCAATACTTTTATGCAAGTTAACTATAATTATAATTTAATTATCATTAGTCTAGAGCGCTTTCTATTTGATTTTTCGAAAACAGCAATAAACTAAGAATGTATTAATTTATTAATATCTATTTATATTTGTATGTATATACGGACTAAAACACGAGATAGACTGAGAAAACTAGAAAGGGAACCAAGAAAATAAATCATGCATTTCATCATGCTTTTTGTCAATACCTAATTAAATAATTGGACAATTATAATTTACGAAACAAAAAATACAATTTTATAAAAATCGGTTGTAAATTGAAGTGTGCCACGCCTCTTTAAGGCACCTCGTGTGGTGCTTAACCCTTGATTACACACTGAAGCCGCAGCTAATAGAAACTAACAAAAAAGGCTAAAGAGAGAAAAAAGAGCTGAAAACACGCTAAACTAACACGCAACTGGCTCAATGGCTGCGTTACAAGCTGCTTAAAGCAGCTAATAAGCGCCCAGGCGAGATATATTGCCACGAAATATAGCTGCGATGCGATACGATACGATATTTATATATGAATGTATACGTGAGTAAAAAGAGTCAAGTCACAATTACGTGACGAGACGAGGGGAGGCGGCGACTCGGGCAGGCGACACCGGCTGGCGATAGTTTAATGACCAACAAACGCCTTCTCATTAAACGCTAAATTACACAGGCGCATGACACGAATTTCAGAGACATGTCCAACAACAACAATTGTTGCTAAATATTACACTGCAGCAACAACAACAGCTGTAGTAATAAGAGCAAGTGAATCGGTTGCATGCAACACTCAGCTGTGGCATTTGCATATACGAGAAATGTTGTCGAACAAACAAAGTCGAAGTCGAAGCTGAAGGCGAAGTCGATGTGGAAGAGGAAGTGGAAGTTGAGCTGGTCTCGGCGCAGGTCGAGGAGACTTTGTTAGCTGATTTCAAATAGAGCAGCGCCGGCACAGGTAAAGGGACGGATGTGCACGACTAGCAGTTACCCTAGACTTATTCCACATATGAAATATGACTTGTCTGTTCTTTTTATATATCTGCTACAAATAATATTACAAGCAAAGCTGTGGAAATTGACATTGAATATCGATTGTGTATATAATAATCCAATGTGCGACTGGTTGAAGCTCTGGACTAGAAACATAATAGATCAAAGCTAGCTGGGCAAGAGACTTAAATCATCAGACGATATAAAAAATAATTAATTAGTTATCGATAACTGAATTCTTCGATATCAAAAATAATTAATTAGTTATCGATAACTGGCTTCTCTCTCTCTCTCTCTCTCTCTCTCTCTCTCTCTCTCTCTCTCTCTCTCTCTCTCTCTATTTCTCTCTCCCATTACCTCATTCACTTGTTTACAGCAATCAACCCAAACTGCTAAACGTACTCAAACTATGCAGGGTACTCTAAAGCATTGGCCCCTCCGGGCTGTGGCTGTGGCTGGCAACCAGGAGGAGCAGGACAAGGCGTTGAATCCAAACGAACTAAAAACAAAATACAGAATCGGGCTAATAGATGCTTGACGTTTTGACGTTTTGCTGCGCCAGCACACAGCGCATTCAGGCTCTATCATTAGCCGGACAGGGGGGGAAGGGGCGTAGGGACCGCTCTCTATGGGCATGGCTGCGACAACATGCGATATGCTGATTTCTGTTTTGCATGTGCCACAACCAAGCCACGGCCTGGTTGACGTTGCTGCAACAAACGAAGCCGTCAACGTCAGCCAGCAACCTGCAAAGGTAATTGCCAAGAGGCAACAGCAACAGCAACAACAACAACAACGATTGAGGCAACAATTGCTGCACTGCGGCAGCTTGTAGTTAGCTATAGTAATATGCTAAATTAATTGGACAGTATGAAGTGCGTGATATTGGCTGCTAATTAAGCAAGTTATGCCCAGCTTAGTGGGCGCAAAGCACGCGCGCGTTTTCGCCGCGTTTTAAAACGCGCACAACACATGCAATGCAGTAGAGGGAAGCAATGTTAGTTGTGAGCCCGGCAACAACTAAACGACTATTGTATGTCAGAGCATTCCGATTGCTACAGATCGTGAGTCTCTGCGTTTTCCTCGCGTTTTAAAACGCGTGCGGGTTTTGGAATCTGCAAGCACTCAGGCAGGCAACTGCCTATAGTGCACATGAACCTGGTCAATTCAATTCAATTCAATATATGCTTTATTTCAAAACACATTAGATCATTCATATCATTCACATCGTTTGATATTGCCAAACCAACTCGCGTTTTCTGCGCGTTTTCTAACGCGCTCGTGTCATTCAATCAACTGGCAGTTAGGCAATCAAACAGGCAGCTGCAGCTACACCCAATTGGCCAGTTATATCATTAGATCACAATGGAAGCATAGAATTGCTATTGATATTAATCGATGTAACCAGTGAATTGAGCGTTTTCTTGGCGTTTTAAGACGCGCACTGCTCTGCCCTGCATTGCTGTGGCAGGCAGCTGCAGCCACACCCACTGCCACTCGCACTCGCACTCGCCCTTGCACTCGCATTCAAACAGATCAAAGAGCGAACATTTAGGAGTATTTCAATGGCATCAATTTCAATTGACCCTCGACCCCTGTGGCACTCAGGTAACACAGTAGCTGTTGGCTGGAGATGCAGCAGCAGGAGTTCCTAGAAGGATCCTGCTGCCGCAATATAAATTGCATATAATTATGCAAGGCGCAACACTTAGAGGCAGCGCAGCTCTTCACACCTCTCGCAGCGCTCGGTCAGGCCGTGTCCAATTCAAATGAAAGCCTTCGGGCAGCTCAGCCCATTAATGGCTGGCCAGGACGCCATTAGACTGATAGCATCGAGGTTCGCATGGCTCGCATGGCTGGCAGCATTTAGAGACGCAGCGAATTGGGATCCGCGTTTAACCATGACAACAGGTGCGGCACGTATGCAAAAGGATTGCGCTGCGCCGAAAGAAAAGGATAATCGATTCCCGGCGCCTGCAGCTGCGCCCTAATGCGTTCAAGATGATCAAACTGTTATGAGTGTGTGTGTGTGTGTGTGTGTGTGTGTGTGTGTGTGCCTTGGCTATTGCTTTTATAATCAAATTGTGTTGACCAATTTGTTTTAATTTGCCTGCCTGCGCATCCTTTCGCCGCCGCTGTTCCACCTGTGAAAGTGTGAACTGCTGAGGGGGGCGTGGCCAGGGCAACAGCTGGCGGGCGAAACCAAACTGAAGCTAACTGCCTACTGACACGACTCAAAACAAACAAGCGAAAAGAGACGAAAACGAAAAGGAGAAGAGAAAGAAAAATCAATGAAACTGCAGTCGAAATGGCAAATGCGACTTCGAATTGACTTTGCCGCAGGGGCCGACTGCCACAGCCATGGCTAATAAATGAAATGTTTTATTGCCCAGACAACAGACAACAACAACAATTACAACAACAGCTAAACAAATATGGCAGCCGCGTTAATTGGACGCCATTTTTTGTAGTCGCATTTCTGTTTCTGTTTCTGTTTCTGTTTCTCTGTTTGCTGGCGACACGCGCCACTGCACACTTGCAACAACAACAACAACAAGAACAGCAGCGGCAATGGCAACTGCAGCAGCAGCAACCACAACAACTGCAACTGTAACTGACAATTGCTGAAATGTTGATTACAACTGCCGCAGTAACAGCAACAGCAACAACAACAGCAACAACAGCAGCAGCTGTCGATGTTGCACCCAGCGAACGAGTCGAACGTAGCCCGCAACTGAAATCTAAGCCCATCATTTCCGCCTGATACTCACGCTGCACTGGGAGAAAAGCAGAGCTTCTCACATAGGTAAGAAAAATACAATTTTCAAATGTATTTCTGATTTAGGAAAGTCATCAATGGAGAGAATAAGAGAAATTAGGCAAAGAGCTCTAAAGCTTAAGAAATATTTAGGTGATAATAGTCATACGAATATAAATCATGAATGAATTTGTCTCGCGATTGTCAGAGGTGAGCTACATGAGATCGACGCCTTTATAATTGAGATTCAACTAGACGATACCTGACCAACAACTGGGTTGACAAAGAGCTCTACGTATATAGCAGCCACAAGAGAGGCATCAGAAATGAATTTGCAATCGATTGCTTCTTATTGATTGTAAGGCAATGTTAGCTAAACTTTAAGATCCTAATATCGAAGCAGACATACTCATACTCTGTCATTTGTTGAGCTGCTAATCTGAAGCTGACTTAAGCTCTAAATAAAGAACTTGTAAGTAAAGAGCTAAAAAAAACGTAGTTTAACTGCGTTTCTCTCAGTGCACTTCGAGTTCTGCCTTTGACTGCACTTAGTTTTAATAAGTGCTAATGAGTTGCACAATGAGCAAGGGCAGACAGAGAAAGGGCGAGGGAGAGAGAGGTAGCCCGCATTAAATGCTTGAGCACTTTGCATAAATGGCTCTGTGTGGTGGCTGCTTCCGCTGGCGTTGGCAACATTGTAGGCCAAAATGCTCGTTACCAAAGCCAAAAGTCAAAAACCAAAAGCCGCAGCCACTGACGTGGACTTCGTCAGGTCGTAAGAATTGCTGGCTGATGAAACCGCAAGAAGTGTCAGCCAGGCAGGGTCATAACTCAATACGTTTATGTTGCAGCAGTCAGTCAGTCAGTTCGTCAGTCCGTCAGACGGTCAATCGATCAGTCAACTATTCAATCAGTCCATCAGCCCATTGCTCGGTCGTATCTCTGCTCGTCTCATGGCTCAATTTTGTAGCTGTGTCTCATTAGTGGGGCAGCCAATTAATAAACAAAAATAAATAATTGCACAATTCATTTGGTAATTAGACATGGCTCATAAACTCGAATTAGCTAAAAGCCAAACAGTCAAGCAGCCAAAAGATGGCCAACAGATACGAGCTGGCCAAGTTCTAATGCCTGCGCCCAGAACCTCTCGCACGCATTCAAATCAAATGAAATTGGCTAGAAAGCAAAAGAGAAACAAATTGACTGTAACCACACACACACACACACACACACACACATAATATGTATGTCTCTCTCGCTCTTTCCCTCTCTCTCTCTCTGTTCCTCTCTGTGTGTGTATTATACGCGCATATAAACAATTCATTTGTCACACTAAATTTGTTTCAATTCATTTGCTCGAAATGACAAATAATGCGATATAATTACATTATGTTGGGCTGCTACCAGGGCACAGATAGCCGAAGGGGGGATAGTGGGGGCTTATTCAGCTGCTGTAAGCGCTCATTAGGCAGCCCTTGCCCGTAGATTTTTTAATGAGATTCTGGCTATTTACGTACGTTTTTCCACAAAAATTTGCCATTGTGTGCGTGTGTGTGTCCGGGTGTGTGTGAGTGTGTGTAATTATCATTTCCCTTCATCAACAGCAACGGTGCGTATGAGTGTTCTGCTGCCAGCGTCGCTGTCGCTGTTGCTGCCGCTGCTGCGCCGACGTCAACCACATTTACCGTTCCACTTCAATTACCACACAAGTTGCCATGGGCAGAGCGAGGGGCTGATGTAGTGGGGGCTTGAGGGGCACATGGGCGCAGTCTTCATTGACATCGCCTAATTTAAAGCAATCAGATGAAGAAAATCCAAAGACAAAGGCAAAAGTGAAGGCAGAGATATAAGTATAGGTAGAGACAGGCGCATCGTCCGGGCGGTCCCTGCAAAACTGGCGGCTATTAATGAGGCTTGACTGTAGTGATTTTACTTTTATATAGTTGCAGATCGTTGAGGTATGCAACTCACCACAGCAAATGAAAATATATTTAACAAAACTATAGTTATTACAATATGTTATACTATTACCCCTTGTTGAGAAGCAAAAACAAAAAAATTATATTCATAATTTTAATTTTTAGATGATTCAAATTTTATAGGTATCAAGCTACAATTTTTGAGTCTTTTGCGCTCCGTCTCTTTCTTTCCCTTTCTTTCTCACACTCAGACAGTGCGCACTCTATTGTTAATTTTGCAAACTAAAAATTCAACGACACTAATATTTTCCAACTTTCGTTGTGTTATTCGCTCATTATTGTCGTTAAATATAGATTAGTTATGTCTAATGCTACGATATAGCAAATACATAAACCACTACATTTACGCCATCTATCGGATACATAGAAAACCATCAAAGTAAGCACACTGCTTGGCAAACTGCTTTGCTGCACACTACTTGCTTTTTCACTGCTTATGCCGAAACGCGCCTAAATTTGAAATCACATTAAAATTTTATTTCGAAAAGGTTAAAGCAAAAGAAATAATCATGTATAATTATGTGCATAATTATTTATGGTTTTCATTGAAAATATATCTATTTGAACTCTATTGAAGAGATGGGAGAACAGATTTTGCTTACAGTTTCCCTTCCAATTTGTTAATATATTGTACATAGTATAAAAAATGCAAATATATGAACATAAACTCTATGCAAAAATAAATTCAACGATGCGAACATTTTTCAGCTTGGGTATTGCTGCTGCTGCTGCATAATCAATAATTTTTAATTTAACATCAATCGCACAATCGTTTCTGTTTCAGCCTAATGACTATTATTATATTTTCAGGCATTAACAGGCAATATGCCAACAACAACAGCAACAACAACGACACCAATAACAACAACAAAAAAGTCAATTCAATTTTAATGGAGTAGCAATAAAAACAGAAAAAGCGCAAAAAATTGATATAGTCGCAGCCATGCGGCAGGCAGCAGCTGCCCCCTGTCTCCATCGCCCCTTCCACACCACTAACGGAGCTCGGGGCAGGGAGGTTGAATAAATCCCCATCTATAGGTAAGCTGCAGCCGAAGCCCGTTCCAAGTGGAGCCATAATTTTGCAATTGAAATAAAATAATTTAAAATCGTTTTCATCAACAACAGCAGAAAAGACTTTTTCATCATAATGATGTTATTTAATGTGAATGATGCGATGATGATGTTGCCGTTGTTGATTGCTGCTGATGAAGCTCAGATGGATGGCCATTTGGAATTGATTCGCGTTGAATGCAAATGCAATAGCCATCATTTTCATAGCCAATTGCAAGCATTTGACCTCCTCTCTCTCCCTCTCTCTTTCTCTCTGTCTCGCTCTTCCTGTGTCTCTGACTGACTTTTGTTAATATGAAACGTGCTTGCCTGATGCGCCGTGTCCAATTATATAGTTCATTGTAGGGTATGCTAAATCGCGCACAGCAAACTTAACATTTGCTCGAATTAATCTTCTTATTTTTATTTTTATTTCCTTTGCGCATTCTCAGCTTAACTTAGCGCTGCGAGAATTCTCATACGCGCCGCAGTTTGGGGCTGGGTCTATCGCTTTGAACGTTTTAGCCGCTTTATCCGACTTGTGGTTAAATTGTTGGGCTAAAGCAAAAACCAATTTCAATTTCAAACAAAACGTTTTCAGCAAATTACGCAAACTTTTTACTCCCAACACGTTGAGTCGTCCACTCCAAAATGGCAGTTGAAAGAGCTCGTTATACCCTGTACACAGTGGTGGTAGGGTATGCCAGAAAGAGCAGTGGGGCTCTTTAAATGCATACTATATATCGTTTATGCATATCTAACGCTTTTTATACAGGCTCATCCAATTCTCTGAATATGGTTTATTGAGTAAGACCTTGAGCCATTTTATAAATATCTCTCAAAATAAAAATTAAACTTCTCCACAACTTTTCTCGTTTTCACGAAATCAGTAAAGAAAGATTAATTCCTTAATTTAATATACTTAGGTATATCTCTTAGAAGTTATTTGCAGTCTCTCTTTTGTATTACAGGGTATATGGTGGTCATTCTCTACCGCCTCGAGCACACGTTACACGTTCTCGCATCGGAAGTGCTTTTGCTGATTGTCAGTTGCTTAGCTTGCTTAAAGATCTGTTTTTCTCTTTCTCTTTCTCTCTCTCTCTTTGTCTGCCTCTCTCACTCTCTTTCTTTGTCCATCGATTCTGTGGAAGCAATCATCGTAAATGATTTATGCTCGTTCTAATGATCACAAGTAATACTACTCTCTTGCCATATGGCTTGAACTATAACCCACCCTCCCGCATACTGTATCTCTCTCTCTCTCCCTCTCTCTATCTTTCTCTCTCTCTCTTCATAACGCTCTCGCTGACAAATCGATTCCAAATTGTTGCAGTCTGTCGCTCAGCTTGTAATTAGTACTATAAACAATGACGCCCACCAATCAGCCTCGTCTCACTCTGCCTTCCTCCCGCTCCCACTCCCTCTCTCTCTCTCTCTCACGCTCTTTCTCATATCTTTTGATAAATTACCTAAAAACAATGTTTTCGATATGTTTTTAATGCTTTGTTTATGTGCACAGCCCACAATTGGCCGCATTATCAATCGATAATTTTTCCTTTTGTCAACACAATTTTGATCTATTCAATGGCCGAAAGACTTCTCCTAGAGATGAGCAGGCTGAGGCGAACAGTTGTCAGACACGCATGATCAGACGTGCATTAGAAAATAATTTGTCATTTTATAATTATGGGTGCAGGACGATAAATTGACAGAGCGCAAGTGTGCGGCAGCATAATTAATATAGATTCCTAATCAGGCAGTCGAATTGAGTCCTTTCAGCCTTTTCTGTTTGACTACCCCCGTCAGACTTTCGAGGTGTCCATTTGTCTGTCATAGCACATGCATAATGCAAGGCACTCCCATGTAATATTATACTATCGTTTGCTATCGTTTACCTTACTCCTCCTGCCCAGTTCCCAATACGAATGTCCCTGCTCTCGTGTCACGACACGTTTTCCGCTTTAGCTTATATGCCTATGCAGCACATCCGGTGTCGCCAGCTCACCTCTTCTTCTTCATCATCTTCTTCTTCATCGGGTTGTCACTGACTCTGATAAGTTCTTGAGTTGTCTGTCATATTGTGGCGACGCTTTGCTCGCATGGAAAGCGCCAGGCAATTATTATTATAAATCTCGCTCTTGAAGTGCTCGGCTATTGTGTGTGGGCCGCATCAGCCAAGAGATGGGCCTTAGACTTGGAGTTGGATTTCCACTTCCACTTCGACTTCGATTTGAATTTGAATTTGGTTATTTATGAGCTTTATGGCTGCTGCGCGCGTTGATTAATGTGTGACAGAGTATGAATATGAAAGACTTTAGCTGGCCATTTAAGAGCGACATCAATTAGCCGACGCATCGGCTGAGACCCAAATATAAATACATTAACACAAATCGCAGCCGCATGTGGAGCTGGGCCGTTGCTCTCCCCGTCGATCGATCGGTCGCTCTGTGGAGGTCTCCTCCAGGTGCCACGGCGCAGCGCTGGCGCTTATCGATGCTTGTAAATGTCTCAACTATTTGTTAAATGCTAAAGCGACATGCTCATAATGGAAATGACAACTTAACAGCAGTGGAGCGGGAGAGGCAGACGGCGCAGGAGAAGGCCATGCAGGGAGGGAGCTGAACGAAGAGACGACGGGTAGAGAAATGGAGACGCCAAATGACAACCAGCAGATGCAAGAAACGAAATGAGCAGCAGAGCTTGACGAAGTCCAAATACACTTGCAGAAATTGCGTGTAGAAATATGTCTTCCTTTCTTATGTATATCTACATATTTTGTTGACCCAAAATGACAAAACCACACGTCCCTCCCCTGTAGTCCACCTGCACAAATAAACAAATTGACATAATCTTGGCGTTGAGCACTCAAGTAAGCTCCACAGTCGTAAAAGGCTTTTCTGAGCTCTAGTCCGAATTTTGCTTCTTTAATGCCCGAAATCAGTATATTTGATTGGGCTTTATCATATTGTCATAACAATCCTATTTTGTTATACGCATAGCCATCGATATTCATAATCTACAGCTGTTTGGCTAGAAATGAATTCATCAACTCTTCATTATCAAATATGATAATAGTAAGGGGTAATAATAATAATAATAAATCATAATAATTCGGAAAAGAATAATTTGCTTATGGGTTCTGGGAAAAGAGCGGAGATGATGTGAGAGAATGTTTGGGCTACAATTAGTTTTCATAGAAATTGCAAATAACTGGGCGCACATACTGCAATTCATCAGACAGAAAGAGAGAGAGAGAGAGAGAGAAAGAGATAAGTTTGTCATACTTCAGAACATATTGAAAATACCAGCTCTTTGTTAGAGTGTGAGAACAAAAGCTATGGCAGAGCACGGTTAAAAGGCTCACTGAAGTCCAAATTGCCTCCTACCCTTCATTGTACCACACACCTTCCCCTCCAACCCCTCCATCAAACAGATATCATCGTAGCTGACGCCGCTTCGATGATAACTGTATTGGCGAGTGTCATTAACATTTTGATTGGTTTGCCAGACGATGCGAGCGAAGGCGAATGAAACAGGCAACAGGACGAGCGAGACAGAGACACAGAGAGAAAAAGAGACAGAGCTGGCGCTTCGCATTATCGTCGCAGAAGGCATGCACATCATTTGTTAAATAAAGTAGAGTCAAAGCGGAATTGAAACACTCTCTTTTCCTCAGCCAATACACACATACATATGTATGAGTATGTGTATATCTATATCCATTTGACTCTGCTTAGCAGTCGCTGCTTGTGCGAGGCAATTAATCAAGGCGACGTTTTTGTTTTCGTTTTCGTTTTTTTTGGTTCTGCTTTGTTTTGCATGCAAAATGAAAACACCTTTTTAGTAGCAGCAAGAGCAACAAGCAGAGCAACAGCAACAACCACTTGAACAACATCGTCAATCAGGCCAGAGTTGACAAGAGCAGCCAGCAGAGGGGGCGGAGGGGCGATGGGGAGATGGGCGAGAGGCGACAGACGTGGCGCACATGGGGCGTATGCGTGATTCGTAATTCGTTAGTTCGTTATTTTGTCATTTTGTTATTGGCGATTCGTCGTGTGGCGCTTTGCGTTTATTTTTAAAGTTGTTTCGTTGCTGGTGGTGCGGTGGTGCGACGGTGCAAGCGAAATTAAAAAGCGTCAATTTGTCACACGTGGCCAGGTCAGCTCAGCATCCCATCCTCGGCCGGAGTCGAGGCCTCGTCATCGCTTGTGGCTGAGTGTTTAATTAGACGGCAGCTGGCAAGCCATTTCAGGCCACACTTGCACCACTTCCTTCCAACACACACTCACACTCACACACACACCAACACACAAGCAGTTGGCACAGTTTTGTGTGTGCTCGAGTTATTAACTGCGCTCGCAATCCATTAGCTGAGCAATTGGACAACAATATATACAAACTGCGAGTGGGTGTAATGGCAATGCACCACTGATAGCTGCGTCCCCTTCCTCTACTCCCCCTCCACTCTGTTGAGGGCATAGACACTGCCTTGAGATTGTCACTTATTTGGTCTCTTAATGGTTCTTTATGTGCTTCCAAGCGGCGCACATAAATCCATTTCAAATGCTCAAGCCGAATGCTGATATGAACGATCAGCGAAGTGTTCAGATATGCAAATATGTATACAAATGCACATATATATAAATGTAGATGTATAATAGATAGATAATGAGGGAGAGAGAATGAGATAAAGCGAGAGGGAAAGAAGAATAACGAGAGAGAGACAGAGACAGAGAGGGAGTAGAATCGATATTATATTATGATAAGAGAGCGTGAGAATTAGAGGGAGAGAGAGAATGTGTAAACCAATATTAAATTGTGTCAGCATAGTGCGTCTAAAACTAGAGATTCCTTTTTTAGTTTTACTATATACTTTATAAGGGATCTTGACAAGAGCGTATTACATACAACGTAGTATAGTTGATCTTGATGTCATTATTAGTCTATACTCGTATAAATTGTAACATATATGAGCAATATTGCCCCCACTAGGCATCGGCGCAAGCAACGAGGAACATCGTATTATTGCCAAAAACGCTTGCCAGTCCATCTGGGCAGATTATACAAGTGTAAACAATATTCAGCAGGAGAATTAGTCGAGTCATGCCGCATTCAGAGTTTTGAGGGTGATTCCTACGACTAAAAAACTATAACGAAAACCACCTCATGCTTACAAGTACAAAATGAAATTATCGGACCAAATCACGTTGTTGAAAGGTCTAAAGAAACTGACTGCATGATACTCGTGCACGGCTAATAATAGCCGAATTCAGCTATGCTGATATTTACGGATATTTATATGCCCCAAATGGACTCACTCTGTACTCCGATAAAAGCTATATTCGCCAAATCTTTGGGAAAGGGCGAGAGAAGAACAGAGAGTGAGAGAAAGAGAGAGAGAGAGAGAGAGAGAGAGGAACAAATAGCGTCAATATACTCTATTTTCAAAAGGCGAGCGAGTATTCATTTTTGAGTGATAGAAGGCAATGGGGCGGGAGGTCTGCGCTCTGCAAACAGCTGATTAGGCTACACTCTGATAAGGTATCAAGATGCTCCTTATCTGGCCAACTGACCTGCGAATAGTATTTATAATTGAGCATAAGCAAGCAGCCAGCAATCGAGCTACGGCTGTCGCAATGCTCACTACGTTGGCTCTACTTGCTCTAATAGCCTTGCTGGGCTACGGGTTTCTCACCTGGAACTACGGCTACTGGCGCAAGCGCAAGGTGCCCGGGCCGAAGCCAGCCATACTCACTGGCAACTATCCCAATCTGTTCACAATGAAGCAGCACTCCACATGCGATCTGAATGAGATCTACAAGTAACGCCAGACTCTCTTTTGTGTGCTCGACTTCAATCTAAATAATTCTCTTCTCCTTTCGGCAGCAAGTACAAGCAGCAATACGATGCAGTTGGCATCTATATGTCCCGGATGCCTCAACTGCTGATTGTCAATCCGGAGCTGGCGCATCGCGTATTCGTGTCGAACTTCAAGCACTTCCACGACAACGAGATGGCCACCATGATGGACGAGAAGTCCGACTTCTTAATCGCCAACAACATGTTCACGATGACGGGCGACGCGTGGAAGCAACGTCGCGCTGACGTAACCCCCGGTCTAACCATAAGTCGGGTAAGCTCTAAGAGACACCTATGCGAGTGGGAGTACAGGAGTGAATTGATATGATTTTGAAATGAGCTATGGTATACTGACTGCTATATATGTAGTATATACATTTTACTACTCATACACCCTTCGTACACTATCGGATGGTGGATGTATTTTAAAGGAAATGGAAACTAAAGAAAAAATCCAGTTTATAGAAATGTGTCAACTCTCTCTCACTCTCTCTCTCTCTCTCTCTCTCTCTCTCTCTATATATATATATATATATATATATATATATATATATATATATATATATATATATATATATATATATAGAGAGAGAGAGAGAGAGAGAGAGAGAGATATATATATATATATATATATATATCTTTTTGTCTCTTTATATATATTACACATTGATAATCATTTGCAGATCAAATCGGCTTATCCAGTGACAATGAAAGTGTGCAAGAAAATGAACGAATTCATACACAAGCAAATACGCATTGCCCCTAAAGATGGTGTAAATGGCAAGGATGTGAGTAGACTAAACCTATATATATGTATATGCCATAGAGCACATATCAAAGAGTCATCTCTCTCTATCTCAACCACCAGCTCTCCCTCTGCTTTACCTCGGAAATGGTCACGGATTGCGTCCTGGGCCTGAGCGCTCAGAGTTTCACCGATCGTCCCACGCCTGTGATGGCCAACATCAAGGCCCTATTCGAGCAGCCCTTGTACATTTCCCTTAGCTTTGCCGTAATGGCCCTGCTACCCTCGCTGCGACGCGTCAAGAAGTGGCGCTTCATACCCAAAGATGTGGAGCGCTTCTTTGTTGACTTCATGGTGGCGGCAATCAAGGAGCGCAATAGCCAAGTCGCAGCAGGCCAGCTCTCGAGTCGAATGGACTTCCTGGACTACATTCAGCAGCTGGCCAAGAGGAAGAACCTAAGCACTCGCCAGGTGACGGCCTGCTCGATGACTTTCCTGCTGGATGGCTTTGAGACGACGGCCACGATCTTGGCCCACACGTTGCTGCTGCTAGGTCGCGATGCCAGGGTGCAGCAGCGCCTAAGAGATGAAGTGAGGGAACATCTCAACGATGAGGGCTCTATCGATTTTGATAAGCTGGTCGAGCTGCCCTACCTGAATGCCTGCGTGCATGGTGAATATACATGAGAATGAAAATATTTGAGGTCTTACAATAAGTTCCGATCTGGCTTGCAGAATGCATTCGCCTCTTTCCGCCACTTGCTGTATCCAACAAGGTGTGCACCGAGTCCATTGAGCTGCCCAATAAGAACGGGCCCAGCTTCAAGGTGGAAAAGGGCACCATTGTCGTTGTACCTCACGTCTGCTACATGCTCGATGAGGATATCTTTCCCAATGCCAAAGAGTTTCAGCCGGAGCGCTTCGAGGACCCCAGTGTCATCAAGGCATACCGCGATCAAGGCGCATTCATGGGCTTCGGCGATGGTCCACGCATCTGCGTTGGTGAGTAGAGCGAGCCCCTTAAGAGTTAATCCCAAACTAAATGTCCTTTGGGTCCTCTAGGCATGCGCTTCGCCCTCACTCAGATTAAGGCGGCACTTGTCGAGATCATCGTCAACTTTGATGTCAGCGTCAATCCAAAGACTCGCAAGGACAATATGTTCCAGCCAGCGGGCCTTGTAACGACTCTCGACGGAGGTATTTGGCTGGACTTTGCTGCGCGATCCTAAACCCTAAAGGGTAACCACAGCATTGTCGCCTGAAGAAGTTTGCTAAGCAAACACATGGAAGCTTATCAATTTGTCATTTCTGTATAACTTAGTCTCAGTCTCAAATATAAATGATTTCTTAAGTGAGTACTGACTTCCCAATACTCTGCCAATGGTCGAGTTCTGTGTGAGTTACTTTGCTTGGCACTTTCAGCTTTGTACAGGGTATACATCAAGCCAAGGAGATCAAGTGATGTCAGATCAAGGCGTGTGCTAAACGATTAGCCATCAAATTAATCTGTAATCAAAAGAGAATTTCAATTAATTTTATGATTGCCATTAAATTTTTGATGTGCTTTAGTGCCTGACCTTGACTATGCTCTGTAGCCTATTCTTAGTAGGCCCTGATATAGATAGTGTGTAATCTGAAGCAGATGCTCTTCAATTTAATGACAATTTGAAGAGAGTATATTAGCTTTTTTCGTTATGCAATGCTGAAGGCCTCATTTTCAGATAGACTCGTAAATCATTCAAGACGTTCAAGCGTGGCATATTAGCGAATGTCGATTTCTCAACAAATGAACAAATAATATAAAGTAACTAGTCAAAGAGCAAACCATTTCATTAATTTGTCCTTGAAGTAGTACTAACAGTTGTTATTGCAAGAGAGAGTGGTACAGTTAAAGAGAGAAAGAGATAGAGAGAGTGTGTGTGAGAGAGAAAGAGAGAGTGAGAGAGTTTGTTCTGGGCCAGAATTAGGGATTCAGTTGCTGCAGCGGCGCCAGCTACACATGTCCATCAGCTGAAGGCAGTTGCTAGCTGAGTCTGAGTCGGAGTCTGAGTCTGAGTCTGTCCCCAGTGCTGGCTGTGAGTGCTTTTGCCCTGAATTTTGTAGCAGTTGCAACAGCTACTGCTAAGCTGCCAGAGGGCACTTGGAATTAATGAACAGCGGCAATACATATACACACACACATATATATAGACATTTTTTAATTTCAGCTAAAATGCATTTGGGCATGATGAACGAGACAAGTCGGCTAGAGCAGCAGATCCCTAGTCGGAGGATTTTTTAATTGTTTTGGGAAATGGGAGGCCAGAAAACTGGAAAATATTCATTTGTAATGCGGAAATTCTTCGGCTCTGTTGAAAAATGACTGCGTTGCACAGTGTAATGTGAAAATGATGACAAAACGTGCAAAAGTGTAAGAGCGTAAAAGTCATTTATAATATTTCGCATCATCATCAATTCTGACAAATTTTTTATAGTGCCTAAATGCAAATGCGAGCGGAGAAGCAAGCAGAGAACGAGCTCAACAAATGCCTAAAAAAAAAAAAAAAAAAAACAACATTTTAATTAGCATTTAAAATGCGTATTAAGCAAAAAGCTTTTAACAATAACAAAACAAACAAAAACAAAAGCCAATCGATGCATCAAAATATGAGTGGAGCACCCCCTGCTCCTGCCGCAGGCCCCCACCACGTGCCCCGCTGCAATGCTTGAGGCCTCGCTCGTTCATTAACAAGCGCGTCAAACTGATAAGAGACAGGCCGGGGCGAGCGCACAGGAGCGGCTGAGGGCCGGCCAGAGGGGCCAGGGCAAGGGCAGGGCGCCAGGTAAAAAACAGGTCACAATGCTAATTGATTGCAGCGAGGTTTTGTTTTTCTGCTGTGCTGCGCTGAGCTGCGCTGCCGCAACGTGGGCTATAAAATTATTGAAGACGGAGACACGCATTTCTCGTCTCGATAAGCCAGCGCATGACTCACGGCTCTGGCCCAGGTAGAAAGGTGAGCTCGCCCAGCAATGACCCGAGCCGGAGCAGCATCTAATGCAGCCTTGCAGATTAAGCAATTAACTCGGCTAGTTGAGATAACGGCACGAGCTGAACACTCAAAGAGGTGTAAGTTCTATATAAATGATATTCAATACATTTGGAATATGTATATAGAAATATTTATAGCTGTGTATATATATATAATTTATATATATAGACATATAAACTTATCTGAGCGATTATAATGCATTTTGTTTGAGCTGACATTGGCCATGCCACTTGAAGTGATGAGGGCGACTAGGAGATACTCTATAGAAAGCGTGTTTAGATTAGATAATCGATGATGAGCGATGATAGAGATAGGATATCTAGGGAGTTGCATTCCTCATAGACAATTCCATACCAAATACAAAGTTTCTACTTAAGTCAAATCTTTCCACTGCTCAATCTTATCAATTATATCTTCCAGTCAAGATACCCCACTTTTACACAGTCTCGCCGTTTACAGGGTATGCAAAACGTGTCGTGAGCTCGTTTTGAAAACATATTTCAACAAATACCTGTCACAGAGCATCATTTTTTATGAACGTTTCTCTGCATTCGTTATTTTTTATTCACTTTTAATGTTATAATTTACTTTCCAAATATTTAACGTAAATATTTGCGCCTTTGTCTTGGGCCCGGTTTATGGGGGCGTAAGTCTTTCAGCAGAGAACACTCAAATGAATGGATGCTACAGATCTGGTATTTTTACGAGCAAACTCTGATTTAATTAGTTTTATGTCTCCAGCGACTGGAAAGCCCCTCCGCAACACGAGCAGCACAAACAGGGCCCCAGCAAAGCTGTTATACAAATTAGTTAAATGTGCCAAAAGAAAGAGCGATTTGAATTTGTATTTATGAGCGAGACCAAATGCCCAAAAAGGCAGAGTTTTAAATGCCTAATTTATGAGACACAAAACTCATATCAAACACGACTAAATTGCTTATTCAGTTTCTCTCTCTCTCTACCTCTCCCTCTCCCTCTCTTTCTAGCTCTCTGGGTGCAATAAAAATCATGGCTACCACTGCACAAAGCTCTCTAAGTAGGCTCCATAAATATTGCAGCTAATCGCACGCACCCGGAGCGAGCACACAGCGCAAATGGTTTGCAATCATACGAAAATTGCCTACAAATGAACTGCTTAACGGCGTGTCGCACATTCGGAGAGCACCCCGAACGCGAGCCCAACCCCAACCCCAGCGCCAGACGCCATCAGGCCATAACAACCCCATTGTATTCCATTTAACCCGGCACAAAAACTGTGCCAAAGCACCTATCACACGTTTACTCTTATAGACCACGAAATGCCCTATAGAATTTTCCAACTTTTGCCGTTAGCTTTTCCACTGACTTATCTCTAGGCTTAATTGAATTTGGTCATCAATGGGGTAGTATTTTATAGAAATGTAATCAGTCGGTTAGTCAATCATTCAGTAGTTCAATCAGTCCAACAAACTCGGTTTTTACTACTCTTTACTTGCATTCAGTGATTCCAATTAATTGACACAGCAGAGTAAATTTTTGTTTTGCGATGCAAACCTCCTTCTGCATATGTGCATTACAGGGTATTGCGAAACAATCGCTGGCTGAAATTGCGCGAGTGGCATATTTAATTTATAAAACGACCAAAAATGGCGAAGCATAAAAATTGTCGACCGGCATATGCTGAAGGCGCCGAAGGACGAAAGAGCATGGGGGAGCAGAGGAAGAGGAAGAGGAAGAGCAGCTTAGGGGGGCGCCACAAAATGCGAAAATGCGTGGCAAAAAATTGGATACTTATTAAAAATGCCCATATACCATGCAATATGCATGCGCAGAGGCTCGCATGTGCTCCCCAAAATTGTGTGGCTACATAAAAATCAGTGAATAAGAGTGGGTGGAAGATGGGGGGAGGGAGAGTGGGTAGAGAGGAAGAGTGAATAGAGAGTGGGTGCGAAATTAATTAGGAACACTCTCGTATGCCACGATTATTATGCTCAGGAAATGGAATGGCCATTACGGAAGACATGACTGTGGTGGGTAATATACTGGCATTCCATACCCCAGACCCTTTAAAAAGTATATTCTGATTGGCACTATATGATATATGTATATATGGGAGTCCATAACTAAAGAGGTACTTCAGTATTTTTAGTCAGAGCAACTACTACTCTGAAGCATTAAGATTGTCTTGTGTGTCTAGAATAGTACTTAATACCTGAAAATCCAATGGTAATTGTGCGTTTCGGTATAAATAACATATAAAGTCATATATTATCTCAGATATATTTAATCTTAATGAACAAACTGTCAGCTCTAATATCGCAGTACTACAAAATTACGAATTCCCCGACAGCCTTACTATAAGATTCAAGCTGGCTAGAGACGGTTCACATTCCATGCTAATCTCAGCTGCTAAGCGCAGTATCCTTTCTCCCTTAGCTCAAATCAGTGCAATCGATGCTCAACAAGTCAACCGCTCGCCACAACAAGAAACAACCAAAACCCCCACACGCACATAGAAAGCAACAGAGTTAAGATAGAGATAGAGACAGAGATTGAGAGAGCGAGAGAGGCACAGACACATGATTAAATAATTAATGTGCTAATTTATCGCTTAGCAAATTGTGTGGTCAATTCACTAACAAAATCTCGCATAGACCCGAACAAGCAGTTGGCCCCACCCAAACCGAAATCGAAGACCAACTCCAAGTCGAACTCAAAGTCCACGTCTAAGTGCGGACAGGCCAAAAGAACTTTGAAAGCAAACGCCAGGGGAGTGCGGCAAGTCGCCAGGAAACACAAGAAAGCGTCTTACGTGTTGAGGGAAATCACACAAATGGCAAAGGCAGCCCCAGCGAGATAGAGTGAAAGCTGTGAACGGCTTCCAAATACTCTACTCTCAATTGCATGGAAACGAGGTATTGAACATGTAGACATTCGACCGTATAGAAGCTAGAGACTTAACATCAGAGATTTTATTTACTCTAGTAAGCCCTTATCATATAGAGGCTTTGAAAAACCGGAGGGAATCTTTATCAACCAAAGTTTGGGAGCTGGAATTTCATAGTTCTTCTATAGTCTTTATAAACTTTACATATATATGTTATATCCTCATACTATATATGCACTCTATACTTTATGTGCTTCACATATATATTCCATACATTCTATACTTTACATGTTCTCTCTCTGTCTATCTCTCTCTCTCTCTCTCTCTCTCACACTATCTACTTCTTCAGTTTTATTCAGTGGGTATGACGACAGTATGGATATACACTTGGTATAAGTCTTTCTCTCCAACTCTCTCTCTCTCTCTCTCCTGTTGCTATTGCTATCTCTCTCTCACACACACACTGAAAACAATTTGTGGGCATTTGAAAGACATTCGCATAAACCTTAAGAAGCCAACAAAAAGTGTCACCAATAATAGCGCTCCGCTGGCCGCACATAAAGTTCGCGCTGCGACATACTGAGACAGCGCCATAATCAGTATTGGCAATTGAAGTGACATTTGTGCCGTGGCACGCCCCTTGCCCACAACACTCACTCGCACACACAGTGATTGCCTGGTTGCCATTTGTATATGAGGCAAATAAAAATGCATATGAAATGAAGCTGCAGCAAAGGCATTGGATGCTTAGCAGCTTGAGGAAGGGGAAAGGGGAAAGGGGATGGGGCATGGGGATTTGATGAGTGAGTGGGAGTGTGAGTGAGCATGGGAGTGGGAGTAGGGGTGGTCCATTTGAAGGCACTTGCGCAGAACTTGACTGCTGAATATTCCATGAAGTTGCCAATAAAGTCAAGTGGCAAAAGTCCTGCACATGGAAGCCGAGCAGCAAAGGCAATGCGAAGTAGTTGCTGCTGCCGCGCTGCTGCTGCTGCTGCTGTTGTTGACTGCAGTAAGCTGCTGCATACTAATTTTGCCAGCAATGGCAGCAACCACCCTCCATCCCCCATCCCCTGTTCTGTTCTGTTTCTGCATTGTGGTGGCATCTCTTGGCCTTATTTTGTATTCATACCAAGCACCAATTTCATGCTGTTGCTGTTGTTGTTGTTGTTGTTGCTGCTGCTGCTGCTACCTGCTATTAACTGAAATACAAGTAAAAATGCAATAAAAATGTGGCCCGCCTCTCATTTTGCATTAAAATTGCATTGCAATTGCCCAAGTCGAGACCATTTGGCCCATTGTTGTTGCTGTTGTTGTGGCTGTTGTTGTTGCTGTGGCTGTTGCTGTTTTATTATGGCAATTGTTGCTCATTGTTGTTGTTGTTGTTGCTGCTGTTCAAATGAAATCCAATTAGTTGGCTTACACGGCCTACGAGCCACGTCGATGGCGATGCGTCGTGACTTTCAGCAAAGCGTCCTTTTGCGTCCCATTGTGTGTGCTTGTGTGTGAGTGTGCGTGTGAGTCTGTATAAGTGCGACTATGCATTTGCCTATAAGAGAATGCACAGCAAGAAAAACAATGTAAGGAAACGAATATAAAGCAACAGTGTTTAACAAAGGAAATTGACATAGAATCATATACAAAGTTGATTTGGAATTCTATATTTAAATATATAAAAATACAATTATTATATTTATAAATTGATTTTATGGAATTTCAGACGAACAAGTTGTGTGTGTGTGAGTGTGCATGTATGTGTGCCTGCTTTTGTGCAGGTAAATGATTTTCTCAGAGTTCAGGTATCTCCCCACTAGATTATTCTTAATTTAATTTACTATCTATAATTCAACTTTTATATATATTTAAATATTTTTAAGTTTATTGCTCAATTGGAATATATAAATATATATATAACAGAAAATTCATTTAAATTGTTCTTCGCAGTTCAATGTTCGTTCAGTGTAGAATGCGAGTTGCTGCGATTTGAATTAAATATGCAGTAATTGTTCGCTTCATTGTTGGCCAAGATTTGGCTGTAGCTGTTGGCTGTTGGCTGTTGCCAAAAAAAAAAAATGTTGCTTTAAGTGCAAAACTGAATTTCTTTGATTAATTTACCTTTTTTTCTTTGTTAAACGAGCACGAGGAAAAACTTGGAATTGGAGTTAGAAGAAAATGACTAATACTCCATCTCTCTTTCTCTCTGTCTCTCTCTCTCTCTGTCTTCGTGGCATGTGCGTACATGGCACATGCCAACATATCAAAAATAGCTACATAGCTATCCATTTGCAATTGCAGAATCAAGACGCGGCGGCATTCCTGACAGCCTGCTAGCCAGGTAGCCAGGTAGCTAGCCTTCCAGTTTGCCACCTGAGTTGGAGCCACGCTCAAGGCCAAGAAACTCTCCAATAAAACTGTCAATTAACCTTTAAGTGAACTTGGAACGCAGCAAAAGATGCTGAAAACGAAATAATTTCCATTTGCATAGGCACCAAGTGGGCGTCGAGCGGGGATGGGGACGCGCGGGAGGCGGTGGGTGAGTGGGGCATATCTTATCGTTGGCTGCCAGAATGCCAGGTGAGCGATAGCAGCGGAACATTTTGCGCTCGCTGCTAATAGAGATCTCGCGCAGCGGCTGTCAATAGCTTAAGCCCGGGGCAGGCATTAGGAAAAGCCGCTGCGAAAAGTGGACCACACTCTGAGAGCTGTAGCGCGCCCCACCCCCTCTGGCCGGCACGCCTCCCCTGCTTTGTGGAGTTTGAAGCTGACAAAACGCTGCTATTTCCAATTGTGCTATTAATCTGCCACATTTGCACTTCTCCGTGCTTTGGCCTGCTCGCACAGGAACGAGATGGCGGAACGCTTCGCCTCGCTTCGCATCGCTAAGCCGAAAATAGAAGCAATCAAAATGAAAATACATTCTCTTCGTGCTTTCGTCTCCGTGCGTAATAAAAACCCCAAAAGCAAAACGTTTTCCATTTAAAATGTCGTCGCAAATGCAAAAGCAGCTCCCCGACCCCGTCCCTCTCCCTCTCCCTCTCACACTCACTCCCACTGGCAAGCAAGCGCTAACTGTAACTGTTCGACTAACTGCGCCGCAGCGACCAATCAGAGGCCGGCAGTGTCACGCCCACTGCGCCAATTGCTGCACGGCTGCCGGCCAGTGCTGCCAAGCGACGCGCAGACCCAGACCGGTTTGTCCACCTCAGCACAGGCGAGCGCGCCGGCGCAGCGAGCGAGAGAGCGAGCCGAGCGAGCGAGAGGCAAACACGCGCGAGGCGGAGCCACGGCAGAGCAACCACCACAGGCGTAGGCAAGTGCGCGGGGGAGGGTAGGCGTGCGTTTATTATGGTAGGTTAGGTTCAAACAAGGTGGCAAACAGGCTCGTTAAAGCTAACCAAACAGGAGGGAAGCAGCCGCGGCGACTACGGCGACTGCGACGACGACGGCGACAGCGCTGCCGGCGTCAGCGGAACTGGTTTTGCGTGCTCGCTAAGCCACTTAACGAGCAGCGACTGAGGCAGCGACCGAGACAACGACTGCGGCAGCGACACAGTCCGTCGGCATATTTTTGGTTGCATTTATGAAAAGCGTTCACGCCCGCCAGCACGCGCCCGCTAGCAGCACGGAGTTTTTTCGGTCACTCATCGATCTCGATCTCAAATCTGAGCCCAGTTCCATTTGTCGAGCCGGTTAACGGTTAACGAAATCGCGTCGCGGCCTCGTTTCATTAAAGCCAAAGCCAAAGTGTGAAGCCAATCGAAGCGCCGTCAACTGTGCAGTGAGTGAGGCAAAAGAAATACTCGATTCATAAGTAGATCCCGATATATACGTATATGCATATATCTGAATAATCAAAAATAGAAAAAACAAAAGTGTTGTTCAAATTGGCGCCTCACATAAGCCTAACAGCTCTCAACATGTCCAGTCACGAGGAGGATGAACACGAGCACGAGCACGAGCACGAGCACGAGCACGGCGAAGATGTTGAGGAGCAGGAAATACACGTTGATGTCGACTCCGATTCACGAATGTCCTGCGGCAGCGGCTCAGACGTCGACATGGACAATGGCAGCTGCTACGACGAATCGGAAACTCCGCTCAGGTAAACTATTAATCAGGTGTCAATACAATTGTACAAAGATATGAATAGCCCCATAGATATACACAAGATTTTGGTGTCAAACAGATCTTTTCATGTTTTTATGTCTACTTAAAACAAATTTAATTGGGCTTAGTTATTGTATTGAGAACTTCTCATAATCATACTCTGTTAACAAGGGGGTAGGGCATATTTGTACATATAATTTGATCTGCCATGCTTGTAAACATTTTGTATTCTCACAGTTGCTGTTATAATTTGATAAAAAAAAATTTAAGACTCAAACTTCGCTTAACTTTTAGCTCTTTAATTATTCACAAACTCTTCAGCTCCAATAGTAAACATCTCTATTGATTTCGATTCGATTAGATCAAGTCTCCATTCCTTATTTATCTATTATCCAGTCTGCCTCAAACTTCTCTCTCTCTGTCTCTCTCTTTCTCTTTCTAACCCCATCTCACTCTTCCTCTTTCTATTTATCTTGATCATTCTTTCTGTCTCAAGATCAGTCTGATTCTCTCTCTCTCTCTCTCTCTCTCTCTCTCTCTCTCTCTCCCACTCTCACCCTCTTTCAGTCTCATTTCAAATCTCATCCCTCTACTTAAACAGAGTATTAGGCAGTCAGGAACGACACTTGAAACTTATCTTAATCATTAGATGAGTCCATAAAATGAATATATTCAAATGACGTTCGCATTGTCTGACTACACAAAGTCCCATTCTGGGCGCATTTGAATAGCTAACAAGCTGATCCAATAAACGCTTTCATTCACAATCGAATCGAATCGAATCGCATTGAAACGAGCTCTCGACTCGCTCCAATTTGGGTTTGGCGTGAACAAAGCTCTTAAACGCTAATAAATAGCCGCAGCAGACGCCAAGAAAACTTCCTGAATTTACAAAGGCGCCTAGAGAGAGAAAGAGAGAGAGAGAGGGAATTATAGGGTATGACAGAGCTGGGCATGGCCGACTCTGCCGACGATAAAAAGGCACATTAGTAAGGCGCCAAAAACGCGCAGCGATAACAGCTCCCCAAATGGGCGCCAAACGAGTTCGAGCAACACAAAGACCAGGCCCCAGTCGGGGGGCCCTGCGCATCACATGGGATTAACATTTTAATAGAGAATGCTCCATAAAGCGAAGCTGAAAACACATAAAGCGAAGCGAATGTGAGCCGCGAGTCGCGAGACAAAAGAAGAAAGCTCATAAAATAGTTGTTGCGCTGACTTATGGACGTTGAGGCTGATGCTTTTTGTCAAGTGTAGATCGGACTGGCGATTTATAGAATTCGAATCAAATGCCATTTGCATAATTACTTAATTTGCCAAGATTCATGCGAAATATTACGCATACGCAGCATATACGCTGACGAAGGCGAAGGCTGAGCGCGAGACGAAAACATGATTTCTGCGTATTTCCAGCCAATACTTTAGGCCTTATCTGCAACACAGTCAAGAGCCAAGAGCCAGCAGCCAACATCGAGCAGCAGCAGCAATAACTACTGAAATACACTTGGAGAAAAATTGTCGTACTCAACTCGATTGTGATGAAATAATAATTAGATTCGATCTGAGCTTATTTAATTAAATAACTTTTAATTTAAATGCAAATATATTTTGGAAATATAATAATGACATAAACAATAAAATATGTGTTGCTATTCAAACTACAATTTATATATCAATATCCCACAATAGTATTTCTTATGCTTATTTCTATGATATTTATTAAATTTTGTATCTTGTCAAAATTATTTTTAATCTAAATGTAAAGTTGCATGAGAATCTTTTCCGAGTGAAGCTGCATTCTGATTACAGATTATTACTGGGATAGCAACACCAATGTAAGAATAAGAGTTTGAGAAGAACATTGATCTGCATACCTTAGAAATTAACAGTAGTTTAAGGAGTCCAGCCATTTGAAGCTGTTACGTTGAATTCAATCATTAAACTCTATTTAAATTGATGAATGTTCTGTTAATTACATTCATAAAACATTTCAAAATTTTAAACTTGTTTTCTGCCATTTGTTTGTCTTCAGTTTGCGTAATAAACCCATTAGTTTTCTTTAAGTGTATGCCATATGCGTGGGCAAATGTTTTCAGATTTTAGTTTGCAACATTTTAGCCATAATTAGTTCTATCTGTCTCCGTCTCACTCTCTCTGTCTCGCTCTTATCTAGTGACACTTTTAATATTAATGAGAGCAACAACAATAATAATAACTTGTATTTCACTCATTCTCTCTCTCTCTCTCTCTCTCTCCCCTGTCTCTTTCCTTTAGCGAATCACTACAATCGGAGCAGACGCGCTCCTCATCCAGCGAAAATCTGCCCTTCAGTATATCGCGCCTGCTCTCGAAACCCTTTGAAACCAACAACAACAACAACAATAACAGCATCAACAGCAGCAGCCAACACAACAACAACAACAGCAGTAGCAACAACAACAACAACAGCAATTTGGATAGAAATATTGAAGAGAAAGAGCTGCAGGCAGATGAACACGATTTGGCCGCCTATAAATTGGCCAGCAGCATTGCCAATTCGACTTATGGCAGCGCCGCAGCGCTTTACTCGTATCCGCATCTTTATCCGTCGGCAGCGGCAGCGGCTGCCGGTCATGTGCTACGTGTGCCGCCGCAGCGCACGCCGCTCACCTGGGCGCTGCCGCCGTTGCACCATGCGGCGCTCGCCCATCAGGCGGTCAAGGATCGGCTGGCAGGTGAGTGAAGCTCACGGTTAAAAGTGAGGTAGCCCCCAAATAACAAGCAACAGCTACTGTTACGATGTACATGCGTCACATGAGTGTGAGAGAGTATGTGGATATGTGAGTGTGTGTGTGTGTGTGTGCCGCAGCCTGTAGACTGTGACTGTGTGTTCCTTTCCTAATAAGCGCGATCAGAGAAGTCTTTTAAGCCAACATGCCTGTCGGCATGTCATTTGCCCAAGCAGTGCCACACACATACGCACTCACACACACACTTGCACACACATGCAGACACTGGCACACACACGCCCTAAAGTATAAAAACATGTTTGCCTTCAAATGCACAATCGCAGCTTAAGTCAAAGCCAAAGAACAAAAAACCGCCCAGAAGCAAAAGTTTTGCTCTACTCATTTGCATATAGGTATAGGCATCTGTTTATAAATACCCATACATATATGCGTATGTGTTGGTATAGGTATGTTCGATCCGAGCTGGATGGATGCTCGCTGTTCGCTTCCTTAATTTGTTTACATTATGAGCTTCGGTTGTTCGAACAGCGCGAGCCGCTTAAATAATGAGAACGCGTTGATTTTATTACGAATCTGCATACCCTTTTTATCAGCTGTGCTGTCAGTCGACTGGGCTCGACTGGACTCGCCTGGGCTTGCCGGGGCCCAGTTAGTAGGAAGTTGGCTGCATTAACTCATATTTGTGAGCCGCAAAGCTGCTTAGCTGGACGATCGCGGTGCGATTTGCTTTTATGGCCAACATCCGCTGCGCTCCTTATTTTATATGCCTTTTCGTTTTCGTTTTAGTTTAGTTTTTGTTTTGGTTTTTGTTTTATTTTTTAGTTATTTTAATGAGCTGGTTTACATGACTTTTTAATTTCGCGCTGTGCCCCCGAAAAAGGAATTAATTACACTTTGGGCGGTCTTCAAGTGAGCTGCGGACTTGGCTCGGCCTGGCTTATTTATCGCCAGCATACCACACTTCAATGCGACGCGGCCTCAACTGACATGGGCAGCATTTAATTAGTCTCAGCTAGTGTGCGAATGTGTGAGTGTGTGAGTGTGCGAGTGCGAGAGGGAGCTGCGCAGCCTACAAACAGAAAGAACGGATCAGAAGGGAGAGAGCGGGAGAGGGAGATCCGATATGCAAGCTAAACTGAACTTGGCCACACTCTTTCTCTTTGTCATGCTTATATGAGAGTGTCGGCTGAGGGAGAGGGAGAGCGAGTGAAGCTTCCTTTGACCAGTTTCGTTTTGTCAACAACTTCGTCAGCGACATCTGTCGCTCTGTGCTCGTGTTGGTGTCTGTGTGAATGAGTGTGCTTGTGTGAGGGCCGTGTGTCGCTGCGGCTTTGCTGATAAGCTGGCGCCTTGGCTTTTTTCATTAACAAGACAAACGAGCCAGCGTCACAGTGTGACCCTTTGCCCATTGGCCGCTCCAGCTCTCTCCCCTTCTCTCCCTCTCCCTCTCGCGTTTACTCTTATGATTAATAAGCGTTGCATGTTAATTGGAATGCCGTTGCTTTAACTTTCTGCTGACAGGCGCACGCAGCGGGCGCCAATTAAATTTTTAGCCCTTTCTAGCCAAAAAGTGGCCAAATCGCATGCAAGTTCAAAGTTTAAATGCTCGAGTGTAGATATTTGGCTGCTACATATTGCGCATACGCCAGGTGAGCCAGCGCCGCTAGTCTCAGCCTCTGTCTCGGCCACAGGCGCCATCAATAATGCATGCTAAAAGCTTTTAGCATTATTTTACGTATTTTCGGTAACGCAAACGGCAACAGCAGCAACGGCAGCAGCCACCACAGCCCACAGACAGGTTGTGAGAGTATCTTTAAGATACACCAAGAACTGAGCCAAAACATCATAAATAAGAGAAATCCGACTGAGGGGAGGGGCGGGATTTGCTGGTAAGCCATAAAATTATGCTTACGCGAATGAGTGCTTGACTTCGCATCCTTTAAGGATATGAGCGCCTGCTTATGTGGTGCGATAAATGGCTTTTTATTGAAATTGATATTACCTGAAATATTCAAATGGCATTCAAACCCTTCCGAGCACGCGTCCCACATCCATTTCTGCTGAGGGCAAATGGAAATTGAAGGGTTCCTGGGCGAAGTCACAATAAAAAACATGATTTGTCAGCTTAACACCCAGCCATACATAACGGTATTCGGGGTCGAGACTTTTCCGATTGATGGAAATTTTTGCCATTTTGTTGGGCTTTTTATTGCGGCCAATTGAGAGTTGCCTTAAGCGAAACAAAGTTTCTGCGGATATAAAAAGCAAGTGAAAGAATTCAGCTGAGCTGCAAATATGATAGCATTTGAAGCTCTTTAGCGATTAGAAAATGAAGGAAATTACGAGCATGGTTTATGGAATAGGTACATTTTATAAAGGAGAAGAAACAGGCACACGCACAATCTGCAATTTATGTAGGAAAAATAATGGCAATCACCTGAAATTTAAGTTCGGGCTGTGGCCTTTACTGATAGAGCTATTTAGATATACCTCTGTACATAGATCGCTTGGGGAAGGCCTCTTAAAAGGTCTAGATGTAAGAAGATGCATCACACATACCGTAAAGCATATAAACTCGTAATGTGTACATAAAATTCAGCTGAATTAGCTCTTCAGAACACCTATAGATTTTCCTTCATTCAATTTACTCAATTTTCTTGGGAAATACTCAATGCATTCCACTCTAGTCTTTATAATTAATTAGAAAATGATTTTATACCTATTACAGAGGTTATTTTGCATTTGGGTTCGCATCTTCGAGTAATTTTAATGTGCTTAAATATTTAGCCAGATCTAACTAACAAATGACCCCTATGAGCCGTTGGTCAAGCCGGTTTCGGCCGATTGTCGTCGAGGACAACGACGACGACGACAACGTTTTAATATTTTGTTGCTGAGTTTGTTGTTGTTGTTGCTGTTGTTGCTGTTGGTGTAGCTTGGTTGGCTCGTCTTATCGCACACAATAAACAACAACACGCGAAAGTAAGTCGACTGGCTGGAATTTTAAAAGGTTCAGCGCCAGGCGGACAAACGGACAGCCAGCCAGTTAGCCAGTTAGCCAGCGGCACAGTGCGCACCCATTAAGAGAGACGAAGGCGGCCTTAGACTTAGGTCACATAGGCATCCTAGGAAGTACGAGGAGAGTTTATGACTCAACCTTTTGAATGAAATTGATGTCGCGTGCGTCGTCGTCGTCTTCTGCCTCTGATGATAAAGGTTAAAGATCGCACTCAGACAGCGGCAATTAGGCACTCGAGTCAGTGACTCCGGCTCTTCACCAAATTGATTTCACAGCAGGTAGACAGAGGTCACACACAGTCACAGGGCTGCCGGAAGCAAATATCGGAAATGTCCTATTATCTATTTAGATATACTTATATATGTTTGATGTATACCTAACTAATTGCCTGGACTGCAGCTAACTGAGGACTCTTCTGCTTTCAGCTGCCTTTCCCATTGCCCGACGCATCGGACATCCGTATCAGAATCGCACGCCGCCCAAGCGAAAAAAGCCGCGCACCTCGTTCACACGCATCCAGGTGGCTGAGCTGGAGAAGCGATTCCACAAGCAAAAGTACTTGGCATCTGCCGAGCGGGCGGCACTCGCACGCGGCCTCAAGATGACCGATGCACAGGTGAAAACGTGGTTTCAGAATCGTCGCACCAAATGGAGGTAAGTTCTACAGTTTTAGGGAACAACAAAAATCAATATGCAATGCTCTCAAGTGCTGACAGCTAACGCCCTTTTCCACCGCCCCCCTGCCACGCCTCTTTAAACTAGAAAAAAGAGAGAAAAATATAAATATATACGTGTATATATGTATATATAGCTCACTTTTATATCTGGGGGTAAAAGGTTTTTCCATTATGCATGAGCACATTAAATGAAAAAGCGCAAACCTCCCCCGCCTCGTCTCCGGCTCTGGCTCTGACCCACCCACACTGCGTTCCGTTTAGGGGTTGGCCCTCTGCGGGGGTGGATTCGTTTTCGTATCTAGTTTGCTCAGTCATCTGCAGCGCTTGCTCCATAATGAGCCGAGGGTTTCCTATTAGGCAAACGATGATAAGCAGCACACAAAATGGAGGCTATGAAAAACATAATCATAATTCAGCTTAAGTTATATTAAGCAGATATGAAAATAAATGTGACTTATAGAGTATATGCATTTAGAACTCTTGCAGTTGCTGGATTAGTTACATTTTATTGGAAACATGAGCTTCAGCAATATATTCTTGAAAATATTTACTATAATTATACAAATATTTTCTATAAATTAAAGCCTGAAAAATAGTTTGAGTCATGTTCGAGGTCTGTTCAAAATCTAGAAATTCAGGAAATTTATCTATTTCTTTCTGCATTAGAATAACTTTTTCTATATTGCTCAAAACAAAATAATTACAAAGTAGCATTTAACAAGTAAGAAGGCTCCAGTCGAGACTGCTCGACTAAGAGATACCCTGAACCCTCCAAGCTGATATTCTAATCATTCTGGACTTCTTGTATGCACACATACATACACATGCACTTATAAGCACGCGCTCTGCTAACTGCGCAGTAAGCAGCGGCTGCGCTTGGGCTGCAATGTGGGCAATATTACGAGAATTTATTTGTTGAATAATTTCTTTTGTAGACATACAATCTTAATGAAACTTTCAGAGCGTAATCATATGGTTAAAATGTGTGTACATTCCAAATCACAAGTCTCTAGTACTTGAAATGCGTTTTTTACAAATTGGGGGCGAATGGGGCGTGGTATCCAAAATCTGTAAATTACAAAATCTTTGTGTCTATTAACTCTATATACAACGCAAATTTGAAGTCTCCAGGCTTAAAAGTGTTCAAACTGGGCTGAAAAAACAATGTCGATTTTTCGATTATTCTCGATAAAAAAGTTATCTGATGAGTTATCGAAAAAATAAAGCAAACTTGTACTGCCTATGGTATACACGAGTATGCATGCCAAATTTCAGCTCTCTAGCTCTTACATCTTCTGAGATCCTTTTGCTCATACGGACGGACGGACGGACAGACGGACAGGGCTATATCGACTCAGCTCGTCGTCCTGATCAAGAATATATATACTTTATGGGGTCTGCGATGATTCCTTCTGCCTGTTACATACTTTTCACAAAACCATTATACCCTGATTTCCCATTTTCAATGGGTTCAGGGTATAAAAATAATTGATAAGAAATCATCAATTTTATATTTTCCGAAAATAAATGCAAATAAATCAAATCGTTCCAGTTGGGCAAGATTTTTAAAAATCTAAACTATATTTCAAACTAAATAATTTAAAAACGAAAATATTTGTTTTTTAATTTAGTCATAAATGTATTTAATATTGTTCAGAAATAATGACAAAATATCATTTAATAAACTAGCTGTCTAGACTATTATTATCCACAAATAGATCTTGATATGCTCGAGTCTACTTGAGCCTTGATTTGCTCTTAATTTATTTAAACTTCATGGCTGGATAGAGTATCTAGTACTATAGATGTTCATATATGTATCTATTTAAAATACATATAATGTCTACATATAAAATAATTTATAAGCTGCACAGCTGTTTATTCATTACCTTGATTTATTTCCCCTGCAGTGAATGTATTTACCTCAGTGTAGAGCAAATGGAATTTAATGAACAATTTCAACTATGGAATCGCTGCCTTATCAAGCATATGAGCTCCCTTCCCTCTAATTATATGTAGAATTATTTACACTCGAAGAAAATCTTCTTTACATACAAAATTAAAACACTTTATTAAGCGGGGCAAAATTTTGAATGTCGCCAAATAATTCCCCATACTCACCTTAATAATTCAAAGATATTTCCGTAAAGTTAGCTTTCCTCCATTTCGCTCAGTGTACGCATATTATGCCAGCTATAAACATGTCACGCGCTTGTTTGTCTCTAATTTAATGAGGCATTGATGCGTTGAACGCCGTTGCGTGTCTCAAATTGCTTTCTATTTTATTATTAACATTAGAATTATAACAAAATAATTCCCTCGCCCACTACAGAGCACCGCCCCGTCCCTACATTTATGATACATGATATGACCATATGCAATTACCATTATGATAATGACAAACGAAAAACTTTTCAAAAGCTGAGCAACGCTACCCTACACCCAATGAAAGCGACTGAGAGATGTGGCCCAACTTAGATAGTATAAGGATAGGATAGATAGTATAAGAATGTACCTCAGGAAAAGGCTTTGAACTATCTGTCCATCTCAGTATATGCTGAAAGTCAATACAATATATAATATATATTATGACAAACTGTAATTATTGCCATATTATCCAGAGAATTTCTTAAGTAGAAAGAAATATAAATACCTTGGATTTGTTTTCCACTACACACCTGTTCTCATGAAACCCATGCACTGGGTATCTGCTAGTCGAGCACAGTCGACTATTATTTGTTTTGCCTTCTGCCCTCAAGCAACAGCAACGAAACTTTTTACAGTGGGCGCATTTGAGACGCGTTAATTGCCGCTTAGCAGGCTCAGCTCCCACAGCACGACAACGCCAGAAGCCAGAAGCCAGACCCGTCTCTCTCCCACACTCTCTCCCTCCCCCACACTCCCTTGGCTGGCACTGCCTTTTGGCCAAGTCCTCTTGGCTGTTGGCTGTTTGGCTCTTAGAGCTTATCAGCCATTTTGGACCTAGTTTAGCTCGTAAAAATTAATGATGTAAAACGCAATTTTGTTAACGGCAATGGCCACGGCTCGTTTGTGGCTAAGTGAAATGGCAACGGCATTAAACAAGCCCCATGATTATGTATGTCTCGTAAATACAACTACATTTACATATACTTATGTACATATATACATATATTTATGTATATTTCACATAATTGCCTTAATGCAACTGCGCGCCAAGTAATTTGAATAATTAGCACCGTTCAACATGGCGTATGAGTTATGTACACTTCAAAGATTTCAAAATATGTTTGTTGTTTTTTCTTTTACTTTTTTTTTTTTTTTTTTTTTGTAACTCGTTTTTAACAAAGACAAGGCATGAATCAGAGGCCTTCGCTTGCCAGCAACAACAACAGCGGCAATAAAAAAGAAAAAGCAACAACAACACTTAATAATTAACAAGAAGAAGAAGAAGAAGACTGAGCAATTGAATGAAGCTTGTTGCCCGTCAATTTGACAATGTGTTTAGCGAACAAGAAATTAAAAGGAGCAGCGAAAAAGAAATAACAAGCAAAACACAGTTGGCTGCGCTCTGACGAGCTCAAATACCCTTTCTAAGCATACTTGGAAATATATTCCAACTGTTGTGTGAAAGGCTTTCACGTGCAACAACATGAAGATTCTCATTTGATTCTAATTAAGGAGACTTAATAACACAGTCTGATATTTATACAGCTATCTAATATTTTATTATCTATTATATGCTATTCGCAACAAGCTTCGAAAGGGCATCAAAAAGTCGCCAAGTCAAGCAAATGGCAGACAGACAACAGTTAGAAAGCGCTAGATGGCGAGCGCGTGCTGGCGCGGGTGTGACAGAGACAGCATGTCTGTCAGTGGAAGAGAAAAAATGGCATGTCATTGCGCACTTTGTTTTATTTGCGCTGGGGCCAAACAAATGACGGCGTCTAACGGTTGTCTGCTTGGGCAAAGATTTGCAGGAATTGAATACCCAGCGAACGGGCGACGCCTGTGTGAGGTATATTTTTTTTGGGCAGTTGCTATGAGAGTAAACATGATAAGTAAAAGATGATATCCGATTCAAATATTTTTAGTGACAAACAAACTAGAACCAGCATATCTCATTATTTACTACAGGGTATTTCCATTTCCAATTAGCCGCTCTTAAGCTGCTGGATACTGGAAGAGTATGCATAATTTAATTAGCAACCTGCGCATAAAACAACTTGCCGTTAAACCCTTTTTAATTACACGGCCATGCATCAAACACAAAGACAAAGACTTGGGCAGGGCAGGATGGGTGTGGGGAAGGCAGGATGTTGGGGCGAATCTTAAATTCGAGTAGCAAAACTCACACGAAATTAATTGTGCGGCATATGGCAAAGTTTTTGGCGTAGCTGCTGAAAGCTGTCTAATTAAAAATTTACACACGCACACAATGACAAATGAACTATGCGCGTGTGTGAATGCGTGTGTGTGTGAGTTTGGCCTGAAGAAGTTGTTGGCAAAAACTTGAACCGCAAGACGAAAAATCAATTTGGCAAAGAGCAAAGTTTGCTGGGCCAAAAGCAAAAACAAAGCGAGAAAGAAAATCAAATGAAATTAATTGCAGCTGCGTTTGGCCATTTGTAAATTAAGTTTGAAGCTGCGACGTTAAGGCACGTGTCCTGCCCAGGCCGAAATCTTGGCCAAGTCCTGCGGGACTTGCTGGGGCCAGCCAATTAATGGACTGGCTAAATTGTTATGTCTTGAAAGATAATTACCAGAGAGCCCCAAAAACATTATTTTCTCTATGTGTGTGTGTGTGTGTGCGTCTATGAAATGATTTTAATTAGCTGCTTTCGGCTGGCACTTGAGCAGCTGCTAACAGCGCGACAATTGACTTGCCATTAAATTTGTTACCACATTTATCACCCGCTGCCCCGATTTTTCTTCCGCTCCTGCTCATTCTCTCTCTCTCCCTCTCTCCCTCTCTCTCTCTCTCTCTCTCTCCCTGTTTGTGTGCGAGTGTGTCGTGCTTTAATAAACATTTTAGCCTAATGCCTGCCCATTATTTATCGTGAACACAGCAACAACAACAACAACAACAACAGCAACATTTTCATCGCCCTGGCGCCAAAAGACAAACAGTTAACATTTGTAAAGCGTTTTCCATTTCCACCTCGATAAAAACAAAAAACCCAAAAAACAAAAAACTCTCGTGCTGCACAAGATAAATTACAGTCGTGCTGCCTCTATTTCTGTCTCTGTTGCGCTTCAATTAAGCCCAGAGGCTGTCGTCTGTCTCTGTCTCTACCTCACTCGCTCTTTCTCTCTCTGTCTCTCAGTTCCGCTTAAATCAAGCCCGCACACATACTCAATCATACACACACAGAGCTTTGCCTGCCTGCCTCTAGCGCTCTCTTTCTCTCTCTCTCTCTGTCTCTGTTCCGCTCAAATTAAGCTCACACACACATACACACACATAGTTTACTTTGCCTTTGGAGTTTTTAATCAATTTTTGTTGAATTTTTCATGCGGTAGCTGTAAAAATGCCTCGCAGATAAAGCATCCAAAAAATGCCAGAAAGTAAAAGTGAAATACTACCCATAGTCGCATAATATATAACTCACTCAAACCGAATGTCAGACATAGAAATTGCAGTTATTGTTGCTGTTGCTGTTGAACAATAATTGAATTAGAGTGGACCAAAATATGTATACATATCTTCTAGTAGGGGTCAGAGCAAATATCAAAATAAGTTCTATGCACGAAATTACCTGTTTTATCTCTTTTGCCATTCAGCTAACAATCATCCAATTCGGCAATGAGATTGATGAATTTTTAATAAGCTCGCATTCGAGTTATGAACTTTTAGTTTGAATGATGACATTGCTGATGAAAGCCTTAATGATAGCATATTTAACTACATGTAATACTACAAATGATATGTGTGGGTCGCACACTCTCACACACACACACACACACACACACGTAGACATACACTCGAACTAACGAGCTAAGTATTTAGGATAGTAATTACACGGGACAAAAACTTTAGCTGGCAACCATAAGAACTTCATTAGATCATGAAATATTCAATATGGCGCAAAGGCAAAACAACCACCCTAACGGCAGTCTATCTGTCTGTATGAGTGTTTGTGTGTGTGTGCTGGTGTTGGTGTTTGTGTGTGTGGCCACAATTAGAGCACAAATGCTGCGCAAACGCAAGATGCAAAGGCAAAGGGAAAGCGCAAGACTAAAATGGAACTGGAAGGAGAATGGGAAGTAGAAGGAAGAAGAGTAAAGGGGAATGAAAGGGAATGAAGCAAATGCTGCAGCAATGCGAAATTGCATTTACAGTTGCAACAACTGGCAATGGAAGTGGAACTGGGAAAGGGCAATGCGAATGGGAATGGAATGGCTGGGAATGGAACTGTTGCTGCAGCAGCGAAGCGCAGTTGCAATTACAGTTGAATTATTGATGGCCACAGGAGTTGTTGCCGCTCTTAAATCCCACTTAAGCGCAACATTTAAAATGTAATTTAACGGCAAAGCGACTCGAAATTAATTTTCAATAAAACAAAAGCGAAAAAGCCGGGGCCAGGCTATAAGTGTGCATTGTGAATTGTGGGCAATCAGCATATTTGATTCGATTACTTTGCCCAGCCTGTCGGCTATATAGGTCTAGCTAGCCATGTGTACTTTAGCCATAATGAATATGCACATTAGTCGATGTCAACTTATAGATAAAGCTCATCAAATCTCACTCACTCTCTCTCTCTTTCTCTCTCTTTGCTTGCAGGCGTCAGACGGCGGAGGAGCGCGAGGCGGAGCGACAGGCAGCCAATCGGCTGATGTTATCACTGCAGGCGGAGGCCATTAGTAAGGGCTTTGCGCCACCCGCTGCGCCGCTCAGCTCACAGTCCGGCGTAAATGGAGCTCCGCTGGCGGCGCTGCACGGCCTGCAGCCCTGGGCGGAGGCGTCCCATGCAGCGGGCTGCTAATTGTCAAATGGTAGATCGTATATATGCACATACACATAGCACTATCTGCACATGTGTGTGTGCGTATGTGTATAAGGTTTATTTGTGATAAAGTTTGCTTTGTAAATAGAGTTGAAAAACGAACGGAATGGGCCCAGCGAAGCCCCGAAGAAGACGAATCAATCAATTTGTAAATATTTAGCTTTACTTTCCACATAAAATACAGTTACACCATATAATCATATGCTTAAGAACTCGACGTAAGTTTAAGTAGTTTCCTTTAGTTTGTAGCGCAGTGTTTGCATGATTTAATTTTCAACTTCAGTTGCCCAACACCTCTCAAAGGCTCACAAAATGTCAACTCTATAAAGCATACACATATATATATGTAATAGCTCATAAAGTATAAAAGAATTTTAAATATACGGCTTGTATTGTATGTTAGTTCGTAAGTCGAATGGCATTACCTAGTATTATAATTATAAATAACTATTGCAAGATATAACTAACTGAAATAAATACATTACGAAATCAAAGAAATCAACAAACTGTTTTAATATTTATCAGAACTCTTTTGGATTTAGGCTTGAGGCATGTGCTGGAAGAATCTCTCATTGATATGTTCATCTATAAAGGTATAAATATGTGAATCGTCAGGTGGCATATATATGTATATAGGTTGATCGTCTTGATTTAGATCTAAAACTTAAATTTTAATACATCTTATTGGTTATTTGCAAATAAATTTTATTCTATACATACATATAATATATAAATAAATAGAAGTATTATTATTTATAATATCTCAAAGATAACCATGACAAACAAATAATGAAATTGTAATGAAGTAGTAGTCTATGTAGTCTAAGTTCGATGCTGTTACGAGCCCATCAAGATCGTATGATTTCTTGCTGTTTTCGAATACATTTCATGTCCTGTGACATGACAGGAACTAGAAGATGAAATCCCTTCCCCAAGGGATTCCTCGTCATTTGCATTAAAGTTATCCAACGGAATAGAGTCTTAGTTACTAAATCCTGTTGTCAAGCATTTGAGTGCCTTAACGAGCGAAATTTAATTTAATTCACATTAATTTTGATGTATGTCGCTTTGAGGCAGGATATATATAATATTCTAATGCCATATGCTATATAGCCCGACAAAAAGAAACACAAAGGGGAAGAAAAAACCAACAACAATTAGCGGACTGGAGAGGAGTTCTCTATAATGATAATCCTGGCGGCCTTTCATTATAAATATATTACGTGTTTTTGCTGCGCTTCAAAGGCAAAACAAACACAGAGAATGCCGCCAGGTCGACAGTCAGCAGGTAGTTCTCACTCCCTCCCTCTCTTTCTCTCACTCAGAGAGGGATCTTAAAGTGTTGGTTGCTGTCACATTAGCCTCGACTGCGACTCCTACGAGTTGGCAAGGTGGTCGGCCGCTGGTTGAGGAAGTAAACCATTTGCCAACAAGTTGAAAGGGAAGGCGCCACACAATGTTGCAGACGGAGCGGCAGACGAGTCGCTCTGTCGGGCGATCAAATGGTATTTTTATTGAAACTTCCAGAGAGTCACCTTTTCAATTTGGCTGTCTTTTGCCGCTTTGCTACTCGGAAATATATCGCATAAATTGCGTTTAATTGGACAATTTTGTGGGTTTTTATTTCTTTGTTAGCTTGTAATGAGGCTCGGTGGAGAGATCCTTTGGGCTGTGCGCCATTGCATGCGCCAGCCGAGCCAGCCTCGCCAGCCTCGCCAGCCTGTTTTCTCGTCAGAGGGGGTTCTCGACTCTAATTGGCACAGTTTGTGGAAACTGGAAGCCAGCCCAGGCTTTTGATTGATTATTGAGCCAAGCTGCGGACAGCAGCCAACGGCCAACAGCCAACGGCCAACGGCCAACGGCCAGAAGCTGCAGCCACAATCTATTTGTGTCCACTTAGTGAAATGACAGGCGCCAGAGACAGAGAATGAGAGCGAGGGAGAGAGGGACGTGGGAGATGTGGGTGATTGCCGAAAATCAGCAAAAAGAAAACCAAATTGAAAGTGACCAACAGAGGGTGGCATCCATCCAACTGCTCGAGTCGGTATATGAAAGCAGAGAAGAGTATTCTCTCTAGTTGAGAGCGCCCGACTAGCAGATACCCACAGCAGTACGGATCTTATCGGAATGGTCTTCAAATATGTCAGTTTATCAAGGATGTACTACAGACGGACGAATGGACTTGTTGGCTGCTTTAATCTGGAGTAGACAAAATATACTCCTAGATGTCAGGCACAGAAACAATATACCCTGCATGTCCTGCGCTCAATGTGTGCAGGGTATACAAATACAAATGAACAGCCATGCGGTTGGTCAACAAGACAAGCAAAGAGCAGAGGCTGGGGCTAAGTGGAACAGAGCCAGAGAGTGGCTGAGTGGGAGGACAGCAGAGAGTAGGATTTTGCGAGTCGCAACCTCTTGGCCAGCCGGCTGGCATGTCAATTTGGATTATGGCAATGGATTGAACGGGATTTAAGGCCAAGTCGAAGCTCTTTTCAAATTAGTTTTTCAGCCTTTTCCCTCATAGCTGCAATTTCATATTAAAATTCTGAACAATCGAGCAGAGGCTAGCCTTCGGGGGAATTTCGCTGACAATGCTCGGCCAGAAGTTTGACAGCCATTCACAAAAGTCACAATCGCAGTCGCAGTCGCAGTTGCAGTCACAGTAGACGGCGCACAGTGACAGCGAATAATTGGCGGACATCATGGAGACATTTAAATTAAATATGAGTTTGCTATTGTTGTGTGTTGCTGTTGCTGTTGCCTTTACTGTTGCTGTTGCTGTTGCTATTGTTGCTTGGCTAACGTTGAGCCACGTCTAGCCTCTAATTATGGCCGTCGCTGGTTGGTTGCCTGCTTGGCTGGCTGGCCTGTCAACCTGCCACATGGCAGTCATAAAACCAAAAAATGTCATAAAGGAAGCCATTTTTAACAGCGTACCTAAAAGCAAACACAGCGCAAGGAATTCAACTGCAAGTGATCGACTATAAGTTACCCTTTCCTTGAAGGAGATAGCCGAATAGGGATCATTTAATCGATAATCATGATTAGCAATATATCATGATTGATAGCTGAAAACTTAAACATTCAATGTTTCATTGCCATCTCATGATATTCCATATATATCATGATATCTTATAGTTTTACTTGTTTCGGACCTCTATGATTGATCTTTGCAAATACTTTCAAGTCTGATTTATTTATACATCTTGCTTGATCAGAACTAGCATATATATAGAGTTATTGTTTAACATTAAGTTTCCTACGTGAACTGCAGGCACAATTTGAAATATTCTCAATTCTTCTGAACTATCTCTATAAGTATAACTACCCCATTACACAGTTATATCTGTAGCCAACTATCTTTGGCAAACAGCAAGCTGTCATTAGCTCTCTCTGTCGCCGTATGTGTGGGTGTGTGTGTATGTGTGTGTGCATGTCTATTACTGTAAATGAGTTAAAAAATGGAGTAAATGGAGTGAGAAGCACGCTCTACATCCCCCTTTAAGCAAGGGCAGCCATTAAACCCCGTTTTTGGTTTTTATTGTTATTGTTGTTGTAGTTGTTGTTTTTACCGGATCTACCACTAGAATTTGGGATCCGGTGCTACGGCGACAACTAACAACAACGACTAACAGCACTTCTAATGACCACACAGCGCCGTTCTCCAAATTAATCATTTGGCCCCTCATTAGTTTCATTGCGTATTTTTTATTTTTATAGCCTGAACTCATTGACAGCGGGCGAAACAGGGTATTTTAGTTTTGTGGATACGTATGTAGCTGGTAGTAGTAGGCGTGGCAGACACATTAACTGTTTGAGCAGAATGAAGAGTTGAGTCGATCTAGACTTCACAATTGAAATTTATGCTCATATATACGTCTACGTCTTAACTCTTTCTTATTGATGAAAAGTGAGTATATCGAAAATTTTATGTTTAAATGGAAGATTATTACCGCTAAAGACTTATATCAAATTAGTATTTTACTACATACGTGTTTTTGTACTACATATATGCTACAAATTTGGAGTATCTCCTAGTCGGCTACTCCCGAGCAAAACACTTTAGTTTTCATGTATATTTAGTATTTTTTGTATTCCTCTCTATAGGGTTTTGTTTGTTGTGGACAAAGCATATGCTAATAGCTCATGAATGACACGTTGTTTTGTCGCTGCTTTGTCGTTGGTTTGTCACGGCTTTGTCGCTGGCTATGGCCAATAAATTGGCTGGCTAAATGATACCAAAAACCCCCCCCCTGAAATCGCCAAAGGCCCATGAGAATATCAATTATTATAAATAGAGAGCCAACTGAGGCAAATCACATCTCATTGGAGACATCGCCCCAAAATGAAATTAAATCAATTAATAATTTATTACAATTTTAAATGCAGTCACATATTTTGCTTAGCTCATTAGTCTTACCACTTGTCGGAGCTCAGCCTTAAGACAATGCCAATAAAAATTTTAATATTGTGATAATACGGGTAATATTATCATTATCAGTATCTATATGTCAGTATATTTATGCAGCTCATTTTTATATTCACTTCTCTGAGCTCTACAGAGGCTTTCAGAAGATATGATTACTCATTATATTTTATACTTACCTGAACCACTTGAATCCCTTCGAATATTGAATGCCCGCAGTTTGATTGTTATGCATATCTCTAAGGCCACTCAGAACTTTACAAATATAGCTGGCATGCAGTCTTATCTGCTAACCACTCGACTTAATTGTTATTCTCAAGTATGTCAATTAATAACAGTCAAAGTCGATAAAAATACAAAATTGCAAGTGCTCCACCTGTCTAATCAGCATGCGGACTGATAAGAGAGCTTGACAACTATTTCGGAATATATCTATGCAAATGCATATATGGATATATCTATTCTGATTGATTGACCCTTCCAAGGCAATAAGAGTAAAAACGTTTTGCTGCACTTAGGAGATACATCAGGCATTCGGAGTGTAGAAAACTTCGTGTTTCGCACTTTCACATGAAAATTTAATCAAGTTGTTTTCAATTGAGTGCAAAATCACATCAGCCAGGCATAAAACAGAGAGTGAAAAGTGAAGAGTGTGAGGAGTGAGGTACAGGCAGCACTCCAAAACAGCGAACAAGTAGACCGACAGACAGACGGACAGACAAAGGGAATCGAGTGGTCAGCCAAGCTAAGAGGGGTTGGTTTGGCTTCCGTGTAACCCCGACTACAAGTGTCAACAGCAACTGGATCTGGATGAGGATTGTGGACAGTGAACTGTGGAGGGCGGACTGCGGACTGCGGACTGTCGAATGCGGCACGTTCTACGATTTCACGTATTTATTGCCAAAACACACAAATTTATAACCAGCCAATAAACGCCACTTTGACGAGGAACAGCTACGAAAATAACATTTCAATTTTATGGCCTGGTCTAAAAAAGAAAAATGGCCAGAAGAGCGACTCATCAAATATTGAAAAGGCTGGAAAATTTATGCCGAATTCCATTAGAGTTATGGCGTGAAAATTGTTTAAAGCAAATCAATGCCACAATTAAGAGGAGGAGAACGAGAACGCGAACGAGAATGAGGAGGGGGAGGAGGAGAAGGCGAGGAGTCGGGGCGCAAAAGGTGGAATAGAGCTAAGTAATCAAGCTACTTCGGGTCAATTTTTTGTTTGGCCAAATCTCTAAAGTCTATTTAAGCAGCAAAACTGTTCAAATATTCAATTCAAATTGTTTGAGATTCCCACTTGCCGTAGCTCGATTTTAATTTCATTTGTATATTTGACAGCCTTTGAATGCCCTGTTCTAGAATTGATAAGACGGAGTATATGTGACTTGCCTTTGATTACTACTTAATATGAATTGCAAATAGATCTATATATTTAAAGATATTAATAAATATATTTAAATTTATATTTAGATACTTGAAAAGTTCATAAGAGATCCATTTGTATTGATCAGAAATTATGTAAACAGCTATTCCCATCGCAGAGTCATAGCCTACTCACTTCTGCCTCATTATTTTCTATATGCATATTTTCTATATAAGTAGTTCATTTCATAGCAAGACCTTTGCAGAGTTCTTCTTTTTCTCTTTTCGAAATTAAGTATAGAGACGCATGCGATAATTCATTTCTTTTTAGACTTTTCCAAAGAAATCTATGTATCTACAGGATATTTCATATTGCATCAAGTAGGCTTAATCTTATCCTCTTCATTTAACTCTGTCCCTTCTTCTTTAGCAGAATTGATCAATGCCTAGTTCCACAACAGGGTATCTTCTAGCCAGTCAATCCCAATCTCCCTCTCTTTCTTTCTCTCTCTATCTGTCTCTGCCAAGTCACTCTCATTTCACTTTCATGTTTTGCATTAGATTGTGCCTCAGTCCCAATTGTCCATTTCATGGCCTCGCAGCATTTGCATTTTTTATTTGCTAAGGCAAGAATTCGACCTTTTTCTTGTCTCTTGCCTTGTTACGGACTACTTGTCCTTGGCCGTATCCTTATCGTTATCCTTGTCTTCGTTCGCCTCTCTAAGTGGCCTTCAGGGTAAATTTTGATTTTTGCGTAATTTTTCCAGAGTCCAGAGTCGAGTCAAAAATTGGAGGCGGCGCCATAAATAATGCAGCGAGCAAATCCAAATCCTGCAGTTGCCACGAATCACATCGAGGCCAGAAATGTTCACGCATATTACAACAAAAAGAAGTAAGACGAAGGCGGGTATGACCAACCTGCTGATACTCGCATTTCAGATCTATAGGAAAACAGTTAAGCACTCTAATCTCAACTTAGAAACTCTCGAAGATATATGAATATAGGAGTATACCGAACATGAAAGACCTGAGCTTTAATCAAAGCAAGCAAAGCGACAGAAGCTGTCAAGGGAAACCGATATACTCTCTTAACAGTGAAAAGAGCATGAAATGCAGAACAGAAGCGGGACGCCAAGATGAAAATTGAAATGAAACGAAACTCATTTGGATATCCGGGTAGTTTGGCATTCCGTTTGCCCGGCCAGAAACTTTTCCCAAATGCATATTAAAATACGCAAGTCCCACAGATTTTTTGTTGCTGGCCAAATAAATGCCTGGCCGTAAAAGTAAACGACAAACGAATGGGCCAAACAATAAAAAGCAAGTTCACGACTTGCGACACACGACAAACGAACGTGAAAACGGACGGAAAGAAGGAGTGAGAGAGTAGGGAAGCAGAGAGAGTGAGAGAGGGGGAGGTGGGATATTGGCCATGTCATGTTCATGTTGACTAATGTTTAACGAGCACAACTTGTCCTTGTTGATGTTGTTTATGAACCTGCCAGCGACTTCGACTGCGCATCAACCACCCTCTTCCTCTGCCACCCCCAACCCCTCCCCATGTACATTCCCATTCCTCTCCGACTATTCAAATCCCTGCGGTGCCCGGCTGCGTATCGCGGCGAGCATTGACGCGCGTGCCTTGCGACTCGTGACTCGTGACTCGCGACGAGGCAGCATTTCAAATTGATGAAGTTGAAAGCCCAAATAATGTTAAGGGCTGCTTGAGAGAGTGCGGAGGGAGAGGCGGGCTTACCAGCCCCCTCAGGCAGCAATCGGTGTCAATTGTGTAATTGCCGAATGTTGTTTTCAAATATTTAATTGAAAGGGTGTTTTGCGCATTATCCTTGCTGTTGAAGGACTTGCCATTTCGTGGTTACACGCGTATCCTGTTACAAATCCAGTGTGAATGTCGTTTTGCCTGCTCTTTAATATAATTGTTATCCGCTTGTCCCTGCCAGGGGGTGTTGACTGTTTCTCTGTTTGTTTTCCCGTTTGCCTTGTTGTCCTCCTGCAGCGGCAAGTGTTGAGATTTCCATACAATTGTTGACCCCCGGCTCCAGAGTTACAGCAGATGCTGCAAATAGATAGGAACACTAAATAATCCTGGGAAAGTTCCGACAACTTGAGCTCGAATAATCTGAAAGGATTTTGCAATGTCCGCCCTAATTGCTTTTTAAGTAAGATTCCCAAAAATTTCCTATCAATGCTGGAGCATCAATCAGTCAGTCAATCAGGGCTATTTGCATAAATTTTAGTATAAATCGTAAATTTATGTGGATTAGTGCTCATTAATTAATAAGTTAGTTGGTAAATCAGTAAATCAATCAGTCAATCAGTGAATCGTGCATCTCAAGCTCAAGCAATTTATCGTTTTATCGTTTAACCACGAATCAGTCAGCTTTTTCAAGTCAAGTCTCGCAGGCTTGACTCAGAGATTCGGCAATTATTGAAATCAAATCAATCAAATAGTATGTGACTAACTTTAGTTTGCTCGATTGGTTGATATTAGATTTTTACATAACTTCTTTAGATAATTGTTAATATTGAATACTGGTATTAATGCATGGACTGATTGACTACTACTACTACTATTGACTGATGACTAATAATTGTAACGCAATGATAATAATTTCAATTGATTGATTGACTGATCGATGTACAAATTGTGTAAAAATTGATTAAAGAATTCGACTTTTACTGCACTTCAATCAATTGACAAATTGAATCTCATTTGAAAGGAAAACTGAACGGAAATGCTTTTCAAGCTTCACTTCAGTTGTGCTTAAGAGACACTTTCTGACCACTCAGTTTGCAGGTGCTACAATCAATTTGATGTCCTTGTCGGCAGCTCGACCAGGACATCTCATGCTGCCCGACTGCTCACTTGAGCTGCCAATGAAAGGGCGTTAAAATCAGCTTTCAATACAGTTTACGCAGCTCCGACTGGCGCCTAGCTGCGAGCCAGGCCCCTAGATGCCAGGAACAGACGACAGTCGATGACGACAGGACCAAAGGACGACAGGAGGGAGCGGGCGAAAGGCAAATCCAATTGCATTTTAATGCAATTACAAGTGAAGCCCCTGGGAGGGCGTGCCATGGTGGTGCCATGGTGGGTCACTTGACACCACCCCAAAGGTCCACTTGACATTGACAATAAACAGCGCAGCATCGCCGCTGCTGCTGCTGCTGCTGCTGTTGCATTGTTGAAATATGTCCTGCGTCCTTAATTTCACTTCTGTATTTTGTTTTTTTTTTTTTTTTTTTTTTTTTTTGCCGGCACTCGATTCAGCTGCAGCCTGTCGCAGATTAAAAGATATAAATTCATATTCCCCGAGCAGCCGGGGGTGATGCGTGCGAAGCGTGTCCGCTCTCCCTCTCCCCTCTCTCTGGCACTGTTGTGTGTCCTTGCTCATGCGCCTCCTGCCCTCCCCGAGGATCGATTAGCTTGTTAGGAATTCAATTTGAAAACATCGTTTTCCATGGCTCGCTCTGTCATATATATCTCTCTCTCTCTCTCTTTGGGAAGGGATTGCGTGAATGATGAGCCAGCTCAGCTTTATGGCAGCCCGTTTGATTCTGGCAGCTCAGTCGCTGCTACAGGTGCAGTACAGGCACAGTGCGACCTCGCTGCCATGTCCAGACCACTTAAAGTAATTAACAGCAAGAAGCTGCTGCTCACTATTTCTTTTCTTTTGCCTTCTGCTGCTCTGGCTTGGCGTCAACCCCGCTTCAAGTCTGATGGCGGCTGTTTCTCGTCAGGACTCTGGACTCAGGACGTAGCGCTCAGGACATTATCACGTGCCTCGACATGCATTTCGCATCGAAGTGCGTTCAGCATTTGTCGTTAAGGAGCAATTATATCCCCGCACATATCTTCTACGCCAACGAATAAAAATGATTTGATTTCTGCTTTCATTTTATAAATATTGAATGAAATTTTATAAGATTTTTCTTATTTTCGCCTCGACTTTTACAGCAACAACAATTTAGCTTCGCATCGATTTTTCAACCCGTTTCGATTTAATGTGCATCATAATCGGTTGACTCCAACCGCTCAAACGGGTGAGCCTCATCTGTAGCCCCATCTGGGGTAATTTGATTGATGATAATGCTAAGAACTCGCAGATTAGACTTCCAGCGGTATTATTTATTGAAAGCCACTTCTAGTTCCATAATGAGCTGTCTAAGCATTTGACTTAGTTGACTCATTCAGTATATTATACTATGGATAGTCATAGATTTTGAATAGATATTCATTGATTAAAATAGAGTGCAAAAAAGCAATTATTTCTGAATTAAACTGTACTTTCAAGAACCCCATTGTTTGTATTTGTGTATATGTGGCGTTAGCTCAGTGTTCTCCATCCCACACTGTAATAGTTCATTGAACGATTCGTTCAATTGAACAAAATGGCGCAACACAAAAGTTATGCCAATATCAACGGTTAATTAACTTGCTCACATAGCCGTTGGAAATGGCATCAAAACGGGTTTCCCATGTTGGCTTCAAACACCAACCACAGGTGGCGCCGCGCATATGCGTAAGTACACATACATATGTAAGCACAGACATCAACCTAGCAAAGGCAGAAACCCAGCGGTTTCAGAATTCCATATGGGATTCGAGTTGATGAAAATCTAGTTATGAGCCGCTTTCTGTATTCTAGCTGGCCAAGGCATTCTTCAACTCATTTAGATAAATAAAGCTATTAAGTTAGTGAAGATGATTTATGGTACACAGTGAAAAAAAAGTCTGTAAAATTTGATTTCAGTGTGTTTTATTTAAATTAAATAAATAAAAAGAGATTTTAGGAGCAATAACAGTATTCGGTATGATATTATATAGCTGATAGTATTCATTATACCCTGAACCCATTTTCAATGGGAAATCAGGATATAATGGTTTTGTTGAAATGTATTTAACAGGCAGAAGAAGGCGTGGCAGACCCCATAAAGTATATATATTCTTGATCAGGGTGACGAGCTGAGTCGATTTGGCTCTGTCCGTCTGTCTGTACGTCCGTCCGTCCGTATGTATGAGCGCGTCGATCTCAGAAGATATATGAGCTAGAGACTTGAAATTTTTTTTCATAGGTCCGTCCATATTTAGGAACGCGTCGATCTCAGGAGATATAAGAGCTAGAGACTTGACAGTGGGAAGTTTCTTAGGGCTACATGGTTGAGTACGGCTGCCATTAAGTAGAAGAAGAAGAATGACTCTATCACCAAATATCGACGATAATGCCAAAGCCTTTGCATATATTCAGCTTGGGCTCCGGCTCGTCCTTAGTTTTATGTGTTACTTCCATATTTTGTTCGGATATGCAGAGCCTTGGTTAACAGAACTCGTCATTTTACGGAAATATTCACCATCTGTTATTAATCTTAAATGTGTGGGTGCACTTTTGATAAGTAAGCATATATGTATTTTTTTTTTTTTTGAGCGCACTGAGGTAATCCGATTTAACTAAAATGAAGCTGTAATGCTTGAAGCAGCAAAAAGTGTCCCATTGGTCGGCTGAAACGAGCCCTACCTAGCGATGGGCTCAACATTTGAGCGCAACCTAGACTTTGAATGAAGGTCGCCATATATAAAGGTCAGCAGTTGCAGTGGAAAGTGAAGTGTGTGATTCTGCAGACTTTGAGGAAATACTTGGAGGAAATCCTTAAAGGAAATACTTAGAGAACACTTTTAAGAGAAATACTTGGAATCAATACTAAGAGGAAATAGACGAAATACTTAAAGGAAGTACTCAGAGGAAATACTTGATGGAAATACTAGCCCACTTGTACCTTTTGTCGGCTGTTTTGGTATACTAGTTAGTTTATCCATTTCCATTTCCATACTTCAAAAGGAAAATCTGAACGCAATAACGGTATTTTGTACCATTTGATACAGTTAATATATTTTTGTAGCACTTTTTGCTAACAGCAATAATAATAATAATAATGATGCTAATAATAATAATAATAATGCTAGTCATAATAATTCATCAGTAGATTGTGTTTTCCAACTAATTTCATCACTCAATGCTTTCCAAAGTCGACTGGCTCCACTGGATCAGCCACCGTTTCGTACAGCTCGTTTGATTGATGCTGATTGTCTCTGGGATACAATAAATTGTTGTCGTTGTTGTTGGCACTGGGTCTGGGTCTGGCATGAATGTTGAGATCTGTCGGATCGGGTCTATTCCCATTGTAGGCCAATCCATTGGCAAAGGAGTGATGCAGCAGGGCGTTACCCGCCAAGTGCTGCAGCTGCATCAAGCAACTAGTCAAGAAGATGGAGAAAAACAACCAATAAAAAGATCAATCAAAGTCAATCACGCAATCAGTTACCGTTCCAGTTTGATATCGCTGGGCTTCTCTTGCATTTCAAATGCATCCAACAGTCCCAGATTATGGCCAGTGTTCAGCAGAGCCGAGGGAGTGGCCCGTTTTCCATTGGTCCAACCGCGGGAATATTGGAAAGTCTGACCCATGCAGACCATTGAGAGGGTGAAGAGAAACAGCGGCAACAGCAGCAAGCGCAGCATGATTGAAGCTGGTTCTAAAGCTGACAAAATTAACGAAATTAATCAATATCAAAATATTTGTTTTCTGACTAATTCACAGATTGATAATTTTTAGCTCAGATTAAAGATTTAACGAGTGTAAGCCCTCTCAGTGGACCTTTCAGTCTTGCCTGCAATTCCGAAGATGAATCTGGCCAAACCACGCGCAACGAGGCTGAGGCAACGTCTGAGCTCTCGTGGCTCACACAACAGCTTTTATAGCCAAGGAAGCAGATTCCTGAAAACCCCATTCATGGCAATAAAAGTGGCTACCAAATTCGACAACGTAGGGGGGGCGAAGAGGTTGGGGGTCAGAGGTTGGGGCAAAAGAAGATTAACTGTGATTATTAGTTGCCAATTGTTTTCCATGCGTGGCCAAGGCGGCATTTAGCACCCAGTGGGGCCACGCCCACCACCAACCAGCACTTCGGCTGGCTGATCAAATTGAATGCATTTGCTGATTGGAATCCTTGCCAGCAGCCAGTAGTTGAAGTAAAAGTCAAAGTGAAGGAAGGGTTACGGCATCTGTTTTCTAGTACCCTGCATTTGATAATGGGTAAAGTCAGGGTAGTTTGTTTCAACAGTCAGTGGAATGAATCCTTCACAGATGGAACTTACAAATTAATTGGGCTAACAGTAAATTTCCAAATTTAATCCATTGTATGAAAATGATTTATGCGGAATATGAATGGTTAGCTATTAGATCGGATAAGTCCAACGATCATCAATCGTCCGGAGGGCCCTACGCGCAAATATCTCCTATATACAAACCATACTAAACGTGAACGAGAGCATTTAATCGATTTCCTTAAAGCATTTTTATCAATTTATGTATACACTCCTTTCTGTATGCAGGGTAGCTTATACGCTATCAACAACTGAAAGCTCTAAGTTATTTTTACTGCAAGTACATGGCCAGTAATTCCTTTGCCCGGCAGCAAAGACGTGGGCTTAGCTTAACCTAACTCACTTAACCAAAATAAAACCACAAATCTAGCAAATGGCTCATATATAAGTTATATATAGAACTTGTGCAATGTCTGTCTATGGGGAAAAGGTAGCGTATGTAGATTCGTATACGGTGATTCTAATTGGCTTATAGACTAGTAATCTCTGCGCCATTGGCAGCATTCGCCTGGCCATTGCCTTCGTTATTTTGGGCTAGTTCCACGGATTTCTTTTGCTCTTTGGACTTCGACGGCGCAACATGAAATAACAAAAGCTGCAAGAAGAAATCAGATTCTAGACAGATATTTATATCATGATTTGAAAACTTACACAAAGACCAGAACGTTGGGCACGTAGAAAATTTCGCCAAACAGAAAGCAGGCGCTTGGAAATGTGTCCTGAGTTTCATTATAGATCCGACTGTAAATGGGAAGAAATATGAATTTGGTGATGGAATCGATGATTCCAAAGATGGAATACAATTTGCCTAATATGGACAGTGTAAGCATAAGAAGACCATGGTTTGAATGCTCAATGCTTAAGAAAGTCGTACCTATTATAGTGGCCAAGAGAACTCCCACCGATTGGATGGTACTATAAAGAGCGACCTCATTACCAGTCCAGTCAGTACTTGGCCAGCTTGTATCGCGACAGATTGTTGATTAACTGAGATTAGCTATTGCAAAAAAAAAAAAGCACAACCCAAATAAAACCACAAATCGTAAGCGAATGGCGTATATATACAGTTATATACATAGCGTATGCAGATTCATATATAGATTCATATAGGGATATTCTAATTGGCTCATAGACTAGTAATCTCTGTGCCATTGGCAGCATCCGCCTGGCCATTGGCTTCCTTATTTTGGGCGAGTTCCACGGAATTCTTTTGTTCTTTGGACTTCCGATGACGCAACACGAAATAGCAAAGGCTGCGGAAAAATAACAAATTACAGACATTTGTAACATTTCCAAGGTTCCTTAAAAACTTACACAAAGACTAGAACATTGGGCACATAAAAGATTTCGCCAAACAGAAAGAAGGCGCCTGGAAATGACTCCACTGTATTTTGGTATATCATACTATAAATGGGTGGAAACATGAATTGGGTAATTGGTTCGATGATGCCAAAGATGGAATACATTTTGCCTGAAAAGCAGAATATAATAAGGGTAATTTAACCACATAAAGTCCATTGATTGAGAACTCACTTAGCTCATCTCCCTCCACAATTCTACTGCTGATGGTTTTGGTGGCAATGACTCGCAGAAGGGCAAACATGTCCACAGCACAGCCCACATAGAACCACGTCGTATTATTCGCAAAGGCCTGAGATATTAGATTAGATTAGATTTTCACAAGAATATATTTATTTCCATTTTCATGTTCACTTACAAGTATCGGACGCGAACAGACTATGGCCAGAGAGGAGAATATGGCAAGGGAGGCATCCGAGAACTTGAGCCGTTTGCTAAGGATGGCAGTCCCTATGTAAGTACCCAATATGCCCAGAAGTCCGTTGATTGTATTAAAAACAGAAAGCACAGTACCATTCCAATTCAACTTTTTTATAGTGAAGGGATACACAAAGTCACTTTCAGCAAAGGAGGGGCCCACGATTAGGAAAGTCGCCAGAACAAGCAGATTCAGTATAAGGCGTCCGTGATTCTTGCGCTTGATAAACGGAAATCGTAGGCATTCCTTCGCCAGGGTGGGATCAAAAAGTTCCTTCAGCAACGAAGGTTTCACTGCAGGCACAGGCGGAGGCTCCACTTTGGGTGGCTCCAGACGTGGCGTCAATTGGAAGTTAACATTCTTGCTAACGGGCAGCTCATCCAAGGCGGTTTGCTCATAGGCCATATTATCAGCAGCATGACCCTTAAGCTGGTTATCTGGCGTTTCCTCGGATGTTGTGGGCTTTGGCTTGATCTCCTTAAGGAATAGCATTATACAGAGAATGGCAATAATTTTGAAGACTACGGCAGAGGCAAACGAAGCTAAAACAATGAACAATGGAACTTTTAAAAATTAAGATTATGGAGGATAATTTATTAACCCACTTATGTAGCCAAGTATGTTGAGAAGATATCCACTGAAGACTCCCAGTAAAGGAAGTCCGTTTAAAAACATTATAAAGATGCCAAACCGGGAGACGCGATCTTCCTCTGGCGTGGCTATCGTCATATAGCTATACATCGCCATTACACAAAGTGTCTGACCGCCACAGACCGCGGGCACAATCGCCTCCAAGTACATTCCGAACTCCATGGGCAGACTATCGAAGAATATCGCCGAAATGATTAGACCTGCAAAGTACTTCACATTAATCTAAACTGCATATCAATGAGTTTCATGGAGCACTTACAGATAAATGATACAGCTTCGCCCACGATGGGTATAACCATGCATGGTTTGCGCTTGTTGAATTTGTCCGCCCAGCCTCCGGCGAAAAGCATGATAATCAATGTAAATATGGCGGCTAAGGGATAGATAAGAATGAGAACTCAATACATCTCTGGAAGTACATTAAGAAAAGGTTTAGTTTAGATTTGAAACTTGATATGCCTCTACTTGTCGCCCTGATCACGAATGGAAATATTTCATGGGGTCTGTTTCATACATGCACACACACAGTCATACATTCAGACATGATTTCCTACAATCTAACAAAGATATTATACCCTGCTCTCGGTATAAAAGTAGAACCTGAATTTATGATTAAAGTTATGCGAATCGCTGGCCAAACTGGTTGCCCTTACGTAGACTATCTAATTGGCGATATTTAATTGTGTGATATTTACCTATGGGCGCACGCTTTCCCGAAACATCGGCGAACAGCTGCTGGACCTTACAATCGGCTTCGCAGACCGTATAATTGAGTCCCGTCAAATCCACGTCCAGCAAAGTTTGGTCCATCCAGGCGCAATCGTTAGTGTTTTCGAACTCATAGCTATCGCAATCGATGCCCAATTCCGCTTTATCCAACAAGGCCATGCAGGTGGCTTTGTTGTAGCCGAGGTTGACGCGACATGCCTTCTCCAGTGGAAGGTTCCTAATGGCTACATCGTTGAGTATGTTTGCCATTAAGTAGAAGAAGAAGGATAACTCGATGACCATGTAACGACGATAGCGCCAAATCTTTTGCAGATAATTCAACTTGGGTTCCGGCTCCGGCGCCGGCTCGACCGTAGTTTTATGTGCTATTTCCATATTTTATGAGAACCTCGACAACACGTTGCACTAAGCTCTAAGGTTGAACTGTCGTCTGATCAGTCAGAACAACGGCTCATAAATACGTGCGAAAAACTTGTTCAGTTAAATTGCTCGATTCTTTCTCTTCGTTTCGTTTCTGATAGATTTTAGAATTTTTGGCACTATGATGATGACGACAGTTTAATCTGCTTTCATTCTCGCTCGCCCACCTTCTCTTGATGAAGATTTGGGCACCGGTTTTATTTTCGAGCACTATTTAATTATTACAATAATTACTGTAAGTATAGCCAAGGTCGGCAATCGTAGACGGATTAGGAATTACCGTTTCTGCATTGCGCAATTTAATAAATTTACCTGAATTTGTTAAAACTGTTTCAGTAGTTAACACAATGGATATATTGTATATATATGTACCTACTACTTTGTTAGATATACATTTAACATGTGAAGAATCACATCTGAAACATATCCAATTAACGCCTACGTGTGCACACACACACATGGAAACAGCACATCGCAGCGCCGAGCTGCAGAAGCTACCTCAACAACCTCCAGCCAACGCTGAGCAGAAGAGCCGATCACTAGAAAAGAGCCCGTCCGAAGCAGCAGAGCCAGCCGTGGGGGAAACGACAACCAATCCTACTGCAGCAGAGGCGATGAGGCTGGGGGTTTGGGTGCTTGGACAGCTTTTATCGAGGCAGAAGAAGATTAACTGTGATTATTAGTTGCCAATTGTTTTCCATGCGTGGCCAAGACGGCATTTAGCACCCAGTGGGGCCACGCCCACCACCCACCAGCACTTCGGCTGGCTGATCAAATTGAATGCATTTGCTGATTGGAATCCTTGCCAGCAGCCAGTAGTTGAAGTAAAAGTCAAACTGAAGGAAGGGCTACGGCATCTGTTTTCTAATACCCTGTAAGCAATTGGTAATGGGTACAGTCAGCAGAAGTATAACTACGCTATTTTATATTGTTCGATTAACACAATGGAACCTTCACAGTTGTCATTCACAAACTATCATCCTTACACTTATCGATCATTATCGATTGGTGTCAGTTGGGTTTATGATGATAATCTATGCGGATTAAGTTCAACAAGCACTGGCCTGCAAGCAAATACCTGAAATACTGAAATCCATGCTGAGTTACCGTAAATGAAAATGAGCATAGGAGCATAAGCATAAAATGTACATGTATATATACACATATGTATGTATGCAAGTTGTATTAGGTAAAATTTACGTATATTGAATTCCCTGAATGATTTATGTACATACAATTTATACAGGGCAGCTTATAGTCTATCAACAACTGAAGACTCTCTCTAAGTTATTTTTATTGCAAGTACATCCCAGAAATTCCTTTGCCCGGTAGCAAAGACGTGGGCTTAGCCTATCCTAACTCACTTAACCAAAATAAAACCACAAATCTAGCAAATGGCTCATATATAAGTTATATATAGAACTTGTGCAATGTCTGTCTATGGGGAAAAGGTAGCGTATATAGATTCGTATAGGGTGATTCATAGACTAGTAATCTCTGTGCCATTGGCAGCATCCGCCTGGCCATTGCCTTCGTTATTTTGGGCCAGTTCCACGGAATTCTTTTGTTCTTTGGACTTCCGATGACGCAACACGAAATAGCAAAGGCTGCGGAAAAATAACAGATTACAGACAACATTTGTAACATTTCCAAGGTTCCTTAAAAACTTACACAAAGACTAGAACATTGGGCACATAAAAGATTTCTCCAAACAGAAAGAAGGCTCCTGGAAATGACTCCACTGTGTTTTGGTAGATCAGACTGTAAATGGGTGGAAATATGAATTGGCCAATCGGTTCGCTGATGCCAAAGATGGAATACATTTTGCCTGAAAAGCAGAATATAATAAGGGTAATTTAACCACATAAAGTCCATTGATTGAGAACTCACTTAGCTCATCTCCCTCCACAATGCTACTGCCAATGGTTTTGATGGCAATGACTCGTAGACTGACAAACATGTCCACGACGCAGGCCACATAGAACGACGTGGTGTCAGTGGCAAGAGCCTGAAGAAATAAAATTTTGATATGATTCCAGTTAAACCAATTCTAGGTGTACATACAAACATCACACGCGAACAGACAATGGCCAGGGCGGAGAGAGTTCCAATGGAGGGATCCGAGAACTTGAGCAACTTGCTAAGAATGGCAGTGCCTATGAAAGTACCCAATAGAGCCGCCAGCCCGGATAAGGTCAAAAAAATGGAGAAGTCATTGCCATTCCAATTCAACTTCCTCAGGGTGAAGCGATACCAATAGTCATTCTCAGCCGAGCTTGGGCCAATAGTAAGAAAATAGGCCAGAATCAGCAGAAGTAGTAGAAGGCGTCCGTTATTCTTGCGCTTGATCAACGGAAATCGTAGGCAGTCCACTACCAGGGTGGGATCAAAGAGTTCCTTCAACAAAGAACGTTTCACAGGCACAGGCGGTGGCTCCACTTTGGGTGGCTCCAGATGTGGCGTCAATTGAAAGTTAACATTCTTGCTAACGGGCGGCTCATCCAAGGTGGTTTGCTCATAGGCCATATTATCAGCAGCATGATCCTCCACCGGGTTAGCCGGCGCTTTCTCGGATGTCTTGGGCTTTGGCTTGATCTCCTTGATGAAGAACACGATATAGAGTATGGCAATAATTTGAAAGACAACGGCGGAAGCAAACGAAACTAAAAAAAAGAAACTAATGAAATGATGACTCTGGAAGATAATTTATCCAACCCACTTATGTAGCCAAATGTGTTGAAGAGATATCCACTGAAGGCCCCAAGAAGAGGAGCTCCGGTTAAAAACATAGCAAAGATGCCAAACCGAAAGATGCGATCCTCTTCGGGTGTGGAAATCGTCATATAGCTATAGATCGCCATCAAACAGAAGGTCAGACCGCCACATACCGCGGGCACAATCGCCTCCAAATACATTCCGAACTCCATGGGCAGACTATCGAAGAAAATGGCCGAAATTAGGAGACCTACAAAGTAGTTCATATAAATCTAATCTGCTCATAATCGAGTCCAATGGCCCACTTACAGGTGAACATTAAAGCTTCACCCACGATGGGTATAATCATGCATGGTTTGCGCTTGTTGTATCGATCCGCCCATCCTCCGGCGAAGAGCAGCACAATCAATGGAAATATGGCAGCTGAAGGATAGATAGAATATGGTATGATTATTCTTTATATCATATATATGTATATATATATTTATTTATTTGTACGTTCATATAAACGTACATGCATATGCATTCTATGCTAACTAATAAGCCGTTATGATATACCATACTAACTCAGATGATGATCATAGTATCGTAGATGATTACACGTTTATACTTTACATATTTCATCACGAAATCAATGGACATTCTGTTGACTCGTGCAATCAATCATATGTAAGTACCCGATGGACCACTTTAGTACAGTCTTCTTCTTCTCATACAAATGTCTACTCAGAGACAGAAATGCGAATCGAATTGGAATTTAATAGCTGCACAATGCCTAAGGCAATTTAATTTCTATTTTTCTGCTGCATAGCTGATGCAATAGTTGTCAATAAATGTTTTATTGTCATTTAATCAAATGACTTTATACAAAAATAACTGTCAATTTCTAATAACAATTTCTGAGGCATTGGCAATGACAATGACAGACACGTTAAGGCTAAAAATAAAAAAATTGCCAAAAACGTATAAAGAACAAAAATAAATAGAAACTAAAATGTGTAACGAACCGGTTTTTAATGAGAATAGTTAAGCGCGGAGTTTAAAATTTAGGTGTACGATAATAAATTATGTAAGCGAAAAGAATGCCAAGCATTTGTGAGAAATCAAATTCGTATTAAATTCTGAATGGGGACTGCCTAACATTATAGAAACTTATATGTATATTTATATGTACATACAAATAAACAGTAAACGTAGTATATGTATATGCTTACCGAATGAATGTTGATTTTATATAAAAGTAATAATAATAAAGCTCAGAACCTGAAGATATGATAAAGCTATGCGAATCGCTGGAAAAACTGGTTGCACTTGCTTTGACTACGTAATTGGCTAAATCATTAAGGTAAAAATAGATGTGTGAGATTTACCTATGGGCGCACGTTTTCCCGAAACATCGGCGGACAGCTTCTGGGCCTCCACTTCGGCTTTGCAGACCGTATAATTGAAGCCTGTCGAATAGACGTCCAGCAAAGTTTGGTCCATGGATGCGCCATCGGTAGTGTTTTCGAACTCATAGCTATCGCAATCGATGCCCAATTCCGCTTTATCCAACATGGCCATGCAGGTGGCTTTGTTGTAGCCGAGGTTGACACGGCATGCCTTCTCCAGTGGGAAGTTGGCCATGGCCACCTGGTTGAATACGGATGCCATGAAGTAGAAGAAGAAGAATGGCTCGATCACCATGTAACGACGATAGCGCCATAGTTTTTGCATATAATTCAGCTTGGTCTCCGGTTCCGGCTCCGCCGCTGTATCATTTGTTTTTGCCATGCTTGAAATCTATTTTTTACGCTTCTACTTCGATTCTCATGTTAAGCTCGCCAACACGTCGCGCCAAGTTCTAACGTTCAACTGTCGTTTGATCAGCTCGAGAAACGGCTCGAATGCGTACAAGAAACTTGTTTAATTAAATTGCCGATTCTTTGTTTTCGGTTCATATCGGTTTGATACACAGATATTGGAATTACTGTCACTGTGATGAGTGATGCGCCTAGCGTTTTGCATGCGAGAGAGCGTACTCCGCTCTCATTTCTAGCTCGCTCTCTCGATCACAATATCTGAATGCGAAATATTTGCGGTTGCATTAGGAATAACAGCTCTCAAATATACTTAAATTATAAACTTTATTATGAACTTAGAGCTATGCGTGCAAACAAAGCCAAGGTCGGCAGTCGTAGACGGAGTTGGCATTTCCGTTCCCGCTGTTATTCCGTCCAGCGATGAGTGCAGTTCTGATTGGTGCACACATAGTACAGTCGCATCTCCTCTTCGGCACGTCGGGTTTGCGCCTGGAAGAAAACGGCTTCGCGATGCGAGCATTTGGGGCATGCGTGGTCTTCAGTGCGCGGCAGTGTCGGATCGGATATCACATCGGGCACAATGTGAGTCAGTTCGTCGATTTCGTGCATAATCTTGTTCACATATATGCAATTGGAGTCGGCTTCCTGTTTGTAATCGCAATTGCGGCATGCATACATTAATGTTTTGTTGTCCTTGTCTTCTTTAGGATACAACATGTTGTTACATTCTTGACAGAAACGTATGCCTACAAAGCCGGGGCCTTCGGTATGTGCGGAGTCAAATAAGCCAGCCATTATATCTACAATAATTATAAATATTTTACGATAGTATTTCTTAAATATTTACACAAACTTACCTCGCTTTGTGTAGCTAGCAGCAATAGTAATGGCAAAATAACGATAGCTTACGATAAGTCTAATATCACTGTTATCGAATACTTACGCTTAAAAATATTTTAAAGTCGTAAGTCAGTCACTGTTACATTGTTGATTTATTGATATTGTGGATTTTTATTTAATCACTGAACTGAAATATGTTTACCAATTAAACAAACGTTACAAATTATAACAATATCTCGTTTGCTTGCACCTCTAGCAAAATAAATGAAAAATGCCTTTAAATTCATATCATATCTGGTCACTCTTATTTCGGCACAGCTGTTTGCCTGTCTACGAACATTGTGAATAGTCAGACGCTAACGCCATTGTGTACGCTTACGTGCCGTTGCACGAGCTGTAAACTGTGAGTGAATTGTATAAATAAGCGGATGCAAAAGTATTCAAATGTTTTTGTTTTTTTTTTTTTTAATTGAGAATTTGGCAAAGTAAAAGTATAAACACTTTGTCTTCAGTCAGTGTGAATAACAAAAACGAGTGTATGACAAACCTACGCTATCTCTCTCGCTCTCGCCAACTGTTTTGCCCATACATCTGTTGCATCTCGTTACAGTCGATCAGATCGACGACTTCAGACGACGTATGACTTTCATTGGCGCAAGTTTCACATTTAATTAGAGAAACTACACTGCTGTGTATGTGTCTGTGTGTGCATGCGTATTTTTGTAACGCAAATGTAAAATAAAGTCGAATTTAAATCGGCTAATTGGCATTGAGTAGTGTTGAAATTATTGTAGAAACGAGATTCCTTTAAAGCCGGCAATAAAAATATTCAATATTGAAAAGTATGCAACAAATTTCAAAATCTTATATTCGAATTATTTTCAACCCTAAATATATTTTTCACAAACAGTCACAGAGCGAGAGAACTTGTTGCGTTTCTTTTTCTTTTTGTCGTAACGAAGCACGTAGCGTGCTCTCGCTCGCTCTCGCTGTCGATCGGTGGCTAGCCGCCATTTTTATTGTGCGCTGCTTCTAGGCGTTGCTGACGTGACGCTCTGGCAAAGTGATCAATCGAAAATAATTCACGAGCCTGAAAGTAGGCTAACTTACGCAACGTCACTGATCCTTGGTGTCCTGCATCTTTTCACAGATATCGACAATGAGCGCCAGCAAAGATGCCGCCGGCGCAGCACCTGCCACCAGCAAAGAGGCGAGCACACCCGTCATCAGAGTAATGGACGTGGATAAAATGGTTTCGCTGAAGGCGAAGCGAACTGGCACACGAATGAAGCTACTCAACGATGTGGCCGCAAAGGCCACTCGACCCAAGCAGGAGAAGCGCACCAGTATCAAGATACTCAACAACGATGAAGCCCAGGGCAGCTCGAAATCCGGTGAGAAGCGTGCCACGCCCAAAGCTGCCAGTCCAGGTGTGAAAATACTAAACGAGAAGCGAATTGGCCCCTCTGCCGCAGCAATGGAAACGGCCAAGATAAAAACATCGCCCAGCAAGAAGAAGAAGATGGACCACTACGTCCTGCAGGCCATCAAGAGCGAGAACAGCAAAGCGGACAACACGACAAGTGTCGTGGTGGTCGAGGATGATGACACCATTGACTTCATACTGGCCGACGACGATGTTGAGCTCGGCGATGCCGCCAAAGAGAATGGCGAAGAGTTTGTGGTGTCTGGTGTCGAGGATGATGATGACGACGATGACGATGATGATGACGATGAGGATGGACCAGGCGGCGGTGCTAGCGGAACAAAGCGCAAGAGCGGCAACAGCAACAACAACAACGAGCTCAAAGAAATGGTCGAGCACGTGTGCGGCAAGTGCTACAAGACATTCCGTCGCGTCAAGAGTCTGAAAAAACATTTGGAGTTCTGTCGCTACGACAGTGGCTACCATCTGCGCAAGGCGGAGATGCTGAAGAACCTGGACAAGATTGAGCGCGACGCCGTAGTTATGGAGAAGAAAGACATCTGCTTCTGTTGCAGCGAGAGCTACGATACCTTTCATGTAACTGCAATTCCATTCCCAGTCTAAATTATACCTAATTGCCATTTGATATCCCTTTCCAGCTGGGCCATATCAACTGTCCCGACTGTCCCAAGTCGTTCAAAACGCAGACGAGCTATGAGCGTCACATTTTCATCACGCATTCAGAATTCAACGATTTTCCATGCTCCATTTGCAATGCCAAGCTGCGCAGCTCTGCTCTGCTGAAGTTGCACGAACAGCAGCACCAGTCCAGGGGCAAGCCCTTCGCCTGCAAGATCTGCGGCAAGGACTTTACGCGCTCGTATCATCTTAAGCGCCATCAGAAGTATTCTTCGTGCTCGGCCAACGAGAACGACACCATGAGCTGCAAGGTGTGCGACCGTGTCTTCTATCGCTTAGATAATTTGCGCGCCCATCTCAAGCAGCATCTGGGCACCCAGGTGGTGAAGAAGCCGGAGTACATGTGCCACGTGTGCAAGAACTGCTTCTACAGTCTGTCTACGCTCAAGTGAGTCGTCCTGAATGGACTGCTGTTCGCGTCAATATCTAATTCCCTTGTTACTCTTCCAGCATTCACATACGCACACATACGGGCGAGAAGCCGTTCGATTGCGATCTGTGCGACAAGAAGTTTTCGGCTTTGGTAGCCCTCAAGAAACACCGTCGCTATCACACGGGCGAGAAGCCTTATACCTGCACAGTGGTATGCAGCTGTTGTAAATGGAGTACTTCGAGTCCTGATTAATTCTTATTGTCCTTCTGCATTCGCAGTGCAGCCAATCCTTTGCGGTGAAGGAGGTGCTCAATCGCCACATGAAACGGCACACGGGCGAGCGTCCGCACAAGTGCAACGAGTGCGGCAAAAGTTTCATACAGGCCACACAGCTGCGCACGCATTCCAAAACGCACCTGCGTCCCTACTCCTGCTCCTTGTGCATTCAGAAGTTTAAGACAGAGAAACAGTAAGTGAGACGCAATCTATTCAATCTCTTATCAGTAGTTAAGCTCATACTCTTAACACAGGCTCGAGCGCCATGTCAAGGAACACTCGCGTCAGAAACGTCCCTCGTTTCCCTGCACGGAATGCACACGAAGTTTCCGCACCAGCGCACTGCTCAAGGAGCACATGGACGCTGGCGATCATTCGCGTAAGTTTCCTGATAATATCTCATGCAATGTCTGTCGCTTATTGATTTCGAATAATTGTGGAATACAGCTGCTAAGCCGACTCGGGCTAAACGTTCGGCCAAGGTGATCGAGCGCACGGACTGTGCCATTTGCGACAAGAACTTCGACAGCACTGACACTCTCCGTAATCACATACGCAATGTGCACGAGTGCGATCCGGATGATATTTTCGGCACAGAGCCCCCTGCCAAGCGCAAAGCTACCAAAAAGACCGTCGTGCTGGTCGATGACGAAGAGGAGGCGAACGAAGAGAAAGACCAGGATAAGGAAACGCCGGCTGCCAACACATCCGCTGGGTCACTCATCTCCAGCAAAACGGACGACAACGGAGTCGTGGTGCGTGAGTTCTTAGTGGATGAGGGCGATGGCAATGCTCAGACCATTGTGCTCGAGAACGAGGTGTACACCATATTGCCCTTGGAGGGTGCGGCCAGCACAGCCGAACCGACGGCTGAAGGCGGCGATGTCAAGGCCGAGTCCAAGGAGAAGCCACAGTCGGCTGTGTCGCCGACTGTCAAGAAGGAGCAGCGTAAATCCTTGGCCGCTAGCTTGGCCGCTGCAATTGCGGATAATCTGGATGACCCGTCCAGCGACGATGAGTTCAACGGCGAGGTTCTCAGTGAGGAGGATATTAAGTTGAAGGAGAACATTGCGAAACTGATCGATATGCTGGTCGATCCGCAGACACTCAAGAAGTACGACTGGCCCAACAGCTCCGAGGAGTCGGTGTTGTGCAAGGTCATCGAGAATTGTGGACACGATCTGGCCAAGGGCAGCGAAGCCTATGCCGAGTTGGACTACGGCAGTCGCATGCGTGAATACTGCAAACTCCTGTTCACTGTGGTCATTCACAATGATTCCATTAAGGCGCTGCTCAACAACTTTCCCATCGACGATGTTATTGAGTATGTGCTAGGCGATGAGGACCAGGACCAGGAGCAGGACCAGGATCAGGAGACAGACAAGGGCAAAGAGAAGGAGCATGATGGAGACAAATCGGACTCGGACAATAGACAGGATGAAGCTGACGCAGCTAAGGCCTAGCATTACTCTGCATCCTGTTTGTAAATACATGTAGAGGGTATTCACCAGTCGGGCAGCATGACATACAGTTCTTTATGCATGAAAAGGACAATAGCCTCCGCTGGGAAGTACCTAAATTATTTAATTTGTTTAAGCATGTTGGTTTCGGTTTGAACGCTAAGTGACCTTAAATAATGAACGATTATCATGTACCACCCACTGAACTGTTATTTACAATTTACATGCGATATTTCTATATACTATTTTTTTAAAAGCAATCTATTAAATATATATACACAAATATATGCATGTACATTCTCATTTGAGTCAATCTATATCCTATGTTGAGTCAACATTCGATCTGAAAAAGTTATAGCTTGAAGGTGTGGGGAGAAACTGATGGCAGTTGGTTGATATTTGAGTATAGATTTATTTACCCGACGTACTGCAGTTATAACATTTCTAGAGACTTATAGACTAGTACACTCTATTATGCGAGGGTAGCCTGAAGAAGCACAAGCTGCCTAAGCATTTGTAATTTATTATATCATTGCTCCATCAGCATTTTGAGCAGTCGCTCGTTGTTCTGCAGAATCTTCTGACGACTCTCGTCGACCAGGTCCTTGTACTCGTCAATGCTGGCCTCAATGGAGAGCAGCTGCTGCTTCATGGGCTCCGTTGCGGAGGCCGTGAGGCTTCTCTCCCGCTTTAGCTCAGCCGCTGCTTGGGTGTAGGCCTCCCGCCACATGGTCAGCTCCAGCTGCATGGCATCGATGTCCTCAGGCAAGAAGTCCAGAAGCTTACCCAGCGGATTCACGGACTTGGTGAGGGTCTGTATGATATCCCGTAGATCGTTCACTTGCCTTGCCGAGCTCTGGTGCGTGCCTGCCGATGGAGTCTTCTGCGTCTGTTGTGCGTCTTCCTTGCCTGGTTCGCTTACCTGCGCGGCGACCAGCTCCTTCTGAGTGTCCAATATCTGCTGAACCAGACGGCCCTGGCCCTGCTGCTGTGCATCCATATCTGGCGGGGCTTGCGCTGTGCCCGTGTCTATGTCATGCGCATTGGCATCCTCGATGACCACCAAATTCTCACCATCGTCATCGAAGTCCCCAAAGGTCTCCAGCTTGACATTTATGCCCGACATCTTCAGCTGATCGTTCGGCTGCAGCACAATTTCCACATTGCGACGCCGTGGTGCTCCAGGCCGTGCCGAGGCGGGACGAGCGCTGGGCGGGCGCAGCGAGGTGCGAGGGCGATTCAAGGAGCCGTTCGATTCTTTCGAGTTATCGCGCGTAAAGGTGCCTTCCCGCTTGACTTCGCTGTTGTTGGTGTTGTTGCTGTTATTGTGATGTGTCGAGTCGGAGATTGGCACAGTGGAGGCCTGGCTCTGCTCGCTAGCCTCGTTGTTGACCAGGGCAACATCCGATTCGGGCGGAGGTGCTCGCTGACTTGCACTAGAGCGCCGACTTTTACCAGAGGATTTGCGGCTTTCCGGCTCTGCGGGCTCAGCCGTCAGCTGCTGAGCCTTGGGCGAAGGACTCTGCGAGGCGCTAGTCGGCTTGGGTGAGGCGACAGGCGAGGGTAGTCTGACAGGGGCGGGCGCATCTGCTGCAGGTGTAACGGGTGCAGCGGGCGGAGCGGGCGGAGCTGTGGCAGCAGGAGCTGGCGACATGGACTTTGTTTCGCTGTCTGTTGAAGCTTGTTTAACTTTTGCTGGGGGCTTTACAGGGGATGGAGTCTTCTGCTTGGGGCTCTGTCGGCTCAGCTTGGGCTTGGCTTCCGCTTCCGGCGAGGGCTTGTGCCGGCGCTGAGGCTTCTTCTCCTTGTCCTGGGTCGCCTGATCCGTTGCTTTGCGCAGCTTCTGCTCCTGGGGCGAGATGCGCTTCTCCTTGCGGGCCGTCGGCTGTTCCTTGGCAGTTGGGGAGACTTGCTTGCTGCTGAGCTTGCCTTCCTTTGCCTTCACTGGCTTCGGCTTTTCGGTTTCATTGGCCAAAACTTGCTGCACTGCATCACGCCATTCCAGACGTTGCTCCATTATGCTGGCCATGGCCTGTAGCAGCTCATTCGTCAGCTTCGGCTCGTGTCCGGCCACAATTTTGGAGGTGCGCACCTTGAGATCCTGCTTCGTCGTAAGCTCTGCAATGAATCTCTGGATTAGTTAGGGTAGGCTTTCTATACGGTCTATACGGGTTCCCCAACTCACTTGTGGCATCGATCATCTTTTGCAGAAACCGCATTTTATCATTGCTGTTCAAATCGATTTAGTTAGTCTCAGTTTAGCCTCGTTCTGATAAGGATGCCTTACCGATCATTGATGTTCTCGAAGAGCTGCTCCTCCGGCGTATAGAGACCCTCAAGGCAGCCCGTTTCCCTAATAAACTAAGCAGAGCTTAATTGAACGAGTTCCATGGCTAAAGTCTTACCGCTGTGAAGATGTCCATGAGGTAGCGGAATGGAGGCTTCCTCAGCAGCTTCTCTGTCAGCGGCGGCTTCTTGATCCACTTGCCCAGGCTTTGCTGTGTGGCCTTAATAACAGCTGCATCCAGCTCCGGCTCCGACATGGTCACAAGTGCTTCAGATAATAATAATTCAAAGTTGTTTTTCTCGAACGACTGTTTTTGTCTGTCTTTTTGTTTGTTTGGCCCTAACGTTGCCAAGGTGACGCACAAGAACAGGCGAACCCTCACCACAGCTGCGCATGCGTTAGCTGGGAATTCCATGACATGCCCCATCTAAAGAAAATGCGTTTCCTAGCACACATAAAGGATCTGATAGTTCCTACAAGCCCTATATAATATAGCAATTATCATATTATATTAGATCCTAACGTAATAATGTTCATATATAACAATAATACATCAGAGACCGGGCCAAACACAAATAATTCTAATATCTTTAGGGAGACCTGTATAACCTATATTCTTCTTCTACAATATTTCATAATAAAGTCATTGATTTTTTTAACACATTCTTACTTTATTTTGTTATTTATAAAATCTTCTCATACAACATGATTTGCATATTTTAGTTGGCCTTAGGATAGATGAGAACAGAACTCTGTGTGGGATAATACAAATAATGGAAAAGATAAGAAGCAATAATAATTAAAATTAACAAGTATACTAATATTTATATATATATTTAACATTTATGTAACAGTTATTATCGGCCAATTAAAGTTTTGCAAACAGTTTATGCCAAAGAGCAGTCAAGTTATGTTAAACCATATTTTAGTTGTAACTAAAGACTAATTGTGTGTGTGTATGTGTGTGCGGGATGTTGGTGTGTGTGTGTGTGAATTAAGATTAATAATTCTCATAGCTAAAAGTACGTATTTCATTTAAAGCTAACAAATACAAAAAAGACTTCGGGGAGGAAGTGGGGAAGGTAACAGACTTTGCAAGCAAATTGGCGGCAATTACAAAGGGCTGAACAATTGGACTAACAATAGGATCAAAATATAACATAGATATCATTTATCATTATACGATAGTATGTTGCGTGTGTATATGTATATAGTACAGGTTTAAATAGCGTAGCGCTTAACATATCCATATATATGTGGTATATAGTATATAGGTGTACGTATGTATTGTTTTATCTTCTTTGCTCATCTTGTACTTATATAATTTACATTTAGTGCAGCGTTTCGAGCTGCGCCGCAGATTTAAAAACAATTTGTAAAATGAACTTTCTCTCGTCTCGTTCTCTTGTTTGTTAGATCTCTCATTCGCACAGTAATTCTAATTAATTGTAATGTCGTAGCGCGTGGTTGATGCTACGCAGCGCCTCGCTCAGCTGCTACAACTCGAAGAAATCATCCTGCTGCTTCTCCAGGCGCTTCAAGGAGTTCTGCACTCGACGCGTCTGCGTCGTATTCAGAAGCTGCGCCGTATCCGAATTTCCGCTGCCCGTCGAGCTGTGCCTTTGGTGGTGCAACGGACGGTTGTTGTTGTTGCTGCTATTGTGGTTGTTGTTCTTGTAGGAGTTGTTCAGCTGATGATTGCGACGCTGTGGAAACACGTCCGTTGTGGCACTGATGCAAAGGTCCGCATCACTTTGACTATTTACCAAGCTGGATGGGACAGAGACGGAGAAGGGTTAAATAAATGATAAGAAGAAGAAAAGTCTCTTGGGGGTCTCTAACACTTACTCCTTGGAACGTTCGACATATTTGCGCGACTCGGATATCGTGTTGTCTATCTTGTTGAGGAAATCATTCATGCACTTGCGATTCTCCTCCTCGGGCGTCATCGCGGCCACCGAGTCCAGGGACTTGCTCTGCTTGGTGTTGCACGTGGCATTGTGATTGTGCAGCATTAGAGCTGGATCCTCATCGCCGGGCTGCACCAGCAGCTCGCCGGCAATTGAATATGGACGCGGTGTGCCGTGCAGCTGGCCGGAACGGGTGCTCGACGAGCTGGACGAGATGTTGGTGTTGCAGCTGTTGCTGCTGCCGCTGCCACTGCCGCTGCCGCTGTAACAATTTGTTTGGCTCAAATTGTTTGCATTGTTCAACGCTTCGCGCTGCACATTCACATCGGGCGTGGTGGGCGGCGAGGCCAGTGCATCGGCCAGCAGGTCAGCCCCATTTGCCTGCAAATTGTAGGGTGACGTCTTCTCCACGGGCACGAGCAAGAACTGACGCAAAAAGAGGCTATCCGAGGCGTAGAGGCGATTGACACGACGTATCTGTTCCGTCTGTGGATATAAGAAATATATATATATATATATATATATATATATATATATATATAAATATTGTTATTTGATCTGTGTATAATTATAATAAGCGGAATCTATAGCAGCGTATCTGTCTATTACAGTGAAAGCTCTGCTAATGAACGCCACCTCAGCTCACAGAGAATCTCAGAAAATCTTTCCTCTTAAGCTTTATATAATATAATATTATATTATATACTTATATGTATATTTGCATACAAATATTATATCTATCAATAAACAACAATATCTAAGCTAATATTTAAGCTACCAATAAATGAGTCTATACACTTAAGATATTAGCAACTTATAAATTGATATCTAATTGACTTATTGCTCGACTGATTGATTGATCGGTGACTGAGTGGACACGACTCGTTTTTGTCAAATCCGAATCACGATGATGATTAATTAGGCTAAGCACTTTATATAAAATTCAGTTCTCTCTTTCCCTGTTATCATTTCATTGGCTGATCAAATGTTGACACAGATTCTTAATTATCTAACTATATGATATATATGTATATACTATACTAAATACTATATATGTTTTGTATACTAGCAATGATATGCAGCAAACTGTCGACCCATTTGGCTGCAGAATTTCCTTTAGCTTAAAATTCCTTGATAAGAATCAAAACTCAAACAATGATAAGAAATTAGACGAGCGGTCGTAGGTCGCCCGCTGCTGCAGTGCAGCAGCCAACCCCTCCTCTTGCTGGGCCCTCTCCCAACGTCCCCCAGCCACCAACCAATGCTATCTTATTTGTCTAAACCATGTCAAGCGACTGACTGGGTCTTTCCGTCTACTTATTAAATCGATAAAGTTGAAAGTTAGCTGACATTTGAAATTGTCTACAATTTGCATGCGACACGACACTAACGAAAGCCAACAAGCTGAAAAGTGACCGACTAATACTCGCTCATAGTGTAACAGGAGACTCACAAATTTTAAAATCGATGGTATTCTTCATTTATTTTCCCTTTTAGAATAATTTTATAAGACGAGCATATAAATGAAATTTACTTTCGACTTTCAACGGATATGTGTATATTACACGATGCCAATATACTCTCTATTCCCTTTGTGAACGATTATAAAAAGAAGCCATTGCTAGTTACAGGGCCTCCACCTACAAATCAAATGTTGGCTGGGGAAATGTTGCTTGCATTAGTATATGCGATGTATGCGAGGGTAGGCTGATTATTTCTATATATTCTATATATATAGCCTTCTGATATTATAAAATAATACGCCCTCATTTTATTTAATTTTAAACTTTGACAGTGATTTGTCTCATTGCTTCACGTATATTTGATTTTGTATATAATTCAAACTTAAATGTTTTGAATTTTTTTTTTTTTTTTTTTTTAATTTTACCCCTTTTTGCATAGTTTATAGATTATATACAATTTATTGTTTTCACTTTATATCACATCCTTCAACTCACTTGGAGCTTTTCAGAAACTGATTGTACAGCCCTCGCATAAACGACGTTATGCATTTGAAATCAATGTTTTATGGCACGCCATAACTTTTATTTCATTTAGCCCCCACAGAGCAATTAGGATACTTTACAATCGATGTTTACATACCGTGGCGCCGTATTTGAGCGAAATTCCTTGCAGTGTGTCCGTCTTTTCCACGGTGTGTCGTATAAGAATTTCATTGTTTCTCAGATTGTTGCAGCAGGTGCTGCCATATTTCTTGAGGGTGCGTGAGGAGTCGCGTATCGATTGTTTTTCGTTGAACATGAATTCGCTGTCATCCATATCAGGCACGATCTCTTGAAACTGCAAAGTGAAAGGGGGAAAGTATTAATTAACTATGTACAATTGCACTTGTTTCTATATTTGGTTTTCTTTTCGTTTTTGTTTTCATTTTTTGTTTTCGTTTTTGTTTGCTTTTTTGTTTTTGGCAACTGTGGCTATGATGTCATTGATTTACCGTTACTCTTGCGAATACACACATGTGTGAGTGTGTTTCTATAATTATAAATAGCGCACAAGCAATTTCTATGATTTGTTCATTGGAGGTGCCCCACTCACCTGACTCACCTGAACTCCCTCGAAACGGTGAATGCAACCAAGCGAAACCGAAAACTGTAGCAAAACTAATACTGTTGCAGCTATTCAACCAATTTATAGACACATTTTACTCAAGCAACGCAATCGTTCGCCTTAAGTGAATTCACTTGCTTTTATTGTTGCAATAAATTATTGTTATTCTTTTTTCTATTTTGCTTAGTTTTTTTTCAGCGCCGTTGAATTACAGCTGCGTTTACTACGTGTTTACAAGTTGTTGTCATTGTAAATTGTACTGTCAGTGTGCCCGTAGCACTCAATTAAGAAAACCTCAAAAATACCAAAGCATACTAGAGGTGACAAATTTGTTAATGCTCAATAAAAAGCACGTTAAACAGTTTTTGCTCGCGGCCCATTTAAGTGGCTGGCACCCCGTGTCACGCCAGATTCATCGCTACTCCAGATCCACGCTCAAAGTGTTATCGATTGCTGCACTCAATGCTGCGCACAGAGTTGCTATGGTAAGCGTTGAGCGCGTGTTTTTGTTTGCGTTGATTTTCGTTTTGTGCAAAAGTTAATTTGCGACTGTTTTTGTTTTTATTACTTACGAGAGAGAATTTTTTTTTTGTTCACGTGATAGCTGGGCCAACGTAAGCGCCTTTCAATGTGTGCATTGTATATGTTGTTGTTAGGCTTAAACCTGTTTGACCAAGCAGCTAGCAGTCAACAAAGACAAAGCAGCTGGTCTGTTGGGTTGCATATGGAAATTATTCGAAACGAATTGCCGGCATGACTTTCAATTAACATGTGACTTTATTTATTAATGATACCTCCATATTTGATTTGCAATATTAATGCATTATTGCAAGACAACTTACAGAACAGAGCCGCAATTACTTCCTCCAAGACAGAGCACACATACATACATAGAGAAAGATACATATGCATGTCATTAATGTTTGCATATTTATATGTATGTATGTCTGTATGTATTTACATTGTGCCTGTAAAGTCAACAACAAATTCCTCGCAACTATTGTCAAACTGTTTTCTGCAATAGCAGTATACAACGGCCATAAGAAAAAGCGAAAGCAAGAGTTTGGATGAGAGAGGAAAAGAGAGAGACAGCAATTTACTGTATGTAGGGTAAATAAAAACTGTTTTTAAGCGCAACTGATAAGCACTTCCCATCCAGCGACTATCATAGATGACAATACAAATCAGTTTCACCTAAATTTCGCATCGATTTGGAATAGACAGAAAAAACGGTCATTGACATACACAAATCGCAGAAGCTAGTCACGCGCCGGGTTTCCCTCAATGGGATTTCGATATACACACGCATACATATATACGGATCTCTAGACATACATATTATATATATATTGATGTTTATACAAACATATATATCGTATGTTATATTTGTTCATGCTGTGGGCAACTGATCTCTTGATGAGCAATCGCCACCCACAAAAGAATCAAATCAGGGGACTTCGCTCAATGGCGATCGTTTTTAATTACAATCATAATTGAAATGGTAAACACAAACTAACTAATCAATGCAAAAAAAAAAAAGTCGACTAGTAGATACCCTACATTATCATAATATATACATATAATAAGTTATATTTCTAGAAATGCGGCAAATAGTTGCTATCGACAATGTTATCGATTGTCGCAAATTAATGAGTCCAAATAGATCGAAATTAATTTTATATGCTCGTATACGGATACAAATACAAAACGTATCTACAATTCATACTGTCAAATATATTTATATTATATATTATATATTATATATCTCTCAGTTTATATTATAAATACAAAATGAGATCTAATCGGGTTTGGCCTAAAAGTACACTTTTATGAGTCTCTAGCTGTTATTAAATGCCTTACGACAAAGCATTTGTTTTATTAAATAGAGGTTTTTCCCATTTCTGTTCACCTTTAATGGGTATATGAAAAAGGGGACTTTTCAGTGATTGCAGACCAGACGACAGGCTGCGGGCCGAAAGTGATAATTGTTTAATATTTAATTGTTTATGTCTATCAAAAGACAAGTGTGTGATTTCGCCCAAATTTAGACAGCCAAAAGAGTTGCTAAATGAAAGTGTCAGACAAGACGGCATGCGATGCATGTGACTCAGTAGTAGGAATGGACGACGCGACGTGGCGACGACCAAAGAAGTTCGAGAACTCCTCCGAGATACTCGTATCGAGCGCGAAGGTCAGTCTCAGCTAATTGCAGCTGATCGATAACAGAGCCGGAGTCGAAATCGGTAAAGTTTGCTAATCAAATCGGCTTTCAACAGTGACTAACATAAATATTCGTATGGAAAATGCCATAAATTTAATGATATCGCTTGAAATCTACTTCGAATTTGTTGCTGCTATCGTTGTTTTTTTGGTTGTTGTTTATGTAAGTATGTCAGAAATTTATGGATTCGTGCAAGCGCACACAAATTATTAGACGAAGGTCAAATTGAAGTAACACTTGAGGTACACTTTATGGCAGTCACTGTTTCTGTTTAGCCGTCGCACTATCTTTAGTATTAATTAAAATTAACAAAATAGGAAATTGCAAATTGATAAAAATACAAAAAACAACCGAAACGAAAACGAAAACGAAAATACTGAACCAAATCGTACGTGACTCAAATATAAGAAGCTTTACACATATAAATTTAGATATTGTTATTATTATTATTATGCATGACAACTGCGAAATGGAACGTTTTTATTAACACACACACACACACGAAGTCCAATTGTGGTGTAAGGCAAGATCTATGATAGAGCTGTGTGCGTGACACGATGTTGTTGATTTCGGATTTTAATCAGTTTTCGTGTCTATATCAACTGTGCATTATCTACCAGTAGATTCAATTGTTGCCCAACAACAATGCAAACTGTATTTATGTGAGAGTTGGAGTTTTTGTCAAGAGGACATCTCTAATTCTTGGATATGACAAAGCTGATATTTAACTTAATAATAATAAACTATGCTTCTCGGAAGGTGGCGTAAATTAAATTTCGATATCCATCACTAATGCTTACATTTATGGGCGTACCACTTCTCCAGTTTCTAATTGCTAAAAGAACGGATATCTAGGGGAGCTGCAAGCGTGACACGAGTCAGATTTCGTGTTATAAGTCGTGTTTCTTTCAATATAAGCATTGTACATATATACTTAGAGAAATATAATGTTTGTCACCTGCATCATTTATACAAAATACAAATAGAACATAGGCTTAATCTATCGATAAGTCAGTAATGGTCTCATCTCTAATTCTTTTCCGCCTAACATGTTTAATTAATTGATAATGACTTGTATCTACTGCAGAAAGCTACTACAGAGATTGTCGAATCATTACTCAGCGAGCAATGGACTTGTACCTGTACTTGAGGCACTGGCACACCTGCCTCGTAATGCCAGGAAACAGACGGTTCTAGGCGAGCAGAGCTTTGCTACATCATGTTTGTTATCAATTGTCGGGTCTTATATCAGATCACTTTGCCGACACTCTATACATCAGGCTCAACTCGTTCCGCCATATCAATTGTGTAGCCCGCGCGTTGCACTTGAAAGTGTAAAGCCCCATGCCAAACAGCCAAGTGCCACAATCTTAAGGGGTATTAAGTTTATTTATATAGCTTCGTGTACATATATTTTCTGATAAATTAAATGGATGGCTTCTAAGTACTCTTCAGATGATGCGAGCGAGCATATATAATATGTCTCTATATGCTTCTGTTGATTAAGGTGTTTAGCTTTCAGTTTGCTCAATTGAAGGGCAACGTCATCCACTAGTTAAGCACACATGCGCTCTTCACAGTATACGCTAGCTATAGTATATAGTACGTATAGAGCGCTACTACGTACTACCCATTACTGGAGACATCTGTTACGTGCTGCAACAAAAAATATTCAACGTGACTTCTATAATATTTCAAAGTATAAATTCCCTTTGACGGAACGCCTAGTTGCACCGGGCCGTAAAATACCAATATATATCAAACGTATGGGAACTTAGGCAGGAATAATACATCTATCAATAATATTATAAATAATGTTTATCAGTTTTTTAATGTATTCGAGACAGAGAGAGAGAGAGAGAGAAACACGAGGGGTATACGTAACGCAAAAATACAGACATATCGATATCTGGAAATAATGACAAAAACATCGATTATTGTTAGCAAATCTGAATTCTTCATTCTTCATTGGCTTGTTAATTTGTAGTATTGCTTAACAACTCGATTTATGTATATACATTTGTATATTTCTATCGTATTTCCATAAACTTGCTGCGATTAACAACAAATTCAATTATATGCGATTGCCGTTAGCTTTTTACAATAACTCCACAATAACTGGTATATACATTTCCATTTATATATATTCACATATACATAGCAATATTTATTCAGATATAAACAATCAATCTTCATTTGAGTTTTTGATTGATTATTGCCAAGATTTTAGTTTTGTTTGCCTTTGGATCGGTCGAGTTCGACGATTTCTTGAACTGTTGATATATACTTTATTATAATTTAACTTCGCAGTTTGTATTGGCTAAAGTAGACCAGAGATTAGATTGCCTCTATCTATTTATAGCCAATCTCGATTCCATATTGGAGCAATAATTAAACAAAGCGAATTTCTCAAAACGCTTTAAAGAAACAGTGCAAATTACTGAGAGAAGGAGACAAATAGATAAATAGACAGAGATATACATAGGTATAAATATATATTAAGAAAAGGTATCGCTTGGAATTTCAGTAAAAAAGACACGTTTATGGCATTGATACTCATGCACATTCCCACTCACACTCGCACTCACAGTCATGCATACATTCACATTCATATTTATATTCCATCGGTTCTTCTCAAGGCAGTTGAAAATATGATAACTGCCAAATTAGTTCGAATGTCTTTGATGATCGGCTTACGATAACAATATCGAGGCCTACTGAATACTACAGCAAAGTCTCGCTAAAGTGAATACACACTTATTTAGAAGTCATAAATATAAGAGATGAATTATGATGTTTCTCACATTTGTTGCTTTTAATCCTCCAGTTCACCGTTCTCTTTATTTTCTACAGAATCACAGCAGACTCTACCTAAGCTGAACACAAATACAAAATTGTAATTTGATGTTTTATATATTTCAGATTAATTTTACATTTAAAGCACGCCCCACTGTATTTCAAATGTAAGCTTTAGAATGATTTTGTTGTCGTTTTGTCTTTTGCGAGCATGCCAAACCGGTTGAAGGGGAGAAAAAAAATAAATATGGCTAAATTGGTCATTAAACAAATACGTCAAAGATAATGCCCAGCAAACTGGCTAAAACAGGAATTGCAACAGGAAACACAAAGCGCGGCTCTCACTTTGGAGATACTACAGATAAATAAAAACCCTATTGACATGACCTTCTCCACTTTAAACTGAGTCAGCCGACGCCCACCTTAATACAGCTGTATCAGAGTCAAGCTAATAAATTACCATGGAAATAGTTTTGACTGACTTTACGCACTGAATAATTTGATAGCCCCGAATAGCCCTGAATACCCCATGGCTCTAATTGAAATGCCGAAAGGTCTCTGGCTAAGTAGTGATATAACACTTGCCTATTGAGTGCATTCCGAAAGGGCAGAACCAGGTGTACACAGTGAGTACTCGCTAAGGGGAACTGCAAGTACTCGTGGAGTACTCGCTAGAGGTGGCACTTTAAAGTTACTTCTAATCTATTTCTGAGTGTCGCATCCTCAATGCTGAAAGGAAAAGTGAGCATTCACTGTATGCATGCGAGCGCTTTGGACCTCTAGCGAAGCGTCAAAAGAAAAAACTCTTCAAAATGGCGTCCACTTGGGCAAAGCTAAGTAAAACCGGCCCAGGGCCAGGTTCTTAGCGCGTCAAGTTGGCTTGAAGGCTTGGCCATTGAACCCAGCGAAGGTGCGGGCCCAGCCCAAGGCTAAGGATATTTATAGAACGCATATCGGACGCACTCCAGGCAACCGAACCAACAATGAAACGTACAAATTGCAATTGCGAGTTTGTGTGCTTATCATGTGATTTGGCCTAATTAGCAATAAAACTGGCAACAGCCACAAAATCCATTGCAATCGGGTCCACTCAATTGCACAATACTCTGTCCGATGAGCAGGCATATCTAGCTGTATCTAAGTCTGCTTTGCTTTCATCAGAATCTTAGTGTGACTCAGCTTTGAAGGGGCAATCCCAATAACTTGGGCCACTATTTTTCACCGGTAAGGCATCTATAGTATATCTTTATATACTTTAGGTCCCATGCTCACTGTGCGTATAGGGTATATCAAGAAGTGGCAACGCACACACACAACGTGCATAAATGCATTTGGCTTTTATTTTATTCGCTCGTTGCACTCATTTGCAATTCAGACAGAGTCTCGCAAGTTGGCCGCATTGCTGACTGGCCGACTCTCTGAGTGGCTGACTGGCTGGCTTGTTGCCTTTTTGCTTTAGGCCAGATGTGCGATTGCTGACTGTTGCCTCTTGCCCCTTGTCTGTTGGCTGTTAGCTTTTCGCTGGTGCCTCTTGGCTTACTCATCGCCTGGTTCGCTGGCTACGATCCGCACTAGCAGCCGGCGCACAGCCATAGTCGTAGTCGCAGTCGCAGCCAGAGTTGAAGCCATAGCCAAAGCCATGCTGCACACTTTGGTGGCGTTTGCAAAACTTTTATACATGTTGACAATGCCCAGCTAACAGATGCCCTGTAAGCCCTACCTCAATAAATATGCTATAAAGTATGGCAGGGCAAGTTATATGTCGACTTCTCTATATATCGATATTTATCGACATGCACGAACAACAGTCCATACAACAAGCTATGATGAAACAACGGGAGTTCTTGACAATGGAAAGCTCACTTTATTGGGCTAGCATGTCGGCAATGACTCTTAGTGAAGCTGGCCTACGCATAAATATATATCAATATTATAAATTAATTAGCTATTATTTATAATCGATTCATATCTACAGATATTTTGTGCAATTTTCAGTTTTCTCTGTCCACTGAGACTGCATTGCTGGTTTTGCTCAACAATTACAGGGTATTTAAACACAGCAAATAGCAAAAGGTAACGTTCCATTCAAAGTGGTTTTTCTTGGGTAATGCGAGATTTCGACACGATCGTATTTCAAGAGAATTATTTATTATTTTGTGCTTTGCTGCTGCTGCTGTTGCTGCGTCTCTTGCTGCGGCTTTAGCAACAACTGATCTTGGTAAAAAAATATATTTTTAAATGCGGTTAAGCACCTCGACAGGGGCCTCAGCAACAGTTTCTGCAGTCTCTCTGCTTCTGTGTGTGTGTGTATTGAATAGATCTGAGTCTGACTTTGTCTGACATGATTGTTGCCCACATCCACACATCCACACAGACATACACTTACATATACATGTACATATAACTTTTTTGTACTCTTTAAGCCCACAAAAGTTAACGGCCACGAGGAACTGCCATGACTTCACAGCGTGGCTCTTATAAACGAATATATATGTATGTAGATGTGTACAGTTTTATATATATACATAAAATATATATATAGGTATATACGTATAATCATTTGGCAGAAATGTGCTCTCAATTCGATTTCGTTTTTATGGCAATTTGCGATCTTTTGTGTGTTTGCTTAATCTTGGTGCACTCAGATGACATTTTAGACCTAAGCTAATCTAGAAGATAAACTCTGATTTACCGAATCATAAAATACCCTGCAAGACAGTCAAATATAAAACATTTCATTGGGTATCTTTTATATGTTCATAGCGCGTCAAGAATACTTTTCACAATAGATATATTTGATATACATACATACAAATATAAGTTTTCTTAGTTTCTTGCAGCCAGTTTGATCTATGTAGTTCCATCTATTTCAGAGGATATTTTCTAGTCAACCAACAACGTGAAAACGAATTTAATGTAATACCATTTAAATTCGTGTAATTTGTAACCTAACCTAGCTCAACCCCAAAGATCTCTAAATATAATTTATAATTTAAATACCCTGTAGCTACTGAGAAAGTGGGTATAATGTGTTCCGTTCTCGGACGAGTAAGGAAAAATATGTACATACATATTTTGTATAAGAATTTACTGCAGTCTTTCAAGCACTCTTTATAGCTTAATCACTCGCTACTCTATATATACTGGAAGGGTATATACATATACTTTTTCTACTTACTTGCGAGTGCAATTTCCAGTCCTTGTAAGCTTTCACAATATAATCCATTTCCGCGTCTTTTGTTGTTGTCGTAGTTATTTTTGGTCTTTATGATTAATCTGCGTATAAAGACGTAAACTTATCTAAGTATATAATATAAACATACATATATATAACAATATTTTCATATTATTTGAATAATAAATATTTCACTTCACTCTCACTTGACGCCGATCGTTCATATGTTTTTATTGGAAACGGGAAATATTGTTGATTTATATTTCGACTATAACTCAATTGTTTTATTTATTTTTGCGATCTTTCACAATTTTATGGTATATATACATAAGTTGAGTTAAGATTTCCATAATAATATAATTATTTAGTATACTTTGTCAATTTATATATAAATCATCATAAATAATATATTTATTTTTAATATCAAATAGGTATGTATATGTGTATGTAAGTATGTATAATTATAGTAGTAATGTGCCTAAAATATCCCCTGTCTCTTTTTAGGACATTTTCAGCACATATGCATGCACTGAGACTCCTCTCTTTGAGGACAGACCTAACATATTCATATACATATGTACATACACATATCCACACTTACAAACATTCCGTGCTCTCTTGTAGGACCTCTCTTTTAGGTCAACTTGTACAGCACATGTAATGTAATCATGCATTCTGTTTAATATAAAATGATCTAACTCTTATAGTATCAGCTCTTCGTTTCATTCGGTTTAGGCTGCGCAGCCTCTGTACGCGCTCTGTTCATATGAGTTTACATGTGTGTGCACAGTGCTGACTAACTTGAACTGTTAATAATGTATTTAACGGTTTTAGACAAGGCAAAATATGAGGAACCCAAATAAATCGTTTTGTCTTTGCACTTGTGCAAATCTCCAGTGCGGCTTTTCAAGCGACGCATGCTGGTGTATGTCTGTGAATGTGTGAGTAGGTGTGCATGTGTAAATAGGTCTGTGTGTGTGTCTGAAACTGAATTTGTTTTCCGTCTGCGACAACGTCAAGCGACAACAGGCGACAACGCGTGTACCGCATTTCGTGATCTTTTGCAGCTGACGTTGTGTTTTTTATCTACAAAAATTATTTATTTATTATTTAAAACTGTTTTCATTTGAGATTTTTTTCGCGAGACAATGAGCCGTTTGTGTCTCGCTTATGCAGCACAATGAAAATGTAGACAACATACACATGTAACTGTGAGTGTGTGTGTGTGGGCATAAATATATGTATAATTAATAATTGTAGGTTTTCTTGTTGCAGATGCTGCGACGCTTAGCAACAACCTAAGCTTCAGCTGTGACTGTTTATGCACGGTTTCTGTGTGTGTAATTATTGTACTTAAAACGCAACCTCTTTATTTATTATTTGGCTTTTTTCTTTTTTTGGTAGTCACTGGTTCACTCACACAAATAAAACAGGCAGCAAAGATGACGGTGAAGGCGGCGGCGACGGCGAGGCTGACGGCGACGGCGACGGCGACGATGATGATGATGACGGCGGCGACAACGAGAGCGGTGCAGGAGAGGGTGGGGGTGGGTGGCGTTTGCTCAGATTTTCGCAGCGCGTACACACGACTAAATCGACTAATACTAAATACTAACACTAACAACAACACACAGCCTGGCACGGGACAGTCAGCCAACCAGCTTCAAGTAACGCTCGATAACAACTGACTGACCGAACTCCAGCCCAGCGCGCTCCAAGCGACAGCAGCGACGTCAGCGTCAGCGACAGAGACAGCACCGATCGGGCGTCATATGTTGCTCGTGAGCGCAAATTAACGTAATGCTCTCGCTTACGTTAGTGGTCTAACGCTCTGGCGCTCTTTTACTCATTTGCCCATACGTTAGCTGGACTGACAGCCTGGAGCGGGAGAGAGAACGAGCAAGTGAATTAACCAGTGAGCGAGTAGTTGTGCATGCAATTGAAGAATTGGGCTATTCTATGCAGACGTACACATGTACATGCACGTTCTTATGTGTGCGTACCTTAAGTATTTCTTTGTGTGTTTTTCGACGCCCACGCATATAAAATATTGTCTCACACACACTTATTTATGTATAAAAATATACATGGAGCAGATTGTGCTTAAGTGATAATCATTTGTTTTGTTTGCTGCTATCATGTAATTAAAGAGAAATCCACTCGTCACCATGTGGAAGGGGCAAGCTAACAAAATTGTAGCACTAACAACAGAGCAACAGGTCGTTGATTCACGCACACAGTGCAATCAGTTTGCCCTATTTAACTATCTGGCAACGCCGTTTTTGTGATAGTGACTGTTAATTACACTGACAAACATTAAGCATTGCTGCACTCGAATATATTACACATTTTTTTATTTATTTAACAAGTTTTCATTTCTCCAATTTAAATAAATATATAGTGAATCTCTTGTTTTTTTGTTGCAAAACATGAAACCGCTAAACATAAACAGAGAGTCTGATAAAAACAGAGGAGAGACAGTGATAGAAAGAGAGAGAGAGAGAGAGAGAATCTTGGGATTTTTTTTTTGCAAATTGCTTGGCCAGACGACTAGGCTCTGCAGTCAACCGCAGAAATAAAAGGAGAGGACTGAAACGCCACCACCCCAAGGACCTACTGGATGGGGTCTTGACCTAACACCTCCAGATTTGACAAGAATATATGCATATAATATTAAGATTAATATAGCTTTTAAGCAAATAAATTTTTATAAATATCTGTTTAGATTAAGTTACCAATTAGGTAGCGGTGCGCTAAGCTGTAAATAAATATATTTTATAATTTCTCTAAAAAAAAAAAAGAAAAAAAAACAATATGTATTTATGAAGGAAATTGGGAATTTTTCGTTTACGTATTCAATGAATAGAAGCACTCATCATATTATTCCGATGACAATGCGAACTCTTTGATCATGACTATCAGAACAAGTTGTTGTTACTTGTTTTTTTGTTTTTGCAATAACAAAATATGTACATATGAATATAGGAAAGCAATATGTCGATAACGGTTATCTGACCTAACCAGCCTACTAACGTTAGAAACTTATCAATAAAAGTTGGCAAAATATGTGACATATACACACATACATACATATATATTATATGTAGTTGTTGCCAGGCTAGGTGGAATACCGTTAAAATTAAGTGAGAAATATGATTCAATTTCTTTGTAAATAAAAGTGAAACTCAAACACAAAAAAGATCTTCACATATATACAAGATAAATATGTATTTGTTTTATGAATCAATGGGGGAAAAAGTGTGTTAATTGGGAAAACATGCGAATTTGTAGGATTTTTGCGCATCTTCACATTTCTATATATTTTTGTATTTATCTTTTCTTGTTTGAGTATTTTATATTTGAATAAATTGGACAAAGGCATCGGCCCCGAGAAGTGGGCTGGCAGCTGCCAAGTCACATTACGGCTCAATTATTGAGCTGCAACTAATTTGTCGGGCAAACAGAATGGCCAGCTGACGTCGCTCAGTGTATTTGTGTGTGTATTTATTATGGTTATTGGACACTAATGTAAGGTGTGTGACACCTGTGAAAAACAAACTGGTTATCAGTCCAAGCAGTCAAGGCTAACTCAAATATTGTTACACCTCTCGGGCGTCTATCTCATGGTATTTGCATTGAATTCGATTTCATATTCTAATTTCATTAGGAGCGGAAGATGTAATTAACAACTTTGATATATGATCGCCAGTGTGTACATCCCGAGCGTTTCAAACAAGAGCGCGAAAGCAACGCAGCTGAAAGGTCATTCGAAGGTGCAAGGTGCGTGCAATCAGGCATTTATCATGAATGACTTACACAAGTAGTACACCTCCTATTCATAATATTTCCATTGAAGTTTATGCCATGAGTTGATTTGATGCCATCTTCTAATTTAATTACAATCATTTAATTAGCAGCTTTAATTTGAACACCAGTGCTTAAACACCTATATCGAAATAAATGCGCGCAAGTTTTATAGCAGACAGTCTTTTATGAGCTAATACACCATTTGCTTACACTAGTCTGGCAGCACTCTCAACCCGTTCATATTCACACAAAACAATAACAAACTAACTGTTGCATTTTATAAATGACACGTCAGCCCATATTAAATATATGTTCGTGTTAGCTGTTATTCAACCGAAATTAATATACATAGTCTTTACGTAGTCAATATTTAGCGTTCTTTTAATGTTGTTTTCTTAAATTTTGCGGTCAGCTGATGCGGTCACCGGTTGCATTTCTTATGAGGATCTTATGGCTAACAAAAAACGGTCACACCGTCAGTTAAGACCGCAATTTTGCCCAGGTGAGACGCGTCGTCGTTGTCACCTGATTGCCACGGTTAGTCGAAGGAAAAACTTTAAAATTTCGAATCAAAGCTTCCGTTATGTGCGCGCGTGTGCGTTGCTGCGCTGTGAAAGTACAAAATTTAAATAAATTCGATTAGCACCAGCGTGAGCAACAACAAAAGTGAAAAGAACGTGTGCTAATATATGTATACATGAGTGTATGTGTATATATGTGACGTAGTGTATGTGTGTGTGTGTGTGCGTGCGTGCGTGAGTAGCACTGGCTGTGCATGTGTTGGTCGGCTGTTGAGAAATTCCAAGAAGACCGCAACCAATAATAACAACAGCAACAATAACAACAGAAAATGTCACACAATAGACGAAGAGTGCGCACTATTGAGTACCTCACGCAAATGTCAAATAAGGCGGTTTTGGGAACTCTGTCGGGAATATCGCCAACGGCGCCAGCGGTGGAGTTGCCCGTAGATCCAGTTCCAGTTCCTTCTCCCGCTTCAGCTACAGGCCCATCTCCTACTTTTGCTGCAGAGTCAGCAACAATAACAACACCAACGACTGCGGATCCACCAGCAACTCCAGTGCCGCCCGTTAGATTACGACGCGAGCACAATGTCGATGAGGATGTTGCAAGGTAAGCAGAAACGGGCACAGCTCTGATTTTACGCTCTGTCGCTGCCGGCGTCGTGAAAAAAGCCCAAAACATTTCTTGTCTTCTCTTATAACACACACACGCGTGCTGCTTACATGCTTGGAGAGTGGAATGTTCATGTAACAGTGTGTGAGTGCTCGCGTGCGCGCTCTCTCTCTCTCACCCTCTCTTTGCTCGCACATTTCCCCCATTTTGACTGCCAAAACGTAAACAACGTGTTTCCAGCTACGTTTTTGTTGTATTTGCGTTTTTAACTTTTTATTACACCACGAACCAATTTTGTTACTGCAAAAAAGTGCAAGGCGGCAATAAAAATATAAATTTGACTTGAAACTCAAAACGCGATTCGGTTTATTTTATTTATTTATTTTTTTTTTCATTTTTAAATATTGTTTTTGCCGAAAAATGTGGCAATTATCATGCAAATACCAATACTGGGATACATGCATACATGTATATATATAATGTCAGCATGCAAGTGTGTGTGTATCGGCTCTCTTAAAATTGGTTCTTCCAAGATATTGCTGATAAGAAAAGCCATTTGTCTGATAAGACAACGTAAATATACATACGCATATGCATATCAGAGACCTTTATTTCTACCTTTTCCGCTACGGTTATTCATGCTCGAAGCATGTGTTGATATACAAATGTATTTACGCCTACATACATGAACATTAACATATATGTACATACATTCATACATACATACATATGTGTATCTGTACATTCACCTCTAACCTCTGTTCTGTATATTATTTGATCTTTGAGCAGGACAACTAACTGTCATCACATCCGCCTTAGGCGGCTTTCACTGTTGATTCTCACATATATACATACACACATATTCATATACCATTATTTTGTTATTTGCGCCTTTGAGCCATGTTTCCTATGAAAATTTTCGCATGTCTTCTTTGCTTTTAGCACAAAATAAATGTCAAACATAATTTTTTTGTAAATCGTGAGTGTGCATGAGTGTGTGTGTGCGCTGAGTGGGGAGTCGCCTATCGAAATTTAGTGAAATTAATTTGTGCCTCCAGTCCCAGTTGTTCTTCTTCGCCTTCGTATACCAGTTTGCTGCACCGATGAAGGCAAAGCACGGGGAGTGCCGTAGGGTATTGATACTAAAACGCGTTTAATACCTATAAACATGTGTGCGTGTGTGTGTGCGTGCGTGTATGTGTGCTTGTGCTTGTATACTCATACACACATACGTGCGATTGCACATTCCGTTTTGTTAACCTCTTTCGTTATGCGTTTAGCTCAACTCGACGCAAAATCCAATTCTGTTTTGAAATCGAATTCGCTTTCTTCTCATGTTACCGTATTGTCTTTTGTTTCCACTGGAATTCTCAATGGAATTTCTGTGCCTGTTAACTGTTCATTTGACAGCAAACACGTAACAGCTCACGTAGCCATTGCCGTCCATTGCCTCGCCCGGCTGTCTCTCACGATCAAAAAGGCCGCCGCCACGCATCTCTTGCACTTGAACTTCAGATATATGTATGTTGTAAAAGCTCTCTTAAGTAAGAAGCATATGCATAGAAGAGGGTTGATAAGAGCGAGCAGCGATAGAGGAGAAGCTGCTTGCCTTGAATGTGAGCATTAGAGTGAGATGGCAGCAGTCCACTGACTTATAGCCTCTCACTCTCACACACGCCCTCCCTAAGTCTTGCTCTGTGGAGCATAAAATCCTTTCCGCTGCTTAAAATAGCTTTTGGTTTCCATTTCTGCATGCACTCACACGCACACACCTATTGTTGGATACACTCACATAATCACATACACATAATAACTGCCAAAATTTTCATTTCATAATTGATTTCATGTTTACAAATTTTTCATCATAAATTTTACTAAACAAATACCGAATAGGGAAAAGGAGAGGCGTCGTTGATTGATTTGTATATGTGTATGTAGTAGGTAAACTAAGTATGTTAAAATATAAATATAGCTAATAAATTAATATGTGCATACGGTTTTAAATAGCTCGGGTATTTTGCCACTGAAAAGACGGCATAAATTAAGTAAGAAGTTGATATTAATATTAATAATATAATTATATTATAGTTAGTATGAGACTAAGAATTTGAACATGAATCAAAGCTTGCTAAGTCGATGAGTCTGTCTGTCGAGCATATTTAATTAACTTGTTTAACGAAATATTATGATGGCTGATTGATAACGTTTATTGAGGGGGGCATCATGGCGAAAAAATGGTTGATGTAATATCCATAAATAATTCATAAAACATAGGGTTACCTTTTTTTTAATATAAAACATGAGAGATATACATAAATACATGATAAGGTGATTTGTAATTAGTACAGTGTATTGGAGGCTTGATATACCCCACAGCTGTTGCCGCGACACTTTACACAGATGCATACATATGTACATACTTATACCCATAACTGTGTGTATGTACAAGTGTGTGCACACAATATTTTGTGCCTTGTCGCAGGTTAAACAGATTCCCAGACAGATTACTCATACGCCGTGTTATGCTATCGATTATTTGTGGACATAGATGCTTATCAATGGCTAACGCACAGTGGTTCACACCGTATATTATTGGCCATCTCACCTGATTTATTTATATAGAGAGACAAGCACTGGGGATATGTGCATCACACGCAGATTAAGTATACGCTGCGCTGGCCCAAAACGAGAACAGATTTTTGAATATATTTATAAACATCAAGTGCTTGTTATTGAGTAAACTCGCTACTTTACTAAAATTTCATAACTCAATAAAGAATAATAAACACACAGAGACTAGCGATATTTCTGCTTGCTCGACTAGGGAATACCTAAGAATAACGTGCTTGTGCTTTGCATGCAATACCACAAATAATAATTCAATTCATACATTAAACTCTTTAATTGCTGTCAACTTTATGTCACAAACTAGCTGCTGAACCGTATATTGCTCACTTCCGTTTCGCGTTGCCAATGTCTAAAGGGTATAGCAGATGGCGGCATTCGCAAATGTGTGACTCGGTTCGATCTACCGTTTGTTCGATCTTCTATTTGCCGACGCTAACATTTTGCACTTACGTTCCACTTGCACTCTCTCAGCTTGGCTCTCTTCCGCTCTCTCTATTTCTCTGTCTCTTTGCTTGGCACTTGTGCTGCCACCCACTAATCTCACTCGCATTCGCCGTCCGTGTGGCCAGCTACTCTTCCCCTCTCTGTCGCTCGCTCGCTTGGCCGCTCTCTCTACTGTGGTTGTTCTCGCTGACAATTGGAATTGGATGACTCTTTTTTTCTTCCTCTGTTTTTGTGGGTTCCCTCGGCGATTAGTTTGTCGCGCTTGGCTGTGCGCTGCGGTCGCTGCTCGCTGTTTATATTCATAATATGCGGGTATATAGAATGCTCGTGCTCGCGCGCGTGTGTGTGTGCGTTAGTGTGAGTGTGTGTATGTACTAAATACACAGTATTGTCTCTGCGACTACATGGGGTAAATTTGTTGTTAAAGTGCTAATAAATTGACAGTCTGCCGCCGCATTTCAATTCGCACGACAATGGCCGCCGCATCAAGTGGTCGTCGCCTCAACTTCCAGCACGAAAACAAAAGCAACAAAAATCAAGCACTGCGCTTTTCCAACTCTGTGTTTACCTTGTGAAATTCAGCAAACTCAACGCCTGCACGGTTATTAACTAAATACACATTAACCGTAATTCCGCATTGGGCAAACTACAACATATCGATTGCTACGATCTGTGCGACGGGCGGACAGACCCTCATTCGGCTGACGCACACTCATCAAAGCTCAAAGTTCTCCACGGTTGTTGTGACAAGTGCTACTCTGTTTCCCCTCTCTCTCTCGCTCTGTCTTTCTCTGTGTGAGTGCCTCTATTCGCATTCTTATCCAGGAAAGTTATCGCCGCACTCCCCCTATATGCATTAACTGCACAACTTAAATGTTAATCCCCGTTAATATTACCAATAATTGCCCCAAACTGTGTGAAACACAATAAAACTCAGTCGAGACGCGGTGAGCTCGCGTTTTTATCAGTTCGAGTGACTGCTCAACTGTGCGCTGCTGCTAAAACTGTAATCAAAATAATTAAAAACAAAATGCCGCGCAGAAAGTAAGTAAAATATAGTGTACATAAATATATGAACATTAGAATTAAGTATTTTATAATTTGAAATGCCAAATATGAATTCAATAAGTGTGAATGAATTTTAATCAGTGCAAATCGCTAAGCAGGTATATAGGTTTTATTAAGATGTATGTAACCGGCGGATAGAGGCAACACTATAAATTATACACTGCAGAAACCTTGGTATATATGTATGTATATCCATCCATCTGTAACTTTGCTCGATTTGATCAAGAAGCCTATAGAAACTGGAGCAATGCCGGGTTTTCAGTGCAGTTCACATTAAACGATGATTTGATAGAAGAAAAATCGATAAAAATCATAATGAATGCATATTATTCGGGTTATATGGCCTAAAGCAAACACAATATAATAATTATAGGTATATTTTACCTTCTTCTCTCCCCACCAGAAATGGGAAAACAAAATTCATTTTTCTGAAAAATGTTTTTGGTTGCTCAAGACTTTTAAGAAACATCAAAAATTTCTAGATATTCAAGGAGAAGAGTCTCAGCTATAATATAATTTTCAAAATATATGCCTATATCATGATTCTGTCTAGCTTCCACTTTATAGGGTATACTTTTCGTCTCTGTGACACCTGGCGAAGAGCGAAATTCATTTGCTCTGCTTTGCGCTTTGCATGATGAAATTCGCGTAGAGATTTTTGAGTCGGCAATCGTCAATCAAATGTCGAGCATTAGATATGGACGGACATACATATGCATATAAATCAGAACGGCAATGAAATTAAAGCATAATTATAGGCGTGACATGCTGGCTGTCTGCTGCAGAGCGCAGTGCTGGATAGATAAAAGCAGAGCGATAAGATAGCATTTCACTTCCGCCTACCTGCCCAAACGTAGCTTAAATATGGTGCAAATATATGGGATATATATGAACGTGATATTTGCTTGGTTTATCGTCGATTAGTGCTGCAATTAAATTAGAACAAACTCTTGGCCTTAGATAACTAAACCCACATCCCTCTTTCGATCCCCCTCTCTCTCGCTCTGTTTGCAGAGTGGAATTCCGCGTGAAGCAAACGTCTTCACGGCCCATGCCCATGTCAACTGCACGCATTGGCACGCTGGAGGAGGATCTGCATCCGGACGATGAGCTGGCGGCACACTACGAAGCATTCGGCACCACGCCCCCGCGCACCCGCCTGAAGATCAAGACCCGGGACTGGGAACGCAAGCAGAAGTGTACTATTGTCGATAGGTGAGTAGAGCCCAGGACTCCTGGGTAGACGTTCAGCCCATCATTCATCTATGTCTCATCCTCGACCCACAGCTCTACAGATGCACCGGCCAGCGTGGGGGGCACGCCCAAGAAGGGCATGACAAGGATGGCGCGCTCCCGAGTGCTGCGCCGCAACACCATGGACTGCGCCCTGCTCAACGAGATGTTCGTCAACGAGGAGGGCAAACGCACGGACAAGCGCATGCAGTCGATCCTGCGCGACTCGGAGCGCGAGATGAAGAACTCGCTGGCATCCACAATGATTGTGCCGCCGCGTGGCAACAGCTTCCACGAGGGCGCACATCCGCTGGAGTCGCTGGACAAGATAATGCCACTCAACTCGGATGAGCCAGCTGGCGCGCCCTTACGCATTGCCTCCAAGGTGGTGGAGAGCTGCAATCGCTATCGCTGTGTGTCCTCGCGGCCCATTGGCTGTCGATCGTCGGCGCCGCCGCTGGCCTTTACGCCTCAGCTGCCGGCGCTGCGGACGGACGGCAAGCCGACGCCAGGTCTCAGCAAGCGCAAGGAATTCCACGAGACGTTCGCCAATCTGATCAAGCTGGGCAGCGTGGATAGGCAGGATGGCAAGCTGTCGCAGGAGGAGCACACGTGGCAAACGGAGCTGAAGGATCTCATCTGGCTGGAGCTGCAGGCCTGGCAGGCCGATCGCACCGTCGAGCAGCAGGACAAATATCTATACGATGCCCGTCAGGGCGTCTCCGATCTGCTCCATCAGATCATCAGCTACAAGTTCCAGCCGCCCTACAGGCGTGAGCCCAGCCTGCTCAGCCTGGACAGTGGCATACACTCGGACGCCAATTCCAATGCCAGCTGTGAGTAAAGCTAAGCTAACCATAAATCCGTCAGATCTCTGATTGTCTTCTCCACCTGACAGCCCCCTTGCCCAGCAAACTGTGCCAGGGCTGCATGTCGCTGTACTGCAAGGACTGCATGGAGCGGCAGGAGCTGGCGCTGCGTGAGGTCGAGGACTTGCTGACGCGTCTGGAGGCAGCCGAGGCTCTTTACCCGTCGTCCCAGGCCATGGGTGCACTGCATCCCATATACAAGTCGCAGAGCTTTGTGGGTCGCATCAAGGCCATGTGCCTGTGGTACAACATTACCAAGCAGAACAAGCTCAAGCTGAGCATTCTCGGCCGGATTCTGGCACGGTGAGGAAAGGGAGAAGAGGAGAAGTTAGCTTTGTCTGTGTTTGTTTGTCCGTCTCTATGGAGTCCCTAAGCTTTTGTATACCATATCCTGGCTCAAGCTCTAATCTCTGAGCAACAGCCAGCCATTCGCCTAGTCCTTATAATATCGATAACTCAGTGATATCGATTAATATGTGCATAAGTAAGAGCATATGTGTAGTATAGGGTATGTCCTGGTCAGGCAGTTGCTTCCAATGTAAGACACACACCTAATGGCTTCATTCCTGTACAGGCTGCAAGACGAGAAGTTCTCCTGGCCGGTGCAGACATCGTACATGGGCTCGGACAGTGGCAACTCGTCGTCCTCAGGCGTGGACAACGATGACTCGGCGGTCAATTCATTGGACTCGTCGAAGCCACCCAGCGTGGCAGGCATCGGGCCGGCGGCGCGCCGAGGCTGCGGCAACATGTCCTGTGCCCGAGTGCAGTTCATGCTGAACGATTCGACCCACGTGCCAGGCGAAAGCTCCAGCAGCAATGAGTAGGTGCACAGCAGCAGAGGCTGAAGCGTCCGAGCTAATCCTTTTAATGCTTTGCAGGTCCACCTCGACGGAGGTCAGCCAGCTGTCCAACGAGCTGCCGGGGGGGCAGCTGCGCAAGGGCTCCATGCACGACATCAACATCTTCAGCGTGGAGCCACTGGGCACTTCGAGCAACGATGGCGAGCAGGTCTCGGGGCTGTATCGCAAGTTCATCGAGAACGTGCTGAAGTGCCGGGGATTGGCCAAGTCGTTGGCCTTCCTCCATCAGCTGCACACTGTGGCGCTCTACAAGGCGCACATTGCCCTGGAGCGGCCAGGCGCCGAGGATTTGGAGGACTTTGAGCTGGATACGGAGATCATTGAGCAGGACGTGCCGCGCATGGATCCGCAGATTAGCCGCGAGCAGATCATCGAGCTGCGCACCTACGGCTACTGGAGCGAGGAGGCGCAGTCAATCAATCTGCCCTCGTACATTCCCACATTTGTGTTCCTCAGCGGCATCCCGTTGCAGTTTATGCACGAGTTCTTGCGCATGCGCCTCGAGACGCGTCCGGTGCGGCCCAATCCACTCAGCCTGGAGCAGCTAATGAAGGAGCTGCGCGAAGGCTTGACCCTGGCCTTGACGCATCGCGAGCGCTACCAGCGCCACATCACCACAGCCCTGGCCGAGAATGAGACGGAGCTGGACAGCTACATCAACATCCTCAACCAGTACGATGCGACGGTGCGCAAGACCTTCGAGCTGTACATGGACTACATCGACCAGCTGGTGCTGGTCGCCGTGCCGGAGACCAATCAGAAGTCGGTGCTGGAGAAGGAGTGGATGTTCACCAAGCTGATCAGTCCCATGATCAAGGGCATGCACACGGTTGCCTCCCAGAAATTCTGCAACATCATCAGCAAGCTGCTGTGCAGCATTTCGAAGCGCCTGGTGCAGCGCTCCGAGGAGCTGGACGAACAGATAGCCAGCACGGCGCACAGCAACGACAGCGAGGAGCTCAAGTGGCAGCTGCTCACCATTTGCCGCGAGACGCAGGCGCTGCTGACCGTCGAGCGGGAGCGCTCCATCAAGGTGCTCTTCTTTGCGAAGACCTTCTGCCGGGACGTGGAGACGACGGACTTCCACCGGGAGCACTACGAGCACGACGTGGCCAATCAGCAGCATGACTTCATCTGCTCGGACGTGAAGGCCGCATTCAAGCTGCTGCAGCAGGATGTGCTCGAGGTGCGCAACAAGCTGACGGGCATCATCAAGGGCGTGCAGCAGCGCTGCTGCCTCAACAACCTGCTCGAGCTGGACGAGCAGGACCGGCTGGCGGTGCTGTCGCGCACGCGCGAGATTCTCCACCAGGGCTACAAGTTCGGCTTCGAGTACCACAAGGACGTGATACGGCTGTTCGAGCAGCGCATCATGGGCCAAAAGGATAGCGGGCACACGGTTGACCTGGCCTTGGGCATCATTGCGTTCGCCAAGATGTGGATGCAATTCGTCATGGAGCGCTGTGAGCGGGGCCGGGGCATGCGCCCGCGCTGGGCCTCCCAGGGCTTGGAGTTCCTAATGCTGGCATGCGATCTGCAGATCACCCAGCATCTGGACGATCGACAGTTCGAGGAGCTGAAGCAGCAAATGGACCGCTGCATATCGCACGTGATTGGCATCACCTCGGAGCCGGAGAAGGTGGCGCGCAAGAAGGCATCGCCGCGCACCCGCAAGACATCCTCGCCAGCGACCAGCCGATCGAGGACACCCACCCGCACCCCGATGTCGGCGGGCGTCATAGTGAATCCCAACACGCCGCCGCTGCAGTCGCCGCAGTACAACAAGCTGCTGCATCCCCAGTTCAGCCTGAAGGAGGAGCTGCTGCAGCAGAACTCGGCCGCCTACAGTTCCGTCGACAGCGGCGACTTTGTGGAGGCGCCACATGGCCCGGCCAACGGGGAGCTGCGTCTCCTAGTGCCGCAGACGCCGCCCATTTCCAAGGGCAGCAGCCCCAGCTCCGCATCGACACCGCTGGCGTCGCGGCAGGAGCGAGTGCGCGATGCTGTCAATCGCCTGGATCTAGATCTGGAGGAGCATCTGCGCGAGCGTCGACTCATTGGCCAGGTGAAGGCGCTCAACTCGTGCGACAAGGTCCAAATCCGAGCACGCAGCGTGCACTTCCGCTGGCATCGCGGCATCAAGATTGGCCAGGGACGGTTCGGCAAGGTCTACACGGCGGTCAATAACAACACCGGGGAGCTGATGGCCATGAAGGAGATTGCCATTCAACCGGGCGAGACACGCGCCCTCAAGAATGTCGCCGAGGAGCTGAAGATTCTGGAGGGCATCAAGCACAAGAACCTTGTGCGCTACTATGGCATCGAGGTGCACCGCGAGGAGCTGCTCATCTTCATGGAGCTCTGCTCAGAGGGCACACTCGAATCCCTGGTGGAGGTGACGGGCAGTCTGCCCGAGGCGCTCTCGCGCCGCTTCACGGCCCAGCTGCTCTCGGGCGTCGCTGAGCTGCACAAGCACGGCATCGTCCATCGGGACATCAAGACGGCGAACATCTTCCTCGTGGATGGCAGCAACAGCCTCAAGCTGGGCGACTTTGGCTCCGCGGTCAAGATCCAGGCCCACACCACGGTGCCCGGCGAGCTGCAAGGCTACGTAGGCACCCAGGCCTACATGGCGCCAGAGGTGTTTACCAAGACGAACAGCGATGGCCATGGTCGCGCCGCCGATATCTGGTCGGTGGGCTGTGTTGTGGTCGAGATGGCCTCCGGCAAGGTGAGTGCGCGGAGCTCGGGCTCGGGGGCTACTGATAAGCAGATAAGCGGCACTGGTTGACCACCAAAACTATTCGGAATCGGAATGAGCAATCGCACAACAATTGATCAAATGGTTCGACCGCTTCGTGAGTTGGCCAATGGAATGGCAATGAGAATTGTGCTGTGACTCAGTTGCTGATTGACTGACTGATTGATAGAGTGACTAAATGATTGATAGATGCAACTGCTTTATAGCATATTGATATATAATCACTGGCTGATATATCAATAGACTAATAGACTGAGTTACTCAGTGACAAGGGATTGACTGACACATTAGCAGACGGTCTGAGAAGGGGTAGATTGACTGATCGATTGATTCAGCTAGTCTCGCTCGATCTGCTCTCAGTGCCAAAGTATTATGAATGATGTCAACTGCGTTGAGTATTATTTGATATATTGTTTATCTCTTGCATCTTGCAGCGACCCTGGGCACAGTTCGATTCAAACTTCCAAATCATGTTCAAAGTGGGCATGGGCGAGAAGCCGCAGGCGCCGGATTCGCTGTCCCAGGAGGGCCACGAGTTCATCGACTGCTGCCTGCAGCACGATCCCAAAAAGCGTCTCTCGGCCATAATGCTGCTCGAGCTGAACTTTTGCAAGGTAAGTCTATATGCATATATATCATCTGACGGGCGAAGCTAACTAGTCTCGATGTCTCCCTCTCAATTGCAGTCTGGCCGGGACGAGGAGGGCAACAGCGAGCAGCTGCAGGCGCAGATGCGAGGATCGTTTCGACGCAACATGGCGCAGAGCTAATTCAGTTCACCTGTTCAGCTTTGCATGTGTTGTGTGCTGTGTACGATATGTATGTGTATGTGTAATGTGTATGTGTACCGTATAATTAATGTGAAGACGACCAAAGGTCCAATTGCGCCTAGTTTTATTATCGGACAATAAATATACCCAATGAAATATCTAAATACGTAATGACCTTTGCGAATGCGATATTCGCAATATATTTATTAAGAAACTGTTACAGTAGCCGACTGGCAAATGCTCTACACTACGTTTATCCAGCGTAATTCGGGTACTCGGTTTCGATCGTGGGTGTTTTCACGGTGGTCGGCGCATAAGGTGGCGGTGGAACCTCACCTTCGCCACCACCGTTACCTATGCCGTTGGGTGGTGTTGGCGCCGCTGTTGGAATGGGTGGCACCGTCTGTGCCTGGATCAGCGGCGCAGCGCAAAGCAGGAAGGCCAGGCAAAGGCTCAGCAGCAAATGGAGAACTGCAAATTGAAGAAATCCTTTAAAATCCTTTTCTCTTAGCCCAATGCCGGACCAGACTTACGCTTCATTGTGTTTCGATGGACAATTGAGTGCGGAATGTTTGCCAGCAGAAGTTCGATTGCGTCTTTTATGCGTTTCATCGAAACTATTTTTTTGCTCTGCTTTTTAATTAATTTCTCAAAATAAACCCAAAAAAATTAATCAAAAGCTTATCTCCTGGATTTGGGCTTATCACAAACGCAATATTGGATATGCTACTTTTCTTAGAAACCAGCGAAATACCAGCCAGCTATGACAAATACCCCACCTATCTACACATATAGATATACGTAGGTATATATCTATATATATATGTGTGTCTATATATAGGTCAGATAAGGAGTTGAGTCAATTCTCATTTATTTTTCTTTAGTGATCTCTTTTTGCATGCATTAACAATCAACTCAAATGGAACTTAGGCCTGTAGTACAGCTAGTAGATTGGGATTGTTCTTTAACCGCTTTCAACATAGATACACATATAATAATTGTACTAATAATTGTAATAATAATAATAATAATAATAGCAACAATGAACACAGCAACTAGTTAGAGTATTTATCAATATATGCATTTGCTCGCTTTAACATTTTCATATATAAGAATTTTCAGTTGTGTATAACATGGTATATATGTAGTATAGTATATAGTTTCATTTTTTTTTTTTTAAATATATTTTTAGCCATAGAACAGTTATGGGTAAACATACATATATATGTGTATATATAGATATATCTAATATTCGTTTCGTTTATTTGATATGTTTTGCATTTGGTAAATACTTTATATAAATTTATTGATATGTATTGTTACAATTCAAGTCTATATACGTACAATGATTTTCTATTCTTGTTTTTGTTTCGTTTTTTTTTACGTAAAACAAACATTAACAGCAACAATAATTAGGTAAAGCATATAGTTTTAGATAGTGTCTATATTCATGTATATGTATTTTGTATGAAACAGCAACAGAAAGATAGTTAACAGTTATATATATATATATATCGGATATCATTTAATAATTTCTAATTTCAATAATTTTCATAACATTTCTCTACATAGCAAACATAACATAGAAAGTATTGCATACTTTTCAGCGGAACGCTACAGTGGCGTCCGTATTAATAGACCAGATCTACAATAATAGAATTTCCTCTACTTGAACTGATAGACACAGTGGCGCCTCTTTGAGCTGGGTCTGTTCATGGCAATCGGCCTATTTAAGTATCTCGCAACAGTGGCGTCCACACCAATAGGCCACTTCATTGGGACTATTCTATTTGCGTTACACTGGCTGCCACATTAAAGGGTTCTGCTCATTCAAATTCGCCTGGGAAAGCTCTAACACAGCTAAGCTAACACAACAATCAATTGCATAATTAACCAACATATATATATATATATATATTTATTTATTTGAATCATTTAAACGCACTAACGATTGCGCATAAAATTGCTCTAAAACATTTAATTGACTAGAGTTTCTCTTTGTCATCTACTAAGTATATTTTGTAGCTTGGGTGAAAGCAGAGGGATTAACAGATGATTGACTTTAGTTTGAGTGGCCTCACCCAATCGGAATGGTGTCGATTGAAATGAGTTTTACAACACTAGCAGTATATATTGTATATGTTCTTTTTCGCTCATAAACAGATGACGTCATGCGGACGCTAGTTAACTACTGTTTACATATATATAGGTTACTTTTGATACCCTTGCAGAGGTAGTCGATGTTGGCTTTAGTCATGAAGTGGTTTAACATGTGTATGAATACTTGAATCGGATCACTATACCGTATAGTTCCAATATGAACTAGCTACATAGATCAAGTTTATGTGATTCTCTTTTATCGCCTCTCTCCAAGGGTATTTAATAGTCGGCATAGCCGCAACCAATTGATCTACCTCGTCTTTTGTATAGTTAGGGATTTCCTTGCGGATATATTTGTTTTGGACAAATTGTTTGCTAAGGTACAGTTACTGATATGTTTGTTTTGTTGTGTTTCATTTTCGTCCGTTCCACCTTTCATTGTTTTTCAATTAGTTTTGAAGCCGATGTGACGATATCTATGCTTTGGTTCCGCTTCCTTTTCTAAGTTTTCTAAGTTTCCTTGTATTTTCGCTGCATTCCATTCCGGCGTTCCACGTTCCATTGTCTACATACCACGTTCGATTCTCCAAATCTCATTCCACGTTCCAATTTCCATTTTCCACTATTCATATTGCATTTAGTTTTGCAGAAGGTCGCGCATGATGTCGAGCGAGTCTTGCAGGGATTTGGCATAACGAGAGGCGCTCGTATCCTCGCAGTCGTAGAATGCGGACACGCAGAAGACAATTTGATCGGGGTGCGGATTATAGGAGCAGCCGTAGCCCCGAGGCGTGACCGGGCCATAGCCCATGAAGCTGTCCGTGGTGAAGGCGACCTGCGTATAGAAGAGCCAAACAGCACGAAGATCACTCAAGATCAGATCAGAGGGCACTCAGATGGCTGGGCAGCTTACAGCTAAGTGGCTTACGTGTGTGCAGCTGTAGGTGCTGGTGCTGGTGCTGTTCTTGGTGGTGCAAAAGCTAAGCATTAAGACAAATGTGGTGCAGAGACAATAGAATGAATGAAAAGGTGCTCGGTGCGTGGTGGCAGACAATGAGAGAGACAGTGAGACAGCGTGGATACCTGGCTGGTGGAGAGCAGAAAGCATTGCGATATCTTGTAGGACTCATCCGTGAAGAGCTCGTGCAGCTCCCCAGTGACCTCCACCGAAGCCTCGCGCAGCCCCAGCAGTGGTATGTCGATGCCATGGCCAAGGATGTTCTTTACCATCACCTCCGTCTGCCGGGCGACGGCGCAGCGGAAAAGCTCACGCAGATGATCCTTCTGTGAAAGCAGAGCGGTTACCCACACGGAACTGGGCAAAGGCTTATGGGCTGGTAGTACTCACGCTATAAATGCTAAATTTGACTTTCCGGGCATCCTCCTCGTCCTCCTCGCGGTCGCTCTCCAGTGGAACGTTGGCACCCTCGCCCTGACACATCGCCTTGGCCCACTCCAGCGCCTCCGTGCTGGCAGCACGTATGCAATCCACACGACCCTGTCGAATCAAGGGGGGTTACAAATGGATAGATCATAGAGCGATCGATCCATCGATCGACAGCTGAACACTTACGAGCAGGAAGCGCCTGGTGGAAGCACTCTCATAGGTGGCCACCAAATGGCCGTAAAGTCTGAAAGGCAATAATAGTGTTGAGAATTATTCTATATTCCTTATATTAGCGGAAGGGATCTCGAAGGATCGACGGTAGCTCAGATAGCGATAGGTTCAGCTAGGCGCTGAGTTAGCCTAGACTTGAAATCGTAGACTCGGCTTGTTTTGCCCTAGCTTGCGGTACTCACTTGAAGTAGGCGAGCTGGAGGGCCAGCTGTATGTAGACGTCCGGGCTGACCTGGCAGGACTTGACAAAGTTCTTGCCGTAGCCCTTGTAGCGGTAGACATAGAAATCCAGATTGTCAATGGCCCTGTCCACCGACTTGGCAGCCTGGACGAAGCGTTGCTGCAGCTTGTCGTTCACATGCCACTCGAGGCGCTCGGGAGGCGGCAAGTGATGCTGGGGCACGCCGTTGTCTTCCTGCGGATGCTCTTCAATCTTCTTGTACACCTTCTCCAGCAGCTGGACGACAGCAATGCCCTCGGAGGTCGAGTGCTCGTAGCAGAGGCCCCAGCTGCCATCGGTGCAGATGATGAGCTGATTGGTAATGAGAAAAAGGTTAGCTGAAGGTAAGGCAGGCGGGTGGAGGGGGGGTCACCTGCATGGTCTTGTCGAACCAGCGATTGGCCGAGTTGAATTCGCTGCCTCCGCCGTGGAGCATTTCGTGGGCCATGTTCGTCTCATCCCGATCGCCGGCGGTGTGGACGCTGGGCGTGGCACCGCTGAAGCCACGTGCATTGAAATTGGTGTTCAACGGCTCGTCCAAGCATAGCACCACCAGCGCCGTTTCGATCAGCTCCAGGTTCCGCTGGTTGCGCTCATCCGTCTGCAGGGCCTCACGGTCCACAGCCCACTGGGAACGCGGCTCGGCTGTCAACAGGCCGACGGGCAACGGCTTGCCCGGCAGGCAGGGCGCGTCGCTGAGCACGTAGAGTATCTGGGAGGCGATCTCGCTCTCGGTGAGCTTGCCGCGATCGCTGGCCTGCAGCACCACGCAGTACATCTGATTGCGACAGATGACCACCACGTGGCGGTCCTCGTCGCTGTCGATGGGCTTCTGCCGGCTCGGCAAGTACTGCGAGTCCCGCTCCACGCCCGGACGACGGCAGGAGCCCAGCAGGCGGTAGTACTGGGCCATGCAGAGCGGCTGGTTCTTCTCCCTGGAGGCAGCCCTCTCCTGCGGCAGCTGTCCACTCTCCAGCATCTCCTTGTGCTCGACCAGGCCGTCCAGCAGCCGCGCCGCAAAGTGGGCCACGTCGTGGACGGTCCTGAAGTGGCGCGGCGGAAAAACGGTGCCAGGATTCGAGTTGATCGGCAAGGGCAAGCGCACATTCATGTACATGTCGTTGAGCCAGTAGTAGTAGGCCTGTCGGAGCGTGGCGTGGAGTGGAGCGGAGTACATGGAAAGCGCATTATTAACACACGAGATACAAACTTAATTAGCGGGAAAAACAACATCGGGGTTGGGCACTTCGTTGCTTGGCTGCTTGGCTGCTTGGCTGTTTGGGTGCGTGGGTGCGCCTCTTATCGAGGCCAGTGCGAAGGGTACACTGATAAGGCAGAACAGAGATCACATTTGGGAGATCGCAGATCTGCGATAAGATGCACTATATAAAATGCCTAAGGCAACTAGACAACATCAGTACAGCAGTTTCATCTAAACCTGACGGATACCCAGCGACAACCCACAACCCCAACAAGATGAAAGGTGAGCAACAGCTTGGTCATCAATCACACAATCATTCAATCAATCACCAATCTTCCGCTCAATCTCGATTGCAGTGTTCGCTCTTACTTTGCTCAGCCTGGCGGCTTTGTCGCAGGCGCGCCTCGACTACAAGCTGCAGTGCACCCGCGAGGAGGTGGGCATACGCTGGCCGAGCTACTTCAGCAACTCCGAGTACTACGTCTGCCAGAGCATCTATGGCAACCAGCTGACCGTGCACTGTCCGCCCGGTGAGGTCTTCACCTTCGTGCTGCAGCAGTGCGCCTCGCCGGCTTTGTATGTGCCAGCGCCACCCATGGATGTGCTGCCCACCGATGCGCCCATTACCACGCACGTCGTCAACGAGGCGCCACCAATGATGACTCCCAATGGACCCGTCCACATGCTCGGCCAGGAGCACGAGTTCGAGCCAGAGCATATGCAGGTCATTCACGCTTCGCCACTCGATCCCACACCTCCCACCCCACCCACCGAGCCACCAACTCCACCCACCGTTGTGCTCGATGCCCCCAAGCCTGGCAAGAAGCCCACCGCCCCACAGCCCCACAAGAAGACTAGCTCAGCCCCAACACCCGCCAAGGCCGCCGCGGCCAAGAAGCCCGCTGCTCCATCTCCGCCCAAGGCTGGCAAGAAACCAACGCCGCCCAGCAAGTCCCAGAAGAAGCCATCGACCAAGCCCTCAGCCTAACTCGTCGCTCCACCCCCCTCCCCGGAGTCAGTCGTCTACTAAATTAATGTTCAGCAAGCGGAATTTCATTCAGAACTCTAAAATAACAACTAAATAAATATCTAACTGCACAAATAACTCTTCTACTCTATGGCTATGGGGCCCATCCACTCACACACACACACACACACTCACGGACACACACACACATACTTGAGAGACAGGTGAGTCTCTGAATGAATCAATTAGCTAATTGACCTTGTCGGAACATATCGATGACAGTTAACACTTTTAATTGATTAATAATTGTAAATGGAACATGCCAAGAATTCAGCGTCAAAATGTTCACCACTTCATGCATGCTCGACTGGCAGATACTTCGCACGTATGCCATCTAGCTAATTACATATAATTAATTACATACCTATATGACGACTGATGGCATTCCTTCAGATGTGAAGAAATGTATGCAAATCTTTGCTAGTGAGGCATGCTCGACTGGCAGATACCTCGCAAGTGTGGAGATAGAAGATGTAATCTTATGACGACTGATGACATTCCTTCAGATTTGAAAGAAGAATAACAACATTCAAGTGTTCAAATCTTAACTAGTGAGGCATGCTCGACTAGCATAGATACCTTTCTGATAATGAACATTTCTACTGTAAAACAGATACATAGGAGGACCGAAGAGAACTAGACTATTTGGTATGCACTGTTGTTCTATTACATTTGAAGGAAAAAGAGAGAAATTCTCCTGGTAAAGCCTTTAATAGTAGTCTATTTTAGACTAGCAGATACCTCTTCCATTTTTGGGAAGTATGCACACTAGCAGCTACCACTTAAGTTAGCCAATTAGTAATAAATCGTTATATAGGAATGTTGATTGATTGGCAGCTACCCTGTTCCAGCTTATAAGTACTATACTATAAAAAGATTTTCATACTGCAATATATCAAAATGTCGGACACTTCAAAATATCAATTGCAAATCATATTTAACAGCTATAGCATATAGGCCAATATTAATTGTAGTTGGGGTGACTTAGTACTATTTGATAAAATAATAATAACTAAATTGAAGATAAATGTAGTTTTCCATTCAAAGGTCTTATCTTATGTGGCGTAAAGTCTTTTTATAGCCCGTATGTGTTTAGTGAGAGGTTCATCGATTATACAGAAAATGTAATCAAGTCCCGTTTCACTAGGTGCTCGCAATCCGAGGCTGTGCTTACATAATTACGCGTTGTTGAGCAATGGCTCGCTATCGCTATCGGAACATTAGCGAACGAACATTCGATCCTTGGGTTCAATTAAATGGAAGATCACCACAAATGGAATTTCGCTATAGAATTTCCGTTCTTCTTTGTATTTCCGAAGAAATACAGAAATAAAGTCAAGTGATACGAACGCCCATTATTATTAGCGGCGACGATGATAAGCGCGCGGGGGAAACGCTGTAGATATGAGCTACCCTACACAGGGAGGCTGTTGCCCCGCCTGCCGGCTATGCTAAGTGCCATGGTTAAGGGTGTGCACACTCTGCTTGCCCGATTATTCAATAATTAGTGAAAATTTGTTTGGCTCTTATCGGGGCAGGGCAGATATGGCATAGATTACCCAGGTTACATGGGCGTGCGAGCGCAATTCGGCTTCGATTCACTTTTAATTTTGGCAGAATGACAAGCGCAACAAGAATATTAATCTAGACGTGTTGCTCGAGCTGATTACGGGTGCCTTTGACAGCTCGCCGATCGGGCCATAAAAGGCTTTGCCTCCGGCAGGGTTAGAGCAGTGATTGCAGCGATTGGAAAGCAGCGAGACGCCTCAAGCAGCAGCAGCAGCAGCAACAATGAAACAAGGTGAGCATTGCAGAAGGAGGTGACGCTCCTCAGGCCTCATGCTGGATCCATCTGCTTTTCAGTTCTAATCGTAGTCGTTGGACTGCTGGCCATTGGCATCCAGGCACAGGATAATTGCCCCACACCCGTCTACACCGAGAATATTGTGCCCGTGTGCCAAGCAAATACGCGCATCAAGTTGCCCAACTATGCGGACCCCACCTCCTATTATTCCTGCAGCACAGGCGAACCTGTACCGGTGAAATGCGAACCGCCCAAGGGCTACTTCAGCTATGTGCTGCAGGAGTGCTCGACATGCGCCAACTACATACCCGCCGTCGAGTGCTCACAGAATAAGTTGGGCCTCAAATGCGAGAAAATTGATTCTGGTGCCACTACGACACCGTCGGGCTCGACAGCAGCGCCAACAACTAAGACTACAAATGCTGCAGATACAACTCCCAAAACAACCAAACCAGCCACGACCAAGGCAACCACAGTGAATCCCGGACCGACAGTGCCTTCCCCACCGGATGATACGACCGCGGCTCCCGGCCAGATCACCACCCCCAATGGCGATTTACCAACCGGCACCACCATCTTTGTGCCACAGCCCCCATCTCCCAATGATCCCAATATACCCGCTCCGCCTACTCCAGAGCCAACAGTCGGCACCCTGGCCCCTGAGCCGCCCTATGCTCCATAATCTGTATAACCTATCTATATGTGCGTATAAATGCTTATATATGAATACCGTTACCCCCTAATAATGTATATGTACAATTGAGTGCGCGAATCGATGTTGGATTTGAATAAACATTCACAGTGCAATGGCATAGAAACAAACAGGTGCAAGTATTACCCACTAGAGGCAAGGACTCTCTGCTTCTCCACTTAGTCCGCCCAACACTGAATCAGTCACTGTCAATCGCCGCCTCAGTCAGTTATCAATCGTGATCAATCAGTTAGAGCTTAATACTATAGGCACTCAGTCAGATCCTCTGTCTGTCTGTGTCTGTGTGTTAGTCAATCAATCAGTTATCAATCTGTGAGTCAGCCGGTTTCTTAGTCAATCACTCAATCAGTTGACAAACTTGTCAATCAATCAGGCATCAGAACTCACCCAGTTATCCTCCGCCTCGCGCTTATCCACCAGGTACTGATGCAGTCGGGGTCCCAGGCCCTGCGGCGACACGAACTGCTTGATGATGGCCTTGGTTCTCTCCAACTGAGCGGGCGTCGTGATGGGCTCCAGGGCGAGCACATAGTCGGCCATGGTCTGCTCCAGCGGTGGGACAGGTATCTTGGGTAGAGTCTGAAGAAGAAGTAGAGAAGGCGGAAAAGGGTTCACATACTTCTTCCCTTGGTTTCGTTTCGTTTCATTTCCTTCTTTTTATATTTTGAGCTTCTATCAAATTGTATTTGCGTTCAAGTTTTTTTTTTTGTCGTAGCTCATTTATATGCAGGACATTATGGCAGTTAGAATACAAAAGCAAGAGCACAAAAAGCGTAGACCCCAGGGACCCAAATTTCAAATCACAAAAAAGAAAACGAGAAGAAAAAAATGCTGGAAATAGGGCAAGAAATGTGGGGAAGGGGCATGAATCTGACATTGGGTTTCCCCCACGGCATTTTGCCTAGTCACGGACAACTCGAATCAAGAGCTCTGCTCAGCTGAGCTCTCGAGCACTGAGCATCCGAATCCCTAGTGGCCAAACACTCACAATTTCTTTTAAGAACAAACAACGTGCGGATCTCACAATCGATTTAAGATTCGCGCCAAATCAAAAATCGATTTCACTTATTTCCAATTTGATAAAACTTAAAATGAATACCTACAAAAATTACATCAATTGCAAATTAGTAAGCAGTTGATCTGGATTTATTTTGCTCATTTTTAGAGTGGAAAAGAAAAAAGAATATTTAATCTAATACAGCTTAATTAATGTCAACAAATTTTATTTTCCGTAACTATATCGCTGAATCAGAAGACATATGAGTCGAGGGGGAAAGTAAACATCTAGATCGATTGGCTACTATGGTAGAGCATTATAGAATAGGATTACCTATCTTAATTGTTTACATATGTATAGACTCGTAATCGAGTCTGAGCTTAAGTCTGTTTTCGATTGGTTTCTTTCGAATGTTTTGACTTCGAATACCCTTGGAGTAGTAGTCATAACAACATTACAAAGATCTATGCCAGACATTTAATCCTGAATTAAAAATTTATTACTTCTGTATTTTTTGTAGGGTATTTAAGCCTGCATGTTTCTGTTAGACAAGGAAATAGTTATAATATGCAGAAACTTTTCCATCTGTCATTTGACTCAGACAGAAGTCGAGTTGCTGCTATACTCTCTCTCTCTTTGTCCAACTCTCCCTCTCTCTCTCTTACACACACTATCTGTCTAGCTCTGTATGTGTCTCTATTTTCGGGGGTTGCTGCTGTGCTTTTACAGGTGAGTGTGGGACGGGGCATGGGATGAGGGCTGCGGCTGGGGGCCTTGGGATGTTTGTTTACAAGTACGGCGGACTGGTTGTCTGGCTGGGTCTGGTGCCCGGTTCCGGTTGCCCCAGAGGACGACGGTTGCCATACAAAAGCGCTCGTTATTTGCATTTGTAATTATAACAAACAGGATTAGTCTGTCTCTATGCGCGTCTCTCTCTCTCTGTCTCTCTCTGTCTCTGTATTTGTATTTGTATTTGAATTAGTCTAGTAGCAAGTTTGTAGAGCCTTGTGCAAATATTTGAAGTCGACTGCAAAGAAATTCGAAAATTGTGTTAACTCACGTCAGGGAAACCAAATTCGTCTACAGACTCCGCGGTGGAAAGCCATTTTTTGGGTATGGATAGTATGGAGTCTTTCCATCCTGCAAGGGAATTCGAAAAGAAACGTCATTAGATAAAGATTTAGGAATACTCTTAAAACAAAAATCAACATAAATGAAAATAAATCTTAGGTGTCTAGATTAGATGGGCTAAAAATACACTGCCCAAAATAAAATGTGATATTAGAAATTGCGCAGGCACAAAGGTGAATCAAGAGCTATAAGTCGGCAAATAACAATTACTGACTAATGTGTTGTTCACTGCGTTAATCTGAGATGTCTTCTTCGATATCGACTAAATGGAACTACTAGTTAATCACTGTCATATTCGAGTGTTCAGTTGGATTCCACAGAAAATGTAAGTCTCTTATCGGTTAACTAGACTGACAGTAGGGCAGCAGAATAGGGTTTATCGCACTGCTTGGCAGGCTGTCGCTCGCGCTGGGAGCTGATCGGACAGCATGAGATACCGCAGTGAATATAAGCAAGCAATGGCCCGTAGGCTGCCGGCTCTTCAGGCGCTATCTATCTATCTAGCTATCAAGGTCACAAGCTAGCTAAATCCGGCTTGCGAACGCCCATCAAGCTTTTTATTGGCTTCCGCTATTGGCAACGCAATAGAATTGGCCCAAGCAAAACTTAGCCCAACACTCAAGAGCTCAATGCCAGCCCCCTCCACTTGCTGGCTCCATTTTCGGAATGTCCTTTAAAGTGAAACTCGTTGGACTGTAAGTCGAGTGTGTAAGCACTTCCGGTTGCCCAGCGAGACGGCAATTTCCGTTATTAGTGAAGTGAGATAGAGCAGCCCAGACACAACTCATGTATCCGATGACAAATTTCAGAGGAAACAAATAAGTGTCTCGAGTCGCCTCTACCCCGCCTAGTATGCCTCTACCCCGCCTTCATGGGTTCACGGTATAAAAAAGAGCAGCAACTAATTCAAAATGATTGTAGACTTGATCGAGGGGGATAGAGTCATCCGTTTGTTGAATTGTTCCCGTCTACTTATGGCTATCATAATGTTATTAATAAAACTGGTTTTACGACAATCATGATAAAAGCAAAACGGTCTAAACAGCCATCAACCCCAACCTAAACCACAGCACGCGTGGCGTGGTAGCGTCCCGCGTTCCCCGTCCAGAGTCCCTGCACCCGGCGTCTAATGCAATTTATTATCCTTTTTTCATTATCTGGCCAAGACTTGGACTATAACTAGCTACAGTTCTCTCCCTCTCCATCTTTCTCCTCTCTCTCTCTGAACAATGGGGCACGTGGCACCAATTTGAGCATCCGCTCTATTGTTGCTATTCCTCAAATTGTTGTTGTTGTTGTTATTGTTTGCTGTGTCACGGTTGTCTTTGCGAGAAATAACATTAACCACAACCTGTCTAACTCCAGCTTAGCTCCCCTAACGACAGATTGAATAGGCCAACTCAGCTGAACTGAACTGAACTGAACGGAACGGAATGGAACGGAGACGCCCAGCCTCTGACCTGGCCGTAAATTATAATAAATTGCTTTAGGGAAATTCAAATTAAGTAATTAAACTGGAGCTTGTGCTCTGTGAAGCTGGCAGTTCTATTGAATTCAGTGAACTAGTTCAAATGTTCATTTTCATGAACGTCGTTTGTTTCATTCATCATTTCCATTAGCTGGATTAGTTTAGTGAAATGTGGGATTCCAGTTCGATTCGATGAACTAGCTCATATTAAGCAGAAACAACTCCTCATTCATTGAATTGATGTGAAGAGCTCGTTCAATTGTTCATTCATTTTGATAGCATGTTAATTTAACTATACCGTTAAGATCTTTTTCATTTCGACGACCGACTAAACTGAGAGCTCACTGATTTAAAAGAACAAGTTCCTTTGACTAACGCATTCAATGAGACTTTTTGTGAACATTTCGACGCAACTCTAATACTCTGCGTCATCCAGGACTTCGTCTTATCTTAAATAGTCGCAATTCTTAACTTTCAAGAGTTGAATAGGAAAGTCAACTAGTCAAGAAAGTAACTGACTTGAAAATACCCTACTCCAGTTTCATAACATGTAAGTGAATCCATTTTGGATTGTTTTTTTATACCCTGCAACGCTATCAAAGTGGGAGTCGAATATACTCGCTTCTTTGCACGTTCGCTATTGACTAGTCTTCACTGTAGCACAAATTGGATACATTGCATTTGCATCGCATTCAATTATGCGCTCTGACATGGACACATTTCCCATTGATTGATTGATCGATTGATGCTGGGATTTTTGATTAGGCAGACAGAGGGCGGCTAATCAGATATTCATGCGCCATTGCAGGGCAGACAGGGCGTACATCCGCTTCCCATTCCGTTCGCGTTTTCGTACTCGTACTCGCATTCGTATTCGTATTCGTTTTCGTTTCCGTTTCCCCTTGGAGCAGCTGTCTACCGATTCGCTTATTGATGAAGCCGTCAGGTTCAATTTGTGTCTGGCTGTCAGTTATTTTGTCGACTCATGCTCCGATGTTGCTTTTGTGCTCCCAGCTCGTTTTGCTTTTTGGCACATTAGCTCATTATGATATTCATTATGCTGATGTGGGGACGATTCACACCCCGTCTGCTAAGCTGATGGAGCTTATTGGCCACACGCCTCCCATTTTAACGGGCAGCAATAAAACGCTTCAATAAACCAAACAAGCTCATTATTAAGCAGCAAAAATCACGCTCGAATGCCTTGAATTTCTCTCGCTGCTCGCTCCCCCGCTGGATGAGGCTGAAGCTAAACCTGATGCTGATGCCGGGCGGAGGTTAGACGACAGCCAACTGCTGCCGCCTGTCAGACGCGGCGATAAAAATGTAATCCCAATGAAAAATAATGTTGCTTCGCAGCCACGATTCCAATTTAGCAAAAACAGTCAACCCCCACGACCGCGGCTCATTACGGCCCGCACAGCTCGGCAGAGATGGAGCAGGAAACGGCCGGCAGTAAGGGACAGGGCAGGGTAGAGCAGGGGAATCGATGCTGCATTTGAAACTGTTGATCTTTAGACCTGCGTATCCCTCTGCATTTAGCAGAAACCGAAGCAAATGAAGCGAAGCAATTTAAAAAGGCAAAACAAATCCGTGAATCCGTGAGGCGACCCTCACTCTGTCGTCTACACGAAACACCAGTCGAACAAGCTGTGAGCCCAGCTGGGTGCAGCAGGGGGCAGCAGGGGGTAGCTGCATGCCCACAGCATTCTCGACTGACTGAATGATTGAATGAGTGAGGGACTGAGTGAGTGAGTGTGTGAATGAATGAATGAATGAGCTTTCGCTCCTTTTGTTCGCTTGCTGGGTGCAAAGGGCTTCACTTCTATATTTGAGGGTGTTTCGCCCTTGCCACACCAGCTACCGCTACCACTCCTGCTCCCACTGCTTCCGCTTCTGGCACGCACGCAACAATTGAGCCGTAAATCCTTTACGGCCTTAGCGCTTGCTGTTTTACGCCGCTTCCAATATATATTCTCGTTGAGTCTTTGGCTGCGCTTTTGTGCTCCTGCGGCCTGTTCTTGGGATTGTTTTGTGCGCCTAACCAGGCATCCTCTCTTATTATAGACTTTTGTGCCGCAAACAAAATGAACAGCCTCATATTATTTGTGTGTATTTTTTTCCTTTTCTCATTTAATTGTTTGAATTGAAACAAGCGGAAAGCGTAAATTGCTTACGTATTGCTTTGTTGCCCCTTGGGCTGCATTATATCATAGCGACGACTAGAAGATGCCCTAAGCACATGAAATATATAAAATACACAAAAGTGAACTACTCAAAGTCAGTATCGAATCTGCATAAAGCTCGTATGGTTCTCGAGTTTTGGGTATAGACAAACATATGTATATCAAAAGATACTATGATAGATACTATGATATATGATGATGGCATGTAAGCAGCAAAACTGAAAAACAAAAAGTAATTCATATGAAAAAAGATTTATGGAAAGCTGAAATTATCTAGAGCCCAAAGTTTAAGAGTTATGCTGGAGTTACTATGGGTTGGATATTGATGGCACAAATGGAAAGTCCATGATGGAACATAAGTAATGCTATCAACAGAAAATAAGTATCCAGCTCTTATAGAATCTAATTCAGGATATTTTCGAATCGGTTTATATTGATCTCATAAAGTTGAAAGCGGATATCATTAACAAAAATTAAAGATTTTTTAAATGACAAACAAGAATGTCTTTAATAAAAAATATTTAAAATTTCAAATAACAAATCCAAATTGGAGAAGTTTGATTGTAGCAATATGTCAAGTGTGAAAATAGTTGTTAGAATGTTAGATTGTTTCAGCATACATACATATATCTGTATCTAGTTTCGAGAGCTTTTCATAAAATTCAAGTCTAGAACTAATACACTCGCTTTCACATCAACAACATCTATTGAGTGCATCTGACAGACACTTGGTCTACATGGCCCGCTTACCGTGTGGCCTGGGATGGCTGGATAAGATGGGGCTGCCCACTTTTCGGCAGCCACAGCAAGCTAAAGTTAGTTTCATATTTTTGGGGCTCAGCGCTGGTGCGTGCCAGAGGCTCGTGGCCAAAAAGTTGCTAATGGAAATTGCAAAACAGAAAATCCATTTTCCACACAGCAACAACGTCCAAAATTTCACAGCCTCAGGGCACGCACATAATTTCCTTTCGACCAGCAGCGGTTGCTCCTGCTCCTGCTCCTTCTCCTCCTGCTAATGCTCCTGCTCTTGCTTTAGTTCGTTGTTGTGGAACCACCACCAAATGCAGAGCAACCACCAAACCACAGAAGCAAAGTTTCAACAGAACTTTGGCTACATTCAACTTTCTCACTCACTCTCTTACTCTCTCTCTCACACGCTGTCTCTCTCCCTCTCTCGCTCCTTTCCAATTAGGTAATTCATATAATTATAGCTAAGGTCCCAATTGAAAGACTTCTTTTTCATGGTTAACAATTATATTTCAATAGTATTTCATTTGGTTGTTGTATTTTTGTATTTGTATTTGTATTTGTGTGTATTCTGCTGCTCTGTAATATGCATTATCGTTATCCTTTCAATATTTCACTTGATCCATACGCATTTCAATTACAATAATTTATTTATGATATATATATGTATATTCCATTCGTATTCTTAGTATGCCGTTAGCTGTTCAATGCCATGATTTCTTGATAGAGCAGGGGCAGCGGGTTGGGAAAGTAGATAAATAGATGATAGGTATAGGCATGAAGTGTTACCCGTCAATTGTATATTTGATATAATTACTTCAAGCATAGAGTATTTCGCTTTCAGTGAACATAGTTAAGAGTTAGAAACTAAAGTTTTCTTTGGATAGACTTTGAAATTGTGAACAGCAAACGTTTTCAGAACTGTTTTGAGTATAGAATAGAGTTAGAGTTTGAGTTTGAGTTAAAAGTTCTCTTTAGCATTTTCCATAATTGTTTGAGGCTCTATTACAAATATATATTTATATTTATATAATAATACAAATACTAGTTTAACACAAACGTCTATAACATTAGCAGAAACAAATTGTGGAGTTTTGATAATTTAATCTAATCTTAATATATGTATTTGAAACACTTTGATCAAAACTTACCATACGCAACTAATTTCTCTCTTCTTCTTGCTATACAAAAACTGAATTGTGGCGGAATTTCTTGAGGGCTTTTCGGATAGTACAAATACATTTGCCTATAGCTCATTAAATCAGTTTTTTCTTCTTCTTTTTCTCGAAAATGAAATGTATACATTTAAAAATTATTATTATTTTTTTTTTTGCTTTTGTTTAACTTTTAAATATTTTATAATATGTAAAAATTATATTATTCATATATTTGTAATTATAATTTTAATATATTATTGAACATTCAACACTTTAAATACATATTTTATGATTTTAAGTTCAATTTTAAAATTATTGTTATTATTTTTTTTTTTAATTTTCTCTTGTTTATAACTTTGTGTTTCTGTATGTAGCACATCGTACATTAATTATATATATATTTGTTTAATACATATTTATATATTTATATATATTTATATATTTATATATACGTGTGTGTGTATGTTAGCAACACTGTTTAATTTTTACAATACGTACAGATATAGTCGTAATTTGTTAAAAATTGTTCAATTTCTTATAAAATTTCGTTAGATATTACACTTAGCCGGCCCTTTAGCATGCTTAATAACGTACTCCTACCATGAGAATACCCCATAAGTATCATAGAGTATTCGTTAGTGCTGTGCAGCGTTCGTATTGGCTACTCCAATCCAATTACTAAACATCATTTCAATACTCGTTCACGATGAACACAAAGGGAGTATATTGGTTTTTGCACAATAATTGTGTGTGTGTTTGTATATTAACTTTAAACATCTAATATCGGATGTAGATTTCGTATGTATGGGGTAATAAATCAAAATCCTTTTTTGTGTCGTGAGCGAGTATTATGCAGTCGATAGCGTCCGAATGCCACATTTTAACTGTTTTAAATGTAAATTTATATAATATATATATATATATATATATATATATATATATATATATATATATCTTTTTTTTATATTTTGTATTTTGTGTATATATCTATTTTTATATATATATCTAATTACATATTTATTTTTAAATATTTTTTTTATTTACTTTTATTTTGTTTTTGGAAGATACTTCAAACATTTTGTCAAATGGTCTCTGCTATATGTAAAAAAAAAAAAAAAAAATCAGTGGATTAATTCTGAAAATTTTCCTTTTTTTCCAATTTGAATTTGATTTTGGTTTTGAATTTGGATTTGGATTTGGTTTCGGAACAGAAGACCATTTTGAATGAACAGAATGTTTGTACAGCTTCATATGTATGTAAATCTAGTTTCTCTTTCTGTTTCATAGTTTATATATAATTGTTTTTTAACTAATTGGTATATTGCTTTCCGAAATGTTATTTAAATATGTATACTGATACTGACTGTATATATATATATATATATATATATATTTAGTGTTGTATATGTAGCGATTCATTCGTAACGGATCGTGGCATTATCTTTAAGACTCTGCTTGTGACGTGTGTGTGTGTGTGTGTGTTTGAAATGAACCTTTGATGCTTCTATGCTATGTTAACATGGATCGTAATCATACATAAACTATATATATATTAATTCTTTATTCCATTCTATATAGTATATATAGTGTTTTTTTTAAGATTCTGCTCGTACGGTGTGTACTTGTTTTAATTGATACGTTTGATGGGAGATTTTTTCATGAGTTTTCATTCATTCATATTTACTAAGAGCTTGCTTAAAATGTATTATAAATATATTTATATATATGTTATGTATGCTAAATGATAATATACAGGTTACAAACGGAGTGCCACATAAAGGAGAAAACAGTATATATCGGGTATTGAATATATATGTATATATACTTATTATGATCTATTCAAAACGGTTGCTTAACTAATTGCTTTGAAAATCAGTGCATTTGCTAGACATATAGTTCGATAGATATGTATGTATATATGTATATATTTTTGCAGTATATGGGCTATATAAACTAGGCTGGTATTCTGCTTCTTAAAATTCCTCAAAATAAGCTCTAACTGTATATGGTATATATGTATATATACATATATATACTCGCAGATTAGATAACTTTGCTGTTAATTTGAAAAAATGGCCGTGTCACTGATATGTTTACGGATATAGAATGTTCAAGAGTTTCAACTAGCGTAATTATTATGTAATACACATTCAAAATCTATAAATATCTATGGAATAGATATATATGTATATATATTCATGTATATATGTGCTAACACAGACCAACTAAATTTGATGACATTTTGTAATCAATCCATAACACTAAACTGTTAAATGAGTTCATTTTAGATATTCCCAATTTGGATCTAGAAACAGTGACATGAGCTAGAGATAAAATAAGTTTACATTAAAGCAAAATAATTTGAAGAGAAACTAAAAAACTATATTCCAATATTCCACTAAACTAGTATATCCCATTAGAATATCTCAAGAATCTGACTTGATAGCTGTCAGCCTCACTTTCAGCTTAGTCTGCCTGCCTGATTACGCAATCCAATTGACCTATATAACAGACTATAAAAGATTGTGATAATTAACTGTGTACAGTAATTGTTATACAAAAATGTTCAGTTGACTTAGATCCTAGACAGAATAGGTGTATAATATATGTATATATAGAGAGCAGCTATAAAAAGCTGTCTGCAAAATATGAGTGCAATTAAAATGATATATATATATATATATTTAACGTACAGTTAGCTAAGTTGAGATAATGTATCTGTCGATACATACACAAGGTACACACATTTATGCTATGCTATTATCGAGCTGCTAGGCCTAGGCTATACCCTGTATACACATAGATATAGAGGGGGCTTAGCCAACGGTCGCATAGAGTCGACAAAGCAAATAATAATTGATTGGTAGGTATATATGAAACATCTAATATTTTCAAATTCTTGTTACGGACTAAACATATATATGTATATATATAAATATGTATGTATGTATATATAGACGATATTTGATGTATACTCGTGCATACATGCACCATATATGTACATATATCGTACTAATAGCAATAGTTAATATCACTTTGGTAATTTAAACAGGCGAGCCATTGAGACTCTGATATGTATCGTTACCTTGGTTGTGTCTTATGTTAGAAATATCAGTAAATACTTGAAATCAAAAATCGTTTTCAAAACTCCAAATGATATGGCACAGCCGGTCGGGCGGCAACACGATGCCCCACAGATGCGTCGCAATGGCACACGAAAGGGTGTATATAGTTCGGTTTGTGCAAATTGTGATATGTCTGCGATATGAATGCCATTGCCTGCTCCTCAGCACGACGACACCTGTGGCACCTGTCCAGCCTGCTCCGCTGCGCCGCTTACGTGCTACGGCTTGTATAAATATGTATATAACTATGTGTCTATATATATATATATATATATATATATATATGTGATATCTGTTGCAGATCGGAACTAGGAACGAGCGCTGCTGCTCCTTGAGTTTGATCCAATTATGACTATGCTTTGGTTGCTCTAGCTTCAGCGTATAGAGTACTGAGTATAGTTGGACCGACATCGATAACGGTGCCAATATACTACATATATGTATATCCTATGTGTAGCTGCGTGCAATCAGTGTATGATACAAAACTGGTGCGTGGGGGCTTTAGCAGCTGAACTTGAACTATTTGCATGCCATATGCAGTTTTATAGTGTACGTACCACTTACTATTTATATATATATTTATATATATGTAGGTAATATCCTAAACCAAATTCAAGGTGAGTTCAACAAAATTATAGGTATATGTATATATAGAAATGATAATATCTTTTCTTGAAGACAACAGTTTAAAATCCTTGTCTAAAGGGATTCGCTGGTCCAGCTGGACCTCTGCTTGGCTGCTGCTGCTGCTGCTGCTGCTGTGCCTGCTGGAAAGGATTCGCCACGCGTGGCTGGGCATAGCTGCCGCCCTGCTCCTGGTAGCCCGGCTGGTAGCTCTGATCCTGCTGGTAGCCAGCGGCCTGCTGATAGTCGTACTGCTGGTGCTGCTGCTGCTCGTCCAGATTGGTCTCCTGCTCCGATTGGTACTGCTGGCCGTACTCGAGGTGATTCTTGAGCTCGCCCTCGACGGGCTTCTGGTCGTGCATGACGTAGGTCTGGTACTCCTTGTTGGGCGGATCCTGCATCAATATGTTGGCCTCGTTCTCGAACGGCTTGAAGTCGTAGATGTTGCGCAGCTTGCGCAGCACGGGCACATAGGCCAGATTCGAGAAGGCGATGAGAAAGTTGAGCGCTGTGAATCCAATGGCCTCCACAACGCCGCCCGCTATGATCGGCCCCACGGCATAGGCGATCGAATAGGAGATGTCCGCGATGGCGTAGATGCTGCCATAGACGGACACATAGCGCACGTCCACCAGGTAGCCCAGCGTGGGCAGCAGCGCCGTGTCTATCAACGCGATGCCGAAGCAGATCACACAGATGGGCAGCATGAGCGTCTTGTAGCCCCCACAGAAGGGTATGACGAAGCAGGACAAGCCCTCCAGGGCCAGCCCGCCGGCTGCCATTAGCCACTGATGCTGCGGATACTTGCGTGCCATCTTCACGGTTATGACCACGCCCAGCACGTGTGGAAAGAAGGCGGGCAGCCAGACCATGCCGATCTTCCAGTTGTCCGTGGTCATAGTGTCCTCCATCCACAGCGAGATGGTGGGCTCCAAGAAGGCGAGTGCCACATTCGACATGGTCAATGCTCCAGCGCAGACGGCGATGTAGGGATCCATGAGTAGGCGCCAGATGGGTATTACCTGGTTCTGGACCTCTTTGCTCTGTCTGATCTGTTCCTTGACGGGCTTCATGACCAGCAACAGCATCAGGCCATCCAGCAGGCAGACCAGAGCCAATATGAGGAACGGCACCTCTTTGCCCGCAAATTGGTACAGAGCGCCGCCAAAAGGGGGCGCCACCAGGCAGCCGAAGCTAATGAATGCCAGCGCAATGCCCAGCGCCTGCGATCGCTCGTTCTCCTCCGTGAAGCGATCCGCAATCATGGCCAGACCCGAGGTGTCGGCGAACGCCGAGCCAGCGCCCTGCAGCGAGCGGGCGAAGAAGAGGACGCTGTAGCTGCTGCCGCAGGCGAAGACGGCCGTCGAGAAGAACATGATGGTCAGGCCGATCATCATGGGTATGTCGTAGCCGATTTTGTCAATCAAGCCGCCCGAGAACGGATTCACCATCAGCTGGACAATGGCCTTGGAGGCAAAGAGTATGCCCGTGGCCGAGTCTTGACCGTGATGATCGTGATGCGTCGGAATGATTCGCCCAGTGACATTATCTCGGAGTGGCGGCGGCGTTGGGCCCTCATCGAAGCTGCCAATCTCGCGCAGATAGTCGGGTATGATCGGCACAATGACCATGTACAGCATGTTGTCCAACAGCAAGGCAATGGAGACAATGACCAGGATGAGGCGACGCTGATTCACCGGCTCCTGTATCTTCTCCCACACAATCTCCTTCACCTCGCGCACCTCCAGGTTGATCAGCGGTATTTGGAACGAGGCCATTTTGCTTTGCTTCTCTTTTGATTAAGTACTAAGAATCGCTTGATCTCTTCCAATCTCTCTTTCTCTTTCACTCTGCAAGCACAACTTCAGTAGCAGGCGTCCATTTTGCAAGCTGCTCTTTCGATTTGATTCTAGAATTGCTTAAGCTCTATCGCTCTCTCGCTCTCTCTCGCTCTTGCTCTCCGCAGGCTGCAGTTTAGTAGCTTAGGCAGGGGGACATTTTATTTGTAGAATAGCTTGCGTGCTCTCTATGCCTCTCTCGCTCGCTCCTTCTTTGTACTATGTGTAGCCCTTATAGTTGATCTGCTCTTTTGCTTGCTGCTCTGATGCTTTTCGATTTCATGTCCGCTGCCGGAAATTGGGCTGCTGCATCCGTTTGCGGTTGACTTTTGGTGGTTCGCTCGTTTGTGGTTAACTCCAGTTTGCTTTGTTGCAGTTGCGGTTGCAGTTGCACTCACAGCTGTTTCTTACATGATTTCGTGCTACTGTGTTTGCTGTTGTTGTTGTTGTTAGTGTGTGAGTTGTTGGCATGCCAGTGAACAACCTTTAACGACACAGAAACAAGATTTCGTTAGTTCTTTCATTATTGCTCAGACAGTAGTTAATTGTTTTTGTTTTTTTTTTTTTTTCTCTCTTTTCTCTTTTCTTTTTTAAACATAATTGATTTGATTTGGCACTTTTATTGAAATATCATAGAATTTGATCATTTGTTTTTATGATTGAAATGTTGTTTCTGTGTTGCAAAAGGTTGCCTGCTGGTGAACAACAAAAATGTGTATTTGTTAAGATTAGTTTACACATATTTACATAAATTAAGTAGAGCGCTTGCTGCTTGCACACATTTCAATCATAAAACAAATACCGTACCATATTCTATAGAGTATTCCAAGTGCCACTACAATGGCATTAACAATAAATACATATGCAATTACTTCAATTGGGCCGCGAGGGTAGTTCGACAAGCATGCTCACAGCCGCGTGGCCACACTTCAGAATCATCTAATTACATGTAATATTCGCTTTGTTCCACACAAAAGCGAAACAACAACCACAAGCTTTGACAAAGCGCTTGAACGACACGCAAGCCACAAGAAGTGGCTTGAGTCCCAGTCCACTAAAGCAGTCAATCAATGGAGTGGTTCTAGTGCAAGGAGAGTAGGGAAGAGGAGCGAAGAGTTGATAGGAGAGCAAAGGAAGAGTAAAGAAGAAACGACTCGAGCTGCTTTATAGTTGATCGAATCTGTCGATAGCTTTAAACTATCAGGACTTTTCATACATATGTACATAAGTATATACCTTTATTATTATGCAACAATTTTATAGTTTAAAGTTGAAGTCTCAGCACCTTTTAGTTGCTCTATTTTATATTCTTGCCATTTATAGACCCAATGGACAACTGTCTGCTCTCCCATGCCAGCTATCAATGCTGATCTAATTTCAACATTTATCTACCTTGTTGCCACCCCCGAAAAGACAAACACAACATAAAAACGTTACGTGTGCAGGGTATTAAAATATACCCAAACTCCCTCCAGCCCAACAACCAACGCACCATCCAACCATCGAGTCGTCGAGCCGTCGAGCCGTCGAGCCATCCAGCCCCTGTCTGATGGGGTCTTTTGGTATATGCGAGACGTTAGAATAACATTTCGTTTTATCATTAAATTTTCATGACCACGTTTCGTGTGCTGTTTTATTTTTTGTTGTTGCTGGGCAAACCCCCACCTGCCTTGCCTTGCGTTTCTGTTTGGGTGGGTGTGGCTGATCGAAGGCGGGGGCCGGTGGCGCTGAGCATAGCCAGCCCTTGGGCTTCTTGCACATGAGTCAATTATCGTGGATGTGTGTGTGTTTGTGTGTGTGTATATGTGTGTATGCGTGAGCTTTGCTATCACTCGCTCGCTGAGCAAAAGAGAGTGTATTGGTATTATAGCGCCGTATGAATAGAAAGTTAAAGCGAAGGAATATAATCTCCATGTATCATAGAAGAGAGCCCTTGGAATCGAGCTGAATAGACAAGCAATAAAGTTATTGCATTCCTGTTCGTTAGTAATAGTCGACTCCATTGTATACATGCATAGTTTGTATAAAGCAAGAAGCTATAATGTTTGCAAGAGCAGCTCGATACGAGTCCAGTCTCTTAAGGAAATGTAGAATTATATTGAATGGCCTTTGGCAGAGACTGCAATAGATTCACAAACTAAGCGGAGATTTTCTGAGAATCCTTTTGCTTTAATTGCCTAAAAGGTTGAAGCAGTTGAGCAACTCAAATGACGGGGAATGCAATCAGTTAGTCTGAAAGCTAGAGCTAGGGCTTCGCGAACACCTACAAGCTGATATGTGTTAGATTTTAATCTAAAGGTGATCTGCCTTATAGATGGAAAAGGCTGTAGAACTCTCAGCATGGAACTGAAATCGAAATCAATTGGAATGCTTGAACGAGTATTGACAGATGAGTGCATCCAATTATCAAATCTGAAATACTTTAGAGATGGAAGACGTTGATAAGCTATAAGCCAGTCGATGGTATCCATAAGAATGCTGCTTGAACGAGTATTAAGCAGTCGATAACTGCCAGTTCACATGACATTCATACAGCGGAAGACTTTAATTTTGGGTTTGTTTTGGTGTGCTGCAACAGGAACAGGAACAGCAACAGCAACAGCAACAGCAACAGCAACAGCAACAGCAACAATAGAAGCAACGGCAACGGCGACTGAGTCGTGGCTCAGGTGGGTCGCTTTACTTGACCCTGGGGTTGGCTGCACGCGCTGCTTTTTATCAAAGCCAGGGGTTGGCACTCGCAGCTGCTCGCTGCTCGAGTCAAGTGCAGAAACGTGTGCCAGCGCCAACATGTTGGTTATAATAATGAACGAGACCAGGCCAAGCCCAGGGGCCTGGCACAACATCGGGATTATTAAAGTTCACACAGACAGAGAGAGAGAGAGAGAGAGAGAGAGAGAGAGAGAAACTTTGAACATCAAACAGCGGCAATTTATGTTTACGCCTTTATAATTTTATTGATTTTTCCGCGCTGACTGGCAAAAAATAAAAATAAATTCTGTTTGCAGCTGACGAATTTCCCAGCAAATAAACCAATTTCTGTTACATTTTCGGATTCGTTTTCATTTTCGTTTTCTGTTTCCATTTGTATTTCGGTTTCAGTTTGTGTTTCATAACGTCAACTTCTGCGGCTCTCATTATACCTTCTCGGCTTCCTTTTCATACTTGCCTCAATTAGCAAAGCCTCGAGTTCATATTTTATGTATGAATTGCGCATCTGTTGCGATTCTAAAGCATTCACAAGCAAGCCAAAGCAACCTCTGCCCAGCCTTGTAGAGAGAAAAGTCTTACTGTTATCTTTCCCTCTAAGCACTTATATTGTTGTTCTCTGTGTGTGTGGAAATTCAATCTATCCGCAGACAACTAGATAAAACCGGCCAAGTGCACTATAAATTGAAATTCTCGCCTGCAACTCAAGCTGCCTGGCATAAGAGGCAGCTGCAAAATAGATTACTTTTCACATAGTTTTTTTGCGCAGTGCACATAAGTAAGCAGTTGAGTTATGAGCTTTCTGTTTGCTTCAGTTGCTCAAAAAGTCTGCGGAGGGGAGCCCATCACGATGGGGAGTGCTCGACTGTGAGATACCCAGAAATATATGTATGTAGTAAAAGAAGAATAAATAAGGATATGAGGAGCATAATATATTTTCCACTAATTTATATATTTAAATATCAACAATTGATCAAACTACCCTTCTTCTGTCTGCCACCAAACCAATTTTCACTTTCCACCCACTTAAAAATAAAGTTTTATCAGCTTTCCATACACCCCCACTCCACTGGCTGCAGGGTATCAAAAAGAAAATTACATTTCTGTTCTGCTCTAGACGTGGCCCTCTGCCGTCCGACTGCTCGAATAGGTAAACAGGGCATAGAAATACAATTTCATTTTTCTTTCAAATTAAAATCGCACACACATATAAGTACGTTAGCCAACACTGGCTGGGAGTGGGTGTTGAGCGGCAGCGTGTAAAGCGTGAAAGGAAAAACCAATCATAATATTTATGATAAGCCGCGTTTCATTTGTCAGCCTACAAAAGGCAGCGCTAATCCTTACAAGTGTTCCATTGTGCACACACAGAGTGAGAGATGGAAAGAGATAGAGAGAGAGAGAGAGAGACGCACATACATACACATGTATTTAGAGACACCCTTCCCTCATCGAGCATTTGTGAAGTGTTGTAAGCTGCTTTACTCAAGTGGATCGGACTGGGCAAAGTTTGCTGTGCGCTGAGCCGTGCGCATATTTATGGCACTCACTGTTTCCAATCAAATTCGTTGCCTAATTTCGGGCGTCGCTTTCATTGATTAATGACATGTGAACCAGACGTGTGTGTAGCGTTGATGTGTGTGTGTGTGTGTGTGGGTGTTTGCTAATTTGTTCTCTGTCTTGCCATTAATTGAACTGTGCTCAGGTGTGTGTTAACCGCAACTTGATCGATTTGGCTTCACCTTAACCCTCTTTTCTCTCATTTCTCGGACTTGCCCTCTCGCAACGTCTTTATCCGTTTATTCGCTTTGTTTTCTGTTGTCAAGTTTAATTGTCTTGTCTCTGGCTTTGGCCCTATCGATTTCACTGCAATTGGGTTAGCTTAGTTAATTGGCCGTAAGCCAAATATTTTAATTGCAAAACTTTTCAAAAGAATCAAAAATTATCAAAAAAAGAAGAAAGGAAAGGGAAAAGGAAAAGGAAAACAAGTGAAACGTGGGCCGCCCACTTTATCTGTTATCATTGTTGTCTTTGCTACAGCTTTAAATGGCTTTCAGTCAATTCCCTGGAGGCTGCGTAGCCACTTAGCCGGGATCAGGCTGCAGCTCCGCAGATTATGGTCGCACCAGCTCCATTTACAGCGCCCGTAAATATAAGAGGAGCGTGTCTATTACACCAAATGGCAAGCGAATACTCTTTGCCTCAAGGCTATTTACATTTTGTGACACCAGAGAGCAAAGCTCGAAGCATCACGCACTGGTCTCTGCCTGCCTGTCACTTAATGAATTTATAGATACTTTTGCTATGTTACACTCGCTTCAGCCGCTTCCCATTCCAATATGTACTAAGTGTATCCGAGCTTCATCTAGCTCTTCATTTTGCCTGGCTTCTAATGGCACAATGGGGCGTATACGTGCCTTGGCCTATAAATCAAAACATTAACTGGGCGTGGCCAGGCAGTGAGTGTGCGTGCTTCTACAGCTCCTAAATGGCACCTCATTCGCCATGCCACGCCTCTATGGCAGCGCCTTCCCTACAGAATAAGCCTCGGCCAGCTTCGCTTACAAATTGCCAGTCAAATAAATTACATTGTATGCGCGAGTCCATTGCTCTATATGTATATATGTATATATGTATAGAGACTTACATGCATATATACTCTGTTAATTTTGTCGGCTGTCCAAGCCTGATTAATCGCTAGTTCTGTCGTTTCGCAGCTCGTGCGACAAGGCGCAAAATGTGAACATTTGTGGCGCTACAAATGCCTCCCAATCAACAACACCATCAGCGACCGGTTTACAAGTTTACGACTTTTGATGTTGCTGCAGCAGCATCCCGGCTGGGTCTGTGGCAGGGGCAGGGGCTGGGGCTGTGGCTGAAGGCTGCTGCCAGACCCAGAGTAACCTCTCGTCCTCGGGTGCCCCATCAAGTTGCGCGCTCAGCGAGTGCAAGGCGGGCATATCGAAAGGCGAATAACTAAGTCTGAACTGAAAAGTTCCCTTAGGTAATATAGAACAAAAATGTGAAATAAGTTTCTTACATGCAATCTGCATTAGATGCCTTCAAGGACAATGGCCAATAAATAGGGTATACAAATGTTCGATGCCAAATCTTATATAGAGTGAAGCTTAAGGCTACCTGAGATATAGATACTCTATAGCTATAGAGATTAAAGATGTTTAAGTAGCCAACATTCCTGATTAGAGTGACATCAATTATCAAGTTGTGGGTCTGCATTTCGGAAATCTGACTAAATGAGATCTATGTGCGCAATTACATATATGGAAGAGAACCTTCACAAGTTTTAAAGGTGGTACCAGAGACTTATTCATGTGCAGATCTTTACTCTTACATATTAGCTATGTATATGGACAGCTTTTCATGTTCCTTGATTTAGCACGTGAGCGGGAATCGGAGAGTTATATGCAAATGACTCCATTTCTATAAACCGTAAAAGTCTACAGAATTATATCTAAATACAGCTAGAAGTAATTTTCCAGAAAGTTTTCTTATCAATTCGGGCTCCACTAAGCTGAGCGGGTATCACGCAGTCGATTGCCAGCAGATGCATTTGCTGCTGCTTATGGCTCAATAGAAGCAGGTTCAACCCTCGAGTTGCTGCTGCTGGTTTGCGGTCTCTCGATTGGGAAAGGGGCTGACGGGCTCTATGTGTGTGTGTGTGTATGTGTGTGTGTCTGTGACGTACGCTCGCTCCTTTTATCAGACAGCATCAAGACAAATGCGTTACTTGTTTCTCGTTTGGGCTTATTACGAGCTACCTTCCTTCCTGCCAGGCAGCCTGGCAGTGAGACAGTGAGGCAGTGAGGCAGTCATCCCAGCCCCGCCGTCAGCCACCCCATTGGAATGGCTTTTGTTTTGACATGAAGACCGCTATGAACACATCAGCGTTACAAACGCCTCGACAAGGGCAAACAAGGCAAACAATCTAATGACAAGGCGGCAGCCAGCGCTCGCTCTGTTTGTCTTTGTGTGTTTCTGTGGCAAATTTATATTTATTGGCTTCATTATGCTACAGCAGCAGCAGCAGCAGCCGCAGCAGCCACAGCAGCAGCAGAGACTACCATGTGCAGGTTTCTGTCTCCAGGAATGATTTTTGCCAACCCTCAGCAAATTTCTTGCTTTTAATGATTTAATGATGAAACTAAACACAAACTTCATTTGCTTTTGGCAAAAATTTCCTCTGAATGTAAGGCATGGCAGTTATTTTCACAGTATTTAATTGAAAATATAATTGTCGATTGCATAATGTGAATATCATAATATAAAAGTAAGAGAATGCTCCACTTGCAGTTATCCGAGCTGAACTGAAGAACTGACACACAGATATGACTATTAATATAAGTTTAGTGTATTAAACCTTTTGCATGGGGCTTAATTAAGGTAAGTTGTCAAGCGAAAGATGAAGAATCAAAGACGAGTTTTAGTTATTCCCAAAAGTTGCTCATATATACTATATACTATTAATTTTTAGTATATTAACAAAATCCGTAGAAACTAAATTTCTAAATGTTTTAATAGATATTTTGTAGACACAGAAATACATATGTATATTATTATGTATTTTAGTATGTGTATATGCTAAATGAATGGCAAAATATGTAATAAAGCTCTAAGTAAAACATTTTTACATTTTATTTTGCATTTGAATTTGTTGTATTAAGTACAACCGAATATAATATCCAACCAATTTTACACATATAAATGTTTATTGTTTCTCACATTTTATTTATTTAAAATGAATATAAAATTGGCCTCAAAAGGAACATGAATACAAACTTTTAATACGAAACAATTTATTAAGGTTAAATAAATAAAAATTATTTAAAAGATATATTTTTAAAACTTTAATTGAGTATTAGTTTAATATATTAAAATATTTTTATATAGTGAAATATTCTAGATAATTAAAAAATTAAAAATTAAAAATATATAAATTAATTTGATTTTAAATATTTACAGCTCTTCAGTCTTAAACAGATCTAATTAAATAATAAAATAAAGGTAAGAAAATATAAAATAAAATAAATGCCTAGAAGCCAAATGGTTTCGATTGCTAAACAAAATTTGTATACTGCACATTTTTGGAATTTTTGGTAAAACTTCAAAATCAAGCTTCCTTCATCATTGCAGTTTAGTCGCGCATTACATAAGAACTAGAAGCGATTTAACCTCTGCTCGCAGACACGTTGAAAATCTAACTGTAAGTGTTTCAATTCCATTTTGTGCCAGTGACAAAAGCAGAAACGGAATGGGCCACGAAATTCGCATGTTCCTGCACACACACACACACACACACACACACACCCACCTGGCTGAGCATAAACTGTGCCTGTGTGTGTGTGTGTTTGTGTATGTGAGACGGTGTATGCGTGTGTGAGTGTGTGTAGAGGCCGAAACACTTGGAGCTTTTTTAGCAGTGCTTGCATGCGAGAAGTTTGTTTAATTTTAATTAGATGCGAATATCCTAGGCAAGTTATGTAAGCCACTCGCATGGAGGACAAACACTGCTAGAGCTAGACTAGAGCTGTATGCATACATATAGATATAGATAGCTGTATAGGTATTGGTGTATCCGACTAACCTGTATCGCTCGGTGTGATATTGCTCAGGCGATGGCTGAGAAAGCCGCGCAAGTTGGAGACGACACGCTGCGGCGAGTTGGGGCCGCTGCCAATCGAGAAGCTACGCAGTTTGGAGAACAGGGCGGCCGATTCAGCGCTGCTCCCGCTGGCTCCACCAGCGGCGCTGCTGCTGCTGTTGGCCTCGTTGGACGCCACGTTCGTTGCGTCCACAAAAACGGAGTTGGCAGGAAAGCAACTATCTCCCTCTCTCTCGCTCTCTCTGTGGTCGAGTTATGTAAAAACCGTTACACTGAACAAACTTAACGCGGAGTCAACCCGAACGCGCTGATACCCTTTCGTTTCACTCACGCTGCCCACGCCCACGCAATTGAATTTTCGTTTATTTCGCTGTTGATTTATTTATAATTTTCCTATTTTCTTTTCTATTTTATTTTATGGATTTTGCAAAGTGAGCAACGACAGCAGCAGTTGGCAGCGTGCGTTGTGTCGTCCGGGCAGGAGCAAAGGTAACTTCTGTCTGGCGCTGCTCGCACGTAGCTGCTGCTATACCGTTATTTTCATTTCTTCTGCTGCTGCTGCTGCTGTCGCTGCTGCTGCTGCTGCTGCGGCTGTGGCTGTGTGTGTGTGTTTTTGTCGGTATTCAGGCTGGAATTCCAGCTCAGGTCTCTTTCGGAGCTTTCCACGGCGCAGGACATGACGCATGCGCCTGCCTGTGGCTGCCCACCAATTGGCTCGCTGGCTGAACCTCTCCTGCCTCGCTCACCAACCGCCCCACCTGCTCCCCTCCCACTGTCAAGCGCTAAGCGCCTTCACAGTTTTCCCATGCATATTACTTGCGGCTCGCTGGGCACATTTGAATAAAATTCTATTCGCGCCGCGTTCGTTCTTCGCTCTTTACCTTCAGCGTTGGCTCACCCACGCAAAAGAAAATCAATTTCTACCTGTCTAGGCAGCGCGCATTTTTCTTACTATTTTTTCACCTGCCTTGTCTCTTGTTGTTGTACTTTTGCTTTGTTTATTTCTGTTTGCACTTCATATAGCATACTTTTTGGGGCTTATATAAGGCACGCATTAGCTGCCCTCTCTCGCTCACTCTCCCTTTCTCTATCCATTTACATAATCGGTTAATTCGTAAGTAAACTCTTTTTCTGCATTTAGCCTCAGTTTCTATCAGTTTCATGTGCCGACTGCATTGCAGCTGCACTTGCTGCTGATTAGCATCGCCAACCAATTGTCTGCAGTTGTCTCCCTCTCTCTGTCCCTCTTTCTCCCTCCCTCCCTCCCTCTCTCTCCCTCTCTCTCTCTCTCGCTGGCAATTCCTTGTGACATTCATCATTTGTCAGTCGTTTTTTGTTGCAATTTATCAAGATTTAACTTATGCCCGCTCAAAGCTGAAGCCATTGTCCTTTGATTCGCCACTGAGAGCGAAGCCTCTGACAAGGGTTTGTCCTTGAAAACTATAATGAGAATTTGTTAGCCCAAGTGGGCTGTCGCATTATGCATTCAAATTGTGTTAACTACTCTGAACTTTTTCATCAAAATAAAGAGAACTCAGGAACTTGGTCTCTGAGTAAAAATTAACTGAGCCAAGTCCAGGCGAGATGAATAAATAGGTAAAACTTTCTTATACTGGGGAATAAATTCTTAAATGCATAGTTGAGATTGCTCAATTTAGAATGAGAATCAAGGAAAATGTGTCAAATGTGGGCTTGATTTAGTCAATCTAAACATAACTTGCCTTTGGCACCAAAAACTGAGTTTTATGCAAATTTGTTGAGCCACAAATGCCCTCCAGGGTATTCCTGCTGCCTTTTATGCAGACCTACACTCAAATTCATAAAGGGAAGGACATTTGGTTTAGCATTTTTTGACATTTTCAGTTCTATTTGACATCTAGCTCATCTAGATACGTTTTGAACTTTTTCAAATTGACTTTACTTGAGACCTATGATATATATTGATATATTATGATATATTATAAGCTAGTAAATTACAAGTGCTAATTATATTAAATATACATAGACAAACTTGCCAATGTTTATAAGTAAGTATATAAATTTTTACATATGTTATGGAAACTCAAGCTCAAGAATCTAAATATATATATGAAAATATATAATATGAATCGATCATCTGTTCAAGTTATATGTATATAATATGTGTGTTGTGTTTGAAATATATAATTTATATAATTTATCGATTATATGGAATGCATTGTGATACCATCATGGCTGACATTAAAACTGAGATATTCCCAAAAGTCAGTGCGATACACATCAACGCTGTCATCGATGTTCCACAACTTGTCAGGGCAACTCTTAGTGACGTCTCAATGGGTTGTCGAACTCAGTCAGAGAAGCCACAGAAGATTCCCGTTCTGCACAATGGCTCGTGGCTGTTCATTCAAGCAATTCACAAAAAAATGTCAAGCTTTTTTGCTGTGCTTCGTACCACGGAATCCGTTTGCTGCCAGATAATAGATGGATGATATACGATTCTTGCTTCTTCTCTTCTGCTGCCCCTGCTATCCACACAAACTTATTTATAACTTTAATATAACTTTTTGTTTACCTATGCCTCTGTTCATTGTGTAACGACACATTATGTCTATGCCAAACTTACGTATATACTGTATGATATACGTGCCTATCTCGCATACATATCATAGGCAAATAATTCATTAAGCTCTCGCTGTTTGTTTATAAACCACGCCATTCATTCAACTATGAATTGGATTCAGTTCGAGTAGAAGTCAAACCAAGGGTAAAGCGCGATATTAGGAATTTGTGTGGAATGCCTGCCTTATATTTCATAATGTTTACTTAGTATATTCACACACACACACTTGTACACTCCACTCACACACGTACGTAAACTTTGGAAAATGTAGAGCTCAGAACTACTTAAAGAGCTTAATTTGGCTGAGAGTTTTACGAAAGTGTACTTAAAACTGCAATTACATATATATATATATATATATATATATATATATATATATATATATTTAGAGAGATATGGGGAGAGAGAGAGAGAGGGAGTGAGAGAGATGCAATTTTATAAATTTGGCCACGTAAAGGCAATTACGTATTGCTGAAACGCAGTGAAAATGTGTGGAAAATGGTGGAAAAAACTGAAGCTTAAGGCCACAAAACACAGATCGATAAGGCCAGCAGCAGCAGCAACAGCAGCAGCTGAAGAAGCAGCAGTAGTAGTAGCAGCAGCAGAAGCAGAAGCAGGTGCAACCGTAAGGTAAATCAAGGTGTGCCACAGCAGGTGTGCGTGTGAGCCACGACTTAAGCATCAGCACATAGCACAACTAAATACATAACTGTATAAATATATATGCATGTATGTATTGAGGTAAAAATTATATAGCACAGACGTCGGCGCCGACGTCGACGTCGCCAGAGTCGGGCTAACGTACTTTGGCTTGTCGGAAAGTGGTTGAAAACAAGGTTATTTCTGCCAACGGCGAAGACATGTGCCGTGGGCGTGGGCGTGGGCGTGGGCGGGAGCGTGGATGTGGGTCGCCTGCAGCATTGCCAAAAGCAGCTGCAGAGAAATGAACACAAAACACGCAACTGAAGCTAGAGCAAAGGCAGATTTATAGAAAGCAGACGGAAGCAGAAAGCAGCTCCTTTAACTGCACACAATGGACTAAAGGCGAGCAGAGCTGCGGCCATTTAAGCTGCCAGCTAAATGCTTCGAAGGACAGCTACACTCAACAAAAGTGCGTGGTAAATGAAGTTTCTGAAATTGGAATCAGAGAAGGGAAAACTGAAATGAATGCTATCGAAGAAGTCCGACTATAAAGCAACCTAAAGAAGCTTCCCCTATCATATCATATATGCTTGATCTAAAAGATGAGCTCCACTAGAGCACAGTGACCACATCCCAGATGAGCGGCAGCCGAGGTGAGATGAGAATGTAGAGTCGGTGGGCATAAAACATTTGCTCATCTGCAGTCCGGCACATTCATCGTACTTACCTAAAAAGAAGAATCATATTCTTAATGATCATCACCTTAATGCCAGTTATAAAATTGACTAATCATGAACCATTCTAATGATTATTAACTTAATGATAATAATGCATAACAATCATTACTCTAATATAGAACAGAATTTTACCACTATAATTATTGTTAACAAATAATTCTTACAAAACAATATCCTTAACTCTTTTAATTAGACTTAATATACTTAATATTAATAGCTAATTTATTTACTATTATTTCCTATACTCACGCAGAAGAAGAAGAAGAGCAGCCAACAGGTCGCCAACAGGCCAGGAATGCAACTGAAGCAGGGCTGCTGCACACCTGCCTTTATATAGAGAGCAACAGCTCAAGCTCCAACTCAAACTCAGACTCCGACATCAGCAAGCAACCCGAACTCTTGAGCCTTTCTCTGGGCTAGACTTAACGCTCGATCAGCCGACGACATATTTGAGAGCTGCTCTACGAAGCTTCCTAGCTGAGCATCTTGAGCTCTTCTTCTGCCCATTCCACAGCTATGCCTATAGACTTAACGAATGATGCAGACAAACTATCGAAAAGAGACGCAGTTAAAGAGACAAACAGTCGGGCGATAGTTATGTTATTTGGACACACATATAGACATACATATACGTATATATCTGGCCTGCTGGACAGTGAGAAACCAATAGATAAAGAGATAAGACATAGACTGAGACAATTTTCGAGGCAGATAGGCAACAGTTAGACAGACAGTCAGATATATACAGACACAGTTAGAGAGATGATGAGAGAGATGTATGTTAACACGTAACATTTTCAACATTGGCTCTACATTCAGTGTAGAATCGCTGTAGATGAGGAGAGAATAGCATCGCTCTGCCTCGCACTCAAAAAGCTAATTCAATTCTAATTCGCAGCTAATTGTGGACCCAAAAAGGATTTTGTCGAGCAATTAGGTAAGTGCAAATGGGTCTTCGGGTTGACATTTGTGTCAGTTGTGAGCTAGCGACCTGCTGTAATTAATATTTTATTTTATGCATGACAAACAGAAATTTGAGTCAAGTCACCTTAAATTGGAGCCCTTTTCAAATGCCTTCAGTGTGAGACAATGGAAGAGGAAGCATTTCTAATCGAGTATGCTTAAAGCTAAAACCGAGCTCTGCATGGGAGTTATGCTAGGCATATTACGCTTGGCAAGCAATGTGTCTTCTTGTAATTAGATGACGGCTTTCTGCGGGGCATCTGTTCGAACGTTGGCGAACCGTAAAACAGACAAACACCACCCACAACAGCCAACGGCCCTCCGCACATTAAATATATGTATATACACGCAGCACCACACAACCACCAACCACCAGTAACAACAACATCAACAACAACAACAAAAGCAACACTTGTAAAATTTCACGCTGTGCTTTGGCTTGTTTGTGTCGTTGTGGCCAAGGTAGAAAAGTGCCTTCGCCTTCCCCGCCTCCTCCTCCTCCTCCTTCTTTTCCTCCTGCTATATGCCTACAATCTATTGATTTTTTATAAATTTGTGATACCTCTGCGAGTGTGCTTGCCTTTCGAAATATAAACTAACCATCCACTGACTTAATTGGATTGAAACTGAAGCTGAAACTGAAACTGAAACTGAAATGTGGTTCGTGTCTGAAGACTGATTTAAATTATAATTTTCCTATAAAATATATTTATCTATGTACAATATGAGCGCACTCTGTTGTTGGCATAAAAGCCTGATGGCTTCATCCTGTCTGTTGATCCTGTCTGCTGTGATATTGACAGCCGGATAGACAGCGGTTGCCAGGCAAACAGACTCTCTGAGCTCCTCTGTTCACAGCATATGACAGTCCTTTCTGCGTGCCCCCCTGGAGTGCAGCTGCAAGTGATTTTTAATGCTTTGACATTCAACTGACTTCACTTGATGCTAAAAAGTGACAGATACCTCTGAGAGTGGCACTCAGGCACAGACTGACAGACATTTAGCTGAATTTTCCACTGATTAAGGTTGCAAAAGTAAGGTGTAGTCTGAGTAGGGCCTATTTAAAATAGACTTGAATAAGAGTTAAGTGTGACTACACTTGAAATGGATAGTTATCCGAATATGGAAGAAAGAGTATTCCATCTGGAATACATTTCATTCCAGGTATATAATATTTTAGCATAAATTCATGAATTTATGAAGAGTAATGTGTAAACAATGATTACATTGCATAGATTACAGCCGCTCGTGTTTCTCTAAATACATGAAATGGATACTCAAAATAGACTGTTTGATAATAAATACATTCGTTTCACAGAATGTTACAGTATAATGAATTCCCCTCTGGCTTGCAGGCTGCGCGTTTCATCTACGAGAGATATTTATACGCCTCTCAAGTTTCTATGCTCAGCCAAAGGTAACCTTGGGCAGAGCTATCTTTGGCCAGTCGCTGGGCTTAAGTTGAGGTTCTTCGTGTTCAAAGCAGCTGCAAAGATTACGCAAGAGCAACACGAGCTGCGGCTCTTTAGCTGGAGAGGCGAGGGGCGTGCGGAAGGGCGAAGGATGAAGGTTGGACTGTAATTTGCAACGGATTGGAATTGAATTACAACAGCAGAGCTGCGTGGGATGTGTATGGAGGCGCACTTTAAGCGTGGCTAATAAATTGATTAAGGCCACTAAAGCCAAAGGTCAATAAGCATTTAAATTAATCGAGCTGGAGTGTAAGTACTGTACAGGAAAGTGGGAAACATCGTTTGCAATTTTAGAGCACTCAAATGCCAATAAGCAGCTCGTAATGCATAAAGTGTATAAATAAATATAGTATATATGTATGTATATAATGGAATCATCGCAAACAGAATAACAGAATAATATCAATAAAATTAAAATAAATAAATTAAGCTTGACGTTTGCGCAGCCAACCAAGAGGCGAGCCCGTGTGAGAGAGAGTGAGCGAGCGAGCGAGTGAGTTGGAGTGGAAAGCGAACGAGACAGCGCAGTCCAGTGAGGGTGAGGGAGATGCAGCATAAACTAAAATCAAATAAGACAAAACAACAAAGGCAAACGAGCAATGGGCAAGCAGTAAAACGGAACAACAAATATCTATTGAGAAACTTCTCTATAAATGCGTGAGTGTGTGTGTGTGTGTGTGTGTGTTTGTGTGATTGTCACATGAGTGGTGGAATTTTTAAGACCCACGGGAGCATCGAAGTCAAAATGGCCGCCAAAAGTGTTGAGCTGTGTAAGCGAGCCAGAGCGAGCAAGCAGGAGGAAGAGGCGAAGAGGCAACGACGAAAATTGGCCACAAACCGTTGCTGGAGCAAGCGAGAAAGCGGGAGGCAGGGAAGCGGTTGGGCGAAAGGGTAATATACGAAAAGAAAAAGTGCGATCAATAAGTATTCAAACGAGTATTTTCGTCATGGCGACAAAACAGTGACGCAGGCAAAGCTTGCAAATTAATTGCGATGTGTGTGGGTAGATAGTTGTGTGTGTGTGTGTATGTGTAAATGCGAAATGCTTTTATAGCCGTGAGTGTGTGTGTTTCGATGTTAATTATTACAACGCGACAAACACTTGGCTACATGAAACTCGGTGAGTGCGTGACGCCTTTTGTTTATACTCTGCATGTGTGCGTGTGTGTGTGTGTGTCAAATCGAAAAATGCAACTTTTGACATTTCGATGACCTTACTTAAGTTAACAGCAACAACAACAGCAGCAGCAACAATAACAGCAATTTGCTGTCCCTGCTAAAAATGTGTAACCTAAATTCTCAATACTGGGTTCATGTTCATGTTGCTGTGAAGAATATACGGTTATTTTTTTCATTCTTCCTCTTGTTTGTGTTTGCAAACCATTAACGTGTGTTCCGTTGCCATTTCGTTCCACTTCGGCTTCCCTTCTCTGGCGCTGCTGAGCAACTTTCTCGTTTCAGCTGCTGTCGGGCGCGCAGCCTGTCATTTCATTCAAACATGGCCGCGTGGGTGTGGCCTTGCCACCAATACAAACGAACACTCGCACACAGACTCACGGATACACACACGCACACAACTGTCATGTAGGCGGAGCTGCCTTCACTAATTGTTGGCCTGTCAAAATGAATCGCTTTCCAGACGTAGGATATGCCAGCTGACTTCCAGTGCGTTCGGCAAATCATCTGCGCTTTCCAGCTGGTTCATCAGCTGTTAACTTGAGGGGTAATGTGGTGAAAGCTCGCACTCAGCCACCCTGCCTCTCTCACTCTCCCTCAATCTCTGCTAAGGGGATTCACAATGCCATTGTTGCCATTAGTGTCGCTGTAAGTGTAATTCCAATTTCCAATTATAGGTAATTTGTATTAGCTTCTTTTAGATAACTTTGATTTGTTTTGCGAATGATTCGTAAATTTTTAATGTCATACAATTTTCATTATTTACAGAATTAATTTTGGGCCCATGCATTAATAAGGATTGACGGCTAGAATCGCAGAAAGTAAATAAATTGCGCATACGCAGCGTCTGCCCGCCGCTGTGAATTATTGATGGCATTTAAAGAACGAAATGATTTATTAAAAGTCTCAGATGAGCTGCTCTCCACGCTGATGTCAATGACGTCAGCAACGGACTTGAACTGAATTAAAGTTGGGAAGTTCTGCCACAGTAATTGCCCATTTCTGTGTGAGAGTGTGTCTGCGTGTGGGTGTATGTGTGCGTCTGTTACGCCGTGAACTCTGACCTATGGCCAACTTCATATCAATTGCCGTCGTTGGTAGATCGCCGGCGGGCCCCAATTTGAGAGCTTTTGCATTTATTTGTCACTCTCGGATGAAAGGTCATTTATTTGGCTGCTTTCTGTTGCCGTTGTCGTTTTCGTTGTCATTGCTGTTTTTTTTTTTTTTTTTTTTTTTTGCTTTAGCTTTTGTCTTTTATCTGCTGTTCCACCTGTCTTCATTTAGATTTATCATTTTTTGCGACATGTCAATTTGTCATTTTGGCTGACTGACAACCCAACACACACACACACACACACACACATGCATAGCGCTATCTGTTAACACAGATCTGTATACAGGATCCCATCAGGCTTATAATCAACGAGGCTATCAGTCAATGGCACTACGCGCCCATTGCACATTGCTGATTGATTTGAAAAGTTGTTTTGATTGATTTGAATCATTAATTCATATGTAATTTGAAAATTCGTTAACCCTGTTCAAAGCTCAAAGTTTAACTCCATGAATCTTCATCTGATTAAATGAAGCCTTGGTGCTTGGGGCCTAATTTTGATCGGTACAAATTTGAATAAAATTTTAATAAAGAATCAGTTTAGAGGGCAGAGGTGTCCATTGCATAAATCATTTTAGTTTTGGCTGAAGCTAAGCTTAGAGCGAGACTTTGGCAATAATTACGGATTTTCTATCTGCAATTTGCCAGATGAAAATAGCTTCAGTTTGGGCCAAGTTAGTTATAATTGGCATAATCTATCAGCTGAGTTTAAAGCACTTTGGAAACTTTTATAATTGTCGGCAAATCAAAGTGAAGAAGGGTTTTTTTTTCTTTGGGCCAACTGTTGATAGCCTTGATAAAATCTGAATCAGCAACAATTGCTTGGGCCTGGGTCTGGGTCTGGGGTAATATGAATAGAGTTTATTTTGCTGTTGTGAAAACTAGCTGCGGGTTATTTGAGGAGCGCATCACGAAGCGACAGTCATACAAATAAATACACTAATTTAACGTCTTTAAGTGTTGCAGCTGCTCTGGGAACTGCCAACGAGTCGTACGACTGCCAATTTCGGCTCTGATAGCTCAACGGCAAAGGGCCAAAACTATTTATAATGATAACAATTATGAGTCGTGGCAGCTGCTTCAATTGCGTATGACTCAAGCCAGTGCTATGAGTCAATCTACACAGATACCCATAAATATTTATATATGTATCGTATATATGCATATGTTATATTGCTATTGTGTTTATGCATATATTCAGGTAGATATCTCACTCATTCTCTCTGTCTCTCTCATACCTATATCATCTATCTATTTCTATTTCATATCTCGCTTTCTACCTATCTCGCTCTTTCTCTCTTTGTCTATCACTCAACCTCTTTGAGCTGGTACTATTCTCTATAGGTTTCTCATTACAATTTCTCCTTTTCTAAACTAAAGTATGTCTCTCTCTCTCTCTCTTTCTCTCTCTATGTCTCACTCTCTTTCTCGATGTCAGCCTGTCATGCTCTCTCTATCTACCGCTACACCTCTCATTCATTTTCTATCTCTCTCTTTCTCTCTCTCCCCCTCTCTCTATCTCTCCCTTCTCTCTCTCTCTCTCTCTCTCTCTCCCCCTCTCTATCTCTACTCTCTACAGCTGTTGGCGCTCTTGCCTTGCCTTGTCTTTGATGGGCCTTTTCAAGGCCATTCAAACTTTCTTCAAGCCAAAAATCATATTTGGGGCACACATCAACAACAACAACAACAACAACACAGCCGTCATTTTCGCTGTGCTTGCATAAAGCAGTTAAGCAAAACTTGAAGTTATATTCATTATATATTGCTATTGCCATTGATGATGACGGCGATGAGCAACACTTCCCGAAAAGCACTTGAGAGCTCTGGGCCACTGTGAGCCACTCGAGCGAGCCACCTTAGCCGGGCCAGCCGAACTGAGCCGGCAGCAGCGACAAGTTGTTTGCATTTGATTTCTAACAAAGATTCATTGAAGTACTTTTCACTTTTAATGCTGTCTTGCGTTTTCGGTTGTTGGGGGCCTTCGCATTGCTCTATGACTTTTACTTGAACAAATAAATAATGAAGCATATTTTTATTTTTATTATTACGTTCGCTTTTTTTTCTTAAGCCCCAACGAAATTGGAGCAGCGTCAACTCGTAGCGCTCGTTCAATGAATATGTCTGTGCCATCACACTTGATTGATTGTAGTAGCTGCTGCTGCTGCTGCCTCTGCTGCCGCCTCTGCTGCTGCTGCTGTTGTCTCTACCTGCTTCGACGGCATCGGCTTTGATTGCCAATCGAAGGTGTTAGATAACATTACAAGCGCAACAACAGACACGCACTGCCTAATTATCGTTTACCAGGTACAACATATCATATATTTATATATATGTTTACCTCTACTACTTCCAGCTGCGACTCTAAACACACTGGAAACAAAATGTTCGCATTGCCATTGACATAACTGCGCCTTGTCAACGGCTCAGCACGCATAATTTATTTAACTGCCTCAAATATGTTAAATATACTTCATTGCATTTAGTTTATTTCCTACATTTGTTGCATGTTTTTCAAGCTCAAGCCAAGCCAGTTCACATGGGAATCGAGGCGGCCATAGCAGTTGCCTTGTGTGCGCAATGAAATTTGTTTTTGTTTTATGATTTGGCATCCGACAATTTGTGGACAGAGGCAACTAAGCTCCGATTTGGGTGTGCATGACTGGGAGACACTGTAAATACAATTAAGCTTCGCAGATGTCTGATATGGCCAGAGCCCTAAGGAGAGATGCGGCATGCTGCTCCAGCGGGGTGTGCACGACTCGAAGATACTATCTCTCCCATGATGAGCAGTTGAAGTTTTCAATGTTCGACAATGTCAGAAGTCTTTTCATATCTGCTTTGAGAGCAGAAATGTGTAAGGAGATTTGATTTGATACAACTTAGAAATACCCTGTAGAGATGTGTTCGGCTGCTGAAGCTTACAGCTTATGAATGTACAACAAGAATCACGTAGAATAAAATTCCAGTCTGTTGAGAATTGGGTCATGGGCGGCTCTAGTTGGGTGTGCATGACTTGAGCTTTCAATGTTTTTCAGTTTATGAATATGGAACAAGAAATTTAATACAAGCCAAAGCAAAATCTTTGTGATATGAGAACTGCGGGGAATGAGAGGAGCTAAGGGATATGTGCGATATAAAAGAGGTATTCAAAAGACATATTCAACATCTCAATTTGTATGCGATTTTGATGTGAGTTTTAATTTATTGAAGCACCACCAAGCGGCGATTCAGAAAAACTCGTTCAAATCTTATAGATATCATTTATAATATCGAGAATCGTATTGAGTAAATCAATTTGCCAACTCGAACTAAGGCACTCGCTAAGAGCAAATTCAGATTACTTTTTTAAGGATCGAAAAGTTCTTTCAGGGCATTTCATTGTTGAAGAGTCGACTCTAGTTAACTTATATTATGTAGCTTCAATTGGTATGGGAGAATGGGGAAGTTGGTTTTCAAGCTAGTCAAGAATTCATCTGACAGAAACACATTATGAGTTTTACGAATTACAGGGTATGCAAATTAAAGACTTCAAGCCAAGTCAAGTAAAATGAAATTGTTGCGTTACTGGGAAACGATTTCCGAGCAATTCATATCATTCAATAATTTACAAGTTCTTCAGAGAGCTGCTATAGTTTGAAATTTCGGCAGAAACACTCCAAAATAAATAAAGATTTGATTACAAAAGTATATTATGCGGAGACAGCTGAGAGACATGGGGAAACTTTTTCGATACGCAGCCACAGCAAAGTTTTTCGCCAACTTTGGCCGCAGTCGCAGAGCTGCTGGACAGGTGTCACGTCGGAGCCGAGGGCGGAGCAGGGGGTGGCGTAGGGCAGGCCACAGCAATACATGCCAAAAAGTTTGCTCATGTAATTAATTAATTTACTTTGACACAGAATCGATGGCATCAAATCCAATCAGGACTTGGCCAAGAAATTAATTGACAAACAAAGGAAATTAATATAAATATAAATAAGGGGAAATCAAATTTCAAGGGTCTAATGCCCGAATAGACATAAAGATCAATAGAAAAATCATAATATACTCTCATTTGACTGCGTTGAATAGTAGTCAAATTGCAAGTCTATCAAGCCCTGTTAAGCTTTAAAGGAGACTCTAATACAAACCCAATATCCCTGTTTGAACTTCATGTGCGAGAATAGCAAAGCTAGAGTTCTACCAGCCTAGGCTATACTGAAGTATACCATATCCCAGATGTTAAGAAGAAGAGGCAAACCAGATACAATACCAATATGCTTTCCTTTTACTCCATGAGCGACCAAAAAATATTAGATTGAAAAGAAGTTTTGGTTGTGTTTTTTTTTGCGCTGTTTTTTGATTTACGACAAGGTTAGATCGCAAATGTTTATTTATTTGGTGTATGGCTCGATCCACTTCCACTCCTCCCAGACGACGCAGGCCTGCTGCGGCTCCATGAAGGCGTAGTTGTCGGGGCACTGAATGTAGTCGGCCTTCTCCTGGCCCTCCGGGCAGACCCAGTAGTGCGTGGGGTCGGAGATGTCACGGAACTTGCGCGAGTGATCCTGAACGACGTCACAGTTGGGCTCCGCATAGATGTCTTGGCCGTTGTAGGCCGAGGCCAGCGTGACAAAGATGCCCAGCAGCAGGAAGCTCAGAATGGTGGCTGAAACAAAGAGACGAGATGAACTCTTCACCCTTCACTCTTGACAAACACCAAAGGACATCGACTTCTAACCTGAATGCATTTTGTTGCGTGTCTCGAATGGAAATGTTGCATTTGCTGGCATTCTGCAAGCATATTTATAGTGTTCCCGTGCGTGCGCTCGATGGCAATGTTCGATTTGGGTGCCTCGGGTGCCTGGGTTGGGCTCCTTATCTGGGACAGCTGTCTAAATGCGAAGCAAGCAAAAGCACTTTCTGCAAATTACCTTAGATTTTCTAGCTGTTTTTCTAGCTATTTTTAGAGCTTATCATCTGATATGGACACATCAGATGTTGCTTGTGCAATGTCTGCTGCCCGCACGCCTCCTCCCCGGCCGCCTTCACCTGCTCCAGTCGCCAGCATGTAATGGAATTTACGCTAAGCGTAGCCACTTAATCGATAATGAGCAACTGCCACTGCCTCTGCCCTAGTGCCTGCCGTGCAGCTGCCCCCTCCGCGCACCTGTCGCACCTGTAGCGCCTGTAACCTGTGCAATCATCTTCGTCATCGTCTTTAACGAAATGCTCGAAATTCAAGCAAACTACAGTCTTAATTGACTATACACAACGCTCATTAAGTGAAGCCCGGCGGGGCGATCAAGTCATTGTCTAGCTCCCTCTCTCTCTCTCCCTCTGTCTATCACTCTCTTTCTTTCTGTCTGCTGAGGCTGAGCATTTGTCTTCTGCCTTCTCCCCTATCACAGGGGGAGAGGCTGAAATCATTCTCTCTCTCTCTCCCTCTTTCTATCTCTCTCTTTTACCTGTTCGCTGCCTGCCCTGCCCTGCCCTTCTCTTAGCCCTTTCCTAGCTACGCAACTCCCATTAAATGAACCCAAACGCAGTGGGATCCAAGTCATCCTCTCTCCATCTCCCTCTGTCTCTTTCTCTCTGTCTCGCTCACTCCATTGGCACCTGCTAGCCGCACAGTTCAATGCGGAAACTGTAATTGCTTTTTAAGCATTTTGTAATAGATTTTGGCCTTTTTTCTGTGACTTGTTGGCCTTTTTTGCTTTTATTCATCAATGTGTTAACTGTTTTTGGCTCAGATTATTTCGTGATAGCTTTGCTGTTGCTTTTTGCCAGCCACACTCGGGCATCTATGTTGGTCAAGTGTTCGGCACGAAGCGCTTTAGGGGGTCAGCCACGGCACACAAAAGCCACACACAAAGCGCTAAACAGTTAACAAAAGATGTAACATATCAGCCAAAATAAATATGCGTATGTATAAATAAATGTGTGTTAAATATGTAATTTGCGAAAAATAAATAAATACGAACTGCGCAGAGGAAGCGTTTCTTGGCCAGTTTTGCAATTTAAATGAATCCACATTACAGCACGAGCATAATTATATTGTTCAACAGTTTGATTGGGTTATGCTGGCCCAGGCCTTTGTGCAACCAGAGACTTTGCTAATGGCATCGCTGCCGGGCTCAGTGGCCATTAAACAAAGCAGCTCGTCAATCAATATGCATAGAGCCCTACAAAATATGAAATACAACAACAACAAACAGCCAAAAGATGTTTTTATTTTTTGCTATTTAAGCCAAATAGACTTTTGGTAAAGCGGCGCTTGGGCCAAAATATTCATTTCATTGACAAAGGCATAACATGAAAGGTGGAGCTAAATTCTAAATACATTTTATATTATTTGAGGGGAAATTTAAAGAAAAGCAAAGCAAAGTCAAGTATATTGCTTAAATTTGAGTAACAGTAGAAAGTGGCTAGCAGAAGCAAAAGAAGCGTCAGAGTTTACCTCTCTTGTTGAAGAAGAAGAAGAACTGGAATAGGAGGCAACGAGCAGTTATGTGATTGTGACCCTTGCTGCTTCTCCTGCTCCAATTGCTTCTCCTGCTGTCCTCCTCTTCACCAGTCATCAGTTTATGATTCACTTCTTATGTCTATAAATTTTTACATGCAAATTTACATATATATTAGACAATAACAAATTAGCTTTAATAAATAATAATTATCATAATTTAGTGTAGTTCATCTCAACAAATTATTATGCTACTTTTCATTTAATTAGTATATCAAACAAATTTAGTTATTCTCTAAATAAATAAAATATAAAGTCTATTACGAAAATATTTTATATACAATAGAATATTCATGATGATGGATAGAAGATAAATATTTTAAATATATATAAGATAAATAATTTATAAATATGTGTACATATGTATATGCATACATACATATATGTATGTCTAACTGGACCCTTTTAACACATTTAAAATTAAAGTAAAACAATTAAGATGGCTCTAGTCGATACTGCTCGACTAGGAGATACCCTGAGCCCTCCAAGCTGATAATCTACTCATTCTGCACTTTTTTTATGCACGTATAATCACGCGCTCTGCTAACTGCGCAGTAAGCAGCGACTGCGCTTGGGCTGCGCTGCAGTGTGGGAGAGACCTTCAGAACGTGATCATAATATTCAAATGTATGTATATTTCGATGCGCAAGTCTCTAGTACTTGAAATACGTTTTTTTACAAATTGGGGGCGATGGAGGCGTGGTATCCAAAATCTGTAAATTACAAAATCTTCGTATTCATCAAATGTACATATATACACTATATATATGTATATAATTTATGGGATCTGCGATGCTGCCCTCTGCCTGTTACATACTTTTCACAAAACCATTATGCCCTGTCTTCCATTTTCAATGGGTTCAGGGTATAAAAGAACTGATTGCATCTGAAGTTTGTTTTAGTGTCATCTGATTAAATGGCTATCAGTAGTATTTCAATTAATTAAGTTTGTACTTTCTTTCGGCTGTTGAACAGAAAACCTTGAAACCCCAATCAAAATAATTTCAAAATATAATCAAATTTCTTGCTTTTCCTGCACTTTCTATTATTTTTCTGTCCGCTTTGTTTTTGCTTTTGTTGTTTTTCTTTGCTGCCAGAAATCAAATCAATTAGTTGAGTAACTAACATTATATATAGGAACACGCCTCTCACTCTCTGTCGTACTTCCTGATGTTTGTGTTATCATGCTGTGATAATAATCAACGGTTGCGCTTGTTCTCAATTCTGTTCGCATTTATTTTGTCTTTTATGGCAAGATTCGAGTTGGGAGTCCATATAAAGGTCGAAGTGCCGCACGCTTCAGTCACATAACTCCTAGAAACCTTCTCAACCAACCATGAAAGCCGGTGGGTATATAGTTTCACTACATACGTATATTGGTATATTGACATAGTGATTCCATTTCTCAACGTCTCCGTTCTTCGTATTTTAGTTTTTGTCCTCTGCGCCGTTTTGGCCGCTTTTGTTGTTGCTGTGAATGGTGATGCCGGTCGTTCGGCCTGCAAGGATGAGTCGGAAATCGGCCAGACATACCCCCATCACTTCGACCCGGCCAAGTACTGGCTCTGCGAGACACTCGGCACAGCTGCCACCGAAGTCGACTGCCCCAATGGACTAGCCTACATGCACCTGCTGAAGGAGTGCATTCCCTGGGCCAGCTACATCTGGAAGAAGCCCGAGTTTCCACCAACTGTTGCCTAAATCACGTTCCCAACAACACCAAAATAAACTATTGTAAAATGCATTAACCAAACGATCCGATTTGACTCGTGCCACCGGGCGTATGCGCAACTCCCATTCAGCATACGCACAGTGGGCGCACTTTTTGGCAATTTAGCGATTTGGCGATTCGTGGTTTGATGTCGCCACTGAACTTGCCCCACACGCTCACACACACACACACATACACACGCATGCATCCAGCGGGTGGGCGACTGTGTCTGTGTCAAGTTTGCCCCGCAGGCATCTCAATCCATGCAAAAATCTTCAAAGCAAAAGCCCCCTTTACTTATTGCTATTACAAATACCCTGTGCACAAATCGAGAGTGTGTACAGTAGGGTATATTGGTTAGGTGCGAGCTTGGGTGACGTCACAGACGATGCGGGAATCTATTAAATATATTCTTGATTGCTGTTACTCTAATGATACCCTGTATGCGCGCAGCGGGATATCTTGCATTTGTGATCATGTATAGAGCAAGCAGGAGGAGAGCTGTCCAAGTTCCCTCTCCAGTGATGATTTCGTCAGGATAGATATTCTCAGACTCAATTTTGCTTTTTCCGCTTTTTAAGCAACAGTATACTAAATATACTAATTGCTTATAGGGTATCTTATAACCCACCGATTCTTCTATACTTGACCAATCAAAAATTTGACATGCAAAAATTGGCAACTCATGACAGTCACAAGATTTGACTATTTAGCAAAGCATGAGCTTGAATTTATGTAGTCAAAAGGAAGACAGCATAATGTAAATCACAGGATATTGCATAGTCGGGCATAGTCTGCAGTCTGAAATGAAGTCTCAATATGAATGGAGGTATGCTTAGAATTGCTTACAGGGTATTAGCAAGTCTGTCGGCCACTTATCTCTAATATTCAGAGCCAACTAGCTTGTTGCCCGCTGTTGTTGTTGTTGCTGTTGTTGTTGCTGTTGTGGTATGCTCAAATGTAGATGCTGGCAGCGTGGAGTGATTCGCATTTTGAAGAGTGCATTTGTGGAGTTACATAAAATACGAAATTGAAAACATGTTGCCCGCTCATTGTGTTTGGATTGAGGCATTGCTTTTTGGCTCTGGCTGTGGCGTTGGCTTCGGTCTCAGCTTCAGCCTCAGCTGCGGCAGCGGCTGCTCGCAGCGACGCCAAGCAACGCGTTGTGATGCGACGCTGTCTTTTGTCTTTGGCCCATCGCTTTATGATGTTCGTTCAGCTTTGCCGGCTAACGTATAAAAGTGCATGCGACGCAGCAGACCGCAGAGTAGTTTGCAATCGACAATCGGGCGAGCAGCATACCATCTTCAACAACAGCAGCAGCAACAGCCTAATCAAACTTGTTGCCATCTGAAACGGTTAGTGAGGCCAAAGGACAGCAGAGGATGGCCAAGTGTGTTGTTTATCGAAAAAGTGAAACCGTGTGCCAAGCCGAGTCTATCTGAAAATCAAGCCCAACAGCAGTCTGGCCCATTGGAAGTGGATTAAAATGGGATATATTGGTTCTGTGCAAGTGTTTGTGACAGGCGAAAGAGAGCGCGAGCTACGCTCTGTCATCAGAGCTGATCTCGCCAAGCCAGTCAGTCCGTCCGTTCGTGAGTTCATCTGTCTATCCTTCAGTCTGTATGACCTTAGTTCATACTTAAACTACAAGCTAAAGACATCAACTTGAATAGGCTTATTATATGTGTATAATTGATATACCTCAGACATCATTGCAAACGTATAAACGGGGTATATTGGTTTCGTGCAAGGCGATGTCTTCTCAACTGACTCAGTCTTGCCATAGAACTCCGTCCGTCCTGCCATCTAAAGCATCGAAGACATTTATAAATGTGACAATGGTCTCATGATAAATGGGTAGACAGGGTATATTAAGAATACTGTGGAGAGAAGTGAACCTCAATCTAGCCAGGTTTCAGAATTTGGATAAATATTAGTAGACATTTTCGCTTTTGTTTTTACACTTAAACAATCGGAACTTAATAGGGTGTTCTGCCAATGTTCTTAAGATCATATCCCCACACCTACCCCTGTATGAATGTATCTGTATGTGCAATCGAGCTTGCACAGTATCTGCTAGTCGGGCACTCCCCAGTGGAGCACCTCTCGCTTGTGAACTTGTTAACTTCCAAGCTGTCTTTGATAGGCCCATAAAGCCTTAATGTAGAATCCGTCGAGTTTAGTGGTGCGGCCACTTAGGCCACTTTGGCCTCAGCACTGACGGCGCATGTTAAACGCTTTGCCATGAGCAAGTTATATAATGCGACAGCGCTCAATTAGATATGTTGGCACATGACAAAAATGCACAGAAATACTGTGTAATTGCGCCAGTGAGCGGGTCAAAGCAGTCAACACTCGAGGCTCGGCTGCAAAGCAGCAACAAATAATTACAATTCGGCTTTGGAGCTCTTTATTTTTGTTTCTGCAATAAAAATGACGCGACAACAACAACAACAGCAACAGCAACAAATTGAAAGTGAAGAAATTGTGGCTAACAAGCAACGAAAAACTCAAATAATTGACAATAGCCGAAAAGCAATGTAAAGAAAAGAAAAACAAGTAAAAGAAAAGAGAAGAAGAGTAATTTCGGGTGGGAGTTGCAATGGGAGCTAGAGTAAATGCCAAGTCATAAAACAGCCCACGTTGTCATCGCCTTCAGCTCCAGCCAGCTGCAGCTGCAGGGCCTGGCTAAAACCCTTAGCCTGGCTTTTTATACAATTGCCAGCATAAAAGCAAAGTTTCACTTCACTTCATGTGCCCAAGCCTGGCTAAAAGATATAAAACCCCTCAGCCCTCTATATTTGATTCATAAAACAAGAGTTTCACTTTATACTGTGTGTGTGTGTTTGTATGTGTATGTGTGTGTGTGATATTTTGGCACTTCAACAAAAAGCCAATTACGTATGATAAAGCCAAACAGCTCGAGAGGGATTCGCGATGATGCGCTTCAGTTGCTGGGCCAGCTGCTTGGCTTCTTCGTCAGCTGCTTGGCCTATTGCTAGCTGGCCTGCTTCCGGGCCAGCTTGTTGGTCAGCGAGTTCTTGGCCAATAGCTTATTAGGCAGTTTCTTGGCCAGCTACTTAACTTACTTTATAGCCAGCTTCTAGGTCAACTGCTAGGCCAACTTCTAGGCCAGCTTCTTTCTTCTTAGCAACAAATACCTTCACAGCTTGTCCCAATAGGCAACTTGGAAAACTTCCTTATAGGCTACTTCTCCTTCCTGATCGAGGACTACTAGGAAGTCTGATCAGAGACGACTTGGAAGCCAATCCAGCTGCTGCACTAGCTCCTTCTGAGCAACTTCAAGCTCTTGCTTACCTACCCATCTTCCACTTGGCCCGTTTCTCGGTCAGCTTCTTCTTTACTAGCAGCTCTTACACTGCCTGACCTCTCAGCTGCTCACCTTCCGCTTGGCCAGCATCTTGAGCAGCTTCACTTGTTGCGCTGTTCTTGGCATTGACAGCCGGTTGGCTGCCAAGATTAATGAAGCCTCTTGATTGACCCCTATCGCTCGTTTTCCATTTCGTTCCGAACTCATTTCGCGCATCATAAACGCAGAGCTCAAAAAAGAAGATGAAAAACTTATGCAACATTACCGTAATCGACTTTCCGCTCAAACACTTTCATTTGGTCTCGTTTCTGTTTTTTTTTAGCCTGGTCAATTCGCTATTGAGACGCCCCAAGATGAGCTCCTCATACGCACTGGTAAGCCATGCAGCTCCAACATTAACTATTACTCCCCGACCCCCTTCCTACACCATCCACCAACCTCCTCCAACACAATGCCACAGAAAACTAATTTCCTCGTTTATTTCACGTTTTGTTTTGCGATTTGTGCAGCTTTTTGGCGTCGTTGCCGTCGCCTTCGTGGCACTGGTGGCTGCTGAGCCACCGCTGAACAATGCGTATCTGCCGCCGTCCTCCTCGTCTGGTGGCAGACCCTCCTCCAAGTATGGCGCACCACCGGCCAACTCTTATTTGCCACCCGCCTCGGGTCCGGCGCCTTCGTTCAATTCGCGGCCAGCGCCGTCCAGCAGCTACTCAGCTCCAGCGGGTGGCTCCTCTGGTGGACCGTATCCGGCGTCCGCGCACCGCCCGTCCAGTTCGTATGGAGCACCATCTCGCCCAGCGCCACCATCCTCAAGCTATGGGGCACCATCACGACCAGCGCCACCATCCTCCAGCTATGGGGCACCATCTCGACCAGCGCCACCATCCTCTAGCTATGGAGCACCACCATCCCGCACATACGGACCACCACCAGCAAGGAAGCATCAATCGCAGCATCAATCACGTCGTCCCTCATCGAGCTACGGTCCACCCAAGTCATCAGCCCCATCCCAGAGCTATGGTGCTCCCGCACTACCAGCTCCACCAGCACCACCCGCCTCCAGATATGGCCCACCCAAGTCGCCTTCCAGCAGCTACGGCGCACCAGCACCTCCCTCCTCCAGCTATGGAGCTCCCAGCGTGAGCAGCTTCGTGCCCTTGCCTTCAGCTCCATCAACCAACTACGGCGCCCCCTCCAAGACTCAGGTTCTGGGTAGCAACGGCTACACATCTGGACCATCTGCACCTGCACCACCTTCATCTTCGTATGGCGCTCCCTCAAGCTCTAGCTCGTTCCGTCCCATATCGCCGCCCTCTTCCAGCTATGGTGCCCCGAGCAGCAGCAGCAGCTCCCACTCTTCGTCCTCATCATTCAGCGCGCCGTCCTCATCGTATTCTGCGCCCAGCCCAAGTGCCAATAGCGGTGGATCCTACCCAGCAGCTCCATCCAAATCATATGGTGCACCCAGCTCCGGTCCGTCTAGCTCCTACTCGGCACCCAGCCCGAGCGCCAACGTTGGTGGATCTTATCCGGCAGCTCCTTCCAGCTCGTATGGAGCCCCCAGCTCTGGTCCGTCCAGCTCTTACTCAGCGCCCAGTCCCAGTGCCAACCGTGGTGGTTCATACCCTGCTGCTCCATCCAGCTCATACTCGGCTCCTAGCCCCGGCGCAAACAGTGGTGGACCTTATCCGGCAGCTCCGTCCAGCTCATATGGAGCACCTGCTGCTCCATCGAGCTCCTACTCGGCACCAAGTCCCTCAGCAAACAGTGGAGGCTCCTACCCAGCGGCTCCCACTAGCTCCTACTCGGCTCCCAGCCCCGGAGCCAACAGCGGAGGACCTTATCCATCAGCTCCTTCCAGCTCTTATGGAGCTCCCAGCTCCGGATCATCCAACTCCTACTCTGCACCCAGCCCTAGTGCTAATAGCGGAGGCTCCTACCCAGCGGCTCCCTCTAGCTCATATGGCGCACCGGCTTCAGCTCCTTCCAGCTCCTACTCTGCTCCCAATCCAAGTGCCAACAGTGGAGGACCCTATCCTTCAGCTCCTTCTTCTTCATATGGTGCACCGAAACAGGCTCCTTCCAGCTCGTACTTAGCACCTAGCCCGGGATCGAACAGCGGTGGACCTTATCCATCAGCTCCATCCAACTCATATGGCGCTCCCAGCTCCGGTCCGTCTAGCTCCTACTCGGCTCCTAGCCAAAGCGCCAACAGTGGAGGACCCTATCCATCCGCTCCATCCAGCTCATATGGAGCTCCCAGCTCCGGTCCGTCCAGCTCCTACTCCGCTCCTAGCCCAAGTGCCAACAGTGGAGGACCCTATCCATCCGCTCCATCCAGCTCATATGGCGCTCCCAGCTCCGGTCCGTCTAGCTCCTACTCGGCTCCTAGCCCAAGCGCCAACAGCGGTGGACCTTATCCCTCAGCTCCGTCCAGCTCATATGGAGCTCCCAGCTCCGGTCCGTCCAGCTCCTACTCGGCTCCTAGCCCAAGTGCCAACAGCGGTGGACCTTATCCCTCAGCTCCGTCCAGCTCATATGGAGCTCCAGCTTCAGCTCCATCCAGCTCTTACTCGGCTCCTAGCGGCGGAGGCAGCTTCAGCTCTCATGGCGGTTCCTCGTTCTCGTCGTCATCTTCATCTTCAAGCAGCAACGGAAGCGGCAGCTACTCGACAGGCCCTTCGTCCTCCTATAGCGCACCCGCAGCACCCTCGAGCAGCTATGGAGCCCCCAATGGCGACAGCATTCCCAGTGGACCCTCCAACGATTCAGGCTACTCCTACTCAGCGCCCCGCCAAGTCCCGGATACCATTCAGCAGGGCTACAGCTCCAACGGTGGCTATACCTATCGCAAGTAGTATAGCTAGAGTATTGGGTAACGCCTGCATCGATCCAGTGCCTTAGAATACTCGTGCCTCTATCCCTCCCATCATTCACAATTTGGCTATCATCAAAATTCATTTGTTGCTCTAGAAAATTAGAACCCAATTGTAAATTATTCGCATCTTAAAAAAAAAAAAAAAAAAAGTCGACCATGTTGTACGAACCCAATATTAGTTATAATATGCATAGACATAATACTTAATAATGTCTGAATAAAGAAGAAGAGAAATGTATTTCTAACAGACGATTTATTGAACTGGATGCAGCAGAAATAGATTTCAATCGAAAATATCGATATCCGATATCCGATAAATATAAAGGATTAGCCGTCGGTCTAATCTATCGATAACCTGGTAGCTAATGAGATTGAAGCTGATGGACTTTCTATTTCCTATATCAGCTCTCACTATTGATACTACATGGTAAATTCATCTTCTTGAGGGAGATCTCACAAATACTTCCGCTCGCTTGTGGACATGACATTCGTGAAATTCTTCCGCTCTGCTAATTGGCCAGCTAACGGTCAGCTAACTGCAATGACAAGTGAAGGCTTCCCAAGCCAAACAGCTTTGGCGATTGCTATGCAAATTTCATGAAAAATACCGGATATTTAGCTGCCATCAACTGCAGCCGCAGCAACAGCAGCGGCAACAGCATACACGACAGCAACATCCACAACAGCAGCAACATCAATTAGAGGCAATTCTTGTGCGAAGCCAGCTATGAACTTGTGATGAGCGAGCGACCCACAGCCTCAGCCTCAGCCTCAGCCCCCCCTCAGTCACTGCTGTAGCCACAACAGCAGCAATAACAACAGCAATAGAAACAGCTTTGTTGTGGTTTTGTATCTAATTAAGTTTACAAGTTAATTGCACAAGTGCAACAGCATAATGAACACAACTGAAGCCAATGTTTCGCACTAATGCAATATAAATTAGTTGAACGAGGCAAAATTTAAAAATAACTGCATACAATCAAAAGTCATCTTTTGTATAACATGATTAGGATTCATTTGAAACATGACTTGTCTTTTAATTTAAGAAACAAGCAAATATAATGAATGAACTGAGCCTCGGTACCTCACGCATCTCCTGTAGTCACGCTGCCTCGAAACCACTTCAAATGGAATTTGAATACTTCAATATTGACATATTGTGAAATCGAGCCAGGGTCGCTGATTAACTTGTATAGATTAGCTTGAGTATTTTCACACTTTAGAAACTTCTCTGGCAAGCCGGATATTAATTATGCTGAAATCAAACGTCAGTTCCAAAAGTAATTAACTATAAAGGCCAAGCCGGCGACAGCGAAATATTTGTATTTGTTAACCTTGACCTCGCGACCACCTGCCTTAGGGCGAATTCACAAATTTGCTTCTAACTGCTAAATGGAAAACCATTTGCTGCAAAATATTGACATACAGCACTTTATTATTATCTTCGCTTCGACCTGTGCTGGTATTCTCCGCACTCCGCCGTGTTTATCTTGCATGTCATCTTTGGCCTGCGCTACGTCAGTTCCGCCTTTATCCACGTCAAATCAACTCTAAAGTCTGTGAGTATGCATTGTAGGCTACAGTTTATAGCTATTAGCTAATAGGTTATTCTATAGCAATTATTGAAAAACAATAATCTGTTCCTCGTTTCGTACTGCAGTCGGTCTTTCAGTGAGCTGCAGCCAATTTTCTAATACGTTGTCAGTTCAATTAATTATTTAAATCAGACTTGTCGAACATTGATATTGAATAAAAATCAACTATCATTTCGATCAGTTTAAGTTTCGATTAATTTAATTTAAGTATTGTAATATTTATTACAGCAGTTACATTGCTCTTACTGCGCATTGAGTTTATTTTCGAAAAAAAAAAATACAAATACCAAATCAAATTTCGCTCTCATTCTCTGTCTCTCTCTCTCTCTCTCTCTCTCGCTTCCCATTTGACTACTTTACATTTTTGCGAGCTCACCTTCCTTTCCTTCGTCTACCTCGCTGCTATATATAGAAAACACAAGCATACTGCTTACACACCACCACCATCATCTCTCATCTCTAACTTTACTTTCTTCTTTTGTGCTTCATCTCTCTCCTTCCCTCATTTCTCGCCTGTGACCAAACCTTTTTGTCGCCACAGCTGATCTCTCTAAAAATGGACACAATGTAAATATTGAGAGTAAAGTAAAGTGTAAAACACGAACGCGAGCTGAAATCGAACCCGAGTCCTCCTCATCATGCTTGCTCTGCAGACACCTTGCCGCTGCGCCACGCCAACTCCTACAACTTCTTTGCCAAATGCATACTTAAGCACCAGCCCCTGAATTTGCAAGCACTTAAAAGACTTTTAAATCAACTGTTAACTGAAATATTTCATCAAATTCTCTTCTTGAATATCTTGCTATTTAACAAAATATATGCACAATTGTTTGCTGTGTAATTTTTCTTCAGTGCAAATTAGTGAACAAATCTACTTCTAAACAGCCAGACATAATTCACATAGACAGATGGGCTACGGCAACTGGTCTCCATTACGAGGCTATTGTCGCCAGCAGCCGCCGCAGCAGCTGATCTGCTTGATGATTGTTGATCTGTGATCTTCTGCTGCAAGCTCCAAATGCTGTGTAATTTCGTTGGCTGTGGATCATTGTTAGCGGCCAGCAACAGCAGCGGCAATTGCCATTTGCTCTTTAACTTGAAGCAGCTGCCCTTCTTGCTTCCCCGTTCCCGCATTCCCATACCCCTCTCCATTTCCCGCCATCTTCCATCCACCAGCTCCGCACTTACACGAAGACTGCATTTTTGATGATGGGAAATTTCCGCTTACGATAATAAGATTCCATTGTTTTAAATTGTCATTAGGCAGCTCTTTGTCTGTTTGTTGTTATTACACAAGCTGTACTTTATATGGGCTAAATAAATAAATAAATAAATACAGTTAGTCTCTGCTTTTTCCTTTGGTTTTTTCGAAATAGAATAAATAATTACACGACATTTGCAACAACAGGGAAACCATTTTAATATATATATGTATATAAACTATGAATATATATAAATACTCGTATATATTTGTTTTTTATTAAATAATAATTTTTTATTTATCATTTCTCGCTTTGCTATGCTTTAAACATTGATATGTATTCTCGATTTTCAATTTAATTACTCTTTTATGTATAATATATATGTTTGTATATCATAAACTCATCTCAATATATATATATGTATATATAATTAATTAACATAGTTTTAATATGCCACTAATAAGTATATATATATTTATATGTATGTACGTAATTATACATCAATTGATTAGACAACAATAGGTGAACGTAAGTAAAGCCCCAAAACTAATCAACTGTCTATGAAGTACCCTTAGTTCGTCTTCCAACTTTCATCTTTCATCATAAAATAGTTGGTGGTTTTTTTTTTTGTTAATATTTTGTTTTGTTTTCTTATATACAGACAGTTAGTTACAATGAGTGAGTGAGAGAGTGAAAACTTGAAACTCAAACATCTCTTCTCAGGTTTCGCAGTTTCGCATTTTCGCAGTTTCCATTAACGATTTGCTAAAGGTTTATTCCAACACAACTTACGTAATATCAACTGTGGATGCTTTAACTATTATTTAGCAAAAGGAAACACTCAGAGATAATGGTCAAAATAGTCAAATAACAATCAACAATTTCGTTAACAACAGCAAGAACAGATATATATATATATATATATATCATACACCATATATCATTTATCATACATAGTTCATTTTAGTTATTTATATGTCAGTTATGGACTTTAGGCTCATGTAAAAGTTTCAATCAAAAAGCAGTCAACATTTAAGGTATTTAGTATTTATCGGGTTACATATACATATACATATATATATATTAAAAATTTACCATTATAAACGGGGTAGATATTTTAACAATGAAACTGAAGAACGAGTGGGAAAATACTTTAGTCTGCTATGCACACCTAGCAAAATAATTTTTCGTTACATAATTCAAAACATCGCCCTCCTACAACCCCAACTTCTTTAGAGACATACTGATTGAACTTGGTTTCTTGGTTTTTTGCTTTACCTATTTTGATTAAATTCTTAGAGCATTACTGTGGCATCAGAATGTGTTAATAGACCATAACTCACCAATATATTGTCGGAAATTTTCCAACTTCAAAATTTGGGGTTATATGAAGATCTACATAAAACCCAAAATGGCCAAATTTGGGTGTCTGCAGCTTACAAATATATATAATATTTCAAATTCAAAGCTTGTACAGAGAAATGTATATCAATTCAAAATTACATATATATTCCTTATAGCTTCAACAATACCCCTTGCCTAAATTTTTAATAGGTCCAGGACATTAAATTTTATACATATGCATTAAAAGTTTAGTTAAAGAAATTTGAATAAAAAAAAATTTTCTTCACTTATATATATATGTATATATATACTGTGTATATACTGGGTTTTATGTATGTATATGTATATAACTGTGTTCATATATATGGTATCTATAGGTATATCTCTAATAGCATTTTTGTGTTCGCTCTTTGAGAGCAGCTTAAAATTCAATTTTATGTATTTTTGTTTTTTCATTGCCTATATTCTTATATTTAGGTATGTATTCTTCAGTTGATATGCTTTAGGTTTACTCATTCTGCTTGTTAGTTGCTCTTTGCTTGTGGAAGGACACATGATTCATGATTCACATAATATGCACCTAAACGGTATTTTATATTTCATAGGATCGTTGAATTAATTGCCAATTAATTTACATAAACAAATGAACATGACTAGGAATATATATGTATACTTGTGGGTATATATATAGGTGTGTTTACTCTATATTTACTTCGTTTGCAGTTCCTCGCATTGTTTAACTCTATTGCATAATACGTATTGAATGCATTTCGTTTGCATAGGTGAAATGCATTTGATATGTTTACAGTTACTTTCAGTTTTTCTTGTTTGACATTGATATGTATTTGTTTTTTTATCGATCAATTTTTATCGATCGCTTATAACATTTTATATAAATTCCATTTATTCTACTCAAAATCAGCTTAAAACGAAAACATAACTGAAACTATATAAAATAGTTGAAGGATCGATATGTTTCTAGCTACTTTATCGATCCATCATATATAGAAACTCAATTTACTCTGCCTAAAGCACAGTCAAAATAAAACTTAATAAAAATATTTCACGCATTGATCGGATTCTTAGTGTTAATCGATATTTATCGAATTTTCAATTCAGCTTAAGACTCGAACTGAATCGAAAATAGTTTAGAATCAAGTTGATATGTTTTGGTATTGTTTAGTTTCTATCGATCTATCGACTTTTATCGATATTCTAAGACATTTATACATAGTTTATGCTTCAATTGCTCTATGAACTCCATTAACTCTAATCTCAAAGCCTGCCTAAAACACAAAAGCAAACGAAAACATCAAATAGAGATTTTGCCGTTAGGTAGAAACTATACAAAGACTATGGCAAAATGAATACAAAATATGTCTGCACTTTATACCTGAGCACTTGTGTGTCTGAAGATACCTCATATACGTGTATAAGTGGATGTATACTCTATACGCCCGTATATGCTGTACGTGTACTAAGAAGCTTAAACTAAACACATAATTGCTGCAACTAGTTTAGTGGATGCTTTAGTACTAAGAGTTACGGAACAGTTGTGGGTTGCAGTCGCCCGCTCAGAAGGCTGTGTTATCCTGTTCGGCATTGGGCATGGCCATTCCCTCCCTTTGACCGCCGCCCCCGCCGCCTGCCTTCCCAGTGGCTGAGTCGAGCATCTTTTGCACCTGCGTCTGCGCTGTCTGTTGATTCAGCCGCCTCGCCTCGGCCACAGGTAAATCATCGTCAGACTCTAGAGCGGGATTGATGCGTCCATTGCGCTCGTCCTTGCCGGCCATGGTGGCCGCGCCATAGGAGCGCGCCAGTGGACCCGCCATGACTGAGAGTTGCTCCCCAGCCTCGGACGGATCGCCCACGCGCTGCACATCCTCCGGTATGTTGACCACGCACCGGAAGTAATCATAGCTCGGTGGCAGCTTGCCCGACTCAAACATCATTCTAGCAGGAGAGGAGAAAAGTTTAGAGGAATGTGATTGGAGCTAAGCTGGGACTTACTTGGTCCACCAGGAGACAAAGACGAGCGTAATCAGGCTGATCAGCATAGCCATGGTGCGGAAGGGAAACAGCTGCGTGTTGGTCTCCTCATCATAGCCCGGATAGTGTATGAGAGCCGGCAGCCCCAAGATGGCCTCTCCGCCCGACAGCCGAATGAAGAGCGCAATTATGTAGGCCGCCAGGCTGCCATAGGTGTTGCAGTGCTTCTTGAAGTGCACCACCATCAGCAGCTGCGGGAAGAGAATAACGTAGACCAGGTCCGAGCACATGGACCTGCAAGCCAGAGAGCAGACAGCACTTAACTAAATGAGCCATCAATCAAAGTCAACGAACTTACCAGAGGCCGTAGATGGAGGGTATGGTGAGGGCCATGATGGTGGCCAGAATGCCCACGATTATGATGGCGACGCGCATTACCCAAATGATTTCCATCTCGGATGCCTTCTGACGGAAAATCAATTTGTAGACGTTGCGTGCGAACATCGAGGCAGCCGACAGGACGGACGAATCGGCTGAGGACATCACAGCCGCCGAGACAGCGCCCAAGCCAAAGAAGGAAACGAAGTCGGGCGTCAAGTATTGCAGGACCATGGGCAATATCATGCTGGTCTGGTCCACAGTCAGTGGATAGGGGCCTTTGTAGTCCGTCTCGTTCCAGGCTAAACAAGCAAAGATTGGATTAGACTGGGATTGGGCTAAGCTCTAGTCGAACTCACGAGTTGCCTTGGCAATGGCGCCAATCAGCACGGGCGGAATGGCCATCAGGATGCAGCCGGCTGCTGCCACATAGGAGAGCAGCTGGGCTCGACCCGCCGTCTTGCTAGAGAGCACACGTTGGAAGTACACCTGCCATGGAATGCCGCCAAAGACGAGCAGCAGGCCATAGTCTATGTAGAACCAGCGCTGCTTCGGCTCCACATGCCCAATCCAGTCCACGTCCATGTCGCTCAGACTGCGCACGTGGTCGTTGGTCCACGCGAATGGAATGCACATCCAGAGGCCAATGAAGATGCAGAACAGCTGTATGACGTCTGTGTAGGCCACCGAGTAGAGTCCGCCAAAGAGCGTGTAGAATATGGCGATGCCCGACGATAAGATCACTGACGTCCGATGATCCATGTCTATGATGACGGACAGCGTGGCGCCCAGCGCAGCCAGAATGCCAGCTGCCCAGAATACCTCGCCACAGAGGGCGGGCAGAAACAACAAGCCGCCCATTCGCTCACCAAACGAATCCTGCAACGGATCCAACATGGTTATATAACCCTGCTTGCGCATGGGATTAGCGAAGAAGATGCCACCTGAAGGAACAAATACAAAGAAGAGGCAATAAAGAGAAAAGTTTACTTTCAAGGAAACAATATATCAAAATTTATATATCTAGCTCGAATTAAAATTATGTCCATACTCTAGGAAACTTACCAAACACCAGGCTGAGTGCATAGCCAAAAGGAGCTTGGCACCAAACCAAGCCAGAGGTATAGATCGCTTCCGCAGTGCCATTGATGTAGCCGCCACCCACCCAAGTGGCTATGGAGATAGAGAGATATCAGGATATAGAGACATATAGATGGTATTGTTAGAGATTAAAGAGCACCTGTCATAGTGAAGATCCCCACGAAGAGGCCAATGGAGCGGCCAGCCAGCATCACCTCCTCTTCGGAATCATTGCCCGACTGTTTCTTGCGACCAGCCCAAATGCCAACGACCAGGATGAGCAGATAGAAGAGCACAATGCTCACCACGCCGGCTATGTTAATCATACTGTTGCGTTAAGGTGTTTTTTCCTTGAGCTTAGAAGTAGAGTAGCCTCTCCTCTTTGTCACTTAATACTTTGCGTTGGGTTTGACCTTACAGCTAATGAAGGGGCAAGAATTGAGAATGGTGCTTAATAATATATTATATTGGACTGACAATAATTTTCTTAAATTCTAGATTATTAACCTTCTAGATAAATTTGCATAATATGATATATATATATGTAAATCCCACTGTATATGTAGGTGAGAGCGGGTCGAATAGCATGAGCACTGATCACCGAAACCGTGTGAGTGAACAGGACAAAGACTGTGTACCCCGAACAAGCTCCTCTTGCATGAAGCTCCTCGGCAGTGAAGAATGTAGGCAGCCATGCCTAAAAGCAATGGCTGACCAATTATGATTGAATCTGCATGCATGCCGATACATATCTGTGTGTGTGAGCGAGACAACCATAATACGTTATGATCAAACTCTTCTTGCTTGCACTAAAGTCGACAGCTGAGAATGAAGAAAGGAATCACTGAACATTGTGTGAATGTATATGTATGCAAGTATATTAATATTTATATATTACGTATACCAAGAGGCATTGGCGCAAGTATATATGTATAAAGCGAAATTCTAGTAGTTTTACATCTTTGCTCAGCGTAGATAAGATTTCATTAGTTTTATTTTTGTAAATTAATTTGCTGTGCAACACGCAGCATTAAATATGAAACCGTTGCACAGGACACCCCTTGACAAGGTCAGGGACATCCTCCCGCGCCTGACCTTTGCGCAAGGATAAACATCGGCCCCTTCGCACTATCCGGGCATTCTGTAATGGCCTTTTATTCAGTGCCCGCTGTCCTTGCTAATGGCGTCCAATTAACTAACGCAATGGCGCAGTACGCCCAACATTAAAGGACCTCGCTGCAAGGCAACGACATTTAGCTAGTCTCGCATTAATGGTGCTAAATGGCAGGTGCCAATTAGTTGCAATTGGTCGATTGGGCAAACATTTATATCTATAACTCAGTGTAGATCTAAAAGAGTCAAGCACTTGAGTGCATAGACTAGCTCACGCTCTATATATTCACTGATTTCAATGATGGCAATGAAATTATGGGGCAGGTGTGCCATATAAAAGTATATATATTAAATATTATATTAGATGCTACCTATAATCAACAATTGATCAATATACTACACACAAATATATTTAAATATTTAGGACGCTTTCGTATTGCCTCTCACATGTGCTTTTATATAAACAATCTACCCCACTTATCCATATACGTGTTCGGTTTGTGATAAACAGTTAAGTAAAGCTTCATTCACAAAACCAACGGTAATTAAGCAATAACAACAACAACCACATGGCTGGCACTTCCAAATGGAAGGCACGCGCTGAGTGTTACAGAGTGAGAGAGACAGCAAATGAGAGCAGGCCGCAATCACTGCGCATGTTCCAGTGCATTTATATTTGCGGGCAACTCACCTTTGCTATGGTAAAACCTTTCAGTGTACGTTCGTGTGTGTGTGTGTGTGTGAGTGTGTGTGTGCCAAGTGCAAAGCAGAGGCGTTAAGTTATGTGTATGGCGAGTGAGTGCCCCGCGCGTCTTTTGCTGATTTTAACGACGGCAAATGCGCGCGCCAATCAAATGCGCCTTGACTTATGCAACATTTCCTTAATAAAAGTCTTATTAAGCTTTTTCGCTAATTTTTGCTAGTTTATACAGATCACAGGCGGAACGAACGACAGCGCGTAACGGTAAAAAATAGTTGATCAATAAATAGGAAACACGAAAGATGCTTGACTCTTTGCACCTGGGCAGCAGTCGCCCCAACGCAGGGACGTCTTCTGAGACGGACTGTTACGCGTCTTAAAATGTAACCCAGACATGTGCTCCGGCTCTGTGGAAAGCACGTGGCGCAGGCATTAAAACAAGTTTTCTATTTCTATTACACAACAAACACAAGTATTTAATTGTTTATCGTTAACGGTAGATTAGTAGATTTTATTGATGCGATTAAATTAACAGCAACAAATTAACGTTTTTTTATTTTGTTCTATGAAACACAACAAAAACGTCTCGTCGCACGCTGAAACGTTCCGCCGTACCGTGTTCCGACGAAAAGAGTAGCAAAATTATAACTGAATTGGAAGTTCAAGTGCTGGAGCCTTAACAGCGGCAATCAAGCTCAAATATTCGCGTTCATTCTCTATATGTGCGCAGGAATTTGTAAATGCGTTCATTCTCCCACTGCCCCGCCATTTGAGCTTTCCACTGGAAGGCCGACAGGGGCGTCCATTGCTGGAAGGCACACTGATACCGAGCTTCCATTGCGGCTTATCAATTGGGGAAGTTCCAATTGGAATGCTTGGCATGTGTTGAAAAGCTCAGCAGACGCAGCAGGGGAAATCCCAATTGGCACAGGTTGAAATTTATGCAAAAAGCTCAGCAGGAAAAGGATTAATTTCGATATCTAGATTAAAGATAATATCAGAAATATAGAATAAATAAAAAATATAATTTAAAAAAATTATAAAAAACTCTAAGCTTCCACCCAAAATTTCATTTGCTTCAACGCTTTAAACTGTGTAAAACCAGAGAAACCCTCTTTAATTATTTAAATAATATAAAATAGCTAATTAACAATTTCTAGCGGAACTAAATATTAGGCAGAATATTTTTATTATAGTTAGTGATACTATTTGCTTAATAGCCAAATTTTTCATTGAGATGGGTGAAACCGTCGCCGCTTTGATTCGTTGGCGGAATCCACTTGGCATACTTTTCGCTGTCTTCGTGCTCCGCCAGCTCATTTAGATCCATGTCCACGTCCGATCGCAGTTTGTTGTTGTTGCCGTGGTTGGTTCGCTGCCGTTGACGCTGGCGTCGTTTTCTCTCTCCCTCCGCAGTTTCGCTGGCTGCGTCTATTGGTGCTGTTGCTAGTTCTGCTGCAGCTTCTGTTATTGCTGTCGCTTCATCACATTCATTGTTAACTTTCAGTTTATTTGCATTTGAATTCTGCTTCAACTGTTGCGTCTGCTGCTCAAGCTCCGTCTCTTCCGGCTGCAACTCCTGCCTCTCCTCCATTACCAACTGCAGTGGCTGCTTCTGTTTATTCAGCTTTTCCTTCTCCTTCTCCTCCTCCGTTTTTTCTTCCTGCGTCTCCTTCTCCTTCTCTTGATGCTCCTGCTTCTGTATTTGCCTCTTCTCCGTCTCTTCTTCCTCATCCTCCTCCTCCACCTCCTCGTCATCAGCAAATGCATTCACCTTCGCTTTGCTACTAGCACTTGGCTGCGCTTTGACTATCTTAAATTTACTAAACTGATTTCGTTTGCCAATCATGGGCAATTGCTTCTTGGCCACATTGGGTTCCACTTTCTGCGCATTGTTAGAGGGCGTATCAAACGGCAAAGCCGTTGGCTTAGCAATCTTAATGAGCCGCTGCAGCTTTTGTTGCTCGCTTTTGATGCGCTGCTGCTCCAGCTGGAATTTAATAATTTTAATTAGTATTTGTGTATTTTAAACTCTGTCCCAACTCACTCTCAGCTTTTTGATCTCGGTTTTGTCCAGTTGCGTAACATTTTCGTTGAGTGTGTCCATGAAATTGTCTAGGTCATCGCTGGCGCTTTGCTGTTGCACGGCCTGCGCCTTCAGACGCTTCTCGTTCTGCTGATAGGCGCCAATCTCCAGCTCCACCTTGACCAACTCAGCATCCAGCTCACTCTGCTGCTTCAGCTACAATATTCAAAGGTCGAAAGGTAATTGAAATACTCTTAAGCCTATATATATGTTTCCCTTTACCAAATCGTCGTAGGTGAGCGTAACACTGAAGTTGGCATTGGCCAGCCGTTGCTTCTTTCTGGCCACATCGCCTGTGCGATCCCAGAACTCGTCCTCATCATCCGAATCGCCTTTGGCCTTGAGCTGCTTGCGCTTCTGGGATTCCTGATTAGCCTGGCGCAGCACGCCATGACGATCAAGCGTCCGACATGCCTCCAGAGCGCACTGCACCACGCAGTCCTTCTTGCGGCCCTTGTGAGTGACTTCCACAACTATGGCACGGCCATTGGAGTCGTCGATGGGCAGCTCCACACGGCAGACGAAAGAGCCCTGGGCTAGCTCATCGCATTTGTACTCCAGATTGAGGCCTTCACGTTCAAAGAAGCCGCGCAATGTGCGCTTGGGATCATCGAAGAAGAGGTCTTCATTGTTGGTGCTCGCATATGGATTGTGTGTGAGATCTGTTTCCTCGTCGGCATCCTCGCCCATACCCCAGCTGGCGCCTTCGTTACGTTCCCTCTCCTCAGCCTCCAATGCTTTACGTTCCCTTTCAGCCATTGCTGCGGCCACTTGTTGTTCACGCTGTTCACGTAGTTCCGTTACGGATTGCTCCGACTCGGGTTCCTCATCTTCACCGGGACCTTGCAGTATATACACCCGCGTGCTGCTCCCCATCTTCAGCATGTGGCCAACGCGAATGCGTATGTAGACGCGGGGCGGCACGCGCTGCTTGTTGAGGAATGTGCCATGTGTGCTTCCGAGATCGTAGATGTACCAGCCGTCAGGCTGAGCTGCCTCTTCGTCCTCCCCATCACCTGCCTTTGGTTTGTATTGAAGCACTGCGTGATACCGCGAAATGGTGGGATGTGCCATGGCTACATCGTTGTCAGGAAGTCGGCCAAAGGTCCAGTAGGCTTGTTGCTGTAACTGCTTGACTTCGTCAATAATTTGTCCGGATTTCAGCACCTCAAACCTGTAATCCTGCCCATCATTTGGCGGCTGGGACCACTTGGGCACTTTATAGGGGCAACCTGTGGCGGGCTGGAGTTTAGCAGCTTCTGGATATGGCTCTTCGACAGCAGATTCACTTTTGGTTGATGGGGCGGGTGGTAAAACTGGCACCTTGAAATCATCCATATTGCATGGACGGAGCAACTGTCTCTATTTGTATTTTGTCTATATTCTTGCTGTTAAACACTCTTGTGTATGTTAGAGATGAGTGAAGACATCAGTAATTTGATATACCGATATATACGTTAGCGCGTGCATATTGCCACGATCGCCATTTATGTCAAAACATGAATATATGTTACAATTCTTGTATATGATTGATCAGTTAAAAGTATGTGTTTAAAAAAGTATACATAAATAATGTATTCCATCTTTTTAGATTTCAATTTGAATTCAATTAGTTTTTACTCATCGATATATAGGGAAAATATCGCAAACACATCGATACAAATAGCGCATATAATGTGCTAAAAATACCCAGCCAAAAATTAGGTTGGCAGTCCGCGCTTGAACTTCGCGGCAATTTTTTTTGTTTTTGTTTGTTTTTATTTTTGTTTACTTTTTATTTTAATTTAAATTGTATTATAATAGATTTTTTAATAATTATGGCATTTTCACAATCGTTCGAGTTTGGCGACAGTACATTCATGAAACTGGAGAATGAATTAAAAGCACCCAGCAGCGAAAGGAGCGGACACAATATCAAGCAGGAAACAAATGCCTTGGAAGTCATACAGGAATCGCCGCCAAAATTAAAATTGAAGTCTCAGCGCATTTACACGCAATCGAAGTCGAATAGATCGAATGTATCCCAGCGCCAGCAATTTCGACGCAGTAAATCCGACTCCAAGCTGGGAAAAACTACAGCAGCAACGAATGGCAGCTGTGAAAGATATTCACAGTTCTTTATGGACAACTTTTCGTATGATAAAAGTCATGAGAAGAAGAATAGAGAGGAGTCACTAAACGATGAATCGTTAATGCGTGTCTCCCAAATCCAGGCCGACTTGGACGCAGACAAATTATCGCTTGAAGGCAGCTGTGAAAATTTAAATACCACCTCCATCTTTGAAGCACAAATTTGCACGGAAGATGTTTTTGGCACTGAGACGGAGCCGGAACCGGAGCATGGGGACAGCAGAAGCAAGTCACCCATTGAATTGGCAAATTCGGATGAGAGCAGCTTTCTGGCACCAGCCAAGGATCCGCACGCGGCACAACAACTGCAACAGGATCTCATACGCAGTCGCTGCGAGCTGGCCAAGCAGAATCTTGGTTACACGCAAAAATGGACCCAAAACCTGAGCAGCATGTCACCCAACCAACTGCACCTTTCACCCAGTTGTCCTGCCGCCAAAGAATCACCCCGACCTCAACAACCTGTGGATCTCAAAGCGCTCAAGCAAATATCCGCCTGGAACTTGCCGCACAGTGTGCTAGCCGAGTACAAGAAAAAGGGCGTCGTAGAAATGTTCGACTGGCAGGTGGAATGCCTTAGCAAGCCGAAGGTGCTCTTCGAGCACTGCAATCTAGTCTATTCCGCACCCACGTCAGCCGGCAAGACGCTGGTCAGCGAGATTCTGCTGCTGAAGACGGTGCTGGAGCGCGGCAAGAAGGTGCTGCTGATCCTGCCCTTCATTTCGGTGGTGCGCGAGAAGATGTTCTACTTGCAGGATCTGCTAACGCCGGCTGGCTATCGCGTGGAGGGCTTCTTTGGCGGCTACAGTCCGCCCGGTGGCTTCGAGAGCATTAACGTGGCCATCTGCACCATCGAGAAGGCCAACTCGATTGTCAACAAGCTGCTTGAGCAGCGCAAGCTCGAGGATCTGGGCACTGTGGTTGTGGACGAGGTGCATCTCATTTCGGATGCGGGCCGTGGCTACATCCTGGAGCTGCTGCTCGCCAAGATCTTGTACATGTGCCGCAAGCAGGCGCTGCACATCCAGCTGATCACCATGTCCGCCACCTTGGCCAACGTGCAGCTGCTGCAGCAGTGGCTCAATGCCGAGCTCTACATCACAGACTTTCGCCCAGTGGCGCTGAAGGAGATGATCAAGGTGGGCAGCAAGATCTATGACAATCAATTAAAACTCCTGAGGGACCTAAGTCGCACTGCGGATGTGCCGGCACTGCCTAACGATGGGGATCATGTCGCACAGCTGTGCATCGAAACGCTGCTGGAAGGTTGCTCCGTGGTGGTCTTCTGTCCGTCCAAGGATTGGTGCGAGAACCTGGCCGTCCAGCTGGCCACAGCCATGCACACGCTCATCAAATCCGAGAGCGATGTAGGCAAACGACTCCGAGCCCAACTCAACCAGCAGGCCATAGACGAAGTCAAGCAGCAGCTGCGCGACATACCCACAGGTAACTCAACCTATATATACGTATTGTACTATGTAAACTCAACATCATCATTCACAGGCCTCGACTCGGTCATGTCGAAGGCGATAAGCTATGCGTGTGCCTTCCATCATGCCGGACTGACCACGGAGGAGCGCGACATCGTGGAGGCCAGCTTCAAGGCGGGCGCCCTGAAGATTATTGTGGCCACCAGCACCTTGAGCTCCGGTGTGAACTTGCCTGCGCGGCGGGTGCTCATCCGCTCCCCCCTGTTCGGAGGCAAACAGATGAGCTCGCTGACCTACAGACAGATGATTGGACGCGCTGGCCGCACTGGCAAGGATACCCTAGGCGAATCCATACTCATCTGCACCGACAGCAATGCGCGCATCGGTCGGGAACTGGTCACAGCACAGCTGAAACCGATTAGCTCCTGTTTGGATCTGGATGACAGTGTGAGTAGCGAAACAATCAGATTGAGTCGGAAATCTGAATTATTTCTTATTTTGCAGACACATCTGAAGCGCGCGCTCTTGGAAGTGATTTCGTCTGGCGTGGCCAGCACCAAGCAGGACATCGATAGCTTCTTCAATTGCACATTGCTCAGTGCGCAGAGAAAGATTGCTGCAGCAGTCCAAGAGGAGCAGGAGGAAGATGAGGCGCATTTCATATGCGACGCTCTAGACTTTCTGCTCGAATACGAGTTCATACGCCTGCAAACGGATGAGGAGACGGATATGCAGAACTACGTGGCCACGCGGCTGGGCGCTGCCTGTCTGGCTTCGTCTATGCCACCAACGGACGGGCTCCTGCTCTTTGCCGAGCTGCAGAAGTCGCGACGGTGCTTTGTCCTGGAATCGGAGCTGCACGCGGTCTACCTGGTGACGCCCTATTCTGTGTGCTATCAGCTGCAGGATGTGGACTGGCTGCTCTATCTGGATATGTGGGAGAAGCTAAGCCCTGCCATGAAGAAGGTGGGTGAGCTGGTCGGCGTCAAGGAGGCATTCCTCGTGCGTGCCATGCGCGGCCAAGCCAAGCTGGACTACAAGCTAATGCAGATCCACAAACGGTAGGCGGAGCAAAAACCCAAAGAGAATCATTCACTCAATTGTTCCATTGCAGCTTCTATACGGCTCTGGCTTTGCAGGAACTGGTCAACGAGACGCCCATCAATGTGGTGGCCCACAAGTTCAAGTGCCAGCGCGGCATGCTGCAGAGTCTGCAGCAGATGGCCTCCACCTTTGCCGGCATTGTGAGCGCCTTCTGCAACTCCCTGCAATGGTCGACTCTGGCGCTGGTCGTCTCCCAGTTCAAGGATCGGCTCTACTTTGGCATACATCGCGACTTGATTGACCTAATGCGTCTGCCCGATCTGAGCCACAAACGCGCGCGTGCCCTGCACGATGCGGGCATCACTAGCTTGGTGGAGTTGGCTTCCGCCAATGTGCTCGCTCTGGAGCAGGTGCTATTCGATTCGCTGAGCTTCGATTCGGCCAAACGGCATGAGAATGAGGACGAGCTGCAGGCTGCGCAGCGCAATACGGCCAGAAACTTCTACATCACGGGCAAAGCTGGGATGACTGTGGCCGAGGCGGCCAAGCTGCTCATTGAGCAAGCGCGTCAATTTGTGCAGCACGAAATCGGAGTGGGCAGCATCCAGTGGACGCAGTCAGCCAAGGCAGTCGAGCAGCTGCACATGTCCCTAGAGGAGGCGCCAGCAATGTCCGTTGAGCTGAGCTCGCAACGAAAGCGCAAGACGCCAGACAGCGCTGAGAGGCCGAGCAAGTTAGCGAAGCTGGATGAGCAAGTGCCTCAGTCCATAAAGCAAATAATCAGCAAGAGTGGACAGAAGTCTGGCAATGCAAAGGATGTAGAGTCAGTAGTTAGAGAAACGAGTCCAGCATTTGTGGCTGGCAAGGCAAGCAATATAAAGAATGTGGTGGGAGCAGCTAAAGATTTAAGGAGAGTAGAAACTGTAGATCAGGAGTTAACTCCAACTGTACCTGGAAAGGCAAACAATGTAAAAGCAGAAACCAAAGTAGAAAAACATAGAGCAGCAGTTGTTCCGGATGTGAAGCCAAGTTCAGCAGCTGTAGCCACGCCACCGAAGCCTCTGCTGGAGCGCAATCATCGCAGCTCAATCAATATCAAAGACGATGAGAAGCCCAGCACAAGCGCCGCCAGTCGCAAGGAGCTGCTGCAAAAGGAGATTGAAGAACGGCGACGTGTGGCCATGATGAAGATAAACAAGAAACGCGCTGAGATGGAAAACATGAGCAAGGGCTTGGTTGGGGATGCGCCACCAAGGACAACCTCTGGGCAAACGCCGCCGGCAACCAGACAGAGGGAAAGTGGGAAGGAAAATCTGCCCAACAAGGACTTCAAGACGCCGACAAGACTGACGGAAACCAAGTGCAATAGCGGTAAGGAGACGTTGGCTAAGCAGCTGCCACGACGCAGTCCACGTAATCATCAAGGCACGCAGGCGAACAAGCAAGCTGAGGCAGTGGAGCTGAATCAGAATCAGGAGCAGGAACTCTTCGCTAGCGACGACTCCTTCATGCTCAACACGGGCCTGACGGCTGCGCTGACAGCTGCCGAAAGCAAAGCCCAAGCGGACGCCGATGAGATACCCAGCTCGCAGCCGAAGGCAGGTACTCCAGGCAGATGCCGAACCCTAGTCTCTAGTCAGTTGCTGCGCTCGCAACGCAGAAGAACTCCCAAGCCGGGCGCAGCCAGAGGTGCTCAGCTAAGAGAGCAATCCACAACGAGTTCCGCCTCCTCCAGAGAAGCTCAGCTGAAAGAGCAAGCCAAAGCGAGTTCCCTGAGAGAAGCAAACTATGTACAGGAATCGAATTCGGCGTCTGCCAGCGACCATCTATCCACGTCGGCTGCCGCCTCCTCCTCCATAGAGCTGTCTAATCTCTCCCTGGAAAACTCGCTGATAAAGAATCCATTGCAGCTGAATGCTTCACACATACTCAGCTGCTCCAAGACGGAGGAGAATGCGTCCAGCTTCAGCAGCATTGACATCGTGGACATCTGCGGCAACAGGCAACTCTTCCGGATGGCTCTCCAAGAGCTGCTCCAGTCGAAGCGCTGCGGCTTCAGCATTGGCCTCCAGCCGCAGACGGGCAAACGAAAGCCACTCATTGGAGGCAATCTACTCATTAACCAGATGGCAGCTGCGGCAGAGCGTGAGGCGGCTGCAGGCACGACCATTCAGTTCCAAGTGGACGACAGCTCCTATTTGGCGGGAATCGCCTTTTGCCTGAACGACAATGTGGTCTACTACATGAACATGCAGCCAGAGGAGGAGCAGCAGCAGCAGCAGCAGCAGGTTGGCAGTGAGCTGAAGGTGCAGCAGTTGTCCAGCCTGCTGAGTCGTCAGGATCTAACACTGCTCTCACACGATGCCAAGGAACAGCTGAAGGTGCTGCGCCAGGCTGTGCCCCAGCTGAACGACATCCAAGTGCTGCTCGAGGATCCAAAGGTGGCCAACTGGCTGCTGCAGCCAGACAAAACCCTTAGCTTTCACAACATGGTAACAACATAGCTAACAGGTTGCTCCAAAGCTGCCAACTAACCAGTTCCAACTCTTCCATTGCAGTGCCAGCAATTCGCGCCGGAGTGCGGAGCGCTGGCTAATCTTTGTGGCAGTGGGCGTGGCTACAGCAGCTTTGGTCTGGACGCCAGCAGCGCGATCATGGCCAAGGTGCGTGCCTCCATTGAGGCTTGTGTCACAGTACATATATTGAACGGACAGCTGGAGAATCTGGAGAGGATTGGTACTGGACAACTGCTCAAGTTCTTCAGAGGTTGGCCAAGTTGTATGCCCTTCATTATAAACCATTTCATTGTTGAATCCTCTCCGCAGAGCTGGAGATGCCTATACAGATGTCGCTGTGCCACATGGAGTGCATCGGATTCCCAGCCAAGGAGCACAGCTTGCAGCGCCTCTTCCAACAAATGATGGCGACCATGAAAAGGCTGGAGAGCAAGATCTATGAGCTGCACGGTTCTCGTTTCAATTTGGGTTCCACGCAGGCGGTGGCCAAAGTTCTGGGACTGCATCGCAAGGCCAATGGGCGCGTTAGCACCTCACGCCAAATTCTGGAGAAGATCGATTCGCCCATATCTCAGTTAATATTGAACTATCGCAAGCTGAGCATGTTGCTCGCGAAGAGCATGCAGCCGCTGCTCAAGTGCTGCCAGGCGAACCGGGTACATGGCCAGAGCATCACCTATACAGCCACTGGACGAATCTCTATGTCGGAGCCGAACTTGCAAAATGTGGCCAAGGACTTCCATATTGAATTGGGCAAGGAGCAGCTGAAGATCTCGTGTCGCAGCGCCTTTGCGCCCATGGATGAGAAGCGTTGCCTGATCTCTGCAGACTTCTGTCAGCTGGAGATGCGCATCTTGGCGCATCTCTCGCAGGACAAGGCACTGCTCCAAGTGATGAACTCCACCCAAGATCTCTTCACAGCTATTGCGGCGCACTGGAACAAAATAGACGAATCGAACGTATCTGAGCAACTGCGAAACGGCACTAAGCAAATCTGCTACGGCATCGTCTATGGCATGGGCATGCGCAGCCTCTCGGAGGCATTGAAGTGTACCGAGCAGGAGGCGCAAATGATAACGGAGCAGTTCCACCTGGCCTACCCCGGCATAAAGTGGGTGCATTGCCTTATTTCTTATCATCTTTGTTTATATCTGTTTCTATTTGGCAGAGCTTATACCATGAAAGTCGTTAAGTTCGCACGTAACAATGGCTACGTGGAGACCATCACAGGCAGGAGACGTTACCTGGATCACATTAACAGTGGCGAGGTGCAACTGAAGAGTCTGTATATTCAGCATACATGCAAAGATCTCTTTAGCTCTAACGACATCTTTCTTACAGCCCAAGCGGAGCGGCAGGCCATCAACTCGACTATTCAAGGCTCTGCAGCTGATATAGCCAAGAGCGCCATTCTGCGCATGGAGAAGAATCTTGGTCGGTATCGCGAGAAGCTGGGCTTGGCCAAAAACGCCGTAAATCTCGTCTTACATCTGCACGATGAACTCATCTTTGAGGTGCCCACGGACAAGGCCAAGAAAGTGGCAAAAGTTCTAAGTCTAACAATGGAAAACTGCGTCAAGCTGAATGTGCCGCTGCGAGTGAAGCTGAAAATCGGACGTAGCTGGGGAGAACTTCAGGAGGTCAAGGTTTAATACTGGGGACTAAAAGCATCCCTGGAAATTTACTGACTCGGAAGGATGATGTTAAGGAGAAAATGCATCCGCTTTGAATCTGCTTGAAGTATGTGCGCGATATGCCCGAAAACCCGAAAATTAATAATCGACTCAATGTAGATACAAAAGCCATCGATTAAGCAGACCAAGCGCGAACAACCCCTTTCTCCTGCAGCCAGCCGGAAAGCTTAATAAAATGCCAATAAGCTCTTTTTCGCATATGTTAAACGACTACAGCGTATAAAAGAACAATACGCTTAATTGATAGTAATTTCACAAATAATTTATTACTTTTGAGCTCACATCTACTTTCGGCTTCCAAGAGTTAAGCTTATTTACTTTGCTTTTGCTCCCATTCAGTCCATGAGCCAGGATAGGCTTTGGCGCTGCAAATAAACATGAGTGAGTGCTGCAGCATTGCAATTGCATGTATGTATGTGGTCTTACTTAGCAAATCCAAGTGTTTTGACTAAAATAGCGGCACGGGCTGCCCTGCCACCGGCTTTGCAGGAGAAGATCATTTCAGCATCGATCGGCGGCTTTTCACGGCCATAACATTTCTTGAATTCTTCATCGGGCAAGTTGAATGCCTTTTCTAGCTCGGGTACTAGAACATGCACGTACATCATGAGTCAGCATAAAAAAGTCGGCTAGTTAATCTCTTGGTAGCGTAATTACTTACGAGGAATGTTAATGCTAGCAGGCAGTACACCAGTTTCTTCTAGTTCGGATTTATTACGTACATCGAATAAATACTTATGCGGTTGATTTGGTATATCTTTCACTTCCTCGTAGGTGGCCATTATAATCAAGTTATTAAATGCGAGAGAAACCCAGAGAAGCAAATTTACTTTTGACTATCAAGGAAAAGCCGGTCGGTTAGTATGCTAGATTAAAACATCGACTCTAGCTATCGACTATCGAACACTGGCAACTTGACAAGCAACGCAGTGTGACCATACAGCTCATGAAAAATAACGCCTTTTCGTATGATTGATTTTCAAAATACATTTTATTCGTAATTTACAAAATGTTTTTAAATGTAATTTTCATTTTACAAGAATTCACTATATATGTGGCGAAGGCATTCAATTGCACAATTTTCATTGCATCTGGGTTAAATTAAACATGATATTGCAAATAAATATATTACTTTAGTTCGATTTCAATGTGCTCTCGTATATGTCTATGTATATATATATATATATATATACATATAAATATATATAAAATATGTGTATCAAAAGTAGTAGTACTTTCACTAACTTCATGCATTTTCATTATCATCGAACAAGTGTTTATTATCATTATGCACTTTACTCTTAAATCAACATTTGACGTTATTTAGTTATAGGCAGCACTTATACAGAACTGTATTATTATTATAATTTGTTGTTTTACAATTCCACTAGCTAGTTTTTATATATATTTGTAATTCTTTCTCGCTTTACAATTTAAAATTGATTTGTTATCCAAAAATAGTTGTTGCTGTGTTTGCATTTTTTCTGATATTTCTTTAACTTACAGTTTTTTATAACGACAAAATAAAGTACATATAAAAAAGAATTTCTGCGAAACAAAAAACGTATAACAAACACGAGTGCAGCATTAATATTTTGCCAACGGTTTGACGAAGGCAACATACTTCGTGTGTGCGAATATTCCTCATTTGGTACGGTGACGATTTCGGCATTAAGCGAAACGCTTTGATGGTGGGACCAAATGCTCGGGCAATGTAGTTGGCAGCTCACAGCCATCGAGCTTGACATTGATTAAGTGCAATGCTAGCGCGAATTCATCACTATCCAAAAAGCCATCGCAATCAATATCCGACAGTTTCCAGATTTTGCTAAGCACAGAGTTGGGCAGTTTTGATTTGATGAGCTCCTGCTTTGCAGCTGCAGTAGTGAAAGTTCAGATGTTAGAGCAATCTTTCAATGTTCAATGATATCTAGAATACATACTTGAGCCAGAGATTTTGCCATCGACCGGTCCCAGCCCGTTGAAGATGGCATCTGTACGTGGCTTATCCTTGTTGCATATCCACTCGTGCTCCCCGTAGCCAGCGTCGATGCCCTCGCCCTTCATGTAGCCGAATGGTGAGACGTTGTCATCGATGACGCCCTCGAACGCACCACCTGCAAGAAATTACAGAGAAAGAGGAAATGAATTTATTTTCCGATAAGAATTATATTTACATTTATATATCGCTATCTGGTCAATTTATTGAGTATAGCTATTTATATTTTTATTGAGTATGTAATCTAACATCGATAACAGTGGTATGCCTTTAGCTCCTTCTCTAGGAAAGCAATGATGCAATGTCTGCTGATTAACCATGTAATCTAATCAATTACATATCGATAACAATGCTATCTGTTCATCTCCATCTCCAATACCGGTCAAGCAATTCAAATGCAGATTCATTGAGCATGAAATCTAAGTGGTTCACACACACACACACACGTACGTACACACGTTCAATTGGGCGCAATTAAAAACCTTCAGTTTCGTTTAGGCTACAATTGAGATGCCGCCACATCGTGACCATCATGCGAGAGAGTTAAGTAGGCACTTGGTCTGCGCCCCTACCTCAACAAGTGCAACAATAAGCAGCCCTGGCGCATAGTAAACGAGCTTGACGCAGCATGCCGCAAGTGCAGTCTTTGCATACCCTTCCAGAATATTATTTACTTTTTGAGTGCCATTTGTAACGCAAAGTAGAAGACATCGTCCATCAATGGCTTATTGGTATCTCATCTTATCTTTACTTTTTTTTCTCTACTCTTCTCTTCACTTTGCGTCAAGAGTATTTGCTTTTCGGCGAACCGAAGTAAATTAGTTATCAATTAATTTGCAAATCTTTAAACCAATAGAAATAGGTACATATATTGGCTTGCTTACATCAATAGCTGTCTCTGGCTCTGGGTCTGGCTCTGGCTCTGGCTGTGGGGAATCGAGTTTGGAATCGGGGTGGACGATTGTCTCAATTGGCTTTGCGTTGTCTGTGTCTGTGTCTGTTTCTGTGTCGTTCTCGATATGGCCTACTCTACTAGTGCAGCTGCTGAACAGCCGAAGCTGCTGCTGGCGCAGATTTTGCAGCCAGCGATCGAAGCGCTCCGCAAATTGAGCACTTTGTGTGCCAGGGGTCAGAACCTGGGGCTCCTTCTCCTCCTCCAATTCCTCCTCATCCTCTGTGACACAAATGCATAAAAAGAAATTAGAACGAGAGAGTGAGACAGAGACAGAGACAGGGATAGAGAGAGAGTTGCTGGTGCAAGAGAGTGACAAGGAGGTTACCCTTGCTTCAACTCCTTCTCATCCTCTTCTGAGTTACAAATGCATAGAAAGAATTCAGAGTGTGAGCTAGGCAGATTTGCTGATGCAAGAGCGTGACAAGAAGACTCCTCTTACGCCAGCTCCTACTCCCATCCCTCTCTCTGTCTAGCTATGCAAATGCACACAACGAAATTACAGCAAGAGTAAGACAGAGACAGAGACAGAGCGAGAGCCAGAGTTGCTGGTGCGACAGCGTGGCAAGGAGTTCACGTCTCCTCTTTCTGCTCCCTCTTTGCTAAACAAATTTACAAAGCGAGCGAGAGAGAAGGGCACTGAGTTGCTGGTGCAAGAGGGTGACACAAAGCGTTCAAATCATTCTGACGAACGTTGGAAAAATCTACAACTAAATAAAACAAAATTAGTGTGCCATTGTCAAAGTAGAGAAGAAAAGAATTGGCCAACTAAAAAGAAGAAGAGCTCGAAACAAGAAAGCTCGCAGAGTAGGTTGAAACTTTTTAGCGACTTCTTGCTAAACATTGTGATATTTGCAAATGTGTTCGTCATACAGTACAGACACACACACACACGCATACATACATACATATATATACTATATATGCAGTTATGATAGAAGATGAGCGAACAAAATAGACGAAAACTAAAATAAACTTGTCGAGAGCGTGTGGAAATTTAATGAAATTTGCTTGCCTTGAAGCACGATCTGTGACAAGTGTTAGTGGAGAAAAAGACTATTAAGGTTTGTAGACTATCTAGATAGCTTCCAGTTATCTGAGCATAGCATAAAATCAAGTTTGCTTTAATTTAGCTGTGATGATGGCTGCAAAGTTCTATAACTACTTTTTATTATACATACATACATACAATATATGTACGTATATTAAATCTCTTCATATTCTATACTGTCACTTCGTGATATTACGCCTCTATAAACTTGTATCACGGAAAGAAAAACTATTTCATTCAAAGGTCATTTGCCCGCTTAAAATACCAAACAAATTTGAACGGAAATGCAGCAAGAGACGAAATGACAAACAAAGGCACAAATCGGAAAATCGGAAAATCAACGAACAACAAATGTAAATAAACGATATATAAGAAAGAAAGAGAGAGTGAGAAACGACATCAGAACCGGCACATTATTCAAGAGAAACGAAATTAGCATCGGAATTGACGTTTCGAGTGTTCTTGACTTTGATTTTTCGCTCTGCTCAGCTCCGATTCGTTTCTTATGTCGACTTATCAGCGCATTCTTTTATTTCTTTTTTATTATTTTGGTGGGTATCTTTAAACGTTGCCAGTCCAGCCCCTTTGCCAACTGCTGGGGTAATTCAAACAAGTTCATTCACTTGTTCCCTGCATTTTTGGTATACCCTGCAGAATCAGGGCACTTTAGTTTCATGGCACAATTTGTAACAAGTTTTCGCTTCAGGCGGGCCTATTTAATTTATTTCGTTTTCACTTAAGGTTTCTCTGCTTCTCACGAAGTTATAATGGTAATGTTGCCCATTGTGCATCGAGCGAGTACCATACAGTCATTTAGAGCCGATTGTAAAGGTTTGTTTCTTTTTTTAGGCTACTGCGAAACCAAAGTAATTTAATTGAGGGAAATATTTGGTCAGGCATGACGCATTTATAAGCCGATCGAATGACATCAGATTTGATAGCTTTGGAATTGGGTTGGATTATATGCACATACACATATTTATATATGTATATGTATCTATCTACATAGTATGTGAATAAATAGCGATGTGGCAGTCAAGTGGACCTTCAGATTAGCCACTCGCCCAGAGCTTAAAATGCCTTTATAGAATAGTTCTCTAAATACAGACGGGGTAAATCATCAAATAAATGCTTTCATCCTGCATTTAGTGCGAGTGTCTCTCTTTCCCTCGCTCTCTCTATATATATCTTTGCGTCTCTTTTTCTGCCTCAATTTGAATTTGAATTTGTAGTTGAAATTTCTGGAGCATAGGATGGGGCCACTTAAAGGCACACGCGACACGTCGGCGCCATAAATTGATCCGCGGCCTCAGGTTGCGTTGAGGTGAGAGACAGCTAGATATAGAGAGGGATAGCAATTGGAATCGGAATTGGAATGAATTGCATTGGGCTTGGCTAGACTTAGCTTGACTCGTGCCAGTTTTGTGCGGCTCAGAGACAGATCAAGGAGGCGGGCAAACAAATTGCATTCATACAATTACATATGTATATCAAATGATATTAAAACTAATGTCCAAAAGAACAATCTAAAATATTTTTTATATATGGTAAATAGAAATGGAGAAAGATATACAATGTGTGAGATATTTGGCTAAAGAAACATTCAATTTAAAAAGACGTTCGTCTAAAATGCATACACTTTTCAAGCTACCCTCGTTCATTCATTAATCATTATTCTGTTATTTCACGTTACGTAATTTAGCTACTATACTACACAATGTGTGGCAAGTGTGTGCATTTTTCGCCTATAAGTATTCCTTTCAGCCAATTTATGTCATCGTTGTATTTGTTTTATTAGTCCGCATGCTTCATTTGTTAGCTAATAACTATTTTCAATCACACGCACACACACACACGCACGGACACTCACATACTTGTGCCTAGCTAGCACGTCTAGTTTGTTATTATACACAAAAACAGCTGGTCACATTTTGTTTATTAAAATCATTTTTTGTAGCAAACACACACACACACGCACACACACATTAATATCATATATATAACGAGTATCTTTCGCATAAGTATGCATTATATTTATAAACATAGCTGGTCACACTTGCCGTTGAAAGCATTCCTCTCGCAACTTTTCGCAGCAGAAAACTGATCATGTGGCATATGTATGTGGCATACATACATACAACATATGTATATAAGGAATTAATATTTATTAATATTCTATTTATTCTGCGCTCATTTGGTTTTGATAACAAAGCGAGTTCTTTGTTGTTGGAAATTAGAACAGCGCTAACTGAGCAAGGGGCGGGCAATGGCACTAGCATGGGCCACGCACTAACTAATACCCTACACATGTGAGGCATTAATATTGAATGATTCAATATGTAACGTATAATAATACGTATAACGTATACTAATACATGCTCCTAATAATACTCAACACATGAGGAACACTAATATTTAATGAATCCATATATAGCTGTCATTTATACATACATATATATTAATGACTACACTAATACATACATCTTAACAATTACAGTTGAGTGCAGGGTTCTACTATTCGGCTATACGAAATTTTCTCTTTTTGCTTGTAGTCAAGTGTAAAACTTAAATACTAAAGGTTTATAAACCTTGATAAGAGTTAGCATTGATTTTTATCTATCTATCTAAATATTTGCTTACTTCTCTAACTGGAGAGCAGCCTTTGGCACCGCGACAAAAGATCGAGATAATCATAGCAAACAGAAATATCCGTTAGTTGACTTGGCCCACTTGCATTTAAGATTAATATTTCTCGTAATAAACAATTTATTGGGTGGAAAATGAACAGGTGGCAAAATGGAGCAACAGCCAACGAAGCACAAGACCTTGAACTTAGCTCAGACACCGAAGCAAAGTCGAACCGGGCAAACAAATGGGCGTCAAACTAACAATGTTCGGGTTCAGAGGTCGCACATACAAAATCATGGAATATAGTTATAGAAGCGACAATTATAATCGCTTGTATGTGTACAGTATATACTAATGCTATATATAGAAACTAATGCATTTGTTAGGCTGTGCTTAAGTACACTCGGAGAAAATTGGTGATTGAAGAAGTATTGATGTAATCATAAGAGAAATTATGACTATAGCTATATTTACTGGAAAAGGGCTCAGAGTATGGATGGATATGTATGATCTTATCTCTTATATGTAAGTTGAGATCATGCTTTCCAAGAAATATATAAACTAGATGTTTCTTTGTGTGTACTTCAATACTAACAATAAGTTTAAGGCTAACAGTAAAATACTTGACTAAATGAAGGAAATTATTAAGTTCGAAGAACTAATCCAATGTAGGCTATACCATAGTCATATACCTACATATGTAGTTTATGGAAAACTAAAGGAAGGGGGTATATCATAGTTGAGCCGGTCGCAACTACTCAATGCTCCCACATTTCAGCAAGCATTCACCGGACAATTGCTCCCCAGTCATTAGGGTTTAGTTTTACGTGGTAGCCATTGCTGGGTATTTCGTAGTCTATCATACAGTCAGAGCACAATAACAGTTCAGTTTTCACTCGAATCTATTTAGTCTGTTGGCCATTGTCATGGTTGGTTGACCACCGAATCTGGATGCGTCTATGTCCAACTCTTAGCTATGCGCTGGACTGTAAAATATAAATATATATATATACTATTTTATCTGTGTGTGAGCTGTAGCACTTGGAAGTCGCACTCCACTCGACTCTCAATGCCCCTATTTTTCATTATCCCGTGAGTCATGCGTTGACGTATTTTTCTCATTTTTTTCACATTTTGTTTCCAGTGCTTACATCATGGCAAACAATGCGGTTCGATACTTTGTTATCACTCGGACATGACGACAAGCGAGCAAGTCTGATAATATACATAACTTGAGCTAGCACTCGTGACCACGCCCCGAAAAGGCAACATTACTTGTACGCCCCGTTTCCAAGTACAAACTAGAAGCTTATCAGAACACAAATGCCATATAGTTGAGCTGGATATAAGAGGAGACGAACAAGTTCACTTAGACCGCGGCGAATGGTAGCACAACATTAATTATCTCTATCTCTCTCGCTCTCTAATATTTACTTGAACTATATTTCGGAATTTTCGCCAAAAAAGTGCGTCTGGCATAAGGTTTCAGTTCTTATCAGCAAAAGTCGCTCTTATCGCTCTGTTTATGTAGCAAATACTATACATATATGTATAAATGTATATGCATATATTAATATAGAGATCTACCTGACTCTATGCTTGGCACATTACATAAGTGCGAAATGGGGAAGCTGCTTATGTATCTTATCGGACTTCCATATTCTATATAGAATCGTACAATGTATATATTTATTGAATTTCAATATATATAGAAAACCAGTCGAAAAGAAAATTTTCAATATTCTTTTGAAAACCTTACTTTCCCGCTCTTTCACTGAATGCTGTGCGTCGATCATCAATCAGTCAATTCGTCAATATATACAGATTGATATAAGTATACATATTTGACTTTAGACTATAAGCGAGTGGATATGCCCAAGTACAGTTCCTGAAGCTTTCATTTGGCCTGCATGCGCTGCTACACAGTTAAATTGTAATTGCTACAGCCATTAGATACACATATACACATGTACGTATATGCCTACGTGCGTGTGTGTGTGGTAGAGCCAACGAAACTTGTTTTCCACAATTTGGTATGACTATTTGATAACTAGGTCAACTTGATTTGCTATGATTTTTTGTTTTGCAGCATTTGCGCGTGCGCACCTCATTATTAAGGCAAAATAAAACAATTGATAGAGAGAGATAAAAGGAAAAAATAAATTGAAATCTGTAAATTAGTAAAAAGGAGTAAATGACCTTGCACAGTGAAACTGAAAATACTAAATTTGGCATGCCTTTTTGCATATATCGATAAACGATCTCTTCTCTTATTGGGAGCAAGTGAATCAGGCGACTTATCGCATACAATTAGTCACGAACTAAAAATATAAACGAATATAAAAATTAAGTGAATGTGCAATGCAGGTCGTGATTCGATACTCAAGTATCGTTTCTGTATGCAGGCGGCAAGTGTGACTAAAGGTTAGGCTGATTAAATACCTTCAATTGCTGGACGAACCGAAACAAGAGACAATTGTAGACAATTAAATATATGTATGTATATCATATCAATTATAGTACTCGAATGGGACTCACCCTTGACAACTGGGTCCTGCACAAGTGTCATTTCCTCCTGTGGTATCATCTCCATGAGGCGCGCTATATCCTTGGCCAACATGTTGTCAACAATGTCCAGCAGATGCGGTTTCAGCGAATGGAATTTGGTGAAATCCTGGTGTTGCAGCACCTCTTGCATCTTCTTGATGTCTGGGAAATCGCCCGGCGATATGGAGTGCTCACGCTGTATTCTGTCGTACACCTGACCAAGATTCTTAATCAAATCCTTCTTTTTGCTATCTTTGCCAAACACTGAGGGCATGTCCTTGCGCAGCTCTGCTATGATGAATGCATGCACCTTGGCCAGCCTCGCGCGCTTGATCAGATCGTTGAGCTTGCGTAGTGCCGCATTGCGGGGCAGTGATTGCAGATCGCGGAACAGATCCTGCTCCTCATCCTCAAACAGCCGACGATTCGCATCGAAGCGCAGCGGTTGATCCCAAAAGCTGCCTATATAGACGCGCGCCACCTCCGGCGTCTGCAGCACTTTGCCCAGCGACCACATCAGTGCTCCGTAGACCCGCATCAGCTGCTGATGGTCTATCATATCCGCTTTGTTCAATATAATACGTATCTTATCGTCGTGCCCCTTGAGCGCCTCGATCGAGCGTCGGAACTCATCGGATATATCCAATTTATGTGCATCAAAGAGCAGTATGATGCGATCGACACGCTCCGCGAACCATTCCAGAACGCCGGTGAAATCGTAGCCACGATCGATGCGCTGCTTCTCGCCGGACAAAATGCCGGGCGTGTCCACGATCGAGATGGCATTCAGGACGGGCGATGCTACGGTGGAGCACTGGAAACGATTTAGAAATGCATTGCCATACTTGGATAGCGGGCGGAACTGTTTCTTAGGATCGACAACGAGCGCATTGCCGGGTATAACGCCCTCCTTATCATCATACATAACGGCTATGAACCGATCCGTTGTCGGCTCCGGTCCGATACGTATGCCGGGGAAATCGCGCTCTAATAAATACCGGATGAAGGTTGTCTTGCCCGTTGAATATTGGCCGACCAGTAATATCATTGGCTTAGCATCGAAATCAGGATCTTCCAGTTTCGGCGAATGGAAATCATGGAACTGGTAGTGTTCTTCCAGCGGCAACAGTTTGCTGCGATATATTTTTTTCAGTTCGCCGATAACATTTTCGACCACCTCCTGGTTCTTGGTCTCGCGCTTCAGAAAACTAAACATTTTAGCTAAATACACTCACACAACTATTAAATACAAATTTAGTAGCACAATCAAACAGACGGAGCAGAAAGGCAGCGTAGGCAGGGCGGGCAGACAGATGGGAATTACTGCAACGACGACAACTTTACTAAATATATATACACGTATATATATTTATTGTATTTTTTATTTGCTTATGGGTATTCGGGTAATAGAAATATATATATATATATTCAATAACTGAATATTTTTTTATATTTTATGCTATGTACACTCGATTTTTTGTCAGCCGAGACGTCGCGTATGATTCACGCGCGTTCGTATTATTTTTGGAATATGTGTAACAAAAATGTTGGTTGGTGCAAAGCGACGACGACACCAAGGCTGCAATTTCAACTCCAAGTGAACTAATGTGTCTATCGACTTGTCGCATCGATATTGCGATATATGCTTACAGGGTTGCACATTATTTGAATGCGATTAGTTTATTCGGCCACTGTTTTAATCACTCTTCACTCTTTAATGTCCACATCTGATTAAGCTCAATTACAAATTAAATTAATAAGCTTGAATCAATTTGAAAATAATTTCAAAGCATCTAAATTATGTTTGAACCGGCAAAGCTGGACGTATTGAGCGAACTCTGCACCAGTTCGAAGAAAATTAATATTTATTTACTTACATATATACTATGATTTTTAATACAGATTTATATTCAAAATGTCCTTAATATATTTAATATTTTTATTAAAAACCATTTACACATAATCATCGTTTACATTCAGGTGAGATGGTCACCCTATTAGCGTTGCTAAGTGTTGAGGAGCGCACACACAGCACAGCTGTTTGTTTCGCTTTGATTTTTAGTCGTCGTGAGAGCGCAACGAAAGATACATTTGCGTGCGGCGGACGGATAAGCAAAAGTGAGTTTTGTTGCTGCATGCAAAAAAAAAGAAAGCAAAAGTGAATACATAATTTACATAAAACGTATGTGCTCTAATCCAATGCGTAACAGCTAATAAAATGTAGCTTCATCCGTGTAGATTTCAAAGATGTGCTGGTGCGGGTCAGCATATGTGTGAGTGTGTGTGTCAACATCTGTAGATGTAGTGTGTGTGTGTGTGCGTAAAAATTGCACGAATCTCAGCCGTAAGGCGCGCATCAACAAGAGCAATAAAACCTATTTAAGTAATTAATCAATTGAGAGACTTTTGCAAAAATGCCCCGATTTGCAACAGCAACAACGAAACGACAGCAACAATTCAAATGCAGCAGTCGTTACGCTGCGAATTGACTTGGACTTGGACTTGGGAAGCCAACTGAAAAATCGATCAACGTTCAACGATGCCGCCAACAGCCAAGGCGAAGCCACAAACGAAAACATTGCGCACTTGCCAATTCAGCCAAAGGTAAGATGAAATTCCAAAATAACAAACAAATATTCTCAATCAATTAGCACACGTCTATTCAAGTCAAAGCAACAACAACAACAACTGTATGCCTTTTCGGTGCTATGACTGTCGCTTAGATTTCGTAACAGTCAAACAGTAAATAAATACAGTACAAACATACCTGTTTCACCTGTATATGAAAAGCTGCTACAGTTTCCCCAGCTGCCAACTACCCCACCGCCCGTCCTCTCCCTTCGTCTCTTTGTCTCTGTCTCGCTTTTGACCGCAGTGTCCGTTTGTGTTGAGTACAATTGCACTTAAATACCCTGTAGTCGTATGTACAATGTATGCATGTTTAGTCGTAGAATTATGATTTGGACTAATAAGAACATTTTGTTTTGCCCTGCAGCCCCTTTTTGTAGGCTATAAATTTATTATTGTTATTAGTCGTCAGTAGATTGCCAATTTGAGGGGTATCTGAGAGTTACATACATAAAGGCAAATGTGAGTTGCTTATTAAAATACAGAGTAATGACCAGGTGTAAAGTTTTTGCTATACGTTTTCTCAAACCTCAATCGATGTCTAAAGATTAAATTACCAGCAAATATATACATAATTATTACTTATGAAAACTAGATATATGGTAGTACGATACCCTTGTTAGTATAGATTAAGTATGTTTATCTCAATTTACTAACAAAAATGTAGAGTATATACATATCAATGGCATATTCAATAGATATTATGGTTTCGAGTTGGAAGTCAAATTCTCATACATATAAATATTTCTATTGTGAAATACAGGGTATCAGGAAGTTGGATACTTTTGACTATTTAACTGATATCAATCAATTTTGCAATCCCTAAGAGATATCTAAAGTTAGCTTTTATATACTTACGTAGTTTACAGGGTATATTTATGGCACTCTCCTAACTGTCTCAATCGATATCCAAAGTTCACACACAAAGTCAAACGTAAGACCTATTTCCACTTTAGCCTGAGCTCCAGTTCAAGCGTCATCAAGCAACGCCCCTCGGTAGAACAAAAACAAAATATAAATACAAAATTGTTTTGCCTTATTGTTGTTTGTTTTTTACTATTTATGGAAATTCGATTGATTTCATTAACCAAAAATAAATTTAATGCTCGTCACTGTGGCGGAAAGAATAAAAACAAAAAGTAGAAATGTTGCCATGGCATTTGGGGGGCGTGTCCAAAGGGGGCGTTAAGAGAACGAGCTACAATCAATTGCGGTTTTTATTGTTTGGCAAATGACATTTAATGAGCTGGACTTAATGACCTCTAAATAGAGCTACAGATGGAGGGCTACAGATATGGCCAATGGGGTGCGACATTTGGAGGCGAGAAATTTGGACGAGCTAGGTAGATATAGCAACTCTCTAGGTATATAGCCGAAAAAACGATGTAGCCAGATCATTAGCTACATATCATTCAGAATAGAGAGCTTTACTAGATGATTATATTAAGTATATATAATTCGAAAGTCTATATAATTAACTCATTGTAATATATATATAAAGCTACACTTCTAGATTGTAAAACTGACTAGATGACTTATAGTAATGAACCCCACTCCAATTATAGTTAATATATCGTCCTTTTTCCTATTCATAAGATGTGTATACTCTACATAAAAAAAAACATCACTATATAGCAAGCGTCGCTAATCGGTAAGGAACTGCATTTGCTACAGATATCAAATTAAAGCGCTGAAAAGTAGCAAATTTAATGCTCTATCGCTCCACCTAAAATTATATATATGTACTCCTATTAAGAGCGTGTCTGATTGGAAAAGCAACTGAAGCTCCTATAGGTTTAGAGCTGGGATCATTTTTGTTTTGATTTTCTTCAAGAGTAGACCAAGAGGCTATCACATAATTTATTCCAGGTAAATCTCTTCATTATTTTTCAGTGCTCGATATAAAATAGATCTTTTAAGCTGTTATAAGAAAATTTCTTAAAGAATTTCGCTGCATCTTCAGATTCTTATAGATAATGCTAATCCTATAATATACATCAATTATAATACATCTATCAATGACAACTATAAATCGAAATCAGTTTCATTTCCCACTTTATAAAATTTCTAGAATACATCTTGAAATTGTCTAGATTGACTGCATCAACAGTCTCTTTCGCATCTGTTTGACTGCCGCTAAGACATCTTCTATAGGTATGTCATTTATATTATATATATGTATATATATATATATATCATCATATATGCGTTTCTTTTTGTCACGCGAGACAGACGCCAAAAATTTGCTTCTATTTTTATGGCAATTGACGCGAGGCCGCGCGATCGCCCACATTACAAGCCAGCCAGTGGTTCGGGTGGTTCGGGTGATTCGGGTAGGTCGGCTAAATCTAGATGCCTAATGACTACTTGGGCAGCGACCACGTATCGCTAGGAGGCCACTGCGACGTCGATCTTCTCTTTCTCTCTCTCTCTCTCTCTCTCTCTCTTTGCCTCTTTCTGTCTCTCTCTCTCTCTTTGCCTCTTTCTGTCTCTCTCTCTCTCTCTCTCTCGCTCTCTCTCTCTCTCTCTTCTCTCATCAACACGAACATATCGTCAGCTCAAGTTGGTCGAGGATTGAACAAGTGCTTCTCACTCTCCTTCTCCCTCTCTCTCTCTTTTTCTGTTTCTAATAACTGCCTATATAGCCCCCAACTTGGCTTTGTGTGCATATTCGTATTTTACGATTGCAGTTTTTTAATTATTGAGTCGATGCACAGAATTCAGCTAAAGGTCGTAATATGCATTCCTGAACTTTTATATAGAAGCTTTGCGTAGTAGAGATTTCTGCAGTACTATATATACATATCTATTGTCTGCTATAATTATTAGTTTATACCATCACAATAGTCTTGACACATTCTTTCCAAAATCCCATTGAAGCTTTACGTTTGACTAAAACTTATGTAAATCAAGTTTCTAGTTGGATAGACTTTCATTATGCCAAATTTCCATATTTATAACAGTCTGACGCCAAACAATCTAATGAGAGCTTCTTTCAAACTCAACTGACTTGATTTCGTCATGAGTTTCTTTTATAAATATTCCGGGTTCTATTTGATTTGAAAATTGAAAATTTCAGTTCTTGTTGTAATCCATATTAATTGCCCATAACAAGCTAAAAATTTAAGGCAGCTAATTTTGTAGGACGTAAACTCTATATTTCTCAAAAGTGAAGCATAAATTTTGCTTTCCCATGAAATGTGTGAAATTTGCAGACGGAAAATGTGCAAATGAAATGTTCAAGCTGATCCCGATCAAAACTCTCGTACTTCTAAAATCTAGTAATAGTTCCAAAAGTTGTTTAATTGAAAAGAACTTAAGAAAGGTAAATATTTAGCAAAATTAATCTCCCTTCAATCTGTCTTGTACCTTTAGCAAAAACAAATCTATACTACAATTTTCTTTCAAGTGAAAATTAAGTGACGAAAATCGAAACTTAAGATTATTTCAGCAGAGCTTAAACAACTTTGCAATGCTCTCTCAGTTAATCTGTAGAAGAGATACTGGATATTGCATACCATACATATATAATATTACAATATATTTTACTATACCATATTATACAACAGTTTACATATTTATCTATACATATACGCTGTGAAGAAGAATCAAAAATATTCCAATTGTGCTTCACATTTTATTTGGGCTTTCTTTTTAGCTTTCCACTCAAGCGACGCTTCACTGTACACTCTCGCATATATGCGTATTAATGTTTACCTCTCAATCTCTGTGTCTTCCAGATGGCGCTATAAAAGGGCCAGCCCAGTAGGCATTTGCTAGCCATTCAGGCGCTGAGTAAGGAATATGTCGAAAATGAGAGGTAATTCCCTATGAGCCGAGCGATCACTCTCTTTGTACCTTCGATATAAATATTAACTCTCTCGGTCTCTTTCGGTCTGGTTGTAGGTCGTGTACTGATACCCCTGCCCAATACGGGGGCGATGGGGCGCAAACGCAACAATTTCTACATGCGCAGCATCTTTATCTTGGCCCTCTGCATCTTCGGTCTGCTGCAGTACCACAATTTTAACTATCGTGAGTAGCGTCACTAATTGCATGTGCAACTGATTCAAAATTGATTTCTTTCGCGGCACAGTCGACAGCCGCGATGCGATGCTCAGCGAATCGATTACCAATGACTCCGTGGATGCCATAATGTCAATGGTTCCTGCCACGCTCCACAAGTATCTGACTCCACATACGCGGAATCATAGCATCTCGGCTGCAGGTGAGTAATTGATTGATTGATTGACTGATTGAAGAGGGGTAAAACAGTTGAGTGGTTGTTTGAAGTGAAGTGAATGATTGATGCATTGACTGACTAGCCAATTGATTGATTGATGCTAGCGAAAGTCATCCAAAGTGTTTGATTTACTGATGACTGACTACCTAATAGACTGATTGACTGGTTGATTGATGAAAGACTACAGTAGTAGTCTCGTTCGGTTAACGACTTGTTTGATAATAAACCACATGTGAATAGCTGACTGAGTGATTGATTGACTGATTAATTAGGCATAATAGAACATCATTCATATAAATTTTCCGTTTCACTTGATTCTTCGGACAGGTCTCCAGCTGAATAGCAGCGGGTCTTCGTTGGGCGGCTCGGGCAGTGGAGCGGCGACAACCATCAGCTTTGAGGTCTATCGGCCGCCGAACAACACGGAGATCAAGCGTCAGATAGTGAGATACAACGAAATGCAGCTTGTGCTCAATGAGGAGACGTTCGGGCCGCTGCAAAACGATTCTGTGATAATTGTCGTGCAGGTGCGTGGTTGATCGATGGTGAGTGATCGACAGTGAGTAATCAGTACAACATTTTGCATTCCAGGTGCACACGCGCATCAATTACCTGCGCCATCTAATTGTGAGCCTGGCGCAGGCGCGCGACATCTCGAAATCTTTGCTGATCTTCTCGCACGACTTCTACGACGACGACATCAACGACCTGGTCCAGCAAATCGATTTCTGCAAGGTGCTGCAGATCTTCTATCCGTACTCCATACAGACGCATCCGCACGAGTTTCCTGGCGTCGATCCCAACGACTGCCCCAGGAACATCAAGAAGGAGCAGTGAGTGCCGAGTGCAAACTCCAAATGAATTCCATCCGTAATGCCGATTGCCTTTCCAGAGCTCTGATCAGCAACTGCAACAATGCTCTATATCCCGATCTCTATGGCCATTACCGTGAGGCCAAGTTCACGCAGACGAAGCACCACTGGTGGTGGAAGGCGAATCGAGTCTTCAATGAGCTGGAAGTGACTCGCTTTCACACCGGTTAGTCATGGCCAAAACGGCAACTAAGTGGTGTACTCATTGAATTCTATTTTGGGCTTAGGTCTCGTTTTGTTCCTGGAGGAGGATCACTATGTGGCCGAGGACTTTCTCTACTTGCTGGCCATGATGCAGCAGCGCACCAAAGACTTGTGCCCGCAGTGCAATATCCTTTCGCTGGGCACCTATCTAAAGACATTCAACTACTATACGTACCACAGCAAGGTGAGAGCCGAGCCAGTGCATCATAATGCCTCACATCTCTCTGTGCTTCTTTGTCTTGGCTACGAAATTGTCGTTAGTCGCTTAGTCGCTCAGCAACCACCATCACGAAAACAACAACAACAGAATCTAAAACTGCTTCCATATGAAACATTTCAATTTCTTTTATTTACCTTTTGTTTCTTAACAAAAGAACGAAATGCCAACAAAAACCAAAAGCAAATACCCACGCTTATGCCAATATAATTGTTATTAGCCCAATACAAACTGTTTAAACATATAATGTACACATCATGTCAAGCAATAGATAAACATTTAAATTGGTTACAGTGAAAGCTCGTTGGAGCAAACACAGCAGTAGAAATGTTAAAAGCATTTTGTATATCTATGTCCTAGTAGTTAGTTAGCTATTCGACTAACATAGGCACTTAAAACTGTTCGTTTGTAGAGCTTTCACTGTACTTCACACTTACACACACACACACACACACACATACAGTGACGATGAATATAATAGCAGTAGTTTAACTAAAGTGCGATACATTTTATGGATCTATTATTTATTAAAGTAATTTGATTAACTAAACTACTACTACCATATTTTTCGCATACGTACATACACACATACATAGCTGTATACATACATAAGTACATCTCTCAATGTAACTCATTTTACTCGAAATATGTATGTTGTACATATGTATGTTAACTTCAATCTATAATGTTTTATTACACACACACATTTACACCCTGCATATGCAATTCATAATCGTATCTAAATATCATCTTATCTCTCTGCGTTCTTCTCTACTTGATGCAGACTAACAAAAAATCGTATGCTTCCTCGCTGATCTCGTCAAACAGTCTATTAGGATCAAATAGGAACAATTACAATAACAACAATAACAATAATAATAATAATAATAATAGAAATTCACAGCAATTAACTGCGTCCTCATCAGCGCTATCATCCAGCACTTCATTAAAGAACGCCAAGGTCTATGTGGGCGACACCTCAGACGTTGATAACAATAACAATAGCAATAATAATAATAAGAATAAGAATAATAAAATAATGAACAATAAAAAAACTAGCCACATGAACACTGTCACCGCCACATCAAACACCAATAATAATAATAATAACAATGATAATAGCAATAAGAATGGTGCACAAACTTGGAATTATCATGTACTGCCGTCATTGTATTCCGTCTATCAGAAGGTAGCACCATCTTCCATAACAAAAACGATTAATATACAAATATATTTACTTAATTTAGAATTCAATTCGAATTCAGCACCTTCCATCATTGCTTATACTAGTTAGTAGAGAGCACAATTTGTTTATGTTTTGGTTTTTCTATTGGCATGTTAGTCAGCTAAATATCCTACGTAATGCATGTTTCTGTTACTACATCATTTTGTTTATACTTAACGTTATTGTGGTTTCTCTTTATGTTATTATTCTGTGTGTGTGCTTGGCTCTCTCTTTGTCTCTCTCAATCTATCTCTGTGTGTGTCTACGTCTATTGTGGCATGCCGTTAAATTCTACAAACAAATACATACAAACATATACACCCACACGTACTCAGTTGCGCGCCCGCGTACGCGTCGCCAAGCTCGATAGGCGCAGCATCGGCCAAGACTATCGAAAGGTAGTAAACGTTAAATATATCGTTAATCGTTTATGCAAAATATATGCAAATTGCAAATTACTCAATAATAAAAATAACAGTTATTAGAGATGGCCTCATGCACCTTGCATTCATCGCAAGCATTAAAAGTCTGGCTGTGCTGATCCCCATGCACTGTGTATTGGGCCTATTAGAAGGAAAATATATTGTGTTAAGCTATCAAAACAAAAAATGTATATTTGTTTATTGGTCACAATTGCTTTATATATTTGTTATGTATGTATGTATATAAAAATTTGCATGTTCACAAAATCTTACTTGCTTCATTGTTCGCTGTGAGTTGTGACAGCCACTAATGCCCGTTTCATTTTCTCATGTTCCCTCTCCCCAGGTGGAGTCCATGCCCTGGATCAGCAGCAAGCACAACATGGGCTTCGCCTTCAATCGTACCACTTGGACGAGCATTAGACGCTGCGCTCGGCACTTCTGCAGCTACGATGACTACAACTGGGATTGGTCGCTGCAGCATGTGTCCCAGCAGTGCTTGCAGAGGAAGCTGCACGCAATGATTGTCAAGGGGCCTCGAGTCTTTCACATTGGCGAGTGGTATGTATGAGGAGAGAGAGGGAATGAGCTACTAAAAACTCTAAATTATTCATGACAGCGGCGTGCATCACAAGAACAAGAACTGCGAGTCCAATCAGGTGATTTCCAAGGTGCAACATGTGCTGCGTATAGCACGCAACTCCCATCAGCTCTTCCCGCGCTCGCTGATGATGACGGTGCCCAGTTTGATCAAGAAATCGAAGCTTCGCAAAGGCAACGGCGGCTGGGGCGATTTACGCGATCACGATCTCTGCCTCAACATGACGATGCCAACAAGATAAAGCTACAAATCACCAAAAAGAAAAACAAAAAAACAAAAAAGAAACAAACAAAGATTCTAATCATAGAAAATTAGCTTAGTTACTAGCTTATAATTTCGTAGTAAACATTTTAAGTAGCGCTAGCTCTTATACTATATATGAACGAGAAATCTCAGTTGAAAGATCAAAGAACTTTAACAACTACTCGAAGTCGCAATCAACGCAATTCGCATCTATTCGAAATTTTTATACACATACAAAAAAATTCAGTGCAGCACAACTCATATTTATATACATATATTGATATGATATATACATATGTTCAAACAAAAAACTATTGAATTTTTAAATTGTGCCGTTATTTTATAGTTTAGGTATTTACTAGTCGAGCTCGCCCGACTAGATTACTCTTTACTTCTCTTTTATTTAGGGTCCGTCCAAAATTGAATAAAAGTCAACTCCCTTAAAACACTATAATTTCGCGCTCCTATATATTATATATAAAACATTTATGAGATCCTAATAAATATGTAAACTCTATATATATACATATATATGTAACCCCCCAAATGTGCCGAAGTCAAATTTTGAGATGAACAAAAATAAAGAAACCATAATGCATTAGCTAGTCATATACGTACACAATATATTCTGAATAATATGCAGAAATCTATAAATGATATATATACAAATTTAAATACCGATTTTTTAGATACTAATACAAAGCATGTAAATAGTTCCAACTTTGTTGTATAGTTTTTATTTTTCACATAAGTTCTCTTAATACATAAAAAAATAATAATCGATAAGTATTAAATTTTTGTGCATAATTTGTTAATTTTATTGTTAGTCAAAAAGGCGCTTTTATCTCTAGAATTTATAATATAATAAACCAAACGCTAATTAAATGCAAATACATTATTTTACAATATGTACATTCTTTTCATTTGCTTAAAATATTTATGTTAAAATAGAAATAAAACATTCATAATACAAGAGAAATAAAATTTTTAAATTAAAAAATAAAAATAAATTATTAAATAGAATCGCGCATATTATTTCCTAATAAAGATTTAATTTCTTATCATAATAATCACGATAATCATTATAAATGCCAGAAATTTGGGCGCACTAGCAAACTCCATAGGCTTTGAATTTTAGCGCGCACCCAATCACATGTCATTCACATTACAGTGTTGAACAACGTCATGAATTGACTTACAAGTCAAGTCGTTTGCAAAATCAAAACAAAATAAATAAAAATAATTTTCAAAATGTTTTAATTTTATTTTTATTTATTTGTTGTGTAACATAATCAGAAATGTAGATAATATTTTGGAATCCCAATTTAAAATTGCGACCCGATGCAGAAGACGACTTGAATAGTCCACTGTCGAAGAGCTTTTGCGGTGTGGTAAAGCTCGTGCTTTTGGCTAGTTGTAATCGCACCGCTGGAGCGGCAAGACACAATAAGAATTGTTCTGGGCGAGCAGTGTAAACCAGATTTCCAATCACTACCTTAAGGAAAGGCCTGCATTCTCTATTGTGCCAGTGTGTTTGTAATTAATTAATCGTGCAATCATGAGCAAACAACTGATCCGAAATGTTCGTCAAATGAAAAAACTGCTGTCCATGCCCACTGCGAACGCCGCCGTAGGCTCGCACAACAACTACTTCACCTATGTGAATGAGCTGTCGCATCCGCTGCCACGCGAGCCGCCAATTGTGTCGCCCGAGGAGGCTGTGGCCTGCATCAAGTCTGGTAAGTCGGCTAGCGATAGTGGCGGCTGCCGCCCACAATGCCCAATTTCAGCCCATACTCAGTGCCAAAACATAGCGAAGTGATAAAATCGACAGTGTTATGTAACGTGCCAGCGACTACCGTGATTGCTGTCTCCCTCCCCCCACCGACATACTAGTGCGCCCTGGTTCGACTGCTTAGAAAAACAGAATGAAAATGCGAACAGCCAAAAGGGCCGTGGGGGTTGTCACTATCGCATGCAAATTTTATTATAAATATGTATGTGCGTGTGTGTGTGTGTGTGTCTATGTGTTTTCTTTGTGTGGCGCTTGTAAATCTAAACTATTTACATATTTGTTTGTGTGAGTGTGTGCGTGCCTAAGTACATAAACATATTAAGTGGACAATTACAGGGTGCTCAATAGCAACGGCCATATAGAAATCAATTGCCCGTGATTAGTCCTACGATTAGACGATGTCCATATCAGTAATTTATGACCAACCCCCACGTATGCAAAATCCACTATTCTAATCTATACATAATGTATGCATAATTCCACTGTAGATCAGCAGATAGGAGCTGCAGTTGTTGTTCTTGTTTTGTTATATGAAAACAGTGTTGAGCACGATTGAATAGTGGCGTGTACTTTGTACTCTGTCCAGCTGTTCAGCTCCCTGCGAGAGAAGCTCAACTTGAAGACGCACACACACACGCAAAGAGAAACGCTCACACGCACACACGTACATAGATTGAAATATATACATAACACAGTCGCTCGCGTCTTGGCTGGCAGTTAACAGCTGTGCTGATAAGAGCAATATTAATAAATATATAAACTGAAACCGCTATAATGAATATATGCATGTTGGACATTATGCAACAACATATCAGAAATTGCTGTTTTGCGGCATTCGCATTCGCATTAGCATTTTATTGGCTGCTTCCATGTGGGCGGTGCTATAGCACTGATAACATACAGCTCCCCATACCAAAGAAATTGCCGAATTGTTCATACTAATTTAGCTTTGATTCAATTAATTTCAATCGACAAGTTGCGCAAGAGCTAACAGAAGAAGGAAGAATATTATTAATCCTAATGAAACTAGTTATTCAAGCTGCCACGCCTTCTGCAATAACGTACAGTTTATTTACGTTTTAAACTGATTGTTTATTAGCTCGCACTTCAACTGTTTTTTCTGCTTCTTCCATTTGCGATCTAACATCGGTTAGCATTGGCGCTCTAAATTTAGATCAATTTGCACAGCACGAGCAAAGCTAAATCAACTACGTCATATCGTTTGGAAAAGTGTTTCTTGTTGTTGTCATTTTAAATTCTTTTTTATTTTTTGGCATTACGCGGCATCGTTCGGTTCGATAACATTTTGAGGCAGGTACGCAGCTGTTATGTAGGCGATTGCATGACATGCGTGCGGCGGTTATTCGATAAGCTTGAATAATGAGAGAGAGAACAAACATTAACAGCTTATTAAATATTAATGGTGTTTGTTATTCATATCAAGTACTTGTAGTTTATCTAACTGTATATTTGAATAGACGAATACATACATACAGAATGCACACATACACATATATGTATCTATACACTTTCTGTTTTTCTTGTTGGCCTAAGATATCAAAAATAAGGAAGCGAAACGTTTTGACAGAATTTTGCATCCGTAGGGTGCCATATAAATAGAAAATTGGCATGCCTACAGCTTTACATACATACACAAGTGTATACGTATATGTGTGTATCTCTGCATATACTGTAAGTTCGTTGATCGTTTGGACGATTGCAAGGCCAACTAGTCGTATCGTATCAAGTACAGTGTGCACTCTCTAAACTTGACTAAGAATACAAGTGTTGCTTCCTAGGCCATATGATTGATTGCAAAAGTGATATATTCATCAGTCCCTTTACAACTCCACATTTATAGAATGTGTCTATGTAATCATAAATAAAAATAGCCATTAAAGGATGTCAATTATCAAATTGCAAATTCATTAATCAACGAAATACAAATCTAGCTTAGACTGTATGATTGAAGTTCATAATTCAGTCAATTGATTCTCTTCATTTAAATTTGTTTAACCTTTAATGAATGAATGAAGTCATTAAGTGAAATCTATGCAAGCAATCACAAGAGTCATTAAAGATAAATGTAGCTACTAAGACAGTAATCAATTGGTCAATCAGAGGTACAATCAGTCCTAAATTAAAAAACATTTTGCAAAATAAATTTGTTTTAGACTAAACATTTAAATTCCACTTCAGTCTTCAATAACTCAAAGTTGTTTTGTGAGGTATTCACTGCCTGTGCCATTTTCTAGGGCGATCATCAATCTATCAATCAATTTGGTAATATTAATCAGGCTATCGATCAATTAGCTTGTCAATCAATCAATCAGGTAAATTGCATTAGAGGGGATATATATATAATTATCATTTAAGACTTTCGAGACTTTCAAATGCATTCAATCAATCTCAATCACAAATAAATGTTTGTATTCTAATCAATTCCATTTGCTTTACAGGCGACACAGTCTTCGCGCAGGGTGCTGCGGCCACGCCCGTGGCGTTGCTCAACGCAATGTCACAGCACGGCAAGTGCAACAAACTGGAGAACGTGACGGTCTGCCACATGCATACGGAGGGACCGGCCGAGTACTGCAAGCCCGAGTACGAGGGCATCTTCCGTTCGAACTCCTTCTTCATGGGCGGCAATGTTCGCAAGGCCGTTGCCGAGGGGCGGGGCGACAATATGCATATCTTTCTGCATGAGATTCCTTTGCTCTTCTCCAAGAAACTGGTGAAGCCCGATGTGGCCTTCATCCACGTGTCGCCGCCAGACAACCACGGCTTCTGCTCGCTGGGCACCAGCGTCGACTGCGTTCGCACTGCGTTGCTGCATTCCAAGATGATTGTTGGTAAGGAATTCATACCTACCATATACATATGCATATATAGATATATACAGTACCGAGCAAAAATGAGTGAATGTTACAGAACTTTGACTTTCATCACGCATAAAAATTAAACCATACCAGCAAATCAACAAATTTTTGTGTGTGTTTGTTTATTAGTGTATTCTTAACAAATACAAAAAAGTTGCAAGGCTAAATTAGCAAAATTAAAAAAATTAGAAATAAAAAACCGAAAAAATCCACATAAACTCAATTTTGCACGTTTAAAAAAAAACTACTAAAAACTAAAAAAACTAAACATTTTTAATATTTAGTCCAAAACCCTTATTAGCAATAATTTTGTTGACTATTTTTGGCATGCTCTCAGCCAAACTTTGAATCATTTCTTTCGGAAATTGGCTCCACTCCGCTTCTACGCGCTCCCATAAGCTGTCAATGTTCGTTGGGGCTGCATCATACTGTCCCAGCCGTCTTTTCACTATTGAACACAGATTTTCAATAGGATTGAAGTCGGGATAGGATTTATATAGACTCTATATGTATGGAGCGAAAATTAGCTTAAAATTCTGCTTTCCTATCCATTCCTAAATAATCTTTACAGTATGTTTTGGATCGCCATCTTGTTGAAAACCCTTTCTCTGTGGGGACACGCACATTTATCAGTGAATTTAGGAAGATGGGTTTGAAGAATATTCATATAATCCTTCCTCTATGTAGAGGATCAACGTTCTACCAAGAGAAGCATCCCCAAACCATAATGCTGCCGCAGCCATGTTTGACGATTTCCTTTACATGATGTCGTTGAATGCGTTCCCCACGTCTGCACCAGCAATATTGCTTTCCATATGATTGGAAACGGTTAAATTTTAATTCATCTGACCAAACAACTCGTTTCCAATCATAAATGCTCCAGTTTTTGTGATCCCTTGCAAATTTCAAACGCGCCTTCATATTCTTTTCGGACAATGCAGGTTTGTTTTTTAACGAATGATACATATCCGAAGCCACGAATTTCTCTTCTAGCAGTCCATTTGCTAACATTTTTATTAATTGCTAGAGAAACACCCTTTGGTGCTAGCAGCTTGTTTTTCTTAATTTTCGACATCATTAGGCGAGCATCAGAGCCCGAGAACAGTTTTTTGCAACCTTTGACTTGAGTTTTCGGAGTCAAATTTCGGCTGATTCAAAGCTTTTCGGCAATAATAAGCGAAGGAAATCCCTTCCCGGTCAGGCACACACCACTATTTTCAATGTCAACTGAAATTTTCCACATTTTAAAATTATATTTCACCAATTATTTTAAATTTGTTGCGAAAAGAAAATGTGCTTCAAATCGCTTTACAAATAAGAATATTAAAAGGACTAAGATAACGGTAAATCTACATGCTCAATCTACGACTAAGAAGAATACCCAAGGAGCTAAGTTATGGGGAAATCTGGATGATTGCGGCTGAGAAGAGAAGTAGAAGAGCCAAAGTATTGGCAATTATGAAACGTGCAAAATTGAGTTTATGTGGATTTTTTTGGTTTTTTATTTTTCATTAATTGAGTTTAGCTGATTTAGCGTTGCAACTTTTTCTATTTGTTAAGAACAAACTAATAAACAAGTATAAAAAACAAAATCTTAATTTGCTTGTATGGTTTAATTTTTATGCGTGATGAAAGTCAAAGTTGTGAAACATTCACTCATTTTTGCTCGGTACTGTATATTTACCTGTACCTCTGCCCTCTGCTTGCAGCTCAAATCAATCCCAATATGCCTCGCACCTTTGGCGACTCCATCATCCACAAGTCGCACTTCGATTTCGCTATTCAGGTGGACGACAAACTACCTCAGCACGGCACCGGCGAGCTGTCGGAGGTGGAGAAGAAGATTGGCAAATTGATTGCCGAAAACCTGGTGAAGGATGGCGCCACACTCCAGATGGGCATTGGCAACATTCCGGACGCTGTGTTGAACTCACTGCACAATCACAAGGATCTGGGAATCCACTCCGAGATGTTCGCCAACGGTGTTGTCGAACTGGTCAGGAAAGGCTGCGTGACCAACAGCAGAAAGACTATGCATAAGGGTCGCATCGTTGGCTCCTTCCTGATCGGCAATCAGGCCCTTTACGACTTTGTCAACAATAATCCATTCATCGGTAGAGTCCTGAACTCCTATTGGCTATATAGACTCCCTAATCCGCTGTAATTATTTGCAGAGATGTTGGCCATTGACTATGTGAACAACACGAGCATTGTCAAGCAGCAGCCCCGCATGACGGCCATCAACAGCTGCATCGAGGTGGACTTGACTGGTCAGGTGTGCTCGGATTCGATTGGCACACGTTTCTATTCAGGATTCGGCGGTCAAGTGGACTTCATTCGCGGTGCAGCAGAAGCCCTCGATGGCTTGGGCGTGCCAATCATAGCCATGCCATCGACCACCAACAAAGGACAGAGCAAGATTGTGCCTATGCTTAAGCCAGGTAAAGTCAACTAAAGTCCGCAACGGCCCTAGATCCTCTTACTAATGCCCCCCTTTTCTCCCATTCGTAATCCCTCAGGAGCTGGTGTTGTTACCTCTCGTGCCCACGTCCACTACTTGGTCACCGAGCACGGCGTTGCCTCCCTGTTTGGCAAGAATGTGCGCCAGCGCATGTACGAACTGATTCAGGTCGCCGACCCCAAGCACCGCGAGGCGCTGGAGAAGGCAGCCTTCGAGCGGATCAAGGTGATGCCCAGTCCCGCCTAAGCGTCACAGCCCCATACACTGCAATTAATGGAAGCCGCGACGGGAACAGCGATTGCAACTGCTTTTGCAACGTCTAATCCTAGCTGAAGATATTTTGAATATGAAATTAGAATGGCTAAGAACATTTTTCATAGGCATTCAATTCTCTACATCCGGAACTTTTCGTCTGTATGGCTAAGAAAATCAACTAAGTGAAAATCATTAAAGGAAATATAACTTCGTAAATTGTAAGGGGATATTTTTCATTTAACCTGGTCGGAATCTCCTAAAGCATCTACATATATATTTGTATTCTAGATCAGAATTCAGATGCGGGTATGAATGTGTGAATGCAGATTACTCAGAAATATAAATTATTGCACAACATTGGTTTTCTTGTAGTATCGATATTTTCAAATGATATTTACAGTAAAAAATTGAACCCACAAAGAATATGTTTTGTTGGATTCCTGAATGAGAAATATATAAAACATATGTAAAGCATGATGAGTTACGTTTAACCAAATTTCCAACTACTGCAGGAATTGTGCTCTTCCATTCCTCATAGGTAGAGTATGCCTTAGTCGGATACTCTTTATAAACTGTGTTTCAATTTCAATTTGGCAAAGCTGCTGCATAAAATAGACGCTAGATGGTGCGTGGACTTATGCGCCATACTGTATCTTAACTGCGAAAATAGGGTATCTCTTGGTGGAACACCCATTTCAACCTTCGCTTTTCAATTTAGTATCAGAATTGTTGCAGCATGACAGCTGCGTTTAGTGAGCGCTAAACTATTTAATTAAAACATTCCTTAGTTTAGTTTTTTTATAAGTTTCGGTTTATTTCCTTTGTTGATGTATAAAAATCGAGGACAGCGTTTAAAGCGCATCTGGGACTGAAGTTATAATCGTTTTGTAAAGTACTTATATACAAATATATGTGCTTCAAGGCGCGCCCACTAGTCGCTGGAGTTCTCTGTTTGCTGTTTACACAACTTGGCTTATTGGATAGGTGTTAGTAGTCTGTATACATCATCAGTAGTTATAGTACTTTAGTGCGTGAATTGAATGTTGTTGCTGATTTTAAGAATCTCAGAGAAAGGAACTAAATAGTAGGTTGTAATATATATGTTGCAAGTTTTACATATCGTATCGTATGGTTTTATGTTATGTTATGTATTGTAAATGTATATTGTTTATAGGGCCTAAAACACTTTTAAAATCTACAGATTTAGCTTAGAGACATCTTTCTTCCACATCTTCATTGATTGCGATTTACTTCTTCTTCGGGTTCTTGGCGTTTTTGCCATCGGCATTGGGCTCGATTTTGGCGCGCTTCTTTGGATGCTCAATCTCATCGTCCTCGCCATCGTCCTCATCGTCTTCTTCCTCCATATCCACAACCTCAACATCGTCCTTGATGTTCTGGCCGTGTATATAGACGGGTCCACTGCCCTTAATTAGCTTAAACGTCACCTTCGATTCGTAGAACTCAACGTCGGGATTGACGGCGCGTGTCTCGCCAGCCTTCAACACGGCAATGGGAATCTGTACAGAATCCTTCATTGTGGTCACCTGTTGAGACAGAGGGAAAGACGGAAAAAATTAGTAATTTACAGATAAGAGAGTGCTGAGATAGTAGGGGAATTCCAGTTAACTTGAGTTAATTCTAGCCAAGTTTTGAGATATGCGGTTAATAGATAGGCTTCTGCTGCATTAGACAAGTCATTTAATATACTCTTTCAAAACATAGAGCAGAGCATATTAGTTTGCAGTAACATATGTCTATTGGTAAATTGTAGCTGTAGTGAAAAGGGGTAAGGGGTAAGTAGAGCTTATGTAAAAATGTCAAATACTCTACGTTAACTACTTTATAATCACAACAATGCGAGATGCGAGATTTGGGAAATGTCACTTAACAACTGTAACATCCCCTAAAGCTCTACGCCTACAATCCTTAAGATTGAATGGGTGCATGACAATCAAAAATAAACTAGAGCTTAGAAGTGGAAGCATTAAGCTACCGGTCACGTCTCTTACGTGCCTAATTAAAATATTTATTTAAGTTTTGATAATGGAGTAATTCATGTATATCACAAGGCTGCATAGTCTGCCTGCCAGGGTATTTGAACTTCGCTACCAGGATCGATAAGACTTCTGACCTGTCAATCAAAGTCACGTTCCACCTCCCCTCCCACTGACCATAAGCGTGAGAAATGTCAACGCCTGCTGTCATATACATTATGTATAGCCAGCGTTAACTGATTTCAATCGCTTGCAGCAATATTGAAAAAATGAGATAACCAGAACTTAAAAACAAAACAGAGAGATACAAATCGTAGGCATAGCCCAATACCCCTATATACGGGAGCAAAGATACCTTGTCGAGCATTCAACGCTCTGCATTGGCAGAGACAACATCGCAAAGCAATTCCTCCACAATCTTCCACTTGAGAACCCACAAATCGGAAAGCACGTGCTTTCTTCTTAACAACTTGTCAAGCAGTTTCTAATAAAAAAATCCACTCAGTGTGAAGTACCCTACGAGAGAAACGCGTAAAGTGCAAAATATAACGGTGCAAATTACAGATATGTGTGACTATGACGGTACGTTCCAATACTTGATAAATGAGCTATAATTGTTAGAGTGCAAAATAGAAATTCAATTCAATTTCTAAAAAACGGGAGAGAATACTAATTGATAATGCAAATATTACGAGAATGAAATACAAATATAATTATAGATGTACGTAAATGATAGTGTGGACGAAATCTCCATAATATCTTTATAAGAAGCTCTCTAAATATAACTAAGATGTGTGAAATCACTAGAGAAAGCCTTCAACAATGGTTAAGATATCACTTCATCTAAAAACAATTTACAAAATAAAAAAAAGACAATTAATATCTGCTTATGCCAAAGGTGGATCCATATATTATCCATAAGATTCTGATATTGATTTTTAATCTATTTTTCGATTCCATTATCGATTTTCAAGAAAACTTGAGTGAAGAAAGGACTTCAGATATAAAAGTAGAATCATAAAAGACAACAAAAATGGTTCAAGACCATACACAAAATTTTGGGTGGATTTATGAAAAATATTTTTGTGTATGCTTGAAGATTACTTGAATTACTTTGAATTAATAAATACATTCCTAATCAATTTTAACTCTTAAGCTCTACAGCAATAGTCAGGGAAATATGCATATTATCAAGCTACAGTGCTATATATCAGGCGAAGTCCCATTTAAATGAATGTTCTCTACCCGAAAGAAATATTTCAATTATAGTCGTATTAATTGTAATTGAAAGAGCACATAAGCATTTCACAGTAGACACATTAATGTCATTCAACATTAATCCCTTGTTCCGATTGTAACGTTAAAGAAAATATATTACTAGTTTCCTCAAGTATTGATAGCGCCCACAATATTATCTAAATCGATTAAAACCTTAAAAACATAAATAATCTGTCAATGGAAATTTACCAATATTTCATGGGAATTTATACTGATATACGGCAAATCTCAATCTAGCACAGAGGATTTTTAATTTGTGTCAGACAAGTAGACGGTAGAGCTAACATGTTGTGGCCCACTTCACTTCGATTAGAGTGAAATTCAATAAATATTATTAAAGCATTGTCAACTAGATAAGAAGGCGAGCGAGCGTGGCCAAATCATTTGCGGCTTTTAATCAAAATTCAAGTACTACTCCCTCAACGCCCTCTCCTCTCTCTCTCTTGTCACGTGTCCTATTATCCAGATGAGCTCTATCACGAGCACCTGCCCAACGTATGCGGAGCTATGCGCGAAAAGTCGAAAACCTGCTGCAGCATAAATACGGTCAAGCGCAAGCTACCTATTTTGACTTGGCTGCCCGAATATACCCTGAAATTCCTCATTGTCGATTTCGTAGCGGGTATGACCGTCGGCCTAACGGCTGTGACTCAGGCTATTGCCTATGGCGCCGTCGCCGGACTGCCCCCGGTCTATGGTCTATACTCGTCATTTATGGGCTGCTTTCTCTACATCATCTTCGGCACCTGCAAGGACGTTACAGTGGGTGAGTAAGACCATATAAGTGAACTAGGGTTAAACAAGTCGATATAAGAATCCAACTATGTCCGAATCAATGTGGGTGGGATTTAATAAGGTGAAGAGGATTTAACAAGCCTTTTACGAAAGCCTTTATATACAGAAGGTTAGAAATAATTGGAAAATCGATATTTATCGATGATGGCTTCATTTGGAGATTTCGGTTTAAAACTGTATTACCTTAATAATTAGTTATTTCAACAAATGAACAGGTCCCACAGCCATAATATCTATGATGGTCAATCCACATGTTGCCGGCAAGCCAGACTATGCAGTCCTAATATGCTTTCTAACGGGCTGCATTGTTTTGGTGCTGGGCTTTCTGAATCTCGGCGTGCTGGTGCGTTTCATTTCGGCGCCAGTGATAGCGGGCTTTACGTTGTCAGCCGCCTTGACTGTGGGCAGCGGTCAGATCAACAATCTCTTTGGCATACAAAGCCAATCAAATGAGTTTCTCAAGTCGTGGATTAACTTCTTTGGTCACATAGAAGAGACGCGACTGAATGATGCGCTGCTCGGCTGCTGCACACTCATTCTGCTGCTGTTCATGAGGGTAAGTTTGGGATTGCTTATGGATCATGGTCAATGATTATGCCAATAAATCGTATTTATGTCAACAGAAACTCAAGGATCTTAAGTCCTGCAGCTGTCAATCGGTGCTTAAATATCTATCGCTCTGTCGCAACGTGTTGGCCGTCATCATTGGCATTCTAATCTGCTATCTGATGAGTCGTGAGCGCGAGGACATGCCATTTCGGATCAGCCAGCAAATCACGCCGGGTTTACCACCTTTTCGTGCACCGCCATTCGAAACTGTAGACGAGGAGGGTCAGACTGTTGGCTTTGGTGAGATGATATCGAACTTGGGCAGCGCCGTGGGCACAATACCCTTACTCTGCATATTGGAGGTTGTTTCAATTGCCAAAGCATTCTGTGCGTAAGCCCAACAATATGTTATAATATATATTATTATTATATATTTTATATTTGCAGCTAAGGGCAAGATTGTGGATGCTTCGCAGGAAATGATTGCCTTGGGTTTTTGCAACCTCCTCAGCAGCTTCTTCTCATCGATACCCATAACGGGATCCTTTGCTCGTTCGGCAATCAACAATGCGAGCGGGGTCAGAACCCCACTGGGAGGTGCCTTTACGGGTATTCTGATACTCTTGTCTCTCGCCTTTTTGACCCAGGTCTTTGCCTACTTGCCCAAAGCCACGTTGGCAGCCATCATCATTTCAGCCATGTTGTTTATGGTGGAGTACGACACAATAGCTGAGATCTGGCGTGCAAAGAGTGAGTAGACAGAGATTGGGAGAGTATATATGCATATAGTTTACTCAGAGAAATACAGATTCAAAAAAACCTATGGACCCAGAATTCGCATTGCATAGCGTAGACGATACCTAACCAAGTCTAGAAATGTTTAGCAATATTTTAGACCATGTTTCTAACTATATCCTTAATTTCCATCCTTGTCTACTTATAGAACGCGACATGGTGCCTTTTGTGTTCACCGTGATTTGCTGTTTGTTCTGGTCCCTGGAGTACGGCATGCTGGTGGGCGTCCTTATCAATGCGCTCTTCATACTGGGCAAGAGTATGACGCCACAGTTTCAGCTTGAATCACAAAAAGTAAGATTAAATATGGCATAGCCACGTGATTTGCAATTTCACTTTCAATTCGTTACCAATTCCCCAATACCAAATAGCACAACGGCCTCGAACTGTGCGTGGCTGAGCTAAAGGGTAACGTGGACTACACGGCAGCGGAGTCATTGAACATAAAAACCGTGGCATTCGTGACGGAGCAGAAGACAATGATGGAGAAAACTGTCTCATTGGTGATCATCAAAGGTTCAGAAATTGGCTCAATCGATTCAACTGTTGCGCTGGCAAGTAGACTTGTAGACTTATAGCCATTATATCATATCATTAATATATAATTTGACTTTTGCTATTTAGAATCTGGTATCTTTACGGGACGATCTACAGCAGCTGCAGTGCGAGCTTATCTGCTGGAATTGGAATATGGCAGCGGCGGGCGTCGTTTGCCGACTGCAGAGGAAGGCTCGAAACATGTTCAGATACACCAAAAACTTTTCCGAGCTATTAGAAATGGTGGCCAATGGAAACAGCAAGAGTGAGAGCGACAACAAGAGCCACAGCAACAGCACCGGCAACAACTGTCCCACTGACAGCAGTCAAGTTGATCAAATTTCATGACGCTTAAGTCAATAATGAAATGTGTTTTGTATTGTACAGTTACATTTTGCGAATGGCAAGTAGTTGCACCGAAAATACCCTGTACGACGTGCTAGATACGAGCTATATGTGCTACAAGTACTTCATATCAGATAAGCTCAAAGTTTTCTTGGAAATGTCTTAAGACATTATTTATAAATAGTTTAAGGATATAAATATATTTGCCACAAAAAATCTATACTCTTGATCAATTATGCTTAAATATTCGTATTATTAATTTTATATGATAGTAATTTAAGTATTTCTTGATGTGAACATAGCTAACTCTATTCAGCTACATTTGATTAGAGGGTATCCGAAGCTTGATTGTAGGCAAAAGCAGACTTTTGGGCATTTATGACGTCACAGATATGCAAACAACGATATCAGACAAAGGGCGCGTATTGCAGATACAGACAAAATTACCCTTTGCCCACGGCAAAATGTTGCGCGTGCTTAAAGAATTCAAACCGGTCTGGTCCATGCATCAAACTCAATAAGAGATTCGCAGCACGCACACACACACACACAAACACACTCATGTTCAGACGGACACACATATACTTGCTCTCACACTCACTCAGACATATTTGATTTGCACTGCCGCACTTACCTCAACCACGTTGAATTCATTGTCCTTAGCCTCGGCGCCCAGCAGAATCTGCTTGATGACCAGCTTCTGGCCTCGCGCATAGTCCTCGTCGGCGACAACGTCCCAGGTGACGCTGTTGTTTTCCGCGCTAAGGGTAACACCTAATAAAATTAAACATATTATTGTGGATTTAGAAAAAATCAAATTACAACTACTTAAACGTTTAACCACACACAGACAATTTATTCCCGTGTACGAATGCTATATCCACACACACACATGCGCCAATGAACACACACACACACTCACGAAGATCCGCAACCTTGAATAAAAATGCCGGCAGCCGGCAACCCAGGCCAGCACGGTGCAAATACTCCAATTGCAGTCGCTCACATAATACGCAAGCCGCTCGCCGCTAATTTATATTTACCATAGAATGATTCCTCTGCCATTGCAATTATTTGATATAGTTTAAAACCCAAAATTCAAGCGCCGAGCACGTGTTGAGCAAAAACTTTTGCAAAATGGTAGCTACTAATTAGGGATGAAACTCACGATAGAGATGTGCTAGCCATTCTTGGCGTTACCAGATCTATTGGCATTAACAGCAAGATACAGTCGTAATTATTTGTTCGCTACTTTTTTATTCAATGAAATGGATATCTTATACCTTATATTAAATGCTTGAATTGAACAAATTATTTTGAATATAATTTTCAGTAAATAGTTCGCATAAACAAGGACTATCGGCGGCTGATTATATCGATATCATCGATGAATGCATGGCATCATTCCAGCCGCGTTTGACTCTTTAGCTATCGCCATTGCACGGGGCACGTGTGAAAAGTAGAGTTTTCGTAAACTTTTTAATTGAACTGTACAAGAACGTGTCTACGAGCTTACAAATGGAGTCCGAGTCTTTTTACGGTAATGAAACTGAAATAATTGCTAAGGTCTACCAACGGCTGAATGCTGAATGCAATAGTTGGCTTACACAGCACTACCGGCAGACTATATATATATATATAAGCATATGTATATGTGTGTATATTTAACGGCTATTATTCTTTTAGGTGTTACCCTCAGTGAAAAGGAGCCAATTGCACAATTCGATGTGCCGGAAATTCCAGAGGAGTATATCGTACACTCACACAAGCTGATCATCAAACAGATATCCCTGGGACCTGAGGCGAAGTCCGGCGAATTCAACGTCGTTCAGGTATGGAAAAACACTGACCAACACTTTGATAGAGCTCTGTCTGGTCAAAAGGGGGCAGAGCGGCTGTGAGAGGTAGTGCATGAATATCGTATAACACAAAACTACTCGCCCATTTGCAGGCGGAAACGAACGTGAACGACGACGGCGAGAAGAAGACAGTCAAAATTCCCATTGCTGTTCTGAAGGTTGGAGAAACTCGCAGCTTGCGACCAAATGTTGAATTCCCCAATGGATCCGTCACATTTAAGCTTGTCCAGGGCACGGGGCCGGTCTATGTGTGCGGCAAGGTAAACGCGTAACTTTTATTGTAATTTTTCAAAAAGTAAATTATATCACTTCTGAAGGCGGAAATGAACTTGGGTGAATATGACGATGGTCAAATGTACGAGGAGTATTCGGATGATGAAGATGACAGCGAGCTGGAGGCTGAGGACGATTGCTCTCCACAAACAAATGGAAAGAGCAATAAAAAGAAGTAATACACAATAACAAGAAATTAAGCTAATATACAAACTATATAAAAGAAAAAACAATCATAATTAATAACAGAATGCTGCAACACTCTGAAAGAAACATATTTTTGGTAAAGTATGAATAAACAAAAACAATCCAAAACACATCGAAATGAATTCATGTTTCATTAATTGTATGTATTATAGAGTCTATATACATTATAATATGCATTTTTTTCATAGCTAAATTCAAAGTTGTGATGATTTTTTATCGAGAAACCTTAGGACATGAAATATTTGCATATGGCGTTTTGTATTGGTCTATGTTATTGGGAATTTTATTCATATTCTTTAAATGTTATACTTAATTTATATAAATAATTGTGGCAGTTTTGAGAAGAATGCTCACGGAAGATAAAACAATTGTCCGCCACCATATATTTTATGTTAATTACAAGCGCGCGCTACTGAGATTTTCTGCCGCGGTACGCTGCAAATGCACAGAGAATCGTATAATTATATATAGTTTGCATATAGAATATATAGATCGGCTCACCGTATATGTATGATGCGACGCCTTTCGTCGCTGGGATGAATGAGATCTAATTTGTGGCTCCATTCGATTTGTTTCATTTCGTGACGCAGCTTCTTACGGTCAAAATATGAAATGGCGCAGCTGACGGGTATCCAGAAGACAGCCGTAACCATGACAACAGCCACTGCAAGGATGTAAATATACATATATATATGGCAATTTATTAGGCTATCGTAACATTTACTTACTGACTATGTTGTCTTTGAGGAAACGCAACGTTTTGGCTACATTTATCTCCTCAATAATGTCCCAAAACCGTTCAACTACATCTTGAATGGTTTTCTCGCAAACACCCTGAAAAAAGATTTTTAAGTAAGTTCATTGAAGAGCGGAAGACATAAGGAAAGTGAGGGCTATCTGTATGGCTATCAGCTCTAGTTGCAATCATTAATATGTGTACCTTATTGCAAAAGCCAGTTATGCAGGGCGTGCCATCGGGCAGTACGTCGGGTGGCTCAACTGGGAAGCATGTCTCGTTGATGCTCATGCGACAGCAGCGCTTGCATGCATCGACGATGATGTCGCACATGCAGCTCTGCAGGCCTTGCGTTTCGCAGTAGGGCACACACTTGCCATTGCGGCACTGGCCGCGCTCTTGGCAAATGGTGCCATCGGCCATGGCTGGAGATTTGGGGCATTCGGCATGGGAGCCGGTGCAGCGTGCCTCCTGCTCACAGGTGGCGTATTGAGCTTCGCGACATTTCATGCCCGCTGGCATAAATTGGCAATTTTGACAGCAGGGCGAGTTCTTGTCGCTGCACATGGCGCCCTGATTGCGACGCAGCTTGCAGTTCTTGTCGCAGCACGAGTCGTTATCCTCGGTGCCCAGCAATCCTGCGTCGCACTGCTCATCGCCTTCGACGCGTAAATTGCCACAGAAGGATTCCTCCGGCTCCGAGAAACAGCGTCCAGACTTCGCCTGCAGAACCTTGCGAATGGAGCGCAGCGAGCAGGGTGAAAATTTCTGTAAGCATAAGCCATTATAATATATATATATATATATATATATATATATACATATGTTTCATATATAAATTCTGTTCACTTACCTTGTTATTCACATCGTAGCCGCTCACAGAGTAGGTGTACATTAAAAAACTGCCACCCTGGGAGGCACTGGGCGAGCACTCGGGTATATCGGGATCATGCTCCGATCCCCAATTGTGTCCAAATTCATGAGCAGTTACCAGATCAGCCTCGCGGGTTATCACGCGCTGGCCGTAGTGATTGCGAGAGCTACTGAGACCCGAGTTCAGATAGAGTGTATAACCATTCTTGAAGTATTCTTGGAATAGTTGTTCAGAAAATAACATTAATTAGCATATATTCTAGAAAATCGGATAAGCTAAAGTAAATTATGCCAAATTATATCAAACGCAGAATACTCTAGTCGGGCTCACCCGACTATCAGCTACCCTGGACCCTGCGCAGAGCACATTTTTTATATACGATACATATCCAGAATCAAATACTTCTAATATATGCAGAGTGCAATCAAACTTGGCCTCTATCTGCATTATTTCCCTGAGCTATCGAAAAATAATATTTATAATGCGCTATGAATGCTATGTGTACATATGTAGATCATAGCGAATTTTACTGATAGGGATAGATGGAACTGCAATATATCTAAACCAAATGCTAAAAACCGAGTCTGGCCAAAGTAGATTTAAGACAACTGTGGACAGCATTAATATGAAGTCAGCTCTATATAACTATCGATATCGATATCCAAAATATGCTCTGCAAGGATTCCTGAATTCAAAAGAAAGAGAATAAAAACACAACAAGAAAAGAACGAAATAAAGGGGACTAAGCGAAATGATAATGATAAAAAACATTATATTGCGTATATATATGTATCGGATAGGGTTTGCAACCTGGTGTGCAGATACCACCCACAGAATTGCGGCGTGGTGAACCGACGTATGCCAAGCCTAAAATGCCGCCTTCGAATTTGAGATCGGTAAAGAGATGAGCTAAACAAAAGTCTTTATGGCTGTATTCCCGTGAGAAGACCTACATAAAGCGCCATCGAAATGTTAGGTAAGCAAGAGATGAGAGGTGAGAGAGTGTTAGCAGTAGAACAATATATACAAGTTTTAGCTATACAAACGAATTACAGATTAATCGAGGGGACGGATTGCAGTTCAAACTTACTTCTAGCAAGTTGCGTACATCCCATTTCTCACGTATCATATTGTAGTGAGCTTCGCCGCCACGCAAGCGCGTTGGCTCCGAGTGCACGACGATCTTCTTGATCACAAACCCCATTCCCTTGAAACCCTCCTGGTCGGAGCGATCCTGCCATACAGTATCATTGTAAATTTTGTGCACCCGATCGATAAGGCTTATCTGAAAGCAACAAGCAAGGCAATTAATTGATAGTCGAAAGCAGGGGATGGGCAAATGCCACTCACTAGGTAATTGATAGTTGTCTTCGTATTGCCTCCGCCCATCTCTTGAAAGAAACGATAGTCCGCCACCAGCAACAATGGACACCTCGTCTTGGTGGGCGTGTACTCGTATTGATCGGATTGGCGTTTTTCGCGCGCGTGCACCTCATTGTCCTTGGCCTCTAGCTCGATGCCCTCTTTGATATAGCCACAGGTTTTGGGAACCTGGTCACCCGGTTCAGCATGATTGAGTTTAACATCGGAAGATTTGTAGGCGACCATCGTATGCTTTTTGGCTGTGGGCAAGTGGCGCCAGGAAGGCTCTATGTGGTACGTTTCTTGGGGCAGTTCTATGGACATGGTCAGGGTACCATCCTCAATGTGCGCGCGCACCGATGACTCCAACTCGCCAAACACGCGACCCGTATAAAAGCTGTCATGATCTGGAATCGACATCACATTATTTAAACAATTCTCAGATATTCGAAAGCTGCATAATTGCTTGCTTACCCAGGTGTACAACAGTCTCGTTGCCATCGGCATCCACGGCATAGGCACGAAAGTTGCTGTGCAGCACTTCGCGATGTGGATGTAAAATCACGCGAAAGTTTTTCCCAAGTGTTTTAAACTCTAGCTCTTTGATAGTATTATATGGATTGCTGCTCTTTTTAGCCCCCCTCTTGATAATCCGATGAACAATGTCATCTTTGTGGAAAACTTCGTAGTGGCGCAGAGTCCGTTTCAGGGCAACTGTGGTCGGAACAATTCGTTATTTGAATGAAAAAGAATACAGTTATCTTCAATGCGATACTTACCACTGTTTTCGACCAAAAGGCATGCGAATATTACACAAAATATGATTGAAGCACAACAATTAATGCATTTTGTAAACATTTTTCGTCTCAATTGATCGAGCAGTGTTGCCAAACACTCATAGTTTTAATGTGTCAGGGTTGCACATCTGCCGATGACTCCAGTCTGTATCTGTTCGATAACTATTTATAATGACCAATGGCGCGATAGCTGATTGGCGCTTACCTTCAATTTTTTGAATTTGACAACTTGGAATGTTTCGATTTGACTGATTTGGAGCCGCCGGCCGCACGCGGATCGACTGAAACGGGTATGGGCGCCAATTTATAGTCCACACCATAAAATTGACCATTAAGAGATTTTCGTCTTGGTTTGGGCTGACTAATTAATGTATATAAATTGGGAGTCTCTTCAAGTAAGGAAATGAAAATAAATACTTGTTAATATTTGCACTAAACAATGTCACATTGACAAAGTGCTCGGGAACGTTGTCCAGAAATTGTCTGTAACGGCACCGCATATACTTATTTTTGCGTACAGAAAGAACCGGCTTCAAATGATCCAAGTGGCATTTAAACATGGGCAACACAACCCAGTCCTTGTCGGGAACATTGAGAAAATCGCGGGGGCTAAGAGTTTTCTCAACATCTTTTTCTTTGTCCTTCGGCTTAAATTCCTCTGCAATTTTCTCTATATCAAATCGGGCTGGGAAATTTGTAAACGGTTCGCAGATTGGATTCATAGTCATTTTGACCAAAATTTATACAAAAATAATTTTCGTCGCTAAATGGGTTTCGTTGCCTACTTAGTGTGAATATAGTTGAACAATGTATGTGTATATTCGGATTCTACTAAATGTTATATTTGGCTTATTTAATCAAATTTTTGTAATGTGAATTTATGTCAAATTTACAGGTTAAAACATAGATTTACAATAATAATTACTGGGGTTGGACACTTAATTTAAATTGTTGCTAAAAACCTTGATAATATTTCCACATGCTATTTAACTGAATTTCTGCAACTCAGCCATATTCACATCAAATATGGCCGCCACATTTTCCATATTCCGCAACTTCGCCTCAAGTATGGCCGCCGGTATCGCTCAGCTCCAACTAGAGCCATATTCTTCTCAAATATGGCTGACACTTTTATTTTTGCAACTCTGCCATATTCGCCTCAAATATGGCTGTATTTATTTTGTGCTTGAGTGCGATCAAGACTTCCCTGTTGGTAATGGCACGCATCTCATTGGCCACGTATTCGCCGTACGTGGCGAATTCGTCCCGTTGCAGTGAACTAGCCCCAGCCAACTGCGGCTGAGGTATTGGGGAACTGGCTGGCTTTGGTGGTGACAGCGAAGTGGCATTCACTATGGTATTGACACGTGGCAGGCGCAGTGTGCCACCAGTTAGCCCGGAGCTGGAGGTTGCGGTCAACACATTGCCACCATTGCCATTCCCGTTACCGTTGACGTTCGGCGAAGCCGTCTGCAGCGTGGATGCGGATAGAATTGTGGTGCTGTGCGTGCCATTCGGATCGAAGTAGAGTCGCTTGGGCGGCGGCGGATGCAGCTGATGCTGCGTCTGCGGCTCCTCGAAATACCCATTCTCCTGGTTGGACGTGTCGCGCCGCTGTATTTTTATGATACGTGTTGGCATCACATGCACCGAGGAGCTAGGACCTCCGCCACCAGCGTTGGGCGTCGAGGATGTCGACTGGTAGTGGAGCTCGCCACTTTCGTTGGCCTGAAAGCTGACCGATTCCACTGCATTTGCAGAGTGATGCAACTCCATTAAGGATTGCTGTTGATGGTGGTGTGGATGTGGATGTGGATGCGGATGTGTATGGGGTAGGGAATGGGTGTGGGCATGGGTGTGCTGTTGCTGCTGGTGTGTATGTGTCTCGACCGCCTCGCTTTCATCTTCGTTAATGTGCACGTACGTGCCACTCAGCTCTTTGTTTAGCTTGGGTTTGGTATCCACATCCTCCTCCACACCGGGCTCCTCGTCCTCAGTATCCTCTATATCTTTGGTCGTCTCCTCGATCAGCTTCTCCAGCTCCTGTGCTCGGCTGCTCGCGTGCGATTTGCGCGGTGTTACTATATACTCGTCGTTCATATTGTTGCCTTCTGTAGTGCCAGCAGCGTTCACGTCGCCCAATATATATTTTTGTACTGTTGCGTCGTCCTTGTCTTTGGAGCGGCCTTTGGTGGAGCGACACGCAAACGGAGAGCTAAGAAAGACGAGATTCTTAAAGCCAAACCACTTTGAATTGTACGGCTCCTTGCGTTTCATGCGATTAATCTCGCGATGATATTGTGTGCGGAGTGTATGGAACTTTTTCTCCAACTCTGGTATGGGTATGTTACCGCCGAGAACTTCGCTAACTTCGTTTAGTAGACGCTGTTTGACATCCTTCTTGCGATACTCGTCGCATGTCATGTCCCACAGTCCGCGTCGCTGTCGGTACTCGCTGATCAGCAGCAATGTCTTCTCTCTGGTCCACTCCATTTTTAGATACAGCTATAGCTGACTGAAGAGCCGGGCCACCGGCGGCGGGCAGTGGGCAACGGGCAGCGCGCAACGAGCAGCGGGTGAGGCGACGACTGTATAAACGATGTCACAGTCACAGAACAATGAGTTCTACGAGGCGCTCTATGTGTATATGTATCTCTCTCTGTGTGCGCCTGTGTTTGTGTGTGTGTGTGGATGCCGCTGCAGTTAGTTGTAGACGCGGCGACAGTGGCTGCAGCTCCCTTTAATCGAAAACAAATTTGAAATTAGCACACGCCTCGATGTGTCGCTTGTTAAGTACATAAAAATAGTTTTTAATAGCCACTAAAGCGTTTTCCTTTACCTGCAGCAACGGGCGCTCGCTAGCAGCAGCAACAGCAGCAAATTTTGTATTACTCCAAAGACCAATTGCAACAGCAGCTGCTACATTATTATATATCGCTGTTTGTATATTTGATTGATGAATAGCTAGCTCATTGGCAATAGTAAAAGATCTGCAGAGTGATAAAAGCAAATAGAAACTGTGATTGTTTTTATTTATTTTTCAGGTAAAAAATTTGCGTTGTTTTTATTCGCCCCTCACACTTATGCCTGGAAAACGGGAACTGCCAACTTGCAATGTTTGTGTATCTAATTGAGTATTCGCAAGCATATCGATAATGTATATCGGCTGGAAATTTAACTAATTTTCTTTTTTACTATTATTATTCTGTAAAAATTCACTTAGATTTTGTTTGTAAATCTGAAAAATCTGACTATCGAATATTTTTAGGATTATATTATTATGCTCACTGATGAAAATGGAAGGAAATCATATTATTTATTTTTAATTTTCGATATTAAAATAGTTTTACAGATGTATCAAAGAAATGCAAAGTTTGTGTCCTCCATGTATTTCACTATCGATAGTCAATAAAAATCGTTTATCGAAGTAAAAGAAGAGACATTGAAGAAGAGACCCCATATTTTGGTTTATATCTATTTGAGCAATGGCTAATGATGATGAAAACAATTTGGGCAAGCTGGCAGAGGAATCTCTGAAACGTAAGGAGCGATTAAAAAAGCTGCGTGAACAAGCGCTATCCAAGACTACGGACACTAAAGGCGACGGTGAAAAACTGCCAAAGTAAGATTGGTACGACTCTGTTTGTTTACATGTTAGTAAAATGTTTTGGTGTTGCAGGCCAGTGTTTCGCAGCTATAAGCCGCATAATGAAACCACAGAGGGAGAAGTACTGCCACAAGAGCCCACCGGTGATATTGAAACTGCCATCCAGTCACAGCTTAATATGCTGCAACAGCCAATGGTTATCGATGAAATTGACATCACGAACCTGGCTCCACGCAAGCCGGACTGGGATCTAAAGCGGGACGTGAGCAAAAAGCTGGAACGACTAGAACGGCGAACACAGAAAGCCATTGCCGAACTTATACGCGAGAGACTGAAAATGAACCAGTTTGAGGACATCAGCCAGGCCGTAAATGTAGCCACGGCGCAAGTGCAAGCGGAAAAAAATGCGGATGAAGATTATTGAGCCCACAATCGATCGACATAAATATTGTTTAATTAAAGCACGGTTTAAAATAATTAACTAACAATCATCATATTTATACAATACTTAATTAACTAAATATTAGTTGGCCTATTTCCGATTAGCTCTGCGACTGGAGTTTTCTTTACCACCGGCTAAGCGTGCCTTGAGCGTGAGTATTTCTGCAAGAGATATGATATATGCTTAAAACAGTATATATTTGTATTTAGATCAACTTACGGGTCGTGTACTTTTCCTCAAGGCCCTTCGCAAAATGTCGCATGGATTCCAGCTGCTGTGGAATTTCATCGCGCAGCTGCTGTATGGTTAAGCGCGCCTGCTGCAACTCGTCTTCCTGCATGCTCAACAGCTTTTCCTTCTCTTTTATTGCCTTCTCCTGCTGAAGCGCCACCTCGGTGCGCCATGTGATTGTCTTCTTCTGGGTGAGCAGCTCTTGCGATTGCTTGAGGATGATTTGATTCGCTTTGGCTATTTCATCAGAAGCCATTTCCAGCGCTTGACGTTTTGTATGCAGAATCTTCTTCTCCGCCTCCAGCTCTGCAGCAATGTTGGCCTGCATATGAAACATAATGAGTATAGAAATAAATTAGAATATATGTTACTCACTTTCTCTTTATTTCCCTTTTGTATATTCTCCTGTAGCTCGAGAGTGTGCTGCTTTAAGTCTTCTATTTTGTACTCCAACTTGCGCTCTTGCTTCTTAGCTGTTGTTAATTCGGTTTGGAGTTTTTCCTGCTGCTCCTTTAATGTGCTAATCCGCGATTTGCAGCAGGAGAGCTCTTCGTTTAAGCTCTGAGTGCGCTTCTCGGCTTGCTCCTGCATGGTCTTTAGTTCTGCCTTCTCTAACGTGATTCGTTCCAATTGCGCCTGCAGTCCAGCAATCGAACGTCGGTTGCGGTCCAACTCATTGCTCCGTTGCTCGTTCTGCTTTTCCAGTGTGAGTTGCATTTCTCTCAGTTCCGCGGAATGCTTTTCAGTAAGCTGGCGTGTATTCTCGGCCAGTGTTTCACGCAATTTGGCATTATCGGAATTTAATTGATCTATGTGCGCATTTTGAGCATTTAATTCCATTTGAAGCTGTTGCGCGCTCTGCTCCACCAAAAATAGCTTCTTGTGCGTTGCATCTAGCGCTGCATTAATATAAAAGAGCACCGTGTTTAGTGGGGCAGAACGGCAGGGCAAACACAAATGAACCAAATTCTTGAAGGATCGTATTTCCACGAACTGGAGAAGGTAGTCGTGACTCTGTTGATCGGCGATAGTTTCCCTGGAGGATAGGCACAGCTCAAGTTTGCCGGCCTGACAGTCTTTCAGCATACGCACGACATTTTCCATAAAGCCAGCGAATGTAACATTTAGCGACTGATCCTGTTTCAACTCTTGAAAGGATGCGCTGTCCACAGTGGTGATATACATGCGCCGTTGGTCGCATTTCTCGGCCAAACGCAATTGCTGCAAGTGCATGTACATTAATATTCTGCATATTTATAATTAAAGCTTGTTTTCTGTAAGAGTGGCTTACGATTAGCTCCTTGAAGTCGACTTTTTCGGCGTACAGTAAACAAGCTTTTTTGGCGCGCATTAAGTCCCTGTCGGCGGTGAAAGTAACCAGCATTTCCACGGTGGGCATTATATGCACCACATTCTTTTTGTTGTCCATATTATCAAAATATGTTTCTTCATTACTGGGCGCCCACATTCTTGAAAACAAAATATTAGTAAACAAACAAAACTGTACTCGATTAATTGATATCGATATTCGACATCAACTGACTTAGTTTTCATCGCATCACCATTAATCGCTTTAATCGGCCATACGATATAACAAATAAAAGTGTAAGTAGAGTGAACGCGAAAAAAACCACGAAGATAAGTAGCATCCTATATGTCTGTAAGTACCATCAATACAGTGTCAGTAACAGGTTGACCAATACAATGTGGGTTTATCTGTCAACTCTCTACAGACCGCGAAAGTCTTTGTGGGCAGCTTGCCGTCTGGTTGCAAGCCCGAGGAGCTGCGACGTTTGTTCACAAATTATGGCGTGGTGGTCGAGTGTGATATTATGAATCGTTGCGGATTCGTGCACTTAGAGACCATTGAAATGGCCGAGGCAGCTATCGCGGCTCTTAATGGCGTTGAATTCAAGGGACAGGCCATAGTCGTCGAGCCGGGCAGACACAAAGACCGACGTGGTGGTGGTGGAGGTGCAAGCGGTGCCGGGGGTGGTGGTAGCGGAGCAGGCGGCGGTGCCGGCAATCGCAGACCGATGCCAGGTAAAGAGACTCCTATACATTTAAGTACTCTGATTGATTGATTTATTTCCAGGACGCGGGGGTAATACCTTCAATCGTGGGAGCCACACGAGTGGCAATAGTTTTCGATCTGCCGGAGGTAATCGGTCATCTAGCACAAATGGCAGCCAATTCGGACCAGTGCGAAACGAGGGAAACTTTAGGCAGCAGCGCAGTACGCCTTACAGCAAGGGCTTGCCACAGCATAACCAAAACTTTGATGGCCCAATGCAGCCATTCAAAAACAAATTCAGTCAAGGCATGACTTCCAATGATTACTATGGCAATAGTTCGATGGGAGCTGGAGCTGGTGGAAGCCAGAGGAGTGGCGGATCAAGTCATAATATTGGGCAAGATCGTCGAGGCTTTGCACTGCCCGCTGTCGATCATCATCATCATCAACAGCAGCAGCCACATCATCATCAAGTCCCCTTTGCTGCAAAGCAAGGTCGCTTTGGCAACAGTCCAATGGTGCCCAGTGGAAGTGCAGATACTGGCGGCATGTATCAGCGCAATCGCAACAATTCTGTCATGAACAGGTGAGTGTCATGTTGCCTGAAGACTGCTGTAGGTAAACTAAATTCTGTCATTATTGCAGTGGCAGCCAACAAGGCGGCGGTCGCGGTGGGTTCAATGGGAGTCGGGGCGGCTTTAGCGGTCGTGGTAGTGGCTTTAGTGGCCGCCGTGGTGGTGCCAACAGTACCAGCATGTCTCAAAATTTTAACAAACACGGACCAGCTAACAACAATCACAATAGTCACAATCGTAATGCAGCAAATGCATATCATTCAGATTTTCCGCCCTTAGGTGTGCCAGGAAATCGAAATCGGTAAGCAAAGACTTGTCCCAAATATCGATAAATATGCTACGATAACGTTAATTTCTCACACAGTTTCAACGGCCCAAATATGAGCGGCAACAGAAGATTCTGAAGTTAAGTCATCCTCCTGTATGTAATTTTTAAACATGGACCTTATATAATCTAAGTGCTAACATAATAGCCGAATTTTGTTTTCCAATAACTGCGCCCGTGCAACATCTTAAGTTAAGACATAATGTGTGAAAAGAGTTTTTATTTTTAATTTAATAACAAGAACGCGTTACCCATAAGACCAAACCAACCAATCAGTATACTTGTTAATTGTAATCATTAAGTGTGCAAAACAATATTTTATTATTTTAGCAATGTGCAAATAGTGTGACATGTTCTTCCCAAATGGCCGACGACTTACGATATTATCAATACAACAAATATCAAACTATTAAAAACAGTTTTCAATAAACATATAAACACAACTTGATTATCATTCAAAACTTAAAATTTGATGAAACAGTTTGCTGTCATTTGAAATTATATGCTACCGGAAAAATACTAGATTATACGCTTTGTATTATTTTGGTCACACTGTCGCATATCATCGATAGCACTGTTTAAATTAATCGTTCGTATCATCGGGAATCGAGCAACAATGGCATTTGCTTAAAAACATTCGCATTCGCATTTGCATTTAGTTGAATGTCTGATAAGCAACACTTTTGTATTTGAAGTAAGTTGTTCGACTGATAAAAGTATGGTTTACCTAACTATTTATAGCTTTCTTACACAGCGCTTCTGCACAGCCAAAGGCACCTACGCACACCCATACGTACACAAGCAAACAGTGTTGATGATGTTAACGAACGATTCGTGTTATTGTCTGAGGGCTTTTGTCTTTTTGTTACTTTCCATATGTTGTTTGGAGGTCGGCAGTGCTGATGTGCAAACCAGCTTACCTGGCGAGCTAAAGTTTGCACATGTGGTAAGTCGACAAAAATGACTTGTGCCATATGTTTTAATTGAAATGTGACCCAATGCAGATTTACAGACATGGCGACCGAATGCCTGTTGATCCGTATCCTACAGATCCTTGGAATGATAGGAAATACTGGCCTACGGGCTGGGGGCAGTTGACTAATGTGAGTAGTTAATCGCGCTGTGATTCACATACTGAAAGCTGTTTTGTTTTTCCTGATAGCGTGGCAAGTTGCAGCATTATCAGCTAGGCAAATGGCTGAGGAGTAGGTACAGCTCATTGTTGGACACGAAGTTCGACAATGAACAGATTTTTGTGCAGTCCACTGATGTGGATCGAACACTAATGAGTGCGGAGTCCAATTTGGCTGGCCTTTACGAGCCCGTTGGCGATGATGTGTGGAATGCGCAAATCAAATGGCAGCCGATTCCGGTGCATACAATACCCGAGAAAGAGGATGCGGTATGGCTGAGACCCTATTACTATAATTACCAATGTCTTCAATATATTCAATTATGCCCATACAGATGTTAGCTGCCAAGGCGCCCTGTCCCGCTTTTGACTACTATTTGGAAACGTTTAAAAACTCCGATCAGTTCCAGTCTCTGTTGGCGCGCTACAAGAAACTCTTTTACTACTTGTCAAGTAATAGCGGCCGAGTTGTCAAATCATTTATAGATGCCCAATATCTTAACAACACGTTATTCATCGAGACACTGTACAACAAAACCTTGCCAGTGTGGGCGCAAAAGGTTTATGGCAGCCCCGAACTGACTTATGCCTCCAATTTTGCCTTCTCGATCAATACGCATACGCGACAGCTGGCGCGCCTGAAGGCCGGACCTCTGCTTAAGGATGTACTTAGTCGTTTGGAGACCAAGCATAAGAGGCAGTTGAAACCGGATCGGAATGTGTTTATTTATAGTGCACACGACACGACAGTTGCCAACTTGTTGAATACCCTCAAACTATTTCAGGTAAGAGCATATATAACGATATTAATATATGATATACAGTTTCCTGCAGGGTTAACCAATTTCTCTCATTATAATTTTCTCTGTCACACTTGTTTTTACTAATGCTCTCCGTTTCATAACAGCTGCACAGTCCGCCTTACACAGCGTGCATACTATTTGAATTGCGCGTGGATGATAAAGATGCTCCCTTCGTATCGGTATTCTATAAGAACACAACGGCGGAGCCGCTGCCTATGGATATACCCGGATGTGGTGTATCCTGTCCGTTGTCGAAAATGTTTCAGTTATACGATGATGTTTTGCCCGAGAATTGGGCGGATGAATGCAAGCGGTCGACACTGACAATGACGTACGAGGAGGCTAATCTGGGCGCAGCAACAGGCAAGTTATCCGAAGAGAGATACTCTGCATTCCCTAACCCATATAACCAACTTCATTTACTTAAGTAATACTAATAGTAATCCATAACAATAAATGACCCTAATCTGTTATGCTATCACTTGTTATATATGTTACTCCTACTTCATTAATTTTCCCTTTTCTTATTTTAATGGAACTGGAATCATATTTTTTATTGAGTTTTCAGGTATTTGGTTTTGTCGCTATGCTCATGTTACATTTCTATAATTCTCTTTTTCCTATTTTGTTATTTGGTATACAGTCTTCTGTTTAAGTTTTAATTCTCATTTTTCATTTAATTTTCCTGTATTTTCACTCGCTCGGCAAATTTCTGACATTTCTGTTATGTACCATATTTCATTTTCATTATTTATTTTAGTTCCCAGTATTTGCTTATTTTCCCAGTATTGTTACAACAGCTTTTGTACTATCTCAGTAACAGGTACTGTATTTCCCGCTATTTTTCGAAAAATGCTGAAGTATTTACAATCTATTTTAGTTTCCGGTGATTGGTTTAAATGAAAGATTTAAGATATAATAATAACTATATTTATACATTTATACAGGCATTCTCATAGGAATTATTGCCATCCTGCTCCTCGTTAGCTACGGACTGATGATATACTATCGCCGCAGAGACTACAAGGTGCACAATTCCTACGCCCAAATGGCGTAGATGAGACCTACGAAAAAGTCATTGATAAAGTACAGTAAGGCTCTGAGATAAGCATGAAAACAAGTTGAGCACTTTTGATTTAAACTCACTAATGAATATACAAAGCTCTCGTATATTTTAACCGTAGGTAAACGATATTTACGGAAATTGTAAATGCAATTTGTTGAATCATTTAGTATATAAGCTCATATGATCTTGTTTCTTTTGTTAAACGATGAAAAAAAAAGACTGTGAATAGTTACCCTGAAGTTTCTTACACATTTACATGTGAACTTATTATATATGCATATATATATATATCAAATATTATATATATATATGTATGTGAACGTATTTGCATTTACGAGTATAGGCATTTTTTGAAATCTTGTTGTACCAAACATATTTTGCGGACTGTAATAAAACGGGCTCAAAAATAAAGCAAAATGTTAAATTAAAAATTAATTAAATTAAATTAAAATTAATTAAAAATCATAGGGCAGAGATGATAAAGCAAACTAGAATAATAAACGTAAAGCAAAACTGAAAATGGGAATGTGCGCTTGGCAAATCCTGTTACTAAATTGACATGTCGTTGCTTGTGTCCGTGCCTCGTCTCTAACTTGTGCTTTGATAGTCTACACCCAAATAATCATGCAAAAATACGATTTAATACGAGCATATTGCTTTATGCATACACATATACACACACATGCGCGCCTAAGAGAGCAACTTCAACAGCTGGCATCTCGCTCTTTCGCACTCATCGCATGGCTGGCAGATCCCTTGCTCGCGGAGAGCAAAAGAGAGTAAGGAAATTGAGTAAAAACCAAAATCAGATGGCAGTTCTAAATATCCCAGTAATGTAAGTGTATGTGCTGCATGGACAGTGTAGCAGTATAAAACTTCCCAGATTTGCATATAAATAGTGAATATTATATTTGTAACTTTATAGATAACTATAGTGAGCACACTCAGTTATTTATTAGCTATAATTTGTTTATTTCGCTTATGCAACGATTTTTTGGACTTAATTAACGTAAAGATACGGATATGTTTAGAGAATGAACTATAGTCTATATACAAGATACATAAGCTGACGACGAATAGAATAGACGATTGTGTAGAACCTGTGTTGGCCACGACCTGCAGCTGACTGGGAGCCTGGCTTGGAATGTACCTGGCCACGTCTATCTGTAGGCCTTGTCGTCCGAGTAGATTATGTAGGGCTGATGCTGATGCTGATGATGCGTCAAGCTCTCGGCCCCGTCGGCGCTGGCAGCACCGCCGCCAGCGCCCGCACCGCTGAAGTACGACATGCGCGACATGGTGGAGTAGGCGGCCGCAGCTGCTGCCTGCTGCACTGCCAGCTGCTGCTGCGCCTGCTGCTGCTGCTGGCGCTGGCTGAGATTCTGCGTCGACTGATGGATGGAGGCCGCCTTGTGGGGCAGCGTGGCATAGTTGGCCTGGTAAGGGGGCACGGCATAGAGCGCTGCACCCGCTCCGTTCTTGTAGCTGTAGGCGGCATTGTGGGCGCCCAGCTGCTGCTGCTGCATGGCCGGCAAGCCCATCATGGCGGCGCTCTGCTGGTACTCGGCGTTGCTCATGCGCAGCCTGATGATGCAGATGATGATGATGAGGATGGCAATGAAGGCGACGACGCCGCCGACAATGCCAATGATCAGTGTGTCATCGTTGCTGATGATCGGCGCTTGGGCCTTCATCAGCGGCGCCTTGGTCTTGATCTTCATGATGGTGGGCTGCGTGGGCTCCATGCTCCAGATGATGAGCGGCTCCTCCGTGTGGGCGCTGCTGCTGGTGCGCGTCACCAGCTGGCTGGAGGCGGAGCTCTTGTGCAGCTGCGGCATCGAGGGGCGCGCCGACGTGGAAGTCATGCGCCGCGGATCGCAGGTGAGCTCGTCGTCGCCCACCTCGGTGAGCTTGCGGCCGGCAAGGTAGCTCGGCTGGCGGCACAGCAGCTCCGACATGCTCGAGCTGGGCAGCCAGCGGCGCAGAGCACGTGCGTCGCAGTTGCAGTTGATGGGATTGCTGTCCAGACCCTGCAGCTGCAGGCTGGCCCGACGGTCGTCCAGGGCATTCAGGAACTGCGGCACCAGTGAGGCTATCTTCGAGCCCTCCACGTTGAGGGTCAAGTGCGAGGAGCGCGGCACTGGGAACAGCAGAGCTGGAGGCAGGGCAGTCAGCGAGGTGTTCTGCAGCTTGATGGTCAAGTCGCTGCTCTTCAGCCCGGCCAGAGTGCCAGAAGAGATGGACTTCAGTCGCTCGCCTCGGATGCCAATGGAGCTGAGTCTCGGGTGCTTCAGTGGCTGTATCTGCTCGCTGCCTATGGTCGCATCCTTGACCTCGATGTCGAGCATCTCCAGGCCAGGCAACAGCTCCATGATGCCCTGCACATCCAGGTAGCCCAGCAGGGGCAGCTCGTAAGCCTCCAAGTTGGCCAAGTTGCCCAAAGGCTTGAAGGCGTTCTTCTCGATGCGAGTGCAGAGCGGCAGGTGGTTGAGCTTCAGGGTGCGCAGCATCTCCAGGTGGGCAAAGTTGGACTGGGAGATGAGGTCGAAGCTGTTGTTGGACACGTCTAGCTCCTGCAGCACCTGCAGCTGTGGCCAGGCCAGCGATATGTCGTTGAGGGACTCGAGCCTATTGCTGGACAGATCCAGAGTCTCCAGCAGAGTGACCCTCTGGAACACCTCCGCCTTGATGTTGCGCAACTTGTTGTTCGAGAGATTCAGATACTGCAGGAAGGGCGTCTCCAGCAGCTGCAGTTCCTCAATGCCTGTGCCGGCCAGGTTGAGCTCCCTAACGGTTTTCGGTTCGTGGAGCACATTGTGCACCGCCTGCATGGTGAGCGGATTGTAGGAGAGATCGATGCGCTTGATGTTCACCATGATGCTGTCGTCCCTGGGCAGCTCCCTTATGCGGTTGTGGCTCAGATCCACCGAGGAGACGAAGAAGTGGCGCAGCTGCAAGGCCTTGAGTGGAGCGTACTCAAACCGATTCCTGGCCAGATTTATGTTCTCCAGCATGTGCAGCTTGGTGTGCTCAAAGACATTGTCCGACAGCTCGGCCAGCAGGTTCTGCTCCAGATTCAGCTGCTCCAGCCGCACCAGACCCTCAAAGGTGCGCTCCCCAATGCGATCGAGGCTGTTGTGCGACAGATCGAGGATCTGCAGCTGGGTGGAGTTGTGGAAGGCCATCTCGCTGACCATGTCCAGTTGGTTGTGCGCCAGGAGCAGCACGCGCAGACGTGGCAAGCGCGCAAAGTCCAGCTCCTCGACCGTCTTCAATTGATTGTGCGACAGATCAATGTACTCCAAGTACTGCAGCGAGCCAATCAGCTCGGCCGGGAAGAAGGAGAACTTGTTGTGGGCCGCCTTGATCTCGCGCAGGCGAGGGTGTATGCGGAACGAGGAGGGGAACAGATAGCTGAGCTGATTATGCGAGATGTCCAACTCCTCGATGCCTGTGCCCGTGTTGAAGAACTCGCCCTTGAATGCCGACAATTGATTCCCGTGCAAGTCCAAGCGCTTCAGCTGCATCACATTGACAAAGGCGCCAGCGCGGATCGAGTTGATCTGGTTTTCGGACAAGTCAATCGAGCTGATGTTCCATAGGTTCACAAAGCTGCCGTCCTGCAGCTCCTGCAGCTGGTTGCCAGCCAAGTGAATGTGCTTCAGATCCTGCAGCCCACCCAGCAGATCTCCGCTGAACTGTCGAATGCTGCACCGGCTAAGATCGATGATCTGCAGTCGGGCCAGAGGCCGGAAGAGCGCCGGCATCAACGGCATCAAATGATTTCCACTCAAGTTCAACGATTGCAAGTTCTCCAAGTCCTCAAAGATGTTCAGACTCAGCTCCGTTAGGCTATTGCTGCTCAGGTCCAGGCTGCGCAGCTCGGGCAGCGTCAGCGGATTGTTGCCCAGGCCACTGAGCTTATTCTGGCCCAGCTTCAGCTGCATCAGGGTGCCCTCCAGGCCCGCAAAGGTATCCGCATTGATCATGACCAGCGAATTGCCCGACAGATCCAGTGTGTGCAGACTGCTGAACATTTGGAAGCTGCCAGGCGGCAGCTCTCGGATAACGTTCCGAGATAGCGACAAGGTGGTAATGTCGCTCGCCTGGACAGAGCCGAGAATCTCCGACGACAGCGCTGCCACGCGATTGAAGTCCATTTGCAGTGAGGTCAGCTGGGGCAGACGACCCAAAGCGCTGCCTGGCACCAACAGAATATTATTGTCCCGGATGATCAACGTTTGCAGACTCTCCAGACCCTCCAAGGCGTCGTCTTCAATCTGCAACGAAGGAAATTACATTACTCTCTCTCACTCTCTCTCTTCCTCTTACTACGCATATTTATAGATTATGTATACGCACCGTACGCAGCGAATTGAGACTGAGATCCAGATACTTGAGTGAGGTCTGATCCCGGAATGTGCCAGGCGGAATGCTCGTTATGCTATTGCGACTCAGGTCTAGGCTCTCCAGAGACTTGACTACTTGCATGTGGGTGTAATCCAGTTGCTGAAGCAGGCAGAAAAGGAAAAGTGTTATCAACTGTGCAAAACTCGGTACTCGAAATTGAAAGAGAGTCTATCGATTGCATCATCGTAACTCACCTGCAGCATGTTGGAGGATAGATTCAAGGCCTTGAGCCTCTGGATGGCAGCCAGTGCCACCGTGGGAAATTGAGCAAAGAAGTTCTCCGACAGATCGAGTTTCTGCAGTGTGTGCAGCTGCTCGAAGACGTCGCTGTTCAGATGGCTGAGGCGATTGCCAGCCAGCTTGATTTCCCTGACCTTGCGCAGTCCGTGGAAGGCCTGGCTGTCGATGCTGCGCAAGATGTTGTAGCGCAGATCGATGATCTCCAACTGAGCCTGAGCCGTGAAGGAGTCCCGGTAGAGAGTGGCTGGGGAATGCAAAGCGATTCAGGCTTGAGTCAACTGAAGCTGCTCCATATGGGGAAGGAACTCACCTATGTGATTCTGGCGCAAGGACAGATGCTTGAGAGCGCTGGGTCCGTTGAGCGAGTTGACTGGCACCGCGGTCAAGCTGTTGCGGTCCACGAAGAGCTCCTTTAGGTCCATGCAGCCCTTGAGCACACCCTCCTCGATCAGTTTGATCTTGTTGCCCGAGAGGTCGAGCAGGCGCAGATTCTTCAGGGCGTGCAGCTCAGCCGTCGAGAAAATGGGATTGAGATTGTCCCCCAGCAGGTTGTTGGCCAGGCGCAGCTCGTTCAGCGAGTCCTTCAACCCGTCGAACGCCTTCTCTGGAATGCGGCGTATCAGATTGTTGGACATGTCCAGCTCCTCAATGGGCAGTTTCAGCTGACCAAATGTCTGCAGCAGACAGATAGGGGGAGAGAGAGAGAGAGAGAGGAGAAATACCAAGACCGGTTCAATGGACTCGCTCAGGTGAGTAAACAGCCAGCTCTACGCACCTGTGCGGGCATCGTCTGCTGTCCGCTGTGACGTTGCGTATACGCCACGATGGGCGCCCCATATGGCAGCTGCGGCGCATCGCTGTGGAACACGACTCGATCACAGTCCATGGCCACGGCGCCAAGTTGGCCAGTTGCCGCAAAAGGCACCACATTACACCTGTAATTGTCGTCAATCGCAATCAATCGACGTGATTGAGCACAATCGAATCAGCGCCAGCATCACAAATTGCTGATATTAAAATAATACGCGACAAGCGGATATCCGCTTTGTCTATCTATCCATCTATTTATCTGTCTCTTTAGCTGTCTGTCTGTCTGTTTCAATGTCTGTCCACCTGCTTGTTTCTGTTTTTTTGTTACTCACCTGCATGGCAAGCGCAATGCGGGACTGAGCTCCGGACATGGCCGCCAGGCCTCGCTGCGTTGGGTCAAGCAGCACAGCAAACCGAACAGAAACGTCAACAGCATTTTCCCCCTTTCCATTTTCATTTTCATTTTCGCTGAAATTATAAATTTTTCATTTATTTAGCTAACAAAACGGAAAATGTATTTCAACCTGTTTATAATTATTTGATTTATTTTTTTTTCAATTTTTTTTATTTATTTGTTATTAGTTTATTTTGTATAAATTAGGACAATTTTATAAATATTATTATTGAAAATAATATTATTATAAATTATAAGGATCTTAACCGTTTTAGTGAAACTTTCAAGGCAGTTCAGCTTGTCATACAAGCCCAAAGTGAAGAGAGTATATTAGCTCTCAATACTTCTTTGAGTAAGCATACAAATTCCATTTCGTAACTCTTCTGAAATTCCAATTCTTAGCTCGGCCTGCTCTAGCGTCACAACTGGGTATAAAGCATGCGTCTTCTCTTTTCAGATACTTCCGTTAGATACATATATTCCGCAAGTATAAAATTCTATAAGACTCTAGAATATAATAATCTCTTAGTTCTGCTTTCTTTGTCTTCAGTTGCCAATAAGCAATTCTCTATGCAATTGTTGAATAAGTATATAGATTATATATGTGTATAGTGAGAAGTCGTAGTCTTAGCTCTGCTCGCCTTAGCTTCAATTGCATCCAGGTAAACAAGTACAATTAACAAAGCCAATATACTCTCATTACACATATTTCTAGAGTATGTATATGTATAGTAAGTCCATTTATGGAACACTGTCTGATTTCTGTTTAGCATCACTTGCGTTTATGTAGATTGATCAGACTAATTCGAAAAGCCAGTATAGTCTCATTACAATTATTAAGGAACTATAAAAACTTTTGAATATATGTATATGTTTTTAGTATACATAGTATAGTATTGACTCTTCTACCTACTATATATCTAGATAATCGAATATTTGTTATAGCCTATATTCTCTCTTCCCATTTATGAAACGAGTTTAGTCTAGTTTAGCCTCTAGAAATTATATGTATAATGTGTATAATGAATTCTTAGCTCCATTTCGTTTTGATCTAACTGAATATTGCATTATTGGAGTTTGATAATCCGGAAGTTAAAAGCCAATATACTTTCAATGCATGCACATTTCAGGCGGGTAGAAAAATGCGCTAATTATGTTTGACTTTTGATTCGATACTCATTCACAGTCGTAGTCAGAGTCAGAGTCAGAGTCACAGTCAAAGCAATCGAAACAACAACAGCTGCCACGCTGTATTTGGTCATTTCGTCTTTTATCTTCGGACTTGGGACAGAGCACTTAATTTGAATATCGTTGGAGACTTTTGGTTGTTGCTGCTGTCGTCGAAAACCACATATTTGTGTGCTTTGCCTTAGCAAAGTCAAGTTTCTTGTTCTCTGGCTGCTTGGCACTCTCGCCAGGTTCTCCCCTATAATCAATAAAGCTAACAGCACAGCAAATGCCTCAGCTACCTACACACTGACTGACAAGAATGTGGCAGTACGATGGATATACGGAATAGATCTACTAATCATGTTGACTAATACAAAATACAAATGCGCCATTGACTTAAGATTCACAAGAAAATAATTTTGTTTTAGATATGTAGAAGACTAAAGTATTGATTGTTTATGATCGTTGCTATTTAAATCTTGATTTGATTTGATTTTGGATTTTCGTATTCATTTTGTAATAACTTTTCTAGTTTCTCTTCGGTCGAATATTAGGGCCTAGTCAAAATACATTTCAATTAATTAAGAGATGTTATCTAGAAATGTTTTTATTTTATTATTCCCAGCGAATGCTAGTTCTGCATCTTGAACTGCCTTGACTTTGCCAAAACTAAACCAATTTGAATGCCCGCGTTTGTTTTTAGTACAGCTAATACCTCTATTTTGATTTAGCATTGAAGTCTTAACAGAAGTAACCATTATTTGTATCTGTTTTGCTTGTTTTTTCTTTTTTTCTTTTTCTTTTTCTGTTTGCTAGCCTGCGCTGTTCTGTTCGACTCTGATTACTGTTATTTCCTCTTTTTTAGAACACACAGCCAGCCAGCCAAAGTGCTCATATAGACATGCAGCCACACATACATACATACATACATGTGACTATATCACTTCTATATTTGTATGAATGTATGTATGTATGCAGCATATTCTTGATTATTTCTCTCGAGGCGTTTCTTTTACCGTTGGATTGCGCATCGACACCAAAAAAATCAAACGTTAAGCGTGAACATCTATGCAGGTGTGTGTGCGTGTGTGTGTTTGTGTTTCGCTATTTGCTCTACGGTCCATAGTCATGCAAAACGTTATTTGGTCAGTTGTCCAAATTGTGGGCCACAGATCTTTCGTAAATATGTTGTTTATATATGTACGTTTGTATGTGTGTCTACTTGAGCATATGTTAATTTTTTTTATTGGCGATAAAACGTCGTCGCAGGTTGCATTTCAATAAATTTCCCAACATCTTTAGCGCAATGTGTGCGCATGGGTGTGTATGTGTGTGTGTGAGTTTTTATTTGCCCTTTTACTCATTGAAATGCATAATGGGAATTGATTCGATACCAAAAGCGGCTCCAAGACGCGACTCGAGCTGGCAGAGCGACAGCTTCAAGGTCTCGTTTAGCTATACGGTCCGGTCTCTGCTCCGACTGTGTCCACTTCTTGTTTATATACACACACACACACACACATACATATACAGGTACATGGCGATTAAAAACAGAAACTTTTTGATGGGAAATATGTTAATCACAAAAACTGCGGTTTACCCAAAAAGAAAAAAACCAACAATCATTTTTTGTATGTTGTGTTTTGTAACCTGTTTCTTTTCTGATTTATATTTTTGGCTTACTTTTTTCGGTTTGGGAAATTGCACCTCACCTCACTTTGGTAGTGTGTTGTTGTTGTTGTTGCTTGGGAAATTTGTCGAGTTGATTCTTTTGTTTTTTTTTGTTGTTGTTGTTGCCGTTTGTTTTTTTCGCCGATTGCACCAAGCACCGTAATAAGCGGGCTAGTTTTGTAGTCGTTGTATTAGCGCGGCTTGTTTACATTTGTTTTTGTTTCATTTATACACACACAAAAAGTCGAAAAGAAAGCGCAAAACGACAAAGAATATTTTTCCCAGGGAAAAGCGCACACACCGTGGCTACAAAAATATTATGTATCTCTCTTTCTCTGTGTGCGTGTGTGTGTGTGTCTGTGCAAGTGCGGGAAAAATGCAGACAAACAAGTAAACTTTGCCAACTGTGGGGGAAACGGGAACAACAGAGCGCGAGCTACTACCGCTGCCTCTGCCTCTGCCGCGGCTGCTGCTGCTGCTGCTGCTGGGGTAATAATTAAGCTGCGCACTGGTGCTGCACAACACAAGTACACTACAATAACAACAACTACAAGTAAAGACTGCGTATGCGTAGCGGCTGCGAGCTCGGCTACGGCTTCGGTTTCGACTTCGGCTTAGACGTTCTTGCCTTCGTCTTCGTCGCGTCCCGTTTCGTTTCTTTTCGCTTTTAGCGGCGGCCGCGTCTCTTCGTTTTGTGCACTGAACGTCTGATGCTCTACTTGAGCGTCGCGGAGCAACTGGCGGTGGCTGGCCCAGGCTTGGCTTGGCACGGCTGCTGGCTGCTGGCTGCTGGCTACTCCAAAACAGGTTTCTTACACTCCATTGGTACTAAAAAGCAGTGTACTAAAAGTGCCCATGATGACCAAAGATCTCTGGTTCTCGCGTTCGCTCTCTTTCTCTCTCTCTCTCTTGATCTGTGTGCAGCTTCGTGAATGATTTTTGGGCTGGGTAAAAGTTTTCGCCTCGTCGTTCTTTGGCATGCCGCAGAAAGTTTGTTTCTTTTGTGTTGGTCGCTGCCCTTGCCCATCTCTACCTGCTGCTCTCTGATCGCTGCCGATTGGCAAGTGCGCCAATTTACGCTAATGGGGTTAAGTCTTCAATAAAGCGCAGGTAAGTGACAAAAGAGACGGCGCTCACTTTCCATCCAGCTAAATTGTTTGTCAACTAATTACACTCAGCTAGATAGCAACAGCAATAACAATGGCACGCTGTTAACGGCAGGCGCATTTACAGTAGCAGGAGGCAGATCTTTGTCTGTCTGTTGTCCCCCTCACTCCCTCTCTTGCTGTGTACCTAGCTGTACATGCACATATGCTTAGAGCGGGAGGAAGAGAGGGAGGGATATATGCTGAGGCACGTCTTTTGCCTTGGCAGCAAAATTTAATGTTTATTTTTTGTTTTAGTTGGTTTTGCTGTTTCATGTTAAGGCATGCATGTTAACAGCTCACTAAGATTTCTTTTACTTTCCATTTTCATGAGCAGACACACACACACACACGCACACACTCACATATTTCATATTAATATTATTATAATAACCGCGGAGTATGTCGTGTTTAGCCATATAAATCAAATCGTTCAACTGATGAATTATGTCTAAAGCTGCAACACTTGACTGGCTTTTGCTTTATGCTCAACAGCTCCCACAAACTGCGTCAGCAAATTTGCTAACAGCACTGTTTCCACGCCCTCCCTCCCCCTCAGACACGCCTCGGCCATTTGATATGCTCTTTAATTTGCATATATTTGGCGAGCTGGTCAAGACCCGACTTTTGTCCAAAGGTGTATAACCCTATTAGACGGGCTAACCCCTCGACGACTCGAGGGGAACAAACTGATTCAAGTTAAGCAAACATATGGCCCAAATGCATCCAGCCGAAAGCCAATCAATCAATCCCAAATGTACTTAATATACTTAGCAAAGTTTTCAAGTGAGAAAGCAATATTCGAGCATTGCTATCTAATTTCTCTCTATGACAAATATTCACAATCATAAAACCGTCACGGCTAGCAGATGCTCTGCAAAAAGCGCGATATTGTGAAATGAATGGATAGATAAATGAATGGGTGTGTGGATAAAAAGACTGTCATGTGGATATACCAATACATGCAATGCATGTGGATAAACAGATGAATGGATAATAAATTAATAGATGAGCAGATGAGATCAGTATATAAATAGGTTACTAGATAAACAGATAGACGGGTGTATTTCGGTATATATTTTGATTTCGATAAACATATATGTACGGATAGAATATATACAGGCGGAAAAATTGATGTACAGATAAATAGAGATATAAATACTAGAGAATAAATATGGATAGGTGGATAAGCGATAAATACACATAATGTCGAAATGCTGCCTCATTCTAGAATTTCTACACCTTATAAAACTAGAGAGAAATCGAATGTACTTGTTATTTTCAAGTTTCAGTTTATACTGGGTATATGGCAAACCAGTTTTTTGATCATGAATTTCGGATAAGCTTGGTACTTGCCTTAGATTTACAATAGGTAGACGCTGTTGTTGTTTTAACTGTCGTTTGAAGCCGAAATTCATTTATATATGCATATACTGTATGCAATTTAATGTAGTCTTTTATTACATATATATTGGATAATGAATGTGGGATAAGATATTAAAGTTAAAAGCTTGATTATGATGTAAATATATAATATGCATGAGAATTTTGAGAAGAATTCATACAATTTAAGAATATAGAGTAGAGTAGAATATAAATTAGATTATTTGATCTTTTATACACATGTTATTTGACGAAAAGATGTTATATATATGTGTACATATATATAGAGAGATATAGCATGTATAAATATATCCGTTTATCTAAATATATGTATTGGAATAGGTGAAAGTCTCGGAGTGGTTTACTTGAAAGACTTTTAGCTGGGCTTGCAAATAGCGCGCGATATACTTTTCAGCTTCAATAAAGATTAATGTCTTTGTACACAGTACATAAATTATTATTTAGAGGCTACACACACACACACACCTACACACACACACATAAACACGTGCCAGCACAGACAGAGACATTAAGAGCTCTTGTTGGTCTTGGTATAGCGATAAGTAAAGCCAAACCTAATCAATTATACAAACGGAATGCTATGTCAACATAATAAGGCAATGTCTTTCCCTCTCTCTCCCTCTCTCTCTGTCTTTTTATGCATTTGTCTCGTTGTCATTTTATTGCTATTGTCGTATCCTTGCCAGGATATGGCATACGCAAGCGCCTAGTCTTTGTCGCTTTCCGCTTTCCCGTTTTGATAAATTATATCTTTAAAGTACAATTTGTGGCATTCGTTTTATTCAGGCATTGTCCTTCGACTGGGCCGTTATGCGTATGTCATATCCTTAAAACCCGACAGGACGTTTCATCGAATTGGACGGCAACTGTCCGTAAGCATAAGCAGCCCCAGAGACATTTCGCTCTATTGATTGGACACGCACAGCCGTCGAGTCCTTAACGTGCTTTAAGGCTAAAGCGTTCTCTTTTATTCGTTAAATAAATTGAATTTGGCTAGGCTGGGTATATTGGTTTTGTGGGTAGGCATGCAACAGGTTGCAGCAGTGTATAGGTATTATTATAGGATAGGCAAAGGCGTGTCTGGCTGTCTGTTTCTCCTCTTTCATATAGCCTTACACCCATTCGCATGACATTGTAAAGCTCAGCAAACTTCCCTAAGATCGTCCATCTGGAACCCAAGTTCAGTCAAGCAATTACATAGGTATATGTATGTATGTATGTTCATATACCTATACTAGACGCTGAAACACAAGCTCTGCGCTGGCAATGGGGAATCTCTTCTAGTCGGGCAGACCCGCTTTGTGTTTTTTTCATTTGTACAAGTTGGGATTTATAAGAAATCTGCGCCAAGTGCTGTTCCATAGGCTTTGTCATATAAGTATATCTTTCTTTATATATTTATGACTTACAAAGAAGCCTTCGTACGGATTTCTATGATCTCCTATGTTCATATGTTAATGCAAAGATTAATTCCATTGAGGTTTTTATTTCTAATATGCAAAAGTTGTCTTGGCAATGGGCAAAGTGAGCTTAGAGTCAGGCAAATACAGCGTGAAAGACAGCTTAATAGATATCCTATACATATATGTGTATATACCTATATTGTCTGACCCTGATTCACAGAGTTATTTAGAGCCTTTCTCTATTTTTTTTTTATTTTTTTTTTATTTTATTATACCCTGAACCCATTGAAAACGGGAAATCAGGGTATAATGGTTTTGTTAAAAGTATGTAACAGGCAGAAGGAGGCGTGGCAGACCCCACAAAGTATATATATTCTTGATCAGGGCGACGAGCTGAATCGATTTGGCCCTGTCCGTCTGTCTGTCCGTCCGTCCGTCCGTCCGTATGTATGAACGCGTCGATCTCAGAAGATATAAGAGCTAAAGACTTGAAATTTTTTTTTCCTAGGTCCGTGTATATCACGCGCATATCAAGTTTTTCTTTTTATATCGATAACTACTCACGATATTTTATTATCGATTAAAAACTTTATCGAAAGCTAGTTATTTAATTATATCTCCTACACCTTTAGAGCTAGAGCTTGCAAATTTTAAATGTAGATTTATATGTATTTTATATAATTTCGATTTTTATTGTTATTTACCCCCCACCCTTATATCCACCCCCTCACCCTCACCTTTGTACAAGGCGTATTTCAAGTACTAGAGACTTGTGCTTTGGAATGTACATAAATTTTCACCATATGATTACGCTCTGAAAGTTTCATTAAGATTGTACGTCTAAAAATTAAATTATTCAACAAATAAATTCTTATAATGTTGCCTACACTACAGCGCAGCCCAAGCGCAGTCGCTGCTTACTGCGCATTTAGCAGAGCTCGTTCTAATACGTGCGTGTGTACGTATGTGTGCCGAAAAGAAGTGCAGAGTGAATATCAGATTACAGGGTTTAGGGTATGTCCTAGTCGAACAGTCTCGACTAGAGTCCTCTTACTTGTTTATCTAAGTTGTCTTTCTTTTACAGAGTATCTGCTAGTCGGGCAGCTTATTGAAAAGTATGTGAATCATAAAAATGGTATCAATTTGCATTGTTTTTGATATAAAAACTTTATTTGGTTTTGCTTTTTTTCTTGGCTTAGAAATTCAATTAGATCAAAGTGCAAAATATTTATAGCTTACATTTTATGCTGTTTATATTTATATAGACCTGTAAATCCATTTGTATATACATATATCTGAGCGCTTCTATTTTTGGCTTAAGCAGCATGGCCTTTGGCCTGGAGCTTTATTGGCTTATTGCTTTGGCTGAACTTTGTTAGCCAATAGAGGCATTGGAAAATGTTGCAAATTCTTGTTGTTGCCGTTGCCTTTGTTGTCAGCTCAGCCCACAGGGACCCACAGGTAACAGGCAGGTGGGCGTCACTACTGTTGTTGTTGTAGTTGTTGCTGTTCCTGTTGCTCTTGGCAGTAAAATCCCAGCTTTGAAATGTTAGAGTCAAATGCCTGATGCTCGGTGGGTGTGGATGTGTGTGTGGGTGTGTGCGTGATGGCCTCTGCCTGTGTGTGTGTTTGATATGCTCTCCCTTGTTAACGGGAGTCAATGATATTAACCAATCAAGTGTGTTAATTGCACCATAATTGGTCAGAAAACTGTCAATAACACCAACAACACCAACAACAACAACAACAACAACAACAGCAACAGCATCGATGCTGCAGCAGATCCATAAATGCGTTATTAATGCATTTGCTTCTCTATGCATGAGAGCTGCAACCACACACATAGCACGCAGAACACACCTCGCACATCCACACACACATACACTCACACATATCCTGACACTCACACACACACACATAGACAACACACACATGCAGATGCAGTCAGGCAGTCAGCAATTCATGAATTCATGGGAAAATGCAAACCAGTAAAAGTGCTCGAGATGAGACTGCTCGACTAGAAGATACCCTGAGCCCTGCGAGGAGCTGATATATGATATATGATTATTAACGAAATGAAATGAGTTTCCGGATAAAGGAGAAAACTTTCCAAGACTCTATCCTTTGTCTCTTACGACATCGCTGGGGGTTCGACGGGTACGGTTATATCAACTCCGCTCTTTGCGTTAATCAAGTATATATACACTTGTTACATACATTTTCACAAAATGAGTATACCCTGATTGCCCATTTTCAGTGGGTATAACCCATTTTCAGGGCGTATAACAAAAACATTATACTCCATTATACCTTTCATATTTCTCAATGGAGTCAGCGTGTAAAAAGCGGGAGTGCCTCGCCTGTATTTCCACCTGCGCCGGCTCTCTTACCTGAATGGATACCTCTACTCTCCACAGAGCTGCAGAGCCAATTAATGCGGGCGTCTGCTATGCATATGCACTGAAACACATACACGCACACGGATGCAAGCATAAACGCCATCTACAGTGCACTTTGTGCAGCAGCAGCATCGTTTATAGCACAATTTATAGACACCCCACTATCAGAATTAGTCTGATTGAACTAGGGTTCTCGTTGTACGATCTTCATGAAATTACCGTCGTATATTTATGACATTTAATTGTCATATAGATTTATAGCATTTAAATGTGTGAGCATATTTGAGCTATCAATTCTTCGCTACTTGAAATAAGCTATAGTTAATGAATTTAAATAAAAGGTATTATTATATATTCCGATTTCCAATTAAAGCTAAGCTAAAATATATTTTAACTAATATTCTCACATTTCTTCATTTCTTAGGGCATACAAATATACAACTCCAATAGAGCTTGAATCGTATTGATGGATGGTTATTTAGGCCAAATACATTAATCCCCAGAAATGCGTAAGGACAACAGGCAATAGCAGGAGTAGCAGGAGCAGCAGGAGCAGCAGCTGCAAACGGTTTAGCCCATGGATAAATGTGAGTATTAGCAGGATAACGGACAAAGCCAGCAAAGGCAATGACAAATTCTTCTTCTTCTTCACCTTCCTATATATACATCGAATATCTATGCTTTAATGAATTGATAGAAAGTCTTGAAGCTTAAATAGAATAAATAATTTTGGAAATTATTATTAAACTGCCCTTTGTCACTGTTTAATGTGACATCTACCTTTCTGTAAGCTAATACACCCCTTAGCATCCTCCTGCCTAAGGAGCCTGAGAATGCGAGCCGTGAAGCTGGCCCGAAAAGCGTTTTCTAATTTGTCAATACCTGAACTGATTTGCTCAATACCTGATTAAAGGATAGGCTGCCCACACTGCCGCGTGTGTGTGGGTGGGGGTAGGCGCTCGTGCGGGTGGGCGTGGCTGCAACAGTTAATTAAAACTTTTGCAGTGTTGCGAAAAAGAGCGAAGCGAAACCGCAAACAAAGACTAAATTAGAGCAAGAGCATCGCCACGAGCTTTCAACTAAACCGCAGATTCCCGAGACAGCCAAGCACCCCTCAGCCCCTCCTCTCGCCCCGCAGCAGCCAACTCCACCGACTCCTTTGTTATGCTTGAGCTGCGCGACTTGATTTCGTGCGTAAAACTTTTTGCACGCGCATTTGAATTTGGCTCTAATGCAATTAAATTGTTTAATTTCAAAGAAACACAAAATTTGCTCGAAACAGTGCGATGTGGTGAGGGGGTGGGGGTAGCTACCCCCAGCTAGGAGATGTCAAAGAATTTGAGACATTAATCTAACTGTCAAGGTAGAGAGAGGCCTTAGACCCGAAGTATTTGCATTGAAAAGGCATGGAACAGAAGACTTTGAGCTCGACAAAAGCCAGCTGCTTGGAGGTGTGTGTGAATAGGTGTGTGTATGTATGTGTGTGTATGAACGTGTGTCTGAATTCAATAAGGTATAATAGCAATATTGCTTGAGGTGCTCATTTTTTTACAACGAATATATGAAATATATTATATATGAAATATATTATTGACATTTCTTTCAAAGTTCAAATAGAAGCTAAGCCAAGCTGACTGAGGTAATACTCGCTCATATTGCAAATATGGTTCAGTTTAATAGGACTCTGCGTTTTTCAAAATATTTATATCTCTTGCTCTAGAGGAGGTCAATTGGGAGATAAACTTGGAGATCTTCGCCTCAAGTTGGTCTAGAGTCTAGTATCTGCCACGCCCCTTAAAGTTGTGTATTTCAGTTGATGCTGAGCTGCTCTTCACCTGTGAGTAACTAACCTCTGTTAGGGAATACTCAGAGCGCTCCCTAGGTGAATGACCAACAGTGATCTATGCTGAACTGATTGCTTCTTCTCCGAATAGATAATAATCCTCGTCTGTTGTCATGGCTTACTACGGCAAGTAATTTTAGACAGTGTTTTTCGTAAGCTCCTCACTCTTAAATTTTGAAAATTCCACTCTCCTGCTTGATCCAGACTTTGGGGACCTTACAGTAATTCGTCAATTGCGTTATATATGTATATATACATATATATGCTCTCTAGCACTCATAGAGAGAGAGAGAGAGAGAACAGACGAAAATAGACATAAAGTCAATATACTTGCCTCACACTTGCCGAGCGGGCATTGAAATCTTGCCGAAAAGAGTAAACAAATAAACATTGTGAAAAAGGTTTTGCAGCAAACATAATAGACACACCAAAATACACACGCACACACACACACACGCACTTACGCACACACACATACACACGCACACACACGCAAACAGAATGACAGCTAGTGACACATTTGATGATGCTGTCTGTATGTATGTACATATGTATGTGTGCCGATGTCTGTGTGTGTGTGTGTTGTTCCTCTGTGTGTGCTAAAAGTCAAGTTAGACTAGAGACAATCCGTTCGTCCTTGCAGTGAGCTGTGAAATTGAATGTCGAGTGATGTAACGAGCGGAGCCCGCTCAGCACACATAAATTATGCTATCTCTGTTCAATCTTTGTTGGTGGCAACAGATGGTTAGACACGGCGTATGCGCAATATTTCAACACAAGATGAAGATATTTGTACTCAAATGTGCACAGATATTGAAATCATAATTCGTATATTGACTAATGCTAAGCAGCCAAGAGGCAGCTTTAAATTAAGTGAAATGATAGTTAATCATGGAGAAAGGTCAAAATGACTTTAACTCTAAGCTGAAGCATGACTAATCGAGGATTGCCTCTAGCTGCAGCAATCGAGACGAAAGTTTTCCCAACCAAGTCAGACAGGCACTCATTCCCATATATGAATAGTATTGGGCCATAAATTGCAAAATGTCGGAAGTACATTTGACATTAAGTTTAACAAGCGGATGTCAACTCAGCTGCGCAGCCAAGTTGATTTACTCCTGTAATATCATGCAAATTGAGCTCTGATAGCCATGGGGAGGCAGCAGGAGACGGAGCTCAGCCCATAATGAATATATGCATATATATGTATATGATCTGTTTAAGTATATATCTACATAAATCAATATCCTTAAGCTGCCATACTCTAGTCGTGAGTCGAAGCTGTTCCTTTGTCTGTGAACGGGAAGGAGTCTTCTTGGTATAATTATGTCATTATGCAGATAGCAATAGATACACATACACACACACGCACACACACAGACCTCATGTCAGCACTATAGTTCTCTCACTGTCAGGCCCAGGCTGCACAGGACTTGATAGCTCTGTTAGACTATTCAGAACTAAGGAATGAAGGGAAGACTTTATGAAATACCTATTGCTCATATTAGAACATATATTTAATACTTAATACATGAAAATATACATATGTATATGTTACTTCTATATCTGCAAGTATCTCTCATAGAGCAGCCTATCTGCCTCTGTCTATTACTTTCCTCCTCCCGTCCGTCTGTCTATCTGGCAGTGTGCTTGTCAGTTACTCTCTCGGTCTGTCAGTCTGTCTGTCATCCGCCAGTGTCTTTAAAGCTCGTTCCGTAACTCTCATTCCCGCTGACCCACTGTTTGACGATTTGTCTGACATGCAGTATGTCCGTCTGTCCTTCCGTCTTTCTAGCTGTCTAGTTGTCAGTCTGTTCATCCGGCCATATCTCTCTATCCAACTAGCTGTTTTTCAGCTGGTCTATTGTACCTCGGTCCCTTTTCTCTGTCTGTCCAGCTGTTGCCCTGTCCATCCATCTGATCATGTCCTTCTGTCCCCGCTGTCTCTCCGTCTGTCTCTCTGTCCTTAGGTCTGTCTGTCTGGCTGGCCATATGCCTGTCTCTTTGCCCGCTTCCCTTCTCCTCTGTCCGTCTGTCCATCTGTCGTCTGCTTGCCTGCTTAGCTTTGCTCTTTCCGTCGATCTGATTATATTTCTCTGTACATTTTTATGCTTTTTCTGTAAGTCTCTACTCCATCTCTCACTCTTTCTCTCTTTCATCAGTCTGTTTGGCCATATGTTTATCATTTGCTATTTTCCCTTGTTAATCTCTGTCTGTCTGCCTAGCTGTTGCATGTTTCGTTCTGCTTAAGTGCATTTCACGACGAGAACTGTCTAGCTTATGAATTTAAATGCACTTTAATGTCGAACATAGTAAAAAGCTATCCTGTTTTCAGTGCCGTTATATTAACCGATTTCCTTTAATAATTCATAAGCTTTTAGAGCATTAAACATTAAACGCCCAAACCGATTCATTTATGTGAGTATAGATATAATTTAGATTAAATAGAGGGACGTGGAAGGAGGAGGGGCAGATGGGTGTCTGTGTGTATGTCAAATGTATATGCGTGTGTATGAGTGTGAATGTCTCTGGTAATCTCACAAAGCAAAGTCCAACAAATCAACAATGACAGAGTATAATTGTAGAGTATTAGCCAGTTGGGCATGCCCAATCGATACCCTCTCATGCTGATCCACTGTGCATTTGGCAACGTTTTTCGATAGGTTGCTTCAAAGGCAAATGACACGCAAATCCCGCACGGCTTTGCGCTGTATTTCAATTCGGCAGCCCTAAAAGTATGCAACAACTTTTTGCGCCCATTCAAAAAGTCATTTACTTTAAACGGCAGCCACACACACACGCACACACATGTGAAGTGCTGTTGTGTGCGAGCAGATGAGGCGGACGTGGCAGCGAAATTAACCTGTTCGTGACAATGCGTCACGAAACAGCGAACGGGCGAGCATCCAGCAGGGCAGCAGACGCCAATAAGTAGGCAACACTTTTCGCCTCTTTCCCCTTCGCCGCTTTTAAACAACATTCTTTGCATTCCTCAACAGAGCTAAAGAAATTGTATTAAACTACACCTGTGCCTCGCTTTCTCCCCCTCTCTCTCCCGCTCTCTTTTGAAAGTTTCACGTTGGTATGCTCGTTCATGTTGTGAGAAATGAGTATATTGAATTGTGGAGCCATTTACTTCCCTTTCTTTTTGTATAGAGTTATTCGCAAATATGTTTATTTTATATAGTACTACGATTTTTAATACATTGGTGGGTCTCTTGCATTTCTAAGCTAAGCTAAAAATAGCATATTCACAGTTACACAGCCTGACATCAGCATCATTATTAAATTTGTCTTTAAACTCAATTCACGTCGAATTTAAAGGACAAATTCTATTTGCCATGAAATCCACCTGACTGGACTGTAAATGAGGTGAGCGAGTTACGCTTGAGTTGGACTTGGAGTGGGCTCCTTCAGCTGGTGCTCCTGCTGCTGCTCCTGCTGCTGCTGCTCCTGCCAAATTGAATTGTTTCGCTTGAAATTGTGAGCTGAATGAGAGTGCTCTAGTCGGTTAAGCACGACCGGCAGATACCCGGACAATTCATTTCTATTTGTAGTAGGCAAAAGATTGGTAAATTAATGACGCAAGAGAAAGGGTTAATGGGGGAGAGCGAGAGAGAAAGAGAAAGAGAGAGAGAGAGAGACAGTTAAGAGAAGATGACTTAGTAAAATTGAGACATAAAACATGAAAGGAATTTAGCTTGGAATTCGTCTGTTCCACGAATCAGTGTTCTTCTTCTCGAAGTAACAGATAAATTAAGTGAGAAAGAGCAATCATCATTATTCATAAATAAACTTAAGTAAGATAATAAGTCTAAGAATAGTTCCACAGATCTCGTAGAATAACTCAGAGGCGAAGGCAAAGGATGGTTCAGGTTGAAATGGATTCTCCCAGGCAAAATATATACATATGAATAAAATAAATATAATATCTATACCGTATACATTTGATATACACACACACACATATATATTGTGAATAATTTGTGTGAAAGCTTCATTTGTTGACATTTTGTTAAACACACTTGCAATGATTGCTCATAAAGTTCATAAGGCTGAGGGCGGGGCATGGCGCGGGGCTTTGTGATGAACGAGTTTGCTGTGTGGCCGCCCGGAAAAGTGGAAAAAAGTGGAAAACGGGCGACGTCTGGGCGTCGCTGGGCCTCGACACAAAATGCGACCGACATTAATAAGCATAAAATCTGTCTGGGCGAACGCCCCAAAAACAACAAAAATCCAATTCACAAACCGAAGAAGAAGAGGCAGCAGCAGATGAGATGCATTAACAAGTGTAAGAGAGAGAGAGAGATGGGCAGAGAGTGTGTGCGAAAGAGATGGAGTGAGAGTAAGTGAAGGCACCTAGTAAATATCTAAGCAAAGTATCTTAGCGAGTGTAGAGCATTTGGCCAAAGTCGCCTCATTTACATGCAGGGAATACCCACCCGCCCTCTTCTTCTCTTGGCTGTACCTCTGGGCCTTAACCTCAGAGGTGCCCGGAGAAGGGTTTGACAGCCGTGCCAAGCAGCCAAAGGATGCCCTGAACAGCAAGATGAAAATGGATTTCGAGTGTTCGCGCATAATTTCACAAAGTGCTCGCTTCGTGTCACGCGCCTCACGCCACACGCCACGCGCCACGCCTCAACTTTAGTTATTATTTATATTCTCGCCTTTATGTTTATTTTCATTTTCTACAATTTTTGTCATCAACTGTTTCTTTTCATATACCCGCTCACGGCAAGCGAGTATATTGGCTTCTTGCAATGTTTGTGCTCCTCTTCTCATGCCTTAGAGAATATAAATGTGAGCTCTTCGTCTTTTATCTTCTTTTCTCTATGGATTTGAGCGAGTATTATGCAGTCAGTCAAATTTATTCTGCTCTTCTTTCTTTTTGGGTTAGACTATCCCTCTCATAAGCTTTTTATTTCTTGATTCCTTATCTTATCTGCAGATGTGATCTTTTCTCTCTTCTTCTCTTCTCAAATTATGGGCGAGTATTATATCAGTCTATGCTCTTTTGTTCTTTTTCATAAACTGTGATTAGGTCTTCTCTCCTCTTCACTTCTCAATTGGTGAGCGAGTATTATGCAGTCAGTAGATCTCTTCAGTTCTTGTTCATCAGTTTTTTCTTTCTTTATGTCTTTGGTTTGGCGTTAAGGGCGCCTCGTTCGCTGTCTCAATTGCAGTGCATTATGCTGGCTCTGGAATAAATTATCATATCGTCTCGATGGGGCGAGTCGGACCTGCCAGACCCTGGGCTAAGCCCCTTCTTATTAACCTATTTGCGCTGTTTCGCGCAGTTGGCAATAAAATTTATGATCTACGCAGATTTCTTCAGATGCCTCATTTACTGCAGCGCATGCAAAATCTTTGCTGACAAAATGTTTCAATCGAGTTTTCCACACATTTTGCTATCGCTGTCGTCGATTTTTTTTTAAGTGGGTATATACGGCTTGTCTAAAAATATGTATATGATGTATATATACCCGAATAGTATTATAGTCAGTGCCAAACTGACTTTGTTTGCCTTCCAACTTGCGAGCGTTCGATTTCTTTGAACATCATGCGAGAACTCTAAACCTTCTTTTAGGTATATAGGCGGAAGAAGAAATAGAACGGCTTTCTGCTTTGTATTTCATTTCTGTTCTTTATTATTATGCAATCGGGATATTCGGAGTCTGAATGCTCGCTCAGGTAATAAAATAAAAGAGTATTCTGCGGCTATAGAAGCTAGAGAGACTTTGGTATTGAAATACTCATTCAACAAGTGCAAAAAGAGTATATTGGTTCATCTTCGTGCAGACCTGAAATTAAATATAAAGTTCACTTGGATATACCCCACTCAGATTATAATATAAAGGTTATATCCATTGGAAAATTATGTATTTTTACTTACTTCTATTTTAATTTGATTTGGATTTGATGTTTTTCTGCAGATCAATCAAATACGTAAATAGATAAAAAAAAGAAGTATATTTATAGATAAAACTGTACTAAATCTGTTCTAGCACTGTCCTTCGCTGCAAACAGATCTATAAAGCATATGATGGTAGTAGGAAATATTTCCTATTCAATTGGGCATCAGGCATTAGTCAGTCATACTCGTTTGTAATGTATATAAATGATATCTGGGTGGCTTTACATTATGTTATTATTATGTTATTTGCCTGGGGGTATCTTAAAGTCGATACCACCCTGCCCGATTGCGGTTGTTTGTTTCTGTCTTTGCTTGCTTTCTCGCTCACTCCTAGGCGTAATTTTTTTTAAATTATCCTTTTTAAATTCCAGGCGCTGCGCCGTCTACTGTAAATCTGGCGGCCAAATTGCTTCGCTGTTTCGTTATTAGAAAACAAAGTGCGACAGAGAAAGCGAGAGGGAGAGGGAGAGAGCACGAATGGAGCAATGGAATGGAGAGCTGCTTCGAGGGATTGACGAGCCTTTTAGGTAAGTTAGTTCCCCATAGAAGCCTGCAACAAAGTTGGGCAAGCGAAAGAGTAAATAGACTCTTAATTTGTGCGCGCTTCGATGAAGTTGGCCGAAAAGTTTATCTCGAGCCGAGCTGAAGAATTTTGTTTTCCCATTTCTTGCTCAGAGCATCAAAAGAAATATGGTACAAACCGAAAAGGCAGGAAATATGAAAGAAGTTTGGAATTGTAATTACATATATATATAGAAAGAAAAAAAGAGATATATATAGCATGTATATAAATATTTAGAGAGAGTGAAATTTTTTCCTTTTGCTGGCATTGCCCAGCAAATTAAAATGTAATAAATCTGTCCTCAACTTGGCAGTGTTGACCCAAATTACATTTTTTTATACCCTGAATACAAGGATGATGGGTTAACAGGGCGTATTGGTTACGTGCATGGGTGGGCAAAAGGTAAAAGTGGGCGTGATTAAAGTCTAAGGCTTGATTAGTGTGCTAAGCACCTGTACGTTCGTCAATCTCGTGAACTACCAAAGCTAGTGAGTTGAGCTTTGGCATGCACTCACATTTGAAGGTCACAATTATATGCAGGAAATTTTGATCGCACACCTAGAACCCAAGTTACATCAAGCTACTCATAGCTTGAGGGCTTGAACAATCGCTGCTGTAGGTGGCGCCAGTCGAGCATGACCCGCTAGCGCACTCTCATTAGTTGAGCAGCTGTTGTCTTGGCTTGTCTCTGCAGGAATGTGCGTGGAATGCGGATGTCCTGTCGCAGTCCTTGCGGCTCATCCAGCGAGCCCAGCGCTGTCAACTGTGGCCCCCGAAGGCCTTTCAGTCCGTGCGCAAGGGCAAAGTTTTTATTGCCGGGCAATTGGAGTTTGGCCACGTTTGTTTGCCGCAGGACGTTTGCTCCTTGCGCCCCATCGGTGTCATCTCCTTTTGTCTCCATTGTCAACGCCGTTGCGAAAGCCACAGATTTGTTTTGCGTCCGAACTTTCGCCTGTACTTCGACATGGCCTGAAGGATTTTTGTCCTTTAATTGAATTCAGCAAACGAGTTAAAGACTTTAATTTTGCCCTCCAGCCGTGGGTATTACAGCTGGGCCAAGAGATGTTAAGAGATTGTCCTTGCTACTTATATAAAATACATTTGTATTTTCATACATGTGTGTGTGTATGTGTGTGTGTATACAAAACTAATATGAATAGCTCTTTGTTGCCATGTAATAAGAGCTGAATGCCAAAACTCGATATGAAGTTTGCCTAATGTGGACAAGGTCTTCAGCCAACTCCAACTGATTTTCTGATTATTGCTGTACTCAATTATCTTCGTGTAGACCATCTGGCACGGTGTTTGTCTTCCCCTGACTAACCTTCTCAGAAAGTTGTTAGTTTCGGGTTAGAAGTGCAATGGATGTATCCAGTTCAGGCGGATGAACTTACAGACTTACCCGACTTATCCGCTAGACTTTTGGACTAATTGGAGGTAGAGGTTAAAAACTGATGAACGGTTAAGCGGATAGATTTGAGGATATGCAGATAAATAGGTTAAGTAGGCTAAATGAACTCATCTGTCTGTAAGGTATATCAACATAAGCCTTACATATATAGCTTGAATTGCTTTTACAGCAAGTTTATCAACTGGGAAAAAAGTCCCCTGCTCTCTCACTTTAGCGACTTATCCTAAGGAGTATCCGACAGTAGAGCTCAGAGATCTCGCATTTCAGTTTATTTATTGTGCAATTGCTAAAGGAAATTGTTTTACAGCGAGATTCGATGCATTTTCTAGATGGGTCCAGCTCGCTTAGTTTCCATTGAGCCGAGCTGGGATGCCCAACGGTCGGTCGGCCGTTTCCGCAGTCGTAAAGTAGATCATCGTTAAGCTAATTTCGGGCGGCGTGCATAATGCATTAGATGGCGAACCGGAATAGGAAAAAAGGGTTATTTTACAGCCATTTGGGGGCTGAGCCCAATGGCACCTTTGCGCCGGTGCCAGGCGACGTGCGACCCAGTCACACTCCCCCAACTGTGCCGGGTCATAAAGGAAGGCATCTTTTGAGCTTGATTACAGATGTTAATGCCAGCTGGAAACTGGCAACTGGCAACTGGCAACTGGAAACTAAAACCGAAAACTAACTAATGCGAGTTGTTTTTAAGGACAGCATAATGAAGTGAGCTACAGTTGCTTAAAGGCCTTTGCTATTCTCTGGGTTCTGGCACACCTCAAGTTGCATGTTACGAGTCTCGAGACTCGAGTCCAACCAGACACAATCAGCTCTCTGCAAACTAGTTTCAGGCACATCGCAATCTACGTATGCACAATTCAAATCAAAGTTTTTGCTTCATAAATCATGTTTTTTCATAGCTTGTTCTCTTGCGCTCTCTCTCTCTCTCTCTCTCTCTCTCTCTGACACTCAGCCACATGTGTTTGCTCTAGGTATGCCCTTTGCTGGGTATATTGGATTTTGTCTGAACTACGCCTTGAAGATCCTGTTTCTATGAGTACGTAGATTTGATCAACTTTTTACTTTTTTGGTATAGGCAACTAAACTTTGCAAACTACCCTCGTTGCAGTCGGATTATGGGACACACTTTCATATAGTTTGAGAATCGAGTAAGCTTCTTCTAGATGGTTTTATAATTGAGGATAGGTTCTTTCTTCTTCTTCTGCTTTTTCAACATTTATAAAAATATCTGGACTTTTCTATTTATTTCCTAAAATACGATCCATTTTTATTTTATTTATTTATTTGAAATATATATTTGCCCGCTTTCTCATTTCCTTTTGCTTTTATGAATAAGCTTCACAGCTTTCGATTGATTTTGATTTCTATTTAGTTGTATTTAGATATTTATACACTATGAAAAGCAAATAAAGAGTATTTGAAATTCAGTTTTTAGCCCAGTTTTGTCGTCTTTTATCTTGTTTTATTTTTGTTTTAAATTTGAAAACTTTGCACTTCAATTCGGAATTTTGCATGCGAATAACGAGCAGAGCAACTGTGTAACAACTGCGGCTGTATCTGATCAGAGTGGGTTGGCAGAGAGAGAGAGGGAGACAGGTAGAGTGATAGTGTGAGTGAGAGAGGCAGACAGACAGTGGGTCACAGTTGTTGGTTTGGTGGCATTTAGTAATTCGCATTGATTCACACCGGCTGGCATATGGAGTCTAAGCCTGATTGGAGGCTTAGGTATTTGGGGGGTGGCACAAGATAAATGGCGCATATTACAATCATACACTGTATGCGTGTGTGTGTGTGTGTGTGTGTGCCTGTGACATAAATATGGTTTAACAGTTCAAGGTTGAGCTCAAGACTTTCGCTGCACCGAAACGCAGCGCAACAAGCGCTCGCCGCTCGCCGCTCGCTGTCCCCGAGTCGCAGGAGTCACGTAGACGCATAATAAACAGGAGCCGGCATAAAGCATATTTCAGCCAGCCAACAGCAGCGAGGATAAAGGATATTCCAGCCAGCCACCCAGCCAGCCAGGCGAGGTTGCCAGCCGGATTATGGCTTACGCCGTGCGCCCCCCAAAAGGTTTACTTCGACATGTGCGCACGCGAGCTGAAAAATTAACAGCGCCATAAGGTGACACCTTTATTTTATTTTTTACTTGCACACACACACACACACACGTATGTAGACTCATGTGTGTGTGTGCTGCCCGAAAAGTTTTCGTGTCGTGCCTTCATTTGGTAGTTGATTTGCTGTTTCCCTTCTTTATACACACTTAACTTATTGAAAGTGGCTGAGCTGGGTATACTGGTTGCAAGGGAATTTTAGGGCTAGATGGGGACGTGTCTATGGTCAGTAACTGTATATATGAAATGATAGATAGAGATAGGTCCAACTCTCCTTCCGGCCCTTTGTCCCAGAGCCCGTTCGACTGCTCGCCCTACTTTTCGTTCAATCTCCTCCCCACTGTCTGCCCATTCAATCTGTCCGTTCGGCTGTTCCTCTATTCAGTCGTCCAGCTGTCTGTCCACCTATCCGTCCGTCTGTCTCTGTGGCTCTATGCAGCGCATCTGCAAGTCATGCACACCCCACTAGAGCACTCTAGCTTATTTCTTTTGGCGCAGCCTTTACATTTTACGAGGCAGCCCACGCTTCGTCCTTGGAAGTAAAGGAAAACTTTATGGTTTATGGAAATTGAACCTTTCCTAATGAAGCTGCAGCAGAAAAAGAAAGAAAAACCAAACAAAAAGAAGAAAAAAACGAAGGAGAAAAACAAAAGCAGGCGTGGCTCTTATTGACACCGTTGCATATTTTAATAAAGTTGCCTCCACTTGGTGCTGTTTATGCCTTCATGCAGTTTATTAGCCGTAAATCAAAGTGTTTCGGATCTTTCAAATAGCACCTGCACACCACAGCGCCTGCTACGCCCCCTTCTGGGCGCCCTCGCACCTCTCGTTGCCTCGCTAAACTAACAGATGGCGACTTTAATAGCCGCCGCTGGTTGCCAGGCAGCTTAGTCCTGGCCAAACATAAGCAGCTTTTTGCCTGATTCGCAGGCTGCGACATACAATTTAGCAGCTAGGCGTGGGTCTAGTCGGGTAAGCTCGTCTAGGCATTTCCCTGCAGTCCGTTGATCGTTTAGTACTCCATAAAGAACTTGGGAAGTAGCATAACAACTTTTATCTCTATATCCCTAACGCTCTTCGGGAGGAAGTAAAATACATTATTATCGATATTACGTCAATGATAGACTACTATGAATGAAAAATAATGCAATGCCATGCCTTATGCTCGAGTAGATCAACCTAGATCAACTTGGTTTCCCTTAACTCAACTATTGACGTTTAAATTTCTCGATTTTTAGAACACACTAGCAAATATTGATATAAAGTTAGACTGCTGAATATCGAAAAATTGCTAGCGTGCGTACCTGACTTTAGAATCTACCTTTCAAATTCCTTATATATATCTTAATTAGTTTTCGAGTTATGTACAACAAATCAAATCAATTTCAATTTTGAAATATTCGCAGATAAATCGACAGATTTATTGATTACTGAAGTGTTCAAGCATATAAGCAACACAAATATATACTTTCTATATGCCACATACAAAACCCACCAAGAAATATGCCCTTTCCGGCCCACCTAATGGCCCAGGGTATCTAAAATACAACGGAAACAACAGATTATTATGAAAGTTGCTATTAATTTGATTAAATCTGGCGTAATGAAACGCGTTGGCATTGAGTTTAATTGTAAACATATTCCATATTGTAGAGCGGCCGAATTTCGCCGGAATTCCCTCTAAGTAGTTTATTTATGAGAGCCGAGAGGAGCGCAACAGGATATCCTGTTGCAAATTAAATTTTTATTATTTTATTATTTACGTAAATCTCTGTGAAAGGCCATCAAGCACAGGAGCCGGGCCGAGCGCGCTGCCTGCCCATCAATCAAAAACATGTTGAGCTGTCCTTGTCACGTCACATCCTGTCGGTATTTAGCACCAAAAAGGACAAAACGAAATTACAGTGGAAAATATGGGGAGTGCATGACTATGAGATACTCTGAAGGTCAATGTGACACGCAAGAGCGCCATCTACAGTCTTCTGTATGCAACATCCAGCTCTGCTGTTCCCATAGAGCCTCCACTCTGAGAACCTGTTTGATGGAACTTGGGTTCGTTTACGGTGTACGGTGTACGTTTCAAGGCATTCGAGTGACAACCAATATGCCCTCAAATATTATACTTAATGCGTTCAGGGTATAAAAATACTTAAAATTTTCCCAAGAGATTATCATTAACGACACTGATAAATGGAGCGGGAGTGGGAGTGTCCGTGGGTAGAAGGTGGTCGTTGGGAGGGGGAGGGGGAGGGAGCAGTGCAGATGGTTGGCGTGGCGCCAAGGTCAGCGCAATTACCGTTGATTAAATATGGGTCATCAGCGCAGCTCTAAAGACATTAGGCCAGCCAGGAGCTGTTGGCTGAGGGCAGGAGGAGCAGTTCCCTCCTAAGCTGGCATTGCGCATACGCCACGTGTGCTCTGCACTTAAGCTGCAAATGGCAAAAAGTGCATGTTGTGTGGCCAGCAGTCTATTGTTGACCTGACACAATGATTGATGATTGATGACTGACGGCTTGATGGATTGGACACTGTCAATGCGTCGCTGACTTTGCCTCCGCAGATGCCCAATCAGCGTCAGCCACGCGCCTGCAATGCGCTTTTCATCTCAGCCAGCACATTAGGAGCGAGTGGCCAGGGCAAGGCCACACACAGCCGGTGCGAGCTACTCAGCGATTTCTGATTAGAGCTCTTGATGCTCTGCAATTGCTAGCTGATGGGGTATATAGGGGCGTCTGGGCAGATCTTTCGCTGTGGTAAGAGGAGGGAGGCTATCATATATATCATAGTTTTACATTTTGTTTCTTATATGTATAGGTCATGGAACACTTGGGAATGGGAATGAGAATGGTACATTGCGTATGGTATATGAGGCTAGCTACACCTGATCGATGAATGGTCAGGGTAAATTGAACTAGGAATATACTCATAAAAAGTCTTCGTCCAGGGTATCTACACGCTTGGCAAGAGCACCATTTCATCATTTTTTGTATTCTCATATGTTTTAATGTTGCTTACTTAAGGCATTTTTGGCTTTAGCCGCGCATCTGCGGCTGCCTTTTGCCAATGACACAATACATTTGGTGCCGCCAGCAAAAGCAACAAACAAACACACACACTCACCCTCATTCACTCACTCACACGCACACACACACACACACACGAGGCACCGCATGTGGTTGGCAATTTGAGTTTGCCTTTTGTTGCTTTTCCCACGTGCTCGCGCTCTGTTTACGAATGTGCGTATGAAAACAGAGAGAGCGCAAAAAGCGAGTCGGGCAGAGCAAGGCGCAGACGCAGGCTAAAAATGTAGGCAATGCGCGAGCAGCACGGCAACACTGTTCAAGTGTAACGGCACTCATTTGCATTTCAAATACATTTATGCAGTTTCATTTAGTACTATTTATAGACGAATTGTGTTCTTATGCTGTGCTGGGCATACGAAAAGGGAAATTTAACAAAGTCTTTTGTTGGGCAATTATTTGCCATAAAATTCCCAGCAGTAGCAGCAGCAGCAGCAACAAGCGACAGCAAATAGTTAGCAACAAGCGCCTACTGCGCGCTGCCTCTGCTGCTGGCTCTGCTCGCTGCTCGCTGCTCGCTGCGCTGCTGCGCTTGCCGTTGGCAGCAGCATACTGAGCGCTGGCACTGTGCGAGCATTGGCGTTCGCAGTTTCATGGAAAACTCGCGCGCGAACAGTTCGAAAAGTCGGTAGACGCGACTCCTAGAAAAATGTTCTCGAGCATGGAAAATGCCGGCGGCTGCAATTTTCGAAACTTGATTCAGTTTTTCAAAAATTAAAAAAACTGAAATAATTATAATATTAAAAAACACATATTAAACGTTTTAATTGTGTGGGAAAATTTGTTTATTTAATTTGGGGCTATAAAAATTACCCAGATCAAGAAGAAAAGCTATAAATAAAAACATGTGTTTAGTTTTTAAGGCCAATTTTACGGTAAGTAAAAGGTAGAAATACAAAAAAAAAAAAAAAAAAATCATAATAAAAACGGAAAAGCAAAGTTTTTTAAAACAATTTATGGTTTTCCGCTGCGCAAATATATGTTACTACATTTGACAAAATAAAAAAAAAATAAAAAAATAAAAAATTCAGTGAATTCTCGCACGAGCTTCGTTTTACACTTTACACAATTTTGTTATTTGAGCAGCTTAAATTTCAAAAGAGACAAAAAAAAAAAAAAAAAAAAAAAAAAAAACTGAAAATTGAAATGAAAATGTAAATAATATTGAAGCCCTCGGCTCGTGTTTGCCATGCAACAGGAAGTGCCTAATAATGCATTAATCCACTCAAATAACTGAACAAACACAAATGTGAATATTTAAAGAAAAGTGGCAAAAGCTCAGCTCAATTGAAGAGCCATTCAACTCGGGCGGAATGTTCGCAGTTTCGGCTTTCAATCTTCCAGTCTTACCCTAGACATACTAACATACTAAAAATAGGTAAAGCTCTGTTTTAGTCAGAGTTGATGCTGCTGTTGTCTTGTTCTTCCACTCGATTTGACTGCCAATCGAGTGTGAAATCATTTGAAACGGGCATCAGATATTAAATACGCCCCATCGCATTCCTCGATGCGATTCCTGTGGCCTCCTTTAATAGAGTGCAATTAGCGAAGAAATCGAGTGAGCAGCACGGCAAAGAATGTTTGAAGTTTTCATTTGATAAGCTTTACTATTGATAGCTATTGAGTGGGTATATTAGCTTCGGTAATACTCGCTTCTGGCGTGATAAACAAGTATATAGACTTTTTTATACGCGGAGAGTAAAACGTAACATTTTAGCTAGTTTTTGAGAGCTCATATGTGGGTATATTTGTGAATTAATTCTCGTTCATGATGAACAAATTGTACATAGATGATGTAAATTCATTTCAAGTGAGTGTGAAAGAGCATAATACTAGTCAACTGTATGCACGCACAGTATGTTTGATTCTGATATGCTCGTCCACACAGTTAGAAGTGGGTATATTTAGGTCTTTTATTTTTCGAGAGAGGAAAATAAAGCATATTAATGTTACTATGCTCGATTGTTAGACAGAGTATTTGAGTTTCCTTTAGTTTGTTTAAAAAGTGCGATAACATTTGATTTAATCCATTTCAATTACGCATACTCAAATATCTGCAGATATCTCCTCAATCGCTATAGCCTCCCTATAGCTGCAATTGCCACGCCCACTGGGCGCAAATGAATATTGCATATTGAGTAAAGCGCAGCTCTTCATTAGCAAAAATTAATTTGTAAATTCGGCATTGGAAATAGTTTTCATTAGTGCTAATTGCTCAATAATCGCAGAGCTTATCGAATAAACGACATTTATTTAGCTACAAAAACAGGTGAGAGCGGCATAACTGACTGCTAGATGCTCGTTAATGGTGCCAAATGAGCAAACCCTCTTTATCATTTGTACCACACCCAAAAATGTGGGCGTAATACTTAATTTAACTCTGAATCAAAGTTCTATGATAAAGAAGTAGGGCATTTCATGTAGCCGTTAAGATAAGCCTGAATTCCAGGGCCTCAGCTTCTATAGAGGCGAATGAACAGTTAATTTAATTATATATATACCTATAAAACCTATATACCCTCTTTAATTCATTCATTCATTCGCGAATATCTATAAAAAAAAAGCTTTATCTGAAACGAATGTGAAACTGTTTACAGAGAATTTAAATCACATTCAATTTCAATCAAAATTTTAAATCAGATTGAATGTGTTTTTGTGTGTGTGTGTGCGTGTGTTTGTCTGAGTTTTTTTCCTTTATGTTCATGTGCATCTTAATATAAATATCACACAAAAATCATTTGTACAAACTGGAATCGTTGGCTTCGCGGAACGCCAGAGCCGAGCAATGGAAATTCCTTGCGCTACTTGCACTAATCCTGTTCAGCTCGTCAGCTGGAAGAGCTCCATCATAATTACTGTTCAAAAGGCGCCCTACGCTTAATCTGAGTCTGTCAACTTCTATGACATCTGCTGCATCGTTCCAGAGAAAGCCCCCTCCCCCGTCCTCTCCCTTCTGCTCTTTTTTCTCCGAGAATCTCATGGCTCTTTCGTTCAATCAGAAATGCTCAACTTTGACAAGTTCCCAGAAGCAACTGCTGGCATATACAGTTAATGATCTTTTTTTTAAAGAGCACTCTTTAGAGTCCCTTAAATTCACAGTTATGTCCACGTGCTAGGCCTCATTGGCCGCACTATATAGCTTATAGCTCAAGCTTCATTCCAGGGTCTTTATAATCTCCAAGCGATGGTTCCACAACTAATTTACTCTATAGTTTTTCTTTTTCAACTTGCCACGCCCCCAATAAGGCGTATATATAGTGGGCTAAAGTTCGTCTCTAACTTTAATATCAACAAAGTGGGATTTATTTCAGGTTAGCTCTGGGCTAAGCGTGTCTTCTACTTCATAAATCCTTTGTGCATGTGTGTGTGTGTGTGTGTGTGTTTGACTTTTAGTGCCATCAGCAGAAAAATAAGCCAACGAGCTGCAGCTGCAGCGGCTCTGCCTGCGCTCAAATTATTTAATGTGCAAAATGAGGGCCGTTTGTTTCGATTCCTGCCTTTTTGAAGGAGACAGCTGAACCAGCAAAACCACTGCGCGCCACTAAACCACACAGCCAAGCCACTAAACCACTAAACCACTCAACTGTGAACCATGGCTTCATTTAGGCAAAGCAGGCGGTCAGACCAATAGGCCAAACAAACAGCCAGCCAGCCAGCCAAATAACCAGCTAAACAGCTAACCAGCCAAATAACCAGCTAAACAGCAGGCGCGCCTAATGACCTAACGGGGCTTGACCGACTGCTAAATACCTAGTAGAATAGGTAGATTGGTTGATCTAATAGATATAGATGGTTGATAATAGATGAAACTAGCTGTGATTTTATATAACTGAGAAGATATAGTTACTGTTGTGCCACGCCTATGTAGATGGGCGTAAATATACAGCCATAAGTCACTTTAAGTGATTGCTTAAAGGCTTACCTCTAGAGCATACCTCTAGGGTTTCCTTCAGTGCTTCTAGCTTAATGTCTTTAATAACTTAAATTATTCCTAAGATACCACGCCCTTGCTTGATATGCTATGCCCGCAACTTGAACAGATTAAGTAATGTCTCAACAGGCCACGCCCACTATATAAGCCAAAATTCTTATCAGTAAAAATATAATTATGCACTCTCTATCTCTGTCTGAGCAACTGAGCAACTGAGGACAGCTATAGCTGATAACAAAACCAATATACCCGCTGTACAGCAATTACCTTTAGCTGGCATTAAAGCCACGAGCAGGGCGCGCTGGTCAGCTGAGCAGAATCTGAAATGCTTTCAACACGGATTGCTTTTCGGGCTCCTAGTCGTAGGTCCAATGCTTCAATTTAATGCCTATGCCACGGCCTCTGGCTCGGACTCTGCCCAGTCCCGTTCCGTTCCGTTTCGCTTGGTTCCGTTCCGTGCCTCGCTTTACTCTCCCACTAGCCGAAATACTTTCAGCAGATAGTCAGCCAGCGGAAAGGTCCTTAAACGAATTAGAATGAATGCCGTATCGTCTGCTCGTATTTTCTGCTGCTGTCATGCATCAAAACATTTAATTAAATTGAAGCTGAAGCTGAAACTGAACTGAGCAGCAGAAGCAGCAGCGGGGGAAAGGAAGAAGGAAGCTCGAGTAGCAACTCGAGCCTCGACTCGAGCCAGCAGCCAATGGCCAAGGCGACCCACACGAGTGGAGACCGCTCTTCATATGCATTTCAATGAAACCCTAAGCAACTCTCTAAATCATGTGCATATATTTCAACGAATCCAGTTAGCTGCTCTTTTCATTATACCCAGCATTAGTTGACGTCGTGGTAGGGTATATTAGTTGCGTGTGCAACAGGCGGCAGTACTCTTCATTGTCTAGATTAGCAGGTTAAGCTGATGCGATCTGGCTATCAGAGGTTATCGCCTATCGATAGTTACTTTTGATTGATTATTTCAATATCCACAAATTATCGGTTTTAAGATGTGGTTTCCCCAGCATAAAGAACTAAATAGCCTCTTCCACTTTGCCTGTGTATGTTTATTTGTCTATCAAACAATATCTATATTAATCGGAATTGGCATTTTCGATAGGCATAACTAAATTTTTATATAGATCTCTCCTCTTTCTATTTCAACTCTTTATTCCGTAGTCATAAATGTTTTTTAATTTTACTTAGAATATCGATAAAACTCGATTCCATAATTTTATATTTTATTTATGGTATAGCCATTTATGGTCTAGGTAAGGTAGGTAGGTCTATCTTCCCCCTCTGTAACTGCTGATCATTTGCTTTCTCTTCTTCACATATTTTCAAATATCGATTAAAATCGATTTCACTTGATTTCCTTGCCCGTAATTCCCCCCTTCCCCCAGTTTGATCAACCTTCCATCACTTGGTATCTGCCCGTCTAGCATCTGCCCCCGCAGCTCACTTACTCGCTTTATTATTAAGTTTTCAAGTTTTGAAATGTCCGGACAGCCCAGCCCCTCTCACCTCCGCTCCGCTCACCTCCACTCAGCTCCGTTCAGAAACCGTTCATTGGCCCCCATCCCAGCGACTTCTTACACGCCAGCGCCCACGCAGCTGCTGCGGGCAGTCAGCCCCAGCTCATGATGTGGTGACAAGTGCCTGGCGGGTGGCCGCCAGCGCTTCTCGCTGCCAGCTTCTCTCTTCTCACTTCTCATTTCTCGCCACTTGAGATCTGCGCGTCTGGATTGGCTTTGTGCCTCAATTTACACATAATTGCAATAAATTGATTCCACTGGGTCTGCTGAAGGGCGAGGGAAGGGGCGGGAGTATTAAGGCAAACTGGCGAAATATTTATTGTGTGACAGAGAGAGACAGACAAAAAGACAAAGCCGGAGACAGCGACCCAGCTTCTTGGATATAATGTAATGATATCGTCCCTATATCCAGTGAGCCCATAAATATCTATTGGTTTCTTGATAAAGTCGAAAGGCGATAAGATAACGCATGGAGTGGAACTCAACAAGAAAACCTTTAGTTGGCTTTGTCTTCCCTTTTATTTATTCATACATACTTTACACACACGTACGTACATTTGTTTTCTCACGATTCGCCTCGGCTTATTTGCAGCGTACAACAGGTCGTATGCGTGCTTTGGCAATATTTATTTCGACTAGCTCTCGTAGTTCTAGTTTCTGTGGCACACAGCCTGTCAAAGGCAATTAAATAGAGTTCGGCTAATGAAGAGCGATGAGAGTTGGAGTTTGTGTTGCTGTCACTGAAAATCATTTACAACTGGAATACCCTTAATGCCTACCTTTAAAAAATAACAAACAGCCCGGTTTTCATGAAAACCTCAGTTCCTAAGAGATCATTTTAATGAATGCTCTTTGATATGGTAATTCGATACGCATATGCATACATTGAGATGGAGAGCATCGTGTGTTTAGAGAACAAAATTATTGCGAAACAAATCTGAGCTCAAACCCCAAATAGGTTCAATGGCAAGGAAAACCAAAGTCGAAACCAAAACCAAAACCAAAAACCAAAATCGAAATCAGATTTCATTCAACTGACTGAAAGCGAGTAGGAGAAATAACCACTAAATTTTCAATTGCCTTTCGGATTTATCGCACGAATAGACAGAAATAAAAAGAAATGAAATGGGTGATGGCAAACAGAAAAGGTAATCGAAGAAAACAATTAAAAAAGAGAGAGAGAGAGAGAGGAAACAAAGAGAAAGATGGCGAAAGTAGGCAGGGAGTCGAGAGGGAGAATGAGAGAGACAGAAGAGTAGATAGATAGGGAGTGCGAGAAAGAGAGAGATGATAGTTAAATGAGTGGACAGAGGGACAGAGAGATAGCTACAGAGAAGACATAGATAGGTTGACAGAAAGAGATAAGACGGCAAATGAGAGAGAAATAGAGATAGATAGAGAGTGAAAGAGAGAGAGAGAGAGGCAGTTATATAAACAGCTAGAGAGAAGAGGCGCGTGCAAGAGGGTGATAGCCAAAGAGGAGCAGAGAGACAGAAAGTGGAGACCTTTTTGAGAAATAAAGGGAGGACATGACATGACTAGATTGTCCAACTTAGTTGAGTGCACTAATTTAGTGAGAAAGATTAAGATGGAGTGACACAGACAGATAAAGATTGATAGACACAAAGCGAGAGAGAGAGAGAGAGAAGAGAGAGAGAGAGAGAGAGTGACAGAGTAGTTCTATTCATGTGGACCAACGCGTCTCGCTTAATGAATTGAACATTCTTGGTCATCAACATAATTTCTTAACGTGTCCACGACAGCCAGACAAAGAGGCTGTAATTGAAAGCCGCAAAGTTGCATAGTTTGAGTTTCTTATGAGTTTAAATTGAATAGCATTTAAAGTTGAACCTCTCAAGTTGCTAAGCTGAAACTTTGTTGGCCTGGCCCGGGGCGAGGCACCTCAGCTTCTGGCCAACTGTGGGCACGAAAAGGTTAACTCCGATTGGGCCAACATTTTTGGCAGCACTCTGTGGCAAGATGTGTCAGATGAGCCGTCAGAGCCCCGTCTATATTTAGTCGCTGAGTCCCTGTCTAATCGCGACTCGGCGGAATATGCGTCAAGTAGTCCTCGATTGCCTTCGCAGGGCGCGTACGCTGGATGCTTTCATTTCAAATATTTTAATACACACGCAAACAAATTAAAATCGCATAAACAATTTATCTCGCCCACGCAGACAGCGCGAATCATACCAGAAACACATTGCGGGCCATTTTGAATGCCCGCTCACAGAGTGCGAGCAAAGCGAGTATATTAGCTTGGGGCTTGACAGTGAGCAAACAACTTACTGGGGCGAATGCCTAACCAAAGACTTAGGTAAAGCGAGTATATTAGCTTCCTTGCATAACTAAATAACTTTCATTTATTGATCAACTGAATATATCTGAAACCGATTAAACACAACTTTGTATGCTCACTTAGAAGGTCAAAATGGCAAAAATGGGTATATTAGCTTCCGGGCGTAGCTGAAATGCATTAGCTGTCTCTGAACTATAAACAATCACATAATTTATGAGAGCTGAGCGTAAACAGATTGCCAATTGTCTTTTGATGCCCGCTCAGAATGGTCAAATGGAGTATATTAGCTTCCTGGTATAGTTAAAAAGTATTAGCTGTCTCTGATCTATAAACAATCATATAATTTATGGGAGCAGATACCAAACATATTGCACAGAGCTTTTTCTGCTTGCTCAGTGTGACAGAAACGGGTATATAGGCTTCATGAAAAGCTGAGAGGTTCTAGTGGTAAATCTGAAGAAGATTACCAACAACTAGTAGTTAAGTTCCAAAATCTTAGCTCAATTTCTCTAACCAACATTTCTGAAGCATTTATAACCAGCAATTGGATGCCTCAATATATAATTAAGACTTGAGCGAGTATTAGACAGTCGTTCAGCTGCAACTTGTTTACTTTTTGCATGCCAGATCTTGTAGCCACAAACATTTATTTAACCACATCTATATATGTATATAATATATACAAATATATACATATATATATATTTATCTGGAGTCTGTGCGTGTTTGCCTGTTTTGCTGGCCGCTTTTATTTATATTGGCATTTGCGGCAATTGTTAAAATCTTTTTCGCTTGGCTTTTTGTTAGGTGCGAACGCTGGCAAATAAACGTAAATAAATACTTTGGCCTAAAGCAGCTCACGTAGCTCATTAAAAAATCATTTTGATGAATTTTATGCGAATAATTTCAATCTCCATCTCAAACACTCTCACTCACTCTCTCTCTCTCTCTGTCTCTCGCTCGCTTGCTGGTTCATCCTTGTGTTGCGTAGTTGCGGCAAGGCACTTGGCCGATTTGGCATTAAAATTAATTTTATTTAAATATGTTGCACATGGTCTTGCTTTTTATGTGCGTGTGTGTGTGTGTCTGTGTGAGAGTGCGGCAAATTAAAAAACATGCCTAGGCCTTGGCAATTACAATTTCAAGTTCATTTTATATGCCATTGTGCGCTAAATGCCTAAACAAAAGCCGCATCCAAAATTAAAAGCAAAAGTGTTTGCCTCGGCTCCATCTCCTCTTCGTCTGCTTCTCTCACACTCTCACTCTCACTGTCGCACTCACTGCTGTTCAAGTTAAAGCTGCTGACCATGCCCACAAATGTGGGCGCTGCACATTTTTACATTAAATTGTTTTATAACTTTGCTCAAGACACGGGGGTGGGTTGCGCACACAGCCAGAGTGTGAGCGCAACAGAGAGGCACAGCGGCGGCGTGGGTGTGTGAGCGGGTAAGCGAAACCAAGAGAGTGAGAGGAGAGAGCGAGCGAAGGCAGGCAGAAAGCAAGAGTCTAAAAAGTAAACCAGCATAGCGCAGAGTTATTGACATACAAACACATGCAAACACACGCACACACACCCACTTACACACACACTTAGAGTTAACATATAGACTCAGCTAGACACACACACACGCGCACGCACACAGAGGCACTCGGCCTGCTAACATCATAGGCACAGTTAGACATTGTAGCAATGGCGCAACTCTCTTATATTATTATTATTCCTTTATTCTACATATACCCTGAGCGCATTCGGAATGATTAAAGAGTGGGTATATTGAAGGCAATGGAGAGCGGACACAAGTTGAACGTTAAGTATGGAATATAAACATATGTATGTATGTTTTATAAACAAAACCAACATTTAAATTGAATTAATTAAAATAGAAGAAAACTCGTCTATAGCATATCTCATATCTTAGAGCTTTTTATAAATCTCAAGAATTATGTTTGTAACCAATTGTTGTAAAGTGTATAAAATAGAAAACTTGACTTTCCTTTATGTTTCGGACATTTGCTTCATTTCTCAGGAAACATTAATTTTCCATTTCGACTTACTCTTTTGTATGTGTTTGATAGACTAAAATACATAAAATTTCTAACATTATTATTTACTTACTCTATAGGCTCCATATGTCTGTGCCCATACAGTCCCTCTTCTCACCCCTCTAGAAATGTGAGTTTTTTCGAATCATTTCTTCTTCTAATTTCGCTTTACAAAAGGAAAGTTTCGTTTTATTATGTTCGTCATAATGGTATTTCTTTATTATTTCTATTATTTTTCACATAACGTTAGCAAAACTTCAGCTTAGACAAAGGTCGAAGACGAATTCATTTGATGCCAGAATAGAAATTAAATAAAAAACAGATTTCTAGCACAATGGGGCGTATACTTAATCTGACCGCATTGAGTCAAACGAAAGACGAGCTACGACTTTAAACAAGAAAATGGAGCACACAAGAATGCCACAGTTGGGCACTACTAACTGCATAATGCTCGCTCAAGCTTGAAATATAGAGAATAGAGAAAATGAGAAGTAGAGGGAAAAGTTGATGAGTCATCTAAGATCTAGCTATTAAGTAAAGGCAAATTAAGAAATTGTTACTTACATATTTGTTATTTTATGTAGCTCTCGTATCCGCATGGACTCCTTTTGCCCGCTTGCTGAGCGAGCATCAAGTGTAGGGAGCGTGACAGCTTCGCCATTTTTCAGCTGCGGCGAGCAGGAATGAAATGAAATTCAATTTTTGTGCGGCTATTTCTGAAAAGTGGCAAAAGCAGAGAAAATAACATTGTTAGTCGGAACATCAGTCAAACAGGGCGTGGTCGGAGGGCGGCTAAAGGTATGACTCGCCTGCACTTTTCTCCAATACACTAGAAGGGCAGCGCAAAGCGAGCATATTGGTTTTAGTTGAACTTCGATTCAGCTCTATATAAATTTGATCTTTGAAATTCATTGGCAAATGGAAAGAACATACAAATACAATACATACAAGTTGACTTCATCTACAGATGCTATATGATGTGTGTGCGGAGTGCGACTCCGATTTTTCGTTGTTGTCCATTTCCACAAATATTTTTTGCGCAAATATTTTGAGTCTATTTCGCGAGCTATTTCCTCTTAGCTCGACTCTGGCTACACTCTAGACTCCCCATTCTCTCGCTTTCCTCGCCCTCTCCCTCTCACTGTATATATATATTGTATTATGTGTAGCCTCTCCTTCTATTTCTCCCCTACAATTGAGGCAATGCAGTTCCGGGCTGTCCGACTGCCTGTCAATTATAGCCAACATTCTTTTGAAGTTTGTTTACATTTCATTAAGACTGCGCCGCAACTGCAGCCACGCCCACCTTCACAAACCCGCCCGTCTTCAACTGCGCTCCTTTGCTGCTCTGTCAACAGCATATAAAATATTGCCACATGCTTTGTATAGACAGAGATCCGATTGCCGTTGTTGCTGTGAGCGCAGTCAACTCGTTGGCTAATTGATTTTTGCATAGTTCCCAGCAAGCCCTATTTGGCCCGGCTAACGTCATTCGGCTAATTGATGAAGTCGCTATTGATACTCTATTGACGATGCTAAAGAAGGGGTATATTTGTGTTGCGTTGCGTAACTGCAGAAGAAGAAGACGTAACTGAATCCATATTGATCTTGAAAGACTACCTAACAATATTTCCTCTGTCCGTCTAATGCAGATTTCTCGTAAACCACAATAGCTATAGGCTTTTAGCTTTTAGGTATATATTCTACCTCATTATATGCAACCTAAGACTATTTTATATTTTCAATAAATCATTACATATATCTCAGAACGATATGTATTGATATTTCGATTTAGCTTTTCAGGTATAACTTGAAACCCACAAAATCTAGATCTCCGAAATGTGAGTTGGTTTCAATAATAAACAAATGGAAATCGAATATTTTATATAAATATTTATCTTAACAAATGCATGAACATTACCGGCAAATGCCCCAATTAAAGTCCGCAATAAAATAGTATATCTAGGATCCAAGTTCCACCAGGCTATTAGTCATTGTATGGGTGTTATAGAGAGAACAGGGTGTTTTGAGAGATCTAGCAGATTTCCAAGGCACCCGCTAGTGGAGCATTGCCGCCTAGGGCACTCTTAACTTATTGCAAATTGAAGGAAAGAAAATCCCGCTTGAAAAATTCTATTTGAAATGTTCTATTTGAAAAGATAGAGTTAAGAGCTGCGCATTGAATTTGTCAAATTTTCATTGACTGCTTCTGCTGCATTCAGTCGGTGCAAGTGGCAGGTGGCAAGTGGCAAGTGGCAAGCGGGATGTGGCAAGTGTGGCAACTGTGGCAAGGGCCAGCAATTGTCTCAATCTGTCAGAGGCAGGCTCAAACAGTTTTCCCCTTAGTTATCAGGGAAAACAAGTTCAACTGTAATTCGAGCATTGGGTTTGGGGCCACGAGGAACAAAGTGAAAAGCAATTTTCTTTACGCGTTGTCACAAACACACAAAGGCCAGACAAGAAGACGATAGGGAGGGATAGGGAGAAGCAGAAGGAGCAGAAGTAAAAAGAAATAAATAGCTACAGGTGAGTTAATCTAGCTCTGGGGACTCGTTGAAAGAACATTTTTGGTGAATTGAATTAGTTTCGTTTTTTTGTTTCAATCCATAAAAAGACCTCTCGCTGTTAACACTATATATATATATATACATCTATACTAATAATATATATATATATTTCTATTTCCTTTGTCACAAACAGATTGAAATTCTTTGTATTCAAAGGCAACAAAGAAACAGGTGTACTTCAGACAGGAGAAATATAGATATTAAATGGAAATGAATATAGTAATATATATATATATATATATATATACATATATATATATATCATATATTGCTCTTTTGATCATAAATCGTGAACCACTTGAGCTAGTGTTATCAAATTTGACTTATAGGCTCTTCAATAGTATGCCCTCATAAATATATAACTAAACCTATTATGTTTAAATATAATATAATGTATATTTTAGATCTATAGCTAAGCTTCTCAGACCCACTGTGCCGTGGCTGTATCAAAGACAGCTGCTCGCTCGCTCAATCTTCAAGCATTAGCTGCTCTCTAATACTAGTCGAAGTGTTTTCTTCAGATAAGAGACCCACTCGATTCGATTAGATATCGTTCAACTGCTCCACATATGAGCGAAACTATCGCTCGAAATGTTTTCTGTTTAGTTTGAGCAGAAGTTTGGCACAAAGTGAACTCGATTTAAATAACATTCAAGTGGAACAGTTTATGAATAATGAGTATTGGGCACGTGGATGAGCGAGGCTCTACAATGGACCTCTAATTAAGTTTCCGTACACCTGCTCTGGCATGTCTGCCGCCAACTTTTAATTGCCTTTGATGTGCGAAAGTTTTGTGTTAATTTAAAAGTTTTGTTTTTCGTTCAATCCGAATTGGTTGCGCCTCGCTGTTGTTGTTGTTGTTATTAAAGCAGGGGCCTATTAGCATTTGAGCCGGGCCTTAAAGTCCTCGCGACAGTCTGTGGCAAACGGACCGCAAAAACCGCAAATGAGGCAAAAACCTTCGACAAACACAAATCACAATCAATTTCAAAACCTTTGACAAAAGTCCAAAACCAAAAAACTCAACAATTTTTTCGGGTCCCGACAAAGTTTTTGGCCCAACAACAGACAAAGAGCAAACACAGCAGGGAAAATATCGAAAACAAATATTTAGCAGAAGACAAAAATCAAGCAGAGACTCGGGGTGTAGCCGGACACGTCATGCTCGCTCAGTCGTTGCCAAAAAATGCTGATATACTTTTTTTCAATCATACTCCTTTCACATGCCAAACGAGAGTGATGGGGACAATTATATATGCTCAATCTCTATTTATATTTTTTGATCTTCGCAACAAGCAACCAATATACCCACTTGAAAGCTCTCCGCAGCAAGCATCATCAATAGTTGCGTTTGTCATTGAAAAGCTAAGGAATTCAATGAAACTTTTTAGTCTACGAGTATAATGATACGAGACTCTTTTCTTTCCCAACAGGAACGAGTATAATTCAAGCAATATACCCACTTGAGAGCTCACTCTAGCAAGCTTTAGTATATAGCTCGTCAAATGAAAATTTACTGAATTACATTTCGCTTTTCCCACTTGATTTCTCTGCTAATTGCACTCAATTAAGGGAAGCCACAGGATGCCATGGATGCTAAGGATGCGATGGGGTGTATCTAATATCTGATGCCCGCTTCAAATGATTTCACACTCGATTGGCAATCAAGTCGAGTGGAATCGCAAGTCAAGAAAAATGTCTCAATATCGGAACAGAGAAATTAACACGCTGCAGAGTTAGCTAGATTTTCCTTGAAGTGTATAAGATAACCCAAATTGAATGAATATACTCGCCTTTGCTGCCTGGGCGGGCATAGAAGAAAAACCCCAAATTCCGAAATTAGTTAAATGTATTATTCTTTGCTCTTTGCAGGCATCGCAGAGCAAATAAATGGAATCCAAATAAGAGACTACCCAAAAAAGGGACACGCAACATTAGAGAAAGCAAACAATAGGCCAAAGGACACCAACAACAACAGCAACAACAGCAACAACAACATCTACGAGATGGATAACAATGACGAGCTGATGGACAGCAGCTATACTTGGAGCAATTGGAGCACTTATGCTCCGGCTCTGCTCTACACTGCACTTAATAGCGTCCTATTGGAGGACAATCAAACACCGTCGACGAAACAACCCGATCTGAGCTACAATCTGAGCAGAATGTAAGTGCCTAATGGGGTGTGATCGACTAGTCGATACTCTGCATGCTATACAAATATTACTGCCATTATTATATACCTAAATATAGATAGAGACAAGAGCAAACACACATACATACATCAGCAGACGTATTTTATACTTGCAGTACTCTATGCTATGAGTTATAGTCTGATTAAACTTGGGCTCTAGTTGCACAATGTTGATGAAATTTTGAGAACATAATTTTGACATTCTGAAATGTATGCATACATGATTTCATGTTTCTAATACTTTAAATTTGAAAATTGTCTTTAATTTTAATAATATTAAAGAGAGGTACCCAAAATTCCATACATACAAACTGATTGTTTTTATATCGAAAAACTTGATGCCAAATTTGGTGTCTTTACCTTGAAAGCTCCCAAAATTATGCTTAAAAAAAAAAAAATTCAGCATATCGATATTTATCGATGTCATGAAAGCAGCATGACTTATCGAATAAGCTATCGCATACCATAGTATTCATTGTCAGTATAACTTTTGTATTCTCAGTTAGGCTAACATATACAGATATCCCTTAAGGGGCACAAAGATCCATAGCATTACCAATATGCCCAACGATTAGCCAGGAATCAGCATAGAGTAGTGTCTAATTATGATACAAATTGAATTAATGCACAAGGCACGCACAACATTGGAGTCCAAATGAGGGGGATGTAGCTGCAGCCCACTCCTTCAGATTCGGTTTGCGGATTCGAGCTTCAGGTCGGCTTTCGCCTTGGCTTTGTGTGTGCGCTGCCAGCCATGCATATCTAATGACGCCTCATTGCGGCATCCATTCAGCGATTCACTCGGCTCCCGCCCACTCGCCCGCACTCAGTCAATCAATCAGGCAGTCAGTCATTCAGTCATTCAATCAGTCAAGCATTTCCGCTCAGCTCGACCCGCTTCGGCTTTTTATTTCCGTTTCAAATACATTTCATTGATGGCCATAACATATACAAACACATCTATACATATATACATATTCTGTATGTAATACATTTCACATCTATCAATGTGTGTACTCCACCTCCACCTCCACCTCCACCTCTTCCTCGTACTTCTTCTTCTTCTTAGTATGCTGCCCTGTCGCACACTTAAAGCATTCCCAGCGGTAAGAAGGTCATATGTTTTGCCATCAAGTAGATTTCATCTTGAATTTTCTGCAACCAGTAAAAGTATTGCTCGGGGGGCTTAGCCACGAAAGTGGGCAGTATGAACCACTAAAGTCGACGTGGGCGTGGGCGTGGTAATCCACTCTTCTTTTTTTTACCTCTGTAAAGCCTCGCCTGAATGGTATTTTTGTAGTAAATCTTTTATACTCATTTGCTTTGGTTTATAGTGTAGGAATTGTTCTGGGCTTGCGGGTTTGAGCCATAAAAGTGGGAAAATAAATATTTTTTCGCTTCCTAACTGTACTTCTGTGTCTAAGCTATTATACAATCGTTTCTTTTTATTTGATTTGCCAAGCTGTTTAGGAATTGCGAACCATTTCCGTAAAGTCCTCTAAGTGTCTCTGAGTGTCTGAAATGAATGAGATTCAGATATTTTAGCTATAGCTAAAATAGTTCACTATATTTTCTATAGTTTAAGCCATTAAATTCAGCTACTGCAACTAGACCATTTAACTAATTCACTTTAAATTCCGATCAGTCTGAACCACAAAAGGGAATACCAAGTCCTATTGGACCTACACCTTCGCCATTATATTTTATTTCCTTTTTCAATTGATTATAAGAAATGTTCTTTCCCTACTCAGTTCGAGCTACCTAGCTAGGGGTATTTCAAAGTCGAGCATTCCCCGTATTCAATATTTTATATGATTTTTAACGACAGCGAGGACCGTCGACTTACTGCAGCACAAATTTGCTGATTCCCTCAAGACATACACACACACACGCACACACACACAGAAGCACTCAGAAGGAGAGTGAGCTGAATATGATAGTCCTTTATGGAGTATTACTTCCAAATAATTGCTGCGTTTGACGTGCCTCAAACTTGTTTACGACATGGTCCATAGACAACTCAACTGGGTTCAATAACAGACTCTAAGTAGGAATTTATATTTGGCAACTGCCTCTTTTGCTTCTGCTTCTTCTTCTTATTCGTATTCTTCAATGTTATTCTACTTAACAAAAGTTTATTTTGTTTGGCTTTGCCAGCGCGAGGCAGGCTTAATGCAAAAATAAAGACGAAGAAAACCCGAAATCAAAACAAGAAAAAATATTTTCGGGACTGATTTTACTTTCATTTCAAGTACGCATAAAATTGGATGAAAATGTTTACCATAAACTTGCGAAAATATCTCGGAAAAGGTAGACTAAAGTAACGCGGAAAGGAAGAGAGACGGGGAGAGAGGTGGAAGAAAAAGAAAGGCAGATATATGTATATGCTATACAACAGTCTATACATATATACTAGTAAGACAACAACATCAGATGAAGCGCGAAGGTGAGAGATGGGAGATATAGACAGACGGAAAGAGACCAAGAAAAAGAGAGAGAGAGTGGGTTAGAGAGAGAGATAGATATGCTAGATAGATAGAAGAAGAGAGATACAGAGGGAGAGGAGGGAGAGATAGGGATCAAAAGAGTGTATGGGAGAGAGCTGGAAAAGGGAGAGGTAGAGTATCTATATCCAACCATCTCACATACGGAGTATCCTTCAGTGCAGCACTCTCCATGCGAGCTGCTTACTTGACATTTTCATGTGCCTGCGGCTGTGGCTGCTTGAAATTGTTTTCTTAATAATTTCTTTATTTTTGATCAACTGTTTTTGTTTTTCTTCCTTTTATGCGGGTTATTCTGGGTTGCTCATAAAAATCAATAATCCTCTTTGCACTAGGCCAATAAACAAGCTAGGAGATGGGCAGGGCACAGGGTATGGGGGCGTTGAGAAATTTGAATAGTCCAACGATGATGAAAAATATTTTTAATTGTCTCGATGCGATGGGCGAATGGACTAATGACTAGCGACCACAGCTGGCTACTGACTGGACGTGGGCACGCCCACTTTCGCCTCAAATGTCATCAAAGAGTGAAAGAGGAGAAGGGAGAGGGGCGGGAGGAGAAGGGGGTAGTCTGAGCTCACATATTAAATGACATGTACGCGTGTGGCTGCTAACGAGCCGAGCTTAACACGAGGCCCGATTTACGGACGTTGACAGCCCGTTGATGGCCCTGCAACAGCCTGTGCGAGGCCTCTTAAAACAAAACCACAAAATCTATGTGTGCTATATGTGTGTGCTGTGTGTGTGTGTATGTTTGTGAGTGTGTGTGCTGCCTATTTAAACACTTCTGAGCACACACACACGCCCACGCACACACGCTCTAAATAAACAATCAGAAAAGCAGAATATTAACAAATAAGAACTAGACAAGTGTAGGGCATAACTGACTGTCAAATACCCGTCCATAGGCACTTGAAGCTGAATGATAATGTTCTAATATCATTGTGCTAGAAGTAGTACACATAGGCCACGCCTCTTGCGGGCGTATCTAATCATATGAAGATATATTAATGAGCTATGCATATACACATACATACATATATCAAATGTCAAGCCTCTCGCTTCTAGATTTTCAGCATTTACCATATATTCCATTACACACATTCCAAATTTCAAAGCCCATATGCCCACTCCCTTCATGTCCGCTGAGCGTGTGTAAAAAGATGGCGACGAGTGGGAGCCGTAAAGCAGTCTGAACCTCAGCTTTTATGAATAACAACAAAACCGACAAGGATTTGTTAACGCACGCACAATTACATACGCCTAATATCCTGCCAACAGCCACACACACACACACACACACACAGAGAGAGTAAAGCGTCAAGGGAGCAAACACTCTTGGCACACTCCCCTCATCTCCGGCTTAGCTCACACATAATCTTCATGTCACTAATTCAACATTGTTTCTAACACAACTCTACTCTCCCTCCACCCCTCTCTGCTTGTCTTACGCAGTTTACCCACGGGCATAACGGGACTTCCTGTCGGCGATGCTGGAGACACGCTCATCGATGAGGACGGCGCTGCGCCAGTGGCCTCGTTCGCCTTCGTCGTGCCCTGGTGGCGTCAGGTGCTCTGGAGCATCCTCTTCGGCGGGATGGTGATTGTGGCGACTGGCGGCAATTTGATTGTTGTCTGGATTGTGCTGACCACCAAGCGAATGCGTACCGTTACCAACTACTTTATCGGTGAGTATGCGCGGGGCGTATGCGCTACCAGCTATGCATCGCATCACACATACGCCATGTTGAGCCCTTGCAAAAGTTTGCTTCCGCTTTCACTTTATTTTGGCTGTAATTGAATGAGCTCTCATTTTAAGCCGAAAATTCGTGGCGCGTGCCACTGCACAGTTAATTCAATTATTTGCTTTACAAACTTCGCGCTGCGCTTGCGGCACTGCAGCGAAATGCTTTAATGTGACTGCCAGAAGTCCTGTGAAAAGCTGCGTCAACTTTTCTTTTCTTTTTTAAAATATTCAATTTATTTTTGTTTCATGGTCAAGCTATTGCGACTTTTTGCAATATATTTTAAAGCCCAATTAAAAACGGTAGTAAGAACTCATTCATCATTACGATTGACTGAATGAAATATAACGAATGCATATTTAAAGCCGTTTTAAAATATTTAAAATTGAATCATCATTTACTTATTATTTCGCCTTGGCCTGCAGCAACATCATTTTATTTGAATCTTAATTACATTTTAAGGAACACTTCAAAACTAAGGTTACGCACTTGAAGTGTTTCTCTCTCGCTCTCACTCTGACTTGCTCCCTGTCTATTAATAATGACATTGCTCTTTCATTTTGAGTGGCCCTAAATGAAAGATTTCAGACTTCGTTGTCTCTCTCTCTCTCGCTCGCTCGCTCCCTCTCCCTCTCGTTGGTAGTCATGCATATGCATGGAAGGCTGTGTATATTAAATGCAAAAGTCTGTAGGTTTTGCATGTCTGTTTGTCCGACTGGCATTGCCGAAACCATTAAAAACAAAGCGCATAAAAATGCAGGCAACCCCCAACCAACAACAACAAACAGCAAACAAAGACAACAACTGCAACAACAACTAACCCTGCACAGATGCTGTCAGTTGACTGCCTTCCGACTATTGTCATACACGCACACACACACACATACACATCCTTACATTCTTACACATACCCGGTGCACAAGCAAAAGCCCGCCGGCCTTATGCATGCGCAACTTGACAATAAAAAGAAAAGTGCAAATGAGTTCAAATGTCGACTCCTAAATACCCTTGCACGTACATGTCTGTAAAGCCCACTCTGTTCTTTACTGCTATTCTTTTTTCAAGAGCACGGCCTTTCTGCCTATGCTTAGCTATAAAAAGAAATCGAAAATTTTTTTCAAATATTGAAGTATAAGTACCTCTGCATGCGTATTAATTAACTGTGGTCTGCTTGTGTGCATAAAATTAATTAACAGCGTATGTACTGTGTGTAGACTACTCTCTTCATTTGTCTTCACTCTCTCTCCTAGAACGCAGCCAATCGTCAGCCGCTATTCAAGTTCACTCTCTTTCGTTCTTCTGATCGTTACTCTCTAAATTGCACGCCACATACAATACAGAGCGAGAGAGCAACATTAGTGCAGCGAATTTGTTCAAGCTGTCCTCCTCTCGCTGAGCGACTTCACGCTCAGAACTAATTCAAGGCAAAGCAACTATAACGGTGAGACAATGACTTGACAAAACCAGAGCGAAGAAAATAGAAATAGCATGAAATGGAATAAAATAACCGCAAATGCAATGCAGTTGAGTGGCATATGTATGTATACATATGTATGTATATATTCATATACATATGTGTGCAGATGGCCGATTCATATCACGTTTTATCAGCAGTGCTTTATGCTCGTTCAAAAGTGTATCAAAAAGCAAACTAGTTGCATTGTCAGGCATCGTCCCCTTCTTGTGCTCAGCTGACCTAGCTAGAAAGTTGACTTACTCGCAAATGTCTTCGGAGCGGATGCTGTCGTCCTTCCACGCCCCCTTCACTGGCATGGGCATCCAGCCCATGGCAGCTCTTATCTGCGAGCGCAATGATGATTATTATGTAAACGAAATGCCTTGAGGCCTCAGATGTCTCTGGCAGCTATTACAAAATTTGCATTTCTAAATAGACATTTTGCCGTTATTATTAGTTTAGTAAAGTTATGCTACCGCTGAACAAATAAATTCCCAGTCACGGAACATTTGCTGATAAGACGCCAGGCTGTGCCTATGATTTGCATTATCTTTTATCATTCGCTTCGTCTGTCCGTGTTGATTCGGCATTGTTATTATGTCTTGATTAATTAAGGCGATGCGCAATCGATACACGGAGAAAAAAGAAGAAGGAAACGAGAAGCAAGAAAAACGTGCTCCAGCCAGACCGACCTCCGGTCTGTCCATCTGGTCGAGCCTGTGCAGTGTTGCCACATCGTTTGCCAAATTCGACACGTTTTGGGGCGTGACAAGAACTATACGGTAAAACAATGCGCATTGTTATTGTTATTGTTTTTGGTTTGTTGTTCGGGTGTTGCTTTTTATGCTTATTTCTGACACTGCTTATCTACATAGATAATGAAATGTAAACAATGGCAAAAGCAGCAGCCCAAAATAATTTTTTTTCTGTTTTTCTTGGCACCTTTTTAATGCTCGCTCATAAAAGGAAAAGAGAGTATATTAGACAATAAATTTCATATGCATACAATCTCTATACGCCCATTTAATAAAGTGTTAACACTTTCATATTTTTATGTTTATTTGAGGTCTAAGTTGTATGTTGAAATAACTCGTGTTGTTGGCATGGTAATTAGGAGATTACTAGATCTTTTTATTGGCTAAGATCTACAAGCTTATCTCTTGACTTTACTCTTTAAATAGATCCCAGCAGATAGTTTCTTTATATGGACCTCTATAGAGATATATATAGAGATAGTTCTCTACATATGAGCCCCTATACATTGACGTCTATATCTCTATATATATAGAATGCTACAGGACCGTGAACCAGTATTATATCGTCACTACTTGTGATATTATATTGCCCTACTGTGATATTATATTGTGTGTGAGTCTGTTGGTCGGGAGATGTCGCCAATTGGAGCGGGACTGTGGTTTTAGCCCACGCTGTTTTTAGTGATTCATTGGAATGTAAATCGTTAGGCACTCACAAACCGAAATACAATAACAAATGTGCCAAGTAACAAATGATGGCCGACACCCTCTCACACCCGCACACCCGCACACCCTCACACCCACACGCCCACACAGACACAGGCTGGCAGGCACGCACACATTCACATTCACAGACAGGGAGACAGACAAATGGCCGTTGTTCCATTTGCAGCCTCCATTTAATTATGCGCTGCCTGATCCCATCTTCTCCACAAAGTCGATTGCACTGGCTTTCACACTAATTATAAATGTACGACGCATAAACAAACAAAAAATGGGTTGCTTAAATATGATGGGCTCTGCCTCTGCTATCTTTCTATGCCCTTTAGTGAAGGGTACCTAAGCTGGTAAACCAAATGTGTAACATCTATGGGAAATTATTAAGAATTTGATTTTCTGGTCTTTCATATTTCATAATTAATATGATTGTTATTGTTATTATTAAATTACTCATATCCATATTCACCCTCATTGTCATTGTTATTATAATTGCTATTAGTGTATTAAGTATTCGCCAAGGAGCTGTTACCCTCGACAACTGTGTCCCGTGTTTACCTTGAGATTCTCTTTCTGGCCGTTCTCTATTGGCCATTTGGATTTTCATTTGTTGGCTTTGGCACGTGTTACAGTTGTTAAACACACTTTTTGTGCTTTTTGTGTGCGACGCGTCTGTTTGCTTCTGCTTGCAGTGAACCTCTCCATAGCCGATGCGATGGTCTCCAGCCTGAACGTGACCTTCAACTACTACTATATGCTGGACAGCGATTGGATATTCGGGGAGGTCTACTGCAAGGTATCTCAGTTCATAGCGATGCTCAGCATCTGTGCCTCGGTCTTCACGCTGATGGCCATATCCATCGACAGGTAAGTGATGTATCATACATAGCATCACAGCATACCCATACATACATACCTATGTAACGTATCTGCATATAATCAACAGATATTAGATGAGCTTGGGCTCGCCTTAGTGCGCAGAACCCTTATCAATCTTGACTTTGTGAACCCATAGCACAGAACCAGCTCGTCTAATGTGAAATATGAAATATCTGCACCCCCTCTGAACAGTCATAGATAGATACATATAGAACTCTTGTCTTTCGGCATGTTTAGCCCAAGGGGTTACGACCAGGCGGCTTGTAGGGTTATCCAAATGCGATGCCATCCTTCATCCCCGATTAGGGTGGGTCACGTTTAAGGCAAAAGGTTTCTTTTTTCCAACTTTAAACTCTTTGCGAAGCTCATCAAATTTGTGACAGGCCCTGTCAGCCCTTGGCGCAATCAAACACAATCAATTCATGGCAATATTTCCGGGAGTATATATGGGAATGCTGAGCAGAAAAGTCTTTTATTTTGCATTTAATTTATATAACATAAATCGATATTTATTATGTTTATGAGTAAACTAATTTCCGGCTTGAATACACAAAAAGGTATGAAAAGCGAATGCGGGTGGTCAAATATTCATCAAATATATAAATAGCCTCTCATTAGGGGGCCAGCCCGATATGAATGTAAATTCGCAAAGTTTTATTTAATTTGTATTTGAAAAGGATGGAAGGGTGAACCCTTCCGGTATTCCGGTCAAAGGGTCGAAGCACATATAATCAATCCAGCAAACCCTTACCATTTCCGTTTTTATCGTATTACGCATTGATGCATTAGCTCATTGGATAATTATCGCATTAGTGCATTAGTGCATTAGCGAGCTGTATCATTAGCTCATAAGTGCAATAGCCTATTGGCGCATCATTATACTCATTCACGAAAGTGAATCATTATACTCATTCACGAAAGTGAATCAGTATATTGGTTTTGTGCAATGTCCGTCTTGCTGTCCGTCCGTCTGTCCGTCTGTCCGTCCGTCCGTCTGTCCGTCTGTCCGTATGAACGCAATCTATTTCGGCGCTATTGAAGCTAGAGACTTGAAATTTGGAGCACATACTCGTGTATATCTCCGATTTATAAAGTGTTAAAATTTTCCCGATCCGCCCACTAGGGGCGTGGCAAATCGGAAAATGCATTTTCCGATATACCAGAAATCATATAAGTTGAAGAGCTAGAAAGCTGAAATTTGGTATGTAGGTCCGCGTCGACAACCCAAGATTACAAGCTATGGCGGATATATCTCCGCCCATTGGGGGCGTGGCAAATCGGATAAAACTGTATCTCCTAAAGTTGTAAACCTAGAATGCTGAAATTTTGCATGTCAGCTAATGTTATGATTCTATAAAGTCTAAAAATAAAATTATAAGTCTACACCCATTAGGGGCGTGACAAATCGGACCTGAAGATATAGTGATTTTTCAAATTCTGCTATTTTTTGGACACTATTGATGCCAGAGATCTCAAATTTTGTATATATACTCGGGCTGATCACCCAAGACCAAAAAGCTTTGGCGGATATATGTCCGCCCACAGGGGGCGTGGCAAACCGCAAAAATGTATATCTTCTAAAGTATAATAGCTAGAAGCTTCAAATTTAGATAGTTGAGTTACTGGTAGCCGCCTCTGTCGATTCCCCAAAAAATAATTTTTACGCCTCTTTAGCGGCGTGGCATACCGAAAAATACCCTGTAATTTTCACTTTTTTGAGAGTAAGCATTCAAACTTTGCAGTCAGGGTACTGTTATCTCGTTCTAGAAACTGACCAAAAATGAGGTGTCTACGCCCAGTAGGGGCGTGGCAAATCGGAAAAGCCTGTATATTCTACAGTATTAAAGCGAAACTTAACTACTAAATTGTTGATGGGATGTGAATGAGTATTCCGCAGTCGGTAACGCCCGACTGCAACGTTCTTACTTGTTATTATTTAGCATTTTTAGTTAAGATTTAATCTCATCTTTCAACTAAGGACAATACGCCTTGTTTATATACATATTAGTATTATTGGGCGCATTACCAACTTCCATCTCGTAGCTCGAGCCCCATCTACTCTAATGACTAGCAACTCATTTCGCCCCTAATTCCATTTGGAGTTTCCCTTTGGGCGCCTTCTCTGATATTAGCTGTCAGAAGTGTCCATAGTTTCAGGAACAGGTTGATAATGCGGCGTTCGTTAAGTGGGTACGCAAAGGCAGGCTTAATCAGCTTACAGCCCACTTAGACACATTATTAATGGGCGTGTCTCCCTCCCCCGCAGGTATGTGGCAATTATGAAGCCGTTGCAGCCGCGGATGAGTAAGCGCCGCAACCTGGCCATCGCAGCCATCATCTGGCTCTCCTCGACGCTCATCTCCTGCCCCATGCTGCTGTTCTTCAAGACGGAGGAGGTAGATGCATATATCATATCACACCTTCCCCCCGCACCCCCTCACTGTTAATATTAATGAAAATACTTTATTTGAATGCTGCTAAGGTGCCGGTGACCATGGAGAACAAGACCCGCATCGTTTGCTTCTCCGAGTGGCCCGACGGACAGACGAATCACTCCAAGCAGGAGCATATGTAAGTCAGCATGAACATGTGAAAGTATGAGAGTAAGTGCGTGTGTGTGTGTGTGTGTGTGGGTAAGTAAACGAGCGCATTTTGCTACATGGGAAATCGACGGGAGCTATAAATTGGGAAATTTGCGATGCGCACTGCAGCAGACAAAATCTGTGCTATCAGATTATAATGGAAGCAATGCACAGCTCACCATGGCTCACCATGGCTCGACATGGCTCGGCATATGCAGGCAAGCAATAAAAAACAGTCACGCACGGCATATAAAAAGGGGGAAGGCAGTAACTGACTGGTAAATACCCTAAAAGTTGCGATGAGAAGCCGTTCATCAGGCCAAGGAGAGCGAGGGGAGAGAGAGATAGGCGAAAGGATGGTATGGAGACGGAAATGTAGAGAGAGGGAATGATAGAAGACTTCGAAAGATACATAGTGAGTAAAAAGAGATATACATATAGAGAATGAGAGATAGAAAGAAATGTATTGAAAGGAAGAAGGAGAATTAGATGGCTAACAAGATGACAAAAGGAAGAGATAGAGTAAGAAAAAAAATTGAGAGAATGTGAGAGAGGGTAGTCCTAAAAGTAGCCAGACATAGATGAAATGAAGGAAAAATACATATAGACATATTTCCCCAATTGAAATTCTCTAGGCAGTTACTAGAGAGCCTAAGGCGTCAGAGCTTGTCAGGTTGGGGTGCAAGTGGAGCGACCCTCGCACACAGAAAACGTCAATGTGAGTCCACGGATTCATCACGTCACCACTCCGCCTCTGTCAGTTCGATCAATATGCTCAAAAAATAATAATATACCCTTTGTACGAATTTTCATTTGGTAGCGGAGCAACGGCCCTGGGGCAACGCTCATAAAAGACATGCAACTCTTTACAGTCATTTGGCATGGTATATATGACAAATTTGAAAGCAAATATGGGCAATCAAATAGGAGCTGCCTCGGCGCAATGCGTTCCGGGCATGCGAGACCATTAAATTGAGTTTTCAGCCATAAAAAAAGAGAGCGACCAACGCCGCATTGTGTCAGCCAACTCGGGGGGGTGTGGGGCTCGTCGACCATTTGCTGAAATGGCCAAAGAGCTTACGGGCTTATCCTCGCATCCTATTTTACTTATCTGTCTAACTATCTCCATTCGTTCAGCTACAACATACTGATCCTGATACTCACCTACTTCCTGCCCATCATCTCGATGACCGTCACCTACTCCCGCGTGGGCATCGAGCTCTGGGGCTCCAAGACAATTGGCGAGTATACGCCTAGGCAAGTGGAGAATGTCCGCAGTAAGCGAAGGGTAAGTCGCACCTCCATATATCTCTCTCTATACCTATAGCCCTACACATCAGGCGAGGAGGTAGCTCGTTCCTCCTTGCTCTACACACAGTAGACGAGGGGGTAGACCCTTCTTTCTTGCTCTATACACAGTAGACATTCCTCGCTACATGAACACACACACACTCTTACACAGCATTCATTAATTTGAATACTGACCCAACTCGCGCCCCTCTCTCAATATATGCCAAGTTCTCATGCCCATCATCATTGTCATCATCATCATCGTCATCATCACTGTGAGAATTAAATGTTTGTATTTATATATATTTGAAATTTCAATTTTCCGCTTAGGTGGTCAAAATGATGATTGTGGTCGTCCTTATATTCGGCTTCTGCTGGCTGCCGTTCCACACCTACTTTATAGTCACATCCTGTTATCCGGCTATCACCGAGGCGCCATTCATTCAGGAGCTCTACTTGGTTATCTACTGGCTGGCCATGAGCAACTCCATGTACAATCCGATTATATATTGCTGGATGAATTCCCGGTAAGTGCGAGCAACAGTTACAGCTACAGCTACAGCTACAGCCATAGGACTACAGCGTATCGTCCTCGTCCCCGTCCCGGACTCATTGCATATTATGTAATTTACGTCGAGTTGAGGTCGCTAAGTGCGCTCATGTGTTTACCGCCATATTCCTTTGACGTAAAGTCACTTAGTTGCGGTTGGTCGTTTAGCTCGTTATCCGGAAATGAAGCCCGTCCATCATCATCATCATCGTCATCCTCATCGTCATCATCATTAACGGCCACAAAAATAACACCACTATCATTGACATCGACATTTACTTTCCCGTCACGTTGACTCATCCAGCAACATATTCGTAGTTCTTCACCAAAGACCCGAAACTATATTTAATGACAGTCATTATGCATGACGCGAATGCCGAATTGAAAGTTTCGAGCCAGGAATTTCAATTTTTACTGTGGACTGTCAATTTCGTAAAACATATATATTTCGAGACATCCATATATTATGATATAACTAGTTAAAGCTCAAGTATGACTGATTTTCAGTTGACACATGAATGCGAATGAATAAGAAACTGTCCAAAGGATATGCCACAGACTACAGTTGTGCTCTACTCTACTCATTCCATTCTATATTGGTCCCATTCCATTTCAGTCCAATTATTTTCATTTCCCTCGACCTCTATGGTATTCACATTCAATTTTATTCCAATTTCCTTCCGCACTCCTTCAATATTATTCAATTTTTATTTAAATTTCATATATTCTGCTTAGTCTGAGGGTTGTTCAAGCTCTGCACTTCCATATATGACATTTTGAGTCCCTGGGGTCTAGAGTCTAGGTACTTACCTAATGTAATCCAACATTATTATTATTACATTATATTTTTACTATTTGCAATGAAAGGATTAGATTTCAACCTATTTGTTCCTTCGATAAGCAAAGTTATCCAACTATTTTTGCTTATTAAGTAACTTTGCTGTTCGGGTAGCTCATCAGAACTGACGACTGCTCGAGCTAAGTAGCAGCTCACCTGATGAAGCAACTTTTATTATGTGAAGCCTCGAATATACACACACGTGTGTCCACAATACACACAGACACACTCACACACACACACATACAGAACATATGTATGTATGGTCGTTTTCGTTTGCACAAATTGACTGTTGATGTTCTGTCGCGTCCGTATGCCACATCCGCCGGGGGGAATCGTAACTGATTGCAATTAATTTGGCCCAGTCAACATGCCAATGACTGTAGCCATCGTCCAGACTGCGGCAGGAGGGGCGGGCAGGCATCTGGGTCTGCTTTACGTGCAGCGCACGGGACTTAAGCGTCAATAGTTCGACACGTGGAGCAGCGAGCCCGGTTCCGGCGTATCTGAGTCGGCGTCGCCCTTATGTAAATGATGAGCGCCATCAAGGTGTTGTTGCCTTTCGCTTATTGCAGGTGTTTGTTAACGGGTTGCCCCACCCGATCCACACCCACGCGAAGCAAAGACATAACCCACTGAAATGCCAGAGCATAAATCAAGCTACTTGCCATGGTTCAAGGTTTGTCTCTGACTCCGACGGTGGCTCCGACTGTGGCTCTGGCTTTTGTCACCAAATCATTCCAAGGGCAAAATATTCTGTCGCAGGTGCAATTCTCCACTTGAAATGGTTGCAAAACAACTGTGACAATACCTGACTAATGAATGCCCTGTAATTCTGTGAACTACATAAATCGAAATGTAAATAACAGACTAGCATATGCTCTGCGGGAAAAAATGACTCCCAATAGAAGTGATATATACTAACAATTTTAGTGTAATGACACGTATCCATCCATGCTTCCTTCCCATTCCCATGCCACATAGTTTATTTCCAATCTCATTTCAATTTCATTTTATTTTCACTTGAAATATAATCATGTTCTAATTCTCTCGTTCCGCTTCGAATTCTCCCCATTCCTTTCCATTTCAATTGTACTTTATGCTGATTCCTATTCCTTATAAATTAATTTGATTTGAACTAGATACATATTTAGCATAAGTTACTTGTAGCTTACTTCCCTTATGCTCACAAGGGCGACAACCCCCTTTGCGAATGTATGCAGGGTATGTGACTAGAATATGAGACAACTAAAAATGTAGGTGGATAGATAGGGAGGTGACATAAGTGAATGGAATGCCCGACTTCTGCCCATGCTCAATCGAACTGGGAACGAGAGCGAGCGGGACAGCCACTATCGCAGAAGGACAATTCTATTCGAGGATTGTTGTGTTGCAGCTCAATAACATTTTTGCTTAACGAGCTGTCGAGTCTTTGATGCACTGTGGTGGCTGCACTGATGGCTGCTTCGGCTGCCATTAATATTCATATTTCATCCGTAATTGAATGCAATGTCTCCCTTTGTTTTCGGTTTGCTCTGATTGCAGCTTCCGCTATGGCTTCAAGATGGTCTTTCGCTGGTGTCCGTTTGTCCACGTGGGCGCCGAGTCGCTGAATCGGCGCGAGAATCTAACCTCGCGCTACTCCTGCTCCGGCTCGCCAGATCACAATCGCATCAAACGGAATGGTATGCTAATGACTCGCCCTTCCCCACTCTCCCATTCTCCCACTCACTCTCTGTCTCTCGCTCTCCCTCACTTTGCAGACACGCAGAAGTCCATACTCTATGCCTGCCCCGGCTCGCCCAAGTCGCATCGCGTTTCGCATTGTGGTAAGCAGAACTGCGCCTGGCCAGGGGTTCCTCAGGTTACTAACCTTTGCCTCTGCTTTTGCAGGTGTGCTGCGCAATTCGGCGCCGCGCTCAGGTGAGAAGGACGACCGACTGTCGCTGCCCGTGGTGCAGCAGCAGCTGAGCAGCGGCAGCAGGAGCAGCGCCCGGGCCCACAGGTCGCCCTACCAGCAGGAGCTGCAGGAGCGCTGGACCAGCGACAAGTCGAGCAGCTCCCTCACCTCGGCAACGGAATCTCGCACCACGCAGCTGCTCTCCTGACAGCCAGCGTCAGCGTCAGCGTCGGCCGAGCAGAGTCTGGAGCTGCAGATGCCGAGGCAAATCGTGGGCAACTCCAGCAGCAGCTACAACAACAACTACAGGCGCATCAACAGCGGCGCTCCACCGACGACTGCCGACGACAGGACTTGGCTCTAGATGTGCCCATCTTCATATGAAGTCTCGAATTTATCCCTAGTGAATGACTAATCGAAACCAAAACAGCTGGCTATATCCCAGATATCGCATTATATCTCATACAACTCATATATCTCTGCTGCCCGAGCTGCCCACGGAGCGTATGAGTGATGCTCTGAGGAAAGCTCAACTAGATGGAACAGCTCGCGGCGCGAGTGACGCTACTCGACGCTAGATGGCGCCAGCTACTGGAGAACTGTCGATCAGCCAGCTAGACGTGTTGCTGTAAACCAACGCTAGGTGGCGTCCTCACTCGCTTGCTTCTCATATCCTATTACGAATATTTACGATATACTTGCGGCTTTATCAAATGCATATACAATACTATCACAGTGAGTGTTAATTACAACAATTTTGAGGATCTATATGTGCAAATGCGAAATGATATGCGATATGATATGAATCGAATAAATACGTACGATTAAGGTGTTCAAAGTCGAACTCGCATGCGATTTCAAAGCAAATGAAGACTTTTCACAGCTCTTTACCCACTTGTTGTCTGTATATAAGCTAAGGCGAAAGTTTCTGTATATATATATATATATATAATGTAAGTTTGTTTCTCCCCTCTTTGTGAATTGTGAATAAAGCATCTTACTCGAAAGCCTCAAGCCTCCATATATTGCATTAACTATTTATACAATAGGGAGATATACACACGCACACACACAACACACGCACACACCATACACACACAATGTTAACATAGGACGCAACAGATTGATGAAATCTCAACCGATTAGCCGAGCGGAGCGTCGCAGCTTTGGGCCAAGTTTCTCTGTCAAAAGATGAGAAAAAATTCATATGTAAATATAAATAATTCGTTTGCCTAGCGGCCAAAACAACGTTTTGCCAATGTTGCAAAAATGTCTGTAACATACTTAAGGCATACGCACCCTATACACCCTTACACACACACACACACAAATGCTAGATAGTCAGCTTGAAGCTGTACTTATGCGCGCTTGAAAGGGTATGATAAAAGAGAGAGAGTATATTGGTTGAGCTACACTCGCCTCTCGCCTGAATCGAGTGAAGCTAGAGACTTAAAACGTGGTATATTTCTGAGTTGAGGTATGCTATAACAGAGGGCGTGGCAAAACCGACTTGGCTGCAGCTCTTGAGCTTCATTCCATAGGGGATTGACTGTTGAGCATGTTTGATCTATAAGTCCAGTTGTTTTTTTGTTGTATACCTCGATCACTTGGATATGGAAAGTGAGCGTATGATGATTAAATAAGATGATGTTATTACGATATTCAAGTTTAATATCCTAACAATACAATTGATATAGTGCAATGGGCCAACTGTCAAATAATTCTATATTTACTCATACAGATAAACCCATAGGTCACATACTTTGCCTACGCTCAGAAGGGCATATAATCAAACATATTTTAAATTTCAACTTATCTTTGTTCGATGAGCGCGTATTGGACAGTCGATGATGCTCAATCTCCAGTTATTGTTGCTGCGCTATAAATTTTTGATAAGTAACAAATTTTTGAATAAATTGCATTTGCTTTTATTTACTTTATCTGCGAGTGTGCGCATGTATGTTTGTGTGTGCGGGAGTGTATGTGTGTGTGTGTCAAAGTAATTGAGCATCTGAGCTCGCCTCCTGCGCCTTCTGCGCCTCCTGCGCCATGGCCAACGCGAACGAAATCGCTTGAGGCCTGCGCCACTAATATTTGCATAGATGTGCGCACACAATATATGTCTCCTATGAATATCCAAATACACACACACTGTCCCACTCATACGTGTGTGTGTGTGTGTGCTATACTCGTATGCCAAAATATTTATTTATGTAGCAAAAATCATGCACTTATGCTGAGCAAAACGACTTTGTCGATTTCCCATGTCCTTGCGGCGCTGTTGCTCCATCCGCCTCCTGATGCTCCTTGCTGCTCCTTTATGGCATGGAGCACGCATATCGAGCATCTATCGAGCCAGCGCCAGCTGTCGCAACAATTTATTAATAATGCATTAATCGCTTGCAGCTAATTACAAACCTGAAACGTTGCCCCACAAAATGCATAATAAATTTGGTAATTTTGCAATTTCGCAATTTGTGCTTTAAGCGAATTATAAATTGCAGCCAGAAATGCATTAGCCGCAGCCTCAGCTGCCCATATCAATGCAGTTTAATTGACTCAGCTAAGCAGTTGCAGGTCAAAGCAAAGGCCAGGCAGAGCCTTGACAGCAAACAGCATTTGGCTTCGAGCTCGTTCACAGCATAAAAGATTCAAGAAATTAAGTTTTCCTTTCCATTTGGTTAGTGGAAAGCGTTTAAGTCAAATAATTAAGGTGTATGAATGGCTTGCGAAAATATAGGTCATATTTCATTTATTTAGTTCACCTTTACATTATTTATCAAGATGCAATAGAACTTTATATTGACTGCTCCGACTCGAAAGTGATTTCCTTCCGCATTTCCTCAGTTGACTTGAACCTCGAAGGTTGAAGATGGAGCTGGAATCAACTTTCGCACTAGCACTTCGTATTTGGTTAGCCTTCTCATGGGCCAGTTCTCGTACCGAATGAAGCAGGCCCTCTGCGAAAGGTACAGAGTGCCAATGAAGAGTCCGCCATCCGTGCGAGCGCGGCAGATGTAGACGCGCTCATTTGTGACGCTTGTGCCCACAGAGACGGGATTCTTCTCCCTGAAGCCGTCGAAGCTGCGCACCCACTCATAGCTGAGGGTCTCATTGCTCACCAGAAGATCGTAGGAGTTCGCCTGATTCGAGACTGAATCGCTGTTGTAGGTGGCATAGCCAGTCTCGGCCCGAACACGCGCTGGCAGAACCGAACTTGCGGCAATGATGCGTCCCACGTAGTTCTCGTAGCCCTCTGAGTCGTAGCCGCCCAGCACAGCGTTCTCGGGAAAAGGCTTCGCCTTGTCGGAATCGACCCACCTGTCTGTAAAGTCGAAGACTCCGCCGTGAACTGCGACCAGCAGCTGGGCAGCAATTAAGGCACAGGCAAAGAGTTTCGTTGAGGAATTCATGGTGATTCGCAGCAGACTGATCGTGGACGGTTTTGTCTGGATTGTGACTTGGGTACGGCCCTTATATATGGGCTGGTCAGTGTTGTAGGGAATCACTTTCCGATAAGTGGGTTTGTGCAATAATCTTGATGTAGCTAGAGGAATACCTTTCTGACCGATTACGAATCGATTGATAAGATACGGATAGACCTCTCTCGCAGTGCATAATTCGTCATAGCTAAAACGTTGCATTAAAATGCCGTTTAAGGGGATAGATAACAAAAAACTATTAGTAATTATTTGTGGACTTGATTTTGAGTGTCGTTTAGCCATAAATTATTAATAGCACAAGAAATAACTAATATACAAAAATAATATAATATAAAGGTGCATCTTCCTCTGTAATCAAGTCGAATGTTCTCTAGTCTAGTTTCTCTATATCGAGTCTCATTTAATTTAGTTAGCCTCTCAATGAACATATTAATCCACCCAAGTACAATCTATTCTATTTTTGGACACAGCAACAATGAATGATCCCACAAGACTCGGGTAAGACTTAGCAAAGACATTGCAAACTCCATGTCAACCCACAATTCCTCAAAATTTTGTCAGATGCGAGCCAAGTACTCCTTTCCTCTATCTCCCTCTCTCGCTCTCCCTGCCTTCTTCACAATCACCCCTAAGACGCTGCTTGTGAGTGGCTCTGAAAGGAAAATAAATTCAGTAGTTTTGCATATTTTTCACACATTTCCTGTACTGTAAAATAAGTATCAATAAAAATCGAACTTTTGGCCTCTTGCATAAGCAACACTTCGAGAGCGGGAAGCTGCATATATTATATATATATATATATGTATAAGTATACGTATATACATACAGATATAAATATATTGATAAATTTCAATAAATCTTAAATCGCTGTCATTGCCTTAATATCTAAAAGCCAACACACACACACACTCACACACACACACAAACAGACTCCTTTGTGAAGTCAAAGGCCAAACGTCTGTGGCTGACACCATTCGTTGCCTACTTTTAAGCGCAGCACAAGTGCAAGAGCACACACGCATACACACACGCACACACACGCGCGAGCGCTGAAGCGGAACCGGAAGACAAAGGCGAAGGCGAAAGTTTTGGTGTGAATGGCTGAAAAGTGCGCAGCGCCCTTTAAAAAAAACACACACACACAATTGATGGCCATGTCTAATGTGTGCTCATAAGCACATGTGTGTGTATGTGTGTGTATACGTACAAGTGTGAGCCAGTGTGTGTGTCTCTTTATGCAAATACATTAAATAGGCCAACTTTTGTACAGTTTGTAATATGAATGATGTAAGCCGCATGTATGCCCCAAACACACACACACACACACATACACAGTGTGTGGTGCAAAGTGGTTTTCGGGTTTGGTTGGCGCAACTATAATTGAATCGTCCGGTTATGCAGCCGCGCAGCTTTGCACATCGCAGCGCAGCGCTGAGCCCAACCGCCGAGCAAATTATATTTGAAGCGAACAAAAATACGAAGCAATTTGCTGTGGGTGGATGCCGTGGATACGGGTGGCTACGAATGGTTACGGGTGCCTGCCGCGGCTGTGGGTGGTGCCAAGAACATTTTACAAATTTGCTGCTGTTGCTGTTGCTGCTGCTGCTGCTGTTGGTCTTGTTGTTGTTGTTGTGCTCTGTTGGCTCTGTTTAATGTGCTAAATGAGTTCATCTTGCCTTGCATCGACACGCCGCGTTGCGTCGCGCCGCGTCCCTCGCATTGCTTGGCCCCACTGATTGCAGGTATGCCTGCTGCCGGACGGCAAGTAGTTTTATTGCTGTTCTTAGCTAAAATAAGAAATCGAATTTCATTTAATTGAATTTCTGCGCCATTGGCATGCACGTTCAGTGTCCGACCCACGAGCTGAACAGGACTCGTGTTTGCAGCACGTGAGCGGAAATTCCAAAACAACATCATAAAATATCGAATACAGGTCTATTCATACAGGTAAGCGGCTGACAGATATACTGTGGATCAACCTCGAGTGCCCTGAATGCCTCAAGTTCTTTGATTGATGGACATAAATTGTGCATGCAACACAGATCCATGTAGCGCCGTCCGTCCGTCTGTCCGGCAGGCTGTCCTTCTGCCTTTATAAGAGAAAAAACATGCAGAGAACCTACATATGAAAGTTCCTGGATAGGGCTTAAAAATAGAGTCAGCTACAGCTTATCAAGCTGGCTGTTAACTCACTCCTCATTACATACCATTTTATTAACAAAGTCATCGATCACGTTGCATATTATGGAGCTCTAGCTGGCGATACACACCAATGAGAACATGTTCTTATATGTGTGTACACCATCCATTGAATATTAAGTAAGCAGAAGGAACCAAAAATGTTATATATTTTTGACCAGAACAACAAGAAATACCAGGCGAGCATAAGTGATTAGTAGGGTGCAAAATACTCGTTAACAGTGCATTCCTAATTAACATAGGGCTAACATACTAATGTTAAATAAAATTACGTTAACAGAGCTATGTTAACTTACATTTAGCAGCCTACTAGTCATTTCTGTTCGCCTGGTACCTCGGAAACTTCAACCGAATTTTTGTGAAGTAACAGGCACTCAGGAAAGAGCAGTAAGGAGCAATATTTTAGTTAACAGTAGGGTAACAGTACACTGTTATGGTAGCTAACATCATTCTGTTAACTAACAGCCACTTAACAGAATTCTGTTAACTAGCAGCAATTTAACAGAATTCTGTTAACTAACAGCCACTTAACAGAATTCTGTTAACTAACAGCCTCTTAACAGAATTCTGTTAATTAACAGCCACTTAACAGAATTCTGTTAATTAACAGCACATTAACAGCCACTTAACAGAATTCTGTTAATTAACAGCATATTAACAGCGGATTAACAGAATTATGTTACCTGACTGCTAATTAACATTTTTTAACCTGCTACTCACTTCTGTTCGCCTGGTACTTCTGAAACTACCCGTTCAAATTTTGACCCAACGGCCACAACAGCAGCCCCCTAAGTTATGCAACGATATTTTGGATAGTGCGTGTTTTGACCGTTGACCAGGAAAAGCCCTGTTAAATGAAAACACAGCTTGATTGATTATCATACAAACATTGTTTATTGACATTCAAGTTCACACAATTTTTGATTATTTACATATATTACATGATTACACTTAATACTATGAAATATTTTTGGTTTACATGACTATATTTGTTCTAAATAATATGAGGTCTAGACTAATGATGTTTCTTGACACTGTTGAGGGAAGATGAGTTATACTCTGAAAGCATAAGAGAGAAAGGCAGATTTAGATGAATGCAGTCCAGCTGGGATAGGTTCGTACTTACTCTCTGATGACTCATGATGGCTGCCCAAAGCTTTTTTGCTTTACGTCTTCATCTCTGATAACATGCGGTCTAGACTAATGCTGTTCTTGGACATTCTTGGCTGAAGAAGCATTATAATCTGAAAGCATGAATAAATTACAGAATACAATAAATTTCTGTAGGATTGGCCTCGGTATAGGTTCGCACTTACCTTGTGATGACTGATGATGAATACAGATGTCTGCTCCAGCTCTGCTTTTCAACTCTGATCAAAGGAATACAATCTTAGAGGAGAAAGTGACATGACATGTCATGACATGCAGTTCTTTACGAATATATTTCTAATACAAAATTCTGAATAGAATATTGCTGTGTTAAAGGAAATGGCAACAAGAAGATGTTTACAATACATTTATAAATTTATTAGATCATTTTTGTTTGCTTTTACAAAAATACAACCAATTTGGAAGATGGCATTAAATTTAGTCGTGTCTTCATTTGGTTTTTGGTATAAAATACTCGTGGAACGACGAATTCCACAACAATACAAGTTGGACATTGGAATGAATATATACATATATATACATGGATGTATAAAATATAGCTATATACATATATATATGTATATGTCGATAGGAATACATTCTGTACACGGGCGGCTCGTTGGCTCACTGCGTCTGGCAGATGACCTTCAGATAGTGTATCAGGTGCTGGCCAATGTTTGGCTTGATGTAGAAGATGCACTGCGTCTGGCGGCGCAGATGGTCGTCGCGGGCCTCGTCCATGTCGTGCAGCTGCAGCAGATCGCTCAACGAATCATTGCACATGGGTCCATGGACACGCGAGGCATTCAGGAAGCTAATGATGCGTTCATTGGTGAACTTCATTTGCTGCGTGGGAGAAAGAGAAAAAGTTATGAGAAATACGATTTGGATTAGGCTAGTGTTGGTACTTACGCCTTCCATGTCGTCCGACTGCTCCGGCTTTAGACTCAGGTATAGCTTGGAGGAGTCTTCGCGGTCGGCCAGCACCTCCAGCTTGAGCACAGATGAAATGAACTTCAGGTCATCGCACTTGAGCTCCATTATCACCAGCACAGTGGAGGTCAAGTAGAGCAAGGCCGGATGCAATTGGCCATTGAGCAGGAGCGTGATCTCATGGAAGAACAACAACTGATCGCTGCTCAGCTTCTCGTGCAGAAACCGCCAGATGCGGTACGAACTGTTGTGCAGGGCCACGTTGCGAGTCACGCTCGGCTCCACCTGCAACGGCATGGCATTGAAGCCCACTGTGTGCAGGACGCCCTGGCCGGTTAGCGCCAACATCTCGGCAGCTCCGCTGATCGGCTTGGTCAGGGCGCCGACTATGCCTTTGGTTAGACCCGTTAGCACGCCCACAGAGCTGCGTGCCTCCAATGTGTGATGGGCCAAGCCACCGACAGCGCCTAGCAGGCTGATGCCCAGCCCGGTCAAGCCCTGGGTCAGGCCATCGGCAAAGCCCTGGGGACGTGCACGCCGTCGCGCCTCTGTCAACTCAATGTGCTCCGAGTCCAGCGTGAGCCTATCCAGATTGCGAGCCACCGAGCCGGCCAGCTTGGTCACCGAGTTGACCGTGCCTGCGGTGACATTGCGCAGCAGCGAGGCCGAGCCCTGGGTAATGCCCACCAGGAAGCCCCACGGGCCGCGGAACAGGCCTTGCACGGGCATCGAAATGAAGTCGCGCAGACCCGTGGTGAAGGAGCGCGCCAGTCCACTGGGACTGCCCAAGATCTCCAGCGAGCCCACCACCCATCCAGCCCCGAAAATGGCTCCGCTCAGGTAGTGCAGCCCTAGGGACTGGCCGAAGCGCAAGGGCACGGTGAGAATCTGCTGGCGCTCGTAGCGGGAGAACGAGAGCGGCGAGTGGTCCAGGGCGATGTAGAGACGCGACGAGGTGTGCACCGAGAGCAGCAGACTGAGCGGCTCCACGATGAAGCTGTGCAGCCGCAGCGGCTCGGCAATGCACAGAGCCTGCCCAACCACTTGTTCGGGCAACCACGTCTGGCCCGCCTCCAGCTGCAGGCGCTTGCACTCCGGGTGCGGCGTATGGATGCAGTTGGAGGGCGCACACTCGACCAGCGTGTCCAGCAGCTGGTTGAGATAGGCATCCTCGATGTAGACGCGCAGTGGCTGCAGCTTGCAGCACACAGCCTGCAGCTGCAGCTCATCCTGGTAGAAGACAAAGGTCAGCTCCGAAATGGACCCTGCGCCCTGCGCCTGGCTCCTGTAGAGCTCGTCCAGGTCGTACACCTGGGGCAGGCAGCTGTCTCGCTTGTACAGTTTCTGAGCGCACAGCAGCACCGGGAAGTCGTATTTGCCATTGGAATAGAGCTGGTTGTCCACCTGCAAGTTGGGCAGCTGCAGGTGGAGCTCGCGCCGCTCGTCGTCGTCGTCGTAGGCGAACATCATGTCGTCTGCATACATGTTGCAGACCTCAGTCTTGAGGGAGTCGCGCTGTCGGTCGTTCGTGTGCAGGCTGAAGACAAAGCTCTTGATGAAGAGGCGGAATGAGATCTGAAGATTCGTTTCGCACTCCTCGCTCAGGTGAATGCAATCAACATTTTTGAGCTCCAGTTCCTGTTGGGTCCTCACTGGGAGCATCGAGTCCGACTCCTGCTGCTTCACGCTCTGCGGCAATACGGACTGCGCGACGTCCGGCTCTTTCAGGCGCGACCGCAAGTCTTTGACGGAGAACTCCAACTGCTGCGCTATATAGTAGATGTTGAAACGTATCGCTCGATGCTTATCACAGATCACAACTTTGATATCGCCGTGGTTCGGTACGTGTATGAACTTCTTCCAGGACTTGTCCGTGCGAATGGGCTTCGACCAGCTGATCTTCTGCTTGCCACAGGCAACCATGTCTACAAATCAGGGAGAGAGAGAGTTACCCAGCGAGGCTTGAGATTGTGTGTGGCTCAGATAGTTACCAGTGTAGAGAGCCAGGGAAAGATTGCACATGGTGAACTCCACATCGGGGAAGTTGGCATACATCTGCGGCGGGGTATAGTAGCACTTGCTGTACGGCTCTATCAGCTGATTCCACTCGAAGTGCTTGCCCGTGAACTCTGGCGAGGTGCAGGTCACGTTGCTGTTGCCCGAGGCGCTGGTCTGAGCCACAATGAACCTGACATTCGTATTGTTGTTGATGATTATCGCCGGCGACGAGTCCCTGAACACATTCAAATAGTAAACATTGTCCTTCTCGATGAGGGTGCTCATCAGTGGTATCGAGTCGCTGCCATCTTGTATGTTGAAGCAGCGGCGCGTGAAGGGCATTGTCAGCGGAATGGGAATGGATGTCTTCTCGCCCCCATTCACGGAGAAGCAAACGAAATACACAAAGGCCGTATCACAGGTGTGCTTCGATTTGTGCGCATTCAGATCGTGGAATTTCTCGATGGTGGCTCCAATATTGCTGCAAAGAAAGAGAATGAGTATTCAAATAGGATAACAGCCGAGAGTACTCCACTTACGAATGTGGCATTTCCTGTACGGGCTTGAGTCTTTGGCTGATCGAATCGAGCTTCAATGAACTGATTTCTTCACGGCCCGAGGACTCCTTATGATCCATGGTCAGTGGCAGAGCAGTCAGCGTTAAGTCCGTGCAATTGGCTATCACATACTTGGATCGCAGCTTGAACACGCGTCGTGCATCATCGAGTCTGAAGTCGAGCAGCAAGCGCAGCACCTCGTCGTTGCGCACCAGGACGATGTCCACATAGGAGTTGGCGCGCAGTAGCACATGGCGGCCCGATCCACTGGGCCGCTCAGAGCTCGCCTGACCAAGGTGTTCCACGCAAATGGCCATCGAGGAGACCCAATTGGAGCCGAAGGGCGCGTCGATGGTGAAGTGACCGCTCAGCACAGGCAGCATTTCCAAGCAGCTTGCGCGGACCTTGTGCCGCACTCCAGCAGAGACCAGGCAGATGCTGACATCCAGATTTGTGTCATTGATGAACATGGCCCAGGGAGCTACCTCGAGGCCCAGGGTGCAGGAGAACTCGCGCGTTGCCTGAGCACGATACTGAACATCCAGCATGCTGAGCAATTCGTACGGCCGCTGCACGCGCAGCTCTTCGGCATCGTTCAATGGCCACTTGGCTCTGACGCTCTTATCCAGCCGATCCAGAGTGCGTTCAATGGTCCAGTCCGCCGGATTGTAATGGAAGAACTTGTGCCAGTCCATGGACTTCAGCATGAAGGTATATTCACTTTTGGAATCGGACCCCAGAGCAGAACTAAAATTGATTCAGTGGCATTAGGAAGCCTAAGTGAAGGTGAAATGCTACACATACGGAAAATCAAATTTCACACAGTGTTCCGTGGAGTGGGTTGTGGCCGTATTCAGGGGCAGACGACCGCCCTCGCCGGCAATAGTGAGCTTCTCCTGACTGCTGCTCTCTGTGGCCTGCAGCTCGCAGCTGAGCAAGTTGCAGATCTCGAATATGGGCCAGATGCTGACGAGTATGCGTTGCGGCTTGAAGTCGTCAGCCTCAACTCCAGAGGCAAGCTCAATATCTTCTCTAAGGATGCGCACCCACAAGCTGACGAACTGCTGCGATGTCTGGGTGGGCACCTTAACCAGCCAGGGCAGACTATTGTTCGGCTTGAGCGGGATATCGCCAGTGCGTCCCTTGGCATTCAGCGAGCTTAGCTTGAGCCTAAGGAAGAGAACTCCACTAGAAACACATTCTTCTCATCTATGTGCCCATTGACCTACCTCATGTTAACCTGCTCGTTGCGCTGCACCTGCTGGTAGAAGGATATGCGACCCTTGGGCACTAACAGATGCGCAAGAGCACTGGCTGCCTGCTCATCCAGCTGCTTGCCCTCAGTGCGGAACTCAGTGAGCAGCTCGAATGGCACCATGCTGACCAGCTCAATCTGCCCCTTGACCAGGATGTAGACCTGGGTAGCCGACAGCTTGCTCAGCTTTACGGTGATGCAGTACTGGCCAACGCGCAAGTGATGCACACGATGCTCGTCCTCAAACTTGAGGGCAATCGCCAGCGATTCGCTGGTGTCCAGCGAGTGCGTGTCCAGATCTTCAATGTAGAACGTCAGCTCCTGGCTCTGGGCATCGTTGCAGAAGTAATACGGACGCAGCTCCTGTGGCACCACAGTGATGCGCTCGTTGGTGCCCGTCTGGCCGAAGACAAAGTGGGTTTGCATGCGATTGACTATGACGCACCTGGGCATCAGGGTGTGCACCGAGTCGCGCTGCTGCTGCTGCTGCTCCAGTAGCTCTGTCCAGTGCTGCTTGGAGCAGAGCAGCGTGTGGATCACACAGGGGCCGCAATTGAAGCGCAGCTTGTCCAGCAACAGGTTGGCCTGCAGGAGGCGCTTCGTTGCATTAAAGCGCAAATAGCTCTGAAAGCTCATCGGCTCCATGATGTCCATCATGTTGAGCGAGCCATAGTCTAGGCACTTGATCCTGCCTCGAAAGTTCAGCTCGGCGCTGTAGTTGTTGCGTGTGTAGATCGCCGAGTGCAGCTGCAGATCGTCGACGTTGATGCTGAGAAACGTCTGCGTGATGTTTGTGGTGCGCCGCAGGAAGTATTTCTGCAGCGGCGCGGGCAGCACACTCGATGCATCCGGCTGGTTGAGCAAGTTCAGCTCCATATACTGACAGCTGAGCAGCAGCTGCAGCTTTGGCACCAGCTCAGCCTGAAAGATGGTATCGATGCGCATGCAGCCAACCAGGACCTTCGGATGCAATATGAAATCGCTGTCCGCATTGCCCTTATGATCCTGCAGGACGTGACTGCTGTCGATCTGTGAGGTGAAAGTTGAATTTCATTACCATTGAAAATTATTAAAGTTCAGGCTGATGGATGCTCCAGTTGCTCACCGATTGCAGATCGTCATCCTCCTCCGGCACAAAGCAGGTGCCATCCACGGAGATCAGCGATTGCATGATGACCACGCGCCAAATGGTGGCGGTTATATTGCGATCCGGTGGCACCAGCTGCTTGGTGTCGATCTCCGAGAGCTCAAAGTCGCAGTAATGCAAAAAGGTCTCGTGGGTCTCGCTAAAGTACTCCATGCGGCACTTGATATGAATGGGATTGTCGATCTACACAGACGAAGCAAACAGTTAGTTTGGGTAGGAAAAGCACAGATTTGCCACAGAACTCACGGGCATGGGCACTGGGTAGATATGTAAGCGGCTCATCTGGCGCGGCTGAGGGTAGCGCCAGCAAATGATGCCGTAGTTCTTCTTGATTATCTGCACCTGGTAGGGCATGGGCAGCACGGTGTCTGTGGTCAGGTCGACAAACTGAAAGGCGCCAGCGCTGTTGGATTAAACAATAGATTAGCTAATTAGCTAATTAGCTAATACATAGTTTCAGGAATAACAAACCGTAGATCATCCTGATAGAACTCCATCTTTGTTTTCGGCGTCGTCTTGGAGCGCACGATCTGGTCCGCCGACGGCGTATACTTTAAGAGCTCGTTGGGAGCCACTTTTCGCGGCTCGCCCAGCATCGGACGATTGAGTAGAAACTGCTGCCATTGCTCACTGATGTATTGCCTGATGCTGTCGAGTCCGGCTTGGGCTTGGCGCAGGTGCAATATGTTCTCAATGCTCGCATCCACATGCAGGACATTCAGCTTGAGCGTGACGCTGCTCAGCAGCTGGTCGCACCACGTCTCGCTGAGCAGATCGGCCGAGAGTCGCATTAGCAACGGATGCAGCAATATCTTGTCACCCGCCTGCACATAGACACAGCCCAGGGTGGACTTGACCGAGGCCTTCTGTGGCCGTGCACTGAATTTGATGTGAGCATTCAAGTCCAGCCAGACGGCGCTGCAGTTGTAGCTCTGCTCATCGTCATAGAACTTGACCGTGATGCGATCGCAGGCCAAGTGCAGGCGATCCGCATTGAAGCACTGCAGCTTCAGCTGCCGCAAGGGTGTCGTGTGCACCACGGGCCGCTCGCTGCGCTGTGGAAAATAGGGCGTGGCACTGAGCATTGAGTAGATGCGTATCAAATCGCTGGACAACACTTTGATGCTGCTCTCGCACAGACTCAGCTCCATCGGCTTGCGCAGCTCAACATCCAACTCGAGCTGTTCAAAGCGATCCAATTGCGTGCGCACTGTCAGCAGGGGAGGCGGTATTCCCGAGCTGTCCAGCGTCCCGGGCTGCGTGTCGAAGACCGGCACACAGAACGTTTCCTTGACAGTTGCTTTGCACTCTGTATTCTCCTTGGCCAGATGAATGTTGAAATTGAAAACTGAGGCTTGGGTGATGCCGCCACGGTGCGTTTGCGCAGCCATAAAACTGGGCTGCGACACTGTGACTAATAGGAGCGGCCTCAAGGTGAACTTCTCCTGCTCCTCCAGCACATCGTAGACCCGCAGCTCAAACTTGCCAGCCACAAAAGAAACGCTGCGCGGATAGATTTGCTTATGGCTGGACAGTTTCTGTGATTCCATCTGATGCAACTGCTGCGGACCACGCGCCGCAACCCCGTACTTGGCCACATTAATGCCCGAGTCGCTCTGGCAGGAGCCCAGCACGGTGACACTGCTGCTCTTGGCATCCACCAATTTATCCCGTAGTTGCGTTTGCAGCCACTGACTACTGCTATGCTGTGGAGCCTGTAATCCTGTGCCATCTCTGACAGAACCGCTGATATCTGTTGAATCTTTAGCTGCCTGGCAGACATTCAGGCAGGGCTGCTCCACGATGCTAGAAATGGGAGCCTGTATAGTAAAGGGAATACGCTCAAGCCACTCGGAGCTTACCTGCGCCAGCGTTGCACTCGATTCAAAATCGCAGAAATCATATGAATCTGATGCGTATTCAGCGTGGCCACAAAGTCTGTGACACAGTTGAACTCGACACTCTCGCCGCAGACCAGGAAGCGTTCGTAGCTGATGGCTGGCGCATAGACAATGATAAAGTCAAAGTCCTTGAATATGTCCATCTGCTCAAGCTCTGTGGATTGCGACTGCTTGTTCCACTCCAATGCCGGATTGGTGTGCTTATTGGACAACAACTTTTCCAGGCGGAACTTTTGGGTCTGCAGCCAATTGCCAGAGGACAAGGAAATCTTGCGCACACTCAACTCATACTGACGATCCTCGACCAAGCCACCGGGCGTGCTAAGCATGTTCAGCTCAGCTGCTTTGTTGTAGATGTCCTGGCGGATGGGTTGACGCACTAAGGGATTCTCTACACTTGGAGTCAGGTTAATGCTCTCGATCTGCAAGGGTAACAGATTAGCCATACAATTATTCTGAACAATAAGCCCATTTAGTTACCCGCAGCAGCAACACGCTGCAGCACCTTTTATCCGTCTCCACCGGCACATAGATGTAGATGCCCTTGCTATTCAGATGCACTATGGGCAAGTCGTGCACAGTTCGCAGGCAATCATTCCGTGCCTGCTTTGGCCGCACAGCCACCTCAGCAGGCTTGGCGTTGCAGAGCATGTCAATGAGCTCGCATTGGGATAACAGGAAATCGGTAATCCGATCCACATGCAATATCACCTCGATCGGTTGCACCTCGATCAGCAGCTCCGAGATCGTGCGACGTTTGCTGTGCACATTGCGCGCCCCGATCCTCGAATACAGATCCTGCAGGTTGACCGTTGTAACCACTATGCTGATCAGTGGCAAATTAGTGCTATCTCCCAGCACTTTGATGTGAAAATCATCCATGAGCCTCCAGTCGTCCGGATCTATTGCTTCGTAGTAGTTGAGGCTCACGTTCTCCAATTTGGTGGTGATCTTTGTGAAATCCTCATGTCGGTCCACATTCAGCAACAGATCCTCTAGGCTTAGCAACAGTTTCCGTTGCGTTTGACCACTACAGCTCTCCACTTCCAAGGATATGCGCGGTATAGTCCACTGACAGAAGAAGGTCAAAATGCCCTTGGTCTTGAGATCTATACAAAGTAAAATACAACATAAATTGTAAGCAGGGTCCCGACTAGACTATATATATCTTCTTAGACATAGCTCACCAGGACTCTTGACCATTGGCTCCACATTCGCTTTCAGCTCAAGGAATTCCTTCAGGATGCTATAATTCTGTGCGCTGCCAGTGTAAATTTCCAAATTGCATTTGCGTTCGGCTTCATTCGGTGGGGATGGACGGGCTGTGAATGTGCTCAGCGAATTACCGACTGCATTCACAATAGTAAAGTGTTCACTCAAGAGCTTCAACTATAAAATGAAACGGATTAAGTGTGGAATCGATGGAAGGGTTCTCATAGACCTACGTGGCGTGCGAAGATATTTATAGGTGACATATCCATATGGACGTTGACTGAATATGTGATGGGCCACTGCTGATCCACAGGTTCATCTGCTTTGTTGGGCTCGGGATCAATATGTCTCAGCTTCGCTGGATTCGACAATTTGTGAGACAGGGCCAAGGCAATTGTTGTGCGCACAGGTTCCACAATCATATCCACCTTATCGGGCGGCAGATGATATGCGACGGAGAAGTCATTGGCCTCCATTACCAAATTGCACAGGTCCACCTCGTTGTTCACATTGATCACGGTCCGTATGTTGCCGCGCACCACCTCGTCGCCGTTGCTGGACTTGATCCGCAGGCGCGATAATTGAATGGCGGTGTATTCCACTTGTAAGTCCTTGCTATTCCTGCGCAGCATTACATCACACACATCGATTCTCGCTTTGCTCAGTTCGAACACCACAACCATTTTATTCAGCCGGCTTATCAGTTGAACCACGCCCACGGTGTCCATGCTGGAGGTTGACTCCATTTTCGGCATTAATTTAACTGGTTCTATGTACGTGACGGGCTTCTCGTCGCGCTCGGAGCTCGCGTGTATTGTCTCCGCCGGATTCGAGATCTTACGGCTGTTCGAGCGACTAGTGCGACGCAAATTCACCTCACTCTGTGTCAGCTTTGGCACTGAAGTCATCGACGCGTAGGAGGGAAACCGCTCCGATTGACTAAAGCTGTCAAAGTCGGCTTCCGGATCTATGGAATATAAGACGTCCATAAGTTCAGGCTACGATTCACTTATTCCTTCGTTATAAATACCCACCATTTTCAATGCCCTGCTCGGGATTGGCGAAAGAGTTGAGGAACTGAAGCAAATAGATGTCTAGGGTTAGGCGAAAGCTATCGACCCAAATGCAAATGGCAGTAGCTGGCGACACTTTGCTGCGTGAGCCAGATTCCTCCTGCGGGAGCTGAAGCTGCAGCTCCAGCCATTTGTTGTTGCTGCCCTTATTGGTCGAGATGATCACGTTGCGAATGTTCATCATTGTATGATACACATCGGTGTTCAGGTTACGCAGAGAGAACAGCATCGCCAGGTGCGTCTGATATTTGAGATAGTTCATCTGCACCTTGGTGATCAGCGTTTGCAGCTTGATCACATCGGCGGAGACATTCGCCTCGGCCACCATCTTCGCCAGGCCGCCCAGCTGAGCTCCATTGTAGTCGAATATCAGTGGCACGATTGTGTTCACTATTACAAGCTCACGCTTGGAGAACTCCACGTTGATCAGCTCCGTTTGGACATCAGCCTGCTGCATTGGAGCCGAATTGAATCTCTCATCGTTGGGCAGGAGCAGGTTCTTGAATTGCAGCTGCATGCTGGGTATATTCATCAGCTTTGCATGCCCCATTGCTGGCGTGGTATTCTGGGCCATCAACGTCACATTTTTCACATTGAATTTGAAGTTGTTGTAACAGGAATCGATCAGCTCGCGCGGCTTCTCCTGCAGCTGAGTGATCAGCTGCACAAGACGTTTGGGATTCGCGGGTGTCGTAATGGAGCCCTCGGCCAAGGACAAGTTCAGCTGTAGATAGGGCAGTAGGGACTGGTTGATAGTGGTGGATAGGCGATGTTGATTGGATGTCGTAGAGCCCTCGGCACTCTGCTGTCTGGGAAAGAGCTTCACAGTCATGTCTCGCAGCTCGATCCTATAGTTGCAGGTGGGCATAAAGCCGATTAGATACTCCAAATCGGCATAGGTCATATACTGGCTATTGCTCGTCTCCTGTTGCTCGCTTCTCACCGGGCTGCTGTTGCTGATTTCTCTGATTGGGGGTTCTGCAGTATATCCTGTATAATCGTAAGGACGCAACAAATCACTAATTACATTTTTAACCTGTACAAAAGACTGCGAGAAGTGGAATGCGATGCCAGCTGACAGCACTCGATACTTCATGCGCAAGCCCAGATCTCTCAATGGAGCCTCCGGCGTCTTTTGATTCTTCGCTGGCTTCGGTGCGCGGCACTCGACAACATCGAAGGCGAGCACCGGACTCCGGAAGAGCATATACTCGTCGGTGTGGCGTGCGAAATAGTCGTCATGGTTGTGGCCACACCAGACGCGATCCGCGAACTTGTACTGATCGTCAAAGAGACTCTTGTCCACAAATGCCCGTGCGTTCTTGTGCTAAGAGTGGAGAAGACATTAAGCATTTCAGGTCAGGTGATCAGCATTATGAACTATACGAGCTCAGTCGTATTCCAAACTAACCTCCTTGGTGCTGACCAGATTGCGATCGATTGGATCATCGCTGCGATAGATACCCAACGGCTCCATGCAAATGCTGGACAGTCCCGCCCTCACGTTGGTCCAGTCGTTCTCCTTCAGCTGCGATCGTTCGTAGTAGATGCCGCCCAGGCTGAGGCGCACGATTGGCGTATAGCGAATGCGCTTCAGGCCGCCCATGGCCTGATCGTTGATTAGCTCTGAGTTCTTGAGCTGGAAATTGAACTCCTCGGCATACACACCTATGTCGAGGGCATGCCCTATCAGCTCCTCGGAATTCGCGTTATTTCCCTCAAAGCTGGGCAACAGATTCCAAGCACGCCAAAACATGGACCCAGTCGCCTCACTGGTAGGAGCGGCACCTGCGCTAGCACCACTTGTCGATGCCACTGGCTGCTCCAAATTGAAAATGTTCTCCTCCTCTGCGGGCTCACTGGGCTTCAGTTCCAACAGCAACTTAACCAGTTTCATGACCATGGGCAGCTGCAGCGACGACACATTGATGTCCAGGGACTTGGTGAAGACTCCAATGCGCTTGGTGCTCGACGTGCTGACAGTGTTGGCATTATGCTTCAGCAACACACGCAGCTCCAGGGTGCAACGGTAGAGTATGGGCTCTTGGCACACCTCAATACGTCCAGCCGTATTTCGCTTATCCAGGCAAATAGTCAAATCAGAGATTTGAAGTAGCTTCCGCAAATACACATTCACCGGATGGACATCCACCATGGCTGGTTGCCAATTCTCGTCTGCAGCGCTGAAGTTCAAGTACTGCACGTTCATGGAGACGACGATGTCGTCGTCCACATACTTCAATATGATATTGTGACATTGCAAATTGATGTTGTTGATGATCTTGTTGACAACGCCCGATGGAGTGGGTGTGCCAGCTTGCTGCTGAGGCTCCTCACCTTCAACGGAGTTGCGTTTCCGACGCTGCTCCTCGAGCAGTGAGGCACGTCTTTGCTTGCTCTCCTCATTCGGCAGTTTGGCAACGAATTCAATTGTGTTTATCTCAATGCGCACCGGCTCAGAGGTCAGTTTTGTCCAGGGCACCTGAATGGAGAGTTCGTGTATATGGCCGGATACGAGTTCAATGGGTAGATTCAGTTCCTCTTCGAGGACATCGAGTCGCAGATCTAAGTTATGGAATGATGCCTCGCCCTCCCATAGCGATACTTGTGCATCTTCATCGCGAATGTTTTTAACATATTTCGCCACGTAGTTAAGCAAAATTGGTGTTATATAGGACTCTAGTTTAAACATTATCGCGTCGTCCAACAGCGACAATTACACGATGATAATGCGCATTAACCAACTCTGCCTACTTAATTGAACGATTCCGTTTTTAATTTAATGCACATTTCGTTAATTTTGTTACGTTATTATGCCGAAAAGCAAAATAAAAACAAAATAACATTTGCTAAAATGTTCAATTGTTTACTTTTGAGCACCGGCGCACAGTGTTGGCTAATGCCGTAAACTGCCTGCGTTGCAGCACTGCTTGCACAATGTAGGTTATTCAAATAGAGCAAGTAAATATCATCTTTTTGCATTACCATATGAATTATATATACTTAATATGCGCGTAAATACATTTCTCAGCTATTTTTATCATTAACTATTTTATTGATGTAATAGTTCAATTTCATCAATATCCTTCGTGAGTCTGACAACCTGTCGTTACGTGCAGCCCGTGCGACATCAGCTGTTCGATCACAATTGTTGACAACGCGGAACAGTTAAACATTTACTCTATAAAATGCCACAAGTTACTAAACCTAACGAAGAATTTGGTGAGCAGCCGTAAACTTGCATTGACTCGATTCATATTTAACTCTTTGTGTTTCACAGATGTAGTCAAATACTTTCTACAGCTGCTCGAGGATGATAAGGACATGTCCTCAGGCATAGCGGCCATCAAAACGCTGCTCATGATCTTGGAAAAGAAACAATGTAAGGAAACACAATCGATAAACCAAAATGATTATTAAGTGCGAATATATTTGTTGCACATTCACAGTTGGCACCATACACATTTTGCATACCACAATGCGTGAGGCTGTGGCGGCCATGCGCAACACGGATCTGTCCATAGCCGCGATTGTGTCGGCAGGTGAGCTCTTCTGCCGTTTCATAACACTCAGCTTGGACGACAAGCATATGGAGGAGTGTCGGCAGATTATGTTGAATCGGGGCAAGATCTTCTTAACCAAGCTGCAAAACTCGCGTCAAGTGATTTCCCAGCAGGCACAGCGCTTCATCAGCGATGGCTGCCGAATCCTCACACACTCCCGATCACGGGTCGTCCTCAAAGCTCTGATAGCAGCATCGCAGAACAAAAAGACGTTTCATGTATTTGTGACGCAAGGCGGCATAGGGAACTCAGGGCAAGTACTCATAGAAGAGCGGACTCACATTTATTTAATATTATCCGGATTTTAGGGAGGAGATGGTGCAGGATTTGCAGGCAGCTGGCATTGATTGCACACTTATACTGGACTCGGCGACGGGCTATGTCATGGAATCGGTTGACTTTGTTATGGTTGGCGCTGAGGCGATCGTTGAGAGCGGCGGCATTATCAATCGGATCGGCTCTTATACAATGGGCCTATGTGCGCGCGAAATGAAGAAACCCTTTTATGTGCTCTCCGAAAGTTTCAAGTTCTCTCGGCTGTATCCATTAAATCAGAGAGACTTGCCAAACGAGTACAAGGTAAGGCAAGATTAAGAGATTGCTCTGAAGAGCTGTTGCTATGATATTTCTCTATTGGCTTTCAGTACTCCCGCAAGCATTTGAATGACATTTCAAAAGTGCATCCACTGGTCGATTATACGCCTCCTGCCTATATCACGCTGCTATTCACGGACCTGGGCATCTTGACGCCATCGGCGGTTAGCGACGAATTGATCAAACTGTATATGTAAAGCTTGGCTAATAAAACGACATGTGACTCTGATCTATATCTAAAATTGTGATTACACCGAAATATATAAATACGTTATAATAATGGCAATATAATACGTATACTAATCTAAGTTACTCAATGTACATGTTACTCTTAAAATTTATATATATGTGTATATATATTCGACTTGTTAGAAGTGCATATCGCTGGCCGAGTAGGCATCAAAATCGTTCTCAAGTCCATACTCAGAGCCCAATTCATCATAGACATCTACGCTATAGCGAGATGATTCGCTGCTATTATCGTCGCCGATCGTATACTCGCTGTTATACTCCTCGAGATCATCCGTATAAACATCGCTTTCCTCTTCCATGGCATTAGCACCGTGTGCCATCTGATCCTCGGGACCCTCCTCGGGCTCATCCAGATCGCTAGCGTTCTGAGCGAAAATGAATACATTTAGTCAGATTAACATTAATGTTATCATTAACATTTCTCTGTTACCACTTGACCAGTTTGTATGTTAATCTCGATCTGCAAACGTATGTCCATGACCAGGAAAACTGTTGTTACCAGCAGAGGTATGGTTATGCGACTCTTCCAAGCCAAATCGGTGAGGAACAGGAACACATTGCCAAACGTAGAGTCCATCATATTGTATTTTAGTTCTGTTCTTGCTGCTGCTCGCCCACCTCTTGATGCTCCTCCTCCACCTCAAGTTCGTCGTATTTAACGATCTCCAACGTTTCGCCTACCGTGACCGCTTGAACGGGCAGCAGATGACGATGCAGTCGACCGCTTTCGATGGGCGTATCAAACTCGAGCAGTTGCTCAAATGTTTTCTCCGGAACACCGCTTGAGGCTAGAAGCGAGCGCATGCAATCCTCCTTCTTCGCCTGCAGTGAGTCCAAGAGTTTGGTTCCCTTTTGAACTTTCTGCAGTTTTCGCTCTACATATCAAAACTAAAAATTGATATAAAATATTTTGACAAATGTATAGATATACCCACCTAACAATTGCAAGTAGTTTGCCGAATCTGGCAAGGGCTCAAGTTGTTGTGGGCCTGTAACATTACTCTCTTTCAAGTCTAGGTCGATATCCGCCGATGCCCGCCTTTCGGTCTCTTCTTTATTGGTGCTGCTTGTGAAATTATCCTCAAATGTTTCAATCACTTTGCTGTTTCCGTTTTCTTGTTGTTTAATGCTGTTGCTTGTCATTTGCCAGGGGTCGGCTTGGCAAACTGACATGTTTCACTAGCTTAAAACATTAATATCAGCTTTTAAGCAAATCGTTGTTATTTTCACGAGGAAAGTGTCAGGAAAACATATACATAAGCTAGAGATGAGCGCGTGCTGGGATTTCGTCTCACGATATTCAATTCTGATTTAAGAAATAATACAACGCAAACACCAACGTCACGTCAGGCGTCGTGACTTATCATATTTGCATAAATACCATTTTTCAGCTGTTATAATTGGAATTAGAGTTTCAAAATTACAACTTAGTTAAATGAATTTACTGTCCATATTTTCTTTTCGTGAAAGAATGTATGACACTCATCCAGTTTTGTAACTTACCAGCTTCATCAATACTGTGCAAAGAAACAGCTGTGCCGACCCTGAACCAAGAAGTCTAGCGGTTTATCAGAAATCTGGAACCAAGAAAACACTTGCTTAAGCGGTATATGTACGTGTCACGAGTAAAAGCCCAGCCTTAGAACTCATTTTGCTAAGTGACGCAAGCTCATTGCTATGGTAATAATATGGTTTTCCAACATTTATCAGCACTGAAAATTAAACAGCTGTGTGATCAAGAACCTTTAAATTAAAAACATTCCCTAACTTGTATTAGAAATATTTGTAAAATGGATATATCGGCGCTGTCAGAGCCAGTTGAATTTTCAGCCACCGACTGGATTAATGCAAATTATAAGAAGTACATTGAGGAGAATAACAAAAAAGAAGGCGCCTCTGCCACATCGTTCATACAAAGCTACGTGGCTAAGCTGCAGCTGTATGTGCAGCAGGTCAACTATGCTGTCGAGGAATCCAGCCAGCAGGTTGTGGCCAGCATGCCACGCATTGCCAAGGAAGCGGCCACGCTCCAGTGCGATGTGGCATTGTTGCAGCAGAAGATGAGTGCGATGCGTCAGGAGGTGGCGGCAGTTCAAGAAGAAACCGGCGATTGCATGGCCACCTTGGAGCGTTTGAATAGTTTGCAGAGCAAGCTGCAGGCGGCCAAAGAATCGTTGCAGGAATCGGATGGTTGGGGCAATCTGCTCTCTGAACTGGAAGATTGCTTTGAACGCAATGACATGAAGGTAACTGAACTTTTCCAGATTCAATGGATATAGCTATTTAAAATCCTTTTTTGCAGGGCGTTTGCGATAAGCTGCGAGCGCTGCAGAAGTCACTGCAGGCTCAGGAGCAACTGCCTGGTCATACCGAACGCCAAACGCAGGTTGAGGACTTCAAGAATCGCCTGGAGGCCATGGCTTCGCCTAGCTTAGTTCAATGCTTTGCCGAATCAAATCTGGAACAGGCGCAGCGCCATGTGCAAATCTTCAGTAGCATTCAGCGCTTGCCACAGCTGCAACAGTACTATCGAGCGGTTCAAAAGAATGTGTTGCAACAGCAATGGAAGCAGACGCTAGAGCTGCAGGCGAGCGAGTCGCCGCAGCAGCATTTCCTCACGCTCTTCTACGACCAGCTCTTGGAGCATTGCCAACGCCAGTTGAAATGGTGCGTGCAGCTGTTTGCAGATGAGTCGATAGACGTGGCTCAGTCCCAGCCATTTCTGGTCATTGCAGAGCTGTTGCCAGCCCTGCAGCCAACACGCGATGCCCATATACTGCAGCTGCTGAAGAGCTCCAACGAGCGGCTGGAGCTGTTGGCTCAGTATGCGCAAGCCAATCAGAATTTCGTGCTGCATCTGAACTCGATGCTGAAGCAATCGTCGATTAGATTGCCTGCCGAGCTGCATGGCCAACTGGCTGAGGCGGTCTTTGAGTACTTTCACAAGTTCATACAGCAATATCCACGGCTCGAAGAGACGCAGCTGTCCACGCAAGTGGATCGCCTGCTATCGAATCAGTCGACGCCCAGTGATGCAGTGCGGCATCTGGAGGACAGCACTCGCAAGCTCTACGAGTGGCTGCAGCAGGCGTGCGCGCGCTGTGAGGCTATAACCAACGACCTGGCCTTGTGCAAACTGATTACGGTCCTCAATGGCATCTTCAAGCGGCAGCTAGAGAACTTCAGCCGCACACAGCGCCAGCTGAGCCTCAGCCTGGGTAGCAGCAACAGCGAGGGCACAGCCCGCAGCGAGAACTGGTCGCTCCTGCAGTACACAATGTCCCAGCTGCAGTGCCTCGCCGATTTCCAGCTGCAGCTGCATCAGTTCGAGCAGCTGCTGCATTTGCGCATGAGCAACTTAGCCAACAAGCTGCAGCAACCAGCCAGTGGACAGGAGATCAGCATCTATCAGACCTGCGAGCGCGTTATGCATCAACAGTTGCTCTCCACCATTGCCGACTACCAGCAGAAGAAGAGCGAGGCAACAGCGGCCACTAGCTCCGATAGCTTGGGCATCTTCCCACAGATCTATGCCACACTGAAGACTTATCTGGCGGAGACGCATGACATCACCTTGAACATCCTCCTGCAGCCCATCGAGGCGCATCTGGCGCATATACGTCCGCCCGTGGAGGCCTACTCCAGTTCATCGGCCATCAATATGCCGGCGTTCAGCTACGCTCCACAAGAGAGCATCACGCAGATTGGCCAATATCTGCTCACGCTGCCACAGCATCTGGAGCCGCTGCTGTTGTCGCCATCAGCACTGCTGAAGCAAGCTCTCGAGCTCTGCAACATCAAATACACCCAGGCGATACCCTGTGCAGATGTCCTGCTCTCCCTGGTCGTGGAGCAATGCTGTGTGATGTACCAGGCGCAGATATTGCAAATCAAATCTCTGCCCGCCTCATCGGCCACGCAGCTCAGCGTGGACATTGAGTACTTGTCCAACGTGCTCGAGGAACTGGGCTTGACCATCAACCTGCAGTTGTCCCAGATCCTGACTTTGCTGAAGGCTGCACCCGACCAATACCTCAACCTCAGCTCTGGCTGCGAGCCGCGCCTGGTGACTGCCATACGACAAATGCGAAACATTATATCCACGCAATAATTCATGATATATAATAGTAATTATATAATGTACAAAGTATTTATATGTATTCAAAAGCAAATATTACATTATTGTTAACACTCTAACATCGTTGTTTGGACTTAACTAAGAGGCTGGGGGATTCGCTTCATCAGGCTGCGCTTCCGATTGATTGTGCGACTGCCACCAGTCGCTGACGTATTGCCGCAGACTGGATAAAGCCAGCACCGAGTGCGAGTCCAGCTTTTCATCCTTGGCCAACTGATCGCAGTACTCGGAGCGGGAACAGGCAAAGGAGCCGCCGAAGGTGCGCAAATAACGGATGCTTGCTATGTGCTCTGGCCAGTGGCGAGATACGCAGTCGAGCAACAGGTCCAGCTGCTGGCCAGGCAGCGCTCGATACTGGCCACTGGAGGCGGCGGCAGTGGTCTTCTGCAGCACATTGAGCAGACGGGCCAGACTGGGTATGGAAACTCGAGGTGAAAGCAGCGGCAAGAGGTGCAACACCAGGTGCAGCAAGCGCAGCTGGACATGGGCATAGTCCGTCAGCTCGGACTGGCTGGCGGCCATGGCATACCAGAGATTGTTGACAATGCTAATGATGCCCTCAATGATGTCGAACTGATGGAATTGGACGTCGCGTATGGCGCCCATTAGCCAAGACAGGATGCCAACGTGGTCCAGCATGATCTTCACAGCGCCAGGTATTTTCACGCACGTGGACAACACGGAGAGGAGCAGAAGATTGGTGTCCAGAGTAGCCAGGTTGGAGCCATAGAAGCTGAGCAGCACCTTAAACGTGTTCGTGGACACCAGCAGGAAGAGATCAGCGCTGCATTTGATGCCATGGCTCAGCAGCTGCACAATGAACTCTCTGAACTGCTGATGCTCCGGCTCCTGGGAGTAGAAGAAGATGTTGAACTCGGGTATAGTCTGGAAGTTGAAGCTCTGCTTCAGCTGCAAGTACATCATGAGTCGCTTGTACAGCAAGTGCGTCGGATCCGTGCTTATGTTGAAGCTGTGCGCGATGAAGAGCACGGGAATCAGCGGCACACGAGGTGTTCCACCGTGGACGCGACGCTGTGCCAGCCAGTAGTTGCGCAGCTCACCCAGGCCGGATTGTATATTGTCGTAGGCCTGTGTCCACAGGGGCTTCTCAAAGAACTTGGATAGCTCGAAGTGGGCTCGATATCTTTGCTGACAGCAGGCGGCTGCCAGCCGCATGTCCTTGTCCAAGGACGACAAGGCACAAAAGCTGACGGCGAGCAATCCATTCTGGACGGGCCACTGGGCCCGCACCGCTGACTCCGGCGCAAAACAGTGAATCATCAGGGGCAGTATAAAGGCTGGATCATAGCACTGCTCATAGATCTCCTCGCGCTTGGGACACAATCGACGCACATGCTGCTCGAATTGCGTGCAACCCTGTTCGATGCGCTGCTCGAGCAGATTATCCCCAAATCTCTGGGATTTGTTTGCAGGATTGACAAACTCCAGCTCAGGCAACTGCTTGCTGGCGTGCAGCACCCGCCAGATGGGAAAGTTCTCAATGGTGTATTGGCAGGAGGAGCGCACAATCAGGGACAGCACCTGCGACACATTCGTCTCCTGCTGCTGTAGCTTGGCCCGCTCGTCCTCGTCAGCAGCCCGCAACGCGTAGTGAGCCACGGCACTCTCGCCCCAGATAAACGGACGATACTGCGCCAAGTCCACATCGAAGCGCTCATAGTGCTCCAACAGTGCCAAGGCGTAGCGATCGGCGGGAGTCAAGCGAGCATGGTAGGCGCCCAGGATGACGGGTATGTGGGCGCTGTGTAGGGCTGAAGGCGCCTTCCTCGCCAACGTCTCCAGCAGCTGCAGCAAGTGCGTCTTCACCTCGCTCAGCTCACCCAGCAAATGGTCATAGCAGCAGGAATGCGTGCAGGCCATCTCATACAGCAGTCCAGCATCTGCACTCTCTCCCGCCTCGTCTTCGTAGTCCGGGTAGAGATGGTCGCACAGATAGGCCAGCAACTTGAGCAGCAGTCCATTGGTGTGGTCCTGCTCGGGTGTGCGATGCTGCTCCTCTGGCATGTGCATGGCCTGCTTTAAACAGCTGCGACAGAAGTTCAGCCAATGCGAAGCCGTCAACAAGCGGCTCCAGTCCAGCTGCTGCTCCTCCAGTTGGGGCAATCGCTGCCACCAGTCGTAGCAATTGAATGCTAGCTGCTCCAGCTTGTCCAGCTGCACGCTCTGCTTCTTCAGGTCAAGCGCCAGCATTTGCACATTCAAGTTGACATAACTGACAAAGACATTGGACTGCTGCACTGCATCCTTGCCACTGGCGAATGCCTGATTGTAAATCTCGTTGAGGACTCGCATTTGGAAGAGCTCAACCGCATCGAATTTCAGCTGTTTCTGACTGTAATCCAGGCACTCCGACTTGGGCATGCAGTTCGCTATGAGCGCAGCACTCGCCGCTGCGTGCTCCCTGTAAATCAGTGCCGCCTTTTGCGGCTTCTCGATGCTCTTGAGTATGCCATTCTTGTAGCTCTGATAGCAGCGCTGCAGCACGGACTGCTCCAGCTGATAGCCACGCTTAAAGGCAACCTCCAGCAGTGGGTAAATCAATTCCTTTTGCTCCACATGTTCCGGCAGCAGCTGGGCAAACGTCGTAGCCAGCAGCGCGTTGCGATCCAGGAGCAGGCAAGCCAGTCGGATGGCTGACTTGCTTAGCTTACGATTTGAGGTGGAGAAGAAGCTGTTGAAGAACTGCCCATTGCAGCCAGCCAGGTGATGATGCTGACTGCTCAGGAACTCCAGCAGCGCTGACTCCAGCTGCTCTAGTTGTTCGGCGAGCTGAACTCGCTCACAGAATTCGCCATAATAGCTCTGCAGCTGCAGCATGGACTGGCTGCAGTCGATGGGCTGCTCCAGCTGAGCCAGCCGTCTCAGCAGGCGCACCATGAGCTCGTAGTAATGATTCGTCTTGCCAGTTGGCAACAGGTAGTCCTCCGCCTGCAGCTTGCTGGTGAGCAGCTGCAACATTTCGGCACATTCGCTGGCATTCAGCTCAAAGGCATCCACAAGGGCAACGCACTCGAAGAGCTGAGCAGGCTGCGCAGCGGACTTCACGGCTTTCGGATCATTCAGCGCTATTTCCAAGCCAACCACCAGCTGCTGCCTGTAGTAGCCAGTGTAGCTGACAAACCTGTCCAGGCTGCGGCAGTGCTCGGTCAGCCGACGCAGGCAGCTCACATAATTGAGTTGCGTCTCGCTCGTCTCGCTGAGCAAGTGCGTTGCCCGGAGTTGACTCAGTCGAATGCTGTAGATGTAGTGCAGCAAGCGATGTGTGTGCGACTCATCCTGCTGCTCCTCCACCAGTTCGTCGGGCACCTTCACTGGCTGCCCGCCATCCAGCTGCTGGGCTATTTGCAGCAGGCGAATCAAGCATTCAGCTATCAGTTGCGCCTGTCTCGCCTTCAGCTGCTTGCTCTCGACCAGCTGGCAGAGCAAGAAGAGCAAGTCATGGGCGTAGATCATGTTGCGATGTGGATTACGCAGACTTATCTGCAGCTGCAGTTTGCTGCCGTCCTCTAACTGTAGCTCGAAGTGTTCGCTGTCCGCAGCGTCAGGCTTGAATATCTGGTCAAACGATTCACTCGAGGATTTCAGCACCGCCCGCTGCAATTGGGCCAATTGGGGCCAATGCTTAGCAATGCCAGCGGGCAGCTTAGACAGCTGTCCGACCTGCATGTATGACTCGTGCTCCGACAGCTGTGTGCTGTACAGCTGCTGCACCTGCTCCGGCTTCGTGTGGTAGTGATAGAGCAGCACAGAGACCAACTCCACATAGGCATCGTACGGCGGCTCTATGTCGACGCCCTGCAACAGCAGCGGCATCATTTTGCTCAGTGTCAATGTCTCCACGTACGCCTGGACTGTTTGGCCCTGTTCGATTTGCTTGAACAGCTTGCGAAGATTCTCCACATTGCTGGCCACCTCGGCTGCATTCTGCGTGGGCAGCTGCTCCACCTTTGTTAGGTCCAGTGAGAGGATGGTCAGCAAAATGCTGGTCACATTGTCCACAGTTTGGCCGTCGAAGCCAATTAATGCCTCCAGCCAAATATCAATCTCGTAGCTCGACGAGTCGAACATGCCCGTGTTCTGGAGCAAACTGTGCAACAGCTCGCCAGCCTCTGTCTTAATAGTCAAATCGGATTCCAGCATATAGGCCTTGATGAACGACCGGAACACCTTCTCGAACAGCGGCTCCTGCGGATGCAGCGAGCGTGGGAAGAGCAACAAAATCGTTTTGATCGACTTCAGCTCCAGCTTAATCTTTTCCACCTTGCTCAAGAGTTCAGTTTGATCCGCACTCTGGTCCACCGCCTCGTCGAAGTTCGTCTCGTACAACGGACGCAAGACATCCAAATAATCAAGAATTTGACTCGTTTTGTTAACGAATGCTCGATTCTCTTTGCACATGATCAGGATCAGCTCTAGAGTGATCGACAGATGATCCAGCACATTTACATCTTCTGACGATCGGTCCTGAATACTTAGGTACAGCGAGTACAGTATGCCCTCGATAGGTGGGAAGTTGATTAGCAAATGATTTAGCAGCTCGAACTTAAATTTACGCAACGAGTTGCCCGCTCGCTTCGACTGCTCCCTCAGGGTAACAGCGTTCACGTAGTTGCTATACTGCGTCATCATGGCCAGCAGTAAGCGATTGACTGCCAATCTGACAGGGAAATCCTTGCTGTTCAGCATACTCTTGCTCACGATGTGCAGCAGAGCCTCGGTGGGCAAGCACACCTCCTTGATCCAATAGGTAAAGTCAGTTAGGGTCATCTTATCCAGAGCAACAGATAGAGAGCTCGGTGGCAAGGCTTCAATGATCTGGGCCAGCATATCGATTGCATTTCGTAAATCTGTCGGTGGCAGATACATAGGATTTACAATCGAGGAGAAATTCCGTACCGTATGCCTGCCCAGATCCGGACAGGCTTGCAGCGTCTTGAGAATCAGCTCCTTCTTGAGCGGATCATTATACGGACGATAAAGTGAGCCCAACACTTTGCCCTGCAGCTTGTTGTGTTTCTGGCGATAGTTGGACATCGCATCGAAGCAGATGCCATGCTTGCGCGAGGTGAAGAGCAACAGGAGCAGTTTATGTGCAGCTGCGGCTACAGCCTCGAGTCCCTCCGGCGCACTGCTCTCTGCTGCTGCTGTTTTGTCCTTCTTCTGTCCACTGTACCAGCTAACTAGGCCTTGAGGGCCTTGCCAGTCGTAGAGGCGTCGCAGATATTTGCAGCACTCCAAATCGAAGACATGCACCTTCTTTGTCTTCAATATGCTGGGATTCTCGAGTACATATTGACGCAGAGCGTTGAGCACAACGCAAACGGTCACCTGATCATCGTAGAAGAGACCCTTGCAAAGCTCTCGAATCAGATGAGCTCGATCAAGAATGTTGCGAATGAGCAGCACATTGCCATCCACCAGAAAGGAGAGCACGAAGTGTATATATGCTTTACGCACAGTGTCCTCGTTTTTGTAATCATACCTGGAGTGAGACAGCATCTCGCCCATCGTCCTCACATTGGAGAGTATGTCGTAGGAGTTGAGCACCTGCCTGCCCAGCTGTGCATCTACGCAAACAATTGCAGTCAGCAGTTTGAGTGCATTACGACGATGACTCATCTGAGCCGATTGCAACAGATACTCCAGCAGCGGGCCATGGGCCTTAAGAAAATATCTTCCGGCGTGTGCAGCCGATTCCATGTGCTCCTTTTGATTCGTGAGTATTTCCATGATGACACGCTGCAGCGCCTCGCAGAGGTAGCCCAAATGGAGCACATTTTTCTTGTCGATGCGATTGAATGCTTCGGCTAGTTCCAACGGTTTTCCACGCTTTTCAATATACTTGGCCACGATCTTTGGACGGATTTGGCACATGTACAGAAAATGCCGCAACTCTATAAAAATGTTTAGTCGATTAAAAGTCCCATAGTCTTAATCACAACGTACCTGTTATAAAATTATTTCCAAGCAATTTGCTCCGAAAATTCAGCATTTTGAAGTCATTAGGAAATCGCATAGGTTGCTCTTCGGGCTCTATCCCCGAATCGGGACTGATCTCATCTTCATCCATTCTTTCATACTCTTCTTCTTCGCCTTGGCCTCCTTCAAGTTCAGACGGCTCTTCCTTGCTGTCATTGCTTAGATTTGTTTTTGTCTCCGGTTCCTCGCCTTGTTGATTTACCTGTTGCGCCTCTTTACACTTCTTCTTTTTTGTTTTTTCAATATCTTCTCCCTGCTGTTCTTCATTCTGCGGTGACTGCCTCTGCTCATCGCATTCCTTGTCTTTCGCCTTTTTTGATTTTCGCTTTGGCGTGTCGGATTCCTTCTGCACCTTTTTGGGTACCGCTATTTCGGCATCATCGGCTTGGTCTGCGGATGCAGCTTCATGCTTTCTTTTCCGCTTATTCGTTTGTATGGCCATCTTTATACACCTTTCGCATCGATTCTCATAAACAATCTATGAAAATTGACAATAAACTCTCTACAAAAATCAAACACACGAGCGGCATGCACGTGTGGTGCCAGATGAATGCGCCCAGCTTATTCGTTACTCTGCATAAGTATTTTAAAGTATCTGAGCAACAGTTGTATTCTCAGTGCTGTACAACGTTTGCTGGTGAGCCGATAATTACATTTTGAATTTATTTATGTTTATTGCTTACCAGTTACTTTCCATAAGTACTTAATGTTATTGTTGTTGTTGATTTTTTGTCATATGTGCTTGAAAGCAACAGGTGCGCCCAATGTGTGTGTGTTGGCGCTCATACTCAAAATATTTTCGATGAGTTCAATTTATCATTATTATTTATTGCAGCATATCTCACACAGATATTAATTACTATAATTTGTAATGTGAAATTTAATATAAACATAAATTAATTACACATTAAACACATATTTCTGAATTCACATGTTTTATGCGTTTCTTTTAGGACTAATCCTCTTCAAGTGCTCTATTTGTAACTCCCCCTGCACCCAATGAAGAAATGCCGGAATTATTGTTTGCAACTATTGGAAAATCCGGTAATGTCGTGGTTCGCTGCTTTGCTGGCGCTGGGGGCACCGTTGGCAAATCAACTGATTTACGATTACCTAAAGAAAAATGAGGATAAATAAAGAAATCGAATTCATCCTTAGAAATATGAAAATTTATAGACAAACTCACTACAACAACCACCCATTTTGCTAGAGGGATTACCAAAGATCACCTGTAACCGCAGTGGTTGAACGTTTTTAAAGCACTAAATTAGAGAAATCAACCGGTGACCAATTGGCATTGGTATCTATGAACGTATGAATGTATATACATATATAATTAACGTGCAAGCCATCTACGGTTTTCTGATAAGAAGCTTTTTGTTTTTGTTAAAAATACTAAGTGGGTTATACACGGCAACGTTATCTGCTGAGTCGCTCGCATTTGCCACCTAGAAACATTTTTTGGCTCTACGATTTCAGGGCGCTAGCCAAGTCGACCTCAACCAACATATGTCGCTGAATTTACAAATTTTAGATAAGCTCTTATCAATCAGCAATGTTGGCGGTTTATAATTTTATAGTCCTCGTCCGTAAATTTATCGAAAGTCGATCAAATAAATCGTGTAATTGCCAAATATATTTACGAGGGTACGATAATTAAGAAACTATATTCAATAAATAATATCAAAAGCTAGTTTATTTTTATTTATTTTATATTAATAGTTAGTTTATTCAATACAAACATAATTGCGTATATGAGATATATATTTTTGCTTATTTTTTTTTTTACAATTTGAAATGGAACAAGTCCGCTAAGTTTTTTTTCGATTTTACAACACTACCATGGCAACAGCTGTTTTGCTTGTGCGCATGTTCTTTGCTTTCGCTCTCGCTCACTCGTCTCTCTATCGCATCGAAACGTAAACAGCGTCCGCTGCCATTTCACGCTTTTCTGATAAAAATGTTTTAAATCAAAAAGTGTTAATTAAAACCGAAATCAAAGTCAATGTGGCTGTTGTCGCAGACGGTTCGTGTTCGTGCGCGTGAACCTCAATAATAAACAAATCGCTTGCAGCATCTGTTCAAAAATAAAATAGCACTCGCATCTTCTGAGTTTTGCTTGCGACGGCAGTTGGCGCTCGTGAGCGTGCTTTTGCACTCATACATACGTGCATATATAGATATATTTTTGTGTTTATGTTCTATCTGACATTCTGTGGCATCTCAGTTGTGAATGTCAACCACAAAGTGAACGAGCCAACAAATCACGGCCCAAAGCAAATAAACAAGAATCATTAAAAAAAAGAAAAGAAAAACAGACTCTTGCTCCCGCTCGCGATTTCTCTGCATTTTAACAAAATAATTGCAGCAAATAATACAATTAACATATTAATAATTATATTTATACATATATACACCAGTATACACATATAAATATATAATAACACTTGCTAGCTGGCTGGCTGGCGGGCGAGCGCCATGGATGATGAGTTTAAGCTTTGCTGGAAGAACTTCCAGGACAATATTGCCAGCGGCTTCCAGAATCTGTACGACCGCGGCGATCTAGTGGACGTCACGTTGGCCTGCGATGGAAAGCTGCTGCAGGCGCACAAAATTGTCCTGGCCATATGCAGTCCATACTTCCAAGAGATATTCACGACCAATCCCTGCCAACATCCAATCAGTAAGTAAACTAAGCCAATCCCCTCTCTCAGACTCTTCCACTCCGTTTCTCAGCTAATCATGCATTGCTCACGTTCTCTTCGCAAGTTGCTGTTGTTTCTGTTTTTGCGATGCTCCGCTCCGATTTGTCTAGCTGTTGTTTGCCGAAAATGTTCACGCGGCGGCTCTTAAGCTGTGGAATGTACAGTAGATGCTCCGCTGAACCGGAATCCGACTCAGTTACTCGCGTGACTCCAATCAGATAGGTTTCGTTAAAGATAAGCTCTTTTTTTGGACCAGACTCTTAGGCATCTAAATAAGGATTTGCTCTAGAATTGCAGGCTCTAAAGATTTCCTGTTGTATTATCTCATAGCCAAAAGGCCTTTAAAGCTGTTTAGCAAGTATATCCTATTTCCACAATAATAAATTATAATAACAATTCCAATTAACATACCTCTAACAAAATCCTATTAGCATCTTATATGTAATTCATGCGTAGAATCATTCAAAAGACCAAAACCATCAGAAGCATGTTTCAATACCACGACTAGGATTGGTTTAAGTCTGGACATTGTTCGCTCTAACTTGCATTTACTGTACTTGTATTACGTGTTATCGACAGTGTGGAAATTTTATCGCCGTCCACCTGTCAGTTTATCTAAGCGCGCCCGTCAATTGTCAAATGCCAGCCCAAGCAGTGCTCGTCGATATAAATCAACTTTATAATAAATTCGATGTCACATTTGGGAGTTAACAACGAACCAAACTGTGCTATATATATATATGTATGTATATATATCTGTTACTCATATATGTATTTGTACGTGTATATGTTCCTATGCTTGCTTCACTATTTGGCTTCAGTGATAAATCAAAAATCAAATAGCCACTGATGATAATCTTTCATGGTTAGCTGTCGCCACGTTGTCTCTCTCTGCACCTAGCTCATAGTTTCCACTGCTCCACATCCAAGTCCATATTCATACAGTTCCAAAATTATATGTCCATTCCTACACATTCCCATTTCATATACGAAACCACATCTACATCAGTATCCACATTCTATATCAGCATCTTTTTTGTTTCCACTCCTAATTTGCATTCCACATCAGATCTTCAGTCCCATCCACTTTCAGTCTTACCATCCACACCCCCATTGACAGCAGTCCCAGATCCTAGATCCCTCAACACCCATATTCCCAGCCCTTCTCATACCCATTCCACATCCCACATTTCACATTCACTCACCTCACTGAGTGCATACCGCATTCATGTTCCACATCCACATTGGCAGCTGTCGCCATATTGTCTCTAGATTCTCGTTGTCTCTTCGTGCTACCCACTCCTTCACATCCACACTGATATTCACCCCAGCCCTTGTAATGCATATGCACATGCACCACACGCTGCTCGTGCTCCGCTCTTGATAAGGCAGCCCGTTCGTCCACTTGAAGTTGGGTACGTTGCTGACCTCATCAAATGTAGATCCAATGCTTAACTCACTTCAACCTAGATATTGATGCATGGACTGTGGAATTGTTCATATGGATATCATATCGCTAGCCCGTCCAACCAATGGCTGGGTTTGGGCTTTGGAGGTTCGGGGTTGGGGTTGGGGTTGGGCTTGGGGTCTGCCTGACTCGTTCGCTTGTTCTACACGCCTGCTGCACGGTGGCTTTATCAGATCAAGCGGCAATAAACAACAATATTTTATCTTTCAAGTAGCTGTAGAAATATGCTACCTAACTATAATAATAACAACAACAGCACACCTACAACAGCTAGTTGGAAATTACGCACTCTGAGATACCCTAGAAATTTTATTTTGTATAAGGTCAATGGCACGTATTCAAAATTTGAATCGATAATTTTGTCGAATTGATGTATTCAACTCTTGCAAGCACTTTCCTATTAATGTAATTCCTAGATGTTAATATAATCGAAGATATCGATTATCGATTACAATTTTAAAAATAAATAATACATGTGAATAGTATACTAAATCTAACCTAAAGAAGCGAAACTTTAGTAATATAAGAAAATAAATCAATAATTACAATCGATATTTATCGATATATTTAGAAAGAAATAGAGAGTAGTTGTCTTTCTAAGCGTACCCATTAGAATAGGAAGCTAGAGAATGGAACACCACCAGAAGTATTATTATTATTTTCAAAGATAAAGAATATTAATATAGGCTATAAATAATGCTATGGGCTACAAATTATTATAAATAAACCAAGTCATAATACAACAACAACAGCAACAACAATGAGCAAAAGGTGCTAACAAGCCAAATGATTTGCTTGCTGTTGCTGTTGTCGGTTGTTGGTTGTTGTTGTTGTTGTTGGTTGTCGTTGTTGGCTGTTGCTCCTGCGTGTTACACTTAAATAACAACAACAACAACTTGTACAACAACAACAAGTCAAACATTTTATCTTTTTATCGCGCCCAACAATCATTTATTGCCCAACGAGCAACTGGTTGCCCGCTCCCTGGCTGCCCCCAACCTCCTCCCTCCCTCCCTTTGCTCGACTGCCACTTCTAACGGCACTTCTGTCCGTCTATGCTAGAGATGCACGCGTGTCATGTTGTCCAGCGTGACACGAGAGCGCTTGCATTGCATATGTGGAGCAACTAACGAGTTTTGCCTCTGTTTAGACTGGATGATAGACGACTAGGGAAATTAATATGTTATCTAACGAATAGTCATAGTAAAGTAGATATCCTGGAAATAAACTCTAACCAAGCGAGATGTTCGACTATATAGCTTGCACAAAGCCAATATACTCCCTTTCCCTGCAACTGAACGAGCATTAGAAATATAAAGAGGAGAAGTGTGGACACGCTTCCGTCTCTAGTTGAGGCACTTGAAGACTTTTTCGAGATATTGATTAGGGTTGCTCTGACGCTCGAGTTGGTAACCAAAGCGATATGAATTGCTATATTGATATAACCGTGGTTGTTGTTGCAGTTCCAGTTGTTGTAGCTGCCTTGTTGCCGATCGATATATACAAAATACTTAAGTAGTAGACATAGGTATATATGGACATCTGTATACACTCGTATATATGCCCATTCATGCAACCAGGCACTTCTAACATGATATCTACGCCATTTTGTTGGCCTCGTACACAACGGTAATCCTCGTATATTATCTTCTTCTTTCTCTTCCTCTGCTCTCTATTTTGTTTCGATTTCGTTAAAGTTTTATTATTGGCATAAACAGCATTAAGTATCAGCTTGAGTTTTTATCAGCCCTGGGCTGGCCGGTATATACGCCTGGTACTCTGCTTTTGGTATCATTTGAAATCGTAAAATAAGATTTTTGACTTATGGCTAGTTGGTCAGATAAGAGAGACGCAGAGACGCCTACTGTGGGGTATGCGTGCTCAATGGCCACTTAATAAGCCCAAAACAAGTCTCTCTACCTCGGCTTGTCGACTAGCAAATACCCTCAAATATATGCCCAAAATTTGAAATGGAATGGGATGAATGATGATAGAATGGAAATTTTAAGAACTTTTAATACTTAGAATACTTGAATATTTAGGATGTAATTTCTTTCGATTTCATGACAGCTATAGAAATGATTCAATATCGTATTGAATTGTGATTGATCAACTTGATTTAAACTCGGTCGATACAAGCTTGTCAAGTATTTCAATCGCATCTAATTTCTCTCTCCCAAAGTAATACACAGCCGAACCCATATGCCCAGTTTGAGCAAATTTCAATAGGCTGAGGGTATAGGAGTAAGTAAACTTAAACCAATTACAGACGCTAGTCGATAGCTATAGTGTTTCCTCTTCAAGTGCTCCAGCGATCGTAGCTGCGGCTTTTGCTGATATTAGCTGCAATAAATGTAGATAATATAATATCGACCGAATGAACTTGTCGTAAATATCAAACTCAAATTTTTATTTTTATTGCCATCAATACTAGCCCAGTAACCAGTGAGCAGAAAGCAGTAACCAGTAGCAGGGGCGGCGTATACAGGAAGCCGTTTATTCCTAATGGGGGTAGTAAAAAAACCTTTATTTATAGTTAGCAAAAGATAGTTCAGAAACATATAAAAAAAAAAGAGTTTCCTTCACGAAACTCCCTTCTTAATTACATCCTCTTTTGGGTCGATAAATCTAGTTACACTTCTGGAAACTCCATACAACTCTTATTATTTGATGGTAAAGTGTATAACTTCAATATGAATTCCATATCGAATTCATTATTTACGATATAAAAGAGTATTTAGTCTCCATTTATGATAATATTTATTACATATATTGTTCCATATATAAATTTGTTATCTTACCTTCAATATATAATCCCCCAAATGTAATTCCCCATCTATGTGGCATACTTCCCATAGTACGCCTCTGCGTCCGGTTTGTGTCAGTCACGGCGCATTGCTGACGTATGCGAACCAGGAGCACATTTTATAGGTGTATCATATAACTAATATCAGACTTTGGCTTTGAGGCATTTGAAAAAATTGTGTGGCTTTTTTATGGACCTCTTCTGTTGACCAAACAATATTTTGAATTTATGAGTCAAAAGTCGGTAGCAGAAATAAATAGATTTAGATTTAGATTTACTTATCGGTAAGTTAATTCCTTGGGCTGATTTCCAAATACTTTGATAATGCTTATCCAAAATATGGCAAGGCAACAGCTATATAATCCAGGGTGAAGAAATTAACTTAAGCTATGAGCTCTATAAGCGGAATAATTTCAGGAAGTATTAGTTGAGGAAAAAACTTTTATTCTCTAAACGTATCAAGGATTCTGTATTTTCTTAAAAAATGGTCTATATATAATTCTTCAAGAAGTCCTTATCTGACTAGGGTTTACCGGGGTTGATATAAAAATACCAAAGGTTTGGTTGTGATAGAAGACAACGAAATGACCGGAAATTAATATTAAATAATAATTATAAATCATATGTCTCTAGAGATTACGAAGAAAAAGCAAGCAAAAATGACATATTCATAAAGTGAGAGGAATATAATATGCTGAAAAGACTATAGTATATACTAAATATAATTATGTGCCTTTATGATCTAATAGAATTAGATCATTCTCTTAAATCCGGTCTTCGGTTAAAATTATTCACATAATTTAAGACTTACTTATATGCATAAGTAATCTGTATGGTGTCCATACTGAAGTCTGGCTATCCGAGCACATGCTGCCCCAATACAGAAAATCCTAATTGGATTCTGTTAAGACTCATACAATAAATTTATTTATTAAATTTATTTGGATATCCAGATATCCCTAGTGGAATACAAGCCCAAGCACAGTCAAACACATTTTCAGTAAAAATATCCTAGTTGGGATACGTGTTATGTGGAGATCGTGATCAGGCGCTCGTCGCAGCCCCTAATCAGATTCTACTATTTATATGGCTAGCAGCTACACTATGAATGTCCGACTAATATGGCGTTAACTGATAACATGTATATTATTAATGTTTGTGCGCTGACAGCCCACTCCAATTCCAATTCCAATAGCAATTCCAATTCGAAATAGAGAAGGCCCGTGGAAAAAGAACGAAACGAAATCAATTGTCGTTCTGATTCGATAAACATTTATCATAATCATAAAATAAAAGTGCTTTTTCGTATATTGAGTCGATCGACTGCAATCTCATTGGTCGCTCGCCGAAAGTGGGCGTGTGCTCGAGACAATGGGTGGTAACAGAACTACTTCACGTGGCTATACAAGTAGAATACATACAGTTGTATACACTTACATATATATCGTACTCTCAGTCCTGCGCATTCGTGTAGCTGCTGCGGCGACGGCTTCGCTTGGATGATCTGCCGTATAGCTATGCGATATCAGCAGAGATCAACTTGGGTTCAGTTTCATAAAACAGAAATGACAACGACATCTCTCTCTCTATACATATACATGCATACATATGTACACACATACATACACACATATGCAGCATACACAATTGACGATCGTTGATCGTGCCCGAATTGTCACTTGCTTTTTGGGTTGCTTCGATCTCGCTGCTTATCAACAGCATACTTACTCTATGCGTATTTATCACATTTTCCGTGAACTTTAGACAAAGTTTATCTACAGATTTGTTCGCGCTATACAAATATCAATAACATATTTCAAAATGTGTGTGTGTGTGTGACTCGATCATGCTGACTGTGTAAAGATCGCTTTGTATGACAGTCTGTATAGTCATATAAATATAATAAAAATATATTTGCTTTGTAGCATCAGATATTGTAGAGATCACTAGCAGATAGCTCAATCACTCACAGATCAATGATCGGTCGATTGATACGATTACTTATAAACTATATTGAGAGTGCTCATCAGGTGTGCTCGACTAACAGATATCCCCTGGTATCCTTCCGCTCCATGAAATGTATCTTTCATTCGCAAAAGAGATTGACTTGTGCAGAAAGATCGATCGATTTAATTAGTTATCCTTGACAATATTATGCTTGTTCCCAATAGCTGCTGCCGCGATAGCCAATACACCCCTTCAATCCATTTTAGGGCACATGAACCTGTTGGAATCTAAGTTTATATTTGATTAGTTGCACTTTCCGAGCGTATCGAACTAAGGATCAGCCGTCAAGCTCATGCATAACTATATATAGCATATGTAGCAACTAGTTCGATCGATTGAGGGTTATTATCTCCACTTATATATATAAATTGCTCGGATTTTGATCTTCGCGTTGCTTACAAACACGGACGTGGCGACGCACAGATACGAATAGCAGATAGCAATGGAATGGGATGGGATGGGATGGGATAGATGACGGCTCGGCTTGCCATAGCCGACACGAGATTAAGCAACAGATCAACAAATGACAGACCAAGTATATACGTATATATAGAAATTGTTATTGAGAACAAGAGATAATATTGTGTTTTATTTTTTATTTATTTAACTAGATGTTGCTAGCAGCTCAACCTAAGTGATTCGACTAGCTCTGTGCTGCGATTGCGGCGCCAAAGATAATTAGACAATGATAATAATAAGACACTGCCAATTAGATGACATACAAGAGTGAAGACTCTGCTGAGCTGAGATTAAGTTAATGATTAGTTAGGTATGAGAATTTTTAGCATATTGTTTTATATTCCCTGACATATTGAATACTATGGCTTGATACAAAGGCTAAAGACTTTTATAGATTAATTATATACTATCTCTTGTCGTCGTCTTTTAAAAGTGTTAAGATCTTGGAGTTTTACACCAGGATTGTGACTAATTGCGGTTACAGCTAATGACAGTTGATTGTAAAATTTGAAACGAATCTTTAATATATTTCATAGTATAGTTGAGCGCTTAAAGCCAGTACTCAGACTCTTAGTCAGCGTTCAACAAATATGATATAAATTTTTCAAATTTGATTTGGCATATTTTATGCTGAACCGTAGGTCAAATCTCGTATGTAGACCACTGTGCCGCCTCAGCAGAAGCAGTAACGAATCTCAAAAAAATATTGAAATATTCGAACCGTTTCATCAGACAGCGGCGATAATATGAGATGCTATTTATTTACTTAGTTATTGCTGCGTTTCCTCTTCATCATGCTGTTGTTGCTCGACTGTTGTTGAGTGTGTATGTGTGTGTGTTTTTTTTATTTTGTTATATATTTTATATTTAAGTTTTTCAGTATTCTTATCGTAGCTGTTTATAGCTGTGTGTTTTTTTTTTATGTATTGATTTAGTATTTAAACGCTTCGATGATAACATCTCCACTATGAATGTGACCTCCTTTCAAGCTGAGCATGCTTTTTATTCCTACCCAGAGACGCACACACACTCACTACTTGCATATATAGAGCGTAATATATATAATTAGAAAAAATTCCAATGCCAAAATATAAAACTCGACTTGTCGCTTCGACTCCTGTGCAATCTGGACTAGGGCTGATGATTTAGCTTAATTTTTAGGTTCAATTATAACAATAAGTCGCAGGCAAAAAGAGGCGTGGCATACAGCAAAGGTACTAGAGTGCTTCTGACATGAACTCAAATGAATTGCTGTCCTATTTTATATATACTTTTTATGTCTTGTGGAATATTTCCAGTACCTCACTGCGTCGACGTCTTCAATTTCTCTGTCTCACTCTTTCTCTCTCTCCCTCCTTCATTGCAGTCATACTCAAAGATGTGAGCTTCAATATTATGTGCGAGCTGTTGGAGTTCATGTACCAAGGCGTTGTTAATGTCAAGCACACGGAACTGCAATCGTTTATGAAAATTGGCCAACTGCTGCAGATCAAGGGGCTGGCGACCAATTCGAACAGTCCGCCCGGCTCCAATGTGTCCGAGAAGTCGACTGGGCAGGCGACAAATGCCGCCGCTGGCGCCGGCGATGAGCCCAGCAGCAGCCAGAGCAACAATAGCAGCAGCAACAACAACAGCAACAGCAACAACAACAATAGCAGCAGCAAGTCCGATACAGAGCAGAATGAGCCAAAGAGCAACTCGCGCACACCCACAGCCTCGCCGAGCACCTGTCGAACGGATGGAAATCACATGTTGTACATGCAAAACAAGAGATCAGCGGCCGCCGACTTCAGCAGCGACTCGCTGTCGATCTATTCGCGCAAGCGGCGATCTCTGGATGGCATTGATAATACGGACAGCGGGAGCATGGAGCACGCATTGAATGCAGAGGAGTTCTTTATGCCACCCATACCTCACATCTCGATGGTGGAGCCGCGCTACGATCTGGGCAGCCTGAAGCGCGAGGGTGAGGGTCATCACAGCAGCGTTGGCAGCGCTGCCGGCACGAGCAGCAGCTCGGCATCCTCTTCGACAGCGATGGGCTCGCTGCGCAATCCGTTTGCGCAGGCCTTCAATCTGGACTACAATAACTTCTACAAGGCAACGGGCAACAGTGGCTCGGCTAGCAACAGTTCCAGCAATTTGCCAGGCAGCAGCAGCAACAACAGCAGCAGCAACAACAACAACGGAGGCAACAACAACAACAACAGCAGCAGTGGCCTGGGCATTGGGCCAGCCACCGAATATCCCAATGAGCTGTATATGCCCAGCGACTACTCCAAGAACTTTGCCAATCACATGGACATACCGTCAAGTAGGTGAACCCAGCTTCAATCAAAACATTCATGTGTATATAAACATCATTTCTGTTGCATGTTTAATTCGCTCAGACTATGAGTTTCCATACGCTTGGCTCACATATTTGAACATCATATCATCAAAATATTCCATGTTTTGTAATTTACTAATCCACAGGGATGGAAACCGATGGACTCGATGTTGCGAATATCTTTTATTTTTAATGTAGATTTTGCAAGTTGTGTTCCAAATACTTTTGTGCTTTTCAAATTTCACTCTTCGTTGGAGATGTCCTTTATTGATTTTCTTCTATCGATGAATTACGTATAATTTCAAATTACACGCGATAATTCGATAGAGTTAGAGATGGCTTTGGCGAATTTTCGCTTCGTGTAAAAAATAATTGCTTTAATATCTCACGCAACGCGTATTCGATATTCGTAGGAGATAGAAATAGTGAATCCTCATTTGATATACTGGAATAATTGGAAGTTGATGAACATCAAAAATGAATGCTGCGCGCGTAATTTGAAAAGAAATTTGAATTTGAAACAAGGGCCTTGACATACGCAGGTGGTTTCCATCTCTAGCCTAACCACAGATTTGCTGACTGAATTGATTTGATATGCTTTTGCCCATTACCTAATCTCCCATAAATGAAAAATAACAAATCAAAATTGTACATAACATTTGTTTAAGCTTTAAGTATGTTTTAATTTAAATATATTTGTATATGCTTTTGCCCACTTCCAAACCTACCGAATCCGAAATGTTAGCCTCTCTCTTTCTCTCTCACTCCTCTTGTACATAACATTCGTAAAGCATTTGTTTGTTTTTGGAAAGATTTGCCCCCCAACTAATCTCTGCCAAAATTGTACGTATACTTAATATTTATTGCGAATGCTGCACTCCGGATCAGATGGGAGCAACATGGTCATGTTGTCCACCACATCGCTGCTGCACGGCAATTGCGTGTTCAACCGCAACAACACCGTCGCCACACAGCAGGGCATGAAGACCTATTGGCTGTGCAAGTCCTATCGAATCAGCATGTGCCGAGCGCGCTGCATCACACATCTGGGCAGGATCATATCCGCGACGGGCGTGCACAATCATATGCCGCACATGCGAGGCGGCAGCGCTGGCAACAACAACAACTCCAGCAGCAGCAATGCAAACAACAACAGTAGCAGCAGCGGCAATAATTTAGTCACTGTCACGCCCAACCCTAATCCTGGGCAGGTCAGCTACGATGTCACGCCCACAACTAGTGTCCTAGAAATGAATCATCATGGCCCAGTCGGACGATTAAGCAGTAATCCGTATGCCAGTCAGACCACTCCAACAGCAGCTGTAGCCGCCCTTCCCATTGGGCCGCATCATCATCACCACCACCATCCCCATCCCCATCATCATCATCAACAGCAGCAGCAACAGCAACAGCAACAACAACAGCAGCAGCAACATCATCAGCTGACGCAGGCATTGCCCAATCTTCTGGTGCAGCATCACAGCATGGATCAGCATGGCATGTCAGCAGGTCCGCCGCCTCCGCCTCCACCTCAGCCGCCAGCACCTCCACCGCCAACAGCCACAGCGGCCGCAGCAGCAGCCGCTGCCGCCGCCGCCGCAGCATCACACAGCGTCATCCAGAACATGATGCACAACAATCCGAATCTGATGCACTTGCCACAGCACTCACAGCATTCACCACACTTGGAGCTGGGAGCAGCTGGCTCCACGCTGTTGCCTCTGGCCGACCAGAGTCCACAGTCGAATCGGAGCAATCACTCCGCCTCCATGCATGCCAACGAATCGCCGCTGGGCATGAAGAGCCCGCCGCCTACTGCCAGCCAAATGGATGCAGCCGAGCAGCAGCAGCAGCAGCAACAGCAACAGCAGCAACGGCAGCATGTGGATATCAATGCCAGTGCAGATGGCTCGGCGGAGAGTGCTCAGGTCATCGACTCCATAACGATATCGCCGGGCAGTGGACATAACTTCAAGATCGAGAACATCTAAAGGAATTAGCTCATAAGTTGATGATAATTTATTGCGGCTAGAAGCCGCTTAGTTAGTCTGTCTAGATGAAATTCATTGATTTAATTTTCGATTATTTGTATGTATGTATATATATACGATTTACATATGTATGTATGTACCGAATGTAAAATGCAAAAATGAAACATATTCTGACAATGTCGAACCCTTTTCGTCGGACTTAATGCAATTCGGATGAGATCTAATCTTAACTAATCTGATTTGGTCTAATCTAATTGATGAGTTGATAATTTGTGGACAAAGGCACGTTTTCTCATTGTCTAAGCTGAGAGTTGAACCTAATAAATAGATTGACTGCCTGCCTTAACTCTATGGCAGCTATACTGGCTGTCAATATGGATGATGCTCATATCTGAAGGTCGGCTGAAGTAACTGTTAGTTAAATTTTGAAATATATGAATTGTAGTTAATAGATCTTGCTTCAAGTTTGCTTAGACAAATGAGATAATCGTGCCTTAAGATAGCTTTAAGCAATCAGGTAAGTCCTAACTCATGGTAATTGCATGAGACTTTAATAATGGGGCTCATTTGTGAATGTCCAGTCATCAATCAGTCATCCAATCACACACACTCACACCCACCCACACACACACACACACACAGAGACAACGCACACACACATATACTTTCAATGCTGGCTATCTTGTGTATATTGTAGTCGCACCTGGCGAGCATTGGTTCCAAGGCAAGCTCGAGTTCATGCTGAGCCAGCGTGGCAAACCGCTCCTGGTCCACGACGGGCACACGTTCGGCATTCAGTACGTGCGCAAGGATAAGAAATATTGGCAGTGTAATTTATCGCGCAAGTTCAATTGCAAGGCTCGGGTGACGACGACGGACACCGGCGAGATAATCGTGACGAACAACGAGCATTGCCACACGGAGATACGCCAGCACTTGCGCAAGGACTATCAGCGGAACAAGGTCATGATGAATGCCCTGATCAATTTGAGCACGAATCGTTTGGCCGAGATGCGGCGCCACAATTTGGCCGGATTGGGTGCGTTACCAGCGATGGGCATGGTATCGGGTGCGCCAATCATTGATGAGGTCGTGCAGAATCTGCACGATCTGGCCAAGGCATCGGCCGAGGCGAGCCAGCAGCAGCAACATCAACGGGCCAATGAGGCACTTAAGTATGAGAACGATGAACCGCTAGACTGTGGCATTCGCAATGCTTCTGCCTTGGAGAATATGGCGCGTAGTTTTATGAGCAGCAACAATCAAAGCCCAAATAAGGACACTGATCTAACCAAAGAGCATGATTGGCCGTGCAAGAATGAGGGTGCTGATGTGCATTGAGAGCGCACGTTTCAAATTGTTAGAGAGCGCGAACGCAACGTTGCATTTTCGATGCCGATAACAGCGGCGAAATTTTTCGATAGGCAAGCGCCACCTGGCGCATTTAGATGTTAATTTAAAGGAAAACAAACAAATTAAGTACAAACGGAAAGCAGCAATAATACTCAAATAAATAAAAAAGAAAGACGATACCAAAATGAATTCCAAAGAATTTAGTTAATAAACTACATTTGATTAGCGAATTTAAGAAAAAATATACATTTCTGTTAACTGCAGCAAGACATACATGAAGTAGTATCGTTTTATGTTATATTAGTTTTACATTGTAATAACTTGAATTTTTAATAAAATTTTAAAATTTTTAAAATTTTCTTGGGTGTGTATGAGTATGATTATGAACTTATATATTAATCACACGGCTCAGCTTCTGTATGCGATTCAACAGAAGATCACCCTGTTTGATGGTTGCCTGATACTGCCAATTCTTGTTATCTGGTCGATTGGTCTCCACAATGCCGCCCACGCGATCAACCTTGGCGTGCAGGCGTCCAGCGGCAATGAATCGGGCCAGCTCCTGATCGATGTAGTCGACAGTGACGCCAAAAGCCTCGGCCATATATTGAAGCGTTAACGAACGATAAGACTCCAGCAGTTGTGTGTATCCCAAGATGCGCATCTCTCGCACGTAATAACGGTAGTGGGGATGCACGAGATAATCGGCGCGCAGTTGCTTCTCCACCTGAGCTAGATTCACATAGAACTGTTCGTACTGGCAGTTGAAGAGGGAGAACAGGAACTGCTTCACATCGGGCAGGCCGTGCAGCACCTCCTGGATTTCGGAGCCCTTCACTACCTTCTCGCGCAGCTCGTTGCGTGGCAGTGCAATCATGGCTACGTAAACAGTGTAGCGGACGAAGGTCGGGTAGTCCATGAGCTCGTATGAGGTGAAGGTGCTGACAGTGTCCAGGAAGAAGGTGGCCGCTGCCTTGAAGTCGCGCACAGCAACCGAATAAATTCCCTGATATACCTTCAAGCGATTACGGCGATCCCAGTCGCCACCCTCCTCAATCAGATACTTGGCCTTGTCGATGTTGCGTGTGATTAGGTCGTGATCCAGATAGAACAGACCCAGACGAATCAGATGGAAGACAATGTCCAGGCGGTGGCCTAAGGACACGGTCTTCTCGTACGTCTTGCGGAAGGCTGTCTCAGCGGCTGCCTTGTCGCCGATACGGCACAGGTATTCCGACTTCTTCAGATTGGCTTCGCGTACCTCCATCTCGCCTAGATTCTTCTCGGCATCATCAATGGCAGCGTCCAGCTGTTCAATTGCAATACGGTTCTGTTCGCGCATACGTGCCAGCATATCCTTGTCCACAGTCCAATTTAACTCTGTGCAGATGTGCTCATACCATGGGGCCATATTATCGGCTCGAATAGCATCGAGCAGCTTGGTCTTGAGTGCTGCATCTTGTTTGTGTTCGGAGAGCGTGAGAAGGAACTTTGTTTGTGCCAACTCCAGGTTGGGGTTCTTCTCCAGGCCTTGCTCCTCAAGGTTTTCAGTCGGCATTTTGTTTTCTTAGACGCCTCGATTAAATTAAACAAGGAAATAATTTCCAACTCAAGATGAACTATGTTTTTGTCAAAGCCGCAGAGTCATGTACGAACTAAAGTTGGCTGCGCTGTTTTCAACAGTGCTGCAAAATATCGCAACTATAATCGATAAGACTGATACAAAATTGTTTATCGAAAGGAAAAAAAGGGGGAGTGCAAGAGCAATTGATTTTTTGTGAGGAAAAGTGATAGTGAGCCCCAAATTTGTGGAAAATTTTTGATTTTCCAGCCGACTGCCTAAGCTAGAGCACGAATTTTCAATAAGGTCCGTTTGCGCAACTAGAAGACGCAACAATGATTGGTGGTTTGTTCGTTTACAACCACAAGGGCGAGGTACTCATATCCCGAGTTTATCGCGATGACATCGGTCGCAACGCCGTGGACGCTTTTCGGGTAAATGTCATCCATGCCCGACAGCAGGTGCGCTCCCCAGTAACGAACATTGCGAGAACCAGCTTCTTTCACATCAAGGTTTGTGCCACGTCAACCGGATATGAAAGATCGTTGCCTTTAATGACTGTTCCCCCTCTATATTTGTAGCGTGCCAACATTTGGCTCGCAGCTGTGACCAAGCAAAATGTGAATGCTGCCATGGTGTTCGAGTTTTTGCTAAAGATCATTGAGGTGATGCAGTCGTACTTTGGCAAGATCTCCGAGGAGAATATCAAGAACAACTTTGTGCTCATCTATGAGCTGCTCGACGAGATCTTGGACTTTGGCTATCCGCAAAACACCGACTCGGGCACCCTCAAGACATTCATCACACAGCAGGGCATCAAGTCGGCCACCAAGGAGGAGCAAATGCAAATCACCTCCCAGGTTACGGGACAAATCGGATGGCGACGCGAGGGCATTAAGTACCGACGCAACGAACTGTTCCTCGATGTGCTGGAGTATGTCAATCTGCTAATGAGCCCGCAGGGTCAAGTGCTGTCAGCTCACGTGGCTGGCAAGGTGGTCATGAAGTCCTATCTGTCAGGTAGGTCATGAAATGCCCTCTACTCGCATTATTATTAATGATCAATCCTATTTCTCAGGCATGCCCGAATGCAAGTTTGGCATCAATGACAAAATCGTTATGGAATCGAAAGGTCGAGGCCTTTCCGGCAACTCGGAGGCCGAAACCTCGCGCTCCGGCAAACCGGTAGTTGTAATTGACGATTGCCAGTTCCATCAGTGCGTCAAGCTGAGCAAGTTCGAGACGGAGCATTCCATAAGCTTTATACCGCCGGACGGTGAATTCGAACTCATGCGCTACCGCACAACAAAAGACATTTCGTTGCCATTCCGAGTTATACCCTTGGTCCGAGAGGTGGGCCGCACCAAGATGGAGGTGAAAGTGGTGCTCAAATCGAATTTCAAGCCCTCGCTGCTTGGCCAGAAGATCGAGGTGAAGATACCCACTCCGCTCAACACCTCGGGCGTGCAATTGATTTGCCTCAAGGGCAAGGCCAAGTACAAGGCATCGGAGAACGCAATCGTCTGGAAAATCAAGCGAATGGCAGGCATGAAGGAGACGCAGCTCTCGGCCGAAATCGAACTACTCGAAACGGATACCAAAAAGAAATGGACTCGCCCACCCATATCCATGAACTTTGAGGTCCCATTTGCGCCATCGGGCTTCAAGGTGCGCTACCTAAAAGTCTTCGAGCCGAAGATCAACTACTCCGATCACGACGTGGTCAAATGGGTGCGCTACATTGGCCGCAGCGGCCTCTACGAAACCCGTTGCTAAACGTGTTCCACGATGTTTTGAATCGAAGGAGCATAAGGAGTAAACACAAATAAGAGAATTGAACGTTAGAGCCAATATATATTGTTATTGGAATTTAACTCAATCCAAATTGAACAAATGTTGTCTCGTATTCCAAATTTAGTTCTTCAACAATGGGCGAATAGTTAGCCCACAACAATCCTATATATACAAAGATACCAAGCATATATAGTAGCGCAACGGACACACATACATATATTATACATACCATTATATATATAAAATATATATATATTATATTATTATTATTATTATTTACACATCATTATAATTATAATCCTATCGTTTACAACACGCCCTGGCGCGCGTCTCAAATCTCACTCTCATATTTTTTTTTTTGCTGCTCCCAACTATGATTTGTATTATTATATTAAAAAGTTTCTCTTTTTTATGAACATTTAATGTAGACCAAAACCTGTCAGTCAACGGTAATTGATATTAATATTCAAAGTGTTAATACTATTCGAATTGTTTAATAAATAAATAGCATACATATACAATCAAAATAATGAATAACTAGCCGCCTCTACTATGACTAATTTCAAATATATAGCTCGCCTCTTCGGACACATAATAAATGTTTAGATATGTGCCACAACTGGACTTATAATTTGTATATGTACATATATAGACTATGCCCAGCTGAAGTTAATTAACGATTCGCTGATAAACGCACACAAATGACATATCGTATGATTGTGTGTGTGTATATGAGTGAGTGAGGATACTTTGTGGTTGTATACGTGCACTGATATTTTTAACTGGCCTTTAAAATTATTATGTACATAAGAACTGTTGTGTTGGGCATACCCGACTATCAAATACCTTATAATGAACTTGTAGCAGTACAGAGGAAGGTAACAATCTAACTATTTTTCAATCGCATAGATCTACTATCGGTTACACAATCGATAGATCGGATAATCAAACCATATACATATGTATCTATGTATGTGCATATGTATACTAGGGCCTCATATGTACATCACAGCAAAAGCAATATACCCTATCAACTCGCTTTGCATGTGGTTTAGGGTCTAATTAGATAGAGAGTGAGCGCTTGGTGCTTGGCGTTTGGCTCTTTACACAATAAATGGAAAACTTTCGTTGACCAAAGTTCATTTTTGATTTATACGGAGACAATAGTTATTGTTATTTATAGTAGTCACCGGGCCTTCGAAATTAGATTTCAGTTCGTTTACGGTAAGATATTAATTAATTAGAATATATATGTGATAGGAATACACACACACACAGATACATACAAACACAAATACATATGCATATGTACTCATAAGGAGTTGCGCCTTATCTCTAGACTGAATCATCAATTCGAACTACAATTTAACAGCATTGATAACAACGGAAACCAAGTTAACTGCAATTCCAGCTAAAGAAGACCAAAAATGAATGCTCTGGTTCCCGATGTGGTGGATGAGGCGCCACCGAAGGACAAGCTGAAGGTCACCTATGCAGCAGATCTGGTTGTCAAGGAGGGCAACGAGCTTACGCCCTTGCAGGTCAAAGATGTGCCGCAAGTCTCGTGGGACACGGCTGAGGGCGATGAGGGACAGCTGCACACGCTGCTAATGGTCGATCCCGATGCACCCAGTCGCAAGGAGCCCAAGTTCCGGGAGATCTTGCACTGGGCCGTTGTCAACATACCCGGCAATCAGCTGAGCAAGGGTCAAACTCTGGCGGAGTACATTGGCTCCGGCCCGCCAGAGGGCACCGGCCTGCATCGCTATATATTTCTGCTCTATCGCCAGAGCAAGAGGATTGAGGAGACGCTGCACATAGATAAGCGGTAAACGTACATATATATATAGATTAAATTCAATAATTATATAACCGGGTATATTCAATCGCAGCACCCGCGAAGGTCGTTTCAACTTTAGTGCCCGGACTTTTGCTGCCAAACATGGCCTGGGCGAGCCCATAGCTGGCTGCTTCTACGAGGCGCAGTATGATGACTATGTGGCCATACGGAACAAGGAGTTCGCTGGCTGAGCAGGTGTTCAAAGTTTGTCGTTGTAGTCATCCTTGTCAATAAATTGAAGCATTTGTTGCACTTATCGCCGCTGCTATCAGCTGGCCAAGTCAGTCGACTCGACCCGACTCGTCTTTATCTTTATCTTTATCTAGAGCGCATTTGGGCAAAAAAAAAAAAACTGCACGAAAATGAAAAACTGATTACGGCTAGCCACACGTCGACTTTGCCGGGATCGATAAATAGCGCACGCATTGTCATTGGCAGGCAGAGTCACTGCGTTAACGCCAGACAGAGCATAACCCGCAGCAAGAGCAACATGGACACCAGCGGTATCATTCCCGACATCATCGACGACAAGCCAAAGGCTCGTGTTACCATCACCTACCCATCCGGTGCTCAGGTCGATCTCGGCAAGGAGCTCACGCCCACACAGGTGAAGGATCAGCCCACCGTTAGCTGGGATGCCGAAGCTGGCGCCCTGTACACTCTCCTCATGGTCGATCCTGATGCACCCAGCCGCAGCGACCCCAAGATGCGCGAGGTGCTCCACTGGGCCGTGATCAACATTCCCGGCAACAACGTGGCCAATGGTCAGGTGCTCGCCGAGTATGTGGGCGCCGGCCCATCTGAGGGCAGCGGTCTGCATCGCTATGTCTTCTTCGTCTTCAAGCAGAACGACAAGATCACCAGCGACAAGTTCATCAACAAGACGTAAGCGGATCTACAGCCCACTTCCGGCTTTCATTAGGCGTAAATAATACGAAATTTTGTTATTTTCCAGCACTCTGGAGGGTCGCCTCAATGTGAAGATCCGCGACTATGTGGCCAAGTATAACTTCGGCATTCCTGTGGCCGGCAACTTCTTCCAGGCTCAGTACGACGACTACGTGCCCACCATCCGTGCCCAGTTGGGCAAATAAGCAACACACTCTTGTTCTCTGTAAATCATGAATCAATAAATCTTTATACCTATTTGTTCATAAGCAAAACAAAGTCAACTATGTCCTATTCCTTGCCCCTGAAGAAGTCGGCGACCAGCTTGTTGAACTCCTCTGCGTAGCGTAGATGTATATTGTGTTTGCCGTCGGGGAACTCGTGGTAAAGTGCGTTGGGCAGCCGCTGCTTTAGCCAGGGCACATGCTCGGGGGCAATCATTGGATCCTTCTTGCCGTGCAATATGAAGACGGGCGCCTTGACTTGCTCCACTTCGCTGCGACAGAAGTCGCCATCGCGTTGCTTGTAGAACTCGCAGGCGGCATCAACCCACTCGCCCCATAGTTGGGCGAAACGCTCCACGCCGTAGACCTTCTCCATGGGCTCTCGCATGCGTGGCGACCATTTGGCCACGTCGCGTATTGCTTGTAGTGACTGCACCTCATCTTTGTTTAGATACGCACCGGCACCCCATATGGCCAGCTTCTCCACAGCATCGGCGTGCCGGCCGGCGAGGATCAACGCAGTGATGCCACCATCGCTCCAACCTAAGACTGAGAACTTGGGTCTGTTCAGTGCTCGCATTAGCTTGACAGCTGCTTCAGCATCCTCGCGAAAGAACTCCAGCCCAAACTTCCTTTGCGGCGGCACTGATTTGCCATAGCCGGGCGGATCCCAAGCAATGATCGTATGATCTGGCAACAGTTTGGGCAGCTGTTCGATCTGTGGCTTAAAATCCGTCCAGGCGGAGCCTAAGGCGCCCGGCATTAAGAGCAAGCTGCGCGAGCCGCTGCCACTTTCGACAATGTGCAAGTCACCCGTATCGGGCACCTGCACCTTGCGCTCCGTGTGGGCGCATCTGCTGGCCATTCCAGGCAAGAGGCGACCGGCCGCCAAACGGCTAAGTCGAGTGCCTACGATCATTACGTAATTGAGCTGTTATCAGGGGAATAAGCGTTAGTCAAATTGTCTCTGTCGAGTACTCTTTAAATCAGCGCGATTGCCTGTTGCTTGTGTTAATAAACACACACATACAGCTATACACCTGCCTTGTAAAGTGTTCGATAATAAATCTCAAATTAATCGCACAGCTGTAAACGTAACGAACACAACAATCGGCTTTTAGGAGAGCGGGCAGCAGTGAAGGGTGGCAAGCTGTTGTTCAGCTGTTGCTGCCTTACTTTTACAACACTGCTGCTATCAACTAGAGCTGTTATTAACATAGGTCAATTTTAAAATGTTTGTTTTACTAATTGTTGGTAAGCTCTACACCAATAGAATAAATAAATAAACAAATAATATAAAATCATTAATATTATTATTTTACTAATTGCTGGCACTCTACCATAAAACAATACATATCTTGTTACTATTTGAACCTAACGCTTAAAATTCTGTTATTTAACATTTAGATTTGCGTATTAATTGACATCCTCAGAACTATGCAACATTTTAAATAATTATTATGTCCTTGTAATCCACGAAGTAAAAGTATGCTAACAAATTATTTATGTGCACCGAGCTAAAAATTCCATTATTCCCGTTTCTTATTAGGGACATTCAAATTCTTAAAGCGTACTCAGCTGTGGCCGTAACCATATGAAATACCCTGTGTATGAAAATGTTTCAAAGCTTCTTGCTAGGCATTCCTCAACAGTCGCTGCATCACGTTGCTGCAGTCAAAACGGGCAGCGCGTTTTCATGTGCGAGACTCAGCTTAATATTGCTCACTAAATGGAAAAAATCTTATAATTAAATTCTGTAAATATCCTGCGTAATAATGCGTAATGGTTAGTGCGTGATTTGTGTATAGAGTGACGTTAATAATGATGCATATTCTTACATGCGCGAGCACACACGCACACACATATGTACCAAGGAACTGCGGCGGCCTTGCAAGAGTCGTGTGAAATTGCATATTATATGCGCTTAACCTAACAGTACCCATTTACACTAACGAGTGCGGTCGAAAATATCCTACAAACTCACACACACACGCACATAGGCACACAAGCAGATGCACATACACATTAAGTTATGCACAGCTGCAAATGCAAATCGAATTTGACGCCGAACTGTCGAAGTTGTGAAGTGTGTAATAAATGTCAAGGCATTTACACGGGTCGTCCTAGACGTCCCTGTATCAGTATATATGTATGTGCATATCTATGTATATACAGATATATGTATATAAATATATGCATGTGTATATTCTGTCCCTTCTAATACGCTTCGAGTGGTGCAGGTTATGAACCTGCGTGTTCTGCGCTCATTACGCATGTGTGAGTGTATGTATGTGTGCGCGTTTGTATGAGTGTGTGTGCGCGCATATATGTATGTTAGTAGTACGCATATGCACGGTTCGTCCAAGCAAGCGAGCTTTTAATTTTTGTCATTCTGATGCCCTACACACAACAGACAAGGCTAATTCGTAGTCTACTGCTCGGGGCGAATGGAAGTGCAGCCAAAAGTTGATTGTTGCTAAGTTAAGGCAACTGTTTTAGTCCTTAAATTAGTGAGCATTTGCATTATAATATAAAGAAAATAGTATTCAAGAATATTAAATGTAATTTGTGTGCATTACAGCACGGATGTAGCGTATACGAAATGTTTCCTATGCCGTCAGCTGGCAAGCAGTAAATTCGCAGTCGGAGCTTTTCTTATCCATTGGAAACGCTGTGAAGGAATTGAGTTTGAAATTGCAGTTCAGTCTTGTCGTGAATGCAGCGCAGATCGATATTAAAACCTGAAGCAGCGGGAAGCTGAATTGGGCGGAAAATTCGACATATAATTTTTGTAATCCCGTTTCGGGAAAAAGAGTCCAGATTCCTTATCATTAATTCTAAATCAGTATTCCCAAAGTGAAATTTAAATTGTTGAAAACTGTGGGAAGAAATAAAATGTGAGCGAGTGTGTGCTGGACCGTTGTGTAAGCAAATGAAGTGTTTGAACCACAAATCAGTTCAAAGCCAAAATCAATAGTGAAAATATAATCAGATAAGCACTGATTGATATAAAATAATTGTTGAAATCGTTCATAGTGCTCCCAAGCATAGCGAAATTTTCGCCTACGTATAGTGAAAATTTTCCGATTTTTAGTATGTACATGTACGTTGAGGCGCTTGTGGGCGCCATAGCTGTTAAAACGGGTGGAGGGGGTGTCCGGCGAGCTTTTTCCACCCCTACGCCTAGCCACAAATTAGGCTGCTGCTGCTGCTGCTGCTAACGGCACTCGAACACGAATAAACTGTCGAAATAATAGAGAAATGTGCACGCTTGTTAGTAATTTATTAACCCATATGCAAATAAAGTGTACAAAATGCTCAACACTCAAAGAACAACACAATCAAAGAGTAAAAAACATCAATTCAAGTGAATTCTAAGTGACGGTAACAGTTCAGTAACAGTTGAGTAACAGCCGCAGCCAACATTGCGCGCGACGAGCTTTTCACTCTCTCCCTCTCTCTCTCTCGCTCACTCTCTCTATCTGTCGCTCTTTGCAACTGGAAAAAGTTCAATGAAAGTTCGAAGCGCGGATAAAATTCCAATGCGTTTCGGCCTCCCATAGTAATAGTACACACCAATACAAGGACAAACACAAAGCAGAAACAGAAGCAGAAACAGAAACAGAAGCAGAAACAGGAAAGCTGACTCTCAAGGACTGGAATACAACGTGTATACGCGCAGCGCAGCGCAGAGCAAGGCGACATTTACGTTTTACGCGCGCAACTCTGTGTGTAAGTGTGCTAGTGTGTTAGTGTGTTAGTGTTAGTGCTACAGTGTGTGAGTGTGTGCGTGTGTGTGAATGAGCGCGCGCCAAGTGCAACATATCAAAGCTTAAATATATATACATACACACACCAACATCATCCTCACACAGACTATGCACTTGAGACAATGACAGACCACAGCATTGATTACGCCCGCAAAATGGACGCCGCTGAGGAGCTACTGTCGCTACAAGAAAATAATAATAATAATAATAATACTAACAACAATAGTAATAATAGTAGCACGCGATTGCTACCCGCGCCCATTAAGGCCTGCTCTGCCACCTCCGACTTGCTGTTTAACAAGGCGCGTCGACGTCGAAGAGAACTGGATGAACGGCACTCGCAGCTCAGTCCACGTCCACAGCCAGGTGCTCAGCCTCGTCCTTGCCAACGGCCGCTTGTAATGGTCGAACATCGTCGCTCATACCGAGTGCTGATCGTGACGGCGCTCCTGGTTAGCCTCGTGACCAGCTTCATAACGATTAGCGCTGGCTTTCAGCTGGACGGCTCGCAGAATTCGTTTTACACCTTTCGCAAATGGTATACTGGCCTGAATGGCACTTTGGAGCTGGAGTTCAAGACAGAGCAGCCGAATGGCCTCGTCCTTTATACAGATGATGGCGGCACCTATGACTTCTTCGAGCTGAAGCTTGTCGAGGGTGCACTCCGACTGCGCTACAACCTGGGCGGGGGAGCGCAGATCATAACAGTGGGACGCGAGCTGCATGACGGACACTGGCACAAGGTTCAAGTGCTGCGCAATGACGACCAGACCTCGCTCATTGTGGACGGGGTCTCCCAGCAGCGTACCACCAAGGGCAAGGAGTTCCAGTTCGGCAAATTCGCAAGCAACTCGGATGTCTACGTGGGCGGCATGCCCAATTGGTATAGTAGTAAGCTCGCCTTGCTCGCTCTGCCCAGCGTCATCTTCGAGCCACGTTTCCGAGGCGCCATTCGAAATCTCGTCTATGCGGATCAGCCCGGTGGCACCACCCGAAGGCAGGAGATGAAGCAGCCGCGCGACATCAAGTGCGGCGATGCACCCTGTGACCATGGCGAGATGCCTACCCGCGAGAGAGGATTGAGGGTAAGTGACTTAGAGTTTAACACTTTGAGTGTGACCAACAGAAGTACGACTTTGAATCTTAGCATATAATCGAGAGTTCAGAACTCATCCCATACAAGTCCGTCAAAGTAGGTTTTTAGGTTATTAGACAGTAGGGTATTAGACAGACTGGCGACTGGACAGAGAAGACAGGCATAAAAAGGATGACAGAAAGTTAGAAGACAGATGGAGGAACCGACGAACAGACAGACAAACGGACAACCTACGGACAGGCAGGGAGACACACATAGATAGACAACCGGAAAGAAAGACGGACAATAGAAAACTAATCCTGGGGAACGACGAGCAGACGGATGAATATCTAAACGGAAATAACTGGATCTGTAGACTATGTAGATATGTAAAAAATCTCCTTGATAAGTAAATCTCATATTACAAAACCTCTAAAGCTAACTTTTCTATCTTGGAACGACCTCTTAAGTAGCATACTAATCTAATTTCTTAGGGCGTTCGAGGGAATACGACGGATGCGTGCGAGCGCAACGATCCCTGCCAACATGGAGGCATATGTATATCAACTGACTCTGGCCCGATATGCGAGTGTCGCAATCTGGAATACGATGGCCAGTACTGTGAGAAGGAGAAGGCGCCATCGGAGGCAACGTTCCGCGGTACACAGTTCCTCTCGTACGACTTGGGCCAGACAGGCGCTGAGCCCATAGTCAGTGCCCAGGATGCGATTTCGTTCTACTTTCGCACCCGCCAACCGAACGGACTACTCTTCTATACGGGACATGGCACTGACTACCTGAATCTGGCGCTGCGCGACGGCGGCGTTTCGCTGACTATGGGTCTGGCCAACGGGAAGCAGGAGATGCACATCAAACCAGCCAAGGTGCGCTTCGATGATCATCAGTGGCACAAGGTCACCGTCCATCGTCGCATTCAGGAAATCTCGTCCATAACCAGCTTCTGTCGAGTGAGTACTACCAGAGAGTGCTCTACTCAGCAAATATCTAATGAGCACATCTTTCACAGCTCGTCACTGTTGTGGATGACGTGTACACGGATCACTCTCACATCGCTGGCAAGTTCACAATGCTCTCCTCTTCGCGTGTTTATGTCGGCGGCGCCGTCAATCCGCGAGCTTTGTTGGGCGCCCGGGTTCACAACAACTTTGTGGGTTGTCTGCGCAAGGTGGAGTTCTCGGCGGATACGTTGAATCTGAATCTGATCGATCTGGCCAAGACCGGCTCCAAGTTGATTCAAGTCGCGGGCAACGTGGAGTATCAGTGTCCAAGTGGCGATCCACAAGATCCGGTTACCTTTACAACACGCGAATCCCATTTAGTAAGTGCACGGAAGAGAGAAGAGCTATTCAATATATTAATCTTATCTTATCTCATCTTATATTTAGGTTCTACCACCTTGGGAGACGGGCAAGCAGAGTTCAATCAGCTTCAAATTCCGCACCAAAGAACCCAATGGCATCATCATTCTGGCTACCGGCTCCAAGCAGCCACGCGCTAAGAACGTAAGTCCAAGATCTTCAGATGAGTTTCCTGATTTGATGTATCACCTGCTTTGCTTCGCTTTGCAGCCCGTTTTGATTGCCATAGAACTGCTGAATGGTCACATCTATATACACCTGGATCTGGGCTCGGGCGCCTCCAAGGTGCGCGCCTCGAGGCGTCGCGTCGACGATGGCGACTGGCATGATCTTATCTTGAGGCGCAACGGTCGTGATGCCAAGGTGAGTGTGGATGGTGTGTGGAATGATTTCCGTACACCAGGCGATGGCACCATACTCGAGCTGGACGGCCACATGTATGTGGGCGGCGTTGGCCCGGCTTACAACAACGTTGCCTGGCCGGCGGCCATTTGGACGGCAACGCTGCGACAAGGATTTGTTGGCTGCTTGCGTGACCTGGTGCTCAGTGGGAAGGCGATCGATATAGCAGCCTTTGCACGCGTCCAAGATTCAGGTGAGTGTGTCGTGACAATTAGCATATATTACAATAGTTAGCTTGAATACTTGACTAACACACGAAATGCGCTCGACAGCCTCGGTGAAGCCCTCGTGCCATGTGCAGGGCAACGTGTGCGGCGGCAATCCCTGCCTGAATGGCGGCACCTGTTTGGAGGGCTGGAACCGGCCCATCTGCGACTGCTCAGCCACGCTGTACGGCGGACCCACGTGCGGCAGGGAGCTGGCTACGCTGGCCTTCAACGGCAGCCAGCACATGACCATTTGGCTGGCCAATGGCCAGGGCACCAAGACCCAGACAGAGGAGCTGGTCATACGCTTCAAGACATCCCGTCCGGCGGGTCTGCTTCTCCTGACGAGCGCCGAGTCGAATTCACCGGATCGCCTGGAGATTGCACTCGTGGCAGGTCGTATACGCGCCAGCGTGCGGCTCAGCGATCGAGAGAAGGTAGAGATTATAGAAAGCGGAAATGCCTTACTTACTTTCATGTAATCAACTAATCCAACTTATCCGCCTCTGTATACCCCATAGAACTTGCTCGCTGGCCAATCGGTGCTCAATGACAACAATTGGCACACGATTCGATTCTCGCGCAGAGCCTCGAATCTGCGCTTACAAGTCGACGGGGCTCCCCCCGTCAGGGGTATGTTATGTATGTATCAACAGCACCATCTAACGCCCTACTACGTGTCGTGCCGTGTCGTTTTTTTCATTTTTTTTGGAAGGCTACTCCCAAAAATCTCGAGTCCCCCTAAGAGCCCAACTTGATTAGTTTCGCATTGAAGTGCCTAAATCAGAGCAGCCCGAATCAGAATCTGTGCATTACTGCAGTTAGTTATATATATGTATATATACAAACAATGAACCCGTTCTAACAGTTATACACTGTACCTGTCCCGGCCTCTCCTTCTTGTTACCCTTTTGCGTAAAGGTGTGTGCAGGTGCTAGCATCCAGTTAACAAATAATAATAATAAAACAAAACAGTTAGCAGCGGGTTTTACTTTCATTTTATTCTAAAACTTTCAATTTTTGCTTTGAGAGTTAATTTTTGGTTTAACAACACACACACACACACACAGACACACAGCCAAGAATATATAACACACATACCAATACGGTTAAGAGAATCTTAAATGATATACATACACATATATCATATATACAGACGTTTGCTTTTCCATTCATTAATTATTTGTTGTTCATCATAAGAACCACACACACACTCACACACACACACACTAACAGTTTCTCCATACATACTTACATAGTACATACAATAGTCGATATTTGATCATAACACGTATACGTATCACAATTCACCGTTACACCAATACATACATATGTACGCCTCTTTCACGTATTACGTAACGTTTAACATTAACTTAACGTAACTTCTCACCACATTTACGTTGCCGTATTCTGATTTCAATTTCAATTCGAATTTGAATTTGTTGAAAAAAAAAAGTTTCGCAAAAAAATACTTTAAAAATACATACTTAAAAAACCTTTGCCATTTCTCATCATTCATTAAAAATAATAATTTTGTTCGACTCTCGTTAGTTTGTTTTTGAGACTTTTTCAAAACATCTTGATGTTGTGTTTTCATTTGCGATTTCCCCTCTACTACTACTACTACTCTCTGCCATCTAAGTATTTTGTTTGATTTACCAAAATGAACTCAAAATCCAAAATCCAACTTAAACAGCGACAGTTAAAAAGCTATATATCTTTATATATGTGCATACATATAAGCATTCTATATGTATGTATGTGTATTGTGTATAAATCGAAAAGTAAATAAAATATAATGTTCAGGTGTACAGTTACAGTTAGAGTTGCAGTGAAAGCTGCTGAACTCGCATTGAATGTTATAAATATATATGCAATATGGAAACTTGATGATTGTCTTGTAAATTGTTATGTCCTTGAAAATAATAATAATCATATCATATACTGAGTACTTATAGATGTTCAAGTGAAAAATAATCAATCTTATATTTTCTTGATGTTGAGCCTTCTCTCTTTTATTTATTTTTATTGTGCCCAACATCAAACATTGTAAAACTATTACAACTTATAATTTTTATTTTATTTTTTTCAATCTATTTGTTTATTTCTTTCACTTTTTTATTTTGATGTAAATATCAAGATTTGTACTTACAGGCAATACTAAGCATAAGCTAAAAAAAAACTAAAACCAGTGAAAGTGTGGTATGTGAACAGAATGTTCTAATTTTTTTTAAATTTGAGGCGCGTGTTTCTTCATATATATATCTTTAATATATATATACATGTACAAGCATAACAACAGCAACAGCGACAGCAACGTTATAATCACAATCTGTGATCTAAATGACCTTTTCTATTTCAAAATGCAAACAGAAAAATAGAAAATGAAAACAAAAATGAAAAATAATTTCAATTCTTTTAGGCGAGAGAGCAAAAAAATCGACACGCAAGAAACTCGGTGAAGCATTTTTTTGCTAAATCGCTCGATAAAAGTCGCAAGCGTGACGCCAAACCAAAACAACAACCAAAGCAAAACCAACAAATAAAGCAAGACACATGAAAAATAAGTGTTGAAGGGAAATGGGCAAATGGAAACTGAAACGCACGCGATTTGCGACTTATTGAGACGAGGAGGCAAAACAATGCTTGGAAGCACCCAGGGCTGTAATTTTGCACCATTTAATATGTAATTAGCTTTGTGTTAAGTAAACTAACTAAAATATGTACTCGTTAACAACAACAATAACAATAACAACAACCATAGCAACTGCAATAGCAATAGCAACAACTAACTAACCAACCAACGTGTCCAAACGTACAAATTAGTTTCTCGCTGTGTATGGCACTTGGCCATAGGCCGTTCGCACACACACTCACGCAAAGATTTGTTGTTATGCACACACACGCGCATGCAAAGATTTGCTGTTAAGCGCACACACACACACGCGAGCACACGCACTTTCAACGGATAGTTTTGCACAAACACACACACACGCACGCGTGAAGCGTTTGCATGTGCGCACCCGAAAAAATATAGTATAAAGGAAAGTACTAAGGCAAAAGGACAAAAAATTGCCAACTACAAATCGCATGACTTGCTGTACATGCCGCTAGCTACAGATCTGTCTCTCGCTCTTCCTTACTCTCTCTCATATTCTGTTACTCTTTTTGGCTGCATAAGTGCAGCTTAACATGTATGTATGTATGTGATTGAGCAGCAACAACTGCACAACTTGTAACCCATCCCTAAAGCTCTTATTAGATTTCACACTCATCGACTCTCGCGCTCTCTTCTTCTCTTACTCTCTTTTAAAGTCATTTGCATGCTTCAGATATGAAATATCATTTGCAGACATCATTGAGGCAATAAATGCACCATTATTAGCTAAATGTAATCGACATATAGGAAACATGCACACACGCACACAGGGACACTCACACACACACACACACATACTGCCATCAACAACATCAACAATTTATACTAAATATACAAGATTTGAGTATTAATCGATGTTTAGTTTAAATGTCGTTCGAAAAAATGGAGCAAAATTATTATTTTCTTATTATTATTTTCGATTTTTTAATGTTTTGTTTCTTGGGTTCAAAGTGTAGGTAAAATAATACATATAAAAAAACTTTATGTTTTACGTAAACTTTGATTATTCTTAATGAGCAACTTGCACCTCTAACAAATCAAATGTCACCGCTACGTAAAGTTATCGTAATCGTAATCCTATACGTAATCAAAAATGTATCTCATACACCAAAAACCAGATGCTGATCGATACACATGTGTAAATATATATATGTATATGCGTATACGTATGTATGTATGTATGTGTGTAGATATATATGTATCTATATATATCAGCAAGCGCACCCTAATCAACTACCTACTCTATCTAACTACACCTAACGATATAGCTTCTTCTTTATTTTCAATACCCATTCACGATTTGAACAAAGAGTATATTGGTTTCCGTCTTAGCCATTATTGATGTTACAAATATACCTACATATGTATATGCTAATGTAAGCCCTCTTGGGGACGCATAGCTACCATAATCATCTTATAGCTTTATATACTACGAAAAGTAATCTTAAAGTATTACATATCAACTCTTTATATATTTCAAATTGAATACAATCGTGAACGAGTATTAGTCAGTCGGTTGCACCCGACTTGTGTTTGCTAGTTCAAGTCGAGCAGCAAGAATAAACGTTTCTTTTTCTATCAGAATATCTACACACACATAGACTCCAACACATTCGCTCACTTACTATATGTATAGACTCTATATATACATACATATAGTATATGATATAACTATCGTAACTGCACTTTTCTCTTAGTATGTACCCAAAAAAGCTGCATCGACTATTGTTTAGCCCACTGTCAAGTGACACCAACTACAACTAAAACTTAACTTAACTGCTTGATATGATTTTTTGGATCAACTTTAGCTCTATGTCTACTAAATGCATACATCAATATATGAATATATATAACCTATATATATATATATGCATATACATGCTCAACTATATGCCTCTATATAACTACTCTCTATCCTACTAACTCTACTATATTTGAATACATATGCCGTATGTGCTTATTGTAACATTCGTTTGTCACCAACAACAATTAACTAATACTACTACAACTACTATACTCAATTAACCAATATATATATCCTTATCTCGTATACGAATATATATATGTACATATATATATATATATATATATATATATATATATATATATATATATATATATATACTTATATATATATTTATATACATATATACATCCTATACATATGTATGCCTATATCAACAAAATGTTAACGGTACTTTGCCTAGTCTAAAAACTAAACTATTAGAGCAAGTCCCTATCTGCCCCCATAATATCCGAGAACCCCTGAGGTTTATCAATCTCTGCTGTATTCTTCCAAACGCAGCTGAGACCATATTGGGTAGACATAGCACCATGGAGATACGCTCAATTCATCTGGGTGGACTATTCCATGCCGAGGAGGAGATACAGATGACCTCGACCATGCCCAACTTTGTTGGCCAAATGCAGGGCTTCATATTCAATGGACAGCGGTAAATCGAAGCGATCTATCTAGAGGAATGTTCTCAGATCCTAACAAAACTCTTTGCTCTACTCAGATACCTGGATATAGTAAAGTCCCTGGGACCCGAGCTATCAGCTCTGCCCAGTGCCACCTTCAAGTTGACAGCTCGATTTGTGAACTCGCCGGCCGGTCAGCCCTATCATGCAGCCACCTTCAGATCGAAGCACTCCTATGTGGGCCTGGCCATGCTGAAGGCCTATACCAGTATCTCGGTAGACTTCCGCTTCAAGACCGTCGAGCCGAATGGCTTGCTGATCTTCAATGGGGGGCGACGCAACGATTTCGTGGCCGTGGAGCTGGTCAATGGGCATATACACTACACCTTCGATCTGGGCGACGGGCCGATCACGATGCGCGATAAGTCTCGGATTCACATGAATGACAATCGCTGGCATCAGGTCAGCATACGACGACCTGGTCCGAAGACCCACACCTTGACCGTGGATGACTCGTTCGAGATCATCACATTGACTGGAAACAATATGCATCTCGAGCTGGCTGGGATCTTATACGTTGGAGGAGTATTCAAGGATATGTACTCCAAGCTGCCGGGCTCGATATCCTCGCGGTCTGGCTTCGAGGGCTGCTTAGCGTCATTGGATCTAGGCGATTCGTCGCCCTCGCTGACCAGCGACGCTGTGGTGCCCAGCTCCCTGGTGGTCAGCGGCTGTGAGGGACCCACCAAGTGCAGTCAAAATGCGTGTGCGAACCGAGGACTCTGTGTCCAGCAGTGGAACACCTACGCCTGCGAATGCGATATGACCTCCTACACGGGCCCCACCTGCTATGATGGTGAGTAGCTATTGGTTTCCGTATAGACTAAACTCATATATGTTATTCCCCTCCACGCTGCAGAGTCCATCGCCTATGAGTTTGGCAGCAACAAGGGCATGGTGCAGTACACCTATCCGGAGAGCGCGCAAGCCGACACCGAGGAGGACAACATCGCATTGGGTTTCATAACAACCAAGTCGGATGCCGTACTGCTGCGTGTGGAAAGTGCCACGACTCAGGACTACATGGAGCTGGAGATAGTTGAGGGCAATATCTTCATGGTCTACAACATTGGCAGCGTGGACTTGCCGCTGGGCGAGATCGGCACCAAGGTGAACGACAATGCTTACCACGTGGTGCGCTTCTCGCGCAAGGGCGGCAACGCCACCCTCCAGCTGGACGACTACAACGTGCAGACTCTGACGCCGCAGGGTGAGCTCGAAACGGTAGCCAGTCGAAGTTCACTTAACTATGATCTCTAACATCTGTTTGGCAGCCCATCATTCCACGGTCTTCAACACCATGTCGAACATTCAAGTTGGCGGCAAATTTAGTCGCAATGGCCGCACGAGAATCGAGCGTCCTTTTGCTGGTGTCATCGCCGGTTTGTCGGTGAATAAGCTGCGCATCCTGGACCTGGCTGTCGAACGTGATCCTCACATCACGATTCGCGGAGATGTTCAATTGGTAACTGGAGTATTAGATAGAAATGATCTGCAGAGAATGCAGCAGGTTAGGGAATTTATTTGAAATTTTATTTCAATTCCTCCTCTCAACTTTTACAACGTTTTTCAAGTATTTTTCTCATCATCGTAACAAAAGTCTTATTCCAAATTCTTACTTTTGTAATCAATAACAAACCAAAAACTAAATCCAAATATTGTAAATTAATCAGCTTTGATTCAGTGTGTGAACCACATTTAAACCAGACTTCAATATATCCTGTATATATATACAAATATATATATATATTACAAAATTAAGATTTTGCTTTGCTAGATCTTTGGAAAATTTGGTTCAACATTGAAGATTAAAACTAAAAAACTAAAAGTATTAGCCAATTAAATGTTTAAGCTAGTGTAAATGCCTTATTTGTCATTATTTGACCTTAATTTCATATACATTATATATACATATATATATATATATATATAAATCTTTTAATTTTCCCATTATTTCTGTCAGCGTGTTCTACATTAATCTTAAAGTAACGCTTATTGTTAACAGCACCAGCTAAAAAAAATTTAATCCACTGCAATTGCCACTAACCTGAGCTATCAGTTATTCATGCATATATAGCGATATATATGTATTATATATACTAAATACTATATATTATATAGCACATACTTATACTATATATAACATATTCCATATGCAGTTAGATATCTCTCCTTTTGTTTGCACTGTAACTGCGCACTAATGCTGCATGACTCTACACATACATTTACCCAGCACTAAAAAAACATAATTACACACACACACAAATAGATGCATATACACACACGCACACACATATAATTGTACACTTGGAGACAAAGGAAAGAGTTTTGTTTCATTAAACAGAAATGTTGCCAATTTCGGCATAAATAAGTTTGAATTAACGGACCTTCGAAATGAACTACTTTGAAGTGATTTATGAACCATACTAAGTGAAGTGATTCATTTATTCAAATATAATCTTGACATTTTTCAACACTCGTTAAACGCGATCATCGGCTGAAAACGATACTTCTAGGGAAATCACCTTATTTGCTTATCGATCGCTCACTCACGTAACAATCGATCAAGCTGTTCCTAAATTGCAGAACATGAAAACGACTCCAAATGAAAATTTAAAATAATTCAAATGCAACAATAACTCAGTTGTTATCGATATTTACAATCAATACATTTACATAACGAGTTCGAATCTGCCTCTGAGTGTACGCTGCTTACATGAACTACTTAAACAAATTAATGCACCTACTCGTAATCTACTGCTCAGTTAACATTCACTAACATACAATAAACATACATATTATGTGTGTGTGGATCAACTGAGGTAAAATTAGACTTTGAACTCTACTCGACAGACGCCGGCTAGTGGCTATCCGGGCGCCATAGACGACCTGATCTTCTCCGGAGCCGGATCTGGGTGTCGCGGCGACGACGAGGATGAATGCACGCCGCCCTTCGAGTCGGGCAGTGGGGATGACCTGATCACACCCGTCTATGTGCCGCCCACCAAACAGACAACAACCACACAGCAGGGTAGCTCGCTGGGCAACAGCAACAACACGAACAACAACAATGGCACGGAGCGCGCCTGCGATGATGAGGATTGTGTGCACGGATCCGGGGACTACGGCGAGACTACGGAGCAGTTCACTTCGTCGAGCACTGCAAAAGGTGCAGGTGAGTGCAAGACTGAGTCTCTTCTTAAACCTGTTGCCTTCATTTTGTTGGCCAGTGTGGTGTCATTTTGTCATTGACATTTGCATCACACAGACACAGAAACAGACACACACGCACGCACACAGTCACACACACAAAGCCACAAATGTGACATTATTAGCTAGCCAAAACTGTATTGTTCAAGTATATATAAAATATATAATATATATATTTAGAAACCTATATACTCGTATGTAGACCGTTTCATGTTTCAAGTCTGGGTTCTTTTTTGCCTTATGCCTAGTACATATATACATGCATACATGCATATATGAACATTTATACATATATGTATACATATATACGTAAACTTTTGTATTTTAGTTGTTCTCGTTAACGATCTTGTTCGCTGGGTTTTTGCGCGCCTTGAACTATGCTACGCTTTTTGATAACGCTTTGATTACATACTCACACACACACACACACATACACATGTACATTCGTACAAACAGCGACACTCACTCAACTTACATTGATCTGGCTCAACTCAAAAGAGAACTTGAATCTATCCGGAAAGAGGCTAAATTGAAAACATTGCTACACACACACTCCCACACACACACAGAGACATTTACACACTCAACAGACATTGATCAGGTGCAACATCGAACAAAAAAAAAACGACTCAAAACTCTTCAAATCAACTCTCACTCAACTCGTGTCATCCTCTCAGCCTCAGTTTCAGTTTCAGTTTCGATTCAGCGTTCCACTTCATCCACTCAATTGCTGATGATGAATTTGAACTGACAATGAGTACGCCTTATGTGTCTCTTTCAGAATGTGAACAGGTCTTCATATTTCTGACTCTGATTGCGCCTTGGATACTTTGTAAATTTTGAATAATGCAAAAAGAACGCAACACAATGCAATGCAATGCAAACCACATATAGGCTAAGCTCCTAAGCACTTAGACAGTGTCTATCGACTTGTATGAATATACATATATCAATATATATACATACATATATATATTTAGCATTGTGCATATGTATTATATGTAACTGAGCAATACCACCAACAACAGCAACAACAAATCGAACAACTACAACAACAACAACTACAACTAATCCAACAACCTATTAAAACAACACATTAAAAAGCGTTTGGGCGGGTTCAAGGAAGAAAATGAGAGAATTAAGAAAATTTTGAACGATGCATTAACAGCTCCAATTAGAGCATATCCAATTAGTATCGAAAGCAATTCTGTAAGTTAAGTTCCATTCAAAATAGTTTTGCCAATGCATCAAAGTAGACATACACACACGCATATAAAATATCAAAAGTGTGTGTGCTGCTAAATAATGTATATTTATATTAATAAAAGATTCATATATATTTGTGTGTGTATATATGTACATATGTATATGCTGCAGAAGAGAATATTTACCGATAGTATTTATGCATAGCATACATATATATACACACATACTTCTATAGGTGATCGTCAGTACAAGCAATAGATTGAAAGAGAAAGATATTTAACGAAAGTATTTTTGCATATTAATCTTACACATACTTACAAATATATATATATATACATGTATAGATGAGTGCGAGCGCATAGAGAGAACTAGTAACGAAAGTATTTTTGCATAGTCAACTTACACATGTAGACAAATGTGAATGGGAGCAAATGAGAGATCATCGAAAGTATTTACATACACACACATAGAAGCTAGCGTGAGAGCGAGCGAGCGATGGTTAACTTACACATGTAGGCAAATGTGAGTGGGAGCAAATGAGAGAGTTATTCGACGAAAGTATTTACATACACACAAACATACAAGGTGCATACATAGCTGAATGCGCGTGCGAGCGAGAAAACGAGCAAAGGGCAGTGATTGAATCTAATGTATTTTTTGCATAGTTAACTTACATATTACATACATACATACGAATGTAAAGCTTACCTAATACCTAATGTACGTTTAGTTATATTCCAATTGTACATATCAGAAATTCGATGCACAGCAGCAGCAGCAGCAGCCGCAGCTGCTGCAACATATCTCTCAATATCAATTATGACGCTCTTTAAATTTATGTTCAATAAATAATTAAAACTAAATTCAATCTTTATTGGGGCGGGCACAACCCACACACGCACACACCCAGAGCACACCCAGCGCACACACATACGCAGAGTATTCCTAAATTAGACACTAAAAACCGCTGCTAACCACTTGCAGAGTCCAATAACGAGCTGGTGACCGCTTCAACCACTGGACGCAGCGATATAACCACCGAGCAGCAACACAGCAGCAGTAGCAGCAGCAGCAGCGGTGGCAGCAGCACCACCTATGTAACCACCATATCCAGTGCAGGCAGCGGCGGCGGCAGCAGCACCTCAGGCAGTCAGCCGAGCAGCACCGCTAGTTTGGGCACCACCACTCAGCGCATTAGCAGCAGCAGCAGCACCTCTACCACCAGCTCGACCACCACCACCACGTCAGCAACGACAACGACCAGCAGCACCACCAGCACCACCCAGTTGCCGGAGCTGACAGCCACCGAACGGGAGACGACGCCCGATAGCTACGTGCCGATAGGAGGCGGCAGTCATCGAGATCACGAGCGTATGCAGCTGCCGGACGAGCACCAGCTGCCCCCGCTGCCACCGCCATTGCCACCACAGCCAGACCCACCACCGTACGGGCCCTATGGCGGCAACACCTACACCAGCAACGTGAACAGCGGCAGCTACCGACCCAAGGGCGGCAAGGGCGGACGCATCAACTCGATTGAGGAGGAGCGCACGGCCATGATCATTGGCATTGTGGCGGGCATCCTGATAGCCGTCATCCTCGTCATCCTGCTCGTGCTCTGGCTCAAGTCGAACGGCGACCGCGGCTACAAGACGGAGAGCGAGAAGGCCGCCGCGTACGGCTCGCACAACCCGAATGCGGCGCTGCTGGGCAACAACAGCACCAATGGCTCCTACCATCAGCAGCGCCAGCACCACCAGGCAGCGGGCGGGCAGCATCACAGCCAGCAGCAGCAGCACCACCAGCAGCAGCAGCAGCATCACAACCTGAACGGACACAGCAGCAGCGGCGGCGGCGGCGGAGGCATGATGTCCAGCGGCAGTGGCTCCCTCGGCTACGGCAGCGATGGACGGCCCCAGATGGCGGGCCTCGTGCAGCCCAAGGCCAAGAAGCGCGACTCCAAGGACGTCAAGGAGTGGTATGTGTAAGGCCCCAAAGCCACCAGGGAGAACCAGCGTCAAATTAGCAATATACAAAGACACACTCACACACACACACATAGAAAGCTTTAATGCCGAGCTAAAGGTTGATCTCTTCAGTATACCCCTCACACATATACATACATACATGCATGCATATATACATGTATAAACGTCATATATGTATATATGGACGAGGTGTGTTCAAATAAATTCAATTTCACATCCGATTTCCCCAAACGATGTAAACATTTTGCAATCGGGTATCAACGACTGTCCTGCCTTTGTGAGAGCATGTGACTAGATCAAGCAGATCGATAGCTGTAGCCGATATATAGAGTGTTCTATGTGCCACGCCCTGTGGGCAGGCATAGCTATATACCCTAGCCCTTGTCTGCTTATCAAGTTTAGGCATCCCTTACATATGCCTTATATCATATTCAGATTGTAGAAACCTATACACCCCATTGCATACTTAAAGAACGAGTATTTATTTGACAACCTTAAGGCGTGCGAAGGGTACAAAATGATGGAGAGCGGATAATAAGCGAAGCCACGCCAATAGATTGATTATGTTTATGCACACACACACACAGACACACACATACACACATATATATAAATCTATAAATAATAATATTTTAGCTGCATATGCATAAGTTTTAATGGGCAAAACTTATTTAAAACAAAATTTAACACGAAATATTAAATTCAGCAAATGAGAAATTATTGCCTAAGAAATTATAAAGCTTCAAACTAAAGACTTGCTAAAGGAAAAATACAAAAAAAGGGAAAGAAGAAGAAGAAAGGAGATGGAGGAGGAATCACACTATATATATACTATATATACTATATAGGTATACTAGCATTATATCATTATGTTATAACTAATAACGCCACTAGCCAATCGAATAATTGTGTAAAATATTTCGCTACAAAAAAAAAACGATCCAATGTTGGCCCCATTGAAACAAATGAAAACTGCAAATGAAATGAAGTTAGCGAATATCTATGTAAAACGTAATTTAAATATTATAAAGAAACCAATATACAATATATGATATATGATAATATATACATATATATATATATAATGTTCTATAAGCAGTTTCTGTTTGTTACAAAATGTGGTGCTGTAATCTAACTATATATATGTATATATATGGTATACATATATGTATATACATATATACAGGTATATATATATATACACATATATATATTATAAACGATATCATACAAATAATAGTGCTAAAGAGGAGAAAACTCTGCTTATGTTCGATTCTTTCGATTGAAACTGGCTTCAACCGATCAATTTTATAATGCAACTATTTTTACCTTTCCTTTAGCGTGCAGCAATACATATTACGGAAATTGAAATTGAATTTGTAATTTGAATTTCAATTATAATTGAAATTTAATATCAAATGAAATATTTAAAATTGTAAATTGTCTGTAATTGAAATATAAATTTGGTTTAAATATTTAAATTGAGATTGAAGTTGAAGTTGAAAGAAACCCCCAGCTTGTAATTGAAGGACAAATTCAAATTCATTTTTTTCTAGTTTTCTAGTTCAAAGCTTAATTGAAATTCAAATATGCAAATTCAAATTCAAATTGAAATAGAAGAACCGAAATTAAATTTAAGTTTAAACCAAAAAACAAAAACCAAAAATATCCCTAAACTATATACTTTGAATATGTATATGTATTTGAGACTATATATTGTCATAGAACACTTATGCAATATGAACTCTGACATATCAATTAAAAAGACACCAACACCAATACACACACACACACACTTGACACACGACACTGAAGCGAACCTACCTAGCTTTCTTTACAAACGCTATCCAATTGTGAGCAAAATTACTTTACAGCTGAATGAAATGAAGAAACGGAAACGGAAACGAGAACGAAAATGGTTAGAGAAACGGTAACGGTAACGGTTAACTGTTATGATAATGGAAGCAAGCAACAATTTTACAGTATTAGAGCCGCTTTGTGCATATTTTTCGAGGCTTACGTGACGTATACGCAATCAGCAGCAACTAAAACAACTATCAATAAGATAAAGACATACACACACACATACATACATACATACACATATACACACACACACACGCACACATGCATATTCACCTAGACGACAATTCATTTAAATCACATTTTGTAGACAGCTTTTTCATTTTGTTATCTTTCTGCTGCTATTTGTATAAGAATTTTATTTTGATAAATATACTCCGAACCATATATTTGGTATATGTACTTGTATATATATATTTATATTGGGGTATATACATATACACACACATACGTACAGACACACCCGCTTAGGTAAATCAATTTCTCATTCATTTCTCTCGCTCTCTTTGAATTCAACAATATCAAAAGTATATATATATATATATATATATATATGTATATATATATATATATATATATATATATATATATGCTTCAGATATGTGTACATTTGACTCCTAACTACTTATATATATATCTATATCGCATTTCAAACAAATTTTTGATATATTTTTTGAGTTACGGAAAACTTGAAGAAAAGAAAACAAACTAGGAAATCTAGGAAAAATATAAACAAAACTTACACTTAGAACAATTTAAACACTATGCAATGCACACATACATATATATATATACACATACACATGCATAAATATATATACTTTACAATTTATATATATGTATATGTATGTATGCATGTATCTATATAACAAATATACACACAAACAAAAACAAATATATAATGTAAAAAAATGAAATGAATTATTATGATTATTATTATTATGTATTACGTCCCTTCGAATTGAAACTTTTTAAAATGCTGTTGATAACCAAATTACGATTCCCACTTAAATAACGACAAATTTCTCTCTCTCTCTATATATACATATATATATATATTTGTTTATATATATATACATACATTCACAATGTTAATGCTGCACAAGAAAAACTCTCTGCATTTAAAGTAAAACACACAAAAGTTTTCAGTTTTTATTTTGTATTTTCATTTAAAATTTTTGCCTTGCGATTATTCAAAAGAAAACTATTGAAAATTCTACAAGCCATAAATAAATTGTTTAGAAACATATAAAGAATATATAAACAAGAAAACCCCAAACAGCAACAATACAACTATCAAATTGAATTAAACAATAATGTTATGTATGATAAACGCAAAACCATAAATGATAAGTGGGTCAGGACAGCAAGTACAGTTAGTTTAATGAGTAACAGTAAATTAGTTAAAGCATGTAATAGTTGAATGATCGATAAATAGGAACCGATAAACAGATGCGTACGAAATGCAAAACAATGTATCAATACAACTTAAACTTATATCTATTTAGGCTTAATATCATTGTTATCTAATATAAATATATATATATATATACGAAATTAACACACACAGACACACTCTCAGACACACACAGACACATATACCCAGTATATAGCGACAAAGAATATGTATATGGACAATGTGTAACGGCTATATTATATAGCAAATCGTAACGTGTATTTAGACGTACATGTAGCGGCAGTGATTGTTAATGAAATGGCTTTGTTTTATGTTAGATTTTATAATTTATGAGATGGAAATAACGGTATAAAATTGCATACAAATACAGAATGACTGACAAAACACAAGAAATTATAACATTGCATATAATAAATAAAATACAATTATAAAACAAAGGTCGTTAATACTTTAAATGAGAAGCATCACTTACCAACACTGGGGAGCCTCTGCTAAGAGGTAGTATTCGAGCGCATTACATTATGTCTCTGATGTTAAATGAGTATTTAGATCCACTGTTAAATGACCATAGGTCCCCTGTTAATCAACAGAGCGAAACAATTTTATTTCTGGAATAAAATTTGTTTAAGCTGAATTAAAAAAAAAAAAAATAGAGCTACGAAACGCTTGACACTTCTTGCAATAAATACCAATTTTATTTAGACAGACATTGATGATATATCCGACAATAACAACAATATAGCATGTGTAATATTTGTCATCGATGAACTAGTTCCGTTTCGTGAGTCATGCTATCGAAGGTATTCCAAAAGCTATAATACAACACTGCACGATTTGCGTGTGACTATTATAATAAAGTTTACGATTTTTAAGTTATAAGTTTAAGCACAAATTATGGCTGGAAGTGCAAATGCTGCGGCAAAGTCCGAGATGATTGATCTCACCAATCTCAGTCCGGACCAATTAATGCAAATCAAGCAAGAGTTCGAGCAGGTGAGTGTGTGCCAGTCGCATGTGGGTGTTGCTCAGCAGAGAGAAAGAATGAGAGAGACGGGAGGGCGTTGCAATGCCGCAGCAGTTGCACATGTTAATAATAATTGCATTTATGTTCAGGAAATGACCAACATACAGGATTCGCTATCCACTTTGCACAGCTGCAAAGCTAAATACGCCGGCTCTAAAGATGCCCTCGAAGCATTTCAGCCGGATTGGGAGAACCGTCAAATACTCGTTCCTCTAACAAGCAGCATGTATGTGCCAGGTCGCATAAAGGACTTGAACAACTTCGTCATAGATATCGGCACCGGCTACTACATCGAAAAGGTGACTACCAATTGCAGTTGCAATTCTTATGGTATGCTGATGAGTTTTGTTTCAGGATCTGCAAGGCTCCAAGGATTACTTCAAGCGACGCGTCGAGTATGTTCAGGAACAGATTGAAAAGATCGAGAAGATACATTTGCAAAAGACGCGTTTCCTTAATTCTGTGATCGGTGTGCTGGAAATGAAGCAGGCGGCAGCCCTAAAAATGATTCAGCAGCAACAGCAACAGCAGCAGGGCAAGCAGAGCGCCTAGACGAGCGCCAGGACAAATTTGATTAAATTATTGAACTTCTAAAGAATATTTGTGCATTTAATTATCATGTGTAGTTTATTAAATTGTTCAACTACTTTTTGGCTTCGGCTAACGCGACAGTCAGCACCTTCAACTTTTGTTCATAGGCTGACTTCAAGTCCTACGGAGATCGATTCGAGTTACAGTATATAGTTTACTAGGAGGTCCTTAACTCACCTTAAAGATCTTAGATTGCGTATCGTATTCGGCGCGTAGCTTATCGTAAACGGATTTCGATATCGCAAGTTTCTTTTCGGTGAGTGCGCACTTATCCTGCTCGGCCTTGATCCACAGCTGACTCTTCTCCAGGCGCGCCTGGGTGTGCTCGCACTCTGTGGTCTTCAGCTGAAGCATATCTTTGGTCACTTGCAGCACATCCTTAATGGACTCCACTTGATTCTTGAGTACGGCTATCTGTTGCTCCTGCTGCTTGTTCACTTTGGTCTTTTCGAACAGCAATGTCTTGGCTTTGAGCAGCAGTTCCTCCTGTTCCTGTCGAGATTTCGGTGCATCTGTTCCACCAAGCATCACTGATTGCTTTAGTGACTGTTCCAAATTGGCCACCCGCTTCTGCAGACGCTCATTCTCACAGCGCGCATCCTAAACGTGATTTACCCTTCAAATCGAATCTTAATTAAAATACTGATCTTTCAAAACTAACCTCAAAATCTTTGCGCAGTGCTCCGATTCTTTTGCGAGACTCCTCGATCAGCGCCTGCTTCTCGCTCTCCAATACGAATACCATGTCTAGTAGCTCATTTTTTGGCTGCCCCGCTACCTGCTCCGCTTGCTCCACTGGTTCATCCTGTCCAGCAGCTGCAGATGCAGCCACTGTTTCATTACTATTCAGATCACCTTCCGTGCTGTTGCTTGCAGACATTTCGTTTTTGTTAAATTTTTCTAAAATTTTATTAAAATTATTCCACACGCTGGCTATACGTTTTGCTTTAGCACATTCTGTTTTCTTTTTGTATTTATAGACAAAATAGATGCAGGCGCTATTAATAGACTCTCTCAAGTTGATCTCTCCCGCTCTCGTTCTATGTCTCTCACAACTCTCAGCAGTCGACACTCAATTAATAAACATTCAGTTTAGAATTTAGTTTCGTATACGCCGCAGCATATTCAGATGTTTCATTTATTATGCATTTTACGTGAATGAGGGGAGAACTTAGAAATGAATGCGTGGTTAATACAAATCGCAGTTAGCACAAAGAAAGAACAATTAAATTGTTGTTACAATTATTGTAATGGGAGGCGTGTAAGTTTTCAGTGAGTGTTCCATAATATTAAGTGCCTAAACAAATAGAAGAGGTGACCATGCAACGGCCTAACCGTCCAGCTCGCCAGCGGCGCAGGCATCGCCGTAGCTCTTGCCGCTCTTGTCCTCGGGATTCAGCTTGATCATGTCGTCAATGCGCAAAATGGTGATCGCTGCTTCTGTGGCGAACTTCAGGGACTTGATCTTAGACATGGCCGGCTCCAGCACACCTGCCTTCTTGTTGTCGCGCACCACACCCTCAATCAGATCCAAGCCAGTCCACTTTAAGTCGGCATGCTTGGAGTTGGTCTGGCTGGAGTTGTGGTAGGAGCGCAGCTTGGCCACCAAATCGGTGGCATCCTTGGCTGCGTTAACAGACAAAGTCTTGGGAATGACCAACATCGATTTGGCAAACTCGGCTATGGCCAGCTGCTCCCGCGATGACAGCGATGTAGCAAAGTTCTCGAGGTATATCGACAAAGCCGCCTCCACGCAGCCGCCACCAGCAACTACTTTTTTGCTTTCCAGCACACGCTTCACCACGCAGAGAGCATCATGCACGGAACGCTCCATCTCATCACAGTAGAAGTCGTTGGGACCACGCAAGATTATGGAAGCAGCAGCACTGCAAATTCAGAAGAAATTCAGATGAACTTTCTCTGATTATGTACCTAAGTTATATTACCGTGCTTTTGTGCCCTTGATGAGAATGAGTTCGTCATCGCAGATGCGCTCCTGGGCCACCTCAGCCGCTTCGCCCACCATCGAGGCATCGAAGCTCTCTTCGCCGTCCATGTTGGTCAGCGAGGTAAGGAATGCAGCTCCAGTTGCCTTAGCAATGATCTTCAGATCGCTCTTCTTAACGCGACGCACCGCCATGGCACCTGCCTCGACGAAGTACTTCATGCACAGATCATCGACACCGCCACTGGAGAGGACAACATTGACGCCGGTACTCAAAATCATGTTGATGCGCTCCTTCGTGATGTCCAGCTCACGTGCGCGAATGGCTTCCAACTTGTCGGGATCATTGATCAATACTTGGACTCCCATCTTCATCTTGGTCTTCTGCAGCGAGAAGTCCAAGCAGGCAATTTTAGCGTTAACTATTTTTTTAGGCATTTGCTGTGAAGCAAGTGTGCAGTTCAAGGCGTATCCGGGTATCAGCACAGATTCGCGAGCCGACTTTCCATGCGCCTTCAGCACGTTGATGGCTTTGATTGAGTAGGCTGCCTGTCCCTTGGGATCGGTGATCTTAACAGCTTGAGCCGCATCTACGACCATGGTGGAAAAGAAGTCCGCGTCGGCGCCGATAATCTTGGAGCTCATTGAAGTCTTGGCGATATTGATCAGGGAGTCGCGGGTTAGCTCGTCCACTGGAGCAGTCAGGTGCTCTGAAATGTATTTGCATGCTTCCTTGCAGGCAATGCGATAACCCGAAATAATGGATGTAGGATGAATTTTCTGCTTGACCAGTTCGTCGGCGTTCTTCAACAACTCAGCAGCCAATATAACAACGGATGTGGTGCCATCGCCAACCTCCTCATCCTGCAACTGAGCCAACTCCACCAGGACCCTTAAATAGAATGAATGATCAGTTTAGATCCAACCAATAACCAAGATTTAATTAACTTACTTTGCTGCTGGATGCTCCACCTCGAGCAGACGAAGAATAGTTGCTCCATCATTGGTAATTGTAACATCGCCAATATCATCGACCAACATTTTATCCAAGCCAACTGGACCCAGAGAGCTCTTGACAATATTCGATATGGACAGCGCAGCCATAACTGTGAAAAGGAGTCATATTAGAATCATGAATGGACGTCCTAACCTCACTTTAAGCTAGACAGTGTTTGATATTCCTTTATTTTTGTTTATTTCTTTCAAAATTAACGAATTTCAAATAAAATAACATTGCTAACAACTCGTTCGAGAATATTCTTCACTACCATCTGGGGGTCTTATTGGCAACGTGCTTCTGCCCCGGCAACTTTATTTCAATGACTGCAGCTGTTGCTGCACACCACGATTTCTTACCGTTCTGTGAGCGCACAGAAGCGCCGGACTGCCGTGTGCCTGCGATGGATAAGGGACTTGCCAATGTCGACATGTTTCGTCTGTGTTGTGCGACTTTTAATAAAAATTTTATAAAAATTATTCAAGCACTGCTACTGATTTCAGTGAAAAATTGCCGCACGCTAAACCGCCTGACTCACAGTTAGTGATGCATTTCTTCGCGATATATCGGTAAACGGCAATCGATTAAAACTGCTAAAAGTTAATTGTATGTTATGTCTAAATGTAAGCTTAAACAAATGTTAATCATCATATAAAATATATAACAATAGATTTATAATCTATTTTTTGTATTTATATACTTTGTACTTTTAATGATACCGAAATTGCCAATTGGCGGCTTTCAACATTTAAATTTTTGCAGTGCTGTAAAATGCGAAAGTGAACTAAAAAATGATTTTTATCACTAACCAGAGAACACATAGACCGGACAAGTAGTGTAAAGCGTTTTGCACACTTTTTTTCGGGAGTTATCTCCCAGACACTTCGTATTTGCTCGGCTCTTCACTTTTTGGGTTCGAGCTACGAAAACATACGAAAGCACAATCATTTCACTTCATGCGCTCGACCGAGATGGTCGACTGTTGAACAAAGGATCCCTCTGCGCTGAATGTTTCCCTTGCTCTCTCTCTCTCACGATGCTCTCTGCTCTCTCAAATATGTATATGTATGTATGCATGTGAGCACAAGCAGCGCTCACAAATTGAAATTTCTTCGCAGCGAGAGCCCATGCCTACCCTTATGTGTGAAGAGTATACCGAACTTTTCAAACCGTTTGCCATGCGTTTTCGTTATTATTTGTGGGAAGGGTATGAAGGCGTTGGTGCGCATAATGAAAATGTGTTCGCGACGAGCATGCACACACACACTTACAGTATGCTACATGTACTATGAGCATTTGTATGCCTGTGTGCGAAGCTCTTGCTGCCTGTAGCAATTTTAAATCCCAGCATTTGCATTTGGTCGATCTTGTGAAGTGCTCACATACATATGTATGTATGTATGTATATACATTTGATTGTGTGTACGCATGGGAGACGCTGCTCACAATTTTGGGATATAACTTGTAGAAGCACTTGTATGCCTGTGTGCCTTTACATGTGCGTGTGTGTATGTGTTTGTATGTATGCATGGGAGATGAACATTAGCGTGTGCCTCCCTCAACTTAGAATGGTGTGAACGATTTTGGGCTTTGATTGAAGAGGCGCGCTTTTGTTTAAGTACCTGTTTTGATTCAATGATCGTGGGTTTACCTATCAGAATGAATGTTTTTTAAAAATGTGGTACCTGATTAATCCAAATTTTTGTAAAAATGATCAATTTGACCTATTTACGTATTCATCTTTTTAAAAAGGTGTCAAATTGACCTACATATGTATGCACAAGTGCAAGGGTTAAAAAAACACATCCCATTTTGCCCATTGGAATTAATCAGGTACCACATTTTTAAAAAACATTCATTCTGATAGGTAAACCCACGATCATTGAATCAAAACAGGTACTTAAACAAAAGCGCGCCTCTTCAATCAAAGCCCAAAATCGTTCACACCATTCTAAGTTGAGGGAGGCACACGCTAATGTTCATCTCCCATGCATACATACAAACACATACACACACGCACATGTAAAGGCACACAGGCATACAAGTGCTTCTACAAGTTATATCCCAAAATTGTGAGCAGCGTCTCCCATGCGTACACACAATCAAATGTATATACATACATACATACATATGTATGTGAGCACTTCACAAGATCGACCAAATGCAAATGCTGGGATTTAAAATTGCTACAGGCAGCAAGAGCTTCGCACACAGGCATACAAATGCTCATAGTACATGTAGCATACTGTAAGTGTGTGTGTGCATGCTCGTCGCGAACACATTTTCATTATGCGCACCAACGCCTTCATACCCTTCCCACAAATAATAACGAAAACGCATGGCAAACGGTTTGAAAAGTTCGGTATACTCTTCACACATAAGGGTAGGCATGGGCTCTCGCTGCGAAGAAATTTCAATTTGTGAGCGCTGCTTGTGCTCACATGCATACATACATATACATATTTGAGAGAGCAGAGAGCATCGTGAGAGAGAGAGAGCAAGGGAAACATTCAGCGCAGAGGGATCCTTTGTTCAACAGTCGACCATCTCGGTCGAGCGCATGAAGTGAAATGATTGTGCTTTCGTATGTTTTCGTAGCTCGAACCCAAAAAGTGAAGAGCCGAGCAAATACGAAGTGTCTGGGAGATAACTCCCGAAAAAAAGTGTGCAAAACGCTTTACACTACTTGTCCGGTCTATGTGTTCTCTGGTTAGTGTTTTTATTGAATTCAAATTCATAATCGATAGTCCATGATCAGTAAATGAAGTTGATTATTCGATAAAAGTTTACAAAACGCGGCAAAAACAACAAATGTTGTATTTGTATATTATATCTTAATAAACAGCTTTTGTTAGTAGTGGTGTGTAAACAATATATAAAATGACTACGACGCCAACAAAAATACACACAGTTGCCGGAGAGTACAAGACACCAAAGAAACAGAAAGATGCAAAGCGGCGTCTGAAATCGACTGAGTTAGTGAACTCTGACGGTTCAAGTGCTGCTGAGCCCGAGGAGCAGACACGCACACGACGCTCCACACGCAGACCGAGTCCCACTAAGAAGTATAAAGAGTACAAGGCCAAGTCCGGTGGGCAGCGTGACATCAACTATGCGGAGGATGAGTCCCAGTCTGAAGAAGATGATGAAGAGAACATGGGTGCCGCAAAGCCAAATTCACGGGATCTGCAGCTAATACAGGCCGACTACAATGTAGCGGGCACAAGCTTATTCGGCTTTAACACACCCAAGAAGCGCGATGCTATGGCATTAGCTGCACTTAATGCCACGCCCAGCACACCGAAGACTCCAAAGACGCCGCGACTGGGCGTCAAGACTCCAGACACGAAGCGCAAAAAGGCAGATCAGCCCAAGACTCCGGCACACGTCAGAACTAGGGTGAAACAACGTGCGTCGCGTATGGAATTCCATTTAATTTACGATCTAAAAACATGTTATATTTTATTATAGAGATTGCCAAAATTGTGGCTGACTCCGATGAGGATTTCTCTGCGGATGACAGCGACTTTCGTCCAGACGACGACAATTCCTCGAGTAGCAGCAGCAGCAGCAGTGAAGACGGTGGCAGTTCTGAGAACGATGGCGCAGATGATGAGTCCAAGACGCCATCAAAGGCTCGTCGCGCAATAGTCGTGCCGGTGCTGCCGAAGACGCCATCAGCTGCTCGCCAGCGGCAATCGGCGCGGGTAAAGAGATCGAATGAGTTCGTACCCGAGAGCGATGGCTACTTTCACTCTCATGCCAGCAGCAAGATTCTCACGTCGGATCACACGCTGGATCGCTTGAAGAATCCACGATTAGCCGCTGATCGTTTGTTCAGTCTGCTGGCAGATATGAAAGCCTCGCCAGAGCACGAGATGGCCATCAATGCCATTATGGAGGAGTATCGCTCGTACTTTGCCAAATGGATGTGCATTCTCAACGAAGGCTTCAACATTCTGCTCTACGGCCTCGGCTCAAAGCGGCAATTGCTGCAATCCTTTCATCGTGAGATTCTCGCCCAGCAAACGGTGTTAGTGATCAATGGCTTCTTTCCCAGCCTGACTCTGAAGGACGTCTTGGACAGTATTACCAGCGAGATTCTAGATGCTGGCCCGAGCCCAGCCAATGCACACGAGGCCGTCGACATGATCGAGGAGGAGTTTGCACTTATACCTGAAACACATCTCTTTCTGATCATTCACAATCTAGACGGCGCTATGCTGCGCAACGTCAAAGCTCAGGACATTCTATCCAGATTGGCACGCGTGCCCAACATTCACCTATTGGCCTCGATTGATCATATCAATACACCTTTGCGTAAGTAAACATGACGTATCCAGTGCAGTAAGAGAGGCATATTCGTTGACAGCATTATACATATGTAGCTAGAGTCAACTCCAGACTCCAACTCCTACTCCATAGGATAATTTGAAGATCTTTCCTCTTTGCTCAAGCTCAACATGGGTATCCCCTAGTCGAGCTTGCCTCCTCCTGCTCATCTTTCACTACTAATTCCTCCTCTTCCCGTTTTTAGTTTGGGACCAGAACAAGCTGAGCAACTTTAACTTCTCCTGGTGGGATTGCACCACCATGCTGCCCTACACGGACGAGACGGCCTTCGAGAACTCATTGCTGGTGCAGAACTCTGGCGAATTGGCGCTCTCCTCGCTGCGCAGCGTCTTCTCCTCGCTGACGACGAACTCGCGCGGCATTTACATGCTGATTGTCAAGTATCAGCTGAAGAACAAGGGCAATGCCAACTATCAGGGCATGCCCTTCAAGGACCTCTACTGGAGCTGTCGCGAGGCCTTTCTGGTTAGCTCCGACCTGGCACTGCGCGCCCAGCTGACAGAGTTTCTGGATCACAAACTGGTCAAGTCGAAGCGCAGTGTGGATGGCTCCGAGCAGCTGAACATACCAATCGATGCCTCGCTCCTGCAACAGTTTCTCGACGAGCAGGAGAAGAAATAGGCGCAACATATTTAGAACATATTAATTTATTATCTAATTTGTTAAATACAATTACAATATGTCACTTTAAAAATGGTTTTGCTTCTGGTTCGCCCGTGTTGTAACCGCCCTCACCCCGCCCCAGTTTTACTATTTAGTTCTATTACATATGCATACATATATATAAGTTTATATATATATATAAGTACTCGTACTCTCGATCCCAGTTGCTTTCTTCAATTGTTTATTGTTTTCTACACATTTAGATTGGCATGCATAAAAATGTCTCCTTAGTAGCTTTAATATGTTTTTTGCATTTTGATATTTGAACTAAACAAACTTTCGCACAGCAATGCGCCGCCTCAATCAATCCGGATCCGTCACCCATTAATCAATCAATCAACGTCACAAATTTCAATTAGTTTCATATGCTGTGCCAAACATTGTTCAGATTTATATTGTGCATTCGTATTGGAATCAAAAATAACTATTGCTAAATGTATTTACAAATTTTGTTGTTGTTTCTTGTTTCTTAGCCCCAAAATTCTAGCTGAATGCAGCGGTGCTAGGTTAGGTTCGATTTTTCTTGCTCTTAACAAAATTTGAATATTATTTATTTATTAATTTATTTGTAGTTGTTATGGATTATCACTTTTTAGTTTATTCGTTCGTTTGTTCGTTTGTTCCTTTGTTTTGCTGAAAGAGAAGAAAGTCTTGACTAGACTCGAGTCATCTAAAACTCTATGTATATATATATACGTATATATCTAACCTTGATCCAGTAAAACTTGCTCATTTTGTTGTTGTTGTTTTTTGCTTACTATACACAGAGTGCTACAATTTGCTTTTATTTGAAGTTGTTTTCTCTTAAGAGTTTTTGTTTGTTTTGTTTTGTTTTGTTTTTTTTTACAAGAAATGAAGAAGATTGCATTAAATACTTAAAATAAAGAAAAAAACATTAAAGTTTATTGTTGTTGTTTCTTTTTTAACGAAAAGAGAAGAGGTTTACAATCTGTTGTGGCTGTTGGTGTTGTTGCTGTTTAGTTAAATACAAAAATAAAAAGGTTCGAATGCTGGCTTCTCTTGAATTGAATTAGCAGAGTTTACATATACACAATATATAAATCAACTTCATTATCATATCCGTATCATTATGCATTAGTCATACTCATCGAATATACATCACAATCAAAGTGTACGCTTTGTAATATAATAATATAGTTATACAATAATAATAATAATAATAATAATCATAATCATAATCATAATTCATAATAATAATTATAATAGTTATGCAATTTATTATTCTTCGTTTATGTTTATGTTTGCCTTTCTTTTCGTTACATTATCATCATCATCATTATCATTATCATCTTCTACATCTACTTCTCCTTATGCACACTTTATTCTTATTGATTTTGTGTTGTTTTCTCTGTTTTTTTGTGTTTTTTGCTTGTTTGATTTTTTTTTTTTTTAATTTTATTATATATTTATTTTACTTTTACTGTAATTATTATTTTTTTTTTTTTTTGTAATTTCATCTTAAAATTAAGCATTAATCATAAATCATAAATCAACAAAATAAAAATATTACATTTATCAAGTGTTTGAAAATTAAATTACTCGATATTGAAACAATAATCGGCATATAGAATGCTTGTTGTTGTGGCTTAAACCAGTTGTTGTTGTTGTTGCTGTTGGTGTTTATATTATTTGTAGCTGCACTTATTGTTGGTGTTGTTGGTTTTTTAGTGTTGATCAAAAAATGCATATGCAGGCAACATTCGAAATGTTCTTTACAATTGTTGTTGTTGTTGTTATGGATAACAGTATTCGTAGACTTATTCAAGCTAAACAACAATTGCATGCAACTTTGACAATAGTTGTTGTTATGAATAATAGTTGCTCTTGTTGTTGCAGCATAGCATATGAATTGCTTGATCAAATTAACAATTTGCATGCCACGTTTTAAATCTATTTTACAATTGTTGTTAATATTATTGTTATTATTGTAGGTATTGTTGTTGTGGTTCTTGTTGTTGTTGCTGATGTTGTTGTTATTGGTGTTGCTGTTGTTGCTGCCTGTTGCCGTTGCATTTAGTGTTACATGGTTAGCTGCTGGATTAAGGTTTCAGCTCATTTTCACGCGTTTCCTTGGTGGTCCAATTGGTGGGATTTGTTGTGTTGCGAGCGCACGAAATGCCTCCGCTATCAAATGTGAATGTGTCGTAATCATATTTTGCCAGCCAGAGGTTTCCATCACATCGGTGGCATGACTGTAAATGAGACAACAGTTAGTCACAGTCATGAGAAAGCTAAAGCAATTTCTTGTGGGCAAACACTTACGTATTAATGAAATCTATCGTTTGTGCTTTCAATTGATCCGCACTATGGAGATCAGCTAATATTAACGTTTCGGCTGCTGTTTCAACAGAGAGATTGACGCACAGCGCCTCCTCGCACATCACTTTCAGCTTTTCGAGTGCATACTGTAACAGTTGACAGAGAGACATACAACAATTAGTTACAATGAAAATGGATGGACATTCAGCATTCAGCTATTCAGCATGGATCGAGTTCTTCACCTTATCAGCAGCCGCTAAGAGATCATCAGCCATTTTTTCTAGATTGGACGCCTTGCCCGTGTATATGAATCGCAGCATCTCTTTGAGCACCTCATGATCCACATCGGTTATGGCGACACGATTCAGCTTACGCTCCTCCATTTCGTGCTCAAACATGGCAGCAAAGACATCGCTGCGCGCTGCACACGGGAGAGAGAGGGAGGAAGGAGAGGGGTTTATTAGATTCTAGATCAGATCAGAGAGATATATCCTCTATATTTACCTGCCAATATGGCTTTGTGCGCTTGAAATTCTCGACCGCCCACGGAGAGCGTGACATCGCTGAATTTCTCATTGTCAAAGAGATTGCCAAGGTCCTCGGAGAGTTTGCACTCGGGCACTTTGAACTGCACTATGTTGGATTGTCCCGAGATGTTGACGCTATCCGCCACCACGCTCACCTCGCAGAAGATGGTCAGCTTGTCCTCTGGCAACAGGCCGTTGGCCTCGTCCAGGAGAAAATCGCGGCGTATAAATTTCTTAAAGCCCCAATCCTTCCCCTGAACAAAACGATATGCGCTGCAAAGTTATGGAAGCATCGAATAGATATAGTAAAACATTCTGATAACATCTGGAATCGTGCGAGTTACTAACCGTTGGGATTCCATGGCTTTGGTTTCCTCACGTTTTGCGTTTAATATGGAAAATTTGAACTTGGCTCTGACTTCAGATTTGTTACACGATACTAACAGTAAATATAATGATAAGTAATCCTTGCTCTCCTCATCTAGACCCTTGGGATTTACCCGTAAACACCTAAGCGAAACAGAAGATTTATCAAGTTAGTCAGATTATATAATCTAATATGGTAGAATATGAGAGATCTATATGGTATATATAATACAATATATCAAATCCAAATTTACTTACCATTTCAGTTTGTCATTAGCACCCGCTGAGAATGTGGAAGATTTGAGCACTTCACCCATTTCTTCTCGACAAAAACTAAAGTTATTTATGGTCCACATATAACTAAATTTAACCACTTTGACCTGTAAATGAAATGAATAAAAGACCGTTAGATTTTGAATGTAACAAGAATTTGCTTTAAGATCTGAATATTATGCAGACAAGTCTTTCATAGAGATATGTAGATTCCCTTACATTTTCAGAGTTTGCAAATCTGATTGCTTGGAGGAAAGAAGAACCTTTCGAATCAAATTATGCATATTGTTAGCTGGCTCTACCACTTTATGTTGATCTTCAATCAATCCACCTAAACAATCTACATGAACATTTATTCCTTAGTATATAGTTAATCTACCAGCTAAACTCATTCATGGGTCAATGAATGCAGTTTTGGTTTGGCTGGAAGCGCACACCTGCGTAACGAGCGGAAATGCAGTTTCCACAAAGCTGGATTCGGCTTACAGAAATGAAATTCGAGCAGAGATGTTAAGGAAAATCCATAGAAATGCAAAGAAAAATGCATACAGAAACTGAAACCTAATCCCCAGGCAGATGAGCCAGGCGTACAGGGACAAAGAGGGCATCGATAAACGGCAATCGTTAATCGGGTGTCGGGTTATCGGGTGACGGGCGCCTTACCTGCGTGTAACACCAGTTCTCAGCGACTGGCGTATTTACTTCCGGCAGGGGCGGCGAGGGTACGCGACTGACCGCCATTGTGCTACTGGATGCGTGCAGGTTCGAGGTGACTCTAGCTGTTTGGCTTGCCTGACATTCGTTAACCGGCAATCTGCAAGAGAAGAAGCAAAGAGAGACAGGGCGAATTAGTATAAAGTGTGGTTAGATTGAATTGCAGCTATATATGTATATAGAGATTAATATATAATATATAATTGAGCACCTTGGCTCTTGCAGTATCTCCATGATGCTGCGCTCGAACTCAATCTTGACGAAGCGACTGTCGGATCTGGAGTGTCTGTCCAAGAGATTGAGCAGCTTTAGCAGCAATGAGTTCTCCAGCTTGAACACACACACGCACACAATGCGCACACGACAGAAGAACACGAAATTACACTAAATTCTTTCTTATTTAAAACAAATTGTAACGGGACGGAGACAAGACACACGAGGCACAGGCACAAGCACAATGAAGAGACGAGATTACAAAGTAAAATGCGCCAAAATCTGCACTGCGCATAATTGCGACAAAGACGCGTGCGCAAAGCTGAGCATTAACCGTTATCCCTCGTCGATTGAGTGGGAGAGTAGAGAAAGAGAGCGAGCTCAAAGCTCTGAGCGCGCTCACTAAAAAGCTTTTCTTGCTACGATTGCCTGACTTAAGGAGTGAGCAAAGAGCGCGAGCTGAGTTATTTCTGCTATTAGCAGTCGATGAGCGATGCAGACGCGTCTGTTCAGCCAAAGCAGCAAATTGTAACTAAACACTGAAACTCTGCAACCGTTGTGTGGGCTGCCAAAATTAAAGGTAAATCTGGCAAGACGGCCAACACGGATGCGTCACAGGATGCTGAGACAAGAATAAGTCACAGGCAGAGCCTGCAGATGACAGCAAACAATAGACCAAAAATTGTAGCCAAGAGTGGAAAATTGACAGCAAACAATGGGCGGGCGAGAGACAGAAAGAGGGAGAGAGGGAGAGATGGATTAAGAGAGAGGGAGGATCTGCTATAGCTAGACAAATAACAAAGAGACCTCTGGGTGCAGATGCAGCAACATTTTTATATACAATTAAGCAAAGAAAAACACGGAAAAATCTCTACAAGGCTGAATGAGATTTTCCTAAGAGTTGCCACAAAATGTTCACTGCTCAGCTGCCGCTGCCGCTGCCGCCCGTCGCCCGCTGCCCGCTGCTCTGCCATGGCCATCCGAATTGCTTGAAAAGGACCTTCAATGCGCCTGTGTGTGACAGCGCGTGCGTGTGTTAAAAGGTTGACGCGAATTTTATCAAGGTGAACAAACCGTAAAACAGCATCGGAAACAGTTGCCAGCAGCAACCAGCCGCAGCAGCAGCAGCAGAAATAACAACAGAAATAACAAGCAGCTGCGCAGTCAGCGCCGACGCCGACGTCAATCATGCGGGGCAGTCAACCGCCGAGTCGTCATCGCCGTCGGGTTTAGTACCTTCAAGTAGCTTTATACAATTTTTAGTGAGTGTGCTTTAATGTTAATGACATTGATTTGGCATTGAACGAAACACGCACACTCACACACACACTCACACGCGAACAGAAACAAACACCTGCTCAGCACAAGCTACCATCCGTCTCTCATACGCTTTTTGCGCTCTCTTTTTTGCTCTGCTGCGGCTGCTGGTGCTGCTGCTGCGACTACTGCTGCGGTTGCTGAAGGGCTCGAGTCGAAACTTTTTGTTTATTATGACATTGGAAATGTTCAGCTCAAACACGGTTTGGCGTCGTCGGCGCCACAAGGCAAAGCCCATGGCGCACAAGTTCGTAGTTAAGGTTAAACCGTGCGGGTTGGGAAGGGGGCGTAAAGCTAAGCCAAAGTGATTTTCGGGCAGCCGCAGTGCACAGTTAAAGCTCACGATGATTAATGAGTTACAGCAATCGGCGAGAACTCCCAGCGCGTGAGCAATGACTCAGCACTCGAGCTGATTAGGCTGGACCCAAACTACTTAACGAAAGAAAACTGAAATAGGAAAATATGCTTATATATTGAATGGGAATTGTAGGACAAGACAAATGTGGAAAATATTAATATATATTAAATATAAATATTAATAATAATAAGTAAAATTCTATTAAAGTAGCCATGAGTGTTTACCTACAATCTATATATCTTTACTGTACTCAATTCAGCTGCTTATTTTTAGGTCCAGCCTTTTCATGCCTTTTGTCTACTGCTGCTGCAGTCGCAGTCGCGGTCGCTGCCGTCGCCGACGCCATGGGCAGCTGAATCGAATGCATTTGGTCATGGACACGCTGCCAAGGCAGCACCTTGAGTGATCTTAACCGTTGCACAGAATGCTTCCATTCAATTGTGCGGGCACAGCAGAAAGAGAAATAGAGAGAGGGAGAGGGAGAATGAAAGACTGGCAGGTCAACAAAGCAAAGAGAATTTATGACAAAGAGCAGCACGTGTTAAGCTGCGCATTATAGATCGGCTTAGCTGCCCTTAGCAAAGAGAGTAGGAGAGGAAGGGATGGGCAACAAATCCGAACGTGAAGGAGTAGAAGATGAAAAGGCAAACAAAAGAAAAAAGCAAACATATTTGGGGTCTTTACAGCTGTCTGTCTGTCCGTCTGCCTGTCTTGTAAAACGAAAATCGCGCCAAATTGAGCAACAACTTTTCACCAATTTTCCGCCAAAACAAAAGTTGCTTGTTATATAATTGAAGTCGAAACACATTTCCGGCAACTTTTCATTAGCATTTAAATGAAATTTGATAGAAAGAAAAAAAGGCCTCCGCCGCACAGCGAACAAACGAATGTCGACAACAAAAGGCAGGCCAATAATAAAAATGGTGAAAATTTTCATTTTTACAACAAATTATCGCATGAGTTTTCACTCGGCTGGTGGTTGTTGTTGCTGTTGTAGCTGCTGTTGTTATTGTTGGCGTTTTCACCAACAGCAACAAAACATAAAAAAAAAAAAAAAAAAACAGCAACAACAAACAGAGGCGGCGGCAGAAAATGCTCCTTTCACTCGTCCAACAACAACAGCAACAAATGAGTTGAGTGAAAAACGCTTTGAAGAAAAGGAAATGCTTTTCATTTTGCACACACACACACACACACATATGCGATGCAAAGATAAATTCAACAACAACAGCACAGAAACGAGCTGGCAATTTAATTTAAATAATGTGATCTTCCATGCCAATGTAAATGATTTAAAGAAGAAGAAAAGAGAAACTACTCTTAGCGCCTGCTCATCTCTTCACTTCCGCTACTAAATGCAGTAGCAACAACAACAACGCCAGTAACAATGGCCAGACACCCACCCCATTGGCTCATGCAATTTCTCTTCGACTACGCCTTGCTCATTTATGCTCTTCGTCATCATACGTGCATACATACATTTGCATGTCTGCATGCATATACATATAAATGTGTGTGTGTGTATGGCGAAGGGGGGACCGAGATGTCAACACTTGAGGGCATATCAATTTTTGTAAACTCCCACGCTCAAGTTTCGTTTTATCGTTAAGTTTCGTTTCGTTTCGCTACGTTTCTTATTTGTTGTTGTTGTTGGAATTGCTTATTGTCTTTGTGTGAAGTCAGTCGTTAACTTCGTTGCGTTGCGTTGCGTTGCGCTGCGTCCATTTGCCTTTTACGAACGCAGCACCGCGCAGCGCAGTCGAGGCAAAGGCCGACCCATAAGGAGAAAGCTCCTCAGCTTCTCTCTCCCTCTCACTCTCTCTCGCTCCCTCTGCAGTTTTGCTTGCATTTTTCGTGAAAGTCGCTGCCAACAGCAGCTGCTGTGGCTACTGTTATTGTTGTTGCTGTTGAAGTTGTTATATAAAATGTATAAAAATCGTTTAAGTAGAGTGAAATTTCTAAGTTTTGCACTTTTTTTTTGCAAACGATTGCAATTATGCATTTGTTTATTACTATTAAAAATCAAATCTGTTATAACGGTGAAAGGCTGCGCTTTGTACAACAAAGCTTTACAATGAAGCAGCAACAGAAGAAGAAGAAGATAACAAATATTTGCTGTGTTCTACATCTAAAATGAAACTATTTTCTGTTTATTTTCATAGAGACTAAAGATCCAGATAAGGAAAATACAGTTGTTGCTCTTATGTAGATGGGATCTTGCTCAATTTTTGACACTTTGTCGGGCCGCATTGCAACATAAACGAAAGTTTACACTAGTTTTGCGTTAATAACGAATAATGACAAAGGGAAAACATATTTCCGTTACGTAAGCATTACAAGCAGCATTGAAATGAGCCGTTGTCAAGCCTGGCCTGGCCTGTATTTATTTGTATGGCGTGCACTGTAAGCGCGCAGGCGTGTAGGCGTCAGAAACAGACGTCAGCTGCGGCTGCGGCTGCGACTGCGAATTTCACCCGACCGCAATGTAAGCGAAGCCAGGCGACGTAAAACGAGAGCAAATCGTTGTTAGGCACGAATAACGATGAAACGACGACAGCGCTTTATGTAATCGTCAGCGCAGCAGCAACAACAAAAACGCGCGCCAAGCTTGCGGCGAAAAAACTCGTTTGATGACGTAGCGCACACAGTCAAAGCTCAGCTTACATGCCGCCTGCCTTCTCGCTCTCGCGCTCTCTGTCTGTCTCTCTCTCTCTTGCTGTGGTTTACGTTCAGTCAGCACGTTACCCGGTTGAGGCGAGCGCGTGGCGCTTGTATTGTATAATAGTAAAAACGCTTGATTATCATTAGCGTACGTCATTAGCAAACATGATTAACGTGTTGAGCCATGATATGAAATCAATAAATTAATAAACATTTTGTGCCCAATTTTTTACACTGCACAAGAGTTTGGGGCCAAACTTGGACTGTCTATAGTTTTTGTTGTTGTTGTTGTTGGCTTGTTTGCATTTTGCCGCTTTTACCATTTCTCTGCACTTTCTAAACAAATTGTGCGGCGACTGCGACGAAGCGAAAGAAACGGCGACGACAAGAAATTGGCTTTCATGCGTTTTCACATTTTGTTTTTGTCGTGCTTTCATTTTGGTTGTTGTTGTTGTTGCCGGATTTCTACTCGCGCCTCTCTCTATCTTCCTCTCACTCCCTCTTTCGCTCTTTGAATATCTTTTTATTGGCTTAGAAACTTATTTCGCTGTAGAGATTTGTTCTAAATTCAAAATGTGAAAGAGGCGATGATGCTGGGTGAAATGCGTTAAGCAAAGTGAAAACCAAAAATAATAATAAAAATATTTGTAGCAATCATTTCACTGATTGGAGCAGAGCAGAGCAGAGTTCAAGCAACTCGAAGCGAATCACTCAGCCACAGCGACGCCTTGGCAACATGTTGCTGCGGCAATCGATGTCTGCCGTTGTTAATTAATTTAATTTTTGAAAGTTTTGCAGTCGTTTTTTTCTACATTTAAATAATTTATTAACTACATACATTTACTTATTTGATATTAAAATGAGAAAGTTGCTGGATTTGGCTTTGGCTTTGGCTTTGGAAACGTTTTTCGATTCGAATTCATATTTTTATTTTTTCAAAGGCTTAACAGCATGTTGCTGCAACATATCACATGGGAATTGTATTTGGAAAGTGTTGACAGAAGAGAGGATCAACAAATGCATATAACAGTTGCATAAGCAGAAGCAAAAGCTCTAGACACATGTTGCTAGCGGTCAGAAGAATGAGTCAAGTCACGTCTGACCCTTGCCGCAGGCGCACTGAAGCAAACTTCCCGTTCCGTTTGCGCAGAGGGCGTGTAAAAAAAACACACACACACACACATAATTAAACCACAATTCAGTCATTTTGTTGTCCATTAACGAAAATCAAAGCGAAGACAATACTCCGATATGCTACTGAACGCAAATGACTCTGCAAGTCTTTCGTTAAGTAAGAGGGAGAGCGTGAGCGAGAGAGAACACATATCGAATTGAGTGCGAATGTGGGGAGAACAAAAGGCAAGAGCGTATGCATGAGTGTGAGTGCGATAGGGATATATGTGTGTGATTTTGTGTGTGCTGCTACTCTGCACCGCACCATTTCTCCCTCACTCTATCTCTCTCTCGCTCTTTCACTCTTGTGCCATATGAATCACTTGAATAAAGGGAAATATAAATAACAAATCGTTATCGCCTGCTTCAGGGCCTATCGACCGATTTCGCTGGCGCGACAATTCCCAAGGCTAATTAAAAGCAACAAGTGCATAGAAAGCTAAAAAAAAAAAAACTCAATCAGCAGTATTTTCAGATCCATTTCGATAAAAAAAAAGGAAGGCATGTGTGTGTAAGTAACGCCAGGAGGACAGCTGTTTAGTGTTTCTGCTCCTCCACATTGCATTCCTTACAATTGCGTTTTGCAACACTGACAGCAGCTGCCTCAATCTTTTGCTCACGCTCAAGACTCACTAAGGTCACACACAACGTTAACCAATTAAAAGTGGGTTACGCCGAGGTTGCGAACAAAACTAGCACACACACACACACAAGCACACACAGAAGTATATATTTGTGTGTGTTTAAGTGCAAGTCATCGAAATTAACACAGCAAATAATGTTGGTAAATGCACTGACAATTTGTACAAACAAAATATTTTGTTTGCAGCCAGTCAAGGATGCGCGCCATGAATTGCCAGTGCTGTAAAAGTACAGTAAAAGCGCGCTAGAGCGAACAAACAGCCAAACTCCCGTTTGAAGGTGAGCATGTTGAAAAACTTTCTTTGATTGATAGTCATACTGAGTTTTTACTGTAGTTAAAATATATATATACATATATATATCGAAATATTATTTATCAATATATTTTATATTTTATTATCATACATACATGTATTTATGTATGTATATATATATTTATTTGATGGCGTTTTTGCTATAGTTCAACAAAATTCAATTTTGATTTTAGTAAACAAACATTTTTAATTTGATGGAATTGAAACTTTGTTCCACTTCCGTTTAATTCTTCCATTTAATTCTTCCTCCCTCAGGTGTACACATACTTATGCATATGACTGTGTGTGGAGTTTATTTACCTTTTATCACAGAAATTTGCAGCGGCGTTACAAAACTCCTTCGAATTGGGGCATTTAACTAATAATACTAGGCACAGTGGAGATTGTTGTTGTTGTTGCTGATTGTTGTTGTTGTTGTTGTTGCTGTGATGATGATGATGATGATGTTGGTGGTGCTGTTGTTGCTGCTGGTGGTGCTGTTGTTGGTGTTGCTGGAGGTGATGCTGGTTGCTGTGGCTTTGATGTTGCTGCTGTGCAGGATGAGCGCAATTAAAATGCGGCTGCTGCTGCTGCTGATAGTGCGATGAGGAGGGAGACGATGATGACGACGACGATGAAGAAGAAGAAGAAGAAGAACTGGAGCTATTGCTCGCTGAGGATGAGGCAGAGTTGTGGCTGCTGCTGCTGCTGCTGTGTTGGTGATGTTGCTGCTGATTGAGATGCCGACGTATCGATTGATTAATGCGATTCGTAATTGAATTGGTCAAAGCGGAATGATGGCTATGCAGATGATGATGCGGCGACAGCGAGCTGGAGGAGGCGCTGCTGCTGCTGCTGCTGCTGCTACTGCAGCTGGCGATGGATGAGGTGGGTCCAAAGAGGCGGCTGGCAATGATGCTGTTGCTGTTGCTGTTGCTGTTGCTGCTGCTGCTGCTGCTGCTGCTGCTGTTGCCGTTGTAGTGCCTGTTGCCGGCACAGGCGCTGCTGCAATTGTTGCTGGAGGAGGAGGAACTTTGTGCGCGCGTTAAAATGTTTTGTAAGTTGCTGTTGCTGCTGCTTGTGCTGCTGCTGCTGCTGCTGTTGTTGTTGTTGTTGTTGTTGTTGCTGAAAGCAGCCTGCAGTATGCTGCTGGGTGTTGCCAAATGTTGCGCCAGTGTTGCTGTGCCACTTCTTGTTGCTGCCGCTGCTGCTGCTGCTGCAGTTGCTCCACTTTCGTAATTCAGGTGACCCAAATGTTGTTGCAAAACTGAAGTTGCTGCCGCTTGTTGCTGCGGGTGCTGCTGCTGCTGTTGCTGTTGCTGCTGGTGCGGCGGCGATGGTGGCGACGGCGGTGGTGGCGGCGTTGACGTTGGCGTGCTCACAGCAACAGCGTGTGGGTGTTGTGGCAACGCCGATGCTGACGTTGACGTTGACGTTGACGTCGACGTCGATGCCTGCGTCGTCGTTAGCGACGATCTGCGCAGTAATACTGGAGGCGTTGATATCAATTGCTGCAAGCGGCTGCAGTTGTTGCTGCTGCTGCTGCTCGCTGCTGGCGTCTCTGCCAACGCGCTGCTCAAAGCGCTGGCAGCGGCAACATTTTGCGTTCCACTTTGACAGCAACAATTATCACTTGAAATTTGTTGCTGCTGCTGTTGTTGTTGTTGGTGGTGGTGTTCTTGTTGTTGCTGTTGCTGCTGTTGGTGTTGTTGTTGTTGTTGCTGCTGCTGCTGTTGTTCCAAATTCACATCGACAACAAGATTTTCATTTTGATAGATTTCGGGCACATTTCGCTTTTTTTTTATTTTTACATACGGCTCGTACATTTTATAATTGAAAATTTGCTCAATTATTGTTGTTGTTGTTGTTTTTCCTCTTTTTATTTTTCTTCTTTTTTGCTTTGCTTAATTTGCTTAGAAACTTGTTATGTATTCACATTTATTCACACAAAAGCACAAAGCACATGTATCAAAATTAATTATTTAGATTTATCTAATTTTTGGGGACTTTTTTTTTTCAACCGTTCGCCGTTTAGATTACTTTAAATTTGTTTTCTAATTTAACGAAACTTTATTAATGCATATTTATTGCAACACTTTTTATTGAAACCCTGTTGTTGTTGTTGCTGTAGCAGCTGCTAATTTGGCCGTCAACTGCTTTTATTTTATTTTACTTTTTTTCTATGTTTAACGCACGCAATTGACAACGAACCACAACCGCTTCGCTTGAAAGTTTGCGGAGAACTGAACTCAGTGTAGCCAACTGAGCAACGGTTCGGGTGACTGCTGTCGACGTCGCTGCCTGCTGCTTGCTGCTTGCTGCTCACTGCTCGCTGTTCGCTGCCTGCTGCAGCTGAGTGAGCGGAGCGGGCTGTCCGATTTCAATGCTCGGTGAATTTTTGGTGTCGACGCCGACAGCGCTGCTCGCAGCGTTTCATTTTTCGTTTCGTTTCACTATGTAACAAAATCGACGCTGCAGCAGTACGACGTACTGTGTCGAAATGTACACACACACACAGACACATTTAGACTAGTCAGGGCACACACATAGCTACACCTACACTCTCCACGGTTAGTCAAGTGAGAGGCGTTGGTGGGGCGCTTTGTGTGAGGTCGATTAGCGTATGGGAAAGGAAGCAAAGTCGGCGGCGACACTGAAAAACCACTGAGCGCAACTGCGGAGAGAGTGCGCCAGCTATCGAGCGAGCAAACGAGCGTATGAGAGAGCGAGAGCGAGAGCGAGAACGAGAGCTAGCTGAGGGCCAACGGCAGCTGATAATTGTATGTATTCAAGTGTGCGTGTGTGTATGTGAGAGTGAGTGTGTGTGTGACGCTGATGACGAGGGCGAGGCGAACGAGGCCATGGCATGATGATGGCTGATGGGACAGCCAGGCCAAGCTGGAGGTCCTTCCAGCAGCAGATAAGCCTTAATCATTTAGTCACAGAACCAGCAGCTCTTCAATTGAACCGCCGCGATGGCCTTGCTGCTGCCCGTTGCCATTGCCGTTGCCTTTGCTGTGTGCTGCTGCTGCTGTTGCGGCTGGCTTATCGGCGCTTCCTACTTTACATCAAAGTGCGCGACGGCTTCAGCTCCGATTGCACATATCGTTTATGCTCTCTCTTCCCTATGCCGCTCGTATGGTAACTCGCGTGACTTTGCTTCGGGGGTGTATAATGGCATTACGTGGGGTGTATAATGGCATTACGTTACGTTATGTTTCATTACGTTACGCTATGTTTCATTACGTTACGCTATGTGTATACACTAAGGGGAAGAGCATAGTTTTGCACACCTTGTTATTCATTATTATTATTATTATTAGACTGTAATTGCAACTCAAAGAAAATCGAATTTTCATACTTAGTTTTCTGCAAGTGTATCTATCTATGTATGTATGTGTGTACATAGGCATGGGTACATACTATGTACACGTAACTATGTATAAGCCCAGGGGCGTTGTCGGCAACGCATGTCACGTCGTTTGCAGCCGTCGTCGTCTTCTTCTTCTTCGTCTCAGTTTTCGTCTTCGTCTTCAGCGGTTGCCGTTGCCGTGGCCCACCCAAATAGAAGCAGCCAGCCGGCTCATCACTTAACTCCACCATTCTCTCTCTTTCGCTGGCTCGCCGCTCTCTCTTCGCTTCGCTTTGCCCACTCAACACATTCGTTTCATTTATGGCGTGCAAATTAGCATCGGCCGCAGGGGCATCGTGTGTGGTTCGCATGTCCTTTAGCTCGGGCCACACATCAACTACAACGACGACAGCTACTGTAAGTCTGTTGTCTCTGTCTCTCTCAGCAGCGCCTGCCAATCTGTTGCCCATTAGTCGGGTCTGGCCATCATTTGAATGTGTGAAAATTTGACAGTTATGCGTCGTTTGCTTTGAAGTTGCAAAGGCCGAAAACTCGAAAGACGAAAGCCGAACAGCGCTATTGCTATTGAAAGCTGGGCGAGAGTTGCGATTACGTTGAGTTATCGATAGATGGGCAGGAAAAGTCTTTAACGCTGACAGACTTGGCCTCTGTCTCTGTCTCTGCCACTGGAATTGGCTAATTTCTGCTGTCGAGCAAATTCAATTAAGAAAGCCATTTTGCGCGTCTGTCTTTTCTTTAAGGTTCTTTCAATTAAAACATATTTTTTTCACTTTGTTGTTTTTTTTACATCTATACATAAATTAGATTCTCATCAGCGTACGAGCCACCACTTCCCACACAGCAAGCAAACGCGCCTTATTGGGCGAGAGCGACTCAAGTTCAGTTTGATTATTCATATACATACATTTATACGCTATATAATATAATATTAAAGGCCATTCCACGTCCATTGGCCTTTGACCACTTCCTTCAATAGCGGAAATAACATAACTGGTTCACCTTTCGATGCGATTTGGTTTTCGTTTTGGTTTGCTGTTGAGCTAGCCCCGCCTCCACCTCCGCCTCCGCCTCCGCCCGGCCCCTTCAATGCTTATCGATTATTAATATCGACTTTCACAAAGGTGAAGAGCTAGCTTACAATTAATCGATTTTCTATAAACTGTTAATAGAAATTCCTATCGCTCTGTGTATGCATATGTATGTGTGTGTGCAAAAGCGCATGCACATGATTTACTTGACACTAATTTCCATAAATAAAACAAAAAGTTCAATAAAAACACAACACCTCACAGCACACACCCTACTCCCTCCTCGCTCTCTAACTCTCTATCCACGCTCTGTTAGCGCTTCAATGAATGGATGGCTCTCTGACAATAACCCAATTTTCACTAGCAACAAAGCAAAATACTCATACACACGCATGCACATCTGTGTACGTGTGCGTGTGTGACGACCAAGGCAAGCAGCGACGCTGACATCGACAGCGACCGCAACGTCATCTCATTCGAATTTGAATTCACATTCTCATTCTGATTCACATTCTCATTCTCATTCGCATTCTCATGGCTCATCGTCAGCTTCTTCTTCTATGTTTGACAATATTTAAAAGCTAAACTGAAGTTTGAAGCTTTTGTAGCTGCGACGCGAGCAGTGCGTGGGCAGCGATGCCGATGCCGCCGCCACCGCCACTACCGAAAGTGTTAATTGATTTTATTGGCTACGAGCGCTGCTTCGACTAACTGCGCTGCTGATCGATGCGTCTTAAAATAAACTCGCACGCATGTGGAACGAGTTGGACAGGCTTCAAATCCACACAGCCACAAAGCTGAGTGTGTAAGCGGAGAGAGCGAGGGGGAGTGCGGGAGAGGGCAGACAGACAAATGGAGTTGTAAGCGCGTCCAAATACATTCACACATTGCGAGAGAGCGCTGCCCAAACGCCGTGGGATAACTTAACTTCCGCACTCGTGCCGAGGAATGGAGTGAAACTTTGAGAGTTTTTTTCCCCTATTTTTTTTTCTTTTCGTAATCACTTTGCGCACAACAGCAATAGAAAGAGCAACAGCAATTGCCGTTTCGGTTGCAACTTTTTACTTTGGGGTTTTTTTTGTGTGTTTCGTCTCGTTTCGTTTCTATTAATTTACATTTGAAATTTTTCATAATCTCTTGTGGCTGATCCATGTAACGAAATGAGTGAGATTGGAGCGTGCGCTATTTTCCGCATTTCACACACACACACAAACACACATGTATACTTGTATGTATGTGTGTGAATATTTGTGTCGATTTGTTGTCGTCATCAATTGACCAAAATTTCGAACTTTCGAACAAAGATTTCGAATTACGATTTTTCGATTTCCATTTACCTTTTAGCATACGCATAAAATTTAGTAATGTATTTTTTTTTTCTTTTTCTTTTTCTTTTGTTCGTCTGTCACGCGCCCATTGAAACTAGTTCAGCGATAATTCATAAAGAGTTTATTTATTATTTTGATTCGATGTCTTTACCTCTTCCCTTCTTCATTTCTTTACTTTATTTTATTTTATTTCATTTTTACCCGCAGTTGGTGTTTCTTTCGTTTTTCTGGTTTTTAGTTTTCGTAACCAGGTTTTAGGCTGACCAAAGTGGGGGAAAAGTGTCGAAAAAATGCGTGTCGAGTCTCGACTTGGCCTTGGTTTATTATGGTTTATGCTGCTTTCGTCGATTATACAATAATATCCGACGCGACCCAATGGAAACAACTCGCTCGCCTCTTTCATTGAACGCCCTTACGAGTGGAGGGTATGATAGACTTTTCCTATAATATTTTTGGGTATATATAAACTGTCTTGCGTGTTTTAGGTTTTCCTGTTATGGTACGTAAGGTTACGTTATGTCCTTTTTCTTACGTCGTTTACGTATTATTCCGTAACGTTGCATTACGATACTTTCGCTGCCCTACTTTACATCCATAACGTGTACGTAATCCATCCTATTAGGCTTATCTTTCTAACGCGTTACGTTGTATGCCATACGTTACGTTATTTTTGTTGTCTTACTTCAGCTTTTGTCCTGAATTTTCTTATACTTTAACGTTCTTTGTTCTTTTTATTAAGTTCTTTGTTATTCGTTTTTATTCTTTCATGTATTTGCTTATTTCAACAAATTCTTATGTTTCTTGATCTTAGGCTTGTCTTACGTTTTTCTCAAAGGATTTGTGCTGCCTAAGCCATTTCCTGCTCATATTCTATGACAATTCAATCTCTTCAATAGAATCTATAGAATTTCGTGTAGTTTTTGTCCGACTGCAAAATTTTACAGCTCGAGCTGAAGATAATTTGTCAAAGCGAGTCCTAAGCCAGGTTTTGCCACCTGATCTTATCACCCATTTGGCTATCGAAAGGGAACACCCACGAATGTCAAAACAACAATCGTTAATTTGATTGTCCTCTGGCTCTCGTCGCTGGGTGGGCAAAAAGGACATTGAAGGACATTTTATGATTGCTAAAGAAGAGGCAGAAGAAGAAGCAGACAATGCAGCATCCATTCAAAGTCTGTGCAACTAGACAAATGCAATTGCTTAAGGCTTCACCCGCTGGCAGACGCTAACCACAAAGTAGGGTTTCCTTCTCTGCTTCCTCCTCTGCTTCTTCACGTAGGACAATGGCTGCAGGGCTGGTAATAGACTTCCCACGGCGTTTGTTTACGCTCATTAAACGTAAAAAGGTGCCACTGGCAAGGCAGCTGATGCTCTGGCACCTGTAAATGGATTGCAGCGTGTGTGGTCCCCGTATAAGGTATTTTACTTCTTACATACACTGAGAGATATGAGAGGCACTTCTGATTTTAAAATACGTAATGATTCACAACTAATGTAAAATAGATGGAATTTCGATTTCGATATTTGTCGATACAAAATAGGATAAAATCCACTTTTCACTATTCATTCCATGAGCAGAAATAGTTACATAAAAACTGTATTTATTTAAAAACAAAAATAACAAAAATTTTGTTTTGTTTATTTCATTGCTAGTTATATCTTTATTGCGCTTCTCATTCAAAAAGCTTAATTTTTGAATTTAGGAATCAATACACATACAAATTTCTTTAAGTGTTTCCTCTTCTTTTTTCTAACAATTACGACTGAATGGCAAATAATTCAATCTACGCTCTTTTGCTCTTTTGACGACTCCTCGGCCGGCGTGATGGATGTGCGAGAGAGCTGGAGCAACATGCAAAGAATACAGACAGACACACACACACACGCACACTAACTCACACATAGACTTTGTAGTTGTGGCTAGGCTAATTTGAAGAGCGTGCGTGTGCGAGTGTGTGCAAGTGGCTTTGTGTGTGGCCCAGCCGCAGCAAAACGAACGGGCGGGCGGGCTTGGTCAGGTAGCAGCGAGATGGCGAGATGGCCAGATGAGCTGCGGCGTAGGATACGTTTGTGCAGCAGACCGAAAAGGAAACCCCTTCCCAGTTTATAATACATCTTTTTGTTTCTTTAATAATTTAAATAAAGAAAAAATACGAAATGCCACCAAAGTTGTGCGGTTCTTCATATATGTATGCATGTGTGTTTGTGTGTGTGTGTGTGTGTGAGTGTGTATATTCGTGTGTCAAGCGCAGACGCAGAGCCTAAACAATCACAAGCACACTCATACATACATGTGTGCTTGCCTGTACACACACACGCGCACTCACAGAGTCATGCGAGTCGACCTCGGCCTCGGCGCTGCCAGCAGAGCGATGAGTGGAGGAGCCACACACGAATTTGTGTTTTTCTTCTTCTTCTTTACTTACTTTTCGAACAACAGCGCTGGTGGCCGACGCGAGGCGATGCGACGCGACGCCGCTGCCGTTGACGCTAAGCATAAGGAAGAATAGCAAGAAGAAACAGAAGTCGCTGGAGCAGTAGAACATTTCAAGAGAGCCGACTGCACACTTCATTGGCTTTCTTTCAAACTGCTCCAAACGAATTGAAAGTGTCTAGCAGAGAGAAAGAGTATATTGGAACAAATTTAAGCAATTGCTGGATTATAAGAGCGAGTGATGGGACGAACTGTAATATAATACATATAAGAAAGTCACATTCATTTTTATACAGCTTTGCGGGTGCAGGGTATTACTGAGTCGTTAGACCTTAACTAGCACACTTTTACCCATTGTTGCGCTCATTTTTATTGCCTTTGCTTTGTCAGGGCTTAATTGTTTTTCGGTTGTCATCATTTGTTTTGCTCTACCGCTGCCTTCCGCTCCCTCTCTCGGTCCACTTCCAGCCGCATCCTTAGTTTAATGTGATTTTAATTTCATTTTCTTTGCACGACCTTTGGGTAGGTCATAAAAATAAAACGCCATCTATTGCTTGTTTATGGCTTCTTATCTGCTAATTAGTTGAATATCTAATAGCTACAGGTTGTTCTGGCTAATGTTGAGGCTTAAACATGATTAAGGTGGGACTTAAGAATGTTTAGTTAACGAGTGATTGAGTGTCTAATGGAGGGTGGGGTTATTAATCAGATTATAGATCACATGACGTAAGAGAAAAGTGAAGTAATTGCGTATGGTTAGGTAAGGTATTTACTTTATTTATATATGTATGTACATATGTACTATGAACACTACTGTACCTGGATTTAAGTACTTCATTTAATGCACCCAAAGGGTGACAGTTTCATGGTGGGCTCTAAACTAAAAGGTAAACTTTCAAAATGAGCCGCTAATCAGTTAGAGATTGAAATATGCATACATACATATATACATGCATACATACATATACGCAAAACCTCGAAACTGAACAGACAAACAAACGCACAAAGAAACCCAGCGTCAAGGCCCAGTTAAGAGACAACAAACAAACAGACAAACAAAGTTTGGATATTCGAGAGTTGGCCCCAAAAAACTTGGACCAAATGAAGACAAATTGTTAATAAACATAAATGTCTTATAATGCAAGAGTGAAAACTTTGCGCGCTCAAAATAAATTCAAAAGTCGAATTACATCAAAAAGGCAGAAAAAGAAAAACGAAAAAAAAAAAAGCCAACGCAGACAGATGAACATTAAAATAAACACACAAAAAAACAGCAGCAGCAGCAGGCGTCTGTTACGTACAAATCGTAACGTAGTTATCACTCTTATACCGACTCTTATACGGTGTGTGTGTGTAATTAAGCGAAATTAGGGCGGCCCAAAAGGCGCACGCCAAACAAGATGGGAAGCGCAACAGTCAAAAACTTATTAAACACCACTATTTTCAAATACCCTGTAAGGTAAAATTATGTGTGGGCTATATTGATTTAATAGAACTGCCACTGAGAATTCAACAGGCCAGCAGACAACGAATGATATATTAATGTAATATATCAACAAAATATATGTAAATATACCAAACAATATATATTTATATTAACATAATTGATTAATAAGATATCTTAATTTTGCATAATTTTTATATATATATATATTGTTATTAAGTATACCCCAATTCACACAACTCATTTCAGTAAGACGTTAAATTCGCAACTTCAGATTTTACAGGATATCTGTAAGTCGGCTACTTCTTTATGCGCCTTGTTCTCAATTGCTGAAGTAACAGTTTTTAAAGTTTTTTCTTTCCTTTGCTGCTGAGTGAGCTATGCATGCACACCTATGCATGTGTGTGTGTGTCTGTATGTGTGTGTAATACGCATACGAAAAAGAAAGCCGCAAAACGCTGGCAGATTTTAGGAGTTCAATCAGCAGCGCCAACTAAACCAAGTCGACGAGTTGATGTTGTTGCTGTTGGTGTTGTTGTTGCTGCTGTTGCTTCGTTTCGCTTATTACGTCGCCTGCTTGAGCCGGCGCGGCTTGTGGCGCGCAGTCGTGCCCCCTTTTTTTTGGCCATGTGACGTTGCCGCCGCCACCGCCGCTGCTGCTGCTGTTGCCGGCGTCGCTGCCGCCGTTAACGCTTGCACAAAAACGTGTCGCGCTTGTTATGTAATCGTTCACAACGAGGCGGCGAGGCGCAGTTAGCGACGTCGACAGCGACGCCGACTGCTGACGCTGGCTACGGTTTGTCATTTGGCTCTAGACGTTTTCTTTTATTTATTTCTTTATTTATTCATTTTTTGTTGTTGTTCGTGTATGCCAAATTTCGGTGTTGCCAAAAAGCAGTTACCAAAAAATACAAAAATATATATATGCCGTATGCAACTGCAACGGCAGCAGCAGCCGTAGCCGCAGCCGTGGAAACTGTGGGCGGTCAATTCGTTTGCGTTACTCTCGCTCTGTCTCTCCCTCTCTCTGTCACTCTACGTCTTTCAGCTGCTGCCGCTCTATTGCTGAGCTGCGCTTGTTTATAATTTGCTGCGCTTTTTAAGCGCTTTGGCATGAAAAAGAGTTGAAACTAATTTTTTTTTGTGTGTTTGGTATTTGTTGGGGAGTGTGTGGCAGCTAGACTTGTTGTTGTTGTTGTTGCTGTTGTTGGTGGTGTGGAAATCCCTCGGTGTGTGTTTATGTAATACATATTTCGTCTTGGATTTTTGTTGCTGCCTAGGCTGCAGCTAGTGGGCGCTGCCAAATGTACATATATACATATGCATGTGTGTGTATGTATGCATGTGTGCATAAATGTCACTCAACTGCAGCTTTGGCTTCCATTGGAAACAATTCCAGTTCAATCCTTAGCAATTAAGCTTAGATTGGATTGCACAACGGCAACAATTGAAATTAGAAAGGCTGCAAATTTTGTTTCTCCTCTTTTTTTTTTTTTTTTTTTGGGAGATCAAAATGAAAACAAAGGCAGAGGCAGCAGCAACAGCGTCTGCTTGTGGCTTTAGTTGTTGTTGGCGTGAAAGGTGAAAGGTGTAGATAATCGGCAATAGCAGCAAAAGCAACAACAACAGCAAAGAGAGTTTGACTCATGTGAGAGCAATAAGTGAGTGAAAGAGAGAGAGAGAGTGTGTGATTGCTGTGCAAGCCTGCGCGCATGTGTGTGTGTGTGTGTGTGTCTTATATGAGAGCTGGTAAAGATTTGTGTGCATATGTATGTGTGTGTGTGTGTTCAGCTCATGTGAGAGTTGTGCATGCTTCGCCTGTGTTTGTGTGTGTGTGTGTGTGTGTGCACAATACAAAAATCGCGGGTGGTTTCATTTTGTCTTTTGTTTTAATACAAATCTCAACTCGACAAATTTTGCAACTCTCTTTTTTGGGGTGTTACGAATTCAAGTGAAATCGTCCCGTAAAACGTAAAAGGTAAAAAGTGCATGATTTTTTTTTTACTCTTGATATTTTTTCATCATGTGTCTCTGTTTGCCATTTTGTTTTTGGGTGTTTGTTTTGGATCGCGCATAGTTCCGGCATTGTTTGGATTTGCCCAGCCAGCTGGATATGCAAGCGAGACTTAAATTGATTGGCCAAAACAAAAAACGAAAGGAAATTGAATTTCAAATGGAGTGCAGATGAGAGATGAATTAAGTTGGGCAAAGGCAAGGGGGACCGGGCAGGGGAAGGGCTGGGCATGATGAAAGTAACTGTTGTTGTTGCTGCTTTCATTCATTTCCTATAAACAGCTATAATTGACAACTGTTTTACCAGTGCATGGCAACTGGAATGTCAACTGTTATACACAGTAGATTTCAATAAATAGCAAGTGTTCTTATAAATATGCATGTAGTAAATGCCAACTGTTATGCATGATTAAAAAGAGAATTTCAGTTGTTTTTAACTTAACTGTTATATGGGCATAATCTAAGTGGAATACAGTAGCTGTTATACCAACTGTTGTCAAAAGGCAAACCGATGCATTAACTGTTGTGCCAGCTGTTATACAAAACTGCTATACATAATGTATATCAGCTTATAAAAGCCCAACACATATACATTTATAAAGGAAATGATTGATAAGCATAAAACTGAGCTGCTATATCTCATCTGTTATACTGTTATACACATAATAAAATGTGTATTACAGCACATGTGTATAGCATATTTACATTGATGTTTATAAGGATTCAATACTATTCAGCTATGCACTATACCTAAAAACTGTTATACAAGCAGGAGAAATGTTATACGTACAGCACCCACAATAGCTAATTCATTGTTGGCAAAGAAAAGCATGAATATGTGATTTGAAGAGTCATGGAACTGATAGTGCCACCCCCAGCGCCAGCCCCGTGCCCCCCTTTGCGTGTGTGTGCGCCGCCTTTGGCTTTGCCATTACCTTTCCAATTCCCCCATTAGGCCCGACAACTGGCAAACAAAATGGAAATTAACTTTGAATTCAAATTTTTTGATTTTGACTTGCGACTGGCATCAAAGAGGTGGGTAAGGGCGGAGGGGGCAGCTGGACAAAAAGTGCTCATTGTTTTGCATAAGTTGAATGGAAGAGAAAAGACTTGAAAACATGAAAAAGAAAAAAGCAGATCACCTTTCGTTTTTCACGCTGCTGAGAAAGTCATTAAGTGAATGCTCCCCCCATGCCACAAATTAGAGTTCAAATTAAGTGATTATTATTATCTCCTCCAGCGCTCAGACGATGGCCACTCACTTCGACTCCACTCCGACTCCGACTTCGACTCCGAATTTGATTTTCCATTTTCCACAGCTCTGATTTCGATTTCGCTCCGATATTTTTCCAGCACAACTCCAACCTTACCGAGCTCCGACTTGTAGTGTTAACTCAGAATAACTCTTCGACTTTAAGCTTACTAATAATGCCAATTCCGACTCCGGTTCAATTCCGATTCCGACGACTCCTCTACTTCTAACACAGAGCTCGACTATTCCAACTATTTTTCCGATTTCCATTTCAGCAATTCCTGCAATCCCAGCTCCGAATCAGATGATTCGCCTCCACCTCTATCTCTATTTCTGCTAACAGCGCTGACTCTGAATGCTCCGATCTATGCAAATCTGATTAATTTCAGTATACGATCTTCGTTTTGAGTCCAACTCCGATGTATACGATTTCGACTCCGATTTGTTTCGTTTCCAGCCCCGACTTCGACGTTTAATTCTAGTCTTGGGATTACAATTTAAATTCCTTCTTCAACTCTTAATACGAGGCAATGACTACAATTCCAACTCCTTCGAATCCGAATTTGACTAAATTTCTAATTCCGATTTTGATTCGGAGTTTTATCCAGAATAAAAACGACTTAAATTCCAACTTGATTTCTATATAAGAGTTTACAACATGATTTCTAGCACAGATTTCGTCTTCAATTCTTATTCCAAATCGGATTCGGACACGATTCGAAATTTGACATCGAATGCAACTTCGACTTGGCTTTCACATACCCGAATTTTGATTTCGACTTTGGCTGACTACAAATGCAATGCCCATTTCACACTCAACTCCGAAACTTTAGTCGCAACTCCAATACCAGACCATCCCCTAGACCGTCAACTGTTCTACATTTTATGTATGCATTTGTCATACTTTTTAGACACTTTCAAATTTGGATTGCAAAAGCTTCAGAAAAATCATTTTTCACGTCAATTGGAAGCAGTTGCAAAAGTCGTTAAGCAAAAGCCCAAAACGACAATTTGCGTTCAACTTTCCACAGACGCCGCTGCTGTCGCTGCAGTCGACGTCGGCAGCGACGGCTGTTATGTCATAGCCAGCAACGACGCGACGTCGCGACACCGGGAGCTGCGATTTCCCTCAAGTGAAACTGTGCAGCAACTTTTTGAAATTTGTTGAATTTTTTGTTGTTTTTTTTTGTTTTTGGAAAGCCGCGACGCTTCATGAAGCTGACTGTGCCGCTGCCGCTGCCACTGCTGCTGCTGCTGCTGCTGCTGCTGCTGCTGCAGAGCGTAGGCCTCAAAACCAACAACAACAACAACGGGAGCAACAGCTACAACAATAGCAACAACAATAACAATAGCAATGAAACGAAATCGAAAGTCTGCGCATCCGCAATTAAAACAAAAACTTTTGACCGCGTCTAAAAACGCCCGCAAAACGCGTGTTTTTTTTATTTTTTTTTATTTTTGTTCGTTGTTTCTCTTTGACCTCATTTGAAACACAGCAGTTTAACAATAGATGGCGCCAATATCAACTCGAATAACTGACCAGGCTCACTGAACCAACGCGTTTTAAAACGCGCATGAAACGCAGGCGATTTTCCATATCATGTCCTTTTGGAAGTACAGCAATTAAACACTAGATGGCGCTGCGAAGATCAGTAGCTAATCAACTTTAAATTTTCTAAATAAACATTTGAATGTTTCACTAGGTTGAACATATGGAAATGACAAATTTCAACATGTGCTGTAACCAGTTTTTCTCTTTTCAGCCAAGTCTTATGCGGAAGCCATGATATCATCAGCGCAGTCAGCCAAATTTTAGGGCATTCAACAAAAAATATTAAAATAAAAATTGTCAGCAAAATTTTGCAACAGGAATTTTCAACTGGTTTTCTGAGCTTTTAGTTTTTGCATTAAGTTGAATTCTTTTCAGTTTTATTTTTTATTTTTCGTTCGCCTGGTGTCGATTTAAATGAATAATTGCAAAAAGACTCTGTAAACTGGGTCGATCGAAACGATCGATCGATGGATCACTCGAGCTGCGCAATTTAAATAAATTATAATTACTCACGTGCAGGATTTGGTATTTGCAGCTGTGGAAAGCCTTTAAAGGGATTTTTTGTTTTACATACCTGCAAAGAGAGGAGGTATGAAAATATTTATGAAATGCATTCGAGGCATAAACGCTAAAATAACTAAGAGCTAGACAGTGGCAGTGACTGACTAGTAGATACCCTGTTACTTTTTTACGCTTCACTTGGTAAACAAGAGTACTCTAGTCGGGAGTGACCGACTAGGAGATACTTTCTCATTCTTTTTTCATAGCAACCAATACACACCATGTGATTACTGATCATACTCGTACCGCCTAAGAAACCCCACGCAATGAGTTCGCCTAATTGAACTTCAGTTCTGACTGCACGATCTTAATGAAATTAGCAGAGCGTAATTATGAGATCAGAATGGAACTATACAGCAAAGATCAAGTCTGTATCATTTGATATAGCTGAAGATTGTCAATTCTGAAGAGAAGGGGAAGAGTATCAAAATCATATAAATCGGATATCTATATTAAATGAATAAATAAAAAATGTATTCCAATATACAAATCAAATATAAATTAGTTGTACTCATTTTTGATGAATTTCCCTATGAAATCTTTAACTCGATATTTATCGATATTAAGAAAATATCACAAAGCTTGCAATAAATTAGGTTCCATTAGAGTTGGCATACCCTATTTAAAGTACTCAGCTTTTGTACTTAATATAAGATCATTGATATCATTAAAAAAAACCATATACCTCAGTTTAACCTATTCCCATCGAGTTCAGGTTCAAACACTTAATTTCAGCCCACATTAAAAGTTTCACAACACTAAAAAATAAGTCTATTGAAATTGTGTTTAATGCCTTGTAAAAATGTCAAAAATTAAAAAACATTTTTTAAAAATCAAAAGAAAAATTGATGTTTCGTACATTAAAAAACTGATAAACGATAAATCGAAATTCAACTGAGCCATAAATATAAACATGACACGAAACAAACTGAAATTGGAACAAAGTTCGAAATCCATTTCGAAATCTACAACTGGGAAGTTGAACAAAAGTATCTGTATGCGTGTGTGTGTGTGTGCGTGTGTATGTGTGTGTGTTGAGGGTAGCTGTGATATTAATCCAGCCATAAATCAACTGTCACGTCAAAAGTTGACATGGGACATGGCTCTGTTTACTGGGCCTATGACTTCGCTGCTGCTGCTTCTTCTTCTTCTTCTTTGTCGCAAACCCCATGTCTTATTTCCAATGCGACAAGCGTAGCTAGCGTTGTCTTGCTGCTAGGGTCAACTCATCTAAAGCCACTCCCCGACTCAGCCAAGAGACGAGCCGAATCAACGCGCTGCTGGCAATGAGCCAAGTTATGTATTGTGTATTTGTGTGTGTGTGTGTGTGTGTGTGTGCGTATAGAAGAAAGACAAATAAGTGTGCCTTAGTCGGGTGTGCATAGCCAGAAGATATGCTAATATATACTACTATATACATATATACTACTATATCTATACTACTATATCTATACTACTATATATATACTACTATACTATATACTGCTATATATACTACCAAACGAGTCTAGGTTTGTGGGAGGTATATTAATTTATAGATTATGGACATACTAGAATAATTTTGATTCTGGTGTAGTGAATGTCTGCATTATAAGCATCTTTATACCCAATTCGTCTAACTAACCTAATTTAAGTTATGCATTAAAAAGCAACTAGAAATATCGATAATTATCGATGTTTAGAAAATGGAAATTATATACAATTTGTATTAAGAGTCCATCTATAGCAATAAACCGCGTTCACCCATTAAAATTTTCGCATTTCGAATCTTTAATAACTGAACTGCAAAAATTTATATTTCTATATCGATAACTCAATGATGAACTTTTAGTACATTCATTTTAATAGCATAGGTATTATAAATTAAAGAGCTGTAGCCGTTTAGTTGCTGAGTTCAATGGGCTCCTGTAGATGAATACGAATGGGTAGAGAGGAATATATCTTCCTTAGATCCTTAGTACCTTCCGTATCTAGCAGCATTAACAAGCTGAGTACAATCATAGCAGTTTGTCTGCAAGTTGATCTATCTATCTCTCTCTACAGTTCCCCCTCTTCATCAATCCATTTATTGTCCATATGTCTCTCTCTTCCCTCGCCACCATTTCTCCCCTATAGATAGCTCTATTCCATCATATTCAATTGTGAAGTTTCTGCTCTTCTTTCACATTCCCATGCAAACTAATATACCCCACTTTACGCCCACTTTCAGTGGGTATTCAGCTCGAGTTGAAACAATAAATACATTGGCACGCATTTTTATCCATTGCCGCGCCGAAGGCAATGCCCATGTTGATGCTGCCGCTGCCGCTGCCGCTGCCGATGTCTCTAACAGCGGCTAGTTTCACGGCCAGCATCCGCTCTCCCCGGCCCCCTGCTGCCCCGCCCAGTCTGCCCACTTCTTCGGCTTCATAGGCCCCTCTTAATATAGGCATATATTTTGCAGAGCTTGAAGTGAAAAGCCGGCTCGCTTTGCCTTGTCAAGTGCTTTGTTGTTGTTGTTGTTGTTGTTGTTGTTGCTGTTGCTGTTGTCGCTTTGTTTCACACAAATTTGACGGCAATGGCCGCGCAACAACAACAACAACAAGTAACAAACAAACAACAATCACAATTTGCGTTTCAAGAGACATTTATAAGAGAGGGAGAGGGCGAGGGAGAGAGAGAGAGAGAAAATGTTTTCTGCGCCGCTTGGCAACAATTTGAAGTCAATTAAAGCAGAGACTAAGCCGTAGAAGAGTTCACTAAACGAGGGTCGACTGAAGACTTTCTAATAGGCAGAGCTGGTTAGAATATGGAAAATCTTTCTAATTACTGCACTCAAGTCGAGTGAGTTAGCCTATATGGCAAATTTTTAGATCTCAGCCGATAGTCGAAGCTATCGATAACAACTTACATTGGGATGAAGCTGGACTGATGCCTATATAGAAAATATTTTTCAGGTCCGGCAAATCAAATGATAGATTAGAAGATTAGGAGAAAAAGTATCGATAGTTATTTATCGATACTTTATTTCAAAAAAAAAACATTATTGTCGATAACTCAATTTATCAATTATTTTAAATGGATAAATGGATAGAGATACAAATTAGAGTTAGGCATTAGTTAGGCCTTTCGATAACCCAATTTATTTCAGCTAAAGAGAAGGAGACAGAGATGGAGCAAGAGCGAGAGCAAAGACTATGAAAGTAGATAGAGCAACGATATCATAAATTGTAAATTGTAAAAGAAAAAAGAAAACGAAATTCGTTTAAAGGAGAAATCATTAAACGAGGGCTCAAGCTAAAGACCAAAGCAAGATATACTCCTACAACAACAACAACAACAACAACAAAGCTCAATTGAGCTCGAGTTATATTTATGACAGTTGCTGCTGTTGCTGTTGTTGTTGTTGTTGTTGCTTGTAGTTTCGCTGCTGCTGCTGTTGCTGTTGCTGCTTTCCCATTTGCATGCGACAATCGCGAAATGCAAATTTGGTGCAACGAAGCGTTTTGCGAGCGTTTAAAGTCGCGCGTGAAAGTCGCGCTGCAGCTGCGGGCGAGAACTAGCCAAGTTCAATTGAGTCACTCAATAGAAATGAACTAATACAGCTATAAAATAATTATATTTATGAACGAACTAGTTGAATCAAGCAGCAGTGTTTCAGTGGTTTAGTAAACTGGTTCCTGCAACTCCAACTCAAAAGCTCATGAACTAGTGAACAAAGGAACTAGTGCAATTGAATCGGTAATCAATTCTTCTTCTTGGCTATTGTGCTTGATTATGATTCCAGTTCCAGTTCCAGCTCCAGCTCCACTTTGGCACGATCATCGTTCCTCGTGCTGCTTGGAGCGACAGACGCCTCAGCTCCAATTAGGGCAGCTAATGAAGCCCAAAATGTGGAACGCTGGCAATTTGCAGCCGACCTTTGCATGCAACCTTCGTGTTGCCTTAATTTATATGCAAGTGGATGTATCCCTCTTTCCTGCTGAATATACATGTATGTATGTATGTATGTATGCATATGTGTATGTAATTGCATCTACAGTTGCAGTTGCTGTTGCTGTATTTGTAATGACATCTGTGTGACATGCGTGTCTGTATATTTACCTACATACTTATGTATGTGTGTCTCTTTGTCTGTGTGGAATTTATATGTAGATGTAATTCATAGTGCCTCTCCCTCTATCTGCAATAGCAAATTACATCCGACCTAACTATGCACCAGCATTTACTTCATATTTTTACTGTTATTTTATATTTTTATTTATTTATATGTGAATCTGCATCCAGTTTATATTTGTATCCGTATCTGTATCTACATAGAGTTTAGGATCAGTATGGGCCTTGAAATCTGTATCTATCTTTGTATCTACATATGTCTGCTTCTATATAGAGTCGAAGGTCCCTAGCTGTCTTTTCATCTGTATCTGTGTATGTGCATCTGTATACGTGCATCTGTATACGGTTTGAGTTTGTATCTGTATTCGTGCAAGTATTCTACTTGTATTTGATTCTCAACCCTTATCTATATCTCCATGTGTCTCTGATTCACTATTTACATTTATATCTGTATCTACAAACGTACATAGGTGTATCTCTATCTATGCATACGTCGTATCTGTATCTGTCTAAGCTTGTGTATCTGTGCCCAAATCTCTATTTACATCCATATCTTCAGCATTTGTACCTGCACATCTATCTTAGTATCTCTTACTGTGTACCTGCATCTGTATCTGCATTCATATTTCTATCTGTTACTGCATCTGCTTCTACATGTTTGACCTACTTCTGGCAATTGTAAAAATTCAATAATAAAAATGGAAAATTAACTGAGCCAAAGCCAGAAACAGAAACAGCGCCAGATTCAGAGTCAGAGACAGAGGCAGAGGCAGAGACAGAGACAGCCGGCAGCATTGATAAGAGACCCAACAAAAAGCTGAAATTGAATCAAGGCTGCAGCAGTTCGGCACGATTTCTACTTTTAACTGCCCTTCGTTTGTAGCTCAGCTGAAGACACAGACAGAGAGACAGACAGAGAAACAGACAAAGAGACAGACAGAGAAACAGAAACAGAAAGCCAAGAGCCAAGGAGGAGACTTGCTTGCACCCATTTCCCCATTTGCCCATTTCCACTCGCCGTACGAAACGTGAGTGCCCCCCTGCCCAGCTCTATCCCTACCCCCGCGATCCCCGCCCCAGGCCTCCTCCCATGGAGGGGCGATGCGTGTGCGTACGTGATGCAATCAAAATGTTATTAATAACGCAATAAACTAAAGTAAAGTAACCATCATTTCGACCATTAAAATGCACACATTTTGCGCTACGTGCCGGGCCATAAAAAAGAGACAGAAACCAAAAGTGAGCAGAAAAAACCAAGTGCAAACCCAAACCGTAACCTAAAACCCCAAATCCAACAACAATACGTAAACCTAAAAAAAAAAAAAAAAAAAGCAGAGAAGAAGAAGCAGCACCAGTAGTTGGACAAATGTCATGTTCAAGTTTATGGCTACAGTAGTAACTGCTGTACGCGAACAGTTCGGAGAGAGCGAGAGAGAGAGAGAGAGCTAGAGACAGAGAAAGGAAAAAGATATAGAGAGGGAGAGGAAGAGAGATAGCTCTCTATCTAGAGAGAAAGAGAGAGAGAGAGAGAGAGAGAGAGAGAGAGAGAGAGAGAGAGAGAGAGAGAAAGAGAGAGAGAAGAAAGGCAGAGAAAGAAGAGAGAGAGAGAGAGAAGAAAGGGAGAGAAAGAAGAGAGAGAGTTAGATACAGAGAACGAGAAAGGAAGGGGAAATCGGTAGAGAGAGAGAGAGATCACAGGGGCTTGCTTGAGTACTCTATTCATTTCAAACTTCGCTATAAGCGCTATAAGTGTCATTATAACCGGATTATACTGTAGTTCTATTGAACTTGTATTAAATCCAACTGAATAATCTCTATATTCTATACCAATAAGGAACCAGGTCGCTTGGACATTCCAGACAAGGTATACAAAATACCAGATCATAACATAACAACAACAACAACAACAACAACTACTACTACTACTACTACTATAATCTCTATAGCAATTTCCGTTGCTCTGAAACCTTGGAAGTTCTTCTTCATTTGTATTGTTTCAGTGTCTTTTGACTTTTCTCTTATCGCGTGTGTTGTACAATATAACAATTTAGTGTTGTAAAGCGCCGCCATTAGTGCTGCGAGTCGCAGTAAATTTCCAATTATTTTTGCCTTTGCATTGGCAATTTAAGTCTTAATTAATGTTAATAAATTCTTTACATAAGACATTTTACAGCCCATATTTGCAAACATATTCTACAGTGTTGCAAAACGCGAGTGCAAAGACAAACAATATATTAGGAATTGCAGTCAACTCGCGAATTCCTTAGAATGTGTCACTAAGGTGTTAGCATGAAGCAAAGGCATTTCACAATTTGGTTTTACCTGCTCTGCAGGTGTTTGATGCCCGCTAACAAGGTCGGCAAAGTGGGCATATTAGCTTTCAATATTATATACTCTATACTGGGTAGACTACCTCTGCGTATAACCATATATTTCCTTCCACGATGAACGCGTATTAAGCAGTCAGTATTGCCCATTTGCTTTGGCAACTGCCAAGTAAACTCGAAAACTATCGCTATTAACTTCTAGCTGAGCAAATATTGATCTATCTAACGTCTATTTATATATGGAACTAGAATTTGTACCCAACCCAACAAAGTCTCACAGAAACTTTCGTATTCCATCCTCCCTTTTTCTACCTTTTTCTTTGTTTTCGTTTTATTGTTTTAATGAACTGAGTTGGTTTTTTGTTGTTGACCCTGAACCCAGCAGAAGTTTCGGGTTTGCTGAGGGTTTTTTTTTTCCTCTCTCTGCGTTCTTTCTGCTTTCGGGCAATGTTTGCTTGCTATAGAATGTGTGTTTGGTTTGTGCCATGCCCAGAGGACTGACGGACGTCGGACGACGTTGATATGGGCGAGAAGTATTTGAACTCATTTGACTCTCGACGTTTTTTGTTGGCCTTATTGAAATTTGTCATAATTTCGTTGGCTTTAGACGGCATAATTAACGAGCTGCGTGTCTGTCTGTCTGTCCCATAATTATGAGCGCTAGAAGCCAACGTGTATGTGAGTATATACATATATTTATGCATATATATTACGTCTATATGGCTGTCTTAGTATCTGTTTGCCTATCCGTCTCGAGTGTGAATCGTTTGGGGCGCATTAAACGTGCGATGAGCTCTCTCAAGGTTTTAGGGCGATTTTGGGCAGCGATTTTTGTTTCTTTTGGGTAGCGCCCGAGGCGAAGCGGGTTCTTTTACTGCCTGGCCTTGAGAGCGGTGAGTTCTTTTTCTTTTTATGTTGCTCCGCCTCCTCCTCCTCCTCCTCCTCCTCTTACTTCTTCTTAGAGTGGTGCACGAAAGCAGCTATAAAAAAGTTATGCTGGACTTTTAAGTGCCGAAATTTGCATATTTTTTGGCGAGATAATTGTGACAAGATACAAACAGAAGAGACTTAAACTAGGGCTAAAAACACTCGAAGCTGGCAAGAGTAAAGCGAATTATGTTTCATTTCAAATGTATCATGCCAGTGTCACGTTATGTCATTAAATATGTTTCATTATAGGCAAATTTTATAACTTTATTATTTTGTTTTCTTGCCAAATGTCTCAAAGACATGTCCTGTGCCTTGAAAGCCCCTGTATAATTATGCAGACTTTCCACTCATGTCTAAATAGCTCGAATGAAAATAGCATATTGTGCCATTCCAAACGTTCCAGCTGCAGCGGAGCTTAAATAAACCCTCGAACAATCTAAGATCTTTTAGACATTTCTTGATTTCAATTACATTTTTGATAAAAATCCATTTAAATACACCTTAAGCGCATAGGCTACGCTGTGTCATTCCATTCGTTCCGTCTGCAGATTAATAGCTTGCAAATGCACAAGATAAGTTTTAATATCTTGTAAGCGCTTATTAAAGATTGTAAATGACATGGAATCACAACGATTTAACAGCCTCGTCGCGATTAAGATAGCATCGGGCATTGTTCGTGCTGGCTCGAGTTGAGTTGCGAGATGGGATGGATCTTCCTTAAGATATCTTCTTCATCTTTTTTCCCCCTCGTCTTTTCCCGCTGACAAAAAAGCGTCAAGAGAACACAGCGAACCAGCCCCCATCAAGTCAAATAAAGTCAATTGAAGTTGCACACAATGGCAGACATACAACAACAACAACAACAGCTACAACACGAAAAAGTGAAGGCAACAACAACAAAGCGCAGATACTGAGACAGCCGCAGCGAAAAGCAGATCAACATAAAATGAAAATAAATCAAAATGTGAAAAAAAATTGTTGTTTTTTTTTTTTTTTGCATAAAAAGCAAACCAAGCGGTAGTGAAACAGAAAACACAAAAAAAAAAAACTCGGCCGCTGAGGATGCCAAATGAAACTTTTCACCATTTTGCATAACAATTTGTATCTTTCAGTGGAGCGCGTTAAAGCAATACAACAACAGCAACAGCAACAACAACAGCGACAACAATAACGACACAAGGGGCCAACTTTTACTCGCTGTTGCTTAACTTTAAATTTGTGTGTGGATAAGAGGGCGCGGAGGAGAGCAGTGAAGCGAACGAACGAACCAACGGAGGCCATAAAAAAGGGATTGGGATTGAGTGTTGAACTAGGGCTTGAGCTGGAGCAGGAACACAAAAACCAACCAGCATTGCATGCCAGATGCAAAACATACTCACACACTCATAGCTGTGTGTGTGTGCGCGCACTAAACGTGTGGAAAAGGCGGTGGCTACGAAATTAACTCAAACTGTCGACAGCCCAAAGAGAACGTCAACGATGACGCTGATGAGCACGAGGACGCGGACGAGGACGAGGACGAGAGCAAGAACGAGAGCGAGGACGCAGCGTGTAACTAAACCGATGCAGACGATACACAGCAGGCCATTATATCCCCCTCTCGCTCCCCCTCACTCCAGCAACGCACCGACAAAGCTCGTTTCAATTTAAATGCAACTGACATTAAATTTACTACTTTGGCGACTACTGTGTGAGAGAGCGGCAGAACGGGAGAGTACGAGACAGAGAGAGAACGCAGAGCAGCAAGTAAAGACGTGACAAAAAGGGGGTTGGTGTCTGCGGTTTTCAACAGTTGCATATGCGAGAGCAAAGCGTGCGTCTCTGTGTGCGAGTGTGTGTGCGTGTGTTGTCTTTTTTTTTGCCTGCTACTCGAGGCGAAGTTGAAATGGGCGAGCACTGCAATCAGCTGCAGGCAGAGCGGGTGGGAGATGGCGAGCGGAGAGTGAGTAGCCTGTGCAGACATTGTTGTCGCTGTCTGGTAAACTAAATTTAATGAACTGGCGCAGCCATAAAGCGAAACTTAACGGCAATGGGCTACAGTATGGCTGTAGGAGTAGATAGAGAGTAGCCGAAGGCGCACTGAGAGGGAGCGAGGAGAGCAGCAAGAGCAAGTTGAACGCAAATGAGCAGCAGGTTTAGCAAAGGCGGAAAAGAGAGGGCGCGACAACAGGCGTTGATCTTTTCAATGATTTGTTTAATAAATTACAATAAATATATTTTATTATTATATATTAAATTATAGATATTTTATATTTTTGATTAAAGTGCAATAATAATATAAATATATGATAATATATTTCGTTTGACTGTATTTCCTATTTCCTATAGCAATTTCAATTGATTTTGTCCCACTGTGCGCTGCTTATGCTCAATGCAAATGTTGTCGAATTGTGCAATAAGCAAAGCAAAGCTAAAAAAAAAAATAAAATTATTTACAAATGCAAATTTTGATATGCAACAAGAACAAGCAAAGGCGTTAGCTCTTGTGTTATAAAAGTTTAAATACCCTATACAAATATAAATGAAATAGAAATGAATTATTTTGATATAAAAAAAACTCTTTTTCTTCAAGTTTAATTTATTTCACTTTTAAGTTACATTTAATAGTATGATTTTAATATGATATTATAAGAACATTTTAATACCCTTTCTTTTCATTCCTCATATACTATATGTTATGATGCATTTCCTAACTATTATTATTGTTGGAAAACTCTTCGCCTTTACTACACAAATTTCCCGCTCTCTTGATCTCATAACTCGAATTTCCTTCAAATGTGGGCGTCTTTTTTCCCGAACACAAAGAAAAGCTCACGAATTGTCGCCAGATTTTGGAGATTGTCCCATAGCAGCTGCAGTTGGGCAATTGAGATAAAAAGTTGCCAAGAGACAGGAGACAAGAAACAAGAGACAAGCGACCAGCGACAGGCGACGGCCGACAGCTGTCATTTGTTATTGTCTTGGGGTTTGGGCGTGCGGGGGCACGGGACAGAGGGCAGGGGGCGCGGCACCACCCACATGCGGCCGTAGCTCTCATTATATGAGATATGCAGCATTTAGCGCCAACAGGAAGAGAAAGTAATGCAAGCCAGCTGAAATGGGAATTGGACATGGAGTTGCGAGTTACGAGTTGAAGTTGGAGTTGGGGCTGAGCTCACTCTCTCGCTCTCACTTCATAAATTTCAATCTGAAGCAGCAAGGTGTCAAGTTAATGCCAAGCTGAGGACGCCGCAGCAGCAACGGCAGACGCCAATTGAATGACAGTTGCCACCTTGAGCTACGCTGCTGCTGCTGCTGCTGCTACTGCTGCAGCTGTTGTTGGCCAATGCCAAGCTGAAGAGCTTTCATTTGCCGCAGTCAGCCGCGCAGTCGACGTCGCTGCCAACGTCACAATTGGCAGCTGCGGCATTTGAGGCTGACTGGCTGCCCGCCTGGCGCTTCAGCTCTTTGAAAGCAAATTTCATTTCTTCATTTGATTTCGTTTCGTTTCGTTTCGTATCGTATCGTTTCGCCTCTTGCTGCAGTACTTTCATTACTTTCATTTGGAGTGAAAGATACTCACGTTGACTTAAGCTTAAGCGTGCGGTTGGCCCAGCATGCGACCATACCCCTCTCCCCTCCCCTCACCTCCTCTCTCTCTTTCACTCTCTCCCTCTGTCTTCCTCTCGCCTGTGCTTCGCCGTTTTCATTTCGTTTTTGTCAGTGAAAAGGACCAATTTCAATTTGTTTAACGACTCAACGACGGCTTTCCAATAGCCACGAAAATATATTGTGGCTAATTATATGCACTAGTGTGTGTGTGCGTGTGTGTGTGTGTGTTTGTATCGGTAGACACAAACAGGAAGTGGCAGCTACTTTTACTCGTATTTAAAACACGTTAACAGCATTGCCCATTTGCTTTTAGGCCTAATTGGATGGGATTTATGCAAATATTTTATATTATATTATTTTATATAAGAAATAGGTAAAATACAAAAAATAAAAAAATTTTAAAAAATATATAAGCTATACATAACAAAATATTTTACAAGAAAATTATACAAAATACTTATGAATAAATTTAAAAAATAAAAAATATTAAATTAAATTCGAGTTTTTTTTTTTTTTAGAATATAATAAAAGATATTAAATTATTTATTTTATATTAAATTATTTATATTTCAAATGAAATTATGAACATAAATTAATAATAAAATTATTTATATAAAATAAAAATAGAAAAAAAAATTTAATATATTTTAAAATTAAAGAATATAAAAACAATTAATATTACAATTGTTCACTTGATACTCTAATCAAATGCAACTTTTCGAAATTTTAGATGTAAAACAAGCTAGGCCACGCCCCAAATACTTTTAGCTTAGGTAACCTAAGAGTACATTAGTTTCCATGGCATTGAATTTGCTTGGCGTTTATGCAAAGATTACGCGGAACCAATCAACTTCTTTCAAGTCCGCGAACGAGCTTTGAAATGTGTCATCAAAATCTCCAAAGCCAAGTGGGTGCTGCATTTCATCTGCTTTCAGCTGAGCTACTCTGAGCCCTCTTCAACTCTCGAGTGCCCCTTCCCACTCCCACGCCCACTCGGGCTCTTGACTAGCCCCCACCCCACTCCATTAGCCTGTGTGCTTTCTAAGGCCACTATCGAATTTCACAGCCGAAAACAAATAAAAGTGAGTGTTAAATTCTTGGCAAACGATGGCCTAAAGACAAGCAGCGCAGCGGCAGCAGCAGGCGCCGAAGAAGCTGAAGAATTTTGGTGAAAGCTGCCGATTAGCTGCCATAATTTTCACGCTTTTCCGGCTAAAAGAGAGAGAGAGATAAACAAAAACAAACAAACAATTTACAGAACTGATTTACTATGCAAATTAAAAGCCAACCAACTTGGGAGATCGCCAAGCTGAAGAAGAAGAAGATGGAAAAACCTTTTGTGATATGATTAACTGTAATTAGTCAGAAAAAGGGGGCGGGGTACTGTACTGTGGGGCATAATGACGAAGACGAACGAGATCAAAATGTGCAGATAGCCAAAGAAGAAGAAGCACAAGAGGGAGATAAAACAACAGAAGCAGAAGCACATACTAGCAGGCAAATGCGATATAATAGAAGCGATTAACAACAATAAAATGTAAAATACTGAAAAATTAAAATAAAACTGAAAAAAAGAAACAAATGATGACGAGCATGTCAGCTAATACCACGTATGAGCAGAGCTGCATAGACTACAAAATACCCTTTCTGCAATGGTTAGGTAAGTCGAGAAAATATAGGGAATGAAAACTGAGAAAAGTAGAGAGGCTAAAGTTAGAAGAGAGGCATGGACAGACTGATGAAGAGGGAAGGGAAAAGCGACTGAGAGGGAGAAAGATAAATGAAACTTGAAAATGTTAGTAAGAATCAATGAGAGATAAAGTAAGATAAAGAAACGAGAAGGAGGGATAGAAATGGACGCATATTTACAGGATAAGAGGAAGAGAGATTAGGAAGAGGTGAAAGGGGAGAGTCAGTCGAAAGGTGAGAAAGAGAGAGAGAGACAGACAGAGAAAGAGAGAGAGAGACAGAGAAAGAGATGTTGAAGCAGACAAACGAAGTATGAGAAAGCAAATGGTTAGATAGATAGATAGATCATCTAAAAAGGCTATGGAAGAGAGCGAGATTGAGAGATACTCATCAGATATCAATAGTGAGAGAGACAGATAGAAATCGATACCCAGAGAGAGAGAGAGAGAGACAGAGTTTAGGTTTATATTTAGGTAATTACTGCCATAAAAATGTAGAGCTGTTGCATAGTAGGTGACAAGAGTGATATAACTATAAGAAGTGAGAGAATGTCTTTGAAAGCAGCTAGCAGAAAGCTTAAGAGCCAAAAGGTCTCAGTGCCCAGAACTGACATATCGCAAGACAAAACAATGATGCTCTGCGAAAGCGTAGTGTGCAAGTGCAAACGAGAGACGTAGGACAGAGAAGGGTGCGGGCGAGGGCGAGGGCATTAGGTGCTGCTGCCAGATACAGATACAGCTACAGATACGGATACAGATACGGATAGAAACCGCAACAGCAAAGCAGCCATAGCAGAGCATATGTAGTTATTGCTCTTGAGATAAATTTTTGGACACGAAGCGGAAACACGGCCGACCACAAACAGAAAAAAGAAACAGAAGACGAAGAAGAAGCAGCAGCAGATATACAACAAAAGAATGAAGGCGAGCAGACAAGACCAACGGACGAACAGACGGACGGACGGATGGACAGACAGACAAACAGACAGAGCGAGTTAACTCTTTGGCTACATAATAAATATTTAATGCGAAGATCTACAGATGTCGAGACAGAGATACAGAGAGAGAGAGAGCAAGAGAGAGAAAGATGAGAGCAGCATTTGCTTGCTATCTTAAAGATACAAATTACAAGAGGTAGACATTGAGATTGAGGCCTAAGCGAACATTATCATTGTTGTTGTTGCTGCTGCTGCTGTTGTTGTTGTTGTTAATGCTGTTGTCGAGTGGAGGGCAATAAATAAACACACACACACGCACACATAGGGAAGCAGCAGTCGGCAGCAGCAGCATGAAAATGATTAAAAGTGCTTCTTAAAGAGCATGTCTGGTCGAGTGTAAGTGGAGGAAGTGGCAGTCGAAGGTAGACGGCCTCATGGTCAACGGGGCGGTGCCAGCTCGCTCTCTGGCAGCGAAACGAATTGGAATTGAAACAAACGAGGCTACCCTTGAGCATTCAAGCAGCCAGCCAGCAGCCAGGCGACGACGACGACGGCGACGACGACGACGACTCAACGAGCCAACAACAACAAAGCAGGCAACTTATGCAAAGCACATGCCTTGAAAGCAACGACAGCAGCAGCAAAGTGTCCTTGTCGACCTTGGGGCGCACTGCAGATACCCTGTAAATATCGCAAGAATTACTTCCAAACTCAAACTCTGCTAGAAAATGGCAAAGGCTTACACTAATCAAGTTTCATTTTAGTATTGCAATCAAGAACTGTAAATCGATATATATCGATGGTAAGTGCATTGACTATCGGCATATTAAAACTATACTAGCATGCTAACGCCATCTAGAATTCTCATTTATGCTTAAGGAATATGATTTAAGAGCCCTTGTTGCCTATCGATAATTATCGATTGTGAGAAATGGACCTGAGGCAGACATTAGAAATAGGAATATGGATAATTTTCAATATATTCGAGTTCTTAATTATGGTTCAGTAAAATGAAGCTTAAATAGTTGTTGTTAAGCATTGATATGAGGAAGTAGAAAATAGGGAATAGGAAATCGATGAAAACGCCTAAGCTTTGTCATTTCGATTCGATCACAGAGTCAACTAAAGCTGCTTCTTTGTTGCACAAGCTACACCAAAATCGTATATACCCCTTCCTGTTTAGTGTGCTTTGTAGGGTATGCTTAAAGAAAAACAGCCGCTGCTTTATCGCCTGTCATCATTTTTGTCACGCACATTGCCTTTTGAAGGCTGCTCCTGGCATTTATTTTATTTTGCTGCGCTTGTCGTCTTCGATTCAATTTGCAGCGAACCCAAATGGAATGGAACACAACAAGTATTGACTTGTAGAGAAAGAAAGAAAATGAAATTAGGCTCAATATATTCAATTGTTATTTAATCAAATGAATTTGCAATGAAACATAATGGAATGGAACAGCAGATAATTGTGTAGGTGATTGAATATTGCCGCATTGCAATTTGAAATTGAAGCCAACACAAGACATCAATAACTTGAAGCATTGACTTTCAGTGAAACAAAGTGGAATGGAACACACGAGGCAACGTCCCATAAATCATTGTTATTACCTCGAGGAGCTGTTCTCTTGCCTTAAACGCATTGTTCGTGTTGAAATTCGAGTCGAGGCGAGTCGAGTCGTCTTCGGCTCAGTCAGTCTCTTCTCCACCTTTCCCCCCTTTGCCTGCTCTACTTGAATTATAACCCAGTTTCCAGTTTTCAGTTTTACTTTTCTCTCAACAGATTTTCGCTTTGGCCTCTGCTGCTTTTATACATATATATATGTATATATATATATATATATGTATATATATATATTTTTTTTTTTTGGTTTATTTCAATGAGCAATGCTCATTGTCAGATAATTATCAAGCAATGAGTGTATATAAGTATGATTTGTCTGTATGTATATTTCATTTATTTATGTAAAGCCCTGACCTGAAAGGCCAGTTTATTTGCTTTACTATGGGCTATATGTGATACACATACACATATATATACATACATATATCTGTCTGTATGTATATTCATACATTACGCTATATTTATGGGCATGGGCAAACATGCAAAGCATTTTAGACCATATAAATCGATATTGGACAATGGCAATTACTGATAATGGGACGTCGCTAGCTCGGCTATCGCTTATAATTATCATTAATGCGCGCACACACAGACACGGACAGACGGACACACAAACACCCCCACATGTCAAAGGCCACACCTTGGTGAACTCAACTTCCTTTGCTGTAATACTCCAAATTCAGATGACCCTGAAAATACAAATGATATAGCGATCCATATGCATATAAACGATGTACAGACATACAAACCATATACATACATACACACATTTATAGAGCATATACGATATGTGTAGGTGTATACGAGGTACATTTATGTATACGATATAGACATATACGATATTTGCTTATAGAGTAGACATATACGATATAGATACAAATGCACTTAAACGATATACATACAATATACAATATGCATATATACGATATAGGCACGTATACGATATACCTATATATATAAATTGAATATAGTAATACCCGATATACATACATACGATAGCAACATATACGATATAGACATGCATACGATATACATATATAAATATTCGATATCGTCAGTTATATACGATATACATGGTTCATACGATAGTAACATATAAATATATACGATCTACGACACACACACACATATATTAAAACTATATAAGATATACAAAGTATGTACGATATAAATACATATATATACGGTATATACATATGTAAGTAATGTAAGGGCAGCAACAGCGACGGAAAATTGGTTGTTGTTGTTGACCCTCAGACAGTAGACCCATTCAAGGATACGCTGCCGCCGTCGTCGTCGTCGTCGACGTCGACGTCGAAGCTAGTGCTGACGCTGACTACGCAGCAAAGGTTAAAGGTACCCATAACAATAACAACAACAACAACAACAATGCGAGTTGTTGCCACAAGGTTATAATGAAGCGCGGTCAGCCTGTTGGGCTAAGCAGAACAAACAGGCAACCAGACGATGATAAAACAACTGAAAGTGCTCCAGGCGGATGAGCACGACTGGCAAATACCCCAGAAAAACAACTGCCAGAAGCATTCCAAACTTATATGAGATATATCTGCATATGCATATACATATATCTCCCTCAATTGATTTTCGATTCTATCGAGCTCGCTCGCCCCCTCTTATCCTCTTGTCACGCTCTTTCCCCCTTGTTACATGCATTGGCACGAGATCAATATACCCCTTCTTGAACCAATGAGTCCAGGGTAGCGCGTAAATTACAAGCCACAATAATGAGAGACAGCAAAAAGCTCTAGCTGGAAGCCAGGGAGCCGGGGAGGTCGGGGAGGGCGGCCAATTGGGCTAAGTGCATTTGGGCCGGGCTAGCAACAAGCGGCGAGCCAAGCTAATGAAAATATTTAATAGCAATAATCGTCAAATAGAGGCACCATTTATACAAGGCAATGAAACGAAACGGAATGAAACAATAAATAGAATAAACGATGGCGATGGATGGAGTGGGGGTCAGAGCTGTGCTGGCCCTGGCCATAGGTAAATTACTATATCAAACTGCTACTGTGGGAGGGGCTGAGAGATAAGGTAGCAAAGATAGAGATATTCACAAAGAGGACGAGACGAAGAGAATAGCTATAGTCCAGAATGATGTAAGGCCTTTAAAAGTGTAAAACTTTTTCAATTATTCTTAACATTGTTGCTAGAATCAAGAATTTTACAAAATGATATTTCACAATAGTATATTATATCTCTAATTTCCAAATCAAACGATATAAAGTCTTTGACATGTTAGGAGACAAAGAAGAGGAAGCTGATTCACTGCATAACTTTTCAAAGGTCAAGAAGGTTTATTTCCTAATCAGTGGAAATTTCTTAATTTGCTTATCGCTATCTGATTCCAATAACATCTTGGGAGTGAATAATTAGAATTTAAACCTTTGAATCTAAAAGTACTTAACATGCAGATGCCAGTCAATAGATATGCGAGCTAAGGTCATTTAAAATTTCAAGATGTTTGATCTTACAGAATTCATTTTACAGAATTTTCGAAAACTAAATGTAAATCACGTTTCGCTATTCAAACATCTGTCTACAAATACTTAAGTTCTAGGAATTCAAGGTTACATATGTAATTATTGTTATACGAATTGATATAGAATAAGAGAATATTCAAAGTCTAAGGGCTTTGTAAACAAAAGAAGAACAAGTTAAAATTGAAAGAAAAATAATAAAGTTGATTTCCCCATCTTCATTCTCAGGCAAATTCGAGTCGAAATTCTTTTTTTGCCGTTCCTTAAGCTCCTCAAATATGATCAATGTTCATTTGAAGCAATAAATATGTTGTTATCGAGGTTATTCGCATTCTCCATGAGCATAAATATGTTCTCATTAACCAATGGAGAGAGATACGGAGATCTCAAGGATTCGCTCGTCTGATAGATTTGTTTATTGCCTCGAACTCCTACGACTCCCTCTGCCTACCTCTCTTCCCTTCCCAGCAATACTGAGCAACGGCAACAAGCACAGATTTTTTTTTTTTTTTTTTTTTTTTTGAGTGGAATAGAATTTGGGTCAAGTTTCAGTTTTATTGCCCTCGAGCGCATAGGCAAAAGAGGGGCAGCTGTGCTCCCTACACACGAGTATGTATATATATATATCTGATTAAATCATAAAATATGCAAACATATATATACACATATATCTGGGCAACAGGAAGCGTAGCGCGTGGGTGTTGCGCTCTGGAGACACGTCAAGCTAAGTTTTTGAGTTGCCTAAAAAGCGGAAACTGGGTCAAAGTAAGCAACAACAATGTGTGGAAAGAGGGGCGGAAGAGGAATTCCAACAATGCTGTCATTGGACGAAAGTCTCGGACCAAACGCTAAATCACATGGCGTATGCGTAATATGCGAAATTTCTTTGAAACTCAGCTGCTGCGGCCGTCGCTGCTGTTGCTGCTGCCCAAAAGGTCAAGCTGACGCTGACGCTGACGTTGGCGTTGGCGTCAATCATTCGCAGCGACACTGACGGCAACATTGAGAGCTACAAAGAGAGCGAGAGCGAGAGAGGGAGAGTCTCCATGACTTGCCCCCTCGCTCGCTGACTCTCTCGCTCTCTCTCCCTCTCTCAGCCGAGTGCGGGGCAATTAGCGCGCAATTGACCTACATTGGGGCAGCATGGCAGCATTAATGGTGTCAATAGTAAACGAGACTGACGACGCGTCGTCGCAGCGCCGCAGCAGCGGCAACCGAGAAGCTAACAGCATATTGAATGTGTATGCAAGGCTCTGGGCACGGGGGGCAGGGGGCAGGCCAAAGGGTCAGCATTCCAAGTGCAACAGCTTCAACAGGCTAGCGATGCATTGCATCACATCTGCGTGCCAATGCAGGAAACATCATCGATTCATTGATGTATGTATATGTATGATTGGTATGGGAGTGGACAACATTTCACAGAGACTAAGTGGAAGATGTGTGTAAACAAAACAGAAAGAGGCAGACAGTGATGTGAAGTGAAGTGCCGAAAGTGAAAGAGATAAGGAAACACAGTAAAAGAAAGAGAAAAAGACCTAGAAATGTGGGATAAATCTTAAGGGAGAGCGAGAGATAGTGAGAGGGAAATCCTGGGAGAAAGAAATCTTAAGTGAGAGAAAGAGAGAGGTAGATAGAGATCTTGAAGCAAAATCTTAAAAGAGACAGAATAGGTCTTTCAAGAGAGAGAGAGCGAAAGGGATAAGACCAGACAAACAAAGAAAGAGAGGAAAAACGATCTGAAGGTCTTTCCTTCTATTTTCCACCCCAATGCTAATTTATAGTTAAGCTACTCTCTCCACACCTCCCCCTCCCTCAACCTACCAGCTCTATGCCTCCCACTCCCACACCTTTCTGCAGTGCCTCCATCTCGAGGTGCATGACAAATTACCCTGTGCCCCATTGCCAGTAGCGGGAGGTGTGAATATTACAAATGCTTTGGTCAAACAATGACGCGCTCTATGCATACGATTTGAATGACAGACAATTGCCAAGCAATCGACCACGCCTCCCTCGCACACCCGCCTGCCTCGCCAGCTGAAGAGCAGGCCGAGCAGCCAGCTGCGTAGAGGCAGCAGCAGCAGCAGCAGCAACAGCAGCATGTAAGTTGTATACGATAAATGAGAAATGAGGTTACCTACTTTTTAAGAAGGTCAATACAACCCAAAACAAACGAGCGTGGCAACGTAACGCAACGCAACGGGCAGAGCAGAGCAGAGCAGCGCTGAGCAGCACAGAGCAGCGCGCCAAACGTAACGCTGACGTTGTCGTTCAAGCTCCCAACTCATATACACACACACACACACTCATATATATAGTTGCGCCTCTGCTGTTAAGTTTAAATAAGTGTCAGCCGTTTTGCTCAGCAAAGCTCAGTGACCATGTGAGCAGCGAGCGGCGAGCAGTGAGCAGTGAGCAGCGACGTCAGCAGACCCCGCAAACATATTACAGCAAACGTTTTCAATGAAAACAAAAGTAGTACACGCTGCTGGCGCTGACGCTGGCGTTGACGTCGACGGCGCACAGCTGTAAGTTGCCACCTGGTGACGAATTCGCCGCCAAGATTTTGTGGCCGCATGGAGGGCAACTGAACTGCCGCTGTCGCTGCCAGCGTCGCCTCGACTTTAGCGTTGGCGTTGGCGTTGCCGAGGGCGCGGCTGATGCGAACGCTTGTAACGAGGCTAAGCGAGCGCAGCAGCAACAATTTATATATGTATGTATGTATGGCAACACCAACGCCAACGCCTCTGTCGACGTCGCTGTTGCTTGCATTTTTGTCGTTGCCGCTGCTGCCGCTGCTGCTGCGTTTGTCGCGCTGTCTGCTTTTAGCCTCCACCTCCTTTTGCGCTATGCATTGTTTTACAGTATTATTGTATTTTACATTTGTTGTTGTTGTCGTTGCTGTTCTTGTTGTTGTTGTTTGACCGTTTTGAAGCTGCTTGCATTTAAATTAATGTTTCAACTTTTCTGTTGTTGCCTCTTGACTAAGTTCTAACTGTAATTGTGTTTGCGCTTAATGCCTTTGAGCATATTTATAACTTTGTATAGATGTATGTTTGCGTGTATGTGTGGGTGTGTGTAAGCGTGTAGAGTAAGAGAGAGAGGTCAAATACCCAATCACAAAGCACGCGTTGGGAGTGGGTGGCGCAGTGTACGTAATTCCTTTCAGCTATCTTTGTTATTCTTGCGATATGATAACTACCGTTATTTTTAGATTTACACATCAGATACCCTACAAGTTCTGAGAACATGTCAATAGGTGACAGCTGAAGCAACCTTGGACAATAAATACACACGCACTGAGAGGTGTCGTAGCGATAAGTGGAATACATACATATAGTTCACATTGCCCTGAAACAGAACTGATATATGATGATAATAGCGCCATTTTATTGATTGAGGTTTAAATGAAATTTTTTGATTTGTAAGAGCTATATATGATGTAGAATTATGAAATAACGCACATAGTGCAGAGAAGAGATTGACCCATTTTAAGTTTAGATAATAGATAAACAGATACACATGTGTGTGCGTGTGCGTGTGTGTGTGCACATTGTTCACTTGAATCTCATTGAAAATTATCAAAGGCAAATTACGCAAAAACCGTAGAGCAAAACGACCTTATCGTATAAATTAACTTTATGTGCACCAACAACAACAACAACAACAAATAACAAAACGCGCATTTGTAACCAATGATTACAGCAGAGACCTGAACACGTGCTGTTGTATTTATCTATATAAATATTTATCTATGAGCGTGTGTGTGTGTGTGTGTGCTGATGTTCGCTCAAGTATGTTTGCCTACACGTAATTACAAAAACCTTAGCAGAATTACAAAAGCTTGCTCACTTCCTAGTGCACACACGCAAACACACACACGTGCACTCACACGCACACAGACACATATGAAGAACGAGAGAATGAAATTATCAACGGCAGCAGCAGCAGCAACAACAACCACAGTGATTGGTTAGCCTCTTATAGCACTCACACACGTACACACACTCTCTCGGCCGATGTCGACATCGTATGTGTGGCGCCATCCTTTTCACACCTCTTCTACACTGCGCCCCCTTGCACTCACACCCACAGCTAATGGCATCGCATCAAAAGCTATCGTATATAGAAACGGTACAACACGAGCCTTGTGCACATCACTCACTCACTCTCGTTCGCTCGCTTGCTCACTCTCTTCCGTATGTTCGCTCGCTTGCTCTCCTGCTGCTGGTGCTGCTGCTGTCTACTTTCTCTCTATAAATAGTTGAAATCGAGTTCCAGCTACAAATTCAATGCAAATACACAACGAAAAGCGTGAAAGTGACGCAGTTTAAGCAAAATACACAACATCGGGTCACCGTTCACCTTGAAGCCAGGAGAGAGTCGCATTTTATCCCTAGGAAAGTCTAACCTCGATCTCCATCTCTCTCTCTGTCCCTCTCATACCTCAGCATCGTTTGTCCCTAGGCAAATTGTAATCCAAATTTCGTTTGTTTGTTTACATATTTATCAATCACACACACTCTGTGTCTCTCTCTCTCTCAATCTCTCTCTCTCTCTCTTGCCATTAGACATGGCAAAGGTTGCAATTACAATTACAATTGTTGCATTGAATTTTCATGGCAAGGAAATTTCATTTTATTCCATTTCATGATAACGATCAGCAATAGCTACCGACGGGGTCAGTTGTATTTAGATATTTAGCTGTCATATGTGATTGTAATTGTAGTTGTAATTATTATTGTTGATGTTGTTGTTGGTGCGCTTGAGCATAACGGTAATCATGTCTAAGCACGACATTGCCCATGAATTCGAATACAATATAAATGTTTATAAGCGTATGTATGCATATGTGTAGGAGAGTGTATGTATATGTGATTGCGCATGTATTTGCAAGTATCTATGTATGTATGTGTGTATAATTGTATGTATACATGATTGTATGTAGGTATCTAAGAGTATATGTATGTATGTATCTATGGATGTATGTATCTATGGATGTTAAAAAATTAATTTCTTTTTAGTTTTTGAATGATTAGAATAAAATACACATATAAATACAATTTTATACATACTTTGTTAATATTATTGAGTGTACCTTTGATAAAGTCGAACCTACTATTTCTATTTACTTATCTGTTTAATCTATTATTATTTTATTCCTTAGCTTAACTTAGCCACTATGACACTTTGCTTACCTGGCTAAGGCCATTCTAACATGAGAAAGCCCTCCGAGAGGCAACGCAATTGCATCCACTTTGAAAGATTTTTCTTAACACAGCAGGAAAAACCAAAAACAAGTGATTTTTGTTATTCAACTGATTTATTTATAAATTTTGTAGTTCACTGCACTTGAATGTTGTTCTTGTGTTCAATAATATGTATAAAGTGGAATTTTTAAAAATTCTGAAATTCTTTTTCAATTTGCTGCCAAATTTTTTTCAATAGTTTTCAATTTTAGTTTTGGGTTACTAGACAGACAAGGATAGAGAGAAAGAGATAGAGATAGTTCAAACTTAACGCCTTAAAGTACGCTTTGTTTTTAGTTGGAAAAGCTGCAACAATAACAACAACGTATAGCTCAGAGATCACCATCCAGCCAAAGCGCACACACACATATACATACACATATCAAACATTTATCACATTCAATTCAGGGTGTACGTGTGTCACCACATTTATGGCCAAGTTGATACGCCCGTCTACGTGATATTTGTGCGTGAAATTGTCGAAGAGCGCAACAAAGCAAAAAAAAAAAGCCATAGCCAAAGCCAAAGCAGCAAAAAAAAACACACACACACATATACATATGCACTCGCACATAAAAGAAGGGTGAAGAAACCAGCAAACAGTCTTCAATGCCATCGACCAAAAGCAAAAAAGCAAAAGCAACAACAACAAGCAGATGATTCGAAACGACAAAAAAAAATACCCAGTCAACTTATCAGCATTGTCTGATAAGCAACGAAATTAAACAAAGGCAAGCAACTGACAACGGCAACGGCAACGGCAACATCAAGAGCTCAAACTGCAAAAACAACAAAACTAGCAGCAACAATAAAAGCAATAGCAATGCCAGTGGCACTTGCTGACGCTGCTTTGTCCATTTGCACATGGCCCGGCAAAAGGATTGATAAAAGCAAAAGGAGAAATAGCTAAAGAAAAAAATATCGTTAGCTTTAACACATATGCATGAGCCGCACACTGCATGCCCTTGTAAACAATGTACATATGCATGTTTATTTCCACATTTAACTATGCATAAATTTATTTTCTAACTTGATTTACAACTAATACTTCCTATATAAACCTGTCCGTTCAAGAATTGCCAACACTTTACACAATTGATCATAGAATGACCAAGTCTTCAGCTGAAGGGTATTAGAACAAAATCAATAACTGTGCACCGGGCACAGGCGAGGTCAGCTTTGACACCTAGGCAACCAGAGATGAGAACAAATCTAGAGATGAGCAAGACCCCAAATGACAAATAAAGCGAGAGCCGAGAATACTTCGGTGGAACATTTGTAGGCATCTTTGCATGGAAATTTGGTGGTAGGTGCACAGTGCACGCATCAAGAGCAAACCAAATTACTGTGTAGAGTAATCACATCAGCAGGGACAACAACAACTATAAAATCCAGCATTGAGAAGTGTAAACGAGCAGAGAGAGAGAGAGAGAGGGAGAGAAGAAACTACTAACTAAATTCCATTCCACAGTCATGAGAGTACACAAGGTTCTTCCTATATCAGTTGATTTGATTTTAATGTGTATGTGTGTATGTGTGTGTGTGTGTGTGTGTGTATACATATGTATATATATGTATATACTACACATACTTGTAGTTCGTGTGTACGAGAGTATACAAAAATAAAAATACAAGCAAAAGCTAAAAGCTAAAGCACACAGCAAAGCCAAAAACATGCGCAGAAATAAAAAGCTTGCGTTTACTTTTGACTTTGCACTGAAGCCTAAGCGCTCACTCGTTCGCTCTCATAGCTATCCGCTCACTCAGAGTCACAATCTCGCTCCCACTCTCTCACTCACTCACTCTCTCTGAATGAGGCAAAACCCGCACCGGTGAGGGTCGTTTGATAGCAGTAAATAGCGGTGGGTGTTTGTCTGTTTGACTATTAAGCGCGCGCCTAGCATATGACCTCAGCGGGAGAGCATACAAAGTGGGAGAGCACAAGCGAGCGAGCTAGTGAGTGCGTAAGTGAGAGCGCAGCTGAGCCTGTTAAGTGTGTGCTCATTTATAAACAATAAACAAAATAGTGGCGCACATGTTTTTAATTGAATTTTACTTTTGTGTATGGCCAGCAAGGCGAAATCAAAACATATGTTACGTGTGCGAGCGAGACGAATAGAATTATACAAATATTGAAGCGAATATATACATACACATGTATATACATACATCTATATATTTATTGGCTGAGGGAGAGCGAGCAAGAGGGCGCGCTCGAGAATTTCAATGCTGACTGCAGTAGCTGTTGTTGTTGTGATTGTTGCTTTTGCTGTTGTTGGCAGCATTTATATTTATTGCTAACAAATTTGTGCAAATCTGGCAACGCCATTAAGACAAGTAATCTCTGTTTTTTATTAGCATTGCTTTTAGTATCCAAAATTGAACTGTATTTGCGTCACTCAGATAGAGAGACAGAGTGAAAGAGAGCAGCGCATAGAGAGCAAGAACAAAGATGAGTTAACAGTTAATGTGCTCTTGAGTGCGTTTCGCTAATGCCGCCTGTCATAATTTGATGGACCTAACTAATAGTTGTTGTTGTCATTGTTGTAGTATTTGTTTTATTGACTTGTGCGTAATTGAAGGCCTTTGGCTAAATGACCTCAAACAACCCAAAATTCAAGAGTATAAGTGGAAAAGTGCTCGCACTCAGATTGAGGAAGTTATCTCTGTAGTTCTCGTTGTTTTTGTTGTTGTTGTTGTAAAGCTTTCGACTTGTTCGCGTTTCACGTTTAATTGCGCGTGTTTCTTGTTTCCAACTAGCAGTATATATTTCACTTTTTTTGTGTTTAAATTAAGGTCATAGCAACACTTGCAAGGGGCAAAGCACACACGTGCGGGTCACGCTATGCGCCGGCAGTTACAAATTAATTGAAATATGTAAAGCGACGTCCGAACTTTTTAAACACATACACAGAGATACATACGCACACACCTTGGCACTGTGATAAACCGAAATCAACCTCTTTAACGCGTAATTTTTGATAGTTTATAGCCAATTTTTGACAATTAGACGCGTTCTGCGAGGCAGCGATACAAAAAGCACATAAACTTCACGCTACGCGCAGCAGCTGACGACTGAGTGAGCTTTTTCTTAACTTTTTGCCTGACAGTGGTGTGTGTGCGTGTGTGAGCGCGCATGTGTGTGTGTCTGTGTTCATATTTTGCCGCTACCTTTTGACTTTACACTGTGTTTGCCTTTGTATTTGCGCTAAGCTTTTTGTGTTTGCGCTCTCAGCTGTCACGAGAACTTTGCCAGAAGATAGCTAAAGCTTTTTCCTAGTAGAGAGCGTGTCTGTGTGTGTGTTTGTATGTTCATATTTTGCCGCTAGATTTTTACCTTTGGCTCCGAATTTGTTTTGCTTATGCGCTGAGCTTTCTTGTGTTTGCACTCTCAGCTGTCAACGTTGAGTAACGGAGCCGTTGGCCCACAGGGAGTAAGAAGGATTATGCTATAGTTAAAAAGCTACTTAGATTTAAGCATGGCTGAGAACTCAAGGTTCAACCATATACAGGAAACCATCTAAGTAGAAGACAAATATACAATGAAAGCTTCCATTGGGGGACTTTCTTTAGCCGGTTTTACAAATCGATAATTGGTGCAATCCAAACTGACTTCCACTAATCTGAGAGATAACTCACCTGCTTCTCTAACTGTTGACAGCCGACGCTGTTCTGCAATCGATCAACCCTATTTGAATGTCGCTTGTTGAACAAGTGATCCAGCAGAATCTGGAAATATATAAAAGAACAACATATAATGACAAGCAATCAATTGAGAATTGCATTCGAGTAGCCTTTCGTTATGTTTGTGTGAATTTAAAGAAAACATTTAACGAATAACAAAATTAACAAATTAAATATGCGCAAATCGGTCTTTGACTTTTTGCCGCTGCTGTTGCTGCTGTTGTTGTTATTGTTGCTGCTGTCATTCCCTTTGTGCATGCATTCATTCCCCTCAGAATAAAAAAAAAAAAGTCGAAAAAAAAAAATTAAAATAAATAACACCGACAGGCAAATCAGCCAAAAATAAGCGAGTCGTAGTATGTTCAGCTACGGAATACCCTTTCTGCAATCTGAATGTAAAAGCAACAAACAATTATGTGATTAAATCAAAAATCATCTTTAATTCAAGTCGATTATCGAATATATATTTTACATAATAGTATAAATACATATTTATACTTATGTTTCTATATTTTAACCTAAAGAATCATTTCGAATTTCATCACAATTTAAAAAAAAAAAAAAATTAATCATTGTCGTGTTTTCTATCGCTATCGATAACAGGTATCAAACAATCATGTTTTCACGACCGATATATTTATTTTGGTACAATAAAAACAATGAGCAATGCAGTAAATGTGGAAAGGGGTGGCATAACTGAGTTCGATTAATTTGCAGGCTGAATGGAACCAAAAAAGATTTGGGTCTGTGCATTTGCAGAAAACACACCCACCCACACATGTACGATTGTGGCATGCAAGTGTACTTTTGCCCGTACATACGTATGTCCACACATGCACATCTATATATACATGTATGCAGAAATACACCTAAAGAATCACACACATACGCACCTTTTGTAGATAGTTATTTTCCTTAATTGCGTACCGTCAATTCGATTTATATAAGTCGACGCAGTTCACACAATTCGCTGGGCATTTGTTGTACCAACAAATTGATATAGATTTGAATGCACTTTTCGGTATTGACAACACAATATAGCGATATTGCTTCTTTCACTTTTTTTCAGGCCAACTTTTATGAACTGCGCCACACACACGCACACACGTACACACGTTCGACGACAACGACGACGGCGACTGGCGAATACGTTGGGCCGAAATGCATCGGTTATTGCACTGCACTTGACTATATTAATTTACTACGCGTTATTTGCTGGCTATTGCATTGCAGATGACATGCGCCTTCTATTATTATTTTGTTATATTATAAATAAATACGAGACGAATTAAGCCAGCGAACGCGCTGCGCTTTTCATTCCATGCTGCGGCGCTCACAAAACACACTCACTCACACACACACACACACACTCACGCACGCACACAAATATGTACGGCAATTGTATGTGAAGGGGCGCAATGCTGCGATCTGGCAGCACCATCGATCAAAGCAACACTGCCAAACAGCTGTCAAGAGTTAATCATTTGTAATCGAGACAGGAAATATTACCTATCATAATTAGATCACCGAAAAACAAATAAAAAATGTTCGTCAGTTTGCGCTTATGCAATAAATCTATTCAAATTCTGTATGCTTATCAAACGATTTAAACCTCGACTAGCCAGCTATGGTGGCTCGTCGATAGATCGATAAGTCCTTTTGCAAACTGATGAAAAAATCAACGAAACGCAGTAAAATCAATTAAATTAAAGAGTTGAGCTGGCCTTTAGACAATTTATTTATATATGCATATATAAAGAAAAAGAAAGAAGATTATTATCAGGCCAGGCAGCTCGTGTGCACTAGAATATTAAGCAAATAATTAGTGGCAACAACAACTACTACAAAAGAGCACGAGCAGGCTGTGTTTGTGAGTGTGTAAAACGTCGTGTATATATACATATATAGCTTGTTTTATGTTGGTGTACTCACACAGGCATAGATCTTAACTATTTATTGCACTCTCGCCCTGTGTGCGCGCTGACCACGTATTCCCCCACGTATCTACAGCGGCCATGGATAGCAACAAAGATGAGGCACAGCGCTGCATCGACCTAGCTGAACAGGCATTCACCGAGGGCAAGATCGAGCGGGCTGAGAAGTTTCTGCTAAAAGCGGAAAAACTCTACCCAACGGACAAGGCAAAGCGTGAGTAAATCATCGACCTTAATTTTGCATCGTAATCGTGAAACTTAACGAAACTTTGTAGAGCTGCTGGCCAAGGTGAAAAGCTCGCCAGGCAGTGGCAAGGAACGACCAGCGGCTGGTGCAGACGCGGATTCTGGACCGCGTAAGCGTGTCAACTCCGACTCCAAGTCCCATGCGCCGGAATATACGAATGATCAGATCGAGGCTGTCAAAAAGGTCAAAAAGTATGTAAACTAAATCGAACTCACCTGAAAAAAAACATTTAATAGCTTTTGCCTGCACAGGTGTAAGGACTACTATGAGGTGCTCGGTGTTAGTAAAACAGCCACCGATTCAGAGATTAAGAAGGCATACAAAAAGCTCGCCTTGCAACTGCATCCCGACAAGAACAAGGCACCCGGTGCTGTGGAGGCATTCAAGACGTTGGGCAACGCCGCTGGCGTCTTAACCGATGTGGAGAAGCGCAAGAATTACGATCTATATGGCATTAATGATTCGCAGAATGGTGGCACCCGCGGCCACCATGGCCATACCCAGCACTACAGTGACTATGGCGGCTTCCAGGCGAACATGAGTCCCGAGGATATATTCAATATGTTCTTCGAGAACGGATTCTCACAGCAAAATATTTACATGCGCCAGCAGCGACGCCGGCATCAGACACGCGACGACAGAGACGTAAGTACACGCCAATATATATAATAATAATATATGAAAATAATCTAATTAAACTCACTTGCAGTCGAACAACTCATCAGCCTTGATAAACTTGTTGCCCATTTTATTGCTCATCGGTTTGTCTATGATGTCGTCCTTCTTTATATCGGATCCCATGTATAGTCTAACGCCTTCACAGTGAGTCTCATATAGATGATAAATATGTGCTATAGGGATAAGATTTTGACACCCATTTTCTTCTTCAGTAAATACTCGGTGAAGCGTGAGACAAATGGCCTCAAGATTCCCTATTACGTAAAGGACAATTTCTATTCGGAATATCAAGGTTCAGTTGCCCGTTTGGAGGAATCGGTGGAGGAAGATTTTGTCAATCACTTGAAACACTCTTGTAGTCGAGAGCGAAATTATCGTAAGATTGAACAAACTTTATATATTCACAATTTGACATTGAAATTTGTCTTGTCCTTGTCCAGGTGACTCAATGTTGGCTAAGGCTCGCACGTTTGGGGATCGGGATCTGTATCGGAAGGCTCAAAACATAAACACCCCCTCGTGTGATAATCTGCAAAAGTATATAATCACATGATTTCAATATCCACAATACGCTCGCTATCAAATTTATACGTGATTTAGACACATTTTTGTTTTTGATTCTAGTTTTTATCTGTTATAAAATATGAGTTTTGTTCAAAATAATATGTTATAGTTACGCCTTTGACATATGCATACATTTACACATACCTACACACACATCAATTTACAACATTTACGCATAGTTTTAATAAGAAACATCAGCTGCCTCTCTCTCGACCCAAGTAGATGATAAAATCTCTTAAGCAAAGCAAAAATTTGTTAGCTTCGAAGATTTTCTATATCTTATCTATAAAACGAAATTGTACTACAGCCAAGCTCTGTTCATTGCGGCAGAGTCTTCGCTGTACGCATAAGTTCACTTTATCTAAGTAAAAAAGTTTGTACTATTGTAATATCCTATCTAAAGGAATATTTTGTTAAACGAGCTAATCTGTTATCTATATATGCAAAAATATTGTACTAAACTCTCTTGAAAGTTTATAGTCGAATTTTACAGTGCGTGCAATTTAATTTTATGGTATGCAAAAATTAACTAAACTAAATCAGTCTCTAAGGTTAGCTTACATTAAGAGAGAGGCTTCACTGTACTTTGCTGGTTCATTAGTCAAATGTTTTGGTTGGAAGAACACCAAATAAATGGATAATAAATTATAACAAAACGAAACAAATTATGGTTTAGATCACACATAAATAAACTTTAAACATATATCAAAATCTATATTCAACTGGATTGATTTGATTTTCTCTTTCTTTACTAGTTATATAAATGTACAAATAAAGCAGTGTTTTTGCTAAGTAAAAGAAACGGGGCTCCATCGCTCCGGGCGCTCTTCAACTGCTGATGATGGCCTCCAGGGCAGCAACAACATCGCCGCTCTGCTCCCTCAGCACCTTCTCCGCCTGGGCCTTCGTGACGAGCAGCTCGTTCATCTACGCATGGAAGGAGCATCAAATTGAGGGCTACTAGTTTCAATAAGGGGGCGTGTTTAGGTACTCACAATCAGTTCAATGTCCTCCTTCTTCACTTGGACCTTCTGCAGCTCCTTCTCCTTGGCCACCCTCAGCTCGTTCTCTTTGCTGCGCTGGTTGCCAAACTGTTCCACTGCCTGCAATTGATGGATTTATCAATGAACTGTGAGCTCAGTTTGCATGTAATTAGAGAATTTCCATTTCAATTTACACTCGATATATTCGCGGCTGAGATTTCCTTCTCTTCGGCATAGTCTGTCACACGTTCCAGGTCGGCGGCGCCGCCGTCGTGACGCGTTTGCTTCTTTTGCTTGATGTCATCGTCCTGGCCATCTTCATCGACCTCGGTGCCATTGACCTCGACCTCCGGCTCTGTTTCGGCCATTGCTGTTGTTTATTTCTATTTCAATTTAGTGGAATATTTAATTTTGCTTGGCGTAGCCTCGTGCGAATAGGTTTTCCTTTACATTTGTTTTTTTCAACACTACAAATTACGATAACAAAACTTATCGGCTGGCCGCCACATATGACAGTGCCCTTTATTACCTACCCGCTTGACGAAGAAATTAAAGTTATTGGTTTGCGACTTGGTTATGCCAATAAGAACTGCTATTACTAATTTCAATTTGATTTTAAGATTTTATGAGCTGTTTTTCGGTGGCACAAAATGAAAATAAATATGATATTTATTCTACAAAATGTTAAATTTAAGCAATACATTTGACACTGAACTCAGCATTACTAATTTTGGCTACACATTCAACGAAATGGTTATGGTTGTGGTTTGTGTCTTAGCTATAGCAATAACTTATTACTAATAAGCAACTTATTCATTCAGCTGTATGAAGAGAGGAAATATTTACTTGATAGAACTGGTCAGAAAAAACGAGAACTATAATATAAATTGAAATTTTTATTGTATAATGTTTAATTTAAATGTCACAGCCTCACTATTTGTGTGTGTTTCGGCTATTCCAACGGTAGTTGTAGTTGTTCCCAATTGGAATTTCAGCCTTGGAATGAGTGGAGTTTTAGTCGTGACACGAAATTTTTATTGAACACGAAAATTAAATTAAATTTATCATTCGATAAAAACAAAAGTTCTAATTAATATTAATTCCTTTTGCTATTAATTATTTATAATACCAATATTAATATTTTATATCACATTTCACAATTTTTGCCCATTTCTTAAAGCAAGGCATATGTAAAGCCACAAAACTAATTAAAAATAGCTCTAGCATAAAGTTCACACTTATATATATTTAATTTTTTATTTCTACTTTTTCTATATAAACTGAATTTGGTTTCTGTGCAAATTTCATTGCGGTCAAAATGTTAATTATAAGTTTCCGAGCAGAAAATAATGAGATTGTGTCGCAAATGCAGAGAAATTCACAAAGGCGCAAAATCCTTCAACAGTCGCTGCCGTTTCCTAGTCGCTCGCTGCGGGCGTCCTGGCCATGCCACGGCGTGGCATGAGTCGCCGTGGCATGCCACGTCGCGTCGTGTCCTGGCCTGTTCCTAGTCTCCTCTAGTCACTAGTCTCATGTCCTGTTGACATAATCGTTTGCCATCATGATTAATTTAATTGTCACTTTGATGCAAGCGACTTTCGACCCGGCACCAAAATCAAGATTAATTAACATCTCGACCATGGGCGGTCAACATCATTTGTTAGTGTAATACACCACATATGGCTAACATGTGTCTGCATGTATGTGGATGTGTCAGTGTGTGTTTGTGTGCGTCTGTGTGTGTGTGGGTCCAGCACAATTTTAATTTAATTCAATTTCACTTGCTCTCATCAGCTTTAAATTTAACTCAATTGCAACTGAAGCTGACCGAAGTCGCCTTTTGGCAGTTACCAAATTGATCTCTGCGAACTGCATGTTGCATGCGGCGAGCTGTGAGTGGATGCAACTTATTTTATGCAGCACACGATTGCAGTCAAACAAAAATTGTTATGCAAGTGCATACACATACACTGAGAGAAACAAACAGGAACTGAAACATTTAAAAATAATAATATATGAAAAATATACAACAGTAATCATATTAAAAATAAAAATGGACAGCAAACATTTTTACACGCGTGATTTATTATCTAAATTGCCATTTCAGCAAGTGTAGAAACCATTATACGCGTGTTTGTTTCTGTGTGTGTGTCTGCGTGTGTGTGACGCAACAAGTCGCTCATTTAAAATGTTTGTGCCAGGCCCGCTTCCAGTTGGCAATGAGCTGATTCGTTGCGCTCTGTGCTCGTTGCCAATTCCCAATTGGAAATTAAATTATGCCGCTAATTAGCAATGGCAAACACTGCACACACATGCACACACACACACACACACGCATACTCACACCATGCACAGCATACATAAATTATGCTGGCAATTTTGGTTCTCATTGTGGATTTTGCCTGCACAAATTTCGCATGCGGCTCATTGCATATTTTCAGGCTCAGCTTCCCCATCTCTTTCCACTTCCACTTCCCTTTTCACTTCGTGCTGTTGGCGTTTCCCGTTACTTGTTCATGTTTGCATGTGCCACTGAGCGCAAGAATTCACACAGTAAATTTTGGCTTTTGAATGTCTCGAGGGTGGGGTGGCAACGCCAGCAGCAGTGAGCGGAATAGAGGAGGAAATGAGTGAGAGAAGGAGAGTGCAAGCCCAGGCGCTGCCAGTGCTGCCACCCGTCAATGCGGACAGCACTTGGCCGCGTGATCCAATTGAGCTACATTGTTTTTTATTGAGCTGTCAGCAAGAAAGGGAAAGAGAGAAAGAGAGAGAGAGGGAGAGAGTGAGAGGGGAAGAGAGTGAGCGTGAGTGTTGGTTTACATTTGTTTGCCTTTTCGTGGTTTAACTTCATGTTTTTTGACATTTGTTTCGCACTGGGCTATAAACTGTCTTTAGATAGGGTTGCTGGATAAAGTTTACAGCTAGAAGAGCTTTAAAATTAAGTAGAAAAACTTTCAACGCTTGTCACCCACAAAGTTTATATGTGTTTATATGTATGTATGTATGTTTTATTTTAGATATGTATATGTTTCTGTATTTATCATATTTTCTTTGAACAAATTGAAACTTTAAATCATGCGAGTATTCTATCTTATGAATGTATTTTCATTAAATCGAGCAACTATGCTAATTTCAGGAATTAAATAGAGTAGTAAAGTAAAATTTTTTTGTCATTCTCTTTTTTTGTCTCCTTCTCTTTCTGCCAGTCAGCTCTCTCTCTCTCTCTCTCTCTCACTCTCTCTCTTACTCTTTATCTTTTCTCTTCTTCTCTTTCTCGTACTCTCATTCACAATCTCTCTTTCCACATTTACCTGTTTCCGTCTTTCATTCCTCTTCTCTTTCCCTCTTTCTATTTATCCACGCCATCTCTCTCCTTTTCCTTTCTCTCCTTTTTCTTACTCATTCCTCTCTAGAAATCGGATCCTCTTCTAGCTTATCTAATAGATAATATCTACACGTGTCTTAAGTAACCACATTGATTAACAGATATTGATTTCGATTGAGCGTAGCTCCATCTGAATCGCATAATTTGCCTTCTCCACAGATTTCATTCAGCAAATTGTAAAATCTCATTTCGAGCCGTTTCATCCACAGCCTTCAACCGAGATTGAAGCTCTGTTGTGTGAGGAATGCACTGAAACGTGCAGATGGGTGTGTGTGTGAGTGAGACAATCGATTTATGATTGCATGTCCTTGTGGCATGTCCTCCGACTGATGGCCAATGCCATTTGGCCAGCCGAAATGCAGTCAATAAATAAATTTGCATACCAAATAAATTAAGAAAATGCAATTTTCAAGAACTGTCGAGCATAGACGAATGCGTATTTGCATATGGAATATGAGATATGGAATGTGGAAATATTGGATCAGTGGAATATGGGAATATAGAATAGCAAAATGTGAGATATGGAACTATGGAATAGCGGAATATGGGAAGGGAATATGATATATAGCAATATGGAATTAAGTGAGAATGGAAATAGAAGAATAAGAGAGTTAGAGTATGGTATGTGGAAAAATGAGAATATGGGAATGTCGAAATAAGTGGGAGTGAAAATAGAATATAAATAGAATTCGACTATGGGAACATGAGATTTGCAATCCATGTGGGGTTATCAATATGTGATGTGAACTACAATGAGAAATACTTGAAGTGTCCTTAAGCGTATCCTTTAAAGCCTTTGCATGCATAATTGGCCAGCAACTCAATTACGCTAATAACACTCGAGCAGCGCGGCTTGAATGCTTCATATGCTTCTACTTCAGTGACTATCGAATCGCAAGTGTAATCGATGGACTCCGTCTCATCCTGCTCTCAATGCCACTTGCCAAACTTTGGTTTATTCGCAAATTGTCCAAAAATAATTGAGCCATTGAAGGCGCTCGAATGGTCAGCAAGCAGTAAGTTGTAGCAGTAACTGATACAAGAAACTTGCTCCTTTCGTCCCCAGCAAAGGATGTTACAAAAAAGGACACACTCTAAGAGAGTGTGTATGTGTGTGTGTGCGTGTATGTGGCGACCTATTGACGACCTTTATCGCACTGTACATAAACCATAATCGCAATTGGCAAGTGGCCGCCACTCGAGATCTCCAAGGCAAGGCATTGTCATGCTTGGCAGGAGCTGGACACACACACACACACACGCACACACACGTATAGCAGCAGCGCGAGTTACACTGGACAGCAGTGTAACGCATTGAACGGAAGCGCTGCTCATTCATTTAAAACTTGTCTGCAAGTTGCCAAGTTCCCACACCCAGCGAGAGCGCAGAGAGAGCGGAGTGAGCGAGAAGGTGCAAGCACGAGTGTGATTGTGTGCGTGCGTGTATGGCAAAGCTGTTTCTTCCGATTGCACACACACACACAATTGGAGAGTAGCTGCATGTACATGTGCGTGCGTGTGTGTGTTTGAGCATTGTAAAATTTTTTCTACACACACACATGCATACATGTAGGTAGAGTGTAGGTGCAAGCACACACCAACTCATGTGTGTGTTTCGTAAAGTCTTCGGCCAGCTCTCCCCACCCACTCGCTCACTCTTGCGCTCTGTTTGCCTCACACTCCTTTTGGCATTTTGCAACTTTTGCGTTTAACAATTTCGCTTCCTTCCGCTGGGCTAAACCTGGCGCCAGGTTGTCGTCGAAATTTGTTTTAATCGTCATCTTTGCCATCCTACGTAAGCGCTTTCCACTTTGGCAAATTCCCTGCTTCTGCTTCTTCTTCTGTGCAAAGGTTCGTTGACGTTCCCGTTCAGAGTTTATCGCAAGTTTTCAAGTGGTGCGAGAGGGATAGTTCATGGGGGAGGTGGGGGGTAACTGCTTCGCTTATCGATGGCCCGTTCAATATTTTATTAGTGTCCTTAGCAGCGAGCGCGTTCTCTCACAGCAAATGGGCGCCACATGTACCTTTCGGTTCAAAGTACTTGGGTTAAGTTTTCTGCATGCCTTCGCTTTCGCCTTTTCCGTCGTCTTCTTCTTGGCCTTTGATTTCTTACTGTTGGCTTGGCAATAAATTTTTATTTCCATGTAGTAGCACTGCCCCATCCTCTCGGCCTGGCCAACTCGAATCGGCCATTTAGCTTGAGCTTAGCTAATGGCCCTGTCTAACATTTAGTGGCTGCCGCCGTTTACATAAACTCGGCGAAGCAATTGAACAGCGCATAAATTACGTGCAAATCGTTGGCCTATATATATGAGTGTATGTATGTATGTAAGTGGAGCATAAAAACTGTAAATTTCGTAATATGCTATTTATATTAATTAAGTATCTAAGTAATCACAACATTTTGAATTCAGAGCCATCTGTGCCGTATGCACTGAGAGAAATAAATGAGAAGACAAGGCTCCAATCGGGACAGCTTGAATAGGAATTTATATTATCTGAATACAATTTTCTTCTTGAATTGCATTAATTAAAGTTACATTTTAAAACTTTCTTAAATAGTTTTAAAAATATTTTAGCTTTTGAGTTTTTCTCGCAGTGTAGCTGCTCAAAATGACCAAAACTTATCCAACTCTTTCATTGCACATATTTTAACCCTTTTGATTGCTCTTATCAGCTGAGCTGTTGCATCAACCTACCTCAGTACGTCCCTTCCCCTGCCAAAGTTGTCTTAACTCAATACTTTATGGCTGTACCTACATATATCTGTAGCTATAGCTTTGGCTACAATAAAAACTGTCTGCTATTGTCTGTAGCACTTTTGTACATTTAACTCTAAACGTTATTATTGTCGCCTGACAGTCTCCACAATTTGGCGTAATGTGTAATATTTCTTCTTTATAACCAACCGACGCATCCGCCGTACTCTGCTCGACTCCATTTGTAAGGTACAAAAGGGATACGCTCCGCTTGGAGGTGGGGTTTATCGCTGCTGCTTATGATAATAAAATTTGAGAAGAAAAAAGTTCTGCATACTTCCGAGCGTCTTCCACTGGAGTAAAGTAAATCAATGAGCACATGCGGATATCCGTGCATATATATCACTTTAGCCACACATACATACAATATACATATAATTTGAATGCAGAGTTAAAAGGAAGAGAACTATTCCATTAACTGTAACCGACAAAAAAAAAATATATAACTCAATTTGAAATGTGAGCAAAAGATTACACAAACCATAAAATGGCGTCAAATTAGGTTTTCACTCAAGTGAAACCAATTAAAACAGATTTTGCTCAATTTCAGCTTTAGCCACTCTGCTGCCCTGCTCTCTTTACCTTCCACTCAAAAAAGGCTTTCGCTCAAATAAAAGCAATTAAGATATATGTAGAGCTTGATAGCAGATTCTCTTTTCCACTTCCACTCAAAATTTGAATGTAGTTTCCACTCAAATGCAGCTAATCCCAATATAAACTCAATGAGAGTGGGAGGCGAAGGCATAAAGCTTAGATCAACAACAATTCGCCTTCAAAATCTCTCTCTCTCTCGCTCAACTCAAGTGCAACTAATCAAACAGAAGACAGAGGGAGAGAGCTTAAAGCGGCAATACAAGGAAGAGCGGAGAGCAAGTTTACAATGTCTTCACTCTATCGCGCTCTCTGTCCTTCGCATACGAATCTCGACTGCATGGCTTCAATTTAGCTGTAAGGCGAGAAATAACAAATTTTCGCTCAACTGAAACTAATTAAAAGAATTTTAGCATCACACGAGAGAGAGAGAGAGAGAGCGACTGAGTGGTGGGCAATGAAAAGAGTAGACAGGTGTTGGACACAGGGAAAAAAGCGGAAAAAAGAAATAGCCGTTGGATGGTCATACATCATTTTAACAATCAATCAATTTAAGCACATTTAATCCACACGAAATCTTGTTACATGCGGCAGCAGTTTGAGTGGAGTCGGCAGCTGGGAGGCTGCGAGGCTGAGAGGCTGGCAGTTGGGGGCGGGCCAGAGTTCAGGGCTGCTCGCTTGACTTGAAGCGACTGCAAAAATCTTGTGATATTAATCAGTCTATTAGACACGATTTGTTCCACTCTCGACTTGGCGCACGATTATTCAATCACAGCCCGGACCGCATAGCCGCACAGTTGGTTGCCCAGACCCAAGCCCTGCCACGCCCCTTCCCCCATTGACTTTCAGTTTGAGTCATTTGCTCTGTTTGCCTGTATGTATGTCTGTACGTGTGTGTGTGTGTGTGTGGTGCGTGTGTGTGTGTGTACAAGCCTAGCGTGTGGCCAGTGCTGCCGGGTCAACTTACAGAGCTCAGGGCCGAGGCACGTTTGAACATTTGAAGGGCCAAAAACCTTAAAAGCCATAAAAAGATAAAAGAGCAGAAAGAGCAGCGTATCGTATGATTGCATTTCGGATCAGCTTTGTTTGTGACCTTGACTACCGCAACAACCTGCCGAGACTCTAAACATAAAAAGACACTCATAGACGTGTAAGAGTTTAATGAGGCTTTACTGTAGCCATTTATGTTATGGTACATGTGTATTTGTATTATTTTAATGCCTTTGCTCTATGTCCATTGTCCATTGTTATCTAAGACTCTTAACTGATTTCGTTTTCGATCATGATATCTCTCTCTCTCTCTCTCTCTCTCTCTCTCTCGTTTCGTCTTCCTACCTTTTTCTTTCTGTTTGACCTTCTATCTCTGTCCCTATCCCTCGATCACAATGACTCTCAGCCAATGTCTCTATGTTTGTATGTATGTTTCTCCCTCTCTATTTCTTTCTCACTGTCTTTATCTTTCTGTCTGTATCTCTCTTCCCATCTGTGTCTCTTTCACTTCGTCTACCTCTCTTTCTGTCTCTCTGTATCACCCCTTCTCTCGCCTTATCGCTTTCTATCTCTCTACCTCTCTCCCTGTTTTTTTTCATCGTTTCTCTCTATCTCTTTCTCTTTCTACCGCAGTTCTCTGTTAAAAGGTCTCTTAGACTTCAAATAGACATTTCATCATATCGGTTTATTAACCCATAGAGCCCATAGCCAATAAGAATATATCACATCATCATATGCATTCCATTTATGACTTCATCTCTCTATCAATCCATCAATCCATCTTCATCTAGAGTAATTTCATTTTAAATACAGCTTAAACAACATCTACTTGTGCACATGGACAACACTTTGGAGGGAAGTGAAAATATATAAAAAGAAAAGGCTAAAGAGAATATAGATAAACTCAAGGATGAGTAGACTCGACGATGGGAGCTGCTCAATTTATAGTTTTTGAGTTCAAATTTTTTGTTCTTTTTCGTTGATATCGTAAAGTTTTTTATGAAGTCGGTCAAAATGGCCAGCGATAGAAAACGCATGAAAATTTATGGCAACGGGAAGTCTTTAGAGGCTAGTGTCCTGATGTGTATGATATATCTATATACATATATCTCTATATGTGTGTATATTTGATATACATATATCCTTAGCCAAGAGTAGTCGAGTTTAAAGAGGTCTTTGAAACTGAGCAGCGCATAAAAGTGGAAAGACAAGCGCAATTGAACAGCATTTGCATATTGAAGCTGCCACGCGGCAACGCGGCTCGGCGACACAATATCCTTGCTGACGCCAAGGATAACGCACATTGTATGACTTATGGCCAACGCTAACCCCATACGTTGGCCAATGCAAGAGCCAGCCGTCAGCTCGTGTAGTTTTTCAATTTCATCATTTTGAGCAGCCACCCCGTGGCCCCCGCTCAATACCAGCCACATTCCTCTCGCCCTCGCATCCTTTCCACCCCGTCAGCTGTTGGCGTCGCCTTGCAAAGATTTATTTTTATCGCCTACGATTTCGATTCAATCCAATTCATTTCTTTCGCTTTTTTATGCCAATTCGCGAAATGCTAAAGCGGGTATGTTGGCTTCTTTGAAATTTTAACTGCCTGGTATTCTTCTAAAGATGTTTAAAGTTACTTAAATTGAAACATAGGTCTAAGATCTCAGCTAATTGGAGAAGTTTTTTTCTAGATTTCTCGAATAATATTTCAAAATAGAATTTTCTTCTTTTTCAATGCCTAACACAACAAATTCCATTTTTATTAAATTAAACTCTTCATTCCTCTTTAGTTTCCTCAATATTTGTTTATTTGATTGTTACAAAGAATTAATTCTAGATAACAAAGTTTGAATCCAGAGCAACAAAGGCCTTCAGGCAGACCTATTTTCCTATTTAGTTCCCTCAATGAGCATTGAGCAGTTGTTGACACCCGCTTGAAAATTTCTTTCTTATATTTTTTGCATCTTTGCCGAGCACCAAATTTGCTTTGACTTTGATTTTTCTTCTTTTTCCTTGGCCACAAGTGCTGCGGGTAGCATTTGGTGGGAGAAAACTATTTGACATATCCGGCCAGAGGCAATGCCAGTGCGAGTGCCAGCTCCATTTTTCCATTTTCCATTTTCATCAACGAAATTTGAGCCATAGTTCCAACTGGAGGCAAAAGTGTCTGCTGTCATAAATAAATCCGGCAGAGGCTGCATCTAAACAATTCTCTTGGCCAGGTGCAACATTTAAAGAGAAAACGTAAAAAAATAAAAATAATAATAAAATAACTCCCACTCGACGAGGATGGGATTCGAACCCACGCGTGCAGAGCACATTGGATTAGCAGTCCAACGCCTTAACCTCTCGGCCACCTCGTCGCTGTGATTTGCGGCGCCGAACGACGCTTCTTCAGCCACAAGAGAGAGCGGGAGAGCTAGACAGAGAGTTATAATGCGCCAAATGTGTTGCTGTATGCAAAGCTTTGTTCTTTCTTGATTTGGCAAGTTTTGCATTTCTAAAGCAACACGAATAAAACTGAGTCAAGTCTCATAATCTACTTTTAGTTTGTGCACTGACAGCGAACGGCATATCGAACCGCAAAAATCAATTTATATTAATTTTTACGAGTGCTAAATTTAAGCATATTAAGCCATAAAATTATGGCATAAAGGAGCAGGAGTAGCAGCAGGAGAAGGAGAAGGAGCGGGAGCCAAAGCAAAAGTCGAGAATAGCATCCTGAAATTGACTCTGACGCTTTTATGAAGGGGGCGCGCGCGCGTGTAGTTTTACGATCAGCTGCCGCGCACTATCGGGTTAACTGAGCATAAAATCAGTAAAGGCGTCAGCAACGGCATCGGCTTAAATGCTTTTACGACCCTTGCCGCGCCCTCTAGCGCTCGTTTGCTGGTACTAAATGTCGCACATAAAAGTCAAACGCATAAAAAAGCAAACAAACAAAGTGCCGAAAGAGTTTTGACGAATGGCCCCAAGGCAAAGGATTTTGAACGCAGCCGTAGATGTAGTTGTGTGTAGGCGTGTTGGTGTGTGTGTGGTATTTATAAATAGAACAAAGCATATTAGGCAATTGCCAACAATCACACACACCCATACTGTATCACAATATTCACCTCACTTGACTAGCGGCATCTTGCTCTAACTCACCTAATAATGGTGTAATTGATGTGCATAGCTTGGCACACGCACACACACTCACGCACATAATGAGAGAGTATGCTGTGGTAGCTGAGTTATTTATAGTGAGCTTCAACTTTAGCTTTAGTTTCAGCGAGAAATTCGGTTAAGCGCCGCGCTAATTGACCATAAATCAGCTCTGCAGCACTTGCAAATTTACAGTTCTCGGATACTTTGTGCTTTTACAAAAATTCTTTGGCCAAAACTTTGCTAATACAAATTGCATCGACAGCCAAGCGGAAGTTGAGCTCCACAAAAAAAAAAAAAGAAATAGATAGGAAAAAAAAAAAAAAAAAAAACTATTTTCAGGCGGCGACAAAGTGGTCAACATGCCGCAAACTTTGTTAGCGAGCTGCTGCTGCTGCTGTTGCTGTTGCTGCTGCCAAAAGGGCGAACAGTGGGCGGCTAAAAGTTGTACGCGCTTTTGCAGAATTCTTCTAAAACATTTTTAAACAATTTAGCACAAGAATTAAAAATCGCAAACGCCGCGCAACATGCCAAAGTTGAGCCAGCAAAAATAAAAGGGGCAAAACGAAGAAGCAGCAGAGGAAGAAGCGAAAACTTTTTGGATGCTATAAATTATCATCCAGGGAGGCGGCTTTGGGGCTGTGGTGGGTTAGCTGGGGGGATATACCTTTGGCACGTTCGGCACTTTTTTAAGCGGATTTTCATCTCGTGCCTTTTGCGTTTCTTTTGCTAATGCTAGCGCCGTAGACTTTTGGCGCCAATCGTTTTGACTTGTACAAATTGCTGTGTCGACATCGACACACACACACACACACACACATGCAGACATACACAAACTTACAAGCTCACACACACATACATACATGCACAGACAGGCAGACGCACCCGCACGCACCGTTCCGGCAAAACTTCTCTCCTCACTGTTCTCTCACCTACTCCACGCTCTTCACCTCTGCCTAGTCCTCTACTCACACCACAGCCCACTCCGATGTTCACTCCGCTGCTCAGTCCTCTGCGCTCTCCTCCTCTGCTCCTTTTTGTTCCCTCTTTTTTTGTGCTGTGTGTCGTCTAGTTGTACCTTTTGACCTGTGCTCGCTTGCTCTGCTCTCCCCTCTCTGTTCAAGCTCGCTCTCGCTCCCTGTGCCGCTACCTCTCTCTCTCTCTGCTCCCTTTGTTCTGGGTGTCGTCGAGATGTACCGTTTGGCCTGCCCTTTTGGCACTAATGGATTATCTAAGCCTTTTAGTGGCTATTGGTTGCCTAGGATAAGGTGTCCTGGCATCCGTTGGCCTGGATTCCATCTAAGAAAATATGAGGAATATAAATAAAATATAAACATATTTATTATTATCTATTATGTGGTTCTTTTTGTTGCCAACATATTTAAGCTACTTGAATTTGAATACTCATGGCGAGTAGTGGACGAGCCAATACCCTGTATAAACTAGAAAGAATATACATATATATTTTTAATACAATACGAGAGTAGAATGAAAAGGAAAACATACACAAATATACATGTATGCATATACATATTTATGTACATATATGTATATAGAAATTAATTTATCAACAATTTATTAGCCTATTTTACAATTTTATATATCATAACATTCTTGAAAAATAAAACAATTTAATAATAATAATATTAAAAATGTGTATTGATCTTTACTTATTTTGTATTATTATTATTATTATTATTCATCTTTAAAATATAATTATAATATAATAATTAATTATTATTATTATTATTCATCTTTAAAATATAATTATAATCTAATAATTAATTAATTATACACTATTACTAGAATCTGCGATACCGTTATACATCACAATCACGCCAGACTATGATCGCATTCCTTGAGGCAAGGAGCGCTATCAGCGAGGCGCCAGACACAAACCGGCACAAACGCCATCACAGCATACAAGTAGTCACCGATATGCCGTTAATATAAATACTTACTTACTTCTATATATGCAATGTGGGGTGGGGTGAGGTGGTCGCCAGAAGTCCGTCGGACTGCACTTCAATCGCAAAATATCTATAATTACGACAAAAGAGCTGCTGGCAACAGCTAATGTATATGTACATATGTATGTGTGTGTGTGTGCTTGTCTACGCATACATTGGCATGACGCGTTACAATTACAGTTACAGTTACCATTACAGTAGCAGCCATAAATTGAGGAGTGCATCAAGCCCAAATACGAAACCCACACACATACACACACACACATATATGCATGTGCGTCTGTGTGCATGCATAATCAGCAAGGCCGAGAAATGTGAGAGACGATTGCTGACGGTCCTCCATACCCCATTTGCTACTTGCTTGTTCTCTTCCTCTCTCCATCTCTCTCTGGCGCGCTCTCAACTCTGGTGCGTTCACAAAAGTATTCTTAGTAATCAAAGGCGCGTACACACACACTCACACACACACACACTTGCATGTACGGGGCAAATATTACAGAGATAATGCAAGTGTCGAACGAAACAAAAATTTTCCAATAGCTGCGACGGCGACTGCGACTGCGACTGCAGCAGCAACCGCAGCGCCCATTGTGACAGGTTCAATGTAGCCATGAAATTTGCAGCCGCCGCCTCAGCCACGTGCATATTGGCAATTGGGCAGCATATGTGGAACATAAATATTTGCCGAAGCCAGAACTGAGCCTCAAATCTGTCGAGTCATAAGGAAACTAAAGTAAAATGTAAATGGAAAGAAAATGTTAATAGTAAGAAATTAAGAGATATTTTTGAGCAAAACTTTCTGGTTAGGAGCAGATTGAAGGGCACTACTACTAGATTAATATATGAATAGAGAATAGTCTGATCAATAGAGGACAGGATTAAAACATCAGCATTTTTATTACATTTACTATAATAATTTATGAATGTGTTATATAAGAAGAGAAGAGCTCAAGATATAATACAAAGAAAATATATATAAATATTCAATAAAGGCCTTTTTCTGTGAATTTTACGTAATTGATAAATAATTATACATATAAAGGGTTTTATACTGATCTATATAAAGAAATTCTGTGCATGACTTTTAAATAATCTCTAATCCATAGGAAATGCTCTTCAGAACACCAAGGTAACATTTTCATTAAAGTCCCTATTTCGAATCTAGTGTAAATGCTCCTTAGGGAATACCTCTTGCTTTAAGTTGAAAGTATATTGATATACTTATTCAGTATATTTCTTAGTTTAGCGCTTTTGAAATATGACTGAACTTTTCGAAATTCACCGAGAGCTGTAAGACTTATACATATACATACATATATCATATTATATTATTCATACACATATATTAAATATGTATATACATGTATGTATAGTATTCCCTACTTTTAATAATACTTCCTCTCTGTTGGTTATTCGCATAACTTGGAGGATAATTACGAGTTCTTCTTTCTTCTTCTTGTTTTCTAATAGCTTAAATCAGGTCAGTTAGCCAGCCAGATGTTAAATTTAGCAAAGCAACAGCTATCTCACTCTCCTCTCTGGCTCTCTCTTTCTCCCTCTATCTTTTCCTTGCTGCCCACAATCATAATGGGCGTTACTCAATTTGCTAATAGGTAACCGTTAGAGGGTCGCTGGGGGTCTGAGAGGGGCACTTGTTGATATGGCAGCGCATTGAAGCTTTTGATGTTGCGTAATTTCGTATGATTATTATGCTGCGCATTCTGCCGTGTTATAGCTCTACCTATGGTATTGGCCATGGCCAGCATAAGTGCTTAGCCGATGACACGAAGGATTACGACGATGACGAGGCGGCTCGAAATAACGACACAATACAAGCTGCTAACATTAACAGGCATAACGCTACCTGCGTTAAGTTTAACTGTAAATGTGTGCGAGTGGGCATGAGTGTCTGTGCGTGTGTGTGTGTGTGTGTGTGTAGGATCAAGGACACGCCGCTAGGCAGCAGAATCAACCCCTGAGCAGAAAGCCGTCGGCACAAGCTGAGCTGAGGCCAAAGCCCGACGGCTGCTGTCCCTGCGAGCGGGGCGCCTAGGCCGTGGAAGGCGTTCGCCTCGGCTGCTGCTGCTGCTGCCCAACCAGGAGGCTCGGCCAGGCACCAACCGGGCGACAATTAAGCGCCGCTAACGGACCTATGGGAGCAGAGGACGCGCTGCGCAGACTCCTGCAACGGGACCGGGTCCAAGCAAGCCGGCAGAGCCACACCCACCGACTGCCTGGAGGTGATATTAACCAACAGTTAACGGCCGACAGCGGCCGACCACAGCTGCAGCCATCCGACCCACAGCCGAAACGAATGTGTGTCAAGACATTCAGTTGCCCCCGGCCCGGTTGCGTATACGTATTACCGTTACCTGTCATAGGCAAGTCTCAGGCAATGTCGTGTGTCTTTGTCGCACGCCCTTGGCAGCGCAGCGAGTGCAAGCGAGTCAGTCAGCGGGCGAATGCATTTCGGGGGTTGAGTGAGACGAACGACGCACGAACGAACGAAGCTACGAAAAGTTTGTCGTAAGAAGCAGAGCGCACGCAACGAAAAGCCGAGAGAAAGTAAGTTGTCTGCCGTCCGAGAGAGAACAAACGTTTGTGTGCGCTTGCATGTGTGAGTGCGTGTCCGAGTATGTGAGAGTAGCAGAGAACATTTGTGGAGTGTAAGTAAAAAATCATACAAGTGGTCTTGTGGAACACAATGTCTGTGGTAATCAGCAAAAAAGCTTAATAGCTTGTACTAGATTAACTTATTTAGCTGTAATACATACTCATCAACTAACACGCACACACATGCATGTACACTTATGTACATAGTTATGTAAATAAATTGGAGAGCAGAATCACATTTCTTTTTTTATTCACATTAATTGGGCACCCGTAGCTTATAGCTCATACCTCTATCTCGTTCTGCCATTAACTCTTTGCGTTATTTTATGCTCATAGTTTTATTTGCTTTCGTTCTTCCAGCAGCAACATGCGATTGTTGTTAGTGCTTTTTATTTTGCTTTTCTTTTTTTTCGTTCAGTATTTTAAACGACGCAATTGACGCCGACTTCGCAGTCGCTAACGCTGCCGCAGTCGGCGGCACAAGCCACGTTTTTGCGCTACTTTTACTAGTGTGTATGTGTACGACTGCCTCGGTGTATTGTGTGTGTGTGTGTGTAGCTGTGCGTGTCATTTCATACCACATTAGGTAAGGTTAGGTTTTTAATTTTGTTTTCTAACTTCGCGCCGCTTTGTAGCTGGCACTTTGCCACACACGTACACAGTTGTATGTGTGTGTGTTTGTATATCTGGTTTAGCTTTATATTTAATTTACTTTTTTTGTGGGCGCCATTCTTCACTGATCTCGCGCGCACACGCTTTTCTCTCTTCTTTGGTTGAACTCCAGTCAAAGTGCTCTGGTTTGTTTACAAAATAAAGAAAGAAAACAAAAATGCTTTTCGAGTATTCGTGTTTTATTTCCGCTTTCTTTGCTTTTGTTTTTGTTTTCTGATTTCATTGCTGCCGGCAGTTAACCTGTTTGTTGCACTCTACGCTCTCTGCTAGCAGATCGTCATCGTTCTTACTTCTCTCCCCCTCCTTCCCTCAACAACCCAAATATTTTCGCACACCATGTGGTTTTCTTCAATTCCCATGGCATATGTATGTATGTATGTATGTGCATACCAAATATACAAATGTATGATTTTACTTACAAACACATTGACACATTCTACACATTAATTCACATATGTATGTATGTATTGTATATGTACGGGTAAGTGTGTATAAGTATCGTTTCATACGCTCTCTCTTTTTTGTCAGTTTTTTTTATGCGCTCTCTACGCCTTGTCTATTTTCGCTATTCTGCTCCGCTATGAACTTGAGAGACCACGTGGTTTTTTGTGTTGGCGAAACGCCAGTTCGTTTCAGTTTGTGGCTGTTGTGGATGCCAAGCCGAAGCTTGTGGACTGTCGATGATGTTCCGCTGTGGATGCTATTCCACAAGAGCGCCACGCTCTTTTTGCTTTTATCTTAATATCTTGTAGCTATGGCGCGTCTTCTAGCGCGCCATCAGGAAGTGCTTCATCAAATTTACATACATAAGCGTGTGTGTGGCTGCCTATGCGTACGTGTATGCGTGTCCCGTTGCCATTTGCATATGGAGCGACGTCATCAGCGAACGCTGCGAGAATTTCCAGTTTCCATAGACTCAAACTAAGTCGCACTTTCATTGACGCCTTTAACCGTGAGAGCTAGAGGCGGGCGCAGTTGGCAGCGGGGGGTGTGGCTTGAATTACAAATTTTCTCTGAATTGCGTCAATTCTGCTACAAACAGATTGCATCAATTACTACGTAGTACGTCACTTAATTAATCAGCTCTCATTTATTACGTAATTTATGTAGTTGCAATTGCTAGAATAAGAAACAGTTAATTCAATATTGCTAACTCCTACATTTCGCATAAATAAGAGTAATAAAATTTAATATTTCAGCTCATTTCGCATTCAGCACACAGAGAGAGAGAGAGATAGAGAGAGAGAGACGTAGCAAATAACCAATCTATATTCCAGTTTAGAGACCAATCCAGCCAACAAATTGCTAGTACCCATATTCAAATTCGATACGCCACACACACATAAGCAAACACACAAACACACCGACACAGAGACACACTGAGAGCAAACATTCTACATACAGTCAGGGCTACGTCTATTCTACCGTTGCCCCCTCTCATCGCATTCCAGCCGAAGTCGCCGTACCTATTAAACAGAAATTATAATTTTTTGAAGGCCACTCGACGCGGCTGATATCATTACTCCCATCTAGTTCCAATTGAGCCGACGTCGCGCTAATTTTTTACTACGTCGTCAATTGTTGGAATGAAGCTTTGGACCTGGCTCCGTTAGCAGCGGTAGAGAGGTAGTGGCTGTGTTAGCAGCAGAGGCAGAGGCAGAGAGGAAGCGCCAGAAGCGGCGACAGCAATGGCGTTAGCGACAGTGGCGCATGCGCTGTGGAAGGTAACGTGGGGGCGCAGCAGCATTGGTTACGCCTTAAACGCCACTTGCTGTCCGCCCCATTATGCTTGTGACGTCACAAAACCGTCAAAGCTGTGTCGAAGCTTAAGGCTAATTTTACTGACAATTGCGAACCGACAACGATGACGACTGGAAAGTCTGACAACTGAAGGGAACTATGTATGTATGTATGTACATGTATTCATGTACATACATATGAATGTGTATGTGCACGTATGCATGCCCAGGATAAATACGCTGTTAGAGGTTGTTCAGATTTCTGGTTTATAATAAATGAATCAATGAGAATGCAACAATATATAATAAAGTTATTATCCGGTTATGGATGACAAATTAGCATATTAAACTTCCAATATTGAAGACAATACTCATAATTAGCATATGCTGTATTAAGTTAAAAGCATTTTGAGCTGGTTCAACTATAAAACTCTAGAATGGAAGCAATGTTGTTAAAGAAGAAGAAGAACCAAACACAACTGTGAACGAATAGAACTAAAAATTGATAACTGGCCCATGAATTGCCATCGCTCGTACAGCCTCGAGCCCGGAGCACTTTCGCATATTGCATCTGTGTCGCAGTCTGGGCCATAAAGCGCTAAGCCTTACTTAAGCTCAGGCGTCTAGACTTCATTAGCAGCGTCATTTGTGGAATTTATGTGGCAGCCACATTAACAACTCAAATGTCCGGGGACAAATGAACGAACCAGTCTATGCGACGGAATTGGTTGGCGGCCACTAATAAAATTCGTGTTATGAATGCGCGTGCCTAGCAAACTTTTTCTGTTTTTTTTATTTTTTTTTTATTTTTTGTATATCTTGTTCGACTGCAACTTTTCGGTAAATTTCCCACAGCAACTGCGACGCGACGCGTGCGCGCGCAGATAACAAACATTTCGTTCATTTGCCAGTTATCAGTGGCATGCTGGAAATGTGTTGGAAACGACTCGCTTTCAAATTCAGATCGTCGCCAAAGAAGATGGCAGGCAAAACAAACTAGAAAATATATTCATTTGTACAAGCATACACACACGCACACTAGGGGCTTTATTACTCAATTGCTGGGTATGTGTGCGCTGGTATGTGTTGTAAGAATATGTGAGCGCCAAAATATAAAACGTGCATTTTTGTGGAACTCAAATATGTGGATTTCAAAACAAGCACACACATGCACGCAGCTACCAACGAGAGAGAGAGCGAGCTTTGTCTCTCAGCGCCCAACAACATCTGTGTGTAGCTCACACCACCATCAAACACTAACACTATCGCATAGCCGACACAAAAGAGAGAGACGTGCCGGGCGCGCTGCCTGGTTCGCTAGTGGCTGGCTAGCTGTTCGTGTCGCTTCGTCGTTGTCGATGTCGCCGACGACGACGACGACGACGGTGCTGTCGTTTTGCCGCTACTTCGATTTGTAGCGTTTCGTATACCAATCAGTTGTCAGTTCGCATCCAACTAGAAAGCAGTTAACGAGCAGATTCCGTTGCGTTTGCGGTTAAAAGCCACGAGGTCGATCAGCGTTTAGCGCGCTACTTAACCCCCAACGTCACCAAATTCTTTCGAGTCCAAAAAGAAAAAGAAAAAACCGAAACGGTTGATCACGTGTTTACTCCTCCGCTCTCTGAACCCCGCCCCGCCCCTGCTTCTCCATAGGCGAACGATGAGTGAACTCAAAAGTAAAGAGTTTAGCAAAATTCCAAATCAAAACATTTACATGTGAAAGAAAGAAAAAAGTGAACACAGCATAAAACAAAATACACACAAACACACACAGATGCAAGAGCAATAATAAGAAATAGTGTATGAAGGAATGCGTAGTAAGAAAGAAAAAGAGCAACAAAATAAAAAATATCGTAGCAAAGGCTGGAATGATCTTTTCTCATTGTAGCTTTTGCGTGTTTTTTTTTGGTATTTTGGAAATTTACTGCTGCCGGCAGAGCTACGCACACACATGCATATATATATGTACAACACAAACACAGACATTAGTGCGAAATCAAAATAGCTGCTCAAATTCAAATTTGACTAAGGCAAAACTAACAACAAAACAGTAAACGTGCTTATATGTGTGTACATACATACAGACCAACACGTATACATATAAACTTTTCCATTTGAACTTTAAACACACACACACACACAGGGGCAAACATGTGTGCTCTATCTGCATAAGCTTTTGTACAGATGTTTGTTCGTATGAACGTGAGCGTGTGTGGATCATTAGTGAGCCTGCATGTGTTTGTGTTCCTTCGCCGTCGACGTCAACTGCGCCGCACGCTTTCATTGAATTCTTATACGAATTCCAATTAATTTCTGTATGCGTCCAATTGGCATGAATTGGTGACGTGACGCGATCTCGTGTGCTCACCTCTCTTTAGATGCCCACTCTTCCTATCGCACTGGCTCCCGTTCTCTTTGCCTGTCTCTCTTTTCGCAACGTGCGCGCTCTCATTTTATACGTATTTACATTTGTACATAATTTGCTCTTGTTATTGCTCTTGTTTTTGTATGTGTTTGACTTTTTTTTGTTTGTGTTTTCTTCTGCTCCTGCTTCGTTTCTTTATTCGTTAAGTAAATATCGTTTTTAATTTGTATGTTTATAGCTCAAGCAACAGCAACAGCCGCCCACAAAATACCAACAACAACAAGTGCTTAACTTATGCAAGTGTGAGCAGCTAAATACACACATACATACACATATGCTTATCGATACATGAGCATGTGTATGTGAGAAAGAGAGAAAGAGCAGAAAATTATGCCAGTTAGCTTCAACAAAAGAAAAAAACAAACGAAACTAAATAATAATAATAATAATAATAAGAATAATTAAAACACAAAACCGGCACAAGTTTTGCTCAAATTAACGACAACAAAAGCAAGCAACGTGTATTTAATTAATAAATAAGTGCACTATAAAACGACTCACGTAAAAGTGTTGACAAATAATTTCAATCATAATAACAAAACAAAACAAAACAGTGCAAATATCAGCTGAAAACAACAACAATAACAGAAACAACAACAAATTTAAAGGGAACAACAACAACAACCAAGCTCAGAGGCAACTTCCTATTGGCTCAATATAGGTAAATACTTAAAATATGCACATACTACATTCTAATAAGAGAATGCGCACATTCAAGACTTGTGTTCAATTAACGCCTTTAAGGCGTGTCACCAAGGGAGCTACAATTCTAATTGGCATGTGTATATATCTTTATCCAATAGTACTCCAGTTGGTGAATGAGTTTATTATGTGATTATGTTGATTAGGCTCCAATAGGAATGTGCACAATGTCAATAAGCCATCCAATTAGAAATGCAGAGTACTTTAACGTAGTCTAATAAGTAATATACAAATAATTAATTGTTATGCATTTTGTAATTGTAAAGTATTAGCCAATCAATTATTGTTATGCATTTGTGCATTAAAATAATGGCATACCAATTGGAGATTTGCAAATTGTAATGCATTCAGATGTATTCTAATTGGAGTGTGCACAATTAATTATTTTTATGCATCTCTGCATTGAAAGAGTAGTATTACGATTGGATATTTAGATTTGTCAGTCGTTTAGATGTATTCTAATAGGAATAAACATTACAAACGTGTATAACTAATTATTATTATGTATTTGTTCACTCAAATAATATTATTCTAATTGGACAGTTGTCTACAGGTATCTTCTAATGGGATTATATATATTATAGACTTATCCAATAATTTATTGTGTATTTGTGCAAATAATATGAAAATGGGGATTATGTTAATATGATTAAGAGTTGAAAAAATCGATTATTAAGCTGTGCTCTAATAAGAATATACATTTTAAAGACACATCTAATTGATTATTGTTAGATATGTAGTAGTGTAAAATAGTAGTATTGAATATTTTGATTATTTATATAATAACAGTTGTGTATTCAAACAAGAGTATTCGAATTGGATTTTTGAATACTCTGCTACTTATTTTCTCTTTTTAACATTTATTTCCTATAAAATAAAAATATGATTTAAGAGAGAATTTCATTCAAATAGTGACTCTACCCTACATAAAATGCCATAGGAATATTCGTGAATATTATTTGAGCGTATGCGTATAACTCCAATTGGAGAGCCAGAGATTCATATTGGACTGCAGCACTTCGATTTTGATTAGTGAGCGTTTTGTTTGAAAGCTCAATGCAGAGATCTTAATTAGAGCAGGCCTGATAATGTGTCTAAAAATAGCATGCGGCGCTGATAGCGACGACTATAGCGCGTGTCGCTTCGCTGTCCCGCTCCTCCGCCCGTCCCCTCTCCGTCTCGTTCTCACTCTGCTCTGGCTCGCTTTGCCCTTCCACTCGGCTGTGTGACTTATTAGTTAGCGTTTAATAGTTGGAAAGAGTCTGATTCGAGTATGATGGAAGTTCGTATAGCAAGTCTGAATCTTATTAGATACTAAGCTGGATAGGTTAATTGGAGAAAAGAGATTTTAAATTATTTAAATACAACATTGAAACAATGAAAACTTTTGAGCATTGCATCTCACTCAATTGAGAATTTGTTTATATCTATAGCTATTATTCTATTAGTTTGTTTAGTTAATAGATTTTCTATTTTATTGTTGTTCTTCTCTAAATATAACATATTATATTTTGAAATAGATTTTATATTTAATTATTGATTTTTTCGTATGTTGGCCTTTTTTTGTAATCTCCTCACAAATTATTGACATTGAAGGCGATTAAGCTCTAATGTTTTTATTAAATGGGTCGATTCTAATAGTGATCAGTGTCTGATAAGAATTAAAGAGAAAGAGAGAGACAGAGAGAAAGAGACGACAGCTAGAAAAAGAGAGAGTGATAAGCAAAGAGCGTGCTTATATAAATGTTTATGTAAATGCCTTATCTATAGCTGCTGGTGGTATCTATGTGTGTGTGCATGTCTGTGTGTGCGGGTATTTATGGCTCTGCTTTGCCATTTGCTGATATCTTGAGTGTTTGGCGAGCGGGTTTTATTAGATTGTGTTTGAGATAGTGTCTGCTGGAAAAGGTTTGCCAAATAAATTTAATTTTTTTGGTGAAGCACAAATGAAATGAGAATTGAGGAATATAGGTGTTAATTAATTAATTTTAATTAATTTTTATATATCTATTATATGCATAATATATATAAAAGCAAATATTTTTACATATTTCAAAGAATACAATGAGCAAGGCATCTATAAAGATTTCACTCTTATATATCTATATCTATTTATCAATTGATTGATCACATTGAAGTCGATTTCCTTTAACTACAAAGCGACTTTGATTTATACAGAAAAAGAAAATGGAAAAAGCAACAATTAATAAATAAATAAATATATACATATATATGGTATAAATGATCGCAACGCTTCTTGCCGATTCTTATTTGCAATTACAAAATACCGCTGCCTCCCTCTCGCTGCACCCCTTTCTGGGTGTGGAACGCGCGTGTTTCTCTCTTTGACCTTCCCAAACGGCACGTGTAGAGCGTCGCACAAGTGCGACAGAGCCGGCACACATTGCACTTCCAACAAGATTCTATTTGAATGCGCTTCCGCGATAATCGAGTTAATAAATTATTAGCGTTGCCTATGTAACAGCAGAGATGCGCTACGCCTCTGCGCATGGCCGAACAACTCAATTGATCGAATCGATGTGCCGCACCAGAAGGAGAGCGCAGTGAAAACCAGAATAAGCCTCTCTTTGGTTGCTTTCTTTGCATTCCACTTCGGATCAAGCACAGTGGCGGGTGGGTTACAACTTAGTTGCAGAGAGCGTGAGTGGGAGAGGCGTATCAGAGAGAGAGAGCGCGGTCTCAAGAGAGCGAGCAAGTGCAATGGGCGCGTGTAGCGAGTGTCAAGATGATTTACTTAAGACCAGCAGCTAATGAAAACTAATGACGGAATCATGCAAACTAGCACACACACACTCATAAAAGCACATACGCATTTATCGTATGCAAGTGTAAGTGAGTGAATTGGCATAAATTGCATGCGTAAGACGGAGAGGGAGACGGCAAGTGGCTCTTGGAACTTACGCTTAACAGAAAAATGTTAGCATTGTCGCTTAACAGAAAAATGTTAGCATTGTCAGCTTTGTGCTAGGCTTCATGTCAGGGAATACCTAGCGATTGATAAGGCAATTGTGTGTGTACATTATCTATATATATGCATATGTATATATTTATTTATATACCTCTAGTTAGACATTGTGGAGTTGCATCTATATGACTATATTGGACTTTTACTGGCTAAAGGCACATGGCAACGGCAACAGACAATTTGTATACATTTATGTACACATGTATGTGTGTGCCTTATCTCATTGTGACTGTGCGACTGTGTGCGATATGAGTGTAGAGTGTGTGTGTGTATGATAAAGCGCATCAAGTGCAAAAGATATGAAAAGTGTCTGCATTATAATTTATATATATGTTATTATAAATTATGGTCTATTTATATAATTTATTATGATTAATTATGATTATTTATGATTTATAAATAAAAAAAAAAAATGCAATTAAACTTTTACTTATTTATGGCAAATTATTTTTCGAATAATCAATTGCAAATCTATGCCAAACGTGATAAATGTCTAGTTAGCTCAAAGACGAACTGGTTCGCTGTCAACTAGTTCACTAAGATCACCAATCCATGCTAAAGATATCTTCTCAATGATATTAAGATCTTTGACTTGGCTTGGCTTGGCTAGATTCAGCTCGCTCATGAATCTGTATCTTTATCTATATATTCCTGGGAAAGTTACGATTTCACTCTCGCCCAATAAACGGAAAAAGGTCGCTCGATCAAGTGTGATCAGCCAGATCAGAGACTCTGGCTCAGCATCATTTACATGTGAACTGGAGTTGGGTGACCAGTTAAGGTGGCTGCTGCTGCTGCTACCTTTAGCTGACCAGCTGTCAGTTATTTTTGATTGTCTTTCTCGCTCTCTCTCACTCTCGCTGTCTCTCTCGCTCTGTCTTACACTTGAGATGGCGTCTTTAAAGCAAAGCCAACGCTGACATACTTTGCTTAATAATCCTGTTTGACAAGTTATGCCAGGCATTCGTCTCTATCTCTTTATGCGTGTGGCTTTGTGTGTGTATCTGTATGTGTGTGTGTGTGTGGACTCGTTCTCTTACTTCCACGTAACTGAACCTGGGCCATGTGCGCAAGGGGCTAACTGAGCTTCGTGCATAATATATATACATATATACATTCATATATACATATTATACATATAAAATCACATGAGGCGACTCGACTCGGATCATCCGAGCATCATTCGTTAGGAAGTTTGAAAACATCTGCTAGAGGTAAAAAACAAAAAATAAAAAAAAGAACGAACCGAGTTCAGTTGCGATTCACTCTGATAAGAAGCAGATAAATTTAGTTCTTTCAGATGTTCGTTTTTTGCTTATCAAATGCTATGCGTGTGTGTGTGCGTGTGTACCTAATACTCATATTCTTAAGCATATCATTAGAGAGTGAGTAAGAGAGGGAGAGGGCGTGTGAGAGGGAGAGAAAAACAACTGTTAGCTAAATTACGTAACAAAATTTTATTTATTTTTTTTGCCATTACTCTTTGTGATTGCGTCCTTCGTTATTTTGCTTTCATTCTACACTCATTAAATAGGGCATATTGAGAGTTTGCTCATGAAATATGAATAAAGTTATAGATGTAGACATAGATATACATAGGTACATATGTGTATAAATCACCTTTCATCCTAATATTTGATAGAATGTTTCTAAATATTGAATAAAACTTGAAACATACAATCTAAAGGGTTTTTATTGGATGGAATCGTGTCTGAAATCTAATCTAATCTACGTCTAGGAAGTGTCTTAAAGAGCCAGTTCATTAAGGAACCAGTTCACTATTGTACTTCTAGTTGGCCATGGCTAAATTCAAGTATAACGCTGATTTCATTTGGGATTTTTTGTTCAGTTCATAAATGAACCAGATCATTCTTGGTGTAGCCAAGTCAAAGAATTTTATATCACTTAAGATAGATTTATTATTATATTAGCATTGACTAATTTCCGTTATTCAATTTAGCTTTTGAACCAGTTTATTGGAACCTCGGAACCTCTAGTTAGCATTGAGTAAAATCAATGGAGACAACTGAATAAGTTGAATAACTTATGTGGAATGGGAAGCAGTCTATAGGGTAACTGATAGTCGTTCATTGCCTACTGGAGACACTTTTACCTGTTTGCTGTCGCCGCAAACTTTTGCTTTCTTTTTGTTTGTTTGACATTGAAAATGCCAAAATTGCAAAACTGCAAAAAACAAAAACAAAAAAATCCCCTCTGGGAATTTCTTTGGTTTATTTCTGTTTCTATTTTTGACAAATTCGGGCATTCGATCATCTGTTGTGTAATGCACAGATATAGAACTAACTATATAGTAATGTGCCTAAAATATCAGATGCTAATTTCTCGCCCACACTTTGTTGTTTTTGTTTTTATTTTCCACTGTCGCTGATTCTCTTTTCATTCTATTTGCGTGATGCTGCGCGGCCCACTTTAAGCAATGAATCTGACTCATTTGCAGGTAGTAATATGGCCAGATATATATATATATATATATATATATATATATATATATATATATACCTATGTATATATCGCCTGATATGTTTTGCTCTTTAGATTGTCTCTTGAACAGGTTCTAGTTTTTTGTTGTCTTGTCTCGTCAGTTGTAAACAAACAATATTAAAATATTTGTTTTATTTTTATTAAAAATCAATTTGATTTGAATGATAATCAGGCTGATGCTGAGAATATTACAATAACATCTCCATGACGCAGCGAGATCAGATCAATAGCATTTCGAAATTCTAAGTTCAAACTTTTTTTCCTTTTGTTTTTGTTTTGCTTTTGTTTTCGTATTTACGTTTGTTGTTCTCAAATCTTTTAGACGCAATAGGCGCCGTCTGTGAGAGAGTATTAGAGTATAAAATCTAGGGTATATAAGTATAAACTAGATGAATGAAGCATTATTCCTAGATTTTATACCAAGTTTTTTTCGGGAAATCGATGATGATCGATAACTTTAATGGAACGCTACAGCTGATGAAAATGCTAGACATCGATTTGCATAGTGTATAGGGTAGTTATTAGTCGTTCATTGCCACCCATTGCACTCTAACTGGCAGCAACAGCAACAAGTAGCCAATTGTCTCATGCGACGCAAATTTGCTCACTTTTCCCGTTAGATCTATGCATATGCATAAGTATATATGCATGGATTTGTGTATGTATGTATGTATTTCCTTATGTATATGTCAGGTGTGAACAGTCTTGTGATCTATTTTCGAATAGCAAAGCCATTGTGAATGCCTCTGGCAGATGCAGCTAAAAATAGTTGGCAGAACAGCAATTAAGATGTTGACAAATTATTAGTAGATGTTTTAATGACAAACATAATATGTACGTACGTACGTATGTATGTATGTATGTATGTATGTATATAGACGTGTTTTTAAAATATCAGATTGACCACGAAATTTTCTTATCCAACATTTAGAGCATTACTAATTTCATGAACACAGCTTTGTGTATGTGTGCATTGATGTGCATATGTATGTAACATAGTATCATACATATGTACATAGGTATATACAGTATTCAACATTTTGCTCAATGTATTTTTTACGTTTTGTTTTAGTTTCTGTTGATTTCGGTCGCTCGTTTTTCGCGCTGTGTCTAAGGTCAGTTTGAGGTGCAGTTCAGCTGTGTTTCTGGCTGTTTCAGTCCAGTTGCTAAAGTAAAGGTGTGAAAATGAAAATGAATAAAATCTGAAATCTAATTTCCACTAAAAAGAAACACATTATTCACAGTCGTAAATTTTAAAAAATATTTTGCTAAAAATCATTTGGAAATTTCACAATTTTTTTTGAGCACAGGTAAAATAGAAAAACTCAAGTTTTCTCTACCCCTCTGTTTCTCTCGTATGGACATGGCGTATACTCAACAAGAACAACCTTTTTCTAGTTTGTTTCACTTCCGTGTTCTGTGCTCGGTGCTGTCTCAAGGTATTTCGCTGTCGCCATTGCCAGCGCTGCTGCCTCCTACATGCTCAATCACACGTACCCACACGCATACAGGTAGAGAGACAATGAGAGAGGGAGAGAGAGACACTCATGTATACATAGACTTAGGCCTATGCGAACCATAAACAAAATCAAAAGAAATGTTAAGCAGCAAAAGAAACAAATGAAACGAAACTTAATAAAAAACACCTAAGACTGATTAAATGGGGTATGCACGACTAGTGGATAGTAGGGCATGCTCCAATAAATCAAAGTTACTTGTGATATTTCATGGCTTCAATATGGATTTAATTTCGATTTTCGTCAAATTTTTGGAAGAAACAAATTTTTGATTGTAGATAGTATACGTAAGCTGACTACACCTACAATTTGCCTTTACTCTTCTATTTTAATGCTCTTGAGACTGAAAAATTGACTCTGATGAAGAGTATACACATATATATATATATAGATAAATATATACATGATGAGTACATTTCACACCTTCTCCTTCTGATATAGCTTACAACAAAAACAATATACCCTCCTTGACGAAAAAACTTTTGCATTGATTAACGGCCGTTATTTTGCGTCGCGTTCGCTTACATTGTGTGCGTGTGTGTGTGTGAGCGCGCTCTTTGTTTGCCTAGTGCGTGAGAGCAATTCACACACATTTGAAATTTGCGTTCAAAGCGCTCAATGAGCGCAAAACTTTGTGTGCTCTCTCTTGATCTCTTGTGCTCTGTGGGCGGCTGCTAAAGTTCGAAATTTAAGAGAGTTAAAAATGGAATTAAATTGTGTTCAAAGCTTTTGGCTGATAAGCGACTAGGCAGACAACCGCGGGCAATTTTTGGGGGTAAAGCAGCGATGCGAAGGACAGAGAGAGTGTGAGTGCGAGTGAGAAGATAACATTTGAAATTCGTGCAAAGTTCGTCAAGCTGCAGTCAATCTTCAGTGGGGCTTATCAGCCTGCCCATGCAGACAGCGCGGCCAGTGTCAATAGACTTTTGATAATGCGGACATACTGACAGCCAGACGCATATATATATACGTACATGTATATGTCACATTTATATTGATAGAAATATTTTATAAAATATTTCGGGGCCTTTATTTTGTTTACCCTAATAATAATACTTCTTTTTCCATCTATCTCTCTTTTTCTGTCTGGCTATGGCATGCCAAATGTACTTACTAAAGCAGCGCCAATTTCATGCTCATTCCTAATAGTGCTTAATTGAGCAATGCATTCTTGACTAGATCTGTTGCATTATCATCAGTTCCATTGTCAATTCTGATCGCGCGAGATTCCATTTGATTATGTGAATAGAGACGCAAGCATAAATATATATATGTTTGTGTGTATGTATATACATTTCTATGTATACATATTCTTACACACTCTTTAACGAATACTTACTCTTATACAGGGCGTGCATGCTCCCTAGTTTTACCCGTAAAATCTCTGATGATGATAAATATTCATGTGCGGAAAAAATAGTATATTAGCTTTGTACATTTTTTATTAGCGTATAAATGAATATTTCAGGGATATTTATATATTATTTAAGGAATTGAATAGATTAGATATTTGCGTAATAAGAAATAATATCTTCGGTTGCACTAGGCTTTTATTATTCTATAATAAAAGTTATTGAACAATTTATATAGCACTTCTAGGCAGAGTCAATCATTCCCAACTAGTTTGCTTTAACTCGTTCTATATAGCCTTTCAGTACGTTGAAGTTCTATGGATATCGGTCCATGTTAATCATAAGCGAGTATTATAATGAAATGACTGGGTCATTAGACATAAGAGCCAGTTCGTGTTCGCGTCTAATGATAAAATGATTTAATGGAATTCGCAAACGATGGCAATTGACATTAGCAGATTGAATGGGCGGGGATGGGCGGTAGGGTGAAATGCATTTGATAAAAGCTCAATTTAACTGCAATTCAATTGAAACTAACTCAACTGAACTGAACTGAACTCTATTGTCGTCTCTTTCTTACACTTGACAGCTTTGAGTTGGGCGAGCTGTGAGAGAAAAGTCAGAAAGCTGCAACTCCCGGACGAACTGTTTGCCATCATGGATGACTTTGCACAGGAATGGCCGAATCTGCCCCGTTCGGATAACGGCTTGCAAATGGACCAGCTAGTTGGGGACTTGCCCACAGACGGGGGCTTCGAGCCCCAAACGCGCGCCCGCTCCAACACCTGGCCCTGTCCACGGCCCGAGCCCGTCGACGAGCTGGACAGCACCAAGGCCAGCAATCAGCAGCTGGCAAACGGCGGTAAGTCCCTCTCTCACTCAACTCAACTCAATCAAACTCAACTCGGCTGGAGTCACTCAAGGATTTCACTCGATTCTCACTTGATTCCCGCTCGCTTTCTCGCACTCACAGATCCACAGCAAGCCATGCAGAACGCGAATGCAGCCAAAAAGAACTCATCCCGTCGCAATGCCTGGGGCAATCTATCCTACGCCGATCTCATAACGCATGCCATAGGCTCAGCCACCGACAAGCGCCTGACTCTGAGCCAGATCTACGAGTGGATGGTGCAGAATGTTTCATACTTTAAGGACAAAGGCGACTCGAATAGCAGCGCTGGCTGGAAGGTGAGTGTTTGGCGACTATTAATGAATTTCTAGTGGGAATTCTTACGATTTTGCCAGTTTAGGATTGTCTATTATATGTTTCATGTCTTGAACTAGTTCTTTTATTTTACGAATAGTTATCTAACGATAGTCCCAGCAGATTGATAATTCTTTTCAGCACTTGATGCAGTTCAGCAGTTCAGATTATCAAAATAAATGTAATTACATATCCCTTCAGTTCATTTAGTTCAAAATCTAATTCACTTTGCATGAGTTCACTGTAACAAGTTCATATTACAAGTTCGCCCAATGTCATTTAAGCTATTACACGACATAAACTGGTTTCGCCTTATTTGACTAGTTCCAACATACAATTCCGGTTCCGGTTCACGATTATTGCGTGCTTTTTGCAGCAAACAAAGAAATTGGTCAAGTTCATGGCCAAAGAGAGTGAGTGATGAGGTGCGACAGAGACAGCATTCAAATGCCATGCTTCGCTTTTCTCTTTCCATCTTTCTTTCACATGTTTTTTTTTGCGTTGTTTGCTGTGCTTTACTTGTTTTCTTTTTCTTTTCGTTTTTAATTTGTCGTTTATTATGTGTGCTTTGTGTGTGTGAATGTGTGTGTGTCGGTCAGTGGCCAACGTCGTCATCGTCGTCATCGTCGTTTGCTGTGTTTGCATTGTTGCTCCCACTTGTTGTGCATGTTACTTAATAAATACATGAAATATTACACATGTTCGTTTCGCTTACCATTTCTCTTTCTGCATCTCCCTCTCTGATGTCTCTTTCGCTCTTTCACTCGGTTCTGGTCCATGGCAGTTGCAATTAATGCGCGTTTGAGTAGCAGAAACGTTTTTTACGTTTTGTTTACATTCATTCATACGTAAATAGAAGAACAGTTACAGTCACACAATCACACGCACACACAGAGATTGTCATTAGCAACAACATATACATATGCACATATCCATACAAATGTGGGAAGCAGTGCAATTGCACTCACTCGCAGAGAGTTTCATGCGTACGCAAATAGAGCACACACATATACGTATGTATGTAAATAGAGAAGAGTAGGCAGACTCAATCACTCGCTCACACACATACACACACCACACTTAAATAGTAAAGCAATTCCAACTCACTGCCTCTCTCACATGCGTGCGTCTGTAAATAGTACAGTAATTACACGTACACGCTTATTCTCTCACGCTCTCTCAGAGCAAGAGAGAGGGAGAGAGAGTAACGGCGATCCAAGCTTTGATGTTCTTCAAAACTTTCGCTTTCTCTTTAAGTTTTACTTTTCAATGTAGTGAGCTACGGCAATTGCAAATCAGTTAACGAATTTGAATACTTGTTGATTGTTATCTATGATAGATGTTTATATACATGTACATATAGTAATTATTGCCTGCTATCAAATTAGCTCAAGGTCAATGACATTTGCTTCAATTATTATATAAATTCTGTTCCACACTTGGCGAATTTCAATGGAATATTAGTATTACTTATTTGTATAATACGCAATCATTAATAAAGTGTCGTCAATAGAGTTATTTTAAATGCGGCTCTAATAGGAAGTCTTATCAGTTTTCCATAGAATTCACACTCAAATCATATTGGAGCTCGAATTCGATTTCGAATGGGCATTCGCATGTTGTGCCGTGCGTCATGCACGTGATTCTACTCACTCCCAGTTCCCCCAGTTGTTGGTCTAGACTGTTTGTCGTACACCTTAAATAGAATTCGCTGATCTAGCGATATATGAAACCTCGTTCTACTCATTTCATATCTTTTGATGATGTTGGTCTTATAACGTCGAGTTTTGTTATTGTTTATAATTGTGACTATTGGAGATTTCGAGGAAGTAGTCGACCGATCGGATGTTCTCTCTGGCTGTCTAACTGTTGTTTTGATCCCTTTTCTCTGGCCGTCGATTACGCGGCAAAATCTAAAAAGAGCCTGATAAAGTAAATGCCACGTAAACTAAAACAACAGTGAGTGTGTGAGTGTGTGAGTGTGTGCGTGTATGGGTGTATGGAAGTGTGAGTGAGTATGTGAGGGTGATTCGTGTTCTATGGAAAACTGAACGAACTGCTGATTGGGCAAAGAAAGTACGCAGTTTGCATTGAAACACGACTCGACTTAACACCAAAAACTGAAGTGAACAGCAAACGACAAACAAGAATCAACAACAAATACTACGTGCAAATACTAGTATGGCTACTACTGCTACTATTACGTATATTGGCTACTACTAGTACTACTATTTACATGTGCTACTACTATGGCGACTAGTACTTACAATGGCTACTACTGCTACTACTACTTACAATGGTTACTACTGATACTACTATTTATAGTGACTACTACTGGTTCTACTACTTATAGTGACTACTGCTTCCAGTATGGCGACTACTATAACTACTACAACTGCTACTACTATTAATTCTACTGCTGCCAGTATGGCGACTACTATAACTACTACAACTGCTACTACTATTAATACTACTGCTACTACTATTACTACTACTGCTAGTACTGCGACTATTACTACTACTGCTACTACTATTAATACTACTGCTAGTACTGCGACTATTACTACTACTGCTACTACGATAACAACTACTGCTAGTACTACTACACTATTACTACAACTGCTACTACTATTACTACTACTGCTACTACTATTTCTACTACTGCTACTACTATAACTACTACTGCTACTACGGCTACTACTGTTATTACTGCTACTACTACTGCTACTACTACTACTACTACAACTTCTACTACTAGTACTACTGCTACTGCTGCTACTATTTACTACTGCCACTACTACTTTTAGTAAGAGAACATTAATTTCATTTGATAGATTAAATATGGAAATTTGCTTAAGCTTCAAAAATTGTTGGTTTTAGTTCGTTGCATTTCGCTCAGTGTACAACTGGAAATGCACACATTACTATTTATAGTCCTGCCTATTTCCAGTCTTTCCTCTACGCGGCTTTTGGCTAATTTATGCAGCACACAGCAACTGCCAGTTGACAGTTGCTTCCTTTTGGAGCTGCTCCTAGTCTTCTCTCTCTTTCTCTCTCTCTCTCTCTCTCACTCTGTCCTGCTCTCCTTGTCTCCTACGCTACTCTCGCCTCCTTTGACCAACGCGCTACTCTCTCCCTCCTCTATTGCATTCTGCATTCTGTTATTCAGCTCTCTCCCTCTCCTTCTTCACCCCCCCTTCTACCTTCGCATGCTGGCATATTGCAACACCTTCGCATCAGCCGCTTCCTTTTCAATAAAAGCAAAAAATACTGAAATGACATTTGTGGAATTTTAAATTTTTCTTCGTGGTCTGTGGCAACGTTCAACGTTCTCTCTGCTTAGGCCAAAATGAAGCACAGTGGGTCGCATGGCCAAAAAGTGAAGCAAAAATTCACTTACCTGATCAGATAGATAAAAGTTTCTTGACTACTAAAGTTAAATTTAGTTTCCCTTTTTGCTAGAAAATATGTGTTCAGCACCCACGGTGCAACATTTGGCCATTGAACCTGTGCCAAGTTTTGTTAGTGCTCGTCAATGAGTATTTTTTTTAAATTTTTTTTTTTGGATTTCGCTTGAAAAAAAAAAAGAAAAATATAAAGAAGGAAAAAACTCGCACGTTTGTTAGGGGTTTATAAATATAAGCATATGTATATGTATGTGTGTATGTATGTATTCTGTATTGGCGTTGCACAAGTATTAAATATACCTATATATATTTTTGCTTGAATATTTTATAGTCTTTATAGCTGAAATGTATTAATTAAAAGAGAATTCTGTAGAAATACTATAAAGCCTATTCCTGTCTCTCTCTCTCTCTTTCTCTTCCATTTTCTCTCTTCCTCTTTCTATCACTCTCTTGCTTGTTATCTATGTATTTGTCATTATCATTTCCTATTAATCTATATTATCAGCTGTTTTTGTGCATGAGACATTCGTTTTTATCAGTGTAAGCCGTGGGGGCGAATTTCTACATCAATCCGTACAATCTTCTAAACTAATACTCTACTACTTTTACTTATAATCACCGTTATGTTATTAGAATAGCGCTTAAGTTAAATCGGCAGTCAAAGCACTTATCTAGAGAAGTTTTATATGTGCATTACTAAAGACCAATGAAAGTTCATTAATGTAAATAAAAATGCAATAAACCGTGCCCTCCCCCCAGCGCCCTGCTCCTCCCCCTCTTAAGTAATTCCATTCATTAACTGCGTTTAACCAATGTCGTTTGCGTAATCAATTTGACACTTGGAGCAGCCACTTGTCAGGCGCCGGGTGCAGCGGCAAGGGGCGTGGCCATGTGCCGAGTCGAACTGCGTCTTAGCGAAAACTGCAAAAATAAAGTGAAAAGAGAAAAAAATTTATAAAAATACTGCAGCTGCCGCGCGCTCTTGCATATTTTATCAAATGGCAACAAAATAAAGCGAGATAGCATGCAAACAAGAAACAACAAACACAAAAAAACAGAGAGCGTAGACAGAGGCAGAGTGAAAGAATCGTAGGCGAAGCTTGCCAGCCAGCCTGATGCAAACAACAACACGAAAGAGAGCAGCAGCAGCAGTAGAAAACAACAACAGAACCACAAAAGAGAGCCGGAGCAGCAGAGAGCGAGCGAGCAAGAGAGAGATAGAGAGGGCAACAATCAAAAATATTTGTTTTTTTACACGCTATTTAACTAGCGCTGCTTAGCCCAGCTCCATTTATGCATTTAGCGGCGCATTTTGTAAAACAATAACAAGAAACAAGAAAACAATAACAAGCTCAAAACACAATAAAAATAATACTGTGTGTATGTGTGTGTGAGTGTGTGTGTGTGTGTACAAAGCAAAAGCAGAAAACAGTATTTTTGTTTTCTTTTACATTTGGCAAATGCAATAAAATGAAACGTGCAAATATTGAAATAATTGTACAATAGAGGGAGAGAGAGAGAGAGTGATCGGATGAGAGGAGTAGAGGGAGAGTGTGAGCGAGAGTTGAACAAAAGATAGCGCGAGATCTGTCACTCATTGTCTCTTTGGCAAGTGCGTTCTAAATACGAGCGCACAAACATCTCGCATCTATAATACTTATTTATAAATAAATAATAACCTTGCACAGGCCCCTCTTGTCGAACTCTTCTGATCTTTATTTAGCTCGCTCACGCGCATACTCGCTCTCTTTTCCTCTTTACCAGGCTGCCGCATAGTTTTGTTGTTGTATGCTGTTCTGTTCTTGCAATTGTTGTTGTTGTCAAATATGCTGCTGCTGATATGTCGCTGTCGCTCTCGTCGTCGTCGTCGTCGTCGTCGTCTAACTGTACCGGCAATTGCGTAGTAGACGGCTCGCCTGTCACACGCCCACTTTACGCTGTCGACAGCGACGTCAGCAGCGACATCAGCAGCATTGGCAATGGCGGCAACGGCGACGATGGCGACGCGGAAGCAGCCGTGCCTCCGTTTTTATTGTGCTTTTTTTTTCTCTTACCTTTTTTTTTTCTTATTAGTTTTTGTTACAGTAATTTATTAACATTTTTATAGTTCCCACTAAATTAACTATCTTAACTAATTAAGCTTAAAATATAAATGCGCATAGTAAATTGATTAGCCTATCTAATCTGATATGTGCCGTTTGGAATCTGAAGCAGCGCAACCTAAGCTTTTGGCCATTGCCGTTATTGACAGTTACAAAATGGTGGATTTTGGAATCGCGTGCAGATAATAAACTAAAAATTATTCTTGGCATCATGGTTTTTGGTCGAAATTCTGATGAAATCTCTGATTGAGGTATAAGATGGAATTTGTACATAAGATATGAGATAGGAGGTAGCTGTGGTGGTTCTTAATATGGATATTGTACAAGTTTAATATATATAATATATGAGGACATAATATTATTAATTTCAGATAGCAGTTTTAGTTATACAATTAAGTTTTCACAATTGGCTAACGGTAAAAATTTAATGAAAATCCTACTTCAAACTAATTAAAGTTGTTTTCATATTTCAATATTCTATTCTATTCTATTCTATTCTATTTGAGTACTTGTGAAAATCTGTGCGAATATAAATTCCATATCTATTTAGGATCATAAGACGCAATAGATTTTGTATAGTCGTTTCTCATTTTCTAATTGCGTCGCACTCGATTTTGTATTGTCTGAGGTTAGTGGCATTTGTTGCACTATTTTGACTCGACGCGAGTCGAAACGAAATAGTGGAATTTTTAACGGAACGCACGAATTTGTTGCATCAATTAACGCCAACGTCTGCTTTAGACCGTAAAATCAAATTTATTGTTATGCGCGTTCAGAAAGTGACAAAAGGGGTATATTGGTTTGCTGTCAGGCTAAAGATGAAATTGTGCCAACTGGAGGTAATCTGATCGATCTATTACTAAATCTATATCTATCAATTCTTGCTCTTTAGTTAGATCAATTATAAAATAAATATATATCGAATCAGAAATCAAGAACTTTTTAATCAATTTAGTTATTTCCTTATCCTGAACGAGCATCCTGCAGTCGGTCAATGCCCAAGTGCAGCTCGTACCCGGACTCGTTTTTGCTTGGCACTCGCCATAAAATGTAAAATAAAGCTACTTTTGAGTGTTGCACGATTTATGCGCCAAATATCGTTTCGCATTCTCAAGTGTCTGGCAGTCCCAGCCAGCATGACATACATACGTATGTATATATACATATATATATGTCAATATATAGCTGAAGTGCGCAATTTGCGTTTTTTTGGTGAATTATAGGGCATCAATGCAGAAAGGGGGAAAAGGCGTTGAGTGGGTGTTGAAAGCGTAATTTGAAAACGTGTTCAGGCACACATCCTTCACGTGAATGGGGTTGAAAATGAGGTGTTTGGGCTGTTTGTGTTGCAGGTGTACGTTACAGGTGGATAGGGGCGTTACTGAGCTAGATGAGGTCTAGATGAGTACTTGAGCAGGATCAATTGCCGAATTGATGAGGCGCTAAGCAGTGCTATCTATCTGTGGTATAAGAGTATAAGATGTTATGAGCAGTAGTAGTATTGAAAAAGAGTATAAGTGTAGTACTGTATAAGAACTCAAAGTAAAAGAATAGAATATAAGAGTTGAAGAGAATTGTTGATTATGTGTGTGAGATTTGATTTAGTATGATATATGAGTAAAAGGTAGGAGAAAGGTATTTATGAAGTATAAATAGAAGAGTAGAATATTATTATATTAGAATAAGATGATTCTATAAGTACTTCAGATTATGAGTATTAGAGTATAATTCTATGGGATTTCCTTAACTATTATACAATTTTGATATCAGTTCAGTGATTGGAGATATAGACAAAGATTATACAAAAATTTAACACTCCTTTGATTACTTCTCTTTCGCAGCATGTTTGCTCTTCTTTATTAAATCAAGAGAGTAGTCTATATATTATAGAGTATATAAAAAAGTTTGGCATTTAATGAACTTTGAGAAATTATAAATAATGCATTAGTAGAAGGCAAACGTACTTCCAAACTCGTTCCGATACATAACAAGAGAAGATAAAGAATAAGACAAAGAACAAAATTAATGACAAAATAAATTAAAATTTTATTGAGAAATTATCCGATAGAGCGAGGGGCTTGAAATTGCTACCAGTAATAAATACTAATGCAATAATAATACAAAAAAAAAGCGATAATAAAAATTGGTGAACAAAATTTGAGAAATAACTGGTCGAAAAAGGCAAGGAGTGAGGGGGCAGGAGAGGAAGAGGACGAGAGTCAAAGTGGAAGAGGTGGAGCAAGAGATATAACAATAAAAACTTTGGTGTAAGACACAGTTTTATGTGCCTTTGGCTGATGATGATGATGAATGTGTGGGTCATATGTGACGCACCGGATTGCCGAGCAGTGCTGCCCATTTAGCCTCTTTACTCAAAGCTGAAAGCAAGCTAAACTTGTAAATTTGATATGAATTCAATTGGGTTTCATTTCTCTGTGCTCAGTTAGGAAAAAGTGTATTGGAGCCAGATACAGATGATAGAATCAGGAATACATACTAGTATATATGCAATTGAGGTAATCTTCAGTTGGAGTTACCTACAAGTTCTATAGGCTTAAAGCACAATCATTTTAAGCTTTTTTCTAGCTAAATCTGCGCTGTGGCCTCACTAGGTAGCCTGGTACTGCTCCCAGCTCTGTCGGAGGCTAATAAAATTATACATTTTATGAACTCGACGCTAAACGTGTCGAGAACTACCAGCGTAGCTGCAATTCGGTAGCTCCGCAGTCTCACATGGACAGACATTCATCAGTTTAAATAGCCGAAGCTGTTCATAAATTTCGCTTGAGTGGAAGACGCAATATGTAGCTGGCCGGCCAGAGGCTTTAAGTCGAACTCTTGAAACTATATATGCTACAAAATGTTGCCACATAATCAATCAAGAGTTAAGCGTTGGCCAGCGGGCGCAGCTTAAGCGGCAGAGTGAAGGATTTGTGCAGTGCATGGCGAGTTACTACTGTACTTAATGAATGTCATCAACTGCCATAAGCAGACAGACAAACGGACAGACAAACTCGTACAGACAATCTGCTTGCCGCAAATTGTGGCAAGCAGCTCAATTCAATGCGCTAACATTTCGATTGCATACATTGCTTCTTCTTCGCCTTCTTCTGCTTCTTCTTCTTCATATTTTTGTTTGTTTGGGGCAATGTCCTCGGCGTCGCACAAATTGTACATAATTTGGCTTGATTTTGTTGTTGTTGTTGTTGTAGCTACTTGAATGGGCAAAGTTTTTTCTTCATATACCCTGAATACATGGCAGATGCTTCAAAAGGGTGGATTGGCTAGAGTAGAGTGGAGTACACTGTTCTCCAGGCGGGTATATACATATGTGTATATTCTCTATATCTCTAGAGCAGACCTCTATAGAGTCATATATGCTAAGTACATATGCTATCTCCGCATATTATCATATTAACATAAGTAGTTTACAGGGTATCTCTTGGCTGGGCATAGTCATGAGCATTCGCTACTTGTTGTGCTTGGCCCTTGGCTGATTGTATTGCAGGACCTTTTGGCCATTCAGCTTGCCATCGAGACAAAACGCGCGACACTTATGAACTGTTTATGGAGTGCACTACCAAAGGCAGACAGACTAACATACTAAGCCAACACACACACAAACACCCACTCATGCCCACACACCAACACACGCGCATTACTTGTTACCAATTTAAGAATGAGTCTTTATTTTGGTGGTTTTTCTGCTCTGTTCTGCTTTGCTTAAAGCCTCGTGCAGGTGCAATTGATTCCAGCTGCAATTGGGCATTTCAGCGTACAGCTTCCGTTATAGTTTGCTTCCGGCTTTATTTCTGTTTCCGTTAGGCGCTGCCTTTGGGGCGCCACTGCCACTGCCTCAGCGATTAATCGCAAACTTTCCTTTTGGCTTTGTCGCCAACTCAAATTCATAAAACTTTGCAGAGATATCAAAAAGAAAACTGGAGAAGGAGTGCTTTTACTGGAGTGTGCCTGACTAGGAGATACCTAGCTATTGATATGGATTGAATTGGGTTATATGAAAGTTGTAGATAGTTTAAAGTAAACTTTATATGTTTGTATCCCATGTCTTCATAAACGGATTTAAGTCTCTTGCGCTTACAGTTCTTATTATACCCTGAACCCATTGAAAATGGGAAATCAGGGTATAATGGTTTTGTGAAAAAGTATGTAACGGGCAGAAGGAGGCGTGGCAGACCCCACAAAGTATATATATTCTTGATCAGCGCGATGAGCTGAGTCGATATAGCCTTGTCCGTCTGTCCGTATGAGTGCGTCGATCTCAGAAGATATAACAGCTAGAGAGCTGAAATTTGGCATGCATACTCGTGTGTACCATACGCAGTACGAGTTTGCTTTATTTTTTCGATAAATCATCCGATAACTTTTTTATCGAGAATAATCGAAAAATTGATTTTGTTTTTTTAGCCTAATTTGAACACTTTTAGACCTGGAGTCCTCAAATTTGCGTTGTATATAAAGTTAATGGATACAAAGATTTTGTAGTTTACAGATTTTGGATACCACGCCCCCTTCGCCCCCAATTTGTAAAAAACGCATTTAAAGTACTAGAAACTTGTGCTTTGGAATGTACACACATATTCACCATATGAATACGCTCTGAAAGTTTTATTAAGATCCTATGTCTACAAAAGAAATTATTCAACAAATAAAGTCTCATAATATTGCCCACACTGCAGCGCAGCCCAAGCGCAGTCGCTGCTTACTGCGCAGTTAGCAGAGCGCAGGCTTATGCGTGCGTGTGGATGCATGTGTATGTATGTGTGCATAAAAATGCAGAATGATTAGAATATCAGCTTAGAGGGTTCAGAGTATCTCCTAGTCGAGCAGTCTCGACTGGAGCCTTCTTACTTGTTTTATAGTTGTAATTCTTATACTGACTCAGTCTTATATATTTTACTCTCAAGTCAGAGAAGTCGTATACTACTAGCGAAGTCTTATACGATATACTTTCACATTCATACTCTTCTATTATAGTCTTCAACTCTTAAGCTGAGTTCCTTTTAGACACTTACTCAATTCATGCACGTGCATGTGTAGCATCTCTTATACTCATAAGCTCTTATACTCTTCATCTTCTACAGCACAGTTGCATCAGCTATGCCTTTTCTCGCCTTTCTCATACATGTAAATGAAAGCAATATACCCCGCTTACCCATTACCCCCACAAGGAATAACCCGAAGTAAATATGTGTATATAGTTATATACACACACATACATATACATATACATACAAATATGTATGTGTTGCGAAAAACTTTTGCTTTTGATATCATGACCGTATCATCACATCATCATTGGCTCGATAATGCTGCTAGTTTTATGTACGCATATCTTAACAATATTTGTCCAAGTTTTTAATGTTTGGGGGCGAACTAGATGGACGGACGGATGAAGGGAGAGAGAGAGAGAGATACAGAGAGAGGCCAATTTGATAGTCAGCAGTTGAGCTCGAAGTTTTGCCATTGCCCAAGTTTCGCAGGCCTCAAATCATATTTTGATACAATAAAATTGCCCAAATATTGATTTACAATATCTTGGGCCTTAAGGAGACTTTATTAGATATGCAAAGCTTTAACTCGTTTTGTGTCTATGCGTGTGTGTGTGCTTGTGCGTGTGCGCTTGTCCAATTGGAATAGGTCATTTTTTGCGGGTGATTATCTAATCAGCTTTCATTACATATCAGTGGGAAAGCATAGACATAATAAGGTCGACATAATGAACCATTAGTCACGATGAGGCCTATAGTCTGATAATGACAAATGGCCAAGCGATTAATGGCAGGTGTCAAAAGCAAAGTTAATGGGAATTGGAAATTGGAAATGCAAATGCTGGTGTTGATGCTGATGGTCTGTCTGATCATACGATGTTTGTACTCAGCCAGGCGATAAACACAAAAGTCAAATTTCAGAGAGCCTATCGTGTGAAGTCATGGACTGCAAAAAACAGAGAAGTTCTGAAATGTTTAACGTCGAGATACCCTAGGATTAAGTATCATAGTAGTAGTAGAATAGTAGTAGAATTATAGAAATGGTTGTAATGCAATTTTGGATCATCTTATGAGGAATTCGAATATATCAGGATTATATATAACTGAAAATGAATATTCACAATATGTACTTACAGTAGGCAGCTCTATATATCAAATGTAGATTCATTACCTTCAATGGTTTCCGAGCTATGCATAAAAAACCATCTGAAATACCGATATCTTGCGATATTTAAGAAATGAGTTGAGTCCTCTTTATGAAGTATTAAGTTCATACTGCTTTAGGTGTGCAATAATATCTACTTCAAATTTCAAGTCCTTAGCTCTTGTAGTTGCCGAGTTCAATGAGTTGAGCTAAGAGTAAATGCAAAAATCTGCATATTTTGTGCGAGATCTGCTCTCTTTTGCCCATATGTGTATCAATCTACCCCATTTTCAATAACTTTCAGTGGGTAGCAGGCATAAGAAATGTTTAAACAATTAATTAGACTGAAGTAAACATAAACATGCGTGCGAGCGCTGCTCCAGACGGGGGCCTTCAATTCGCTGTTGTTTTTGTTCTCTTTCTTCGTCGGCTATCTAATGGATACAGAAAGAATTTGTTTAGTCTTCGGGGCAAAGTGTTTACAGCGTTTGGCTAAAACAATTGAATCGAATTGGATTGCCAAACGTGGACTGAAGTAGAGCCCATTAAATTTTTAAATGCATTGAACTTGGCTCGATTAGGGCAACTGGTGTATAGCGTGCAGCAGTTAGGGGAGTGGCTGAGGTGGTGGGGGAGGTGTGGGCGGTTAGTTACCTGGAGAGCTAGGCATGCAGTGTCGTTTCAAAATTTATATCTCAATTTCACATCTAAATGCGAATAATCTTTTTTTTTTCTCTCCTTTTTTCCCCCGTTTTATTTTTTTTTGTGTTGAGTTCAGCGCGTTGGGTTCATTTGATTTGTGTGTGAGAATTGTTGCAGCTGTTTAGCAGTCGAGCGCGATTTCTTTATTATTATTTTTTACTTTTATACGGACATACATAGATATACATACATACATACATCCCATATAGATATACATCTCTCTCCTTTTTTTTGTCGTTGCTAGTCGAAACTGGCATTTGCTTTCGGGTGTTCCCCGTTGACAACAATTTGCCACTGCTTATAATTTGTATATGCGATATCATTCATTAGCATTTGATACATGGATATAGAGATCTATATATAGATCTGAGTATATACTAAACGAAACATGATATTAATTACTGTGCTTTAAGCTACTCCTTCGAAATTGTTTAATTCATCGTTCCAGTCTATAAGTATATCTTTGACTCAGCTCTGTGGCTCGAGTGCGTTGCATGTTGGACGCACTTAGTGCCACATGTTGTCATTTGTGGCGCCCCGCGATATCTGAAATATGAAATATGCATATTTGATGTTTGGGATGAAGGCGCGTTACGTATATTCGCGTCATGTGGGGTACCAGAGCAATGGAATGAGGGGAATCTACCCCAGCATGGGCAGCCTTTTGCTAGGCAAGCCAAAAATTCAAGTCAGAGTGTTCTACCGGGGTATGCACGACTAGCAAATACCCGGAAACTTAAGTTTTGCACTTTGATCTGATTGAGGACATATGATGAGGTTGATGAGTTCGCGTTGGAATTGCCTACACTTCCTTCAGTTAGTTACCAACTGCATCGACCCCATTCTCAACAAGCTCAAGGGGCACAAAAATGGATATGAATGCGTATTTGGGTGAAATGAAGCGCGCTTGGGTAGATTTAATATATTGTAGTGCGCGCCTGCGACCCCAAACAGAGGCCGAGTTCAACGTTGGACCAATTACTCTTATAAATTATAGAGAAATGAATCAGAGCGCTGCTCGGCCTGACTAATAAATAAGGCAGAAAAAAAAAAAAATATATATATATGTATATAGAAAAAAAGCTGTGCTCTAATAAATGTAATTGGCATCGGCAGCTTTCACTATTTCTGCATAAGTGGGTCAAATCGTGAGGGCCGGGCAGATGCCAGGCAACCGATTTGCCGGGGAATGATGTTCCATTGTAATTCACGCTCGGTGCACATTAATTGTGTGCGTACACAAAAGGACATGCGACGCTCTGCGTGTGTGTGTGTGTGTGCGAATATCCTTGGCGACAAATGGACTTGTGCTCATATACGTATTAAATTTCCATTTCAGAATTTCGCCTATTTGTGTTTGTTGCAAGCAAATTCAATGAAGCCATCGAGCTGGCGTTTCATATATTGTAGTTTATGCTTTTCCTTTGATTCATATGCTGATTGAACGGTGAATGGCTGAGCGGGGTATATTGGTTGCAGAATGTGTGTAGAAGACAGAAGTGGGCGTGGCCGATCAGTTGAAGCTATAGTCGAGCTCTTCTTCTGTTTGCAGACGATTGCAAGGGTATCAAAGTATTATAAGTGTTGAAAAGTATGAATGTGTGAGAGTATAATAGAATGTGAGTATAAGACTATATATGAGTGTGAATGCATGAGTATTCAAATGAGAGAATATTAGATTACATGAGTATTATGATTATATTCAAGTCTGTTCTGGTATTAGAAGTATTTATAAGTATTTGAGGTGTCTGAGTATAAGACTAATAGAGCATAGGACTATTAGCATACATTAGAGAAATGTATAAGAGCATTGGCGTGTATGTCAATTCGAGTATAAGAGTAAATGGGTATTTAAGTGAGGCGCATAATTGTACTGAATTTATTAGACTGGAAGGTAACATAGTTATACGACTAGACTATAAGAGTATACAATCAATTCTTGATCACATAGTCACAGTCGAGTTGATTTCTATATGAGAGCTTAAGTAAGCAGTTGCGTATAAGAGTGATTTAGTACTGTATTCATGCCTGTATGTCAGTATGAAATTAGAGAGTGTATGTTCATGTTAGCTGCCTTAAGGGATCCCATTTCCTGCTTTAACATCGTGAATACGTAAAGTGTTGGTATCTCCAAGTCCATCAGGCCCGATTAAAGTCCTCTTACTTGTTTTGCTTCTTTTCTGATTTGCTGGTTTTCAGGCCAGGCTCTTTCTTTTCATATTTGTGTGTTGATTGGGCGCGGGGGGCGGCGTTCGCCTCGAGTGTGACCCACATACGCGTTGTAAGGCCTCCCCCACTCCTGCGCCATCTCGCTTTCGCCCCTGCCAGGATGTACGTAATGCAGCTCCCTTGGTTACTTGCCTTTCCTACCAGGCCAATCTCTTAGAGCTCGATTCACTCAGCGTGTGGTCGCAGTTTGCTTCTCTTTTTTTTTTTCTTTTTCATTGGAAGTCTCAAAGTCTTTTCTTTATATTGTATATGAGCCGAAATATATTCCAAAAATTTTATAGCGCCAATTAGTTAGATGAATTGAATTTTTTTCTATCGTTCTTTTCGGCTCGCAGTCATTCGGCCAGATTCGAGTTTATGAATATTCAATGAAGTGTGTGCCATAAATTATAAATGCCATTTGTTAGCATTGCTCGTGTAGGTTTTTATGGCATTAAAGTCAAGTTGACAGCGGAATCGTGCCGGCGACGCGTCGTGACACGAAATGCCCATGAGTTGCCCAAACTTTAATCGAATTAAACTTGCGACTTTAAGAATTTCACATTTTAGACCTTGATTTGAATTTTGATGAGCAGATTAAATGTTCATTTGATTCACATATTAATAGAGAGATCTAGAACTAGATAAAGATGGATTGCAAAATAGCCAAGGTAAACCTTTCCCAAGGCCAACATACTCCCACACCAGTGCCTGAAAAAGTATCGAATAGAATTGAATATCGTACGACAAAGCTAGAGCACTAAAGTAATACTACCAATACTTCAACCAAATTCAATATACCCCTTTAATATTCCCTCGGCCCAATCGAGTGTAATGAATGTGGGAGTTAAGTCGAGTTAAGTCTTTAGCCTTTAGCTTTCAGATATGTCTGAAACTTAATTTGAACTAATTTATGCATGTTTATGCACAAATAGATTGTTGCCTGTCCAGATAATTTGATCTGGGCGTATTAGCATAATAAAAACGTTAAGCTCTTTAAATTATATGGCAAAGATGAGGCCAGAGGACGGTGCTGGAGCGGGCAGGGCAGGGCATGGCAGGGCAGGGCACTTAAGGCATTTAAATAAAAATGATAACTTTATGCAAGGAACAAACTCCAAGAAAGGGTAAAGTGACAAATGAGTGTGTCTCTCTCTTGCTCTCACTCTCTCGCTCTCTCTCTCTCTGTGCATGGGAGTGTGAGACTAAAACCGAAATGTCATTACGATGTAGCCAGGAGACGCCAACAGGACGCCAAGTAAAAGTTTTTGACTCGCACCAAAAAAAAAAAAAAAAAAGTATTAGAAGGTCTGAACACGCAGCCGGTGTTGCTGCTGCTGTCTGCCCCTAACTGGCAGTCGGTCGTCTGCCGTCTGTTGTCTGCCGTCTGTGCACAGGTTTAGTTTAGCCACCCACACATGTGTGTATCTGTGTGCGTGTGTGTGTGTGTGTTGGGGGCAAAGCGGTGATAAATGGCGCCAATGTGCCGACTGAAGTCGCGACGCATCGCAATTTGAATCGAAGTTGAGTTTTGTTTGGAATCTGAATCTGTGGCCTGGCTCTGGCTCTGGCTCTGGTTTTGGTAGTGGATCTGGCTCTGTGCTGTTACAGTTAGTTTAGTTTTGTAATGCTACATTTAGTTTTGGATACCGCGTATCACTCGAGCGTGTTCACTTGATATATTTTTATCTTATGGCAATACTTATTTACTCAGTGAAAGAAGCATATTGGATTGAGTGTGTGTGCTAAGTAGAGCCTATTGGAATTCGCTATAGTTCTCTGCAGCCTTGTCCTATCAAGTGCTTAACTTATTAAAAAATTAAAGTCTTATGGTAATGGATATTACTTAAACTTCTATGGCGTTTAGAGGAAAGGAATGATATAAAATATATACTAAGATTTAACAATAGAATCATTTTTAGTTGATATGTCAATTTCATCATTCGTTAAGTGAGTTACTATAGGCCGAGAGATCTATACCATATAATAATATTTTATGAATGAGAAAAAGGAAAAGGATATTGGTTGAAATTCTAAACATTAGATTAGTTAGTGCCTATGAGATTTGAGAGATCAGCAAAGTCAAGCCTACTTTGGCTTATATAGCGAATTACTATAAATGCTATGATTGATGGATTTATTGTGAATAAGGATTGTGTGCGCTGCTACCTGACTTAGGAGAAGCATCCAAAATCTTCTTATTTAGTAATGGGTTATAGAGATTACCAAAATCTCTTTATATATCATTGATTTTAATGGGATATAAAGAGATCTCACTCGTTGCAGGTGTGTGATTTGATGTAATGAGTGCGAACTCTTTATAAGCCGAACTCATTGAAAGATATATCAGTGACTTTCGATACATATCGTAGCAGCTCTTATGCGTGTATGTGTGTGTGTTGCTTAAGAGAGAAATCGTAGAACAAGGTATTTCATAGTCAGGTACTCCCGATTAGCGCTCATTCTTCCACTCTTCCCTACTCTAGCATTGTAATCGATGACAAATCCACACTAAAATGTATTTGATTATATTATTTTATTTGGTTTGGTTTGTAATTGTTCTTGGTTTTTTCTTCACATTTTTTGTTGCACCTCAACAGAGGGAGAGAGAAGAGAGAGTGACAGAGAGAGGGAGAGTGGGTAAAAGAGAGGGAAGGGAACACAGAGATTGGCAGGTCGATGCTAGTCTCGCCGCTTAGTTCGTTCTGTGTGGTTCGTCGATTTTGCTGTCATTACGTTGCGCATGACGATATTTATGACTATTGTTATAAAATATGAATTGACAGCTTAAGCGACAGGCAACAGCGACGGCAACGGCGCTGACAACGCGGCAGAACGACGACAGCCAAGTGAAGACGTCTTCCAATTAGAGCGAGTTCTCTCTCTCTCTCTCTCTCACTCACTCTCTCTCTTCCTCTCTTTCTGTATATGTGTGTGTGCTCTAAAAAACCATAAAAATGTCGTCAGACAATTGAATGGCAAACCGGGAAAAGGAAACGTAGCACAAGACCTTAACCCCTCACATACCCCCACGTCCCCCCATCTCCTCCTCATCCTCCCCTTTGGCAGGAAGCTAACGCAATTGCTTACAAATTGTCGTTACATCAGCGCCGTGGCGCGTCTCCAATTGAATTGCTTAGATTTGCGATTTCTGCGAATCGAAGACAGCGAAGACAACGAAGCAAAACGAAGCAGAACTTGGCGCAGCTTAACTAATTTTCGGTTTTTCCACGTCTTTTTGCTTTGCAGAACTCCATCAGGCACAATTTGTCGCTGCACAATCGCTTCATGCGCGTGCAGAACGAGGGAACCGGCAAATCATCCTGGTGGATGCTCAATCCGGAGGCCAAGCCGGGCAAGTCGGTGCGACGTCGCGCCGCCTCCATGGAGACATCGCGCTACGAGAAGCGTCGCGGCCGGGCCAAGAAGCGCGTCGAGGCGCTGCGACAGGCCGGCGTTGTCGGCCTCAACGATGCCACGCCCTCGCCGAGCAGCAGCGTCAGCGAGGGGCTCGATCACTTTCCAGAGAGTCCACTGCACAGGTAACTATTGAGGCCGACCTGAAACCAGATCCATTGAACAGTAGCCTAGATTTTGAATTAAGAATTCAGTTTAAGTAGTTTTGCATATTTTTTATTATTTGATATTATCTGGAATTACAGCAATATCCTCATTGGTATTTAGTATTTATAGCTAATATAATTAGATAAACCTAAATTGATTAGATATACATATACGTACATTCATTTATCATATATTTATTTCGTTGGAGTTGCTTATAGCTCAGCACTATTCATTTCATGAGCGAAAGTATATTTAGTATATAGTATATACAATATATACTTTAATGATATAGAATATAATTTTATATTTATTAAATATAGCTGCAACTGAGAAAAAAAAAATAGCATCGGCCTTATAGGAGGAGCTAGCTTAATTCAGTTCCTCTAAGTAGTCGAAATGTATAGAGTGGGTCCGCTTTTCTTTGGAAGAAGCAAACAGATCAAGTTGAATAAGATAATTTCGTGTCTTCTTTGTATATAAAGTTTATATTTTGTATGGGAGATAGAAAGAGCAATAGGAATACATATATATGTCTAATATAATCTGAGCAGTTCAAAGTGTACCAGAAAACCAGGTTGAGCATATGTATGCGAATATAAATATAAAATACTTGAAATGTTATCGATAAACAGCTTAAATATGGAGACAAATTTATTTTTAGAGTACAAAAATTCGAACTTATTTTATTAACATTTTCGGTCCTTTATATGTAGCTATTACATGGTATTCTTATCTCTAGTAGTTGGAATATATTAGTGGGCATAGGAATAGGATAGTCTGTCTCTGTTCTTATCCTGTTTTAGGAAACATTGTGGCTTATACATTGTTGGGTGTATTTGAACTGTTGCAATATAGGTCTACAAAATAGAATTATATATGCATAAAAATTGATGAAAGTAGAGTCTAAAACTATTTCTAGAAGTTCTTAAAGCTATCAAGAACATTTGGTTGGTCAATAGGATTTGTCAATTCCTTCAGGCTTTTCCATGCCTAACTTTAACATTTAAGCATTATATTCAAACTTAAATAATATTAACTTAAATAATATTCTTAAGGAATTGCATGTTGTTAAAGTAGCTTAGCTTGTTTCTATATTCAACCTACCTGTCTCTGCTTTAATATAGATTTTATTTAAGTAGATTTGAATGCTCGCTTCTAGTCTTAGTTACATGAAAGGCTTTCCATTTGCCTAATTAAATATTTGATTAAGCTAATTTATTATTGATTTTTGATGAAAGAGGCATAGCAGATAAGTGTATTTCAGCATTATGATATTCATATATAAGTATTATTATTATTTCCTTTAAAATTGATTTCTTCGAAATGTTTTTAATTTGATTTTGTTGTGTTTTTTCTTCTGTTGCCCTTCTTCGTGCTTTCTTTCCTTACATTTATAAATATCGTTTTGCGGCTCAGCGGCAGCTATCAACTGTCGCCAGATTTTCGTCAGCGCGCCTCATCAAATGCCAGTTCCTGTGGACGCTTGAGTCCCATTCGCGCATTGGACCTGGAGCCAGATTGGGGCTTTCCCGTTGACTATCCAAATACGACATTGACGCAAGCGCAGGTCCAGGTGTTTGATCAATTGGCTGGCTCCATGGCGGATGAGCTGAAACTACATACCGATATGTTGCAGCAGCAAGGGTCAGTTTTAATTTTTATAATTTTCATTGCTGTTTATTGTTTCATGTGTGTGCGTGTGTGTGTGTGTGTTTGTGTGTGAGACTCTCTCTCTTATGTTGCCTCTCTTATGAATGCCTTGCATGCGCTCCATATACTCTATATAACATTTTGAGGTTCCATCGAACTGGTCTATAAAGTCAAAGTTTGTTTGTTTCTTTTGCAACCCAACGATCGTACGGCTGGAGCAGGTTCAGCGCCGCATCGGGATTGCCCACTCAACCGCCACCGCCATACCAGCCGCCTCAGCATCCACAGCACACACAGGGCTATGCGCTCAACGGACCCGTCTCTGCGCCCAACTACGGCTCGCTGCAAGCGCAGCAGCAGCAGCAGCAGCAACAACAACAACAGCAGCAGCAGCAGCAGCAGGCACAGTGCCTGTTGCATCGTTCGCTCAACTGCGGCTGCCTGCACAGTGCACCCGTGCGAGATGTGAGTGGCAGAGTGAAGAGCACCAGCATTAGATCAGCAGCATTTGATTATCCCTCGTTCCGTTCTCGTTGCAGGGCCTCTCACCCAACTCAGTTACCACCACAATGTCGCCTGCGTATCCCAACAGCGAGCCCTCCTCGGACTCTCTCAACACATATAGCAATGTGCTGCTCGAAGCTGCTGCCGATAATGCTGCACTACTCGTACAGCAGCAACAACAGCAACAGCAGCAGCAACAACAGCAACAACAGCAGCAACAGCAGCAGCAGCAGCAACAGCTTTCGTCTGGGCTAGAGGGTAAGTGTTTTGGCTCCTATTGAAGTTGGCTCCGTGCAGCAATAGCAAAAGTTTTCCTCTCGTCTATTCCTCTATTTGTTCTATGTGCTTCTGCTTGAACAGATAATAACTGCGCCTCTACTTTGATAGGGCAATGCCTGGAGGCGCTGAACAGTGAACCCATCGAAGAATTTAATCTGGAGAACTTTCAGGGCGGTCTCGAGTGCAACGTCGAAGAGGTAAGTCCAAAACCAGGGAGAAGAACAGAACAGAAGCGACTTATCGATATTGATATCGATATCGCTATGGCTGGAGTTTTCAATGCTAGAGACTTCAGCAGATTTTGATTTAGCTTGAAAATTGTATAAACAAATAAATCGAGATTCAAAGTCGGGCATACTCGACTAGAACACACTCAGTTATTTGAACTAACCTCACGCTCATCTCTCTTACAGTTGCTGCATCAGGAGTTGTGCTATGATGGAATGCTGGATATAAATATACCGTTGGCTGCGGTCAATACGAACGCTACGAATGTGATCTTAACCAATAATAGTACAAATAGCAGCAGCAGCAACAGCAACAACAGCGTTGCTGGCAACAGCAGTGCGAACCTTCAGCTAAGTCAGTTGCAGGCACAGCTGCAGCTGCAACAGCAGCAGCAACAGCAACAACAGCAGCAACAACAGCAGCAACAGCAGCAGCAACAATTGCTGCTAAGCAACAACAATAACAACAACAACAACAGTCTGGATACAGCAAGCGCAAACCTGAACGCACGTGTACAGTATACACAGCCTAGCGTGGTCACCTCGCCACCATCGTGGGTGCATTAGATGCAGATTTTCAGATCGGAATCGTTTGCCTAAGCTAAGGACAATATATTGTATACACTTTAATCTAATAGAACGATGGCAAAGAGCAGGAGCAGGAGCAGGAGGCGGAGAAGGAGGAGGAGGAGGAGAAATAGCTGCAGCGAGCTGCCTTTACAGTTTACAAAGTAAGTAGAGCAACTCGTAACGCCCGCACTCTTCGATTCAGTTGCCCATTTGCATCAAGTTTTGAAAGCAATTCAATGTGACAGTTATGCATAAATTATGCTAATAATGTAAAACATTATGAATATGCAAAAAAAAGAGAGAAAGAGAAAGACGGCAAAAGAAGAAGCTGAAAAGCCACCCCAAAAACGCGAAGAAAACTCACGCTTCCACATACATTTCTTTTCATTCTGATTTCCTACAATTTTTCACTCTATAAGCTGGGCCTTACGTATATACATATATATATATATATCTTTGTATATTTATATACAAATCGCCTTAGTTTAGTCCATTTGATTGCTGCCTTCTCTCCATGAATCTTTCATGGCCATTTCATTGCCATTTCTGGATTCCTGCCTCACCACTGACTGCTAACTGCTGACTGTTGAGTTCTGCTCAGAAGCTACTTGAGGGCAATTACACGCGTTCAATTATCATAATACAATGTCAAGTGCGCCGCACTCACTCCCCTTTGCAGGAGGTGGTAAGGGTGCGAGTACCAGATACCCTAGGTATCCTGCATATAGGGAGAGAAACGGGATGATATATGAAAACTGAAGTACTTTGAGTATTCAGTTTAAAATTATTTGTTGAAAGCTTGAATTGCAATATATTATAGTATATTAGTCTTATACTATTATGATGTACAGCTGTTATACTCATGTGGGTATATACATATATGAATTTATTTATTCATGCTTACTCTTCTACTCAAATATTTCAATATTCTAATACTCTTATAGTCCATGTACTCTCATATTTAAATACTCTAATACTCTTACAAAATTATATTGTATGTAGTCATAGAAGATAAGAATATGCTTGTACTCATGTTTATGGACTCTTATACTCGCATTGATGACAACTATACTGCTTATAATGTGATCATACTATACTCTGGTGCTTTGTTATTTGTGCACTCTTATACGTATACTCTTATACTCTTAAGGTCTTATATCATATGAATATTATCACATGTTCTTAGACTATAAGAAATGTAAACTCTTATACATAATATACAGTCTTATACTGCTACAGTCTTATGTTCGTAATATTCATATATTCTTATACTCCAATAATCTAAGATGCGCATACATTTGCTCTACAGCACTCTTATACACCTAGGGTGTTATATTTTACCTCAGTGTATTCTTCAGTAATCTTATATTCAACACTCTTATACTGTAGTCTTATACATTAATAGTAACCTTATACATTCAATAGCCTTTAAGTCATTTGCGCTGCTTCCTTTTGCTGATTGTCCCGCATCAATATGCCCGTCTCGTAAATTTGCACTATACTTAGGGTATGAAATGAAAACAGGATGAATACACGTTTAAAGTGTTTAGGTCTTTTTTTTTGGTTTTTTGTTTTTGCCTTACGTTTTTTAGCCTTATTCAATTTGGCACTTTAAAGGCGGCGCGTGCTCGAAAATTATAGGAAATTAAGTCAATTTACGGGAGCCATAAAATATGTAGAAGCGAGGCAGCTAGCAGCAGCGCTGACTGTGGCCGTTGGCGTTCAAGTGTCCTTATGCCAGGACTGCGCAGCTCCCCGCCTCACGCTCACCTGTCGCCCCCAACCCACGTGTAATGGCCGCGCTAATTTGGTTGGCCAAGCGGCCCGAGGCTTGGCTCGGAAAGTCCTTTAGCGACCGCGGCGCAAATTCGTCAAGGCAACCTGAGCCTGTGTCTGTGTGTGTGTGTGTGTGTGTATAGATGTATGTGTATGTATGTGTGTGTGTGTGTGTGGTAGAGCAAATGCTGAAAAATTAATTACGTCCTTAGGGTGACTTATGCACGTCGCAAGTTGTCCCTAATACTTCTCTCTGCCTCTGCCTCTGCCTCGGCCGCTGCCGCTGCCTCTGCTGCTGCTGTTGCTGTTGTTTACCTGTTTCTACCTGTTTGCCTCGCTCAAATCAAGTGTGTTAAGTGCAGCTAATATTGAAAAATTACTTTGCATCGTCTTTTTCTTTTTTCCAGTCAGTTTGAGTTTCCCGGTTTGAGCTTTTCTGCTTCAAGCCTTTCGGCACTTTCAGCTCAATAAACCTGTGCGTGGGCGGCATTTGAGCGATTTAGCTGATTCAGTGAGCATTTATCTTGAGCAGATACTGTGTAAGCATATTATAGGGTATTAAAGGGATGAGTATGCTCGCTTAGTTGATAGTTGACATTCTTTATTGAATGTCTTCTTACAATGCTCTAGGTAGCTAAAGGTGTATTTAAACAGTCGAGCATGCTCAGCTTAGTTATGTGTTCATTAATTAGAGATGGTAGAGATGGAAGAGAAAGTCTATAAGTTTGCTGAATAGAAATCTCTTGCTAATAACACTTTATTAATTTGTAGGATATTTATACAGTCGAGCATGCCCAGTTAGAGCTATTTTCAATACTTTTTAGCGTGATCCTTAAGTTTATAAACATTTCTCATTCAACTCGTTTCCTTGCATATTTATATGGAGTATTTGCATAGTCGAGCATACCCGTTTATGGCACTGCTGAATATAACCTCTTTAATTATACAACGTCAAACTGCAAACAGATTGACCTTTAATTTGGTTCAAAATAATTCCAGTGCTGCGTATGTCTACAAAGTATTTGTATAGTCGAGCATACCCGCTCGTACTCAAGCAGTCTTACTTGCTGTCTTGACGTAGTGAAGACCCTTAAATATTCTTATATATGGTTTCACTTGTAGCGTATTTGCTTGGTCGAGCATGCCCGCCTATGCTGTATGTCCACAGTCGGACATGCCCGTTTCTGCTCCTTCAGCCTTAATCATTCGCTTTGCTGGTGAATGAAGTAGAAGATGCCTAAGCTTGGCCTCAAATAATCCTTAATCTCATGTTATAATCTCAATGGCAGCGCATTTGCATAGTCGTGCATACCCGTTGCGGTTCAACTACCCACTACCAGCTACTCACTTTCATTATTTCTCTCTACTTCTTGTCAGTTGAGCTGTCAGTGTGCATTTTTGCTTTGTGCCCAAGTTGCTGGGGGTTGGGGCAAGGGCACCGGTTGGGGCGACAAAAAACCCAAAGAAATGCCATGAAAAACTTTTCAAAACGCAGCACCCCCCCTAGGCCCATGCCCGAGCACCGTCCGCTGGATGCAGTACGCACAAATTGAATTCCACATTAAGTTTTGTAAGCCAACAATTAGAAAACAGCAAAGCGACCAGAAGAAAGCGATTCTACAAGACTTGCAAGTTGCCAAGGGCGGGGAAGGGTGGGGGGAGGGCCTGGTCGAGAGGGAGTGAGAGTGAGGCAAGGTGTAGTGGCAGTGGCAGTGGCAGTGGCAGGACAAAGTTGCAACTTTGTCAAGTTGTGGCGCCAATCGTGTGATGTGCTAATAAAATAAAATCAAATCGTCCTTTGCCAGGGGGAAATCGAGGCGAGAAGCGGGAAAATTGTTCGAAATTTATGCCAAGTGCAGAAAACTTTTGTGTTTGGCTGCCTCTACCTCTGCCTCTGCCTTTGTCTCTGCCTCTGCCTCTGCTGCTGCTGCTTCATTTGAGTGAATAATTTGAATTGCAAGCGCAGGCATTGGGCGTTGGATTTACATTTTTTCCATTTAAACATCTTTCACTTTTATAATTTTGACAGCATCCGAAGCCGAAGAAGCCGAGCGAAACTGTCTCAATATAGAAATTTAGAATTTCCACTTCTTCTTTTCTTTTTTTTTTTTGTTCTGCAGGATTTTCATTTTTATTATGCAAATGCCGCATGGCTGCTGCCTCTCTGCATATTTAATGACCGCCAAAGTAGGCATCGGCCTCTGCAGGTAATGCACGGTGGGCGTGGTCTAATAAGCCGCCCGCGCGACACATGTCAATGTGAGCGGCTGAGAGAGCTGCGCCATGGCAAAATGTCGGAAGTCGCAAATTTGTAGCTGCTCAACGAGCGCCTTTCCCTTGTGCTTTCCCTTCCCCCCCGCCTCTTGTCGTCCTCCTCATCATCATTGTTCACAGATTGACTCTGACTTGACACATAATAAAGTCACACAAATTATGGCTGCAGCTGCTGCCACAGCAGAGCAGAGATACCGAGCGGGAAGTCAGAGAGCGAGACAGAGAGAGAGAGAGAGAGAGATCTTTCTCTCTTTTCCACACTCTTAACACGCTTCGCCCTCCGGTTGCCCCGGTGAAGGCGCGCGTGAAATACAAAAGAATTTAAGGGCAATTTATTAGTTGAAAAGCGGCAGCAGCAGCTAAAATAGGTGAGCATTGGGCATGACTGACTGCGTAATACTCGGCTATGTGATGAAATGCAGCTCATTTTATGTAAACTTGAAGCCAATAGGAAAATTATATGTCATAGATCAAACTGTAAAGCATATTCTTGCGCTAAGCTCCTGGAAGGATTCGATTATTTCGAATGGACCTAAATTAGCGTTATCTAATATGTATTTATTAGAATCTTAGTATATTGCTTTAATAGGGTCTTAAAGCATGGCCATAGAATTCTCTGTAAATAATAACTAAAAATTGTCATAGATATCATACATCGGATTCCATTCATATATCATACCAAACTTGAATTCTTCAAGTTCAATCGACCATAGCATAGCAGGGCAAAACCAATATACTCCTTTGCATCTTCGCCAATGTGTAACAAAACGAAAACCAAAATGCGCGATTTCTCTTGCTTTTTTTTTGTTTCTCTTTTTTTTTTTCTATGTGCTTCAGATGCGGGAGTTTGATATTGTAGGCTTTGTGTGGGCTATGCCTAGGCAACGTTGACCCAAAAGTTGTTCCTTTTAATTTTTCTTGTTTTTCCCCAAACCAATGGAAGCTGTGGAAACAGGATATACCGTATTTGTTGGAGTGTATGTAACAGGCAGAAGGAGGCGAAGAGCTATTCAATATCAGGATAACTGTTCATCTGCATAAGATTCAGAATGATATGAGATTGTAAGAGGAACTCGATATGAGAATAATAGAAGAGTGCCAGAAAATTAGAAGAGTGTAAGAGTTAGTGTAAAAATATGAGATAAAGGGTATAAGACCACAGGAGTATGCAAGTCTAAGAGTAGAAGATTATAACAGTATAAGATTATTAAATCATAAGGATAGGGAAGTATTATTATGCAAGGGTAAAGAACTATGAAAGTAAACGAAATATATAAGTATACGAATATACGAGTACTATTGTAGTATAAAAGCAAAAGAGTATAACAGTATAAGGGTATACATAAATAAAACTATAAGGCGGCTTTTGAGAAGAAAACTTTGACGGAATACGATTATATGAGTATAACAGTATAACAGTATACGAGCATACGATTATTGCAGTATGCGAGTAGACGATTATAGCAGTGTAACAGTTTACGAACAGGTAATTATAAGAGCCTACTATTATAAGAGTATAGAGTATAAGTGCTGAGTCAATGAAAACATGTATAGCTACGAGTTCTTAATGAGCTTGATCTGGATAGTTCAACTCATCGCCCAGGGTATCTGCTAGCCGTGCACCCCCAACTGAGTAGCTGAAACTTGTAATTCATGTGGCCTGCTCGAGGCATTTTCTGTAGGTGTTGCAACTTGCCCGCAAACTCGCTAAATAATTGACGAAGTCAACTTTTGTGCGGCCAGCGACAAGTTTTCTGCTCGAATCTATTTGGCTCTCTTTTTTTTTTTTTCTGTTGGTAGCTATTGTAATTTTTGTTGGGCACAATTGATTAAAATTTAATGCGCGCGCATCATTAATAAATGTCTGGGGACAATTTTTTCGCCTGACTTGCGGAATAAATTGAATTAGCCTCTCGAGTCTCTGGAGACTCTGAACTAGACCACGAAGGCTCGAGCGAGTCAGGCGACTCGAGCTGGCTCAATGAAAATGCTGAAAACTGATTAGGTTTAAGCCAAGGTGACAGACGGACTAATTGACAGCCAAAAATGTTGCTCAGATTGTGTGTGTGGGTGAGTGCGAGCGTGTGTGTGTGTGTGTGTGTGAGTCAACCACAAGTACTTTTACACACACTTAACTTGGCGCTCGCACTCCAAGTGTCAGCAGTTGCCAGAAGGAGGAGGTGTTGAAACACAATGCTGTCAAGTCAGATACACATACACACACACACACACACATGCATGCCGTGCGAGTGAGATAGGAGAAGGGCTTGTGTACAAGCTGCTTTTAAGAGCCTTAAGCATTTCGCACACGGCAAACACTTGCCGCACTTGTTGCATGAACAAAGGATAATGATGTGTCAGACAAGCGAGAGAGAGCACACACACACACACACACACACACACACACACACACGTGTACACCTTTGCCAGCTGGCTTGTAATAAGTAATAAAGCAAACATGCCACGCGCGCTTGTAATAAAGTTGCACGGCCTGCAGCGCTTAGTCAAGGTGCGCTGGCAAACAGTTAAGCAACCGAGTGTGTGTGTGTGTGTGTGTGCCAAATGCAAATATGCCAAGAGGCGTGGCGTGGCAACTAATCACAGGCCGCCGCGGCGGGCAAGTGCTGGCAATAAACTTATTTGACGACGCCCATAAGTAGGCAATGCTTTTTTTCATACTCTTTGCCTCGGGCGCGCCATAAAATTCAATTGCTGCTTATGAAGCGCCGATGGAATATACACATCTACAATGCGTATAACTTAAAGCTGTAACTAATAAAATGACTGATAAGCATAAAGCTTTGATTTTTATGCTCTAGCTGCTGCTGCTCCCGCTGCCGTTGCCCTCAAAATTTATTGTTATCGCCGCGCTCAGCAGCTAAATTCTCGTTTTCAAATGTTTAGCACTTTCCATTTTACTTCTTCTCTTCTTTTTTTTTTTCGTCTTCGTCGTTTTTACAACACCATTTCATGGCCTGCTAGGCCTCTTTTGCTAGTTTTTGCAAATTTGCATAAAAATTGGCAAAAGAAATGGGCAAAAAATGCTAGCCATCGAGGCTTATGGCCACGACTCTGCCCCCTCTCATCTCTCTCCCATTCTCGACATTTGCTTATCGCTTATGAATATTTTGACGCCAGCCAAGTCGAATGTCAAATGGCTAAATGAATAAATTAGCGCCCACATTTTGCGAAAGCCGGACAATTTCTGGCGAAACATGCTGTGATTGTGACTTGATGAAGTGTTGATTGCTCTTTGGCGGACTGTCTCCCGAAGGAGTAGAGCGAAGCACAGTGTTGGTTGGTTGGTGGTTGAATCACTTAAGGCTTATTCTATAGATGCTAACCTATATAGAATGAGTTATATGAGCGTAAGGCGAAATTTCAAGTTCGTATCTTTTGTAGTTTCCGAGATCGTTCAGATAGTTAGACGGATTGATGCACCTTATAAGAATCAAAGCTCAGTTACGCCTGCATCTGCAAAAAGGAAGGGATATGAGCGCAGAAACTGTCTAGCTGAGCCTCTTTTCCTCTCTTTGTAGACTTCTAAGAGAAAAACAAGAGATATATCGTTGCATTAATAGCTTGATTGAAGTTCTATTCTACCTATACTTAGTTCTTAGTGAAATGCGCTTGTAAGAAAGTTCCAAATGAAGAGGACTTAAAGCATGTCAAATTTGAAGATCTTGAGTTTTGGTTGGTTTCAAACAGATCTGTCTAGATCAATGAAGTTTATTTTACCGATCAACAGCATGTATATCTGTTACATATACTTGTAATAAGCAATATACCCCACTTCAATCATTTTCAATAAGTTTTACTCTCATCAACTATTTTAATTAATTCGAACTCTTTGAATTTCTTTCATTTCAGGATTTATCTGGTCGCTTCTAATTTAAAATATATACAAACACACGCACACAAATACACATATACACATACATAGCATACATACGTATAGCATATATATATATAGACTTATATATATATATATATAGGAACGTACCATAGCAACTAATATCCAATGTGTAGCGCTTATAATTAGTAGAATTTTCTGTGCATTAAAAAAAAAGGAAAAGAAGAAGAAACACACAAAAATAACAAACTTATTGAGAAAAGCAAAAAAAAAAAAAAAAAAAAAAAAAAACATCATTTGAGAAAATTACTTTGGAATTTCTTTGAAAGAAATTTCAATTGCATTCATAAAAAGAAAAAGAATTCATTAAATATATATATAAATGAATATGTAAAAGGAAAAACCATTGCAAATATTGATAGTTCGTAAGACTTTTGTATATATTAATTTTAATAACCTTAGCGTAAAGTGAAACACAAATAACAAAGAAAAAAGCGTAAAACGTACATAAAATAGCAAATAGAAAAGCATAAGAAAACGAGAAAATATGAAACAAAATTTAACAAAAGTAAATATTCTACTAAAAATAATGAAAAGCAAAAGGAAAACTTAACAAAAAATAATTAGCACAAATTGCAGGGGCGGAACAGATAATAGCATCAACTGGACGAGCATAGGAAAGGAATTCGATTAATTTTTATCAAATGCAAAAATTGCATATTTATGGATATTGTTTTATTATCGAAATCCCATTGAAAATGGGAAATCAGGGTATAATAGATTAGTTAGGATGGTTAGAATAGGCTGAAGTGGGCGTGACAGACATCATAATGTTGGTTCCGGGCGACGAGCCGAGTCGATTTAGCCCTGTCCGTCCAGCCGTCCGATTGTTTGCTTCCCTTTAAATTGTTGATGATTTACTAGACCAATATTCAATAGTCTTCTTCATTTAATGGCGTAAAATATTTGGTGAGTTCCTTGAATAACAGCTTGGGGACTTTTTCTATTTTTTTGAAATTTTAGGTTCTTTGACAAAACATTTTATCCCAATGCAAAGCAATGGAAATAAGATTTTTTCTGTTATATTTTTTTGCTTGCTAGTGTTGGTGCTATTATATTTTTCGCAGCTGTACTATTCTAATTTATACTAATTTAATTGTCAACAACACCCACACACACACACACATATGTACGTATAACTGTAATTGTAAAATCTTTTGTAGAATGCTTCGAACGAAGGGCGATTAATTGTGTTCCAGAATAACTGCAAATGGAATATGAATATGCATATGAATATGAATATGAATATATACGTAATATTCTCTCTGGTACTACTCTGTATATAAATAGAAATTTCAATTTCAAGGACATTTTCATTTTCGGTGTAGCCCAGAACTAAAACTGTGCGCTCTAAACGTTCGTTTCTAAGAGTTTCTAGTGCTATAAAATGTTAATCAAAACAAAAGAGGATGAGAAAACGAAGAAGAAGAAGAAGAGAAACACAAAACAAATTGAATGTAATTCATGAAAATATATGTTTAAGTAAATGTAAATGTAAATGTTGCTAGGCAAAAGAAAACTAAAAAAAACGAAGAAAATAAAAAAAAAAAAAAAAAAAATAGATGAATAATATATATGTATGTATATTTACATATTTATGTATGCCTATATATACATATATATTATATACCTAACTATAGCTATAGCTATTGCGCATATTTGTGTACTATTATGGGCTAAATGTTAATTATTAATTAGATTGTACAATTCAAATTGTAGTTTATAATATTTAAAACAATTACAACAAATATACGTATAGATAACGAAGATAATAAAAAATAAATAAAACAACAAATTTGGTAACTTAATCATTTTTATTAATTCTACACATATATTCAATGCCTTATTGTAGAGCACATATTCCTTGGGATTATAAACTTTATAAACATTTAAGATGGGCATCAGGGGCGTGGATAGTATGCAAATCCTGTATTCCGTATAATAAGAGATATGTTTATCTTTTAAGTTGCGAGAGACTTGCACTTTGAAATATATACTTGGCTAGACAATTCCCGTTTTAAATTATATAGATTGTATACCGACGCAAGAATTGGAAGGTCAGAGTTGAGAGTTAAGCGATGACGAAACGAATGTCTCAATGTAAGACATTGCGGCCATTGTACAGCAGAGAGCGCCATCTGTTGGCTGGTAGACAGCCTCAGTTAACAGAAAGCTTTAATGCTGTTCGAATTGTGACCATCGCACATAGATGGCGCTTCGACCTCCCTCTGTCAGCTCATTCACTGAGTGTAATTATTAGAGGGCCAACTGTCGTTTGTTCTTCTTGCTGCTGTTGCTGCTAAAAACTTCTTAGCAACTTTTTACTTAACTTTAAGATAATTGCTTTTACTTGATGCTTTCGCTAGCTGCTTCATTAGGAATTTGCATTAGCGCTGCGTGGCGGGCGAAAACTTAAATTCATTTAAATATTGTGCAACATTATTTGAATCGACAACGAATGTTTCTGCTATCTGTCTAAGACATCAGTTAGCTGCGCTGCTGCCGCGCTGCTGCTGCTTGATACGTTAAGCTCTCATTTACACAGACTGCGGCCGAGTCTGGCATGAGCCATAAAATGGCTTTGTTTGCGGGCATTATATTATGTTTTATATCTGATGAGCCAAATCAACAGGTGTTGCGGTTCAATAACCCAGACCCACACACAGACCCAGGCCGGGCTGCCAAGAAGCTGCCAAGATGCTAAGGGGCGTGATATGGATTTCTCTCTGTCTGTCTATGTGTGTGTGTGTGTGTGTGTGTGTGAAATAATTCAATGGATGCGTGGCAGGCACAGCGGGAGCCACACAAAGAGAGTGAGTGAGTGAGAGAGAGAGGGAGAGAGAGTGAGGCAGAGTCAGAGTCCTGTTGCGTAATCAACGTCCTTTGCAGGCAACGCACGTTTTATGTTTTTTTTTCTTCTTACGCTCATGTTTGCCCATGGACGTTTTGGCTCCTCAATAAACTAGTCGTGTCTGTGTGCGTGTGTGTGTGTGTGTGCGTATATTTGCGCGTGCAGCAATTTGAACCGGATCTGCGTGGACTTATGACCCAAGTCTAAGTCAGCGAGTCCGGACTCCGGACTACGGACTTCGGACTCCGGTGTTCGCAGCCCGGACTCTGCACTCTCTAGCTCCAGCTCGTGTCAAGACGGAAGTCTGCGCTGTCGCTTGATTCACTTTTGGAAATCATTTCGTACTTTCAACACTTTTTAGCTTGGCCTTAATTTGCATTTGCTGCCGCTGCCTTTGCCTCTGCCTCTGCCTCTGCCTCCGTCGCTGCTCATCATAAATGCAAAAACCCAAATAAATTCTTTTGGCTGGCAAATTCTTGACCTTAGCCAAAGAGTCCTGCAGGCAGGCCAAGGCAGCCGCAATTTGAGTTAAATTTAATTGAAACCCTTTGGCTCCGCTCATGCATATTTATGACTGCTCAGCCCAGGCCGGGCTCCGAGAGATGCCCAAATGAAGTGTGGGCACTCTTAAATCGCTTATTGAGCAACAGTTGCACAAGTTGCTCGACTTTCCCGCTGCTGCAAGGCAAGTGCAACTGCAGCTGCCTGAAACAAAGTTGCAGCCTGACAAACTCAATTTTCCACGCAGCGCCATTTCTTGCTTTTATGCTAATGCGCGGCACAGCAACAACTGAGCAGGCTGCAGTCGAGTGGCATCGACTGCTCGATGCACGTTCAACCAGCTCAAGTGGCGGGAAATTATGTATGCAATGTGCTGTAATAGATCTCTCTGCATAGATATATCTATAAAGCAGTTTGGCAGGAGATCCCTAATCCTTAAGATACCCCATGGAAGCAATGAGATATTGAGATATTGAAGAACTGGCTTCACTTACGTCTATAATCGGCTATCATCTATGAGGCCAATTTTGAAGAGCAAGAAGGAAGTTAAGATATACACTCGGCTCGAGTCAGACTATCCAGATAGACCATTCCTTATCTAGGATGTCGATGGAAAACCACCTTGGACACTGTGCAATGCTGATTGATTTGTCGTTTCAAGGTCATCGACTAAAGGTCGAATGATCAATATGCTCAGAGAATATGTGTAAAATGTAATATTACAGTGTTGCTGATATTACAGTTATTACAAACAATTTTATATCCATTTACCTTTATTTAATGATTTTAACATATTTTACTTTGCTTTTAAATAAATAGCTTTAGCAAATGTGTTCCATCTATAGGTCTGTAAATTATTAGACATATCAATCTGAAAATTCAAATCTTCTCAACAAGTTGCATACTATTCCAGTCTAAGCTTCTAGCTGCTAGGCTGTAAATGATATTGTTGACGACTCCTTTTTGGGTAAGAATGGAACCAGATAGAACCCGATCTACTATTGAGGCCTGTTCACCCACAGTCATAGCAAGCGAATAACTGTTGACAGTTTTATTCTTTGCGCCTGTTCGCGAATACAATCCCTCTCGCTCATAGTATGAGACCATGTGGGCCACGATTGGAATTTGCTAATATACAGCAGGCAAGAAAGGATTTTATTCATTTCATTTTACCCAACATCAATTGGACCAGGGTAGATCATTACGGAATTTACGATCATCCCACTGCGGCATGGGCTACTATTGCCCTAAACGGCATGGGGAACCTTGGAAATATATTATTATATTTTTGGAGAATTATAAAAAACATCGTCTCAAGTTTGTTCCCCAGAGACCATCTGAGTAACCCCAATGAGTTGTAAAATACTTAGGGAAAGATGAATATGATATAATATATAATCCATAAACTAGGCATTCTCAGCTGAAGCTGTCATATATTTCAAATTCCATTCCTTACCAAATCATAGACATTGACATTGCCAGTCGATTGGGTCACTTGCCACGCCTACACTCTTCAAGCCGAGCCTATCCATGAGCACTTCGACATATCAAAGGCTTATGAAAGACAAGCTTTGACAGAAGCCAATGGACTCTGCTGGCAGTCGCTGAGCGCGCATTAGAATTGTGCTGCGCCTTGGCTGCGGCGTCTCCTGTTGCTGCTGCACAATTGTCAAGGCTCGGCCAAGGTGAGCTGCGTTCGCCTTTTTGCGAATTGCCAATAAAACACGAAAAAAAAAGTTAAGAATGGGACAGCCGCTCGCAGTTCGCAGTTCGCAGTTCGCAGCGCGCTGCCAGCAGCTGGCGTTGCTTATCGCGCTGACTTTCTGCTTCCGGTCGCACACGTCGGACAGGACAGGAGGATGGGCATGGGGATGGGTATGAGGGGGGTAAGAGGACGACGCGACGTTCGCTTTCCTATCGTCGTATAACAAGTTGAGGCAAGGCAACTCAGGCTCAGTTGCTCTTCAACAAATTGTTGCGCTGTCGCTGCATAAACATTTCACTCTCTCGCTCTCGCTCTCTGTTGCTCTCTCTCTCTCTCTCTCTCTCTGTCACACTGGCCGCCTCTCGCTCTCGCTCTGGCGCTGGGAAATTGCGCATACGCCGTGTGCGTCGGCATTAAAAAGGCGCTTTGCACTCCACTGTGCAACGCAGTCGAACTGTTATACGCAGCGTACGGCCGTATAACAGTGTGCCTGTTGAAATTTCAGCCACGGCACGCACAGTTCGTCGACAGTTCTCGCTCTGGTGGCACGTTGCCGCGCGCTAGCAACAAACAAAAATCTAAACACCAACAAAATTAGCAGCCGCAAGAAAAAAAAAAAGAAAATAAAAGAAAATAAAAGAAAAGGGGGGCCAAAGCCTGCACTTGCAATTGTTGTACGATTAAAATTCAGTCGAGTCGAGTTGGCTTTAAGGCGCGTGTTGTTGGCCTAATCTAGATTTCGGCTCAGTCGCGTCTCAAGCGAAACTGAATTTGACTTGCGATCAGCCAGCTAGTCGAGTGAGTGTGTGTGTGTGTGTGTGTGCGAGCGTGTGCAAGTGTGTGCGTGTGATTAGTGCAAGCAACAGTTAATCAACTCTGCGTGTGTGTGAAGATTCCCTGCGTTAGGATTGACGCACGGCCAAGCGGCATAAAATGATAAGTAAGTGAATAGTTTTTGCTCGACTCGCTGCCACTGGCTGATTATGCTAATCAACGTGCAGCATTTACAAGACGAGACACGTGCCACACTTGCCACACACTTGCCACACACTTGCCACACACTTGCCACGCATGCCACTTGCCACTTGCCACACACATGCCACACACATGTCTTGTTTGCATTGACTCTCACACATTTGCCGCTCCCTTTTGTTGCTGTTGTTGTTGCATTACCGTTAAATGCCACTTAATGTGCTTTATATTTACTTTGCACGGTTTGTATTACACTCCCCCTGCTCTTCGTCTTCCTTTCCCCTTCTCTCTCCTCTTCTAGAGGTGTTTTTTTGTGCCGCTTCTGCCGCTGCTGCTGCTGCGCCAAACATTTGACAAGTGCACAAAGCAGCTTCACACTCCAACTCCAACTCCAACTTCAACTCAGGCACATTCATACACACAATAACACTCACACACACACACTCACACATACACTGACAGTCAGACAGTTGCCATATATTGCTGGCTAAGTGCGAAATAGAGAAATTGTTTTGGCATTGCATAAAAACGCTACGAAAATAGTTTTCTCTTCTTCTTGAGCCTCTGCGGAATGTGTTAAGAGAGCATATTGGTTTTTGCTTGCAACGCTTGTCTGTCTATCTGAAAGCAGGCTATAATAGCTTTGCTCTATATGCTATGTAAATATACTCCATATACCCTATTCTTCTATTGAGTGCTCTAAACACTCTAAAGACTCAGTACACACTATAGACTCTGTAGACTTTATAGACTCTGTAGACTCCATATTTTGTGGACTATATAGACTCTATACATTTTGTGGACTCTGAAGATTTTATAGACTCTATAGACGCTATAGATTACATAGATCATATGGATGACATACATATAATTTATAAACACTGTGGAGTATATAAAATATGTAAAATATGTACATATAGTATATAGACTCTACAGAGTCTCTATATACAAATATATTTTATGTACTTTATATACCTTGCAAAGTCTATAAATTATATGTTATCCATATGATCTATGTACTCAAAATGCTTCAAGTACTTCAAAGACTCTATAGACTATAGATTATATAGGGAATATATTTATTATTTATATTATATACTCTGTAAACTCTGCACCCTATTTGTACTCTATATTTCGTATGCTGTGCTTTAAATACTCTTTATGTATTATATAGGGAATAATTCCTTTAATTTAATGAATTTATTTTCTTTTAATTACTTTTAATGTTAAAACTTAAATTATTGAGCCGTAAGGTATCTTTTCGGAGCTGAACTTGTCAACATAATCTATTTTTGAAGAGTCCAAACCAACTAGAGATTTCAACATGTTCACAGTAGGAACACGAAGAAGCTAAGTTCTTACCGATATATTTAAATTAATTTTGATTTTTAAGGAGGCGTGGCCATCTACTCTAGTCTAATAAGCAAGATCTGTCAGATCTTTCAGTTAAGGCACAATTGAGTCCCTACTCCACAGGTCTACCAATTCTATCTCAATTCCCGTTATATTTGAAAATTAAGTATTAAGCAGACGGTGTTGCCCAGCTGCAATGCAACTCCATTGCTTTGCCGTTAACAAACTTGGTCAGCAGCGAGCAGAGAAAAGAATTTTGCAGCAAAAAGAAAACTTTAATTCATGTAAGAAAAACTTGTTGCAAATCAAGCCAAAAAGAGCTGCAGGCGCAGCAGCAGGAGCTCAGCTGGGACTGCACAGTTGGGCGGCACAGGTGGGTGAGCTAAACGTTTTTTATCCCTCGCTGCTCTGGCAACACCTTCGGCTAGATAGATAGATAGAGAGAGAGAGAGAGAGAGAGAGAGAGAGAGAGATGAAAGTTGAATATCGTATGAGAGGCTAGCATCAAGCAGTTTAATGGCGCTGCTTTAACTATATTTACATATCAAGATAGATAGATACGAGTGTATGTATTTATTGTATATATACATACATGTATGTATATATGTGTGTATTTGTATCTTTGTATCTGCAGCCCAGCAAAAGGCGCAATTATAAGTTATTTCCTTTTAAGCAGCCAACGGATTTGCGAGGCTTAACAACACGTGCGTTGCGTCAATCAACTCGCTGCTTAAGTCAAGCTTTTGCTCCTTACCACTCTTTCACTCCCCGTCTCCCCCTCTCCATCTCTCTTGCTCTTCCCTTAGATGAGTGTGCATTGATTTCCATAAGCGCCAAGCGAAGGGCTCGTAAAAACTTGACGGAAGCTGCTGTGGCCCAAATGCAGAGCTAATGAAACACAGTGCAGCAAAGCGTTTCAAAATCTTTTCGACTCAGGCCCCACACAACATCCAGTTGAGTACCCAACCTCCCCCTCTCAGTATGTGTGTGCGTGTGTGTGTGTCTTTATGACTCCTGTTGCCGACATTTTTGGTGCCTTTTCAGTTTATGTTAGCGCCTTATTTCCATGCGCCTCATCGGCGGCCGCAATGTTTTCAGCAAATAATTTCTGGGAATTTTTAATAATATTTGTATTTGAGTATGGGATATTGGGTGTATAGTAAATAGCATAGGGTATATGGGGAACTAGCAGCAGTGAAAGCCAAAGCGAAACTAGCTTTAAGAGGAATTTACTCGAATTGAATGTCGAATATTTGCGGTTTCAGGTTGCTTGACTCTCAGATGTAAATGCATCTTTGATAAAGCTTCTGGGAAAAGTCTCTCTTAGTTGGCTTTTACTAGACAAGATTTGTTGACTAACTCATGATAAAGCACTTTAGAGTGACTCATTTATGTAAATCTCGTCGAGTAACTCATTTATGTAAATCATCTTAGACAAGCCACCTCAGATAACTGTTTATAACTAACCATCATCATAGAGTCAAATCTCCTTAAATAACTCATGTCGGATAATTCATCTTAGGTAACTCGTGGCACTGTTAGCATGTATAACTTATATTACAGTCATCTTAGATAACTCGTCTTAGTCCTTGGGTAACTCATCATTGAGTCATATGAATTGATTCAATTCAGATTAGATTATCGAAGATGAACTATCTAAGTCATCTTAGATTCAAGTCACCTTATAAAACTCATCTTGTATCATATTTCCTTACTCCAATTCATCCCAGAAAACTATTGTTCTATAAGTATTCTTATAAAGATTTTTTTAGAAAATCTACATTTTTGCTATCATCCATCTACGACTCTGAGAAGAATAATATTTTCATATTTTCATGAGAAATATTGTATGACTCGTAAGCATATATTAACTTAGTATAACTTTATTTAAAACATATATACAAAATTATTTATCAGAGTACTTTACATATCCAAAACTAACTGACCCTTCCCCTTAAATGCCTGTAGAACAGGGTATATTCAAGTCAATCTGATGTTTTTTTCTGACTCAACTCGCTTTTATTTGACATTCGTTTTTCGTATATGACTTTTTGGCTCTCTCTATATATACCCATATTGTGGTTGTTGTTGTTGTGGGGACAAACGCCGAGCCCACCCAAATAGCAGGCAAATGAAATTTGTTGAGATTTACGCATATATTGCACGAAAATGGTATTCAGTACGGTCTGCAGTCGCTGAAAGTGGACCGAAAAAGCGAGGAGCACGGTCAGGCATAGCTGACTGAACAATGCCCGTTGAAGTGCACTAGAGAGGCACAAGAGAGGGAGAGGGAGGGAGAAGGAGAGACACTTTACAGGGATTTACTGTAAGCCTATCATATGAGGCCCATCGGGATTGACTATATCTTATATAGGATATATCTAAACTCTCGCATCAACTTTCATTAGTCCCACATTGAAACCAATATACTCGTTTGGCGCACAAAGTTTGAAAACTCAATTGCGGCTTTTTATGCGTAATTCTTTGGTCTTTGTCGTCGGAGCAGAACGTTTGTTCAGCTCGTTGTTTTCTTGATATTATTTTTTAATTTATCTTTTATATTCAGGATTATGCGCAGCGCCGTCGCTGGCAGAGCCGAAGCTCTGCAGGTTTTATGGAGCTCTCGGCTTCGACAATATGTTTAAGGGGACTATTTTATGAAAATTTGCTAGATTTTTTTTATTAAAATTGATTTAAATGTGACTGATAGAGGGTGGGAGAAAGAGAGAGAGAGAGAGAGAGAGAGAGAGAGAGGGAGAGGGAAACAGACAGCGGAGGCTTATGTTAATGAGTACTTAGAAGCTGTAATGGCAAAACAAACGAAGATGGAAGTCAAATCCAGTGAGCAGGAGCAGTAACAGTAGCAGTAGCAGGAGGAGAAGCAGCAGCAGCAGGAGCAGGGCATGGACCGAAGCTAAACTGCTTTGCCTTCGCGTTTAATTAACAATTTAAACCTTAATTTCATCAATATTTTAGCAACTTGGCCGAGGTGAGCACAGAAGTCAGGTGAGCACAGTGCAGACAGCCGGCAAATGCTTGGCTAAAGGCTTGAGCAGGGTTTCGGCCAACTAAGTGGAGGTGTGGGCGTAGCAGCAGCAGCAGCAGCAGCAGCAGGAGCGCCTCCTGCAGCTGCTGTTAAAGTTAGACAACGTCTTCGCTGAAATCGAAACGAATTGAATTGAATGGAATTTGTAGTTGCCCAGAGCCGAGGCAGCGACATCGATATCCTTTTATCGGCATATACATATCGGACTGTCGTCCTGCTGAGGCAGGGCATATAGACTAAACGACTATGAGTGCAACAGGGAGTGGAAGGCTGAAGCAGGTGATTCTGTCTCTTATAGCTTAATCTGCCATCATCGATAAACTAGGGCTGAAGACTTGCAAGTGGGCGGGTGTAGCAAATAGGGTATCTGCGAGTCGTGCACTGCCATTTGTCATTGCCCTTCCCTGCCAAGTTAGCGGCGACGGCAATATTTTAGCTTGGCAAACGCCACGCCCCATTGTGCGGCTGCCTTCGGAGGGCACTTTGTCATGTCAGCCGCAACGAAAAATTGAAAATAAAAAATTGTTTGCCACATTCGCATTTTGTTATCACTTGAGTAAAATGGCAAAGCCTGTAAGCGGCAGTGGCATTGGCCCAAAATACACAAAGAACTACATATGTATACATATGTGCATATGTGTGTGTGTGTGTGTGTAGACAAATATGTAAGTATAGATAAGTAAGTGTGGCTAGAGAGCAGCTTAGGAGAGGATGAAAAGAATAGTCAGAAATCGTTATACCATACGCAGATATCTACAAGTTGTTTATAAATACATCAAGACCAAAGGCAGAGAGAGAGGGAGAGACTGAAGAGAGATATATTTAAAGATAGAGAGAGAGAGAGAGAGATGGGTCTGTATGAACTAAGAACTGTTAATGCTGGAAAATCCATTTTCAGTTCCCAGCTCAAAAGCTGTTGAATTAATAATAACTAATCTCTAAAAGGAATCGAGGAAGTCAATATGTAGTTTCAGAGGTCGAAAGCTAGAATACGATGTAACAGACGTATAGTAAAATATATATTACTTAATATACCTATATATTATAATAAGGTCACTAAGAGATTTAAGAGAATATCACAATGGTCAATATATGTATATATAAATCTATCGATAGTTAAGCATATCGATGAATGTGATCAACGCAGCTTGAGCAGAAGAAGAAGTTCAGAGATTAATTGTGGGATTAATATAATAAAATAATCATTTAAGTCTCCTACAATATATACTCCATATACTCCACTCACTTCGTGAAAGCGTGTAAAGCAGAGCACTATTGATACCCTTTTAATCTGCTTGTTGCATCTCCAACACATCAACGTTTCAATTATGTTGCACTGAAAGTAAAAGAGTTTCCCAATGCAGTTTTCCCCTAGGCAGCTCGTTCCTTATTCTCTAATCAAGCTCAATTTTCAATTTTCTGTTTACAATGCGTGCTACTAATTACAGAGACATATATGCACACTTATCCACACACTCCCGCACACACACACACACACATACGGACAGGCTGCACCACAATGGCGTGCATCATGTGGTCTTTGTGTGACGCTTCCAGTTCAATTGCCTCCTCATCGCTCAATTAGCCCAGTTTCCATTAACGTTTCCATTGTTTCGCACATTTTCGGGAATCTCGAACTATTTTGGAGCAATTTATGCTTACAATTTCATGCATATGCAGTTATTGTTATGCAAAGTGGACAGTTTAGGGAGTGTATATACGAAATACAAAATTTGTGAAACTCAGAAAGTGTCGAAAGAGCTCAAATGAAAGCAAAAGTTGTGCTTAGCCTAATCAGATTTAGTTTAATTGCATTATGAAGGCTTAAAGCAGGAGTTGCAAGATTTTGTAAGTAGTAAAAGTTTTAGGGAATTTCGAATGGAATTTGCGTTTATTCCATGTTAGCATCAGTGTTGATAAATCTCTTTAAGAATCCTATTTAAGGTGTACAATCAGTCGATGCAGCTGCAAATCATAATCAATTAGGCTTTGACGAAGAATCTATGCAGCAAGCTGGGAGAGTTAGTCTAAGAGTCAATCACAAATAGTCTTGAAGGAGCTCCGGGTATTTCCTAGTCAGGCAGCCGCCTCTAGTGGTGCTCTACTTGTTTGTTTCTTTGTGTTCGATGCAATAATTTGTGTGCAAATGCATTCTGCGGCATTTGCTAGCTGTGATTTATGGACCAGCAAATGAAAAATGTAATTGGGTTGTGTGGCAGCACGCCCCCAACCCTGGCCCCGCCCCTGCTCTCGGCCCTTGCCACTGAATGACTGCTTGCAGCATTGTTGTGGTTGCAGCACCTCTTGAAGAGCAAACCCGGCTTTGGGCTATGCTGCAGCAATTATAATTGCAATCCACGAGCTCTGGAGCTGGCCAAGCGGATGGAGCCATGGCCAGGGCCACAGTCAGGATGGCCAATGTGCCTGACAGCGAGCATGTAATTAATAGTCAGTGGTCTTTGTGGCAGGCAACTAGTACCAACTACGGACTGCCGAGTGTCGACTGGCAACTGGCAACTGGCAACTGTTGACTGCCAACTGGCAACTGTTGACTGTTGACTGGAGCTATCAGCGAGCGAAATCAGAGGCAACATCTGAAGTGCCAACTGCAGTGCTCAGTGAAAAGTCACGTAGAAACTGTTGAAAACACATCGTAAAAGTTTCAAGTTGTTGTCGCTCAAAAAGCACACACAAACACACGCACACACACACACATGCAGTCTGTGTGTAGTAGAAAAAAAAAGGGCTGGCAAACCCTTTGGTCTGCTGCGCCGTCGGCATTTGCGTAACGCTCGTAAAACTGTGTGCGTATGACGTGCAAATTTTCAAAGCTGCTTCATACGCATAGACAGAGGGCGAGAGCACATCATATTTTATGGCTGGGATGTGTGGTGGGGGGAGGGGGACAGGGGGCGGGGAGGAAAGGGTCCAGTGTAAGTGCTGCGCTGTGTTAATGAAGTTAATGCATATACACGGCCACACACACACGCGCACACAGAGAGTGAGTGAGTGAGAGAGAGAGAGAGAAAGAGAGAGAGAGGGCGTTGTGATGGCCGCCAAATTGCAGAGAAATGGCGATAAAAGTTTGTACATTGCCGCCTCGTTACGTGCAGCGAGTGTTGAATCCATTTCGTAGAATAATTAACTTTACATATAGCACACACTCACACACACACACACACACTCAGACATACACATACACCTGCAGAGTAGGTTGCATTTCATGTTGTCCTTAAATCAAGCATAAAATGGATTTGGTGTAGTGGAAATGCTGTGAGATCTTTTGTATGCAAATTTACGAAGGTGGAAGAATATTGTGCGGAAATAGTGAAAAGAAATGGTTGTGCAATAAGAAAGAGGTAGATATAGTGAGGAGAGACAGAGAGAGAGAGAGAGAGAGAGAGAGAGAAGTAGTGGGATATAGAAGGATTGGGAGAGTAGTCGTCAGTGCAGATGGTGGAAAAGTGTAACCAAGGAGTAAACAATTTATGAAAGTAAGACTGTGAGAGAGAAAGAGGGAGGGAAGTAGATGGTAATGATATGATAATCAGACGGTTGAGTGTGAACAGAAAAGAAATTTATGATAGACAGTCAGAGGAAGAGTTGCATCTAATTGAGATACACAGAGACAAGAATATAGGGAAGGGGAGAGATTGAAGTTGATATAGAGGGAATACATATATAGAGATTACATAGTTGTTGGATAATTGAAATGAGATAGAGCTATAAAAAAAACGGGGGGAGAGAGACAGAGGGAGAGACAGTAATTTATGAATACAGAAAGAGGGAGATACTGATTTGGACAGAGGTAAAAAGAAAGATAGATACAAGCACTGAGAGAAAGGGAAATAAAGAAATAAAGGGAAATAGAGAGAGAGAAAGACAGAAAGCGAAAGAGAGAGAGAAACGTTAGAGAAAGATAGAAGCAGGTATTGACAGATAGAGAAGTAAAGATCGAATGATAGAGGAAAAGAAAGAGATAGGAGAGAGAGTTATTTGGGCCAATATAGATGGAGAGGGAGAGTAACGATGATGTAGGTAAAGTGAGATGGAAACAAAGAGAGAGAGGGAGAGATAGATATACTCATATATTCAGAGTGTGAGTTGAATAAATAGTATGAAGAAATAGTTGAGTTAAGACAGAGAGGTAAGAAGAGAGAAGAGATACATGCATGGCCGTAACCGCACGCATTCCGAAATAGCTCTCGCTCAAAGGCGCAAAAGGCGTGAAATTGGCAAACGAAATTCTGGATAAACAAGAGAAACAGAAAGAGAGAGAGAGAGTGGGAGAGGATAATGGCTTAACTGCTAGCAAATCAGATTAAATGCGTTTCGGAACAGACCTCGCTTGCATGCAGCGAAAGAGTTGATGGAAAGAAGAGAAAAGAAAAGCAAATACTTTTCAGATAAACGAGAAAATGTGGGTGAGGGGAGGAGAGGAGTGAGGGGGGGTAACAGTGGCTAACTGCAAGCAATCCAAATTGCATGCGTTACTAAACAGCCCTCTTCCGTAGACACCTTCTCTCCTCCTCCTCTCTCCTCTCTCCTCTCTTCATTCTCCACTGCTCTGCTGCATTCTCTCGCCTTGTTCGTGTCCAGCGACGCATTCAACACATTCAGCAAATTCAATTAACCTGTTTGCAGGATGCCAGTGCCAGCGGGGCGACAGCGAGTGAGAGAGAGAGAGAGGGCGAGAGTGAGTGAGTTAGAGTGAGAGGGAGCCAATGGCGTCCAATTGTTGCCCAACTGGCAGCAGCTGAGCCAAACTAACTAAACTATGCAGTTAATCTAGAACGACAGCGACAGCGACAACTGATGCCACTCGCTCTCGGCTCTGCCGCCGCCTGGGCATGATTATTCCGTGTTATTTTTAATAAACGTAAATTATTTACAGCTGAGCGCACAGCTGGCGCTCTCTCACTCGCACACACACACTCTCTCTCTCTTCGGCCATCTTTATTTAGACCCAGCTGACATTTGCATAAACTTATTTGAGCCAAGTCTCACATTTCGCAGCTCTCACACACAGCGAGTGGACAATAAAAATATGTTTGCTTAATTTCATTAAATTTTAATTAAAACAAGTAAGAACGTTGCAGTCGGGCGTTACCGACTGCGGAATACTCATTCACATCCCATCAACAATTTAGTAGTTAAGTTTCGCTCTAATACTGTAGAATATACAGGTTTTTCCGATTTGCCACGCCCCAACTGGGCGTAGACACCTCATTTTTGGTCAGTTTTTAGAAAGAGATAACGGTACCCTAACTGCAAAGTTTGAATGCTTACCCTCAAAAAATGTGAAAATTACAGGGTATTTTTCGATATGCCACGCCCCTAAAGAGGCGTAAACATTATTTTTGGGGAATCGATAGAGGAGGCTACCAGTAACTCAACTATCCAAATTTGAAGCTTCTAGCTATTATACTTTAGGAGATATAAACTTTTGCGGTTTGCCACGCCCCCTGTGGGCGGACATATATCCGACAAAACTTTTTGGTCTTGGGTGATCAGTCCGAGTATATATACAAAATTTGAGGTCTCTGCCATCAATAGTGTCCAAAATATAGGAGAATTTAAAAAATCACTATATCTTCAGGTCCGATTTGCCACGCCCCCAATGGGCGTAGACTTATAATTTTGTCTTTAGACTTTATAGAATCATTACATTAGCTGACATGCAAAATTTCAGCATTCTAGGCATACAACTTTAGGAGATACAGTTTTATCCGATTTGCCACGCCCCCAATGGGCGGAGATATATCCGCCATAGCTCGTGATCTTGGGTAGTCGACGCGGACCTACATACCAAATTTCAGCTTTCTAGCTCTTTAACTAACATGATTTCTGGTATATCGGAAAATGCATTTTCCGATTTGCCACGTCCCTAGTGGGCGGATCGGGAAAATTTTAACACTTTATAAATCGGAGATATACACGAGTATGTGTTCCAAATTTCAAGTCTCTAGCTTCAATAGCGCCGAAATAGATTGCGTTCATACGGACAGACGGACAGACGGACAGACGGACGGACGGACAGACGGACAGACGGACGGACAGCAAGACGGACATTGCACAAAACCAATATACTGATTCACTTTCGTGAATGAGTATAAAAACAGCATTTACTGCGGCGATCCACTGTTTGTTGTGGTTACTTTTAATGCTCGCTCAAGCGGAGTCACGTGGGTATATTAGGTGCGTGCAATGCTTCTCTGGCTGAGTGCAAGCTAATTAAGGAGCTTCTACATATACTTCTATAAAACTGCGATATCTCATCTATATACATATTCCTCTATGACAGCCCACAATATTTTTGCGATTTTCTTATTGATTGACAAATAGTTATATATGCACGCCTTTGGGGGCGTGTCTTGACAGCACCTCAAGTGTTAGTACGGCCAACTTGCTGAGAATTGCATACTAATTACTAGTTCTATACCAATTCGATTTATATGATATACCTGACATAGAACCCATCGAATCAGCTAGCATCAGATTTTATACCGCGGGCGAGCATTGAGCAGTCAATCATGGCCAACTGCAACGCTCTTAGCTGCTTTTGCGTTCAGTTTATTTGCACGTGAAACTTAAATAAACAAGCTGCTCATAATGGCCGGGTCGTCAGGCAACACACACACGCGAACGCACACAACTGCAGCTGGCAGCTGGCGAAGGACGTGCAGCTTCGCTTATTTGAGCCGGAAGCAATACAGCTGGCCCCTTCCTTCCACCACCTGCGCGAGCACAGAGTTCACCTGGTAGGCTAACTGTTCATGCGTGTGCGAAGCGTTTATCAGCACACGCACACACGCACACACTCATACACAGACACACGCACACACACTGCCTCACACCGGTTTTTCACACATTCGCAGAGTGCAAAAACCCTTCAATCAACTCAGACTCAGCCGCAGCATTTGACAATAAAACGAAGCGAAAAGGAAAATTTCTGCTGCTGTAAATGTGCAATACAAAAGGAAAAACCATCGACAAACGGCATCATTTCCTTTGAGTTTTTATTTGAAATATTTGCAGCTCGGCTCAGGCCGGGCCCCGCCTGTGCCACATGTTGCTCGCGCAGCCACGCCTCCTCGGCCCCTAGCCGCCCCTCGGCCCAGCCTCCACTCGCAATTTCGTGTCCCATTTTGTAATCGATTTTCGGCAACAGCGACAGCAGCATTAACTTTAAAGCATCTGCCACATGCCACATGCTGTGCTCCTTTGTGTGTCGCTATGGGAGTGTCTCTCTGTATGTGTGTGTGTGTGTGTGTCTGTCCTTGTTGATGTGCCTGCTTATGACGCGCTCTGTCGCTTAATCCGCAAAGCGAATCTTCTCAATTGCCTGCCACTAATTGAACAATCGACTCAAGTGTTGAATGGGATCATTCGATATTTATTTTTATATTTTATTTAACAAATTTGTACTCATGCCTATATGACATGTTTCATTGTCTGCAATGAAAAACTTTTTAAACTGTTATTTTAGGCTTAGGCTAGGCTATGAAGTTTGATAGAATTAGGATGCAGCGTTAAGTAGAGGCAGCTGTCCAGCTCGACTCCTGCCGCACGGCAATATCAGGCCAGACTTTAATTGCTCTCAACTTATGATTCTGACACTCAACTGATATTGAATTTGCTAATTTTTTGCAAACCTCTCAAATGACACCAAGAGCTCTTCATTTATTTCCTATTTTCAGACAAAGACTTTTTCAATGGACTCTCCCATATCATGCCTGATATATCAAACTATTGACACAATATATGCTTTCAATATATTTTTTACAGTGCTATTCACTATTGCTTTTCCATTAACTATTCACTATTCGCTATTCACTTGCCATTTTTTTCGAATCTTTATAAAAACAGTGCTTCATTTCCATATACGTTTTGTGAGCATATTTTTCGCTCATAATATTTTTGTACCTTTATAAGCTTTCAGCACAGACAGTTTTTATTGAAATTCGTAAGCCTTTTATTTTCTTAGGCACCAATGATTTCTCTATTAGCTTCATTCAATTCGAGTTTGAAGAGTTGTCACTCTGCCGAGTCCTAAATGCATTGTGTCCTAGCTGCGCATAAAAGTAGGCAATGATTTTTTTACTACTTTTATATGTGGACTAAAATACAATAAAATAAAATTGCAGATATAATTGAAATATAATATGTTGAAATGAGAGAGATTTTAATAGAAGATAAATGTATTGGAAAAATATATAAATTAAGTCCTGGTGCATTGCTATAGAACACGTGAAACTGAACCAAAACCAAAATTGGATTCATTAAGTATTTATTGAATATTCAACAAATCAATATGCAGCTGAGTATAAGAAAGCATAAATCATTGCCATCACCAACATTTCATGATTATATTTGATGTCCAACTAGAATAGATGAAGATTAATATAATTGCATTATTACTCTTCACATGGAGCCCTAATGGATGCTGTGCAGCTGGTTATAAATTGGCAGAGAGAGTTGAACTCTCTTATCTGCAATTTGCAGTTGCTCTACATTTTGTAGTAAATTGAAGCTTTTGTGAATTTAAACAGCTAACCTTAAATGTTACCTGTGGAGCTCTGCTGCTGCCACACGAAGTTCATAAATCAAACGGCTCTTGAGCTACCGGCAAGTGTGAGATTCACTTGAGCTAGCTTCCTCCCTGCCCCACTCTGTCTCTCGCTCGCTCGCTCACTTGTGTGTTGGAGCTGTCATAAAAGACAAAAGAGGAGCCACAAATATTTTCAAGCGACGCGCGTTGCCTGTGCATAAAACTTGTTGAATTATTTTGCGTGGCGAGTGGCTACAAAATTGAAGCGAGGTTACAAAATTTCTGCCAGCCGAAAATGGAATTTTTATTATTATTGCAAATTAAAAAAGTTTACATTGGCTTAACTATGACAACGCCCAGCCAGGCCAACAACTATGTAAAAGCCAAGTTTGGAATGTGCCAGCCAGGCAGGCAGGCAGGCACTCAGCTGAAATTATAGCAAAAAGTATTCCGAAGCGAGTGCCGCAAGCAACAAATGCAAGCTACAAACTACCAAACCCCAAAACCCAAAGCCCAATGCCCAAAGCCTTAAATAGGCCGTAGGCTCACCTGCATTCACCTTCATTGCGGCGTTGTTTGTTTTCATTTTTACAACAAATTAAATAACATTTGCGCAGCTGTGCGACGAAGCATGATTATGCGACCTGCAAACATGCAGCTATCAAAATTAATGCATAATAATAATAGAAAGTGGGCGATGAATCGTAGAGACTGATCGACTTGCAGTTACCCTAACCGACTAGATGAGAGATGGAAAAGATGAGAGATTGGAAATAGAAAGGTGAAGACGGAATATGGAAGATGGAAATGAGAGATGGATGATATAAGATGGACAATCGAAGATGAAGAATGGATGATCTAATATGAAATATAGAATATGAATGGCGGATGATGGAAAAGAGAAGATAGAAGACAGGAGAAATAATCTAGAATATGAGAAATGAGATAGAGGAGGTAGGAGATAGGAGTGAAGATAAGAGATAAGGGATAGGAGATAGGAGATTTGAGGTAAGAGATAAGAAGAGATAAGAGATAGGTGATGGGAGGTATGAGAGAGAGGATAGGAAATATGAGAGAGAGGATAGGAGATAGGAGATGAATAGTCTAAAAACTGAAGACACTTAGAAAAAGAGTATTATAGTATTTAAATAAAGCTGAATATACAAATTTGAGAGAAATTAAAAAAAAAAAAAACCAAATCTTCTCTGCTATCCTTTCAGTTGTCTTGAATTGACCTCACATTCGTAATGGGATTGGGTCATAAAATCCATTTAGCTGTTGAACCGTGAGGAGTCAGCGCTTTAATAGCCTCGCTGCTTAGCAGAGCTTAACTGTATATGAACTTAAAATTTCGATGGGGTCGGTCCACTAGGGAAACGCAGGTGATGCTGATATTGCTGTTGTTGTTATTGTGCTGGCTCATTGAAACGAAAAAATTGACATGCTCAAAGGCTGTGACCAGGGCATATGGCAAATGCCATAACGGCGACTGTTAAGGAAGCGGAAAAGGAAAACGGGGCAAAATGGCAAAATGAAATGGGAATGCGAATCAGAATGAGAATGAGAATGAGAATGCGAGTGCGGAGGCAACAAAGAGGAAACTCACATTTTCCACTTGCTCAGCAGTAATTCAACAACAACGACAGAACAACAACAATCATAATAGAAGCATTGGCAATGCCAAGACATTATTCATTTTGCCTGTCTAACATTTTGGCCTTATTGATGGAGTGAGTTGAGCAATTGATTAAAAAACGTTGTCCTCCACTCTCTCTCTCTCCCTCTATCTGTCTATGAATAACTGACGATGTTGAGTCCTATAGACAAATGAAGCACAATACGAAATACGAACACACACACACACACACACATGCATGGAGACAAGGCTTGTGGCATGCTTTGATCTATGTAGGCAATGCCATCAGCTAACAATTTGATGCTTTAATCCGGACCCGGCTGCCTGATCTAGCTTGCTTGGCCAGACGGAACTGAACCATGAGATTCATTGGGCTTGACGTCGATTTTTTAGTCATGAAAAATGTATAGGAACGGGTATATAGATCTTGCTGAAGCGAACAGCAGCTTAGTCGATGTTATTCCTCTCTCTCTCCATCCAAGTGCCAATCGACTTCAAATCATCGAATCGTAAAAATCGATAATGATCGATATTAAATTTCAGTTATCTGAGCATAGTTCGTTCTAAAGCTAACAAGCTTGTTTTGTGTGATCTCCTACGATAAGAATGTCTCCTGAAATACTTCTGCCACTTCGCTTCACTCCATATATAAGCATATGTAATAATAGCTTATATACAAATCTCTCTGTCGTATTCCATTGTCTATATATATTTTATACAATATATCCCACATCAGATTAGCATGCTGGGCAGGGTATCTGTTAGTCGTGCATTTGATCCTCTCTTATGTGTTCTCTTTTCGTTTTGTTTCCTTAGCTGCCGCTCTCCGTGTTGGGTGGCGTCATCCTTGTGCCTCTCTCCTAGCTGGCGTCGTATTATGGAAATTCAAATCCGCAACGATTAGAGGCAACATGTGGAAGACTGAGTTTCGTCCTTCCATACATACACACATATCTCTCTCTCTCTCTCTTTCTCTCGCTCTCTCTGTGTGTTGCTCTCTTTCTATTTCTATTCCGCTTGCATTGGAATTAGAGCATTCAACCTTGATATTCTGGTGCACAGCTGAGCTGAGCCAAGAGCTTTACAAGTATACCTACCTATAGAGGCGACCTCTGCTATCGACTGGGCAAATGAGCAAATCAGCTTGTTGCTTCGCTTCAATAAATGAAAACGGAAGCTGTACAACTTTTCGTGGTAAGACTTTGTGCCTCACTCTCTGTCTCTGTCTCTGTCTCTGCCTCTGTCTTCCTCTCTCTCGCTCATGTCTCGCCTCACGCTCGACGCACAGAGTCTGGCATTTGCTTATTAGAAGCCGTAGCATGACATTTCAATGGAATTGTATTTCAGCTCACCTTGGGCACATTCCCTTGTCCACTCCATCGAGTGGCAAGTGGCACTTGCCGTGGTTTCCCTGCTCGAGCCTCATTTGCTTTTGTGGTAGACCGACGGATGCGACGGATGCACAACATAATTAAATAGCAGGAAAACTAGTTTTCCCCATCAAACTCACTCAATAGACGCTGCACTTGACTTGTCATTGCCAAGCCAATAGCAAGCTGATTCGATTCTGTTAAGTTAATCAAGTCTCCATATTGCGTTGCAAATGCTACCTGTTGAGCACTCGCTCTCCTCTCTCTCTCACTCTCTTTCTTTCTCTGTGCAGCACTCTAATATCATTTTATTATTATTGATTTAGATTTCCACTTGTGCGACGTTGGTTGATTTCCTATTGCGTTGCATGCCTCTAAGACATCTGGCTCCATGCATTATGCATCCTGAAGTCACTGCAAATGGATGAGTAAACAGGTTGTATTAGGTTTGTGCAAGTATACATATATAACAGGTGGAGCAGAGAAGAGACAGTAAGAGAGAACGGGAGCGAGAGAGTGATACTGAGGGCGACTCCATAAAGTATATGCATATATATACTTTTAATCCACAGAAGAAGCTGAACCAAAGCAGATCGCTCTGACCTAATCACCTGCTCCAGATCTCGAGAGCTACTAGAGCTAGTTAGTTACAATTTTTAATGCACATTCTTATATACTGAGAGCAGCGCAAATTAAATATTTTCTTTCGAAATCTCTTCACATTCGATTAATATCGATAAATATCATTAGTTCAAGTTGGTTTTGAGCACAAAACCTCAATTCCATAAAAGGTAAAACATCAAAATTGCTCTGTAGTTTAGGATAATGTAAACGTAAGCATAGCATGCATAGAAATAAACATGTAAAACAGAAAATCTCAGATAATAGACTCAAGTCTTGAATTTTCATTGAGGTCGCTCAATGAGAACCCATGTAGAATCGGTCAATTGGTCAAAGAGCTAGTGATACACATACATATCTATAATACTATACTTGCCTATGAAAGAGTCCTGTTATACTCGGTACAGGGTATTACCTAGTCAAGCATGCCGACTGCAATAGTTTTGCTCTTTGCTTAAACCACTTTCCAGTGTAGCGATGCTGCACCATAAAACTGAGACGCCAGTTGAAGTAAGTAGCGCCAATCCGAAGGGTGTTCGAGTGGGATTTGAATTGGCTTCGACTCGGCTATTGTCCTGACACATAGCACATTCGACTCCATTCGACTCGACTTTGTTAGGCTTTAGTCAGAGTTCCATTAAGTGTTGATGCGCAACTTTTACTAATGCTTGCTCGAAACTTATGAACTTTGTTGATATTATTCAGTGTCTGGTGGGGCAAACCCTATATGACAGCTACATTAAGCGCAAATTGTAAAGGCTGTTGGATAGTTGGGTGGTTGGGTGGCTGGGTGACCCGTGGTCAGCTTTGTGGTTTGTGCGTTTTACAGCAAATCAATGATCCGCCCAGTGGGCTGTGAAATTTTATTAGCACAAAATGATTTCATGTGCCAAATATTTGGTTAAATTGGCACTGACTGTTCGTAATGCGGAGGCCGGGCCCAGACGGTTCGGTTAATGGCAGCGCGCTCTGAATTTTACGAGCATTAACGGGGCGGGGCACTGCGTATACGCAATGTGCGTTACAAATGCCAGCCACGCGCCAGAGCTGAGCGTTTAAGTGCACTTTGGCTTTAATCTGCAAGCAGAATTAATGTGCTTATCGATGCTTGAGATAAAAATGAAAATAAAGATGAAGACAACAACGATGATGATGATGATGACCAAGATAATGATGATGTTGTTTAACGCTTGTCGTCTTTCCTTTGCAGGCATTTGGTACAACAGTGAGCGAGACCACCGCGATTGGGTACGCGTTGCCGGGCGATAGTACCCATTGTACCCTGTCAAAGGGTTGAGACCATCATCACTGCGCAAATCGTCCTACTCCAACAGCAGCAGCAGCTGCAGCAGCATCAACAACAGCAGCAGCGCCTGTCCCCCGCCGCCGCCCACGCCGCATCAGATCCAAACAAACGCCAGCACCAGTCAGCACCAACAAAGGCACCAACAACAGCAGCAACAGCAACAGCAACATCAGCAGCAACAGCATCCACAATACAGACGCAACAGCAGCAGCTTGGCAGCGAAGCCTGCCATCAATTTGCTCAGCAATCGACAGCAGTTCAACTACTTCGAGTTCCCATCGCCGACTCGCAGCGGCAGCTCTTTGCTGGCCAATCGATACACCGCTGCAGTCTCCACACCAGCGCTCGACTGCAATCCCGGCACGAGCTGCAACAGCCACAGCCACAGCAATTGCAACAACAACAACAACTACAACAGCAGCAGCTACAGCTCTGCGGTTGCCAAAGCGGCTGCTTCAACTGCTTGTGCTCTACTTGCCACGTGCCACGTGGCCAGCAATTCGTCCACAGCCCCAGCTCCGGCGCCTGCACCAGCCCCAACCCCAACCACCTGTCAGCCAGAAACCACAAACAGAGAGAGCATGGGTCGACGTGAGATTAAACGCTCCAATACCAGTGGCTCCACCTCCAGATCCTATGACAGCGGCAGCGGTAAGTACTTGTAAGACCAACCGATAGTAACAATGTCTAGTGCCCTAGAGTGCTCTTGGAGGGGAGTGCCTGACCAAGTGATACTCTCTTCTACTCTGCACTCTGAGTCACTTTCCCGACTTGCTTAACTCGGGTATATTTGTATCGATAATTTTCATCAATAGAATTTTCAGCATATAAACTTAAATATATCTATTTGGGAAGCATGTCAAGCACTTTACTTACCTCATTCGAAATTGTATTACTTGCAAATTTTATAGTCTTGAAGTTGGTTGGGAGGGAATGAGATTTGACTCTGAGCAGTTTAGATTTTTGATTAATTTATTAAATCATTTCTCCTTTACACTAATCCTTTGATCTGGATTATCACAGTAGCTCGTGCGTAATTTACAATTTGTAGATTTTTTTTAGAGTTCTTGGGAGCTGAGAACATTTTTGAAATGTAAATTTTTGTCTCAAAGAACTGATCTTTAAATAAATTCTCTTTTGAATGTGGTTAAATCTTAGAATTTTTGAATGGTGTTCCAGGATATCTAACTATGAGTTAGATATGTCAAAGATATTTGTTAACGATTTCTATTGAACAGGTAACGATATTTTTAACGAAACGCATCTACATAGGATGTAAAAGAAGGTAGACACTCATAGAGAAGGAAGATTTAACAGTCGTATAAATAATACAGAGGCATTAGAAATGCTCCCGAACAAAGTAAAAGGCAGCCAGAAGAACTTTAGCTATATTGACTCGCACTTGATGCTGATCCATTTCTTAGTAGTGTACCCTGTGCACTGATCCGTGCCCTTTTAAGCCCCTTTCAATAGGCTAAGCCTTGCCTCAGCAACAGCTTTCAGTTTATTTCAGTTCAGAAGTGGCTGACCAACTCTGTGCAGCACAACAAACGAAACACACAAATCAATTAAGCCAGAGAGACAATGGCAGGCGAGTGGGCGTGGCATTATTAAAACCGCAACGTAATCGGCTTAGAGGGTCGCTGGAAGGTCTGTAAATACGATTGCGAGTGACACTAGGCTGACAAATTAAATCAGCTGAGATTTGTTGTCAAGTTGTCAGCCAGCTGTCGAGGGAATTGAATATGTGAAGGATTCGAGGATGGCCCAAGCGCAAGGAATGCCAATTGGCTGCAGCTGAAACATATATATATACTTAATACCATATATATATAAATGTATATAAGTAAACAACAACAAAATTGTTAGCGGTGGTGAGCATTTATTAGTTTTGGTTTATAGTCTGAACAATATATACCTTAAATTATATGTAAATATTATGTTAGGCGAGTACGAGTATTAAATTTATAATTGTGTGTGGGTGTGTCTGTGTGTGTGTGTGTAAACAACTGTTTGTTGGGAAATGTAAACAAAGCATTCGACTAGATTTCTGTTGTTCCATAATATGCATGAAAATAGTAGTCAAGCTCTAGGAAAACAAAAGCGAGGCATATGTAGCATATATTGAATCGATATAGATGAGAAGGTACAGTACCACGTTGATAATATGGAGTTATGAAAACTCCAATAACAGGCATGTCGAAGCACTGCTTTCAAATCAGAAACAGGAATACCGAAATCAATTGCTCGACCACTTCCGAAAGGGATAGACACAAATTTTGACTTGAGATATCTGAGTATGTGGTACTTCTACTCTATGAAATGATAGTAAAATTCATACTTGTTAACAAGACATCAGCTGTTGAGCAAGCGAAGCGAACATATGAGTAGATCAGCTTAAAAGAGCTAATAACTCTGTGGAAAAAAAAAGATTTTTCAAAAATTTTAAAGATAAGAGAAGCGTTTTTCTTATTCTTAGGGATCTTTCTTATAAAAAAGTTTTCAAATGTGCCTGAAATGCGAGTTTCTCGAGCCAGCAAATGCCGAAAAGCTGACGTTATTTAGATTTATGTTGATGTCGAGATTTAAGCAAAATATTCAGTTTGATTCTTCTTCTTGGCGAATGGGTGATGCAACTGATTAAAGACTAAGAGCAAGTAGAGAGTATTTCAGCGAGGTGTTGCTCGCAGCCCCGTCGGTGAAAACAGTCGTAAAGCGGACCCAGCGATTCCAGGCTGCAGCACTGCTGCGAGGCGCGATGACAGGCCGTGCCTGATGCATAGCTGGACTCCTGCGGGAATAGCACGGCATCTGCGAAATAACAAATCAAATCGATTTAGCTGGCAAAGCCCCTCGGACACACATGGCTCTATATGTACTCAGCTCACCTTGTCGAAACATGGGACGTGGCTGTTGCTGTGGCTGAGGCAGTGTCTGGGGCCTTGGCTGGAGCGTTATGGCCCAAGGGGGCGACTGGAAGACGGGCGCGCTGATGCCTGCAAGTGGAAGAAATGGAAGTGTGAGCGCATGCAAGCGGGTGATTAGCCAACCAATAAGAACTTAATGCATTTACACTCCACCAAGCACTGGGCGCAGCGCCCCAGAGACCCAACACTATGCAGTTAGTAGCTGTGGCAACAGAAGCGATTGTTGCATGCAACACATTTGCGGCAGATGTGGGTTAGATAATGCCTCACTCCAGACAGACTCAAGCAACTTTGAATTGAATGAGACGTTGCAGTAAGACAGCATATGGTTATAATAGATACATTAAGAATAAAGAAGAAAATAGAATAAGCAAGATAAATAAATAGTATATAATAGAGATATACAATAGATCCACACCAAAATAAATACAAGCATTGCAGTTGGCTGTCACCGACTTTTCATACACGTTCACGCTTGAATAACAGTTGGTCTTTATTGACTTTGTCAATAAGTTATGGAAATATTATTATAGAGGAATTGATTTAGCATTTTACGGCTGCATTTTATGAGTCCACTCCAAAAAGTGTAAAAGATGTTGATTTTTTGATATGCCAACCCATTGTGGGCGTGTCAGTCTATAGAAAGTGTTAAGACTGACACGTTCTTAAATGAGAAATTTTGAGAAATTGTGCAAGAGAGATGGATAGAGAGAGGGAAAGAGAGAGAGGAAGAGAGAGAGGGAGAAAGAGAGAAAGAGAGGTGTTGTCCTTGTCGTAAACTGTATATCGTTTATACCCGACTGCTCATATCTTCCCTCTTTATAAAATATATACGACTATACCTATAAGCCAATGGTTTCATATAGACAAAAGTATAAATGAATAGAAATAGAAAGACGAACGAACGGATATACGGATGTACGGCGAGAGGGACGAGTAGATCGATAAATAGATTTGCGATTAGAGGGATGGTCAGATAAACGGAATGATGGCTGGATGTCTATCCGGAAAAACGACTTAGAGTCTTACGGACAGATAGCCAAGACGGACGGAGTGTTTTCCAGTGCAGATCGAGTATTAAATAAGCATGCGTTATCACAATTGTTGAATTTAGTCAAAAACCGGGTCGCATTTAGTATTGATCAAAAAGATTTCTTTATTTTCAATATAAAATGAAAGCTTAAAATAAATTAAATTGTTTTCCTGTATAGCTATAAATATTTGACATACTTGACGGCAGTCGAGCGACTCTCGCTGATTGCCTCGCTCTACATCGACATATCGGTCTATCGACCCAGCGATTGATCGCTCACGCTAGACTGGCTATCGCGCTGGTGCGAATGTTTTCGGCACATGGATTCACGCCCCAGAAGGCGCCATGGCAGCCGAACTCCTCAAAGCAATTGTAGCGAATCTTGGTGCTGCCCTGCGAGCAGCAATTGACAATGGCCCAGACACACTTGGACACCTTGGCGGTGGTGGGTCGCGGTGGTGCGCTGGTCACGCTGGACCACGGTGGCGGTTGCGTGGTTGGTATCCGTGCTGTGGCGTAGTAACAAGAAGGTGAATGTAAGTTTGACAGAGAAGAGGAAGAAGAAGAAGAAGAAGGAGTAGAAGATGAAGATGATGCGAGGATTGTTAGTCAAGTTTTTTACGGAATATATGCGGACGGGATGACAGAACACAAATAATCAAAAGCGTATGAGAGAAGGGCTTAGCTAGATAACCAACTTGTCAGACAAAGAGAAGCTCATTAGCCACGTTAATGAATGATAAGAGCGAACTCAAACAAAGCAAAGTCTAATTGGCTCGATTGGGCTTACCTGGTCGGCGAGCTTCACTTGGACTCCAAATTGGTGGCTGCTCTACTTCTGCGAGTTGTATCAAAATTGATGACTTTGCCAATTCGATAAATATTTAAGGGTCCAACTCACCTTGCACGGGCCAGTAGTTGTTATTGTTGTTTTGGTCCGCAATCGTGTTATTCGGCTGGGGCTGATCGAACACAGAGAAGTCTGCGTCAGCCGGATTGGAGTTGTGGAAGAGGCTGTTCTCGTCATCGGTATCGAGGCGAGTGCCGATACTTGCGGGCTCCTTGGGCGGCGCATCAGTCCGCCAGAAGGGAAGTTTTCCCTGGTACTTTGGTGGTTTGCCAATCGTTGGATAGCTATATATTATATACAAGTATTCCTTATCAATATCAGCTCAGTTAGTGCATTGTCTTTAGAACTCACCGATAGTATTGCACTGGCCGAATGGGCAGATAGTGGGGCGCCGGCACTGAGTGATAGTAGACTGGCTCTGGCTGTGGCGCATAGAGGTCGTTTCTATACAGCTGGCGCACATTCTGGTTGTAGGCGTGGCGACGATGACGGCGGTGATACTTCTTGGGATACTTGTGCAGTGACGCCTCCTTCGTCGGCTCCTCTGTCCGCTGCTTGCTCTTATCGTCGTCGTCGCTCAATATCAGCGGCGTCTCGGGCAGCACATCGAACAGAATCTTCTCCTCCTCCACCGCTGGCTGCGCAGTGGCTCGACTATGATGATGTCTTGTGCGTTGTGTGCGCTTATACAGCTTGGGGTAGATGGACTTGGTCTCATTTTTAGTCGGATCTGGAATGGTGGTAGAAATTGGAGAACTTTAGCTATCAGCAAGGCGGTCTGAAACTACAAAGAGCCTTATCAAATCGAAGCGGTCTAGTGGGGGCTCTGCAGCTAGTGGTGGTACGACTAATTCTATGATATAGAATAATCGATTTTTTGGTTCCACTGGCGATTTAATTGAATCGCGAAATGTGTTGCAATAAATTTAAACCATAATCGATTATTTAGAAAAATTATTAGTAAAATTGTCTATAATTTAATATCTTACAAAAGATTTTAAAAAAATTTTTGATTATTGATTGAATTAATCATATGCTTCAATAATCGATCGACAAATTTTTTTAAGCATTTAGGGTATCTCAAATTATTTTTTCTCTATCCCATTTTACATTCTAGAAATATCTCTATTGTCTAAAAGATATAGTCTGAGAGGTAGAAGCGGATGTGGCTCGACTGATTAGAAAGTTCATGAATTGACCTCTTGGTGATGAAAAATGTGAGCTTTCAAAGACTTTCAAATGGAAAAATAATCAAAAAATGTCAAAGGGTATTATAGGTAACTCAACTGCGCTCTCTCTGAATCCTGACACATTATAAAGCGATTCCCGTTTCGACTTCGCACTAAACTCATTTAAATTGTCGGCAAAGTCTAGTCTCGCTCTTGTCTGCTAATTCCCGCTGAGCTGTGTCACTCGGCAGTGTTCAGTGCTTACCGTAATCCTCGTTGACAAAGTCCTCCTTGTACATGATCACCGGATGATCCTCGTGGTTAACGCCATCCACGACCTCCACATGATGAATCTGTGTAAGAAATAAAATAGTTCAAGTGAGAGTCGAAGCAAAGTCTCAGCCTCAGCTGCTCGTAGTACCTCAATATTGTCAGCACCAGGCGGCAAGGTTGAGGTGTCGCCCTCGTTCTCGGTCGAGGGGCGACTCGCTGTGTGATCCACGCAGAGCAGGAGGAGCGTCAGCAGCAGCACTGGGAGTGCATGGCAGAGTTTAGTCTGCGTCGTTCGGTTCATATCCTTCGGTTCGAGTCGGTCTGCAATGGCGAAAGGGGGGTGAAAATGAAAATTCATCATCATTCGTCAAGTTTTATTGGCCCCAACTCAATCTCAATTAGTTGAGCCCCGAAACTTTTGCCAACTGCAAATTTTATTGTGGTTCTGTTTTCGGCTTTTCGCCAGACTTTGCAACTTGTTTTAAATTAGACATCGAGTTTAGCATAATAATTTTTCTTTTGCCCTTTTTTTTGCTTTTTGTTACATGTTTCGTCTTGTGGTTAACTTTTGTATTACTTTTGCTTCGACAACTGTTCTCCTTTGTTCTCTCCCCTCCCGCCTCTGCCCTCATCTCTATCCAACATAGCCTTCGAATTATTGTGGCGCCCTTTGCCACTAACCAGCATAACCAAAGTGGTCAGACTTGTTTAGACTTTGAAGTGGAGCTCACAGAACTGTGCTTGCTTCTAAAGTCGAAACACACACACACACACACACACACATACACACACACATACACGCACACATGCATGCACCTTGACTAGGTTTCAAAACTTATTTACATAAGTTGAGCACTGTTTACTCAAGTTATAAATATTACTTAGTTGAGCAGGACAAATGTTTTCAAATTTAAATTAATTCTTTTTGATATATTTTATTTAATATTTGTATATATTTTTTACGAAGGCTCGTTTAATTCTCATTCTTCTTTTTAAAAGCGGAGGACAACATTTTCAATGTGTAAATCATTCCAATATTTTTTTTTTCACTTAATTTTCAGCTCATTTTCAAATCTTCAATTGAAGTTTAAAGAACAAATGTTTCAATTTTGTGCTGTATGTTCAGTTCTAGATATTCATTAAAAATTATTAATATATTTAATTATTTTTTAAATGTTGTTGAAGCGCAATACGTTTTATTTTAACATAAATATTTTTTGTAGTTAGTTTTTTTTTTTATTTTTTTTATTAGCCTTCAATCAGAAGTAGTTTATTATTTTGAAATACTTATATTTATTTTTATTTTATTAGATTCATATGTGAGCTTTTTTTTTTGAGTGTGTAAAATGAATCAAAACTCAAATTTATACTTTTAAATTTTATTAAATATTTGTATTTAATATGTTTAATATTTCTATGTCCAGGTCTTTTCGTTTCTATTTATAATTCACTTTTAAAATTTAATCCACAAATTTAAAATATTTCCATCTTTGTTTTTTAATTATTATTATTAATAATTAAATGGCTTTAAAGTTTTTCCCTAACCAAATTTTATTCATTTAATGTTTTAAAATGGCTTCTTGGTGTTTAAATTTATGCTCACAGGAAAGTTAGCAAACAAAAATTTGAAATTAGTTTATTAAGTTTTACGCTTCTATTCCTTGAAACTTTTTCTTAAACTCTATATAATTTATTTTATTTCTTAAATAGTTTGCTCGTTTCGCATCGATGGCTAAGTGAATACTGAATCGCACATGGTTAAGAACACTTGAATTTATTGAAAGAGCAGCCAGCACTTGAACATATATAAATATTTGTGATATGTGACTGACGTTTTCCCTGTTTTTTAGTCTTGTGAGACATTGCCTGTCAATTGCTGCGTTTCATTTTCAATTCTCTCGGTCGAGATAGAGATAAGAACAACTTTTATCGATCAACAGGCATTCCCGATACGAGCCTGAATCACATTTTATATACTCTCTGAGCAGATTGTATAAACTATGACGTCATCGAGTCGATGACTCAGGGCTTCGTAAATATAGTAGGGTAAAGTGAAACAATATTTGAAGAGTTTATTATTATTTCGCATTTCAAATTTCTAGAGCTTGAGTCGCAATGCTTTAAACCATTTTTATCAGGTCTCTGAAAATAGATTAACTAAATGATTAGTAACCGAGCTTTCCTTAACGGAGTCTTTGAATCCTTTTTTTGTTTATTCGATTTATCTATTGGCAATAGGTTAATTAAATTTTCGACACCAGAGACAGGGAATTATATTTATGGCATTGGTAATATGAGACCGCAGCTCCGCTCAGCTGCGCCCTGGCAAAAGGACAACGGCGAAAGGACGACAACCAATTAGCGCAAATAAAGCATTCAATTTCAGGGCGTGAATCTCTTTTGGCGTAACCAGAACCCAGAGCCCTGAGGCCTGAGCCCGGAGACAGCACAACAATGCGAAGCTTAAACATTGAGTGAAACGGCGCGAACTGGGGGAGATGCCCCAAGATGAATTCGAGTACTTCTTATTTGCTTATACCTAATGAGAATCTTTTATTAGCAATCAACAATGCGAGAAAAAAGAAGCCATAAAAGTGAGCATGCTGTGTACATTTGCTATAGCAACATCAAAAACCCTCTGGTTCCATCGTCAGCAGAGTTTTTGTCGAATCATCAGAAACAGAAATCGATATCTGACCTATCATTCTTTTGTTACTCTTTCTAAAGCTAATAAAACTTACAGTAAGAAGATAGGTTCACTTATATACAACGAATTTATCTATTAAACAATCGATAATTATCGATTTCATGGGTTTCGCTGAAGAGTAGCTGATCTACACGTTCCATAAATTCTACACTGAAGGCCTGAGCTACATAAATTCAAGCTCTTATACTCTTAGTCTGATACTTAAACTTATATTTTTATTTTTACATACTTACATTATATTATTGTGCTCTTATACATTATTTTTTTACACTTATACTCTTACACTCTTATACCCATTAGCTCTGGTATTTCTAAAGGCAAAGAGGAAAAGATAAACTTTCTCTTTTCCAGACATATGATTCCTACAAGCCAATATACCCGCTTTAACGCATTTATAGTACGCACTCGAGAGAGATAAACAATGTGGAAGATATTGTGATTGAGGGGGAGAGAGAGAGAGATTGAGTTAAATTTACTGAGAAAGAAAAAACAGAAATATGCAAACGGCAAATTGTGTAAAATGTGAGTGAAATATGCAGTGCTAAAACTTCATCATTGACTTCATCATTGGCATGTTTTTCTGATGGCATTTCAGATTTTAATTAAATGCAATAAAATATTAAATATCAAATTATTTACACGTTATGAAAACCAATCACGATTCATAGAAAAAATTGCGATTTCAAACGAAATCAATTTGGAAAGTAAATTTCAATTTCCATTTCCAATATGCTCGGCCACAAAATCACCCACAAATATTTATATGTATACGTTGATATATGTATATACTGCAATTTTAGGATTTGTGGCTCTTGTGTGTATGTGTGTGTAAATAACGCATAGGCATTTTAATATGCATGAGTAAAGCCCAAAAATAATAAAAAAGCAAACATCAAAGTTACTCAAAGGCGATAAATGTAAGATAAATAATAAACAACGGAAATGGAACTTCAACAATTAAACAAGGCATAACAGAAATATACAAATTTCCACTGCAATAAAAATTTCAAATGGAATTGGGAGAAAAATAGGCGAGCATAAGTGACTATATAATACTCGTCTGGTGTGTAATATACTATGAAAAGTCTGAGCAAAGACTGAGCAATTCAGTTATATAATATACCTATACCTATTCCCATCTGTAACCCTGACATTTCCAGCTGGGTTCGGTAGACACGTCTCTAGTCTTGCGTAAAGCCATTAACCATAGTATTTATGCTGCATAATTATTCTCGGCTTGCCTCTAAAGACTCTGTGAGATGAGCTAATGTGAGTATTCATATAATATATATGTATATTCAACTTTACTCCCACCCTTGACATTGCGAACGAGTATGCATAAAACATTCATGATTTTCCATTTGAGTTCCCATTTTTACAGCTGACCCATTGCCATTGGAGTCGTCAGCAATTTTTAAATTTTATGCACAGAAAGAAAGAGTATTTATTATTCTAATGCATATAGTAAGTTGTGGTTGATATTTATCGCCGATATAAACGCGATTCGCCAACTATAATGTGCACGATAATCAATAGAGAATCGAATTAGTTGAGCAAACATTCATTTATGCCTTTGCCAGACACAATTCGATTCGATTAAAGCAAGGACTTTTAATATTATGACCCAGAAATCAAATTATTAATAGAATATGGCATACATTTAGCGCTCGGGCAATTGTTTACCGAGTGGCACTGGCACTGGCTGTGGAAGCACTCAATTGGATAGGCTAATGCCTGGCCAGCCATGGCGACCCAGTGAAGAAGATGAAAATCTTGATTTTATTTCATAATATAAACAGGCAGGGAGACAAAAGAAAGAGAGAGAGAGAATGAGAGAAGGAAAGAGAGAAAGAATGGGAGGGAGGAAGAGAGGGAGAGAGAGAGATAGATATAGACAGCGGGCTGCTAGACCAAAGCAACAATTGAGACACCTCAGAGTTAAAATGAGCGAGTAGGGAGTGAACGACTATCAGTTACCCAACACCTGAGACAAAGAGAGAGAGAGAGAGAGAGAGGGAGAGAGTGAGGGAGAGAGAGAGAGAGCCAGATGCAGACAATGGGCAGCTGAGATATCTCCAGAGAAAGGCTGAGCTAGTGGTGGGTGAACGACTATTAGATATCCATTACCTGAGAAACGTAGAGAGACAGACAATGACAGCTGGAGTGAACGACTAAAACTACAAGTTCTCAGGTCTCTGATATTTAGAAGGAGTTATCTCTCTTCATAAATGTATGGAGTCTATGGATCTCAGCTGTGGTCTGTATCTAACTCTCTCTCTCTCTCTTCCTCTCTCTCTCGTCCTCTCTCTATATGCATATGCCGAGCACATGCTTGTATGTAGATATACTCCTCCTCTTTAATGTATTCAGGGTATACAAAACAGTCGCTTAGGGCCGAGTCAGTCAGGCGTGTGCTACGAGCCAGCCTGGCCAAGGTGCAGGGCGCGGGGGGCTGCTTCTGTTGCATGCTATGCGGTGCTCGGCCCAGTCTGCACAGTATTTGCCAGTCAAGCGGCCCTCAGGTGAGACGCTTGGCCAGCTCGCAGTTCAGTTTTTGTTTCCGTAATAATCTAAAATATCCGAGAACATTGCGCAAATGCCACACGGAATATGAGCACTGATTAGACAATGAAAACACATCAATGTCAGCTCAAGACTGATAGGAAAACTAATTAACAGCTAAACTAAAGCCTCAGCCCACACAACTATGCAGCGAGGTAAGACATGAATTCTTTATTTCATATTTTTCAATCTCACAAAATGCTAAATATTTAAATCTTGATTGTTGTGCTCGAGCTAAGCGAGCTAAGCTCGACGGCTTACGAAGTGAAAATGAGCATATTTGTTGTTCGAGTAGATATTGAAAAAGTTTTTAAATATAGAAATAAATAATAATGAAATAATATAAAATTTATTTTAATTAAAATTCTGTGAATATTTTGTTATTAAATTGCTCGCAGTGGCTTTACACTTTTATCTTCTTGTCTAATAGAGTCTTTAACGTCTAACAAGATTTGTATTTAGAAGGCGTGGAAATAATAGCAAAATAATACTATTGTATATCTAATTAATTTCTAAAGCTATGGTCATACCGTTTCTCTATGTGATTCAGTATCATCTCTCATCAACAGGTCTTGTCATAGCATCAAGCAAAGCTGCTCTGTACTATGAGCGTGTATTATTCAGTCGGACTGGCTCGACTGCAATGCTGTTACGTGTTTTGTCAGTGTCGGGCGTGACATGAATTTGAAACCCGTTGCCATATTAAGTGGCTTACAATGCGAGGCCACAGAAAAAGGAAGCAGCAACAGCAGGAGCGGCAGCCGGAGCAGCCGGAGCAGCAGGAGCAGCAGGAGCAGCAGCAACAGCTGAATGTAAGCGCCATCCTTGTGTTTGCCTCAATTCTATTCATGTGTCAAAGTGTCGTCCTGTCATATGCGCTTACGTAGAGGGAAACTGATGCCACTGCTGCTCCTGCTGCTCCGGCTGCCGCTCCTGCTGTTGCTGCCGTGTAAGGGGATCAACAAAATGCAAATTCAAACACAAATGCAAATGCCATTGGAAATGTCCTTTGGACAGCTAATCGGCTTTTTGTGCAAATCTGTGCGAACGCAGCGTTCGTAATTAGTGAGAGTTATGCTGATGCCCAATCGATGGCCGATTCATAGCTGGGCTCTGTTTCATTCTGGCTATGATTGGCGTTTGTTTTTGTGCCTTTGCAACTGTTAATTAGTTTGCCTGGTCCGATTGTGCGTATACGTTATGTGAATGTTGGAGCCATGCCAGATGTGGTCCACTTCTATCGATTCGAATTTTCTATTGAATTATGTAGGTAATTGTTAGTAAGTGAAAGAGTAATGATACGGCCACATTCAAGAGCAATGCAAAGTACCTGGGGTTACTCAAAGGTTTACTGGTGCGTATACGCAATGTGAACTCTGCTATTCATTTGAAGTCAGTTCAAAGCGTATGTGCAACTGGAGATCACTTCAAAGAATTGTTTGAGGCACTGCAGTCTAATTGAGGCATGTTTCTGTTGCATCAGCATTCCTAATTACACTTGAACGTTTCAGGGTGCGTATACGTGATGGGAAAGGGAAGATTAATGCATCGCATGTTGCGATGACTAATTCAATGGGATTTTGTAGTGCAGTGTCAAGTGCTTTGTGCTGGCGACTTCTGAAGAAAAAGTGACGAGTGCATTTTCATTTTCCAGAACTGCTTACGAAATTGAGTCGTTCAACGGTGCGTATACGTAATGACATCCACTGGCACAATGCCAGTTGCGCTGTCAATGCGATGATTTATTTATATTTTGGTCGTTTTCCCATTTAAAATCTTTTAAAATTGTAAAAATCTTTTAAGAATGTCTTTAGAGACAGAGCTTCTGATTACATATGCTATCAGTCAGCTTGCGCTTCTTGAATATAGATGCAGACATACATGTATATATGACCCAGAAAAGATGCTACTTAGTATCAAAATCATAAGCCAATCACAAAGAGAAAACGTAAGTGTGCTCTAGTCGGGGATTACCGAGCGCACCCCAAGGTCAAGGCGTTCCCTATCTGTGCGCACTTTGGCTGAACTTGACTTCCAAATTTTACGACTCTCGCAGTGGAAGCGTGCGTGATATAATGGAATGTGGCGCTATAGCAGTTTTTTATTGATTTTTAGAGAAATGAAAAATGTTTTAAATGCATTCAAATTAAGATGATCTGTGCGTGCTATTTGAGGACGATTGAAAACTCGAGATCTTGCGCATCAACTTTTCAGTTATGCTCGAATACCTTGAAGACTGTCCTTCGCTTATATACGAGATATTTTCTAGATATAAGAAAAAGTTTTTTTTTATACTTATAATCTGATACAGTTTGTATATATATTAGCGCTCTAGCTACTTATCAGATTGTAGATCTCATAAGTAAGGTATAATGCTAAATACTCTAATCCGTTTACACTCTTATACTCATGTTCTTATACAGCTATACTAAAGGTCAATTAATCTTCCACCTTATTATACTCGATTGCATTCAAGCTCGCATATTCAAATATTTCAATGCTCTTATATTAGCATACGAAAAAGGTATCAGTGTTTTAAAGCAAATTCATATTCGATGTGATCATACTATAAACATCATCATCATACTACAATCATCATCATCGATGAGTTCATTCAGAGAGACTGACAAGAGCTCAGACACTATAAACGACCTGGCTGAATCATCTCGATTGTTTGCCTGGACTCAGACTATATGCATGCTGAAATGGAATGGGCCACGCCTATTCCCGCCGTCTGCTGTATGCACTTCAACAAAACTAATATGCCCTGAATTGCAGTTTTCAATGAGCTCTGTTAGAGTATTTGTGCCTCGCCTCGGCTATGCCCTTTGTCTTTTCATTTATGCACGCTGTTTTGTTTTCCCTTCTTCTTCATCATCTTCTTCATCATCGTCTTCTGTTATTTGTGCTTGTGCTCGTGTTGCTTGTGTTTTTTCTGATTTAGCCGGGAGGCTGAACCGCAGGCCAAACACTGGCAACTTTTCTTATTATTGTTCAAAAGTGATTTTTATGTGCCGCATGCACAGAGTGAGTGTGCGAGTGAGAGTGAGAGAGAGAGGGAGGGAAAGACACACATTGATAGAGGGAAACAGAAAAACTTTACTTTGTGCTCGTAAAATGGGCCAAAAAAGTAAAACAATGCAAAACCAAATGTGAATTCAGCTCGCTGCGGCTTAAGGCTTGCAAATGTATTCGCTGCTCACTGCTCGCTGCTCGCTGCTCGCTGCTCGCTGCTCGGCTCTCTGGGCTCGGCTCTCTGTCTGCCTGTGAATGCTGAAGAGCTGAATAATGAATCTGCTGCAACTTTGAGAATTAATCTGCACATGCATCGCCCGAGCTGTAGACTACGCAGCACTTTTTGTCTATCTGATATCTATATCTATATTCAGAAAAAGTGCTCTCCATTTCTGTGCTTTTGATAATTATTGTAATCATAGCAGCACGAAGGACAGCATCCTGCCACGGACAGCTGACGTGACATCGCAATGGGAGAGCTACAGAAAAAACAAACGGCAACAAATGCCACAACAACTGAAGCATCTGCTGCTGTTTCAACTGTTGCTGCTCTTGCTGCTGCTGCTGCTGCTGCTGTTGCTGCTGCTGTTTGCTGCTGCTGCTGTTGCTGCTGCTGCTGCTGCTGCCGCTGTTTGCTGCTGCTGTTACAAGTGTCTCAAAGTTGCTGCGCTCCTTCAGAAGGACGGAAAACCACTTCGGCAGCTCTAATTGCCAAAGTTGTTCGCTCAGAAGGTCAAAAGTCAGCGTCGAGTTTACAATTTATGAGCCCAAACATTTTAAATTATATTCAAATATATGCAAAAGTCTGAAAGTTCCTTTCTCAAAACGTTTTATAGTTCCAGTAAAACTTAATATGTGCTATTCATCTCGACAAGCGACCAATGGAAGAAGCGAAAATGGATCCACAAAATTTGTGGTTGGAATGGTAGATGGAGATACGCTGATCAGAGGAGATCTATTCTATGCTGTTCAGCTGTAGATTTGATGTCTTCTGGATTTTTAAAATAAACGAATATAGATATAGAATAGATAGATGTAGAACAGATTCCGCTAAGTCTTTCGACTCAAATCTGAATAGAAGACAACTCAGATTGACTAATAATTGACAGTGTTGATTCTAATCAAAAAATACATCAAACTTAAAATGAAACATCGAATTTCAGCCACGAAAATCTCATGCATAAATTAGATACGAAAAAAAGATGGGGGAAAACTTAAAAGCAATTTTTGGTAGTTGCAAATGAATTCAGGCAGAGTGAGAGGGAGGAGCAGCCAAGAGGAGACCACATTTGACAGCACTAATACGCTCTCTTCACTCTCTTCACTCTGCGAACTATGGCAACTATGGAGTGTTCCGACAGAGTCGAGCTCAGGCTGTGGTTGGCGCTTGTGGTCGCTTTGAAGTGGCCACGTGGCGCCACAAAATATTTATTAGTTTGCATAGCTTACAGTTGAGATTAGCCAAGGCATCTGTCCGATTAGCACGGCTCGCTCCGAGCCAAAGATTTTTATGTATTGTCGTATACGCGTTGTTGTGTATGGGACATGCCCAATTGGCCTAATAGCCATGTCGACGCTGTGCGTGCGTGTGCGTGTGTGTGTGAAAGTCGTGTTGGGCTAACAGCTGTTTATTTACTGCCCAGCTGAGCACTAATACAGCTATGACTGCTGTGCCTCCTGCTCCTACTCCTGCTCCTGCCCCTGCTCCTGCTCCTGCCCCTGGCCATGGCTCTGACTGTGCTTTTTGCTGCTGCCCATGGAATAACCTGGCTCTGGACTTGCCCCAACTCCTGCCTCCCCCAGGCCATGCCCCTGCCCACACTTCAACAGCGAACAGCAGCTTTTTGTGTTCTCCTGCTCATTTTGGCGCTCTTGGCTTGTTGCTGAGCAGCTTAACGGCCATCAAATGGCAATTTTCATTTTGCGTTGCTTTGCATCCGAGGTCGCTCGACCAATGCACGAAAGACGCGCCAAATTAATGCCAAGTTTTGTCCTCTGACTGCGACTGGAGCTGCTGACAGCTCTCACAACTCATGCCCCACCTCAACTCGATTCCCATCTCACTCCTTCTCTCTTTCTCTCTCTCACTCTGTCTCCTTCTCTCTGTTGAACGACCGCCGCCAAACGTGCGACGCACAATTGACAGCTAAATTGTCTGTCAATTTGTCTCGCTAGCTGAATGCGTTCGCTTCTGTTGACATATGACTATGCTATATATATATGTATACATATATATTTGCTAGTGTGCGTTGTAGTTGCGTGTGTATGTCTTTCCTGCTTGTTCGGTTTGCGTAAGTTGACAGCTGGTTGATGTTATTATGCCTCTTCCTCAAGTGAAAGAAGAGCATATTGGTTGCTTTTTGCAAAGCTATTTCTGTGCTTCTTATATGAACAGTTGGCTTGTTATTTTGCAAGACTTGAACTGAGATATATTATACATATAATGCATATCAAAGTATATACGATCCATAATAAATATTGGGCTATATGATATATTTGTATATTCTATTTACTCTACACTCTATTCACAAGCTTAGCTTAAGGAGTATTCAATAGTCTATCACGCCCACACTGCAGCAATCTAGCTCGTTGTGGGCTGGGACTGCGGCTCCACATATTATTAGCAAAAGAATTTCAGTTTGGCATTTGGTAATTATTGTCCGTCTATCGATGTGGCCATGGATAGAACATCCCATTGTCTCTGCGGCTGCTGCTGCTGCTCTCGCTGTCGAATTGCGGCAAGGGTTGAGCCGAGCAGCAGTGGCAGCGGACTGGGACGCCACTGTAGGGGGACGGCACTGTAGCTGTAGCTGCTGCCTGTCGCTTGCCTCAACAAGTGCTTGTGGGTGCTGTTTGGCCTATGTTTACATACAGGGCGTGGCAGTTTTTCTCACACGCATCTATTTCAAGGTCGTGACACACACACACACACACACACACACACATACAGACATGCGTGACCTGATGTGTGTTTATTTTGAGCCCATTTTGAATGCGTTGGCTTAAATAATGCAAACTACATGGCGAACAGAACAGCAAATGTGACTTAAAGTTTTAATAAAAATCCCAGGATATGCCAAAGCACACATATATCTATATATATGCATAAATATACATATACATATATATATACATTTGTACTTAGCTCCCCTTGAGGGCCATACCAAAAAAGGTACTTCAAACATCAAATATTAAGCGACGCTAAAGCATTGGCCCGCAGAGCATATTAAATTTTCAAATGCTCGCACTTCCCCTGAACCTAATGTCTGCATAACGAATGCTGCGCGCCGAGTTACCCGAAATTTATCCAATTTGCCAGCAGCAATTGAATTTAACAATATGCAGCATTACGCATTACGCGTTACGCATACGCCCCATTGCGCCGCCGACTGGGGCCAGAAGTGAGTGCTGATTAGCAGAGATTTACAAGTTGTTTCCATCATTATCTCTGCTAGTCTCTGGGTCTCTTATCTATTTGATCTATTCATGAGACGCCGAGCGGCGAGAACTCGCTCGTTATATTAGGTATTCTGATTCAGAGGCTAGCTAATGGCATAACTAGTTATTTTAGAGCTCGAACTAGTTCTTTTGGAACTTGTTATTCCACTTAGTTGTGCCATAAGAGCTATCTAATAAAGTCAAACAAGTGAGAGTGCGATAATACAAGTGATAATACTCTGACGTCTGTAGATATACATTGTATATCTATGCACTTACAGACTCGCACACACACTCTCACATCAAACACGACACATACACACACACATATATACATATATAGGCACACGTGCCCTTTAGATTATGATAAATAGGTTGATTGAACTTCGTCGCCGCTAAATTAATGACCTTCTTAAAACTCAAAGTGTGATCTTGACTTGAAAAACAATGAAAATGATTTGTTTCTAGTTTCCCGGAATAATGAGTAGATGCATTTCATTACGGAAATTTGCAAAACTTTGAGAATTGCGTTTCCCAAGTGATGCATAAACCAGTCAATATATCGATATTGATCGATACGAGTTGTCTGAGAAGATATCGATAATGTAATACATAAAACATGATAGAGAAGTGCAGCCTTTACTCCCCCTCTCTATGGGAATTTATATATTTCTATGCCTATACACATACATTTATACACACACCCATCACATAGCTAGTCCCACACTGAATATACCCAGAACTGCGCTCAGTGTATGAATATACTAATTAGATAAATGCCATTCCCTTTTACACACAAAGTAAATATTTATGCAGCTTTGGAATTGTTTTCTTCTGTTTCTGCTTCCGCGCTCTATTTGCGGCTTATTTGATTAGCTGTTTGGGCCTTTCACATGACTCATCCGCTTCCCGGCGCTGGCTGTCATCGATTTTACACGAACTCCCACGAGCGGCTCGTCGACTGCCTGGCCGGGCATAACTCATCAATCCATAACTCAGTTTGTGGGTCACGAATGCAGTTTGCATTCTGTCATCGCGGCGACGATTTGGCTCGCAACACGAATTCAATAAATCAAACGCGTGCCGCAACTGCGTGTTGCCCGCCAATGATTGACACGCCTTTTTGACGAGGCGCCGGCCTCTAGAAGGGGGTGTGGCCATGGCGTATGCCAAATGTGGTCAATTAGCAAAGCTATGCTCTGTGGCGGGAACTAATTAAAACGCGCTGAGCAAACACTATTCTCTGCCCTGACCCCGCCCCCACTCCCGCCCACCACTATCAGGAAGGGCAACTTGGGGCACGTGCGACTAGGATTTGTGAGGCGTTCTATGCTTATTTAGTTTGCTGATTAATGACAGCTGACACAGGTATAAAATGCATGACAGACGGACAGAGAGAGAGAGAGAGAGAGAGAGAGAGAGAGAGAGAGGCAGAGTGAGATAGAGAGAGGAATTGATGTATCACGCAGAGCGAAGCGTGCCTAGACAACATATTGCGCATACGCCCAGTGGGCGGATAAATAAGATAAATTGCTAAAACGTTTGTCCGGAATTGTAGCTGATGTCCCATTCGGTTTGACAACAAAGAAAAGAGTTTGCTTAGCCAGTCATTTAACTTTCTGTTGGCATTTTGTAGAAAGTATATTCAACTGCTTACTCTTGTTGACTTGAATCGTGTCTTGAGCTGTGGGCAACTCCACTCTGTCACTTTTGCTTCGGTGGGGAATTTCTGAGCATGGCCAATGTGAATAAAAACTCTATCTGACAGAGTTAAAGAATCGGGTATTATCTATTTTAACTATAGATCCATATGGAATATAGCTAATTGATTCGCTCTCTAGATAAGCTCCAGCTTATGTTGCCTACTCGGCCAATAGCAAATAGCAAAGGCTTGGCCTGGTCTAGAATTAGCCAATATCATGATCTCATGCTGGCAAATTTTTGGCAGACACAGCCACAATTTCCGTTTGTCTGTGCATTGGCCGTGAACACTTAAAATCAAAGTCGCTTTGAGTGGAGTCAACATAAAGCGAGTTGATTGCGGATGTGCTAACTGCACGGAGATCTGTTACACTTGGCTGATAATTCCCATAATTTGGCAGCTCATTTAGATTTGGATTGTTCGCACTTCTTCGCTTTGCTTCGGCTTAATTGTATGAGATTTGCGATGCACAACTTGTTCATTAGATTAATTATATTTCGTCTATGAGGCGAGAGGAATGAAAAGCAATTTGCCACGCGCCATTTGCCATTTGCCATTTGCGATTTGCCATTTGCCGTTTGGCTTATAGATTAGAATTTCAGCGATTGGCATTTTAATTAGAGAAATTCATTGAGAAGGTGCAATCGAGTGTTGTATGAAATCATTTAAATGCACACACATACATATGTACATATATACAATCGAAATCTTAATATTCATTTAAATTGATCGCATTATTATTTTCTTGAAATTTAAAATTAATAATTTAAGATGCTGTTCTTCCAGCTTTATAAAGACTTGAAGACCTTGAACTATAGTTACTAATTCGTTTAGTACAGCTATGCTAATAATGAAACAAGTATGTGTGTATGTAGTCGGGCATGCTTGACTAGGAAATACCCGAATGTGGGGTAAGGTATCTTCCTTAAGGTCAGGCCTCTTTCAGCCTATTACATACTAAACCAATATACCCTGTCGTTAAGTCGCATTGACATTTCTCCCAATTAGCAGTAAAATGACGTATTTTAGAAATTTAAGGAATCTCCAATTAATATTTACATACCAAAATCGAGATTTATTGGTTTTGCCAATTGACGTAAAATTTTGCTCACGTTTCTGTGGCTATTGCTAATCAGTCAATCGTAAAAATAATTGATGGTTCTGTCATACAGGTAAAATGCAATTATTAAAGGAATGCGTCGAAAGAGAACATACAAAACTGATTCATGCATTCAGTCAATGTTTACCAAACGCCGTACGAATGTCGCACGGTTAAATGACGAATAGACATTAAAGAAAAACCCAATCCACACATGGCCTACGAGGCGTCAACATAAAGTAAAGAAAAAGATAATGCTTGCGTCACTAGAGAGATTAGAGATACTAAAGATATTATTTATCGTTTTTTTAATTGAGAAGAACTGAAACAGCTGCAGAACCAATTTCTTTTCAGCAGCAATCAACAAAAACAAAAGTTTTTCACTTAAAATTCGAAAAATACATGAAAAATTGAACAAAATATATAAAAATTTGCTCGAAATTAATTTATGATACATATGTAGATATATGGAAACATTATTAAATAACTTGAAGATCTCTTCAATCAAGCTCTTTAAGTAAGCTTGTCTACGCGTGCAGCAGCTTAAATGTATCTTCAAGATATACATAAATACTTCACTCACTCAATACGAACGTATCTGCATTCAGTTAAACACGAAACGAGACTGAGTAAGCCAAGCGCCGAACAAAGTAGAGATGAAGAGCTTGAGTAGCGTTTCATTGCGGCTCAATGTTGTTGTTGCTGTCTGTGCATATTTTCCTATGTTTGCAGCAAGGCACACACGCACACACACAAATACAAGAACTGAGAGAGAGACGTGCGTACGTGCGGGCGTATGTATGTGTGTGTGCGTGTGAGCAGCAAGTTTTAGGCTGTTGCTGTCAACAGAGACAAGACAAAAAGAAGAGAAGAAACAAAAAAAAAACAGTTTCTGCTTATTTGTATGCATGTGTGCGTGTGTGTGTGCTTTACCAAATTAGCAAAACCGGTTTACACTGGATGAACTTTAGGCAAGGGACTTAGCAAGGGCATCGGGGTATAGCAGTACCAGCAGCAGCAGCGAAAAAAAAAGACATGCTAAAGATAAACAAAAGCCGCTTTTGCTCATTAGCCATTGTTGTCGTGTTGTTGTTGGTGTTGTTGCTGCTGCTGCTGAAACGCGCGACTGATTCGAGCAGTCAAACATTTGTCCTGCCTCGCAGAACAAGCAGCTGCACCCACAAACCCCAGGTAGAACTAACTGCTCAGCTTTTTGGCAAATTTTATCAACAAGGTCGTGAGCGCAAAACTAAACAAAAATCGAGAGCGAGCATGAAGGAGAGAGAGCATGCGAGCATGCGAGCGAGTGAGTGAGTGAGCGAGAGCAAGGCAAAGTGTATGCCGATGCTCTGCTGTATGCATAGCAAAGGCGTGTGAGCGGGAGGGAGATGGAATGCGTGTGTGTGTGTGTGTGTGCGTGAGAGTGAATTCAACAAGTCGCGAGCTGCTCTTTGGTTGGTTGCCTCTGTGCATATGGATATTCGCGCTCATTTAATGCATACATATTTCCACGTGCGATCTGAGCTGCGAGTGTTATCTGCTCTGTTAGCGTGTTGGAGGCTGCACTCTAGCCACTGGTCCAGTTGCGTGGCGAAACGAGCTTAGCAAAAAACCATTTCAATTCATATTTGCTTAATTGCGATATTGTCATTTCAGGCACACAATACGCAGTTGCTATTGACGTCAATATTTGAGATAAACACACTGATAGCCTCATCCAGAGCCAGAGGCTAAGCTTCTGTATGAACACAAACACACTCCCTAATGGCTATAATACGATAATGCAACAATAGTAAAATATTGTTTTTAATACTTTTTTGCAACAGTCTAATAGCATTTTTGAATATTTATTTTTATCCATAATAAACAAGAGAATATTTAATCTTTTTTTCTCTCTAAATAAAAAATGATTTCATTGCGGCCAACCGACCGGCTGGCTTCATATGCATAGCTGGCAAAAAGCTACATACATAAATATGATAAAGCGGTTGTAAAGAAACTGTTGTTGTTGCTGTTTCAATATGCAAATCAGCAGAAATCGTGAGCAGGCAATGCCGACCCGTATTAATTGCAGCTTTTAGCTTTAATGTGCAACAAAAGGCCAAAGGCAGAAGGCCGAGCATTAACTGTAAGTAAACTAGAACTCGTATACTCTAAATAGGGGTAAATACATTTGCACTGGAATGAATACTGCGTACCGCAATGAGGGTTTGACTATGATCGAAAAGATGTAAATCTATACTGAAGTAAACATTGGAAAAGTCTGAGCTCTAAAGCTATAAACGCATTATAGTTAGTACTGCATAAGACTAATCTGAAGGAGTGAAATATGACAGAACATAACAGAACGAAATGAAAGATATCATATGGAAATGATCTAACACCCAAAATATTTGAACAGGAGCTGAAGTAACCAGGTCATAATATTGGGCTGAATGATCTTAAAGTATGGCGATAAGGCCTACATTGTTTGTTTACGATCTAAAGGATCTAAATATGCACTACAGTGAGCTCTGTATAGACGGAGGGTCTGCGTATAAAAATGATCGTGCTTAGATATATGTATGTACATATATAGTATCCAACATGTTAGTCTCTTGAGATTTCTCTCTCTCTCTCTCTCTCTCTCTCTCTCTCTCTCGCTCTCAGCCTCTTTCAGTGTAACTGAACTGATTCAGTATTTGCCTATTTTTTGTGAGTTTACTTTCCATCTCTCGCTCTCGCTACCAATCCGTTTCTCTCTCTCCCTCTCTACTCGCTTCACTGTAAACATTTGTTTACTCTGTTTTAGAACATGTTTCAATTAAAAATTATGTTTGATTAGCAATTGAAAGTAATAAAGAACGCGTTCGTTGACTCTTTGCCGTTTCGTTTTCGAATATCGCGTGAGCGCTCTCTGTTTGTATATTATTTCATACAGCGGTAAATCTATATACACACACATACATATTAACATACATTTATTAGTATTATATTTTTATTTGTTTTTTGCTTATACTTAATTCGCTTTTGTCACTGACCGTTTTTTGTTTTGTTTTCGACCGTCGTTGCTGGCCGTCGAACGATTCGTTGTATACTGAAAGTTTCTCTCCCGAGCAAGAACTTATAATTGTATTCAGTTGTGGTCGGACTGTTAAGGCGAACGGGAAGACTATTCTCGGCGCACCAAGACCTTTTCGTATTTATAGCCAGAAACAATTGCAAGTGAGAGAGAACTGGGTATATCGATTGCGAACAGTCGGTAGGGGGCGTGGCCACAAAACATATATCATCATGATCTGGAGCTGAGTCGAACGAGCTCTCTGTCTCTTCTGTCCAATATAAGCAAAAACAATATATTTGAAATAGTAGTCTTCCTTTTTTGCGCGTTTTACATATGTATAACATAATAATTTTCATATAGATCGGATATTCAGAACCGTAGTTCAATCAGTCTATTAGCGCTAATGGGCCAAAAGGCTGAACGATCGTCTAATGCCCAACTGTGCGTATGTATGTGTATGCTATGAACACTTTGCAAATTGTAAAACTTAGTTAAAGGATTTAGGGTATCTAAGAGTCGGGCAATGTCAACTAATTTAGCTTTGGGTCCAAAGCTCATACACGTGTTATTTACGTAACTTTATATAAATATGTATATCTAAAGGAACAAAGCATGACTAAGTTTTTAATGTCATCTTGGGAAACTGTAAAACGTTCTCTAAATCGAAATCGAAATCGAATCGGATATGCAAACATTGTATTTTTGTATCGTACAAGCCCCTTAAATACCCTATTGGTTGACATATATGTATATTATTATGCTTCCATCGACTCATTGTCACTGAACCTTTTCGATTTCTTAACAACGACATAAAAAAGTCACGTTTTCCATGCACTTGAATAAATTTTGCATTTACGATGCCATTGTGAACGCTAATTACTGCTTAGCAATTTTATGATTTACAAATCCATCTAAATTTTTCAATTTCCAAATGATGATAGGAGGAATAGCCGTATTTATTTCGAGTCACGAAGTTACGTCGCTGAAAACTTCACAAATGGCTTTGTATTGTAAACAAAGCGGTATCGATCGTATATATTAGCAACATATACGACTTACACTACAGATATAATCCACAATAATTTATACTATCATATTATTTAGAGATTTCATTCTATAAGCCCTTGCTTTATATGTACATATATCCTTTGAATTGAAATTTTATTCGTATTCAAGAATCAATTTTGAAGTTACCTAAGATATCATCATAAATTTTATAAATATATATATAAACTTTATCAATCAATAATTATGAAATTAAAATATTAGTCGTTTTTGGCAATTTTTTAAAATTATTGATGTTTGTTAGAGTTTTATAATGTCAACTATAGTGCTATGAAATATAAACATATATAATATTTCAACATATTATAGCAAACATAAACATATATACTTCACAGTATTAACAAAAGCTTTTAATTATCCCAGGCTTTCCCCATGAACAATAGATGGCAGATGGCTGCTTTTTATTACTGATTACTGTCAAATATTCATAATTAATCTCTGCATTGTATTAATAATTGTATGTATTAGTATGTAGGAATGAAGAACTACACCGAAAATATTTGATATGAAAATGAAAGTTCACACAAATTCTATTTGCAGTGACTTTGCTATACATATGTTGATGTTGGTGTTTGCTAAGTTGCGAGCTCGAGCCCGCACTGGGGTAAATAATTTGGGGTGTGTTGAATAAACACAAATATTTACTTAGTTTTATTGCATTACAAAAAAAAAAAAAAAAAAAAAAAAAAAACATAGATATATAAAATAATAAAAAACAGACTCACCGGCTTGCCAAAAGTCGTAAAATATTTGTTTGGGTCATAGTGAGAGCCGCAATATTTCATAGCGATCGTCTCTTCATTATACGTTTCGCTTACTCTTAGTTATTTATAAATGCTCTCTGAATTGTATATGTATGTGTGCATGCGTGTGTTTGTAAAATCAACAATGTACACAAAACGAAATACTCAAGCAGTTTGACAAAATGTAAGTTAGCACGTATGTGAGTGATGAAAGGTGTGGTGTTGCGTGTAGCGAGTTGCGCGCACATCGTAGAGTCGCGGGTTCAAACCCCGGCGTCGACACTTTTCGAAATAAGTTTAAGAAATTTATTTTAAAACTCCAATGCGACTCATCATGGCATAATGATTCGACTTTTTCATAGACGAAAAATTTCCGCATGAATCGTAGAGCAATCCAATGAGGTTAATGCACGTGTCTACTGACATTATCATATTGTGAATGACAGTGCTTCGTGCAATTTCCGTACAATATAAAATTATTTTAATTTTTGCTAAATTTTTTCAATGTCTTTATTTTAGCAACCACAAATTTTGTGGGAAAATTCACGCAAAGCGTGCGCCGCATTGTGCAGGATGTGAAGGACGAGGGGGCACCGAGCGGCATGACGCGCGACGAGGTTATCGAGACGAACGAACGCTTGAGATCATTACGGCTGCGCCTCGAGGAGTCCTACGATACGGTAAAGAAAGCACTGATTAATCTAATGAACCAATACGGCGACTCGAAGAGCCATCGCAACATCTTCCAGCGCTATCCCAAGCTCAAGCTCATGATTAAGGTAAACCGATTAGAGTGATGTGATTTGACAATACTAATAGCAAGTGACTGCAGGAAGTTATACGCCTGGAGACTCAGTATTGGACATTAGTCGATATTCCGCGACAGGAGAAGCAGGAAACTGTGCCCTCGTACGTGATGCGCGCCTGCTCAATCATGGAGAAGACCCAGAAGTCGGGCGAGGGCGTCAAGACCTCGGCTCGCCTGGCCGAGGAGGCGGCTGAGCGCCGGGAGCGCATGGAGCGCCTGGAACGTAAGTTGAGTCGTTAAGTCGAGTGATTAACACTGATTAGCTCCATCTAACCGCCAATAGACATGACAACGGCACAAATTGAGCTCGAGAATACGCAGCTGATTAATGATTTATATCGCTTGCTGAAAAAGTATCTCGGCTTGCGGCACTTGATACGCGTGCTAAAGGTGAGCGAACGAACGAACGAACAATCGAATTGAGACGTCCCATTCAATGCAGGGGAACAAACCCTTTTTTCTCTCTCTTTGTGCCCGCAGGAAGAGTACGGCAGCTCAAAGATGTATCCGATATTTCCGCGGTACACAATGCTCAAGGACATGATAAAGGGCATTATGCACGACCCCGACTACATGGAGGTGTGCCACGAAACGCTGGCCAACTCCAACTGAGCCGAGGCATCCGGAAATGGCAGGCGTCGCATGAGTGTCATATGAGAGGGCCACCAGGAGACGGACAATACAACACACGCACACTAATCCAACCGGACCGGATGTGTGTCTCTCTGTGTGTGTGTGTGTGTCTGTGGGCTGGATTTCATATGCGACTTTCTGCCATCTTCCGAACATGTTTAACAATTTTCAATGAACGTTAACTTTTTTGCATAGTTAGATACAAATCTTTAGATAATTTTTAGCCAAACAAAAAGGCAAAGCAAACAAAGCAAGAACAACAACTACAACAACAACAACAAAACACCTACCCCACCACAAAAGTAAACTACTTAACTACAACTACTACAACAACAACTAAAACTACAACAAACTATTTACCACAAACAGTAAAAGACCGTAGATAAAACTTGGCTAAGAGACAGATAGAAAGGGAGAGAAAGGGAGAGAGAGAGAGAGTAACCAAATCAAAGCAAAACAAAACAAAAAGAAACGCATTTATTTTAATGACTTTTTGAGATGAATATAAGAACTACAACAACAAAAACACCAAACAAAACTAAACAAAAACTAAACTTAAATTACGCGAATGATGTACAACTCAAGTATTAAATATCCTTCACAAATACATAATATAAACCATTAGCCACATACATACATACATGAAACATACATGTGTTTATGTGCATCTCAGCCATATCCATACGTCTATTAATTATACAACAGAATTATGTTCGATTTCGTATGAATTCTTTGCAATTGTAAAGTTGATGTACTTAAGTTTTATAAATTTTAGAAATCTTCATTGCAATTTTAAGAAAGTGTAACTCAAAACGTATTTAAAAAATTTATAAAATTTTATAGATTTATGAAATGTTCATATATTTATTCCTTTAAAAATGTTCAAACATTTATTCGAATATCAAAAACTTCATAAAACTCTGGCAATAAAATAAATTCCTTAAATTTAAATATTCAGTAAAAAAAAATCAAAGCTTGTAGCTATTTATGAAATAAGTTAAATTCCATCTAGATTCTTTCAAAAAATCTCATTGATTTATTTCAATAAGTATTCCTTTGTTTCCTATTTTCAAAATTATGATCTAGTAAATCTAAATTAAATTAAAATCTTATTCATATACATCTCTAGACATATTTCAATATTAAGCAAGTAAGCTGCTGTCGGGCGTAACCGACTGAACAAATACTCGTTCACAATACCAAATGACTATAACTCTGTTTTCCGGCCTATTAAGGTCTCTCTGTAAAGAAGGTCATCTCGAGGTCATCCCTATGGCTGATCGTTAATCTGTAGACCTAATTCTATCTTCCATTTTTCCAATATGCCACACTATTAACCTAACTATCATCAAATATAGGACTAATCTAAATTTCAAGTCTCCGAATCTCTGTTATAAACATAAATTGTCTAAAACTAATATACTCTTTGTCAACTTCGTGAACGAGTATGAATATTTAAATAACTTGTATAGTTAGACAATATAAGGGAAATGTTCCCAAACATTAAATTAAAACTACATTTCTTTACACTTTTTGAAGGAAACACCAATTATACTCGTATAATTATGAAAGATATATGTATATTCAAGTATAACAACAAATAACTCAGGATCATTTGCTATGGTTCCTTTGACACTTTAAAACATTTCGTAGCAAAACTATTTTTTCAAAACCAAAACCAAAATGAAAATCAAAGATATATGTATGTAACTGTGTGTTTAGCAAAAAATTAAAAGCTTTAAGTCCTATGCAATGTGTAATTAACACCCCAAAAAACCCTAGAAAAAGACGTTAAGTTTAAAAGTCGAAAAGAAAAAAAAGAAAAAAGAAAGAATTCCCTATGTCTTGGTACAGGTATATAACCTATGTTTTAGCTTTAGCCAATCTTACCAAGAAATACATGCAAATACGTTTATAAGAGACCAATGACAAATTCTACGAGCTTACAACAATTTAAACATTTGAACAAGAAGAAGAATCAAAAACCAAAACACTTCTTATTTCAATTTAATTTCAAGCGAGAAGTCTATACACAAAATGCCACCAAAGTATCAAAACTCTATGAGACTTACCGAACACTATATCAACACTATATGAATATCATAATTTCGAAAACGTATTTCTATACTACATCTATATTTTTAACTACAACGTTGACACACCCACCGATAATATCCATGATCAACAAAGATGGGATTAGGTATAATCCCTTCGGAATTAACAAACAGACAAACTCTATTTATATATCAGTTTTCCATAATAGATCTCCTACGTATGGATAGATCTAGATCTTCTCAATTAAAATGTGTAAGAAAATCTTGAAATGATCAAAGATATCGCACAATTCAATCATTCACAGGCTTAGCGAATTTACCAACCAAGAATCAGACTATATTGGCGACTGAGATAAAAACTCATAAGTGAGAAATATATAGAGAGAGAGAGAGAGAGAGGGAGGGAGAGTGATGGTAGGAATAATACCTCTATGTTTGAGAGTGATGGCGATGTTGAGAGATACCAAATGAAAATGAGAAAGTGAGGAAGTGAGACAAAAGAGAATAGTTTGAGAGAGCAGAGTGAGACAGAAGGTGAGTGAATAGAAGTCAGTGCAAGAAGGAGAGAACTTCTCAATTAGCTTCAGAAAACGATAAGCCGATAATATTTATTTTTTAAGATAGAAAAATCCAAGTGATCTTTTCGAAAAACTTCTTATAATACAGCCAGATGCCTCGTATAGTCTGATTCTTGATTTAAAAACATCAAACCACATATTTTGGATGATTTGTGCGTTTATCCTATATATTATGCATAATCAAATGATTTCATTAATTTTTACAAATTATAAAGAAACAAGATGAAGAAATACTGTCAATCTATTTGTCACAGAAAGAAACAAACTGGGCTTTAAACTATATACATATATAATATATGAAATATATATTATATATACAAATAAGATATGATTTGTTTAGCATCCATTCCATATGTTTTAATTGTTATTCAAAGTTTTTGTGTAGTTAAATGTTGGCAAACTAAATTCAGTGAAAATTGTATCTAAAATATATATACTGGATATATATATATATATAATAACGAACTTTAAAATGTTTTGCAATAAAGATCAAGTAATCAAAGAAAAAAAAAAAAAAAAAACACAAAAGCCAAAAAGAAAAAGAAATGAAAACAAACTTAAATTAATCAAAATGTATTAAGAAATTACTAGCAATATCTTAACGCCTCATTAGTTGATTGACTATGTGTGTGTGTGTGTGTGTGTGTGGCTTGAGTGTGAGAGTATGAGTGCGTGTTTAGTTGATGTGTGTTGCAATACATAATAGCTAGTGAATACTTACTTCAATGGATGTTTAATCCTGTATTATACAATCTATACATATATATACATATACAAACACATCGGAGGCTAACACATACCAACGTAAATACCAACAAAAACAAACAAAAACATTCAAACAAGGGGTATATACTATATACATAATACATTGACCTATACATATATATATATATATATACATACATATATATTATATACGAAAACATCGTACAATTTTACCTTTTCAACTTCTAAGTGTCTACCAGAAACGGAAAGCGGATATACAAAGAAAACTAAAAAAAAAAGAAAACCTAAAATCAAAAGAAAACTAAACAAACAACAAATATATTGTGTGTGTATGTTATTACATATGACATTATATTCGAATATGCAATATTATAAAAACCTATTAAATATATTGGTATTTAAAATATATAAAATGTGTTTTTATTGTTTTTTATTAATGCAAAAAATGCTTATTCAGTTAAAGCATTAAATTGGTTAATTTTTGTAGTTTTGATGGCGCCATCTATGTGTAGTTCATCTTACCAATGCGCACTTGGCTTCGCTTTGTTTACAATCTCACCCATAGATGGCGCCCACAAAAATTCACTGTAGCCACCATCATAGCCTTATGAATTTCACACATAGATGGCTCATCCGAGCTCTCAGCTTGGAATATTTCTTCATTTTGGGTGTGCCTGAAAACGTTTGAGCTAAAAAAGCTTACAAGTAAACTTCGCAACAAGTTTAATAACCATGAAAATAAGCTCTCGAAACACTGATAAATCTTCAATGTCGGCTACTTCTTGGCATGATTCGTACGTCTCTCTCTGACTGCCTCCACGTCGGCATCCGATGGATCCTCTGGCAGGGTGTCCACAGAGAGCGAGGAGCCCTTCGACTTGGAGCTGGCATTCGAGTTGGAGCTACTGCCGGAGTTCTTGGGATATTTAACCGCCTTGGTATTGCCCGAGCATTGGATAATGAAACGCAATTCATCTAGCAGCTCATCCTTGAAGTTAACCTAGCCAAGCACAAATATTTGTTAATATCTTTGAATAAATTGTTAAAATAACATGAATTGAAATTAACATGCCAAGCGACTACACGAATGTGTGAGTGAATGCGTTATGGACTCAATGTGTATATTAGGAGATTATGTTGGCATTTGAGTTAAATTGCAGTTTGAATGTATTTAGAGTGGCTCCATTAGTCCATGTAGAAGCTGTGACCTTCGCATGCCCAGTTTTAGTCACGACACAGTTAACTCGCCCTCCAACGGGCTAGCTGTTAATATATGAGTGGATGTCTATATAAATACACATATATAGATAGATTGTAGTTATTGATATACGCATATACATATATATGTATATATATTTATAGAGAGCCTCCACGCCTAGCGCCTTGGTTACCTTGTTCTCTCGTGCGGTCCAGTAGCTGCTGAGCACGCAGTTAATCAGTCCATAAATGCTGGCAAAACAGCTGCCCACGAACATGACAAGATAAACGCCGCCTAGATTCGCAAAGCCCAATGAGGAGGCATCCGAATCGACTTCCTCCTGCAGTCATTCTGAATGTCAACAGCTGTGTTTGCTCTGAGGGTGTGCAAGTGCGTGTGTGTGTGTGTGTGTGTGTGTGGGAATACTGAGGCTGACTACATAGTAAAGCGTATTGGTTACCTAAAAAGCCTTCAAGCATTGATGGTACCTTATTCTCGGTGCTGCGCTCCTTGACGCCCAGCAGCATCTCCAGCACGGATACTAAAACGCCAAAGGCGGCGCCCACGCCGAGCACCAAGTAAACGCCGCCCAGATTGCTTATCTCGAGGGCCAGAGCTCCACCCTCGTCGCCTGCATCCTGTGCACACACACACACACACACACACACACACACACACACACACACACACACACACAGATTCAGACTCAAACTCAGACATGTTCATACCCGTGGGAAAAGGCAAAAGTCTTTTCGGATATGTGAGCACTTACCGAACAGGCGCCACCGCCGCGCTTCTCCTTCCACCACTTGGTCTTCATTTTGGTCAGCAGGCCCTGCTCCTGCATCTCGAGTATGGCCTGGCTCAACACATCGCGGTACGGCCAGTCTGCAAAATTCCCATATCTATAATGCATAGCACTGAGAACGCTTTAGGCGAGAGTCGGGTGTGCCCGACTAGGACCAGCTCGCCTCATCATTAGCAAGACAGGGGGAATTGCTTACTCTTTCGCATAGCTATGCCGTAGCCCTTCTCATCCAGCAGGGCGCCCACCTGGGTGAGGGTGCAACGGCGCTCAGTGATGTACTCGATTGTGGTGGACTCCATAAGGAAGGCATAATTGCTATTCTCGACGCGATCGACGCCTTCCTGATTGGAATTCGTCATGTACTGCGGATGGTCCTTCATGAATTCGTACATCTTCTGGTAGGTGGGATATTTGGCATCCTAGAAAATAGAATAGACTTTATCTACTGCAGCTGTCTCACATGCCTAGCAGCCACTCGCCTTGAAGAAGGTAAAGGTGCTGCCGCCATTCTTTGCGCCGTAGTTGACTCCGCCCTTGTTCTCAGACAAATCCTCAGCATCCTCTATGGGTGTCACGAGCGACTCGACAGTGAGAAAGGCAGCCAGGTTTGCGGTGTAGGAGGATACCAGGATCAGCGTGAAGAACCACCACGAGGAGGCGACGGCACGTGTGGAAAATGCTCTGTATAAAAATGAAGAATTTGAGAAGCCTTCCTCGCTATGGAACTATAGGGTAACTACTTGGGAGCCAGCTCGGAACCTTGCTGCAGCAGGGCGCCAATGGAGAACCAAAGGCAATTGGCAAAACTAAATTGATTCTCCAATTCAGTGGGCTCCTCAATGCACGGGTAGGGATTATCCCACTCGGCTGGAGACATGCGGCCCAGGACAAACATGCTAATGGAGACACCCATGTAGGCGAGACCCAGCCACAGCCAAACCTCGCCGGAGAACGGCGACATGAAGGAGAAGAGCTTGGGCGGCTCCTTCATGGGCTTGCGAAACAGAATAGCAATGCCTGCGGGAGAGAGAAGAGCAGAGAAGAAAGATATATAGAGTTGATATATAGAGTGAGTGCGGTGGGGGTAACTCACCTAGATTCATAAAGGGAATGGTAAAGTCCACGCCGCTCTCTCGCTCTGACGTCATGGTCAAATCAGTTATGCCCATGTCAGCGCGCTAATTAATAATGTTATCAGAATTGCATTACACTCATTAATTGTCAATTACTTTCGCTTAACATGGTTAATTGGAAATTGCGAATAAATAATTGCAAATATTGCGCATACGCAGTGGAGCACGCAATGCATTTTTAAACACTATTTACTGACCCCGAACGCATTGCATTGTTGCCTTCGTATAAATAGTCAAATGAATTGCAAATTTAATAAATTATGAGAAATAAAGTGAATTAATAATAAATTGAAAATCATGATAATCAATCGATTAGATGTGTGTAAGCCGATTGCCCGAGGGCGAACTGAGAGCTCGTAAATATTGATGAGCGATGATAGGCTGAGGGCTGAAGGCAGTTAGACTTGGATTTATTGGCATCAGCTCCAGGCTCAGGCAGACACTTACGTGGTCTATTATCTCGCGGAGCATGCCGTTCCACTCGCCAGTCTTGGGATCGATGCCGCCGTACTTGTTGTCCGGCTGCAAGTAGAAGGTGTAGGTGAAGCCCAGCTTCTTGGAGAGCTCATCTATCAGCTCGATGCCGAAGCCCTCGAATTGAGCGTTGCCCTCCATTTTGTCTGCGGTCTCCTTCAGCATGCCATATGGCTCGCTCTGCACTCAGTGAGAAAGAGAGAGAGAGAGAGAGAGAGAAAGAGAGGGAGATTCTTGGGATATTTAATTTATACAACATCCATCTCGCCCACTTTGGAATGCCACCTACAATCGCTGTGACGACCACAAAGCTCTTGTTCATCAGCGAACGCATGTCTGGCTCGAGGGTGTGCGCCGGGGCCGGGCGATTCATTTCGAAGCCATCCGCGCTGCTCCATTGGCCAATTTTCTGCATGCCCGAGACGCCCAGCTCTATGACCTCCAGCTGAAAATCCGTGCGCAGTCCCTCATAGTCGAAATGGATTTGCCCCGTGAGGCCATTCAGCGACAACTACGAATACACACACACACACACAGACATACACATGTTTATGTTTTATGAATCATTCCGTTGCCATATTCCGACTCACCGACTTCATGTAGTTGACGAGCGTGTAGCCCTTGTCCCAGGCACTGTCGTCGCCGCAGCTGAGCGTTATGGGTCGGAAGTTAACATGTCTGTATGTCTCGGCCAGCAGCTGGATGCCATCGTAGATGAGGGCCATGCTGTTGGTCAGAGGGCACGATACTGCAACGAACCAAATCAAATAGAATTACCGACCACGAAATACCCTACAAGTGTGAATACTGACTAAACAAAGCAGCAATTCATTTATAGGCATAGCAAAGCAGCTGTGCTCTTTCCTGCTACAGTTCCTAACTATTCGAACTATGTTGCTTGAATGTACTCTATATAGAATTGAGAGAGGTATCTAATATTTAGGAATCATAAATCATCAATCTTATATGGACATTTTCTTATCTTCATGTGCTATAGTCTTGAAGCAATGCTCTAAAATCCAAATAAAAACATCGATACTTATCGATAGTAAGAAAAGGTGTGCAGTTATCGAAGAAAAATAGTCATCTGTGCTGCATACGGCATACAAGAGTACGTATATGAAATTTGAGCTTTCTAGCCTCAGTAGATTTCGAGATCTACTCGCTCTAGCTGACAGACAGACAGGAAATATACTGGACAGAAGAGCAGATAGTAATGACAAAATAGATTCAACTCTTCCTGTATATCAGCTTAACACAAATTCCTTATTTGCTCTACCAAACGCTTGTACATGGTCCATCTACCCCGTTCAATTCTTTTGCCCTTTTTAAGGGTATATAAATTGACAAAAAGGCTACATAACATCCATAAATGGTTCAATGGCAATTTGCATATATCATTTTTGGTGTGCTGGAACAGCCAGAAATTGAATCCGATTCGGGTGAATCGACAAATTGAAATTGTGATCAAATGCAGATTAGGGTTGATTTACCGTTCTGGAATGGTTCCTCGCTCTCGTACAGCGCCTTGGCCACCTCGAGCACCTGCTCGTTCGCTGGCGAAACGAGTCGCAGGCCGGTTATATTGGAGTCCGCATGCTGGTACGGCTCCAGGTCCATCGTCTGCCAGTCGAGGTTGCCGATGATGTAGCGATAGCTGCTCGTCAGCAGACCCACCTGCTGCACCTGCTTGAAGAGCTCGGGCAGGGTATCCAGCGAGCCGACGACCACGAACGACTTGTCCTCGGCATTGCGTATGCGCCGCAGCACATTGCGGTAATTGCCATTTAGATCCAGATCATAGCGTCTAAGTGTTATGGTCGGCCCGGTCGTTCCATACATCTTCAGCAGCTCGTTAACTGTCGCCAGATACTCGCCCGACTCGTAGATGATGGTGAAGCTCTCCCAGCCCAGCGCCGTCACCAAATCCTTGATGGCCACGCCCACCTGTGCCGGATGCGGATGCAGATTAATCGTCGGCAACTGCGCGCCAAAGTCCCAGCGCGTGTCCAGGAAGGGCAGCTCCTTGGCGTCGCAGATGCTTAGCGCATGGCGCGCCGCCATATTCGTGCTGGGCCCAAAGACGGCCACCAGATGTTGCTGGAACAAATATTGGATGGTGCTCAATAGAGGAGGAGTACTGCGGCTATACCCTTATCTATCTATAGGCCTACCCTAAGCATTTTGCACAATTTCTTAGATGCCTCGAACGCGTTGTTCGGCTCGATGGATACGGGCACGCCATGCAGATTCAGCTCTTCGTTCTGCTCGTTCGCCTTCTCAATGGCCAGGTGGAATATTTTCTCAAGATCCGGATTGGTGTTCTCAAAGATAAGACCTGAGGTAAACAACAAATATGTGAGAACAGGAGTGCCTGACTAAGCAATAGTCTTGAATAAATGCTGAAAATTAAATCCAATTTTCATTGATTGTATGTGCCCTAACGCGTATATTGACTTGTATATGTATTTGTATTTGTAGAATCGATCAACTGGTACTCATTTGAAGAACTTGATGATTAAGACTGTTAATACTCAAAATCCATATCCCAACGGCCGAACTATGTTGTATATAGACTTTATTTCAATCGTATAACTCGGTCCATTTGACATTTTTCCATTGGGTTCTACTCAAGAATTTTTGAATTTAGATAAGTTGTACAAATCGAGTCTCGTATCGTTATAATGGGTATCAAAATATACAATTCTGTCTGTACAAACCATATTATTCCACAAATTTGTGTATCATACACATACATAAATACATTATATATATTTGATAAAATTCCATCTAGATTCCCTAGCTCTAGCTCTGGTCACACAAAATAAATATTAAGGTGCATATGCTCGCTGTCGCCTCACTTAGCTCTAGCATCAGAGTAAAATCACATTGCAGCCATTAAACATGAGGAGGGCTATATATAGCTCGTCTTTTTTCCGCTGTGTATTTGTTTTGCTATGCAAATTCTATTTACCTATTTTATATGGCCAAAACAAATGCTGCGACCAATTCGCCGCATTTGTAGAATGCCGCAGATGATGCTGATGCTGTTGCTGCTGTTGTTGTTGTCGTCGTTGCTTGTGCCGTGCCACATGTTTCAGTGGGGCATAAAAATACGCACACACACACCCACACACACACGCACACATAGATTGAGCAATGCACTCACACAAGTGCGCGGCATATTTGCATAGCAAACAACCGAAATTTCGTATTGCATAATAATTTCGAGTGAAAAAGCCATAAAATGCTTTAAGTTTGTTTTTCAACTGCTCAACTCACCCACATTGGTGCGCTCGGCCCGACAGCTGTCCAGGAGACTTGTGAGGCTGCATAGAGAAATCAGCAGAATGCTCCAGCTGCCCAGCTGGCCCTTGGGCCGAGCATCCGCAGAGATTCGCTCTAGCATCCGATGGCCGATTGTTGCTGCTGCAGCTGGTGCAACTATTAAATACAATTATTAATCAGTTGGTTAATTACGTTTTTATGTGCACTCAACAATTAGCGCTTTGGGTTGCAATTTCGCGTTTGTTTGTGACTTTTATGGCGCAGCTAAATTAAATTTATAGTTTTGCATTTACGACTGCCGCTGCAACAACTGCAATGAATATTGGCGGCGAATTTGTGGCACGATTAAATTGAGCGGCGAATTGTCATTGCTGGCATGCCTGCACGAATTCGCCTTAACATGTCGCTGCAAAGCGCCTGATTGCACGAGACGGCGAATTGTGCTGTGCTGTGCGTGCCTTGAATTCGCTGCAAAATTTGTATAGCACTTTCTGCATTGTAAATGTAAATGCAAATGAAATGTAATTAATTTGTAGTAATTCATTAAACGTGTGTTAAATGCACCCATAAAATCATTGCTTTTTTATTGCGCTGCTGTTTTTATGGCTGACGCAAATTTAATTGAAATTGTTGCATTTACGACTGTTCATATAAACAGCGAATGAATATGCTGTGCGCATATGATTTAGTTGAAAGGCAAATTGAAATATCGGCTGCTCCTGAATTCGCTGCAGAATGTCTCTCAAGCAAAGCAATACACAACTCGTAAGCTGAGCCCTTTAATGCGCATTTGTATGCGTGTAAATGACGTAGATGAAAAACATCGCAACTGCAGCTACGCTTGAATTCGCCTTCGGCCTTGCATAAGATTTTAATGAGCAGAGCGCAGCTAAGCTCTCAATGGCGATTTGTGATGTGGAGCTTCATATGTTTGAAAAGAAAGGCGAATTGCGCTGTGGGCATCGCACTCAAATGAAAGGCGAATTGCTCGAGGATATGTGACTCAAATGAAAGGCGAATTGCATTGGGCTGCCGCTAAGCGAGAGTAAGGCATAGCTACGCTCTCTTTCTAGCAAACGTTTGCTATGGGCAGGTACCTGAGGCTCAGCTCTTTCGTTAGGTCGCCCACTATAAAGCAAGCTCAGCTTTGTTTCAAGCATTCGTTTGCTCTTACAATTCTCAACTGGTTGCAGTTTCAAAAGAGTAGCAATGCGAAAATAAGTTTTATATAAAATGTGCTCGCACTATAAACATATTCGTGTGTGGAATTTTAGCCTAATCCTTATTGCATGCAATTTTAATATTGGCAAAAATAATTCTAAATGCGATTTCTGTATAAAAAGTTCAACATTTTGCAATAGCAGCAGGCATCATCCAGCCCCCGGGCGCACATGCAGCCTGCGGCTGAATGGATGGCATTAACTTTGTCAGCTTTGAATAATCCACTTAAATTGTGGATAGCAAGAGTCTCTCATTTTTAACGAATGCGTCTATTTATAGCCGCATGCTACATGTAACAGCAACATGCGAGCACTTTCGGGAATGTCCTTCGCACACAATGCCACTGCAGCATGCAACATTATTTACGAAAGAGAGTGAGAGAAAGGAGAGGGGAAAGGAGGAGGAGAAGCTTTCACTGCTGCCAAACTGTTGCTGAAGGCAGTAAATAAAATCAGCTTCTACGATAGCAACACATTCAAACAAACTGCCTGTCTCTGTTCTCTGTTGCCCTCTCTCTCTCTCTCTCTCACTCGCTTATTCAAATACTGCGATGTTTGCCCACGTTTCATTCCTCTGCTCCTTTTCGCCACGTTTTCTGTTTGTTGCTGTTCGCTGCATACTTATGCATTTTTTATTTACATGCCAGCATGCAGCCCACCCCTGCCCATCCCATCACCGCTCAGGCAGCGAGTGCCATTAAATCTATTGCCAAGCACGTCCTGCCCCGCGGCGCCTTCGCGCCTCTCGAGCGAGCACTGCATAGTGTTAAATTGCCCAGCAGCCCGTCACACATTTGCATTCCATTGCAGAGAGACAGCAGCTCGTGTATCTGGAGGATGCACACAGAGCCGAGAAGCTCCGACGCACACGCAAATATATTTTATTTTGAGCTGTTTGTTTAGCCTTTTTCAAGACAAATTTAGCCTTTTTATATTCGGTTATGCTCTGCAAAGGAGTTTACTGGCTCAATGGAATGTCTGCGTATAAACACTTGGGATTACTAATGGCTTTTAAAGGGCAGGGATCCTCTAAGGTAACGAGACTTCCTGACTTTTCGAAATTGTCGAGTTGAATGCCAAAAGATTTCTGTATTTGAACACCTTTGACTGCTTTTTGGCTCAGGTCTCTCCCTTCCTAATAACTCAACTCCAATTTGAGCCTTAATAATTTTTTCCCAATTCGATTTCCCATCGATATCTCTCCATTTAATTGGCATTAATCCCGCTCTGCTCATCACTATCCATTCGGCTCCTCTCTTCCCGTTTCTTGTGCTGTGGCCCTGAGTCTGTTCAGCTTCTTCAGCTTGGGGCAATTATCCGTGGCGCACAATGGCCACAGAGTCATCAATGGCTACATCAGCCACGGTGTAAATCAATAGCAGCTACTCTGCTAATCGGTTGCTGGCTTCTCCTGCTCATCCATCTTCATCTTCATCTCCATCTCCTGCTCCATCTCCTGCTCCCTCCATTCCATCCCGTTGCCTGCGACAATATCAACAATTGTAATTCCCCCAACATTAGTTGCGTCAATATTTAAGAACTGCCAATTCCCGGGCAAATGTATTTGTGTCTCTTTATGAGAATGGAAACTTGAGTGTGTAAGGATGTATGCGTGTGTGTGAGGGTGTGTGTGTATGTGTGTGCTTGCCTTGGCATTCCCCTGTTGACAAGTGCTGCTTGTCATGGCATTTGCATTGGAATTGGAATTGGTATTGGCATTGGCATTGGCATTGAGCGAAATCGTTGCACACAAAATCAAATTCGCAATTTGCACCAAAGATTTGATTGACATACGTAAACCTTGAGATACGAATTTCTATTTTCGATATCGATTTATGCGTTCTTTTCTATCTATTCTCTGTGCAACTGTGCGAATGAGTAATGTAATGAAACACAAGTAATTGCGCTCTAGCCGGGAGGGTCTGACTAGGAGATACCTTGACGAACGGATAGATGGGATTGAGTAGATCTAGCTGATACAGTAAATGGGTATTGGAATGTAATAATGGAATAGATGGACAAGCAGATGGAAAACGAGTGGAGCTATTTGAGATAGTGAATGACTAAAGAGATGGAGCCCAAGCTAGAAGAAGAACTCAAGCTAAAACAAGAGTAGAACGAGGGCTAGGACAGACCTAGATAGATTGACAGACAGAAATTAATGTGGAATACCATTGAACGAAAGAACAGATGATGAAATGAGTAGAACTAGCTGATATAGTAAATGACGAACAGATGGAAGACAACTGGAGCTATTTGATATTATGGAATTGATATAGTGAATGACTAATTGTATGGAACCCACGTTCGAAGAAGAAAATACTCAAAGAGTGAATGAGTTATATAATGAAACCAAAGTAGGTTTAGGACGAGGATATACCTGGACAAATGGACCGACGGAAATCGGATCGAATGAGTCCGACTGCGACTTGACGACTGAATGGAAAGTGGAAATATGGAACTAGCTAATCTAGATCTAGGGAAAGAATAATATAATTGAGCCAGATTAAGTGCTCTAATTGTACGAAATACCTTGAGCACTGAGCAAAAATTTTCCACTAGTGGCTAAATTTTCAAGCTTACCGAGAAGGAACTGTTGCTTCTTCCTACATCCCTAAACCAATATTCCCTCTCTAATCTTGTTCAATATGTGCTCAGATTATTTATACTACATATACAGATACAGAGGAGCGCAACAATCAGCTATTTATAGCTTTGTTGAATTTGTAAGCTAAACATGATAAATATTGATGGAATTTTGCATATTTTATACGAATATCTTGTTATTGGACCGCAGAGCTACAAGTGCTTACAGAGATTTTCGTTACAGGTAATTATGATTAGCCTTGGCAAAAGGTAAACAAACAAATCAGTGGAAGCACGTGAGCGCCTTTTTTGCTTTTCTTCTTCTTCTTCTTTGTTGGCTTTTGGCCATAGCAGAGACAGCTCGACTCGTGTTGCCAAAACAAAATGCTACAACCAGACACAGAGACACACACACTCACACACACTCAAAGATAGGCAAACAAAATCAATTTCCAGGCAGCCAAAAAGCATCCGACGGGGACGATTGCGCAACGCTCCACCTCCAGCTCCAGCTCCAGCTCCAGCTCCAGCTCCATTTTGTCCCGGCGGGCGAGTGAGTGAGCCACAGACCGCAGCAGCAGCCACAAGAGCCGTATAGCTGGAGGCACCACTACACACTCCCCACTGGCCACAAAAGTACTTATGTTCTCTTCTATCACGACTCTTTCTCTCTCTCTCTATCTCTGTCTATCTCTGTCTCTCTTGTGTACACACAAAACACGTGCCGCGTAATGGCGCGTAAATTGTTGCTACCATCTTAATGCGTTCCTAAAAAACCGCAATTTCTGCGTCGCAAAGACGCAAAGGAAAATGGCAATGGGAAGGGGAATAGATTGGGAATGGGAAAGGGAAATGGGAACGGGAAAAGGTGACCGAGGCAAACGTAGGCGACTGATAAGCGAGGGAAACAACACATGAAGTCCCAGAGACAGCAGCGAGGCGCAGCAGGATGCGGAAATGAACCAACTCAGCGAGCGAGCGAAAACAAGCCAAACAAATGAAATGAGCCCTAAAAAAAGGGTTTGCTTTGGGTTTGTTCTCCAAACACTATTCGCAGTAAACAAACTGCGTTTTCGTTTGCCTGAAGAGAGCAAAAGTTTTTACTTCAATTATAGCAGTATGTGTGCGTGTGCATGAGTGTGTGTGTGTGCCTGTATGTGGGTGTGAGTGTGTGCGCTGCTTGTTTCAGTTGAAGTTTAGCACAAACGACATTGAAGTCAAAGTGCTAACGCTGTTCCGACAGCTGATGAAAGAGATCCAGATTTGGTATTATTTGGAATACCCTTAACGTATGATAAATGGGTAAATAGGCTATGATGTTGCAGAAACTGAATCAGGATCCAGAGAGAAGTTTGTATAGGAGAATGTACTACTTGATGTATGAAACTGTATAAGTATAAGAGTATAGGAGTATGCGAGTATAAGAGTATAGGACTATGCGAGCGTATCAGAGTAGATCCTTCTAAAAGTATAAGAGTGAAAGCGTACACACATATTTAGCCATAGAAGTATAAGAGGGGATACATATTAAATTAGAAGAGTATCAGGTTAGATCTGTCTAAAAGTAAATGAGTGCAGGGTTGTATTTATATATAAGACAGGGTGTATATAGTACTATGAGAATATCTATATACAAGTATAAGAGTTGATACACATTCAAGTAGAAGAGTATCAGAGTAGATTTGCCTAAAAGTATTAGAGTGCAGAGTTGTCTTTATAAATAAGTATAAGACTTCATATGTATGTAGTACTATGATAATATCTAAGAAAATAAGAATAAGAAGAATATAAGAATTTTGGCAAACTAAAATATAATTATACACAGAATATTTATAAAATAGATTTTCTTAAGATCAAGCATTACTTATCGATAAATTTTTACATTTCTTTTATGGGTACTCCTCATGTTTGAAAACGAGAACGTGTTTCTCTTCGAATATTTTAGTGTGTACTCTCAAAGTTCTCTGTAGAGTATCTCCTAGTAGAGTATCTGCTAGTCGTTCACATTTTACTTGAGATGATTATTTAGTTTTTGGGCCAAATGGGTCTAATGTTGTGGCACTACGGCCTCGAAGCTGATGGCCAGCCGAGTGAGTCGAGCTGGTTGAGTCGCCAAGGCAATGCTCAGTGCCTGTCAACAGGCACATGAATTTTTAACGTTGGCCAGCTGCAGGTGGCACAGGTGAGCGTGAAGCGGCCCAGGCCCAAGCAGACAATGCTGCCAACAGGCTGTCCACTTGGCAGGCAGCCAACGAGGCCCCAGCCCCAGCCCAGCCCCATCCCCAGCCTCAGTCGCTGTCCTAGACCCAGAGCCAGAGCAAGAGTCTGGGCTCGAGTCGGGGAGGTGGGGGGCGCGGCCAACCAGTTGCGTTTAGGCGTGCGAGGCACGTTTGCTGCCCCTGAGCGATGGCGAAATGAATAAATGGGCAAATGGGCAAATGTCAGTGCCAAGGTGTCAAATTGTCAGCGCCCCACAAAAAAAAGAAGAAGAAGCCAAAAAAAAAAAAAAAAAATCCAAAAATAAAGAGGAAAAGAAAATGGCCAACTGAGGTTTAAAGATGTTTCAATTTCTGATTGCCTGAAATTTGATGTGGCGCACGGTGCGTATGAGTGCTGCAAACTGCTCGCCTTACCTACATATAACGCTATGTAGTAGGAGTCCCATCCAGCTCTCAAGGCTGCCAATATATATACACACATATATACATTATGTAGACGTCAGTTGCCCATGCCCGAAATTTGTAGAATTTAACCACTTGTTAAACAAAAATATTATTCAATAACAAAACAAATGTAACGTGTGCGCAAATTGTGCGCTGCTGCTCCTCGGCTCTCTCACTCTCGCTCTCTCTCTTTGGCGCTCTCTTTGCCGAGTTTCTACAATGCATACACACATATTTGTAGAGCACACCAATGAGAGCAACCCCGCAGTTCGATACGAGAGCTGAGCGAGTGCGGACGCGCGTAGCGGACTAAACAGGAGAAGAACCGTTCGAGCGAAGTTCAAGCAAATAATAAAACGCGTGCCAAAACCAACAACAACAACAGCAGCAACAGCGCCAAAAAAAATTGCAGCTGCAGCAACAGCAAGCAGAGCAGTGCGTGCACGCGTGTGTGTGTGAGAGAGAGAGAGGGATAGAGACATCAGTCAAGCAAAGCCTTTAGGCTTGCCATATGCACTCGAAGGCAACTGTAAATAATTGTAACTGTAAACACAGTCAGTAAGTGCAAAGACAGTTGAGAGAGCTCGAAAGTTTGAGACTTTGAAGCAAGCATCGACATGCCCGAAATCGTGGAGCTAAATGTGGGCGGCGTGCACTATACGACGACGCTGAATACCCTGCTGCAGGAGAAGGGCACGCTGCTGTGCGAGCTGTTCGAGGGGCCCGAGGGGCGCGACTCCCTGGCCAAGGACAGCAAGGGCCGTTATTTTGTGGACCGCGACGGCGTCCTCTTCCGCTACATACTGGACTTTTTGCGCGACAAGGCCTTGAATCTGCCGGAGGGCTTCCGCGAACGGCAGCGCCTGCTGCGCGAGGCGGAGCACTTCAAGCTGACGGCGATGCTGGAGTGCATTCGCGGCGATCGGGATGCCCGCCCACCGGGCTGCATCACAATCGGCTATCGCGGCAGCTTCCAGTTCGGCAAGGACGGCCTGGCCGACGTCAAGTTCCGCAAGCTGTCGCGGATTCTGGTCTGTGGTCGGGTGGCGCAGTGCCGCGAGGTGTTTGGCGACACGCTGAACGAGTCCCGGGATCCGGACCATGGTGGCCCGGACCGTTACACGTCGCGCTTCTTCCTCAAGCACTGCTTCATCGAGCAGGCGTTCGACAATCTGCACGAGCACGGCTATCGCATGGCCGGCAGCTGCGGCTCCGGCACGGCTGGCTCCGCGGCAGAGCCCAAGCCCGGCGTAGACACGGAGGAGAATCGCTGGAATCATTACAATGAATTTGTCTTCATACGGGATTAAGCAGAGCTGACGGGTTTCCTATAATCTTCTTAAGCTTGTGATACGATCCAAAAGTAAAAGTCAAAACGCCTCCTGCCAAGGCAACGGACAAGTATTAACGAAATCGATAAGTTCTATATACGTATATATTGTTTTTTACAAATTCATTTTCTTTTGTATGGGAACAAATCTGAGTAGCTCTTCCGAGCATCGAGAGAGACTTTAGAGTATGGTCTAGAAAGCATCCCAATATCTGGCATGATTTAAGCCCACCTTAATATATGTATATTCAAACATGAGAGCATCTCAAGCGTAAACATTAAGTAAACAATTCCCTCACAGGCAAACACCCGAGAACAATCCAAGCAGAAGCCCATTTATTTACCAATCAATCAAAGCTAATGAAATATACGAGAAATTATGGAATCCTATAAAGACAGGCTGATGAATAATAACCTTCGAAATTTACGCCTATGAAAGATGCGTAAAAGGCTAAACAGAAACCGAAACAGAAACAGGAAACTCGGAAATTTCGAAACTTGAAAATTTTAGAATTTTGAATTGAGCAATGAGCGAGCTAATGAAAGAAACCAGAAGCAAACAAACAAACAGACGTAATTTGAAGAAAATCTAGAAATAAATTTACAACAAGAACACATAACAAATTTATACTTATATAAGGTAGGGCCAGATTTGGAAGATTTATCAGCGATCTTACGGCCACAACTACAACAAGGAACTATTTAAATACGGGTCACAACCAAAATAATGGAAAATCAGTAAAGGAAAATTTACTTTTAACGACTTCTTACTCACACCGATTAAGAGAATTGCAAACTTAGAGTATTAGACTATTCGATAACAAATGTACTCCACAAATAGTTCAAGCATTAAAGTAATTAGCAAAATCAATTTCAATATTATATTAAATACATACATATATATATATGTTATATATGTATATATCATAGTACAACAACAGTAATACGGCTCTAGATGTGAGTGTGCGTCCGGAGATGCCCTGAACCCTGAGCTAGGTCATAAAATTGTGCTGCGAATGCCAGGTTTTTGTTGTTGTTGAGTTTTTGAAAAAACAAATTTACCTACCATTGCTCCTGAAATTTAGAAATATATATTTCAAATTTAAAACTTTTGGCATCTATAGTTTTCGAGAAAAACGCTTTCAGAGGCAGGATAGGCTCTGAATACCTGTTTGAGCTATGCCATGACTTTTACTTTGTTCCTTTGAGAGAGGACTTTATGCTATCGAGCACTTCTATCCGATACATATACACAGAAACCCGTTTTAGCACCTGGGCTCAGGGCAGATAAGCCACACCGGAAAATATTTGAAATGCTTTGGAAAATAGATAATTGAGAATTTAGTCAGGATAATGGATGAAATTAAAAATATTTAAAAATCGAATACAATTTAATAAGTATATATGTATATCTTGCCAAATGTAAGCTCTATAAAAGATTGTCATCCAATTGTCAGTAAATCAATGAAATTCTTTTAGCTTTTATTTGCATTCAATTAAAAATTGGCATAGAGAAAATCAATGGATCAGAATTTATAGATATATTTATTACGTTTACAAATATCAAATTTTAATAGGTTTTACTATAATTTGAATATCATAATTTTTAATAATTTATTGAAACTTTAGCGGCTTTAAGGAATGAAGTATTATATAGTTATATATATTTATGGCTTATCACATATTAATATATTTTATCTCTGTCTTCTACTCGATTTGTTAAATATGTGTTATATATATCATGAAATATTCGATCTGATAAACTTCCATTAAATAAAATTTGCTGAAATAAAGTAAAGAAAAAAAATTAATAATAAATTTATTGTTTCAACTTGAAACCAGATAACAATCAAACTATATAAAATATCAACGATCTTAAAAATAAATTTAAAACAAGTAAGAAGGCTCCAGTCGAGACTGCTCGACTGGGAGATACCCTGAACCCTCCAAGCTGATATTCTAATCATTCTGCACTTCTTCTATGCACACATACATACACATGCACTTATAAGCACGCGCTCTGCTAACTGCGCAGTAAGCAGCGGCTACGCTTGGGCTGCGCTGCAATGTGGGCAATATTATGAGAATTTATTAGTTGAATAATTTCTCTTGTAGTAAGAGTATCTTTATGAAACTTTCAGAATGTGTTTATATAGTTAAAATGTGTGTACATTCCAAAGCACAAATCTCTAGTACTTGAAATGCGTTTTTTACAAATTGGGGGCGAAGGGGGCGTGGTATCCAAAATCTGTAAATTACAAAATCTTTGTGTCTATTAACTCTATATACAACGCAAATTTGAAGTCTCCTGGTTGAAAAGTGTTCAAATTAGGCTGAAAAAACAATGACGATTTTTCGATTATTCTCGATAAAAAAGTTATCGGATGAGTTATCGAAAAAATAAAGCAAACTCGTACTGCCTATGATATACACGAGTATGCATGCCAAATTTCAGCTCTCTAGCTCTTATAACTTCTGAGATCCTTTTGCTCATACGGACGGACGGACGGACGGACGGACGGAGGGACGGACGGACGGACGGACGGACGGACGGACAGACGGACAGGGCTATATCGACTCAGCTCGTCGTCCTGATCAAGAATATATATACTTTATGGGGTCTGCGATGATTCCTTCTGCCTGTTACATACTTTTCACAAAACCATTATACCCTGATTTCCCATTTTCAATGGGTTCAGGGTATAAAAAGTTATAATAATAAAGAAAATTTTTATTTATGATTTTCGGTTTAGCGCAAAGTAAAAAATTTTGAAAAATTCTTGGAAGAACAAATAAAAATGTGTAAAAATCGAAATCGTATGCAAATCAATTGTCGATATTGAATATATATGATATATATATAAATATGTATATCTATAAATGTTTAGTATTAAGTTCAAAGTGCATTGAATGAGTATTTGAGTAAAAGTAAAAGAAGCAGAAGATATGAACAATGTATTAATGAGCTCCAAAAACGAAATAAAAACTAAAATGTATTATGAATCCAAATGTAGACGCTATGTAGAGGTCAACAACAAGTTTATCAAAGTGCGAACAAAACAAAAGCTAACACTATGTAAAAATATGAATAATATATGTAATACCAATAAAAATAACTATAACATTAGATATGGCATTATTTCAATTGAGTTGTAGATTATGGAAGGTGTCTGAATTTGGTGACTCTGGGAAGACTAGGTACTACCTTGACGGAGGTCCTTCAACTCCTCATAAGAAATCTTCAAAAAGCAAACGCTTTTGTTCAGAAAATCAAATACCAATTCAAAAAAGAAATTTTATATTGTTCTATATTAGTATATAAAAATAAATATTTCAAATTTCAAGACCATAGCTCTTATAGTTCTCGAGAAATTGAGAAGACACTGGGCGAAAGCCAAATAAGCTTGAAGACGGATAATATAACAGGTAATCTGCCCCGCCTCCTCCTATGTAATACATTATGCCTTAACCCATATATCCTTATAGCCCAAGGCCCAATGGAATATATAATGCGAGGATGGATGGGCGATGACCACGCTCTGTCCACAAATTCAATTTGGCAATTTAATTGGCAGTGCTTTCAGTCAGCTCGACACGGCTCTAATTAGATATTTATGACATTTCATTTATTCATTGTTGCAATCAAATTTATGAACTGTTCGCACTACTCGCACAAAAAACAAAAAAAAAATAAAAAAATAAAAAAAAAAAACAAAAAAAAAAGCAACAAAAAACTCATTAGTGCATGAATAATGCAGGAAACGTTGAACAGTCGGCCATAAAGAGGTGCATGAGGCTGGCTGGGAATCGCCCCGCAAATGTCGAAGGCAGTGAAACGGCAACAAACAAATAATTTAAATAACTGAAAAGGCAGCGAGATGAAAAAGCGACAACAATCTGGCATTTGTTTAAATTCAAGGCAGACTACAATCATTTACTTACACACAGCTAGTCGAGTGCGAGGAAGCGACAGCGACAGCGACAGCGGGAGCAGGCGTGGCACAAAGACCATCCACTCCCCACTCCCCACGCCCCACGCCCCAAGTCCTATCGGCACGCGCGCATCGCCCAGCTTAGATCCAACAGCAGCAGAGCCAACAACGAGCTATGACTAGTGCTAATAAGTATAAGTGCTCCAGTCGGGTGTGCCTGACTAGCAATTATCCTGACCTATTAACGCAACTCATCTCTCTATGTGACTGTGTGTGTGTGAGTGTGGCACATATGTACAGCTTAGACCAATCCTCTGGGTGAAAATATAGTAGCATATGTGTGCAACTCTTATACTCTTCAAATGCTATACTCTTTTGCTGCATATATTAAAGTCTCGAGAATATAATCATACGCTAATAATCATACTCTAATACAGTTATATTTATAATAGTCTTCTCATATAAAATTTTAGGTTTTGAACTAGTATTCGTATACCTTTTATATTTAAACTTTAATACTCTTATACTATTATATTTGTATAATGCTGTAATATTATATATGTATATCATATACCTTTAAATTTACATATAGCTATACGCTTTTACTATCTACACTTGACTCTTACATATTTATACTCTAGCACAACTTAAAGAATATCAGAATATCTTATAAGTATATATAGGTATTCGTATATCTCTGTTTCTCTTTTAACATTATAATCTTATGCTCTTCTACTTTAGCTGTTGATCTTTATAACAAACCACAGCATCCCCGCCTCCTTCTGCCTGTTACATACATACGCACATAACCAATATACCCTGCTCATATTATATCAATGGATTTGTAGTATGAAAATGTTGAAATTAAACGAGAAAAGGCAAATGCTGAATGTGTATGAGTGCGTGAGTGCGTGAGTGTGTGAGTGTGTGTGTGGGTGCGTGTTGAAGTATGCTTCAGATCTAAAGCCAAAGCCAAAGCCAAAGCCAAAGCAAATGGAGCAAGTGCAAAGACGAAGGAAAAGAAACTGCAGCGCTCGTCCTCTTTGAAATCAGGAAGCATTAGGCAGTGAAAGACAGACGAGTGGATGGATAGGTGTGGGTACAGGTGTGCGACTGTGCTGTGCTGATGTGTGTGTGTGAGTGGGTCGCTGCCTGCGTCAGCTGCATACTAAGCACCTTCTACCTGAGGCGACTCACGTACTGCGCTTCTTTTCTTTTTTTTGAGGGGGTTCTGTTTATTGACTATATATGCCCAGGACTAACACAATATGCAAAGTGCGCAGATGTCAGGCACAGCGAAAAATCCAAACCCAAAAATAAAGAAACGAAAAGGTTAGATATACGCATATAAATTACAGACAGCCACGCCCATAAATTCAGATGAGGCGTAACAGTCTGTGAGCGTATGGAGATGAAATGATGCCTTTTTGTCTTTTACGCTAAATTACCTTGATTTGATTTGGCCAGGACGTCACCAGGCAGGCCTTCTCCGTCCGTCCGTCTTCATTATCAACGGCAGCGCCAACTAAGCCGGCAACAAGGCAACAATGTTGCTGATGCCACCTGTCTTTGTCTCTGTCTCTCTCTGTGTGTCGCCCTGTCTGTCTGTCACCTTCAATTAGTTTCAGCCCCAGCAGGGCTAATGCCGAGCACAAGGCTCCATCAGCTGCCTTATTAATTCATAAATACGCATTTGCGCCTAGGTCGTGGCGAAAGACGCTTTAAATTTATGTCAGCGAACTGAAGCGAGCGACTCTCCCCCTCCCCCTGTCAACCACTTTGTTAGCCCTTTAGCTGAAGCTGAAGCACTCTTTGGCCAAGGCGCAAATATAGCATTAATTTACCGTTAGCTCACGCTCACCCTCACACACTCACTCCCAATGCCAAGATGAGTCATTTTCAGTTATACACGGAAGTGAAGTGGAAAGTGGCGAAAAGGTACACTTTCACCCTTCATGATGGGCCTAATTTGAGATATTCGCATCGCATCCCATAGCATCGCCCCGCATTAATTGACATTAAAAACTTTTTAATTGAAAAGGCTGAAGGCTGAAGCGTGGCGCTTATGACAGTTCACAGCACTCAAAGCGCTAAGTAGGCGTTGCTCACTGAATGCGCTCATATGCTGCACATTTCATCAGCCAACTGAAAGTTTAGCTGAAAGCTCTTCACTTAAAACTGCATTAAAAAACTTCGCCAAGCGGGGATTGAACCTCGCACCACAAGCACAGCTTAGCTTTTGCGTGTGCGTGTCACACTAAGTCACTGCACTGCTTCTGCAAGACAGAAGCTTGCGTGCGAGAGCGAAACAATTAATCTATAAATAGACAAGGAAAGAGTGATAAGCATTACGTTTTTACAGTGTTTTACATTAATTGTGAATAGCTATGTAAAAAAATGCTCTCGACTTATGAAAATTTAACTAAACAAAATTTTATAAATTTAAAGCTTAGTAAATTTTGTAGAGTTCATTAAACGACGATTGAACCTCCAACAACAAGCAGGGCGTGTGCGCACGCGATGGCAAGAGCCAAGGCTTTAAGGAAGTGAAAAAAAAAAACATTCTATAAATAGACAATAAGTCAAAGGAGAGCAGTTAACATTTATTTAGTTGTCAACAGAGGAAGACAAAAACTGTGTTTGTAAAGTAACTTGAAAAATGTTTAAAAAAAAAAAAAAAAAAAAAAAATCAATTAACATTTAATGGAATTTCGTTGCCCAAATTCCTAAGCGGGGTTTGAGCCCGAATCACAAAACATGGCGTATATGCCAACACTTGGCGCACATATAGGATCTTCCCTTTAAGAAAAACCATTTTGTATAAATAGACAAATAGACGGAGCAGTGGAATTCCACAGTTGTTAACAGCTGGAAGAAAGTATTTAACATAAAGGGCAAATAGCCTTGGCCGAAATAGCGGCTGGCTTCAGAACGCAAACACGCCTTAGATTAATTAAAAACATTCCCGCTGGGCGTCCATATATTATATTAAAGGTTAAGCTGTTTCAACTGATTTATTCGCATGCTTGAATTTATTTTTATTTTCCACTTTAATGGCGTCACAAGCATTTGCCTTAATTTCGCTCCCAACATCCGCAAACAAATGTCATTGCGTGTGTACCTCACGCACTCACACGCACACATACACCCACACACACAGAGACACATGGACATTAGCACGGGTCAGCTATGTATATGTATTAGTTTTTACGAGCCGAGCGCCCGCATCACTTACCATACACACGTATACTATACATACATACATACATACATATACATATGCTACACTCCAAAACAGAACGTACAACTCTTATTTGCCGTTAGTTTTAAAGGCTCGAACGTGCGCCCATGTATATGTATGAGTCGGAATGTGTGTGCATATATGTGTATGTGGGTCGTAAAATAACAGTAGAGGCAAATAATTGCGCATGAGAGCTATTTATGCCTCCGACACAATTAGGTTTCTTCAGAGCGCCACTTGATGATTCCCCTGAATTGGCGCCAAAACATGTTTTTCTCCTTATTTGTTTCCCCCTAACATAAAGTTTTTGCGTCGTTGAATTTCCTGAAACTGAGTTCAGCGAACAAAAAACAAACTTTAACTTCTGACAACATATAAATATTATTTTTAAAAAACTTTTTCCATTAAATTATATTTAAAATACAAAAAAAAACTTCCTATTCATGATGCCTCCTGTGAGGGTTGAACTCACGGCCTTTGGTTTACGAGACCAACGCTCTACCACTGAGCTAAAGAGGCGTCGAGAAGAGCGCTGCCAAATGACCTATACAAAGTGCAAAGCAAGACAGCACGATTGTGATAAGTGAAAACGAGATGGAGACAGTTCATATTAAAGACAGCTGAGCATGCTGTGAAGATCGCATCTCCATTAATACATGTTGAGCATAGTCATGCGCAGTTGTTATAACGGAATATGTTTTGTTAGAAGATAGGTACACACCATTTGGTACAAAAAATATGGTTAACACTTTAAAAATAGAATATTGCAGAAAATTATTATTTTATAAACTTTATTCAAATACGCATTAGCATTTAATTAAATTTAAAAAGTTATAATTGTCAACTGCCTCCTGTGAGGGTTGAACTCACGGCCTTTGGTTTACGAGACCAACGCTCTACCACTGAGCTAAAGAGGCGATGCGTTGAGCGCAGCACAATGACGAATACAAAACAACACAGTGAGCGCCCTGTGTTCTGAGAGAACGAACGAGTACAGAACTAAGTCAATGAAATGAGTGTGCGCATTGCTAACCGATTTGCTCAATGCTGAACGCGTAAGAGAAAAGCGTGCTCTACATTTATATGCCTACACATACATACATTAATAGGTATATGTATACACTATATACATTTATGGGCGAAAAAAATTAAATAAACAAATAGTGCATGAAAACTGTGTAGAGAAAGGGCCTGGTTGTGATAAGAGCTTATCACGATTGTGTACGGGCAGAACTATTAAACAACTTTGTAGATGTATCACAGACTTGTTAATTGACAATAAAAATGTTTTAATGATTGAAAAAGAGTAAAGTAATTTTTTATGTATTGTGTTTGTCCAGCAGTGGAACTATGTAAGTACTGTAAATTTTTCACTAGAAATCTCGGCGACTCTAACGCACTCTGGAAGCAGTTTATCTTACTCTAATTGAATATATCTATCTCATTCAGTGCTGTAGCATTTCTTTGCACAGTGGCCTTGGCTTTGTTTCTACTTTACCACCATGACAAATTCAGTTGTCCGACAACACAATTGTTTGAGCGACATGAATGATGGCAGTCAACGATGTCTGTTCTCTGTTGTTGGGACAAGGAACAGGAGTAGTGTCAGGGGCAGCCGCAGGGACAGAGGCAGGGACAGGGACAGGGACAGGGACAGGAGTAAGGGCTGGGCAAACAGATGTATGAGATATGTGAGTGACAATTCTATTAGTTGCAAATTGAACGCGCAACACAGTTACCGACTGAGTGAGTGAGTGAGAGTGACACGCTAACGAGCTATTAGCACCCGCTAACTAACTGGCTCATCCCGCCCCCCTTTCGCACAAGACAAAATCAACATGCTAATTAGCTATGTGGTACTGAAGTCTGTGTGTACCTACTGTACTCATGCTTAGACTAAGTATTTTTAGTATTTTCTAACACTATGAGCAAATTACATTTCATGCCGGTTTCCCTGGGAGCTTCATTTGTAGGCGTGAGTTATGGATGGAGATTGGGAATATATGAATAAATGGGCTTATCAGAAATGATAAGTAATATGAGTAGTGTAATAAATAATATTTTGCATAAGCTAATTAATGGGGATACGCTCAATTTGAGTATATGGGGTATAGCTAATGAGTATATTGGAGAATATTCGTACCCAATTCGTTTCACTCGGCAATCCATTTTCTACACTGAAGCATAGAAAATTTGTGCTAAAAACTATAAAATAAAAAAATAAATTTTTCGTCATTTCAATTAAGTTTTATATAGAAATTAACTTCTTGAACATCCCTCGCATAGTGTGCAGCATTTGAGCTTTGGTTCTTTTAGCTAATGAGCTCAAGATAAAAGTCACATGTTCATTGATTTAGTCGACTTTAGCATTGATAAATGAAGGTATTCCCAAATATATACACATAAACACATAAACTCATATATACATACACATATATGCATATATCTGTATATTTGTTATCTAAAAGCCAAATCTTTAGTTCAATAAGTCAATTAATCGTAGACTCTGACAGCTGTTTTTCCTTTGTCTTTTCTACTTCTTCCTTCATCAATTAATTATTCCCTTGGGCCTTGGTTGCCTTAGTATTAATTTGTGTACCTCTATACCCAGCAAAACTAGGCAGCACTAAGAGTTTAATTTATTTACCTTTTCTTTCTTTATTTAAGTCTACTTTGCTAACGATTTCTACAGAATACTTTTCCCACCCCCACCCCTCAACAATTTTCTTATCCAAATAGACAACAAATCGCTCAACGTTGCCCATTGCACCCATTAAAGCTTACGATTTGCAATATAAGTGTCGACTTTTGATATTTATTTAGCTAGGTAAATTGCTAATTAAACAATAGAAACAATTAAAGTCTAGCAAAATAAATAAAGCAATAATAAATGAAGAAATTTAATGAGATATCATAGAGATTGTTTCTATACATATATAATTTCAATGGAAGTCAAGAACAGATGAGAATTCTCGAAATAATGAAATAAAATTTAAAATAATTACATTATTCACGAGTCAAATTTCGTTGTGTCTGTCAAAGTCGAAAAATTGAAATTTTTGATTTTATAATTTTTGTTTGTATTTCATTAATGTCATTCAAAAGTAGCTTAAGTTTGAAGAGCTCTTCATTTATGTGTATATATAGTATACACACACATTTACAAAGGGTTCGGGGTACAAAAAAAAAAAAAAAAAAAAGATAAAAGACGGCATGACAAAGGCAACAATGGAAACCACTCCGAAAACTCAACTGAGTGGCTGTTCGCTTTGTTTTAGCACTAAGCGGCTTTCGTTTGTTACAACAAAAACTGAGGGAGAAGCGGAGAGAAAATAGCAAATAAAGGATGCAGAACATTTAACAGAGGAAGGACGCACTGAATGCCGCAGTAAATTAAAAAATAAGTGCATCAAAAAATATAAAGGGAAAGCAAACAAATCACAAATAGACGCGCTGCTCGCCGAGCGGGTCACTAAGTCATTCACTGATTCACTCACTCATTCATTCAGTGATTCACTCATTCACTCCCCTCACACAATGCCCATTCAGATTCCTACATATATATTCATTTGTGCTTCTGCATTTGAGTAATGAAATTAGCATCTATTTATGCTCGCTCAAGGGAGTTTTGCGTGTATATTGGCTTGGTGCAATGTCTGTCTTGGTATTACCTCCCATTAAAGGTAAGCCAACTGATTTAGTATACCAAATGTACTAAAGATGTTACGATCTTCAAGCACGATCTGTTCAAGAGCTAAGATGTCAGTCTAAATAGCTGAACGAACGAGTATTGGGCAGTCAGCTACTGCTCGACGTCCACGTTTTTTACTTGTTTCATGTCGACTTTTGTCGCCCCCAACAAGTGAGCAGCATAAAAAGCACAAAGGACGCACACAACAATAACATCAACAACAAACAGTTAGGCACAAAGACCCAACACACACATAGAGAGAGAGAGAGAGAGAGAGAGAGAGAGAGAGAGAGAGAGAGAGAGAACCAGAATGACAGAGGTAGAACCATACAAACCATATGTGGATGTGGAGGCCAGGACATGGACATGGACACGGACATGGATGTGGATGTGGACATGGGCACAGTAGGCACCAGCACCTTGCAAATGGCAAAATGGCACACCTATTGTCTACTTTGTGTGCCTGTCAGCCAGCGAGGGAACTAATTTGTAATTGTCTGATCCTTAGCAAAGTATAATAGAATAGATGGGAGCTCTAAAAAAATATTGTATGTGAATTCGAATAAAAATATAAGATACTGAGTAAGACTATAAGAGAATAAGAGTCTCTGCTATTAGAGTATGAAGTATGAATATGAGAGCATAAGATTATAAGAGTTTAAGGGTACAAGAGTATATGTGTAGAAGACTAAAAGAGTATAAGGATCCAAGGGTATATGAGTATAGGACTAACAGAGTATACGAAATTACAACTGTGAGACTTCATTAGAATAAAAGTATAAGGGTCTAAAATAGTTAGAAGAGACAATCAACTGAGTAAACGACTCAGTATAAGAGTAAGTATAAAAATATAAGAATCAAATGTAAAACGACTTAGAAATATCAGACCAACAAAGTACAAGAGTATGTATAAGTAAATGTGTAAAGCCACTTATAATATAAGACTATCATTAATATAAGAGTATGTATCAGAAAATGTGTAAGACCACTTAAAAATAAGAGAAAGTATAAGAATAACTAAAACTATGAGTCTGAATGTCAGAGTAAACAAAATTGACTTTAAGAATATTAATAGCATAAGTCTTGGCGGTAAATATGAGCTTCAGCACTTCGCTTAACTGTAATTTGTTTCAGAACTGCTCATCCATTAAGTAGATATAAGACTTTTGTAATTGAAGCATGAATGGTATGAATATTCTCCCAAAGTAAATGTAATTTACAAGCAATTCGCTGTTTGGCTGACGCAGAGTGCGGTAGCATCATTTCGGGCACTAAAAGACTCAGACTCCTCTGCATCCGACTTGTTGTCTTCTCGACTCTCAGAGGCTAGCTATAAACTCTTATACCTGCCCCAACAGCTGCAACAACCAGCCGATGGCGGCTGAATTATAGCCAGTGGAAAGTTTTTCATGTTAATATTCATACTAACGACGATGATAAAGATTAAGTTGACTGCTCAGCTGTATATATGTATGTGTATATATATAGATATACTTTTATATGTATATATACGAGTGTGCATATGGTATACGAAACGATGCCTGTCCGCTAACAAATGCCGCAAGGACATGGTCATAAATATTAGCGTCGATGCCTGGCTACTGGCAAAGAGTGAGTGAGTGTGTGTGTGTGTGTGAGTGTGTGAGCATGCTTTATAGCACATCAACAATATACGCACACACACACGCCATCCATTGGCAATATTATGAACCTATTGTTGGCAGCGGAAGGAAGAAGAAGCAGCAACAGGAGCATAGGCGCTGGCAGGGGAGTGCGCGGAGGGTCTGTGTGAGCCTGTACACTTTGTTAGCTTGATAACAAATGGCAGGTCTAATAAATTCGATTAACTGCAAGCGACACGCTCATACGCACACATACATACACACACACTCACACACACACGCACACACGCACACATGTGGAGCATAATTAATTGTCCTTCACGGAGGCTAACCACATTAAAGGTTTTTATATTATTATAAAACTAAGTATTTCTGTAAACAAAACAATTTAAGACAATCGCACGGGCTCCAAAGGCAAAAAGGCAAATATCAAAGAAACGTTTTTAAAGATGGCGGAAAAACGGGACAAAAATGGCGGCGGATGCGGAAATCGTGCGCGTTTAATCTAATCGGCATAAAGAGAAGAAACAAAAAAAAAAAAACGTTTTGGAACGGGCAAATTAATGACACGGATCAGGGGAGGGGGTAGGATTGTGAGTGAAGCGAGAGGGAGCAACGGCCCCAACGGGAACTGGCGGAGGCAGACAACGGAGCTTCGATTGTAAATTGTCATGGGGCACAGGAAAATGAAAAGCAGCCACGAAGTTAGCAAAGCAGAACAATTCAAGAGCGAATCGGGAAATCAAAGACCGGCACACACACACAGAACACACACACACATACAAGTGAGCACACACACTCACTGTCTCATCCACCCACACTTGGGAAAGTTTCTAAACTTATAAATGAAAATGCATAAATTTTAAATTTTCCCAAATGAAATGTTTTTGTAGCTGCTTTAACGGTATTTTGGCGCAAGCAAATACGAATAAATTCTGGGGGGTTAAAACAAAAACAAGCTACTAAAATACGTACACTTCCTCGCACACACATACACACCCCACGCCTGAAAAACATGTGTGGGCGGGGCCAAAGTTAATTTACCTTTACGGCTACAAAGTGCGAACCTTTTTGATTCATGCAAAATTTACGTCCTTTGAATTTGCATCAAAAATTTATAATCATAATCATAATTTTAATGAAAAAAGTTATGATAATCATTATCATGGTTATTGTTAACATCCTGATTGTCATTATAAATCTACTTATCATTATAATGTAATATATAATATCAATATATAATATCGTGATTGTCATTGTCATTGTCATTGTCATTGTCATTGTCATTGTCATTGTTATTGTCATTGTCATTGTCATTGTCATTGTCATTGTCATTGTCATTGTCATTGTCATTGTCATTGTCATTGTCATTGTCATTGTCATTGTCATTGTCATTGTCATTGTCATTGTCATTGTCATTGTCATTGTCATTGTCATTGTCATTGTCATTGTCATTGTCATTGTCATTGTCATTGTCATTGTCATTGTCATTGTCATTGTCATTGTCATTGTCATTGTCATTGTCATTGTCATTGTCATTGTCATTGTCATTGTCATTGTCATTGTCATTGTCATTGTCATTGTCATTGTCATTGTCATTGTCATTGTCATTGTCATTGTCATTGTCATTGTCATTGTCATTGTCATTGTCATTGTCATTGTCATTGTCATTGTCATTGTCATTGTCATTGTCATTGTCATTGTCATTGTCATTGTCATTGTCATTGTCATTGTCATTGTCATTGTCATTGTCATTGTCATTGTCATTGTCATTGTCATTGTCATTGTCATTGTCATTGTCATTGTCATTGTCATTGTCATTGTCATTGTCACTGTCATTGTCATTGTCATTGTCATTGTCATTGTCATTGTCATTGTCATTGTCATTGTCATTGTCATTGTCATTGTCATTGTCATTGTCATTGTCATTGTCATTGTCATTGTCATTGTCATTGTCATTGTCATTGTCATTGTCATTGTCATTGTCATTGTCATTGTCATTGTCATTTTCATTGTCATTGTCATTGTCATTGTCATTGTCATTGTCATTGCCATTGTCATTGTCATTGTCATTGTCATTGTCATTGTCGTTGGCATTGTCATTGTCATTGTCATTGTCATTGTTATTGTTACCTCTACTTTTGCTTTCGTTTGCATATAAAATATCTTTTCACAAGCCAAAGTCCATTCGACCTCTTCGTTTGCTTCCATTTTCTCTGATAACTCATTCATAAGGTTTCAATACGCTCTCTGTCAATTGCATAGCAAACTTTTTAGCTTGGAGAGTTTCCAAATGGGATTTTCTTGGCACTCGCATCAGCCCCTTTCACCTGCTCCGCCCAACGAGCTAGAAGCCATAGACGTCCAACTGCTGGAAATGCTGCTGGCAGCAGCTGCTGAATTGCATTGGACAATTGTTGAGCATCTAATTTATTCTATTGTCAGAATTTTTCCATACCACATTTCACTAAATTTGAATCCTTTTTTGCATGGCTCGGCTTATGGCGTGTGTATACAAGGCACTAAAACTGCCAGCTAGTTTTAGCCATAATGCAATTAAAATGCCAATTTCCATGCAAACACGTGTACAACACATGGAAAATTAATTTTAGCCATGTTCGATAGAAATTAAATTAAAACTCGATGTAATTCGAATTTCAGCGTGTGCGCAAATAGTTCGCAGGGAAATTAATTAAATTTTATTGTTTTTAATGGGAAAACAAACTGAAAAACAAATGGAATTCGTTGAATTGAATTGAAGCTGCAGCAGCCATATCATGTTGCTATAGATTATTCATAGAATCTCTGGCAAAGAGATAAAGAAAGATAAACGGATGGGGGACAGAAACAAACGCACAAATACGCAGAACAATATCTTGTTTGCTGTTGATTCTGATTGAATACATATATCTACTTAAAGGACTCAGTCAAGCATCCCTCAACCTGTTACGTATGCACATTTCCCAACTTGCTTATATTCAATATATTCAGTCCATAATAACCCGAGCTGACTTCCTCTGTTTGTCTAAGCCAACTGCAGTGATATTAAAGTAAAATAATACTGGAGCGCAAGAGGCTTGCTCCAATGTCAAAATCGATAAGAGCATTTTGGGAAGGGTTTCCGGTACAGGAAACAAAAATAACAAGAATAATCGTTTCTCAATACGATTTCAGCTAACGATAAAGGTAAAAGGGGATATTTTGTTAGCATAAATTCGCCGTGAAGCGTAGAAATTTATGAAATTTAAGAACGCACGAGATATGTCAGATATGGCAAATAAATCATCCAATGCTTGCCGAACGAGAGGGAAAGAGACGCAATCAGATGCGGATGCCCTGATGCTGTGCCACCTGCTGCCGCAATATACATTTTAATGCTTTTCCCCACGAGGGCAAAGGCGCCGCGAGACTTTCACCTGTCAGACTAGAGACGACATAATTAGGGCACAGCCAAACACAGCGAAATTTAAAGAATTTATCTTATTAAGTTATCGATATATATGTATGTATGTACACATATATAGATGTGTTCGCTGGGTCATTTCCATACTGCCCCCGAAAACGTTGCATGGGCATTGGAAGGCGTTGATGGCAAATCAATAAATAGAGACGCAGCGCGACGCCTGCTCAAGGTAACCATCCCGCTGCATGACCTTTAAATATCCTTTCACATTGGCCCCAGCCTCCCTCCCTCTCGTGCAGCTCGTCGAATTTTCTAAAATGACTCGCATTAGGTATAAAAAAAAAATGTGTAAGGCTTCGCTTATGGCTCTTATGGCTCGCCTATGGCAGGGCCTCTCTCTCGGGCCCCTCTCTCTTTCCCACTTTCTCACACTCTCTCCCACTCTCTAGGTCACCTCAACTTTTTATAGCTCTGCGAAACGCATATAGCAATTCGAAAGGGTAACAAAGTGTTGGGGGAGGCCTCTGCATCGACCCCATAGCACTTTTATTTTAATACGCGCGCACTGGAATTGTAGAGAGTATATTGGTTTTGAGGCTTGAGGTTTTGCTTAGGAATTTTGAAATTTTAAATAAAAATATATATAGGCTAGAAAACTACTTTATTTTGATATATACTACTGGAGATACTGGAGAATTAAGAGCGCTTTTATACTTCATAAAGACTAACAGTTGAATGTATATTCGATTCCTCATACACCACTCTGTATATTTCTATCCGTTCCTCAGTGTCTCTGTGTGTGCATTCCTGTCCATCCATTCCTCCATCCATCCCTGTCCTGTCATTCCTCTTCGTTCATTCCTAAATTCTAAAAGAATTTAATTTTAAGTATATGAATATGCTTTCTCAACTTTGTTTTGAATTATTGATTACTTTTGTTGATGTACTTAAAATCAGGAAAATTTAAAAGTGAGGTTTTCATTTCCAAGAAAATATTCCTATTTAGAGGGTATTTCATATGAAAAGCGCAGCGCATATTTTCGGGTTGAAACTGCTGACTGGATATATGGATATGCTTTTATAATATTCTATCGTATATCTTCCAAGGTAAGAAAGCTAGAATCTCAAATTGTTATTGGATTATCATTAAATCAACTCTACATGTGAATAAAAATTCAACCATCCATTGTGAGCGAGTATTATGCAGTCAGTTGGGCACATCTTTGTTCGTGCTGAATTTTACATTTTAGATTTAATGACAGCAGCATTAAATCGATAAACTGATTGAGCCCCTGAGATTTGCATTGCTTTGAATTTACTTACATTGTGCATGACAATTTTTTGTGATAGCGAAATCTGTTTGATGCTTCCATGCCAATCTCAAGACATTTCCCGGATTGGCCTCCAATTGGCTTCTCTCTGGTGACGGCGGGCCCCGCTATCCCAGCTCTAATCTATATTATGTACATAAAAGTCCTATCGGCACATTAATTAGAAATTCAAAAGTCATTTCAGTTGCTCATGGCGGAAGACAAACGAACGCGCCCCGCCCACAAGTGGAATAATAATATTTTCATGACTCTTAAGTGCCGTCGTCAGTGTCCGCAGACTGAAATATTAAAATATATTTTTGAATTTTAATTGTTTTTTTTCTCTCTGTGAGCCCAGAGTGGAATAAGCTTAAGTGAAATAAGTCTAGAATTTATGCTTAGCTGAATTCATAAATAAAATGTAAATTAGAAAAACTAGAAGGAGAGGGAGAGATTATGATTGCTTAGGTTAGAGTGTACGACTAGAAAATACCTACTACAATATATAAATAATATTGTATACACAGGCTGTGCATCCTTCTATGAGCAATAGCCTGATGGCCCTTCCGTTCTGTTGTAGAGTTATATACAGAAAACGCATAAAATATAGCGATATTTATCGATAACTTGATAATAGCTGCAGTTTTGTAAAGAAAACTTTCTGATATTACTGCATTGCTATATAAAAATGTATATTAAAGTTTCAAGTTTCTAGCGCTTGGAGATCTCGAGTTCGTTGGGCGGACACTAGAAGAGGAAGTGGAGCAATCTAGACTAGCTAGACTGATGAGGAATAGGTGGAGTGAACGGGCTCAGTCATGCGTTTGTACCAAGCCAATATACCCAGCTTAACCATTTTTAATCACATTTTAGCTTAGGATTCTGCGAGCTGCTCGGAATAAGGCCTTAAAGTGCTTTAGCCTGACAATCGGACTTAAAAGAGTCTTAGAACGTTTATGGGCGCTGCTTAAACTGCCTTATCGATTTTTTGGGGCTCACAGTTTTTGGGCCGGCGTCATAATTAATGCCGAACGCTTCAGACTCAGCGCACAGCGCTAATTAATTTTTATTGAAAGTAAAAAACGGAAAACCAGAAGAAAAGAAGGCAAAGAAAGGAAAATCCATTCCACTCTTTTAGCTATTTGACGGTTTTCCTTGGCAGCTCACAGCATTTAATTAATCCAACTTTTGCAGCTCGTTTTTTCGGGCGCTTATAATTTATAAGGAGATTTCTTTGTGTGCCTTCGAGCTGGCTGGCATAGAGCAAAAGGGAATTTCGAAAAGCGGCAATTCTGGGAAGGAACACTTGAGATTTACTTATATAAATTGGCCCTTAACTCGGGGCCTGATGGCATGTTTGAATGCGTTAAAATGTTATTTCACCATGTTTTTTGGGTTATCGAAAATGAAGGGGGCAAGTGGAAGACAAACAAAATAAAATTGGATTTCGTTTTATTTCAAGGGCAACTTAAATTTGGTGGCTCGATGCGAAATTGGAAAACATTTCACAACAATTTAATCTTAACTTTGGCTCAAGTCCACTCGGCCCCCACTCCAAAGTTCTTAGCAACTTTGTTGTTAGATTAAAACCATTTCCTGGCCAAATGGCAAAGTTTTCACCAGCCATAAAGTCACTCACTCACAGAGTGTGGGCGTGGCCTGACTACAGTTTCGTCCCCCCTTTCGTCCGCTCACTGCCAATAAAACGGTAAAACACTTGCGGGTCACAACTTTGATTTTACGAACTGACCAACTGACCAACTGAAAGAAAAGGAAAAGCAACGACCGCAAATACCTTTAAAAACCCAAGCTCTCCCGCTCACATGAGTATTTGTCCTCTCCTTGGGCAGCTGGCCAGGCTTTGCAGTGGCTTATTACAGAAGCTCACTCATATCTATATATAAATATATAAGGGTGTAAATATGTAGCTTTCATTTACTTTTTCTCATAGTAACTGAAGTAGCTTTTCGGAAGACAAACACAAATTCGAGTCTTCAGCCATTTTTCGAGCAGTTTCAAGTGGATTTTCAGACTTCTTTAACGTTCACAGATTCACACAGGGTAAACGCTGTAAGTGCTTCAGCTTTTGCAGATAACTTTTCCAGTCAGAGTTTGAAGAAGAATATAAGAGTAGAAGTGTGCAAGAATATAAGGTTATAAGATAACAGGATAAAATCTGTAAATGCTTCAGCCTTTCCAAATAAATTTTCTAATTAGAGTTTGGTCAAGACTATAAGAGCAGTGGAGTTTAAGAATACAAGATTATAAGAGTGCAAGAATATATGGGCATATATGAGTATAAGATGAGTGTGCTGTGGGAGTAATAGGCAGTAAGAGTATGCGGGCATAAGAACATAAGATATAAGATATAAGACTAGAGAATATAATAATAAGAGAAAAGATAATATGACTATAGGAGCATAAGAATAAATAGGAGTATACTAGTATAAGAGTGCTAGAGTGCACGAGATTAAAAATATAAAATACATGTATAAGACAAGTGAACAAAAGTATGTGGGTGTAAGACAATGGGACTATGGGAGAATATGTTTATAAGAGTAGACGACTATAAATATGTATATGTATGAGAGTACATAAGTATAAGAATACTCGTTTACTTATGCAGGTGTAACAGCTAGTTGGGCTCATAAAGTTTATTTCAGATCATTGAAGCCGTTTTCGGATACGCTGGAATCGACCAAGATCGATAAGCCAGATCTCGTCCTTCAACTTGTCCTGCCATCCAGAGGCCCTTCTTCCTTCTGTCCATAAAACCTAAACTATTAATAACGATTTAAGACTTGTGTCCTTTAGACCATATCGCAACAGTTTGAAGAGACTGGAACTACAAAATTTGATGCACAGATCCATCACACACCACCTGAATCATAGTCCTGAACTACCTATCTAATTGATATAATATGGATGCCCATTAGCGATACACCTCTTCCCACTCCCCTCACAGCTTTATCCCGCCCAAATTGTTCTCAGCTTGTTTGAATTTTAAATTATCTTCATTTCTCGCTACGTCTGGCTGAGGATGCGACGCAGTCCGCGGGCAGAGGGAAGCGGCTCGTTAATTAGTTTGATTTCAGCAAGAGACTAATAATAATTTAATTTTGAAAAGTTTTGTGCCAAACGAAAGTTTCGGCTCGAGTTGCTGCCAAAGCAATTTGCGATGTCATCGCATCGCATTGATGCCAGCTGTAATGAATCGCTCCCGACCTGGCCCAAAGAGGCGCCGACAATTGTGGGCGGGCCTGGCAGGATTCATAATGAAATGCCTATTTTTAGGCTCATTTAACATTTATCTAACATTTCACCTTGTTACCAAGTTTAATTGGATTACAAATATCTACGAATTTACCAATTTACGAGTTCTTTGAAGTTTAACTTGTTTCTCAACTTCATTTTCTAGCGTTTAGCTTGGAAGTGGCCAAAAAATTAAAGTCATTTAGCTATTTAGCTGAAGCAGCTCAAAGCATGTCAAAAAGTTCTTCATTTTTTTGGTAAGCTCTATATCTAATATAATTTTAAATTTGATTTCTTTACAAAAATGGCAAACTTTGATTCGGTAAACCAATAAATTAGTAGCAAAACAAGCAAAGACTTTGCAATCGGGCGGCATTGACTGCTTAATACACGCTAAAAATCGATAGTTTTAGAGTAGTACAGAGAAATTCCTCATCTCGAGAGAGAACTAGAAACTAGAAAACCTGAGACTAGTTTACATATTGCAAAACCAATAAGCTCATTTTCCATTTGGGAACGAGTATAAACCGTCTGTGCTCTAGAGGAAATACGCCTGGAATGAAAAACAATTCGGGGTCAGCTGTGAGTGCTTTACAAGAGGATAGCTAAGAGAGGAAAAGGAGTGGGAGAGTGTTAGAGAGAGAGTGAGTTTTATAGAGAGCGACAATGATAGGGAGTGACAGGGAGGCAGAAGAAGCAGAGACAAAGAGCATAGCCCTTGGGTCATAGGCAAGCAGCATTTGGTGGAATTTGTATGTACTACAAATATTTCTGACTCGTATGCAGTGTTGCCAGATTAGCTATTTAATAGCATTTTTAGCTATTTTTGAGCCCTAAATGCTATGAAAATTTTGAAAATGCTATTAGCTATAAATTTAGCTATTTTACAAACGAATATTTTGAATTTGATTTTAGTATTTAAAGCAAAAAAAAAAAACATTTTTCGATTAAGTCCCAAATTGTACGTAATGATCTGCGCGATACTACCACCACGACTTTGTCGAACTTATACCATCACTAGTTGTGAATTTATACCATCGCTAATTCTTCTTGCGCAGCAATGGCAAATGCTGCCATGATTATACCGTGCCTTCCAAATATTTAAAAATGATTCCAGTTAAACAAAAATATAATTCTGATGATGATTTGGATGTGGACCAAATTGTAACATTATTAAATAACATTTAAAAATAAAATTTAAAGTAAATGCATAATGCATAAAGGTTTCAGCTATTTTGTAAGCTATTTTAAAATTTGTTTAGCTATTTTCAGCAATTTTTTAGAGACGATTTTGCTATTTTTATGTCTCAAAACCTGGCAACACTGCTCGTATGTGGCCCGGAACGAAATGAACTGTCAAGCCATGAGCTATGTATGCACATGTGTGTGCATGTGTGTGTGAGTGTGCGTAACTCCTATTGTCCCATTGGGACACTTGGCAATAGAGCGAAGAATAAATTTCCGAGCAATTTTTGAAATGTTCCTCATCAAAGCTTTAAGCTAAGAATGTAGTCCATATTGTGTCCTCAGTTGGACAATTCCCCAACGAGCACCCACACACACATATGTAGCAGGCCCACACTGACACACACTCATACACCCGCACGTGCCCATAACGTATTTGTCTGACTTAAGCTCCTCGGAGCAGAGGTGCCTCATTTGTGGCCCCATTTAAAGGCATTGAAACGACTCTGAAAATTTAAGTGAGAATTGAACAATAGTTGCGAAGGTCGTTGACTAAGCCGAGAGAAATGATTCACAAACAAAGCCAAACTCTTGCATGGCATAGCAACCGAACACAAAAGTAGAAAGTCCGAGTGGTCTTCAAGAGACTGACCGACTAGCAGTTACCCTAGAAACATACTTAAATGTATAAATATCCATTAAAAACTTTATATGATAGATGGAGGCATTTATTTCGAATACTTCTTATCTGCTTATAGTCCTATACTCAAATACCTATACTCTTATACTCATACTCTAATATACCGATTGTCTTATACTCATATACCTATACTCTTATACTTAAATACATATATTCTACCTATACTATATACTCATATAACTATACTCTTATACTCACATAACTATACTTGTATGATCTGCTCCTATACTCTTATACTCATCTACAATCTCATCCTGCTACACTTTTATATTCGAAATTATTTATATTTAGTGCTATTTTGCTCTTATACCCATTCATGCTCTTATACTCGTCTTCCAAAACACCATTGCCATCACTTGTGATTAGAGTCTTCTCTCCAGATTAGAGTCATCCATTTCCTTTTCTAGCTTTCACGTATTCAATTTGGCAAAATCAATATACCCTATCTATACACTTGCGATAAGTGAAAGGGCAGAACATTTTGACTGATGCTGCATTAGGAAGTCTTCGTCGTAAGGACGTGCTCAGGTAACTTTTCCTTTTGTCACTGCAATAAAAGGCGAAGCGTTAAGCCGACATGCAAACAGGGGATACGCACTGTAAAAAGCGCATAAAATGTGCGAGGAGTGCGCCAGGCGAAGTCAGCCAAGTGTGAACTGAAATAGACAAAGGCGCACACAAAATTGAGCTGAGAGATGTGAGGAGCCAAAAAAACAAAACAAAAGAAAACCCACGAAAATGAAGCCGACTTGATGGGCTGTAAATAGAAAAGTTTGTATCTTGGCACAGGTGCCAGCTATGGTGGAGTAGGAGGCGGCGGAGGGGGAGAAGTGGAGCAAGAGCTATGACAGAGCAATAGAGTAAAGAGAAGGCGAGCATGGAATAGTAGCAAAGATAGGAGCAGAAGCAGGAGCAGGAGCAGGAGCACGAGGTAGCAACCTATGAAGGAGCAGCAGAAGAAATTCTATGGACGAGATGGAATAGTAGCAGGAGCAGCAGGAGCAGGAGTCGGAATATGAGGAGGTAACCTGTGGAGCAGCAAAAGGAGGAACTGTATACAAGAAATTTAATGTAGGAGCAGGAGTAGAAAAGGAGGAGATCTGTAAAAGTGAAGGAATGGTAGCACGAGCAGAAGCAGAACTAGAAGCAGTAGCAGGAGCAGAAGGAACCTGAGGAGGAGCAGAAGGATGAACAGTGGCAGCTACAGGAGCAGCAGCAGCAGAACGAGGAGCGACTCCTGCGCTATCTATCTGCTGTAGGCAGCCCATGTTGTGCCTTATCTTTATGTGCGAATTAACCCTGTACATAAATAAGCGAAATTGGATTTCAGCAAATTTTGCAATAAAGGCCCTTAAGTTCGGTGTAAACACGCGCTTTTTGTTGCCACACTTGAGCTGAGCGCATTTCATGGAGCTCCAAACGATTTCAGATTTCCCCATCGAAGTTGGAGCCTTGAATATTCTGAAATATTGAATATGACTTCACCGGCTGGCAGGAAGCCAAAGATTTTACAGTAGTTGGCGCAACTTGAGGCTGGAATCTGGAAGTTAAAGTTAATGCGAGCTGACGCACGTCAGGTACAGTGAAAGCCCGCCTGACGGACAGCTGCACGAAGCACACATCATCCGATGAAACAGACATCCGAGCCAAACGGAGAGAGAGAGAGAGAGGAGATGCAAGTGTGGCATACAGTGGAGTCTCGAGTGACTGCCCTCCTAACAACTGACATAAGTCAAACATCTGTCTGTTCCTTCGTGCCAGTTTCCACTGTAGCAGGCCTGTCGACTGTCGTATTTAGCAGTTGTTAGCCTTGTATACGGCTGCGGGCACTAACAGCTGTGCCATGCACACACACACACCCAACTATCCACCCACACTCTCACACTCTCTCTCTCACACACACACACACACACTTGTCTCGCTAAGAAATGTGCAAATGCTGATATTATTTTGTGAGCTCATTGTCACATGATAATCAGACGTTGGGTATGCAATAACATAACACACACGCACACACACACTAACAGACACACACACACTCAGACACCCATACCCAAACACAAACATGTAAGAAAAACATGGCTTACATTTTCATAAAGCTCTCAACAAGCGTCGCAACCCTCAAGGCAGAAAAGGCTTTTTCTTTCCTTTTAGTTTTGACCCCGAAAAGGTAGGATTTTGATTACTTTTTGATGAGCCCTCGCAATGCAAGAATTTCCATAAAAAAAAGTAAAATAAAATATTGATTCTCGAAGCGAACATAAGGCAGCTCTAGCCATTCGGCATACTCAACATGATTTTCACCTGTGTTTTTACCCAACAGCAGGTAAGAGCTCACCTGTTTCACAGAGTTGCACCTGTCTCATGGCTGAGGTCTATGCGACTCCAGAGCCCTTGTAGACACTTGTTTGATAATTGAAAAACAACTCGCAATTACGCAATCAGAGACACGAGCACGAAAAGGGCAAACTGAACAAGCGAGAATATCGGCTATGATCGACTGCATAATACTTGTTCGCGCTAAAGAAGTTTTTCAAATTATCTCATTATGAGCGCCTTCTCTGTGCTCACGCAAATTTTTATGGTATATTGTGGTTCTTATACTGTGGAACATTTTACGGAATTTCCAACAAATATCATATATACAGTTTTACGTTCACATACTTATATTGTTATGTGGTATGCCACACCATATGTTATTTCTATACTCCTTTACTATATTCTTATGCACTCATACTCCAGTGCTTTACTCTACTTTGATACTACTATACTCGTCGAATATTATTCTGTTATACTAACTATCTTTTATTCATGTTTACTTCTATATTTCCATGCACCCTTACTGTTATACTCTTATATTCATATATTCGTATGCACTTATACTTTGCTTTTCTGCTCGGTTTCATAATACCTTTTTATTCTTATACTCTTCTTCTCTATCCGTATATTCATATACTCGTATATTCTCATACCTTATGCATTTTTATAGTGTTATACTTAAATACTCTTATACTCCAATGCTCGCACACTCCGTAGCTCAGCATTTGATTTATTCGTATACTCCTCTCGGTGTATAGGAAATTCCTATTCCTATCCTATTCCTATTAGGAATGAACTTTACACCATCATGAACCATGAACCAATATACTCTTCACTTTCGCCTGCTGAGCGAGAGTCGACAGGAGGCGCAGCTGGCAGGCACAAAGTGCTGGAAGAGCAGCTCAGAGACAACTTGACACTCTTTTGGCCAAGAGGCACATTAAAAAAGGTGACAACAAAGGGGGCGACATGGCAATTAGGAATTATGTGTCTGTTGAGCAGATTATGACAAAACTGTCGGCTAATTGCAAATTGCTAATTGCCTAAATCAATGACGGAGACGGAGACGGAGACGGAGAATGAGACTCAGACGGAGACTCAGACGGAGACTGAGACTGAGACTCGACTGAATGCCACCGACGCGACTCAGCATGACTCAACTCAACTGAGCCGACGTAGGCCTATCCGTCTGTCCGTATGCTCCAACGCGTCGATCTCAGGAGGTATAAGAGCTCGAGACTAGACTTTTTTTTTTTTGCAAGTTCTTATATGCCACGTGTGCATCGATCCACCCCTTCCCTTAGTTATAGTTCGATTAACTAATATAATTCGTCTCGGCCGCATCAGACAAGATGTTAGGTGAACGAATTGAGGGAAATCGAAAAATTACGCATACGCGTAGTCTTCTCTCTCTTCAAATACCGTATAAAAAGAAGCCCCAAAGCCGAACGTTATCCTCATTTTTAAATGGAAACAACAATCAAAATGAATCTGGTGAATTATTATTAAATAAATAAAAATATGAATGAACATAAGTTTTATCACGCATATATTAATGAGGAAATATCTGACTCAGAGTCTGTCTCTCCGTCAGTGAAGTCGTTCAGCCAAGTATTAAAGAGAGAGAAAATACTTCAATGAAATTGTTTAAGAAAATACTTAAAAGATATATTTAAAGGAAATAATTAGCGGAAATACTTACTTATTAGAAGAAATGGAGAAATAGAAATTAGAATGAGTAGAACCCTACTCGTTTTCTAATCATGTATACTTACACCGAAATGTGTTAGTTACTTGGAGAAGACAAGCGAAATCCATGTATGAAGAACAGAGAGTCTTCAGGGTAATTTCTAGTCAGGCACAGCCAACTAGAGCACGTTTACTTGCTATAAAAGCATACGGCGCCATCTCCTGGCCGTTGGCTCCTGTTCTTGCTGCGCCTGCTGCTCCTGCTGCGCCTCCTGCTACTGTAGATGAGGCTGATTGTATGCGCCTTCCATTTCGCTGCTGCCAAAGATTGTTGCATATTAAATTTTGGCTAAGTGCTGGGCGAATCGGCTCCTGCCTCATTCATCCCCCTCCCCCACAGCCATCCCCCTCCCAATCCCAATGCCTTCTCCAATCACCCCAAGCAAACAAATCAAATCAGATTCGGAACGTGTGCCGGCGGCTTTTACTCGACCTCGACTGCGTTTATTTAAATTCAATTTCATATTAGAGCCACTCACTTGAGGGACTTTATTGCCATAGAATGGCTTACAAAGTGGATTGAAGGCGCCTATAAAAACAGCCAACAGCCGATTTGTAAGACTCGCCCTGGCCATCCCGACCCCCAATCCATTAGGTTCCAGATAATCAAGTTCTACATCTATGTATATCGGACGTGGCTTTTTTTGAAAAGAATTTCATTGAAGAAATTTTAGAATGGAATTGCACCCATATAAACATGAATACATACATATATACGTAGAAAGTATCGGAAAATGTTGGCCTTCACACGATGATGGAGATAGGAAGCGAAAATGTTTCGCCAAGAGTGCCGCTGCTGGAAGTGACCGACTAGGGGCTACCTAAAGCTAAACTGCTATGGTCTTATAATTTAAAGTAGAGGGCTGACGAAGTCCTTCATAGTTTATATCATCCAACTCTTATGCTTCTCTCTTCTTGGTTCCCTTTTATTCTCGTCTACTCTTATTACACCCTGAACCCATTAATAATGGGAAATCAGGCAAACCCCTTAAAGTATATATATTCTTGATCTTCTGTCCGTCTGTCCGTCCGAATGAGTGCGTCGATCTCAGAAGTTATAAGAGCTAGAGAGCTGAAATTCGGCATGCATACTCGTCTGTACCATAGGCAGTACAAGTTTATCATATTTTTTCGATAACTCATCCGATAACTTGTTTATCGAGAATAACCGAAGTTTTGATTTTGTTTTTTCAGCCTAATTTGAACACTTTTAGACCTAGAGACCTCAGACTTACTATGTATATACATATAATGAATACAGACATTTTGTAATTTACAGATTTTTGATACCACGCCCCTTTGCCCCCAATTTGCAATACAATATAGACTTTTATTAAGTACATTCTGATTTAATTGATGTAAGCTCTTAGATAATTCCCGTTCGAAATGCAGCTAATTGACATTCGTAATCGGTTTTATCAAATTAAAAGATTATCATTCTGAATGAGCTTAGCCTGCTAGAACTTTTAAGGACGTTCCACCAAGACTGACCTCATCTCCAACCGGTGTCGAGTCACTTCTTGGGCTGGGGTCGGGCAAAGAAGACTTGGTTAGGACTAGGTAATTTTTTGAAATTCCTCCATCATCATTAGACCGTGCCTCTATTGGCACCAATCCCAATCCCAACAACACAATCGTATAGAAAATCTAGAGAAGTCATAAATAAATTGAATATAAGTATGCGGCGCACTATTTGAAAATACGAGACACTGAGACAGCAAGCACTACCAAAACACGAGTGTCTCGTTTAGCGTTTCAAATGCAGTGATTAAACAGTTAAATACTTACAGCTGGCTTCATTATTTCTGGTGAACTGTTCGATCGATTCACAGCTCAGCAAGTTTTATAGTCTTCGATGCGACAAATTCGAATTTGCCATGATTAATGAAATTAGGTTCTAAATTTCAATTTTCACAGCCAAAACGCCAGTGTCGAAGCGTTTCGAATGCATTCGTGCAGGCCTCTAGTATGCGCTATAGTTTATTAAACCGTTAAATACTTGTAATGTAATTAGGCGAGTTGCAGGTGAATCTAGGGAGAGTGTAGTAGAGTGTAGGGAAAATAAATAAATTGAAAACTTGGTACTCTATGCGAAAAATGCCTAGATAAATATGGAAATGTCTCTGATACTTGGCTTTGTGCTAGACTTTAAAGATATTTTATTATATTTTTTGGCCAGGCGATCCACCATTTGCTCTTGCCAAAAGGAGCATTTGTAGTACAACTTTCATTATGGTCTTCTACTCTTTCCGCTCTATTAACCTAGTCTTAGGCTTATATCTTTATAATAACTCTTTATGCAGATTTTTCAAACCATGGTCAAGCTTCGCCTTCTTCTGCCTGCTATACAAATTAAATATGAATATGAATTAATAAGCCCTATTTAGCCATTCAGAATGGGTGAACAGGGTATAACAATTAATTTCATTAAAATTATGTAAATACATATAAAATTCTGTTGGCTCGGTCTATCTCCATCTCAATCTGAATGTCCTTTGGAACTCAATTAAATTTGTTTCCTCGTGTAATCCATAGTTGTACAGCCTCTGAGGCCAATGAGTCCGAGCTGATTGTTTGCCATTATAAACGAGTTAACAAGCATGAAAAGGACGTGCTGTAATGCTCAAATGCCTAATTAATTAAAAAACTCACAATGAGCTGCAGAAATGCTGACAAAGCAACGGAACTGGAGGGCACTCGACCTGAAATTACACGACAACAAACAGTTCGAATAGAGGGGGCCACACAGGTATATACAGATGCACCGTTACACAGCTACACAGGTGCATACCAGCTAGTCGCTACGTAGGTCGAGCAGATGTGTGCACATATATCCCCGAGATATGACAGACATTTTTACTTGCAAGTTAGCAGATAAAACGGCAAAGACAAGCCAAGGGCCGAGAGCCACTATCGCCATAGGGCTGCAGGCTGGAAGCCAGTGGAACATTTCGCAAATTGCAAAGCTTTTTAATTACATGCCAGACCCTGAAATATAAGAAGCATTTGCTTTGCTCTGCTCCTGCGGTTTGCTGTTGCGGTTTGGGTCGTTGACTGATTGCAAATGCTCTTCAAGCGCGCCCATCAAGTGAAAGGGGTGTATTGGTTTTACGTCTACAAATGTTTGAGGAGCTGAAATTGGTAATGTAAAATTTAAAATGTAATATTAAAGTTATATTAAAGTTATATGGGATGTAAAAAAAAATTTAAAAAAAATAATAATTTCTATAAAAATTATATTTTATTAAATTGTTAAAAAATTTTCTTTTATTCTGTAAATATCTTACCTATGATGCAGTCAGCTATTCCCGATATTGACTATTCCATTTAATTTAACTTACTTCCAGCTTAGTTGTGAATGTGTATTATGCAGTCAGTTATGCCCGAGTGCAATTTGCCCACTAATTTCCGTATTCTATTTGTGTGTAGTAAAGCCCGAATAATTTGGTCATAATTAGCTTTTGCTTTGCTTCAATGTGGCATTTGGTTTTGCTCTTTAAAAATATAATACATATACATAATATAAGGTTATAACTATTGTCAAATCTGATGCAGCTGCAGTTAGACCTTATATGTTGGCTGTTTAGATATACGATTTTCCAGTATATATATACAAATATATTGTTGTATTATATGATATATGTATAAGCTATATATGTATATACATAAGCATCATTTTAATAGATTAAATGTAAGGAAAACCCAAATTTTTAATATTAGATTAACTGTTAACTGTTAAAGAATTTGATATAGATAGAATAGATAGATAGTGGAACTACTTTCACTGAAATATGTAAACGAAGCAGAAGACTTTAAAGTACATTTAGCTGTAGTAATTCAATATTATTGTAAAACAATATCAATTCTAGCAGTAAGTCTCTTAACTTTCAGTACTACATACACATACATATATACAATAGTGATTCGTATGGAAAAATTACATATTTATTTTACCTAAATTAATTGCTTAGTATAAAAGAGACGGGCCAACAAGTTCTCATCTAATACCTTTACAAAACATATATTGGCCGTAGAATCTCTCAAAAACATGACGGAGGTAAATCTAATTTCAGATTTGTTAAAAAATCATCGCAAAGGTCTAAACTGATTGTTGGTTAACAAATCCTGTTGGCCTGCTTTGAATTGAGAACACGTTTGGTTGTTAGGCGTGTTAAAGGTCTGCGAAATGCAACCAAATCGAACTTTAATTCCCGTGATTATTCCGGGAATCCGAATATCTTGACATTGCCAACATCGCGCCGCCGATCGCCGATGGTTTCCTTCTCGTCGCAGGCATAGGCCAGCAGATACTGCTTGGGATGCCACGCGACAGTGAAAGTGGAGGCGTCCACATGGATATCCGTGACTCGCTCGCCCGTCTCCGTGTACGCAATGTCGATGAGCAGATCCTCGCTGGCCGAGGCGATTAGCCGTTCGTCATGGCTGAAGGATATGGTGCGCACTGGCCACTCCAGTCGGCTGATCATGCGCAGGCAGGCCAGCTCGTTGGCGTCCCACAGGGAGACCTGCGCGTCCGCGGAGCCCGTGGCAAAGTATTTGCCTGAAATCAAATTCACTCAGTGTTTGCTTTTGACACCTATGCCTGTGCCGGGCTTACCTGTGGGCCCGAACTCAATGCATATGCAATTGGCGGGATGCGCCTTCAGCGTCATGTAGTGCTCCAGACTGGGATAGCTGAGCACGTGCATGCAGCCCATGCCGTTGGTCAGGAAGAACAAGTCGTTCGTATTGTTCCACGAGATCTCGTTCACCTCAAAGCTGAAGGGCTCCTCCACGCGGATCTTGTTGGTGCGCGTGTCGATGAAGGTGATCAGGTCCTCCTTGTTGCCCACGGCAATCGTCTTGCCATCGGGCGACCAGGCGATGTTGATGTTCTCGCCCTTTGTGTTGGTGACTGAGACGCATTTGCCCACTCGAATGTCCCAGATTCGCACGGTCTTATCGCCGCTCGCCGTGCTGAACTGGTCCGGATTCGTTTTATGCCAGCACAACTGATCCACGGAGGCTGTGTGGCCGCGGAACACATTGTTCTTCACAAAGCGATCCCGCTCCAGGGTATAGACAGCCACAGTCTTATCAAAGGAGCCCGATGCCAAGTGGCAGCCATTTGCATTCCAGCAAACCGAATGCACCTAAGGCGAATGCGAAGAAGAAGCAGATTGCAACACAATTCGAGGCATGCTGCGTGCATTGGCGGACTCACCTTTGACATATGCGGCCGCTGCTCGCGTATTTTGCTGTGAGATCGAAAGTAGGATTTCAGATCCTCAAATGTCTGCTCGCTGCGACTCATAATAAATATTTATCAAAACGCTTAATATCTCCCGGCAAACCAAACGAAAAGCAAACAAATTGTGCCAGTGCTGCCGCTGGCTGCTGTCAGCTGTGGCACGCCGGCTTGGCAGTGTTGTAAAACGTCGCAAATTGCTTTTGAATCAAATTCTGTTATCAGCCAGCAATAAATTTTGTTTTTAAATAGTGCAAGGTTATAGGAAGCCCATAAGTAGCACAGCATCCACTCGAATCAGCTCATTTCAAGTTAGTTCCGCAAAAAGTCAAAATGCGTGCTTTATTCATATATTTCATCATCTGTCTCTCTATGTTGACTCCCAGCACTGGCAGAACATTGTTCGATCAACTCTTCCAGAGCGAGCCAAGAGGAGGCTACTATTATCCCGCCGCCTCACCAGCCTATAGACAACCCCAGAGACCCAGAGGCAGAGCCCAGGAGAGATCCTACAAAGAGATTTGCCGCGTAGTCAACACGAATGGCTTCACAAATCCCGGCAATGTTCCCAGATGTCCGTACTAAACTCATCCAATCTCTGTATTTATTTAAGGAGGTAAACTTACAGTTGCGATTTGAAATAAATATATGTATATATACGTGCGTTTACAGTTAATAACTCTTAAAGTAGCAAAGCATTTTGCACCCTCATCTCGAATGATATCATATACCGACTATATTTATAAACTAGTTGCAAAATTCCGGCTGCTAGGCAGACACACCTCGACAATCTAGAACAGGCGCTTCTGCACTATGTAGAAGACGCAGGCCAGGAACAGGCAGAAGGCGAAGAAGAGCAGCATCTTGTCGGTGCACTCGCGCCTCCCGTACTTCTTCAGCAGCTTGCCGGACTGCGTGATGCTGCCGGCTGTGTTGTGCAGCTCGTCGCTGGTCGCCGCCACGTTCTGGGAGGAGGCGACCAGGGTCTCCAGCGTGACGGCGCTCTTCTGGGTGGTCTCCGACAGGTGTCGCGATATGGCCAGCATTTTCTCTGTGACGTCGTTCTCCTGCGTGACGAGGCTGCTGCGATTGTGCCGCGCGCCGCCTGTGGAGCGCTGCCTCAGGTCGCTCTCGCCTGTGATGGCCATCAGCTCCTCTCGATTGGCCTTCTCTATCTCCAGCATGGTGGAGACGTTGGCCTTGCGGAATGCCTGTAAAGTCTTCGAGAACTGCTCCCGATGTGTGTCCACCTCTGTGGCCAGTGCGGGATCGCCCATGTCCCTGGCCCAATCATCGAGCCGTTCGATATTCTTTCGTATCGCCGACAACTTGCCGCGTCCCGCCTCATTGAGCTCCTCCAGCTCGGCGATTGAGGATCTGCTGTTGAGTATGTCCTAAAGTGCGGATTATTTACATGGTTCATGTTTGTGTTTACGTTTATGTTTGTGTGCATAAAATTCATCGCTTGCCTGTATGATGGCCTTTGCCTGCAGATTGTTATCAATCAAGTCCTGCCGTATGGACTGAAGCGTGAACCTGTCCTTGTCCATTGCTGCGGTTCGCTTACTATTTTTCAATTTTTTTTGTTGTTTTTCTGCTACACACTCGAAGTATTGTTTTGATGTGACGTGTGGCATATCGATAGCTGGCATATCGCAGCTGACTCGTTTTTCAACACTCGAAGCGATGTCAGCGCCTATCGATAGACTGTCAACAGCTGCTTGTCGATAGATCTCTTTTTCTTTGGTGAGGCCGCCTAAATGTCTAAATCTTTTTTGAAATTTGCACAAGCCGAGCGACATGTCCAGCTTCTCAGATTTTTCACTTTCTGACTCGTTGACACCAGCGGTAAGTGTAGTGCTGAGAATTGGAAAAACTCATTATATTGCTGCACCAATTGCAGACATCTGCAGCCGTCGTAAGCTCGCCCATTTTCGGGCTAATGGAAAACTCTAGCCCCGAAAATACCGTAGAATCGAACTCTAGCCCCGAGAATACCATCGAGTCGAACATGACATCGGACAATTCCAGCTCCAGTTTCAATCGTTCGCCTCAGGAGGAGCCCTCGACAGACACATTAGACTTAACCGATGACGTCCTGCAGGAGGCAGCGGACGACTCATTTCAGCATGATCTAATTGAAGCCGAAATAGCGAGCAGTAAGTAGCCTACCTGGTTGAATATTTCAATTTTTGAAACATGTACAATTGTTTTAGTTCGCCTCTTCTGCGAGGAAGTGGATAATAATTTGACCCAGATTGGCCTGGGCCCAGTGGGCAGCAATTCAACACCTAGGAATCCATATGCTCGCCGTAATAATCGCTTAACGGGCAGCAGTAAGTGCAACTACAGTGAAGTCTCCCATGAGCGGACGATAACTAGGATTGCAAACCTTTGCTGTTTATTAATTTGTTTAATTTATAATTTACAGATGAGCCCGAAGAGGTTATTGATCTGTCCAATCTAGAGTTTATTCCACCTCGTCGCAGCGGAAGACCTCGCACTCCCGAGGCTGTTATCGATTTGTGCACTCCGGAGCCGTGCCGCCGTCTTCCGGCTTTCATCAATTTGGCGGACTCGAGCAATGAGCCCACAGCTGTCAATCGGCGTCGTCTATACGACAACAATCAGCCGGCGGCAGCTGCAGAGCCTGATGCTGGTGCCTCGAGTCCAAAGCGTGAATGCTTAGACCTAGACAAGTCGGACTCATTCCGTGAAGCCTACAAATGTCCCGTCTGCCTGGAATGCGTTCGCACGCGCGAGCCTTACTCGACCAAGTGCGGTCACATCTTCTGCAAGCACTGCATCGAAACAGCTATTGCTACCACCCACAAATGCCCGCTTTGCAATAAGCGCGCGACCAAGCGTTCGCTATTTCGTATTTATCTTTAGGTTCCGTACATTTTATGTTTATTTTACATTATAATTGCCTGTATTCGCGTATAATTTAGTTGTTAACGAATGGAATGTTCCTCCTCATAAAAAAAACATCACATTTACCCAGAACTAATATCATTCATTAAACTCAGCCCATCGCCATCATCAAACACACTAACCGAATCCACCAAAATTTCATTTGAAATAGTAAGCTTAAATTTTTTTTTATTCAGATCTGTGGTTCCACTTTATATGTTTTCGTGGAGTCAAATTAATGACCAGTTTGACTTAAAGTAGTATTGTTATCTAACCTTAAGAAACATAAGGCTATTAAGTTATCAATGGAGTAGAAAGGAATTGCACAAATTTTAATATTCAGTGCAAGTAATATTCCATGTACTCTAGATATTTATAACTAAGAATAGATGCTCCTGGTTTTCGTTTTCATTCACAATTATTTGTAGTGGAATGGAAGGAAATAAAAGAACAGAGATCATTTTCAAAAAATTCACGTCTTAAAATAGTGCCAAACTTATTTATTTCCAGTAAAATTGTTTTAAAAAGTAATATTGGCTTTTCTTTGTTATATATTGGAGGTATTTCAACTTATTAATACTTGAGATAGAATGGAATGGTACAAGAAAAAAATTTCTATGAACATTTTGGCTTTTCTCTTATGTATTATTGCATTTTGAGACGTTTCCTTATTTGTAAATGAGATAGAATGGATTGGAACATGTTAGAGTTTCTCCTGACGTGTATAAATCGCAAGTTTTAGATACTAGAGCTCATCTCTGCCGCCTCTGATGCGTCTCATTGTATTATCTGGTTTCACCTCATATTTCATCAGCTTTCCATAGCGTTTCAGAAGCTTGCGCCAATAGCACTGGACATCCTGCATCCTCAGGTGCTGAACAATGAATTCATGTCCTCTCTGGGCAATTTGCTGAGCCAGTTCATCGTGGCTCTTGAAGTAGTTGAGTATGTCCTCGTACTCCTCCTGACTGGGATAGCTGCGCAGTGGAACGTAATGGACCCAAGGCTGCAGCTGGTAATAGAAGAACTCCTGCCACTCGTCGCCGACGTGGAACACGAGGGATTCACAGAGGAACAGATGCTTCAGGCGAAAACTGGCCGCAACGCCGCGAAAGTTAAATAAATATTTATATTTGCAGTGATCCTCAAAGGAGACCTCGTTTGCTGGCGGCGCATCGAGGGTGTCCTTAGGCGATTTCCATGCCTGATTCTTGGTGTATTGCGCCTCCACCAGTTGAGGTTTTCGCCTGGACAGCAAAATCAACGAATCGCGCTCATCCGAAGTGCGTGAGCCGCGAAAGAATCCAATTTCCTTCTTCTCTCCCCATGGAATCGCTTTGGCAGCCTTTTTCAGTTTCTCACGCATCAAATCCCAGCGTCCAATGCCCGTGGGATGCAGCTTGGTGGCCGGACCACCCGCCCAGAAGGTCCAGGCGGGGTACATGATATCCAGATACTCTGTAGTCTTAGAGAACGAGAAAACGGGTCCCTTGTGCTGCCAGGACGAATGCAGCTGTGGATAGTCTCGAGTGTTGATCACTAAATCCATGTTCTTTAGCTCCGGCAGCAGCTGGAGCAGAAAGTGCTCGATGCCCTGACAGCGCGCCGGAAACATACAGTTATCCTCCCTGAACAACTGCTTCCCAAAGATTTTGTACCGCGTGCCATATTTGGCGGCGTCTTCGATCATCTTCCGGGTGAAACCTGTTGATTTGTATGGGGCCAGATCTCGCTTGATGCCTGCCGCGTAGCAGGTGCAATTGACGTCAGTTGCATCCGTAGTGCATGGCTGATAATTGGCTAAGGCCTTCTCTATGTTTCGAGTGAATTTATCAAATTCTAAAAATAAATATGAAAATATGAAAAGTACCTAAACTCGATGTAAACAAGACTGAGTTTACTTACTTGCATTCTGCTTCACTTCTATTTCTTCATTTTTAATACAGGTAGATTGCCCTGTTGCATCACATTGTGTCTCACATGTTGCCTGGCTTAAGGTTATTATGAAAATAATTAATAAAACATTGCTCATTCTTCGAATAAACAACTGGCCTGCCGCTTTGCGAAAACTTATCGATACCTGCGTGGCAACGCGAGCACAACCGTTCTGATTGCTGCAACTGCGACGCCGACTGAGAGACCGTTTCTCTGAGTTGCGTGAACTCGCGTACTGAAATCAACTACACTCTCAGCAGCTATCTCGCTCTGGTCACACTCACATTGTAACAGTTGGCAGTTGGAGTTTATTTATCGCAGTCATGTCGGGGTGTACACACTGGCCGCGATGAAGTAAAGAGAAACCAACACTACGTCGAAAGTTTGCGTATTAAATATATAAATTTTACACGACGAATTGCGGACGACATAAATTAATTGAACGACTTTTCTTGTTTGCGGTCGCCTTGTTCTACGTGTGGCATATAGTCAAATCGAAAACACGTCAAACGAATCAGGCGCGAGTGTATATTCATTCCATTGTCCATAATTTACATATGAATTTTGCAACAACAAAACATGAAACGAATCGAAGATTAAAGAGCAATCACAGTTGACATAACTGCAAACACACACACATGCAGAAGTAACTATTCAAAAGTAAATTATCGAACAGCGGAAGACACACGTAAAGAGAAAAGAAAATACATGAGAAGCAACAAAATCAACACAAAAATCGTAATTTTTGGCAACGAAACGAAGCTTAAACGAAACGTTCCCACATTGGAAAACTGCAAGAGCGGATTGGAATTCGCAACAACAAAGTGGGAGAGGCGAAGGCGTTGGCGTTGCCTTTGCCTTTGCCGTTAGCGTCAGCGCACTCAGCAGCAGCAGCAGCAGCAACAACAACAGCCCGCCAGATGTTTGTCGAGATAGTTGCCTAATACAATTCAATGCAAAAGAGGTAATTTCATCCAATCAACCTGTAGGTGCAACTTTGTATGTGTGTGTATGTGTGAATTGCTAACACATATGTGTGTCTGAATGTTTATTGTGTGCGTGTGTGTTGATGTGCCTTGCTAATTAGTATAAGGCTGTCTTTGGAGTTTTACTTTATATATTTTGTATTTAGCTATAAAAGAAACAAAAACAATTTCGTATTAGGCGTCTGCATCAATCATGTGTGTGTGTGATAGAGAGAGAGGGAACGAGGGGGGCTGCCACTGCTGTGATTTAATTTAATTCGCTGCCGCGTTTTGGTTGGCTTTGAGCTCAGCTTCCGTTCCGCTTTGATTCGTTTGTTCGCTTCTGGCAGCCGCTGTTTGATTTCTTTTGTGCTTTGGTGTCGCATTTGTTTTTATCACGTCTCTGTTTATCTTGTGTTTTCCATTTAACAGTATCTTGTCGACATTTTTTCCGAATCTCTTAAAAAAAATCATTTTCGAATTGTATTTTTCGCTCTCACGACTTTTACTATTTTTCGATATTGAAGATACAGTAAAAGCTGGCTTTATTGGACAGTTGTCTTATCTTATTGGCAGAGAGTGTGTAGAGTTTATTCAACTGTTATGCATGCAATATAAACATAAATAATATATTATGGATGTTTTCTTTTTTAATGCTACCCCAAACTCCATGCTCCAAAGAGATATTTTTATGGGCCTGCGCATTGAAAGTTTCTTGAAATTTCAGTTGATTGGTTGGAGGTATTCCCTATATGTATTACTCATTGATCAAACTACATCGTTTGTTTACTTGCACAAATTGCCCATTTATAACGCTAATTATATAAGCATACATATACTACGAGACGATCTGCTCTGATATTTGGCTTCCCGGTGCGCTAACAGTAACTGTAGCTTATCAGGTAGCCCGACTGTGTGTCACACAGAATGTTCCAATTTCATTGTTTTATTGCATGCACTCCCACCCAACGGGTGACTAAGAACTCGCTCTCTCCCTCTCTCTTTCCTTCTCTCTGCCGTTGCTCTGCACTTACATATGCGATTATGTTGGTCAAGTTATGCGCCTGGAGAGCAGGCGACGTCGCTGCTTATGCTGCCGCAGCGCCACAGCGAGTTGTGGAGCGAGCGTGAGTGCGAGTGCGAGCGCGAACGCCTCGATGAGTTACAAAGCAGCGGCCCACAGCGACGGTTGCGCGTCGCCCGTTTATTGGGTTTATTCGTTCGGACGGTCGTTGCGTTTATTCGATTATTTTCTTAGTTAAAAATAAAAACAAAAACAACAAGTTTATTGTTTAAACAAAGTGGTTGGTGTTCTTAGCGCATAAATAACATTTTATTATTTGCTTGCGGCCCGTATTGATTAATCAATGTGTGTGTATATGCAGGGCACAAGGCGCGTTTCGTTGTATTCACCACACCCGCAGTGCCCCTCGCTCTATCCCACCATAAGGCAACGTTTGCACTCTTTCTCTGCCTGTCTTTCGCTGTCATTTGCTCTCTCCGAGCGTGTTGAGAATTTCGTTTCCAGTGCGTAGTGGTAGTGCATTTCAACATTAATGCTAATCTATGGCAAGTGCCCAAGGAAAAGTTCGTGTGTGGCACACTGATTAATTTGCAAGTGTTTAGTATGTATATTCTTTAAACATACATACATATATACGTTTAAATTTAAATGTATACGTATGCATATTATCGCACAGTTCTATAAAAACTACGTGCTGGAGCTTTATCGATTCGAGAGTCATGTGTATATAATTGAAACAATGGCCAAGTGTGTTGCAAAGTGTTATTCGTAACGGAGTTCATTTGATTACGGTATATACATTCTTTAAGTAAGTGTGCATGCAGCTGAAAACGTAATTAATAAGAATTTCATTCACTAACTAAGTGGTTTTTTTATACAACCCCGTGGCAGTGGCAAAAAGTTGAATTTGTTTTGAAAAATCGATTTTTCTCTTTATCAAATATGTATGCGCGCTCTCTGGAGCTCTCTCGCCGACGCTCTCTCTCTCTCGCTGTCTCTCTTTCGCACCTTGACATGAACCAGCTGTTCGTTCGGCTGGGGTTCAGCTATGTCGCAATAGCTTTGCTGCCATCTAACCGGATCGAAACGGTGTTAATTTCAGTTCAATGAATTAATTATGCGTAACTTCAATATTTACATTTCGTTTTTCTGTTTTTCACAGATTTTTATTGGCTTCATGTAATTATTTTTCCAAGTGTAAATATTTATGCAAATATCTAAGGCCAAATAGAAGTTTCGCATTCGTATCCGAAATACGAATAATTGAATAACAAAATAAATTTCTTTATTCATTGTTTGCCAAACTCGAATGTAAAGTGTTTTCATACTTGAATATCCAGGCCATATATGAAGAGTCTGTGAGTTGTCATCGACGCCTACACACGAGGTGGATGTGTGTACATACATATGTGTATGTTTGATTGCACTGTACAACAAAATTTAATTTGATTTTTATGATAGATGAAAATATTGTGTTAGTGTTCCCAAGTTTATTCCTGTAGTTTTTCTGTATTGGGCTAGAATTGATGTCAAAGTAAACAAATTTACCCCGCCGGAAAACTATACGAACATCGAGCATCGCATAAAATCGTTTCACTCCCTGAACGAGTACAAGAGTCTTTGGAATCATGTCATATCCCTTGATTTCTTCTACAAGAGTTCTTGTAGTCTAGTGTGAAGTATTCGTAACTTTAAAAGTATGTCCCATAACAGATAGCTCATTTTGTTTAGTATCATATTTGTAGATAACGCTACTTGTTCATCATTTAGGATTAATGAACTCTGGTAGCAAACCCATTTAGCACTTGATCAGAGCTGCAACCAGAAGCGCCCCTGTCATTAGAAATAAATGTAAAACATTCTCGCATTGGGGTCAAAGATGTGTAAATCAAATAACGTATTATACATAATGCCAAGATAGCAAACTCAAGTGGCTGCGCTCGCCCCAACAGCGAGCACGAAGCAGACAAATATCACTCCGAGGAGGGATCATTGGGGTATCTATCTATGTGCAGAGGGGCTCTGGCTCTGTCGGAAACTGGGTCATCTGCTGCTGAGAAACTTACGCATGGGGTTTGTTTGATTTATTTGAGGCTTTGTCTACTTGATTTATCTGAAGAGCCCGGGAGACTATTTTATTTCTGCTCCATGCACCTTTCGTATTGTTAGCTGAAAAAAGTGACTCAGGTGCTGGCACAATCACTTGTTGGCATTTCCAGCTGCTTTTCAATAGATTTTCTCTGTAATATTGATGCAGCTGAAATTATTAAATGTCAACGGATATTATTTAACATTACGATTTCAAGTTATGGAATTTTTGTTTGATTTGCTTTTGTTCTTGAGAAAACATTGCATATGGTGGTCGAGTCGACTTGATTCAATCTGCTCTTGTTTCCAGAATCCGTCCGAGGGAAGCAATGAAAGTCGATAACAAACTTCAAATGAATATAGATTAAAGAGTAAACAAATTTAGTATATAGACACTCCAATACCCTATTCTCATCGAACAGCTGTATCGGTTGAAAGTATTTATCAGTCGAGCACTCTCGCTTCGAGTATTCTTTCTTTTCATATGATTCACACAAGTTGTTATAAATAATTGGATTCCATATTGTTTATCCATTCGTAATTCAATACTGTGGCAACAGAGTTTTTTTCTGCTTTTGTTTTAGTGTAAAGAACTCAGATACGCTCACACACAGTTTTATTTAAAACATAAACCCAAACACATATATACATATGTATGTATATATGTAACATAATATATTTCTATCTTTTCTTTAAATCGACTGTTCTAAATGACTTATATTGCTCGATTAAAAGGTAAATTGATAAAGAACCGTTGCTCATATCAGAGAACATTGCAAACTTGTTAAATTTGAGTAGGTCCGTTGCTTTCCCCCATATGTTTTCTTGTTCTCTTTTGTTATACAATCCATATTCAATCCTTTATAAGACGGAAGTACGTGAGTCACAAAAGAAGCAAAACGATTTCAATAGTCGCCATTCAAGTCATCGATTGTCAGTTGAAGGTCAACAACGACCCACATACGCAGTTTCTCTCCCACTACATAAGCACATGTGTGCCTGGTGTATTTATATATCTGTCTTATATATATAGAGATATATTGATATACATGCACATAGCTCAATATTGTTTTTTCTGCATTCATCTTGGCTGGCGGTGCGTGTTCAAGTGCTTGATTCAGCTTTGAAACCGAATCGTATGCTACGCTCAACTGCGCCTCCATCGACGTTGACATAGTTATATACACGTGTATATATGTATTTATATATATGTGAACATATGTATATGTTGGCTGTATGTAAGACCCATCGCTTTTCTTGTCACACCCTAAAAATTTATTATATTTATGTTGAAAAAGTCTTTTCGTATTTGCTGACATAAATATTGAGTTATGAAATAAAATTTCGATATATTCCCATAGATCATTTCCACTGATATACTTCACGTCTTACCCATCTTATTTGTAAAATCTATCTTGTGAAAATAAGACGATAAACTAGAAATACTTATGGAATCTTGAGATACTGCTGCCTAAAATGGGAGCGGGTATATTGGCTTTGCATAAATATTTCTCTTCATATATATGAAGACAAGCTAGAGATTAGACTAAATTATATCAACGTATCTAAGTCTCAACAATCAGAAAATATTCGCATTTTTAGAAGTTTAGTTGCCTTTGAGACTGGGACGAGTATTTCGCAGTCGGGTCTTATTTGTTCCATACTCACTTCCGGCTACACCCTAGAAAATCCATTAAATTCAAGTAAAAGACGAATTCAATTAGCCTAAACATCTGTGTATTTGCTGTATACTCTATTAACTAGATATAATGAGCATGAATGGATTATACATACTATTCGATATTATTGCCTAGCAGAGACTTTATACACTAGACACTCCAGCTTCAACTGCAACTATCTTAGGTTGAGCTTAGAATATCAAGCATTTATTGCCGCTGTTCATGTTGGTGCCCAGAGGGCAATTGAACTCCTTGCCGAATTCCTCCGAGTTGCTCAGTGGCCCATTGACATCCCAACGCTGTGGCGTGTGCTGGAGGAGCGGCATGGCCTCTGAGGGGGGCTCCTCGTTCTGCTTGGCCCAGCAGCGCAGCTGGGCGAAGTAGATGAAGAATAGCTGAGTGTTGGTGAAGTTCAGCTCGGGCAGTGTTTCGCGTATGAGCAAAGGAATCATCTTGGAGTCGATCTGTTCCAACCAGCTCAAGTACGCATTGAAGGCCACGTTGAGAGCGCCAGTCTCGGCTATGATTTCCCTCAGTCTCGTGGCGTTGCGAAATTCGCTGGGCTGATCCGACAAGTAGTTGCTGTACTGAGCTCGCTGGCATTCGGTGACATTGCGATAGCCAGACATGGTTAGTTCGTTCCAGGGCGCCGTCGCTTGCGGATGTCTGTTCCAGCCCTCGTCATCGAAGGCCTGCAGCAGTGCCGCGGCCAGGCGTTGCCCGAGCAGGGCATACCTCAAGGCCTTCGGGTAGTAGTGACTGTAGTAGGGCGCCTGCATGAGGCCCCAGCCGACGAGCACCGCCTGCTGGCGCGGCTCCACCGCCGCTCGCACCTCGAAGGCGTTGAGCGAGTTCTCCGTCAACTGCCCGAAGTCGTTGCCGCGCAGCTGATTCAGATACTCGCGTGAATTGTAGCGCAGTGTCGTCTCCAGCTTGTGCCAGTAGTCCTCGTTCTTCTGGAAGTGCAGGCCCGATAGGTCGACGCCCTGATAGTCCGGGAACTGTGTGTGGTACTGGGATAGTCGGGTGCGGGCTGTGCGCCGGTCGCTGTCGTCCAGCCACTCGACCCGGAGCTGCTGATCGAAGGCCTTGACGAGGTCACTGAACACATCCTCCATGTCGTGCTGCACGTCGTCGCGCTGCACGTGCCTCTGGTACATGTCGCCCAGCACCTGGGGGAAGAGTCGCTGCATGACGCGCACGCATTGGCGGGGACGCATCATCGCCTGCTCCTCGGGCGGCTGGTTGAGCTCGAACAGAGCTCGGTACAGAATGTAGCTCGAAATGGTCACCTGGTTGTTGCTCTTCGCAGTGCGCGCCAGGTGGGCCAGGTAGCTGGGGGAGCGCAGGTAGACGTAGTCCGGATAACCGGTCTCCACAATACTCTCCACGAAGAGCTTAAAGTCCAGCCAGGTGCCCATTTTGGTGGTCAGCTCGACCAGCTTCATGCGCGGGTACTGCGGACTGCCGCCAGGCTGCTGCTGGCGCAGTCGCTCCTGCCCGACGCGCGAACGTCCGCTGTAGACGGGCGGGACCTCCGGACTGCTGGCCTCCACTGGAGGCAGTGTCTCCTGCTCGCGCATGCGCTTGCACAGCTCGAACTCGAAGCGAATGATGTCGCCGCCGAAGCGCGCCGCCTCGCCGCTCTCCATTTCGAACCAATCCCGCATGTTGTCCGCCACCTGCTGCTGGATCTGCTCGTAGACCTCGTCGCGCACGTTCGCCTGCCGCGTGGCGAGTGCGTTGCAGTGCTCCGCCGGAATGATGGTCAGCCGAGGCTCGCCCAGGTAGACACTGTTGCCGCTCATCTGCTGCAGATTGAGATCGATATCGAATCCGATCAGTATGTCCAGCCCATAGTTGCGCCGCAGCGAGGCGAGCATTTGCAGCCAGTGGTAGTCGTGTTTCCAATGGGAGTTCGCCACATTCCGCAGCCCGCCGTGCTCCCGCAGGACCTTCATCAGGAATTGGCGGCGCTCCGCCGCATTGGCCTCCACGGCCACGCAGGAGTCGTAGAAGCTGCGCACCTTCCGCACATTCGCAGCGCTCACCGGACTCAGGTCGTTGGCCGACAGGGGAAGAGTCAGCAGCTGCTGCAGTTGCTCCACGATGCGGGCCTCCATCAAGTGCTGCGCCGTTATCAACTCACCTTCGCGCAGCTGACGCGTGTGATAACGGCCCCAGTTGCCGCAGGCGTACTCGTAGAAGTCGGCGCAGGGATCTGAGCTCAGGTTCATATACTTGAGCATATCTCTGGACATGCTCTGGCGTATTCTCTGCTCCTGGCGACTGTCCACAATGTTGTTGCTGTTGCTGTGGCTATTGCTGTGGCCGTGCCCGTGAATGTGCATGGCAGCAGCAGCAGCAGCGCCGCCCCGATTCGTGTTGATGTTGTTGTACCTGTACGTGGGTCCAGCTCCAGAAGCTGTCCTGGCCAGCTGAAGCAGGCAGAGCGCAAAAATCTGTGCAAATCGTGTAGTTCTCATTTTAGCGTTCTAGAATCAACTGAGCCAGCTCCAGCTCTGTTTGATGGATTGATAAGCATTGCTTAGTCGTATAAATTTTCCGCTCATGAACTTGACGAATTGGGGTCAAGTGTGCGCTCAATGTACTCCCGGTTCTGGTTCCTGGGGTTATCGCCAAAGAGACGAGCGCTTCGAAAGCCAAAGAGAAGCAAACAAACGTCGACCTCGCACGTCGCTGGCTCTCAATGAATGTAACTGTTATCGAAAGCGAGAATCAATCAGATCTATCGTTTGTTGGGGCGGCTTGTGCGTCCGTCAGTCGTTCTGCTATGTGTTCTTGATTACTTAGTGCATTAAAAATTTTGTCATTTGCTTTAGATAAATTATGCCAGATTAAATCAATCGATAAATATCGATATCAGCAAAGCTTGAAGAACCTTAAAGCTAGATATATCAAATGTATATAATTTGGTTGCGAATGCAAAGATAAATCATAAGACATTTTGAAGAACAATTAATTACAAATATCGATAAATATCGATAGCTTGAAGAATATTTAAGATGCAGAGATCCAATGTTTTAATAAGAATTCGTTTTGAATGCATGGATAAAACCTCCATATTTTCTACATATATTTTGAATCGAACTCCTTTTCAAATATTAAAGATTAGAGATTCAAGTTCTCAAAAATGTTTACAGTTCAATCGTGTAGAATCCAAGTTCAGCTAAACAAATTCTCATGTTGTGGGAAGGCCAAGCGCAAGCGCTGATAATGCATATAGCAGAAACCTGGAACAGATTGTAACAACTCAATTCAGAGTTCAGGGTATTTACTAGTCGAGCACTTCCTGTTGCTTGCTAAATGGGTATTGATAGAAAATGATGAGAAATTGAGTGGGTAAAAAATACTTTATTAAAGGCGCATTTATAAAGGTATATCAGGTAAGCTAGCTCAGTAGATGACACACTTGTCGAATGGATTCATTGGTGATCCAGGTGGGCAGTGGAATTCACGTGCGAATTCGGCCAAGTTGCGCAACGGTCCATTCACTGCCAAGCGGGTCCAGCTGTGCGTCTGCCTGGCGCTGTACGTGAGCGTGGGCCATAGCTGGGGCCATGGCTGGCGCTGTTCCCTGTCCCTGGGCTGGCAGTGCTGCTGGGCAAAGGAGAGGAAGAAGAGCGCCGTGTTGGAGTAGTTGAGGCCAGGCAGAGTCTCCTTGGAGAGCCGGACGAAGTCGTTGTTGGGCGCCTGCAGACTCAGCCAGTTGAGGTAGGCATTGAAGGCGATATTTAAGGCGGCGCTGTCATTTATCAGCTGCTTCGTTGCGGTCTCGTTGCGCTGCAGGTACTCCTCGACCTGGCGAGCGAAGCATTCACTGCGGTTGTGATACCTCCAGGCGGTCAGTCTGTCCCAGTTGTCGTGCTCGAGCAAGCCCGTCGACCAGTGCAGCTCATCGAAGGCGGAGACCAGCGGACGGGCTAGGCTAACGCCGAGCGTGCCGTAGCGCTGGGCGTGGCCGTAGCGCTCGTCGTACTCCGGGGGCTGTAGCAGCGCCCAGCCCATTTCCAGACGCCGCTGCAGCGGCCGATAGACCACGCGTGTCTCGTACGCCTCAACTGGATCAGTGGGCAGGGGCAGGTTCTCTTCGGCCTCCCGCTTCTGCTGCTGCAGCTGCACTTGCTCCATGAGCTGTCGCAGATTGTGCCAGTAGTTGTGGCGCTCGAACTGAAGCTTCAGTATCAGCGGCTGCTCATAGCTGGGCATTGACAGCTGCAGTAGACTCAGCTTGCGCTGGGCGATGCGTCGACTGCCCTCCTCCAGCCACTCGGCGCTGACGCTATGCTTGAGTGATTCCTTCAGGTGGTCGTAGAGCTGCAGCAGCTGCTGTTGCTTCGACTCCTCCAGGGCGTAGCGCGCCGCATAGAGCTCGCCCAGCGCTCTGGGCAGCAGTTGCCTAACTCTGTCCAAGCAGAGGGCCGGCCTGTGCTCCGGCGTATCCCCGAGCGGAAATGTCAACGCGGCGACTGCCCGATATATTATGTAATTGGCTATTTGAGTGCCGTTGCGTGTGCCCAGCGTGCGCCGCAGCTGACGGTAATAGCTCGGCGCTGCCATGTAGACGGGCCTGAAGACCGTTTGCTCATAGACGTTCGTCACGTAGGTCTCGAAATCCAGGCCGAACAGCTGCCCCAGTTCCGCCAGAGTCTTGCGCGTGAAGTTGGTCGAGTACAGATGCAGCTCAGCATCCCATGGCTCGAGGCCTTGCATCCCGTCGCATAGCTCGAGCTCGAAGCTAATTATCTCGGCTGCCAATCGAGCCGACTCCTCATTGCCCATGGCCAGCCAGGTCCGCAGCTGCTCCGTCACCTGGCGCTCGAGCTCCCCATAGGCCGCATCGAGTCTATTGAGACGACGCTTGCTGCACAGCTCGCTGGGTATCAGAGTCGAGGGCTCGCTGAGGTAGATGCTGTTCTCCTGCACGCTGGCGTAATTGTAGCTAACACGCAGTCCAATCAAGATGTCCATGCCGTAGTGCCGTCTTAATTTTCCAGCTACCTGCGCCCAATTATAGTCCCGATTATACGCGCTCCACTTGGCGCCTGGCACCGCCGGAAAGCCGCCATTCTGCTGTATGAACTCGCTGAGGAAGACCTGCTGCTGGCTGCGCTGCGCCTCGGCAATCAGGCACGATTGATAAAACTCCTTGGCCTGGCGCACTAGCCCACTGTCCTTGCGGTGCATGGACTCCTCCAGCAGGCGCTGCAGCTCCGCACTGATGCGATGCTCGACCCTCAGCTGCGGCGTCGCCTCTGTCTCCCAATTGCCGCAGGCGTACTCGTAAAAGTCTGTGCAGGGATTGGCGCGCAGATTGACATGGCGACGCATCTCTTGCGCCTTGCTCTGGCGCACCGTCTCCTCCGTCTGATAGACCCGCTGAAAGCCAACGCTATCATCGCCAGGTGCTTGACCAGCTGCAGCAAGCAGCAGCATCAGCGCCAGCGCGAGCAGAACCGTTGTATAGCCAGACTCTAACATGCTGCTGCATCTTTGAGTTGCTCTCAACTACTACCGACAACGCTCGCCGCAGAGCTCGGCCTCAAACAGAGTCTGATAAGAGCGCCGTAGTTCATGCCGAGGTTATCATGGGGAGCGGGAGAGCAAACACGACGAAATGTGCTGAGCGAGAGGCAACAAAGTCTGAGCAGACTAATAAATAGATACCCTGTGTTACTTAACAGGTCTATAGCTTTTAGAGTTTACGAGATATCTTATTTGAGAAAGAGAGAGAGAAAGAGAGAGACGATCAGGTTGGCAAACATCTTCAATATGCCCTCTCTTCCCTATAAAATCAAGAAGAGTCTAAAATGTGCATAGCTTTATTGTAATTTTAGTACATATATATATTAATATGTGGACGTATGTGTACGTGTGTGTGTGTGTGTGTGTATAGAAAAATGATGTCTGGGCAAACATTTTAATAGAGTGCGCACTTGAAGCGAGCGTTGAGCTTATCGCTTTTGGAGCAGCTGAAGGCCTGTGCAAACTGCTCAGAGTTGGAAAGAGCCGTATTTACGCGGAACGGCTCTGGTAGCTCCTCGTAGAGCTCCACGGACTCGGGATAGTCGGAGCAGTAAAGCTGAGCATAGGCCAAGAAGAAGAGCTCATTCTCTGTGTGTTCGAGCAGGGGCAGACGTTCGCGTTGATAAGTTGCCGATGTTTCAGCCGAGTTCCTCAGCCACTTGGAGTAGGCGCGATAGGCGATGCTTAGGGCGCCGTTATCGGCCACGATTCGACTGAGCAGTCCCTTGTCCTGGACGGGCTTGTCTCTGAACTGGACAAAGACGGCGTATTGCTCCTGGAAGCACTGGGCGCGACGCAAGTAGGAAGTCTCCGAGGTGAGGTCCCACCAGTTGTTGCGATAGCCGTGTCGATCGTAGCGCCGACCCACGTCGTCGAAGCCGTGGAGCATTTGGCGGGCCAGCAGCACACCGATGGTGCCGTACTTCAGGGCATTTGGGTAGACGGGATCCCAGAAGAAGCGGGCCTGCAGGAAGGTGATCGGGATCTGCATCTTGTTGGTGGTCAGCTCGTAGTGCGGCACCTTGTACACCTTGTCCGTCAGCCGCGGCTCCTCGACGAGTTTCGCCAGATGTCGCTGGGTGCGCCATTGCAGAACCTTGACCAGGTTCGCATAGAACTGATCCTGGTGCAGATTCAAGCCGTGCATTTGTCGTATCAGCTGGGTGTCGTCGTGGTTGCGGAATTGCAGCTCCAGGGCCTCCAGCTTGGCAATGGCCTTCTGCCGGGTCTCGAGCGTCAGCCAGTGGAGATTGGTGGATGCCTGCAGATCCTCGCGGAAGACGCGCTTGATGTCCGCCCAGGTGGACTGCAGCTCGTTGATCATCTGCATGTTGTTGAAGTTGCGATGGAAGAGGCTCTCCAGGTGCTGTGGGAAGTACTGGCGCACCAGCTGCACACACCAGATGCCCGGCTGAGCGTTGAGCGGCACGCGTGCCTGGTCGAGCGTGTCCAGGGCACGCCAGATCGTGTAGTTGGCCAGGTGGAGCTTTGGCGTGTTTCGTATCACATCCACGAGGTTGGACATGTAGTCCTCCGGCGTCTCGTACAGATCCACGTACAGGGTGTCGTTGTAGATCATCTGCAAGTAGCGGCTCACGTCCACGTAGCTGCCGTAGGCCGCCTTCATCTCGGCCGCTGTGCGGAGACGCGTTGTCTGCTCCAGCGTGAGCGCCGGATTGTGGGGCAAGCCCTTGGCCAGCTGCTGCTCGATCTGCAGCACCTGGGCGGCGACCTCGTGCTGCCAGCGCTCCGATTGCTGTGGGAAGTAGCCCTCGAGCTTCTGGCGAATGGCCTCCTCGTAGCGCTCGCGTGCCTCGTGGAAAGCCGAGTCCAGGTACTGACGGCGTTGGCCCAGGGGCAGCTGGGGCGCGCCGATCTTGAGCCGATGCATGTTCTCCTCCTTGTAGTCGAGCACCACGTCCAGGCCAATGAATATATTGACGCCCAGGCGCCGCTTGAGCATGGCCACCGCCTGCAGCCAATCGTACTCGTAGTAGTACCACGACGGCACTCGAATCTCTGGCCAGCCGCCGCGGAAGTCGGTCACCTGCAGCAGAGCCTCCAGCGCCGAGCGCGTGTCGTTCGCCTGGGCGTGGCAGGAGACGTAGAATCGCTTCAGCACGCGATCGGCGCTGCTGTCGGCACTCGTCTTGCTGCTCTTCAGCATGTCCGCGCTCTTGCGCACGAACAGCTCCTGCAGCTCCTCGAGGTAGTTCGTCTTCTTGTTGTGCAGCCGCGCGGGATGCAGGCGCGGCCAATTGCCGCAGGCAAAGTTGTAGAAGTTCTCGCACGGCCTCGGCTCGCCCGTGCTCAGGTAGGCCTTGATGTGCGCTGCCTTGGCCAGGCGCAGTATGTCCGTCGTGTAGTTGTTCGCCGCAGGATACGCCCCGGTAGTGCTCCAGGCCAGCGTCAGTAGCGCCACGCCCACCAGCAGCTGCTTGCTAAGATCCATTCTCGTATTGCTGATGCGCTCCGTTTAGTTGCTGATAGAAAACTAAGCTCGAATTGAGCTTTGCGTCGATTTTTGACTTGGGGCGGCGGCGACAACTGCTTATCGTCGACCGCCTCGCCAGCCCCCCTTGCCTCGTCAGTCTCGTCAGTTTGCTCGCTTGATTAATTAATTAGCTTTATTAACCGTTGCAACAAATTTTTTGCTCTCCATTTTAATAACCCCGCTGACCCAATTCATTTCGCTGTTCCTCTCTCACTCTCACTTGATCGGGCCGGGCAGCATCACTGTTTTTGTTTGTTTATTATTTTTGTTCGTTGGCTCTCGCGCACTTGACCCACAAGGTAGTATGTGGTGTTTACCCTGTAAACATTGAAAGAGTGCAAAAGGAGTAAATTGATTTGGTCGAAGGAACGAAACATCTTTAAATTCTTATTTTAGTTCTATCAATATGTAATCTCGTTTTCTTATTTATAGAAAACGCGATATTAGATTCTTCTCAGGGATATTTTATATTCTCGATTTTGGATATCCATTTGAATACATAAAGTCCAGGCTGATTGCAAGGACAGCTTTGACTGAGACTTAGGGTATCTGGTAGTCGGGCTTATTCGCCTGGAGCACTCTCACTTGCTTTGCTTTTCTTGTTTTCATAATTTTGCACTGCCTCTCGCTTTTAGTTCGAATGATTCTATGACTTTCTCAGTTGCTTTGCCCTGGCCAAGGCTGGGATCGTTTTACATACGAGCGAGCACCGAGAAATTGTGAATGAGTGAATAATGAAAATTTGTGTTTTCCTCATTTAAGCTATTTGTTTATCTACTATTTACGTCTAATTAATGTATCCCTTATTTACAATTTTGGTTGTCTCTTTGCAGGAAAAACAATAGATTTATTTTTCTCAAATTTCTGTAACACTTTCAACGACCGGCCTCTCTAATTGAAGCAGCCTCTGGTAGCTCATTCGGAATTGCCTTAAAAGTGTTTGACTAGAAATTGTTACAAGCATTGTGTGAAGGGCAACGCAGCAATAAAAGAAACTTCACAAACGGTAAGAAAATAATTTTACTATATGAATATCGTATACGATATGTGAATGTTGCTTAAGTTATTAGAATATTGTTGACAAAGTATGCAAATCATTTCATTCCGCCTACGATATATGAATATCGTATACGATATATGCAAATTGGTATCGGTATAATTAATCCGCTTATGATAGATGGGTACTGTTACCCCATATGTGTATCTATATATGATAAGTAAATATGATTATGTGAATATCGTTTACGATACATGCAGATCGTTTACGATATTCATTTAGAAAGTAAGATTTTCAACTACTGTAAAACATGCTCAGTCTGTTGAACTGGTTTATTTGAATAAATAATTATAATCTTCCGACATTAGTTGTTCGTATATTGTAACTCCCTGCTCCCATTTATAGACAATTGTGTAATACATTCAATTGCCGTTAGCCTACGATCACTTTTAGGGTTACGCCGTTGAGCTGTGGGTCCAGTACAGCTGGCTGGATGCTTACGTTGTAGGTGACATGATAGCCGCTATCGTCGGCTGTGTAGAAAGCTGTCTCCGTATAGACGCTGTTGGGTGAGTTTTCATCCTTGCCATTCAGCAGGACACTCGAGGTGTGTTTGCCTGTTATAATCAAATCGGGCTTGGCTTCTGTTTTATTGTTGTTTGGAGTGTTTAGCACCGTTTCATTGCGTTCAGTGTTCTGTTCACGTATGCTAAAAATGTCAGTAGAGAATTACTTTATTTCATTTACTAAAATGTTAACTAAACTTACTGAAATTCGTAAAATACTTTAGTCGCGGCATAATTATGCTTGATGTACCCGCACAGCAACAGCAAGAAGCACAATAACTGCGAAATATTCATATTCGAACTAATTTCACAACTCGATTCACAATTCACAATTGCATACTCACTGCGATTCCCTTCAACATTCTAGTTGAAGCTCTTACAATGCACTAAACGTGTCTGAAAATGTTTATCCATATTTGATATATGCCGAGCAATATATCTACTGATCGTGATTCCATATAGTAATGCAAACTAGTTGGACCGGTTGCAATTGAGACACTCGGAATCAGAAATTATTGAATGAGCTAGCCATTCCGCACTGTTTATTCTACGGTTTTATCACATAAACAAGTTCTCTAACGTAAGCTAATGTACTGATGCTCGCTCAGAGGGGTAAAGGGGTATATTGATTGTGATGCAGTTTGTGTGAGGTCTAGCCAGAGTCTTGACGTTTCAATATGTGTACTGAAAAGCTTCAGATGTTTGAGAATGCCCATGGCAAATGGGGAATTACTAATCTAGAGCACACACAATTGATCCAGTTTCTAGTTTCTAGAGTGATTATATATTTAAAGGAGTTTTGGGAAATAGAGAAGAAAGTTGTATTTATTATAGTTAGGATCTACAACCCTGATCAACTCTACTGGCATAAATCTCTATCAGTTCCATAAGTGTAACTATATTTGATAACATAAACTAGCATTTTGCAGTCGCTTATGCCCGTCTGCCTTAGTCCCACCTGTTCTGTGTTGGTGTTGAGAGCTCGATTTTCCGATTGCATTGAGCGAGAGTCAAGATTGACACGAATAACTATTTTGATTACCAACAGCAACAGCAACACCAATAGCGGCGCAATTTAAATACTGAGGGTTTCCCCTCACGTAGACATTTGGAAAAGTTTACACTTTAATACTGTATAGACTTATATTAAGTACATTCTGATATAATTGATGTAAGCTCTTAGATAATTCCCATTCGAAATGCAGCTAATTGACATATGTAATTGGCTTTATCTGATTAAAGACATTATTATTGTGAATGAACTTATCCGTAACGTGCTAGAATTTTTAAGAGCGTAACACTCAATCTGGGCTCGATTCCAAGCGGTGTCACATCAGTTGTTGTTGTTGATGCGGAACTAGACTTAAAGGTTTCCACTGCTGTCTTGCTTTGACTGGATTTGCCGTTATTCAACACTGTTGCAGCGCTGATCTTCGGGCTGGGGTTGGTCATAGAAGACTTGGCTTCTATGGGCTCCATTAGGGTATTTCTTACAGTTGCTGCATCCGCATCAATCCGTTGCTGAATCGTAATCGTTGGGGTTGGGACAATTGTTGAGGACTTGGCTTTTACTGGGCTTGTTGTTGTTGTTGTTTCCTTATCAACTGCTGTATTCCGATCGTTTTCTTGTTGAGCTCTGACCTTTAGGCTGGGGCTTATTGTTGCAGACTTTGGCATTAAGGGTTCCACTGTTCTTTCCTTATCAACTGCCATATCCTCAGAGATATCCATATGAACTCCAATTTTCGACTTAGTCTTTGCGCCAGATGTGATCGAGTGATCTTCTGTTGTACTGTTAAATGGGCGTGCCTCTGTTGCCCCCGATCCCAATCCCAACAACACAATCGTATAGAAAATCTAGAGAAGTCATAAATAAATCGAATATAATTATACTGATATTTGCAAGTGCAAACGAAACGAAAAGCGAGTAACGTCAAAAAAATTGTACGGTACTTTTATTGCGCGTTCAGCGTCGTTGCTGTGCAAAAATCAGGCTAGAATTGGCTAATTAATTAGGCATGATTAATTAAATTATGGATTTAAATGTCAATTTTAACTACCAAAACACGAGTGTCTCGTTTAGCGTTTCAAATGCATTCGTGCAGGCCTTTAGTCTGCGCTATAATTGATTAATCAGTTTAATACTTACAGCTGGCTGCATTGTTGCTGGTGAACTGTTCGTTCGATTCACAGCTCAGCAAGTTTTATAGTCTTCGATGCTTCGTTAGCAATTCATAGAAATACCCCTTGAAATCGAACAAGTTCGACGTTGGGCGCGAAAATCCAAAACAGTTCAATAGTCGAATGGAGTTTCGGGAAAAAATCCAGAACTAATTAGGCGAGTTGCCGGTGAATCTAGGGAGAGTGTAGTAGAGTGTAGGGACAATAAATAAATTGAAAACTTGGTACTCTATGCGGAAAATGCCTAGATAAATATGGAAATGTCTCTGATACTAGATTGGCTTTGTGTTAGACTTTAAAGATATTTTATTATATTTTTGGCCAGCCGCTCCACCATTTGCTCTTGCCAAAAGGAACATTTGTAGTACAACTTTCATCTAAAGTTTCTCAAAATTTCTATTTTTCAGCGAGCTTTAATCCAGGGCTCCCCTGGAACAAGTGCAAGTTTGAACATGAAACATGATGTGTTGTGAAGAATTTTTGGAGATGAGCTCAACTTGATATTATAGGAACTATTTTAGAAGAGGGTATATACGAAAGAGTGCGATGAATTCCCGAATTTCGAATCTCAGACTGGCAGGCAACAACAATCAAGCAGTAGAACAATTATGATTTAGTATACGTTTTCAACATATTAGAGACTTGATTTTAATTAGTTGAAGATCAGTAAACTTTGATGGCTAATATAATCCAAATGTATGCCTTTGCTTCACTTGATCAGTTTAATTTCATCAAGGCTGAAAGTGAGTAGCTCTCAATCGACTGGGAATTTCGTTGGGCAAATGAGGAAAGCGTCGGAAATGGGTTTCGCCCCCGCTGAGAAGATGGAAATGCAGGCTTATGGCTGATTGTTCATTTAATTAAAGAATATTTGAGTCAAATTAAAAAAACACTAAATTGGTTTTATGTAATTTATTTAAAGCCTATTTTGTGGCATCATATTTAGTCATTAATAATATGAACTTAAAATTTTACAGGCGAACTATTAATTTATCACTATTTGGTTTCATCAGTATCAGTTATATAACTTAAGAATATTTTTAGCAAATAAACGTATTTGCTTTTCTTTTTTTTTTTTTTTGGTATTTAAGCTAGTATCTTCAGTAGCTTTCCGGATAGATTGTTTACTGTCTCGGCTGGACACCGTTCGTAATTGTAATCGATGCCTTTATAAGTCAAGAATATGTTTAACAAACAAACATATTTTGCTGAGCTTAAGCCAGAATTTTTAGTAGTTTTCCGGATAGATGGTTTACTGTCTCGGCTGGACACCGATCGTAATTGTCGTTGATTCCTTTCTGGAGTACAGCATAAATTTGGCTGTTAGCGAGAGTCAAGGAAGTTTGCTCCAATGCGATGAAGTTCTGAAGATCTGTTGGAGAAAAGTCTCTACTAGTAGTGGCTTGTGTTGTTGGTCCTTGCGGAAATTTTAGCTGATGCTTGGCTGGGGGATTTTGTTGAAGCTTAGCGTTTAGCTTATCACTTGTGTCTCTGGTACTTTGTTGACTTGTTATTAGCTGTGGATTGATTTGAAGAAATGATCGTACGTTGACTTTTATAGTCGCGTCTAGGTGTCGAGTGCATTGCCCACGGCACACGACACGTAGCCAGATGTAAGATCGGCGCACGTCAGTGATTCGTGTTGCAATCGCTCGGAAATTTCCCAGAGCACTTCCAACGGTTCTCGACAGAAAAGAAAAGTCACCGGCTCTAGCCGTTTACTGTCATTAAAAATAATACTATTTTAGTACATTTAGTCATCCAAGAGCGACTTTCAATAGATCCAATATCACATGCAAAGTGTATCGATTAGCTATTGGCCATGACTCACGGTTTTACAATGCAACTAAATGTATAACGAGAGCATTTAATATGTATATTTTCTTATGGGCTAAACCTTATCAAAATGGGCAAACAGAAAGAGGAGAGTCAAATCCTATAAACGAAATATATTTCTAGTCAGGACAAGTCCATTTGAACTCACTGCTCTCTTGACTTAAAACAAGAATATCGATAAATATCGATAAGTATCGAGTTTTCGGTTTTGCTTCTGAGGCGTAGTTTGACCACATAGAGACATCAAGTCTAAGAGGAAAACTCATTTGGACACTGATTAAAAATCAGTCCCGATGAGAGCGATATATTAACATTAATTTTCTTATTGCATTTTACGTATATTTTTTTTTTGCTTTTAACATACATACATATACAATTCTGCCATAAATTTGAATATATTTTGACAACTAACAGGAAAATCAATGAAAATTCTAAAAACTTGCAAATACAAATTGAAAAAATTGTAAAATGAAATGTTTGAAAATATATTTTTGAGAGGGGATTTTTGCGTAGAGAATATTGCATATCCAAAATTTTCTTTTTACATTTCCCGTTTTAGTTATTAAAACTACTTTGTTTTTTTTTTTTGTATTAGTTACAAAATCTTAGTTTTAAATGTCGATGAACAACAACAAAGCAAATGAAACGAAAGGAAGGAGCAAGTGAAAGCAAAGTAGACCTTAAATATTTTTATTATTTTTGTTGTTTGTGTTTATGCGAAAGAAACTCACGTGATTCCCCTCTTCAAAATTATTTATTTTCAGACGAAAAAAAAATATAAAGAAAAAGTAAATAGAAAAGTGTTTTGCGCGGCTGGCAGGAAAAAAAAGATCTCTATAGAAAAGTCGAGTCGAGCTGAATAGGCTCAATAGAGAGAGAGATACAGAGAAAGAGAGAGAGACAGAGAGAAAAAGAGAAAGATAACAATAACACATTTTTCGATAACGATAACGATAACCGATTAATGCCACCTATCGACTTATCGAATCGGCTAACCAAACGAGAAAACGCGTAAGCATACACAGTGTGGGGTTTTCTGTACCGCTGTGCCGCGGCAGCGCCATTAGCTACCATGGGCGCCAACGTATCGCAGCTGGAGCGGGAGATCGGCTCCGAACTGTTCCCGCCCAACGAGCACTATTTCGGGCTGGTTAACTTCGGGAACACATGCTATAGCAACTCGGTGCTGCAGGCGCTCTACTTCTGCAAGCCGTTTCGCGAGAAGGTGCTCGAGTACAAGGCCAAGAACAAGAGGCCCAAGGAAACGCTGCTCTCCTGCCTGGCGGACCTCTTCTATAGCATTGCCACGCAGAAGAAGAAGGTCGGCTCGATAGCGCCGAAGAAGTTCATCACGCGGCTGCGCAAGGAGAAGGAGGAGTTCGACAACTATATGCAGCAGGATGCCCATGAGTTTCTCAACTTTCTGATCAATCACATCAATGAAATAATCCTGGCCGAACGCAACAGTGGCAAGACACCGGCTGCCGGGTCGTCGGGTGTGCCGGTCCTGGCCGGCGGCGCAGCTCCGGGCAATGGGAATGCGGCGAATGCGAAATCCAGCTCGAACTCCAATTCATCCAATTCCACATCGACTTCCACGTCAAACGGGAATTGCAGCAACTCGACGGGCTCGCTGAGCGTTCTGGACGGCAGTGGCAGCGTCACAGCGACCACAACTCCAATCGGTCAGACGAATGGAGCCAACACGGAGCCCACCTGGGTGCACGAGATCTTTCAGGGGATCCTCACGTCGGAGACGCGCTGTCTGAACTGCGAGACCGTGAGCAGCAAGGACGAGAACTTCTTCGATCTGCAGGTGGACGTGGACCAGAACACGTCGATCACGCATTGCTTGCGCTGCTTCAGCAACACGGAAACCCTTTGCTCGGACAACAAGTTCAAGTGCGACAACTGCTGTAGCTACCAGGAGGCGCAGAAGCGAATGCGCGTCAAGAAGCTGCCCATGATACTGGCCCTGCACCTGAAGCGCTTCAAGTACATGGAGCAATTCAATCGGCATATCAAGGTGTCGCATCGGGTGGTCTTTCCGCTTGAGTTGCGGCTGTTCAACACCTCGGACGACGCTGTCAATCCGGATAGGCTCTACGATCTGACCGCAGTCGTCATACACTGCGGCTCGGGCCCGAATCGTGGCCATTACATAAGCATTGTCAAGAGTCACGGGCTTTGGCTGCTCTTCGATGACGACATGGTTGACAAAATCGAGGCTTCGACCATTGAGGACTTCTACGGCCTCACCTCGGACATACACAAGTCCTCCGAAACGGGCTATATATTGTTCTATCAGTCGCGCGACTGCGCTGCTTAGATAAATTCGAAGTTTAAGACAAGTTTTGTTTTTGGTTTAAGTAAAAAGTTTTCTAAGCTCCATTTATATTGTATTACTGTATACTCTCCTAGCCTATATCAAGGCGGAATTCTATGTTCATTCATTTTATATTAATAACAACAATAATAAACATTGATAATCTCTAGCGAGCATTTCGTCTTTGCTTTTGCGGTAGGTCAGTGTTGCCTATATATGCATATATCTATCTCTCTATATATTATATTGCATTCGCAGTGGATCATGAGATTTCCCATGCAACCTGCTAATTACTAAATGATTGCCACGCTTCGCATTTCCATGGAACTCGCCTCTTCTTCTTCTGTATTGCGCTTGGCTCGCGCTCAGTTGGCCAAGTGGCGACAGCTAATGCAATTCCAATCTTGGCTTAGTCACAGCTGTGTCATGGGCGCCCACGAGCCATGCAGCTGGCTATTGTCTAGGGAATCAAAACTACGTCAGATCGTTAAGTCTATTGATTTGCATCGATACAATGATTATAGTTAATATTACCATAAGCCACGTGATCGTTCATGCTTGCGTGAAGGTAGTCGAGCTTCTAGCCATAATATGTAACTATTTGTATGAAGTTCTGGATTTATTTTTAGTCATGTTTACTAGATATTATACTGCACTATGTAGTATATAATTTATGATATAATAATATATGATAGCTATTGTCATCATCTATCTGGGTAAAGAGAACTGAATAATAATAAAGTATGGTTAAAATGTATGCAAGAGGCGGAGGGAAGGGTGATCGACCCAATATGATATATATCTGTATATATGACGTATGTATGTACATATATTAAAGTATGAACTTCAACCTGCCCATTTGCACATTTATCATTATATCAGTTTGCTGAGTTTCTCGAACTACACTGAGTCTTTATGATTAGTTTTACTCAGTATTGATTGATTTTAGTTGCGAATTACATGATATTCAAGCAATGTATACAAAACGTGATCCTCTGCTGGCGATGATCAAGTGTAAAGTCTCCCGGTATCTGCTTATTTCATAACGTTGTTCAATATTCAATATCATCAACTAAGAGGAGAGAGATAGATCATCTGGATACATGGATGACTTTGATATATATTTTCGGCTTTAATGCTTTAGGGCATCTCCTAGTCGGACTCACTTTTACTTTTTGAGCCTGTCAAGTGCTTAACAAGCGATTACTGTTCATGTGAAAACACTTTGACTTATTCGAAAAAGAAAAAACTCCATTAGCCACAGTCAGCTGAGTGGAGTTTGGAGTTAACCAATTTGTTGTCGCTTGTCTTGTGGCTGGAGGTCTTGGAGACTTGTCAATTATTGTATCTTAAGTACGATCTTCAATCTTCATTTCGTTTGATGACGCTGGCCAAAGTGAAAACTACGGGTGAGTGCCAAAAACCGGTTGGAACTCTAATGAAATATCAGAGCTGGAGTTTTGGCTCTGCGAGTTTATGTGTGTTTGATTGGGAAACGTTTTCCATTATATGTATATACATAAATGGTTATGTGTGTGGCCAATTGACGCAGTTTATGCTCGTTTATGAGGCTAAAAGGAGCATATTAGCTTTGTGATTTTATATATATTGTATATACATAATATAGAGTGTATAGGTTATATGGGATGTGAATAGTGCTCAAGTTGGCTCAAAATCTTCGATAACTTTCATTTCTCTTATTTCAGCATAACTCGGTAAATTTAAGAGAGCTCTTCAAAGATCTATAGAAAAGTCTTCAGTATTTCACAACAGTTTATATACTTTCACTACAATCCCAAAATGGAAATAGATCGGAAAATAATTTTTCTGAATCATATTATATATGTGCCTAGATATGCATAGTCCACATGCTCCTATATATCCTATATTATATGCAAGCAAGTATCTCCTAGTCGAACCCTTCCGACTGGAACACACTATTGTTGCTGTTGCTTGAACTTGTTGTTGTTGTTGTTGTGTTGGTTTTCGCTGAACCCGTTGCGTTGGTCCCGCAGCGCACTGAAGTGATTAGTTGTATCTTATGGAGCGCGTAGACAATTCCGCATTTGTGCGCCCGGCTATTACGCACGGCGGCTGGAAAAAGACTTTCACTCAACTTGACGAAAGGAAAAACTTTACGCAATTTTCATATCTCGAATGATATTTATGGATAGTTGGGTTTGCTGGCATCTGAGCAATGTTATCTGTGACATATTTTGTGCTTCTGGCTGTCAGTCTTGAAAAATCTAGCTGACAGCAGCAGCCGAGGGGCGTGTCAATTGAAGTTGCAACATATGTCAGAGTCATTTGTAGCTAGAGTTTCCCCATAGAGTTTCAAGCAAAACATTTCGTTATGTATGATGAACTGTCAATATGCTGAGGCGTGGCAGCTGTCCGCCCAGCCAGCCACGATACGCAAATCTATTACAACAGCTCTGTATCTCATTTGTTGTCGCCCGGGCAGCACTTGTGTATCGTATGGATCGGCGGGGCAAATGGACGGACATAAGGCATATGTAATTAAGTTAGAGTGTTCTAGTTAGGAGTGCTTGGCTAGATGCTGCCCTAAAATATGCCTAGAGCTACTGATCTGAGTCTGAATCATGTCTGAAAAGAGAGAACCCACGCGATTCCAAGCATTTATGCATTAGCAATACTTGTTCTTACTACTTTTACTACCCACTGTGATTGATTGAACTCGGCTTCTGTATGAATGATTGTTATGATAATTGCTTCAACATGAGGGAGGTATGCTAATTCGGAAATAGGTTTATATATTGATATTCATTCTGAGAATTTGGTATGATTAGCAGCATAAAATAACTAATTTACGAATATTGATATTTATCGATGTTACGAAAATAAAAATACTATTTTTAAAATAGTTACTAGATGAGATTTCCCAGTTTATCATTTCACTAATCGACTCATTTCAAACCAGACACAAACAGAAATCTCATGCACCGATAACCAGGATGTAGTATACTTGGATCATACATAGTATCATATTGTTCAAGAATCTATATACTGTATGGTCGCTTCCAGTTCTTCTCCTGTCTATTACTTGCATTGACAAGCAACCGAAACTCCCTCTTTCAATGAGCAGTTCTCTTTCAGAGAGCATAAAAAGGGGTCATCAAGTCTTTAATTAGCTATTTACCACATGTGGTGCGAGCTGTCGTTGCTGCTGGAGTAAGATCACCCCTTGCTTTCTAGAAGAAGACATAAATCTCGCTCGCTTGCTGACATAATTACGATGCGTTATGATATGAAATATGTCAATTGATTCTCGAAGTAATGTATAAATACGCAAGGAGAGTGGATTGAGATTAAAGCTATGCAAATCGATTGAAATATTATAGAGATCTTTATGGAAATTAGATCTAGAGTAAAGACTAGGCTAAGGCTATACTGAACTGAACTGAACTTACTAATTATCAATATATTTTTATATAAACTCTTGGCTCTGCGGTTAAAGATAGATTAGTTAAGATAAACAAATGCTGTAGGGACCCATGTGAGCTGTGTCTGACCAATGCAGTTGCTGTTTTCTGGAATAAACACAGAATTGAAGAGACTCAATTTATTTTCGTTGTTGAGTTGTCGCCGCTGGCAAGTGGGAGGCCATATATGTGGTATATATCTAAGCCGAGGGTGGTCGGAAAAAAGTTCAAAGTTGTTTTTCGCTAATTTGCGTTCGCTTGGCGCGAATTCAGCCAACGAAGCGAGGTGGGAGATGAAATGAATGTCTCATAGACGAGTGTCAGTGTGAGTGTGAGTGTGAGTGTGAGTGTGTGAGGCCGATGAGTCATGGCTAACGGTTGAGCTGGCAGTAAGAGCCAAGTACAGTGGGCGCTCGTTAAAGAGCGAGTGCTTAGAGAGTAAAATTTGAAATATGAAATTGAATTCAGAATCTTAAAAATTTCCCTGTAGTTCTACTTTATCCAAGTATTTTTATAGAGCACCTAAAAGCATGCTTTTATTCTTTTATTTTCCAATAAATTTCCCTTTTTGTTACTCTCTCGTTTTGTATTTTTTCATATTCGTTTAAATTACTATTTTAAGAGGCATCTCTGGCTGCTGTTTACACAATTGACCGATGATCAAAATGACCTTACTCATCTAGTATACCTCAGCTGTTTGTGAATAAAAAAGCATAAAAAACCCATTCGCAGAATGTGCAGAGCTCGATGAGATAACTAGAACTATTTGTGACATAAACTTGAAAAGTTTGTTGTCAACTGTAATAATGTGAAAAATTACCCAAAAGTTCTTATACTCGTTCTTATAGTAGTGGTGTAGGGGTATATTAGCTTTGTGCAATGTAAATCCGGAATGAAACCTAAGATTTGTAATTGAAAATAACTCATCTGATACGGGAAATAATTCGAGACGTGTATAGATAACTTTCTTCGTATAGAGGCTACAGACTCGGAATTTGAAATGTAGACACGTATAGATATGATGAAGTTTGAATAGCTATTATCTGTGGAATCGTGGAGCAACAGCAAATGATATCTATATAACAATTTGACAGTGCGACACCCGAAGACTCGATTTGATAGATTGTTTATAAATGATGATTATATCTTTAAGTATATCAAGTATATCAAATGTTCTTCCTCTATAAATAGTCTCATGAATAATATGATCACACTATATATAAATTTATATATGGTAAATCGTATAATATACTTTCTATTGTCATTTCAGTAAAAAAGACTATCTATGCAGACAGAGCCATAAATGATAAATCGGAATATTTCACTTTGTAGCTTTACTTGTAATTGGAGTTGGGAGCTGCTGTGCGTGGGAGAGTGAGATGTTGCACATGTTTATTTATGTATGTATTCTCCCAGAGTTCCATGCAGTGCCACAACATTACGCCCTTATAGGATTCTCTTCAAAATTTATGCGCATTTGTAATTGCTTTATTGGAAACAGTTTGTAGCATTTCTTCCTCTATTGTCATCGTTAATGAGCACTTGCAGCCGCCTTCTGCATTCCGATTCCCTTCCGGGTGCTGCGGGGGCGCAGATGTTCACTGCGGCCGAGGCACGCGCACATGCGCACTCTCGAGCAGCATTGTCCTCTGGCCCTCTGTCTCCGGCGAGAGTCTTTCGCTTATCGAAGTACTTCATTTGTTTTCATGGCATTGCGGATGTTCTCAGGCCGCACTTGAGTTCGGTTGGGCTACGAGTAAATGGTTTATCGTGTGCCCCATTAGAGGCAGCATAAATCTCCATCTCCACTGGCTAGCCAACTCGGTAGAACTTGAGAGTTTATATATTAATATAGATCTATATACATCTTATTATTATATATACGGCCTTTTGACTCCTCATTCATTTGGGGTTAATTCGAACGCACATTGTATAATCGTACGACTCTCGGCTCTCAGATGCTTTGTCGCCCGCCTGCCTGGCTGCCTGACTTGGGTTGCTTTTCATGCTCTTTGTCTGTGTCGTTTGTGAAGTGCCTGCGGGCGGGTATATAGGCTTGTGTGCCGGTTCACAGTTGAGGTTGTTGATATGATATGATATGATATGATAGATATTCAACACTATTCCCGTGCTGACAAATTTTCGCTGGCAATTCACTTTTTATCAAAATCTTGCTTAAGAGCTAGAACTCTCAAATGTTGTGTGTGTTGATGTTGCTTTCGACTAATTGTCTTATGAATCCACATTCAAATTGACTAACCGCTCATCGTAGCAAGTGTAAATCTTTAGTGATCTACCTATCATCATCAAACAAATGTTTTTAAGCGCGTTCCAATTGAGGAAAACCCTTAACTGTCAGCATTGTGCATTAAGCACCATTGAAAGGTAGGTGCAGTACTATTGTACGTTCTTACAGATGGAACTAAGCTTATATAGATATAGATATTGTATAGAATGGATATTATAGTTATTATATAGATATTATATAGAAGTGTTGATCTACAGTTCTACAGCTAGATCTATTGGGGTTATGTATGTGATGCAAAGGGATTCGCTGTTGATGGATTGTATAGCATAGCTGGTGGCAGGATAATATCGAATGTCATTTACTCATGTAACCATTAAGTAATTCAGAACATGTAACTAGAGCGTGTATTAGGCAGTCTGGAATGCCCGCTTGCAATGTTCTTGTTTGTTTCACTTGCACTTGCAAGCACGACACACACACACACACATAGAGGGAGATTACACACTGGGAGGCAATGCTAGCAGCCCCCATAAGCACACGCACACTCACACACATAGATAGAGCCCGGGAGAGTCGCTGCCACACATCGGCGGCGGTCGTCGCTTTGTAGTCGTCGTCAGCGTTGCTGCTCGCTGTTGTTGTTGTTGCTGTTGCTGCTGTTGTTGCTGCTGTTGTTTGTGGTCGAACGCATTGCTGCGGCGCTCGTGTATTTTCAGTTTCGGTCTCAGTCTCAGTCTCAGTCTCCTTGGGCTTGTGCAACCGTGAAAATGTGCGCCGCGTCGCGTCTGTTGTGGAAAAATATGAAAAGTTTCTGAAATGTATATATAAAAAACCATATATAATATGTGTGCGTGTATGATTATATGTTGATTATGTGTATAGAAATGTTGCTTTCGATAACAAATAATTTGTTGTGCAAAATGATAATTTCGTTAACGGACGCCCGAAGCAAAAAGAAAGAAAAGAAAAGGAAAATTGAACGCAACATTTGAAGTGTCTGCGTGTGTGTGGGCGGGCAGCATGCCAAATATATTTGTTCAATTTATGAATTACATACACACATATACAAAGCATACATGTATGTGTGTATGTGTATAACTGTGCTTCAGTCTGTGTCTCTGATTAACGAAAAAAAAGCATGAAGCTAACCATCTTATCTGCGTGCAATGCCGGTTGACAAGTGACTGTGTGACTACTGTATATATAAAGAGTATATATATATGTATAATTATGGCATATATAAAGTGTATATGAAATGAATATGAGTTTTCAGCAATTGGAAATGAGATCATCCACAGCCATGGAACGAATCGAATGCTGAAATGCGTTTTTATTTCTTTTGTCATTTTATCTGCGTGTGGCCAACGGAAAGTTTTACTTCTACTTTTCCTCTTCGGTCTACGGCTGCGACAACGACTGAGGCTTTGTAATGGCCAGAAATTGAGGCATTCGCCTGAACTGTCTTCCGCATTGTTGCCAAATGCAATTGGCTAAAAAATAGAATAGCGAACGGCATTTTCTGTAGCTGCTGTCGAGCAGACTTTGATATGGGTTTCAGCAAATTGATGCTGTTTCGATTGAGAATGCAAACCAGAGAAAGGTTAAAGAGTCAGTGAGGGGGAGGTGGGGAGGGAGAAAAAGGAGTATAACGAGGTGAGTGAGGAGGGTGGGGAGAGAAAGCAGAGACAGAAGAGAATGTAGAGTAATGAAAAAGACGAGAGAAGAGAGACGAGTGAAAGAAATAGCGAAGAATGTAAAGAGAATGGGGAGGGAGAAAAGAATAAGGAGACAGGAGATACGGGAGACACGGGAGAGGCGAATATGAAGGGAGAAACGCGAGAACTTTTGAGAATGGCGAGGAAGAGACAGATAAGAGAATGGGGAGAAAGGATAAAGGATAGTGAAGACAGTCGAGAGACGGGAGACAGTTAGAAGATAATGCAGAGAGGAGACGAGGGATGGGAGATAGAAGAAGCAGAGCGGATAGTAGACGCACTGATGAGAGAACGAAAAGGAATAGTAGCGATAAAGGACGAGGGAGCTGAAGGATAGAGCAGATATAAGATAAATGAAAATGTGGTGTGAGAGCGAGATAAAAAGAGATAAGCTAGAGAAGAGAGAGAGAGGATATTAAGAACAGAGTAGAGAGACAACCGACGAGCGATGAGAGACTGCAGCCTGAGAGCAGCGACGAGCGTTGCGATAAGAGAGGAAGGGAAGAAAGGAGAGAGTGGGGAAAGGAGAAGACTCAGGCATGGGTACAGGTTGAGCTGGAACTAAAGGTAAAGTTAGAAGGAGAACCTAAGTACAGTCAAATGGAAGCTGCGGTGGAGGCCGACTAAAAATTAGAGCAAAAAGGCATGCAGCTGCATATGCATAGCCAAAGGTAGAGCTTGAGGAGCTAGAAGAGCTAGCTGAATCTAAAGAGTAAAAGTTGTTCATTTTATGCAACTGCAGCGGGCAACTGAAACGGGCCACTGCAACAGCAACAACAGCAACAACAGCAACTGCAACTGCAATGTAGGCCAACAAGTGCGTTGAACTACAAATTGCTCTTTTCTATTATTCTATAGAGCAAGGAATGCATGGGCGCAGGCAGCTCTCAGCCAGTTGCAGCCAGCTAAAGTTTGGCCAGATGTAACACATAAAAAAATAGAAAGAAAAACTCACACATAGAGCCAGAAAATTTTGTGGCCAAGTCGAAATGTGATTGAACTTAAGGTGCACATGTGCATATCACGATTTTAATTGCCTCGGGTTAGCTCTGCTCCAAGATCTATTTACAGCTGGTTGAGGCCATGGCTAAGTCCTCTTGTTTGTGATTGTCAGAGGAGGCGGAGCAAAGGCAGGCAAAGCGATTTGTGGCAAATGGCAAATGTATTTATCGATTGCGTGTGCTAAAATGTTTTTAACGTGCTTTCCTCTGGACACTCAGCAGCGCCCTCAGCCAGGCCAGCCGAGCAGCCCGCAGTGCCGCCTCGCTGCTGCTCGTTTTGGCTGCTTGCCAGTTAATCTAAACTTCTGCTGCTGCTGCTGCTGCTGCTGGCAGCCCTTGTGTATAGTGGGCACAGTGGGGCAAGTGAGGCAACTTTTGCGTAGATATTCGAAAATAAAATGGAAAATTTAAGAAAATTTCAATTGTTGTCAATTCCTCTAAATTTCCACTAAAAACAATTGAAATTTTCCATTATCTTTAATGTAATTATTGGAAATAGCTTCACTTGGCGCACTTTTCAAATTGCTAACTAATGTATGGGAACTGGATAGCGGAGCTATATCATATGATTCATATGCTATCTATCGTATACTATGCTACATATATAATCGGAGTAGATATATAATCACAGCAACTATCACAGTTTTCTGCTTTATAGCATATTACCTTAGCTATCTAGCTAGTCTGTCTACTATAACTAGCTAGCATAGCTATCTACAAAAAATACCTCTCATTTCTGGCCACAAATCAAATCACATTATATATTTATCGTCGTTATCTAGAGCAACTATTTATTATAGTTTAGATATGAACTATACCTATATCTCTTATACTGTGGTTGATATATAATCAGAGCTACTTTTTATCATGTCTATCTAATATTTCTGCCTCTGAATTCTAGCTGAAACAACTAACTCTCGTTAGCTAGCTAGATCTATCATAATTACCCAGTATTAGCTATCATAACTGGAGTATTATATTAAAGCAGAACATAGTCTAGTCTAAAAATTCTATATAAAAAATCTGCATATCCGATTGGAATCTTCTTGGCCTTGTGCCGGCTCTGAATAAAAACTGAAGTTTCTTTTTTTTTTTTTTTTTAATTCTCTATATTATCTATAATTCTCTTTATTAGGCACATATTTCGCATTTTACTTAAACTCGAGCATGGTAATTGCAGCAACATTTTAGCTATACGGCCCACTGTGCAACGTTTATATAGCTTTGGCAGCCATTTTACTGTTGCCTCGGTAGCTGCTGCTGCTTCACGTATAATGAGCAGAGTCCTTGTTAAAGGAGTGAAAGAGATGGATAGAGAGTAAGAGAGAGTCTTCTTCAATATTCGATATGTTTTTCCTAGTTGTAGTTGGGTTTTCCTTTCCTTCGGTTTTCTTCTGCTGCATTCAAAATGGGATTTTTACGAGTTAAGTTTTTTGCGTTGTTGTCTGAGCTGTTCCTTTGTGGCCAACAGGGCGTGTCTCTGGACGTGTCTCTTCCCTCAAAATGTACTTATCTGCATGTATATAATGTGTCTGTGGATATATATACCTCTTGCTTTTGTCAGTCAACAAAAATGTCAAAACACCTGGTTTGTTGGCACACGATTCACAGTTCACGATTCGCGATTCGCGATTCAGGCGATATTCGCGATACGATATGCATATGTGTGTTGTATGTGAGTCGGCTGAAATAGTCCAAGTGTCCGTGATGTTTGCATATAGCCGCTATATACACACACCGTATGCCTCTGCGGCTGTCGGATTTCAAATAGATTTCGTTGCAGTAAACGTCGAGTGAAGTCGAATTTCATTTCCGTTTAGCGAGTTGGCAAAGTGGGCTAAATGGCCAAAAGCAAGGACTCTCAGTTGGCAGTTGGCCTCGATGCAAGTTTCGTTTTGGCTAAAACTCCATGCACAGGCACAGGCACAGGCAGAGGCAGAGGCAGAGGCAGAGGCACCCATAGTGCCTGCCCTGTTCTGTGTCGAATTTGTATACTAGAAACAGAATGCATAATTTGCCGCTGCTGGCAGAAAACTCATAAATATCATTTCTATACGCTCAGCCAGAATGAAAACAAAATATAAATAAATATCTATGTATATAGACAACTTTGTGACTGTACACACACCAAACACACACACTCACACACACACACAGAGACATACATATATGTGAGTGTAGTTGGTGCAGAGAAACTTACGCATTGGAAGCAAAACAAAATTATTTAAAAATAGAAAAAAGTACCAAGAAATCAAAATCGAAATCAAAAAGTGCAGTGTGAAAAGCAGAGTCAAAGCGTCATCGTCGTCGATCGTCGCAAAGACAAAAGAAAAAAAAGAAAAATAATAATAATAATAATAATAATAATAATAATAATAATGAAAATACAAGAAAACTGAAAACAAAAACAAATTCTATAAAGCTAAAGTGTGAATCCGATCAAAGGAATGAGCCCTTAAAGAGCAAGGGAGAAGGGGAGCGAGTGACTATAACTATAAATAAGAACAGCGCCAAGCAAGTTGGCAACAAGTGAAGTGAAGTAGCAACCCGAAGCAGCCACATCGATTGGGTCTTTTGTCCCTGAGACTGCGTTGGTCCAACGTAACGCCAACAACAGTCCAATATACCAAAAATAAAATCGACGCGGGCAGCAACAAAAGCTGCGAGCAACAACAGTCAGCAGCGGGCAACATCTGCTGCGGCAACATTTTAGAAACTACAAAAACAGCAGCAACAAACGAAGGCAACATTTGTCGTAGCAACACGAGTCTCTCCCGGCAACACCAACAGCGCAACATTTGCTGAGAACATTGGGCAGGCGCATAAAGCTGGCAACATTTGCTGAGAAGCTGCAAAACGGGACTAGCAACATTTGCAACGGCAACATCTGGAGCTGGCAACATTTGCTGTGAAGCTGCAAAACGGGACTAGCAACATTTGCAACGGCAACATCTGGAGCTGGCAACATTTGAATAGCAACTTGGCTACAACGATAGCAACAGCAGCTGGCAGCATTTGAATAGCAGCTACAACGATAGCAACAGCAGCTGGCAACATTTGCTGCAGCAACATTTGAGTAGCGCCTTTGCAACTCGATGTTGTTGCTTTTGCTTGCTTTCATTATGAGATTCGTAGACATTTCCAAAATGCAACGGCGTCAACGCTGCACGTCGTGTGCCAGCGCTGGCATTGAATGCCCGCGCAGCAACAAAAACAACAACAACAACAACAACAGCTGCAGCAACAACAGCTCAACTGCTGATGCCAATGGCAACACGCAGTGCTGGCAGCATGTGCCTAGCGCAAGCAACAGCAGCAGCACCAGCAGCGGCTGTGATAGCAGCAGCTCCTCCAAGGAGAACTACTATGCTTCGCAGCAACAGCAACAGCAACAGCAGCAACAACAACAGCAGCAATATTACAACAACAATGGTCTAACGGCACAGCAACTGCAGCAGCTGCGCTACTATCAATGCATGCAACAGCAACAATTGCAATTGCTGCAACAGCAATTGTTGCAGCGTCGTCGATTGCAGCAGCAACTGCGCGACCAGGGCGTCAATGTATGCAAAGCAACAACAACAACAACAACAGCCGGACTCACCTGTAATCAGCAATATTTGATGCAACAGAGGCAGCAGCAGCAACAATATGTTGCTAAGTACAACAACAATAACAACAACAACAACAATGAACAGGACAAAAGCCACAATCTAAACAACATCATCATCAACAACAACAACAACATTCGTATTGGCCCAAATGTGGCTCAAGGTGCGCAGTCTTAGCCCTAAGTCTTTGTCTTTGTCTTTAAGTCAATTCCAATTTAATTTTGTTTGTTCGCCTTTGAACTTGTTTCTCGGGGCCTCTGCAAATCATTTGCTCAGCCAAAGAGCTCGGCCAATATTATTATTTCTTGCTCAAATTGACTTTACTCAACGAGTGCTGCGGAGTCTCTTGAGACTTTCCTCAATTGAAACGTAATTGGCATTAATAACGAAAAAGTGGACTTTAAGTGAATTCCTGCTCCGTTAATTAATCTCGAAGCGCAAACTGCAGTCGCCTGTTGCTACAGAGATATTGTATATAATATGATATAAGAGCTTAATATACATATATGCACAAAACCCCATTGGAAATGCAAATTCATTTCATGAAATTGAAGCACACAGAAAGAAGCATAACAAACTCTTTAAGAAGTGCGCGCGTATATTCTGGTTAAGCTGAATAGATCTAGCTATGTCCGTCAGGCCTCAGGGTATTTGCTAGTCGGGCATACTCAAGTAGAGCATGTGAATGGTCTGTTGACAATTGAAAAGTTGAGTCTAGTTAAGTTCGTTAAGATTCAGGGCATCTCTTAGTCTGGCACTACCGAGTAGAGCCCTTTTATTTGTTAAATTGCTTCTAGGTAAACTTGGGTAACAGAAGTAAGATGTTCTCATATATATCCACATACTTGGTATTCAGTTTGGTGCTATAAAAATTTCATAACGATCGTACCACTAGAAGCTGAGTTCAATTAAGTTATTTTCCCCTTTATGGGTAGCTGTAGGCGGATCAAGCACAGCCACCGCTTAAAGTAAGCTGTAAATGAAGCGTGTGCTCATCTAAGTGGGTGTTTACTTATGTAGATATGTATATATGGGCACATCTTTCTCTCGGAGTATGCATAGACAGTAAGTCTAAATGGATTCCTACGTATCTCTCAGTCGGGGAAATCTTAATTAGCTCATGGTTTGTTTATATATTTCTTACAAAATGGCAGCTGGTTCAATTGTCTTATCTGCAAAGGTAATCAAATGTGCTCAGCACACGAGATATCTTATGTGTATGTATCATAGATCTTTCATAAGTCATATAATAATGCAGTTGCTCTGATATGTTGTGCTCTATTTATCCTTATTGAATTTTCGTTTGAGTTGTCGCTGCCTTCTCGAAATAGAAATCACCTCGTGTCACGCAAGTCTTCTTCTTCTTCTTTCACCTGGCCCGCTCTAATTGACTTCACCTCTGCAGTTGCATGTGCAACGCTCTGAATGCCACAGCACCGGCTCCACATTTAATTGAGAGCAGAGCCGAGTCAAGTTGGAGTTTCTTCGGCCCGGGTCATGGCGCTTGTTGTCGCTGCTGAGTCATAAAACTTGATTTCCATTAGCTGCCCGAATCGTTATGCCCAAATAAGCTAATTGAGGGAGGGAGCAGGAGAAAAGAACGCGCGGCATGCTAATGCGCATTAACTAGAAGCTATAAATGTTCCATAGACTATAAACTATAAAATCAATTGATGAGATATAGATAGATATATATATATAGATAGATATAGATGAGATATAGATATAGATATAGATATAGATATAGATATAGATATAGATATAGATATAGATATAGATATAGATATAGATATAGATATAGATATAGATATAGATATAGATATAGATATAGATATAGATATAGATATAGATATAGATATAGATATAGATATAGATATAGATATAGATATAGATATAGATATAGATATAGATATAGATATAGATATAGATATAGATATAGATATAGATATAGATATAGATATAGATATAGATATAGATATAGATATAGATATAGATATAGATATAGATATAGATATAGATATAGATATAGATATAGATATAGATATAGATATCTCCAACAGATTTCGACTTATTCCAATTCCTTTTACTATAGATCTTACTTATATTTCACCTCTATTCATTCCTCGATTCGCTCTCTTGCAGGTACTCATTTGCGACGTGGTATGACAGACATCTCAACAGCGAACGACATCAACAATTTCAGCAACATCAAGCGCCATATCGAACACCCATTCACCTCGCCACAAAGTTCACCCACAACTCACAAACCATACGCCAAAACTAATATAAATCAAACGCAAATCAATTTGAATTCACGCTTAACCCAGCAGCAACAGCAACAGCAACAGCAACGGCAGCAACAATCGTCGAGAGTCGGGGGTAAGCAATACAACGGCAACACGGCTGCATTCAATACTAGTTTGGCCAACGCCAGCGGCCCAGGCTCGGCCCCGCAGTCCCCGCAGCACTACCGCATCCCCCTGAACAGCCCGAACAACTCGCTGTTCACGCTAGCCCATGCGACGGCCGGCAGGCAGCGGTACAAGCAGCAGCAGCTGAACGACCGCCTGCTGCAGCAGCAGCACCTGCAGCACTGCCAGCAGCAGCAGCAGCAGCAGCAGTGCAATGAGGAACTGAGCGAGGAGAGCCTCAAGCAGAATGTGGCCATCGTCCTGAGCAACTTGGATCGCTACAACAGTGCGCTGCGCAGCATCATACTGAACGAGCAGGTGAACCACATCAGCAGCAACAGCAGCGACAGCCTCTTTCTGCTCGACAACATCGCCGAGCCCGACAACAACAACATCTCAGTGAGGAGCAGCGCCATGGCAGCAACAAATGTGGCGGCTGTGCTCACGCCCGAATCGGATTACAACAGCAATGCAACAACGCCGGGGTCACAGCAGCAGCAGCAGCAACAGCAACTGCAGCAGCAGCAGCAGCAACTGGGGGTAGGTGGTATGCTTTGTGGTGGTGGTAACGGTGGTGGTGGTGGTGTCGGTGGTGGTGGCAACAATCTCAACTGTTCGCTGGCCTCGTCGCAAGACTTTACTCACGACAATTCCGATTATCAGTGGTTCCTCGACTACGGCTATCGGGATGGCTGCGGCGGCATGCAGCGCAGCGTGCTCAGCTCGCTGTCGGCCTCGTACAATGCCATGGGCGACTTCTTCTACTACGAGGATCTCAAGAACCTGGACGCCAATCTGGCCGAGGTGGACATGGAGAGCTTTCGGGCGGAGGACATACACTCGCTGCTCTCCCAGCTGCCCGCCTACTGCAAGAGTTTGGGCGGCGCCAACAGTCGCCTGCAGCAGTCGCTGCTCTACCAGCAGCAGCAGCAGCAGCAGCAGCAGCAACAGCAGCAGCAGCAGCAACAACTGCAGCTGCAGCTGCAACACAGCAATATGATGAGCAACATGCAGCACATGGCACACAACATGTCGCAGACCTCGACCACGTCCACGAACGAGCTAATTGACAATTCATTCTGCAAATCGGAGCTGCTCTTCTCGCCCGTCAAAGAGTCGCACATATCGGTGGACTCGCTGGACATGGACGCCTACCCGGACGAGGGCGACATCATCTTCACCTGCAACAAGGACAACTACACCATCGCCTTCGAGGGCAGCGTCCTCTACTCGGACGACAGTTTCTATGGTAAGCCTCTGCCTGGTGTTATTCAATGTGGCAATCCGACCTCACTGCATTCTCCATCTGTTCACAGCGGAGCCCTGCGACATCGCCGCCAGGAACAAACAGAACTGCATCAATCTGCACAGCAATCTGGACGACATCGTGAAGCGCAACAAGGCCCTGGAGGTATCCATGTCACGCTCGGCCCAGTCTTTCCAGCTGCCCTGCAAGTCACCAAAGACGCCGACTAAAGCTCAACTACAGCGGTGAGGCAACGCAAGCATACAGACAGCAACACAGTGCATGTACAGTGAAAACTGCTGTGAATGGACAGTCGAAACTCTAGTAGATTTCTTGCTGGCGAATTCGTTAGGCGCTCAGATCTGTTTGTAGTTTCAGGAAATCATTACCTTGTAAGATCGTTAAAATTGTCTGTGATGTGCAGGGCATAGACTCTCATAGGAGGGTGAGGGTATAGGGTGTAGGGTATGCAGTGCCCCAACGTACTCTTTGTCTTTTACATAGAGTCAATCACGTTAACTCATCTCTCCTAGATACCACAGTCGATTCTAGCTCATAAATCCTCCTTGAATGTCTTGAAAGTAGAATTGGTGTTTATGTTGGAGGATTTCAAATATACCAAATATAGTCTAGAATGTCTTTAAAATCAGTTGGGATCAGTCCATATTAGATAGTTTTATAGTTACTAAATACTCTTGGCCAATAGCTCAAGTTGAAGGGGTAAACCAATAGTATAAAATTTCCATTATATTTAGGGGAATTATTATTAAAGAAATTCCATAGATTAACCCTATGCAAGGGCGTGGAATATAAATGTGGGCAGAGGGTTTCACATAGGGTTGATTTCTGGAATTTCCGTAAATATAATGGGAATATTTGACTATTTGTACACAAAATATGTTGCATCGATTAGACTAGTGCGGTTGAGGGCAATAATCGAGCTGTTCGTTCACGGAGGGATCACTGTATGTGCACTTACCCAATCACACACTCACACACCCTCAGATTGGTTTTTGACTGTCGAGCCACGCATGGCGGATGTCTGAGTAAACCCACTTTGCGCTGTCCCCTTTTTCCGACTTTGCTGCGAATGCAGGCCGCGCTGAGAGGTCATTTCAATTGATTTCAATTGGGTTTCACATTCATGGCAAGCAAATTGACGCTCGGCTGCGAGAGGCATGCGAAAATAAACAGAGCTCGAGTGGGACAAACGTTTCCAAAGATAGAGACAGAGAGAAAGTAGATTAGGAAAACCTGAATAGAGAGAGAGAGAGAGAGAGAGAGAGAGAGAGATGCAGGCGCCAGGGGCAGGCGCAGGTAGTACCAGAACGTCCTTTGCTCGAGTCAAAAACCAATTTTCGTAAACTTCCCAACAAAAACAAAACAACAAAATTATAATGTGAAATGTTTGCTGTGTCTGCGCTGTGTAAAGACGCTCGCTTCTTCTTGTCTCGCCCGCGCGCAGGTATCCTTCGGGCAACAACAACAATGGCGGAGGAGGAGGAGGAGGCGCAGCAGGAGAAACCATTATACTCACACGCCATTTGCCGCAATGCAGCGTGCGCAAGAGCAACAGTCTACCGAATCTATCCAGCGAGCTGACGCTGAGCGAGGAGCAGCAGCAGCAGGAGGAGGACAAGCTGCAGTCGGATCATTCGGGGCCACTGAACGTCTCGCAGGCGATAAGTACCTCGACCATGGAATCGTGCTCGACGCGCTCCAGGAACCTGCTGCCCATGTGCCAGATGCCGATCTCAATCAGCGTGTCCGTCTCGGAGCGCCTGCAGGAGGCGGACGAGCGGCACAAGGATGGCACGCCCACGCCCACGCCTCAGCAGCAGCAGCAGCAGCAGCAGCAGCATACGCAGCATCATCATCATTCGCATCAGCATCGCCACAAGCATCGCTGCAGCTGCGCGCTGTCCTCCACGCAGGGCAGTCAGAACTTCTGCTCGAATGCTTCCCATGGCCACATCTCGGGCTCGGGCTCGGGCTCGGGCTCGGGATCCGCCTCGTCGGGTAATTCGAACCCGGCCGCCTTCAATCTAGTCAAGCTGTTCATCAAGCAGAAAAGCCACAACAGCAGCAGCAGCCACAGCAACAGCTGCGCCCAGGAGGAGAACCAGGCCTGCGCGCTCACCTGCATGGACGTCTCCTCGGGCTGCTGGCCGTCGAGCGACGCCGCCGCCTCCAGCTGCAGCAGCGGCTCCCTGGAGAAGCGTCTGCGCAAGAAGAGCATGCACGACTCGGGCAAGGGCTCGGCCGTGAGTCGCCACGACGAGGAGGACAACTACGAGGATGCCGACGCCGACGCCGACGCTGACGTCGACGGTGACGGTGACGGCGACACGGCGTCTACGCCCAAGCGACAGCTGCGCACGCGCTGCGATGCCGTGTTCTATGACGACGGCGCCAGCTCCAGCTCGACGGGCTCCTTGACGGCTACCAATTCGCCGGCGCATCGCCGCCGCAGCATGCCCCTGCGCAATCCGCAGCTCTATCAGCTGGCGGCCAGCTCACAGACCCAGGCGCAGGCGCAGACGCAGACGCAGTGCAGCCAGCAGTCGTCGGAGGCGAGCAACTCGGAGCAGCTGACCGAGGTGCCCATGCAGGCGGGAGGCAAGCCCAGGCGCGGCTCGAGCAATCGGCCGTTGTCGTGCGCCTCCAGCTCGGAGATGATCACGCGCTCGATGCAGACCTCCTGCGGCTCCCTCAGCACGACGCACAGCAGCCTGAGCGAGCGGTACCGGTGCGTGCCGCCCTCGTTCCTCGCCAAGCTGCACAACCTGGGCGAGCAGTGCGAGGCGCCCATCTACGTGATCTACCCGAACTACGCGCTGCCCGACCTGGGCTTCGTCAAGACCAGCAGCAGCAGCACCGACGTCATCTTCTCGCCCTTCAACTACAAGATGACGCTGGACAGCGCTGGCTCCGGTGGCGGCGCAGGCGCAGGCGGCAGCTCGACGGGCTCGCTGGGCAGGAAGCAGCGCAGCAGCCAGGGCGCCAGGGAGAACCAGAACGAGCTGTTCAAGACGCTCGACTACAAGCACATCGCCGACTGGCAGTCGCTGGTGACGCTGCTGCCCGCCGAGTACCGGCAGCGCCTGCAACACATTCCCGAGGTGCGCCAGATCACGAGCCAGCTGGAGGCGGAGCTCTCGCAGCGCCCGCTGTTCTGCATGTCGCCGCCGATTCGACGCAACCGGCCGAACATCTGCGACTGCGCCAAGAGCTTGCAGCAGACGCAGCTGGACGAGGCCTCCAGCTCGGGCTCTAGTCAGCCGCCCAGCTCCGGGTATCGCGGCTCGTCGACGCTGCTCACCGACTCGGAGGTCGATGCGGATCCCATGAAGCAGATGTATGTCTACCAGTACGAGCAGCAGCGCATGGACTCGGGCGCGGAGACGAGTCCTGCCAGCCGGCAGCAGCCGCAGCCGCAGCCGATGCCGCGCAGCATCCTGCGCAAGGCGAACTCGGCGCAAATGCGCACCAAGCGCAATTCCATGATCGAAGCCAAGCAGACGCAGCAGCTGTCGAAGCTGGAGAAGCGACGCAGCTTGCAGGAGCCGCCCCACAACTACGCCCTCGGCTCCACAGACGAGCTGGCCGAGGTCTTTGAGGAGGAGGAGCAGCAGCAGCAGCAGCAGCAGTCGGCAGCCAACGCAACGCAGCCAGCCAAGCAGCGACTATCGCGCAAGGATCTGGACGCACGGGCTCGAGCTGAGAGCTTCCTGGCCTCGCTGCCTCGCTCGGAGCTGAAGTATTACGCGGAGATAGCGGCGATTCTAGAGTCTTCCGGTGGGCAGGTGCAGTACGACGCGGCGGCCCTCAAGAAGGAGGTGAGCCGCGTGCTCAGCCAGCAGAAGAAGGTCTCCTTCAACGACGGCGCCAACTGCGAGGCCGAGCTGCAGCAGCAGCAGCAGCAGCAGCAGCAGGGGCAGCAGGCGCAGGCCAAGCGCTTCACGACGCCACCGAATTCTCCCAACATTTCCATAGCCGCGCTGCAGCGGCGCGAGACGCTCGACGTGCAGGAGCAGCGCAAGATCGAGAGCAATCGCTTCAAGCGCCTGCAGATCCAGTGGGAGCTCATGAGCAAGGACTCGAGCATGCTCAAGGAGCTGGCCAACGAGCAGGCCACCAAGAGCGGTGGATCCACGCCTACCTCGACGACCTCAGCCAATTCCAGCTCGGCGCAGAAGTCACGCATCCCACGGCCAGTCAGCTATCCGGCGGGCAGGTGAGTTCGCGTGGGGGAGACAAACTGAATTGGTTTTTCGAAATTATGATTTTTGGAATCTTTTTGCTAAATTTGATTTCTTCTTCTTTTCATTTGGAACATTTATCGTTTGGCATGATTTATGTTTGTGTTTTGTTTCCGTAAACCCCGCCGGGACCACAGAAGTCCGAAGCCAAGTGCCGCCTCGCCTGCGGCAGTCGGCCAGACTAAGCGAAATTCGCCTGCTAATGTTATCTCCCCACAAATCTGCAGAGTCAGCGCCGTGCACGACGCGGCCAGCAGTGGCAAGTGCAACACCCGATCTCCCAGCCGCATTGTGCAGCCGAAGCGGTACAGCCTGGCCACCACGCCCACTTCCTCAGCAGCGCCCGCGGCTGGACGAGCGCGCACCCCCACGGCACGCGGCGGCGTCGCCTCAGCGACCACACCCAGTACACCCAAGCGTCAAGTAGCTGCAGCAACGTCCAGGTGTGTGAGCAGGTGTTGAAGGTTGCTATCTAACGAGAGAGAGGGGCGGAGGTGAACCTGCAAAGATCATCGATCATTGATGAAGTGAACTGATTTGATTGTGATTTTAGTCAGACTTAATAGTTGGAGATGTTGGAGGAGTAAATTTGTCTGTCAGTTAAATGTAGTCTTATTCGACAGTTGTAAGATCACCTAGAATGTAAGCCAGATTTTCTTCTGAGTTCCATTTTGAGATCCTTAAAGATGATGTGAGATGATAATCATTCAAGTCAATAATATTATGAATTGAAGAGCAGAAGTATAATTCTCTTAGCTAAACGTCTAAATATCATCTAAAATCTAGATCAACTAACTTGACAGAGTTTCTAAGATCTTTTCAAAGATCAAGATAATATCAAAAAGATTTGAACTTCTTTATACCAAATGAAAATATTCTGATTGGATCTGATCCTCATTTAAGCTTAAGCTGATATTGATCAAATAACCGAAATTGATCGGCAGTTAGTACAGTCTGATTTTAAATGAATCTTCAGAACTGGACCTTTCGCACTTAGGTGGGTTGTACGAATGGAACAAGAGGAGAGAAAGGAGAATTGCTAAAATTGAAATCAAGTCTCAGCGCCAATCTCGTTATGTAAAAGCCTCAACTTACAATATAGAAAATCTCAGCGAACTTTACTAACTTCAAATTTCTTGCAGACCCACATCGCGAGTACGTTAACAATGGAAGCGCTAGATGGAAGCCAAGCGACCTTAACGCAGCAAGGGCGTGGCACGCGTTTAACAATATCCAAAACCAAGTCAAGCATAATGCGAGAAAAACAAGAAAACAACAATGAAACATTGTATAAAAAATATATATAGATTAAGGCTTTGCGCGGCTCTTTTGCTTAGACAACTGGCCACTGAACAGCGCCCGGGTAGAGTGATACCAGAGAGACAGAGTTAGCTCAAAGTAAGATCGGGTAGATCGGCTGATTAGGAAACGGGTGCGCAGCAGCGGTCAGTCGCAAGTGCTAAAGTATTTTTGATTGACTTTTAAGTTCAAGTGCAAGCAATGGCGGAGGTAGCTAAATTTTCTTTTTAATTTCCTTTTTGACAATTATACAAGACATAGATGCCAATATGCAAATCTTTTGATGTATATATATACACACACACACAGACTCACACACACACTCACTCATTCAGACACACGCAAACTTAAAAGTTATTTCCATTTAGCTAATCAAAAAGAAACGATAAACATATTTATGACACACAAATTTATACCTATATAATATATATATATAGAGGGAGAGAGCAGGATGTACGTAATGCTGATTATACAAGTACATTCTGGGAAAAAGAGAGCGCGATAAGCGAAAGAGAGAGAAGATGTGTAATGCTCAAATCGATGATTGAGGCAAAAATTACTATAATTATGCCTGAAAGCAAAGAATAATAATATTTATTACACAGGCCAACAAAATTTAAAGAAATATCATAATCAAGCAGCTGATAATACTTTCCAGAAGATCTTTGACTGAGTAAAACCTTTGATATGAGCGTATTTCGAGTTAAGCGAGCTAAACACTCAGTATCTGAATATGAATTTATTTTGCGTAAAGATCATTTTGATAACTGAACCTACTGCTCCTCATCTATAAATCGACTTTTACATTTTCAAAAAATCTTTTAATATCACTGAAATATCATCTATTGAATTTACTAATCAACTCTAGTCCATAACATCTTTTTTCCCTCCTTAATCCCTTCAAGTCTTACTCAGTAGTTGAAATATTTTTGATAAAACAATTTGTAAACAGTTTATGTAGTTCTTTCAGTTATCGAAATGATCTTTAAGAGTAAGAAATATCTCAAGAACTATAAGAGATGTATCTCAGCCAGTTTGATTCATGATTACCGTCAGTCAAGAGAATTCTGGAAAGTAATGTTTGATTCATGTACTCAGATATCAAATGCATATTATTTGGCCTTTTACAACACTGAGTAAATCAATTTCTACATTGCCTTTAAGATATTTAGCGAAAGACACTTAAGACACACAGACAGATAAGCCGCTTAGCAATTTTGTATATCTGACGATGATTTTGGATTTTGGTTTTTACTTTGAGTTTATTGTGTCTGCTTTTTGCTTTGCCTAAGCCTAAGTTCACGTGATTTCAAATCGTACGATTTAAGATTGTACTCTATAAATACGCCTATATTAATTACGCCTGCTATGATTTGTACTTCAAGCTGACTAGAAACAAAAAGAAGGAAACTCTTGCTATTCTTAATTACTGGAAGACATAACTTTAGTTTAAGCCTTACATTTAACCAACTTTTGTATCCTTAATTGTATAGACATTTTTATTGTATATCATATTTACAAGCAAAAGAAAACATAATGTATTTGTGGGTGAACTGTATCATGGAGAAGGATATGCGGGAGAATTAAATATATATATATATAAATAAATATATATTATAAATAATGCAAAAAAGAAAAGAAAAAGAAACAAAAAAATGTATAAAACACAAATTCAATAAAAAATATTAATAAAGAAAAAGTATTATCAAAATCAAACCTAGAATTTTGTTGATTTTTCAAAATTTTAATCTAATGATATGAAATCAACTGATGATTGAATATTGCTATTTTCTTATCCTACTTATCCTATTATTACCTGTAATTGTAGTAATCATTCATTAAAAATTGATAATCGGCATATACATTCTGTATCAGGACGACCAGCCGGAGGGATATCTTCCGTCCGTGCGTTTTTCCGTACGTCTGACAGTTCATATGCCTGCCTGTCTGCTCGAACCTAGGCAGCTATTTCGTAACCCCCAACAACTAGATATCTGAAATTTTATAATCATATTTCAATAATTTTTTTTTTTTTTTTTTTTTTTTTTTAACATAAGTTTTTATTGATAATAATATATATTAAGATTCTGCATTTAAACGTAGCTAGAAAACCAATAAATCTACCATGAAGATTTCTATGAAGAGTACACAGATTTTGATGTTTTCTGATTTTGTTTAGAAAAGCAAAATCAATATCTAATGCTAGAGACGTATGTTGTGATAATAACTGTTGTTCTTGAAATCTTGATTAGGATTATGACTATGAGATTTCCTATGGTAAAGCGCTACATCAATGGGTAAGTTACTAAAATATCATTATATGTGTATGTATATGGGTGAATGTTATGAGTGCTTAAAATAAGTTTAGTCTGAAGAGCACATTAGCTGTGTGTAGGATAAAAGCACTAAAGCACTCTCCCCCTTTCTCTGACTCACTTTTAATTAGATATTTGATATGAACGATTTTTTATGCATATAGATAAGTTATTAACAGGTATGTATGTCACTTTTACGCCTAGTTGGCTGAGGAATAAATTTTAATAATACTCAAATATATCGAAACTCGTTTAGCTCACGGGAAATTCGGTAGAGTTCGGTTGACGGTAAAGCACACTTGTGCCCTAAGTTGGGTAGTTAATTTTTCAAAATGCCTTTAAAGTTTTATAGCTAACAATTAAAATACATTGCTACCTTTACACACACACGTGCACACACACACACACATTGTGCTTAAAGTATATTTACAATTATACGCACTGTAGGCACAGGCAGAGGCAGAGGCAGAGGTAGAGGCCTAGGCCCGGGCACAGGCAAAGGCATCTTTATTAAACTTCGTTGTAATTACAACAACATGTGTTGTGCTACTTTTAACTATGTGAGTATGTGTGCGTATGTGTGTGTGTGTGAGTGTGAGTGTGGGTTTGCATACATTTGCCTAATTAAATAAAATAATGTTAACGCAAAAGTTGCAGAGAGCGCGAGAATTTGCCTTGCGCCTTTTTCTCAGCTCTCGGCTCACATTTGACTTCAGCTTGCAAAAGAAATTCGCGTAGCTCGACTAGCAAATACCCTGTCTGCATATGTATGCTGTCTTCATATGGAGAGGGTATGTAATTACGGTCATTTGCTATTTATATGAGTGTGTGTGAGTATGTGCTTTGTGCGATTGTGTGTGTGTGTGTGTTTGACAACACTGTCAAACAAGTTTTCTGGGGGAAATTGTTAAAAAGTGTGAGGCTGAATGAAGTCTTTGCTGTAAATTTCGAATAATTTCTGGGCTGTGGGGTAGGCATTGTATTGATGATACTCCTGTGCCTCACTTGGGATCAGAAGAGGTCCCTGCACTCTGAATACTCAGATTACTTTTGACAGCTGATTTGCTTGGAATATGGAGCAAGTATGGCGTAAATCTAATATGATGTAATTTTTTGTGGTTCCTCAAAACTCGAAGGAGCGATGCTTCGATTGAGGAAATGACAGCCTCACCGAGACCACAAACTAGATCCCAACCGAAAGATATTATGAGTTCATGCTTTCAGCATGGGAAATACTATCAGATAGTGATAACTTTGATGAGCTCAAAATAGATATGAATAAATAAGTAATTGTTCAAAAAAATTAGAAATAGTTAAAGTGTAATATTAATTCTTGAATTTATAAGAAAAGATTGATCTTTCAAGGAGCCATAAAATGTTTCAACTCCTAGGTATACTTCAATCACTCTACTTAAATTTTCTTATAGAAGGCAAGTCACATCAAATCGTCACACCTGATCGACTGTAGTCAAGTTAAAAGAAGTTCAGTATCTAGCCAAAAGGTTGAAACTTGAATCCTCAGCTATATTCACAAAATTCTGTATTGAGAGAAAGCCAAGAATAAAATTCAGAGTCTAGCTAAAACTATGTGAGTCGCTGCTGCAGCTGTCGCATTCGAACAGAAAGAAAGCGTAATTATGTTAAGCAGTGTAATTATCGTTAGGCAGTGCGAATTTCCCTCTCACTCTCACTTTCTCATTGAGTGTGTGTGTTTCTCTCACTCCATTGCAAATACATACTGTGCGTGGGTTGAGTGGGCTTCTGGCTGAAGAGTTTTTGGCTAACTGTGTTAAGGCTTTCAGCCAGTTGTTGAGTAAATATTTAGCTGAGAAAATTCACTTCGAATTTGTTGGCCATTAAGTTTGCTCATTTTCCGTTGGTGTTGCTGCTGTTGTTGCTGCTGCGACTGTTCCAACATCAATTTGCATACAAAATTGTTGTTTTATTATTGCGGCATTTGGCAAATACAATTTAAAATTTTGATTAATTTGCGGCTGCGAGCAGAAAAGAATAAGCCAACTTCAATGGCGGCCTACCAGTTACACAGTTAAGCCAAAACTCGGTCACATACACATACATATATTGCTGTCAAACGAAAAGCAAAAGTGCATAAACTATGCAAGGAGCAGGCGGAGTAGCAGCAGCTGGAGCATGAGGAGCAGGGGTAGCAGGGGGAGCGCCGCAACTTGGAGTTTCTACAATATTTGCATTGAAATATTTTTCGCAAAAATAATTACATGCACATGGCCCAGAAGCAGGCAGGAGGCAGGGGGCAGGAGGGGGCAGAAAGGCAGCGGAACTAACGGGGCAGGACACGGCGCTGTTTATGACTGGAGACAGGAGACAGCAGACAGGAGACAGCAGACATGGCACAGGCGACCGCTGCACGAGCTTTTCTGCGGCTTTGTTTTTTCGGCTTTTTGCTTTTGTTGTTTTTTGGCAAATGTCAGGACACGACACGGCTCGACAAAGCCAAATGGCAAAGAAAACTTCTGTTGTCGCTGTCGTGGCTTGTTGTTGTGGCATCTGCTGGCTTCCCTACAACTTTTTTGGTTGGGGGGCGCCTGCGGACACGCGATGCATAACCGAAAAACCCAAAAATGGAAACTGAAAACTGAAAAACGAAAACGGAAAACTGAAAACCGAAAACCGAAAACTGAAAACGGCAAACAGTAAAAGCGAAGCAATGAAAGCTCACATAATAAAATGCAATTGATATTCAAAAGCGAAATTGCAGAGAACAGGGCAAAACAATACAATGCGAGCCGCCCACTGTGCGCGCAGGGGCGGCTGATAAGGGCACGAATTGGCCTGCGGCGAATTTGCGCGCCTGCGGCGAATTGCGCCAGAGGGGCGCCAGCTGCCAGCTGCCGGCCGCTTGGTGGCAGCAGCGCATGCTCCTCTGTCGCTACGGCGTGTGGCGCGTCGCCTCGGGCGAGTGCCGTTACACGTGGGGACTGCCTCCTGCCTGCTGCCCGTTGGTGCGGCGAATTTCACACGGCTACCGTTAAGGCCTGACCTAGTTCAACACACATGTGTTTGTGTGTGTGCGTGGATTGGCTTGGCCCGCTTCGCTGGCTATTTGCGCTACGGTTTCTTCTGTCTTTTTTTTGTGATTTTGTTTTTGTTTTTGGCCAGCATTTTATGGGGGCTCGAATGTGCCGTTATTGTTGCATGCCATTTCTGTTTGTTCTGTGTGTGGTTTGATTTGATATTTGCAGCACCTGCAGCTGCAGCTACAACCGCATGCCTGCATATTGATTGATGGCCCTACGCTGCCTCTGGCCTAATGGCCGCCGCACTTGGCCACAAAATTAGACAACGTTGTTACTAGCCAACTTTAAAAGTTCATTGAAAAGTGCGCGACCGCCACCGCCGCTACTGGCAGTACCCTGCCACCGGTTCCCGGCCCCCGGCCCCCGGCCCCTGCAGTTTTCAATTTTGTCCCGCTACGGGGGCTCTCGGCCACAAAATATGCAAACAATTTTCAATTAAAAATCAATTTTATGCTTCAACTGCAGCTAAGTGCAAAATGGCCAAAATGAAGGTGGCTCACGAATCGCGCAAATATTAAGCCAAGTTAATGGCCCCACCACATGCCGAACTTTTGGGACGGCTCCTCGTCTCCTGCTTTGGGTTCGTCTTCAGCTTTAATCAGCGCCAATATTGTAATAAAAATTGAAGATAACTAAGTTTTTCGGGCCAACAAGAAGTTTTCGCAACTGAACTGACAAAGATGCACGAATTTGCATTTAATTTTCAAGTCGTTTTATATAATATACCCTGGAGAAAATGAGATAATGGGTATATAGATCAAAACAACTATGTATAAGATAGGCTGAAGATGAAGTGGGTAAAGCGTAAATAGTATATCTACATTATATAATATAACAATAACAATATCTACATTAATCTAATGATTGACAACATGAACAGAGTTGATTAAGTCATATTAATGTGCTTTTCCGCCTGTATGAACGAGTCGATCTCGAGAACTACAAAAGCAGTCCAGCTGAAACTTGAAATATATATTATTGAGCCTTATATACTGCATACAATAATTCGCTTTATTTGATGCCAGCAACTATAATCCTTTCATCGGTAAGTATCGATACTTTGAGTTGGTTATGCATAACTCAAATACTATTTGAATTAGGGAAATCAAATTTGGTATATAGACTCCCGTAATGAAGAAAAACTTTCTGCTTTGGTATGCATACGCCTTTACATGTTATATTAAAGGCCTTAAAGTTTCATTAAGATCGCACAGCTAGAATCGGAGTTTCATCAAATCACTTTTCATAGGGTTGAGTCTGAAGTGTGCAACAGGAGACGCAATTTCTTGAGAGTGTGTCTGCACGTCTGCATCGTAAAGTGTTTGATTGATTGAGTGTAATTTCTAGTCAGGGTGATTTCTAATCAGGGTAATTCCAAGTCAGTCACATCCAGCATATGAACGCCTCAACTTGTTTTACCTTTTTTCTTTTTCCTTTTCGAAATACAAAACTTGCGCGAACTGTTGAAAGTTAGAAGTAACAGTAGCTGCAGCTGCAGCTGTTGCATGGCCAAGAAGCGGAAGCCATTTGACCAGCTTGACATGTAACCAAAAGTTGAAGTCAAGCAAAGTGTTGTGCGCGAACCGCCCCGGCGCACCCCCTGATAAGACTGAGTGGGCTGAGTGGGCGATATTACGGCAATTAGATGCGGCAATCAGGAGGGGCCAAAGGACAATAGTTAAAGGCAAGACAAGGTGCCAGATAGCACTTAAGCTCGCCCAGATAAATGCAAACAGCTTAAGATATTCCCCAGTCTGGTGTTAGTCAAGGATCGCCTGCTTATGGCCACATTACATGCACTCAACATCGAGTCGAGTAATTGGCAAATTGATGGCCAGGCGAGTTCCGCGTTTAGAAATTTTCATAAAACTTTTTATGGCTGCCATTTTGTGGCTGCGCACATACAATTGTTGCCCATCTCCCAGAGAAGGCAAACGAGACGCGTGCCTTTGGCTGGGGCCTTGTCATGGGACTCCTCAAAATGCATGGCCAATATTCCTGTGGAGTATTATTACAGCAGTCCGCAGTTCCAGCCAGAGTCAACCCACATATCCAATTACGTTTATAGATATTGCTCACATTCCAAAAAAAAAGAGGAGAAAAAGAGGAAAACTCCCACAATTTAGCCGTAAAAATGTACGAAAAAATTCCTTAAATAAAGCTTAAGCATTCGCTTAAACAGTAGAGCCAGAACAAGTGCAACAATCTAGCGCCAATTGTCAGGGGATGTGCCAAACTTTGGCAATTGCAGCGAATCCTTTTCATACCCTGTTCACAATGCGAATTGGCTAGATTTGTTTTTAAATTGGTGTCGACTAGCCTCAATTCAAGCAGTTCATATGTACCGAATCAGAATGAGAAATTCAGCTAAGTTTAGTCTGCTGCCCATTTGACCTTTAATCGATTCCTTTAAACCCAATAATCTCGAGAATTATAAAAGCTAGAGACTTGAAATTGGAAATATATATTTTTAAAGACCTCAATTAGTATAAGCCTTTTATTTTTATATTTATTTGGTATGTAGATTTCTTTAATGAATATGATCATTAATACATATTCAAATGTTGGAGATAGAGCTCCATTAACCTAGATATCATATATGTATAAACTTATTCTAAGTATTAGAGACTTATGTTTGGGTGTGCAAGCTCATTTACAAGTTATAATTATTTCCCAAAATTTTCATTCGGATAGTACAAGTAGAACCCACGTTCAGTCAGGTCATTTCACATTATAAAGAGGTATAACCAGATTAATCGTCTGAATACTAAAAGGCTGGAATTATAAAAACAGAACTCAACCTATCACTGCAGGGTATTTCCATTTCCAGCATTTCGTATCGAGTCAACTTTATCGTGTTTTTCTAATCATTTTCACTTGTAGTCGCAGTTTATCGATTGGGCTGCAGCAGACTTTAAACGATTCGCTTTAACAAACTGAATTCCAGCTATGGCCCTTAAAGAATTAGCCAACTCATTAGAATTGCACATAGCTTCCTGAGTAGAGGCCTATGTTAGTCGCAGTTACAACATTATAAATTAATGCCCGGAATTACTGGAAGTCTAGCATATACAAGTAAGCAAACCCAGGTGAGCTGCCTAAGCGCTCTGGCGGCAGACAACCTGAGCACAGCCAACATGAAGAGACAGGTGCATTAGTCAGGCCACCCTCTTCCAGGTATTTGTTTGCCCAGGAAGCATGGGATAGCATGGATCGAGTAGCATGTAGAAAGAACTAGAGTCTTGTGGGTCTTATAAAAGCAAAATAATTATTGTTTTAATCAATCTGGCGAGTTTACTTACGTATGCTATTATTATTTCCCTCACTCGAAAGTCGAAATATATAAGCGCATTGAAGTATATTCAATATTGATTCGTGGAAGCAAAAGGGTTATTAGTTTTGTAGAGTTAAGTTGTCTGATAGAGTTGAAATTTGATGGGAGGAGGCAGAGGACTATATATATGTGTATATACGGCATATATAGAGTTTGGCTCTCATAATAATATTGTAAAATCATTCCATTGCCTGCGGGTTTATCAAGTCAAGCTGACGGTGTCAGAATATTCCATTTTCCTGCTGGAACAGTTATGAATACTAAAGTTTTAAAGCTAAAATATGAACTCTTTTAAATTTAATTACTTATTAATTGTAATTATATTTTGTTAATTTGTATTAAACTATATCTCTCACATTTGCTGATTCGAAATCGACAAGCTTTTCAATGCAATTCATTTCAGCTGCTCTACAGGTAGATGATTGAGGCAGCTTGTGGCATGACAAATGGGTAACCATCGACTCGACAGTCAATGAGCAGTCGAATGCAACGCAACCGTCAATTGATGTGAGCATTCATTTAAAAGGAAAAATTGCAGTCGCTGCACATTGATTGCCATGTGGGGCATATAGGAAACACGATCTGCTATATTATTAGTGATATGTTTAATTGGCGCTATGCGTGATGGCATGTGGCGTCGAATCAAGCTGGAACTGGCATCGTTTTGCATATAGATGGACACAAGAGAAGCTCAGAATAATATAAAAGGAAGATAAAGGGAATGAACTGGGTTGAACTTTAGAAAAGAGAAATGCAATTGCGGCATTTGCATTCGGAGTAACACCCAAGAGCGAAATCATTGGCAGTAATCCAACAAAATCATGGGGTATACACGGTCGATCATATATGTATGTACATAGACAGCAAAATTATAGAATAAAACTTAATAGAATATGAACTTTAGATAAGAGAAGTGGAATAGAAGCATTATTTATTATTTGATATTAAAGACAGGAGGACTGAAATCATTCGGAATAGGTCTAGAATAGATCAAGCAGGTTCCTTCAGATAAGAGAAGTGTATTTCAAGTATTCCTCTTGTGATGCCAAAGACATAATGAAGAGGTAAGTCACCTCGGCTGTACACCATTATCATGCAGTATGCACGTGGCTCGCCCATAGCCAAAACGAGCACCGTGCAGCTGTTGTACCGCCTTTGGAGCACCCACTCGAGCCTCGTAGTGCACCCTCCCCTGCAAGTGTGAGAATAAAACTATTACTAAGTTTTTTAAGCAGTCAACTATAACTTCAATTAACTAAAGATAGTGGCGCTGGTGTAAGTAATACGAAAAGTTAGCGCTCGCGTGTTTTTTCTCTCTCAGCTGTGCAGCAGACGCAACTAAGTATCAACGGGCGTATACTTAATATTGCGCGTGTTTATTATCTGACGTCGCGTCGCGGTTACATAAACATCATGGTCGTAAATTAAAATGACACGTTTTGCATATTTATACACTCGCACACACACACACAGACAGACACACACACAGACACACACACACCCACACAGCCAAACAACTATAAAAAAGTTAATTATTCAATTAAATTACACTCGAAGGCGTTGCAGATGTCGCATTCGGCAAATGCCTGACGACCCATAAAACTGACACGGCCAACGCGCACGTCAGAAGAAGGCAGGACTCCGGCGCAGCTGCTGTCCGGCCAACTGTCCTCAGTCCCCAGTCCCGGGTCCGGCCAGACAATGCACCGAAATCATATAAAAATCATGTTTATTTCATTTGCATTATAAAACGAGGCCCATTAAATTCACTTGCCGCAGCTCGCCTGGCGTCGTCCTCAGCCTCGACGCTGGCTCTGGCTCTGACTCGAGCTCTGGCGCTGGCTCTGGCCTCGTGCTCGTGCTCGCATTTTAAAAACAATAAAACGCAAAATGATTGACAAATATGCCCCAAAAATAGAAGGTATGTACACCAAGATATGTTGCCAGCGTTGCCACATAGCAACGAATAGACGGGTCGACCTAACTGCGCAATGCTCGTTCAGGTTTTGGAAGTGAGAGAGTTGGAATATGCTGATTAGATTTGAGCTCGTTGAGGAGATCTAAGACGGTGCTGGGTTACTCGTAGAGGAGATCTAAGACGGTGCTCTGGAAACATTTTCGATCTAAGGTCTTTGGGTACGATGTCATTTATCAGCTAGTCCTTATATAAACTAAAGTCGATATTAACATATGAAGTGGTGGCTTCTACAAGTATGTATATTTAATCCAACTGTCATCATTGAAAGTAGTGGTACCCCTTTAAATGACAAGATAAAAACTAACTACCGACATGACACGCCCCAAAAAGGAACATACAAACAATTTATAAACTTTCCTCCAGAAGCAAAACGAACATTTAACAAAAGAGTAAAAAAAGAACACTAATATGCTCACTTCAAGCTTCGTGAGCGGGTATAATTACGCCCTTAGCAGCAAAGCAGCAAAGCAGCACGACATCACGCAAGGACCGTTGGGCCCGTTGCTCTAGAAACTGGTGCTGCCAGAAGGGTGTAAGCACGCATTTTAATGAGCTGTAGAGGCGGAGGGACGGTGCTGAAGGGTAGAGGCCCCACTAGCGCCGAGTGACCCGCTGCCGTTGAAGGCAAAGGCAACTGCTGTACGGGCTGTCCGTCAGGCCGAGGCGGAGGTGAAGTCAACTCGTGCTCGCACTCGTGGAGTTGGACTAGAGTGAAGTGAAGTAATATAATGTCCAGGCGAACCGTTTTATGCGTGACCGTGTCCTTTCCCTGTCGCTCATTGTTGTTGCTGTTGCCGTTGTTGTCGTTGTTGTTGCTTTGCTTGTTGTGTGATTAATTCGCGCAAAGAGTTGTGCGCTTCCGTTTCCGGTTGTTGTTGTTGTGGTACACATTTCACAGGAGGCTGCATGTGTGTGAGTATGTGTGAGTGTGGGCGTGGCATAAAATTAATTGTTTTGTACCCAACGAGGCTTAAAAACACATGCTCATGTAAGCAACGTCCGCTGCACGTTGCTCATGTTTGCGCCAAGTCCCATTTCCTCCTCGCTCCCTCCCTCAGCACTACTAACAACTATTCCTTCTAGTCTCGACACACACACACTCGCACACACAGACATCGGTCACCAGGCAACGTTTGACGATTTGCTTGGAGCTCCACACGCATTTGAGATAAGAGCAGCGCAACGGGTTTTGCCTTTTGCGGAGCAATTAATATGAAAATCAGGCACACTTATCTTAATTAGTTAGTCGCTTATGAAAGCCAGAACCGAAACGACACGGCTCTAAAAAACACTCCTCTGCCACTGTGTGTGTGTGTGTGTGTGTGTGTTAACGTGGCTTATTATGACACTTCACACACACACAATGCAGAGTGAATTGTGTAATGCAAGTGCCACGTTTACTTCGAATGCTCGCAGCTCGCAGCTCGCAGCTCGTTGCTAAGCCTAGGGGACTTGACTAGGGCCTTCTGCTAATTCGCGCTAAATACTTATACATATACAGAAACATACATAGATGAAGATGTAGATGTATGTGTAATGCCCTCAAAGAGCCTGCAGTCTATGTATGTCGGTAAATATTGTGGAAATAGAAAATATTTATGACGCGGCAGGCTGCGCGTTTTTTATTCCCTGCACTCGAGATCCCATTGAAAATAGGGCTGATGAAAGGAGTGAATAGAAACGAGGTGTGTATAGTATTAATTCCAGTGCATTCTGCAAAATTGGATAGTAGATACATGATCTTTGTTACACACACACACACTCACACATTTTTCTATTATAATCATGGTCAGAAAATTTCATTGAGATCGCACAGCTAGAATCCAAGTTCAATCAGTCAGTTTCAGTCATAATTGGGTAGCAGTGACAAGGGCAAGCAAGGGCAATAGAGGTGTTGCTATATACATGTAGTAGGTGTGAATATTCCCATACTTCAGCTTCATTCAAGGCATATGAAGGGCATCAGCTAGTCGTGCATGGCCGTTCGGCGCACTCAAACTTGTTTAGATATTACTTTGTTTCCTTTTCGCTTCCATTTTTGTGTATTTGCTGGCTGTTCTTTGTCTTCGCATCCTTTATGCGTTACAAATTTACAAATGCTTTGCAGCGACTACAATAAACAACAGCAAAAATTTGAATGAATAAAAACAAATGCAAACGCCCTTTACACGAGTATTTCAAATACACACACACACACACACTCGCACAATATGGATATAGATATAGATGTTTATACATATGTATGTATATCCCTTGAAATATGCAGCATTGAGCGAAAATAAAAATATTGCACAGCGTTTTATAGAATTTCGCTTCAAATCGTTTCAAAGGCAACGACAGAAATATTCCCAAAGCATTTTACTATTTGTTTCAGCTTCCTCTTTTCATTTATGAATTCCATTTGTTGCATGCTTGTTATTTTGTTCTTGTTGCTGTTGCTGTTGTTTCTGTTGTGAGCTTATGTATCTTTGATGGTCGAACTGCGCTGCTAACTGATTGCCAGATAAAAATAATCTTTGGCAGGATTCCTTGCACTCTCCTTGAGCACTTCCACACACCGAGCGCAATAACGGAATTGTGAGAGTTTATTATTAACTTTGAATCACATTGTATGAATTGTTGTGCTAAGGGGCTGCTAATGGGGGAAGGAAGGATTCACATTAACTGAATACAGTCAACAGCTGATTCTTAGGGCATTCAAGGTGAGATAATAGCCCATAAGAGATGGCATTTTTGGTCAGATCAAAGACATCTATAGCCGTCTACCCTTCCCTCTTTCTGTTTGCCTGCCTATATAATGTTCTGTCAACATGTCTGTCGATTTTACCATGTCATTCCATGTTTTTCTTTGTTCACTCATTTTTTTATTCTCCGCATCTCTCTGTATATCCGTCTGGCCGTCCCATCATCACCTGTCTGATCTTTTGTTTATATGTCTGTCTCTGCATTGACTTTCCTATCTGCATCCATCCATCCATTCTCTCCACATCTCTCTATGCCGTCTCTTCCACCTGTCTGATCTTCTGTCTATTTGTCTGTCTGTCTGTTTGTCTGTCTGCTTCTGTTTCTGTATGCCTGAAGCACCTGTCTGTTTCTTTTTTCGTACATCCTTCCGTTTCATTTGCTTGCTTGTATGATCTGCCAATTTGTCTGTCTGTCTATCTGTCTGCCTGTCTATTTGTGTGTGTTTAACTCTGTCCAGTCCATTCACTCGTCTGCCCATCTGTCTATATGTCCGTCTGTTCACATGTTTGCTGTATGTATTTCGTCTCTTCATGTGTGCTGCTCCATTGCGCAGATTAAGTTTGCTTAATGGAATTAACAAGTTTCATCCTTTTTGTGAAATTCTATTAAAATCCCAAATATATTTCTGTATAGAAGTTTAGAGAGATAGCTAGAGCTTCACATATCAAATACCGCAGCTGCATTCCTTATGAAAGAGATGCATAGAAAGTTATTTTTGCTTATATTGGAATGTCGGATTTTTGTATTATTATTATATTGTAATATTATTCAATTTGAAGTTGAAATTGTTCAGGATATTTCTGAAATCTATTCGTCTGGCACCTTAGACTGGGAGCAGCCTTACTTATGTGTTATATCACATACTCAATATTTAAATACTTTGGGTTTTAGTGTCAAGTGTCTCTTTTGTATATGTAGATAGCAAAATGCGCTTAACTCAATTAATTAAGATTTAATTAGAAATTAATTAGAAATTGCTAAGCCTCTAATTTATTTCAATTTTAAACTGCATTTCATATTCTTAGTTACTATGCAAAATTTATTAATTGAAATATTGGATTTGGCCTGTGCCTTGTCTAGAGAAAGCCCGAGTTAAGCTATGTACTGAATATTTAATATATTCTGAATATTTATGAATGATATTACCTGAAGCATTTTTTCTGTGAACGAAATCTGCACATGCTCCCAAGTTAAAGGAGGGAAAGAGAAGGCAATAGATCTTCACAGGTTGCAAATTCCATTCATTCCGCAGCTGCGATGCTTTTTGTGTGACAAGCGAAGATGTCATCTCATTTCTGCTTGGACATAAATAAAATTTAAAGCTTGACCTGCGTTGCATCATTTGGGGGAACAATTTCTGCATTTACTTCCATTAAATTGCACAACCAGACTATAGAAAGAAATCATGTAATTGTAATTGAAATGAAGTAAGCGTAAATTGCGATAAAAAAATAAAAGTCAGCAGCCAAGGCTTCCAGCTAAAAACCAAAAACAAAAAGCAAAAAACAAGCAGAAAGAAACTTACAAAATAAGAAATGAGAGAGGCCAGTGGAAAGAAAGAGAGAAAGAAATATCTTGGGCAGTCAGCGAGGTTACCGAAATGTTTGTTTCCTTTCAAATCAGTACACTTCCTTTTTGGCCCGCTTACCTTCGCCTTCGCCTTTGCCTTCGCCTTCGTTTTTTGAAGTGGCGCTGAGGCTGGGGCAAAGAAAATAAGTGGAAATCACTTGAAAATACTAACGAGCTGTTACGCTTGGCAAGTAAAATATAATCAGCAGCATCATGTCTGCAGGTGCACTTAAAAGGCGTTCACTTTTTTATGGCCGCGCCCCTTGCTCTCTCTCTCGCTCTCTGGCTTGGCCCATAAACTGAACAATGGCCAAATGACCAAAAGTAGCAAAAGAAAAAAAAAACAAAAACAAAAGAAAAGCGACGTAAAACAATTAAAATTAACCTTTTTTTGGACATTTGCACAAAGTAAATGCAAAGCAGTTGCCAGCGTTTGCTGAGACAATGCAAATTAACGTTTTACAATGTTTCAGCTTCAGTTTGTGCGCGAACGCAGCAGGCAGCTTTTTGTCAGCCGCAGCAGCCAGCTTTTTGTCAGCCTGAGCCAAATGCACTTCGACTGCATTGACTAGCCAAGCAAGAGCAAAGCTATTTCCGATAATAATATATCGACAGTTGCTTAAGTTACCGGAAATATAGGATAAAGAAAGATGGATATGATAGAAACAAATACCGAAACATCTGATCGTGATATAGGTCACGGCTTCTGTGCCTAACCCATTCGTTGCACAATTGCAGAGTTTAAGCATGAGTGCACATTTATGAATTATGATCAATAATCCAGGCGGAGATTGGCACGAATTGAAAAAGATATAAGCGTCGTAATGGCTTGTATTAAAGCAGGAGGAAAACAATCGATTTGCGGCGATCAGCCGATCAATTGGCCATGGGCGCAGATTTAACATATTGAACTGAGCTATATTCAATTTTACAGTCATTTAAATGGTGTATCATTTAATATAAAATGCCATAAATATAGCCTAAAAATAAATTTTAACAAAAATTTAATATCTCAATTGTTTTATGTTTTTATTGCAATTGCTTTTCCTATTAGTCATACTTGGTCACCTAACTGTTTATGCCTGATTGCCTGTAAAAGGCAAAAGAAAGTGAGGCCAAGCTTGGGAAGTACATATTCATATTTAAATTTATAAATACAATATATAATTATTAGAATATATAATTATACAAATAATATTCCAATACTTGAATTAAAGTTTTACAAAATATATTTTTAATTAAAATTATAATAGCTTATGGAGATCTATCTAAGGGACGGATTAAGCCTCAACTAGGCTTTAGGCAATCATAATTTTTTTTTCACGCCTCTTTCCTCCTTTTTCTTTGACTCTCTGGAGCTTTCTGTTTGTAAGAAAATGTTTATTGACTCTTATTTAGCAGGGGCCCCAGGCAAGTCTGCCTAGTTGTTAATCCGGCCCATATCTAACCATGCCCATCTCTCCATCTGTTTATCTCAGACAGACGTCGGCTTCTATGCCAGCCCACGGCTCGGCCATGCAATGCCCAGCGGGCAGCTTTTGTCAGTCACAGCAATCAGCTTTTGTCTGTAATAGTCCAATAGGAGTCGCTCGCTGGCTGCTGGCGGCTGGCCAAACAACTTTTCAGCTGGGCTCAGCTGTCGACTGTGGACCGTGGACTATGGACTGACGGTTGTCCGCTGTCTGCCGTCGTCTTGGCTTTGCATATGATGACAACGATGACGACTTTGAACGAGTGCAAGTTTGTTTTGATTATGAAGGCCACGCTGAGGCAGTCGGAGCAGTCGGGCAAATCGTGATCGTGGCTGGAGTGCGCTGAGCAGTTCGCTATTAAAAATTGGCGCGTGCCGCCGCAGCTTTTCCTAGCATTCGCCTGCCGTGGCAAATGGAAAATGACTTTGAACTTTATTGTTTAGCCGAGTGCGATTGTCGTTTTGTTATGGCTCAGCCGGTTTTTGGCAGCTTTGAATTGATCGCGTAACTTAATTCATAAATGCCCAGTGAAAGAGATCGCGTGAGAGAGGGAGATAGATAGAGAGAGAGAGAGAGAGAGAGAGAAATGGGCGCGAAATTGGAAATAGCAATATCAAATGCTATGCCATTACGGTTTTCCTCGTGGGCCCACTGCAGTGGGAGCGAGCGAGAGGCCTCAAGAAACGGGCAGGTCAACAAATGAAAGACACTCACTTTGGCTCACCTGCACGACGTCGGCGGCGTCGGCCGCCTTCTACAAACAACAACAGCGACTGCGAAATTGCGCCGCTGAGATTGCAGATTGTGTAATAGGAAAAACATTGGAAGCTGTTGTCCTAGTGGCGCCAAACTGTGGTATAAAAGCGCGAGCCGCATTCAAACTGCAGACACTTCCATTGCAGCCGTGCAGCCAACGAGGTCTGCTGCCAAGTAACCCGAGGACTACTTCGAGTCTAAGCCTAAATCCAAGCCAAATGGCCAACAACATTAAGGTGAGTCCAGTGAGCGGAAACAGTGAAGAGACGAGTGGCAAGAGGCAAGTGGCAAGCAGCAAGTGGCAAGTGGCAAGTGCAAGTGCTTTTTATTGTGGACAATAATTGTTAATCTCTTGGTGCTTATTAAGAATGCATTAGTCAAAGAGGCGCTCGCGCGTTGTCGCTTTTGCTATTCTCGCGCAATTTTCCAGCACTTTGCATCAAAGGAGTTTTCCTTTTATGCCCTGTGAGCATTGGAAAACGCAATAGGGTATATTGCAACAGACAATGTGATAGGGGTTTAAAAGTATATACATTCTTGTGTAGGTGCATGAACTGCATAGCTCTTTCCGTCCGTTTCCCTGAATATTCGTTTGTCCGCCAGAATAAATGGATCGATCTCGAGAACTACAAAAGCTAGAGCCTGAAATTTGTAAATATATAATCTTAGACACTCAAAGAATCTTAAGATTCTTATTTTCTTCACATAGATCATCCCATTCCATAGTTATCGATAAATATTGATTAGAATCATTGGGGCTCGAGGAAGTAATTTTGACATGTAGTCTCTCGAAAGTCATTTTAAGACTGTAAAATAATCAAATTTTGGATAGCACTTCCTATTACATAAATGACAGAGTTTTGAAATTTGGGACACACTCCCTATTGGATATCATATTCATGCTCTGAAAAGTTCCTCAAGATCGGACTACTAGAATCCAAGTTCAATGAGTCTATTCCACATAAAGTGAAGCACTAAGAACAACTGGGCCCAATACATACCCTCATATGTGCTATTTATAGTATGTATATGCACACATAATTGTATATGGCATGCCTATGCACGGTATCTGCTAGTCGGACCCACTCGACTCGAACTCTTTTACTTGCTAAAATAATTTTCATGGACTTAAACTAAGCGTCCCTTCCGCAGATGCCGCTATTTGTGGCCGCTGCAATTGTGTGGATTGCCGTGCCGCCGACCACAGGGACAGCGTCGACGAAAGCTTCATCAATGCCAGCTGGAGCCCAGACAGCGCTTTACGGCAGTTATGGCAGCACAGGCGGTGCCAGGCACTACGATAATCGTTGGCGGCCAATGGGCGAGAAGGAGGCCGTGTCATCCATGTCGGCTATGTTGCAGCGCTACGGCTTGCGGTACGATGGGGCGGCGGGCGAGCGCCGTAGCTATAGGAGCGATTCGTCTAGTTTGGGCGGACACGGCGGGGGCGGTGGTGGCGGTGTGGGAGCTGTGCTTAATGGGCTCACAAATCTCTCGGGCCTGGGACACATTAGCAACGGCTATGCCTCAGTGGCGCCCACGCACACCGAAGCCTTGGCAGCCGCCTCGTCAAAACAAGAGATACCAATTTATGAGGAGCAGCACGAGGATGCGGCCGTTGCGGCGCTGGCGGCGTCAGCCAGCGATTACGGCGATGCGGAGGCGGGTCGCAGCGGCCAGCACTCGGCGATTTACAATTTTCCAGCTGCTGGTGCTGAGCATGCGGCTGGCTATCTGCCGGCCTTCAGTGGAGCCGAGCATGGGGCGTGGACGCCCTCATCGGTGGCGCACTACCAGCAGCAGGCGGCGCAGGAGGCGGGCGGCGGCCATTACGCCTACGACAAAATGTCGGTGGGGAATTTTCTGAATTCTGGCTACGACGCATTCCAGCAGCACCATGCCGAGGAGCAGCAGCACCAGCAGCAGCAGCAGCAGCACCAGCAACAGCTGTTGGAGCACGCATCCTATTTCACACCTCACGAGACCGAGAGCGAGCCATCAGCCGGATCGGACTCAGCGGGCAGCGGCCCGGCCGACTACGAGCAGCAATCAGAGGACGATGAGCACGCCGGCAATTTCCTGGCCGACTCCAGTGCTCACGAAGACAGCCACGGCCAGCAGCAGCAGCACCACCATCACGTGGATATCATCAACTATGTGCCGGTGAAGCATGTCAAGACACAGCATGTGCCCGTCGAGAAGCCTGTCAAAATTCCGATCTCCCATGCCGTCATCATACCGATCAAGAAGCCCGTGCCCATCCACATACCCATCACCAAGCAGGTGCAGGTCGCCGTCGAGAAGGAGCTGAAGGTGCCGGTGGAGCGCCTGGTGCCCGTGCCCGTCGAGAAGCACGTGCCCGTGCCCGTGGAGAAGCGTGTGCCCTACACGGTCATCAAGTATCTGCCCATCAAGGTGCCCAAGCCCTTCCCGGTGAAGGTGCCCGTGTTTAAGACAGTGCTGCACAAGGTCAAGAGCTGGTGGTAATACCCATTTCCCGTTACTCCCATTACTCCCTTTCCTCTCCCTCACTCCTCTCTCACTCCGCACTCGACCATTATAATTATGTAATAATTACGTTACTCATACGACCCGTGGCGCGAGGCATTTTGCAAACGCTGTCATGCCGTGGCATTTGGAATGTGTTCGTGCTGCGCTTATCGCTGAGTTGAAATTAATTTTGTTAAGCCAAAATCCTGTGTTGTATACCAATTTTGTGACTCATTTAACATTACAACCATTTGCATTCGTCTGAATGCAGAAATAAGTAAAAATGAGCGAAAAAAATGAGAAAAAAAAAAAAAAACAAAAAATACGCATTAACTCATTTTCATTCGAGGTTTTTTAAGCTGCAATTTAATGCTGCATTTATTATGTATACGTACATTCAGGCAGTCGCACTCACTGTCTCTCTCTCTCTCTGTCTCTCTATGTACTGTATATATATTTATTTAAGTTTTATTTACTTAAATGAAATTGTGTTAAATGAAATGAAATTCATGAAGGCGACGTTGCTGCTGTTGCTGTTGTTGTTTTGTGAAAACTGGCAAATGCTATTTCCAGACCATTAGATCCGCATCTTGGCTCTGGCAGCGGGACATCCTTATGCCTATGGCGCAATTCAAGTAATTTAAGCTAGCAAAAGCTAACGGCACGCAAACTCTAATTAAATTAAGAGCAGCACACCTTTTGTTTGCCGTTGCTACGGCTTGGAATGCACAGAATTTTCTTCTCCGGTCTTATCTATCTGTCGCTAGCTCTCTCTCTCTCTCTCTCTCTCTCTCTCTCTCTATCTATCTCTGTGTCCTTCTTTGTTGCTGCCTTGACCTGCTGTCACTCTGTGCTTTTGCTTGAGCCAAGTGACAGTTGCTTGAACTACTCTAGGTATACACATACATACATACATGCACATATATGTATGCATGTGTATATATAGTTTTATCAACTGCAAGTTCTGTTTGCTTTGGCTTATTTAAAAGGCACATTAACTGTCATTAAATTATTCCTATTTATTCACATTTTATAAGCACACAGGCAGAGACAGACAGACATATATATATATCATTCATCATGCTGCTGTCTTCATCTTCCCACATTCGTGACAATATAAAACTCAATTGCTTGCATGCACTGCGCGTCTTTTGCCGCCATTTTGTACACTCGCACGCACACTTAGGCATTTGCATGGCTTGTTCTGCGTACTCGCTTTGTTGCAATTTCTATATGTATATATGTGTCTGTATGGTGTGTGTGGTCGTCGTTTGCCTTTGCCAGCCGCTTGTCAGTCATGTGCCTGCCTGCCTGGCTGTCTGTCTCTCTGTCTCTCAGTCTGTCTTGCTTACTCTCCCACACTCCCGCCCCTCTTCGCCCTCTGCTTGCTTGCTCTATTTACTGTATTTTTGATGTCTAAATTGCATTTTATTATGTCGCCAGCAACAACAAAAGCAAGCACAGCAAAATACAAAGAAGAAAAAAAAGACATGCTCCCTCTCTCGCTCACACCATATGTTGGGCATGTATGCAAACACTGCTATCCCGCTCACACCATATGCTGGTCATGCAGGCAGTGCAAAACCCACCCCCATTTCCCATATCATTGTCGCTTCCTCGCATGTCGCTGTCGGCGCTGCTGCTCTGCCGCTGCCGTCGTCGCCACTGCTGCTGTTGCTGCTGCCAATGTCGCTCTTGTTGTTGCGGTTGTAAATTTTATTTATCATTTAGCATTTTTTACGCTCTTTATGCTGGGCGGCTTCAGCCAGCGCGACACACTTTAACTGACTTTTGAAGCACTTTATTTTGCATACAAAGTATATGTCCTGCCCTCGCTCTATTCCCTCTCTCACTCACTCTCTCTCTCTCTCTCTCTCGGTCTGCTGTCTACACTTAATATCTGGCTGATAACTCTTGGCCTCGCGCTTCCGCTCTGCTCCACTGTGAATAGAAATGACTCCACCTTAATGCATTCGCACAGCGGCATATTGAAGTCGCCTCATCAAATATTAAATATTAAGATTTATATTTCAATTATTTTAAAGCGGAATTCATGGCTCCGCCATGCCATAGTTCACAGTCCTCCTTATAATTTCGTTAGTTGCAGCTGATGAGCAAACGCAGTCTAATGACACTTAATTCTTCCTGCCTTGCCTCATTTGCAGTTAGGGCTGCATGCTCGTTCAGGTAAGTGAAATGGGTATATTGGTTTGCTATAGTATTAGTGCATCTTTAATGAGGTTTTGTGGCTGAAAGTTTAAATTTGATAGCCACCTGCGTACATACTCTTGTGGGTCCTTCTTACCTAAAATGTTGCCTTATATACATATATTCTTTCTTGAGTTTATCACAAAATATCGATACTGGAATGAATGGCTATTCATTTATACTGCACAAAATCCTTCAAGTCTAGAATCCCACATTTTACTAACCCTCTCACTCACCTGTGTTGTAAAGATTCTTCTCTACACTCGTTAGGAATCGATAAATATCGATATGTTAATGCATTCATTCTTTACCTTCAACGAGTATTGTGCAGTTGGCTTCACAGCAATTCCAGAGAACTATAGAGCTTTCCAATCACCGAGTAGTTTCAATGAATATCGATAATTGAATACAATTATACAGCTGCATATGCCCGTTTGCCACTTTCCCTCTCACTCTGCTCTCTATTCCAATATGAATTGATGTTAACATATTTATGGACAGTCGCAAAATCTAGCTGGCCTCGTAGCCTAGATAGATAATCTAATAGGCCTCAGGTGGAATTTGTTAACTAAAACAGATTAGAAATAAACTCTATTTATTTGCTGTGCGTGACAGAGCGAGAGAGAGACAGAGCGTGCTCCATTGCGATTCATGCTGCAGGCAAATGCATTTCGGGTTTTGCTAACCTTGTTTACTTTGAAAATTAAACCAGAAACTTTATAATAATAATAATAATAAGTTGATATCCATAAACACATTAATACTTTGCTATGAGCCACAAAATTTTAATTCGTTTTTGCATCAACACAAAGGAGAGCGACAACAAGAGCGAGAGAGGCAGAAGGAGAGAGAGAGAGAGAGAGGATGAGATATGAAAATAAAATTTATTTCAATTCAAAGTTGACCGAACACAACGAAAATTCCCACATTCTAAATACAATTATAAAGCACATTCAGTGGGATACAAAACAGTTGCTTTTAATAATGTCTGCCCGTATGTGCATATGAGTGTGTGTGTGTGTTTGTGTGTGTGTGCGTTCTATATGCAGCCACTATGCTTTGTACTTTTATTAAAAAACTTTTACGTAATGAAAGTTGTACGCCTGCTTTCCAAATTCTAGACACTGGGCGAGTTATTTTATCGTATGTGGAAATATTTTAAGCGCAACTTTTCAGAATTTGATTTTTTCGCATAATGAAAATGAGTGAAGCACGCACAGCACTCTAATGAAACACACACACACACACACACACATCTAGATACACCCACGCACACACACATACACTTGCACCCACATGTCCGCTTATTCAAGCACGCATTCAGTTTTTGTTAATATTCCACTCTTGAATTCATACGAAATTGGTGTTTATTCAATTTAATTTGCATTTTATTGATTGGGGAACGCATACGGCTATTAGACCCTACTCTGCGCCTAGCCAAGTGTGTGGCTGTACATTGAACCCACTCGCAATAGGCTCTAGTTGCAGCTGGCACGCTTTGTAGATATCCTGCAGGATAAGTAGATCCAGCTCATGAGTATATAAACATACAAAGCACACATACATGTACAGCTGCTGGGCTGGTGCTTCGTGTAGCTACCTACTATGGGAAATAGACTGATGGAACTTGGGCTCTAGATGTATGACTGTATTGAAATTTATAGACCATGCATATAAGAGAAAAATGTGTGTGGAAGCCATTAATATTTAAATTATGCTATATTTATCTATTTTATGGAATTAGTTTAAAGATATTAAAAAAGGAAATATTTATAATCTTGGTATATACTACTCGACTTTATATACTCAACTTGGCACTTATTAATAATACAGTTTTTGAAATAGGCGAAAAAAAAAACAATTGTAAATAACCGTATTTATCATTATAATGGAAATGGGTTGAGAAATTAAAGAAAAATTAAAACTTTATATAGTATGTGGTACACAAAATTGTATAATTCGAGATAAAACTCTGTAGCTTTTGTAGTTTACGAGTTCACAGAGTTTACTACATGATTAGACGGCGTAGTGTACATTTAAACTTGTCTCTAAGAGACAATATATATACTATAAATATTGTCTATGCTTTTCGCCCTCACCCACTCCCTCTGCCTGTCCCAAACACTCCGCCACAAACATTATACCCTCTTCACACATTTTGCAATGGGCACGACTCAATGGGATATACCATCTCAAGCTGCTTACGTCTTGATGTGCCCACAATTTGGGGCCGTCTCTTGTGCGGTTGATCGCTGCATCGCTTTTCGCGATGTGATAGGATTTCTTTTTGGGGTTTTTGGGGCTTTTGGCTATCTTAACTGCGGCACACATGTACCGGCACGTGCTGAGGCAACCTCAAGCAGCCTCGTGTCGACGTGCAGACAGACCCACCCCAGCCCCACTCAGAGCAGGGACAGGAGTTACTTACTTAAGTGAAGTACATATGTGCGGATTATATCAGCCGTTGGATAAAATGATTTATGTATTGCCCGCATACCTGACTAACTCTAAAGCCCATTGCCGAATACAAATGGCCTAAATAAGTTACCAATTACCAGCTGGCTGCCGCGTAAATTTTCATTTGTGTGCGCAATAGAAAAACGAATATAAATGTCTCTGAATCGACTCAGAAAATGGTAAATGTCTGAGACTTTTCATGGTACTTCTGCAAATGGCTAAATGGGGTGTATTGTTTTTTGTGGGAGTGTAATGGTAACGGTAATAGGCATGAGGAGGAGGCGCGGTAGAATACGGAAGTGTTAATACAGATATACTTTTATATATATAAATATTAAAGAGTCTAAGGCAATCATACTTCATGCATTGTTAAGCCTACATAATCATTCATATATTCATCTATAGAGATAATAGACAGGATAATTTAGTAAACTGCTCCCGTATCTAGGGTCATGCACTGACATGTTTTTCTCTAATATAGCCAACTCTATAATATAGCCAACTTGATGGCGCTTTGCCAATGCTATAAAGTAGTCGACTGTAGGGCTTCTTTGGCACACGCGGCGTATGCGCGATAAATTAACCAAAAATTGGGTTGGCTATAATTTAAGTATGTTTGACAAGGATCTGAATAAAAAGCCCGAGTAATGTGCCCAACCTAAATGAAAATCTGTATGAAATACCAAAAATGTTTGATATACTGAAGGTATTTGCTCTTATCAGTTGCAAAATCCAAACCATGAGTAGGGCGATATCTTGACATAGCCTAGTCATATGGAATTCATATTATATAGACTAGTCTCATATTATATAGACTAGTCGAACTGTCAAGATCAAGTCACATAAACCCCATATAGGCATATACATACATACATATGTGTAAAGGCCATTTACGCCCATTTTAAAGCAGCATAGCTAGCCAAAAAGAGAAATGGCAAATTAAAGTAATTTTAATTTCGTGGCCATAATCAGTCAAATTGACACACAAACAATTGTGTGGTTTGTGAACTTCCGCTGCGTATAGAGTTCCATATGAAGTAATCCAATACATATATATATGTATATGTGTATAACATATATGTGAATGTTTGTGACAGGGCGCATAAATTCATAATTGCAGCAGCCGCAAAACCACTTCGTTAAGAATACTGCGGCTAGTTTGACAGCTGGACCGGGCCCAGCGAGCGAACGTAAATGCGAAAGCCGCAAATCGCAATGAACATGCACACGCGGTCAAATTGACAAACCCACCTCGCTCCTGATGAGGCTGGTTCAGTTGATGTCCACTGGATGCCGAATTCCGAATGACAGAGCTGGCAAGCGCGTGAATCTACTTATGCAACGCACATGCATATACATGTGTGTATGTGTGTGTGTGTGCATGTGTGAAGTAGCGCTTGCTCTTTTTACAATTCATTTATCACGCATACGCCCCATGTGCTCGAGTAGCCAAAGGAAAAAGAACAACTTCTTTATTTCATTGGCCAAGTGCCATAAAGTTGGCTCTATAAAAGAGAAGCGTGGCTGACACTATAGGAATTATTTACTAGAGTCTCCTGTCTGAAATGTGAAGTAAGATATTCAGATTACTTATAGATTTTACAATGTAGGAAGTCCAGATAAAAGCTATGTATGTATTAAGTCGCCTATCTGCCTATTTATCTATCTAGCTGTTGAAAAGTTCTTCATCTTACAATCAGCCTACACTGTGAAATAGAAGTGTATGATAGCATTTATTCTTCATCAGACCACATACTTCTTAGACAACCCTCGCAGCTTTAGCCAAGATATCGGAAGCTTGATGTCTTCGAACAGGGCGCAGCAGGCCTCCTGGCCGAGCCATCAAAATGACATTATAATGTGGCAAATGACTTGGCGTATACCAGCAGGAGCAGCAGCACCAGCAGGAGCAATGCGGGCAGCGGTCGGCTAAACATAAACATTAAAAATTAATCAGCACTTCCAACTCAAAACTTTTGATAATTTCTGCGAACAAGAAAGCAACAACCTGAAAGGGTTAAATGGCCAAAGTCCCCCCCAAAAGTTTGGGGCGACAAAAGGAAATGTCTTCTTTTTTTGAGAGAGAGAAAAATGACAGTCAGACTAGAGAGAGAGAGAGGATGAGAGAGAGAGGGGGAAGATAAGGAGAGCAATGGCTGACTCTCTGCTAGAGCATAGCTTTGAAAACTTTTAACCCATTTGGCGGGACCCTTTTAGAGTTTTTCGGTTTTTCAAATTTATGAAGGACATAAAACGTTGACTCAGGTGGTTGTAATTTTTTGTTTTGGCCGTTAACAGGGAGCGGCTTTACTTAGTGTTTAACGCCCGTTACTGGGTTTAATTGGTGCGCTTGTGGCGCAACAACTTTTCACACTTTATGCCGTCGGTGGCGTATGAGTGATATTTCATGTTTGAGCGTTTTACGCGTCGCTCGCCCAGCATAGACCTCGGCCAGCACATGCTTAAAGTGCAGCTATTATTATATCTAGTGCTTATCATAAACTACTATTTACACACTCCTTGCCCTCACAGTCCGTGAGCAGGAGCACGAAAAGCAGGGGCATCAAAGGATTTATGTCCACTAATAAAATCAGGCGTCTTTGCTGTAGCCGAGCAGGCAGAGGGGAGCTGCGAGGGAAGGGGGAGAACATTTTGAAAGCTTTTTAGTTGCGCTTCAAACTTTGAGCATAAGCAAACAAACAGTCGAGCGTGTAATTGCAATTAAAGGTTGCAATTAAGATGCTTAAACACAAAGCACAGGTGCAACAGGTAAGGGTGCTATGGGTGGGGGGATGATCGACTAAGATACACCCTGCAATCGCAGTTAAGAGGCATAATTAGGGAATGCAGCTACAACAACTAGGGGTGAATGACTGCTGAGGAGAATGACTGACTAGTACATACCCTGCAATTGCAATGAAACACAAAATGGCTGACTAGGAAATATCCTAAAGTTCTCAATTTCATATAAATTTGTATAAGAAATTCTTGCATAGATGAAGCTAAAGAGAGTCCAAGGGCAAGCTAAGACATATGCTCACAATGTAGGAATTGGATATCGATTAAAATCGGTTTTAAGGCAAGCTTAAAATTAATCGATAATCATTCGCGCTGCTAAAGAGACTCCCTAGGAACCGAAATGCCCTGAACAGAGCTGCATCGAATAGCGGCCCTCAATAAGTCAACTCTTCTTCACCCACTCAATTTTCCGCTGCCTATAATGAGTATTTCAAGATAACCAATGTACCCTACTGAACCATTTTCACTATGTACGCCTAGGGTATCAGATATCAACAGCTCACTTTGAATAGCTTTCAATTAATGCCAACTTTAGGAATGTAGTCTGTCATTTCACTAAGGGCTGGCAAGCAAATCGGAGCTCATTTTGAAATACTTCATCACACATTAGCACAGATCTCGGGCTGATGTTAGCTGATTGACAAACACAGGAGTGGCCTGCAATGACCCACAGGATGCGGGGAAACAGCGTCAGCCCGAGCAGTCAGACAGAAGGAGAGACCGACAGACAATGAAGCACTCATATTTCAAACTTTTGTCATTGTTCGAGGTGGCCAAGCAGAGGTAAGCGAGCGTAATGAGCGACAACGGCAAAAACAGAAAGAAAACTCAAACAGAGTCTCAGCTGCAGCAATGCCAAACCGACAATTAAAAGAAAAGCAACTGCTGCCAACCGAGCAACAACTGCAGACCTGTTGACATCTCTCTGACAGCTTATTATTTATCTACATGCATGCTGAAATAAATGAACTTCTAGTAATGTGAGCTATGCGAAACGTGTATTGCACAATGAGAGTGTGAGTGAGAGGGAGAGAGAGACAGTGAATAGAAACTGCCAGCCAGAGCAGAGCTACTTGCTTCACTCTGACTATAAACACTATTAAAGCTTGGCTAAACATTTTCACCTCACTTTTGACTAAAATTCTCTTCTATTCCCATACTCAAGCTAAGTTTGCGCACTGCTATCCGATTCTTTAGACCTCGGCATCCTCTCCCCCCTTCGAGTTTCTGCTAGGCCTATTCAATGTGTGGGCTTATCAGGCCGTGCATAATTTGAGTATCCTTTCATCGTAACAGCCACTCAGCTTTCCTCTCTCTCTCACTCTATCACTCTCTCTCTCTCTCTCTCTTTCAGAGTAGGCGTACGCCCTGTTTACTCGGAAGCCATCGTTGGGGCTACAAATTAACAGAATTGAGAGCTCGCCTCAACATTCAATTTGCTTAAATTTTCCGACTAAAGTTTCAAATGTCGCTTAGTGAATTTATGGTTACTAAAATATAATGGGGGCGGGCCCAGCAGCCTCCCGCTTTCCTAGAAATACGGCTGCCCAATAGATACTTCAGGCTCGATTTGACATTTTTAGTGGGAGTCTCTCAGGAGTCCATTGATTAGAGCATTAAAGCGAATCAGTCTTAAGTCTCAAGTGGGCAATCCCATTTGCCCAGCTCTCTTCTACTCATATGAAGTTCTTCTCACTTTAAAGTCTGAAGTTCAGTTTGTATTGTTTTTAAATGCTTACATAGCTTAATAAATAAATAAATGGATACGAAGTAATCTCTCATGCTCAAATATGCTGCAATGGCAGCTGGCGCAGGAGGCGTGGCAGCGTTGGCATTGGACTTCCGAGTCAATTAGTGTTAATTTCATTAGTTGGCAATAACTCGCAGCGAATTTCATCAGGCACCGCCTCAAGCGCTCGCTGACTCAAGACTTTACTTTTCGGCTAATTTTTGTTGCTGTTTCGCTAACGCGCTCAGCTCGACTTGAACATTTGTTGCCGTTGCCCATGGTTGTTGTTGTTAGTGTTGGTGTTGTTGTTGGTGTTGCTGCTGTTGCTGTTGAAGTTACATTTGGCAATTAGCAGCTGCATTCTGCAAGCATTTGGACCCTTTTGCATTGCATTGGCCCTATGCCCCGTTGCCCCGCTGCCCCGTTACCCCGTTACCCCCTTGCCAGCTATGGCGCACTTCAATACATATTTATTAGCCGCATTTGTTGGATCTTAGCTCAATTAAAAAGTTTTCCTTGGCTACTTTTCTTCATCTTGTAGCTTGCCCTCTGACTCTGACTCCGACTTGAACTCCGGCTGCGATTCCAGCTGCAACTCTGACTGTGACTCCGTCTCGGAATGTCTTGTTTTGGCCACGCTCAGCCAAGTTTGTGAGTTGCTTTTGCAGTTTTACACTCCTCTGTGGCTCTAATTGCAATTATTCAGCTCCACACGCCCACGGGCTAAAAGCCTGTGTCTTGGCAGCAACCAGGACAACCCAAAGCCACACGAGACCAGTGAGGAGTGCTAGAGTCGACCGACAGTCTCGACTAGCCAGATACCCTTGAATCTCTAGTGGATGGATTTTTCTTCCCACATTTCCCCCCAGAAATAGGAGCGATATATTAATTCAAATTGAGTTTGTTTATCAATACTGAAAACACTGTTGTTGTTCGAATGTTAATCTTATGTTATTGATAAGAACATTACCGCAATGTAGTTGTTAAACTATGTCTACTATTTCTTTGGGTCTACAGTCTCCGCAGTTGGTTTTATGTTTGATTCTAGTTAGATTTTCGGGGTCAGGGTATCTGTTAGTCGGCCAGCCCGATTGGCGTTTTCTTACTTGTCAGTTTCTGTCTATATCAAATATATTATCAAAGATGAAACGAACATATCAAGTATGCATCTATAAGAGAGGAGCTCTGGTAAACATTATAATTTTCGCTGGACTTATCCCAGTAGATGATTGGGCGACTGCCAGCCAGCGAGTGGGGTCAGGGGCTGGGCGGTGATGGTGTATTGGGGGCGCTGCTTGTGGACCACGGTGCGTATGACGGGCACCTTGACCGGGTACGGGTAGAAGATGGGCGTGGCGATGGGCTTCTCCACCCGGTAGGGCACTTGGCGCTCGACGACATACGGAACGGGTCGCTCGACCGGCACGGGCCGGACCTTCTCGACGGGTATTTTCACCTCCTGCAGCTGGGGCACGGCCACGGCCTTGGTGACGGGTATGCGGATGGGAATCGGCTTCGGAATGGCTGTGATCACGGGCCGAGGTATGCGCAGCTGCAGCGGCTGCTTGTAGGGCACGTGGATCTGCTGGTAGTGCGTGATGGGCACGTGCTTCGTGACCTCGATGTGCTTGGAGAGCGGCAGCCCGGCGATGGCTCTGCTGCTCGAGGGCGTGTGATGCACCGTCGTTGTGATCGGAGGCAGCGCGTTGGGGTGGGGCATGTCGACAATGTGTTGCTCCGCCTGAGAGTAGAGCAGCTGCTGATCCTCCTGGTGCAGCTGTGAGGATGAGGGTCTGGCTGAGTGTGAGGGCTCCTCCTGCTGCAGCTGCTTCCGCTTCATGGGCGACTGCCTGTTGGCATAAGCCAAGGCGTTGTCGTTGGTGATTTGCTGATGTTGCTGCTGCTGCTGCTGCTGTTGTCGCTGCTGCTGCTGCTGTTGCTGTTGTTGCTGCTGCTCCCTGCTGGAGGCGGGATGGCGATAATTGGAAAATTGCTCAATATGATAATCGTTGTTGGGCTGCGATGCCCGCGGCTGATACGCATAGCTCTGATAGTAGACGTCAGGCTGGAGCTGCTGCTGCTGCTGTTGGTGTTGCTGCTGCTGGTGTTGCTCTTCATTGGCAGTCAACTCATAATTTGCCGCATTAATGACAAAATCGATTTTGCCCCGATCCAAGTATCCCGACTGCATTCCATTGTTGTTGTTGTTGCTGTAGCTGTAGCTGTGTGGCACAAAGCCATGGGCGATGCCAGCCAGACCACTGATGGCTTTTCGTTCATAATTTGCATATGCTGTTGGTGCCAAGTCACCTTGGCCATCGCCATCGCCAAAGCCCGCTGCACTGGCTGCCCCGTAATAATGTCGTGCACTCGTCCCATATCCAGCTAATCCTGGTAGCGCCTCAGCGCCCGGCTCGTGGTAATTGCTTTGGCCGTGCTGCTGGCGCAGGGGCGTGCCCAGCGGCAGCTCACTCATTGGCAGCTCCATTATCGCCGTCGTCGCGCTCATTGTTATGGATAGCAATAGCAGCAGAGGCAGCAGCTGGGCCGCAGGCCTGCGTAGCTCATGGATCATTAATGGAATGTTTGCGTTGCTTAGCTTCATGGCTCTTCCCCAGCTGGCCCAAGCAGTCGAAGACGTTGCTGACGTTGTTGATAGTCGCCGTCAAGTGTGGCATTGACTGCAGGCAGCGAGGCTTATATAGCCAGCCCTACGCATGGGTAATACGATATGTGTACGATAGAGTTGCGTTAGGTCAATGCACTCAAAGTCAAGTTCATTGTCTGTCTCCCTCTCCCTCTCTCTCTCTCTCTCTCTCTCTCTCTCTCTCTCATCTGTATCTCTTTCCATCTCTTTCTATCTGTGATTAATTACATTCACTTTCACTCTTAAGCCAACGTCCTTGCCCCTGTCTAGAGCTTAATCGATCCGCCGACAACTGCATCGAATTTCACGCTTGTGGTTGGGCTGCCCGCTGTCAATGGCTCGCCCGCCGGCATTTGTGGTTAGGTTTTCAATCTGTGTCTAGGCACTCACACACACACACACACACACACACACACATAGCCTTTTTCGAGCTGCAGCTGCAGCTGCACTTCTTCATATGGTCACGTGAAACCAAAGACTTCCGCAACTTTCCGTTTCGGACTTGGCTGTTTCAGATTTCTTGCATAATTCGCAGTCAGCCCGAGAAGAGCTCTGGCCCAAAAGAAATCAGTATAATATCTCACTCTACATTTTGACAGGCGAGCACTCTGTGTGCTCTTGGGCATTTGGGTGTTTGGGTGTTTGAGTGGGGCGTGGGGCGTGGCGTGGGTGGCTCGCAGCGAGGCGGACTACCTGCAGCTCATTCATCATTCTTGCTTGCATTTTTAAGTTGGCAAAAGTTCGCCACCCGCTCGCAGTCGACTCAACCACTTACCAAACTCCTTCTGTTGGTTCAAAGTATTTGCACAATTGCTGCTTGAGCTGCGCACGAAATGACAGCGCAAAGTGTACGTAAAGTGGATTTTTTCCATTGAACGAGGTTAAGCTTCGTTAAATTTCGCACAGCGTCGCAGCAAAAAGCCCTAAGACCACTCACTACCCAGACATACTGCGTCCCCAGCACATTTTTCAAGAGAGTCTCCCAAGTCGAGGCGAGAGGCACTCGCTCTACACGTATTCCTGGATCTCGGCCATCAAATATTTATTCAGCAACGACATTTACAGAGCATCGCCTAGTCGTGCAGCGTGGCACTTGCAGCTCCTCTATTTGTTTCCTCTAATTACTTGAAATGCTTTCAAGTCTTGTGAGGCATATTAAAGCAACGATTCGTACTAAATGCAGCTGGAGGACGCTTCGCTTGTCCCCGGCAAAATCAACACACAAAAAATAAAAAAATATAAAAAAATTATGAAAACTTGTTACTCATAATAGCTTCAACACACAAAGATTATTTAAGAAAGTTCAAAATTACTTTTCGCCTTGCACAATATCCATCATAACATCAACTGAGCCGGGGAGTAGGCGGGGTGAGGAGAGCAGAGCGCGGTGTAGGCGGAGTGCGAGGTCTCGACTCCTTTCATTCCCTTTTCGCTGTGACACTGAAAGTTCATTAAGTTTCGTTAAAACGTTAAACTGGGAAAATTGCCAAGAAAAAAAGCCAGAAATTGTGTTTTTCTCTCCTCTTTTGCTTTCATTTTTATACCCCAAATACTCATAGGAAGAGCGTGAATGGGGTATGTGGTTTCACTTTGTAATTTATGCAACAGGCAGGAGTCAGTCAGGAGGAGGTGCAGCAGATACCACAGAGGAAGCATCTATAACTTTCTTATGATCAATGGATCAGTAATCTTTTATCTGATTTATCAACTAGGTTTTATCAGCAGACCTATAAGTTCTTCCATAGGATTCTTCCATTGATCTAGTTAATTAACTCTTGTCTTTCTGTCTTGTATGATTCGTCCATCCATCTTTTATCTGTTTATCCGTTCGCCCGTCTCTGTCCGTTCCTCTGTTAGTTTATCCTCCCATTCAGTTGCCTCTCCGGCCGTCATTTCATTCATCCCTCTCTACTCCCTCTGTTCAGCTGTCTTGCCCTCTTCCAGTTCATTCACCTATCAATCCATTTGTCCCTTCATCAGTCACCTGTCCGTATCTAAAAGTCTCTTCCCACATCTGGGAACATACTTCGATATCGCTAAGTATAAGAGGTATGTAGAGAAAGAAGAGAGCTTTTTCCACTTCCAATGAATCAGTTATGATCAATATAAAATTGTGGTTTAAAATTCAGATGCCACGCCCAAAGCTGCTTTAATCAGTCTGTAAGCTGGGTAACTGCTAGTCGGTCAATCTGGGACTGCATCACACCGACTTGTTTTGAATTGACTGACCCGGCCGGCTGGGAGCCAGGTCTAGCAGGGTTTGACGTCTGAGGGTTGCATGCGAATTTAATCAAGTCATGCAATAAAATTTACGGTTTTGCCGACTTGGTCAAGAATGCGCTACAATGCCTGGCCTGTTTAGCGTTGGCCACTGACTCGCTTGAATATATTTATACAGCAGTTGGGGCATGCCGCGTTCGCAAGGCTGCCGCCTTTCACAAATACTAATATTTGCTTCGCCTTTACTCTTTTTATACGTCTTTGTGTTTGTTGTTGTTGTTTCTTTGCTCTGCTCGCGAGTATGTGCGGCCTTCGGTCTGGTTTAAAACAATTTGCGGTCTTTCACGTTGTTTGGCTGGCAAAAAGTTCTTTTACGTATTTTCCACGCCCGTAAACACCGTGAGAGGGGCATATTGGTATATTGGGTAATGATGGTTGCATAAAAAATGTGTAAAGGGATATGTAATCATCTAGTAGACTAATATAAATTAGAGATGATAGCACTATGGTTAACTATCGATACCCAGCAATTAGGCTAACGATACCTAGCTAGAGTGACATCCAGACATAACTAGAAAGCCATTAAAGAAGGCTGGAAGTCGGAATGAAACTCTCCTTTACACTTTTTTAGTTGTTGATATGTTAATCGATACTCATCGATATACTGATCAAAAATCCTACGCCAATGATGAATAGAATCAGTAGGATGGATGGGATCAATGGGATCAATGGGATCAATACGATCAATGTGATGAAGGGGGTCAATGGGATGAATAGGATCAATGGGATCAATGGGATCAATGGGATCAATGGGATCAATGGGATCATTGGGATCAATGAGATCAATGGGATCAATAGAATAAATGGGATCATGGGGGTCAATGGGAACATTGGGATCATTGGGGTTAATGGGATCAATAGGATCAATGGCGTCAATGAGATCAATGGGATCAATTTTTTGAATATCTTCGAGTCGTAGAGGTCCGATAGCCCAGTCTTCTATTTGGATCAGCTATGAGTGCCTCTATAAATAGATCTTTAAAATGTGAGCTCCTCTTTTTGATTCTTCGCTAGGGTATTCCGTAGTCAGTACAGACCCTAGGTAATGCCCGTAAAGTTGTTGCTTTTTTTTGAGCTGAGGAAGTTTTTAGCATTCTTTGCAGTCTGCCGAAATGAAGGTATTCCGAGTTTAAACTCTGGCAGACTGTCGATTGAAGGGTGCATATATAGAGAGACAATAAGATAATATATATGTATGTGTAATAAGTATATGCTCTGGTTACATTAGCTGGAGTTATTATTCGATAAGTCTCTGGAATCGACCAGCAATGGGGAGCTGTCTGTCGATTTCTGTGGGGTGTGAAAATTCTCAATCAAAATTCCGCGACGTGGCGCCTAATTGTTTTTTTCCTTTTGTTTTTATGCGGTTGTTTTTTTTCTTTGGCTTTGGCTTTGGTGTTTTAGGCCAGGCAGTTAGCTTTGGTAAAGTTCGTTTCTGCTTGTCTTAGTTGGGCAAAGTTCAGTGTTTTTTTTGGTCGGTTGGTCGTTCGGTTGGGCTTTGTTTTTTCGCTTTTCGTATGCAAGGCTCATAGAAATGCAAATTTCAATTACGTATATAGCTGGCGAAATTGAAATGCTTTTTGAAATATTTTCATTTGGCTGCTCATAAGAAATGCAGCCGCGGTTCAACTTTGTTCGACTCGACTCCAACTTTGCCCCCGAACGCGAGCGCTGGTTGGCTTGTCAACAATCGCGCGCATTTCATTTGCATTTCGAATGCGTGAAAACTTTCGCGTAGTCAGAAATTTATTTGCGAATTTTGTAACATGTGTCCAGTTGGCGCAAGTCGAAAACTTTTCACTTGAAAACTTGCCAGCAGTTGGACAAAGAGTGAGTGGGAGAGTGAGGTGGTGAGAGCGGGAGGGGGGGAGTAAACTGCCAAATCACTTTGGTTTCTTTGGTTAATGAAAATTTCATTTGGAATACCGACAAAGTTTTACACTCGGACTGTCTTCTGGACGGCCATTTTGTGGCCGGCTTGATGTTGACTGCGAGTTATTTCATTTAATTGCCGTTGAAATATTTAATATTAATTGATGTCCTTTAATTGCTGCTGCGGTTCGCGAATCTCTCAGCTCGCCCAACTCATTAAAATCGCATCAACTGGGCAACTGGGCAGCTGGGCAGCTCGTCCGTTGTCCCGTGGCCTCTGCCCCACATTATTAATCTTCATAATAGAACCACATATTGCCAGCAGGAATTCGGCTAAGACAATGCCCAAGCTTGCCAAGACAAAGCACAAAACTTTGCCCACGCATCACATTCAGCCACAACAATTTGCGTTTAGCTTCTATGCAATTTATTGTATTGACTCCGCTTGATCCTTTCAATTCCCCCCTCCCATCCCATCGGCCTGACAACTTTTTGCACATTTCCTCTTTGTCTGCATGTAACGACCTGCCTGGGACTTGACTCGGCCATCGAGCAGGCTGAGGCTCTGCTGCCTACTTGGACAATTGATTTTCGTTTGGCCACATCAACAATAAGCAGCAGAAACTCTTATTCAATATTGCTTGATTGCTGAGCAGTTGGAATTTATTCAGGTTCCATGCAGTTTCATGTTCTTTGAGAAATATTCAATGATGTTTAGCACAGAAACAGCGACGTGGAGAAACTAAAATTGCATAGAGGCAGACATTTCCAGAGAGAGAGAGAGAAAGAGAGGGAGAGAGAAAGAGAGAGAGAAAGGAAGAGAGAGAAGGAAATAGGAAGAGAGTGAGTGAGAGAGAGCAGAAGATAGAAAGAAGGGGAGAGCGAGAGAGGAGGAGATAGAGAAAAAAGAAATAGTCAGCGAGAGACAGAAATAAAGAGAGTGACCGAGAGGGCGATAGGGAGAGAGAGAGAGCGAGAGAGAGGAGAAATGAAAAAGCAAGAGAGTGAGAGAGAGAGAGAGAGAGCAGAAGATAGAAAGAAGGGGAGAGCGAGAGAGGAGGAGATAGAGAAAAAAAAAAGTGAGCGAGAGACAGAAATAAAGAGAGTGACCTCTCGATAGGGAGAGAGAGAGAGAGAGAGAGAGAGCGAGAGAGAGGAGAAATGAAAAAGGAAGAGAGTGAGAGGGAGAGAGCAGAAGATAGAAAGAAGGGGTGAGAGAGAGAGGAGGAGATAGAGAGGAGAAGACATAGTCAGCGAGAGGGAAATAAAGAGAGAGAGAGAGACCGAGAGGCGACAGGGGGAGAGAGTGGAGAGGTCTCTTTATTTAATACTTTTGATATATTTAACATATGCAAAGAAATGTTGTTTTCCTTCTTTAATAAGCAAATATTGCGTTTTTCTTCTCTCATTTTCCTTTTCTTCATCCTAATAGGGTCTAATTAATTGTATTCTTAAAAACATTTTCGCTTCATGCAAGGCATTAGAAAGAATAAATACCACAAAAGACCACAACAAAGAGCAAATATATGAGCTCTCCACTTGGCAAATGGTTGACTAAAAAATACCTAAACAAAAAAATAAATAAATAAAGCAAAAAATATGCTGAGAGTAGTAAAAATTTTACCAAATTTAAGCAGAATGGCAGAAGGCAGCCAAGAAGCAAAAATTCGAGAATTTCTCTGTATATATTGGATTTGAGATACTTCAAAAAATCATAATTTGATGAGCATAGAACTTAAGGAAGAGAGATATAAGCGGGTTGCTGAATTTGAATATCGATAAATATCGATATGGAGTTGTAAGGACGAATGAATAGATGGAGAGACGAACGTATTGAAATGGCAACATCAACTCGTTAGCTGTTCCTCATTAAAATACATGAATATATAATGCTTTCAGATCAGACTTACTTCCACTCGTGACACACATTCCAGCATAAAAAAAATGACCCCCCGCCAAGCCCCTCTTGATAGTTTAGGAGACTTCTGAATGGTTTAGCTCACAAGCCACTCACGTCCATATGACAATTTCCCTTGACGTCAAGAATTTTCTTTTTTGCCAACCGTTTATCCAATTTGACGTGACGTCGACGGTTGCATGACTGCTGCTGCTGCTGCTCCTGCTGCCAGGAGAGATGGCCACACGGATAGCCCGGGCTGACAGATCGGGCACTTTGCATTCGGAACTGTAACTAAGTAGAGCTCTTAGTAGATGCATGTCAGCTGGCCAGGCAGAGCGAAGGCCTTTCTGATGGAGTGCATTTCATTAAATTCCATTCAATTTATGTGCAGTTATTTGTGCCGATAGATACCCATTAGCTGCGTGTCAAGCGGCATTTGTCTGCGTGCCCACTAAATATGAGCGCGACCAGAGATTTGTGGCCAGACGCGCCATGTAATTCGCTGTTGAATCGAAAAAGTTTTCGTTGTTTGTGTGATTTTTATAGTTTGTGTTTTGCGCACACATTTAGGATTCACTCCCACACACAAGTGGGCGGAGGACAGCCAGCCGGATAGTCGGACGGACGGAGGGACGGACGGAATTGCAGCCAGCCGCAATTCATTCGCTGTTCGCTGAAAATTCAGAGTAGTTTTATTGAGTTGTTTTGATGGTTATTTAATGAAGTGCGATTCCATTTTTAACACACTCTCGGCCAGCGATTTATTGAAGACAGAACCACGAGCATGCAAATTGCATTGATTGGCCAAATGGGCGCCGAGTGGTTGCAGCTGCATATTAAGCATACGCACTGTTATTTAGTTTGCCTCGCCAAATCCAGGCAGTTTTCAACGTTCTATTCTTTTTTGTTTGTTTCGCGTTTTATATACATACACTTCTATTGGCTCTCTGACCACGTAAAAAGCTTGGCCAACATTGCTACTGCCATTTTCAATTAGCTGCAAAATATTTTGAGCGTTGCGCTCTGCGGTCTATTTTTGACTAGCCAAATCGATATTTGCAGGCATATGAAGAGGAATATTCTTTATCATTGTGAAACATAAGAATCGGGTCACAGAATGTGCTGTCAACGACTTCATAATACTCGTCTACAATTAAGTCTGATTAATTTACTTATCGACTCGGAATAGATTGAGTACTTTATAAACAGATAGAAGGTTGAGATATTTGAATATGTCTATATAGTCTATATAATATAGACATAAAAATCATTAAAATTTATTTAATTTAAATAATAAATATTGTATATAAATTGAAGTATATTGAAAATATTTACATAAATTATCTGGCTGGAGTACTACTATTAATATTTCCAATACATTTCCAGCACTCCAGCTCCTCCAAATTATAAAGTCATGCAAGTTGAGGCCAATTACAGCTCATAGGAGGCTCCAGTTGGGAATCCAGGCAGCTGCCTTGTGGTCTGTCCTAGTCTTCGGGAAGCCCGATAACTAAGCTCGACACCTGCATCAGTGCGAGCTATGAGCGAGCCTTTGGCAGTTGGTTGGAGTCGCCTGAAACACTGCGAGCTGCATAATTATACGCAATCAATTTGCTGCCGCATCCGCTGAGCAATTAGCGCTTGGCCTGCAATTAAGTTTGCAGCAAAGTCAAAACATCTTAGGCCAATTAATTTCGCGGCAGCCATAGAAAAATGCTCCTCAAGGCGTTGAGTGTGTCCTCTAATTAGCGTGCGTCGGAATGCGCTGCTACTGTGCGGCTACCCTTTGTTGCTGCCACTCGAAGTGCATGTGCAACGCCCAATTATGAGCAATTAGCGGGCGGAGCAACACTCAGGGGGAAAACAAAAAGCAAACGAGTCGAAATTCTAATTGAATGCGTAAACATATTTGATTAACTAATTGCCAGCGCATGGCAGGCCTGATGGAGGCATTAGCTCAAGCTCGGGCCACTCGAGGCACCGCCATCTGAATGCCATTCGGGCACTGTCCGTGGGAGGGGGCGGCTGCGACGCTCAGTGTGTGTTTGCGGAGACGCAACATGTAAGCAACACCAAAGTGCCCTAAGCGGAAATCAATTTCATAAAAAAAGACGAGAAAACGAAGAGATGAAGAAAGTCGGGCAGCAGCAGGAGGCGTGTGTGTGTGCGTGGGATAAGGACAATGTTAGTGGCCAGCCATAGACGACTTTGTCGTCCTGCCAGCGTATTATAAGCCACGAGCAGTCGTCCTTATTGAATTTCAATGTCTAACCAAAGGCGTTCCAGTAAGCATCTATGGCCATGCGGACATACGCTCTCCTACACTTATTTATACTTATGTGGCAATGACAAAAGCGCACAGAGATGCTGCAGCATCTTAAGCAGGGACAAGGGAGAGAGAGAGGGAGAGGGAGAGCGAGAGAGAGGGAGGGAGGGAGCAAGCAACCAACAACTTGTTGACCGGATGTGTGCTGGCCATAAGAACTGTAAATGGGATTATTTGTGTATGTCTCTTGCTGGAGCCGAGCAAATTGAATTTATCTTAATTTTTTCGTGGCATTTGCGGTTGCCAAAGGCGAGCGCACGACTCACGACTGATGGCTCCGAAAAGTATTCCCCACTTTAAGTCATTTCTGCTGAATCAAGCATTTCTTTGAACACCCTGGGCATCAGTGAAGAGGGTATATTGGATCTATGCAGATGTATGTAACAGAAGGTTCAAGATGTAGAAGATAGTCTGCCTTTGATTGCTGAATCTCGAAAACTATAAGAGCTAGTGCCTGAAACTTGAATGTAGATAATCATATACATATCCAGCAGAGCAAGCTAAATATTTTTCTTGGATATTTTATTTCATCTTCATAATATTGATAAATATCTATATACTTATTTGGTTTTCGAAGTATATCTCAAGAACTATTTAAGCTACATTAAGCAAATTTAGTAGGCTTAGATTTCTACTACAACAATTAAGGAAAATATGCCTACTCTGCAAAGCACACTTTTGATTTTTGGTACACACACACATAACACTGTCATATGCATAGCTAGAAAATTTCATGAAGATCGTACACATAGAAACCAAGTTCAATCAGGCTATGACTGATAGTTTGGGTAGGTAGAACATATTCTTGTATATAGAAATGCCATGCCAGGTATCTGTTAGTCGAATACTCCCCCAAGGCTTGCTTACTTGCTTTTAAAGCGCTTATGCTGGGGCGGCAAGGAGCGGAAGGGGCAGTGGGAGCGGCTGCGAGTGCCCCAACAGCTCAAGGTACTGCACTGGGCAGGTCTTTGCAAAAGCTTGCTCGCAGCAGCGCGAACACATGATGTTGAAAAGAGCTGGGGAAGAAGAAGAGGAAGAACGAAAAAAATGTGGAAGCTGAAAACATTGTATGAATTTTATTTATTTATATTGAAATTAAGTTGCCCATGGCTGTAGAAATTGTTGCGGTGGCTGCCACGACTGTTACAGTTGGCCATGTTAACCCTTGTAGCAATTTTGTTGAATATACCCTGTAGTTGCACTCGTCGGCACTGTCCATGGGCCAGGCCCTGGCGCCAGATGCACGGAATATGGTATCTGAAGGGCAAATACTTTCGCTCTGCTCAAAGTTCCTTGCTTTGGCGCTTTGCAGTGCCAAAGCCATTCAGCGCGGATTTGTGTAGCTTGAAAAATTTGAATGTGGTCAGCCCCGAATTCGGTTCCACAGTCAAAGACACAGCGTGAGAGGCAGAGGGACAGACTGACTGAGAGAGAGAGAGAGAGAGAGAGAGAGAGAGAGATGAGAACTTTAATTTATGGCCTTCGCTGCGATTGCATGTAAATTGCTTTTGTCAGTTCTCAAAAGCCTCAATTTTTTTTAGCAGACTTGACTTAAAACTTCAAATATTTAAGCAGTCCAGAAATTTCCAGACAACTCTGTGTGCGTGTTAGATAATCCGCAATTTTGTGTGCGCCAGCTGGTCTAACTATGACCCCGGGCTCTGGAGACTCAAATTTGTGCGTTTGCGCTGCCCAGGTGACTCCACCTAACGTGCATGCATATACCTGTGTGGGACTTGATATGCATACAAAACTTGTAGTTTTATGGCTGTGCGGAGCAGACTTTGTTTTTAATGTATACCTTATTGAAATCCTAGAGACACGCCGCCAGTCTCTGTCTCAGCTCTTTGACACGTTTGCACCGATGCGTCATCACGTTAAAGTTTCTAAAAACTAAATGCTTTCACAGCAAAGCATTTTGAATATACTTAATTTAGCTAGCGAAAGGAAGACTCCATTAAATAAACTTTCAGAATATTTCATACGATTTTTAAGTTAGCATACGAAGATCAGTTTAGATTTGGTCAGAAAGGATTTTGGTTATACACGCAAGAAGTCTAAAGAACCGTTAGTGGAAATAGGTGTGCGTAGGTATTAGTATTCTCTTAAAGGCTTTCAGTAAAAGTCTACTCTGGTCACTCCAGCACTGTCAAGTCTATCCTTTTATAGTCTTGTTTAATCTAACCCTATCAAAACTAATGTCTTCCAACTTTGTTTAGTGCAACACAGTCTAGTCCTCTCTAATGTAGTCTAGTCTACTTCTGTACCGTAGCCTGGTATAGTCTAGTCCACTTTAGTCTTGGTAGCTTAGTCAGGCTTTCTAGTATTTATAGTCTAGTCTAATCTAGTCTAGTCTAGCCAACTCTTGTCTATCTAGCTTAATCTAGTACCCTAGTCTGGTCCCGTTGCCTACTAGCTTAGTACCTCTACCAACTCCCGTTGGACAGTATTATTTCTTATTTTTGCAAAATCGAAATCGTTTGCATTAAACGCTCGCTAATTGGCATCGTTTTGTGATGGAAATTTGCGCTAAAGAGCCGCTGCGCTAGTTGCTCCCGCCTGGGCGCGCAAACGATTATAATAAAAGCCATTCACATAAAGTGGGAGGTAGAAAAAAGCGAGGAAGAAGGGGAAAGTGTATTGCATACAAATGGGCGTTGGCTGCATTGCATGAATGCAGTTTCTATAAAATGCGTTTAACAGCAGCAGCAGCAGCAGCAGCAGCATCAGCAGCAGCAGCAGCAGCAGCAGCAGCAGCAGCAGCAGCAGCAGCAGCAGCAGCAGCAGCGACAGCGACAGCAGCAGCTCACACAAAGCAACACATTTGCTGCATTTATTGCATTTTTCCGTTAACTGGCTCTGAAACTCCGCACACACACACACTCGGGCCTGGCTATAATGGTCTTCTATAGGCTGCTGTTGCTTTGTTAGCCCGGCTGAGCTGCTGCTGCTGCTGCTGCTGCTGAATGTGAGCTGAGCTCTTGCTGTGATAAATGAATCGGAAAATACGCGCACTTGAGAGCGGATGCCTTGTTTAACACGTTGTACGGCTGGCTCTGGCTGCAGCTCAGCCGCTGCACAGACTTGTGGTTGCACTTGCATAATGGGAAATTAGCGAAGCTCCAGTCAGATGCTTGGGCTGACACTGGCTTCGCGTGCTATTTGAGATAGTCTCCATCGATGCTCCTTCAGCTTGCCATCAGCCTTGGGCCCCGACTGCGTAGGGTCTAGCGCAGTCAATGCGACTCCTGCTCGGCCCTGTTTCAGTTATTTGTTTTCGGGTTAACTCCGAGTAAAACACACATACACACGCGCTGGCGCAGCTGGCGTCGGATGCTTTATGCTCTCGTCTGTGTGTCGCCTCATTGGGCGCTGCAGTCGAGCGGCAAATGTTTACACCTCAGCAGTTAGTGGCTGCTCAGCTAGCACCGCCTCGAGGCATATACGTGTCAAGGATAATTCATGAAAAACTCCTTTTGTGCGGTGCAGCGAGCGCACGCTAAGTGCATTTAAATTGCCCTCGCATTGTGTGAGAAATCAGCGCTTGTCAAATTACCCAAGTACTCCCATTCCACTAAGCTCAGCGAGGCAGGCGGGGCCTTCACTTAGCTCCATCGAAAATTCTACAACTCATCTAGTTTTTTGTGTCCCTAAGCTGTAGCGCCAAACAAACCTAAATTGAACAAATAGCTGAGCCGGCAGATTTCCCAACGTCATATATGATGTTTACTCTCGTTCACTGACTTCCCAAATGTACTTTCCCTGCTCGCCCAGAGATGGAGTGAAACGGGCATATTGACTTTTGCATAAGTGACTAATATGTCTGTTTAGGTAATATCGAAACCCGAAATTCGACATCTTTCTTGGGCTCTTTCTGATAACATCTTTGTCTTTAGATGGGAAACTTATATACTTGTGGTGGAGATTTAAGAGGTATTACATTTCGTAGTCTTGGAATAGAACATCTTAATCAGGCTTGAGTATAACCATATATGCCTCTTTAAGGATTATTTGAGATCAGTTAAGTTTTTTTTTTACTCTAGTTCTATTTGACTTTCCTAAGACAACAGCTCATAAATCAAATCGACTCTTCGTGGAGCAGTAGCAAGCCGCGAACGAGCATCATGCAGTCCATGACACCCCATGGCAACGTCTCACTTTCTGGCTTTTACCTGTTTGCTATTTTGCATTATGCCGTGTGCCATCAGATAGCTGAGCGGCGCGCAGCCTAGAGTTGCATAGCCAGGAGTCTGGCAGCTGGCAGCACATGCATTTCAAGTCTTTTGAGCTCTGCATCATTTGATAAACGATTCAAAATTAACTTGCCAGTGCCTCTGCCTGCGCTTGTGACTCGGGCGGGGGCTGGGACGGGGGCTGAGGCATGCTGGGGCTGCACGGTTGAGCTCAGCAAAGTTTTGCTACGGCGTGTGGCTTAGGTTAATCAATTGGGTGTGTCAGCTCAATATGTGGAGGCGTGTGTGTGTGTGTGTGTGTGCGTGCGTGTGTGTGTGTGTGTGTGTGTGGGCAAACTAAGTAGGCGGAGAATATAAAGTATAAAATTGATGGAGCACGTGCCTGTCAGACATTTGTATCCAACTGGAGCAAAAATTATCAAAATTTTCTTCATTTTTTTCGTCTCTTTCTCCCCCTCTGTCTCTATCTCTCTCTCTCTCTCTTTTTGCGCCCCTTTTTTGATGTGCTGCATCAGACTTGGCTTAACTTTGTAGAGCGAGAACCTTACAAAAGTATCTGCTGCTCACGGCAAATAGGACAACAGATGTCTGTATAGAGTATACTATCCTATATACATATATATATATATATACTATGTGTGTATGTATATAAATGCTTCACGGTAATTTATCTTGCCTTGTGGCTCTGTTTCCTTTCCATTTTTTGTGGCCTGGCTCCCACACATCGCTTTATGGAAATAAATACATTTTTTGAAGAAGCAAAACTTTTATATTTTACTTGCCGCAGTTTCATGTGACGGCTGCTGCCAACTTAATGAAATTCTCCTTTCGCAAATCTGGATTTCTTTCCTGCTCACATTATTTGATTATATGCCAGAGTTAAGTGCCAGCTAGTGGCAGTTCGCAGTAGTTGATGCCTGATTTTGATTATGATTTTCTTTTGATATTGATAAAGTTTGCCAATGCCACGAGCTCACCTAGAGTCTAGCTTTAACTTGCCTTCTTTCTCTCTCTCCCCTTGCTTAGACTTGAGCTAAATCTACTCAATATCCTCTATGCCCAGCCATTCAGCATTTCGCATTCAGCATTCCGCATTCCGCATTCAGCTGCCTTTGGCATATTCTATTAAAAATTGATTTTCTCTACAAATAACTCCTAGTCCATGCTGATGCATAAACATGGAATTATTTTGCAATTCAGCGGCTTACGAGCACAAGTGTATTTAATCTTCTGTTTGTTTGTTTGTGTATTTTGATTTGTGCTGCTCTCGCCCGGGCTAGGCCTGTGCTAGTCGTACATATTGTTCGCTTTTCCTTTTTATTGTCCGCTCAAAACTGTCATCAATAATAATAAAAGTGAGGCGAGTCCGAGTCCGACTCCGAGAGTCAACAATGAACAAGGGGCCATCAGTGGTTTTCAGCTGGCCACTTGCGATGCTAAAAGAAATAAAAATGTTGCCAAGGCAACGCTGGCCTCTGCCTGGCGGCCCCTAAATCTGTTTTATATATACACTAATACACACACATTTGTTTATGTGTTTCTGCGTATGTGTCCACGTCAATAGTAGCCGTATTAATGTGCGTGCTGCCGTTGTTCTCGAAATACACTTTGCTATTCATTCGACCGCAACTAAAAATGTTGACCATAAAGTTTTTCACTGCTCTTTTCCTTGATGCCCCGCACGCCTTGGCAATGGGCAAGCGGGTATATTGGTTGTATTGGTGTGCGTGTAAGAAAGGAATGGATTAATAATAAGTATTAAATCGATTTGCCCTAGATTGAGCCTGTCTCTGTTAAGATTCGTCTGTTCTTCCGTTCGTCGTTCCTCCCAGTTCTTTCAATGAAGCTTCATCCGAATATATATCTTTAAATTTGTCCATCCCTCTATACCAAGGCTATTTCTAGCTTACACCTGTTTGTCCTAACGTCCGTCTGTCGGCTTATCTGTCTGCTTGTTCGCCTCTGTATGTGTCCAATCTCAGAGTTTATAAGCTAAAAGTCTTGAGCATTGCTTCTCCACATTAAGAATTCAAAATAAGCCCCGCTTAGCGGACGTCTTGCGGTATCTTCTAGTCGTCCACAGACCACAGGCTCAAGGCCACTGGTATTTTTTATTTATTTTCCTCGCTCTTATGTCTATGTTTTGCTTGTGTGCTGGCTCTTAGTATATTTATTTCTTTGTTGACTGTGCTGTTAGTGTGGAGACAGACTCTGGCTCGCTTGTAATCTCGCACTGCGCTGCGGCGATTCCAGATCGACACTTGGCCAGCGTTTGTCACGTATACGGCGCGACTGTCAATGATAATCGTCGGCGGTGATTGCCAAGGACTTGCCAGGGAACAACGGCAATTCGTACAAATTTCATTTTATTGAAGTTTTATTAGCGTTGAATTAAATTGACCAGAGCATCGAGCAAAAGAAATACAATTGTCCGAGTGGTAAGTGGCCAGTGGCCAGTGGTGAGTGGTGAGTGGTGAGTGGTGTTCGACTTGGCCTGGGAGTTGATGGAAATTGCTAATGAAATAAGTTTTGAGTTATAAGATTTCGTTATATACTTTTTGCATGATGTTCTTGCAACAATGGACCGAGAGCTCTTAGGTCGGGATATTGTGACAGCCTAATGCAAAGTAGAGTCCCTCTCCCACAAACTTGGTCCATTAATTATGTTTAGTGGGCAGAGCTTCGCTCGAGTCGGCAGATATTAAATGTTGACATATTCCATGAATAGTTGGCAGACAGCAAAGATTTACACACCTCTCAGCCAAGATGGCCATCAATATGAGATGCGTCTTGCCAAATCGCTCCAAACTTTGCTTAGGCACTTTGAAAGTTGATGGCCAAAAAATAATGTAAGCAATTTCGCTTCCCTTTACATTCCCTTTAAGCTGCCTTCCAGAGCGGATAATGAAAAAATGTTTATTTAAATTTGCTTTGCAATAATATTTATCTACCTTTGCGCACCTTTAACTGCCTTCCGCACGTACGCCAGTAGCCCGCCTGGACATGAGCCGTGCACACGGATATCAGCGTGGGCGCCTCGGCACTGGGGTCAACTGACAGCCACTTCCGTGTGAACTAATTCCCTTGCACTACTCTTTTTGCTCTCCATGCGCGCTCAAGCGAGTGTAAGAGGGTATATTCGCTGTGTGCAGATATGGGTCCAGATATAGAGACCTGACCTCAGCTAGAGACTGGGAGTTACATTGGATTGGAATCCATTTGGAAAACTTTAAATGTATAAACCTTTGTATATTAGATAATGTCAAGATATTACAGCTACATCTTTTTGATGCAAGGCTAGAATGGGTTACATCCCAATTTCAGCCACACTCATAGGAGGCTGCTAGGTTCTACGGATCTGAAATTTGAACTAAATATTTATAGGCGTCAATGTTATGTGAAACCCTTGAGGTTATATACCTACATCCATTCAAGTCATAGAGCTTTGAGAGTTAGTATACTGGATTCTTATAAGGATGGTCCCAGCTGAGCTAAAAGGAGAAATGAAGAAAAGAATTTCCGAATTTGTTGGTAATTTCCTCATTAGGTAGTGCATGAACTGGGACCCTTCTCGTATATGACTCTTGTTCCTCTCCTTGATGGGTAGTGCCTGACCCGGAACCGCCTCTGCATATGCTTACATGCAAATTCATCTCATCTTCTTCGGCGAACGAGCATGCTGCAGTCGATGCTGCTCGAGCGATGCCCGCTCATTCGTATTTTTTTCCTGCAACGCGCTTTCTTGAACTTTAACGACTTAGCCGTTTGCGTCCCAGAGCTCTTCATCGTCCACATTTTACTGTTATTGTTTGTAATTGAAATGGTGCAAACGTACAAGCGATAAAATGTAAAACCGAACTGCGAAGAGGCGGCTGGCGGCTGGCGGGGTGCGATGGGCAGTGGGCGTGGCGTGGCATGGCTGTCAGAGCCAACGCAATTCATCGATTGCTCCATTTAACAAATTTCGATTTCCGCTACAGATTTTCGCCCCATAGCGATTTCCTGCGCGAAGTTTTCCTAACGCTTTTATTGCTTATCCCACGCGTCAGGCAACTTGCGGCGGATTTGCTCAGCGCCTTTGTCTTAATTTTAATTATTCCGATTCTTGTTGCTCTTGCTGCCGGCCTTCCCTTTCAAATGCTAATTAGTGTCACTAGACCAGATATTGCGAAGCTGCCAAAACAAGAGGTTTCTCACATGCGCCTGGCTAGTCGGTAGTTCTCTATTATTTATTGATTGTAGCGAACCGTTACAGTGCATATAAATTGTATACTTACACAAAAGAAGCTTAAGCATGCTCCGGCAATACTTCACCTCTATTCCAGGGCAACGAGAGCGTATTGTAAATTAAATTCAGCTGCAACAAGGCTTGAGAGTACGTTGTGGAAAGTTCTGAGTGGGTTTTCTATTTATGGTATTTTTGATTGAAGATATATGAGAAGGGTATATTGTACTGTTGAAATGTACATTGAGGTGGAGGCGTGGCAGATCAGGACTATTAGATGAGTCGATCTAGACTAGATCCTTTTGTCTTCTCTCTTCTGATTTATTCCCTATATTTCATCTGTTCTTCTTCTTTTTCTTACTCACCACTCTCCACTCTAAGCTTTCCACATTCAACTCTCCATTCTCGATTCTTCACTCCCAAATTTCCACTCTCAACTCTCCACCCTGAACCCTCCACTCTCATCTCTAAAACTTTCAACTCTTCAGTCTTAACTCTCCACCCGGAACTTTACACTTTCAACTCTGCACTGTCAACTCTATACTCTTAATTCTTTTACCCTTATCCACTCCCCACTCACTCCCATCCACTCTTCACTCACCCTTCTTTCATCATCTCTATTCATTTCATCTTCTCTCTCTTCATCTGTCACATGAATATTGAAATATACACTTTACGGTATCTGCTAGTCGTGCACTCCCCACTAGATCACTCCCACACCGTTTCGATTCTTGCTTTGCCCGAATTTGTTGTTGCTTTGAAAACAGCTGCCAGAGAGCAGCGGCGCAAATAACGGCGCACGCACATCATGCCTGGGGGTGTCGGGTGGGTGCTTCAGTTCTTTTATTCCGTTCCTTTTTTATTTTTTGGGTTCGTTTGGGTTCACGGTTCAGGGGGCTGCGTTTTAATTTTTCCTATGATAATATTTGCACACAACTTGCAGCTACAGATGTAATTGAATTAAAATCTGGCTGACAAAGTCGTGTAGAGCCCAGGGCATGGGATTTACTTCCAGACCCACTGCCACGGCCACGGCCAGAGCCACGGCCAGTGCCTCGGCCACTGGTTGTGGGTGTCAGTGCGGCCTGGAGCGATTCAAAAGTCTTGAGTTTCAGTTATGCCCACGACATCCAGTCGAAAAGTGAAAGTTTTGCTTCCCCGCATATGTCACTGGCTGTGGGTGGATTAGGCGGCTTACTTTTTTCGGCTTGCTGCTAATCGGCAAATTCCCTGAATCGCAACGAAATATACTGAGAGCAGGCGGGCGGGCACTCGCTGTCAGCTCCGGGGCATCTGGAGCAGTGACTCTGTAAAAATTCCCGAACTCAGTTTGAATAGTTTTAGATTTTAATTATTTGATTAAGCGTTAAGCACGTGCGCGACATCGCCGGCTTATTAAATGGAATCATCAACAACTGTGTTCGATTCTGCCAAAGGTAACTCAATTCACTCACCAAATTATGCCGGCCCAGCGATAACGGTGCAAAAAACTGTTGACGCCCGGAAGATTTGCATAAAATGGATAAACAATGGCGGATTGTATGGCTTTATCTCCCGCTGCAGACGAGACGGATCAGACAGGGCAGACGGAGCGGACAGGGCGGACAGACGTCCGCATTGCGTCGCCAGTTTGTTAAGGGATTCGGTCAGCTAATCACACAGCACAGCATGATGAGGCTCGAATCAGTTCCCTTTGACCCCTTTCAGCTGCCGTTTCGTATGCCTTGCCTAGTCGCTACTCAACTTTGTTGGCCAGTGTTTCATATTGAAGGTAAATTTAAGCTTAAAGTCTTTAGTTGCATTTGCTCTCCCTCTCTCATTCCCTCTCCCTCTCCCACTCACTCTCTGTGCCACACATCATGTATGCATTTATGCAAGTGTGTTTGCATTGAAGTTCCATTTGAGAGTCTTACATGCTCTTCGCATGCAACTATAAGCCAAGGACAGTGTGGCCAAATCGGATTTGGCACCTTGGTCTAACTGCATTATCTTAAATTATTTGATGCTTGGCAGTAAATAAATTATGATCGAAGTGAAGTCGAGCACGTTGAGCCGCCTATTGAAATATGCAAGTATTTGGGGCAGGGCGGGAGTCTGGCTCACATATTGTGCAAATTTAATGGCCGAGTGTGTGAAATATGCAGAATCGAATCGGCTTCACAGTTATGAATTGAAAATGTAACAAAAGCTGAAATATTGCAAACTAATGCAAAAATCATATAAAAACTGGCATAGGAAATTGACCAGAGTTGGCCGCAGGAGCTGGCAGCAGGACGAACGGACGGAGGACGGAGGGACGGAGGGACGGCTTATGCCATCAATCTGAAATGCTGACAATTGACAGAGCTGTCGACCGAGGACAGCCAACAGAAACAGAAGCAGAAACAGGACAACAAAAAAAGTATTACTAAACACATAGAGCCTCGAAAATATGTATATTTAAATGACGTCAGTTTGTTTTGTAACCTGCCGTGTGACGGGCTGGGCTTGGTCCTTGGAGTTGCTTGCCTTTGTGTATGTGTGTGTGTGTGTGTGCAGGGGACTGCTGGGTAAAATAATTTCGAGGGATTTACATAAATACATAAGTTAAATGCACATTTAGCATTTTGAATTTGTAATATTTTTGCAGGTTAGTTTGCTGTCGGCTCGAAAATGAATTGTCGTGAGTGTCTGACCTGCACACACATCATGAATCGCTGGGAAAAGGCTTTCAGTCGGGTGTTTTGGTAGAGCAGATAGGTCCTATGTAGACAGGGGAATCTATAACGTGATAGGGTCTATGGAGTGACTTCCTTCAGTTGGTAGAGCTCATATGCCGGTAGAGGGATCGAAAGAATTCTATATCATCTTCACTTCATTGTATAGATCATATTTAGCTTATCGACATACGACTCCAAAGACTGATTTGTAATTTGAATTTCCTCATATGAGAAAATATTGGACAGAAGCCTATATGAAGTGATAAACTCTGCGAAATCTTTGGTATTCACAAGGATGTAATAGGCAAGAGACCCTATAAAGTTACGTTAATTTGTTAAAGTGGTTGACTCTTTATCTTGGTTCATATGTAGGTAGTAGATAGGAGTAATTTCATAGAAAAGTCTATGAAGTGAAAACTTCGTGAATTGTTCTCTATTTAATGCGCTGTACCCAAGGAGGAATTAGAGACCTAATAAAGTGATAAACTCTATCGTAGTGATAGAGTCTGATGCAGGAGATTCTATGAATGGCTTGGCTCTATGCAATCCTCTCTTTAATTTGGGTATAGATCATATCATAGACGTGTGATTTTATGGTAATTCAATTCTTTATGTTGCTCTTCCACAGAAGAAGTAAAACGTAAAAGAAGAAGAAGGTACACTCTATTCACTTTATCAGCATTCAGACGAGCTGAGCGGATTGAGCTACAGTCATCCCTCTGATGTTTCATATATGAGATACAAACTAGAATATTGGCAAATTTCAAAAGAAAAGTTACCTTAAGTAGCAGTCTATTGAATATTTGTATTTCTACGACTAAAATTCATTGAAAATCGTATATCTGCAGGCAGAGTTCCCTTAAGCTAGGCTGATATGGGTCTGGGGAAAGAAGAGCGCAGTAGCTACATAAAGCTAAAGCGAGCAATGCGACCGACCTCGGTCTCAGCTTGCATGGAAGAAACGTTTATTACTCTGTACCAGGTATGTTTTAGTCATGCACGCCCTCATCTATGCCAGTCTTGGTGGTATTTTCTTTTTTTAATGCTTAACGGCTCGTTTCATGGCAACACTGGGGCCAAGCGGGGCTGGGGAGGTGCACGAGGCATGTTAGTTTGCCAGCAGGCATTAGGTGACCGAGCAGGGCCGAGTGGGCTGGGTCGGACTTGAATGATGTGCAAATGCTAAATGCCACATAAATTGTGCAATTGTTTCAGTGCAGCTGTATTCGTTCGGCTCTATGTAAAATATGCTCCTGCTGCTGCTGCCTGCTGCCTGCTACTCCTGCTGCCGCTGCCTGCTGCCTGCTGCCTGCTGCTGTTTGCCAGAAACTCAAATCGTCGTAGCTGTCGTTGCCGTTGCCGTTGTCGTGGCCGTTGTTGGCCATAGTCTGAAAGTGATTTGACCGTACAACATGGCGTATGAATTTTAATATTCAGTGAAGCCGGACCGTTTAGGCGGTTACTGTGTGGCTCTGCATACAGATACAGTTAGCCAGCTACCTAAGGCTAGCCCCACCTCTGCCGCCGACTCCCCCGCTCACCCGCTCACCCACTCACCCGCTCACTCACATAATATAAAACAGTTTCTCTCGCCCAGCTCACCTCTCGGCTTAGCCTTGGCCATACTTTATTATGCGCCGGGGCTATTTGGCGCTCACTTTGTTTTGCCTTTCATTGCTTTTCATTCATTGCCGTATTGTCATCAACAACAGAGCCATTCGACTATTCACTTGTCTTGCCCTTACTCAACTGTGTATACATACACACATACATACATATATATGTATGTATATCTACCGCACTCTGCTGTTATTATTTAAAAGGCTTTGGCTCACTCTCCCCCTCTCTTTCGCCCTCGCTGGGACTCTCAGCTCAGCTCTCGGCTCAGTTTGCCCAGTGACAGCATCGACCCGGTTTTTGTTTGCACTGCGAACTGAGCTGCATACAGAAAACTGCTGTGACTGCAGCTCGTTGATGGGGATCAGCTTAGCCTTCACCTTTTTTCTGTTCAGTTCTGCTTTTTTTATCTTCTCTCTCCCTCTCTCTCTCTCTCTCTCTCTCTCTCTCTCTGAGCTCTGACCAGCTCCATCTGAGTTATTAATATTTATCTTTCTCTGGCAACAAAATGATTTGCACAAAATATTTCTTTTCTTCTCCTGCTGCTGCTGCTCCTGCTGCTGCTGCTGCTTCGTGTTTTGCTGAAATATTCATTTGAGTTGTCTAGTTGTCTAGCCAGCTTTAGTTTTTGGCCAAGCTGGACAAAAATGCCAACGCTAATTGCTGCTACTGCTGCTGCTGCTGCTGCTGCATTGTCTAACTATCTATCAGTATTAATGCTCACTGTACAGTGGAGCCACACACACATGTCGTGCTTTGAGCCTAGTCATGTATTTGTTAGTTCTGCATGTGTGAGTGGCCTATTAAGCGCCTCGCCCCTTCACTTGGCATACTCCAAGCTCCGTTTATCATCAGTTCATGTGTCCCTGTGCATGTGTGTGTGTGTGTGTGTGTGTGTGCGTGCGAGCAGCTGCAGCGGCTCTCTAATGAGAGCCAAGACGCAATTTATGTGGTCTGGTCAGCGTGGCCAAATGCCTCGTACTTAAGCAAATATTGGTCGAGTAATTAGTTCTGCCTGCTTTTGAATTGAGGCGATGCCACTAACAACTATGCAAACTAAATGCCGAGCGAGCACTGCAGGAATCCGGCCACGAATGCCTCATATTTCTTTATGGGAAATATCTCTTGAATCAGCCTCAGCTCTGGGGCAACCTTTGGATTTGGCCACCCCTGGAGCTCAGTCTGTCTTGCACTTTGCTCTAATTTCAGTTTTTGCTTCCACAAATTGTGCATGAGCCCACAAATTACTTAGCTCGTATGAGCAGAGACAGAGACAGAGAGCGAGAGAGAGAGGGAGACAGAGAGGGTGACTGAGTGGGGGTTTATTAAATTTTTCGTATCAATTGCCAGACATTTGCGGTTTGGCATTGGCAAATTTTCGTTGCTGAACATTTGATAAGTTTTTCATAGTCAGTTTTAGTTGATTGCAACATGCACTTAGGATGATTTTAGTTTTCTATTCAATTGACTCGTGCCCGCCTCAAGTTTCGATTGACTTTGCGCAGTGCAAAAACCCAAAACCACATGCGTTACCCATATTTCTCGCTCGCCCTACCTCCCATTTCCCCTCTCACTCCGTCACTTTCTCTCTCTGTCTGTCTCTCTCAGGCATCTGCAAATTGGATTTGCTCAACTTTTTCACAGACAGCCAGTGAGGCGGCAACAATGCGACATGCGTTTGCCTAAAGTATTACACAAAGTTTCCAAGCAATTATAACTTCACAAATCACATGGCCAGCATGTGGAGGGCATGAATTTTAAATGTTTTGTTGTTGTTTTGTCGTTATGAAAATAACGAGTGTTTACATAATTAATAATCATTTATCGAAGGTCCTTTGGCAAGTTTACGCTTCAATTTCAGCAGCAGCCCTCAACAGCTTAACCATATCGAATGGCCCATTCGTGCGTGCCTCTCTGTGTGTGGGAAAATGGTTTTGTGGCTTTCGCATGTTTGGCTTTGATGCTTTTTATACCTTGACTTGATTGATAATGTACAGAGAGAATATCAGAACTCGAGTCCAATTTATGTAACGGGCAGCCAAACCACAGCTGGCCTTGTTTGTCTATCTTAGTCGACTTGATCTCGACAACTACGAAACGTAGAGACCTAAAATTTACAATATAGATTTTCATATATACAAGGCCAAATACTTCATTTTCCTTTTTCCGATAAATCATTGCATTCGCTTATAATCGATAGGAAACCGATGCATCAACTTCATTTTAAATGCGTCATCTTAAATACGTAAGGAATAGAAATGTTAGTTCGATTGGTATATTCTTGAGTTTTGGCATACACAAAAATCTAATTATCATTCTTCAGCCCTCAGGTATTCACTAAGATCGTACAGCTAGAGTCTGAGTTAAATCGAGCTATGACTCATAGTGGGTTAGCTTAAGCTTAAGCAAGAGCAGCGTTCTAGCCGTCGGGTACTTTATACTTTAGTCTTCTCTTTTAGTATCAGTTTTCACTGACTTTTCAGGGTATTTCCAAGTCGTGCACTCTTTGCTTTGAGCTCTCACTTCTTGTTGTTTCTCTTCCATTGAGTCTCGTTAATTTTTAATTAATATGCAAATTTGGTTAGTGTGTGCCACAACACAAATCAGCAGCACCGACTGTCAAACAAACAAACAATCAACATGGCAGTCGAGCGTGTTAACACAAATTTACCTGTAAATGCACGTGAAATATTTTCCAGTCAAGTGCCGCCTTGGCGCGCTCTGACCCAAATGCAGCTGGCTGAAAGGGAGCTTCAGCTACGAGCAGAATATGTGCTCAGGTAAACAACATGTATGCTTAAGCATATACACGGACAAAGGGCCCATTGACATTTGGGTTTTTCACATATGCATTACAGTTTCCGTGGCTGGGGCCTGCCCGTTGAGCTTCGGCGGAAATACATTCATTAACGAAATATATTTCATATTTATTTGCTTTGCGGCTGCTGGCGTTCGTTGTAATGACCACAAAATTACGTGCCATGTCGTCCACTGCCGGGCAAACATTCTCAATTAAGCGATAAGCGTGCTGGGATGCTGCGATGCTGCGATGGTCCGACGGTCCGACGGTCGGCGCTGTGGGCGTGGATGGGCGACACAGTAAATTAAATCGGTTAACAGCCAACGCATGCAAACGATGCGAACTTAAGTGAGTAAAATGAAAAACCAAAAGGCAAAAAATGAACAAAATGAATCCAAACCGATTTCAGCTCATAAAATAATAAATAAAAAATTGATTTACGGCATGTCCGGCGCACACTCAAATAAAAATAAGAGAGCAAAAATGAAGAACATGAAATAAAGGCGATATGCGTCACTTACCTGTGGGCGAACATAGGTTCCTGTGAGCGGGGGCGTGGCCCTTTAGATAAGTATTGTGCAGGCAGTGCAACAGCTACAGCTATGCTATGGCTATGGCTATGGCTACAATAAGGTCATGTCAAACACAGAAAATTTGCAATGAAATGATTTTTATTTAACCGGAACGGATTGGTCCAGGCAAAGTCACAACAATGCAGGACGCAGGCCGAACAACAATGGAGCTGCAGCAGCCAGCACAGCATGGCCCCTCCACATATAGATGGCATCAGATTCGTAGGCGAGAGAGCATGCCCATGATATGATGCCCTCACTTATGCTCATATGAAGCTAATAGAGCGAGCCGATTTCCCTACGAACTAAAGTTTGCTAGATGAGAGTAACGAAGTGGGAGAAACCCTGCATCTGCGAGGCGAGCTCGCATGAAGTTGATAGCTTCGATAGACTACAGGACTCATAAGTATATAGGGTATTTTACACACTGAATTCGATGCCTCCAACTGAGAGAGGGAATTTAAAGCTTAATATCGATATAAGTCGATTATGCTAAAGGGATGAATACTTGCTCTATGTATATACTGTATTGTTTGAGAACATGCGGCATATGCTTTCAAATGATCAGCTTAATATTGATATTAATCGATTGCTGCATAAGATGTTAAGTCTTGGTATCTATTCCATAGCTAGCGAAGCTCTACTTCAGTCACATCCTTTACGGCATAGTCGGGGTAACCCTTTGCAATGGCAGTAAAAATTGATACAGTAGCGTGAATTCAGAGACAGAGAGCAGCGCGCACAGATTGCGAAATATTTGTCATAATACTTTTAAGTTCATGTCAAGCAGAGATTATGTCTCTGTTCTCTGATTGACATGTGCCAGTCAGCCAGTCGTTCGAGCGCAGCCACAAAAAAATGAAAAGCGATGGCAACACGGATACAGTCACTGGCTTTATTTATTGTATACGTAGTTTGCCTTTCATTTTTCATATGACCCGTGCATGCGAGAGTGCGGGTAAGTGTATTGGAAGGGGCCACTCGGGTGCGTCAGTAGATCTCATTTTTATATGCCCTATACGCAGTGCGTATGGGTAAGAAGGGGTGGACGAAATACTTGTGACAGGTGAAAGAGAGTGGGTTAGAATTCATAAGGAATATGGATTGATTGAGCAGTGCAAATGCGTCCAGGGAGGCACGAATCTGTCTGAGTCGTCCTCATTGCATGCATCGATCTCTAGAACTACAAGCGCTAGAGACTTTAAGCTTGAAATCTATATACTGCAATAATGAGTACTGAATGTCCTTTTGTTTTTCTGCATGTCTTATCTTACCTCTTAAATATCGATAAAAATCGATACTCCAAATATTTCATTAAGATCGTAGGTCTACGAAAAACGGAATCCTTCTAGAGGGAGCTGGGGAATATACATGAAGATATATTTATATGAAATCTAGTAAATTAAAAGAAAATTCAGGGTATTTTGTAGTCGTGCAGTGGCTCCTAGACAAACTTTACCTGTGTTTTTTGTGTTCATTTCGAGGTCAGTCGAATCAGAAGGCAACCATGTGCGACAAGGGGCTGACATAGGTAACAGCAAAACATATATGACAGAGAAAGGAAAAGAGTGTGAAAGAGAGTGAATCAGAGAGAGAGAGGGAGAACGAGATAGGCAGAGCGTGCGAGTGAGAGAGCGTGGCGAACGGCTTCTGCTGTGCATTATCACACATCCGGGGCTTAGCCAACGGGCAAATAAAGCTGGATTCGGAGCCATTTTCGATTTTGGCACGTGTTTGCGTTGTATTTGATAAATGATAGGCGTATATAAAACGCGTCGCTTTTAATCGCTTGACACATTTTTTATTTTACAGCATTAATCATTCGCTCAGATCTTTGTTAAAGTCGGCAAATTCGTGAAATTTACTTTCTGCTTCCTCTTTCAGTCCTAAAGTAAACTTTCCGTTTCGGTTTGAGCTCATCAATTATGCATTTACCAATTGATGCCAGCAAATAGGTTCGTTTATATTGGTTTGTAATTCGCTTGGCTTCATTAAAATTGTATCAAACTTTGGTTTGTTTGTGGAACGAATTTATTTAATTGCATCAAGAACTGCGGTTCATTTGAGATAAATTTCAAATTTCGAATTTCGGATTCGAGTCGGAAAGTCAGCGCCGTTTCGAGTGCCTCAATCACAGTTATTGCCAAATAAATATATTTGACAATATATTGCGTGCGATGTTTCTGCGGAAATAATATATTTTCCATTTCATTTAATAAATTTGCTCAATTATTTGCCTGGCCACAAATTCATTTCGACTTGCGCGTGAGCGAAAATCTATAATTAAAAATGCATTTTTAATTATTTCAAAAATTGCCAACATGCATCGAAAAACTCAGCATACGTTGACAATGATGATTTATATCTATAAATAAATAAATAGACATATATACATATATGTATAATATATAAATATATAAGGGTAATAAATATATTTTATTTATTTTATTTATAGTATAGGTAGCATCTATGGTAATTATCAAGCGATACTGTGAGATCAATAACACAGTTTGTTCTGGATGTATCCCAATTTATGATTGGCTCTTAATATTGCAAAAGTATTGGTGGCCTTGCAGACAGTTGATGTAAAAATGTCATCCAAGTGAGTTTGCGCCTTAGCTGCACGTGTGTGAGAAAGAGACAAAGATAGTTTTTGCTGAACGCAGGCCTTATTCTTGCTGAGTGTGAGCGAGATGGCCTCTTAGGCTACTCGGACATGCTTGTTCTGATTGTCATTGGACAAAGAGAATCAATCGGCGGCCATTCAAGAAAAGCACCGTATGAAAGACAGCAAATGCCTTAACATGAAATTCATGTAGCATACGTAGAGTGTATATTTTCTATATTCATATTCAGATCAATCAGTGCTGTAATTTATGTTTTGTTTATATATATATATATATATATATATATATATATATATATATATATATATATATATATATATATTTTTTTTTTTTTTTTTAATATTTAGCTCATTAAATCAATCGATTTATTAATTTGATTATTTACATTTGATTAATTTGCATAATGCAATAAGTAAATTAATTATAAACCGGAATTAATATGCATTAAACATATTTTTTTGCTCATGCTTACTAGACGGCCTATTAAATATGCAGAGTATTTAAATATGCGAATATATAAATATATATATATAAATTTTATTATTAATAAAAACATTTTAAATTATTCGAATTACACTAGGCAACAAGAGTTGAGTCAATTCATATGATTGTAGTTGTCAAATCTGAAAGCAATTTAAGCAAATTGAAATCAAGCAATTTCAATTATTGAACTTTCTACAATAATCTGTGATGCTTGTGCATGTTAGTCATGTAAAAATCGTATAACAGTCATATAACAATCGCTGTTATATTACATATAATATTTATTTAAGAAGACCCAAGAACAAAATTTTTTAGTTTAAGGTCTTAAAGACAAAATCCGATTCAGAATCAGTTCATATTTCCGTGCGAAAGAAAATGTTACATTTCTGTTGTACAGTGCTGTCAATTACTCTTTATGGCTACAACATAACGAAATACTTTTCATGTATTTGTACTAAATATTTATTGCTTATGAGTTTACTGAGAAAGAGAGAGAGAGAGAGAGAGAGAGAGAGAGAGGAGAGAGAGTGTGATGCCCTTTTGATTGTCACTTGAAATTTGAGGCACGTTTTATGAAACTCAATAAAAGAGGTCACAACACATACATACATATCTATATATTTATATATGTGTATATTTTCATGCACGACAAAGTTTAAGCTGGTAATTGAGTTGAGAGCAGACGGAGCAGATACTTCCGCTTTTTATTATCTTGTATTAGGGGCAACAAACGGCTCAGATAATGGGAATCAATGTGGGATTTGTTGGCCTCGAAATTGATAAGATGGCTTAGACGATGCGCAGGTCTCTACTTGACATTCTTAATTGGGGTCATATGATTTGGCTGTATGATGAGCTCGACCTGGACTCATTTGTCTCCATCAAGCTAAAGCAGGCTCTCTTTAAGCACTTTTTAGCTAGCATTTAAGCCAAACAGTTGCGCTTTTGCCTTGGCTAACAGCCCCAAAAATGCTTAAATGATAAATAAAATTTGCAGGTGTTTAAATCTTGTGCAAACTTCGCTTGGCTAGCGCACTTATGTTCACTTACACACACTCAGATACACACACTCGCACACGCACACACAGACACGCGATAAGCACCTGCATATTCATAACTCAGATAAGCGCTCCACCAACGACTCCTGCTCCTGCTCCTGCTCGTGCTCCCGTTCCTGCTCCTGCCCTACATCTGACTCTGGTTCTGGCCAACTTTCAACCTTGATAGCTGAACATTTTCGGGCAACCCAAATTCATGTAAATTATGTTTAAGTGCAGACCCACCTAAGTCTCGGCTTTGGCCAGTAGGCGTGGCAAGCGTAGCCATACAAACTGCGCAAATGCACGAAAATATGCTTCGCCATAGACGTGTGAGAAATAATATTTTGCTCTGCCCTCAAAAGCTATAAAATTTCATAATTTATAAAACTTGAATATCCAACACAAAAAACGGTTTAAACAGCCTACGTATGTGTACGCCTCTACTGCTGCTTCTTCTTCTCCTGTTGGCCAACAATTGTGTGCATAAATTTGCTGCACTTTTCACACTCGAATTGCATCTTTATTGCTCTGACCGAGCAGAGCAGAGGAAATATGTGAACAGGTGAACATTTCATATGCAGGCAAGCCGCATGGAGCGTCCATTCACTCATGGCCTAAAAGATGATTGATCACGAAATAGTTCTAATTGTAGCTCTAAATTGTAATCAAAAATTTAGTTTTTCATATTTACAAATAGAATAGATGAAATAGAAATTGAAGAACAGGTAAGAGTCTAGTCGATAGATAATGCTCGACTATGAGATACTGTGAATCCTGCATAGAGCTGATATTCTAATCATTCTACTTATTCTTTTTATATACTTAAGCTCACATACATACGCATATACACACGTACAACAGTTGGACGTGAGCTTCACTATGAGAAGGTGTTGTTTCTTCCGTTCCTTCAAGATAAACTTTCTAAGTGGGATACGAAGTCGCAATGATGTTTGTTTCTAGTAAGCCCCAATATCTTCAAATTTCACCTCTTATGTGGTATTCCATCTATATTTAACCAAAAAAGGAATTTGAGCTATCCAGCATTAACGATACCGAGAGAGAGAGAGAGAGAGAGAGAGAGAGAGAGAGAGAGGATTCAAATTCAAAGAGTAAATCACCTCGGAGTTCAAGTTTTTAAGCTCAGAAAACTCATCTTTGGCATATATTATGAACAATATATTACAAGTAGAAAATTATTTACCATCAAATGGCAAATAATATTTATTATTTTACTTATCGATATGATTAAGCATCTGCTGAAATATGATAGCAAATAATATCACTCTAGTTTGGTCTCTCCATGTTTCGGCTATTTACTTGCTATAGACTTTGATTCAATATTTATTAAAATATATTTAGTATTTAGATAAATATATTTGGGAGCTTGAGTCCTGCACATTTTCAGTATATCAAGAGCACAGTAAATATTCGGAAATTGTCTTCCGTAAATAGTCTCACAGCTCGCCAGGTCCAGCTCAAAATGTATTCTACTTTACATATGTCAAGGACTTACCCAAATGCTTTTTACCTCATTCACTAAATTGGTAAATTTCTATTTATTTTGCCAGTGGGGAAATCCCATTGAGCACTTTATGCAGTTTACTGAATACATATTTTTGGCTCAAATTTATTTAGCATAACAAGAATAAAATAGAAATGCTGTCCAGCAAGAATTTCGTCTTCTATCATTTGTCCTTAAACCCGAAGCCAAATGCAGACAGAAAAACATTTCTCTGCTCATGGCTGGGAGATTTTGTTTATTGCATTGCGCTTTTAATTGATTTTCAATTCGTTGCCTTTTATTTCATTTTATTTTATTTTATTTTGTGGCTTTTTTCAGGGCGGTTAAAAGTTTCGGCTTGCGAAGAACTAACCTCGAAGGGAAGTGTGACAAGTGAGAGAAAAAGTGAGAGAAGGAGGAGCTTCACGACTGTCAGATATTCTGAGCTCAGTACGGAGCTAAACTCACAGTCATGCTAGGCATTTCCTATAAATACATGCACAGACACATACACACACACAAGCGTATGTAAGTGCAGAGCTAACTGTGCTATTGTGTGTGCCTGCTCTTAGCTCAGAGACCTAGGGTTCTAGTTGAACGATCCGAATGGCATTTTCAGAGCTGAACATCATTCATGGGAAAGTGTCAGTGTACTAAATGTTAAGTCTCCACTATGAAAACTATATGTATTTTGGTGTAGTGGCAGGGTTGTAGTCAAGCTATTCATTACAAAAACTTAAACATCGATTGACTCTACCACTTAAAGTCTTCTAATAATAACATAAAACCCAATTTCGTTTTCACAGAAAAGAGAGATATCGCTTGAACGGATAGGCAGACGATCAGGCAAACAGCTCAACATGTCCTTACCAATTCAGCTCGTGTACTCGATGAAGGATCTATGTAAATGATACTCGACATGGCGCCGCGTGCATTTGGCGATAAAAGGAAAAGATTTTGCGTCCTTCGAGGCCATCCAAAAGACTTCCGCCGACATCCTGAAGGACATTCAAGGACGCTCAATAGAACAAAAACACTGATTCGTAGTATTTTGAGGCGGCAACGGAATATTTTAAAGAAATAAACAGAAATGTCTCAGCACAAAGGTTCTGTCGTTTTTATTTCAGCTCCATCTCGTTTACTGTGGAACGTACCTCGTTTATATATGCATATAAATTCAAGCACCTTCCACAATATTTTCTCGACTTTGCTGCTCTGTACATAAATACAGAATCAAGAATTTTCATTAAGTAATACATATGGCATATTAAGACTGATTGGCTTTGCTTATGTCCCCAATAGAACCGAACATATTCTATATACAAATATTGTTTCCGACATACTCAGATAATTTCAAGTGCTGAGACAACGTAAAGTTCCAAGATTTGGAAAAGTTTGCTTTGGTTTGCAGCGCTGAAAGCAAAGCAAATTACATTCTCCTCTGTCTTAAATGCAAACATGTATATGTGAGTAGGTAGGAGGCGTGGCTAAGTCTCCTTCCATTGCGGTTAGTGGCTTTCAGCTGAGATTTCTTTCAGCTAAAAGCGTTTGTACTCAAAGGAGTTAAGTGAGCAGCTCGCAAAAGTGCATCGAATCAGAGAGACAGACAGAGAAAGGGAGAGAAAGAGAGCGCACTTTACATTGTCTGCGGCTGCCTTGGCTTTGAGAGTTTTGAGCGCAAATTGCATTTCGGGCGCAGCAAGCCGGCTTGCATCAACGGTATCCCTGGGACTGGAAGTACCTGAATAACGTTTTCTCTGCACAACTGTAGATATGCTTGAACGCTCGCGCCAGCTTAAAGGACTTCCTTGTGCAGCGGGAGATGCGCTGTCGCGCCATATCGATGAAGTCGGTGCAGTTCAAGAAGCCGGTCTGCTCATCGACGAACACGGTGAAAATGATATCGATGATGTGCGCGGAGAGAGGAACTCCCACGACGACATCCGAAACGTGCTTGAATGTCCTGCGGGAGACGCCCGCGCCGGCCAGGATGTGGTAGCTGAGTGCCGTCTGAATGACCGGCAGGTGCTGAATGAACTTGAAGAAGGACATGAACTCCTCGAGCGTGACCCCACGCCGGTTGTCCTTGTACCTCGCATAGGTGCGCTGCAGTATCTCCTTCTTCCGATGTCCTGGAATCCTGGCGTATGCGAGCAACAAGTTGGCGAAGCGCATCTCGCTTATCCTGCTCGCCGATTGATCTGTCATTTCGTCTTGCGTTTTCCTCGGCTTCCTTTTCAGCGTATTGAACTCGATCTGAATGATGTCGTGGAACAGCTGCCGCTTGAACCTGAGAAGGCTGTCCAGGCTCAGCTTCTGGTCGAGATCGGGACCGAACAAATAACGCTTCGCAGAAGTTTTGATCTTCATGCGGCCGTCCGAAGCGCCAAACAGCAGGAAGCTCATATCGTTCTTGTCGAGCATCTGCTTGCCCTCGCTGTCGAGCAACTGGAAGCCCATCTCGAAATACCGTTCGGAGAGCACCACCAGCTGCAGCAGGTACAGGAAGTCCGAGTACGTGAGCATGCCATCGGGCCGAAGCTTGTAGAATATGCTGTCCCTGGATACGCCCCGGATAACGAGCTTCTGCATAGAGTCCTTATGCATTTTGAAAAAGTTGTTGAGGCCCAGGCCTTCCGGCTGCATCCAGCTGGGCGACATCGAGCGCACAAAGTCCTTGGGCGTCATATAGACAATCCATTTGCCGGCGTCACTCCTCACCTTGATTGTGGCAAAGTAGCAAAAAATCTTCTTGTGCGTCGAGTACGATCGCAGCTGATTCTCGTATTCCCGTATTGTCAGAGACCGGAAACGCGAATGGCTTGAGCCGTGGCCAGACTCTGCCCTCAGCAATAGCAAGCTTTTCAAATTCTGTAAGCGCATGTTCGCCCTCTTGCCCCTCCTCCTTGGCAGTGGCTCATCTTGGCGGTTGCCCGCATCGCAGCTTGCCTCTGTAAGGCTTCTAGGCCAATCCAGGCAATCGGCTGCAATTAGTAGCATATAAAACTTGAGGGCATGGATACGTTCTTTCGCTACACGCCAATTGCTGCCACGTTGATTCGTCCATTTCCGTAGAATTGATTTGCATGTCACTCTCATAATACTGCCTCGGGCTTGAATCCCAACAATTTTGAATTTGACATCGATTTCAAATAACTTTTCTATTGTGGTATTTGGCTAGCCTGCTACTATATAGGATTTCCTTAAACCTTCGCCGACAGAGGGAGAGTTGATATACATTCACTGTCTATCTACTACTGTACTGTAGTAGTGTACTGTACTGTACTCTCGTTTACCTTCTGTCGATCATAAGTCTACTCTTTCATCCGGCCATGCCTCCATTCCTTGCTTCGTCTGTGCATCCATCTATCTATGAAGCGGATCGTATATTTGCTTGTTAGGCTGTCCATCCATTCATCATTCCCTACTTTCCCTTTTATAGGCTCGTTATTCTGTTCATCTATCAATCTGCCCGTTCTGGCTTGCCTTTTCGTGCTTTCATGCCTCCATTCCTTTCTATTTGTCAGTTACTATGTTTATATGTCTATTTATCCGTTCAATCAAGTATCTTCCTTCACTCAACCTGTTCTTCCGATCGTACATATCGTATATCAATAGGTTTGTCCGGAATGATTGGGCGGATTCCATGCTGTTATTTCTCTGACTATGTGTATGAAATGGTTGAGCTGGGAATATTTCAGGGAGCTGTCAAGTTTCAGATCATCGATAACTTTTCCTGCCTAGATTATATTATATATCTTAAGATCTATAACAAATATTTTCAGATAATTGTATATTTCAGTTTTCAACCTTATTTATAATTTCACCATCATTTACTCTCGCGACTTTCATCACTTTTAATATTAATTCATTTACTTTTTACCACTTTCGCTTAGACAACCCTATGACAGTTCACTAGTTTAGCTTTGTAGATATACATACATATCTCATATGGGCACCCATACCACTTCCTGTACCTGCTTCCCTGTCGATTTCGGATATGCATAACAATGCTGAAAATTAGCGAAGCAGAAAGGCATGAAAAAATGTCATGCTCACACATGCATTGTATATTGTTAATACGTGCCAGAAACATTCGCACTTGTTTGTTTAGCTGATTGCAAAACACATTGTGAACAAACCGCCTGGAGCTGTGTGATTTTTCTCCTCACATAAGCCTAAATGGATGGATAATGGAGGCGGATTGAATCGCTTGGCACACGTGCAGGTGAAGGGCTACTTTGCGGAAAGTTCAAAATTAATGAACTACAAAAGACGCTGATTTGCATATGCAAATCCGGAAGCATTTGTGCTGCGTAGTGCGGCTGGCAAACAAGCTCCCAGCAGATGAGCTGAGATGAAAGATTTGTCAACTGCAGCACCGTCGACCAGGCAGCTGACAGTGTGAATGGGTCTAATTTGATGAATGCTCTGTTTAAGGGCATGTGTGAAGCCGTTTTCAAACTGTCTCTCGATTGAGTTGAATTACTTTGATGGGTGCTGGGAGTGGGAGAGTTGAACGGATCGTGTATATGTGAGAGATGCAAGAATAAGGCCAGGCATTGGTATGCCCCAAGGCATCCTAGGGAACAGGGCATATTCATTTTAACTGATAAATAAATGAGAGTTGGAGGGAGATGGAGTATCTATATTATTATTGGTAATCTAGTCGGTCTAGTCTAGTCTAGTTCGTTCTTCTGTCAACTCCCCCGTCTGTTCGTCTTTATATCCTTCTGTAGATCTGTTTGTTCGTCCTTTCGTTCATCAGCCCGTATGTCCGTCCGTCCGTCTTTCGATGCTTTTGTCTATGTGTTCTTCCGTCTGTCGGTACATCAAGCCATACTCGAAGAGCTAGGGCATTGTATATATGGGTAGCTTTAACAAAAAAAAACAAAATTTGTTTCCAATTAAACATAGATAATTATCGATAATCCAAGTTTCTTTTGGGCATGTAATCGAATGTTTTAATTGCTACAGTCTCTAAATTTAGTTATAGATTTTCCCGTCCGCTCACTCCTTTCATTGTGGCCTTTGTTTACGCCTTGGCAATCCTGTTTGGAAGCAACAAAGCTCTCAAGTATCTGTTCATCTCTTTTTAGTTTGAGCTACTGTACTTTTATCACTTGAGCATACGTGCTGAAGCCATACACAGGCTTGAGTACATTTAATCCTCGCCTGGAAAAAAATTCATATATAAATATTTCTTTTTTCACACTCTTGCTCTAACAAATTTCTCCGTAGACTTGCATGTATGTGTGTGTGTGTGTTTGCATGCTTTGTGTCTGGCATTGTTGACAGCTTAAGATTTTGATAAGTCATTGAAAAGTGTGTCTATAAGCACTCAAACTTTCAAGTGGCATTCACTCGGCTGCTGTGGACTGACAAAAGACTCTTTCCGACTTTTCCAGCGACTGCTGATGTCTTTAGCCAATCGACACTCCGGGCTCCGGCTCTATGATTTCCACTTGCCTTCATGCTTCGCCCCTTTCTTTCCCTTTTTAATTTGTTTGAATATTAGTTGCAAAGGGAATTATTGAAATTTGAGTGGACTTCAAAGAAGCCAAAGCCGATTGCACAAAATTGAATTAAAAGACAATGTGCAAAGCGAACGACGACGACGACGACGAACGGCGAACTGGGGCGCATCCCCATCGCCCTGCAGCCGGGCACAAAGCGTGATTTATGTGACTTATGTGCTGGCTTAGTCCCAGTCCAGCAGCACCAGTAGAAGCAGCAGCAGCAGCAACGGCAGCATGTTTGCCAAATCCTCCAAAAATTATACATACATATTGAATCGACCCTTGCCGCGAACTTATCTAGAAGCAACCCCAAAACAGCTTGTTTTGGAGAGTGGAGAGTGGAATTTCCATGAATTGCAGAAGATTGAAGTTGATTTATGGGCGACGATCGGAAGATCGAAGACACTATGTAGATCCCACTGGCCTTTGGGACCAGACCTGAAAAAAACTGTAGATCTGAAGCTAATTTAATGTTTCTTACCTTAATACTCGGAAAACTATTCATATACCACTGGCACATATGATAAATATGTAGTTTTAGAAGGATGGATTTCAGAGATATAAGTCATATGAAAATATTCCTGTTAATGCTGAAAATATATTAATATTATTAACTGAACAACATGTAGAGTCTATAGATATATAAAATGATTTTATAGATGGCATTTATCTGCTTATTATATGCAGCTTATAAAAGGATTTTTAAAGTGAAATGGATGCCACGATATCACATAAGCTATGTAGACTTTCTACTACTACTATCATTTCATTATATTGTAGATGTGAACAACTTTTGTAGTCAGGAGAAAGGATATTCGATTGTGGTAGATAAATAAATATTGATAGGGGAGGAGGGTACACCTCACCCAAATAATTTCCACATTTACTTTACTGCTTAGTTTGATATAGTGTGTTAAGTGCTTTTGGCAGCGCATCTATTAGTCGTCTATATTTCACATTTGACATAGAATCGACGCTCGGGCATCTTTCATGCGCAAAATTTGTTGCTCCAATGGACACTGGTGGTAAGCGAAGTCTCTGTTGGTGCGGCACTCGCTTGGGCTCGTGGTAATAATTCTAGATTTATGAAAATTGTTTTCCCGTTAATGTTTACTATGTTTTCGACATTTTTATTGTTGTTGGTCTGGTATGGTCTGGGCTCGCTCGTTCGCTGGCTGGTTACACCGAGAGAGAGAGAGAGAGAGAGAGAGAGCAAGAGAGAGAGCGAGAGAGAGAGAAGGGCAGCATTCGCACGCCGAAAATAAGCAAAGTGAATTGAATTTCGGGGCCACGGCGATAGCTAAAAATAAGTGAGTAGCTTGCAGACGGGTATGACTGACTGTCTAATGCACATTAGCCATGGCAAAACTCTGCTCATTGGAGAAGAGACGAAAATGTGAGAGACTTTTCAGCTAAGAGGAAATTTCTGAATCTCAGCTTGACTCAGAGAGCCAATATGCTCGCTCAAATTTGTGAATGGGCATAGAAACTGTGTGCAGCAGCCACTCAGCTCACCCCAGAATTTGAAAATCACAAATAGCTGACCTTATATTTTGACTACACCCACACGCGCGTGTGTGTGTGTGTATGTGTGCGTGTGCGATTGGGAGCTGGAAAAGCCGAAATACTGCGAGTGAGTGAAATGTATTTGGAACACTTTGCTCATTGCGGAGCTGTAATATGAAACTTTTCGGCTTGAGTTTTGTTTTCTTGAAAGGGTTGCGCACTTTGATTAAATTTTGTGCATTGCACGCATAAATCGTGAGTCCCAACTGGGGCTGAGCAGGCCAAGTTTTTGAGTTTATGGCGCGTGAGCAGTTAAATCGAGACGAGTTGCCATTGACATTAATCGAGGCGGCTCTCTGCTTCCTAGCTGCAATCGAGCCATTTACTGTTCTTAGCCATTGACAGCCAAATACCTATTGATGAATGAGCAGGCGGAGCAGCTCGGACTGCCATAAATAATCAGTTCCGCTTCGGAATCAGCATGCATTTGAATTGAATGATGGATTGGGTGTAAGTGGGCCTGAATGCTCGAATTACACATTTGGATAACGGCACTTTTGGCAACATTCGGTCAGCTATGAATGATTCCTAGTTCATCCTCTATTGGCCTCTATTGTTGTGAAGCGAATGTAAGTGGACAACAACTGGAGTCTGATATCAGAAAGACATCTCAAACAGCTGCAATGCATCGAGTAGACTGCAGACTATTTAGAAATTTAGAATGCAAATTGATTTATTTTTAAGTTTTCCTTATAATTCTGTATATATCTCGAACTCTGTCACTCTTAACTACTTAAAAAATGTCATTATCTGTTAAGAAGCAGCTCTATAGAATAGCATGTAAATATTTTCGCATATTTTGTAACTTTTGACTCGATCTCGTTTCTCTAAATCGGCATTGATTCGAAGGTTTTCCATTATCGATCTACGACTAAATATAGCATACGTATGTATGTATATTTCAAATGATTTTTGAATTGATTATCTTTTTGGATATTTATTGTTTCATAAATTTAACTCGCAGTCATTCCATAATGTCTCCAATACTTGATTCCTCCATCCTATGATCAGAGTTTGTATTAGCCTAGCTCGGCTACTATTTGGACGACTTCCAAGTGATATGTGATTTCAGCTGGTATGAATCAAGATACTCGATCGATAATAAATCATTATAAATAAATCCATACATAATAATTAAAGTTGATATCGAATCTAACCCTACTGGATAATAATAAAAACCAAGTCAAACGAAATTAGTCTTCTGGTTGTTACTTTAAAGATTCCCTTTAAATTTGTTGCCCAGCTTAGTGATGCTTTAGTAACATTTCCAATAAGAAAACACACAGTTTCAAGCACCCACTCGAACAGCGTATCTCGTCGTCTATCAAGGCCAACGTACACAACTCATACGACTTTTATATTTGGGCGACGGCTAATACATTCAAATGCCGCAGTCTGAGGCGAGTTACGACCGCAATCTGTTTGCAATGTCAATTGGCGAAGTGAATTTAGTTTTGTCGCCTAGCCCCAAGCCAAGCGCCAAGCGCCAAGCGGCGGGCGTCAGGCGCTTGCGAATGCAAATCAAACTTGAAGCATTTGCATACATCGAACCATTCCGGCAGCCGTTCTTTCCGTTTGACCGTATCGAGCACGGAGAGTAAAGACTCCGTCCGTCCGGCAGTCTGTCACTCTGACATTCTCTCTCTGTCAGTCCGTCCGTCTGTCTGTCTGTTTGTTGAGTTGGCCTCGGGGGGAAATATCTCATATTGATTTGACTTTTTTCTCTACTTTTTCACTTCCGTTTCCGCTGTTTGCGCAAATTGTAATATTGTCTTAGCGTGGCATAACTTTATTTTGATATTATTTAATTTTTAATTATTTCGTGCGCATGCCGGAAACACAGTAGCATATGAATGGCTCTCGCAAGGGAAGCTCCACAAGCCAGCTGCCCCAGGCCACTTCGCATTTACGGTTCTACAGAAATAGACGCAGACCATGGGGAAAATCAGTTGTGTGAATTCAGAGAGAGAGAGAGAGAGAGAGAGAGAAGGAGAGCATATTTGGCATGGGACAATTGTGCTAGAGAACTGAAATATAAAGTATACATGCAAGAGTGGTCCCTACTACCCCCAGCTCCCTCTCCGCTTTAATGATTCCTTGTCTTTTCACTGATCTTTAAAGATCAATATACAAATCATACAAAATATTCATGCTTGATGGAATTCAACTGTCTGATATTGATGTTGGTCTAGTCGCCTGTGCCAACGCCAACGACTTTAACTTGGCCAAGAAGAAGAAGAAGAAGAAGAAGAAGGTAGTTGCTTCCGTTTTGCAGCTCTCACGTTTCCATGTTGCGTTTATATTTATGCAGTTTACGTGTCGTAGCCGTTTCAGCTATGCCTTTTGCTCTCGACTTCCCAGCCAAGCAGTGCCAAAAAAGGCGAAAGGCGTAACAGATGACATAGGACAAAGGGGAGACAGGAGAGAGAGGAGGGACAGCCCAGAGTAAGGAACAACATTTGTCATATTTGGCAAGACGGTAACTACTTCCGTGTGTTGTGCTGCTGCTCGAATGTCTGGCGAGTGCATTTTCTTCGATTGCAGCACGTCGTCGCCGTCTTCCCCTGAAGAAAATGTTGATTTCTGGTGACCTGAAAAACACCTGCAGAAAGAAAGACCTTTGGCTGGGTAAGGACACAGCCAGCCCGCCCGCCCGTATGCACAGCAAATTAAATTTAAACAGCTGAGACGTGCAAAGTCGTTTGACTGCAGCATTTGCCAATGTTGTGAAATTGCCCGGAAAGTTATTCGCTTAAATTTGCCAATAAACAGGCAGCCCGAGTGAGAGATAGAGGGGGACGAGGATGAGAGGGAGCCCGAGAGATAGGGCGAATGCACATCGTTTTATGCAGCAAATGAGAGCTCACTCGCATTTAATACGTCTAGTCATCAGGCGCTGCCAACAAAGTTGCCGCAAATGTTTGGTTTCCAGGGCCGTGGGCGTGGTTAGAGCGCATGGATAGGTGGATGGATAGATAGATCTGCTGCCTACGTTAATAAATTTTATATATTTTACTGAAAACTCTTTGCTGACAGATTGTGGATACGCTGAGTTAGCGGGGAGGGTAGAGGCAGGGTAGATGAGGCAAGGTAAAATGAGGTTAGGTACGGCAAGGTAAGGTAAATTAAGCTGAAGCGAGCTAAGGCTAAGAGGAGAGATATGCTGAGGTAAGCAGAAGAAATGTAATGCAAGCTGAGGCAAGGTGAGTTCTTCTATCTACAGGTAAGTTTAGGCAAAGTCGGCCACCCACAACACCATAGATAAATTGCCGTCGTTTGCCATTTATAATTGTCAGGCGGCAGATGAACGTAAATTCTCTATGGCTTCTCGGATGGCCTAGAAGTGACTTTATATATTGCATAAAAGCAAAGTATAGGCTCTGCGCATGGACGCTAAAAAGTGGACAAGAAAAGCTCATCAAATGGAATTCGAATTCATTATTAATCATCAAATTCGACAGAAGTCATGCAAATGTTGCAGGATTATTGCAGGATTGTGAATTGATTTTTTTTTTTCTAATTGGAAGAGGCAATCAATCTGTAATTCAATTTTGTAATTCACTGTATCAATGCTAGATCGACCTTCGCATTCACTTTTATGTTAGCGATGTCATCTTTAGGGAAATAATTCAAAAGTCGAAGTAGTTATACAAACTGAATTTCAATTCACATTTCAGAAACTGTTGAATTCCATGTGAGTTTTTGTAGAGCTCAGTCAACTTCAGTCACTTTGATGGGCGTGTTTTGACTCGTCTGAATGCCTTCTATTAGGCTGCCCAGAGCGAACTGCCTTTGCCCACATTGCAGGTGGATATGCACCACTCCTGAGATCAACAAAACATTTTCGCGCTGCCATCCACCATGTTTCCATCCATCCATCCATCCATCCATTTGGCCGTGGCTTTGTTGCGCTCTTGGCTAACAACAATTTTTTGCTCCTGGCAACTTACAAAAACTGTGTACAGCCTTCACGGCCTGAAGCCATGCCCAGAGACAGCCCTTGGGCTGACGCTCGTTCACAAAGTGAGCTTTAGCATTGTATGATTCTCTGTTGGTGCGTGGGCCCATCTGGTAGTCAGTTTGTTTATTTGCAAGCTGGAAAGTGTTGGCTGAGGAAAGATGCTCTGTTGTTCTGTCTGATGAAATTCTAAAACCTTTTTTTTTTTTTTTTTTGGGATATACTACAATGCTACCCAATAGGCAATTGGGGTTAGGTTTTTGAATAACAGGAAAAAGTATTAGCTATGTGGAATACTGCATATATGTCAATATGTGAATGTATAACTGTGAGCAGGGGCGTTGCAAGGCTGTCGATAATGAGTTGCAGACCTAACGGTTGAATTGATTGAGCTAATCATTATTCTGAAAAAGACAAAAGACAGTTCCTTAAGAGCGCTGTATAGCTATAGCTAAGGTAAAACTTTAGTTTTTCTCCTACCTCAAACTTAAAGTCTCTCACGCCCGGCAAAACTTCGGACACAGTTGACACAAACTGCTGCGTCCGGTTGTACTAATTTCCTCATTGTGTCAATAAATAAGTTTTAATTGAACTTTTAGCAGTAATTAATGAAAAGAATCAATAAAATTTATTATTTATTTTAGCTGGCGCTTGATTGTTTTCCGAATGTCGAAGGCGCCGTGATTGAGCCGCATTTTTGTGTTTTTAATTAATTTTTCAATTTTTGTTGGTCTATTTACATGTTTGCAGCCGAATTGTTTGCTCGTGGTCCGTGGGCAAAGGTGGTTCGCTCGTCATTTGGCATTTTGCGCGTCAATTCAATTGCAGTTGCAATTGAATTGAATTCACAATTTCATTGTTTATGCATTATTTATTTAGTGGTTTATTTCATTGTGGTCAATTGCAATTGCTATAAAAGCCAGCAGCAGCGTGAAACAACGGGACGAGATACGAAATATTGAACAGTAATAGCACAAGTCAACAGAGTTATGATAAAGCTGGTATTAAGCATAATTTTAGAGCAACATAATTATAATAATTTTCATATATTTAAGATATCTATACTCAACTGTAATTATTGGACAAATGTTTACCTGTATTACCTCAATACTTGTTATTTAACTACAACGATTTTAATATCTCTATTTATCAGCAAGATGTCGATTGTTAAGGAATTGCGATTGGGCTCATATATAAATATGTTCGCACCTTCAATTCAATTGGCAGAACCCTTCATATTGAAGACATTGCTTCTCGTCTTACACACATTTACACATTTATATTTGTCTTCTTCTTTCAATCGTAAGTATGCATTGCACTGAGCTTGCAGCTATGTCACTCAAGTTCTGTTCCGCTCACACAGCTGTCGTACTCCCGGCACCGCTTGCTAACGATTTTGATTGGCTGACGCATGATCACTTTCGCTCTTCTTCTTTCTATCGTGCAGACTCGGCGCATCAGCTTAGACTCCCGCTACTTTTCGGCTCTGCTCTTCCACAAATGATTGGCTGATATAATTAGCACATATTTTACTCACACTTTGATGCAGACTCTTACAACGATGATTCTTCTTCTTTCCATCGTGCGCTCTACATTTTTTCACTTAACAGCTTGGCTCATGCAGCCTGCATACTCCAGGAGTCGCAAGCTAACGATTTTGATTGGCTCACTTATTCTAACTCTTCTTCTTTCAATCGTGTAGACTCAGCGACACTTCGACTTGGATTTCTGCTCCTACACATATGTTCAGCATTTGATTGGCTGTAACAATTAGCTCACTCTCTGATACTTGGAGTGACCAGACTTCATCGTTCAATAGTGCAGGCTCATCCAGTCGACTTCTTTCTGCCTTCTGTGAGCTAGCAAGGTTCGATGGGCTGATCAGATACGTAATCATAGTCTGATGGTTGATTGAAAAACCCTGTTGGGCTGTGTAAGCGCTATGACCGAGCCGCAATTTGCAATGTCACATGGAAGAGTAACAGTTCTATGGCTTTGGTTGATCAATCAAAGCACAGCGAACTGGTTTTTCAAATTTAATTGCAAACCAAAACCAAAATGAAGTTTTTGGCTAGCTAATCGCATGCTTAATGTATGGCTACTGTTATGGTGTGTCAATGGAAATTTTCAATTAATATTGAGTTAACTGAAGCAGTTGGGGCAGTTTGAGCCACAGAATGTCCGCTTCGGGCACCTGAGAAACTCCGAATCATCCAGCCAGGGTTATGAACCAAAGTGCTTTGCCTCAGGGCAGTGTCCTCTTCCCTCTACCTCTCTCCCTCACTCTCTCTCTCTCACTCAGTTCATCTGTACTTTCGGACATGGAGCAGCTGCTTTTTGAATTTTGGTGTTTAGCTTTTAGCGCCTAAAACTATGCTTTAGTGGTCAAGTGGAACAAACAATATGAGAAGCAATAGAACGACATAGCCAACAGATGCCGGCAGCAACGAAAGTCGTAAAACAAGCAACAGCACGACTTACAGATACCTCGCCTTTAGCGCAAAAGGAGGGTGGGGTAATAGGAATTTGAGTTGAAAATGGTTAAAAATGGGATTCTTTGATAGGGAAATAAAGATATCAATGCAGATATCAGAGGTATACTCTAATCTTAATAATTTCTTTCATTTCCTATGGAATGGGAAAATATCTCTTAACTTCATATATAATTTATTTCTAACAGACTTCAGCTTATATTTCTTAATGAATTCAACACAAACTTCACATGAGTTAACCAAGCTAACAAGTTCATAGCAACCATCATAGTAAAGCATTCCAGGGTATAACAATTGGGCTTGCACAGCCATCAAAAATGAGGCAACAAACAAGGCTCGTTGGCCCGCACCGTTGCCGTTTACAGAGTTCTATTAGAGTCGGAGTGGAGGCAGGCAGGCATGCAGGCTGGCGAGCGGATGGGGGCGGGCGGGTGTGGCAGGACAACAAGCATCCAGCCAGCCTGTGCCAGGCTAATGGAGGGCTCACGTCTGGTCATTTGCAACATAGTTCATGTGCTGGACAATGCTTTTTGCACTCAATGAGGAACGCAGTTGTGTGCATGTGTTCTGTGCTTTCTGTTTATCTGTACAGCAAATAGAGCGAGAGAGAGAGAGAGAGAGAGAGAGAGAGGGAGAGGGAGAGGTAGTCTGCGGTTATGTTTGTTGTGGATTGGGCAAAAGAACCAGGCGATACGAGTATGACTTTTGGTAATTCCGCTTTAATATGACATTCAAATTAATAAACTTCAGCATTCGAGCTGACATTTAATGAGTATATGACATTCAATTGGTATTTAAATGATGTTTGAATTGACTGTATTTAGTGTGATGCTACTTCCAGGCTAATCAGCTGGTAGGCATACATATATGGGTATACATATATGAAAGAAAATAGCAAAAAGAGAAAATTGATTTCCAGCTGATTTGCCTGGAAGTAGCATCATATTAAATACAAGCTAATTTGAAGGCAAACCTATGCCATTAAGTATGAGATGGCATGATTTGCATCGGTATGTGTGGCGTTTTGATAGTGAAAACAATTTAAATGTTGACTCCAGCCGATTTCACATAGGTGAGCAAAATCAAGTTATGTCAAATGCGAAGTCTCATTCTCTCATTATCATTCTCACGTCGTCAAATTTTTCAAATGTTTGAATGTATGTATGTGTGAATATGTGACTGTGGGAATATATGAATGTATCAATGAATGAATGTATGAATGTATGAATATATGAATGTACGAATGTACGAATGTATGAATGTATGAATGTATGAATTTATGAATGTATGAATGTATGAATATATGAATGTATGAATGTACGAATGTGTGAATATATGAATATATGAATGTATGAATGTATGAATATATGAATGTATGAATGCATGAATGTATGAATGTATGAATGTACGAATGTATGAATATATGAATACATGAATGTATGAATGTATGAATGTATGAATGTATGAATGTATGAATGTATGAATGTATGAATGTATGAATGTATGAATGTATGAATGTATGAATGTATGAATGTATGAATGTATGAATGTATGAATGTATGAATGTATGAATGTACGAATGTATGAATATATGAATGTATGAATGTATGACTGCATGAATGTATGAATATACATGTATGAATATATAAGCTCGAAAATTGTGTGTTGTCAGGACGAAAAGTCGGGCAGCTGCGGCTGGAGCACTCATAGTCGGTTAATTCCTTTTAAGCAGATAGTCTTTAAAGAGAAAAGAGCAGAAGAAGTCGGTGCAAGGCAAAGTGAAAAAGAAATTGGAGAAGCAGTGAGAGTCGCAAGCATGCATTCAATTGGCATGCATTCACGCCGATTCCCACAAGGATCTTTAGTGGCTGCGGCGGCTTCCTTGAGGAGAGTCAACCGAGTGGCGTATGCAAGCCGAATGGAATTCAAGTTCACACACATCGAGTCTTGAAGTTCTGTGGGCATTTGCGGCGATTAAGTAATAGAAGTTGGTTATAAAACTGCAATTTGGCCAAATTGAGTCTGTGCTGGGTGGCCAAACGCAAACACTCATAAAAAGTTAATTTCAAACTAATTGACTTTTTGGGGGTCGTCAGACAGATAATTTGAAAACAGAAAACGGAAAACAGCAAACGAAAAACCGAAAACAGAAAACGAAAGTCAAAAGCCTACGCAAAATGCAGTAAGGCCAATTTGAAATGGCCATATGAGGCATACGCTCGATGGCCATTGGCTCTGGCCATTGGCCAGCAGCCGAGTTCCATTTCCGCTCTGTCTGCTGGCGTGTTAATTGCATTTGCGTGTTGCAGACGCTGCTGCCAGGAGAGACTTTGTTTTTGTTTTTGTTTCTGCCCCTGGTTTCCTTTTTGGTTTTTGTTTTTTTGTTTTTCCTTCTCGTTCGAGGGGTCAACTGGCAAACAACATAGTAAAAGGCAATTGAGAGAGCGAGCAGCTAGCAAAACGGAAGTCACTTCCAGTACCAGGGAGTGTGTCGTCGAGAGGCTTTTCGGGCTGGTTTTTGGCAGTCTCTGATTGCCATGAGCCGTGTGAGACGGCCTTCCCTCTGAGCTGCTGAGCTGTGAGCCCATTGCATTTGGATTTGTGCAGTGCCTGCTCTATGCATGTCTGTCTCTTCCGGCCTGGGCTTCAGACTATGGCTCATTCTCGTAATCACCTACCAAATAGCGTCAATCTGCCAGCTAATGAAAGCCTTAAGTGCATGCGTAATGGCGTAATAATACCCTCGAGGCAGAGCAGTTAGCTGTCTATGTCACCAGCTCTCAGCATTAATGTACAGCAACTCACTTTTTCCCTGTCTCTGTCTCTCTCTCTCTGTTTTATCTGTCTCTGTCATCATCCAAGGCTAAGGCATATCCTTGTCAGATGCATCGCTCAGCCCGTTACACACTGCAGGCGAGGTTTGCTTGGCTAATTAGTGCAGCAAAGGTTCAAGTTTCAGTTTTTAGGCCAGCTAGCCAGCCGCAGTCTGGCCGTCCGACTGCCACCAATCAGGTGTTCAGTGTCATAATTCAAATGTCTTACAAGTCAGTTATTGGCTTTTGCGGGGCAGACAATGCAGGGATTAGGTTTCGAGTGCTTTTAATTGCTGCTGACATAGGCATTGGCCGAGGTTTTCTGCAAAATGTTGAATTCCAATTCAATTGAAATCGCCTGCGAGCAGTTCGATTGAAATTGCTTCCATAAATAAATCAGCAAATGTTCTTTGATATACGTAAGTATCTATCATTGTATAAGCACATTTATGTGCTCTTTGCTCACTTTCAGCAAATGCCTCGCAAGTGACTTCAATTAGGAATTTATTGCTTTTCAATGTTTAAATCCTACTTCGCTGAGCTGCCTGCACTTTGTCTCTCGAGCTAACGTTACTTTCTTTTTGTTGCAATTTGTTCGAGTTTCCGTTTTAGCAATACCCTGTAATCCGGTGAAAATCTGTACGTATGGGATTGGGTAGGATCCATCCAGGATAGATAGAAGGTTTGAACGGTGAGCAGACTGAATCTAGTTAGAGCTAGAACTTAAATCGATTCGTTCTTGTACTTTTCCATAATTCCATCTGCTTGAATGCAGTTATCTCGATAACTACATGGCCAATAGGCCTGATATATGAACTGTATATTCTTCAGTACCTTTTGTGCTATACATTATTATTTTTTTCGGATAACTCATCAAATATTGTTAATATGGATAAATATTACTCCGACTTTCGGCATTTCAGCATAACTTGAAGACTATAAAGGTATCTACACTATATTTTGTATATGTATTCTTTCAGTAAGCACATAACCAAAAATTCTTGGTTTATTTTTATACCTCCCGAATTGAGAGCTGGTTCAATTATTTATTTCTAACACAAGAGTCTCTAAAGTAGTTATTACATACATTTGGCTATTTCTAATCTGAGAATCAGTCCAGATCCCAAGTTCACTGGGAATGTTTTTCATTACTAAGCTCATTTTAAGTACATACATAAGTGAATCTGTTCCTTAGGTTCCGCTAGAAAAATAAGCGTAGTTCTTCATAAGGTGCCTGCAGCTTCATATATAATGGTATCTTTTCCATTTTCGCATCAGTTCAGCACGGTACCAGCACTTTGGGCATCTGCTGGTCGAGCAGTGCCGCCAAAAGCGTTTTGTACCTGGCTTCCTTTTGATATCACACATACCAGTTACACACATATATCGCCGTTATACGCACACAATATCTCATTGATTGTCTGGCCGCGCCACGGTCGCCTTTGTGTCTTGGCAGATAGCAGCGGCTTCATCTGGCTGGCCAGCAGCGACCATTCATTTTGTCATTGCTTTGTCCTCCTCGTCGGCTCTGGGAAAACAATGCGTGGCTCCACCTTTTGCTTTTGCTTTTCCGCTGCTCTCATATCGGCAGTGCCAGTGCCAGTGCCGCGGGTCTTTAAAAGTTAAATGCCCAACCTGAGCTGGGAGCTGAGGTGATTTGGCAGAAAAGGAAAAAAATTGGAGCGAGGCAAAAGCAGATTCCATCATTTACATGGGCATGGAGTGAGTACAGCGATGATCGAAGACATTGATAATATTCCGTTCACGTATCGTAAAATATATTTATGCATGTGTATGTATGTATGCATGATAAAAAGTGAAATGTTTGTGACGGAAGTCCGTGCGGTTAGGCAACTGCAGAGGTGAAGCCCCGCCATTAGCGCTTTGCAGCCTGTTTGGCTGTTCGGCTGTTCGGCTGTCGATCTGGCTCTCTGGTAATACGCCACAAAATTATGTTAATCAGCCGCAAATCCAAATTCCGATATACCAACGCTTTATACATATCTACGTATCGCAGGTAGCGCGCATTGGCGCTGTCATTTTATGTTAATCATACGCCACGTTGGGCGATAATAACGCGCCAAACAAGTAAACAAAATGAAATACGCGTGTCGCATGCCTAATAAATTGTATCAGCTCCACTAAGTCCCGCTGCTGGCATAGATACGAAACTAGAGCCAGAGCCAGCATCGGCATCAGCATCAGCATCAGCATCAGCAGCAGGGCCATGATGCTGCCATTCTGTTTAGCATTTGAATTGGCTCTCGAGCTGCAATTGGCAGTTGGCATAGCTGTGGCAGTGGCATGAGCCAGCCGCGTGCTGCAGCTAGGCCCAGTTTATTTGCATTAGCCACTGCGATATGCCAGTGCTGCATTACGAAATGTGCAAAGTCTTCAATTAGTAAAAAATAGTTTGACATCTGATGCCGAGCATTGATTTTCTGTCCAACTCATATGAGATTATGCCTCTATTAGTCGGCTTCAAATTCTTCCTTTCATTGGCTGCTGCAATTAAGACATCCAATTGTATTACATATCAATTTTGTACTCTTTTCAAATGGATAAAGGGCTATGATAGATTTTTTTCACGAGGTATGCAACAGAAGCAGAGAGAAGAAAATATTTTATATATACTTGATAGGGATAAAGAGCTGAAATGATAGTCAATTGATAGTCTTATCTGTACGTGACTTCCTTATGCGTAAGCTCTGCTGTCGAGTGGCCAAAATACTTGAAATACTTGAAATATGAAAAATATATTTTTGTATATCGTAAGCTGCTTGGGCTAGCATTTCAGTCTCGATAAATCTATTCAATTAAAATAAAACAGGTGTGCCAGGAGTGTCCCTTTATATTCTTTCTTTCGACTGAGTTTGGATGTCTTCTAAGCCAAAGACGCTTGAAATTAGAAATATACACGCATAGATAAATCGTAGCAGTGTACTGAGACAGTATAAACAGTTTCTTTTAATATTTTATATCGTTTCCTTACAAGCAATGTCAAGAATTCCACTGATATATTGAATATCTGAATATCATTTGAAGTACATTTTATATACTAGATATACCAAATTGAAGGGGTTTTGAAGTGAACGAAATGATTAACAAGTAATACGGCTCTAGTCGGGACTGCTCGACTAGGAGATGCCCTGAGCCCTCCCAGCTGATATTCTCATTATTCTGCCCTTATTTTATGCACACATACAAATCCACTCCCATTTTCAATGGGTTCAGGGCATAAAAAATGTTTCTGATTTGGCTCAGTTGTAATAGTGGATAGGTCTACGATATGTACTTATCTTAAATCGAAGGAGTCGTTAGGCTATGGGAAGAAGAAGATGTTTGTGTGAATGGAAAAAAAATCAACCCTTTGCACTGGGTAGTCAAGGTATCTCCCAGTCAAGCACGTCCGCTCTGAGGACTATTGTTATGCTTCATTTTGTAGTCAAAGCATTTTAATTGCAAGATATTCGAATAGACAGAAATACATACATGCACACGCACATGCACACACACACGCACACTTGCATAGATAAATTTAAAATGAACATAAATTCACGTAAACTGAATCGCAGAAGTCGCTTGTCACACATACTTAAACATTATGTTAATTTATATACCCACACATACAGGGACACGCACACACACACACACACTCACTCCCGTTTGGCAACGCAATGAGTATGAAAATGGAAGCGACAGAGCGTTGCTTAAGCCGGAAGCCGACAGCAGGCGGCAAAACACACACACTCGCACACACAGAAAGACTCAAGAGAAGCTTAAGAAGACGGGGAATGCTCAGAGCTCAGTGACAGTCATGGGAATGTGAAGCACATTCCTGCTAATTCGCAGCCCCCGCAAGCCCAATCTCCAATCTGCAATCTCCAGCCTCAGCCTCAGCCTCGGCCTCAGTTCAGCGTGAATGAGATGAAGCTGCTGCGCATGTTGCAGGAGAGGAAATGGGTATGTGCGGCTGGCAGGAAGCTGCCACTGGCCCCAACGATCAGTTGTCGCAGCATTCATTCCATTGCAGCAGCCGGGCGCATGCGAAGCGCATATAAATATCCACTCGCTGTGACATCTCGGCTGATAAATCTCCTGCCGGATTTAGCGGAAACAATGGCAGTGTGTGATGGCGGCTTCAAGCTGCTGTTGCTGTTGCTGCCGCTGCTTAGTCCTCTGCTCACCTGTTTGTATATTTTAGCAGCTGCTGCCAGAGTTACGCCCGATTATTAGCCAAGCGTAGCTCGAGCAGGCTGCTCCGACTGAATCCGTTAAGCCTTCCCGATGACTTGGCTATGAAAAGTAAAAACCTTCATTAGATTATTTCGAATGACGGCTGTGAAAAGGTTTCTGTTTCTTAACCTAATTAAATATTGGCATACAATCAGAGCCAGCATCCGCTGTCATTATTCTTCCTTTGAAGGTGTAGCCAGGTGAGCGTCAAAACGAAGCGAGCAGAATGCAAAGTCATGCAGCCTGGCAATAAAAAGCGAAAGCTGTGGGTAGCAAATGTGATTAAATCGTACGACATGAAAACATAAATAACAAGTCAGAGTGATTTGTTCGTCTGACTGATTGACTAGGAAATACCCTGTAGGTCGAACTGTGTCTCTTACTAACATTTTATTCTCTATTTTGGAGAGCATAGCCATCCAGATGTAAAATAACTCAATAAAAACCATGTCAAGGTGCTCAAGACGTGAATGCTAGACTTACTGGCTACGACATACCCAACAATGCGAGCTATGCTTTCCCTGGAATGTTGAGAAAACTCTTGGGGTAATCCAAAAGCAAAGCTAGTTCATATCTTTATGCTATCTATTGTTAAAATTGTTTACGATGGCTATTCAGATTTCCGAGATAAGTTAAAATCAGATATAGAATTTTATCGATTCTGCGGTACTGGCAAATGTGACTGGTGATGCGGCACAGATGACCGTAGAGACCATAGAGAAGACAAACACGCCTAGCTGCAAATACTTCATGGAAGAACAAACAGGTAAAAGGAAAACAGGCAGGCAAGGGGACAGACAGATCCTATACCGACTTTCCAGTTGAAGGTCATCGTTCATATATATTCTGTTGACATTTCCAGTGCTTCTATCACCTCCTGCTGCACACATCTCCTGTCACAGCAAACCCATTAAAGCCCATTAGCCAACTTCGATGTGTTCACGCCACAGCTGTAAACTAATTAATTAATATCGCAAACCGCATCAAAGAGTCGGCGCAATGAAAGATAAATGTATATTTAAAGTAGCCAGTATGGGCCAATATCAAATTTTTGCTCCATGCCAATCCGAAAGCAATTCAATTTGCCATAACAATAAACAGATTGAAGCAGAGGCTCAATAGGAATTTAGGTATTTGACATTTAGGAAATTCTCGGGCCTGAGGTGGGCGGCAGGCGGTGCACGCATTTAATAATCATACGAGACCCTTCTGACCCACAGCTTGTTTTGACTATTGCCCCTCACGCATTTCGATTCGCATCTGACTATTAGCCCGAAGGTTGGTGGGGTCATAGAGCTGCCTGGCTGTGGTTGAGACCGAGCTAACCTAGTTCGTCCTTTGACAGACAGACGGACGAGCAGAGAGACAGGCAGATATACAGGCAGTCAGTCAGTAGGTCAAGCCGCTCACACTTATCCGAGCTTGTTGTGGGGTCGACGCGGGGGGCAAGTAAAACTGCCTCAAATAATCAAGTGGAACATGTTAATATTTAACCGAGTTGAAGTTGATTTAAAATTGATAACCTCCAGCCAGCCGCATGTCGCACCTGCCATTAACACACAATTTCCACACTTTTCTGTTGCAGGGAGTGCTCGACTTCGAGATACTGTGAACTCAAGACAAAGGCTAGATTGCATGGGAAAGTATGCAGATGCATATGTAAGCAGAATTTACTAAGTACTTTCGCCTACTAAGAGCAATAGCTGGATTGAACTAGGGTTCTAGAGGTACGATTAAGATGACAGTTTTAAAGCATGAACATGACAGGCACATCTGTGTCTATATCAGGACTCTACTTTTTACTATGATTGTTACTATTACAATTATTTGAAATTCCTTATATGAGTAACCAATATGCCTTATTTGGTATTTCTACTTCTAAGGTTTATCAAGTTCTGCACGAAAAATGTCAATTTTAATACTTTGAGTGGTAAGCAAATTCAATAAGCAATAGAAGAATTTATTTTATACAATCTACTGTATTGTAGGACGTATGTACAAAATTTCGACTCTCTAGCATTTGCAGTTCTCGAGATCGTTGAGGTTATGTGAGCAGACAGATAGACAGACAGACTTGTCTTATAGCCTCAGCTTAGCCTCTTATCCACATTAGGAATACTACAGCTTCTTTTGCTTGTTACATAACTTTTCACATAATCAAAATAGCCCGTTAACCCATTTCGTACAGGTTTAAAAACAAATCAAAAGTCCTCAGTGACCACAGACACTTAATAATAATAACAGAAATCAAGGATAGCCCACCTACTGCTAATGGGTGCTTGATTGCATGCCTAGCTGAGCCGTGTCTATAAATTGATTTGAATTTTAATACGCTTAGCACGCCGGGCTGGCTACGGCTACGGCTCTGGCTACGGCTACGGCTGTGGCTGTGGCCTCAGCTGTCGCATATGCAATATATAAATCAAGGGACATAAGCTTGTTAACAACTCGCGGCGGTCATTCCACATGAGCATTAATGTGCTCCACTTCGCTCATGCACGAGCTCCACTGACTCTGAATGGGCGCTCTAGGCATTTGTGTGGCAGGCCGTGATGTCTTATCGGAGTGCTTCATCAATGTACAACACGGCGTATGCGTGTCGCACAGCCATCTAATTTGTCCCGACATGCCATTAAAACATATTTTAATGCACTTCAAGCTACACACACACACACACACCTACACAAGGAGTGAGTGAGTGAGTGAGAGAGAGAGAGAGAGGGAGACAAGGACAGTCGCCTTGCGACCTTCGGATTCATATGCGCTGCAACGGGCTCATTAGTCGATTTGCATTTCAATTAATTTAGCTTAATTGGATTAATGAGATACTTGCATTCGGTCGCAGATTTACTGTACGCACGCCTGTTATTCCAGTTATTTTATTCAAATTTGCATACACATATATCAATTTCACTTCATTCGCGTGCATTTCCATTTAATTGCACAGCTTTTCCTGATTTGACGATTTGCCGATTTGCCGATAAGAGTGCGTTCTAATTAAACAAACACTCAGCGCGAACCTGATGGGGGTCTCAAGTGCGGGACTTCGACTTGTGGCTGAACATTTAAACTAAATACTCAAGATGGACACTAGAGAGAACTTATATGTAATGTAGGATAGCTGAGTGTTTCAGTTGAGTTAACAGTTAACTTGAAATTATGTAGTGAGTAGGTCAAGAGTCAGAGTAGGCCAGAGTGATACTATGTATCATGTAATTATATTTCAGCAGTTATTTGAGGTACTACAATTATTTAATTGCGGCAATATTGAGTAGGACTCGCGGCTCAGCTGTTGCGCTCTTTGATAACTGCGGACCAAAGCAGCAAAATTCTTGATAAATGAGTTGATCTAGCAAGAGCCTTACTATATCTAATAACAATATTTTTGCCAGTTTTTTTTTTTTTTTTTACATTATCGATAGCATTCTAAATATTAAAGCACGCAATTGAGCTAGCCATTAAATCATAAATAGCTATAAGATCAAGGATCATATCTGTAATGCAACGATTGATGTAGCAAGAGTTGTATTTTTTCATTCAATTATATTTAAGCAGCTATTTTCGAGACTGAGACATAAGCCTGAATTCAGGAATTGTTAAATCATATGAATACACTTATACTATAGTTATAAAAATTCATCTCTTTTTTTTAACCACATTTGAATTTGGAATTTTCTCTTCCTGTGCTGTTTTCCTATTATATTTGCTATTGCTCTTTTCTTTTCCTTCTGCTCTTCGTTTATTGCAAATCATAAGCACTCCCAGCCAATAAATAATCATATAGAAGTGCACATATTAACTTACAATAATAGTGCTAGTTCGATTCAATTTAGATCGAACGATACACTCTGATAAATGTCCGTCCAAGTGTCTCTGGCCCGAGTCCGAGAGCCGCTGCTCACTCTGGGCACTTTTCAAGAATAATAAACTTGCAGCTGGTTAAAGAAAAACATTTTACAATTACACATTGGAGACACCACTGGTGGACTGCAATCCGTTCAGCTGGGAAAACTTTTTCCTCTCTCCCCATCCCCCCTCCCCCACCAAAAACTAAGTTCGAGTCTGCCCAATGCCAATTTCGTATGTATTTGTGGCTTCACGCACATCTTTGCATAGAGAACTGTAGGCCAGCTGCATTTCATATTGGAATTGTTGCTGCATATGCAAAGCAAAAGTATTAAAAAGCTCGCCAGCCGCAATTCGGACTCGGATTCGATGTTTGGTGCCAAATTGTGCTGTAGCTGGTGCGAAAAGCCTTTAACTGCCCGAAGAGCACTGCACAACAGAGGGCAGAGAACAAAGTTCAACTTTTGCGAAAACAAAGCATTTCCGCTGAAAAATGAGCCAAAAGTGGGACAAACAAATGGCTTCTGCTGCCGTTTGGCAGCCAACTTCAACTTCAATGTTTCTAATGAGCAACCAAAACCATCCACTGGACAACAACAGTTTTCTTCTCTTTTTCTCTTTTTTTTTTGGCAACATGAGCGACAGTCGGGCAACAATGAGACGACAATCACAGAGTGGTTTCACATTGCTCTATTTGATGATGTGCCCGTTGGCATTACACATACACAGAGAGTGATGGAGAGAGGGAGGGAGAAAGAGAGAGGGAGAGGGAGCGAGCATATAGCAATAGCGGCATTTTTATGACAGCGATGGCAAAGTTTTCATACGCTAAACCTATTAAAAACGGCTGAACAGGGTATATCGGTTTAGGGCAGAGGCAGGAGAGGACAACGAAAGCTAATGTTTAGCTAGTGAGCTGAGTTGATCTACTCCTGCCCGCATGGATATGGGATGAGAGGCTCTCAAAAACTACTATGAGATATAAATTCCTGTATAACGTAGGTCAATATTTTCTTTTTCCAAATTCGTTCGTTTCAGATACCTCCTTCAACATCTCCTAAATAATAAAGCTATAAACTCATCATGTCCATATATTGAGTATATGTCTTATATGTCTTATTAGTCTTATATATCTTATATGTCTCATATGTCTCATATGTCTTATATATCTTATATATCTTATATATCTTATATGTCTTATTAGTCTTATATGTCTTATATGTCTTATTAGTCTTATATGTCTTATATGTCTTATATGTCTCATATGTCTTATATATCTTATATGTCTTATATATCTTATATGTCTTATATGTCTTATATGTCTCATATGTCTTATATGTCTTACATGTCTCATATGACTTATATCTATCTTATATATCTGCCCTACAAGATTCATCAAAATCAAGTTTAATAAGGCTATACTCAACGATATGCGGTGTCCAGGGCATCTCCTAGTCGCTAACTACCTACCATTCTGCTTTAAGTTATTCTTTTTTTGGCACTCGCCATAGTAGACTTTATTTCGGCCATGTTTACGGATATTAAATACTTTTTAATTAGTTTCGCACACACTCAAAGTGAAAATATGATATTAGAGTGCCTCGACCCGCCGCGACCCGTCCCCTTGGCCCTTGCGCGTGTGTGTGTGTGTGAGTGTGCGGTTCATATTTATTCGAGAGCCTCGCTGCAGCTAAGGAGCGTATAAATCAGTGCCGCAGCGGCGGGCTCTCCTCAATATGCGTCAATGCGAGCGTAGTCTCTCAATAAATTGCATAGAAACACACACAACATAACTTTTAGCGGGAAAAGCCAAAAACTTTTTCAATTTGAAAGCAAGCAACAGCGCAGCGAACTGCATCAGTGATCGACGGGCAAATACCCTGTACTAAAAGTGAGCTGCCATTCGCCCCATTCCTAGTGTAATACTTTCAGTAAAAACTAAGACTCGCAAAAGTTTACTTTTATCTTATTTTATATAAAGACATACCAAATGAAATCCCTCATTTATTCTAACATCACAGGGTATCGGAAGAGGCTAGCCATATGGTAGCTAGGTCCACATGTGTCTGGGTGTGTGTGTGTGTGTGTGTGTGGGTGAGTGCTTCAGTGTGTGAAAGTGCGCTTTAATTTGCTGGTAAATTGCGCTCAAAATCCAAATGCTATCCAGACAAATACAGAGCCATAAATTGGCCCAGGCAACGGGGCGTATGTGGAGCACCCACAGAGCAAACCATCCAAAGTTAGCTAAAATATATATACATATATATTTACTCTTTTTACATACGCTTTTTTTCGGGGGCTTTTTGATATAATCAACGTCAGCATTTTGTGGCAAGTGGTCTTCTACTTTCCAGCTCGGCTAACTGCAGTTCTTTTGAAACTTGTTGGCTTACAAACCATATGTGAGTGCATATTCTTAATTGTCCGTTAGCAAATTAAGGAGACTCGACTACATTTGGGACTTTATATATGGGAATGGACAGAAAGCAGAGAGTGAAAGAGAGAGAGAGAGAGAGAGAGAGAGAGAGAGAGAGCAATTAAGAGTGCACTAATCGGTGGGAAGTGACTGAATGATACTGTGAATCATATGGGAAAACTGGAGTTGCCTGTGAGCCTGTCTGATGCTGCCTAAGGTTTCTCTAATATAAGACACAGATGTTGAATACTCTTTATCAAACATTCTGGAATCAATGGTTTACATCAATTTATGTCAAGCTTTGTACTCATGCAAAATGGCAGACGGACGAATGTACGGACAGTCGGTCAGATAGTCAGAAGGATGGGTAGACGGAAGAATAGACAGAAGAAGAGGCGGAAGAATAGACGGAGAGGCTTAAGGCTTAAGAGGCTTAAGACTAGATGGAAGAATAGACGGCAGAAGAGGCGGAAGAATAGACGGAAGAAGAGGCGGAAGAATAGACGTAGATGGACGGACGGACGTTCTGACGGACAAACGGATGGTCGCAAGGATGGGTACGAGTACGGACAAATGAACATAGAGAAGGGCGGACAAAAGGGGAGACAGAGCGACAGAAGCTCGAACTGAAAATAGTTTGATCCACTGGTCTTCTCATTCTGATCAATCTTACACTTAAAGAAGTGAATTTTTATACCTCCACTTATTCCGTAACTCGTTGATATAATGAGACGGAAACATAAGAGTATAAGAAGAAGAGTTGTTATCCTTAAGCTAATGAGAGGCAAGAGCTTACTTTAAGTTCACATTTGAGGCGAAATGGCTTACCAAGCGCCGCTTAAGCACACATTGGCTGCGTCTTACTAGACTGCTGGAGGTAGCTATTCCAGGTAACATTATCACCTTTAAAGTGCAGGCATATGGCATTAAAGTGTTAATATATTGGCAAACACAGAGTTAACACAATTTAGAGCTGACTGCAACAGCAGCAGGAGCAGTAGCAGTGGCAGGAGCAGGAGTAGGAGCAGGAGCAGCTTATTCTTAAAGAGTATTACAAAGAGGAAAACTGTGCACAGCAGCTGAGGCGATGGCAAGTGGCGTGAACAACTTTGGCCCGCAGTTATGGCCTTGTCTGCCACGCCCCCTACACAACTATCCGCCTCTCTCTGTCGTGCTTTATATATATTTGCAATTTGCTGTGCATGCGTTTAATGAGCTGCAGTGAGGCAATGAGGCAATGAGGCAATGTGGCTGTGGCTCTGCCATTTTGCGGGCAGGTTGGTGAACGCAGCGGCCGTAAGGGGACACTTGAGAGGCCAGAAGAAGATGAAGAAGAAGCAGCAGCAGAGGCAGCGGAAACAGAACAATGCAGCAGACAACAGACATGCCAGAGCAAAAGAGAGATAGTGAGAGAGTGAGATAGAGGAAAAGAGAGAGGGAGAGAGGGAGCGAGGCGCTTAAGGCATTGGCAACGCAGCAGCCGAAAATGTGTAGCGTGAAAATGCGTGGAAAGCGTGTAAATGACACTGAGCAATTTACAATAATTGCCGGAGCAATGTCAGAGAGCAATGGGCAACGAGGCAATGGGCAGCGAGGGGCAATGGGCAATGCATTCGCGGCTGCCTTTAAAGCTCACTTGGCCACACGGGCAGGCAGCATGAAGTCAGAGCTGGAAATCTTATTAAAACTTACAGCTGTAATAAATAAAATAAATTTATTCCATTATGTTAACCAAACACGATTTACGGATTATAAAGATGATTTATAATCAGAGCCCAAACACCGTAATCCACTTGCATAAACAGCTACAGCCAGAGCCAGCGCCAGAGCCAGAGCGAGAGCCAGAGCGAGAGCGAGAGAGAACGACGACAACAACTAGGCACAAACATGAAGCATACAACAAGGAGATGAAACCACGAAAGCCGCCCCTGTCCCGGTCTCGGCCTGGCCGTCTGCTGCTCTTGGCCAGAACATCTCGGCAGACGGGCTGCACCTGGAGCTGAGAAACGAGAGAGAACTGAATCGATTTCAATATTTACACAGTGAGGGAGGAAAGAAAGAACTTGGCAGTCAAGTCGCTCCCCCGGCAACGGCATTGGCAACGGCAACGGCAACGGCGTCAATCGAGCGAACACTTGGCGCAGGGAAGCGGAAGTGTATAATTTAAAATTGACCTCAACAAATATAGGGAATTGGCTCAGAATGTGTAAAATATTAAAAATAGCAACATTCGTTTAAGCATTCAACTGCGCTTGACTGCCAAGCAAAACAAATTGCGTTTGATTTGGCACAGCTTTAAATTCAATCTCCAGCCAGGTGAACGAGCAGAGACTATTGCCAAAAAAGGTGTGCGCGTGTGTGTGTGTGTGCGTTATACACAATAATGACTTTGGTTATCTGCAGTGTTACATCGAGCCTCAGCTGCTGCTGCTGCTGGTGTTGGGGTATGAAGTCAGTGCGAGTGCGCACATACTTATGTGACACACTGTACGAACACTCGTCTGATTGTCAGCATCTGGTTTCATCAGACCTGGCTGCGGCACAGCTCAGAGCGAGCTCAGCTGAGATTGAAATGAGGTTTTCTGGGGATTTTGGTGACTGCAAAAACAGAGAGAGAGAGAGAAACAGAGAGAGGGGGCGAGTGAGAGAGAGAGGTTGATACATGTGCGATTGCCACTGAAAAGCGCATGCTATTTGCATATCATTACTCGATGCGGGTCCATTTGTGTGTGTTTTTGGTTATCTCCACCTGTGTGCGTGTGTCAGTGTGTGTGTGTGTGTCTGGCTGTGTGAGGTGTGTGTGCACAGATTTCCGCGCCATCAAATCGAAACACTCTATAAATCAGTTTGACAAATACAAAATCGATCAAGTTGAAATCATTTGCAGCCAACTCGAACGCAATCATATTAAAGCTGCCTGAGGCAGAGCTTCATGTTGTGTATTAGCTAGGACTTTAATACTATTCATTATCATTATTCAATGCTCATTACTCATTACTCATTACTCATTACTCATTACTCATTACTCATTACTCATTACTCATTACTCATTACTCATTACTCATTACTCATTACTCATTACTCATTACTCATTACTCATTACTCATTACTCATTACTCATTACTCATTACTCATTACTCATTACTCATTACTCATTACTCATTACTCATTACTCATTACTCATTACTCATTACTCATTACTCATTACTCATTACTCATTACTCATTACTCATTACTCATTACTCATTACTCATTACTCATTACTCATTACTCATTACTCATTACTCATTACTCATTACTCATTACTCATTACTCATTACTCATTACTCATTACTCATTACTCATTACTCATTACTCATTACTCATTACTCATTACTCATTACTCATTACTCATTACTCATTACTCATTACTCATTACTCATTACTCATTACTCATTACTCATTACTCATTACTCATTACTCATTACTCATTACTCATTACTCATTACTCATTACTCATCATCACTGACTACTCACCATTCATCATGCTTTCTCTATTATTTATTATTCATCATTGATTATTCATTATTATAAATTAATACTAATTTCAATTATCGTTAAATAGCAAGCAGTGCCCACCCACGCCCCATTTCGAATAGGCTTCCATTCTAGTATATGTATGTCTCGCTGTTGGCTGCTGCTGTTTGCTTCTGTGAGTTAATTAACTCATTAACATAATCTTAATATCTCATCAAGTGTTCAACAAGCCAACCTTAGGACACATGTACATGCAGGAATGTGCCTCAGTTATAGTTAACATTCACATGTCGTCGTCCTCGTCATCGTTGTCGTCGTCTTCGTCTCTTTGTTGTTGATATTGTTGTTGTTGTAGTTGTTGTTGCTGTTGCTATTGCTGGGACGACCCAGACATGACATGCCAACATGTTGCATGCAAAATCAAGGGAAACCGCTGTGAGTAATGCCTCGGAAACGGCGCCTGTGTAGCCATGTAATTATTGCATTTCCAGCCAAATTAATAAATTGATTCTCTATCTGAACATCTACATATATGCTAGTCAATGAACAGCATGATTAGGGACAATGAGACAGAGAGCTGAGCTTAGCTTTCTCATAAAAGCTAAGGTTAGACATGTGAATGAATCTAATTTGATTTCTCTCCCACTCTCTGGCCCCAATCTGGGATCTGATCTATGTGCCACATTATAATGTCACTTGGCTTGGGGCGGGCTGTAAATCAGGGGAAAGAAAATTAAAATTCAAGTACATTAAATAAATATCTTAAGCAGGGCCGAAAATGAAGAAAGTCAGCTAATAAATTTTGTAATTTTCATAAGGTATCAGCGTGGGTGGGGGCCAGGCGGAAGCCGGCTTATGTTTACGGGTTTCAAAATGAAAAAATTGTACGCTAGCCAGGTAAAAGGAAAAAATGAAGAAGGAAAAGAATCTGAAGCGACGACAGCTTGTTGAATACAATTATGGTAGCTCGAGATTGCAACTTGAGGCGCGGTGTCCGCGATGATGAAGTTCCCACTTAGAGCCAGTGAGGGCAACAGCTAACAGCTAACAGCTAACTGCTACGGCAACAGCTAACAGCTACAGCGCAGCACAAGTGCCACATTAACAAGCAGCAACAGCGAAAAACTTGGGACTTTTTATTACCCACTCGAGAGAAGGACGCCACGTGCTTATGAGAGGCGAGTAGGCACTGCCTCTACCTGCCTCTACCACTCGCACTCCCTCTCTCTCTCCCTCTCTCTATCTCTCTCTCTCTCTGATTCACTCTCTCGACATTTCTGTCTCTTGCGGAGGAGCGATTAAATTTAATTTCTGCGCTGAGTCCTTGAACGGGTAGCCAATGTCCTGGACTGCTGCAGCTGTGCCCAAAGGCTGTCACAAAGGATCGCAGCGTTTATGAAACACTACAGCGAATGGAGGCGGTGCTGTTAAGCAGTCGACCTACTCTTTGGCCGGCAGACAATAAGCAACATAAATTACACACGAAACACAACAGACAGCAATTTACCAATACAAACACACACACACACACACGTGGGGGTGGGCAGCCAGGTCGGACTTCTTTTTAAGAAACGTAATGAAAACGTAAATCCCTGCATGGCATTTACAACTCAACGCAATTTTTCCTCTGCCTCGCCTACTCGCCCCCAATCGCCTGCGATTACCCCGGACTCACGCTCCATCGTTTTGCACCTTCACTTATCCTGTGGCTTGTATCTTACACACTCACTCGCACACCTGTGTGTATGTGTGTATGTATGTAAAATACATACATTTATACTCACACACAGAGGTAAACGTATCTGCATTTGCGGCCTGTTTTTCGCACCTTTTTCCGTGCGCATCGCAATTTTCGCCAAGATCTGTGGGGATATAGCTCACTGAGCTGCCTGAATTTATTATGCGTAGTTTGTGGCTTGAGCGAAGGAGGCAGCAGGCAGGAGGCAGGAGGCAGCAGACGTTGCCTATGCGAGCTGCCGAAATATGTGTAGTCCATGTAATGCTGGGGCAACCTAATGCTGCCCAAATATTCCGCAAAATGTAGCCCCAGTCATAAAGATACTTGTCGTCAGCATTCGTCATAACGAATATAACAATTTTCTTATATCCCAAAATCCATTGGGAGTGCGAATGGCTAGGCAGGGTATATTGCGTCTGGCAGGAGGAGGGCGTGCCCAAAGCCCCAAAGTATATGATTTCTTGAGACGAAGCAACAGCGGAGTTAAATTTCAGCTGTGCATGCGGCTGTCCACTCATCTGGCCGTCCCTCGGCTTATTGGAGGATTCTGTCCTTCTAACTGTTAAGTTGTTACAGCTCACTTTGCTTTATCATATACGCACATATGCAGATTGAGTTTGTTTCATCGATGACTTCTACTAAGTCCTATGAATAAATAAAAAATCTCTAGTTAGCTGCGCATATCTGGAACTTTTTAAGAGCTTGATATATGTACATATGTATAAAATTTTAATAAAATCAGAGTTATTAGAGATATTAAGTTAACATTTTAAAGTTTTAAAAATATCTTTATCCACTTACGATTGGTTGTGAATGAGTGACGTTTAACTTGTATAAGTCTACTTACCTATACAATATATATTGTGAATGAGGAGAATCCGTCTAAAACATAAAGTTCGATTGAGTCTTGTTTGAAGTATATAGAAAACATATATAGAAAACATAGATAGGGTAACTACAAGTCCATCAAGTCTGCCTTGCAGCACTCCTTACATGTTTTATGTAAAATATTTTCTTTTTCACTTTTGTAAGTAATTCAGGTGAGTCAGGCAGGTGAGGCAGCTGAAATGCGTAAATTGCCTGAACGCGCGTTGGTGGCCACCGAAAATGGTCTGCGAACTTTGTCTAATTAGAAAATCAGAGCTGCCAGCAATGGTTGGCTGTGGCAATAGCCGCAGAGCAAAGATGAGACAGAGTGAGTGGGTGAGAGGGAGAGAGGGAGGGCGATAGAGAGCGAGGTAGTGGCCGTGGTAGTTATGCAGCAAAACCGCATCTATGCTGTTGCAACATAATTCCGTTATGCAGCAGCCCACGCAACGACCCACCCACCCACACACACAGACACACGCACAGACACCAACACAGTCACAGCGAGTCTGTGGCAGTTGGGAAAACAAAGGCAAACCAATTTACTATGCAACACGCTGCCGCAGCGAGCTGTCTGTGAGGCAGAAAAGTGTTTATAATTAGTGATTGCGTTTGTGCCAAATCGTTTGCTATAGTTTGCTATTGCTATTGCTGTTGTTGTTGTTGGTAGTTGGTAGCTGGTAGCTGGTAGTTGTTGCTGCTGTTGTTGTTATTGTTCTCCATTATTTTTTTGTTTGTTGCTGCTGTGCGCCACAGGTTGCAATGCAATTAGCAAGCGAAATGACCAAAAGCCGCCGTCAACGCATTGTTCCCATCTAACGACTTGTTAATTAAATAACTCCGTACACATATATTTGCATTTGTGTGCCCATTACAGTGAGCATTGCCTAACGACAACGACAACGACATCCGCATCATATGCGCGCTGGAATTGCAGAGCGTGTGGCAAGAGGTCGGGTCAGATGGTCAGCTCAGGTGTTTTATTTCGGTGCCATCAAATTTGGCTGTTGCAAGCGGCAGTCGAATAACGACAACAACAACAGCAACAACAACAGTCAACGGTCATTTCGTGTTGACATTAACCCGTTAATTGCATTTCCATGTTTGTTGTCTATAATCAGTTGCTTCGGCTCGAACTTGGCCATAAATGAGGCCGATGATGCCCATTTACATAGACACATTATGGCCTAATGAGCGCAGCTCAATTACGCCCGAAAAGCCACCCAGGCATAGGCAGAACTACATGCATGTGTGTGTATGTGTATGTTTGTTTGCATCTCTTAAGGAATTACTTTTGTTTTTTATGAATATGTAATGTTGAAGTAATTTAGGTCTAACATGGTATTTGCATCAATCAAGTCAATAATTAAGCAATATTATTAAATTATCAGCAATTTAGCATTGTTTAGAGGAAGCATCAGAGGAGCAGCAAGGAAACGTTTCACATTTTCTGTGCAGTCTAAATAAGTTTCCATGTTTCATATTCAAGTCAGAAGCAGATTGAAGAATATAATCTCTGAGTCTTCGGGAATCCATTGACTAGTTTTTTTGTTCTGTAGATTCTCTCATCGAGTAACTTGCCAATTGGAACTACTAGACAACAAAGTTTTTCCTATATCGCATATGTTATCCATAATTTTTAGCTAAGGCACAGTCGTATTCCGCCTTCTGTGACATATCGCTCTATCTCTATCCCTCTTCACTAATAGTAGCTCTCCATTAACAGAGATTTTACCATCTTTTCTCTCCCGCAACATCTTCAATTCATTCAATGCTGCTCTGCTCAGATAATCCAACTCGCATGCACTAAATTAGTTGTATCTCATCATATCATCGCATTTTAAATGTGTTTCACTTTATTTTATTGTAATTTTTGTCACAGTTCGAAATCAGAAAACTCTCCAGGGTCCAAATACTCTCCATGCTAATGACGAATATCACAGATCTCTCATTGGCATTTGCTGCCATCTGTGCCGCTGTTGGCAAATTGGTTTTTACATCATAATGAGCCAAGCGAAAGCATTCAAAAACTGCCAAGTGGTGAGTTTTTGTGCTGCGGTTTACCTAAACACGGAACCCAACGGGGGGCAGCAAATGATGGAACAAAGTGTTTTAGAGAAGCTATAAAAATTGAACTGTTTGTGGTGCTTAGACTCATCGGGTTCTATAATAGATAGAAAGCACGATTGAAAATTAGATATGATGTATGATATCATATGAGAGATATGATAGAGACATTTGTATTCTTGACTAGAACGAAGAGAGCTGTGTGAGCGTCTGTCTGTATTAACATTAGAATTTGTATTTTTATATTGAGCCATTTATAATCCATTGTCAAGAAATGTTTGTTATAAATATTTAAAATTTCTGTATATAACTTCAAACCGTAAAACTCAACTAATAACTGTATAATCAAATAACTTTTTGATTAGCTGTGTGCGGAATTGTTTTCCTCGTTGCTTCATTTCCGTAGATTTTTACACAAATTGCTATTAGCTGAAGTTCGTTCTGGTTTCTTGCTCTAGGCGTAATAATAAACTCCCCGGCAACAGGGGGGCGGGCTTAAGGGGATGCCCACTGATGTGGTGTCTGGTGTGCTCACTCGCTCACTGCAATCGCTTCAATTCATTTCGCTTAAATTTAAATGAGTCTGTTTGCTCTGTGAGCTGCTCTCTGATGCCAATTGGCTCGCAGGCATAATTCAAGCTGTGCCTCCGCCTACGCCCACGCCTCCGCCCCCTCGACCTAGTTCAATTGAATACTCATTTTTAAGCTGAGTATTTTTGCTGTGGCTCTGCTGCTTGATTAGCCGACACCCACGCATGCACTCGCTTTCTCTCTCTCTCTCTCTCCCTCCCTCTCTCTCTCTCTCTCGCTCAATCAAAAATACGCAGTTTGAAATTTTAAATTTGTATTTGCATATAATTTGCATCTCAACGCTCGCATATGTCACAAAATAAACAATCAGCAAAACTCCTGATTGTGTTGCCTGGCGAGGCTCGCAGCCTGTTGGCCCATTCTGAGTGCTGTTGTTGTATGAACGTGAAGCAGGTGAAGAGAGTATATTGGTTTACTGAGCTGACCGTGCTCCGGCCTGACTGCCAGCTGGAGATTGCTCTGGTATTTATAGAGTAGTTGAGGATATTCTCAGACTATTCATAGTATTAACTGAGCGGGCTCTATAAAAAGTTGACAAAATTATATCTTTCTATCGTAGGAAAACTCTACGCCACGCCCATTAAGGCAACTCCAAGCAGATTATATATAGAGTTTGACCAAACCAAACGAGTATCGGTCCAGTCAGCTACGCCCCATTGGCAACAGTCTTGGCCTGTTTCACAAAATTCTTTGTACAAGAATTTTCAATTTAGCAATACGAAAATGCGCTTAAATGTATTGAACTTTAATAAATTACATACAAATTCACTTGGTCCTGTTATCGAGCTGTATTTGTTGACATTTGCTGGAACTTAAATCAATAGCAGTTCGTTTTCCTTTTCGTTGTTTTTCTTTTTTGCCCAGGTTGAGCGAACAATTTGAAGTGAATGTTGATTCGGATGAATTTGCAGACGCTGCTGGAAGTCGAGTCTGACTGCAGCAGGAGTAGCAGGAGCAGGAGCAGGAGCTGAAGCAGCACGATGTTTGCTAAAGAGTACATATATACAATATATACATATATACATATATATATTTATATAGTATATATATTTGATGGCAACATTTGAATGTTTTGGTTGGAGCCGCAGAGCTCATTTCTCTGTCTGCTCAGAGTTTGTAACTGATTTGTTGCTCTTCTTCTTCTTCTTCTAGCCAGTTGCTGCTAATTGAAATTGATGCTGATTGACTTTTATTGCGCTACAATTATTATCTTTACCCCTGTAAAAGAAGGAAGGAAGATATGCAGTGAGTGCAGCGATTTGCTGCACTCGACCAGAGAGTATGAAATATGTGAGTGTGTGTGTGTGGCCAGCGAAGCGGCGATATAAACATAAATTTTGAAGAGCGTGCAAAATCGAAACTGCAAATTGTTAAAAAGGCTGACAAAAGTGCCTTCATGTGGCAGCATATGTACTCCATATGCCAGTTAAGACCCCGACAAGGGCTCACCCGCCTCCGACTGCCGCCCCGCCTCCTGCTCAGCTCTGCTGGCCCGCTACATGAAGCAATAACAATAAAAGTATTGGCTGGATTTTCCAAATGGTTGCATTTCATAAGACTTTTACTATATCGCACAGCCCTGACGCTCGCTCTGTGCTCTGTTGTCTGTTCTCCGTTGTCTGTTGTCTCATTCGCCCGCCACCCCCAACACGCAGCGCTAACTGTGGAAGGGCTGCCATCGTAGATGATAATGTTGGCGTGGCTGTTACTGTTGTTGTTACCCATCAAAAACGAACCATGCTGGGCATATAAATTTTGTGTGCTAGCGTGTAACAGGCAGCGAGCGAACGTAATATACAGCAGACAGTGGAAGACGCAGCTGAATCCATAAAGTATATCGTATATTTCTCAGATGAACAGCCATAGATGTTGAGAGCCGGTGTCTGAACGGTGTCTGTCTGTCGGTTTGTCCCTATGTTGATGTCAAAAGCTAAAGAGACTGAGTCTAAAATGTAGTAACTCCTCCCATGCAGCTTTAAATAATCGATAGTCTTTCTATATACGTCCATGACATCGATAAATATCGTTATTAATAGCGACTAAAATGTTGTCGCTCCTTATTCACATGTAATTCAAGTTTCTTTCAAATTATCTAAAATTTTGTCAGGTCCCAAAAATAGTCGATAAAAATCGATATCAAAGATGACTTTTTGAATGAAGCGTGTAAGCTTTACGTAGTGTAAAATAAGATTGAATAATATTTTAACTTTAATTCAAAATAAAGTCTTCTGATTACACAAAATAGATTTTATTTTTACCAAAAACCAGCTAAACTTTATTATATAGATCTATTTACAGCTTGGTATGCATAGGTGAGGGTATTTGCTCGTCGTTCACTGTCAATTCAAGTGCCCTTAGTTATTTCTTTATCCAGCAATTGCAGTGCAGCTCAGCAGTTTAAAGTTATTGAAGTTTTGTGCAGCGTGCGCTGAGGCGTAGCTGAGAGTTCGCATTCAATCTGTAAATTGCTTTAATCACTGCGCTGTTGTGTATTTTTGTTGTTTTTTTTATCTCTGCCGAGCATCCCCTTGCCCCCAACCAACCGCCGCACCGTGCACACAGCGCAGCCACCCTCGCCGACAGTCGAGAGATGTTGATAAGCTGTGACAAAGTGCGTTTAGATAAGCTCGTGCACGCTTATGAATTCGAACTCAGTCGCTCGATTTGTAAAAGTCCTTTAAAAAAAATGAAAACTCCTTTTCAATTTCTGATCGTTTGCGCGAGATAATATCGAATGTCAATGTCAAAGTGGGTTAGATGCAGCTACCTCGCTCTCCCTCTCGCTCTCCCTCCCTCTCTTTGTCCGCCTGTTCGTGTTGAAGTTATCCTTTTCGGATGTCCTTCGCGCTGTACTTAACTGATGTCGCTGCTGTCTAGAGAAGTTCTGGAGCAGTTGCACTTAATGCACGACATGCGCGACGTTTTATCAGCTTCGATGGCAATTTTCGAGTGATTTGTAAGCAATTGCTTTGAATTTACGAGACACAGACACAAACACTTTGCTGATGATGTAGCCATCGACGTTATCCCCGGGCGCAGCAGTTCATATGCAGCAGAAGTAACGACTGCATGCAGCACTGGCTGACAGCCACGTGGGGGCTCACACACCAAGTGGAGGCAGCTATTGGTCAAGTCGAAACACATCAAGATTGACAACGCCAGGCCTAAGAGGGAGACAAAGACGATGGTTCGTGGGCGGAAGCGGAGTCCTGTGGAGCACTCTCACACGTAGGTGATAGGAATTTGGAAATCTTTTCAGCATCAGAAGAACCCTTCTGTATCGGGAGATTCCTTCAGTACCAGGTAAATCGTTCAGTGTCACGAGATCCCACCATTTGCAGATCCCATATCATGAAGATATCTCTTCAGTATAGGGAGATCCCTTCATTAGTATTCGGAGATCCTTTCATCAGTATCTGCAGATCCCTTTATTAGGTATTCCGTTCAGTTCCATATTAGTATCAGGAAATCTCTTCCGAATTCTTTCATTAGGATACCCCTCAGTTTCATTAGATTCCTTTAGCACCAGGAGATCTTTCCAGAATCAGGAGAGGTCTTCATAGCCAGGAGATCGCTTCATTAACATAAGGAGTTCGCTTCATCGGAGACTCCTTCAGTATCATAAGATGTCTTCATTATCATATTTTTTTAGTTTCAGGACATTCCTGCTTTAATATCAGGCCCGTTCATCAGCGACCAGGATATCTATTCCATACCTTCTTCTCTGCAGGATCCCTGCAAGATGGATCACTCGTGTGATCTAGCTAGCCTTAGATGGTCTACAACCTGAGTGAAAAGCTGGTCACTAAGAGGCGTAAAAATGATAGAGAGCCGTAGATCAAGTTCAGAGAGTTATTAAATTTGTTAGAAACAGCTAAACAAATGCTATAAAGACGCTTCAGTGGGCTAAGTCGAGACAATTGAGTGCTGCTCGTATCGAATGATTCTCACAGCAGAGAAGACAACAGTGAAATGAAATGGAACGACTTAGCGTTGGTGACCTGTAGGAGACAACCTGATGGAATCAGAGCAGGCAAGGAGCTTATATCATGCTGCAATTTCACAGAAGCACGGCAGACGACGTGCTGAGTAGGCTTAAGACAGCAGAGAGCGCCCACGCACACACACACTGCGACACATACTCACACACACACACACACATATATATATATGTGTGATTGAAAGGCGCTCGAAATGCTTTGCTCTGCACAGAGGCAATCAACTTATCTCTATTGAAATTGTAATCCACTTTGATAACCAGTTAGCGTGCCACACCCCCTCGGCCCCACGCCCCGGGGAAAAACAATTTAAGTTAATTTTCCGTTGGCTTTTTTTTTATAATTCAAGAAGTTTGTGACCCGAACTCTTGCCTTGAGTTGAAAGAGCAAACCAAAAGCCAATCGCTGTTTCAATTTCCATTAACATGCACAGGCGACCCAGGCCAATAAAATAAAGAATATATATGCAACAGCAGCGGCAGCAGCAGCCACATAAGCAAATATACTAGACTGCCTATATATGTACCTATATCTATATACATATATGCACATATGCATGTGTGTGTGTGTGTGTGTGTGTTTGCATGTATCCATTGCCAGAGTTTGTATTGACTGTTATTTGTTTTTCTAAACTGCCGCCGAAGTTGAAAAGGTGTGCAGCGACGCTACTCGAATGCTCCAATGTTCCAATGCTCCAATGCTATATCTGCACTTAAGTGTATTGAAAATTATTGCAAAAATATAATTGAATTGCCTCCATGCTACCTGCTGGATGCTCCAGCTCCATGCTCGCTGCTCACCTGCTCACCTGCCCCCTTGCTCACCTGCTCACCCCGTTCTGGCCATACTCCAGAGAGTATGTTGGCTTTCATAGCTGGATTAGTTTATGTGGCTTGGCTTTTTGTTGTTTGTTGCTTGTTTGCCCTGTCGCGTCGGAGTTTGATTTATTTTGGGGGGAAAGCATTTGCAACCCATTTGCTTACTGCTCTTACAGGCCACAGATATTTGGCTCAGTGCATTGAATGAGCTCACTGCTCTCTCCCTCTCTCTCTCTCTTTCCCACTTGTAACCTTTTAAGTTAAGTGGAAAACCTATGCCAATCATCAAATCAAAAACAATCATACGAATCATAATAATTTGCGACTTATTGGAAATGGGATGGAGGGAAATGAAGATGGAAGAGGGAGAACGTGGGATGAAAAATGGAAGATGAAAGATAGGAGATGGAAAATTGTTGAAGGTTTTTCTTAAATGAAACACGGTATATGTAGGTGCAACGTAATAAGTTTATTTAACACAACAAAAATATTCAGTAACAAGTACACTTCTTCACGTACCGCGACGATTTGAATTTAACTAACCGAGCCGACACACTGATATTGATCTTACACATTGAACTTACTGAATGAACTTTGGCTCGACTTACAGCGCGCTTATATACCTACTTCTACTGCATATCGAATGTTCTGGATGTCTCCTTATGCTTCTATGTTTGCGTCTATTTCATAATCCAGAACATTCGGTTTCTTATTCTAGAGACAAATGTGCGATCAGCCGACGACTGTGTTTACCGTTAGCTCAAATGCTCACTTGATGATGAGTTTTTCGAGATCAATCCTCAACACCCTCCCTAAAACTCAACATCTCTATAACAAATTTGTCCCTTATTCTTCATTCCCAATTTCTCTCTTAGATACAAAAATCTGGGCTTTGGCAAAGCTTTAGTAAAAATGTCAGCGATCTGCTCTTCACTCTTTACATACCTTACATCTATCTCATCTTTCTCAAATAAATCGCGTACAAAATGATATTTAACATCTATATGTTTGCTTCGTTGATGAAATTCAGGATTTTTGATTAGCTTAATCGCACTTATATTATCTATAAACAAGATGTAGTTACTTAAATTAATGTTACAATCAAAAAACAATTTCTTTAGCCATATCATTTCCTTACTTGCTAGAGCTGCACTTACATATTCGGCTTCTGTTGTTGATAAAGCTACACATTGTTGTTTTTTACTTTGCCACGTTATTGCAGCATTCGCATATTTACACAAAATTCCAGATGTAGATTTCCGAGTTTTCTTATCACCTGCATAATCAGCATCACTATATGTCTCAAATATATTATTAATTTTACTGTATAAAATTCCCAAATCCATCGTTCCTTTCAAATAACGAAATATTCTCTTAACTAACGTCCAGTGATGCTGCTTCGGGTTTTCTAGCTCTCGGGAAACTACATTAACAGAAAAACTTATATCTGGCCTTGAAACAACTTGTAAAAACATTAAATTTCCTATTGCTTCGCGGTAAGGTGCATTACAATTATTTTGTTCAGATACATTTTCATCAGACTTTAACGCTTCATTATAATTTAAAGGCAAGCTTTGTGTAATAAATGTAACAGGGCAACCATAAAAATCTGGCATACGAATCTGTGATCTATCTCGCAATCGCCGACCCATTTCACTATTATTATGTTCAGTTGATTCATCTTCAATTTTATTATTTTCGTATTCACTTTCATTAGTCTCACTTTCTGAATTGTCAACTAAAATTTCAGGTTTTTTAAACTGAGCTGTAAAGTTTTCTGGTTTAAAACATACATCTCTACTTATAATTACATCTCTCATATTTGGAACATATACACGATATCCTTTGCAATTTTCAACGTATCCTACTATAAATCCTTTAATAGACTTTTTATCTAATTTTCTCCTTTTTTTCTTTTGGTACATGTACAAAACATTCAGTCCCGAAAATTTTAAGATTTCCGATATCTGGCTCTTTCTTGAACCACAACTCATATGGAGTTTTATTCCCATGTTTTGTTGGACCTGTGCGGTTAATTACATAAACTGCAGTGTTTACTGCTTCTGCCCATAGAAATAATGGTAACTCAGAATTAGAATGCAACATTGATCGTGCAGCTTCAATAATAGTTCTATTCTCACGTTCCGCAACTCCATTCTGTTCAGGTGTATAAGGAGCATTAACAATATGTTTTATTCCCTTCTTATTAAAGAACAATTTAACTTCTTTATTAATATATTCTCTACCCCCATCGCTGTGAATTTCTTTAATGTTTTCATGAAATTGATTCTGAATTGCCTGAATAAAAATTTGGAGTTTTTCAAATACTTCTGACTTATGACGTATAAAATAAACTTCCCGATAACTTGAATAATCATCTTTAAAGCTAACAAAATACAACTTTTTACCAATAGACTCTACCTCTATCGGACCGCAAACATCAGTATGAATTATCTCTCGTGTCTTTGTTGCACGGTCAATATTTTTGTGAAATGTTAGCCGATGCTGCTTCCCATAAGCACATCCTTCACAAAAGAAATCATTTTCTAGAAAATCAATATTCTTATTTTTCAAATAATCGCGAACATGTCGAACGTTTTGATGACAAAACCTCTCGTGCCAGACTTGTAAAGAATCACTTTCTTTCGATTCTATTTTTCTTGTTAAATTACACAATTTTGGCATCAAAACATTCGCATCTAATTTTAATAAGTTTCCGAACCTAGAACCCGTTGCAATTATTTTATTATCACGTCTCAACAAACACTGTGTTCCTTTATTTTTAATAAGACAATCAACACCCCTTTTTGCAGCTGACATAATAGAAAATAAATTGTAAACTATTTCCGGAACATACAAAACATTAAACATTGTCGTCGCCCTTTTATTATTATTGACATAAGTTTCAATATCAATATTACCTTTTCCGTGCGCCGTGATATATTTACCGTTACCTACGCCTATCCTCAGGGGCTCCAAAAATTCTTCATAAGTAGAATACCAATCTCGACGCCTTGACATGTGATCAGAAGCTCCTGAGTCGATCACCCACACGTCATCTTCTCTGCCGTCCCTGCTCGCAATCAATCCTTTCCTCGATGATTCACCCGATTCTCCTTGATTATTTTCCGCTTGACTTCCTGCATTTCTCCTTTGGTGACAGGTGTTGCTCTTGTGGCCTTTCTTCTTGCATATATAACACCTGTAGCAGTCCTTCTTCAGATGTCCCATCACGCCGCAGTTATAGCACTTCATAATTTTCTTCTTATTTTCATGTTCTCTTTTATTTTTTTCGTTGCCGGCGACTAACGCTGTTGACTCTTCAGGTACCACTTCTTGTTCTTTTGACCGCATTTCTTCTGTCATTAAGCGAGTCGTCAAATTGTTCAATGTTCTTTTGCTGTCTTCGACCGAATCCCACGCACTATGAAAATAGTTAAACTTTTGAGGCAAAGATGACAGGATTCGCGACATTAACATTGTTTCAGGCACAGCACTTCCAAGATTTTTCATCTTGCTCCACAAAACTTCCAACTTTGAAATATTGTAGTCCACACTCTCACTTTCAATCCATTTGAAATCAAAAAACTGTTTCTGAATAGCCGATAAATTTTCTTCTGATTTCATATCATACACTGAGTTCAATTTTATCCACATTTCTCTTGCTGTTTTGCAGCTCACAATCAATTCCATCGGTCTTCTCTCGATAGAATGAATAATTATTTTCCTTGCAGTCTTATCAGCTTTCAAGAACCTTTTCGAGTCTCTCTCGTATGTTGCAGACTCCTGTGTCGGACACGTCAAACTACCTTCACAAACGGCAAGAACATCGTCGTCTTCTTCCAATAGCGTACGAATCATAAAACACCACAAATGCCAATTGTCTTTGTCGCGTAATCGTTCAATTCTCATATTTAATGGCTCCATTTTCATTGTCTTTATTTAGTTACAAATTTGCCACTAATTCACTTTTGTACTTGCACTCGATTTCACACTACATTACACGTTTAGCACTGTCTGGGCCCATAACCTGTTGAAGGTTTTTCTTAAATGAAACACGGTATATGTAGGTGCAACGTAATAAGTTTATTTAACACAACAAAAATATTCAGTAACAAGTACACTTCTTCACGTACCGCGACGATTTGAATTTAACTAACCGAGCCGACACACTGATATTGATCTTACACATTGAACTTACTGAATGAACTTTGGCTCGACTTACAGCGCGCTTATATACCTACTTCTACTGCATATCGAATGTTCTGGATGTCTCCTTATGCTTCTATGTTTGCGTCTATTTCATAATCCAGAACATTCGGTTTCTTATTCTAGAGACAAATGTGCGATCAGCCGACGACTGTGTTTACCGTTAGCTCAAATGCTCACTTGATGATGAGTTTTTCGAGATCAATCCTCAACAAAAATAAAAGACAGAAGATGAAAGATGGCTGATGAAAGATGGAGTATGAAATATAAAATGGAAAATGAATAGATGAAGATAATAGTTGAAAGAATAAAGATGGAAGATGATCGATGACAAATTATAGATGAAAGATGATATGTGTTATATGATAGAAGATAGATGATAGCAGATAGAATACAGAATATAATAGTTGCAAAAATAATTTTTTGGTACTGCTAACTTACGGGTAATGCCTATTGGACCCTAGCTAACTACACACATTGTATTACAATTTGTCGGCTATTTCATTGGTATCTCATGTAGAATCTAGCTTAGTTTATAGCTGTGTCTAGACTCTATTTTACAACTTCCATGCTCCAGCTTCCAGCTAGCTTATTTCCGTATAATAATTTATGAGGGTCGAAGGTTAGCAGTGAGCAAAAACCCGAACAAGAAATCGTTCTCTAAATTACGCCAAACTCGAAAGGGTTGAGCGGGGGCTTAATGGCTTTATGTGCGCCTCGGGGCAATGGCCAATGAGGGGGCATTATGATGTTGCTAGAAACCAGCTACCACACATGATAAAGAGTGAGAGAGAAAGAGTGAGAGGGGGAGAGACTAAGTGTACGTGTTATATATGTGGAGGCAGCGGCGATAAATGAACTTGTTAAATGAGATGGATAATTTTTGCTCCTATTAGCGATGCTTTATTAATAACGGTTCCCATGGCAGGCAGTCGCTACAGTCTGCTGCTTTACATTCCAATTGCAATTTTCAGCCTAAGCGGAGCCTCAAATGTGTACAAAAAATCAGTTAGGTGTGCGCTACTGGGGAGGGTGCGACTATGAGATACCCAGTAAGTTAAATAGAGTTTGTTTTTCAATGGTTATTAATATATATTATAATATATAATATAATAATATATGTATATCTAACACAAATATTATAATGAATTTATACCAACACATTAATACATGAATATAAAGATAATCCCATACCCCCATTTTTAGCAAAGCTTATTCATTTTAGGCTCTAGTTGCACTACCTTAATGAACATCTATTTGTGTCGATTGTCAAGGACCTCCCTCCTGTAGAAAATTTGTTTTCTTTTTTTCTTTTTTACATTTAACTGAGCCTCTGTAGTTTTTCAAAGAGTTATGTAATCTGAAAAAATTATGCCCTGTCTGATCATACTAAAAGCCCTCATAAGAAATTTAATGGCTCAATTCGATGTGCTTTTCCAGTTACGCAACAGGAACCATCGATATTTATCGATATTGCAAGCATATACTAATATACCAGAGAAAACTGATCAGCGCATACTGCATCTGGTAGTTAGGGATCTATCATCTAAAAGTCAAGTTTTTATCTTCTTTAGATCTCGCGCAGCATGGAAAGACTTAGACAAAGATGACTGAAGAGATGGATCAACTCAGCTTGCTCTACAGATCATTCCGCGACTTCTTTTACTTGCTACATGACGCTATGTACCCCTTTGTAGACGTCTTCAATGAACAGCTCCTCAGATTCCCTGTAGTTTTTAATGTCGAGCAATTGCTGGTGTAGCCGAGCCCTCAAGCTGCTCAGCTGTCCCGCTGTGAGCTGAAAGAGTGCGTCGCTGGCACTGCGTTATCAAGCGGCTGCAATCGACGCCCCACCCTTTGTGAGTTTTGTAACTTGTACTAATTTGGTAAGTAGTAAGAGGAGTGAGAGAGAGAGAGAGAGGGCGAGTAGTGTGGGGGTGGCGGTCTTTATGAGGATGTCGTGTACGGAGCACATTCATTAGGCCAACAAACCGACTCATTATAGCCGCCTGCTCGCTGCCATTTGACATTTGCTATTGGCTGCTCGCTGCTCGCTGCTCGCAGTTTGCTGTTTGCTGTTTAATATTTCAATATTTTGACATACGCAGCAAAAGTCAGAGCGCAATTCCAGTTTGAGGACCACACCCAATCCACCCCCTGACCAGAGTGTGTGTGCAGCAATAACAACCCTAGACAATCCCGTTGCTTAAAACGCGCTTGGCGCTGCGGGAGATGCGCTCGGCGTCTGCTGCTCGGCGGCGGCTTGCTGCAAATTAATTTTAAGTAGGTGGACAGCAGTTCGCAGCGGCTATATTTCTTCATGTAACTGGCAGAGCTCTTATTTTCCTAGCGAAAAATATTGCGGTTTTTCTTTCGGCATTTTCGACTCTTCCCCTCACTTTTCGCAGCTCTCGCATTTTTCGTTTTACGTAATGAATTTTTATTGTAATGGCGCATTTGGATTCACTTCCCGACTGCCGACTGCCTGCAGCCCAAGTCAGAGCGCTGCACTTTATCTTTGGCTCCTGCGCATATTCATGGTCTGCCCGCCTGCTCAGTGGAGCATATGAGAATCGCTCAGTACTCCATGGAGCGCCGGAAGTAATTCCCTGTTTTCAGAAAGCATTTTAATAAATCTTAAAGATTCATTATTGAATAAGGATTTCGGAATATTTGAGCAGAGACACATGTTTACATTTGTATGAGTAAGTATATACATTTATCATATAAAATTAATTGATGTCCTCGCTCGACTTAATATTTATATTTTAATTTATGATTTTATTTTATTTTTTCCTTCTTGTTAAATTACTTAAAACAAATTTAAAATCTCATACGATATTTTATTTACAGTTCCGGAATACATAGAGATACGATTAACCTAGAATTCGGCAAGAATATTGAATGGAATGTTGTGGTACAAAATTTTAACAATTATTAGGTTAATATATTCACATCTCCTTTTTCTCATATACGCAATTTCTGTTTAATAATTTCTCAGAACAAATGTATATGCCAAAATTTCGACTGAAAAATTCCTAACATTCATCTTGGTTCCTTCGCAAAGTTTTTATATATTAGAAAATATAAGGGTAGATAAGAACAAATGAGGCTTTTCTGAAAAGTGATTTCACCTTTTAAGATTATCCGATTTTGGATTTTTCGATTGATCATGCTTCAATATATATAGTAAACATTGTCTATCGAATCTTTATTCAAACCATTGTAGCTATAATCTGGCAGGCTAGCTGGCATCAGCTGCCTTTCTGATTTTCAATATGAATATAAATCTGAGAATATCATAAAGCGCTAAAAACATTTTGAATCGAATGACACGCGGAGGCTGCTTCAGTCTTCGGCAGCTATTGGGAAATTGCAGAGAGCTGCAGAGTCAAGGCCGTTTGACAGCGGCGCTGGCCTGGCTGGGGTCTGCGTCACGTGCCGCTCATTAAACGCATAACTTGATATTTTGCAGAGCGAAATGGCAGCTGGCAGACTTTGACGCTGATTGCTGGCGCTGGCAACTGTTTGTTACCTTTCGGCTGCCGGCTCCGGACTCATCCCGGCGGAGTCTTGCTGTGGCTGCTGCTTTATTATGGCCGTCGCAGCTTTTGTTTTGCGTGCGGCAAATCTGTGGCTTGATGCATATTTCAGAGCTGCCAGTCAGCGGCTGTGGCTGGGGCGTGGCTGAGGGCGGAGAACTGGGGCCAGACCGCAACCCTTCTCAAAGCAAGACGTCGACGACGACGACGACGACGACGCACGGCTGCTCGAGCTGTGCTGAACACGTTTAGACTTCAAGAGCGTTTGAGCGTAAATTAATTAGGCCAATTAAAACATCTTAATTGAGCTGCCGGCACAACGACACCAAAAGTCGCCAGCCAAGCAGACCAGACTCTTGCTGTCACTAGGCATCACTCTGTCTGTCTCTCTTTGTCATGTCTTGGCTTCTATTCGTCACTCTCGCTATATACTACAAATACACTGGTTCATGAACTGAAGACAAGTATATTTGTGCCATTGTCCATTTGCTGTCTGTCGAGAGACTTGAAATGTTGAATAGGCAGAGTGTTGTGTTCTCACTCTATGCTTAGTCCTTTGAGTCCTTGGAATACATCCTCTGATGACGTACTACGTTACGATTCTTTATCTTTGCATAGAGGGTGTGCCGTGTGCAGTAGGAACAGTTCTATAAGAGCGGCTAATGTTGATATTCCCTCTCTGAAGCGATAGTTGCTCGGAAGAGGGGCGACTTTTTATTAAAAATGCTTATTTTACATCAAAATTATTTCTAATAATTAATAATCAATTAAATCAAATAATTAATATATAAATATTTATATCTTTATTAAAGTTTTATTTTTTACTTCTTTTTTACAATCATTTAATAATAGCTTACGCGCATAACTTATTTCCTAATAATTCTAATTTCGACCATTTTAACATTAATATTGGTCGGAAATTTAACATTCATAGCTCCATTCTGTGTGCATGATAAGTCAGTAAATCTATATTTCACTAGGTTAACTCAGCAAGACTTGAAGATCTGGGATGGCAAAGGAACTAGCTTTGAGAGTGGCCAACAGATCACTCACTGAGAGGAAGTTCAATTGCGCTAGGCTGAATCATTTAGACTTTTATAGTTAAAAACTTACATTTTACCAGCTCAACGCTTCTATAGACCTATAATAAATAATATACATATTTTCTAAATTATAAATTACTACAAAAATTGCCTTATTCTTAATTTAGAATAAGACCAAAAATAAAGTAAATATGGAAGTCAGACTTTACTAAACAACATCCACTGAAAAATTGAGGTAACCATAAACGATATATACTTAACATAAATATTAGCTTAAACATAGGCGATATATGAATAACATAAAGATTAACATTACAGAAACACAATCGAGAGATGTTTACCACATAATCCTTATAATATCCTCTTCTTGGGGCAGCTAAGCTTCCTTCCTTGCGCAGCTTTAAAAACACTTGAACTCCCACGTTTACGCTCCTTTCGGCACTTCGAACAGGTATTAGCCAGTCAGTCATACTCTTCACTTATCAACAGCTGGCAGCTGGTATCTCAGCATTGTTGCGTTATCTCTCTCACTCTGTCTCTCTCTTTCTCGCTCTTTGTGTAGTTCTTTCCCTATCTCTGTCGCCGTTTATCTTAATACTTTCTGCTGGGCCAGGACTGAATTTGCCTTTGTGCCATTGTCCATGCCACAATTGTGGCAACATTTTGCGTTTTCTAGCGTCTGAGCTAATTGCATTAATTGGCACTGCGATTTCATCGTCTGTTTGCGGCGCTGTCCAGCTTTAATTTGAATTCCTTCTGCTCTTCGGGCAAATGAACGGATGGGAATGAATTGGCAAATTGAAACGTCTTGATTTAAATACAGCTAGGCACACACTGACGTCTGCAGTTGCTGTGGTTACATTCCGCAACATTAGCCACCGAAAGTTGAACAAGTTTTCACTATCAATATCTAAGGGGCTGTCGCATAACTCCTAAGCTCCGGCACCAACAACAATTGCAGAAACGAGTTGCAAACAAAGTTTTCTGGGATGGGTGGGGGCGGAGGGGCAGCTAAGGGCTCCCACGATTCCCCAAAGTCACATAACTTCAACGTCAAAGGCAGTCGAGACACTGCACTGAAAGGAGTAAATTCTGCCAAAAGAGAAAAAACGAGCCAAGACAGAGAACCGAGTCGAGTCGAGTGTCTTCCTTTGTTTTTTTGTGCAGAGGCAAAAAATGGTTAAAGGCAACTTTTCACATTATTTTTTGAGCCATTTCGACCTCATTGAAGCGCAACACAAAACAGCAGCAAGTGCCACCGCCGCCTCCGCCGCCTCCGCCATAAACTAGAGACCAAGCGAACAAGGGCAAAGAAATCTATTTGTGATTTATACAAGGGCTGCTGGCGTTGCTGTTGTCGGTTGCCGCAGGAGAGACCCAAAAATTTGTGGCCAGAGACTGAATGTCTGGACGACGGGTCCGTGTCTGGAGGCAGGCATTGCTCGGAGCACCCACATCGACCGTAAAGTGCAGGGACTGCCGGCAGCCTCTCGATGACGCCTAACGACTTTTGAAGCAATTGAGTTGAAAGCTGAGCTCACTTCGGTAAATTCCTTTAACAACAGCCGGGGCAGAGGTAGCATGCCGAGGCGTTCACTTTACGCCGGTTGCGACATGATTGCGTTGCCATTTCTGTTTATGCAACTCAATAAATCAAGTGAAACCCTCGGCCGCTACCGACACCGCCCCACACCGCCGTCCACAGCTGCGCCCTTGCAATTGTGAGCGTCAACGAAAAATGGGGCGCCGCGCTGCCCAGCTCCGGCTCCGGCTCCGACTCCGGGTGGAAAAAAGAAAACAAAAACCAAGAGAGCAGAGAGGAGAAGAGAAAGCGCAACAAAGACGCGCCGTAAAAATAGTTAAAGGCCGAACGGGAAACCAAATGGCGAATGGGCAAACGAAATGGAAACTGAAACTGATTTCACGCCGTGCGAATATCAATTTCAAATTTGCCAAAGCAAAACCAAGAGCCAGGAATTGCCCCAATGCCCTGGACGACCGCAAGGTGGACGGACCTTCGCGCAGTGTGTGCCACACTCCAGTGCACAACTTGAGCCACATCAGCCAAGAGAGTGCCGCAATGGGGAGTGCGCGACTAGAAGTTACCCTGACCAAACTACGAGCTGTCGCAAATTATCTAGAATGCCTCTGCACAGGTCAACTACTCCTGCCAGTAATGTTAAGTGAACTACGACTCCCCACCAATAGAGTTAGTTCGATTGAACTCAGGCTCTAGGTGTACGATCAGCGAAAAATGCTTAGGGTAGACTTATGATAGCCTAGTGAGGTTGAGTTCAAAAGATCAAGCCTGTACCATTTAGAAACGGCCCTCTCACATAGGTATTCATAGGTATTCAGAAACTTGTAGTAATGAATAGAGTCATCACAAAAACTTTTCTACAAAATTTGGCAGAGTACTTCAAGTTAAGCTCGGAAAACCAATACAATATATCGTTATTTATCTATATTATAGAATAGCATTGAGTTACGCAGTGAATATATTCGAATTTTACTGCGTACGCCATACAGGAATATATATTTCAGCTTCCAAGTAGCTAACCGTTGCAGTTTCCGACTTTTCTGCATGCAAACGGCTGGACGGAAGGGCGGAAATATCATAGACAGACGCGCATGGTTAGATCGATGAAGCACTTTAGCCTTGTGTATTATTTTTATGCGTTCCTTCACGCCTCCTTCCGCCCATTACATCAATTGGCCCGAAAACAATATACCCTAAGCTCCCATTTTAAATGGGTACGACGAATCAAAGGGGAAAAGGGCAAGGGCAAGAGCAGGGGCAAGGGTGAGGGTTAGAGTACTCAACATACTTAGTTCTAGTTGCTGCTTGTTGTTATTTGTCTGCCCTGGCGCGCTCTGGCTTTTTATTGCGCGGCTGGCCACGCGTCTAATGAAGTGCTGATTGTACGAAGCGACCCATGCAGCGCGCCGAGGACCCTTCCAGACTCGCCCACTTCAAAATCACCAGCAGCAACAACGCTGGCCGACTGAGAGGCGAGGCGACAGATGGAGCTGCCACACTTTCGGTTGACCTTTCAATAAGATTCAAATAAGTGTTGAAGCCGCTGCCTGTGGCATCCTCCGCTTCCTCCAGCGTTTGTTGTCCAAAGCGATGCATGACGCCAGTCACGTGGCTATGAATCTATCTCTGCCCGGCCAACAGCATAATCCAATTCACGCGTAACACATGTCTCTATACAGTCTCTGGTCTCGCATATGTGTGCAAGTATGTATGTGTGTGTAACGGCTTTGGCACGCGGCCTGCACTCGCACACAAATATATCTTCGGACTGTCTCATTGTCTGCGTCGCTCGGCTTCCGATTCTATATTATTTTTATCCGAGCAGACCGCCGAACTGTAATCTGTTTCTCATAAATTCAAATCAGCAAACGCTACATAGAAACACCAGTATCCTTATTGTCTACGAGATTTATGTGTCTGTGGCGGCCATAGACAAAAATATGAACAGTTCATTTCGATTTCTTTTTGTGGCTGGCCAAGAAAAATGCAAAAAGAGTTGATTGGTTTTCGTGCTAGATGCTTGCAATGTAATCGGGGAATATAATCGATCGATTAAAAATTGAAATTTATAGAACAGCAGAATAGTATCTCACCTACTCTATTGAAGGACTGAGGTTTCTATGCTGGACTCGCTTGGAGATCGAAGACTAAATACAGGCGAATCTCTTTAAAGCAAAACTAATGACTTCTTCGTTGCTATAGAACAACTTAGACTTCTGTATCCAACAATTTGGAAGAACTGAGAATCAGCTACATACATAGTGGGGTATTATCATCTCCTTCACTTTATAGATTATATAGCTTTTAGACTTTTTAGAGCGTAAGGAATCGTCTTATGATCACAAGTATGTTGTAAAACTTCGACATGGAACAACTTCCGAGTTATCAGAAGACATTGGCTGATGAAAATCTATTATCTAATACTCTTTGGCAGAAGGATCAGTGTAGAACTGTTCCATGGAATGACTTAGACTCTCCAGTTGCTAAGGTTTCTCAATAAAATCTCTTATCCAATACACCAATTGACCATAAGAACTAAAAAAAGCTCTTTAAAGTGGGCTCAATCGTCTTCTGATCCACAGATCCACTTAGATTCCAGTAATATAATTGCAATTGGAATATACTACATCTGCTCGAGCATTTGATTCTGAATCTCGAAGTTTGCTTGTTCGATTTTTCTACCTCTATGCCGCAGACAGATCTACAAATAATAAATCACTCTCCAAATGAGCTTCGCTCTCATCGAACTTTAAGCGAGTATTCCTCAGTCAGTTAGTCAGCCTCGTCCGAGTTATTTCTATTGTCTCTTTTGCGTAGCCAGCACAATCCGTGCAGGAAGTTGAACCAAAAACTTTGTCTGCGCCAAGACAATGGACCCAAACACGCATTTGCAGTGGCTCTGAGGGCAGACGCGCTGCTTGCCAACAATTTTAGCTATCCATGTGCTCGAATGTGCATCATCGTAATCATCGTCAGTGCTGAATACTCATCATTGTGCTTTGATTTATGCGCTGTTGGCAGCGAGCCAAACTTAATTACAAACAGTACAACAAATATTTGAATCGACGCTTTAAGGTGCTCAAAATAGCAGAAAATTGATAAACAATGAAAATTGAATTGTGCGTCTCGTGTTACACAAGGGGTTGGAATCCAGCCAGGGGTAGCGCGACTGCCTAAGAGTTTTTAATCCACGACAAGGGAGTGTGTCTGCGTGTGTTTGAGCACGCCCCCCACTCCCCTGGCCGGAGTAAAAAACTTGTTAATAATGTAAACAAACTTTGTACGCACAACCCCAATAGCTACACGCATATCTCTCTCTCTCTCTCTCTCTCTCTTTCTCTTTCCATATTCTCTCTTTCCATGTATGCAGAATCGTAGTCGCAGCACCCCCCGTTGACTGCGGGAGTCTCGTATTGCAAATACGTTTGACATAACACACAAATCATATAATCGGCGCCGTCATCACACTCTTTGCGATAATCAAATTTAAGCAACTTGGAGTGCTTTGTGGTGGGAGTGCACGACTGGCAGATACTGTAGCAGCCTGTGCTGGAACAGATTTTTAATGATTCATCTTCTGCTTGCCTAAATGCACACACTTAAAGCACACATGCCTACATGTGTATACGTATACAGAGGTGATTGAGCTTGCTGTGGGAAGAAGTTCCGAAATAGGCAAATGGTTTGATTGAGCTCGGGTGCTAATTGTAGGATCTTAATTCAATTTTCACAGCCTGTATGCGTATTTATAAAAAACTAAGAATCAACAAGTGGATATGCATAAAATTATTATTAATTTTTTTTTTTTTTTAAATTTATTTATATGGTTAGTTAGGGCTAGGTATATACAACATGAATATTAAATACATTGTGTAATCTTTAAATATACATACATGCCAAATTTTGGTAGCTCTAGATTTTAACATTTTTAAATTGTGCTCTCCACTTGTTAATAATTATATTTATCGATATAATAGCAATCGAGGTGAATTATTGGAACAACTATAAAGCATATGCTGCGCATGGCTCATAAGAGTACGTATATCACATTTCAAGTCTCTAACTATAGTATCTACTGAGTTCTAGACGATCAGCCGCACAAGACTATTCGCCTAGACAAGTCTATATACACCTACAGCATACTGTTATATAGGACTTGTCAGTTGACATTATACCCTATCAATTCATTTGCACTAGGCTAAGGGCATATACACAATCTGTCTCACTCTCTCACTGTCTCCCTTTCTCTCTTCTATTTATTTTTCGCTTTTGCTTCGGGACACCCAGCAGTTGTTTGTTTTGCTTGGTTCCTGCTGTCGCGCGAACTTTATTGAGATTTATTACAGCTCATTGGCAGGCACTGTTGGTGTTTTGCGGGGAAGCCCCATAGTGTCTGCCCACTGTGCCTTGACTTACGCATACATGCACGGTCATCGAGCGCCTCTTGTTTTCAAGCATTTCATCAGGCTAAGCGAGAATATATTTCATATATCCCCAGCTCAAGGCTCAATTCATTTGGAACTGCCCGGGCGGGGACTCACACGCATGGCACATCCGCTCGTAGGTGTTCCCCCCCTCCCCCCCTCCCCTGGCTGGCAGCACAGCAGATAATATCGAATTCCACTCGCAACTCTATTTGACTCCCTAACTGCTCTGCTCTGCTCTGTTTCGGCTCTGTCTCGATTCTGGTCTGCTCTGTCATTAGGCCAATGGGCGAGGGTCATTAATAGCTAAACGCAGCTCGTTTCAGGCTGCGTTTTCATTAATTTTTCGACTATCTGCCCCCTCTTTGTTAGATGTCAACTTAAAGTTCCGCAAAGGATTCGCAGCATATTGCATTGGCCCGTGGCTAAAGCCGGGCCTCTGCGGCAGTACAGCCGTGGCTACACGCCCTTTTCCTTTCGGCCATCTCGCATGCAATCGTAATTTGTTTTCATTTAGTTCAACGCTTTTATTTGGCATTTAGACATGCACACGTTGCAGTCGTCATTAGGCCAAGGGTTGTTAATCCCTTTCCAGCCCTTGTTAGTCTTGCGTAACGTGTTTCCATTTGTGTTCTCCTTTTCTCCTCATTCTATTTTTTCATTTTTGGGTGCGCTGTGCGAGAATTCTTTATGGATGTCATACAACTTGCATGGTTCAATTAATTATATATATGTATATCTAAACAGACGTATATATAGATATACGTATATATGTGTGTGTACGTGTGTATCTGTTTGTAAGTGCATGCAAGTCACTTTCCTGGAAATTTCGTGTTATACAACTTCTTTTTTCAATTGACAGACAATCGCTGTACATCAGTTTAAATGGAATATACCCTGGGAAAATATTTCAACGGGGTGTCTTAGCTATATGCAACAGTATGTGACAAATGAATGACAAATGTTAAGAGTAGAATCAATTGCTGACCCGATCTATTTATCCATCAGCCCGACTATTCAATTTCTTTTTAGTTTATACGGATAGATCGAACAGAAAAGAAGGCGAGTGGATGAACTGATTCATCCTTGCCATCCGTTCTTCTATCTATTCATCTGAGTTTCTGCTTCTACTTTTTCGTCTCTCCCCCTGCTTCATTCTCTTTATAATGATAAAGAAGAATCACGCTCGCAACAGTATTCGCTCACAGCTTCCCATTTCACTGTGTTCAGGGTATTTCCAAGTCGAGTCATTTCCCACTAGAGTACTCTTACGTGTTTATTTCTCAGGCTCTTCTGAAGGCACATTGCTGGAGCTTCCGTTAATGTACATCTGTAATGAGCTATTCAAGAGCGAGGCTTGATTTCTGGCTGTTGTTATCAGTGACTTTCGTTACCTAAGCAAATATTATTCAACATTCATTCATACATATGTATGTATATATGTATAAGCGTGAGGAGCGCCTCTCTGGCATTCATACTAGTTAAAAGCATAGCTCGAGGCCTCTCGGTGGAGCAACTTTTTTTGCACTTGCTCAAAACAGTTGAACCTTTGCTGAAAAGTGAAAACAAGGCGAGGCAAACTACAGCAACAAACAACAACAACAATCATACATATACTTGAAGCAGTTACGAGACAAGTTTTAGTTTATTTTGAACGGAAGTCGGAAGTTGCTGTTGTAAAATGCAAAGCACAAAAAAATAGAGCAAAATATGTGCAGGATATGCAAAAGTTTGCAAAGAAGTTTAGCTCTACCTCTCTCCCTTCCTCTCTCTCTCTCTCTCTTTCCCTTTCTCTCGCAAGTTGACAACAATGATAACCTAAAGTTTTTAGTAAGGTGCCCTCAATGTTGAGCCAGGCGGGATTTTTATTATGTCCGTGAATTTCATTGAGACAGCGTCTGAGGTCTATTCCTAAATCTCAATGTCACAATATCAGGTGCGAACAACAAGCATTGAAAGTATATTGGATTGTCTCCTAAAAACACTATAAAACTCTTTCCCTTCTTCCAGAAGGCGATTCGCTGTGTGAGCAGTCGAAAGTTCCTGAAGTTTAGTGCACATTTGACACGCAGTCAACCCTCGTGAAGTGCTGTGGGTTCAGCTAATCGCAAGCCCCAGTTGAGGAAAACCTTTTAAGGAGCAGGTGGCAGTTTGGTGGCTGTTGGGTGTAACTGACCGCTTGATACCCGCTTGGACCTAAAAACTTGCTAAACTGACTGTACAGGCTTTGATTGAAGTAGTCCGATTGTAAATCTCGGATGTATCGCTACTATAAAACTGAAAAATCTTTCAAGGAGGAGATAAGCCCTCAACAAAAGGATTATAATCTACAGCCAGTAGAATCTTTTTATGAACGATTTATATATATTATATTAAAATAAATATCTGATCTGATTGGAGTGAATTTTACCATATACAGATTTAGGGATGTATCTCCACAATAAAACTGATCTATTCAAATTTCAAGTACTTAGCTTCCAGGAGGAAACGATCCTACAACAAACGGAATATAATCTAAAACCGATTTACTCCATTTGATCACAATACGAACGATATATATTTATGTAATATTATCCACTAAGTCTCTACTTATACTCCATCTACATTCCAGATCTCAAGGTTTCACTCCAAAGAGAAACATTAGGCAAAGCTAATAGACTCCTTTAAAGAGCAATGTGAGCGAGCATTGAAATGAAACCTGCCGAATCATTGGGAACCATTCGACGTGACCATTCCGTATTTCGCATTTCGTATTTCGCATTTCGCATTTCGTAATTCGCATCTCGCTTCTGGTATATTTGCTATCTTAGTTATATCGCCGCTCTTTGCTTTTACGTTTCTTTTGCACCCAACTGCAATCAGAGTGGCGCACATTTGGTTCGCTTCCTGCTTATTTTGTTTCGTCCGCCCACTGAAATCCCAGGCGGCGTATTACCTTTTTATGTTTATGCCCAAAAGTGAGCCGTGCGAGCAGAAACCACCACGACGAGCCTTCGCTCGGGCCGCTCGGGCCGCTCGGGTGGGCATAGGCGGGAATTTAAAATGTTCACATATCTGACAAATATCCATTATCACGCCACGTACTCGCAGCTCTTGTTGTTGTTGTTGCTGTTGTTGTGCCTCAATATTCGTAATTTATAGTTGATGATATTGCAGAAAAACGTCGACCCCAGCCACAGCCACAGCCACAGCCTCAGCCTCAGCCTCAGCCACACACACCATTTTTGTTTTTTTCATGCCAATTTCTGTCTCAGGCCGGACTCACTTTGCCGATTCAGCTTTCGATGCGTGATTGCTTCTTAACAGCGGCTCTGAGGCGGCTGCGAACGTGTGTCCTCGCCCACGCCTCCCGACCTCGCCTCCGCCCCCGCCACCGCTCCCGTCCCTGCATCACGCTGTCGCCATTGTGCGGCATGACTGTAAAATTTTTGGTCGATTGACACAGTCCACGCACAGCCACATCGAGCGTCCACTTGACTTCGGCTCTTGGCCATGAATTGCAGCTTTTCGCATCAGGCTGGCCTGAAATCTCAGACAAGGAGCTTTAACTTTCGCAGGATGGCGTAATGCTTGTAATCTCTGTGCGTGCTGAAAAATCGGCCAGAGTCAAGGCGGACTGAAGGCTCTATATGTACGTAAGTCAAAGTGTGGCGAGACAGATGGATGTGGAAGGGGAGGAGTTGAGCGAGAGAGGGGTTGAAAGTGAGAAAGAGAGCAGGAAGAGACTGTGGGAGGCCTACAGAGAGATATATACTGTGGAAGAAAGAGAGAGGGAGAGAGGTATAATTGAGAAAGCGAACGATTTTGGGAAAAAAGAGAAAGGCAGAGAGGCAGAGAGAATTTAAGGACAGATCGATAGACAAAGTGAGTCAAAGGAAGAAAGTTCTTTTCCTGTTTGATTAGAGAGGTAAGAGAGAGAGATAAGCATAGATACACAGAGAAGGTGAAATAGAGACTAGATGAGACAAAAATAAAGAGAGAGGGAGAAAGAGAGAGAGAGGGATAAACATATATTGACAGAGATAGAGAGAGGGAGAAAGAGGAAATAAAGACAGACAGACTAAGATAGTGCGAGAGACAGAAAGAGAGTGAGAATCTTTAAAAAGCTGAGCCCCTCCTCGTGACTACCTCGTGATTAGGGCACTCCACTCCACTTCCCAGCCCCTTCCCAGCTCCCGAGCTGTGTTTCACTGCGTAAACAAACTGTGATTAATGCTGAAAGACTTCCTGAATCCGTTCGACGGCTAGCTAAGTGCAATTCATTCTGTTTGCTCTGGGACACTTGGGATTATCTACGTAACTGGCTGGCATAACTGCAAAATATTACAAACTCAGCATTTGCACTTTAGCCACAAAGCTAATTAGAGTTGAGCAAGCAAATTTGCGCACGTTTTAGTTGCTGCGAAAGTACCTTGGAGATTTGATCTGGGAAAAACTCAAATGATATTCATGCATAACCGAAAGCTGCCTAAAAACAGTTCGATGATGCAGAGAGACAGACGGACGGACAGGCAGACGGACGGAGCGTAAGCAAAGGTAGAGAGCGAACGAATCATAGAGTTCGATTTAATTTGGCATGGCAAGAACTTTTGGCAGCTCCCACATGGATTTGGGTTTGAGCTGCCACTCGGGCTTGGGCTTTGCTTTCCATCTACGTATACGTAATATTTATGTTTCATTTCGCCAGCTGGCAGCAAAAACGGAGCAACAAAACAAGTAATCAAGGGAATCACTGTGCGAATTGGAATCATGGCGAAGTTCCTGGGTAAGTTTTGTTAGCTATTACAAATGTTCGTTCATCTAATCTATGATTATCGAATAACCGCAATTTCCCCGGAGCTCTGCAGAGCAATTAAGTATATACATATATAAATGCATATATGTGCGGCAAATGGAACGAAAACAAATCAAACGATAATGAAAATGCGAATAAAATAACAAAATCAAATTGCATCTCAATTGAATGCGTGCAAATAGATAAACAGTTTAGCATTTAAATGCACAGAGCTACAAGTTTCCCTCTGCTGGAAGGCAGATGTCGACATATATGTGCATGTGTGTGTCTATAAATAAACAGCATGTTGTAAACACAAGTGATAGCTGGACAGGAGTGAATCAAAGCTATCAGATACCAATTTGAAAAGATAGAGCAGAGAGAGGCATTCCCAACAGGAATACTAGCATCAAGCTTCTCTCTTCGAGCTGTAAACAGAAATGCCAATTGACCAAGACTGACTCGAAAAGTGCAGGTAGATAGGGAGGAAAGAGCAGAGAGAAGCCTCGCCAGAAAACAATTTACTCTTTGCTTGCAGCTAAAGATTTACCTCAAACCGATAATAATTTTCATTTTACATACATATATATATTATATACATCATTTATATACTCTTTCGTAAGTTGAAGTAAAACAAAACTGAGCCAAAGTTTTGCGGATACAAATTCGGAAAGAATGGGCCATTCACAGTGGCTAAATGGCAGAGCGTAATCGCGTCAAACTTTTCTCCTTTACTCTCGGCTCGTGATAAATGATTGTCATAAATAAATGCGCACGGTTTTCTTTCCGAGAAAGGCCCAAGCCCATGTAAATTGATGTTTAAGACTTTTTATCGCACGATTTTGTAAACGGCGCGACATTGAGCCCATTACCGAGCGGGTGGAGCCCATCGGACCCAGCTCCACCGCCTCCTGGTGGCCAACTGGCCAAAAACACATTAATCACAAATCGACAAAGCAAAAATTTAAAACCAAGGCCATTTATAGTGCGCACTTGCTTGGACTACAGCTGCCAATATCATCCGCTGGCACCTACGCAATGAGCAATGAGGAACTTCAATTAAAATACAAAATGGAAGACTTAAGAGTGTTTAGATGGGGGTGTCATCGACCAGGGGATACTCTCAAAAGTGTATAGCCACTCAGACTTGCATTCCAGCTCTAAAGACCACCTAGCTGCTGCTCCCAACTCCTCGCTATGACAAATAATCTGATTGAACTCGAGTTCTAGACGTGCCGGCCTAATGAAATTTTCAGAGTATGCTTATGATACTTAAATATGTATGTATACACAAATTCCCAAAATTTATTTATTGAATTATTTCCGTAAACCAATAATAATCTATTTACACCAATCCCTTATTAGAAAATATATTGAGATATTGCATGAAAATGTTAATACTCTAGAACTTTAGGTATACAAGAGTATGGACTCTAAATTGTGAGTGTCCAGCTTTTGTAGTTCTCGAGATGTGAGAGATGAAACGAACAGGCAGATAAATAAATTGATTTCTTATGCATAACATACATAGTGTTTGCTATATGCTATCTTTTAACTATAAATTCCCTACACATAAGTATATGTGTACTCTACATTATCTATCTATCTATCATAACTTCGATATTTTCACTACCTGCAACTAATATGCCCAAACTTTTCATTTCAAATAGCCTGAGTTTTTCAATAAACAATAAACACAAAATGATTTCCAAAATCCATTCGAAAGACTCGTCGAATACATATTGCTGATAATAATTTATGATCTCAGCCCAAATATAGATATGCATATAAATGTCAGCATGTGGCAAATACATTTATTTATAGGTGAAAACCAGAAGAGCAATACACTCTATGTATACACACATGCAGATCCGTGTGTGTGTTTATCTATGTGTGGGTGTACTCGCAAATGTTCGCACACGTGTTTTGTTGTTGGGCTGATGCTGTGCAGTCTGGGAAAACAGGAAAATCATCTTCTTAATCTTAATTGCGGCACATTAGCACAATAAACCAAACGAATGGCCAGACATTATCATAAATAAAAGAGCAGGAGCCGACAGGGACTCAAATACACCCCCAGGATGTCCGGCCATATGTGTTGTTGTTCCGGCGCTGCCTCCTCCGCCTCCTCCTGCGCCCACGAGGCTTTTATTTTCGCATCAAGTTTTTGCCTAGCTAAGTGCTAAAATATTATTATTATTAATAGAATGTCACAGCCGCTAGCCCAGCCCTGGGCGTGGCATAGCAAATATACCAAAAAAAGGAAGAAGCAGAAGATGGAAATAATATTAATGCATTGTTGCATGTCCCATAAAACCTTAGTAGCACTCTCCCACCTATTTGCAATTAGTTTTCTGCATAATTGTGAAGACAAATGCATAAAGTTTATTTATAACAGGAATTTCCGATATATGAATTCCCCATAATTGCGCATGGACGGAGGGTGAGTGGAACGTGCAAATGTTGCCTTGTGGCTCATATTGATTTGATGTCCAAATCTTTGGGGTGGCAAAAAAAACTAAAAATTACACTGCGCAACAAGGATCAGAAGCGTATTTTAGACATTTTATTTTAAGCTCAATAGGGTCACCATAAAATTGAATTCAAAACTTTGTAAAATTTATAACTTGCTTATTACACTCTGCTACAAAGCGTTACTTTTTCCATGTCACTCGACTGAAGAGAAATGATTTTTAAATAACTTTTAAACCTTTTCTTTTGCATTGTCCACAGTGAAAACAAATTGTCAATCAATCAAAATGAGGTAAAAAATCTACGGTGAATTTCCACTGAATTTCTTTCGCTCGCATATCACTTTTTTGCCGTGTGAGCAAAAAAGCGAAAAAATAAAAGAAAGATTCAATTTGCTGCACAGTGTTGTGGGCAAACAGCAAATAGCAAAAGGATTTTGCTTTAACATACGTGCTTAAATTATGAAAAGCGAGCTTTAAGAATATTTTAATAAAATCGTCTGCTTTATGCTGCGGTCAAATTGATATAAAATATTTTTTAAAATCGGTAATGGTTGTGGAGCCAGATGGACGTGCTTGACAGGGAATGCCCTCAATGGAAAGTGGTTTATTCAATCTAGAATGTGATTAGAGAAAGAGAGAGAGAGAGTATTGGAAATATTTTTTGAGAGAAATAGTGACAGTGAGTGGAGGAGAGGGATAGAGTGAGAGATAGAGGGACGAAACATCGATTACAAAAAACTGTTATCGAGACACGATCCTATGAAGTCTAGTAAAAAGGCAGTTGCCCTATCAGACAAACGAATAGACGGAAATGGCAATCGATGACCTGAAGTTTGATCCCCGTATGGAATTAGACAGCGTACCTACCTACCTATCCCCAAAATCTTATCGAAGGAAAAAGAAGCTAATGGCCAGGTCGAAGGAATTCTAGAGGGACGACAATGCAGATAGACGCACGGATGGATAGAAAAACTATCGATGATAGCGAGTTAGACCCATCGAAAGACAAGCACATGAGTGAGTAGGACAAACAGATAGACAGACAGAAGGGCGGACAGATAGACAATTATAAAGGCAGACTCATCGATCAGGCTAAGCGAACAAAACCCATCAGGAATATAAAGTATGGACTCAGCCACGCCCTCTTCTGCTCATTACACACACATTGCATATATCACATATCACGCTTCAACAGAAACCAATATACCCTCCGGCTTGGCTTGAGGGTAGGTGATATAAACATAAATAGTTACGCAATTATTGCAAAGCATATATGTTGTGATTAGATGATTGGAGATGAGCTCATATCCGCATAGCCAGGCTCAGGGGCAGTCAGGGAAAACCTGAAATGAAAATGCTAAGCGTATAAGTTATTGGCTTTTAACACCTTTTATTTGGGGTATGAAAAAAGCAGAGGAAGAGCAAGTTGGGAAAGCGTGTAGCCATAGTGGATGGTTTTGGTCAACCTCGAAGTCACGGGGAGGTTACATGAAAAACTATTAGCATTTTCAAATTTTAAGCGGATTAAGTGCCGAAACGAAGAGCTCAACTCAAGGCGAGGCGGACAAAAATAAGGGTGAACTGTGGCAGGCCTATGCATGTCCCATCTGGTTCGGCCCAAACCCAAACAAATAAGTGTAGATGAGCCTTGTCGGCTTTTGCTGAAATTCAACTAATTTGCGGCCATCCGAACAGCTACCGACTGATGGGCCGAGGGGAGAGGTTGCGGGGGAAATTAACCACACTAAAGCAAATAAACAAAAATATATCAGAATAAAAAAAAAAAAAAACGAAAGAAAACGCAAAAAAGAAGTGAGAATCTCTGTGAGTGGATGATAGAGTGCGGAGGGGTGGCGGGTAGAGGCTAGGGGGTGTTTCGCAGAGACTGTTTACATTGCAAAAAGCATTCGAGTGCAGCGCAAACAACATCAAACAACAACAGCAACAACAACAGCAACAACGGCGAACAGACAACGCACAGATTGGTCATGCAACGCTGGTGGCTAGGACTTTCGGTTGCACGCATTTACCAGGCGACCTCATAGAGGTATGTTTATACACGTTCGCGTCGGGGAAGGAGAGTATATTCGTTATGATATGCATGTAGGTTAGCTGGAGATTTTCGATTGAACATATATGTTCCCTAAGTATATCTAAGTATATTTAAGAACTGATTCATGTTTATACAAGCTTACTTGAAGTGAAGAGAGTATATTGCTTCTATGTGATTATGGAAGATAAGACTTGAAAGTTGGTATATGTTATACTCTTTTCTGTATTTACTTCATAGAAAAAAAGAGAGAGAGAGAGAGAGAGAAGGACCTTTACAAATGCTCACTTCTAGTGAGGAGAGTATATTTGTTGGTATATTTCAGTATTTGTCTGTGTAGGTCACCTATAGACTCACACCTATAAATGTATATACATATATAGTCAAGTATCTGTGTCAATCACGTCTCGGCCATATTATAGGATTTCTGGTTTCTGGGTTATGATTGCATTTCTCTTAGTTTGTCTGACTATGTATAGGTAGACTGAAGATCTTCCTATCTCATAGAGATCTCAGAGCAAGGCGTATATAGGTTCGTCTGGATGCGTATTCGTCTCTTAGTCAATCTGTCGATCCTCGCCTAATGAATTGTTTAGTTTCCTATATTCGCTTACATCGTGTGAGTTTATGTTCGTCTCTCTGTATAGTAAACAGTCTATAGCAGTATCAATTCTATTCAATACCAATCATTTACAGTTCTATAGTTACTGAGATTTCATTTCCATAGACTTGTTTCATGGGCTAATCCTTCATATATCCAATCTGTGTGTCCAAAATGATGAAAAGGCAGCACTTTGTTGACGAATTTAAGCAGCTTGATCGTTATTGCTCCTCTACAGAAATAGAGATCGATCTGCTATGTATATAAATGGGTCTATATCAGTGGCGTGTATTGGATAGTCAGTTGCGCCCGCCTCGCACGCTTTACTAGTTGTTTTAATACTATCAGCACTGTTGTCAGCCAGTTCTCTTAAGCCCATGGCCACTCACATTCACTCTCTCTCTCTCTCTCTCTCTCTCTCTCCCTCTAACTCTTACTCTCTCTACCTCCCTCTCTCTTCTGTCGGACTCGCTCGGGGCTGTTGTTGTCAATTGAATTGAATTGTTTTGCCTTTTTGCGCAAATGTGCGGCAATCAGAGCGCGGAGCGTGAAGTGAAGGCATGTTTGTTTGCCGCTTGTTTATTTGTTTGCCTGTTTGTAGTTCTTCTCGCTGTTTGCCCTCAGCCACCCCCACCGGCACCCTCAGCACTCCCCTCCCACCCCGCTGTGACTTCCGGTATGGCCAGTGGCCTACCCATATGCACCTAGTGCCAAGTAAATTGAAATCGACACAAAATCCGACATTGGCCTCCTGCGAGTGCAGCTGCGTGCAACAATAACTTCAACTCACTCGCAAAGATAAGCTCACTGAGGACTCTCTCGAGCTGCTCTTCGTAGCCATGCACGAAACTCTTTAAAGTGCAAAGCTGAGATTTTATATCCGTAATAAACTCTGCTGATTCCTTATGGCATTAAGGCAAAAGTTTACTGTTAATTAAAAGTTCACAATATTTTGTAATTCAAGCATTTACCTCATCATTACACTCGGCTACAAAATATGATTTTTATAGGGAAAGTGTTGATGAGTCGATAGTGAGATCAGTTGTGTGCGTGAGCTTGGAAAGTGGGTTTATTGCAATTAGAAGAAAGTGGAGAGCAGGGAATAGAGGAAATTGAAAAGTAAGCAAAATCTCAGGCTAAAATAGCTTTAATAATACCTTTGAAAGCATTTTATACTATATGAGCATATAATAACGCTTTAATCTGGCCAAGACAGCATAGCTCATATAGTAAGCAAATAATAATAAGTAATATAATATAATAATATATATTAATATAATAATAATAAATAGAAAAACTTACAATAAACTCTCTTCTTCCCTCAGTAGTAGCTGACAAAAGCCAATACACTCTTCTTGCTTCAAGTGAATGGGCATCATAAAGAGCTCGCTCGCTTTTCTATTATCTCTTTCTATGCTTTGAGTTTTTCTATAATGAAACTGTCAAGTTTTGCTTGTTAATCCTTTTATTTTTTAGAGAATAACTGGAATGACATAAGCTAAGCTGACGAATCCTCTTTGTGGCACAGCAAAATTTCAGTGATTTTTTCTCTTAAAGTTGCATTTACTATATGTACTTATATTTAAGCAAATTAACAAGCAAACATGGGCGGGTAGACTCAGTGTAAGGCGTGGGTAGTTATAATGAAAAATGGATAATACGAAAATTAGTCCCGAGTCCATCTTAGCTAGAGCAATGCTCTCCAAAGCAACAGCGAAAACAAAAAGATTGAAAAATATTTAAATTAATTCCATGACAGCTTCGCCCAGGCTATAAACCTATTTACATCTTTGTGTCTCCGTATATGTATATTTATTATTGCTTATAATTTCATTACATATTTTGTCTATTTTGGTTGTTTTTGCATTGCCAGCAAAAATGTGTCGTTCAGTTTTTTAATTATCGACCTTTGGACGCTTCAGCATAATAAAGCGCAGAATGTGAACGTTTCGCTTTTGTTACTCCAGCAACAACAACAACAACAGCTGCAGCAGCATCAGAAGGAGCAGCAGCAGGAGGAGAAACAACAACAACAGCAATGGCAACAAAATGCTGACAAACCGTGCGCTGTCTTGGTGGCAACAGTTGCCTTATCAGGTTGACCCACGACCCAGGGCAGAGCGCGCGCGTGGGCTGAGGGCAGCGCGAATCTGTTTGGTTTTAATTACACGCAACTCTGATCCACGGCGCCTCCTGCTGTATTTTGATACTTCGCCGTGGAAACACGCATGAGCTGGCAGCGCTGGCAGCGCTTCGAGCATGTTGCGAGCGAACATGTTGCGAGCGAGAGCTGCCCCTGCGAACTGAATTGCCGTTGCCTGAGCAGGGGAAATGCAAGACAAGCCAAAGCAGCCAAACTGCTGCCTGAGCAGAGTTTTAATACACCATAATTTTTGCTATAAATGCTATACAAATACAAATGTAATATAATATATAGCAAACAATATAATTTGCATTTAAATAAACAAACTGCGATCGCCTTGCCTTAGCTAGGCATTGCCCCTCTCTTGAACAAGCTTCTGAATGCTTGAATTCGCCGCATGTCCAATTTGCTTGGCGGCGAAGTTTGGCCACATGACAGTTGAGAGCGCAGCCGATGCGTAGCCTTGTCGCGCTCAGCGTCGCGACGAAGCGCACATTTGGCACGACGAACGACTTTGCCTCGGTCGCACACGAAGCTTGGCCGAAAGGCGAACCGAACGAATAACGGTAATCGGCAGCACGCGCTCAGCGCTAAAGTGTTTAGTAGAAAGTGAACTCTTACACAAGGCGGACACAGCGAAACGTGACGCGCGCGTATTCAATATATGAACGGTGCATGCCCAAAAGCAAGCTACAGTTAAAGATACCGTTGCTCTAGCACCCGTTTATGCGTGCGATTGTGCGTGTGTGTGACTGCGGTGCCAGTGCTGCTTACACAGCTGCTAATATGTGGAGTGGAATCAGTCAAGTACTATGAACTTAATTTAATTTGCGAGCTAAACGAATGCATAAATAACTGTGAACTGATAACGGAAAGTGTTTAGAAAGTGCAAGTGTACATCGATACTCCCCCCAGTAGCACCCATAAAAAAGGTAATAAATATTTATATGAGAGGCAAACACTCATAATACATATATTTGTCGATTATTGAAAGTCCTCTTGATTTCTGGCATGTCTCTTGACACTGAATACCACATTAAGGAGTATAAACGTGTACGTGCTAAAGAGGCAAAACAGGCCAACCAGCTAGGCAGCTAGGCAGCCAGGCAGGCTAACTGTCCTTCTGTATGTCTGTCTGACAGCCTACCAGTGTTTACATTTTATATTTTATGAGATAATACCCCCAACACCATAAACAGAAAGAGGCAGCCGAGGCAGAAATGTGCATTCCTTGGCCACATTCACTGTTGCCAAACAAATACAGCAACAATAACTGAGGCAATAAAAAGACGCGAACGTCTTTTGCACTGAGGCTCAGACGCCAACCGCCAGCCGCCAGCCACAAACTTGGCCAACAGACGTTGTAAGGAAACCAATTTTCATTGTTTTGCGTTGGCTTAAGGCGGCGAATTGTGTTTTGTGTTTTTTTGAAGGAGAATTTCCATTCAAGACGCAGAAATTGTTGTGCAAATGCCAAAACAGACAAGAAATAAAACAGAAAAAAAAATAAAATAAAATACTAAGAGAAAGGCCAAAAAGAAAGCTAAACTGTGCAAAGTGCGAATAAACACATGCGTCGACGTGTGAAAAAGCAAATCAAGTCAGACAGAGTCAAGTCAAGTCGGCTATGAACGACATGAAGTTATCCTCTAAATAAAATTAAAGATAGAGAAACAGCTCCTCCAGGGAGCTACCCTCTAAAAGATCAGTTTTATCCGTAAATTCTGTAGTAAGAAAAGTGAATGAGTTGGCTTTAGCCTCGAAAGGAAATGAAGACAGAGATAGTGCTGTTGTAAAAAGTGATCGACGTGGAGATACCCATTACTTCTCGACTATCTAACTATGTGAAACCATCTATATGTAAAATTTATATACTTTTAGCTTAGATATATAGTATTAAAAGACTCCACGCCACATTTTTAGTAAAATAGGTAAATAATTAAATAATTTATAGAGCTGACGATGAATAAAGACATACTGTAGATAAAAACCAAGTGAACAATTTGAGCCTTCCATCTCTTAGAGGCTCCCAGGTCCACGTGTTCATACATAAAGGTACAAAGGCGGACAGCAGGACATACTGATTGACGGATGGACAGGGGTAAATTGACCCCAATCAAGCATCTACGGTTTCGGTCTAAGCTCCTTTTGGTCTACATACATACATTACCGCAAACATTATACCCTTTTCAATGAGGGTTGAGGGTATAAAGAGAAAGGCAAACAGTAGGCGACTATGTCTCAACTTGGATATTGCATGTACTACGACGACTTTTATTCAATTCCAAGATGACGATGGAGACCTCAGGCGAAGGATGTTTGGACGGAAAAATGGCCAAAGGAAATATTTCTGGCTGCTGCCTCTAATAACGCCAACACACATAGAGGGAGCGCAAGAGAGAGAGAGAGAGAGAGAGAGAGAGAGAGAAAAGGAGAGACACACACACAGGGACAATTACCAGAGATAGATATTTCCATTATGTTCTGTGCGGAATTTCGGGAATTTGAGCAAAATGCTTTGAGGAAGCGCACAAAATAATCCTTAATTATTATGAGGAGCAGCGCAAATTTCGCAATGCATTGCATAAATAAGTCGCTGCCAGCTGTTGGCATTAGCATTAATTTGAGCACCCGCTTAGGCGACTCAATTTCGTTTTACGGGCCTAAACCACATTAACGGACCATCGAGGGCCCAGGACTGGAGGACTCACGTTCCGGCGAGCTGTCTGCTTAATGCAATTGATTTGTGTTGACACGTTTTTATTGTTTTACTGCCAGCTAAGAGTCGACTGTCTCCTGCCCAGTTTTAATTCCATTAGCCCATTCTTATATATGCCATAGAGCAGTCTCAATCCCAGGCATTCGTTCGCCTTTGTTTCGCACTGTGTCAGGCCGGGGGAATGTTTCACTGCCACAGAAATTGATTGATAATCAATTGAGAGGATTTTCTTGTGCGTATAGCAGGCGCACGCCAGCTCCTTTGCTCTAGCTGTAGTCCCAGTTATACCCGCTCATGGGTGAGGCAAATTGGAGTTGATTGGTTGTTGTGCAATGTTTGTCCTACAGTTGAGACAATGTATACCAATGTAGTGTTGCGAAACATCTATTAGGAATGTAGGATATTGGAGATACTGTATATTTTTTAGCTTTAAAGCTGCCTTGCGCATCTTTTCTTAGTTACAAATATATATTTCTTGAGCTACCCCAATCCTAGTTGAGCCCTCAACGAGTGTAGGGCAGTCGGTTGCGCCCGACTGAACTGTTCTTACTTGAACTGCCTGCGGTTTGGACTTGCTGCTAACATGATACGCTTTAATCTGGCCAAGACAGCATAAAAAAAAAAAAAAGAAGCGAGAGAGAAAGAAAGCATATTGCAATGGTGCGTATGGGTTGGTCATGCCACAAGTTGTTTTCTGTTCTGGTTGTTGGTTGTTGGGTCTCGGGCTTCGGGCTTCGGGCTTCTCGGTTCGAGCTGCGGGGCTCGGGGTACGGGTTCGAGCTGGGATGTTCCTTCCTGTTGCTCTGCCAGTTTTCTTTCGTGCCGCATTAAGTGCTTTAAGTAATTTATAAACGCCTTTTGCGAGGCACAACACAAAGGCAATAACAACTATATTGGATTGGTTTTTTGTTCTCTCGCCTTATGCTTTTCTTTCTTGGTTCGCTGTTTTTTTTTCTCATCGTCTGCTTAAGCTGCCCTTTACTATCTGCCTTGTAATTGTTGTGGCTTTGTTGTCGGCCGTCAAGAGTTTTATTTGTATATGTGTTAATCTAATGCGATTAGTCAGTTAACTAGCAGCATATCCTCAACCACTAAACATCGACAATTTCGGAAGTAGCACACGAATCGGATTCATTGAAATGTGTGAAGGGTCGGGGTCACTACATACATGAGCACATTCACAGCCTATTATGGGATAGAAAGAGAATTCATCTTCACTTTTAATGTAATGCGTGAGTGAACAGATAACTAACCATAATAGAACAGGCAAAACTTATGGAGAATGGGATTGCTCTTGCCTATTCGGCTGATGCCTCAATCTCTGGAACTGCAAAAGTTAGACAGTTGATTTTTACAACTTTTATTCTTGTTTACCTTACGCAACAAAATTTTATGATTTTTTTTCCCAATATCTCAACATTTTCTCCAATATCGATAATTATCGGTATATTAAATTAGTTTTGTTTGCATGACTTCAACACTATTCGAGTTAGGCATAAATAATTTGGTAAGTAACTTTTGGTCATAAAATCACACTTTGTATTTCAGTTAAACAAATGTCTTATAAATTCTACAGTGTTGATTCTTGGTACATACATTCATTTTAATGTATTATTCATGCGCTAGAAATTTCATTAAGATCTGCCAGACGGATCCCGAGTTCAATCAAGCCTTTGCTCCGCGTGGGAACTTTCGCAGCAGCTGTTCGCAATGACTTTGCTTATGTATATGCATGTAAACAAGAAGCCTTTAGGATGTCTCCTATATCACTCAGACTCGGGTGGGAAGCAATATAAATAGTCAGTCTTGGTGTTTGGTTTTACTACAACTCGGCTGTAGTTGTAATAACATTTTTAATTAAATTTCATGCCGACTTTTGAATGTCTTCGAAATGTTTGTGTGCACGGCCATGATGGGCATTTATCTCTGAGCTATTTTCAAAAGCAGGAAGTCGAAGCAACACAGGAAGGCAAATGTCTGCTGCCAGTGGCAGAAGTAATGTCTTGGCTGCACAGCTACGGACTTGCCTATCATTATTTGTAATATTTATTAAAGCTGAACTGAATATTTAGAGGCTCTGCCTAAAGCAGAATATACAAAAAAAAAAAAAAAAAAAAAGAAAAATAGGAGAAGAAAAGAATAATATGCCTACAAAGCAGAAATGCCTGGCAACTGAGAATGGCATTCGCAGCCTGCCAAAAGGTTCGCAGCTGTTGGCTCAGCTTCTTCTTCTTCTTTTTGTTGGTCTCCTATTTTTGGTAACGCTTAAGAAGGTAACAGCAGCAGCTGGAGAGTTTTCATTTTGAACTTCTTGCCCGAGACAAAACAAGTTATTTACTTGCAAATTGTTGGCTATGAACATTTATAGCCTGTTGCCTAATTTGCTGGCTTATAAGACTGGATATGGCAGGACTTTAAGCCGCTGCTTGCTCTTTAGTCTCAACTTTCAGACACGCTCACACAGTTTTGGGCAATTTTTCAGCATTTTTCGTTTGTCTCACTAATTATGCGTCTTTGCTCTGCTGACAGCTTCTATGCCAGGAATTTTCCATGTTGCGAAACTTTTCGCCTACAACAAATCTTTGTCGGGGGCGGTTTCATCTACCGAAACCAGCTGACGGATTGTCAGACAACTTTTCTACTTCTATACCGTTAGCTGCTCCCACAGACACACACCAACGCATATATATGTATGTATGTAAATCTCTTTCGTATATACATGCAGTTATATTTTATTATAGAAATGTGCTTTCGCACTCTCTTTTGTTGCATACTTCTCGGGTCCATTCAGAAGCTAGCTTTAATTTATGAAATTTCTGTTTTATTCCCGCTTTTGTTGCGGAACTCTATTGTTGTAGGAAATCGTCTCGAAATAGTTCTGTTTGCATTTAGATTATTTTCCCGAAATAAGCCTCAACGAATGCTATTTAACCTTTTTTCCTGTTGCTGCCATTGTGAAGCTGAAAAGGCTCCAAAGGCAAACCAAAACACAAACACAAATGTGCACCTTCATTTCCTTTCAAAGTTTTCTTTTAACTTACATACAAGGATTTTCCTAAGATTTTGCTGTGTTTAAGATTGTGTTTTTCTTCTGTGAACGGCAGCTAATCAAACTGTTCCCTAAGTGGAAATTACTTTAATGTCGACTTAATCATTTGATGCTGAAGTGTGCAGCATTGGGGAGCGTAGTATTTGAATATAATAAGCTTTAGCGTTATAACTTTCCTGAACTTATTGAGAATATGCAAATAGGCTATTAGCTTTTGAGGAATTTAGTGTAATCAAAGGATGAAAATAAGTTGCTTTAACTTGAGTGAGCAAGCAAGATGCAAGATTTCCTGTGAATTAGAGCATACCTCATACTTTCGATTATAATGAATTCCTTAAAATATGAATATTAAATATTAATATTAATATATAGATTAAAATTTTGAGTGCACTTCCATGATATAAAAGGGGCGTGAGAGGCTCCAATTGAGAGTGCCAGAATATGAAAATATCGAAGAATAAAAAAACATGTGTATAGAAATATGTACGCCTTCTTGATTAAGAATCTATTTACAATATGGGCTCTGTCATGACTTTTCTATATGCTACAAGCATTTCTAATTTATGTTTCCTTTGCAATGAGCTCAAAGTCTTCCAATATGAGTTTTACTAAAAGCAATGAGGCTTTCAACAATGCCTTTTGCATCGAGTACCTGAAGAAGATACAGCGCAACATAGACAGGCATAGAGAGCCCATAGAGTAGCAGAGGCATAGCATACATCGGCCCACATTTACATAAGTATCATCATAAGCTGTTATTGGAAATCATCGAGCCAAAACTCAAAACAAGGAAATTTTTCAGGTCATAAACCAAAAATCAAAAGGCAAATTGTGGGCAGCTTAAGCCAGAGACGAGAAATCAAAAATAATTATGTAGAATTAAATGCAATTTGCGCTCAAATGAAAGCTCCTCGAAATAGAGGGAGAGTATGAGTGAAAGAGAGGGAAGAGGCTGTGTATGTAATAAATATTCTTATTATTATCTCTTGGCTGGCAGCCTTGAGCTGAGCTGGGGCTGAGGCTGATTCGTGTGCATTGAGTTGAAATGAAATTAAATTCGACTTAAATTCGAGGCGTGCTAGAAAATTTGTATACAGCGCGCATTATTTATGGGCTTCGTGTGCGTGTCGCATGTGCTGGGAAGGAGCCTTCCAGACCCAGACCCAGACCCAGTCCCGGTTCCCTTTGCCCCTTCCCACTCACGGCTCGAGTGAAGCTAACTCAGTGTCGTAATTATTAATATGCGAAATTAGGGCTTGACGATTCGTTAATTAAACTTCTGTTGCGGGCAATGGCTTTAAAAGTGAGTTCATTAGTTTAGTCGAGTGCGTGTAAGTCAACCCGAATTGAATTTCCTATGACAATTTGCCAAGATACTTATAACAAGTCGGTGTGTGGGGCGAAAACTTCTAATTTCATTAGACCTATCTCTCGCAGCATCCCTCTCCCTCCAACTCACTCTCTCTCTCTCTCTCTCTCTCTCTCTCTGGCTGCCTCTATCTATTTGGCAACGTAACGAAAATCAGCCATCGATGTCGAAACTTTCAACTTGTGGCCATTAGCCGTGCCGGAAGGGCCACACATACAATTTATTTTATCGATGCGGCAATAAAACAAATGGCGCACATACTTCCCGGCCCGGCCATGAAGCGTTCAATAGATAGAGTACAAAGAGTCGACAGAAACTCAGCCAGCCTTTGCTTTGGCACAAAATCAAAAGCAATAGAAGCATTAAGATTTACTGATATAATTTGTACGCACTCAAGCGTCATTAAGGCGGCTAACTGAGTACACAAAGACAGTGTGGCACGAGTGAGAGTATATATAGGTGTATGCGACTAGCAGTTACCCTGTGAGGTAGGCACATACGATTTCCTATCAAAATATTGTCATACCACTTATAGATCCGCTAACTATATATGATAGAGAGATAGCTCAACTTCTAGGATTTCGAAATATGCTCAGTTAACCAAAGTTGATTTCATAGTATGTTATCGATAAATCGTTTGGAAAAGGAACCAATGGAATATTCATCGTATTTTCTAATCAAATAAAAATGATCGAACAGATGGACGGATGAAAAGGGATCGGTAAAATAGACCGATAAGAGTAGTTAATATCGGTTGTATATCGATAAATGGAGTAGGATAACCAACGAGTGAAGTTCGCCCCTAAGACTGAAGGGCAGTCACATAAGAACGGAGGATATAAAAGAGATAGAAAGGGGGAAAAGAAGGACAGACCGATAAGACTAGTTCATATCGGTTTTTTATCGATAAGTTTGATCGAATTTAAGTTGTGAGTAGAGTAGGAAAAGTATTGGACGGAGTTACCCTTTAAGTTCGAGGGCTCGTCACATAATGAACAACGGATAGGAAAAGGAAAATGAAAGGATAGACCGGCAAGTAAACTTCACATGGATGCAGCCAGGCCTACTTTCCAAAGTTGGCCGCAAAACCCATATACCCCCTACACACCCGCTGTTATTATGAAGTATATAAACAGTCGGTTGAAATGTATATTAGTAAAAGTTTTTCCCACATCGCGCCACAAATAGCACAATGTATTCGATGAAAAAAGAAACTTATAATTGAATATTAAGACACTTTGGCGTTTAATGCGGTAATTATAGTTAATAGCAGCAAGGAAGTCAACATTGTTTGCAAAGAGGAAGACAAGGAAAAAACCCAACGACAAGCAACATGGCCGCCAAACACTGAGCCAAAGTCTATGGAATGGCCAAGAAACAGCCACCCAGCCAGTCAACCAACCAGTCAGCCATGCATTGTGAGCGGCACAAGGGTCCTACGAGGAGGAGGCGACGTGTCTGGTGCCTGACCCCAGCGGGCAAAGCATTTAGCTAACGCCTAAGCAGCAAAGCAAGCAACAGCTTTTGTGTCACACATACACTCACGCACGAGCACACACACACGCACGCACACACAAGCACACACGGAGGGAAAGTTTATGAAAACTACCATAACAAAAGAGAGAGCCAAAGGAGAACAGGAAAAGCGTTTAACAAGTGCTGCTGACAACCAGTACAAAGTCTTGCAGAAAGTTGCCACGTTTTAGCCGGGCCAAGTGAATTCATCACGTTGCATGCGAGTTGAGAGTTGTTTGCCTAAGCGAGATAGCCGCAGGGCTACTCCTGAGTGAGTCCTTAACACACGCCCCATTCAGAGCAACGGCGATTGAAATTTCAATTAATTAACTCGCAGCAAGTGAACGAATTCATAGGAGACGCATTAGATTCGTTGCCTTGTTCAATATTTTTATGCTCGTTGCGGCAATCGTCGAAGAGAGATTCGAAATTAGATACAAATTGTATATATATCAAGGGGAAGATTTACAACTTTTCCAAAATAAACATTGCTGTATTACAAGTAAAAACTTGTGATGGGAGACAAAAGTGTATTATAGAAATAATATAGATTATAGAAAAATAAATATAATATTGTAGTTACTGATATAGTCATATCATAATAATGAAACATAACATTCATAGAGACAATGGGAATAAAATATATATTCTGTATCCATGTCCGACTTTTATATAAATCTCCACTATTCCCATGAGATTTAGTGGAATCTATCAGTTTCAGTTTTTTTTTTTTTTATAAACTGCAGCCTTTCAAGTCATAATATGAATATTACATCTTTATTCCACAACTATTTATTTTTTTTATTTTTATATATTATATAGACAATTTAAAATATTCTAATAATAACAGTATGAAAAGAATCGGAAAAAATACATACAAAATTTAAGCTCATGTTGAATTCAATGAATCAGTATTCGGTATTACATGGATTTATCCTGAAACCATACATAATACACTTTTGCGCTCATAGAAGCTCAGATTTAGTTAGTGTTTGTCCTCTCGAAGACTATAGTAAAAGTATTTGTGGGCGTGGCAAGTCAAGACGCTGCTGGTTCCAAGTTTTAAAGCAAAAAGCCATTGAGCCTTAATTGCTGTGAAATTCATCGAGCACGATTTCAAGGCTTAGGTGAATCTTTTCGCTTGCCCAGTCCCCCTCGTCCGTTCGCCCTCCCCTCCGCCCGTCACTCACATGCTGTCTATTGATATGTAAAGCCAATCTGACAAGCCGATCTACAAGTTGTTCGTCAAGCTAAACAGTTTCTCTGCCAACACAATTTGTCAAGTGTCATTGTGTGTCGTGCACTTTGAGCTGGAGCTGTCGCTGTGGCTGTAAACAAAAGGTGAGCATTGTCTAACTGTCTGGGCGTGACACCTACCTAGCCCCTACCTGAGGGCTACCCCACTCGCTCGCTCACTCGTTCGTTCGCTGCCTCCGCCCGCACTCGATTTGCGCTGTCAGGCGTGACAGGTGCGCGGTTATTGTGCAGCCCATGTAAATTACAGTCCCCGGGCCATTTCTTGCTATTGGCTATTTGTAAGGAATCGTCGAGGAACTTCTTCACACACTGCTACCTGAGGACAGCGCCTGTCTGTGTGTCACTGAAAATTAATGAGTTGAATAGAATAATTACATTGTCTGGCCCGACCTGGCATTCGCCTATCCAACTCCATCTGATGGGGCTTTATATGTTAGCTAGCCAATCAACAGTTGCTGTTGTTGTTGTTGTTGTTGCTGTTGAGGTCAAGGCTTTTGATAAACAATTAATTAACTCAGCTCTCGGCTTTTGTATTTTTATCCAGAACTCATTAAATATGGAAATTCTTGGTTTAATTAATTCATTCAAACGGAACGGGTTGAAAGAGACGAGAAAGAATCATTAAAGTATGTGGAGAGAAATCACAATGATGAGTTGACAAAAAGAGAAAAAAAGGACATAAGAAAACATGTTCATTTATAAGATATATGCTAATCTTAATATTTCGTTTATACTGTTTTTAATATATTTCATTTATCCATAAATTTAGTTTTTCAATAATTGAAGTTCAGTCTGTACCTACTATATCTATGGCTATATAATAATTGTTTTCTTTATCCTACATTTTATATTCTGATTATTTCTATTGTTCAATTAGCTTTAAATAGAGAATATTGGTTTTTATTGAAAATATTTGAAGCTTGCTAAACAAAGAATTTTTATGCTCTGGCATAAATTTAACTTATTTGATTCGATTGCTGTTTTTTATATACTGCATTTTTTTTTTTAATTTTTTTTTTTTAGGTTTTTGTTTTTATTGGATTTATGGCTTTCAATTGGCATTTTCCTTTTTTTATTGCATGTCATTCAGTAACTTTTTTTTTACCAGTTGCCGAGGTCAGCAGGTTGTCAAATGGCTAAAGCAATTTAGAATCTGGAATTTAACCGAGTTACGTTTATGTTTAAATGCCATTTGATCCCACAAAATATTTAAATATAACTGTTACACAGATTGCAAATATGTAATACTTCACTCAAATATTTGTAAAAATTCACAATCGATAAACGTTCGAAACACTCTTACTCTAGGGGTAGCATCACTTGCGTATGAAGAAAGACTTTTTAAAGTACTCTAAGCGCATTTGAAATTAGATTATTCTTATGATAAGATATTTTTTCTTAAAATATCTTACAGCCGAGTTTGTTGGACTTACTTTGCGTTTTTGTCACATCAAAGACAAAGCCTCTGTTGACTTTACAGAACAACTGCTCTAACTCCTTCTGGCTGCCCTTTTCCTGCTGTGCTATCCTATTCTTTCACCAGAGATACATTTCGCTGGTAAATCAAGATTTCTTAGAAATTTCAAAAAAGGCTTGAAGAGCTTTGTTAGTACTTTCAGCATTTGCAGGGCTTTCTTTGGAAAATGGATTTGTTTGTTTAGGAATTTTGGCATTCTTAGATAGAAATACCTCATAAATAGAATTTTCCCTGATTTCTGAATAACTCAATAAGTTTATCTGACAGAATTATTGAGTTAGCAGTAATGATTTAGTGTTTTTCATGCTTACTATTATTCTACAGGAAGTAAGACTGAAGCAGTGGAGCATATAATACACGTTCACGGTTCAAAAACAGTTTAATGATTTATAAGTCACATGAATTCGTTCAATTTCTAGTCATGGATTGATTCTCTTGGAATCTCTTGCATCTCCTTGCATATAAAAAGCAGTGCAAAAGCTTTCAAGTAAAATGTTTACCATAAACCTGCTTACGTCTATGTTGACTCCTCTTCAGCATAGCCGTAATGAGACAAACCTCAAAGCCAAAGCAGCAACCGCAATGGATGAGAATAAAGGTTAATTGATTTGGACGTAGAAGAGAAAGCTCTGATCTCTGGATACTACGCACCTAGTGTGCAATATAAATCAGTTAGGTAAAGTCAAAGGCTGTTCCAGTTAACTATATCAAGCTATTATTTTGCCAAGCCACAAAGGGCTCTCTAGCTTGAGTCATTCACTTTATAGAAATCTTTAATAAATATGCAGCATATCGCATAGCTCAGCAAATTTCATGTGTGTGCGTGTGTGTGTGTGTGTGTGTGTGTGTGCGTTGCTTGGCTAGAAAAGTTTACAGACTGAGTACTCAAAGCTGAAGTATGCGAAAGGCATCTCTCCTCCCCTCTCGCTCTCCCACTCTCCCTCTCACTCTCTCTTACTAACTGTCAGCTCGATGGCATCTCTCTATGGCATATGGCGACAGCGGCAGATAACCTTTTGAGCCAGCCAAATACTTGAGAAACTGTTGCACTGTGCAGCTTGTGCACATTCGTTTGGAAAATTTTAATAATCTTCTATCAGTTCTTTTCTATTGGAAAGTTCGTAGACTCGCCCAGAGATATTAGGCCCGTCAGAGTTGCACGCATTTGTCGCCGCATGTGTGTCCCAGCGCTGCTTGACTCGCTGAACTTGCGGCGCGAACTTTGAACTTTTAACCTCAGCCAGCGGGAGATAAAAGGCATTTGGAATCGTTTCGATATCACATTCTCCCCGCCCCCCGCACGGGGTCCTTCGCTCGCAGCTCGAATTTGTTGCGTTGCTAATGCATGCATAGGCTGCTGCACAGCTGAGGAGCAGAAACCTGCTCAACGTGACTGCAGCCGAGCATGAAATGAGCTCTGCTGTGCTTATTTATTGTCTTTACCAGACTGAGCCAACGAGCTGCTGCTAATTACGCTCGCTCGTGTCTGCGAAGGACGAGTATATTGGTGGGGATCAATGGATGAATTAGATGTCGGGGCTTACTGTGTGAGGGGAAGCAAAAGCAGCTGAAATGCGTATAAAGCCATGTCTGATATGGTGGGTGTGGTTAAGCGGGTGTAGATATATAGGGAATTGATAAATAGGTGGAAATTTGCATTGGGATATTCAATATATTCATATGCTCAAGAATATCCAGCCCAGAGAGTCGACTCTTGGAATTTGATGCGCATACATAGTCAAGTCTGACAAGGTAGACATACTCAAGGGATCATAGACTGGGACTTCAAAGTCTACCTATAAATAAAATCGTGTCTGGTAATGTATTCATAGCTCTTGATTAAGCTTAAGTAATTGTACTTGATCTAGAGGGTAGTATAGACTTCTATATTCTATTACTATAAAAAATTTAAGTAATGCGACAATTTTTGAGTTAGAGATCGAAGAAAATAACTTAATTTGTACTTATTATATGCAGTGTTTAAATGCATTTATAAAACAAACAAGTTTTTCAATATAAAACTGCAATATTTAACTAGAAATATATTGCAGAATATATATATATATATATAGCAGAATGCTAAGGCAGATTGAGCAAGGAAAAGTCTGGAATAAATAATGAAATATTTACTTTGCTCAATTTCAGTTTGGAATATTTAGTCCAATCGAACATCAAATGCAGTTTACAGATTGCTTAAAGCAAATAATTTTGGTGATTTATTCGAGCATAAAATATTGATAATTTCTGTTGCTATATCAACTGAACAGTACTGTACTTTCTACATCAAATTTAATTTGCTTTGATAACTGTTGTGTAAAGAGAAAATATGTGAGCAGAGTTGGAGCTGTATAAGCTTTTAAAACTGAGCGTGGATGTCGATAAAGATCAAAATATGTTAATCTGCCCTGCTTAACAGAGCTCAGCATATTAATAATTATAAGAGTTTTAATATAGTTAGTTATTATGTTGAAATATAGTTAAAATAAATTTAGACAAACCCATTACCTCTTGTACAGTTTTATAGCTACAGTTGAGTATTTCTGTAAATGGATAAAAAACTAATATTGTTAAGTCTGTAGTCAGTTGGAAACGCAAACGAGTATGCTGCAGTCGGTGTCCCAGCAGAGTGCAAGAGACAGATTAGAGCTCAGCTGCTTAAATCGAATCTGAGTCGGGCTCTGGCGAATATAGCAAATAGCTGTTCCAATTTACTCAGTGACTTTTTTTTGTTTTGTGTGTGTTGTGTGGGGGAATGAGATAGTGGTGGGAGTGGCGGGGGCTAGAACTTGTTTGCCATTTGTTTGTCTAGTTTACAATGCAATTAACCCATTTTAAAGTTTTGGTTGTCGGCCACAGCAAACTGACTGACAAAAGACTTGGCTTTTGCCTTCCGCCTGTTTCTGTTTCGCCTTTATTCACGTCCCACTGGGGCTCATCCTGTGTCAGCGTCTGCTGGCAGAAAATCAGTTTAACCAGCAAAAACTAATTGCGCAGGCAACTTGTAGCTCGCAATTATACCGCAAAGTGCAATTTATATGCTGGCCAAAAGGACCGAGCCAACGAACGAACGGAACTTGGCCAAAAGCGAAAGTCACCAAAAAGTTAACGTTAGCTGGCAAATGACTTGAACGAAAATTCTAAAGCCAACTGCAATCGCACGTAAAATGTTAATGCGAAGCACTTCAAGATGATGTGACGGGCAGATGAGGCTATTCAACTCTAGGATGGACAGTGGATATAAATCAGTTGATCTCAGCGGCGGCCATAGAGGCGACATAGCATTTCAACTAAATTTCGTAAGGCAGAAAATCAAAGTCAGGATCTTAGCCTGAGCAATAAGTCCAGCGAGTGCCCTGTGAGGCTGTGTCATAAATTAAAGCTAAAGGAAAATTACGCGCACAGCATGTGGCCATAGATGAATGTATGTAGTATATAACGGCAGGAGTAGGGAAGTTGTAAATGCTCGACTACGGGATACCTGTAGGAGAGAGAGATTACAGTAACCCAACTCTAAACATTAATATTTATCGATACAATAAAAGTGCCTTGAGATATCGAAAGAAAATCCAAGATCTATCTAGCGTAAAGTATACAGGAAGAATTGTTTCAAAATTGAAGTCTCTAGCTTTTATAGTTCTCGAGATCTACGCATACGGAACCACAGTCTTAAGAACGATTTCTTAATGAAAGACAGTGAAAGACTCTTGAATAGAATGAGAATGAGTATCGACCAAACCAATATACCCCATTTTACCCATTCACATAGGTGTAGTAAAGGGTATATAAGTCTGTAGGCCATGCAACCATAAAACTGATAGCCTTGGCCAACAGCAACGTGGCCTAATGCTGAACCGTCTAAGATGACAATGGCCAATGGACAATGGATGCTGGCTATTTGTAGAGTCTCCCGCTGCGTTGCCTCTTTATATGGCAGACTGGACGGTTTTGTTTATGACTCTTTAGCACCACGTGATAAAAGCTTTTTCGGCCAGCAGAAGACCGAGTCCTGACATATAAAAGCTTCCAACTTCCTGCTGACCTCCGTTCCTATAAAATACCTTACATCATTTTGAGTAATTACATGGCTAGCACAGATACAGACATATACATATACGAATGTGTGTGTGTGTGTGTGTGTGTGTGTGTGTGTATGGCAGCACCTCGCTTCAGAGCTGTGCAACGTACGAAATAGATACAAATATTTTATTGCTCCTCCAGGACATGGAGCGGGGCAGCAACGAGAGAGAACCTTGCGCCGCCTCTGGCTATCCATGGCAATAATGAATACGATAGATAATTATATACATGACGTACTCTTAAACACAAGCGCAGTGACTTTAATGGGTTTGCCAACTGCAAGGGGCCCGGCCCCGTCATAGACCGTACACTGTGGACTGTTGCCTCTAGACTGTTTTGTTCCTTCGACTCTATCGGCTCTGCTCGGCACGGACTAATCTAAATTTATAACTTTATTTTTTATGAGCAGTCGCGTCTCGCCCGCAGCTCTCAGCTCAAGTTCCCCAAAAAAAGAAGCGAATTTTATAGCTTTAAAGCAATTGTTATACCCTGTACTCATAGAAAATGGATAAATGGGGTATAATGGGTTTGTGCAAACGCTATAGCCACTGATGGAAAAGGGCGATATCAGTGAGCAAGCATTTACCATATATATATGTGGGATGCATTGATATAGCTATGTTGGCATGCCACTATATAGCTCTGTTCGTGAGGTATTTTTTATCTCGAGAAATACAAGAGCTGGAGAGTAAAGATTTGAGACATGAGTATAGTTAAATGCTATAGGTATGTACCGAAAATTTCATTAAGATTGTACGGCTAGATCCAAAGTTCAATCAGTCTACTATACATACCTTTACTTTACATACCTAACGCTGTCTCCTTAACATTGCTTGTGTAATGTGTGTGTGAGAAGAAAACTTTGTATGTGTGGACCAGCTTCTCATTGTACTCACACACACACAGGTAGACATTTCGGACAGGGTATCTTCAGGTCAGGCACATGCTGCAAGCGCACTCTTAGTTGCTTTCGTCGTTTACTTTTTTCGAGTCTCTGTTGTTTTTTGCCCTGCTCGAAAGTGATAATGAAATAATTTGAACTTTTTTGTTTGCTTATTTTTCTTGGGCTTACCCACAGCCAAGGGTCACACATGCAGTGGCCAGCTTTTGGTCCTGCTGCTTGCCCATTACAAAAGGCAAACTCATTAAATTATGTAAAACTTTGTCTTTAAATATGACAGCAGAGCAGAGTAGAGCTGGGCAGAGCTGGGCGGACCCTGGTAGGGGTCGTGTGTGCATACATGAGTATGTCCTTAAGAGCAATTCGTTATTTGACTATGAGCTTTACTGTTAAAGTTTCGTTTACTTTGACCCTCATCCCCGTTAGGCTTTTTACATCCCCCAATATGGGCTGCACATGCTTCTTAAGTTCTAAGTTCTCTTTAAGTTTGCACTCCAGGGATTATTAAAAAACCAGCCTTTGCTGCGTAAATAAGCCCGCTCGATAAACGTGATGAGATTCTTGGGCAATATATATTTCATATGTATATAAATTTATATGTTTTCAATTAATAAGCATGTATATATGTCGTCTATTTTCAGATAATTTCAAGACTTTTTGAATCTAAAATTGTGAACATAAAGAACCATTTCCCATAGACAAATTAAGTTGAGTGAAAAAATTATGTGAGGACTTTAAAAAATCAGAGAGAAGAGAGCAGCCAGAGCACAGCGCAAGAGAATTTTAAAAACCATATCAATTACAGTTGACACAACGCGAGACCACTTCAAGCAATTACAACCAAAGGCAGCGACTGCGACTGCGACTGCGACTGCGACAGCGACTGCGTCTGCGTATGCGTTTAGCACTGGCAAAGGCAAAACAATGAGAATCATTTTACGTAGCATACGTCGCGGGAATTTAGCGACTTCCTCAACGAGCCGACGCCCCCGCAAAATGAATTGTTCCATTTTGATTGTAATTAGCCTGGCATGGTTGCTACACGCGCATTGCTATGCCGATGCTGCCATTTCGAATCGAGGTAAGCAGACACAAACGTGCCATCTCCCTAACTCTCTCTCTCTCTCTCCCACACCTACTCTCCCTCTCGCTCACTCTACCCCTGCGTTGGTTGAACAAAAGCTGCTCCATGCCACTAAAAGCATGAGTGGCCGCTGGCATTTTAGGTGAAGTTAGGCAACTGGAAGTGATGCCAGCCCCGTGCCAGAGCTTATGCATTTAACGTGTACAAGTTCATATATATAAATATAAATACTTTTTTTTATATTCATGTTTCAACAACACTGCATCAACTATACCCTGTAAATTTGTGCAATGAAAAGGAGAAATTAGAAGTTGCACAACTTAGTAAATAATAAGCTGTATATCATTTAAATTTTCTTTTAACATAAGATCAGCTTATATCAATTGAGCTATGTATATTAGTATATATATATTTTTTTAAATCAAATTATATAGTTCTTCCTCTTTTTGTGAAAACTTTTAAGTCTTTCATGCAACAATCTCGTTCGTTTGCCTATGCAATTTGCTTTCTCTGGTGCGCATTTCAAAATTTTAATTTCCTGATTTCAATGTGTAATTTCCTTGGCTTGAAAGCTTTCGCTTATAGCTATTCAATTTAAGTTCATTTAAAAATATGTGCTAAATTTCTTTGCATTTGTGAAATCAATATTAATATCAACAAATTTATAAAATAAAACGAGAGCTTCACTGTTGACCTTTAATTAACCATCGCTCTAAGACAGACCATCTAGCTAAGACAGTGAGTGAGACGAGAGAGAGAGCGAGAGGGAGAATATGAGATAAGGATATTGATATTATATGTATATATTTATATGCTATTATTTAATTTATATTTAATTTAATTTATATAAGAGTTCATTCATATGAGGTTACAGGGCAAGCCTCTTATACGATTTTATATTATATCTATGTTCCTTAATAATTCCTTGTATATGAATGTGAAATTCAATATATGGAATATCTCATAGTGTCTATATCTATAAAACTTTAAATATTCATTTATATAAATATACAATACTAAGATAACATATCGTTATTTTAGAGTCCTTCAAATCTGAAGAACGATAATAAGAAATGTAATTTATATAAAATTGACTTTGATATATCGGATTCTTAAAATATTTATATACAGCCGCTTCTTAAGTAAAATGCCGGGTATATCATAGTTTGGTATATTTCGAAACAAGTTTACAATTTCGCATAATTTACACATAATGTTTTCTAATTATAAAAATTTTTGTAATCTACATTAGTTTATGTATTAACTTGTAACTGCTTCTATTTAAACACCAAACACTAATCCCACCTACCGGGTATTTCACAGTCCATCATTGAGAAGTTCACCACGTTTTTTTCCGCTCGAGCCACATTCGGGCCAGGCTAGTTGCATTTATGTTTCTGCATAATAGAAAATGCGCGAGCACGCATTTCGTGGAGCTATCGTGAGCATATTTAAATGCTAACTAAATCCGTGTGGCGTGGCCCTTGAGCACGTTGCCCTAATCGCTGGCAAACCGCTCTGAACCGAACCGCAGTGGCTGAGCTGAGTAAGCGTGAAAAAACATTAAAACTTCGCTTAAGCGCACACAATGCAAAGCTCTGGCCGAAAAATGGCGTTAAGGAAAGGCGAGCAGAAATTTAAAAATCTCTGATGAAACCTAACAAATGTTTCAACAAATTTGCCTGCCAGCTGCGAAAGGGAACAGCTGCCAAAATGCGATGAACTTTCAATTTGAAAGTTTATAACGGCACCAGAGCCTGTGGACGTGGACCAGACGCAGACAGAGCATCCGGTCCGGTCCGGCCCGGCCCGGCCGGGCCTGCCAGTCGCAAAATTGCGAATTCTTGAAACTACGCCGGGATGGGAAATGCTGGTTACATTGCGCAAATAGTTTGGCTTATCTTGGCCGCAAGTTTATCTTGGGCGACGACTTTGCTTTTCTTCTATTAGGCAATGGAAAACACAAAATAAATTGAAAGTTCAGGTGTGCGACTTTAAGCATTAAATCTGGCCGCCCAGTCCACCCGCCCACCAGCCCACCTGACTTTGGCTATAAAAACAAATTCACATGCCAGGGCCATATTTTTTGCCTTAGCAACTTCTACAAAAACCGACCGACCAATCGATAAATTTAAGAGCCCAACATTTGTCTCCATTATCGCTGAAATCCAAGGCGAACGCGCGTAAAACAAAACAAGTAAAGGCCATGCTAGACGATGGGGCCTAACTGATTGCGTAATACTCGTTAGCACATCTAGCATACGTGGATCTATTTTTAAAACTCTTGAATGCATCTAGAGGGCAGCTGAACTGTGAGACTCTTCCCAAGCTCTTAAGACATGCTTCCAATCTATACTATAAACCTATTATGCCTCGCTTATCATAAAAATTCCAAATGCCCATCTTCTTTGGTGTCTAAGCTGCTGTCCATTTGCCACGCCCCCAGCTGTTATATTTCAATATCCAATATTCAATTTTAAGCCAATCTATTTATTCTCTAAAACTTTCAATTTTTACCCCGAAAACCTATATACCCCGCCTCACTCCTCGAGCGAGTATCACACACGAAAAAAGAGAGAAATATGTGAAAACTGCGAAGCGCATAAAAGGACCATCGATGCGTGGAGCAGCCTGGAATTGCCAACGTTGGTTTTTTTTGCTGTTTCGTCAACCTGTAGGCGGGAGGCGTGTCCGTAACAATGGCACTGAAAAGGCGTGTACGCTGCGACGAAAAAAAAAAGCAAAGAAAAAACACCAAAACACACAACAATAATAGACGTACACAGAGAGATGAAGAGGGAGGGAAAACAAGTGAACAGCAGCAGCAGCAGCAGCAGTAGCTGTAAAGGTATATCACAGGTGGAAATGTGCTTTTGTCACTGATCATAAATTTTTGAGCTAGCTGCGTGAGCGTGAGAGTCGCGCCCATTGCGAAAGTTCTCTATTGTTCTTGAGTGTAAAGGACAAGGCAATAAAACGTAGCTATTGACAACGTCAAATATATATATATATGTATGTGTGTGTGTGTGTGTATAGAGTGGGGGCACTCGCTCGAACTTCCGCTGCAAATTGGCGGCATGGCCTCCATTGCGTAGTTGGATTGCTCATCGAGCAGCCAAACAGCATTAGCTGAAAAGTCCTTAGCATCTATGAGATTTGTGCCACACATTCGTGGACCTGACCCATTTTCGCAGTCAGGTTTCGCAGCAGTCGCAGCAGAGAAGCACTTAGCACACATCAGCTGACAATAGTTTATACTGTTGTGTTATTGCAAATAATAGTGAATTGCATCACACGTAGAGCTGCCTGAGGAAGAAGACTCCTCCACTCTCTGTCTCTCTCGCTCTCTCTTTTACCCTTCCGCCTGGTGGGCCCGCCCCTTTGATAGTTTTGTTTGGCATTTTAAGTGATTTCACTTAAATTTTCATAACAAAACATGAAGAGTGCGTGCTCGGGCGCTCGTGTATGCTGAGCACGATGTACAGCAACACTGCCCGAGATTGGATGAGCGAGTGAGTCGAGGTGAGAGGATGAACCTCTACAGGCATGTTCTAGCTGTCATACACACTTGTATATGTATACATCTATTTTGTATGCCCTTTGTGAAATGAGTGAAGTGGGTATGCACTGAATGCAAGAGGCTAGAAGAACAGCAGAATGAGTTATGATGCTGCATAATAGAATTCACACATCTCGAAAACTGCAGTAGCTACTGGCTTGAAATTTGATGTATATCTGCTTATACACTAAACGCATGGCAATTATAAATTATTCTTTTAATATGTAAACGGAATCTTGTAATATTCATAAATAATAGAAAATTTGAGCTGATTTTGCAGTGTACCTTGAAAACTATATAAGCTAGCGCTCTCTAAAAATATATATAGACTTCTGTGATCTGTGCACAGTTAGGCAATATTTCCATTTCCATTCAGATCCATTAGACATTCTAGGTCAAAGTGAGTAAGATCAAATTAAAGTTTCGAGAGCACAGCCTATTTGTCTCTTATATATCTACCCTGAAAATATAATCAACTTTCCTTCTCCATAAACAGAGCTAACTCAGCCTATATCCATATATCCATATGTATAGCAATTAGCAGTCGGAATCTCTCATAATATCTAAAGATGCTGATATAGGAGATAGAAAAACCTTCACAGGGTATTTGCTATTCGTTCACTATGGCCTCGCAGTATTCTTGTTTGTACAGATTTTTCTGCAGTTTTTTTACGCTGCGAAACCGCATTTTATATGTTTTGCTTTTGTAAAATTTTTTCATAAATTTAGTTTTTTGCCATACGCACGCCCCTGCAACACACATTCCAGGCACACACACACACACACACACATACACATTCATGAGAAACATGTTAGCATAGCAACGAGCGCATAGTCCATATAAATACATATATAGAGATTCAGATCCAGCGAGCAGGGAGCAGGCAAACTGCATGACATGTTGTACGTGTTTATATGCAGTTGCCTTGCCTGCCTTCTGTTGCTGTTGCTGTCGCAGTTGCTGTGGCTGTCGCTGTCGCTGTTGCTGTCGCTGTCGCTGCCAACGTCGGCGTCGACGTCGACGCCTGCTTGCCATCTGTTCGCGCGCTCATCCGTCCAAATGCTGGGCTACGCCCCGCTGTGGTTGTAGTATTATATTTGCGAATCCCTTTGGGTATGTTGGCAGCAATAAATTTTCATCAGTCCTACAACTCTGGCTCTCTTTCTCTTCCTCATCCTCATCCTCATCCTCTTTCTCTTCCTCTTTCTCTTCCTCTTGCTCCAGCTGCCGCTGCTGTTGCAGCTATTTTTCCTACTTCACGCCAACCGCGCCTCCATCACCATTAACTAACAAACAACAACAACAGACAACGCCCAGCACTTGGGCTGTTGACTAGGCCGGTTCCAGCTCTGTAGATGTAGCTGTAGCTGTAGCTGGAGCTGGGCAACAAATCTCTGGCTCAGCTGGCATGTTCTGTTGCGGCTTTTCACGAATGCGATTTGATTGTTTGTCATATTTTTACGAAATCGTTTCTATTACTGCCCTCGTGCCTGGTGGCAGTTCCAGGGATTTGGCTTCTTGTGTCCTGTGCGCGATAGCGAAATAAATCTGATTGATTTCGAATTAATAGTAGGCTATATAAATTTCGAACGGTGCCAGCTGTGTGGGTGTCTTTTCTTATAGAACTAGAGAGATACATAGGTATTGATGTACATATATCTGTGAAGGTGATTCACAAAGCAAACTAAATTTATTTCAAATTGAAATTTAGCTCAAGTTCTTCAACTCAACGATTAATTGGTTGAGTGGGTGTGTAGATCGTCTTCTGACGGTCTGTGGACATAATTATTCAAAATCATAGCACAGTAAATACCCTGTATATAGCTGTATGTAGAGTGTAACAGGTAGAAGCGGGACTGTCCAAATCCAGAATTCTTAAACTTTATCCCTGGACTTGTCTTTTTGCCTGTTTCACTATATAAGTATATCCATATTGTATACTAGTTTTTTTTTTTACTCATCTGTCTGTCCGTCTACCTGAGCAGTGTATTTGACCTCATCCACCTTATAGTCAAGCTAGTCTTTGAGAGCTCGTGTTTTCTTAGTAACTAATCGATAAATGACATATATTATGATATCGATAAATATCGATATACACCAAACATAGCATATCTCGCATGATCGTAGATTAGGACTGAAGTATCTAAATCAAATACATTGATATTGAGATTCCCTAAAGTACAAACCAGAGAAACACTCTACTTCTGATTCCAATTTTCCCTAAATACTGAAATCAGTTGATATCCAAACACATTTTCACTTAACCTTAGCTAATATATTTAAAGAAATCAATGCTGCACTCGGGTATTTCAAAGTCGTGCACATCCGTCTATAGCAACATTTTTCCTTTCAAGTCACCTTTTGAAGCACGTTCACGACTCATTTCCCTTCCATTCAATGAGCTAAGCTGTCTCAGGGCCAAGCTCCTTTGTAGCGACGAGCACAAAGAGAGCGAAATGTTTCGGCACTGCAGTGAGTACTCTGCATGCCTCGTTAGTTGGTACCTAAAAATATGCTACAGAAAATACAAAGAGATTTTTTATAAAATTCCGTCTGAGGCAAAAATCAATGGCAATTGGCAATTGCCGAAAGCACATGGAAAATCTCTGCAGTTTTCTGGCATTTAACTTCGCCTTGGCGCTGCTGAAGTCATTATCACGGTAATAATTAGCAACAGCTGCAGAGTTACAGTTACGTTTACGCTTACATTCTTGAAATGCAAATGCAAATGGCTGTGTAATGACGACAGCACGAAAGCGTTTTTATTGCCTTTTGGCGATAGTCGCAACTGTTGCAGCAACTGTTCAAACCGTTGAGAGTGGGTGAGGGAGAGTGAGAGGGAGAGGTAGAGGGGTAGGGGGAGGCAGGAGTTGTTGGCAATTGTCTTGCAGGCGGACTGCAGCGTGAGCTAATTAACACGCCCATTGAAAGTAATATGCTGATAGCAATACAATACATTCAAGTGCGATAGATGCAGGTGGAGAGACGAAGCAGCTAAACGAACTGTGGATAGGTGAGGAGCTATAGATAGAGCAGCAGCAGGAGCTGGAGAGCAGATTGATAAAAGCTTGAGCTGGCAATATTAAAAATTGAAGTTGCTAAATTTTGTGATAAGAAATTTAAAAAGAAAATTCGAGCGGTAATGCTCTGAAATATACTGAAAATATGTGACATTCCCTAATGTGCTTTCCGGAGCTCAGCTGAATTGGTTTTGCTGCTTTTGTAGTCATCAGTAAATGACACGGAAGATTTAAAGATACTTTATGAAATTGATGGTTAGTAGTAGAAAGTAGAGCACCTCTCTAATTTCAATAGCACCAAAACTAATCTCGATGCGTGAAAAGAGCAAAGTCAAACAAGTTAAGCTGGAGTCTAGACGTGGTCAAATTAGCCAACCAGGCGAACCTTGCATAAAACTCATAAGTTTTTTACACCAGCTCTAAAAGTGTATAAAAATTAAATATTTGAAATGCCACCAAAGAGGCATCCACACACTCGCACACACACACAAACACATGGAATCACAGAGAGAATTGCTATGTGGCACGAAATGTTTGCAGCACGTCACAAAAGTTTCCTGTTGAATTTCCCTTCATTTCCTGCCAAAAGAGAGATTATTATTATATTCATTCACTGAGCCATGATTACAGAGAGAGAGAGAGAGCGAGAGAGTGAGTGATAGAGAGAGAGAGAGAGAGAGAGCAAGAGACAGTTGCTTTAGTTGGCCGTGTGGCACGTTCATTAACGCATCATTTATGGAGCAAACGGAGTAGAGGCGAAACGGCTCAAGGTGGCTTGCGGAAAGACGGCCCAAGGACTGACCATTTACTCGTATATCCTTGAAGCAGTTCAAGGCCTTGGCCAAGCTGAAGCGACATCGTCATCGACATCGCCATCGACATCGACATCATCAGCGCAGTCGTCTCGTATATTTGCATACTTCCGGCAAATGGCGAACGGCGAACGGCAAACGGCGAACGGCGAAATGATTACCATTATTATTTTTGTTGTTTGCTGTGGCCATAAACGTTGGCATTATGGTTATTACACTACCAGCGGCACACTTTACATTGCCAACAAGCCACGTTCCAAGACCAACGGAGTAAGGCGAACGGCGAATGGCGAATGGCGAATGGCCGCCAACAGTCATGCGGTTATGGCTTATTTGTGCAAATGAGCTGCTGCAGCTCGTTTATTGTCATATTCCGCTCAACGGCAGCTGCCAGCTAAATGCAAATGTTTCCCCTTGGCCCAACAAGGTGCTAGGGACAACAACAACAGCAACAACAACAACAAGGCCGTATGCTAAGGTCGTCTATCCTATCTAGATTGATCCATGTTCAGTTGAGCTTAATTGTCCTTTGATGCGTGCAGAGAGCACAAGAGCTGTCCGTCAGGGCCAGCTGATGCATACAACACTCGTTCATGCTTCGAATGGCAACTAAATTGATTAGGAAATCAAAGTTTATCAATGTGACAGGCCTCAATGAGGGAAGCCTGCAACTTGTAGGCTTATCTGATGAGGAGCGGCACAGTGATTCAATTGATTTTCTCTGCATTCATATTTGATGAATTCAAGGTTGCCATGACTCACCTATTACTGTACAATATTCCAGTCTTAGACAGTCATTGCAATGGATCCAATTTACAAATTATGTGACAAGAACTGCAACTAGCAGAGAATTTTATTTTCTCTTTCTGATAAATGGAAACGAATCTACAACTGAATTTTAAAATATCCTATAGTATATCTATAATATATATACATTGTATATCTAATGTAATACGAATTTCCTGAACTATTACGACTTTCTACTCTCGCCTTCTGATCTTTTGCCGAAATTTGAATTGCCTATTAACAATCAGCAGAAGCATTGCTCCATTTTATTTATTTATAAAATTTTTAAGAATTTAGAGATAATATAATATATAAAGCTAACCTATAGAAACCCAAAGTAATACTGTAAATAATCATAAAAAAGATGATGAAAATAAAGAAAAGCCTTTGTGGGCTACTTTATATATTACTATATGAGTGGGTAGGTCTATTGCCTAATCATATGGCAAATACTGTGAAGTAACTCAACAGTTAAAAGCTACTGCTGACTTGTGAAAACACTCCAGCTTGGTCATAATAGGGGTCCTCTCACACATGGGGGCGCATCATGGTTAAGATTCCTTCACTCTCGCAAGAAATATGTAGAGTGTATACAAAAACCAGTATACTCCATGTTCCACCTCTCTGAGCTGGCACATAAGCTATATAATACATTCCGGCATTTCGTAATAGTTTCAGCAAGAATCGAAATAAATTTGTAGACAAATATTGATCGGCATTAGCGCATAGTATTGAAGGCGTCATTGTTCTGTCGTCATTCGGCTGCCGGCGGGGCCAATGGTTAAGCGCTGAAATTCCATTGCTGGCAACATTTAGCTCCGGGGTCAATGGGGCGCTGGTAGCGATTCTCATTTAGCGGTCATTACCATACGCAGCCGTCCCCAGCGAGCAGCAGCTGAGTACGTGGAGCTATCCGCGCTGTTTGGCCACAGAAGACCATCGACTTTCGAGCTGTGCAAACCGCTGAGGTGTTTCGTGTAGTCATTCAAGCAGGAGCAGAAGCAGAAGCAGCAGAAGCAGCAGAAGCAGCAGAAGCAGAAGAAGCAGCAGAAGTTGTTAAAGAAGCAGTAGCAGTAGCAGTAGCAGTTGCAGAGAGTCCTGTAAGTCCGATGGCGCCAAATGTGATTACCCACCTGTATCACCTGGCGCGGGATCTGTACGACCAGCACAAGGACCCGCGCGTCGCCCATCTGCCGCTGACGACCAACTGGGTCGGCGTGCTGCTGATCATCGCCGCGTATCTGGCTTTCGTGCTGCACTTCGGCCCCAAGTGGATGGCCAAGCGGGAGCCCTTCGAGCTGAAGTTCGTGATGCAGCTGTACAACGTCGTCCAGGTGGTGGCCAACTCGCTGCTGTTCGTCTACGGCCTCTACTACTCGGTGCTGCAGCCCAGCTACAGCATGAGCTGCCAGCCCGTGGAGCACCACAACACGACGCCGCAGATGATGAGACTGATCTACGGATCCTATGGCTACTACCTGCTCAAGTACCTCGATCTCTTCGACACGGTCAGTGTTGGGCCTAGGGCGTCAGCAGAGCGCCGCATAGCTCACGTTTGCTTCCTCTTTCGCAGGTGTTCATAGTGCTGCGCAAGAAGAACTCGCAGGTGAGCTTCCTGCACGTCTACCACCACGCCGGCATGGTCTTCGGCGTGTCCGTGTTCATGACCTTCCTGGCCGGCTCGCACTGCACCATTCTGGGCGTGATCAACCTCCTGGTGCACTCCGTGATGTACGCCTACTACTTCGCCAGCTCGCTGGGCGCCGTGAAGCACCTGCTCTGGTGGAAGCGTCACATCACCCAGCTGCAGCTGCTGCAGTTCGGCTACCTGACGCTCCACTTCCTGCTCGTCATCGTGCGCAATCCCTGCCAGTTCCCAGTCATGATCGCCTTCGTCGGCTTCATACAGAACATCTTCATGTTCTCCATGTTCTTCGACTTCTATTACAAGACCTACATACGCAAGTCCAAGCCGGCCGCTGTGACGGAGACTGAGATTGAGACTGAGACTGAAACTGAGACTGAGACGAGGGCGACATCAGCAGAGGCCAAGGCGAAACTCAGTTGAGCTCGACGGCAACAAAGTTAAATTCTAAGTTCTAAGTTCTCTATGCCTATGCATCTATATTCAAATATGCACCGATATATACGCACACACATATACATACGTAGTCGGCCTAAGCTCACCCGATATGAATAAACATCGTTTTGACTGGCCTTGAATTGAGCCGCCTTCCAAATTCCATCCGTTCCGAGTGGGGCAGCGGCAGCAGCAGGCAGAGAAAACCTCCGAGCGAGCCACCTTGATTGAATTAAGGTTTTCCGAGCAATCAATCGATAATCATACGATTTCCCACTTCAGATGCCTACTGCGATGCGGACCATGTTTTTCCTGTTTTCAGTTTTCTGTTCTCTGTTGGGGTTTTTCGGGTTTTTCGTGCCTTGTTTCCTCTTCTGCTTTTGCCAAATACATTAAAACTTTTCTAATAATAAAGTTCGGCAGCCGAAACCAAGCGTAAATATTGAGAACGGAAACTCAAAAGACATGTTCCCCAATAGAGAGACACAGAGAGAGAGGGACCGTGACTGAGAGAGAGAGAGAGAGAACATGTTCCCAGCATCTTTAATGGCAATTGTAACAAGCATCGACTACATCTGCAGCACAAAGCGAATGCAAATTTTGTACTGTAAATTATTTAATATCAATTTGATAGTTCGCAGTTTTTCATTCGTTTCGTTCCATTTGCCTTAATTCCGCCACGGATTTAAAGCGATTAAGAATTTTATCGTTTTCATCAATGCAAATTTGTTGCCGCCATTATCTCGGCTATAATTTCATTTAATTGAGATTATATCGGCCTTAAATACTTTTTACTCTCCCCACATATATGTGCATATGCATATACTCGTATATGTGAAAGGTATATTATTTTAATGAGATATCAAGAGCGGAAAAAACACATAACTTGTATACCCTGTACTCGCTGGACGGCCATGTGGTGATGTACGTAATAAGCATGTACGATTTGAGCAGATATATAATTTCTAGAAAGTCGCTAAATACATATTCCTCTTGTTGCTTATGTTCTTCTGCTGGTACACATTGAAATCCTATATGCTTCGATAGTAATCTATATTTCAGTAAAGTGTGAAGATTACATCAACAATTCACACAAAGCCATTGTGATATCTATTTCAATACAATTACGGGAAAATAAAGCAAACTTAAGCTTCTAAATATTTCAAGTAAAGTTCCTGCAAATCTAAAAAGTATTTTATTTCCAAGCTGTAGTCTTGAAATTTTGTATGCACGCAAATTTGATTATCAAATACATTTACTGATAAATTTGATTCAAATCGCAAAACTAGAACCAGAGTTAAGTCAAGCTATTGTTCACAGTAAGGGATGTATAAGTAGCAAAACATGACTCCACTACCAACATATACATATATAGGCGTTAGTGTACGTCTTATAGAAAAGGCCTAGACTGATTCAGGCAGTCTCAAACCTGCCTCAGGGTATCTGCTAGTCGTGCATGCCCAAGCAGAGCGCACACTACTTTTTGTCACAATAAACACTTTTAAATATATGCTCTCATTGCTCGTCGAGCATTTGTAGTTGCCTCGAAACACCTGCGCACTCATTCCCTAAGCAATTTTGTTAATTTGTAAGTACATGGAATCGTAATTAAGTGCAATTTGAAATCTGTGACAGGCAAACACGCATGCAACAACGGCAGCTAAATAATTAACGAATAAATCAAAGTAATTAACTTTGGGTCATCATGCAACAGGTTGAGGGGGTCGCAGTGGCAGCTCGAGTTGGGCTGTTGTAGTACGAGTAGAAGTCGAAGCCGAAGCAGGAGTCGGAGACGGAGTCAGACACGCACATGTTGAAACTTATCTGTGTCCAGTAATTGGCCGAGCCATGAAACAGTGCCGCAGCACATAGTCCAACGCAATTAGTATTGAGGTTGGACTTGGCTAATCGAAGAAGCATGCGAGGGCATTAATAATGCAGCGAGCAGCTAATGCACTGCTAATGCTGGACAAGTTGACGCCCTCGCTTACAGATACCCTAGCCCGGCTGCGTGTGCTCGGGTGACTTTGTGTTTGACTTTGACAAAGTTTCCAATCTGCCAATGGGCGACGCAACTTTGATCAATTTCCGCTACCTCGCCGCTCCTGATCCGCCCTCCAGCTGTGGCCACACTCTGAGTGGAGACTCGAGACTTGAGACTCGAGTAGTTCCATACTTCATTGAACTTTGAACAAGCCAGCGCAATCGCCTTCGCCTTCTGTATTGCAGGACAAAGTTTTTACTGCTCGCACACACACACACACACACTCCCGCACACACACCTTCGTCATAAATCAATACAGTTGAATTTTTCGTGCATCGTTTGAGTCCATTTGGCTATCCGCACTCGTTTCGAGTGCTGCTCCGCAAGGCGATTTCAATTGGCTCCGCTTGAAGTTCTCCAGACTTTGCTCACAGTCCGAGCGAGCCAAAATATTATAAATTCTGCTCAGTGCGTTCAAAGTCGCTGCTCAGCTGCAGTAAGCAAGCTCTTGACAATATACGCATACATATATACATATATATAATGTAAAACTGAGTCCTTTACTGTAACTAAGTCCTTGGAAGTATGGGCCACTCGCAAAAACGCATTTCTGTTGCGAATGAGAGCTACTGTAATGTTTTTTATAGCCGAAGCAAAGGAAAAACCTTGGGGCAGCCAAATGGCTGTTGCGAAAATGGAAGGAAAACTACAATAACTGAAACATAAATACATTTTATTTAGTTTCATTTGGGCTTCAACCTAATGGAAAACGAAAAAATACACTCAAATGATTTTGCTGAAATCTGTGTAGCGAGCAGCAGAAGGCGTGGTCCAACCCATTAGCATTATTTGTATTTACGTTTTGGATCAACAGCTGAGCTGATCTAGTTCTATTCTGTAGGTCTCTGCCTCAGTCAGATGCTCTGAAAAATAAATGGAGTAAGTGAAAAGAATAGAGACTAGCAGAGAGAAAGTTTATGTTAATCCATAGGCATATTTGAGTCAACTATCTACTTCTGTTAAGCCGACATGAATCCTGAATACCCTGGAAAATGAATTGACCTATATATGAATGTTTTATCTAGAGCAACAGCTGAGTAGATCTATTTCTAGTCTCTCCCTCTATTTGTTTGCATTTTGAAAACCATATGCAAATCTTAGGTAGAATATTCCGCATAGCTTCTCTCGACTAGAGTCCGGGTATACTTAGTCGTGTATTCCCAAGTTTGAGCTAAATTCCAATTAAACTTTCCTCTGCCATAACTAACTAGAATTAAAAGCAAAGCATATAGAGGCAATTATCAGCTTGTGTTTTGAACTATATGTGTGTTAGCTGTATGCTAAGGCTTAGTATTTCCGACTAATAAGACTCATAGGGCTGCCAAACTGTATGATAAATCATGGCCGAGCTCGTAAATAAACAAAGTATTTGATACGAAAAAAGTAAAATGCAAATTGTGAACACCGCAAATATTTTACTGGTGGCAAGTGGAGGCGCAATAAATTTGCAACACGGGCGGATGCTGCAGCTGCAGCTGCAGCCAAAAGCTGAAACTGAAACTGGAACTGAAACTGAAACAGTAGCAGGAGGAGGAGAGCTCTCCTCTGCTCTATGGTGGCTATGGTCGTCGCGGTGTGCGACATGCTTCATGCAGGCATTGCTTGAACTCAGTGGGGCCGGGTCTAGGGGCAGGGCCAAGCGACTTCCTGCAAATGTCAATGTGTTGCGCTCCAATATGGTTGCTGTTGTTGTTGCTGGCGCGCGTTGGCACCCAAAATGCACTAAACATAAACTAAAAGCAACAATAACAACGACAACAACAACAAGTTGCAAACCGCACACCCACAGCAACCAAACTGTGGAGGCAGCCCTCGCTGTGCTTAATAACTTCGTTTTTTTTGCAAGCCACGCAACTGCGGCCAAGTCCAAAACTTTGCAACTCTGTTTCGACCTGGCCCGCACAGCTTCATGCAATTTCCATCGAACCAACACATATAAATTTATTATTAAAAGTGCGAGTGCTCCTGTCCATAGACTACTCTATTTTAGGGCAGAGGGTGCGAGGCGGTGACACTAATGGACATAGCAAGCATATGCAAAATCGTTAATGTAGAAAGGAATTCAAGGGAAGACAGTCCAGATGAGACTGCCTAAGTAGGAGTTGCACTCCATAGTCGACTATACTTCAGGTATAGACAAGGATGTTATATAAGGAAGGAGTCTCTAGGTAATAGTGCTGCACATGGGGACTGGAGTACAATTATATTTAGAAAGAGAGAGTTAGACAAACTAACTAGGAGTTACTTTATAGGAAATACATATACTCATATATAGCTGAGTATGAGATGAGAGCTCCCAGGCAGGATTGCTTGAATAGGAGCTATTCAGACGCTCACCCTCAATAAAGATGTACTACAGTATGAGGAATGACTATTTAGCCGAGATTTCTTGACTAGTAATGTATCAGTGCTTTATGCTCTACATTATTCTATACACATATATAGCTTAATTGATGGATAAAAGTCATATATGATACTGATTGATTACGAGTTGCTATAGAGTCCAAATTAAGTTTTATTCTCCATACAGTTATAGCAGATATACTGCAGAGGAGCTACCTGACCAGGAATCACTCGACACTCTACTCTAGCCCGAAACTGAGAAATGGGAGTTGCTCTACAGTCCAGCAGTCCAGTCGGTCAACAGTATCCTACGTACAGGCATCTATAACTCAGAATCACAGTTGTACATCTTTGTCGTAGGTTAATCAATGTGTGCTAAACTTAAAAAAAATTTTTTTGGGAGTTATTTTAAAGTATGGTTGCTTTCTTGACGTAATCAATTAACTCTCTATAGAATTTTAAATCCATTTATTAAAAATGCTTAGCTATCAAGAACGGACGGAGTGCTGAGTACATGGAGAGACAGGCAAGCAGATTGAGGGCTAGACATATAGACGGTTAGTCGATTATATGAACAGACAGATAAACAGACGGAAAGACAGGCTTATTCAGCAAGGAACGAACGGATAAGACATGCTCACGGATAGACAGATAAACAGACAGATGGTGCGGCGTATGCACGGACGGACAGCAGACAGCAAAGAAACTTGAAGCTAATGTAACTTAATTAACTAGCAAAATATATATATGTATGTGTGTCCGTCCAATCGTGACACTTACCTTTGTCCACAATCACTCATCTTGAGTGACCGGCGTAATTCTGAGCAAGTGTTGCACTTTCATTTCGCATATTAAGTGAAAGGGTTTGGAAATGGTTTGACCCGTCAGTTTGCTGGTGCTTTAATTGCTCCTTCTCACATAATTTGCTGTTCTTTTATTTTGTGTTTTAATAATTCACACGGCCGCGCGTAAATTTTGACAAAAAGAGGGAAAAAGCATGGCAGAGAAATTAAAAAATACGGCGCAGTGCTATGAAATTGTTTCTGGGGACAGAAGGGAAATGTAAAAGGATTGCTCTGACAGCCTTTCTAATTGCTTTGTTTTACTCGTGACTCTAATTAAAAAATGTACTTTACGACTTTGCCACGCCGCTGCGAGAGTCGCGTCTCTAATGACAGCCAAACGGGCGGACACCCGGAGTCCGGAACCGGGATCCGGCAACCCGAACCGAAATGTACACAGCAACAACAGAAACGGCGGAGACTTGATGTTGTCCATAGTATTAAATGAAATTGCCAATCCAAATATGAAAAACCTTTGGAATAACACCGAAAATGACCAGGAACACTGCCAAATAGTTCTCTTTCCCTCTTTGCCCGCTCTGGGAGCTTAGTATTTGCCACATTTATAAGCCGCAACATGCTGAATCTGGCCTAAACCTAATGTCCTGATAAAAAAAAGGCAACTGCCTGCATATTTTTCATAATATTTAAATGACGATGATTTAAGTCAGGACGCCAAGTAAATAAAGAGAAAATATTTTGGGCTTCAGCAACTGCATAATGCTCATTCGACTAAGGCCTTAAGGCCACAAAATTTCAAGGTTTATCAGCAGAGGAGGACAACCCCATAGCAAAGCTAACCCAACTATGGAGAACTGTAGAAGACATGGCATTTCGATTAGGAATATTCCCAAGAGAGGTATAGATATATATTTGAGGTAGATGAGCACTTTTTGCTGTAAAGCTCTTGAAAACCGAGTCTGGCTCGGAAGACGTTTATATATGATATACATGATTATATGAGCCTGGAAATACTTAGAGATGTATGCAGCTATATTTTCAATGGAGATACAAATTTGCCCTACAATTGATCTAGTTGCTTTCGATGTTCTCATCTTCTCTACTATGAAACCAATATACTCCTTTTACTACTCGAATGAGCATAAGATATGTAACGCAAAATATATTGCAATATGCAAATCGGATTTTTACAATTTAATTAGCTCACAAAGTTGGGTGCCAAATCTGAGGGAAACCCTTTCATAGCTATACCTATGACTGAGTCTGAGTCCCAGCTTGGACTGTGCCTGAGCTAATTATACGTTTTGCCTAAGTGGCCAAGAGATAATCTATAGAAATAACTGATGGCCAAGCGAACAATCGAAGGGATATCAACGTTTTTTGTATGCTTTTGCAATAGTTTGTTCTGCTTTGTGGAATTGTGGGATTTGTGTCGAACAGCAGGAGGAGCAGCAGCAGGAGGAGCAGCAGCAGGAGTAGCAGCTCTGCCCTGGGCACTCTCGAGAAATCAGCCATTCGTTACGAGCATTTTACTTCGATTAGTTTGTTGCTCGATTTTAGGCCAAGCCATGTTCAGGTCAGCATTCGTCTGATTGCCAATGGAAACTTTCCGTAAATATATTTATTTTTATACACTCACACACATGTGTATACATGTATGTATGTGTGCCTACAGGTGCATCTCGTGTGCTTGGACCATGTATGTGTGTTTCTGTATTTACTCAATACTTGGATCGTTGTATGTCCGTAAATTGGAAAAGTTTCCTGCTGCGGCACATTCACTATTTGTATTTAGTTTTTTGCTCAAGAGATTTAGTTTCAAGGCAGCTTTAATATTCATCACACGAGCTATTTGGTGGAGCCATAGGAGAGAGGGGAAAATAAACAGATGGGAAGAGGAGCGAGGAGAAAATCGAGAAGAGGAACTGAGAAGAGCGAGGAGATATGAGAGAAGAATTGAGATGGAATAAATATGAGAGATGAGATAGATGAGCAAACATAACAAAAGTTAGAAAGACAAAAACGAAGGTAAAAGAAGAATATAAAGCAGTTAAGAAGGGAGAGAGACAAATAAAAAGAAAGAGAAGAGAAAAGAAGTACAAAGTTCAAGTTCAAGAGAAAGAAAATGAGAAGGGGAATGAAAATGAGAACGAGACTGAGAAAAAGCAAAGCACATCTTATGAAAAGATGAAGAAGGTGAGAGAAAAGGAGAGAAGATAAAGTCAATTGACTGAAGAGAAAACTAAGACAAAGCAGGGCAGAGACGATGAGAGACAGAGAGATATAACCGTAAGGAGAGACTTACTGGGATTTACTTACCAATCTATTCTGCTAAGCTGCATTAAATATTCAACTAAACTTAATTTACTTATTGAGCATTTCACACGAGAAGCCCACACACACGCAGAGTTCATAGAATCGCGCTTAAATTTCGAATTGAGTCTCTAATGCGGTCTGAGGCGTCTTTAGCCGAGTCAGAGAAGTCAGAGTCGGAGTGTGCCAAGGCGTTAAAGTGAGGCACCCCCCTGGGACGGGTCGCTGCTGGGGTGGGCGGGGGCGTCTGCTGTCGAGTGTCTCTTTATCGCAATGAGAGCTGCGCAGTTGTCAATGAATTTCCAGATAGCTAGCAACCCATAACAAATTGAGATGCTAAGCAGCAGCAGCAGCAGCAGCAGCAGGAGCAGCAGCAGGAGCAGAGTCTTTACCTTTTACCTCAACACAATCGCAAGGAGATGGCAACGCGTGCGTATTCATGACAAAGGCGCTATATAAATTACGCGGGCTACAATAAAAAGCCGCCCCCTTGGCAGGCGAAATGCGCTGTGATTTAACGTTTGACAGAAATTATAAAAACAGCCGTCGTGGGAAAAGGGGGAGGGCGGCGAGATGTAACTGCTGCGGGGAATATTCATGGAGATAACCCGCAAAATTCCGGCGTCCGGGCGCATTTTCAAAACTCCGATAATTATGTTAGACGCGCCAGCGAAACATTTCCTTTGACATTGAGCCAAAAATAAAAGAAAGCCAAAACAGTTGAAACAAACTTGACGCAGCTGAAGTCAAGCCAAGTAAACCGGGCCAAGAAGCCATTACAATGGCTATGACTCGAAGCGGGCTGGAATTACACAGGCCAACAGCCTTTTGATGGCCCAGAAGCGGGCTACACTTTCGGGAGGGTTTACTGTACATGCTGAAAATGAATTTGAAACTGAAACAGCAACCAGAGTGGCTCCACTCTCGCATTTGCTTATCGAGATGTATCAGCTGGGGTAAGCATATCCCTTCAGGCTTAGACTGGAAGGAGAGCTGCGAACGTCTTTAAAGGGGTTTTCAATATGTTTATGTGTAGAAATATCAAATAAAGCATGCAAACATCATTATTATATATATGTAAATGTACATCATTATCATTATCATTTAATAACGAACCTTATCAATAAAGTCATTTACAATTAGAATCTTAATGATCATGTACATTATGATTATGATATTTATGACAGTTCATACTATAATCCTAATGATCATTAACTAATTTCTCAATATTATACAGACTATTCACATAGCAACTTATAATTAGCACAATGATCATAAACATAACGATCATCATCTTAGACAACATTTATCATAGTAATTATTTAATAGTCAATATAAGAATCATCCATATTAAACGATTATAATTCAACTTATATTATACTTACTAACTAATAACACAAATCGAAGATGTTGAGGAGCAGGAGGTGGCACTAGCTAGACACAATTAAGACTGAAGCTGGGCTGATTCAGGCTCGCCTTTATATAGGGCCGACCTTTTTACAAACAAGGTGATGAAACTTTCTTCTAGCTCGATCATGAAACGACAAGTTGTGGCTCAATTTTGTTGTTTGAAGCATTTCTCGCGTACTTTGTTTATTAAATCAGACTGAACACATACATATACATATAAATTTTGTACTTGCGCTATTTAACTAATTAGTTACTTTATAAATTGAGTATTAAATTTGATTCTTATAAATATATGAAAAACCTTTCATGCATATGAAAGTCGTCCATTTTAACGAATTCCAGCATCAAACTCTGTCAAGAAAGTCTCTAATGAGGTTGTGGGGACAACTCAGCTCAGTTAATATAATATCCGATATCTTTCTGATATTAGGAGCACATAAAATGGCTTTGGTCTGCTTTCGATTAGGTAAATTTCAGTGCATTTCGTTGACAATTCTTGCCTTTCGATGAATTGGAATTGTTCAGCTGTGCTTCGTCAAATCGATTGAGGCAACAAAGGCCAAAAATGTCCGTTTAATTGCCGGCAGCTGTTGAATTTCTGCCGCATCAACTTAAAAATGCAGACGAAATCGTCAGGTTTTAGACGGCAGACGTGCCTTTTAATATGCAGAGCACAAATTTGAATAATTTGTCTCCGAATGCTGGCAAATTATAGCGGCTTATGTTTCAATTAAGCAATTTTTGCACATCAGGTGCGTTTTATGGGTGCCAGACGCGCCAAAGAGCAGGAGCAGGAGATGGAGGAGCAGGAGGAGGAGCGGCGCTCAGAGCAAACAGCCAAAGGCGGACAGCAATGACAACTAAGCTCTTTAATGCCGCCAGACAACAGCTGTACACAGCACAAGGCATTATAATAGGAGGACAATAATAATAACGGCAAGAAGAAGCAGCAGGAGCAGCAGCAGGAGCAGCAGGAGAAGACGAAATCAGTTGGCAAAAATATTTCAAATGAAAAGTGACACAACGAATGAATGGAGAAATGAAATTAGAAATTAAGTTTGGAGACATGAGTAAGACCCTTCAGTGCCTGGCTTCAAGAGGCTTCAGCTGCTCCTGCTCCTGCTCCAGCTCCTGCTCGACATGTTGCCAGCGGCCAGGGGACATCGACGCATCGTGGGCACATGAGCCAAAAGACTACTTAATGAATAGCCTCGAGTTAATATTTGCCTTTGCCTTGCATTCTTTTTTCTTCTCCTGCTTTTGCTTTTGCTTTTGCCTTCTGCCTTCTCTGCCAATTCTCCAATATTCTCTTTTGCTGTTTATTGTTGGGGCGCAAGAGGAAAAATATTGGAGTTTCCTGTTAGACAAAGTACACAGGCACAGCTGAATAAGCCAGGCCAACCAGTCACCCAGTCGACCGAGATTGTCAAACAAAATGGCTTTTTGGTTTTCTTTTTTTTTTTTAATACACAAACTCACATACACTCACTCACACACTCACCCACTCACACACTCACATATCTTTGCTTGCTCGAGTGTGGGCCGCTGTAAAACATAAGCAAACAATTTGAAGGCATTTGTCAGCAGGCTGCAGCTAATAAAAAATCGCCTCAGGCTCCCACTTCAAAGTGCAGCTGTTGCTTGAGCTAGGGAAGGCAGCAAAAGATATTGGCAATTCTTTGGTCATTTTGAGCCCAATTCTTACGGCCTTAAAGTGGAGCGGAGTTTGTTTGTGCGAAATTGTTAAGCAATTGTTATACGTGTATAACAGAAATTGCAAAGAAATCTGCTTATGTTTTACAAAGTATCAAGGACACTTTTTTGACAAACTGTAGAGAATACAGGAGATATTTGTCTACGCAATTATCAGAACTCTATGAACCGCTAGGCGATTCTAGAGGAATATTATGGATTGAACTGATTTTAGATATTCAAATTTACAGCTGATATGCAGAATAGGCAAGGAAATTAGGCTTTTGTTGCACAGTGTAACTTGAGCACTTCTAATAAGCTATACAAATCATAATAAAGTACTACAATGTTTGCTTAAGCAAACTCACTAAATGTATTATAAGTAGCCTCAAATACAACTCACTTGGCAATTTCTTGCAGTGTAAACATCTTCTGCAAGTAACGTGGGCCTTACAAAGTGGTTTGTAACGTGCTTGTAATATGCCGCACTACAATGCTTGGCAGTTGACATGAGCTTTCCATGCTTGCCTGTGTCCATTTGCCTGAATATCGGGTATAGCCAGCTGCACAATGCGCGTTCATAGTTCGATTGCCCTTGGCCGACTATGGCAGAGACCGACTGTAGAAATGCGCAGCTATAGCTGGGCAAGTCTCAGGTTAGTCTACAAGCTGAGCTCTATTTGATTAGTTACGCCCCTATAAACGTAGCTGTTCAAGTATGGGCCTATCTGATGCTAGAATCAGGGCTCAATGTACGGACCAATGGAGAGGCTTTGTAGCTGCCATAGCCATAGCTGCCACGCCCCGAGTGAGCATAGCATGTATATAGCATATAAGTAAAGCTCTCAATTTCTAGCCTACATATTTACATACACCTAGACGAGCATGTCAGGCAACCAATATACCCTGCCTCGCTCATGAACGAGCATAAAAGTGGAGTTCAAGTCGAAAGCCCTTATTTCGCTGTAGTATTAATCGACGCATGTCACTGATTAGCCGCAGGATTATTGTTCATATGCAAAGCATACACAAGCACCTGTGTGTATGTGCATATGTATTTATATAAATTTATATACACCTATGTATACACACTATAGCATAGGGGTAGCTAGATTTAACCCTTTGATGTGCCAAACAAAAGGCACCATTTGAGCCTTGATAAATGGCAGTCACACACTAAACTGCCCTCGGTGGGAAACAGTTCACAGTGAAGGGAGAAACAAAATGTAAAAAAAGGCTGGCAATCGCACAGTGGAATCAGCCTACGGCACACGTTAATGAGCAAGCTAAACAAAAAAAAAAAAACAAAAAATAAAAAAAAAGTAGAAAAAAAAAAAAGAAACAATACATTATGAATTTTTTGCGTTTACAAATTAAGCGTGCATGTTAAGAGCGAATATTTTATAGGAATATGAAACGACAGAAGCGACAGGCAGCACAGTAAAGTACAATTATGATGGATAAGCCAAAAATAGCTGGGAAAGCAAGTAACAGCGCACTAGCTGGGAGTGCACGACTAGCAGATACCCATGATAGATACGGAGAGCTAGACAAGCTCATTTGAATGGGCAGACAGTGGGACAGCGGGACGTCCAGTTGGGTCTGGCTGGGTCCACCTAGTTAGTAGTCCTCTCCAAGGGATATGTCACGCCCATACACTCTAATATACATACAAAACTAATATACCCTCAATTGTCACTCTCATTGTGTACAAGGTATAAAAAATGGTAAATGCGAGGCAACTGTTTTTGGGATTCTTAATGGAATTTGAAATGAATTCATATACATTTAAATCGTATGCATAAAAACTTTGTTAATTTTAATTTCAATTTCAATTCAAAAGTCAAACTCAAACAAGATTTTTGTTGTAATTTGTTTCTACTTTCAAAAACTTACAAATAGCCAGGAGCAATTTGTTCATTGATAGCAAAAATATTTGAGTACTCAGCATCTTCCCCATGAAAGCTCGTGCAATTTATTATTTAATAATGTTAAAATAAGCACTTAATTAAATTTACAAAAATAAAAGAACAGAAATAAATAAATTAAATACGCTGACATAATTAATTATTTATTTAAAGGCAATTTGTTTGCCTTTTATGCCATGCAGGGCACTGTATGTAAATGTATATATATATATATATATATATCCTTATAAATATTGCAAATATAAAACACCCGCTGCCTGCTGGTGCCACGCCCACAAGTCAATGAAACAACAATTCACTAATTAAAAGTGTAATTAATTTTGCACAGTTTGCATTTTGCTTTAGCTTCTGTCAATGCCAGAGCTTTGCAGCTACACATATATGCATACATACATGTAAATATATATATGTACACATTATACACATACATACATATGTTTATGCAAGTATAAAGTGTTATTCTGAGCATCTTTCATAGGAAATTCATTCTTCAAAATCAATCAAATTATGATGCTCGCTCAAGTCAGCGGAAGAGTATATTAGCTTGAGCAATGTGAGGTGTCTCTTTCATGTGGATTCTGGTCCACCTCGTCTGTCCATCTCTTTGTTTGCGTGAACTCCTCGATCTCAGCACCTTCAAGTGGTAAGGCCTTGAAATTTGCTGTCGAGCTTATTGCAACTAATCGATAACTATTGTCATTTCTGTGCTATCGATTCCTTCAGCTCTTCTGTGAGCGAGTATCATGCAGCTCAGCCATCTTGAAATAATCAAATCAAGCAGCTAACTGTGCGCACATTGGGCGCAATGCGAGTGGTCGAAATTGGTATTTATGTTTGCTTAAACATTTCGCACTGTTTTGAGTTTCGTTTGATATGTTATGCTGGAGGGAATATCGCATCGAGCCAGCCAGCATATATGCATGTATTTGTATGTGTGTGCGAACTGTAGTAAGCAGCTTGTCAAGAAATCTGTTTGGTTTCTTGCGGAATGGCCCGAAAGTCTTTGCGAATGGTGCGCTCGCTTCCTTCCTGCCTCGCAACTTATGTGCAGCATTTCGCTTCCGTTTCCGCTTCCCGTGCAGACAGAACTTGGCCAGTCGCCATTGAATGCGTAACACACACACACACACACACTTTCCGTGTGTGCATGAGTGAATGGCTTTGTGAGTGTGTGACCCAGTTTCGCTGCTATTGCCAAATATCAATTTGAATTCGGCTGGAGCCAACAAATAATTTTGTAATAAGCATCGGAATTAAGAGCAATTAGCAACTGCTTGCGGCCATTCAAAATAAACTAGATGGACTTTCAGATTTAAGATGAAGATGTAGATGTCGTTAAGCACGATAAGGTCGAATGGGTGCTTGAGTGGGGAAAAGGTGTGGGAAGAAAAGGCACAGCAAAATATGTAGAGACCAGACTTTGGACTGAGACTTGCATTTCTGAGACATAATAGACTGGTATTACAATTGTACCAAAGTATCCGCCAGGCTCAAAACTTTACTGTGTCTCTCAGGCTTGAATATGATGCCTAAATCAGTGGATGCAACTCGAGATAGTCCAAGGACAAATCCTGAAATCATAGACACAAGCTAAGCCTAAATTGATTCTAACTTGAAAGTGCAGCCACTCGTAGGGCATGCCCGACCATGAATAGCTAAAACGGAATGTGTAGGGCACAAATCTAAAGCAAACGGCATCAGCTTGCTTTGAGCTGCTGCAGTCTACACAGAGAAACATTTACAGTTATGAAATATAACCCAGCCACCTTGAACTTGACTCGTAAGAGAACAAACTTAAGTCCTCATTCATTCATCCCCATGCAGATTCAGTTTCATTTTGCTTCAAAATAAACACATGAACTGCCTCAGTTGTTCAACTGCTCTAAGAGCTTAAGTTCATCATTTATAATTCGTGTTTGGCAAATCAGTTCCGCAAATATTATATTATTCAATTTACATTCGCGTCTATTGACAAACTGAAAGTTTGCATTGAGTGCAGCTCTCATTTGAATTTATCGCTAAATAATGAACAAACACACGACTGGCTACAATTAATTTGTTTACTCGCGTCATTAGGGCAAACTCGTTGGCGTCATCAAATGCAATTCAAGCAAACAAACCGCAAATTATCCACATTAAAATTTGCGCTGCCTTCAAGGTTGCTCACGATAATCAAACAGAGCTGAAACTAAAACCGAGACCGAGACCGAGACCGAAACCGAGAGAGAAACCGAGTGACCAGCAGGAGGACAAGTAAACAGCGTTTAATCAAAAGCTAAAGCAAATAGAGTTGGATAAAAAACAAAACTTAATTATCAGGAATATTTACTCAAGGCACCTCAGTGGCTGACTAAATGCAATTAGCTGTGCGAATGCGAGCAGCTCAGTTATAAGTGTGAAGCATTCGAAATACAATTCAGATTCGAGCTCTCATATACTCAGCTAAGTGGGTAAGCGCGCTAACTTGACTACAGTCCAGCAGACAGAGAGAGGGAGTGAGAGAGCGAGAGAGAAAATGATATTAATTAGCTTTGAATGGCGCATGAGGCAGATAAAAGAGAATTGAATTTTTACGCGCCATAGACAGCAGCACACAACAGGAAACAAAGCCGAATCGAGGATGAAGCAGAAATGGACAGAGAAATTGCAAGTAAACAGAGAACAAATGCAAAAAAAGTAAGAATGCGCCTGGCGAGTCCCACTGGCGACGCACTACTCGCTCACGACTACAGATTCTCACTTTCTGTGTATATGATATGATGTGAGAGATATTGAAAGAGAGAGCTGATAAATTATGTAATACTGAGTGATGCCCCAAAGTCTTACAGTTTCTTCTTACACCTTATATATGGAACAGTTTGTTGGAGTATAAGGCCTTAACTTGGTGGGAAAGTAGCAGCAAAAATCAACAGTTCAGGCTCTAGCTGGAAAATAAATAGATTTTCTGACTGTCCATATCCGAAATGTCATGAAAATATAACCTTGACTATTAAAAATATAAATTCTTTTTTCAATTTTAATTTATTTCGCTCTTTGTTATATCTACAGGATTTTGTGAATGGTATTTTACAATAATTTAAAAGTTTAGGCCAATACATAAACCTTTTCTGCTAAGATATTTATTTATATGCATGACATATGAATATGCGATAACATAATTATATATATATAATGAATACTTCCCTACTAAATGACACCTTGCATACGACTATATAAAATGTCTAGAAATGTTTATGCGGCTATAAAATATACAAAGTTTCAACTTGCTCACGCTCAGGTGCACAAATCCTTCAGCAGAGCAGACAACAGGGAAAAGCTTATTCGTATCAAATTTGAGCTCTGTGGCTGCCAGCGAGCTGACACAAATATGCTCCACTTCAGAGTGCTGGGCGAGCATAATCGTTGAGAGTAAGTTTTCGGACCAGGAACTGAAAATGCGGCTCGGAAACGTCTTGTATAAAGTGTGGAACAAATGTTTCACGACAGACCAAGAAGACGAGGAAATGTGAAAAGTTCAAAGACGATGACAGGGAAAAATAAAAGCGGAAAATTGAATGCCCACTAAGCGAGATAGAGATAGAGAGAGAAAGAGAGAGAGAGAGAGAGACAGGATGCTGGCTGGCCATTATACTTTATGCAAATGCTGTGGCAGCTTTAAAAACCCAAAGGCAAATGCCTCCAGTTCGTGGCATAAGCAGACCCCAGCCATGTGGCCAATCGCCTGACGTTCAGCAGGAGGAAGGGAGAGACAGAAAGTAACAAGAATAACAACAGCAGCAGCAGCAACAACAACAACAACAACAACAGTTTAACCACATATACCATGCATTTTAATTTAATTAATTTAAATTCTTAATGCGATATTTTGCCGCCTTCGCAACGCCGCGAACGTGAAAGCCAAAGCCTAATGCTTTCGCTCCTGCACTGGCCGCAAAGGCTCCGCTCGCCTCTTCTTCTTCTTCTGCGTTTTCTGCTGTCGCTGCATTTGTTTAATGTTGCGTAAACAATTTTAGGCGTGCCAAATTAATAGCCAACGGCAAGCGGCGGCCGACAGCCAAAGCGTCGAATTTACTGCCGAACTCATTAAATGTCATTTTCCAGCCAATTACAGAGGAACAACTTTAAGCCGAATCCGTTTCTTTTTCAAGTGAAGTTCGCAATTCAGAATGTAGCTAGCCAGACTCACTGGGAAGTTGTGGCAGACACTGCAGAGGAAACTCTCTGGCAAGACTCAGCAAATGAGCCAAGAAAACTCTGCAGAAAGATAAGAGAGACTGTCTTTGGTATATAGACTAGGCATAGTATATGTCATAGGTGAGATATAATTGGTGAAAAAGATGAGAGCTGCAGTAAAAGCTAAGGAGAAGCGGTGTTGGAACAGAATGCTGTTAATGGCATAACATGGTGATGTAATGGACGAGCAATACATGTTAAAAGAATGTAATATTAAGAGTCAATTTTCCCGTCTATACATCCTTATGAATTTAGCCAACCGGAGAGCTTTTTTAAGATCTCTGGAAATTTATTTATTAATCAGTACTGATAATATCGATTCAGTAGGTTTTTTATGAAAAAGTAATAGTATGTATTTTTAAAGAGAAACCTAGAGTAATTGAGAGATCATCACGCATAGCATATACATCCATTCAAACTTCTAATTTTTAGACATAATGGCAAAGCTGTATAAAACAGTTACAGCAAGGATTATTTCATTTACTCCTACTAAAAGCTGAGCTAATCTTATCAGCATTTCGATTAGTTCCTGGCGATGAGAGCACTGCGCCCACTAGAAGTGCAGCAATCTATTTCCATTAAGCGCATTCAGCAATTGGCCTAGTTGCAGAACAACAACAACGCAACAACAGGCATAAATCAAAGCAGCATCAACTTGCGATGCAAATGAAGAAACTGTCAGAGTCAGAGTCAGAGTTGGAGTTGGAGTTGGAGCTCACCTGGTGTCGGAATCAAGCAGAGTTGAGTTGGATTCAAGAAGCGACAAGCGGATGCAGAGCAACTTGGCAAAGTGCATCGCGCTGTCAGGAAGCGAGAGTTAACTGGGGAAGAAAAATGTGAAGGAGTAGAAAATGGCGTGAAAAGCATTTCACTTGCGGATTTAGCTGAGGAATCTGGAAATTTAATGCGCTGGGCGGATAGATAAATAATGTTATGCAAATGATATGTGCATAAAAGTCAACAGATTCAGCAAACATTGAGCCACCCAGGCCAAGAGCCACCCATCGCACCACCGCCTCCTGCTGACAACAGCATCGAGTACAGTGCACCAAATGACTGGCAGCTTTCAAATGTGAAACCAGTTAGAAAGATGAATAGATTGACTATCAACATGCGAAAACGCTTCGCAGGTTCACGGTCTCTGCGCGCTCCTCGGAACTCTGATGCGGAAGCAAAGCACAAGCTGGCAACATTTGCATATTTCCATACTCGTTCACCTCGAGTGAGAGGAGTATATGTGCCCTTGCATGTGAGTCCAAGTGCAAGCAAACTTGGTATTCTAAGTAAACTTGAGTGTACTTTCCACTTGAGAAGTTTTTCTATAGAATGCAGTCTGGATAGGAGAGTTCTAAGCTCATCCAAAGGGAACAAAAGACATACTTTAATTCATTTACGAATACACTATCGATATATCTATCGGTACAGGTATACATACTATATATATCGATTGATCTATCGATATCTCCATCAATCTAGCAGTCTATCACATATCTATCTGTCAATCTATCTATCTATCTATCTATCTATCTATCTATCTATCTACATATCTATCTATCTATCTATCTATCTATCTATCTATCTATCTATCTATCTATCTATCTATCTATCTATCTACATATCTATCTATCTAACTATCTATCTATCTATCTATCTATCTATCTATCTATCTATCTATCTATCTATCTTTCCATCTACCTATATAACAACTCCAATCAATTCACAGTTCATGCCCTGAACGAGTATTGCCAAGTTGGCAACGCTGCAGGAGCCATGTTCTTAGGTCCTTGGGTGTCAAATGGTCTGCCCCTCCCTATTAGACACGCCCACATATGTAGATGAATGTGTGGCATTCGACGTTGGAATGACATTGCACTAGTGTTCCCGAAATTGCAGCGAAATTGTGTGCCAGGATTCGCTTGGCAGTCAACGCTTGAAAGCCGACTTTGGCACCTGACGTTGGCATTTAGTTTTTTCGCTCTCATTTTGGCCTCACTCGGTGCACAGGTGAAAGCGGATTTTGATAAATGCTTCGATGGAAAAGTCAAGTGAGTCAGCCAAAACGGCATCATCTTATGGCAACTGACAGCCGGCAGGCGCCTTTGTCGTGTCATCAGCTACTCTGCTAAATTACGACCAATAAAACTCGAAAAAATATGGAACGAGGAAAAACACGTAGGGCTCTGCCTCTGCCTCTGCCTCTGCTTCTTCCTCTTCTGCTCTGGTTGATGAACAGCTCGAAGTGGCTTACTATGCGTTAATAATTTGCATGCATTTAATATGCATTTGAAAAATATGTGAAAAAAATCCCTGAATAAGGATAAAGAATGAAATGGATGGAGGGGCCAGGGTAAAGGCAATTTAGCTCGCGGCTCTTGTGCATGGAAATCTCAACTAACAAGCGGACCATTCTTTCCCCTTAGACAAAATGAAAATCTTGTTTTTGTTTTTGTTTTTCTCGCACCTTGATACGGAACATGTTGAAGGCATTTCAATTTCAGCATGCAGCAGGTAAGCTCCAAGGTGAAATATGTGTAGAGCTTGTCTGTATGAGAGATCTGTATATATGTAGATTTAGTGAGCATACCAAACATCAAGTTATGTTCAACTATGAAGAATGTTGAACACGAGAGATAAATAGAATTCATATAATTAAAGTAATTGCTATTACTTAAGTGCAATTTATTTATTTATTTATAAGAGTTAACTATAATTAAAATTATGAGCTAACTTAACAAATAAAGCGCTGGCTACTAAGGCCTTCGGCTTACTTGAGTGAAATGTTCCATCTAAAATAATCTTTAACCTTCAATCCCTGTCATTCTCCAAAACAGATCTACTTTGTCTTAGTTTGAAATATTTATTTCCTAAACTTATTCTTTTAGAGTATACAATCTTCGTATATACATCTCAAATATAAATTTACAGCATATTCTTGTTATTTTTCGCGCTGCTCGACGTTTCTCTGTGCATAATTTAAAACGCTTGGAATTGCAGATAGAGCAGCGCCGTCAGGTGGATGCTAAAGAGAAGTAAACATAGAACTAATAGCAAAACATGCAAAGATGCTGATCGCAAACACACACACACACACACACACACAGACACAACCACAGCTACCACACACATACACAGAGCATATCTGGCCAAAGTTTTAATGAAACAAAATGCGGCGCTTACGTGTGCTGGGTAAACGTATAACCTGTGTACAGGTGAGCGGGCTCAACACCTACCGTTTGCCCAGAGCATCGCCAATGTTCAGTTTGAAAGGTGTCGTCGCGTCCAACTTTACCGCAAAAACCAAAACAAAGTTTGCCAGAGCCCCACGTCAGAGCAGCCACAGGAAATGAGAAAAGATACCAATACAACGGAACGCCATGTTGCAATATGCATATGACTCACCTGTACGCCAAGTGGGCGGCACCGCCTCCCAAGGTGAGCGCGTGCGAGTTAAATGATGAAGCGAATTCGCTATTTTACAACTGGACAACGTGTCCTTTGCATGCTACATATACATATAGGAAATGAATCATTTTAGGAAACAACACTCACAGCGCGAGTTGTATGACAACTAAAAGTAGGTGGGAATATATTTGGGATCTATGTCACCGGAAACTGGAGTGGAATTGCTATTTTAATGATATTAGACTTCTTTTGCTGCTTTCTAATACAATACACTCAAGGTGTACGATCTTAATTCATCTAAGATGGAACTACTGCTAAAATGATTCTTTGGATATTCCAAACCAGCTTTAAATCTAGGCTGATTGAACTAAGACTCTACACGAGCGATCTTTATAAAATCTAAAGAGCCTGAGTATGATATCGAAAGAAAATATATGAAGAGCTCCAGCAAAAAATAGAATTGTAGGATTACTAAAATACTGAAACAATTTAATACGATAACAGCACACTTTATAAATTTGATGATTAACTAGACAAATTAAATTTTTTGCTCAAAAAAACTTATAATTTTCAATATTTATCGATATTATGACTACGGAATTGTGAATTGAAGCAAAACGTTATATTTTCATTTCCTTATTTAAGTAAGAAGATATATTTAAAATTTCAAGTCTCTAGCTTTAAAACCTTTTGAGAACGTTGCTTTCACAAGTCAGAGCATGACGAATAGGAATGTTATTTCTGCTTGAGAATACCGCGACTTATTTAAGACACCTTCTGAGTGCTATATACATTTGCATAACAACTTCAAGTCCCTTTTCAGAACCCCTCACAGAGCATAATAATTGCAAATTCAATTTCGACAAAACGTAAAGCTAGCGCCGCGGTTAAGCGCAAACAAGCATATCATCTGTTTGAGCAGCTGGTTTTCAGCAAAAGTTACAAAATATTTCACTCAAACGAAAAAATGGCTAGAAACGGAGGCTAAAAACCACACAGAGATACTGTGGAACTACACGAAATTGGAGCAGCGTGAACACTCGATATGAATGACATTCGCATTGAAATTTCTGCCGGCTGCTGCTGCTGCTGTGGCAAGGTGCGTGCTGCTAACAAAGCCCTTTGGCGAAAGGATGGCGCAGCGTTTTATGAACAAAAGCAAAGCGTTAATACCACATTCACACATCGGCACACACACACACACACATACAGAGAGAGAGAGCCATAGAGCCACAGAGCCACAGAGCCACAGCGCCACAGCGCCGCATTGCCTCGTCGTAGCTGTGTAGTGTTTGTGCTGGCAGCTCACCTGTCTGCCTACCTGAACACTTCAAAATATGCGAGTGTGAGTCCATGTGTGTGTGTGTATTTTAGATAAATTATTCAAGCAACAACTGCGCTTTTTAAAATCGAGTTTGTTGTGTGACGACGCAGACGACAGGCATTTGTGGTAAGCACTCGAGCACAAATCTAAAGTATACCACACACACTCACACAAACACACACACACACATGCATACAGAGCAGGTGTGCATTTGTTTTCGTTAACTGTCTGTGCTCTATGTGTGTGTGTGTGTGACCTAATTCCAGGCATGCAACAAAAAATAAAAGGGATAGACGTTGCAGCTCATTTTTCAGCGCTGAGCAGATACTCAGCGCAGAAGCGTGCAAAGCTAACAAAAAACCAAGAAAGTGCAACTGAACGACGTGGAAATACTCTTACTTGAAGGCAAACGAAGAGACGCCAGCAACATAATTCTAGCACAGTCAAACGAGAATTTGCGCCTGAAAATGTTCGTCTTTGTAGATTTCATCTCTCGAATATCATATCACTTATAGTTGCCAGAGTCAGCAAAGGTGAAGCAATGAAATTTAGATAAACGCTTAACAAATCCAAGTTTCAGCCACTCGGCAAAGCTGCCTGAGTGAGCGACGCGGCAAACTGATTTACAGACGAACACACTTAGACTGATGAAAGTTGTTTCAACTTGAGTGTGTGCACTCCTGGAGAGTGTGGGTGCACTGCAGTTACAAGACATTATGCAGGGAAGACCATTCAAATGGCTGGCAAATGGGGTATGCTGCTGCTGATGGATGCGTATGTAACTGGCTGATTAAGGGCGAGCTCGGACTGATATTGACAATCCGATTTATATAGCCTCCACTGAAGACTAGAGTTGCCAGACCCTCTCTATGCATGCGCCAGTCGAGCATACCCAACTAGCGCAGTCTTATATGCTTAATATCTCAACTGAATCTGTTGCAAATTGAAAAACTTAACTTGTTTGGTCGGGTATGCCCGACTAGAGTACTCTTATTTTCACATACCTTGACTGCATCAACTCTACTCAGTCGGGCTTACCCGACTATAGCACTCACAGTCAAGCCCAGCTTTGACACATCTTATTTCCAGCTGTCATTCCCCCTACCTTAGCCGGGCATACCCGACCGAAGCACACTTAGTTACTCCGACACTCGCAGCCAGCTCGACTTGAATTGCTTAAATTTCGTATGCATTTCATGCATGCAATTTAAGGCCAGCTGCATGCCGCATGCGGCAAGCAGTGCAAGTGTCCAAGGCTCTGACACATTTCGTTTGAGACGAATAGTTCCAGCTGAGAGGCTGAAAGTTTTCTTCTGGCCGCTGTATTACGTCTGTACTGAACAAGTACTTCCCGCTCTCTGTGCTGACAAGAAAATGTTTATCTCTTTACCAATATTCATGTCCGCCTCAGTCATTACAGCTCCCACATTTTGGACTTTGAAAGAGATATTGATGTTGTGGCACCCGCGGTGACGTTGAGCACAGTTTGACAGCGACTTCAAAAGAAGTGAAGCCACGCTCCTTTGATTAAAACTTGGGGTAGCCTCGTCGTGTATCGAGTAACTTAACCAAATAAACTTCACTCTCAGCTCTGTCCGCTTCAGCTTTAAAGTTCCTGGCGAATTTAATGCGCACTTCATGCGAGTTTCCAAGTTATTTGCTTCGTGTTGCGGTCATAAACCGAGCAATGTGCAGTCACAGCACACTAGTCGAAGAAAGGTTAGCTTCAGCCAAGTGTCAGCGCCAGAGCCAGGACCAGAGTCGGTGCCAGTGCCAGTGCCGGTGCCGGAACAGCAACTAAGATGTTGGCCGTGTCTTGCAAAACATTTCCAATGTCCAGAGCATGTGTCTCTGGGCGTCGTAAAAATGCAAAAGTGCAGTCAGTGCGTATACGCGATCTTTTTTGGGGGAGTGAGAGAGATGGAGAGAGAGGGCAAGAGGCATCAGGGGAGCACTGCAAGACAAATTTGCTGATGTAGCCAGTTTGATGCCCTGTAGCCATTAACAAAGGGGCATTATGATTTGGCAGACCTGTTTCAATATGGTATATCAATTTCTTATAAGGAAAAGAAACTGAACTAATATAGGTAACATTTTACAACTATACTATGAGTTAGAATATCTGTGTCCCTCTTGAGAATATGAAAGCTCATTTGATTGTGTTTGGTTCAATAAAGTATGAAAATTCTTGATTGTGAAAATATCCCGAAGAAGTGGGAGTCGTTTATCAGATATCAACATTCATTCCCTCTAAGATATAGCAATTCAATTGAAAGAGTAGAGCCTTCACTCTTTACTACATTGACACATTGGGATGATATATTAAATATCTGAAAATATCATTAAGATCGCACAGCTAGAGCCCGAGTTCAATGGGACTAGTAGTCAATGGGAACCTTTTCTAAGGAGAGATATATGGACAACACAAGCAGCTGTCGCATTTTACTATTTATACATGTGTCTGTCATGCAAGGGCATTTCACACAATATGCCGGGTATTGGCTAGTCGTTCACTCTCAGCTAGCACACTCCCGAGTTGTTTTTTTTTTTTTTTTTTGCCAGTACCTGCCTGCTTAATGCCAACAGTCTTACTTGCTCCTCGGGGCGCTTTTTTGATGGCAAACTTTTATTTTCCTTTTCCTCCACGAATCCTGTTGTTGTTGCAGCTATTGTAATCAAATTTGTCACGCTGCGTTGGTGTTTGAGCTAAGAACTTGAGCAACTACTGAAAGTTCGCTTAGGGTCTTGGGGGCAGACTTTAGTTGGCTCGTCGCGCACATTTGTCGCCAATGCGAAAAGGCGAACATGTCTTGGCCAGCTAGCTAACTGGCTAACTGGCTAACTGGCTAACTGGCTGGCTGGCTGGCTGTCTGACTGTCTCGATGTCTGGCCTAAGTCAAACGAGCTTAAGACGTCGCTGAAAGTGGCTTAAGGCATTTTCGCCACACCAAACGATGCCCCAAGGAAACCAAATGGCGCAATATGCTGGCGCAGCAGAGTGCGGCGCCGATTAGCGTTGAGCATATCAGGTGGCATCGATACGCGCCTGGGCCGATGCTTACGAGCAGCCGGGGAGCTATGAGCCGGGAGTACGGCAATATATTTTTATGCTAATTGAAAGACATTTCAATGGAATATAAATTTATAACCGATAGCAGCCACCACCTATACTTTTATCTATATATAATGTCTTTCTGCTTCTTCTTCTACTTTCAGGTAACAACGGCGCCCAGCCCCTTGCGGCCTCCTCCACCTCGTTGACTGCGGCGCAGCCACGCTTCCTCTCGCGCGGCCACACCTACCGCGCTGTCGTGGGCGACACTCTGGTGCTGCCCTGCCAGGTCGAGAATCTGGGTAAGAATAGCACGCATATCGAGAACTCGCATAGAAATTCGCATAATTAATAGATCATTATTATTGGCATTAAATATCGCAAATTCCAATCGCATTTCGTTCGATTACCGTAAGCCGCAAAGCCAAATAACAAATATGCAAATATGTTGCTAGCCAAAATGTCGCTCTGCATAAATTTTACAAAAACATCCATAAACAATGGCTACCAGAGAGAGAGAGAGAGTGAGAGAGATGGGGAGAGAGCGGAGGAGAGGGAGAGAGAGCAACATCAACTGAGCAACAATGCAAAACCAACAGCTGTCAACAGCTTGTCGCTCGTCGTTTCCCTGCACAGGCCAACGAGCAGCATATTTATCAAATGACAGCTATAAATTTATAAACACAAATCCAATTCGATAATTAAAGTCGTTCGTGGGCAAGAGGCAGCTCGCAATAGGCGTGGCCAAATTTAAACTCTGCTTTAACATTAAATGGAATCCAAAATTTAGGAACTGCCAAACAGAATTACAAAAATTAATATTATAAATTATAATATTTACAAGTATTATTAGATAAAGGCATACAGATATTCGACTTTAACTTGGGTCTGGTTAAATGTCCAAAATATATAAAAATATTTAAAAAATAAATAAACTTCAATTACAAAAGGAAACAATTATATCAGCAAAAGGGTTTTCAGTCATAGAAAAGAGATAAATCCATATTGATTTTTTGTCAAGATAAAAAGAAAATAACTCGAAATTCGTAAAACTTGCATTGCTAATTGCACTTTCAGGGAATTATATATATATTTTTGGCAAATTTAGTCCTTCAAAGCTCTGCTGCCCTTTAAGCCGAGCTTTAAAGTTTCTATCTTTGTAATGCTCAAACGACTTTTTTTCATATTTTCAACCAACCAAAAATCAATTAAAAATGTTTCATTCGTTTTTAGGAATTATAGGGAGACAATCTCTGATGAAGTTGGTTTTTGAATTGGGTTGGACGTTTCAATTTATGGGCCCTGTTCGTTAGCCAGCTGACTTTAAAATCTGGCTATTGATTGCCGAAAATAAATCGTGCAAATGACGCCAAAGTCGACTTCGAGAAGTGCATTCAAAGTGTTCCTTCTGTGCCTTGCCATATCACATTCTCATATAGGACTCTCTCATATGACAGCTTTCCTGTCTAAGCTTCATTAGGCTCAACGAGCTCAAGCTAGCTTATATCAAGCTGATGCCAGCAGCAGAAGCTCAGCATTAGATTTTGGCCATGTCCATTCGATTTGAGCATTGCAGTTAATGCTTGGCTGCGTATTGGCTATGAGTTGCTGAGCTTTAAGGTTGCTCAAGTAAATCGTGTTTTCGTTTTCCATTACGATTCAATGTGGAAAATACTTTCAGGGTTGTCCTTGACGTTAGGAACTTGACTCCATTGGCAACTCAATTTCCTTGGCTTGCTATAGATGGCCTCGAGAAGCTCTGAAAGTGCCCACTGCGTCCTATCGAAGGTCAGATCAAAGTTCCGCTTGTAAAAGTTTGGCTTTGCAGTTTGGTTCAATAATGAATTCAATTCAACGTACTCAGGCTATTTATTTACACCATATATATATATATAGGGCATAGTAGTAGTAGTCATAAATACATAGTATAATATAAATTCACTGGTACATACGAAATTTACAATTGAAACAATGAAACTTGAATCGCATTTCCCAATTGATTCAATGTGATTCACAGAGTAATTAAACAGTTTTTCAACTTTTGTACACGAACTTAAGGATCCCACTTCGCTGTTAAACAAACAAATTTGCCAATACTTCAAAAGCAATTTTTATAAATTCACAGAGCGGCCGCTTAAACACCTGTGAAGGTAAAAGCATTTTAAGCATTTATAAATAAATAAAAAATGCACAGAAATCATTTATCATAGGGCGGCTCGCACACACACACGCACACGTATACATACACACTGGAAAATGACCTAGTTTAAAGGCAGAAATTGTTGCAAAGAGTTTTAATTGCAGCTGCCGTTGACAAGCCAATAAATAAAATGCAATTAACCAACCGCTCGGTCGCTCGCTCGGTCGGTCGCTCGCTCGCTCGCTCAGTCGTTCGTTCGTTCGTTGCGTTCAGCGAAATGAAAATAAATTGAACATTGACGGCATCGACGACAATGCGACCGAAATCTGTTCAGGCTGTCAGTTATCATTGGGCCATATGGAAGCCGGCATCAGCAGCAGCAACAACAGCAGCAGCAGCAGCAGCAGTAGCAGGAGATAAAAGCTACGCATTCTATCAACAGCTGAAATATTGTCGTTCCACGCATATTTGTTTAAGCAAACTTATTCACATACTTTAAATAATATTGTTGGACTTGTTGAAAGATGCGAATTTAATCAGCTTTCATATTAATGTTATTACATTACAATGATACGATGGGATATGCCTGACTAGATGCGACGTCGGCTTAATGCTGCTGTTGAGCTTGTTCTGTACACATATACGTGTATCTATGGGCTGGTATGTGTGTGTGTGCATACATACACTTGCAGTCCTTTATTATTATAGATTGATTGAGGTACGATTCTAGCATTTAATTTTTACTCAATTCCACGACTTGACAATTTAAGATTCATTTAAAGGAGAGTATTTCTTAAATAAATGATTGGCATAGTCTGTATATATAGTATAGAGCCCCACATACCAAATTTGTTGCGCCCAGCTGCAAAAGTGCCCAAGCAATGCTTAAAAATAAAATATCGATTTTTATCGATATTATGATATAAGAATGAGATATCGGAAAAAGGGAATGTTCTTCGTTTAGCTTATACAAATATACGTATCAAATATGAAGTCTATAGCTCTTACAGATCTCGAGATTTAACCATATATATATATATCCACAGGAGAAGATAGACGGACGAATGCTTAACCGATAGACAGAAAGATAGATAGATAACAATATATGTAAATAATAAGTTTTTACTTCAATTCCTTCAATACTCACAGTCATATAAAACGAATATACCCCTCTGAATTACTAGACAGATTCATAATAAGCAGCCTCAAGACTGTTGAGTGTTGACTTCTCATCTTCAATGGGTGTTAATATAAGCAAGTCTCGTGAGATATGTTTGTGTTTACTCAACAAACTAATAGGAAAACAAACATCGATGTGTAGGAGGCAAACATTATTTCAACTCGGACTGTTGTCGTTGCTTTACTGCATTTAATCCCCAATTAGTCTTTAATGCAAGCGAATGCGACGGGACGGTTTAATTGCGCTATTAAATTACCTGCCAACTGCGGTAAATAACGGGAGGGAGAAGGCGAAAAAACATGGATTAATTGACACAATTGAGAATGAAAGACAAGGCGGCCCAGGGCGAAATAGTATTTAATCCAATAAAAGAAATTAAGTATCAAATGGTCGGCGAAGCCCTGCGTCATGCAAATGCTAAAAGAATAAAGAAAACACAACAGGGAAAGAGCGTGACTGAATAGCTGGGGCAACTGGGGGACTGCCTCAACAAAGTTGTGTAGGAAATGCAATTAAACAATTTAAGAGGTGAAGCTGAACAAAGAGACTAACTGAGAAATACCCTATATATAGAACAGCCACTCGATGTGCACTTCCGGGTATCGTTCACGTACTTCTCTTAGTGCTAACTTCTCAGCGCTAAGCTCAACTGTTACAAACACTTGCAAGCAGCTTCAGCTTCAAGTCTTCCAATTTGCCAACAACTTTGGCACAAATTCATGTTTTACAAATAAAAAAGTTATAAAATATAAATAAAACTCCATTTTTATTGGCCAAAATGTGTGCTGAGCTCAATAATATGAATACACTTCGGCAGGGGATGGACACAGCTGACGACGAGCTGAGTGAAACAAACCTTTTGCCCCGCCCTTCCGACCTTCCGCCCACCACAGGACTCCACTGCAGAACAATTACGAGCGAGCAATACGAAATTTCAATCCGATTCAATAATAATCAAAGTCATAAAAAGATGATTGTGTGCGTTTAAGTCGATTTTATAGGCGCCCTTTAGGTAGGGCAGGGCTCCAATAAAGGCTTATAAGAGACAGTTTATTTTTGTATTTCTCCCTTCTCTGAAGGTCCCTTATCCCAGCGCTCACGTAATATTTATGAGCTGTCCCAAGCATTCGTGTATGTTTGTTTGTATTTTTAACAGGTTTATGCCAAGCTGCCCCACAAATGTTGTGGCCAATTCGAGTTGTTGTTGGCCCTTAGAATGCCTAATGCAGTTAGCATTACAATTTGCCGTTGACAACTTTGACTCTAAATGTATTTTCATCAAATTTCCCAGTCAATTACTATTTTATTCATAAATAATCGGATTACAGCAACAATTTGCAATGTAGCTTACAAAAAAAAAAAAAAAAAAAAAGGAAATTTTATCCTGCTGATAAATTTTCGTAATTTTTTACATTTTACATTTTCAATTTGATATTACATTTTACTAAGATAAAAGTTACTGGACTCTGTTTTTCAAAAGTCAGACCAAAATCTTAAGCTGTGGTACGGTTGAGGTATATGCCACTCGAGAACTCCCACTGACTTAAACATTCTCTATAGATTTTGCTCTGCTTTATCATTCTATTGAATGTATTGAATGAATCAAAACTTAAAGACAGTCTTACATATGTATCTCTATATAGTATAACTGCTAGCAAATGAAAATATGTTTTAAAGCTGAAACCGAATTATGGTGCTCGAATTGCTCAATGCCTTGGAACGGTTTGTTAATGTAGATGGCCAAGTGGAGCGACTCAGACAATAATAAATAAATAAATTATGCGCTGGGCAAACGCGTCTAACAAATTTATGCTTTGCCAGCCATAAAGAAACGTAAGTTAGATAAAATATGCAAAAAGAAATGGGAAAGAAAAACGAAAGCACAAAAAATCTGTTGGCAACATCTGTGAAATTATGTCATTTATATGAGCAAACACACTAAAAAATAGATGAAAACACCAGAAGACAGAGCAGACAACAGACAAGAGACGACGGACAACGGACAAGGGACAAGAGACAGCATCCAATTGGATAGCCAAACAAGAGACTGTACACAGCTTAGCAGACAGACCCAAGAGCGGATAGCATATTAGATAGATGGCTTTATATTATATCTATATATAAGGCTATCTCTTTCTACCTCTCTCTCTTTCTATCTCTCTCTCTCTCTATCTATCTTGCATTATGTTTGTCTATGTGGCTAGTTTACAAACAGAACTACAATTTGAACTCTGCTGCCCACTTGAATGCCATTTATTTAGCTTTTTTGAAAGTGCGAGGGCTGTTTCAAAAGTATTCTTCCCGAAACAGTCCCCAATTGATTGTAACTTGTAACTTAAACTTAAGCAGCTTACTGAAGCTCTAAGATCTTGAAACTGTTTTACTATGTGTTAAATGACCAACTAAAGTGAGCCCTCCTCGGCAATTTAAGAGAATCTATATAGTTAGGAGCTGGCTATGCGATTCTGTAGAATGACATTTGAATCTGCTCATTGTAAGATACGGACCTACATTCTAAGAGAATTCTCTATTTGAAATTTTACAGAGATTCTTAGAAGAGTCGCATGCTTAAAAACTCTGCCACAGTCGGTCGAAGACATTATAATATACTCTACTCAGATCATGAAAGAGTATCATAAGAAGCTTATGGAAAATGATTTTTAAGCTGCTCTCAAACATAAATCTATGCTGGGATAACATCATCTAATTTAATAATAAAGAAACGTTATTTAGTTTCCATAACCTCTTCTGCCTTTTCTGTTACGCCTCATTCTAATCATGCAACCCTCGTCGTATAACTGTCTCTTAATATTTGTATTGCGGTATTTAACAATAAATTTTCCAACCAACAACAACAATAACATGAAGAAGTAGAGCATACGCTGACATTTTTGTTAACGCCTTTTCATATATTTTCTGTGTGTTTCTCTCCCTCTCTCCCACTCTTTCTCTCTCTTTACATTGCTGTCTACTCGATGCTCCTTTGCAGGCAATTTCGTGTTGTTGTGGCGCCGCGGCACAAATGTGCTCACCGCCTCGAACATTATGGTGACACGGGATGAGCGCGTGAGACTGATAGATGGCTATAATCTAGAGATATCCGATTTGGAGCCACAAGACGCTGGCGACTACGTCTGCCAAATCAGTGACAAAATCAATCGGGATCAAGTGCACACGGTCGAAATTTTGGGTGAGTTTACAGTTACAAACAAACTAACGCAACTAACTCAACTTGAAATTGAGATTCATAAAAATGTGTTAAATAAATTCCGCTGCTCTTTAAACAGTGCCTCCCAGCGTGCGCGCCATACCCACATCTGGCCAATTGCAGGCGCGCAAGGGCGGCCCCATTACGCTGGAGTGCAAGGGCTCGGGCAATCCGGTGCCATCCATTTACTGGACCAAGAAGGTTAGTATTTGCTCTTTACTTGAATAACCCAAGAGTTGCCAGTCCCCAAATATACATTCCCCATTTCACCATTCTATACACATATGAACGATTTCTAGTTTTAGCCCACTTAGAGACAGATGAACAAGGAATGGAATATGCAAATATCAAAATATGACAAATAGTCATCAAGTTGTTTCTGACTTCCTTTTGAGGCAGCATAAACAATATAGATGTAGTTTCTTGACTAGAATCAGAAACATATTAATATTCCACATCATTTCAAACGACCCCTCGCCTCACTTGAGAAACCAATTCCAATATTTGCAATGTTAGTTCAACAGTGACACCTCACACGTTGTCCTTGAGCTCTGCCAAAGTGTTAAGCCAAGAACTCGATGTAACCATAGAGAAAGCAAGTAAGAGTGCTCCTATGGGGAATGCCCAGCTAAGGAATACCCTGACCACTATGCAGAGCTTGTATTTATCAGACAATTTATGAGACAGTTCCTAACTAGTGGCACTTATATTAGTTGATTGGACTCAAGGCAGATTTATGAGTTAATAAAGGGTATTTATCAGCTCATAAGCTCGCCTTGAATGCCATTCGAAGTCAACTTTGGCCCAAGTTTAAGGCCCTCGACTGCAGCTAAACAGAAATGCAGTCAGAAGAACAACAACAATTGAAATAGAGATTTGGCAACTTTTCAATGAAACAAGTGACAAAATGTGCTCATAGAGAGCAAGAGAGGAAGAGAGAGAGAGAGAGAGAGGGAATATAGAGGAAATATTTGTATGTGTAGGAAGTTGACTGACTATCAACCTTCTGCCACCTGATTCGTAGGTTCCACCTTCTGCTTGGCAATGCAGAGACAACGTTTGGCTTGCTGCACTTTTCGACATTTCCGTTCGATTTGTTTGCTTGCATGCTTTGCTCTTGACATGGCCAAAGCTCAATCACTCGATCCAGTGGCGGGTGTGTGGGAGTGCGGCAGTGTGCGTGTGTGCGTGTGTGCACTCCAAGCAGAAAGAAGCAGACGAAGAAGTTGTATGTCATTTAATTTCGCTTCAATCTAGTGCCATTTCCGGCAGCCCTAACACGACCCACAGCATGTAAGTTCGATTTTCTATTTGCTTTTCGAGCTGATATCGACACGTGTTCCCCGTTGGCCCACGACGACACAGCTGTCTCAGCCAAGAGGCAGACTTGGCTACATCTACATGGCCTCTTGTGACACTCTCCCTCGCCCACCTCCTCTCTCCATTCCTCCAACTCTTTCGGCTTGTACTCGATTTGGTTGCTTACAGTTAGCTGTAGGAACAACGGGTTAACTCCTCTGTTACACATCTTGAAGTCGTTTTCATTCCCCCTATTCTTTTCGCTCTCTGTTGACAACTGTAGTTGACTTTTTGACATCTCGTACTCTCGCCCTCAATGACTTTACATTTAGTGCCATGCAATTCACTTCTTCTTCTTCTACTTCTTTCCTTCCTATAGAGCGGCACGGGTAAATCGCCAGCCCGAATCGGCGATGGACCTATCCTCACCTTGGACAAATTGGAGCGCCAGCAGGCGGGCGTCTATCAATGCACCGCCGACAATGGAGTCGGGGACCCGGTGACAGTCGATATGCGCCTGGATGTTTTATGTAAGTCTAGCACTTACATATACTCGTATGTGTGGATCTATAAATATGCATATATACACATATTTATCTTTTTATTTTTTGTTTTACCTTTCAAAATTCGACTATGAAATTTACTATTTATTTGTATACAAATTATGTGCAACCAAAATTCTGCTTTGCCATTTTAGTTTAGTGAGAATTTTTACGGCAGCTATATAAAAAATTTTTATATGTACATATATATTTAGTAAATTTAGTTTTCACATTGCAATGCGAATTTAACATTGCCATTTCAGATGAGTGGGAATTTTCAAAGAATTTTTAATGCACTTTGCCAATTTAATATAAAAGCAAATGGATTGGATATTAACAACAACTATCTTCATTTTATACTTTTGAATTTTTACTAAATGTTTATTCATAGCTGCTATATGATCCAATTATCCAAGCTAAAAGTAAGCAGAAGAACTAATGTTTTCTCAGATGACTGTGAAAATTTTAAGAAAATTTGTATTTACAATTTAGGACTTTACTAAGTTAGGACCTGATTCAAGGTTCCCTGATTTGAAATCTCGGATAATATACTTTCCAAATCATCTGAATTTTTGCTGTTAACAGCCACTCTTTGCATCATTATTGAAATCTGAACTCATTGATTAAAAAGGCCAATCATTAATATATTTATTTAAATATCAAGTTAATTTATTATAAATATTTTATTTATATTTTTTTAAGCAGATCCAAACGCAATTATTGATTATAAATTTATTATTATTATTAACACTTTTGTTACTTCTTTTATAAATATTTTCTAATGTGAATATATTTTGATTAGAATTTCTTTTTTATATGAAAATTTCTGCATATTTAATAGGCAGTGAAAATATTTAGAGTGAGCAAATGCAGTGAAATATTCATTTATTTTTTTTAATGAATGGCAAAGGCTTCACATTTCAGTTCCCAATTAAAAGCAAAATATTAATACTTGCTATTCTCTTTTATAAAAATATAATAAGTGAAAGTAAACATATTGAATATTCAAAATTAATTAAAAGTTATCCACTCTAAATCTGTTTGCAGACCCACCCGATATTCAGGTGGAGAAATCCTGGATTCATTCCGGCGAAGGATTCGAGGCGAAGCTCGTTTGCATTGTTTACGCGGATCCAGTGGCCACGGTGCGTTGAGCTCTTGATAATGTCTTAGTGTTCTACTACTACTTATAATGCAGCCCATAATCACGTTCATCAATCATAATTACCCTGTTTGCTTTCCTGGCTTATCGTTACAGGTGTCCTGGTATCAGAACTCATTTCCCATACAGACAACCGATCGACGCATCATGAATACAAGAGCCAATCGACACACGCTGACCATAAGGCACATTCAGCAGGAGGACTTTGGCAACTACAGGTGAGAGCTGGGCAACTTTAACAAAACAGAACTTGAAGGACAGCTAACACAGACAGACACACACACACACTCACACACACATCAGATACATATAGCTGCTCAGCCACCTGCCATGCTCGAGCGTCTCTCGGCCATTTGCTGAAACAAACAAGTTTGTGGCCCATCAATGTCAGTCTGGCTGAAACTTTGGCCACGTTGACAAAACATTTCACATATAGCCGAGAAAGTTTCTGTTTTTGCCAATAGTCCACTCAGGGCAGACTTTAGTTGACTCCATAGCACCCATCCGTCGTCAAGTATCTCTGCTGGCTGACAGTTACGGCCAGTTTGAACTTCCCTTCGAGTTGCTTAAGCGCAGCAATAGACTCGTTTTACATGTTATTAATAGAGAATTAATAGAGAAACAATTTCTGAACTCAACTCTCCTCATCTCATCTAAACAGCTGTGTGGCTGACAATTCTTTGGGACGCTCACGCAAATATATGGAGCTCTCGGGACGGCCAGGCCCGGCCGAGTTCTATTCGCCCAAGTGGGGTCGCTCGTCGGACAGCTACAATTTGACATGGAAAATCGACAGTTATCCGCCTCTGGAGGAGGTGCGCCTGCTCTATCGGCGTGTGCTGGTAAGTGAAAATGGACAAATATCAAGTTTGCTTTAGGCTAACCTCACTTTGATTTCCCGCTCCTGACTCGCAGATGAACGACACGTTCCAGCAGCCAGGCAGATGGCATGACTTTATACTAACACCCGAACATCGTCCAGCCTCAGAGCCACTAACCCACATCATGTCGTACACCATCAAGCATTTGCATCCAGGCGCCTACTATGAAGCGATTGTTCAGGCCAAGAACCGATATGGCTGGAATGAGGTAAGTCGGACTATCATATAAAAACTTTAGTTCGTATATATATAGGATATATCTATACTCTTTTTTATCTCTCCCACTATATATCTATATATTCATACATTTGCTTTCCTTGTTACTTTACTTTCACCTATCCTAGGTCAGCGATATATTCCAATTTATTGTCGCCAGCAATAGCATGGACATTGCGCCCGAGGATGCGGAAGTTGTGGCCAGCTCGAAGTCGAGAAGCAACAGTGGGGCTCTGAGCAGTCTACAAAATGCTCTGCCCCACTGCCTGCTGCAGCTTGGCGCTCTGCTGCTCGTCTTCGGCCTGCGGAATAGCCAGTTCGATAGACTGCGACTGGGCTTGGGGTAAGCATGGACATTCCACTGACTCTGCATTGGCTAAGGCTTGCATACATATTAAAGTTAAATTATATTTATTTGCTACTACTACGAACGCGTAGTATATGATGGGCAACACTGCACAGGCCAACAGAATTTTTAGTAAACAAGAATCCGACTTCACTTGGCGTTCCCCTTCGATGAATATGATAGGCCCATTAGATGTTAAACTGTCCTTCTTTACCCATTCCAAGAGCTTAAGTATACAGATCGGATTCTGAGTCAAACCACTTGGTTTGTAAGATATCTTTTTGAGATATTACCAAATTTCCGACTATCTAAGAGAATCTAAAATTTAAATTTCTCTAAAACTACTGTCAATCCAACTCCGAGAGGAAAACCTTTTTAAAGCCAATTAATATAATAGAATCCAGAAAACACTTTTCGTAACAGAATCTGAACTTTTGAACTAGTATATACACATATTGGATCTCTTCAGCTTTCAAATATGATCGATTCTTGTTACCTAAAATTTTGTTGGCCTGTGTAAGACGCTTTGCAGTCGCTAAAATAGTTTCTCAGCTTAGATAAAGCACTTTTAATTAAATTTTGTCAATGAATAAATAATTAGTTTTGGTTGGTTTTTTTTTATTTCGCATGGAAAACAAACCAAAGAGTATGAGTTTTTGTGAAAATATATGTAAAAATTATGCAAAACAAAAAGAAGAAGAGACACAAAACAACATACAATGTAAATAATTTATCAAGCATTTTGTCAGCGATTTAATTAGCAAAACAAAAAGAAAAAAAAAAGAAAATGAAAACGCAAACCAAAACCAACGAGAAATATAAAATCGGAAACATAAAATGCGAAATGCAATATACGAATATAGAATACATATATATTACGTATATATGTGTGTGTTTATATGTGTAAGAGCAGTAAATCCATAGTTGGATAATCCAGTCGAAGTAGGTCATGTAAATATGCATTAGATATTTGAATGTGAATTACATTTTATGTATTTCATTAAAGCAAACAGAATTAAAAACCAGAAAACAGAAAAACTACACTGCGTAAATAATATATATGTAAATTAAGCCAGCATTTCATAGTGATATTATTTAGTTTAAAAAATAAAATCATGAATACCAAATTGAAACACCATTGTAAAACGTTAGCCGTAAGATATTTTTTTAAATAACCAAATACATTTCTGTTTATATATTGTTCTTCTCTTTGGTTTTCTTTTATTTCGCTCAACTTAGTTTTAAGCGCATTCAATGATCACTAATTTATTAATAGCGTCGAGTTTTTCAATGGACATTTTCTAGTGTTTAAGGAACCATGTTGTACCACCAAAATATCAAGATTACCATAAATAAACCCAAAAATATGAAATAATACAAAATGAAGCATTTTACAAAATTACAATTACTGTGTGTAGAGTAAAGCCATTAAGGGCGCTGTATTTGTGCAGCTTTATCACCTATTGATATACGATATTCGTTTTACGATATTCGTTGTACGATATTCGGCATACGATATCCGCTATTCGACATTCGTCATACAATATTCATCACACAATATTTGTTATACGATATTCGATGTACGATATTCGTTTCTACTTGTATATTATCCATTCGTCATAAAGCCACTAAGCAAATAGGCCAAGCTAACATGTAAGCACATCCAATTGCGATCTCTGTGTAGTTGTACTTGAAGTAAAGACAGTACGGAATAAAGCACATCATCTCAATAAGCTCCGGGGCAGTAGAAAAACGGCAAACACAGCTTTCTTACAGATATACGATTTACGATCAACATTAACTTCAAATTATGTATTTAGCTGCTTCAATACCGTTTACAAGAAACCAACATGATTAATTAAAATTTTCAAAACATTTATAGACAACTGCAAAATGTTTACATATATTACTCATTATTATTTTTTCCAATAGAACTAAAACCATTTAAAAATCCACTCAGATTAATTAAGTCACATTTCGAGATGGCTTTCTGGCGCCATCTATGAGTCAAGCCCTGGGCTAGTTGAGTAATGTGTTTCATACATATATTAAATAGATATATGTGTTCAAAAACCAACTTGAAATCATGGCTAGGCATATATATATATTAGCTTTAAGGCATTCGAGGATCGATGGCTCGACAACTTTCAGAAAAGTAACATAATATTAACACTAGACTGTACTTACTGCATATATGAATAAATAATTAACCACGAAGCAAAACGCATATGAAAAGTGCATCAAATCGAGTTTTCTCAGTGCTATTGGTGGCTATGATAGCGAAACAGAAACAAAACCAGAACACGTATCTATAAAATTCACTAATTATTAACTAGAACTATGCTAAATTAATTGTGCATAAGAAACATTATAAGAAGGAATCTTTAAATTATTCAAATACAAAATAAAGCATTAGATGTAAAATAAATACAAATTTCACAAATTGTTTTATTTTGGCCACGCGCAAAGGTAAAGGTAAGAGGTATGGAGCATTCTATAAATAAAAAGTGTTCTCTTTACAGCAGATATTTATAGATTGTTTTTGATACCAAAAATTTCATACTTACGATATTCGCTTATACTAACTTTTATAATTTTTTTCATCATTTACGATATTTCTCATGCTATATTCACTCTGCGATATTCGATATATGAAAGTCTTCAATTGATGCTTGCACGATATTCAATTTATGTTGCTCGATGTACGATATTCGCTCTAGTTTGCTTATCACTCACGCGTTATTAAGGCATTCAACCAAATGGGTTAAGCTAACACGTAAGTAAAAACCATGATGACTTTCATATATTTGTACTTGAATATGCGTGTACATAAAAGTTATAAGCCGTATAAAAATACTAAGAATACTTTATCTATCTCACTCTACCTGGCTCGATTCCCTGCCCACTTGCACTCGACGAATGCAAAACAGTTCGAGAGCTCAATTCATATTTACGGTCATGCTATATATTGTCACTTAAAGCCCATTAACAAGTCTCATTGAAGTTTTCTGATAATTGAGAGTGATATTTTAAGTATTGGCTTTTAGCTACTCTGCTACCATATATACATGTATGTATATGTATCTATATATATACATGGGCTGCCTCGAGCAGTTGCTAAGCTTCTCCACACAGTGGACATCGCATACGTGCTGGGCTTAAATTATAGAAACTTTAGCATTTTGCTAAAGTTTATGCATGAAATTTTATAGAGCGCAAAACTACTTGAGCTTCGTTTTTAGAGAAATGCATTAAAAGCGCAAAAGGCGAAGCTAAAAGGATGGCAAAACGAAGGCGAAGGTGCACTGGAGCAACCAGGAAATTTCCGCCCCTCCCCCACTCCCGCCCTCTCCCACTCACTCTTCCTGTGTATGTGTGCCTTGACGTTGCCTATTTGCATATTTGAGCACTGGCATGCCACTGCCTATGTAGGTATGTAGGTACGTATGGGTGTATGGGTGTATGGGTGTGTGGGCGTGGCACACTTGACACAAGTTTTGTGCACATTTCAAACTTTAGTGACCATTATGCATGCAAGTCTCAATATATTTCACATGAATTTTAATGCAATTCTTGCGTATGCAGCTGCCGAACCCAGCCGAAGCTCAGAGTCAAAATGTCGTTGACCGACCCAAAGCGACTCGAGCTGGAATTCCTTTGTGTTGGCCACAGCAATTGCTTCTTCGGCTTCTTTCTTGCGTATCACAATGCATAATTGGGGCGCCACCAGCGATAATTTGCAGTCAGTGCGAAAGTTTTTTAGCGCATATTAATTAGCTCGTTTATCATTTGAACACTTTTCTGACAGCCAGCGCGTTGAATTTCAAAGCAATGTAAAATTAATTAAGTTACGCCACAAGCAAAACTCTCTCAGGACATTCACATTCACATTCATATTCAGACTCTGATTCAGACTCTGATTCAGACTCTGATTCACATTAATGGCAAGTGCATCAAGAAGCAAACTTTCAACACTCAATTGTTAAGTACCCCCGGACTCCACTCTACTCGGAAATGAAATCATAATTAATATTGGTAAAATTGGCAAGGCGAGGCGAGGCGAGGCGGGGCAGGGCAGGGCAGGACAGGCCAAGGGCAGCAGCGTCAGAGTCAGCATCTGCAATTCGCTGCGTTATAAAAGTGGCAACAATTTCAAATGGTTTCAGCATTGCATTGTTTCTTTGGCTCTGACAGATGGACTGATGGATACACTGACTGCCGGCGAGGCGACAAGGCGAGCTGCGATTCAAACTTTTATAATTAAAAATTTTGCATCTTGGTTATTTCATTCAGTGCCTGAATGGTGATTTCGAAAGTGAGTGAACGACTATCAGATACCCGGCAGTCTGCTTGGAGCTATTTCCTTCATTACCAACATCACATCACACACACACACACACACACACACACATATTTCATACAGCTAACTGCACTTTTTATACAGCCCAGAGGCTCTTCCTTTTACAACTTGAGGATCTAGAGTTGGATATATGCATATCACATTTAGCATTTCTAGCTAAAATGGTCTTCTGAAACCATGTCACAGTAATGATATTTATCGATTATAAAGAAAGCAGATAACAAAAAAAAAAAAAAATTCAGCAACTGCACATGATAAGCAAGAATATATTTATTGAATTTCGAGTCGCTAGCTTACATAGTTTTTGAGATCGACGCCAGAATATGACACAAATGAAGTTATATTATCGTTTCTTTTCAACTCCATTTGAATCACACTAATATACCCCATTTGCATAATTTCCAGCGCATTTACGAAATAAAAAGGGAGATGAGGGCGAATCATAAGGCTACATGGAAGCAAAACTTTTTTAAACGAAACTGCGAATTAAATTAATTTTCGACTGATTTAAGCAGATGGAAAATTTTCTGCTATCAAATGTAGTGCATGAGCAAGTGAGATGGGACTGAAAGAGAAAACGAGGAAATGCGAAAATGCGAGAATGGGGAAATGAGAGGAGCGCGTTGGCTAAGTATCGAAGTTGGAACACGTGACACATAGAAGAGCAGCAAACAAAGTTAACTAGCCCGATGTCTACGCCTAGCCATAATTCAGCAAAAATTTACAAGTTTCGTTGGCCCGGCCAGCTCTAAACTAAAGGCAACAGCAAAAGGGCAATGCTTTGGCCAAATAAATTTACATAATTTTACAGTCAAAAGCAAAAGCCGTAAAGGAAGAGCAGCAGCAGCAGCAGCGGCAGCGGCAGCGGCAGCGGAGGCAGCAAAAGACGCCCAGATATTTATGGGCGCAGCTTAATGACGGTTTAAAATGTTGTACGTTGAAGCGAAGGCAAAGATACTCGAGGAAAAACCACATAAACACACACCCATCGACGCCCAGCCACGCCCACCCACTCAGACAAGCGTTATGGTAAAACAAATCTACATAATTTAGAAGCTGCCTGCCAATGAAGAAGTCAGGCACAAATCAAAAGGCCGCCTATGTCCCCCGTCAGCACCCCACCTCCAGCAAATTGTTTGCGGATGCTAAGAAAAATTTGTACATCAATCGATTTTGTTTGATTTTTTTTTTTTTTTTTTTTTGCCTCTATTTTTTCTTGGCTTCTTCTCTAGACAGGCTTTCAGGGCTGTAACACGTTAGCCGCTTGAGATTTTTGCATAATTCATTGCTTTGGTGTTTGGCGGCACTCGAGCGCCTTTCTCATCTCTCGCCTGATTGCCAAGGAGTAGCACATCCAACCATTGACGTCGCCGTTGCCGTTGCCGTTGCCGTTGCCATTGCCAAATTGAATAATAAACAATTTAGACATACTCTCACTTATAAGCTACGATATTCGATTTCAACATGAAAACTTACTTTAATATATTAATAAATCAACGTGGCAGAGCAAGATACAGAGCGACAGCTGACCAGTCAAGAGTTTTTGGGTAATTATTTGAGTTATTGATAAATCATAGCTAATCCAATATATAATCCACTATGCCCTTTTGCTATAAATTATTTAGCAATAGGCAAATATTTAAAAGTAACTTGGCAGTCTGAAGAAAATCAAGCTGAATTTTGTATACTCCGCCATGAAGTTCATCGCACTCATGATTTTAATACTCAGCTGAAAACTTTCAGATATACCTAGCTAGATCAAACGTACCCAACATTACGGAAGCAAGTTCTATAAAATCCCACCTACGACCATCAGCAGAGTTGGACATCAACAGAGTCAACAATCTGAACCAAATCATCTAAAATCGTAATCATATTTCAATCATCTCCTAATTCATTCATAATAGTAAAGATACACCTTTAAAATAAGACTAAAGTACATCTCCTATCTCAGACCATTTTTGTCTTATTGCAACTTCTCTTATATCTACTCCTCTTATTGGGTCACTCAATATAGAAACTTGACAGCAATTTCCTCCGCACTCACTCAGCTGTCTGTGCTGCTACGAATTATGCTTAACTCGGTTTTTCAAAATGCGAACAAAATAAAAAACCAACAAACAAACTTTCTGTAGGTAAATATATAAAAATGACAAAGCAACAACAACAACAGCAACAGCAACAACAACAACACAACAACAACAACAACAGCCACAGCAGCGCGCGGCAAAAGTTCACGCAGAACAAAAGTTTATCTCTTACTTTTGTTCGGGCCAGAACAATGGCACTGAGCGAGCTGGGGCTTCGGTCTGCTTGGTATACCCCATTTCGTTGCATAAAATTCAGCGCAGGATCAGGCGACGGAAAACGTTTCGGCTTCTGCCCATTTCAAATAAAACAATGAAGCTTATGTTGAACAGCCCAGGTGCTGAGCACGCGTTAAGCGTTTTCTTTTCATTAACATAAATGCCTCAAAGTTGGCCCAGTTGCGAAAAGGGTTTGGCGGTGCGCGAGTTAAATAAAAACAAGCGGGAAACAACCTGAAAAATTCTGTCAAAGATGCTTTCAAGGAAAATGGCTAATCCTTTTTAGCCTCAACTTCAATGCACAGATGTTTTCTCTTCTCGTTTTCTTTTTTTTTTTTTTCTTGCCCCTTTTGCTATAGCCCTTCACCTTTCATTATGTCATAAAATATATGCGAGTATGTCCGGTTTGAATTGTAGGCTTTTGTGGTTTGTATACCCTGCGCAGGTGTTCGAAGTGGGTATATTGTTGTATACATACGAGATTAAAAGAAAGATAGAGGGAGTTGATAGATAAAACATGCGGAGAGGTACTCAACTCCCTCTATCTTTCTTTTGATCTCGTAAACCACATAAGCTAGAGACTTGAAATTTGATATATATGATTCTTTATTATCATATGCAGTAGAATATAAACATTATTTTCCGATAGTTCCACAAAGTTGCGTAGTATCGATAAATATTGATATTATTAATTAACAATATGTTGCATATTTTAAAAGGCCTTTTGAGTTAAAGACACCAAATTTGGTATATAGACCTAGGTATGAGTCCTGAAGGTCTACGTATAGCTTTCATAAAAATACATTTTTTTTTAGAATAATCTCAAAATTGGCAAAACCATATCACTTTAAATATTAGAGCCTTGATAAGTCAAAAAAAATTAAAAATAAAATAAAATTTTAATGTCTATCGTTGGCATGCCCTTAAAGATTGTCCAGATCGTGCAACAGCATCACAAGTTGAATGGAAGTATTTCTCATATTAGAGGGTATCTCATAGTCGCTCCCGGCTAACTCTCGTCCACTCTTTTAGCTGTTTATATTTTATGTGACTTTAGCCATGATACTCGCTCAACAGAAGTCACGCTCGCTTCCGCGCCCTCGCCTGCGTGGTGCACATTTGGCCGGGCATTGCATGCCACTTGGTTTATCCTGCAGCTCGTTGACCAATGGTCGCTTATCAGGCGAGAACATGTTTCTACGGAATTTCATTAGACTTTGCCACCCGCCGCTGGCCACCTATTGCTTAATGTCCGGGGGTTTCTAGTTTTTTTTTTTTTTACTATGCTATTATTTGTCGTTGCGCCCCAAGCAAATGGCTAATGGCGTTACTTCGTTAGTCAAGCGATAAGATTTGGCCAGAGTTGAGCCAACTGTGTGCTTAGATCGAGTTTATGTCAGCTAGGCTAGAGCCTGAGCAGCTAGTTGAATGACATTTCACATTCCTAATCAAAAATTGCAAGCATTGCTCCCTTTGATGCTGCATTGGCACTCACTTCAGCTATCTTGTTTGGCTGCATGTTATGGCTATAAATTGCGCTATTGGTGCTCATGGCTGCTTTTCACGAGAGAATCTAATTCAAATTGAAGTTCAGCCAAGCGCCGTACACAATCCAATCGCATTACCGCAGTCAGTGGCATTCTTTGACTCGATGCCACGCCCCCGAGCGACGCACGCAACTGTCACAGCACGAAGGCGCTCGAAGGCGACTCGGCCACAAGGCAATTTTATAGGCAATGGAGACCATCATTCACGTTTAAATCAACATTTCCCCTGCTCGCCCACGCGGCGGTTGAGGCGACGTTTATCCTAATTGGGCACCAGCCAGGTGACTCTAGCCAACTGATTTACATGACTCGGTTAGCCAGCAACAAAGGCCAGCAAATGAAAGAAAATGTTGGGAAATTCGAATTAGATGCTTCACATTTGCTAAAACATATTCGTGTAGTTAGCATTTTTGAGGGCGCACGCGAACATCTGGAAATTAATTTGCCTCCCCGCACAATGGAGATTAATCAAATTAGCATATTATACAGAAAGAGAATACATTACTCGGCCTTATGGCCGTCATTTGTTAAGCGCGCTCAGCCAAGCCTGAAGAGCCTGCATAATATGCGAATATTCCAAATTATTTCGCTAGCTTCCAGCCATGATTGAATAGTTGTGCCGAAAGAAAGAAAGGAAAGAAAGCTGCCCGACTAGAAGAATTTCTCTCTCTCTCCTCTTCTCCATAATGGCTGCCTATAATTTATGTTGAAAAAAACGAAATATAATAAAAATCTTGTCTCGCTGTCATTCTCCAGGCTCTACAAGCTACGGGCAATAAAAATTATTTATGCCAGGCCAAATTGTTCACTATCTGATTTATTCGGAGGTTTCCTCAAAGGTCAGCACTGGGCTCTAAATAAGCAAAACATAGAATACAGCATTTATTCTATGCTCGCATTTAAATAAGTTCCTAAATTATGCATACTCTACCCCTCTCTCCCCTTCTCGTGGCTGTTTACGTATATCAATGAAAATTACGTATACGCTGCGTGTGTCTTCCAAGCGTATGTTAAAGTTTATTCCTGTAGACGACACTACAGCGGGAGTGCTTGAATTAAAAGTTCTCTCTTTCATATAGCTTATTAAAAAGCATCGTAACAGTCGGGCATATTTGACTGCATGATACTTGTTCTGCCTAAGTATTTCAAGCTTAAACATTTTTAGGTTTTTATACTTTCCGACTTGCTAATGCTCAATGATCTTATATGATATTCAGATTTTTCTGTAAATCTGAAAATACTTCTCCTTCTTCTGATGTCTAAATGTTTCTTCTTTTTTTCAGCTATGAAACTCTACAACAATGCCAGCATTTCTCTCCGGCAGAGAAGACGTCACAAATATAAATTGCCAATATCTAACGAGTACACGAGAATATGAATTCTGAGAACATTTGAAAATACGTCAGACTTGTTAAGCTCCCAATGGGCATATTCAACTATGCGAGGCAAGACTTGCCATGCATCTCTAGCTCATATCTCGCTTCCCAGCAATCATTATCTATCTCTATCTCTATCTCTATCTCTATCTCTATCTCTATCTCTATCTCTATCTCTATCTCTATCTCTATCTCTATCTCTATCTCTATCTCTATCTCTATCTCTATCTCTATCTCTATCTCTATCTCTATCTCTATCTCTATCTCTATCTCTATCTCTATCTCTATCTCTATCTCTATCTCTATCTCTATCTCTATCTCTATCTCTATCTCTATCTCTATCTCTATCTCTATCTCTATCTCTATCTCTATCTCTATCTCTATCTCTATCTCTATCTCTATCTCTATCTCTATCTCTATCTCTATCTCTATCTCTATCTCTATCTCTATCTCTATCTCTATCTCTATCTCTATCTCTATCTCTATCTCTATCTCTATCTCTATCTCTATCTCTATCTCTATCTCTATCTCTATCTCTATCTCTATCTCTATCTCTATCTCTATCTCTATCTCTATCTCTATCTCTATCTCTATCTCTATCTCTATCTCTATCTCTATCTCTATCTCTATCTATTTCAAATTCATATCCTTATACAAGTATATTAACCAATAAACTCATTTACCAGCCATGAATGAGTATTATAGCCCTTGTATGGAATATTTACAAACGTGTGTAAACGAGACGTCTAGCCCAGTGGCTTCAATCAAATGTTGACCCTTACTGTGAACTGATTTCATTTGATTCGGATTTTGATTTTGATTTTGATTAATAAAAAAGACAAAAGTCTCCTCCAGTGTTGTCTGAAGTAAACACCCCAGCGAAAGGTGACTACAGGACAGGCAAACACATGCACATGACACGCATATTTAATATGTCGTTCGGCTTTTATGGCTCGCTTTCTGCCTCAACTTCATGGTTGGCTGTATATGGTCGGGTATGCTCTGTAAAATGCGCCATGAGTGGTATATTAGTTGCGACTAAGTATTGCACCCAAGTTTGTGTGATGGCAGTTGGGTGAAGAGTGATTTTGGTTGCTTTGAGATAAGCTGAGTTGACTTAAGATATTTGTCATAATTCCTTATCATGTAGTATCTATTTCTATATATCAGGTCTCTCAGCTGTAAGCAGGTATCATGCAGTCGGTTACGCCCGACTGCCTTGTCGTGATTGTGTTGGGGTTGAGTCGTCGATGTCACGTGCTTAAAGCTTATTAGGGCTCTTGCTTTGATTCCCCATGATGAAGTTCGATATATGAATGTGCGAATATGTGAAATAGCGTTAATGGTTAAAGTCTTTAAGCCTCGAACTGAGCTGAGGCCACTCGTGCATTCGCAATATTAATAAATTTACAGTTATTGGAGCTCCACTGCCAATTTATAGCTTCATTTGAGTTGACTTTAGCGAACAGAAAGCTAATTATTACGCCAATAACTTCATTGTGGCCGGATAAAATATATCTATTTAGGTAGAAAGAAGAAAGTCCTAAAATGTTTACACACCATTTAAATCAAAACTTGTGCTCAGCCTCAGCGCGTCTCTCCCGAGCTGTTGGCCAACTCGAAATCATTCCGTTTTAATGACCCAGACCCAGACCCGGAGCCAGAGCCAGAGCCAGACCCACTCCAGGCTGCGCGCAAACTTTTTAATTACAAACTTCAATTACAATTAATGAGCAGCAGAAGAAACAAAACAAAGGCGTCCACAGAGCACAGTCCGCAGTCCGCAGTCCGCAGTCCCAGCACCGACATCAAGGGCTCTGCCGCGAATAAATATGTAATTCACACAAAACTTGACTTCGATCTTTGTTTTTCCTGCTTGGCTAAGAGAGGAAAGGAGCGAGTTAAGATACAAAAAACAAGCCAGCTGGCAATTAATCGGAAGTGAAGTAAGCCAGAGAACAACTTTCTTATGCAGCCATTGCCGTGACAGCCAAGTTTCATAGATGATTAAATCATACTAATTATAGTTGAGCTAGTGTTTTTTAACTCGAGACAATATCGAAAGGAATCAAAATGGGTAGAAATAGCAAAGCAGAAAGAATAATATGGCAAATGGTAAAAAATATCGATTAGTGGAACATCATTTAGAGCGTGATTCTAAATATAGGTCAATAAATCAAACAAATATTAGCTCTATCAGCCACAGACTTTACTATAGACCTTAGCTGCTCTGGCTGAGGAGTAACAATAAGAGAGCAAGAGAGAGGGACAGAGAGAGTGAAGAGAATGAGAGAGAGTCTACTCATATGCGACTATTAGGTTAGTGAATAAGAAGTTCAATTCACAATTCACAATTTATAATAGACAATAGACTGACTTTCTATTCCATATACAGCTACTTCTGATGTAAAATTTACACTAAGACCTGAGCCAAGCTATTCAGAATAGCATAACTCCATAGGATAAGCTGGCACATATTCTATTCATGTCAACAAATCTACTTCAATCAAAGAAAGAATAGAAATAAATAAACATGGGTTCGTCGAATATAGACTGTATGCATAGCTATTAGAGTGAGTACTTAGCTAACCATGCCAAAAGACCGAGTCTCTTCGAATCTCACACCCCAGACTAAAACACGTTCCCATTTCAAGTAATAGAGAGAGAAATGCCCATTTACTAGAAATATTCAGTCATATTCCGCCCTCCATTGTTTCGATATTCAATATGAATTTGCAAGGCTTTCACTTCTCCGAGCATATGCAATTTCATTTGCAAATCACTTTGCCAGCCGCAATACAAATCAATTTGATCAAACACCAGGCAATAAATTGTCAAAGGCCCATCAGGCGATACCCACTGTTAGACCTATGCATATACATATGTGTGTACGTGTATATGCTCCAAATTTAAAGCAACTATCTGGCGGTGATTGCAAACAGGCCAAAGCAGAGCAGAGCAGAGCAGAGCCAAGCGGAGTGGAGCAGAGCAGACAAATGGCAGCCACTGTCGCCTGATCAAACAAATCGTTGTGTGTGACAAGAACTTTGCGTGTCAGAGTCACATTTGACTTTTGTCGTTTCGTGTTTCGTGCCAGCTACATTTTTGGCCTTTTCATACGTTTTATGAAATATTTCTATTTGTTTTAGCAATGCATGCGCATCTGTGTCCACACACACACACACACACGCACACACCTGTCTGCGTCAGTGTGTTTGTGCGACAGCCATAATAAATGCGAAATTTAAACTCGAGCAAAAAGTTGCAATGTCTTTGTCAAGCAATGACAGAGAGAGATAGATAGAGAGAGAGAGAGCGAGTGAGAGAGAAAGAAGAAACAGCCTTATTACAGTCGACTTAGACTGCAGTCTAAGATAGACAAAAGACACAGAGTTTAATTACAACAGATTCAGAGTGAGACCTTCATCTCCTTTCTGATTATGAAGTGTGTGAAAATCGAGTTTTAATTCCCTGATATTTACAAATGGCTAATAAAAAATTACACGGTATTGAAATGCACAAGTGGGTTGGCGATTCGCACGCAAATAGACAGCACGCAGCGTCACACTGGTCAACAAAATTTGGTAAGAGGCAAGCGAGCATTTGCATCTAGAAACTAGATTACAGATGAATATATGTGTATTGTACATGAATATAGAAACAGAATATAAATAATATATAGTAATATCTATGGACAATGGAATAGTCCTCGCCAATTAAGATTATTTGAAGTTACCTGAACTCTAAGTCCACTCATGATTGATACTCTTTGGAATATTTATATTTCATCATTGAATTATAGATAACACTTGAATGCTAAACTGTATACTAAGATCATACAATTTATTAAATGGCATTCAATTAATTAACTAAAGTTATGAAAATCACTTCAAATTCATAAGAAATTGCAGTTCAATCAAGTGCAATCAAATCCTAGTAGCTTGTTGAACTTTGAGCTAAAGTTAACTCTGATGCATTTATAGCCAACTCTCAGATAATGATTGACGTGTGCAAAATATAGCCATAGCAGCAATAAGCACGAATCACTTTGTATGCAGATCCTTAAGCCATTTAAATTTTGTAAATACCTTGGATTATTCGTATATGATTTTTGCAATCAAAATTTAGCAAAGACCCCACTGTGCAAAGCCTAGAAGCTGACTTGGGCATCAGCAGAAACACAAAACTTGAGGAAGATTCATTAAAATTTGTATAGATAGTTGATTGATGTATTCGGCCATATAAAGTGTCGTCGCTTAAGATGAAATAAATAAAATCTTAAATTAATCTGTTTTTAGCTACCTCCTCTTTAGTTAGTTCCACCTCCTCTTAAGTTAGAGCCTACTGAGCCAGCCTCTATCTAAATAATTTCATCAACGAATTATTCCAGGCTGCCGAAAACTTTGTTGCTCTAGTCGAAAATTACATTTTCAATTTAATAAATAAACTTTTATCACTCAGTTATTGTCTGTTACAAAGGCAGGTGCCTTAGCTTATTCATAATTGAGATTTTTAGAAGGCGACTGACAGCTGTTTAGTTAACCCAACAAAAGACGTCAAATTGTAGCCCACAAAGAGCTCCAATCTTTGCTCAATAGTTCCATTCACTAAAAAGCCAAAAAAAGCATATTCAAATATATTCAGTCATATTCAATGACATTCAGTTGCATTCACTTTTCACATTCAACTGCAGCACAACAGCAGACTTCATATTCAGATATATTCAGCCGAATATTCCCTGACATTTTGTTGGCCTGTGTAATTGGCAGTGCTGCTGCTGCTGTTGCTCCTAGACATTGTAGCTGGCTGCATGTTCGGTAAATTGTTTTTCACTGCCAATAGGCGAGCGACATTTACAACAATGGCCTTAAACAAATACTCGAACAACAGTCAGCAGCAGCCATTGTTGTCAGTGTGTGCGTGTGTGTGTGTCTGGGTGAACTGGCAAATGGACCGCCGTGACGTATACGTAATATTTCATTTCATTTGCACAACACAGCTGGATACACTCATATGTGCGCTGGATACCGAAACTGAAGTGCGTGTGTTTACCTGCCCGTTTGCTATTGCCATAACAAAGGTAAAGGTTGCAACGGCACGACGCCTACGAACGATTGCCTCTGCGTTTGCCTCTGCCTCTGCCTCTGCCTCTGCCTCTGACTCTGCCTCTGCCTCTGCCATTGCCTTTGCGTTTGCATTTACGTTTACGTAAAGCTTCAACACCGTTATTTATTTAATTGCATTCAATTTGGGGTTAATTGTTAAACAATGGCCAACAACGAAAGCTCGGCAACCACCCACCGGCCAGTCCGGCCGTCTGTCCAGCTGCGTGGGCGCAAGAGTTGTTGTTGTCCTATGGCCATACGCTCAGCTGGTCAAGTGTGTTTGTTGTGCAAACAAACACGAGTGCGGTTTTAATTGAACTCAAGTGGCGTTCGACCCATTCATTCACTTCCACTTCCCCCCCCTTGCCCCTGCCCTTGCCCATCTCCTTCCCCTCCTGGTCAGTCCGAGAGTCCAGGGTCTTTCACACACGGGCGTAATCACGTGTGAAGCTCAATTCTTAAGCCCCGCGACCCCATTCAAATACCGTCTCAATTCAAAAGGCATTACCTTTCACTTTATGCTCCATTATGCCCGTATATACACATACACAAACATATATACTAAATGAAACTAAATATGCGGAACTAAGTCTATTTAGCGTCATTCCTCGTATAAGCAAAGGTCTGCAAATGCTTCTCACTGAAGCAATCAATTTAAACTAATTGGATTCTAGTTAGATTAAGCATAATACTGAGTAACGTATTAATGAATAATTAATTATTTTTTCGCATATAAATGTAATCTACTTGAACCAAGTATAATGATTATTATGGTCAACGTGTTATTCTTTGATTTAAAAAAAGTCTGGCTCTGTCGAAGATGGAAAGCCGTGTACGATCTTGGCTTGGATTATAAGGGGCAAAATTAAGTGGATTGCCTAGACTTAACCTAGTTGACAAATGAGTGACTTAAATCTGCTTATAAAAAACCTGCCGCTAAATCCAATCTCAGTCAAAAGGATATTTCGATCTAAAATTGAACTAAAAATAACTCAATTATAGTCATTCAATGTTTTATAATGATAAATTTCCAAAACGAATAAAATGTTGTCAAAAACCGCTGCGACATCAAAAAATCTTGCTCAAAATATTTGTTTGTCAATCAATCAAAAATCTTGTTTCAGGAGCCCACTAAAAATCGAGTGCTAAATGCTTGACTTAGCTTCACACTCACACACTCAAAAAAAAATCCGAGAATACAAACATTTTCGTCATTAATGGTTTTGAATGCCAAGCGATAGCTGTGAAAATTACGAGTCAAAATTATTAATTAGTATAGACACATATATAGAGTTTGGAAATCAGACGAAAAATATGCTAGTTAGACACATGGAAATTGCAATGCGATAGATATCGGATATCACGCAATGTTTGAATACATTTCGATGCCGTGAATCACAACAAATAAAACATATTTGAAATCAAATTAAAATTACATTTCGCAACATAAACAAATGGCAAACGGCAAACAGCAAACTGAAACAGAAACTGCAGCCAAAAACGACTCTCTCTTTCTCTCTCTCTCTCTCTCCCTCTCTCGATGCAGTCTATTTGCCTTTGTTATCGTCGAGTTGACTTTCCAAATGCTCATTTATGCTTAAAATAATGTGGACCCGAAATTAATTGGACGCTAATCGGCTAAATTGCGTTTCGCCTGTTTGTATGCAATTAAATTGTTGGCCAAAGTGAATCAAGATAATTCGGTGCTGCAGGTAATTCGTGCTCGCATTCCAAAACTCAAACAGAGCTTTATTTAGCACGTTAAACACACTCGGCACGCCGGCCATAATCCATTGAACACGTTCCGGACGCCCACGCCCACTTGAGCCGCCCACCCTAGGTGGCCGATGGCCCCCGCCCCCTCGAACGGAAAGCATAGCGCCAGTGGAGAGCCGATCGATAAATTATTAATAATCATATTTTACCCGAAATGCATTTCTATCGAGATAGTTCTGTAATTTATTCGAACAATTTGTTTCGCCATTCACTAAATGTGAGAATACAAATTATAATCAGCTCTAGCGGAAAATTCATATATTTCTATTCATGAATTTATTTTATTTTTTCCCTACGTGCAATTATGAATACATATTTAAATGAGGGCTTCATTAATTGAGGCTTAAGTTCGAGCACAAAACCGATGAAAATTTGTCAAAATCATACTTGAAATGTTATCGAAATGAACATATTTCATGGAGAAAGTCTATGCAGGAGAAGGAGATGCAGAGGAGCATTGAGACAGTGAGGGTGAAAGGGAAAGAGAGGCAGAAGAAAAGAGAAGGAAAGAAAAAGGAAAGAGAAAGATATGTAAAGACAGAGAGAGAGAGAGATAGAGAGAGAAAGATAAGGAGAGAGAGAAAGATAAGGAGAGAGAGAGAGAGAGAAAGAGAAGTACATACAAACAAGAAAGGAGAATATACATAATGAGAGAGAAAGAGAGAGAAAGTGAAAAGTAAGGACGGAAACATTCAGAGTTAGTTAGAATGGGAGAGAAGAAGAAAAATCCTAAGTGAAAAAGAATGTGAGAGGTAGAGGTTATAAGCAAAAGAATGAGAGAAACAGAGAAAAAGAGAAAAAGAGTCAGAGAAAGAGGGAGACATAGATATACTGAAAAGGAGAATAAAATAAATATAGAGATAATGAGAAAGTCAAAGTGATGATAATATAAATCATCAAGCCAGACACTTTCTGCTCTTTATATGAATTTTTCAGACTTAAAGTACAGCTACTGCTACTTAAGGCAACTTTCACCATCTATACGGATTAGAAATCGATTTTTGCCTTGCCTATAGCCTTGAGGCTCTAAAGACTTATCCACGTAAATACAATGAAACTTTTTTCATATGAATGAAATCGTTTAGGGGCCCAATTAAGTATCTAAAACTCATGTGCTTTAACAGCCAGAATGAACAGCTTCAGTGTGAAATATCTCTTCAAATTAACGCAAATAAAGTCAAATAGAATGGAGATAGCTTATCGAAATGTCTCCATCTTTGTCACTTCATGCACGAGCACAAAATGAACTCGTCTAATCCTCGCCCGCTCAGGTCTCAATTACCCCGTCGGACATAAATATCATGTTCAACTATCTTGGAATCCCATTCATTTTATTTTATTTTCAACTCGCACAGATTATGATCTGTTTATTGTGTCAAGTGTCCCGAGCCTGAGAGTTATGCATAACAAGATAGTTTCATCGCTCATCTCTCATATAAATGGGCGCAAAACAAAGGCATTTACTGTGAGTCTTAGATTCTCTGAGCTGCCCACATCACAATATGTTTGGCCGGCAATTATATTAAAGTTGGTTTGCGAGACCTGCTGCTCACACCGAGTGGAGCTCGACTCCTGCTCAACTCGACTACAATTGAGCTTATTTCCGGCGGAAGTATCAGTGTTTGGCAATTTCCGGCCAGCTTTTGCTTTCACATCGATTTTTCTATGCACAGCATCTCACCAAAAGCAATAAATGTTAATACTTATTAGAGGCCGAGGCATATGCCTTCGGGCAGCGTTCTAGGCCGGACAGCATATCCAGCATCTTCAGCTTCCTCATCAATAATTGGCTGTAAAGTAAAATTAATGCCTTTGTTTGCCCTCGCTCGCCTTGCCCAAGTGCAAAATAATCATCATTAATAATTGTGTACATAAAATGCATTTTGACAGCATTCGGATATAATTTATATCAATTATTCAAATGATTTCGCTGCTGCAGAGAGAGCTACAGCTCTGTGGCGCCAAGGCAACTGCAGCTGAAGTCGTTATGCAAAATTTGTAATGCTTTATTAATAATATCAAAGGCAGGCCGCTCAGCCATTGAAATTAGAGCAGGGCAATCGTAGAGTGCAAGTGAAGCGTTTCATAATAGCAGCAGACGGTCTCTGAGACAGTTCAAAGTATGTCTTGAGCATAAGCATTAGCAAGAGGGAGACTGTGCCTCACTGGGAAATACTCTAAACACATACATACACATACATACATGTATATAAGCATCTGCTCTGCTGACGGGTCAGATTACGCAGCAGCAGAGCTCGCCCTGCACTCATAGGCTTTACCAAAAGGGAGAGAGAGAGAGAGAGAGAGAGAGTGAGAAATTATTTGTTGCATCACTTGAGTTCTAAATTCTCATTCACATTGCACCCAAATGTAGCTAATTTGCAAGTTATAAGCTTTTTACAGCATTATGCCTGAAATTCCCATTCTCGATGGGTTCAGGGCATACAAATTATGGTATATTTAATATCTGCTCGAATCATATGGAGTTTCTACAAGAGAAATTTGTCTTAGTTTGCATAAGCAGAAAACTGCATATCTTAAAGCTCGAATGCAAACAGTTTGTTTTCATGTGTGTACATACACACATATGTATGTACATACCCGAAAGCTTAAAAGATTTTGCTTCTTCATAGCCGGCAGTAATTGCTGAAATGACATACCTGCTGATATCCTCTCATCTGTTCCCAAAAAGTGACTTGGGTCAGCAGCTAACCGTAGTTTTAAGTGTTTATAGGCCAAGAGGGATTCTTCAGATTTCCAATCGGACAATTATTATCTGTAATGTCTTCACATTTTCTTAGAAATACGTAAATCTACTCACTTATCACGTCATCTCTGTCAGCACTCCCAAGTCATAATGCTCATTAACTTTTTACTTACTTACTTTTACTTTTTACTTACTTTTTACTTTTTACTTAATTAGACAACACTGTATCTGATATTGATATAAGTATCGATATCAGCTTTTGCAGATATTATATATTTATGCTTATACCTTATAGAGATTCATCAGATTTGCAATCGGTCAATCTCTGTCAACACTGTCGGTTTCAGTGCTCAATACTCAAAGGTATTATACAACACTGCCTTTGACACCGATGTAAATATGGATAAAACGCTCTATCCCAGTGATCAATTCGTAATACCTTACATGCATTACTAATCCACCCTCTTGGCATTCCACACAAGTACAGGGTATACCTGATAGTCAAATTAATAAATATTTGTTTGGGTTTTTTCTTTGCTTTGAATCTCTCTATCTATTATTTAAAGGTTATCAATGGCAGCACTACGTCTCAGCCCAACTCAGCTCAGCTGCGTTGATAACAGTTTTCAGTTGACTGTAGCTTAGGTGATCAAGTCTCATTTCAGTGTCGACAGCTCTAAGCGTAAACATATTGAAAATGAAGAGTTTACTAATTCTACTCGCGCTCTGCGCTGGCTGCCTGCTTTGTAACGGCGAAGGGCTGCTGTCGCGCCTCCTGCATCGAGATGCATCCAAGACAACAACAACGACGACGACAACTGAGAAGTCCATCAAGCAGCTCTACATCAACAACAACTTGCCACAGTTGGAGCCCCAGTGCATCGGGCACTACGCGTGCAGCAAGAAGCTGACGAATGTGCCCGCGCCCCGGCCCTGCGTCAAGTACTGCCTGAAGCGCATCGAGTGCCCCAACCAGAAGGTGATTCGGGGTAAGCCCAACCAGTGCGTCGAGCTGGACGAGAGCCAGGTCTTGGCGGACTACGAGGCCACCACCGTGCGACCCTCCTCAGCAGCCACCACCGAGAAGATCATGGAGGTGGCCATGATCGACTTCCCCTGCCAGCCGGGCTACCTGCCCGACAGTCGCGGACGGTGCCGCGAGATATGGTAAACCCCAGCCACAGCGTCGGATTTTATTTAGAATTACTTTTATATAATGAAACTGTTGTGTTTGTAACAATAAAGCGAAGCTAAAGCCGAAATACATTCATTAATGAGCCAACAAACTGGGCGTGGCCTGACGTGACGCCCAACTATTTTGTCAACAATTTAGTACACGAAAACATGTGTAGAAACAGCTCATAAACGGGTAAGTACTGGGCCAGTGGGCCAACAGCGACTGCGTGATACGCGCCTGGATTTTGGTTAGAGTCGGATTTAGAAAGTAATTCGTATTTATATTAGATCATAGATAGGATAGATCGGTTGAGAAAGTCAGCAATCCTAGCAGCTCTTAGGTTGTGCTATATAGATACACTGTAGAGTGACTAGAGCCCAAGCATAACATGTGTCATACTGCACCTCCTTATGCAAACTGAGATAATAGAGAATACTATATAGTCGTTTCCATTAAGATAAATAATAATGGAAGTCTATAAAAAATGTAATGAAAACAAATCACTGAAAAGGGAAAAAATAACAAATCACTTAAAAGAGAAGGCATATAGACTATACTCCAAACTTCAGCTCCTTCTCTTCCACACACACTCCAAGACATCTGCCGGACTGTGCAAAACCAAAATGCCCATTTAATTTGGAAGAACAAGCATAAGTGAGTTGCTCTGTCGCCTGTTAACGGGTGTTGGAAATGAAAGCGCCGCCTTGAGCTTAGCCCCTGGCGGCACCTCGATGAGTGAGTGGACAAAGTGGACGCGTCAGGAGTCGAACTAATACAAAGCGAGCTAATGACAAGGCGCAGACACAGCCGAGACGAGGTCAGCGAGTGCGTCGCATCACGTGATTCGGGCCCATTCCGTCATAGAAATTCCGAAACTCTGCGAGACTCAGAGAGTGGGTGGATTTTTGATGTGTCTTCGTTATGTTAATTGTTTGGCTTTTGACGAGCTGCGTCGCTGTTTGCTGCTATTGTTATTGTTGGCCCATTGTTGTAAGCCATAATTTGCGCGCTTATAACTCTGAAATTTTAACAGTCAACTCAAACGCAACGAAACTTTATTAATTGACTGTGCGAACCACAAACTTTGACTTCATTTAAGCTCATTCTTTTTGTTTTTCTTGATTTCCGCTTCCGTCAAACCGAGTTTACTTTTGCTTGTGTTTATGGTAATCAAACCTCTCCACCTCTCCGCCCGTTCGACTCCACCTTAAGCTAAATTCCAACCAGCCGACACACCTGCCTAGCCCACCTGTGTCTGGGGCTGGCGTGGCATTTGGAAATTAAACCGCACTCGGCCCTTAAAATTTTATAACTTAATTTTTGCTCCACAATTTCTACCCTTCTCACTCACTCTACCCCACCTCTACCTTTCACACTGCCTTTCACTCGTGCTCTCCCTCACATTCTCTCAATGTGTGTGTGCGTGTGTATGTGTGTGCTTTGTTTTCGTCTCGTCGCTGGTTTTGGCATTTTTGTGAACTTTTTGATTTGATTTTTGCTTCAGCTCTACTTCTCTGTACTCATTCTATAGCCGGTCATGCATTGAGTAAACGGGTATATTGGTTTTGTGCAAACCAAGTTTGTCTTCCTTTGGGTTTGTATGAAAATTACAAACTCATAAACAGCTCTCTTACATTCTCTAGGGGTAAGGGATTTTATTTTTTTTTTTTTTTAGCATTCGTTTCATAAAATATTTAGCGCTATTGAATATAGAGACCTGTAATTTGAGATAGATATACCAAGTAACTAGCCTTATATAATATATATTTGGAGATAACATAGTATTGGACATATGAGAAAATAGTAAATAAAAATATTAATATTTAATAATCGAACACTGAAATTTAAAAATAATGTTGAGAAATTTATATAAATGAATACTTTTTTATGAAAGTATTTTAGGAGGTATGGCAAATCGGAAACTATGCACCTTCCAGCTCATATACACTCAGCTCATATATTTAGAGCTAGAGCTCTAAAGAATAATTTCAGGGATTTCTCTGTAATAAATGGGAATGAGGAATGGTAAATCAGTTCAAATCGAAACACGAAGCTAAAAATGAACTTTTTTTTAGCTTTTTATCACTAATATTGAACGTTCCATCTAATATATAGTGTTAAGAAACAAAAAACATAATCAAAATTTTTTTTTTAATTTAAGAATTTCCCATTAACAGCTAGAACAGTTATTAAGCAGTTGCCTACGCCCGTCTGGCAAGCTCTCAATTGTTTTCTGCTTCTTCTTCATTCTTTTTTCTTTTTTTGTGCATTGTTTCTTGTAGTTTGTCGTGGTATTTGTGTTATGCGTGTTGTCTGTTGACGCACAATGGCGGGAAAGTGGCGCGCGATGCTATAGAAATTTGCCAAGCGAATTACAATAATAAAGTGATGAAATTTATTTTATTTACAGGGAAATACTTACGAGCATTAGCTGCGCTGATAAGCATGATCTACGGCGGTATATATATATATAAGTATATGTATATATATGTGATTACATGGGAATTCAAATGAGCTGCGATAAGGCAGCGCTTGTCGCAGGATTAGGCCAGCGGGCGTGCCAAAGAGCCATTTGAGTGTGATTGAAGGGCAGCATAACTCAATTGCTTAGCGGTAATTGTGCATTGGCAAGAGACTCAGAGTCGTTTAACAAACCGAACAGCAGTAAAGCAAATGATAGCTGAGTAGCTGTACTATGGGTTGTGATCAATAAGCATAGACCCTTATCTTTTTAACCAGTCAATAATTCACAATTTAATAGCATAGAAGTCGCTGTAAAAAGAAATCTAGTCAGTAAACCAGTTGAAATTCCAGCCAGAGTCTCCTCAATGCTCAATTCCTCGTCTGACGTCGCCACCGCCACTCCCACACTTATCCTTTTAGCGACAAATACCCAACTAAAGAATCAGCCAACAGTTTACATACAATTCAATCAGCGTTGCAATTCTATTTATAGAATGCCAATAAGATTGCATGAATGAATGGCAGTGTGTGTGTGCGTGTGTGTGTGTGTGCTCACGCATAGCGCAAATGCCAGAGCTGTTTGGCTTTGTCAACTGGCCTCACGTTTACTTCAACAACTTTTATGCTTTTTAATGCATTTTTATGAATTTTTCAGCATATCAACAAAATATTCCATTGAATATGTAGAAAAATTTCAAAAATTCAAATTCCATCATATGATATATTTCTATTGATTTTGATAGTTAAATAAAATATATAAAAAAAAAAAATTAAATAAAATTATATCCAATTCAAGAAATTAAATAAAAAATTTACTAACTCTGCTTTTAAAAATGTGGGAGATATAATAAAAAAAGCGGTGTCTCTACAGCTGCTATTGGGGTACATCTTTGCCCTATTAACAGCCACGCCCTCTTCTGCCTTCAATGCATATGCAGAGCATAGCAATATGAATCAAGTGATTTGATTCAAGTCAGCAAAATCCACAAACATTAATCACATTCCCAGAGTAACAAAGGTAAACTTCAGTGCAGTTCGTCGGAGCTCTACAAAGACAGTTTAATCTATAAATTTCAGTATTCATTATGAAAGCAAATCACAATAATACAAAAAAAGGAACAAAACCAAAGCATTTTCATTAAAACTCTCATTAAGTTGCGCAATTATTCCAATGTAACTATTTTAATAACACTAATTTACCTTCAGCTTGCAGCTCTCGCTGTTGCTCTATGCCACAAATTGCTGAGAGAGCGAGAGGGAGAGGGAGAGCGAGAGCGAGATTGAAGGAAATAAAATGGAGAATAAAACTGAATCACAAAACATTCATGCGCTGATGAATTCCTGTTTTGCTTTATGCTTATTAACTGCTTTGTTAAGCTCGAATTCTTTATATGAGAGCTGTTATATTTTTTTTTTTTTTAGTATATAACAGAGCGCACGGTTCATTAAGGGAGTTGGAGCTGTCGAAAGGCGACATTGGGGATGTTTGGCAGAATGAAACTTGCCAAGCTGCGATTGTTGTTGAAACACATTTTATGCTTTGTTAATCTATATGCAAATGTGTCTAAATATTTTATAATAATAGTTGAAATAATTGATTTTATGCGACTTCGCCTTGAAGTTGCGTAAAAACTATAGATAGTAGATATTTGTTTATATTTTGACCTTCAGATCTCGTTTACTGGTAGAACTCTTATGATTTAAGTAATTAAGTATTGTTATTTCATAAAAGATTTTCCTGTATTCAAAGATTTACATAAGACTCTAAGTTAAGCTTGAATCTTGAACATTCTGGTATTATGCTTAAAATGTGTCGAGAATTTTTAGTGTTCAAGAGTGAATGTTTTGATAATTATATAGTTATATGTATAGCAATTACTGTCAGCTACACAATATCATATGCCAATCGATAAACTGCCATAAGAACATACGGTTTTAATTTCAATTTTAATTCAACTAAAGCTAACCAAAATCCACAATCGCAAATATCATTCTAAACATATTTTGCACTCAGCCCGAATTTTAAATATATTTCTCTGCGGCTACCAAGAGAAATTAATTTAATATATTGTTTCCAGCAGGCGGCAAAACACACCAAAATATTTATAAACAAACAGCGCTGACAATGCTTAAGCCCTCCAAATCCCTTTAAATTAATTGCCCGAGCAATTATTATAATCCAGTTCACAGATTAACACAAATCCCATCATAATTAGCAATTCAATGAAAACAATTAAATTTGCGAAGGTTTTTTGGGTAAGTTTTTCTCTATAGATGCCGTCGGCTTTAAGGTCTTTTGGGGCTTAGGGTTGAGATTCTGATAATTTATGCGTGCTTTGTAATGAGATGAAAATGCACCGCAATTGAGTTGAATTTGACTTCAAATCTCAACAAGAAAAACAGGTCGAAAAGACGGTAAATCCATTCTGTTTCAACTTCAAAAGAAAATGCAAAGTTGAGAATGGAATATTTAGAATATACAAAAGGAAAATGTAATGTATTTGCTATATCTATAAATCTATGACAACTGATAAACTTTTACACTTACAGAGTCTACCCCTCACCTTAAGCTTAGCTATTTGAACTATGTTATTTTAATTATATATAAAACCATAGAAAGCTATCTATAGATAGAGTTGTTACTTTAGATATGTCACTAGAGAAATGTCCAGTTGCTTTCGCTCAGAGTTTCTCAGAGTTCGCTACATTTAGATTATTTAGTGACTTTGGTTCGATTGGCGTTACAGGTGACTCAGCCGTATCCACGGGATCGCCGCGCTTCAGCCAGAACGGCGCCAGGCGCAGCATCAAAATGGCGCCCAATGGCGCTGTGAATATAATCGCCAGCACCGAAATGATGAGCACGTTATTGGGCAGGGACATGTCAATTGTGCCGTCGAACGAGCGAGCCAAATCCAGGGCGACGGGGCCCAAGGCAGCCTGCAAAGAAGAGGGAATGAAAGTTACATAAACAATTACGCTGCGTATACGTAATATAATATGCAAGCTTAGCTTGCAAATCTCGCATATGAAAGGCGGTTTCATTTCGAGAAAAGCTTACATTCCGAAGCACTTGGCACACCGCTTATTAAGCAACATTTAAGTAGTACACAAAGCCCTGGTTAGAGGTTTTTTATTCATACATATAATTTATTCCCTGCTGGGTATAGAGGGTATAATAGTGCTGAGGCAGAGACACTTAAAGGGTTTGCTGGGCTTATATTTATAAATCGTTATAGAACTTATCCTGTATCACTTCGAGATTGCGCAAATAGAACTCATTTCAAATATTATATCCTTGATATTTAGGACACACACACATTAAGCCATCATAGTCAAATCCTGATAATTTCACTAATATCATACAAGTAGAATCTGAGTTCAATCAAGCTAGTTATCACACTAAAGTGCTACAGGCATTGCCAATGTGCCATGTCTATATTATATGTATGTACTCAATAAGTCTACAATTATTCAACTATATTCTCTACACATATTACTAGGTATCTGCTAGTCGGTCACTCCCAACTTTTTTATTTTGAATGAGTCCGCAATAAAAGAGAGGCATGGGAAAACCGCGCCAGCAACAGCCGTTAGTTAGGTGAGCGAATGTAACGTTTTCATTTCGGCCAACCACAAAGAGGGAAACACCACATAAGCGCGTAAGCAAAGGCAAGGCAAGGCACACACACACACACACACACACACACACAGACTCACAATGTGAACAAAATGTCCTCTTGCGGTTCAACTGCAGACAATTGTCAAGAGCTGCTGCTGCAGCATCACAAACAACAACAACAGCAACAACATGATCATGCGAAAATACGAATAACTTTGGGTTTTTGAGGAAAACAACATAACCCAAATAATGGCTGACCAAGAAAGACAGGGGTACTGGTAATGTCCGGCACCAAAGCCAAACTGAAACAAGTATGATGACTGGAGAGGTCTGTGCACGACTAGCATATACCCTAGCCCTATATTATATTTTGTGTACTCCTTAAAAAATACTATAAAAGTCAACATAGTTCAAGCAATATGATTTTGTATCGATATTATGAGAACGGGTTAAGATATTGAAGAAAAATAAAATAATTGTATGACGTATGGCATATTACGATATTCATATCACATTTCAAGTCTATAGCTGTTGACATTCCAAGGATCGACGCAAGTATATGCCAGCTGCTCAGACCTAGAGCAACTCATTTCACCCTGCTCTATCATATATTTTTCAGCTGCCGTGCTCAGCAATATTTTATTCTGCCTATCAGATATGCATTATACTAAAACACCCCATACACCAAAGTCTACAGGGCTATTGAAAAACTTGCACTATTACATTGTGCCACACTATGGCGTAGAGCAGCCGCAACGCCGTAGCTGTTGTTGAATATGTTAACTTACTTGGACAGTTGCTTTGGGGAAACCGGAAATTGTAATATAGGCACGCTCCCTGCTCGACAAATTTCCGCCATATGTAGATAAATATGCAAAAGCCAAGCGTGCCTGCAAAGAAGCAAATCAAAAGGGAAAACAGAGCTTTAAATTTGCATCTTAAAGTATTTCAGCATGAGCGCAATTTGCAGGCAAAGCCAATTACCAAACTTCCGAGCAATACGAGCAGCACTCCGTAGCCAATGACGCGTCCTTCGAGCACAGCGAAATTGATCTCCTTGCCAATGAGCGCAAATGAGACGGGCTTCAGGAATTTCCAAAGCACATCCAGACGCTTCGGCACACTTGCCTAGAAATTGAATAGAATTTTGAACTCGAATTCAAATTCCGAATTGAACAGCTCCAATCCGAGCTGAGCGAGCTTACGATTTCATACGCCTGCAGCTGCTGTGGCGTCATCTTGAGCACCTCCCTCTTCCAGCCGACGCCCGCTATGCAGGCCAGCATAACACAGCCGAGAGGACCAGCCGAGGTATAGCCAATAGCTCGACTGCCCATCACGGCTATTGTACCGCCCAGCACAGTCAGGACAAAGCGCAGTCCGTTCGCATAGACCTAATAAAGAGATGAGACGGGAAGAGATAAAGTAGAAACATGAGTGAAAATTTTGTTTCCGAGCTAGCAGAAAGGAAAATCAACGCAGTTACCAGTATAGCTCTTCATAAAATTTCATTTTGTTCCGCTTCATTCTCAATTTCATTATGCTCGCCTAGGACATTAAGGCTGATAATGCATGGCCTCACGTTAGACTCTACAGCCAAGGATATTTTTCGTTTACATGCATTTTCAGGTTACTTCTGTAATACTTTCATTTCAATTCTATGCTTTTTTACTGCTCTACAAATATATGCTACGCAACACGTCTCCTCTTTAGTTTTAAATAGAGTTATACAAATTTTGATCTGATGTGAATAAATTATTTGTTTTTCTATTTTATTCTATTCATTCGTATTGGATTGGAATACGTCAGCTTTTTTCTCCTGTCTTAAAATATCATATATCTGTGCCTTCTATGAATATACCAAAAATAAATATGAATTAACTTTTCAAAGGCTGCCTTGGTATAGTTTACCCATAGAAACTCGGACGGAAAGTCTGCAGGACAAATGAAATTGTGAGTAAAGTAAGTTACCAACGAATTTGTTGCTCTAGGCATTCATGTACATATATACTCTTCCGTCTCTAGATTTCATATTTTGAAAGATCATATAGTTAAAAATGTTCTCTATGTAGAGCGATCGTAAAACCTAGCCCCTCGCTTAATTTTTTAAACAGTGTATTAAATACCTAAAGCTGTAATTTCTAGTTAAAAAATAAAAATGTTTTCTAGAACGTGTTGGCTGTAAACGAGACACTTACACACAGTCAGGCACGCCCGTTCACCCACCCACACACACACGCACACACACACACGCAGTGACAATAAATAGAATGTATGCAGGAATCTTAAGAGTGGAGAAGCAGCAAGCGTGGAGCACAGCATGACATTTTTGTACACTTTAGCAATTTTTGCTCTGTGGCAAGTGGAAATGTTGCAGAGGAAAACAAAAGTTATGAGTGGTCTATGTATGCGAGAGAGAGGAAGAGAGAGAGAGAGAGAGAGAGAGATGGTGGCATATGCATTTCCGTGCAAGTTCAAAAGGCAGTTCAGTGCCACCCATGGCGTTTGATTATGCGCACCATTAGCGGTGTAAGTTGCAGCAATGAGTTTTGTGGCTGTGGCTGCAATGGAAGAGCTGCAGCTCCTGCTCCGACTTCAGCTAGCACCGACTGCCGGCTGCACAGCATAGCCAAGCATAGCCTAGCCCCGTGCAGCTGTGTCATAAGTTTCCAGGGATGTTGCCGGCAGTAACTGTCGTCGCAAATGTCGCCAGCTTCGGTGGCAGCGTCGACGACGCGTCGTCGCTTTGAATCTAAGTGTATTTTTATGCAAAATGCGCCCAAAATACACTCACACGCACACACACTCGCACATGGACATGGACACGGACGCAAAGACTCACAAATTTCTGTTATACATATTCTGTTATATACATATAGATGTTATATAAAAGAAGCTGCAGTTCCAGCACACATGCGAGAGAGAAGGAGCGAAACTTTTGAGCGCCACGTTTTATGCCATTAAATGCTCTGATTGAGTGTGTAGAACTGTTCACTGAACAGCGTGATGCAGTGAAAGTCAACTATAGCTGCGAGGGTGGTCACAGAAGTAACAGCAGAGTGAGGGATGGAATGTGTGACTGAATAAAGTTTTTAATGGCATGCTATGAATGCATTTGTTACTCTTCTAGAATCTAGAATCGGGATCCAGATTGAATACTATTTGGAAAATGTAGCATATTGTGATTGTTCGGCGCAGCAGCTAATAATTGCTCTTAATAGTTAAATAAGCTTCTCTTAAGTTAATCTCTTTCCTTTGTCATTCTCATTCGCTGTTAGTGCACTCTTGCACATAACAAAGCATAACACACATACATATGTAAATCTCATCCGCTCTGTTAATTGCATACTCCTCTTTATTTATATTCTTTTAAACTCTGTACGAAAATAGTCTTCATTCGCGCAACACCTACAAACTTGTCACCCTCGCATCGAAATAACTTTGCCTAAACAGTGTCCACAGACTCGGCATTAAATTAATAAATAATAAGCTAAATTATATCGTTTTGGTTTTATTTTTTTGCCTTCGTAAATGATTGGAGCCAGAGTTGTCGAAAAAGCTCGACAGCTTCAAACATTTTGGTGACCCCGACGTGATTTCTAATACACTCTGTGGTGCTCGCTTAGCGCGTTAAACGTTATTACACCATCTTGGCGTCGCTCATCAGTGAAATTTACAAAACATTTGTGCAAGATAGTGCATTCAAATTATCAATTTCATTGTGACACAACCTTGTAAAACATTTAACATTTCGTTCGAACTGCTTATATGTATGTGTACGCAATTGTCTTGAGTTTCTTGCATCCTCTTTTAATTGCCGTTTCGTTCGTCGCGGTTGGCGCTTTCTCAGCTGCATCTGCATAGAAAGCGCGCAAACCTAAAAAGCTGTGTCAATCGTAGAAGACACACACACACACACACATACATAAATCAAAGCTCAGATAATCTGCATGCAGTGGCTTTGCATTCTGATTATCTTTATCATTTTTCTTTCGTCCGTGGATCATCGCGTTTAGCGCCTTTTATGTAGCGTCTGCTCAGCTATTCCGAAAATAGTTGTCTCGATCACACACGTACATACATATGTATATACGTACAGTGGGCTTGCATATAAAATGTGCAGATAAATTATATGTGCATAAGTGGAACTATTAGCTTGTACATTAACTTTGCAATTGCAAGTGTTCTTTCAAAAGTGAACATAAAACAAATAAATTTGTGGCTAAAATGAATAATTTAGAATCGAGTGCTGATCAAGTTCCTGCATCTCAGGTCACTTATCTAAAGCGTAAAACGAAAGCGCTGTTCGATAGACTCGAAAGACTATATGCCGAATCAGACGCGGACAAATTAAGCCATATGGATTCGTGTGATTTACGTGTACTTTTGGACTCAATCACCAAATTAGAGTCAAATTTCGATGCGGTTCACACGAACTTAGAAGAATCAGATTTTGAGTCCATATCCAGTGATTTACCTGCGAAATTTGAATCAATTCTACTGAAGTTTAAGGCCCTGCTTCAACGTGAACTGGGAAGTCGGCCAAATCAACAGTTTTCTTCGACACTTAATACAAGCTTTACAAATGCTAATCCAGTGCTCATTATGTCAAATCGGTCGCGTTTGCCGCAGTTGGAATTGCCAAAATTTAGTGGAATCTATACTGAGTGGGAAAACTTTTTCTCTATGTTCAAAACGATCATAGATGCTGACTCTGAGCTCAGCCCTATTGAGAAGCTCCAACATCTTCGGTCCTGCTTAAGTGGTGCTGCGCTGGATACCATCGGCTCATTGGAAATAAATAGGGCTAACTATAGCGTCGCTCTGGATATTCTTCAACGTCGATTTGATAATAAACGTTTTATTTTACAGGCACACATCAGAGCGATATTTGGGCTTGAGAAGGCAGATTCATCTGTGGGTAGACTGAGGCAGTTGGCGGATAAGGTTACATCTCACATTCGTGCTATGGATTCTCTTGCATCGAGGGAAGAAGTCGCTGATTGTATCATCGTGCAAACAGTGTTGCAGAAATTGGACAAATGCACTCAGGCCAAATGGGAGGAACGATCATCAGCAAATGAGTTACCGTCGTGGGCCAAGTTGTCAACGTTCTTGCAAGAGCGGTGTCGAATGCTTGAAAATGTGGATCAAGTTTTGCAGGATGGTCAGGTTGGCAAGTCAGGGAAGATCGTGAGTACATATTTAAGAAAATCATTTGTTGCTTCCAAAGCTCCCAGTCGTTGTGTCTTTTGCGAAGACACGAGCCACATGATATTTCAATGTAAGCGTTTTGAGCAATTGCCACCCATTGCACGACATAAGGAGGCCAAGAGACTCGCTCTGTGCCTAAATTGCCTAAGAAAGGGGCATCAGCTGAAAGATTGCAAATCTAGTACCTGCCGCACTTGTCAATCGAAGCACCATACCTTATTGCATTACAATCAATCTTCAGTAGATACATCCAACACTGTCCAACAAACAAATGCAATACATTCCTCTGCTATGGTTGCAATGTCACCTTCTTTGCCTCAAGCCCATCTGTCGCCTCATTCGTCTGATGTTGTGCTTCTAGCCACTGCTATAATCCTTGTTAAGAATCGAGCTGGAACATTCGTTCCGTGTCGTGTACTCTTAGATTCAGGATCTCAACTTCACTTTGTTACCACGCAATTCGCTAATCAGCTTCAGCTCCGAAAAAGAAAGTCGCTTAGTGCAGTTTCTGGCATTGGAGATGCTAGCTTCTCAACTGAAGGATATTCAGTCGATCTCGTTCTGAAATCGCGGATTTCAGATTACTCAACTACCATCAGCGCAATCATCGCCAAGACGATTACTGATAATCAGCCTGGAATTTCAATGTCTACTAATAGTTGGAACATACCCTCAAACATAAAGTTAGCTGATCCCTTATTTTATAAGTCACAGCGAATTGATCTTCTCATCGGAGCTGGTCTTTTCTTTGAGCTGTTGTGTATTGGGCAAATTATGTTGGCACCTGGGTTGCCAGTTTTGCAGAAAACTCAACTCGGCTGGATCATATCAGGTGGCGGGCAATCGGCCCCCAAACTCTCATCGTTCATCGTAACTCAAAGAGCTTCCGATGATACCAATCTCAGCACTCGGCTTGATGATTTGGTTCGTCAATTTTGGGAAGTGGAGCACGTTTTCGAGCCTATCGCCAAGGTAACAACAGAGGAGCTCCACTGTCAGCAGCATTTCATCGCAACTCATCGTCGATTGTCTTCAGGGGAATACTTAGTCTGCTTGCCAAAAAAGCAAGGCTTCGAATCTTTGGGCGACTCTTATGTGCAGGCCAAGCGTCGGCTCTTAAATTTGGAGCGTAAGTTTGCTCGAAATTATGCTATGAAGGAAAAATACTCTGCATTTATGAAAGAATATATTGATCTCGGCCATATGTCACCGGTGCTCAGCGCAGAGATTTCTAAATGCAAATACTTCTTGCCTCATCATTGTGTATACAAGGAAGAAAGTTCGACAACAAAGCTGAGAGTGGTATTCGACGGTTCGGCTGTTACCACATCTGGGCTTTCATTAAATGATATTCTTATGTCAGGACCGACCATACAAGCCACATTGTTTCACACACTCGTTCGTTTCCGCACATTTTCCATTGCACTTACAGGTGATATTAGTAAAATGTATAGGTGTGTGAAGGTTTCAGAGCCTGATGCAATGCTTCAATGTATCTTATGGCGAAACTCATCAGACGACGACATTCTAGTCTTCAAATTGAATACCGTTACTTATGGGACCAAGCCCGCTTCTTTTTTGGCTATTCGTGCAATGCACCAATTAGCAATGGATGAGTCGTCATCATACCCCCTAGGAGCTAAAACTGTTTTGCGAGATTTCTATGTTGACGATCTGATCTCAGGAGGCAATTCAGTTGAAGAAGTTCGCGACATAATGGAACAAACTAAAAATCTTCTTGAGCGAGGCAACTTCAAATTGAGAAAATGGTGCTCAAACTCAATCAACATTCTTCGCGGAGTTCCAGAAATCGAGCAGGAGAGTTTTCTCAAACTCGGCGATGGGACCGATGTGACAAAAACTCTTGGACTCATCTGGGAGCCTCGAAAGGATAGCTTCGTATTCACTTTCGAGCCCAAAATTAGTGTTGGAAAACACACAAAACGTTCAGTTCTGTCAACCATTGCGCGATGCTACGATCCGTTAGGTTTGATCGGACCAACATTAACTAGGGCAAAAATCATCTTGCAACGCATGTGGAGAGACAAGCTACAATGGGATGAGAGTCTACCACAATCATTGGAAACGATTTGGAGCGAATTTTGTAAGGACTTTCATCAAGTGAGCAATGCAACCTTTCCTCGTTATGTACTCGAACTTAAAGCAAGAGTTGAATTACATGCCTTCTGCGATGCTAGCCTTCAGGCCTATGGCTCTTGTGTTTATGTTCGGTCATCGAAGAATAATGCTGTTAAAGTGCATCTACTCTGTTCCAAGGCTAGAGTCGCCCCACTAAAGACCCTCACTGTGCCTAAGCTTGAGTTATGCGCTGCATTTCTGCTTGCGAACTTGATAAGCGAGATAGAGAAACTGAACTTGTTCAAATGTGAGATGCATTGCTGGTCAGATTCAGCGGTGGTCTTGTCTTGGCTAAAGGAAGAGCCATCCAAATTCAATGTTTTTGTTGCTAACAAGGTTTGTGCCATACAGCAGCTCACAATCGGCATGGAGTGGCATTACGTGCCCACTGAGATGAATCCTGCAGATATGTTATCTAAAGGAGCAGCACCGTTAGAGCTCTTGCACTCGAAATTATGGATGCATGGACCTTCTTTTTTGCAAGAGGAAAAATGTTATTGGCCTAGGCACTGCTTGCCTGAAGCATGCTTGCCTGAAATGCGTCAAAGAGTCTTGCTGTCGGCAGAGCATGTGGACATCTCTTTGTCATTCAAGTACATAAATTCATTCGGAATAATGAAGCGAATCTTTGGTTATGTTCATAAATTCATCCGGAAAATAAAATCACCTGAGTTATCATCGGATGATCTGCGTCAAGGATCGTTCCTATTATGTCGTCTTGCTCAAAGAGCTCAGTTGCAACCGGAATACTCTGCCCTACAGAATGGAAGGAATATACACTCGTCAAGCGCCATTCTTTCGCTATTTCCGTTTATGGATGATTTTGGTCTACTAAGAGTTGGTGGTCGTTTGGGGCATTCTACTCTCGGCTTCGATGCGCGTCACCCAATTATTTTACCCAAAAACCATCCCTTAACCTTCGCTATAATATCCCATTTTCATCAAATGCATCACCACGCCGGACCGCAGGCTTTGCTTGCAGCTATTCGATTGCAGTTTTGGCCCATAGGCGGAATGAAAACTGTTGCCCGAGAATTGCGAAAATGCATAATTTGCTGCAGATCCCGGCCTCGCCTAGTTGAGCATATAATGGCAGACTTGCCTAAGGAGCGTGCACAGTGCTCACCGGCATTCACAATCACTGGAGTTGACTATTGTGGACCTTTTTATTACAAGCCCGATGGACGAAATAGAGCATCAGTAAAATGCTACGTCTGCGTGTTCGTTTGTTTCACAACCAAGGCTGTATGGCTGGAGCTTGCAAAGGATCTGTCAACAGCTGCCTTTTTTGGGCGCCCTCAAGCGTTTCGTCAGTACGCGCGGCATTCCAACATGCATCTGGTCAGACAACGCAACCAACTTTGTGGGTGCACGGAACGAGTTGGCGGATCTGAGGCGTTTATTTTTGAGCCAGGAACATCGTACTGAAGTTCACAACTACTGCATCAACAACAGCTTCGATTGGAAATTCATACCTCCTCGTTCGCCACATTTTGGCGGTCTTTGGGAGGCAGCAGTGAAGACAGCTAAAAGGCACCTATATCGGTCTATGGGATCGGCACTTCTTGGTTTCGATGAACTGCGCACATTGGTGTGCCAAATTCAGGCTATAATCAATTCTCGTCCTCTCGTTCCAATTTCAGAAAACCCTGATGATCTTGGAGTTCTCACTCCAGGGCATTTCCTGATTGGTCGACCACTTATCGACTTCCCCGAACCAGATCTATCTCGGATTAACTGCAATCGCCTCGATCGCTGGCAGCGTATGACATACATACAGCAGTTGTTTTGGAAGCGATGGAGTGAGGAATACCTCACAATTCTGCAACAGCGAGTAAAATGGCGGACCCCACGGCCTTCTATCAAGGTCAACGATGTCGTCTGTGTAAAAGACGAAAACCTGCCACCTTTGAAGTGGCCATTAGCCCGGGTCGTTGAAATCATCGCTGGAGCCGATGGAGCCGTGAGAGTCGCTGTTCTGCGTACACCCACTGGAACTACACGTCGAGCTGTCAATAAGCTGTGCGTCCTTCCGGTTGATGATCCTGTTAAAAGTCATGGTCTTTTAACGGTGGGGGAGGATGTTCGGCGCAGCAGCTAATAATTGCTCTTAATAGTTAAATAAGCTTCTCTTAAGTTAATCTCTTTCCTTTGTCATTCTCATTCGCTGTTAGTGCACTCTTGCACATAACAAAGCATAACACACATACATATGTAAATCTCATCCGCTCTGTTAATTGCATACTCCTCTTTATTTATATTCTTTTAAACTCTGTACGAAAATAGTCTTCATTCGCGCAACACCTACAAACTTGTCACCCTCGCATCGAAATAACTTTGCCTAAACAGTGTCCACAGACTCGGCATTAAATTAATAAATAATAAGCTAAATTATATCGTTTTGGTTTTATTTTTTTGCCTTCGTAAATGATTGGAGCCAGAGTTGTCGAAAAAGCTCGACAGCTTCAAACAGTGATATAGTGAATATTATTCACAATATTGGATCTATGTTGAATTAGTCTAAACTTTATATGATGTCATTTTTACCTATATAATTTTGAGTAACATTGAAGATGGCTTGCTACAGTAATTAAGACGATAAGATAATTTAAAATGATCGATTTTTATCGATACCAATGAAAACAGATTTTCTAGTTCCATTTCTCTAGCTTTTAGAGCTCATCAGATAAACATTCAGTCGGACAATATGTGCGATCTGTGATGGGCAGAGAGTCGGACGGATAGACAGTCGGACATAAAACGCATTGCTACATATACTTTATGGGGTAATTCTAATTCTGCTGTCTATTACATAAATGCCACTTAAATAGTCATTTTCAATGAATTCGAGGTATAAGAATACAAATTTATGGTTCCTCTGCCTCAAACTAATTTGTTATTAAAAAATAAAAATAGAATCGTCATTTCAAAGTTAGCTTAGGGAACTCTCTGACAATTTTAGTAGTATCCAAACAGTAGTTCATCAAAATTCCTTCGGATTTTTTATACTAGGCCATAAACGGTATAAGCACCCCTCGTGCATATAGACATTCAGTGGCTGCCATGCTTACCGCATTTCGCGATGGCAAATAGTGTAACAGCATGCCATATAGATAGCCGAAAACAAGTCCAATTCCAATACCAATGGGTCCTTGCAATAGTTTCTGCAGCAGCGGGTCTGTAAGCAGGCAAACAAGCAAGCATGTGAGTACCCCTTGCCAGGGGCAGGCATACAGACAGTTCATATTCGGCTGTCACGTACTTGTTGAGAATATCATGCTGATAACGGCGCCGAACAGGAAAATGGCCACGACATCGTTGCACGTGGTCATTGCATAGATGAGTGTGTGAATGCCGCTGTTCAGGCCCAATCGATCCTCCTTCAGCTTCAGCATGACTGTGACAACCACATTCGGCGAGACGGCCGTGATGACCAGCCTAGAAGATAAACAACCCACATAAATACATATATACATATGTACAAATATATTTGTCTGTCATCTTCAGTTCAGTTTGTCTGTTCATGTTGTACTTACCCCAGGGCTAGGCCCCACAGCCAGGGCATGGAGAGTGTGAAGTAGGCCAGCACGGCTATTATGGCCACCTCAGCTATTGTTGGCAGTAACGTCAGTCGCAGTATCATTAGCCACAATCGACGAAAAGCGCCAGCATCCAGCCCCAGGCCAGCCAACAGCATAATATTTATCAAAGCTAATTCTCTGCAATAAAAGAGCACAAAGAACACTTTACTACAGAGCTGATAAAGGGATTCACTATTGTTGGTTATGCATTTGATGAAACTATTATACACGCGTATAACAGCATTTGAAAGCAAAAGCAGTTAATATCCTTTACACATTAACGCCCGCAAATAAAGCTTACGTTTTTTTTCTATTTTATGGCACTCTATTAGAAAGCGTTACAAAACTGTTATACATGCATGTGCAAAAATTTGAAAACTGAGCTTATAACAAAGGCTGATGTTTATCTATCGATTATTGTTATCGAAGCTGGGATTTATGCATTTTTATTTACCTTAAGAATCTCAAAAGCATAACTGTTATACAAAACTGTTATACCTTACCATTTTAGTCCCTCCCACACTTACCTTAAAAACAATTCGAAGCGTTCGTAGCCCTCGAAGTTGGCAAAGCCCACATTGGTGTAGAGTACCCCGAAGAAGAGCATGCCCAGCATGTCGGGCAGATGAATGAAGGTCACCAGTATGCCAGTTATTTGTGCACCCACAAACAGTAATATGATGCGCATGATGGTCGTACTTGGCGCCGCATAGCTGGGCAGTATTGCCATGGCCAATGTCCAGAGGCCCAGGAAAATGGCGAACAGTGCGACATGTTCCGAGACGAGACTCCAGTGTAAGACTAAATGCCGCCACCTATATGAGAGAGTTGTAAATGGAGTAGAGGTAATGTTTATAGCTCATATACTATATTTATAATGATACCCTGGGATCTATACGAAGCGTATATTGGTTTTGAGTGATTGTATGTAATAGTAGTAGAAGGTGTACAAGACATCATAGAACATATGTATATATGCAACATTAAGATGATAAAAATAATTCGATATTGTCTTTTTCGGTTAATCATTGATTGTACGCTAATCTTGAGAACTATCTAAACATTACATTTTTAACTTTGTATACATATTGTGATATGTTAAACGCAGTATTGGTTAAATATTTTTCTTCGATATCTCATTCCAGATTAATAATAATTTGATACTGATATTGATCTCGCCGAGCTCTGCTGATTCTACTACATTCTATATATCAAATATTTATATCTGATATGGCATATATACAGTCTGTTTGTATAGAAGAACCCTATATGATTTCAAGCGAAAACTATAAATAAACTCTAGAGTATATCAGGGTCATAAACTCCCCATATAATCTTAGCTCTTATATTCCTCTGTATTCCCCCTGGCTCACCTAAAACCCCTTTTCGTGTCAGCTGCCGAATTTATAATAGACAAATTGCTTTTAATTGTTTCCTTTGTGTGGGTATAAAAAGCCTTCGGCTCAGCACCGTCTCGACTAGAAATGACTACGCAAACAGAGCGCACAGACGCCATTAACTGGGTATTGAGGATAATGCGCCTTGGAGGACTCTGGCCGCTGTCGACATCCAGAGAAGAGCCCCCGTTGCAGGTATTCCTAAAAGTCAACTATCGTTATGTGCTACACGTGCCAATCACATTCACTTTCATTGGACTCATGTGGCTGGAGGCGTTTGTGTCCAACAACCTGGAACAGGCCGGCCAAGTGCTCTACATGTCGCTGACAGAAATCGCGCTGGTTGTGAAAATTTTGAACATCTGGTATCGGAGCACAGCTGCCCGGCGGATAATGGGCCACATGAAGCACTCAAGCGACTACGAGCTGCAGTCGGAGCAGGAGCACAGCTATTGGCAGCAGCAGCAAAGGCTCTTCAAATGCTATTTCTATTTGTTTCTGCTCGCGAGTCTGGGCGTGGTCTACAGCAGCTGCATTGGCGTTCTGTTTCTGCACGACTACGAGCTACCCTTTGATTACTTTGTGCCCTTCGAGTATCGCAATGAGCGCAGATACTACTATGCCTACGGCTACAGCCTGATTGGGATGACTGTGACGAGTGTCTCGAATGTTTGCCTCGATGCACTCGGATGCTATTTTCTCTTTCACCTATCCCTGCTCTATCGCCTGCTGGGTTACCGAGTGAGGGGACTGGAGTACATCGGTAGTGAAACGGAATTCAAAAAGAAATTGGTCATCATTTTCAAGCTGCACAATCGCCTACGCAAGTAAATTGAGTTGAGTAGGAGGTGTCGTATACTTAATCTCTGTTTTCCTTCAGCTTAACTTTCCAGATCGAGACTTTAGTCTCGCCCTACGTTCTCTCCCAAATCGTGCTGAGCGCCTTCATCATCTGCTTCAGCGGCTATCGCCTGCAGCACGTGGGCATCCGCGCCAATCCGGGCCAGTTCATATCGATGCTGCAGTTCCTCAGTGTCATGGTGCTCGAGATATTCCTGCCCTGCTACTTCGGCAACGAGGTCACCGTCTATGCCCATCAGCTGACCAACGACGTCTACAACACCAACTGGCCGCAGTGCGACAAGCGCAGCCGGCAGCTGCTCATCGCCTACATGGAGCACCTCAAGAAACCTACCAAGATTAGGGCTGGCTATTTCTTCGAGGTTGGATTGCCCATTTTCGTTAAGGTTGTCATCAGATATTCCATATTCACTATTAAGTATTCCTAATAGAAATATATTCCATTTTCCTTTGCAGACCATGAACAATGCTTACAGCTTTTTTGCCCTACTCCTCAATGCTTCGAAGAAAACTTAATTACTTTGTGAATTCTGCAATCTGATTATATAATATAACAAATAAAATGCAATTAAAAAACAAGTAAGAACGTTGCAGTCGGGCGTTACCGACTGCGGAATACTCATTCACATCCCATCAACAATTTATTAGTTAAGTTTCGCTCTAATACTATAGAATATACAGGTTTTTTCGATTTGCCACGCCCCTACTGGGCGTAGGCTCCTCATTTTTAGCCAGTTCTTAGAACGAGAAACCGGTAACCTAAATGCAAATTTTGAATTCTTACGCTCAAAAAATGTGAAAATTACAGGGTATTTTTCGATATGCCACGCCCCTAAAGAGGCGTAAAAATTATTTTTTGAGGCATCGATAGAGGAGGCTACCAGTAACTCAACTATCCAAATTTAAAGCTAGTAGCTATTATACTTTAGGAGATATAAACTTTTGCGGTTTGCCACGCCCCCTGTGGGCGGAAATATATCCGACAAAACTTTATGGTCTTGGGTGATTAACCCGAGTATACATACAAAATTTGAGGTCTCTGGCATCAATAGTGTCCAAAATAAAGCAGAATATAAAAAATCACTATATCTTCAGGTCCGATTTGCCACGCCCCTAATGGGCCTAGGCTTATAATTTTCATTAGCATTAGCTGACGTGCAAAGTTTCAGCATCCTAGGTTTACAACTTTAGGAGATACAGTTTTATCCGATTTGCCACACCCCCAATGGGCGGAGATATATCCGCCATAGCTCGTGATCTTGGGTGGTCGATGCGGATCTATATTCCAAATTTCAGCTTTCTAGCTCTTTAACTAACATGATTTCTGGTATATCGGAAAATGCATTTTCCAATTTGCCACGCCCCTAGTGGGCGGATCGGGAAAATTTTAACACTTTATAAATCGGAGATATACACGAGTATGTGTTCCAAATTTCAAGTCTCTAGCTTCAATAGCGTCGAAATAGATTGCGTTCATACGGACAGACGGACAGACGGACGGACGGACAGACGGACAGACTGACGAACGGACAGACGGACAGACGGACGGACAGCAAGACGGACATTGCACAAAACCAATATACTGATTCACTTTCGTGAATGAGTATAACAAGCTTTGTCTACTGTCTGTATTCTAGTTTTTATGGAGTATTTCATCTGTAAATATCTGTCAAATCTTTAGAAGGTAAAAGAAGGTATGTGTTCTGATAAATAATCAGAATGATGAATAGTGAAATACTAAAGCTCTATACTCCCTTTAGTTCAGGAATATGTCTGTTTATGCCCCTGTTCATCCCTGATTATGATATTATGATTATTATTACGGCTGAGGACTACACGAAACTTATCAAATCAAAATTTATATATGGCAGGATGATGACAAAATTTAATTTTGCTTTGATAAAGTTTTACATATATGCAATTCTGGAACTTAGATATATTTATGACATATATTTATAACATAAATTTTATATAAAAGTATAAAGAGCGGATGGGAATAGAAGAATAGATATTGAGATGATAATCTATTCCATATATCAAGCATATCAAGCTTAAAACACTTGATAAAGACTTTCCAAATATCAAATTTCTTACAAGAAACAGTTAATTTGAGACTCCGGTGTGCTCATGCCGAGCCATATATTGTTAAGGCCAGAGTTATCCCAGCACTGAATGGTATTTGAAAATATTATCAGTGAGAAATCGCGTGACTCAGTCAATAAACGATTAATAACAATTAGGGTTATTTAATATGTCAACGAGCTAATTATTGTAATTGGAACTTGGTTTTAAATACGTAAATATGACGAGCAATTAGAAATGCGAGCAGGGCTGGCAGCTCTTGATGAACGAAACTAGTTCATTTTGAACGAAAACTCACATTAATCATTGCAATTAATGTGATTTAGATTCAATCTAGAACAAGTATAACAGTTCAGCTGAGAACTAAAGTAAGCTCGATGAAATCACTGTAACTGAAAGAGGGTTGACATGGAGGAAGGCGGAGTAGGGCGAGAAAGAGAGAGAGAGAGAAAGAGACAGTATGGCATCTGAAGTTTTGAATATACAAGTTGTATTTGAGAGGCATTTATAAAATTTTCATGATGTTTAACCGAAGCCGCAAAGTCTATAAAAGCAGCTAATTTCTAGCTGCTAACTAGGCATTGACTGCTAAGAGTTTTAGGGAAAATGTCAGATACTATGGACCGCATACTGGCCATACGGAAGATAGTTACAGTTAGCCGTTGGTTTGGCCTCTGGAAGTGGCCAAATGAGGACAATGGATGCCAGATAGTGAGGAAAATCTATCCATTTATTCTGCATCTACCACTGAGCTGCACTTGCACAGCGCTGATGTGGATTGAAGTGATTAGATCTGAGGACGTGACACAGGCTGGCAATGTTCTATACATGGCGCTGACGGTGTTCGTAATGCTCATCAAAATTTTCAACATCTGGCACAGACGCCAAGAGGCCTTTGCCTTCATAGATGAGCTGGAACGGCATGAAATCTACAAATTGCTGAGAAGTGAAGAATTCGTGTTCTGGAAGCGCGAGCAGAAATCGTTTCAGCGCATCTTCTACACCTACATCGCAGGCACCGTAGCAGTTGCCTTGACTGGCTACTTGAGCGTACTCTACCAGGAGTCGTACGAGCTGCCCTTCACCTATTACGTGCCCTTCGAGTGGCAGAATCCGCAGCTTTACTATTACGCCTGGGGCTACAATGTGCTGGCCATGAGCTTGTCCTGCCTCTCCAACTGCCTGCTGGATACGATGGGCTGTTACTTCATGTTTCACATAGCTCTGCTCTATCGGCTCATGAATCGACGTCTGCTGGCGCTGAGGGAAGCGCCCGAGGTGAAGGCTATTCCAGAGTTGCGACACCTCTTTCAGCTGCACAAGCGCGTTCGCAGTCTAACAAAGCAATGTGAGATCCTGGTCTCGCCCTACGTCGTCTCGCAGGTGGTACTGAGCGCTTTAATCATTTGCTTCAGCCTCTATCGTGTGGTGCAAATGGGCAAGTCGAACACAGGCGGCTTAGCGACGACTCTACAGTTTGTGGGCGTGATGATTGTGCAAATCTTTCTGCCCTGCTACTATGGCAACGAATTGACCGTCTCGGCTAATCAGCTGACAAACAGCGTATTTAACACCAATTGGCTGGACTATTCGGTGACTACGCGAAAAATCCTCAACTGCTACATGGAGTCCCTGAAACGGCCTGTCAAACTGCGTGCGGGCATGTTCTTTGAAATAGGTCTGCCCATATTTATGAAGGTCAGCATAGCCCAATATTCATCATCTATTCATCTTAATTAATTACCCCTTTGTCTGCAGACCATCAATAATGCATACAGCTTTCTGGCCTTGCTCATCAATTTGTCAAAGTAGCCGCTGTGCCACGGAGCTTCACCTCACACACCTTACACAATCTCTCTGATGTTCTCTAGTCGACTTTAATAATATCGCCACTCAATTCAATGCTGCCTCTAAGCCCAAAAACTAGGCACATCAACGCTGCGCATAAAAGCTTAACACCAAGCCCCCAAAAACAGAAAAAACACACGAAGAAGTTGAAGCAGGAGCAGAGTCCTAACCCAGACGAGGCAACGGAAACACTTTTTGACAATATAGCAGACACTGACAGTGCAACATTTGCAGCACATAAAATAAACACAAAGCAAAATGTAATGTATGACAACAATAAGCAACAAGCTCAACAACAAGTAGGAGTGAATGCGTTGGGTGTACACGACTAGCAGATACCCGAACACCGTCATCAAGGCATATGCTATGCACACACACACACACACACTTAAACAAACATAAGATACACATACTGATGAGGCTCTTTTTCCCTCCGTTCTCTACTATGACAAATGGTTTAATTGAACTCTGGTTCCAGATATCCCATTTAAACGAAATGCTCAGTGCATGACTATGACAGCCAAATTTGTATGTGCTTTAAGCCTGAGCGTCTGTCATTTGGAATGAGTTATTTTATAACTCATATTCCTGTTAGGATGTTAGGATACCTTCTTCCAAAATTGGTAGCAATAGCCTTTATGGCGTTCAAGATATGCATAAGAAACAAGGTATTATAATATGATGTTATATGATATTCTAGGATACATATTTCAAGTTTCAAGTATGTTGTTTGTATAGCTCCCGAGATAGTCGTACCTCTAAATATAGACAGAACAGAAATGCATGAATGAATGACGGAATAAATAAGGTCGGATAAGTAAAGGACGGACCAATGAAGAACGGATGAATAAAGGACAGACTAATGAAGAGCTGAAGGTCGAATTAAGAGCGAACTTATGTAAGACGGACCAATGAAGGACATTCTAATGGAGGACAGTCTAATTTAGGAAAATCTACGAATCAATTAGCAAGGCTACATCAACTCAGCTTATCAAGTCTATATATATTATACCTGCTAGGCTCGCTGACCTCTTCTGCTGCAATTGCTAAACTCAAGCATACCTCTTTAGCGCACTCAAAGGGCTCTAGGGTATATAAGGGATATGCGAAAAACGCGTGCATTGCCAGTGTGCATGCATGTATGTCTAACGGTATTTATGTATGTATGTTTGTCTGCTTGTCTGTGCCGGAAGTGCATTCAAAAGAGTTAAGCAAAAGCGCACACATACACAAAGAGAGCGAGAGCGAGAGAGGGAGAGAGAAAGGCCCAAGGAACTGAGTCCAAAAATGTGCTTAGGCCCCATCAGCGCCAGCAGCAACCCCTGCTCCTGCCCCCGCTTCTGCCCCAGCTACAGCTGCCGCCCCAATGGAGCCTTTTCCACTTACCACTTGGGCCCTTTGTAGTGCTCGCCGTGCGCTGAATAACCCCGTCCATTGGTGTCAGTGTCTGCTGCATTCGGCCGGCCATTGTTGTGTGCTGCATTCGGCGGCGGGTTTGTTAAATTTAATGATGTCGGCGTTAAAATTATTGTTGCTGCATTTTGTGGCTGCGTCTCGGCTCCATCGCGGACGCCAACGATTTCAGACGGGCCATTATTGTCCTGGTCCTCCTCGGAGAAATTGTGTATGTCTAATTTAGTATGTGATGGCTGAGCGGGACCGTCAGCCGCACTCTTCGCATCGTCGCATTGTGTCATCTTGCTTGGCTGCTGCTTGCCGCGCCTGACTGTAAGTAGCGAAAGCGGGCATAAACATGTTAAATACTCAAATGTGTTGATCCCATTGGGAGAGCTGTAAGTGGTAAGTGGTAAGTGATAAACCAGGCATACCAGGAAAAGTAACTGCACCAGCAGGGTATGCTAGTTTTGTGTACAGAGTTTGCGAGGGACATGGATGAGGTTAGATCAATCATAATTAAGCGCTGAGGCTGATTAAAGTCGATAGCACTGTGGAAGTTATGTCTAGTTATCGGAAGGAATGTGAAACCATTTCCCGGGAATTGCCTATAGAAAGTGGCTCGCTCATTAGTAAATTGGCTTCTTTAGATATGGAATGAGCGTGTCATGAATTCAACACATGTTGAAAATATTAATCTTCTAAAATATCAGCATCTATTCCATACTTCCCCAACTCCCTATTCTCACTTCTCAGTTTCCATGTTCCATGAAATCTATAACAAACTTCTGCTTTTCTAGCATATTTAAAATATTTAATCTTTTTTTTATATGGATTGTCTATTTCGATTTTCTTTACCCATTCCCAATATATCGAACTAGAGCTGTATTTACATTTGCCCTTTTATCACATTGCTTTTCCATCATCCCTTATCCAATTTCAATATCCCATTGAATCATATACAAGGAATCACATCTAAGATACTTTCAACAACAGTTCGACATAGATTACAGGGTATCTGCTAGTCATTCACTCTTTAACAAAACACTCTTCCGTGTTTCTCCCATTGTTCTTCTACTTTCCTGTTGCCTGTCTAACCTGCAACACAGCAAATTGGTTATAAGTGCCAGAATGTTGCATTTTGCATTCATCTGTTTAGCTCATGCATAAGTAAAGAGCGCGGAGGAGGAGGAGGAGGAGAAGGAGGAGGAGGAGCAGACGACAGCAAGACGACATCTGCAACGCCCGCACCGTGCTCTCTCACGTTGGAATTGTAAAATTCAACAACGGTGCAGCAGCGGAATACCTCAAGACGTTGCTGCGATGACAGCCAACTCTGAAGATTGCAACAGCGATTGACAGACGCTGATTGCGCTCAGCTGCGATGGCAGCACGAGCAGCAGCAGCAGCAGTAAAAGTGAAGCTTGACAGAACAGTTAAGAAAGTTCTGGTCGACTAGGAGATACCAAGCACAGATGCCGCAATTGTAGATATTATAATAAGATTGTTGTATAACACATACATGAGCTCATATGGAATATGAGATGACAACTGGCTCTGCTCCTATACAAAACAGACTGTTTGAACTCTGGCTCTAGATGTGGGATTTTAATGAATTTTTAAGAGCATGAATATTAAATCTATCTGCTTGTGTCTATCTTAGCTCAAGACTCTAACATTTGAAATAACGAATAATTTTCGTAATGGCCTTATACGCTTTAAAAATCAACTAAAACAAGTAAGAAAGCTCTAGTCGAGACTGCTCGACTACGAGATCCCCTGAACCCTTGGAGTAATAGCTATTTCAATCATTTTTCGCGTCTTTCAGCTTACACAAGAAACACGCACACACACACACACACACACTCACACACACATGCACGCACACACAGGCATACACACACACACACACACACACAAGCATAAACACGCATGGGCGGCAGTGATCGCTTACTATGAGAAATTAATTGTTTAATAACTTTTTTTGTAAACGTACGAACTTCATGAAACTTTCAGATTATGATTATAACATGGATATGCATGTATTTGCCAAAGCACAAGTCTCTAGTATTTGAAATACGTTTTTTACAAAAGTGAGGGTGAGGGGGTGAATCTAGGGGTGGGGGGTAAATTTTAACAAAAACCGAAATTGTATAAATTGCATATAAAAATACATTTAAAAAATGGAGACTCTAGCTATAAAGGTGTAGAAGATATAATTTTATACCTGGTATTCGATAAGGTTTTTTATCGATAAAAAAAGATCGGGATGAGTTATCGATTTTTAATGATAAACTTGATATGCGCGCTGTAATTACGGACATTTTAAAAAAAATTTGAAGTCTCTAGCTCTTATATCTTCGGAAATCGACGCGTTCAAACATACGGACAGACGGACAGACGGACAGACAGACAGACGGACAGGGCCAAATCGACTCAGCTCGTCGCCCTGATCAAGAATATATATACTTTGTGGGGTCTGCCACGCCTCCTTCTGCCTGTTACATACATTTCAACAAAACCATTATACCCTTATTTCCCATTTTCAATGGGTTCAGGGTATAAATATCTATATTTATCAATTGCAGGAAAATGTTCTCAGATATTGTAATTAAATGCCAGCTTTCTCTATATAGAGTATATACAAATATACATTTAAAATGGGAGGTCTAGAGCTTGTATAGTTTCCGACTTTGCCGCATAGTCTGAAGGACGGAAAGATGGGAATATTAAAATGTTGGAATCGACTTAATTTCATTCGAGAACATATCAACTGGATGGCTTCATCCACTTCTTTTACAAATCATTTGTATTTACCCACATTCGAAAGGGGTATTCAAAAGTCTAGCCATAGTTGTCCCGGGCTGAGTTGGGTTAAAGTGCTCCTATCGCTGCCTTCCGACCTGGCGATGTCAACACGCCACCAAATTGGCATATTTGTTGCTGACAACAAACTTCTTTGCAAGATGTCAGCTAATTAGAAATATTTCCAGATTTCGGCTGGGCTCTCTCTTCGGGAAAGAAATAAAACTGGATTCAGTTTAGTTAGCGAGCAAATTCGAGGCAATTAGCACTTAATTTGATTTTCTCGCTAACCGGTTTAACATTCGATCGCTCCCAATCATCGTATTTACATATATTTCGACAAATCAATCCATTTGCAGGTTGTCACCGAGCAGCGACGACTTGTTAATTGATTGCAAATATTTTTGATGTCGAGCTGGGAGCATTCCTTAACGTGGATCACGTGCCAGTTTTGGATTAACCTGTCACGCGACTAGCGAAAACTTCTAAATGATCACCAAGGCTGTCAATTAACATTCGCAGTTTTATATAAAACCAAACACATTTCAATTAGATCTAACTGATAATGACAAGAGATCAATTAACTTGCTGCAAAGTGGAAATGAAAACAGCTGAGATTGGTTGCTCCGACTGATCAATTGATGCGAAGAATAAAGAATAGTAGAAGGGCAGCGAATATCGAAGAAGAATTTGATATACCCTAAGTGAACTTAAGCCGTAGCCCAGAAATAAGAATATAAAATGCAAATGAGCTGATATGACTTATCTTATTATATTCCTTGAAAATCTTAGTAGAAGCAAGATAACCTTGAATAGACTAAAAAGGTACTAAAAAGGCATTGCATAAGTGCAATCTTTTTAACTGAGATTAGGGTTTTCAATTGCAATTAATAAAATTTTAATTGTAGTTAAAATCTTAAAAAAGAAATTGAATAGTATAACTATATTATATTGTTGTAGAGCTAGATTTAAAAAAAACAAGTAAGAACGTTGCAGTCGGGCGTTACCGACTGCGGAATACTCATTCACATCCCATCAACAATTTAGTAGTTAAGTTTCGCTCTAATACTGTAGAATATACAGGTTTTTCCGATTTGCCACGCCCCAACTGGGCGTAGACACCTCATTTTTGGTCAGTTTTTAGAAAGAGATAACGGTACCCTAACTGCAAAGTTTGAATGCTTACCCTCAAAAAATGTGAAAATTACAGGGTATTTTACGATATGCCACGCCCCTAAAGAGGCGTAAAAATTATTTTTGGGGAATCGATAGAGGAGGCTACCAGTAACTCAACTATCCAAATTTGAAGCTTCTAGCTATTATACTTTAGGAGATATAAACTTTTGCGGTTTGCCACGCCCCCTGTGGGCGGACATATATCCGACAAAACTTTTTGGTCTTGGGTGATCAGTCCGAGTATATATACAAAATTTGAGGTCTCTGCCATCAATAGTGTCCAAAATATAGGAGAATTTAAAAAATCACTATATCTTCAGGTCCGATTTGCCACGCCCCCAATGGGCGTAGACTTGTAATTTATCTTCAGACTTTATAGAATCATACCATTAGCTGACTTGCAATTTCAGCTCTCTAGGTTTACAACTTTAGGAGATACAGTTTTATCCGATTTGCCACGCCCCCAATAGGCGTAGATATATCCGCCATAGCTCGTGATCTTGGGTGGCCAACGAGGACCTACATACCAAATTTCAGCTTTCTAGCTCTTCAACAAACATGATTTCTGGTATATCGGAAAATGCATTTTCCGATTTGCCACGCCCCTAGTGGGCGGATCGGGAAAATTTTAACACTTTATAAATCGGAGATATACACGAGTATGTGTTCCAAATTTCAAGTCTCTAGCTTCAATAGCGCCGAAATAGATTGCGTTCATACGGACAGACGGACAGACGGACGGACGGACAGACGGACAGACGGACGGACAGCAAGACGGACATTGCACAAAACCAATATACTGATTCACTTTCGTGAATGAGTATAAAAAGTGGATGTTTTAGGAAAAATACATAGTTTTAATTATGATAGAAAAGAAAAATACAACTTTCAAGATATAGTATATAAAAGTTAAAGTGAATCTCACATAAAGCTAATGTAAAGTATTGCAATTAAAATTTCATTAACTACAAACTAGGTTGTAGAAACTTTCAGCGACTAAGATTATTTTCTCAATTTTATATAAAAAAAAATATTAAGCTATTTGCATTTAGTTGGATTGAGTTACTTAAACTAAAAAAGAAGAGTAGTTGAAACTTTAAATAGGTATTGACATATTGAATCAATTGACTTCCAACCAATTACACACTTTTCTCAGATCACACACTTTGTAAAGGTGATGAATAGTGAAACTAAATAAGCAGTGAATGGCAACGCAGAGTGGAATAGATAAAGAACAGATATAGTAGTAGTAAGGCAAAAAAGAAAAATAGTAGGGATATAAATAAAGAAAATAGAAAATTCGCAAAAAAAAAGTCGCAAAAACTTAATATAAATGTACTGAAAATATTTTATCAATTTACAATCGAATTTACGTATTGAAACAAATCAGTAATTAACAGTTAATATAATAAATGAAAAAGTATTGCATAAAAAATTATTAGGAACTGTGAAAACTATCTATGGGTGTTTCAGAAAATTGTAGTAAAATATGTTGAAATCTATACTTAATATTAAGAAAGGAATCATATACGATTCACTTGAAAAATCCAAGCATGAAAAATGGTACATATTATTTTAAATTCAATTTCCATAGAACCTCAACATTATAATATATAGCTAAAAGTGAATTATTTAACAATATGTCGATGTTGTTGATGTTATATATGATTGACTTTTATATATACAACGTTACGTAACACTTAATTTTCACAATTTTATTGGGTTATTCTAAATACCGGGTTATTCAACAATTCATTTAAGCACTGGAAAGCACAAATTGCAATTATATTAAGTCAAAAGCATTAGCGTAAATCGAACAGCTTTCAGACGACCTACCGCACCGAGACGAAAAGATTAAATGAAATACATATAAAAGATGAATCAAAAGTAAATCTCGCTTATCTCAGATGAGATGCGCCACAGTCGACGCGTCGCGACGTTCAACTGACAAAAGCTGCAAAACGAATCAGAAACCCCCAAGAACATATATAGATCTGGGAGAATATTTGCGTTGCTCGTTTGTTTTTCCAATATCTTATGCTAATAAAAAACATAAATGAATTTCTCTCTCTTTGTTCCTCTCTCTCTCTCTCCCTCTCTCTGACAAGTTCACGCTCTCACTTTACGCTCTTTTAATTTGTGGAAAAAAAATTATAAATAAAAAACAAAACAATTAATAAACAACAGCAAACAAAGTCGCTGCACGAGCGATTCTAAGATATATTAAGCAAATATTAGATTAAATATACAACAACAAAAAAACTGATCACGGTAGTAAAGAAATTTTAATGCGCTACGGAACAGATATAATAAATAGTTGAAACTTTGTTTGCACGCCAATCAAATTCAAATAAGTACTCTAAGGGTGTGCACGACGAACAGATACCCTGAATCCTGTCGGAAGGTATTATTCGATCATTCTACTAAATTGCCCATGGACTGCATGGCCTCCATAAGTTTTAGTATAAGAAATTATTTATAACATTTGCTCTAAATTGCCAGCAAAGCTGAATTTTACATGATTCATTTTACATATTACATTAATGATATAAATAGAAATCAAAATATTGAAAAATAATAAAAAATATATATATATATTTTTAAGTCATCTTAATCCGAAAATTCTCAAACTAAATCAATTATAGACTAACAGAAGCATGCTAAATCCACACTACATCAAATTCATTCAAACGGAAAATCAATTCCAACACCAAGTTTTATTATCATGTAAATTTGATTGCTTTATGAAGTTAATCCCAACAAATTATTCATGTATTATTATTACAATTATTTTATGCGAACAAAATATATCCGACAGAATTGATAATTAGAGTCTATGTACTTTTTTAAATCAATCTAGCTTGTAAATGTATAAATAGTATTACAATACAGTATGCTCGTTTCTCCATGCTGAACGTGTATATAATAATAATTCATGTGAGTCACAGACTCGAATGGGTAATTAGTTAAGAGAATGTAGCTTCTCACCCAGTGACCCACAAACAGTTCGCAAATTATGTTTACTGGATGTTTGCTTATCAATTAATTAGCCGTAATCAAGAGCAAATATTGATCACATCTTGAACTTGCTCTCTGACTCCCTACCCAGGTGTGTGTGTGTGTGTGTGTGTGCCCCATGAAGTGTTTACAAATTCAATGTGAATTCAACGTTTCAGCTGCAACAAATATTTAACATTGCTTAATTAATTTTAAATGTTTCCACTGTTCGCGCTTGGTTAGTTTCGCTCCACAACTCCGTTCAACATTTATGAATAATGTGAGGCGTTGCCAAGTTTTGTGGCAGAGCCATTTTCTCACTTTTTTTACACACATTACGAAACGGTTAAATGGGGTGTATTGGTTTTGCCTGAAGGTTTGTAACAGCTGGAAGGAATGCATCCTTCTTATATAGTCAAGAGATAGAACGCAAGCGATCCTGAGATATTTATATTATATTTATATATGTCTCTCTCTCTCTCTTTCTCTCTCGCTCTTTCTGTTAAACTGATTTCTCTTGATCTCGAAAACTGTAAAAGTTAGAGACTTGAAATTAGAATACATATGATTCTTTATTATACGCAACAAAAGCTTATAATATTTCCTGGAAATCTCTGCGCATTTACTTAGTAGCTATAAATATCAATCTATAGAAAATTGGTTGCTTAACTTGGATATCAATTAGACTGGAGCTGCGAAAGTTTATATTACATATTGTTACATATTTGTGGGATATATTCATATGTGATAACAGGATACACACACATGACAGTTTCATTAAGATCAAACAACTGGAACCAGAGCTCTATTAGTCTATTGCTCTTATTAGGTAGGGATTACAGAACAGATACAGTTTCTGCAATGTGAATGTCTATGTATGATTCTATAGAAGAACATACACTGCTTGCAATATTAAGTCTCTTTCAATTGCCAGGGTATCTGTGGTCGTGCACTCCCCACCCGTACACTTTTAGTAGTTTTTTCAATGTGACGCCCAGCTTTTCTGTTGCTTGAAATTTGAACATAAATTGCACAAGGTGTCACCTGAAGATAGCAAGGAGTATGTACAGCAGGCTGCATGGAGCAGGTGAGACGGCAAATTCAGTTTGTGGCCTGCAATTGCGATATTTCACAGAGTTGGAAAAAAAGATTTTTATGAACTTTTGGGTTTTGCAAGTTGCCAAAAGTCATTAAGGCTCTCTCGCTCTCCCTATGGCAGCAACTTTAAAGATATTCGCTCTTATGGTCCTCTTTTTCTTTGTACACCTACCTAGCCTCTGATTATTACTTTTGATGTCCATTTGGTCAGCATTTACCTGTGCTTCACTTTAGTTTTTTTCTCGCTCCTGCTGCCATTTCAACTTTCTTCATTTTCCACAACTCTAAAGTGGCTATGAATGAAATATTTTCAGAAACTTTCCCATCCAATTTCTTAGATGAACAAAATTTTTTGATTTCAATTATTACAAAACTTTATTCATAAACAACCAAATGAACTCGGAGAAACAGCAGTCACACAAAACTAGATGTTTTTACCAAGTGTTACACATGAAAGACGAACTGGAAGCAGAACTGAGGTTAAGTGAACTCTATTAAAATTGCATACTATGTACGTGCTCTTACTATATGATGAAGTCGGTTTTGCTCTGTTATATATCTTACACGTTTATAATTTACTACTTGTCTCTACTCAATTTTCATCACTTCTTTAAGTGCACTACAACCATTCATTATCTCTGATTGAAATCATGTTTCTTTACGTAGCTTTAACCATTCAGTAAATTAAAAAAATTGCAAGTAAAACTAAAAAAAAAAAAAATTAAAAAAAAAATAATAATCTTAAGCTACAACTGTCATATGGAAAGTAAAGGAGTTCAGGAAAAGCGCGATTTGCAAATACCCTGAACAAAGTTGCTCTAGACCTTTTCAATACACGTAAATATATACACCGATAAATAAGCAAAGCTTCATAGCTCTTAGAATTTTACTGGTGGAGGTTGGTCATATCAAATTTAGGGCTACAGTTTTTATGGTCTTTAAGCTATGCTTAGAATGCCAATAGCAAAAATCAATATTTATCGATATTATGAAAACCGAATAGTATGTGGGAAAAAGAAATATATTTCCACTCCATACGTTATATAAGAATATGTATTTGCAATGTCTATGGTCTGTGGCTATTATAATTCCTCAGATCGTAGTATGCAAACAGACGACTCATTGGAAATATTGAAAGCTAGATATAATGAGGTTGACTTACGTAGCTCAACTAGCTAGAATAAGCATATTAGTATTCGAGGGCAATGTCTGGTCATCATACCCCATATCCAACAATTTCCCAGGTAATTGTAAACGTTTACACTCGCACAATGAACCCGCTTGGCCTCTTAATCGAGACACAGCTCAGATTGCTTTGATACAGATGCAGTCAGAGCCCATTGCGGGCTAAGAACTCTGGCCCCGTCGGGGCAAATGAGTCAAAGTGAAACGAACTACTGTGTGCACAGGTATGTTTGTGTGTCAAGTGAAATGAGGCGGGCATCGGAGTGCTGAAACAGTTACCTATTCAATGGATAGACCAAAGGGGCTCGCTGATATAGTTACTATAACTATTTATTATGCGTGTGCATGTAAACATGCAAACATGCAAAGATGCACACATGCAGACATGTACATGTGTATGAGTGTGTGTGTTTGTGCACTTGCATTTACTGCATGCGCATGCAAAAGCATCTACATAAATGTAAATACATCTGCGAATGAATGACGCGCGGAGATGCTGAGTTTCATTTATCAACGGTTTGACTGCACGAAGCAAAGTAAATCACTTTTTATGCTCGTTCGAGTGGGTGGAGAAGGAGTATATTGGCTGTGAGTTAAGCTGGAAAAATTGCATGTACTCATGTTACTTTAATTGAAAAAGATTTCAGATTGCATAAGCCTAGCCAGTTGAAGACGGGAATCATTTTCTGGGAGCTAAGGAGCCCTATTTAAATAAAGTGTTTTATTTTAACTATATTTCTCTGAATATGAAAGTTCTTCTCATAAGAATCAGCGTCTTATAAAAACACAAAGTTTTGGAGATGGAAAGTCAATTGAATCAAATAACAGCATCTATTCAGGTAGGTGGATAGCCGAGAACTCCTACAGAATCTACAAATGGACTACTTTATATAATTTAGTATATAGTATAGCTCGTCTCTTCCATAGTTTCTAAAACTATGATCGCAATATTTCTCTTTAACTCTTACTCCTCCCTCCACAAACAAGTATTTAGCAGTCAGGTGCTACCCCACCTGCGACTCGCTCACCTGCTCCAGTTGCTGCTTTAAGTACACAACCAGAAAAATTGTCTCGCAAGCTTAAAAGTATGCAACGAAGTTGGAATTTCCCATTTGCAGAAAAGTTTTCACTGCGCGTACTAAAAATGTTGTTACAATGCTTCCCAGTTGGCCAAAAACATTAACTGGGCATATTTAAATAGGCTTCTGCGTGCTAATTTAAATGCGAGCTCTGACGGAAATTATGCGAATATTATCAAAGCAAAAATACAATCGAGGGGAAGGCAAATGTAAATGCAATCTAACAATAATAATAATAGTTATTTTCCACAAATGCGCAGCTGTAACAGCCAAAAGGGAGCAAAACATTGGCTGTGAATCGTTGCAGATGGGGGCGTAAGAGACTAGGAAATACCCAGTACATAGGATAAGCAGTGTATTACTAACATATGACACATAATATAAACAAATTCGGAAAGGGATAATAATAAATGATGGTCTTAAAGTATACCTCACCCACCTGTAGCAATGTTATTCGAAAGGTTTCTCTTGTTAGTCATGTACGATCGAGGGGGAGCCTGCGGTCGCTTTGGGGCATTATCTCCCTGCCCAGCCAGAGCTCCGTCGAGCAGATGTTGGGTCTCGGGCTCCAGATCACTCAGTATGTGCTGAGTGACAGTCTCGCTGGCACGGCGCAACATCTGCACAGGTGTCGAATTGGACTCATGATCGCGCGACACCTTCGAATTCTTTGACTCATCCCCATAATTGCTGCGAAAACTTTTCAGTTCTGGCCCCTCGTTGCTCGCCACAATATCATCGACATCTAAATTGATTACAACTTGAATTTGAATGTAAAATGCTTCAGTCTAATTGTTAAATAACACCTATCAATTAATTCACTCACCACTTTCGCTATCCATTTCAGTCTAACTCATTAAACAAAGATTACGAAAATGTTTGCGCACTCTTTCACACTCACGCAATTCAATGACTGATTGAAGACGAACTGACTTCAAATACTCACGCGAAAGAGCGCAATGACGAACGTAAGAAACACCGGAGCCAAAGAGAGCACAAATGAACAAAACACCGTTATTGGCGCACTATTAATTCTTACTGTCTATGGCGGCCGCAAAGTCGGCTATGTCCGATTAATTTCGGCAAAACGGATTTTTATTATTTTATTACACCATCAACCGCTTATGTTTGCTCACAAATAAATTTCAAAGTTAAAGCAAACAAATATCACTGAATGTACACACGCTGAACGCGGAACAGACCCGGCGGCAACGCTTATCGACAAAAAACTATTTGCTAAATACATACATATGTATGTACATACAAACATGCACACGGTCAAGACAATCGAACTGTAGAGCAAGTGAAAGAACACTGTCTTAGGGTGAACTCTGAAATACCCTGTACAAATGTTAGATTGTGGTTATGCATAAAGATATATAAGTAAATATATTTGTATGAAATTGAAATGATCAATAGAATATATATTTATATCACATATATTTTTATGCATGCATATATGTATATATATATATACACAACTAGCAAAAATTCTTTGTCGGAATTGGTGAATACTCGTGTTTTCCGCATGGACTATTATTAAAGGGTAACACAAGAGAGAACAAGAAAGAAAAAAAGAGTAAGAGAAATGACATTTGTTATTGAACAAGTTGTTTGCTCATTTATATACATACATATGTACACATACACGTCCATATATGTACATACATACACACATGTATATGTGCACGTTATTATGAATGTATGTATCACATTTTTCGTTTGACATTTACATTGTTTCTGCTGTCGCTTCGTATTAATACGAATACCAATCGATGATCACTTTTATTTAATAAAATAATATAGTTTATAGAATACTAAAATTGACAAACATACATACATACACAACTATAACTTTACTCCTTATGAAATAACAAAAGACGTAGTACAAACACATACATGTATATGTATGTATACATATGAGTACAACTGCAATGAAGAGCGCGCCTTAGATCCCGTTGTGTATTCAGCTGGGCTTAACCAAGTAGCGTGCAATGAGAGTGGATTGAGAGCAAGAGTGTTAATAGTAACGCGCTCTTTGTTGTGGTTATTGTCATGAGAGGGCCAGAGCAATCAGTCTGGACTCGTCTGTCCTGTTGATCAGTCGTGTCTGGTGAGCATGAATAAAACATGGCGCCCACTTAAAGTTATGCTGTTTTAAATACGAATGGAAGAGTAAAAAAGCAAGACTAGTTGCATATACATAAGTGTACATATGTATGTACATACATATATACACATACATACATAAATAATCAAAAGAGCGCTCATCATTTTATTCAGCCACTCAACACAAATATTTGAATAATTCTAATTTACACGCATGCATATAGACTTTAGTTTTTTGCTTCTTATTTTATTGGAATTCGTATGTGTATTTTGAAATACATATAAAAATATGACTGAATAATTGACTGAAATGTATTTCTGATGAAATTTTTTGCTCGCCTTTGAGTATACGCAATATTTTGTCAAGCAGCGGCAGCAATTTATTCAAATGGAACTGCGCTGCGCGTTCCGCAACTACACTAGCCATTCCCCACACACACACACACACACACACACACGTGCTCCTGTCCGTATATATTGATAAAAACGAGTATATGTGTATGCATTCAGCTGTAATACATATGCATATACATATATGCACTAGTGTGTGTGTGTATGTGCATAGTAGAAACATTAATTTGCGTGCAAGTCAATTATCAGGAGCAGCAGCAGCAGTCTACATGTGTGGTTGTTGTTGTTGCGGTAGCTGTTGCTGTTGTTGCTTTTATGCAAATATAAAGGCATGAAAAAAATGAAGAGCGTAAAAAATAACGGCACCACGCATAAAAGAGAGCTGGAGCATAGTGCAGGACGGGAGCTTGCTAGCTGAGCACAGGCAAGCATTTATGTGTGTATGTACGTGTGTGTGTGTGTGTATGCTTGTATCTAAATGCTTTTATTAATTAAAAATTCAGCTGACTTAACACATTTAAAATTGTGTTTTCACATATTTGAAATAATACGCAAAAATACAAAATAAATTTGTGTGTGTATGTGAGTATGTTTGTATGGGTAAATATAATTTACAAAGCACACAATTTATTAAAAAAATATTTTCCTTAAATACAAATCAGTTTATAACTGCTAAATGGATGTGCGGCTATAAACCCAGAGCTTATTAAATTATTTAAAATTGACTGAAAAAGAAATAGAAAATAATAATAAAAGTACTATAAAAGAAATTTATTTATTTATTATTATTTTTTTATTTTTTTTTTTTTTATTAAATGTATTTATTTATATTTTTAATACAAATTCAGTTCATCACATGTGTTTTTTTTTATTAAAAATTAAAATGTCTGTTTCTAGGTTCTATTTTCGCTTAACAATAATATCGAATCCTCTGCAATTGTGCTCGCCCTTGTCCAGCCAGGTGAGATACTCGCCTGTGGCGCTTATCTCTGACCAGCTGCGCGTCAGCGGCTGAGCGGGTCCAAACCACTTGAGCTGCTTGCACGGCGACTCGATGCTGGTGTGGAACTGATGCTGCTCCCCATCGAGATGCCAGAGGAAGACGGCGTAGCGATTCGAGCTGATCTCCAGCATGGCCAAGAAGAAGGTGTGCTCTTGCACCTGTGCGCCTGCTGAGAGCTCACTCAGGCGCAGACAGATCTGTGCATCCGGCTGGACGTGCAGATGCAAGCGCTGACCCAGTGTGCCCGAGCTGAGGAGCGTGCCCAAGCCGTGCTCGGCGCGCAGATGCTGCAGCAGGCACTCCGTCGCGTCTAACGGCAGTTTCATTGCTGCTGATGTCTTTGGCAAGGCGCCCGCCTCCGGCTGCTCCCGCTGCTCCCGCTGCACTCGCTCCAGCTGCGCTGCAGTTGACAATTTGTTGCCGCCGCTCGGCGCTGGCTGGAAAAGTTTCAGCTGTTTGCTGCATGATTTCCCAGTTGGGCAATGATAATTTTGATATTTTTCTGGGCCCAACACCTGCCCCGGACCCCAAGCCAGTCGCAGACCCACACCCACACCCACACCCCGACTCGGATCCAGACCAACTTCCAGTGCGCGCTCTTGCCCATTATTTATGTTTGCAACTTCATTGCTGTGCAATTCGTCTTGATCTTCGTCTGTAATCTGCCAACTTTTCTTACTCAACTTGAACTTTGGTTTAACGAGCATATTGTTGCCATCCTCCAGCTGTTGTTGTTGCTGTTGTTGTTGGTCCTGTTGCTGTTTCTGTTGCTGCTCCTTCAGGACACTTTCCACCCTCAGCTCTTTTATCACGTTGACATTATTTTCTACTGGCGCACTTCCCTCATTTCCCATTGGCATTGCCCTAGCCTCCACTGCCGTCCGCTTCCCCACGCCCTCCCCTGCCACGCCCAGCTGCAGCTGCATCTGCAGTTTGCCCGCCTTCTTGCACTTTTTACTCGCATTCGATTTGGCCAATGCCATTTTTGGTTGATTATGATATTCATTTGTGCACTTGCTGCCACTGTCATTGTTGTTGTTGTTGTTGTTGTTGTTGCCTTTGCTATTGGCCATCGCATCATTCTTAACGGATTTCACTGCAACAAATACAAGGTCACAGAGTTATTAAATATATATGCACTTATTCCGTTATAATATATCAAATGATTTGCTATAAATTTATAATAAACTTTAATGTGTAGGAAAGTGATGTAAGACTGGCATATACCCTATAAACCACACACAACACATGCAAGTACACACATACAGACCACCACATTCTTATACAACTCACTTTTTTCTTTCTGTATCTCTTCCAATAAATAATATATTGAATGGAATCCATCAATCTTCTTCTGTCACATACACTGCTTGAACAACAATATACCCGACCTACCATTGAACCGTCTACAGGGCAGAGAAAAAGTCTCCCACACTTAATTTAGCAGCAATCAAAACGCACAAAGTGCTGAGCGAATGAAACAGCAAAATTCCAGATTCTAAGTGAGTTCAACAAGTAAGCAGAGCTGCTCTCCCCGCCCGGACGACAGAGGACACTCGGACAAGAGACAAGCGACAAGCGACAAGAGATAAGAGATACGAGACTAGAGACAAGGGACTAGAGACTAGAGACATCAATGTTTTGTTTTCTGTTGTTGCGAACCCAGCATTAACTGGAGTTGGCAAACGGTGCTCGACCCTTATGGAAATGCACAAATTGAAAAATGCAGAAATCTGGCAGCAACTTCTTTGATAGCAGAACTCAACAAGTCTCGCTGCAGCTGGGGAGTGCCAGACTACAGAGATACTCTGGCTGAGAAGGTGAGAAGTAATGTAATATAGAAAGAATGTATGTGTGGGTGAGAGATAGGAAAAAGAAAAGCAAAATATAGAGAAAGAATACGAAATGAAATTAATTAAAAAGTGAGAGGAGGAGACTAAAAAGCAGAGAATGACAGAGATGTAGAGTAAGAAAAACAGCATGAGAGGGAGTTCGACAAAGACCATGAGAGTGAAGGAAAGAGACAGAGAGGAAGAAAGTGTGTGTGAGACGAAATAGCAAGAGAGAGAGAGAGATAGAGAGAGAGAGAGAGAGAGAGAGAGGGGAGAGAAAGATATGAACAGAAACGGAGAGATAGGGAAAGAATAGAGAAGGAATCAGAAAATAAGTAGGTAGGGAGAGGGGAGGAGAGTACACCTAGAGAGAAAGGCGAGAAAGAGAATATTACACAGAGGGAGAGAGAGAGAGAAAGCATCTGACCGATAGAGAAAGAAAATGGGAGACTGATAGAGATAAACCGGGATATAGAAAGACACACTGACATCATAGCTATAAAAACTTTTCGGTACAATTGTTATCTAATGGGTATTTAGCTGTAGCGAAACATCTAACGACATCTGAAAACAAGGCAAACAGCAATTGGAAAAGCAATGTCAAGCAGAAGGAACTGTTGGGCAGGGCAGAAAGCGTGAAAAACTTTTGCAATTTATGCAACATAATTATGCAACAAGTCTCAACTACAATAAAAATCAAATTGGAGTGGTCGAAAGTGGGGAGTGCTCAACTATGAGATATCCTTGAAACCTGTGCAGGCCCAATCGATGTGAATATATGTATATGTACAAGTGCAACAGCTAAAAGATCTACCCTATAGATTTAGAGAGATAGACGATAGAGGAAGAGATAGACGAACGGAAGGTCGAACGAGCCAGCTGTCATCTTGATAAGATATATGTTAATGCCAGATCCCATTAACAAGAATTGCTCCTCCCGCACCACACAATGTTATGTTGTTAACAGCATTCTGTTAATAACATCACCCAGTTCTCCTACTGGTTCGCGGTACTTAGCACCCGCTGAGTACTTCGTCTCTTGCCTCTCCTGGTACATATGTACATCTTATTACTAATGCCATACGAGCAACACAGCTTTAATCTTAGAAATAAAGACGAGGAAATTACAACCCGGTCTTTTTGCTTATCGGCGACGCCACCACTCCAACAATATATAAGGAATATATTTGTCTATAATGATATATATATTTATATATTTGTCTAGATTACAGACTTGAACTACTATTTATGTAGATTAGTTATACCTAACTTATAAGCTGTATACTTTCTTTTAAAAAGTTTACAGGGTATACAACAGCCCACCAAACCATTGCAGCAGGATTATACTGGATTGCATATGCCTTTAATTTAACAGCCACGCCTCTTTTGGATCCCTGTTAAGATGGTTCCTTAACCCATTTTCAGTAGACTCCAGGGTATTAAAACATACAACGTTCTGCTTGAATGATTCTTGGGCTACTTTTATTTATTTAAAATTCATAAAAATCTAAAACAAATTTCTTTGGGATTATGTCTCGCACTTAAAAGCGAACATCGAGTGGCTATTTTTTTCTGTCGTACCTTTCTTTACCCACATATTCTCAGATACCTGTTTCATTTGACAACTAAGCGTAATTTTCCAGCTGAAAACTTTTGCACAAAGCAATTGACAAATAGCGAGCCCTTCTAATGGCATCTGTTGTTGCTCTTCTTCTTGTTCTGGTTCTTGTTCTTCTTACTGTTCCAGTTGCTGCTGAATGGGGATTCGAAGTTCGCACTGAAGGCAAGGTAAGCCCGCTGCTTAGGCTCATAATGGTCCGAGCCAGGACACATTATACTAATGACAGCGCTAATTTAGGCGCCATTTTAGGTAGATTACGACAAGTTGGCCCAAAACTTTTGCCTCAGCAACTGACGCACTGAAGACATATTAATAGATTCACTCGAATACCAGCAAAGAAAAGCTGGTAAGAGATAGGTCACAGCTACTCGGGAGTGCACGACTTACAGATGCTCTGCAGCTGAAATACAATATAAAATCAGGTACCTAATCATGACCTACCCAAACTTTGTTTTGTCTCTCTGCCACCTTAGCCTTCCCAGCACCCTCCTCCTTTCTTGTCCTCTTAGTGACAAATATATTCCTAGGTACAGCTAACAGCTAACACTCAGCATTGCAGTTCTATTTGTAGAATGATCATGAAAATGCATGTGTGAATGTGTGAATATGTGTTTGTGTGTGTGTGTGAGTGCACGCATTGTGCAAATGCCAGAGTTACTTGACTTTGCCAGTTTCCCTCACGTTTTCCTTATCAACTTTTGTGTTTCTTAAGCGATTTTTATGAAATTTTTAGATAATGCCTAGAACACTTAAAAGAATATTTAAAAATTGAGATCATATGAAATCAAAAGTCAATTGTGTAGCTTAACTTAAATTTGAAAAATTTTGATAAAATGAAAATATAATGAAATCCAAAATTTAAATTTTATTAAAAAAATAATTATCAAAATTTAAAACTCTAACTTGTTGAATGCTTAAGATAGACCCAAAGAACTGAAGTTTTCTAGAGCTTTAAAATAATGTAATGTAATCCTTTGAGAATGTGGGAATATGTAGAGATTATTAGAAAGATCTCGAGCTTACACGCTTATACGGATGTTTGGATGGAAATGTTACGAAATGGAAGGATAGCCTGACGCTAAGAGACAATTCGACTAGCTTATAAGAACATATCAAAAGTTGATCAATTTTACGGCCTAGACATTCCCTCCTTCTCCCCATGACATACACCTTGACAAAACACCCATAGCCCAAACATCGCATTCTCGATACGTGCAGGGTGTGGTAAGGGCAACATTTGGCACACTTTGGCCAGGTTGTTGGCCATTAAGTAGGGGTAGCTAGAAGAATCGACTTACCGCCGTCACAGGGGAAATTCTCGGCGAGCAGCGTAAATAATTTATCCGACAGCAGGCAGCGTCCGCGGGGTCCCAGTGGCACTCGGCAGACCGGACATTTTTCGGAGCGATTGCGACAATTATTGCATAGCACGTGCCCGTTGCAGCACTGCCAGCCAGGTGGCTTTATCACCTGCATTTGCGGAAGACAACAACAAAAAATATGCAATTATTCAATAAAAGCGAAACTTCACATCATTCCAATCGAAACTTGTTCCATTCGGCAAGCAAACAAAATGTCTGAGATTCTCCAATAAAAGCAAAAAATTATTTCAATAATTTAAGGATGAAATACTTTACTTTTGAAAAAATGGCAAAATATTACAAGCGGATTTAAAATAATTCCCGCTTTTTAACCATTTTGTGCACAAAAACAGTTTTGCGCTGTTCAAGCGGCAAACGAAATGCTATAGAACTATATATATAAAGGCTGAAAAAAAGAACGTGCACACACAGAAACATGGGATTTGCTCACCAAAAAGTAGAAGCAAAGCAACTTAAAACGAGTGTTATCGACTGCATGATACCCGTTAACGCTGCTAAAGAAACAAATGTTTAAGGTTCTTGCTTTGCGACTTTTATGGAGTGATCTTTTAAGGAACAGGTCTAATACATTTATGAGGTAGTTCAATAAAAATCATTCTTATATGTACAAACCAAACTAAATCTCTCTCTCTCTCTCTCTCTCTCTCTCTCTCTATCTATCTATCTATCTATCTATCTATGTATCTATCTCTCTATCTATCTATATATATATCATTTCCTTTTCCTGTCCCTCACTCTCTCCCTCTTTCTTATTCTCTCTCTTTCTCTCTCTTTAATACACACAATATTAAGCAGATCAGTAGATCTATACATCTGAATCTGATTTATATAAAAAACGAATGCTAACTATTTCAAAACAAGATCTTCAATTAAGCAGAACTTATATTAGAACTGCATAAGATATATTACCTCACAGTTTTCCCTGTTTATAGCATAGATAAGCTGAACAAAGTTAGTTTTTATGCAGTAGAGCATACATCAATAATCCATGGGCATATGCCCAAACCTCTCTAGTTTAACAAACAATGGCATAGCTGACTGTGGCTATGCCCAATTTCAAGTCTCACTTCAATAAAATATTAATTGCACAAAGCCAATATACCCTTTTCAATTGATGAACGCGCACAGATATCGATATAGAAATTCAATTGATGCATTTTGTCAGTATTTACACACACACACACAGACACACTCACAGACATAGTTATGTAATTCATATGTAGTGGTACGTGTTTCCATCTCAGCTACAAATATGCAGCAATAAAGATACAAATTTTGCTTGCAATTGTTTTTGTTTTTTTTTTTTTTTTTTTTTTTTTCTTCTGCTGTTCGCCTTCTTCTGGTATCATTTGGAAATATGAATTTCAAGCTTTACAAATGTAAAGCAATTTGCTTGCAATCAATTTAAAGGATTGCTCCTCAATATTATTTATATAGAACAATAGAATGCAACTGTTTTAAATTACATTAAAGGGCGGGCAAAGAGGAATGCAGAATGTACATGAATTCGTACCTGAAAATGTTAAATTCTTCAATCCTTTTATAGAAATTTAGGAATTTTCCGATTTAATTTCCATTTTATATTCATAAATAATTTGTTAAGCTTATGAAAATGTAAATTTTATGCATATTCAATAGAAACGAAATTTCAATTTTGTATTTTATCCAAAGTCAACAAGGAATCAGCACTTTGCCCACTGTCTCAAGTCATTGAGCTGGAAACATGCTTAAGTTGTTTAAAGCAGAATATTTGCTTGTCGAAATATTGAAAATCTAATGCAGCAAATCCCTTAATAACTTAATGGATTTGACTGTTTGCATAGGCAAATGGCACAGCCTATTAACATGCATATACATGTCCTGGACTTGTGCGGGAATATTGGCTTCTGTATTTGTATGTGACAGGTAGGAGGAGGCGTGGCAGTGTGAATATTGTGGGCAAATACTTTATGGCGATAAGGAATTGAATTGACAGAATCGGTTGAGTATGTGTTCGTCAGAGTAAATCAGTAGATCTCAGGAACTATAAACGTAAGAGACGTGGAATTCAATACATATATAGCTATGTATTGTAGGTAGTATCGGACAAATTCTTTTTACAATATCTCATTTCATGTTTGTTATATAAATAAATATTCATATTTTGATTTGGTATTTTCGGCATAGCTTGAGGGCCATTAGAGCTGGAGACATTTTATTTGGTTCGTGATCTCGTTGTCTGTTGTTGTTGTTCAATAAAATCGTAGTTATAGAACTCGAGTTATTCAGGATTGTAAAATTCTGAAAACTGTTGCAATGCTTGCGTATCTCTGTATCTGTTTGTTTGTCTATGTGAATGTATACTAGAAAGTTTCATAACTCAACTACAGGGTATTCTTCTAGTTGAGCACACTTCCTGGCTTATAGATTGCTATCAAATGTGGACAGCTCTGTTTATCAAAGCCCGCCGCAAGCTGGCTTAAATACGTAACGCAACATACTGAGCGCTATGACGCCTCCTCTCGCTTTTCAAAGGGTATTCTGCATAAACAGATTTTTAGGCTAATAAACAAAATTATGCATGCAGTGTTAGCAGCAAGAGCAGGTGAGCGGGACATGCCCAGAGCTTCGTATTATGTATGTGTGTATGTGTGTATGTACATGCATCCCTTGCCTCGCCCGTGCGAGGGACATTTTTGACTCTGGCTAAACTTTTTTTAAGGTTTAATAAATTTCATTAAGAGATAACTTTACTATATGAATGCAGTCCGAAAAAAGGAGAAAAACTGCGTCAGACGAGAGCCAACCTTCGCTTTATGCTATCTAATTAATTAAATTTAGCCACTTGCCACCTGACTTTCACCTTAAATAGCCGAAAAAAGGTTCCAGCATGAAAATTTCTATTTGGCATTTTATTTGGGGCAGCAGCTGGAGCTGGCGCTGGCCTTTGACCCCAGCTGAATTGTATTGCCTGTCATGCCTAATCGACAATATTTGACTTTTAAATTTCGTAATCAATCATCGCACAGCATGCTCCATATATTTCGCCTAAGTGCCGCCAGCCAATAGAGCAAAACTAATCAAATCACATGCGATAGCAAACATTTATCAAGCAGGCGAAATATTTGTGTATACAGAAAACTCGACATATGCATGGCCACACACACATACACACACATACAAATACACATTGTAGATATTAATATATCTAAATTGGGTTTCAATAAAATATTTTGAAAAAAAAATAAAACTAGTGCGCATGATTTGTTGGGAATGAGCGACTACGAGATACCCGGAAGTACGTTTGAGTATTCTGAAATGCTTATAATCTAGTAAATAGATAATAGAGACTTCTACAGGGGAGAATTGGTATACAATATTTTATACTACTAAGCTAAGTAGTCTTCTGTCTCGGGTTTCAATGATCTCGTTGCTATGAACTAAAAAAAAAATATAAGCTATACTGCATGTAGTAAGAATTTATTCTTTTCATTTCAAATCTATAGATATGAGATCCAAAGTTTCGAGATCTACAAATTCTGTCCTCATAGATGAGCCAAAAACTTACGCCTGAGCTGCTATCAAAATCCTCATCTAGAATTTTAGCTCAAATGGGATTCGTTTGCACATTACATTAATTCCAGGAGAAACATTACACCCTATTTATATAAGCGCCATGATTATAGGGTATAAACAAAGACTTGCACAGAGGCAAACGGACGAATGTGGGCAAATCGATTCAGTTGGTTGCCCTTACGAAAAACATATTTACTTTATAATTTATATACTTTATTTACCAAGTTATTCTGCCACGCCCCCTACTCCCAGTTACATAGATGAGCCCAGAAACGCTATACCGTATTTGTACATAATCGAATTACTGGAGGGAATGCTGCAATGAGATGGGAAACTTCACTCAGCTTGAGTGCGCCTTTTTCAGCCACGCCTCATTCGGCCACTTACAAAGCCAATATGCCCTTTTTATCAATGTAATAGAGGATGTACCAATATACCCTGTATGCCAATTATAAAAGGCGATGCTATCTAAACTTATGAATCTATGATCAAATAGATAGAAATCTGTTTACTATAAACTGTGCCTATAAACCCATATATACATCAAAGGAAGATGGAGCATATACTTATGTACAGATGAACAGGCCTTCCCTTGCGTGCTACACACAGTTTACTAATGTGTGGACTAATATACCCAATTTGAAAAGAATACAGAGTATACAATATAGACCAATGTCTAGAAGAACAAGTGTTACGAATGTACATGTTATATAATATATATAAACCAATAAGCCCATTATCAAGAGAGAACCTATAATATTATGTTTTCAAAGATCAGACAGATAGACAAAGTCGATATACCCATTAACAAAGGATTACAGGGCATACAATAGATACTCATGGTTAGGCAAACAGATTCACCAACAGACAAAGATCGCCCCAGCTCGCCACGCCTCCCCCGGGCGGACTGTGACGCGCAGTTGAACAAAAGCTCTATACCCTGCTTAATACGGGGATTCAGAAGGCTTACGTATACGTATATACGTACGTATATAGTTGAGCAGGCATATGTTATAGCATAGTTTGTGAGTGACGTCAAAGAGCGCCTGCGGGTGAGCTGGCCTTAACTAACAACAGCGGCAACAGTTATTTGTAGTCATGGCGGCGGCGACAGGCTGTGAGTAATTGTGTAAACAAGCGGAATAGTGGGAGGGAGGGTGGAGAAGGGAGAGGGGATATACCTGAGCATCGGGCGATGCAATCAGTGGATGCAGCTTGACGTTTCAACTTTATGCACGGTCAAGTGATTAGCAACGGAAGTTGCGCCGGGCAAAATCAACGCACAGCAGCAGCCGGAACGAGGACAACAAAAGGCAAACAAGCGCCCAGGAGCCCGCCCACAAGACCCGCCCTGCCCCGGCCAAGTTCTCTCTGCGAGCCGAGTTCACTTTGGCTAAGTTGTATAATGACAAACTAAAACTAGAACTAAAAACCAACAACCGCCAACTGGCAACGGGCAACGGGCAACTCGCAGCCTCATCGATATGCAAGTCACATGGGGCCCCTGGAGGAGGAGCAGTCACACATACATATATACTTATACATATACATACATACTGTGTACATCATACTTACATCACAGCAGACGGGACATTCCAGCAGTTGAGCAATATGTTGCAAGCATGTGGCAAACTTTTGCAGCGATTGTTGATTAATGCCGTGCTGCTGCAAGAGGGAAACATTCAAGTATATCTGAGGTTAATCAATTTAGAATTTAGTATTTTTTAAATACTTGCGCTAAGCCTTGAAAGTTGGCAGCTTAGTTTATAATTATGCAAAGGCAAATATTCAGAAAGATAAATTTAATTAGGCGGACAAGTTTAACTAAAAGATACCTAAAACCTTCTTAGCTTTTCGGTTATTGAATGGAATGAAGGATGGATGGAAGGATGGATGGATGGACAGACAGACGGATAGACGGATAGGCGGATAACTAGATTGAAGAAAGGATGAATAGACGGATGGACGAAAAGAATGGACGAACAGACAGGCGGATAGACTTCTGAACAGACGGATAAACGCATAGATATGCGAAAGACGGATGAAAGAAAATTTGAATAGACTGAGGAATGAATGAACGGACAGACATCCAGATGGATATACGGGTGGATGAATGGGTGTATAAACCGATGTACGGATGAATGCACAGACGAATGAATAAACAGACAGACAGACGGAACGACTAACGGATGGATAGACTAGATGATAGATAGAAGGATTGCAGATAATACGAGGATTAAATAAATGCTTAGATAGAGGCATCGCTTTCATCGACGACCATGCCGACTCAGCCTGTAGTTGATCAACAAAATATAAACAGGTTATACTAGAGCAATCTGGAAGTCTACGATGGTAGCTGAAAACTGGGTAAAAATTAATCGAATCGAATATGCATTCAATCTAAAAACTCTCGCATCAGGGACACCCACTGCAAGTCTAGACTCCACCAAACCTCTCTGCTCTTTACGCTCTTATGAACCAATATCCAAATGTGTGTCGATTGCCGTGAAACGCACTGATTACTGCATAGTATGAGCACCGTATAGACGTGCTGAAGTGCTCGAGCCGATGCCAATTGATTCAGCAAATGATTTCGATTACACATTAAGTAGCGCCCGAACTAACCTTCACCCGAATGCGACTGCAATTTCTATGGGTTTGTGGTGCGAGCTGCCCAAAAAGTGGGTGATTGGATTTTGGACTGTGGGCTTGTCCCCATGCTTGCTTGTCATCTATAATAAGTCGTTCGAGTGCTTGTCAAATTTGGGTCAATTAAATTCGTAATGATGCACTGCATATAAATTGTAAAATTTAATAAAACATATATTTAGAAATGTTGTTAGCCAGACAGATAAACACCTGGGGCAGTCGAGGGCGGTGTGAATACAAATGACGCCGATGTAGTAAAAGATGCAGCGCCATTAGATGGATGGAAGCTCTTGCCAGACTGTGAAGCATTCAAGACCGATTTATTAATTGCTTCTGGCGTGAAGTATGCTCTAGTTGGGCGTGCTTGACAATGAGATACCTGCTGCTGCTTCTTCTTCTTCTAATCTCTTATATAAACTCGAAAATGTGCTTAGAATATCGCGTGCTTGACTGCAAGGTACTCTGACCAGCTGCATTTCCCTCTTATCTTATCCCATGGCTGAATAAAAGATATTTACAAAAAATGAACTATGAATATTCCATTGAAAACCCCAGAAGAAGTAACTATATTTACTGATTTAATGGAAATGAAAGGAGCATTCAAAAAAAACTTTTAACCTTTGTTGCGCATAGTATAAAGGAATCTATATATCAAATTAAATTTCTCTGGCTTTTATAGTTCTCGAGATTTAGATAAACGAATCGAGAGACAGGCAATGCAAAGACCAGTATATTTACTTTCTAGTGTTAATATCATATTCTTCTGTCAGTTGCATGTCTGTTATACCCTGTCTAGCTTTGTTCCAAGGGTATATGCTGTAAATTATAATTGCTGACTGGACAGGACTTGCGCATGGGAGTGGATATAAATATTTGATCTAAATCTAAGATGAGGCAGCTACAAATGAGTAAAATATGTCATTTGCTTGGCAGGACTACAGTGAAGTCTACATTAATGGACTTTAATAAGTAAATAGGAATGCTTCAATAACAGCAAAACCCTATTAAGAGAATAGCTCAATGGGTAGGCGGAATAGCTTCCATGCGATGACATCAACTCAGTGTTTGTTTCATTCCCCTATCAGTCCTTGCATTTCAAGATCCTTCCTTAAACTTACCTCAACATGTGCCGCCTCCTGTGAATCACCTGTCGTCGGCTGCTGTCGCCACATCAGCATGACCACGTGATCAGCGCCTGTTAGCCAATGCTCGCGCAGTCGCTTGGCCAGCTCGCTGATCCGCAGGCCCAGGACATCTCGGCCATTCAGCTGCAACAGGGTATCTCCGATGCAAATGCCACCCAATTGGGCATTCGAGTCGGTCTGCACACCGCTGACCCACGGATACGGATCCCAGGGAGCACGACTCAAATTCAAGCCCAGAGCACCGGTCGGTGCCTTGACAATGCATTGCTGCAGCATAATCTCCGACCTATAAAGCAGAGAGAGAAAGAGAGAGAGAGGGAGTCTATATAGATAAATATATAGTATGTTTGCTATGTGTAACTACCCTCCCTGTTGACACCTTCAAGGGCGCACGTTCAAGACATTTGAAGTAATTTATATATTAGCTTACGCATGCACAGCGAAGCGAGTGGGCTTACCGCAGCCAAGGATGCCTCAGCTGTGGGGGACTGGCTGACTGACATAAATTTTGGCTCATTTTCAACACCTCAAATGTGTGCCAGACGTGCAGACACACACACACCCACGCACACTCACACACAGACGGTCATATGTAATATCAAAACACATCCATATAATATTGGAAAACCAGTGAGAGAGTGCCTCAGTCAGCTCCCGACTGGAAGCTACTCCAATGCCTTAAGTTTTCTAAAGTGGAGTATCAGCACATAAGAGACCTTAGGTATATATTGTATGTACGATTATTCGCTGATTCTACTATGATGGAATTAATCGAAAAATCTATACATATAGATATAATAGCAATACTATAAGATATTAAGTAAACCTTGTAAGAATATTCTACGTTTGTAATACATGAACACAGCTTTCAAATTTAGTGTCTAGTTCTGACAGTTCTCAAGACAATTACAGAAAAATAAATGTAGCATACCGTTATTAGTTATATATAATAATATATAATATATAAGTAAAAACAAATTATCCTATATAGGTTACATGTATGTAATTATTTATTTCAAATTTCAAGTCTCTAGCTCCAATAGCCCCAACGTCATGCAATAAAAGGATTGTTATTTATAGATAAAATAGAGTAAAACTACTAATATAATACTGTGTAATTTATATATGAGCATATATTCCAAGCTTCAAATTTATATATTTATTGATATAATAGAAATGACATGAGATATTGATTAAAACTAATAAGATTTAAATACGTCTGTTATATATGAAGACATAGTCCAAGTTTTAGGTCTCTAGCTCTAATAGTTCTCGAGTTCAATGAGTCTAAAGAGAAAAGACAGCAGACGAATAGACAATATCCACACTCATCGCCCACTGCCGCCTCTCACACCAACAGCACAACCTGCTTACGCTTTTCCCATTGCTACAGGGTATATGAATATAGAGCGAAATGAATGAAAAGCCGTAGTTTTAGTTTGAGACCCGCTTCAAGGTTCGCTTGGGCATGCAGCGCACGTAGCAAACGCTTGCGTACCTCAATCAGCGGCGTTTTCTATTTCTTTTCGGTTCGAGAGGGCGCGCTGCTTATAATGTTTGCACCTTGCCCAAGCACAATTAATTAGCCGGCTGTTGAAAGTTGGCACGAAAGAACTTTGCCTACTGTTCGAAATTAAGCATACGCCGCATTAGCCGCAGTTGCCGCAACTGGCAGCCAAAATAGCGTCAAATTGCGCACATAAATCAAAAGTGGTGGCAAAACTTTGGCATTGCAATCACTGAAACAAATACCAAAATAAAACAAAAAACAAAAAAAAAATCAAATAAAGGAACGCATAACGAATTAAATCAATTAAGATCACCAGGTATAGGCATGCATACATACAAACATACATACATACTCGTACATACATACATACATCACAGCCGGAACTGAGAATCGAGAGTTGCTGTAATTTGTATGAATGAGTCGCGGCGGGCAACGCGAGTTCAAGTACATCAAATATACGCAGTAGAGGCCGCTCTCAAACAGCATCCGCAAGAGCTGCTGAATGCTGACAGAGCCAACGCGACTGATAAATACCCTGTGCCCAATCTATTGCAGCTGATGAGAATGTATGAAAATGTATATTTTAAATGCATATTGCTATATTTCAATAAAACTTTTTTAAATTACTATATAGCTATATAGAAATGCATCAATTTATTTATTTTGATAGTATTTAATGCAGGGAAGCAAATCATGTTGTATGTAGTAATGACAAATGTTATTATATGTGAAATAATATATACGAATAATGCAGCTGAATTTGTTGATAAATAAAATAAATAACAATGCCCATATGCTTGACAATTTAAACTCTTTGTATACCCTGTATTGAAATTGAAATATTTGAAAACTTGACCGACCTAGAAAGTTCTATTATTTTACAGACTCAATTCCGCAATCTATAAAAATATCTTACAATTGTTATATAGACTCTTGGTGTACCCTGTACACAATGTAAATTTCTGGAAATTGTCTGAAAGTCATCTATGTTATTTAGCGCATCTTTAAAATCTTTACATACCCTGTAAAATTGTATATGCCAGTGATCTAGATGATTTATTTTTCTATAAAATTTTAATAAGCAGTGCTATCATTCAGTCTTACGATAGTCGTCGAGTATGCTCGACTAGAACACACTTAGCTATTCCGCACAGACTTCCATTAATATTATTTCATAATTATAAACTATTTATTACTTGTTGATTTGGCAAGCTACCCATTTAGAGGAATGAAAGATTCAATAGTGAGCAACATTCAATAATAAACACACGCATACACACGCACACACATGCATACACACACATGCATTCATATATACGCAGTAAACTTGCTTTGGAGTTAAACGCGCTTCCACTTCACTTCTTGTTGGCATTGGCCATGAAATTTCTGTGACGTCAAACGCGTTAACGCGTTCGTAATGGAAAGGTAAAGCGAATGTCATAATTAAAGCGAATAAAACTTGAGCAAAGGCATTGCCCAAACTGTTACGAATATGGTAAAGGGAATTTAATTACTTAAGAGCTTAAACGAATAATTAAAGCTCGTCCAGAGATAAATTTGTTGTAAGGTCCATGCTTATAGATGTACTACGAAATATTCCAACTATAAAATTAGGTAATAAGGATATAGGATGGTTCTTATAAGTCAGATCTCCAATAGTTGTGAGCCTGTGTCTGTATCTACAATATCTCATCACTAATTTAAATCTATGTATATAAAGATCAATTTAATAATAGGTGTTATATACAGACGAAATGTGGTCTAGCTGTACTGTTGTTGAAAGCACTATGTTAGGAGCTTGCCACGCCCCGTTTAGTAATTATATAATATCGTTATGTAAGAATGGTCGATACAAGCTCCTATTATATACTTCACTTCTCTAGCTCTCATTGAGCTCAAGATATATTCGAATTTATATACTAAGGTCTAGATATACCATCTAAAGATTTTAATCGGGTTACAATATAATACATAAGTATGCCCAATTTCGAGACTCTTGCTGCAAAAGCAATCGAAAGTAATATATAAAGCAAATATATTGCAATTCACATTTTTGCACGCCCCACTAGGTACACACAGCGAAAAACAAAAAGTATTACACAAAATCAATATACCCATCTTCACTTCACGAACCAATACAATAACAAGCCCAGTTACTCAGGTAAATGTCTTAAGTAAAGCACTAACTAGCCGTTATAAATCGCCTCATGATGCGCTCCAATAATTTCCAATTCAAATTTTTATATAAATTTTAACATTTACCGTTATACGTAATTGGTTTGGTTTCAATAACGATTTGATGTGATTTTTAGTTCGGAAGCAACAGCTTCTAAATGAACTAATCAGTGACGCGCGCGTATTACAACTAAAGCAACGGAATTGTTAGCCCAACAGCTGACAGCAACAAAAATAAACAGCTGTTGCAATGTAATGCAAGCAAAAAACAAGAAAACAGCAAACTACACATACACACACACACAAACTCGCATGCAAGCAAAAGATATGCAAACAGACAAACATAAATAACCCATACATACATACATACATACATGTATGTACACACACACGCGAGCACATGCGTGCAAGCGAAATGAAAAATACACAAACAAACATACATACCTAAATAACGGCAAATATACATGTGAGCAAATGAGTGCAAGCAAAAGATATACAAACACACGAGCACATGTGTGCACATGCGTGCATACGCGTGTGTATCTGTGTGTGTGTGCGCGCGTAAAATTAACAGTGATTTTTTTTTTTGCCGCTTTCGTTTTCAGCCAATGACCAGCAAGGCGAGACAAAATAAAACAACAGCAGCAAAAACAACAACAGCACGCGAACATTGCGTCACCGTTACACAAATGCAGCAACAACAACAACAACAATCGCAAGACGCAAAAAAACCCAAAACAAAAACAAAATACAGCGAGACGCTCGACAGAGACCCAAAAACCTCAAACAGTAAAAATTCGCTGCGCGCATGCGAGCAGCGCAATCGCAGCCCACTTCGACAGCAATTACAAATGCACATACATATGTGTGTGTGTGAGTTTTTGTTTGTCTGTATGTATTTATTTACATAAATATTCATAATAATTGTTGTTTACACACATTTAAGTTAACAAAAGCAACAAATTGTTTGCATTGATTTGTGTAAAAATGGTTCCTGTTCCTATACAATTTGGAAGCTGGCGAAAAATGAAATATTATTAAAATAACAAACACTCTTTAACAAAATTGCACTACTTTATGCTACAAGTGGAAGCTATTTCAATATTTAGCATATTTCGGTGCCTGTAAATCTCTACAGCTTTAAATATTTTATGGGGCCATGTTATACATACATATGTATAACAGTTTACAATAAACTCAATATTTGAATAAATCTCCATTATTTTTTAAGAATAATACTTTCATATCACTTGAGCTTCGTTGTACATATATAACAGTTTCAGTACGGACAAATGCTATTTATATAACAGTTTTTAACTTTCATATACCAAAAGTGAGCTATTCTGCGCTTAAGAATTATGAATCTATGTTGGTTAATATGACCAACAAAAAAATGTACTAAGTTTATTAAACATAAATATAATCAAATTTTTGTAGACAAATGCATTCGTATAATAGTTTATGAACTTAGATTTCTAGATCTAGATCATAAAGTGGCATATTTCTGCTATAAATGTGTAGACCACTTTGTTATATTTCCAAAAATACACTTTGCCACATGCTTTTACACAAGCTTTACTGCTTCGTATGTGATAAGTGCCTCATCTATGTAAACAAAATGATATTTTTCCGCTTCATATCACATTACTCTCGCTCCCAAAATCTTTGTTGTCCAGTGTAATCAGATTGCAGCAGAGCTTTTCGTATTAAGACACTAGCGCGAAGGTCATTTGCTTCATTAATATAAAGTCTTTGTGATTAGCCAAGAAAGTTTAATGACAGCAGAAGCGAATGAAGAAGCAGAAGAGGAGGAGGAGGAGGAGGAGGAGGAGGACGAGGAGGAGGAGGAGGAGGCAAAAGAAGAAAAAGACTCAGAACATAAACACACACACACAAATGATAAATGTATTCAAATTTAACAGCTGATTCCATGAAATTGTCCACTTTTCTTTCAACTTACTTAATTGTTTAAAACTAATTTATTATTGCTATTATCGAGTGGTGAGCAGCACACGCGAAATTCGTGCCGGCACCACAATTCCACTTCCACTTCGCGTTCAGCGTCACCTGCGCAAACTCAAAGAGCTAAAAGCGAACTGCGACTTCGCAGCGCCACACAAAAGTCGCAGTCGCCAAGCTCAGCTCAGCTCAGCTGACCTTAGCTTTAAAGCGCCATCTGCAGAAAGCTTTCGATACTCTAGACGCGTTGAATATTGCGCTGGGTATATTGAAATTCCGATTCAGTAGTGGCTGACTATATAAGGAATGTTTGCATGATTGATCAGGATCTATAGCTATAGAACCTGTTGGTCTATCTGGGTATTCGTCTGTTTAAATACATTTATCTCGACAACTAGAAGAGCTGGACACTTGAAACTTGAAATCTTTATTCTTGAATATCGCACTAAATACTCGTACTTAATTTTTTTCCAATATTCCGATTAATTTTTGGAAAATAGATGTATCAGCTTGGATTTTTAGGCATAACTTAAAGTCCATCAAAGATATCAAATTTGGTATTTAAAGTTATCTGATAAATATGCAGATTGTAGGTAAACTTCTTTTCAGTTTTTAATTAATTTTTCAAGTAGAAACTTGAAAATTAGTATGCCTACACCTTTGACTACTCTAATCATATCTTGCAAATTACAATTAAATCGTACGATTAGAAACAGAGTTCAATGAAATCGCTCTACGGAGAACAGGAGCATCTTCTACTTCTAGTAAGCCTTGCTTGTGTTTGTGTGAGCCCATAAATATGTATGTATTTAAAGTGCACCCTTAAATCTGCACACATTCCAAACGATAGCTGCGTTTCACCTCGGTAAGGGTATCTTCCAGTTGTGCATGTACTAATCTTGAGTACTCTTCCTCTTGCTAATCAAATTAGAAACATTTAATAGCATTATATTAGCATTCTTTAATTAAATCGTTTCATTTGTGTTTTCCAATTAACTTGCTCAACAAAATGAAAAATCCCATTTAATGCGATCCTTAAGCAATAAATATTTCTGGCAGTTTACTGAACTTTGCCAATAAGTGGTTCGCCTTCGGATTAATAAAAACTAATTGTTGCTCGAAACGAACCAATTGAAGACATGAAATTTTATGCTCAACGCTGCGGTAGCTGTTGCCTTTGATAGTGACAATGATAGATGTTTCTGTGATATACACAAATATATATATGTACCTTTGTATATATAATATACATATACATATATATTTGGTAAGCAGATTCCGTCGTCATCTCCAATTTCAACTGCAAAGCAATATCCATTAAAGCTACACTTTAATTCCCTATTTAATTTAGGAAAATAAAATTAAATTCATATTAAAAGCTTGTTTCGAGTTCTTAGTTGAGCTTTGATAGACTCTACGTGCCTCATGTGCCCTCTCTTCCTCCAATCACTACCGGCATTACCGATGATGTATGCACATGTGTTTTCTGATACTCGCCCAAGCCGAGTATATTGGCTTTCTACGAACTACTTAAATATCTCATATAGGGCATCTGAAAACTTTTAATAGTTTGCACTAGACTTTATTATACCCATATATAATAAGGTATTATCATGCCTAGCCTCAACTATTAAAAGTCTCACTACTTCAAATAAAATAGTGTAGGGTAAATATTACCCTGGGTCAATGTTAATATAATTTTTACAAATTACCTCGATCATCAAGTTTTATGACTGAATTTGTAATAAGGTACAGATGGATAGAAAATAAGCTATAAACGCCTACCGAAGGTGTGGCAAATCGTAAATACTATGTACGTCTGTCTGTCATGCAGTTCTTGACTGAGGCACATCCAATGTACTTGAAGCTCTCTGGAACTGTTCCACAAACAGAGCTATCTGAATCAACCAATAGCTAAAATCTGAAGATATAAATAGATTTATATAACTTCAGTTGTTTGTTGCCTTGCGAACGAGTATTATGCAGTTGAACCCTCCCGCATCCGCTTGCTAACAATATATAAATCCGACCAACTGTTCAAATGTTACAATGACAATTCGATTCGACTCAAGCACTCTTCGACAGCTGCAATGTGAATGCTAATGGATATACCTATGGCCCTACGAAAAGCTCTCTGCGAATGCAACGGCCAGCGCTAAACGAGTATTTCATAAGAAAACAAAAAACTCCACATGTGGATGCTGATTCGCTACCAGCACAGCGAACGAGCGAGTCAGTGAGAGAGAGGGAGATAGAGAGTAAGAGACTGGGATAGCTCATCTAAACAGAGAAGCCGAATGCAAATCGAGAGTTTAGTATGTTTTGGAGTGAGCACGCGATAGGCACGAAACGATTTAGATGCTCCGCAGCTCGAGTAACGCCAAAAATAGGCAAAGAAATAAAGCGCAAAGCGAAACATAACAAAATACAGTTAACCTTAGGCAGGCAGCGAGTGAAGCGCGCGTCACACGTGTGCGATGCAAGCGAATAGCATAAGCACAACATCCACATCCGCATCCACAGAGCCAATGGCAGCCAGTCCTGTGGAACGCATTTCGACCGTGCGTCTGCTAAGAATCCCGCGCGCTGCGCCAAAGATTGAGGCATATGGATTTCGTTTGACGCGCAGCAAATGGGATCCATATCCTTGGGTAATGTCATTCATTCAAGTTGCTTTCTTTTACTGTGCTAACTGTTATATTTTGCGTTCTATTGTAGGTGTGTGAGGTGGCCGCTGGCACACCTGCATCGCTGCGCGGTCTAAAAGCCGGCGACTGCATTCTGAAGGTCAGTCTCGCTTAAGCAAATATTTTTCAATTTAAAATTTTGTAAACATTAATCATTCAGCTAACAATTCTATATATAGCCAACTTTTACTTGCACACGCAATTTGATATCTCTTAAAAAACTGATTACTTCAAATTTATTTTAACTGTTTACATAGCCGCGATTCGCCACAGATTGCTCTCTCTGTCTCTCTCACTCACTCTGCAGCATGTGTGCTCAAGTGCTTACGACAGCCGTTAAAATTGTATGTTACGTTAACAGCTGACTGTTGCTTAACAGCGCTGGCCTTTTAACAGCACCTAAGCAGTGTTACTGCTTAGTCAATGCAACAAGCAGTTCAATACAAACAAACAATGTGTTCAATATGTAAATAGAATACATCTTAAAATTAATTGTTCGATTAGGTTCCACAGGAAATAGAAATAGATTTAGGTTCCACAAAATACTTTCGAGTTATTAGTATTATTACGTAAAAATATTGTCGGTAGAAATGAGTGCAACCTCTTTTTGTAATTCCAGATTAATGACATAGATATTCTCGGTATGCGCATAGCTGACGTAGCTAAAATAGTCAAGAGCCGCAAGGATCAGGTGACGATTCTCTGCTGGAATAGCAACTGCCAGCTGGACAGCGAAGAGAACGTAAGTAAGAATTCTAATACAACGGTATTACTTTCTAATAATATCTCCAACCACTTCCAGAGTATCTGCTGTGTGCCCATGCCAATTGCCCTGAAGCGCCTCGTCATCGTTGTGGACAGCATTTTGCGAGTCATCGAGTGTCCCGTTTGCAGATCTCTGATAACGCCGCCAGTTCTACAGTGCCAGAACGGACATTTGCTCTGCCTCGAGTGTCGCATTCGCACCGAGACGTGTCCCATTTGTCGCGGATTTTTCACGCCGATTCGCTCATCCGTGGCCGAAGAGATATATTCGGTACTCGCTCTGACCTTCGAGCGACTCCTGCCCCAAGGCAAGTTTCGTCAACGGTTTTTCGCCGATTTCACTTTGGTCAAGGAAATCAACTGCGAACGTTGCTCGCAGCCAAACAGCAGGAAAACATCTTCCGGTTCCTTGAAGTACGCAAAGTTCCTGGACAAATTCTTCCATATTCAAGCGGCACATCAAATAGAGCCTAGTCTGAACTCAAAGGAAATGCACACGGCGTATCGACAGCTGGAGCGGGAGCACGAATATATTTCCAGCTGAAAATTAAATAAATTAAAAATTGACTTCATAATTTTATATAATTTCTTGAGAAACTGTTTCAGCTATGCTCAGATCTATTTGAGCATATTGGTAAGGATTTTAATCTATAGCATGCTTCACTTTCTGTTCTCCATACCCCATACCCCATGGACCATTGTCAAATTGATACAAAATAAATTCATTACAGAGAACAATAGAAGACAATTGTCAAGCCAGAAACCACATTAAATATATATATATATATGTATATGTATATGTATATACTGCATATACATATATGTATAAATGCATATAAATGCGAGAAAACTCTCTTAAACCACAACTGACTTTTCCATGAAAAATCAAACTTAATACTCACTTGCATGTTGCAACACGTCTCTGGACCTCAGAAGAAATTATTCAATATTTTCTGCTGTCAATGGCAGCGCTTACAACAAAAGCTTCGTACAAAATGCAATATTATAATATATAAATGTAATTATATATAAAACAGTCTTGACATTTGCAACTAAAAGGAAAAATAAGTGTTGCCTCAAGCAAAAACAGGTTGACTAGCGAATACCCTGCAAGCTGCCTAGTTATTCTTTTTTTAGTCCTTTTGCTAGTGTAACTGCCTTACTACTACTACTATTACTACTACTATTACTACTACTACTACTACTACTACTACTATTACTACTACTATTACTACTACTACTACTACTACTACTATTACTACTACTACTACTACTACTATTACTACTACTATTACTACTACTACTACTACTACTACTACTACTACTACTACTACTACTACTATTACTACTACTACTACTACTACTATTGCTACTACTACTATTACTACTACTATTACTACTACTACTACTACTACTATTACTACTACTACTACTACTATTACTACTACTACTACTACTACTATTACTACTATTACTACTACTACTAATATTACTATTCAAGTGTATATTTAATGCAATGAGGCACATATCAAACTTGATGTCGCTAGCTCAAAGAGTTAAGGTCGAAATTTTTAGGCCCATGTATTTTGATTTTCCGATATTACAAATACTACATGAGGCATCAAATGAAAATCTTTAATTAAAGTTAGATAGTATATGCAAAAGAAGTTATGTGAAATGCCAAAAATTCTAGCTCTTATAGTTCTCGAGATCTATGCATTCATTTACATTTAGATATAGACTAAAGCCAATATAATTATATAATACAATAATACTAATACAAAATATAGTTAATGACTTCAGATAGGCCAGCTCCAGCTTGTCAAATAGAAGCGCACATAAGCAATATACCCACTTGCCTGCTCTCATTGCCTACAGGGTATTAACAATAGTGTTGTCAGGTCAAGCTGGGCTTTAAGTAAGTGTCAAGGCAAGCGACGATATGACCCCGTTGTAGTCAGGCGCAGTCAGTCAGATTGGATTGTCAGAAGGCGTGAACACGGACCGCTGCGAACAATTTTCTGCTGTCTGCAGGACAAAACTACGGACGTCGGACGCCGGACGTAGGAGCACAGACTACGGACAACGGCCGTCGGACGTCGGATGATGGAGGCTCAGATTAAAACGTCATCAAAACCGGAAGTGGCAGTTTAATTTAAGCGCGTTAATTGAATTCTATTTTGCGTCATCCTGATGCGGGAATTGATTTTCTGATAATGCTTTCTGCCGCTGTTGCTGCTGTTGCTGTTGCTGCTGTTGCTGCTGCTGCTGCTGCTGTTGCTGCTGTTGCTGTTGCTGTTGCTGTTGCTGCTGTCGCTGCTGCTGCTGTTGCTGCTGGCATCGTCAACAGTGAGCAGCTAGCAAAGGCTTCGACAAACTTTAATTACAGACTCTATGGTTCATTATGCAGGCTCAGTGCGCGGCGGCGACATCCTTCGCCGGCAAATGCGAATGGCAAAAGGAAATTGTGTAAATTAATGTTTTTGTTACACTTTACCTTATTTCGCTTTGCTTTTCGCCTCCTTCTCCTCCTCCCCCTCCTCCTCCTCCTCCTCCACCCACTTCATCTGCTTCTTCTTACCTTTTTTGCGGTTTGGTGTTCGGTCTGTGAGAATGCAATCGGCACAAACGGTTTCTAATTGCATTTCATTATCAATTGAAAATAATTATCGTCTCGTAGTAATTGGCAAAAATAAACAAAGCAAGCACTTGGGATATTGATGGATATTCCTGGGAATACTCTTCTCGCTGTTGTATAATTGGAAATACTTATAGCTATTATATTACGAAATTGTATTCAGTAAAATGAGGTTTATTTCGTTTATATTCCTTACAAGCTAAATTGAATATCGATACTTATCTGTATTGTGTATATGCGTTGAGTAATTAGAAAAAGATTTTAACTATTGCTCTGTGTGACATTCATGTGCATATACCTAAAATTTCAAGTATCTAGCTGTTGTAGATCTTGAGACAGATGCATTTATACAGAAAAAGCCATTAAAATGCGCAGTTTCTATATTGTTGTTATTTAGGCAATTTTCATACACCTTTTACTCATGTACTCCGAGTAACAGCTTAAAAAAAGGCTAGCTCTAGCCATAAAAAGGCTAAATTACTTATCACTAACCACAAATCAATGACTCTATGCAAATGTGTAGTACAGCAAAGAGCCTAATATGTGTTACATGGCGTATACGTGCTATTGCTTTCACTATCGCTCTCTCTTTCCCTCTGTCTCTCTCTCGAAAATTTGGAAAATCTTTTAATGATGCAGCTGTTACCCATAAGACAAAGTCCTCGCTAAAGTTTTCCAACTGTCGTTGTTGCTGTAGTTAATGCAGTTGTTGTTGCTGTTCTTGTTGTTTTTGTTGTAGGGAAAGTATAACGGCACAACATGTGCGGTTGTCATAAATTTAATGTCAAGAAGAGCATCTACCTGCCGGAAAAGCTTCTAATTACGCTCTGGTAACAAGTTTTCGCTCCACATATACATATATTTACATATATACAGATGATTTTCACAACTATAATACATACAGATAAGTATTATAGATGTAATTTAACTTGATGGCAAATGGGAGTTACAAAAACGGAAACTCATTCGTCTGATGGGCGAGACACATATTTTAAATTCCCTTCTGACAATATTTAATGTCATCAATGAAAATCATTTATTTAATTAAAAATGAAAACGTGATCCCACCTGCTAGACAAATCAGAACCGAAACGACAATATTGAAAATTGCCGCAAATTGTATGAAATAAAAATTGCCGCAAATTGTATGAAATAAAAATAAGAAGAGAAAAACCTGGATGAATCAAAAAAGACTGGGTGCAGTAGCAGTATGCACGACTGACCGTTGCCCTGGATACTAAGCCGAAGTCTATGCATTATACAAAAGCTCTAAGATTCATCTTTATATAAAGATAGACGCAACGTAAAAAGGAAATGAGTTTATAATCCTTTGGCGAAAGGCTTAAGTTAACTGAATTCAAATATATTTATAATGTATCTCTACTAACAAAAGACATACTGAGATATCATAGAATATTATGAAAGTATGCAGCGATTGTGGGTAAAAATCATTATATCAAATAGCATATAATATACAAAAATATATATTTTCAATTCCAAGTCTCTAGCCCATATCGTTCTTGAGATACACGCAATCAAAGAGATAAGCAGAGAAACTTAGCTCTTCCAAGCCTGTTCTTCCGTTCACCTGTTACAGAAGAACACAAGAACTTGTAATACCCCATTTGCCTTAATGTGGTCCAGGGTATAAAAAGGCACGATGTCAGCGTAAACTTAATTACAATCCATAGGCGTGTTTATCATTCGAACATTGCTTTCATTTGCGCCTGCCCTGATTATATTAAAATGAATCAATGTGACTTTCAAAAAACATTCAATTATTAAATTAAAATGCGCTGCCGTAGCTGATTTTTTTTTTTTTAACTTGGACAAACTCAATTTGTGTTAAGATCTGTTAATTGAATCGCAAATATCTCTATAAAATCAGCAAAGCGCCAAAAGAGTTGCAAAATATGCAGAAACTGTGAAACGGCGACATAAATTAAAATTTCATTGATTAGAAAATTGTAAATGCATGGAATTTCCACGTATCATCGTGTGGCAATCTCACAATTTGCATAATTGCTAACGGAAACGACAAACGCAGAGAAAAAAACGTTAGTTTTGCCAGCCGACGACCAATGGCCAAACAGCCTGAGCTGGCGCCTAGGGCCAGAGAGCACACATAAATATGAACAAAACGTAAGCGACGCACAGTGCGATGTAAATACTGCGGAAGGGATAAGCTGAAGAGCGCGCGGTAAGCTCTTTATAGTGTAATAGTATGTATGTGTGTGCATGTGTATGTGCCTGCTCTCATACGAATAGATGAGTCGCTGAAATGAAGAGCGCGTAGTAAGCTCTTTATAATGCTGTTATATGTGTATGTGTCCAAATGAATTGCAGGGATCACTAAATTTGCAAAGAGCATTTAAGTGAAGAGCGCACAGGGTGGACAATGAAAGCGCTTAGTGTTGTTTTTGTATGTTTGAAATGCAAATTGCAGAGAGCAGGACTAAAAGGGAGAGAGAGAGAGAGCAGCTACTGTTGATGCTCGGACTGGACATGTGTCGTAATCTTAGTTGTGCAGTTAGCTAAAGGAATCCATTGGTCGATTCTGTGAGCGAGCAAAAGTGTAGCTTTAGCTCTCTCTCTCTCTCCCTCTCATTATTAGCTTAGTAAAAATGCAGGCTTAGCATAGAATAATTGGATTGGAGGGAATGGAATATATATGTTTATATTTACGTTTGTATATATGTACATATAACGATTGCTGATTAACGCATACAATTTGAAGCATGTTAGCTAAGCAGTTACGTGCATTTAGCACCGCATTGTGTAATTTTCATAAAAGTTCATGACCTCGGGGCGTATGCAATGGCTGCCTGTGTCCGCGTGTGTTCGTAAATATTTAGCTCCCCGGCGCATATTGCTTGCAGTTTTGCCACTCAACAAAAATATATAACAAAAAAAAAAAAAACATACACACAGAAACGGAAAACAACAACAAAATCGTCGGGCACTTGTAGCCACAGCATGCAGTCCGTTATATGACAAAGCGAAAGCTCCAAATTGGGCTCCTGCTCATGCTTTATGGATATTTTCGTTTTGACGCTGCATGTTTCCGTTGCACTGCTTTTAATTGCTTTACATTTTGTTGTTTACCATGCTCGTTCGCCATGTGGAAAGGGGTGTATTAGTTTTGCAAAATGTAAATGGAATTAGATGCTTAATATATGGATTATATATAGATACCTGTGTCTAGCCTTGTCTGCTAGGGTGTCAAGATAGATATGTTGCATCAGGAATTAGTACATCTATATACTCTATACACTCACCCGTGAACTATATCAAGGCTACACATTTCACTCTTTGCCCCAGAAGGTGTATTATGCAATCGGTCAATCCCCATTACATCGCTTTTACTTGTTATTCTGTGTAAATGGAAGTGTCTCTCCGCGTGTGTATGTGAGTGTGTGTGCCTCCTAGTACAGCAATAGTTGGTAATGAAGCCCAGTCTCTGCCTGCATATTAACTAACGAACTCGCGCCGCTTTTAAATGCATGGCGGAGGGGGTATTATTAGCCCTCCTCAAAAATGTCCCTGAGCCAAATTAGTGTTATTATTGTGGTAGTATAACGAATATAGAGTGATATTATGAGAGGAAGCTTTGAACGTATGAAACAATGTAAGATCATGACTATTTTGGGACATGCTATGCAATAGAAAAATCCTCATATGAGAATTATGTTCATTACTGAAGAGGAAGGTGAAAAAGAATGAGAATGAGTAAAACAAATATAGACGGAAAGAGATGAAGCAAAAGAGCTATAAATAGAAGATGTAAAGAAATATGAGGAAGGAGAAGGTAGACCATTAAATATGAAGAATATGACAACACTAGATAATGAAATAACGGGAAGGAGAGAAAATACTGAAGTAAAAATAAAACATATTTCTTAAAAAATCCAAATCTTTAAAGATATTTTTTATTTAAGTTATCAATTGACTAAAGCTCTACTAACGATTAGCCTAAACGTATATATATGTCTGTATATACACACAAATATATATATATATATATATATATATATATATATATATATATATATATATATATATATATGAGCTATAGAATATTGCCAGACTTACAGCTAAATTTAAAGTTGGGAAGACATTTTCGAATCACTTAGGTGTATTAAATGAATGTTTGGACTTATGGAACTAACCTTACATCTAACCACTGTCTTTCGTGACTTGGGCCTATAAAAACAATTGACTATATACATTAATTCTGAGATCTTTAGAATATAAATATTTGGCAATCTCACTTAGAGTTCATCAAACTCCCTCTCTCTCTCTTTCTCTCTCTTACTCTTATATAAACTGAAGATCGTAGCTTTGGAAATCGTTTTCAATCTGATTATTGTCTAGCGGACTCTTTGGTCTCTTGGCAGTGGGTGGGTCGAAGGCATCCGTCAGATACTTTCGCACGTACTCGAAGGATACGAATTCGTTCAGCTGGCATTTGCTGTCGCCCGCATCGAATGCAACACCTGCGCCTTGCAGCTCGCCAGGTAACAACTGCTCGAGTTCATTGAACTTTTGCAGGTTTTCATTGTAGCTTTGGTTATTCGGCTCTGGAGCTCCATAGATGTTCACGGCGTCCGTCTCAGTCGCAGCTTTGGTCATGTAGCAGCTGAAGTTGTCGTAGCTGACAGCCGAGTACCTGTCAGGTGTGGCTTCGCTCTGCTGCTGCTCCACGATGACGATGCAGTTGGAGAGCTCATTGAATTTGACGGCATTGCTGTTATCATTGGGCTGCTCGGCAAAGCTCTGTCGATTCTCCGGTGCCTCGCACTGCATCAGCTGCGTCGCCTCGCTGCAGCTGCTGCTGCGCTGCGTCCGCTGCTCGCCTGCCGCCCTCGCGGCCACAGCCGACTCCGAGCTGCGTCGCGCCTTAGTAGCCTTGCGGCCGCTGCAGCCGCCGGCAGCTCCGCTCGCCGACTTGCGCCGCATCAGGCCGTGGTTCTTGACGTGCTTGCGCAGGCTCGAGGGGTCCGTGTACCGCTTCGTGCATCCCGGCAGCTGACACGCATACGGTTTCTGTTGTCGGAAGAAGAAGAAGCATTGGAAGAGAATCTGTTATTATTTGATCTATTTGTGTGGCTGCTATAGACGCCAGCCCAAATGTATGCTACAGACAAATATAGGCAGGGCATAGCCCCAACAGCACACAGAGCACATGGAGAATGTATATGTGGGGTATATTGGTTTTCTTGAGATGTATGTCACGTGCAGAAGTTAGGCAAAAGAATATACTTATATATGCATTTCGAGGATTATTCAAGTCAAGTCGATCTTTATAGTCCTGTTTGTCTATACGTTCTTGTCTTCTCTCTCTTTCTCTCTCTCTCTCTCTCTTTCTCTCTCTCTCTCTCTCTCTCTCTCTCTCTCTTTGATTATAGTATTCTGTGAGTCCATCGCTCTAACCATGAATCTCAAGAAGAATGAGAAGATAAATAGGTCTAGATCAAGTCCATTTAATAACCTGATCTAGAGCTATTTGTCTTCTCATTCTTCTTCTTCTTCTAATTCTTCTAGTTCTTTTAAATGGCCTTCTTAATTTTTCTTCTTCTTCTTCATCTTCTACTTCTTCTTAATGGTCTTCTTCTTCTTGTTCTCCTTCTATATTCTTCTTCACTCCCACATATATCATATATCTCTCCATCTATATTTCCATCCGTATATCTCGTTATCTCTAAGTCAAATAGAGTTTCCGCCAATCCTTCAATTTATATAACTCTTTATAGATTAAATAAAATTTCGAATCCAATTAAAAACTCAACTTCTCATATCAATAAATGCTTAGCAAAGCGTTACAGGGCGTCTTCTAGTCGTTCACATCCAGTTCAAGCACTCTCAAATGGCAAATCGTTGCATGTTGAACTTGTTTATTCAGGCATTGTCCACGCTGACCGCGAGGCCTGCCGAATTGAGCAATAAGGATAGACATAGGACAGACAAAGCACACACACACACACACACACACACACACTCGCAAGTGATTGGCTGACAGTCAGCATTTGGTATGCGTGGAGTGAAAGCAGCTTAAGCCTAGGCATAACTCGTTTAGTTTATTCAATTTCTCAGCTGGCGCTGCTGCTGCTGCTGCCGCCGTTGCTGCTGCTGCGGTTTTTTGCTCTGTCGATCTCCGGATGCTGGGCTGCTTTGCTCTATATTGTCGTGATTGGCCTGGGACTGGGCGCACTTCCTGGCCACACGTAAAAACTATAAATCAATCAGCCAAATGTGCAGATGTCACGACGGAGGCCGAAGCGACGCGAGCCCAATTTTTACCCAAAATAGTACAGCTCACATATGCTTTTTTGTCTCTTCCATTTGGCGGGCCTGTAGGCTCAGATAGAGCAAATACGACCTCAACTTTAAGCTGCTCTTGAGCAAAGCTGGAGATGGAGATGGAGATGGAGCTGATACTGGAGCTGGCGATGGCGATGGCGATGGCTATGGAGATGAAGATGGAAACGGTAATGCGGCTGCTAGGCGACCAAATGCCGCGAGCATTTCAATTTCCTTTGACACGGATAGCAAATTGCTTGCATATCGTACTTATACACACACAGAGACATGTATATATACCTTTATACACACACACATACATACAAAGCGAGCAAGACAGTAATAGTGGGAAGTGCTCGACTAGAAGTTACCCCCAAGTTTGCTTTGAAATGACTTGGTGACTGTCGATAAAGCCAATGCTGTTTTTGTTCTTGTTCTTTTGGTACATAATTAACCCACTCTTCAGAATATGTTCTTTCTTAACTTGAGTTCCACATATACGATCTGACTAAAAATTTCAGGGTACAATTATAACATAAAATTGTGTTTGTCTACCAAAGAAGAGTATACTATAGCAAATGGATATTTGTATATCATTTTTGTTATGAATGAATGAAGCTACTTAAAAGAAATATATTTCATAACAATTGCATATATCGATATTTATCGATATTATGCAAATGCAAGCAGATATAAAGCAAAACTATTAAATTTACATTGCATTTGGTGTCAAGCATATACATTACAAGTTTCAAGTCTGTAGCTCTGATATTTCTCGAGATCCATGAGTTCATACAGATAGATAAGCTGGCCAATATAGCCAAATTGACTCGATGATGACTTGTGTGTATGTATATATACTCTAGCTTATTTTACATAAATAAGAGCAAAACCAATATACCCGCATTGCCCACTGGGGTAGAGGGTATATCTTAAAAAACGTATAAATAGGTGGAGAGAGGGAGAAAGATAGAGAGAGAGGGGAAAATGACTACTCACCGTATCGTAGTGTGTTCTTTGATGTTTCGCACGATCCGAGCTGTTGCTGAACGCTTTAAGGCAACCTTTATATTGACAGCCATAAGGCCGCTCACCTGTGTGCGAGCGTTGATGAATTTTCAAATTTTCGAGACGTGAAAAGGCTTTATTGCAGCCCGGAAACTGTAATGAAAAGTGGTAAAAATGGGTTATTCGACTGTCAACTCGTTCGCTGCACCCAAATATAACAGTTGTATAACAGTTGTCTAGCGGGCCCTACTGCAGAAGGGAACCAATTTTTTTTCGACACCTTTGGGCTTTTGCAGGTGTACACAGAGAAAAAAATAAGCTAAGTGCTGGGCACAAATCAAGTCATCCAGGCACTCGGGCGTGGCATCAGAAAATATCCATTTGAAAGGGAATCGAAAACTTGACACGGCCCACGAAATGCCATTAGTATTATCTCGGTTCCATTTCAAGTGCCTCAAGCAGCGCGGAGCACTCTCAAATATCCTGTTTACTTAATGATGTTTATGCTGTCGCCGAGATAAATATGAACTCTAGCGAGGGTCTAAAAATATGCACGAGACCCAGATGGCAAAGGATTTTGATTTTCTGTTTATTCAATTGAAACTCTTTTAATGAAAACAAAAATATTATTTGTTTTTTCGTTTTAGAAATAAAAAACATTTCTAGAGACATTTCAAGTCTTTTATAAAGGAAGTAAGGGATGTATATTGAAATATCTGTATAACTAAAGTTATAGGAAATCTAACTCTCTAATTGGGATTGTTATGCTACCAAAAATGTTCTCTATCTATAAAGTGAGGGAGAGGGAGAGAGAATGAACTATTCTCGGTTCGACAACTTTTACCACAAAATATTACTCAACAGGAGTTCCCAACTCACCGGACATTTGTTGGGCTTCTCGCCGCTGTGCACCCGCATGTGGATGAGCAGCTTGTAGCGCGCATTGAAGGGCTTGTAGCGCCTGGAGCAATCCAGCCAGAAGCAGGAGAAGTCCTCGCCCTTGCGCACATCCACGTGACACTTCTCGATGTGCTCCACGAAGAGGTGCTGCTGCATGAACTCCATGTTGCAGTCGGTCCAGCGACAGATCAACGGCACAGCCTCATCGCGATCGGCGTCCAATGGATCGCATTTCTTGGGCGGCATGGCAAACACATCGTCCAGATCCTCATCCTCATCTTTGTCCACCTCAGCATCTGCAGGATCATCTGCATCCTCATCTTCATAGTCGCTGGGCGGATGCTGTTGCTCAGACTTGATTAATTGTGGTTGCTGTTGTTGTTGTTGTTGTTGTTGTTGTTGTTGTTGTTGTTGTTGTTGTTGTTGTTGTTGTTGTTGCTGTTCATTGAGCACCAGCTCGTCCAGCTCCTCGATCGTCCAGATGACTTTATGCTCACGATTTGGTTTCTCAATGTGATGCTCTAGGTTTTCGGTGGGAAACTCTTTGGCATAGTCATAGATCACTTCGTCCTGCAGCAGATTGGAGTAGTCTCCATAGTTATTGCAGATGGGCGCGCATTGGGGCGTGCCGAAGGTCGAGTTCATCGAGGGCAGCTTCTGGGTTTGCTCCTCCTGCTTGATCGTCGTCATTTGCTGGTCGTAAATGTTGCACAGCTTGGGCGATGCCTCCCGAGTTGTTGTTGCTGTCGTCGTTGTTGTTGTTGTTAGCTCGCCGAGATTGAAGTTGAGCCAGGCATCCAGGTGGGGCGAGGAGCAGGGCGACTGATTCTTCGACTGGCAGTTCACCTCGTCATAGTTGAAGTAGTCAATGTCCTGATGGGCCGTCGGGGGCTGGCTGGGCGCGCTGCAAGGCGTGTAGGGCGTGTGCGGCACCTGTGGCACCTGTGGCACCTGCATCAGGCCATTCACCTCAGCATAGCCGCCGCCTGGCCGGCTGTCGGCGGTCAGTCGGGCTATATCCTCCGGCTCGAAGCGAAAGACGTCCTCCCGATTGAGCTGCGTGTATTGGCCCTGCTGATAGGGCATGCCCGACGGCTCGGACACGGCGCAGACGATGTCGTCCCGATCCTGCTCGGCGGCCGCGTAGCTGTTGTAGTCACTGAAGGCCGAGGTGGGCGTCTCGCTGGCGAAGCACAGGTGCGAGAAGTCCGGAAATTGCATCTCATCACAGGTGAAGTAGCCGCCATTGGCTTTACCGTTATTACTCTGCACTGCCAGATCCCCGTGTCCGGTCGTCGCACTCAGCGGCGGCGACATGAACGCATCGTAGCAAACACTTTCGCCGTAGACTTTGCCCAGGTTGCCCTTCGCCTGGCCGAAGAGCTCCTCGCACTGGCCGGGTATGCTCAGAGGCAGCTGCTGTGACTTCATTGTGCCAGACATGCCGACATCTATAGTTGGACGAGTGGGCCTCTCACTTCCGGCACTCGCTCGCACTCGGAATCGAATCGAACGGCTCGGCCGATTGCCAAAAAATACGTAATTCGACGCGGGAAATCCCAAAGCACACGCACACGCACGCACACACACACACACTCGCGCAAATCACTCTTGATTCTATTTCAATAATTTTTGTTTCTAGTATTTAGTTCTTCTTCTTCTTCTGGCTTTTCTTTTTTGTGCTGTTCACGCCACCGCGTTGTATCTGACAATAACTCGCAGTTCACTGGCTGCACGATATTTAAATGCCCGGAACGAAAGAAAGATTCGTCCTGAGCTGTGAGGCGGCTACGACGACGACGACGGCGGTGACGGTGACAGCGACGGTGACGGCGACGGCGACGTCAACTGCGACGTCTATGGAGACAGCGACTGCGACTGCGACTGCGACACCCTGTCAAGATCATCGCTTCTTGTTGTTGTTGTTGTTGGTGCTAATGTTGTTGTTGTCGTAGTCGTTGTTGTTTTTGTTGTTGATGTTGTTGTTGTGCTGTTTGCCACTCTTTGGAGATTATTCTCCTTTACAAGCAAGCACCAGCGCACATGTGCGTCTGTTACAGCTGCAACACTTTTAGTAATCATACCCTGTAATCCCCCTGAGGAGAAAGGGGTATATGGAAATTGGTAAAGTGTTGGTAACAGGTTGATAAGGGCGTGTCTATATTACTATCATGCGATATTAATCTATTATTAATCAACATAAAGAGTCAAACTCTTCTAGCTCTGTTCGTTGGGTCGTCTATCTTTTCAGTCTACCCATTCGTCAATTCGTTCGTACGTCAATCATAGGCCCCCCATCCAATAAGAGCTAAGAACAGCAGTGCCAGCTGCCATCAAGTTTATTTCGAGTTTTTGTTCTTGGAACATCCATATTTGATATTATTTATTATCTCAGGTTACTGAATGGGTTAGATAAATTATCGGCAAGTATATATGTATCTAGCTACTGACAAGTTCATAATGTGAATATCCTCCACTAGTCCTTAAGAACCGACTTACCATTTGGAGGTAGTAGCAGCAGCTGTGCCTTTGCACATATGTATGTTCATGTTCATGGTATTAGAAAGCTCATTGAGATGGGACAATAGGCATGGAAGGTATCAAAATTACGAGGAAGAATCGCATCAAACGAGTACGACTTCTAAATGTATTTACTGTGTCTAGCATTAATATTCGGTTCGTTTTATTCTTCCACTTCAAACGCCTATAAAACATATAATATTAATTGAAATGATGTGTGTATAAATATATATGTATATATATGTATGTGTGTTATGAGTACAAATAAGTATATGAGTGTCTGTATGTACATGTCTATGTATATATGCATATGTATATGTGTGTATAGCTAGGCATTATATATATTCATATGTTCATGCGGATTTAGTGCAATTCCTGGGTATCTGCTAGTCGCGCACACCCATACTCGCGCACTCGTGCACTCTGACTCCTGCTGCCGACTCCACCCATTTATTGCCGAGCGTCATGTGCGCCCGCCGCGACGCGATGCGACGTGATGAGACGCGGCGATCAGCATACGAACTACACTTACATATATGAGTCTTATAGAAATTATGCGTGAGCTGTGAAGCTGCGGAGCTGTGAAGCTGTGACGCTGCTTGCGCCTAGGCTAAATTTGCTGGCATTTCATGCAGATGTGCGTGTATTAAAACAAAAAAAGGAGAAGAGAATATAAATGTAAATATTCATTACTAGCAACAACAAAAAACACAGGGCAAAAGTGAGGCAGCAAACATGCAGTTTATGTTGAGGCTTGCTCTAAGCTGTGTGTGCGCATTTATATTTACATTTTCACATTTTCAACTGAGCGCGTGACCGAACGGGGACCTTTTTTTCGTCTTCAGCGGCGATCAACGGGTAATGGCACCGGCACAGCCACAGCCACAGCCACAGCCACTGGTACTGGTAGTGCCACTGGCAATGGCAATGGCACACATGGTGCAAGTCTGTTTTAGGTTCCAATTCCTCCTTTTTTGTCGAATGCTTTAGCACTAGTTTTTTATTGCTTCATAATATTTTGTCTCTTCGGGCAGCGCCAGAAAATAATAAAAGACAAGTAGGAGTGATGCTGTGAACAATGTGACTATGGGATACCCTTAACCCTAAAAAAAAAAAAAAAAAAAAAAAAAAAAAAACTTAAAATAGTAAATTATTTAATTGTAAAATAAAAGAAAATATACTACAATAAGTTAAAAAATTATTTTTATGTCTGCAAAAATATTATAGAAAATTTTACTTAAAAAAAAAAAAAAAGTTTTTTGTTTTTTTAATAAAATTAATATCTACAAAAAAAAAAAAAAAAAAAGATAAATAAAAAAATAAATATTTAAGAAATAAAGTTATAGAAAAAATAAATTATTTGAACTCGTGCATAATATGCATATTAAAAAAAAAAATTTACAATAAAATAAAATTTAAAGGTTGGAAAAAATTAAAAGTAAACATAAATAAAAATAAAAAGAAAAAAACTTTGAAAACAACTTTGTTAATATATAATTGCAAATATATATATTTAAATAAAAAAAAAACAAATTTACAAAGTATTAAAAAGAACGTATTAAACTAAAATTATAGAAGAACTAAATTAAGTGAATTATTGCCTAGATTCGAACCCGCACCTACGCCACTCTCTTTAATCGGCAATGAATTGGCACTCCATCTCTACTGACGACGCCACTCCTGCACCCTCTATCCCTTTCACTCCTATAAGGTCGCTACCTGCTGACCAGGCAAACGCATATCAATCACATTTGCGAGTCTATTTATAGAATGCCAGCCCGAATGCACGCATTGGGGAGTGTGTATGTGTATGTGTGCACATGCATGGAGCAAAATCCAGAGCTTTGCGTTAAAGACCAAAAGCTTTTGCCAATTGACCTCACGTTTTCCTTGTGTGTTCGTAATGAATTTCCAGCAAATGAATACAATGAATGCTCCATTAAGGAATTTAACACTATCATTCAATACAGACTGCTTAAAATATTGGCTTTATTTTGCAAATCGATACTATTTTCTGTGATTTAACTTTTATATGTTATTTAATACATTTCATTCAAATTTAGGCAACTGTAGCATCAAGAACTGAAGCTAGCTTATCAAGTCTCTGGCGCTAGCAGAGGGAGAGTGCCAAATCGACTCACCTGTTAATGCGTATCAAGTCACAGTCGCAGTCACGCCCCTCTGCTTGTTACATATAATTTAAGAAACTAATCATACCCCGAAATTTCCCATTTTCATTGAGTTCATCGCATTAAGAAAGTGTATATATATACATACGTTGACTATGAGCTAAATTTATTAACACAACTCATTTCCGAAGCAACAACTATTTCATCTGCGGCATGAGGCACACACACACACACACACACACACACACACACACTCACACTCACTCCTGGCAATTGGATAGAGTGTTGATGCTGATCACTTTGCCCTGTCCCTGGCCTCAAGTGCTCATGTGGCTTCGCCTCTTTTCCACAGCACAGATGCAAATGCTATTGCAAGTGCACGCAGAACTTTTCATTTCATTTTCTTTTATTTTCCTCCTCCTTTTTTTGTTTTTGGCTATTTTTAGCACTTTATCCAGCATAGCAAGCGGCCTGACAATATGTTTTTAATTTGCATGGCAAACATTTTTGCGATTTTGCTGCATTTGCTGTACTATTTCTACGTGTTTATGCTCGCCCATGTTTGAATCGGGGGTGTATTCATTTTGATGATACGTTTAACACTGGCATACAAATATATTTGTTATGGATTTGCATCATTTGTTATCTTTAAGGTGTCTTGTATGCATCTGTGGAGGGCGTGGCAAATGGGGTTTGAATTCTTAGCTTTAAAGTATGCAAGATCTATAAGCTACAGACTTATAGCACATCAGATCAGTAGAATCAAATCAAATACAGTTGAATCCGGCCGGAAGAGGCTTTAACCGTATAAGATTGCTCATCAAAGTTTGTCGGAGGAACAGAATTTTCGTCGCAATAGCTGTACGAACGCTATAAGCGGAGTCGTTATAGCCGGATTCTACTGTATATCGATATACATTCCACTACTGTTTCAACAAACGAGTATGACGGAGTCGATAGACCTGACTGCAGCCTTTCTTAGCTGTCAAATTTGTTAGCGTGACGCAGGTCAGAAACAGGTAATTGTGATTTATAGCTATTAGCTGAGTAGTTAGTCGTGTATAACTACATCTATATCCATACATACATGCATATAATAAATATATGGACACGTGTGTGTGTATCCCTCTTGGTACATCCCATTACTATTTAATTGAAATTTATGTTTTTGGCAAACGCCGCCTGCTGGCGCACGCTCTGTTGCCAATAACAGCTGCTGCTTGCCTCAAGTCAATTCAGAAGCGTTTAACACTCGACATATAATACACATTTGATTATTTGTCATTTATATATATATAGACATACACACATACATATGTACAATATATACAAAGTCTCTGCAGGCAGAGGCAAAGGAAATTGGCCACGCGCCCAAAACATTGCCATCTTTTCGCTTTTCTTTCGCTCGATTTTCTTTTTTGGCTTTTTTCGCACAAAGTGCGACAGCTTACATCATTGTTAAAATTATCAGATTGTAGACACATTTTGACATAGATGTCGTATGGCCACTTGTCCAGAAAAACGTTGGCACTAAGGTAAAGAGCAGCAGCCATCGTCAGACCATCGCCCGTGCTATGATCTCATTTTGGTCTGCTGCTGACTTTTATTGCGGTTACTTTGGCTATGTGACAAACGAGGAGGCGGCTTGAATTTCATTCATTTCGCACTTATATGTATATAATATAAAATATATATTATTTATATTTATATATATTTATATATTATATAAAATATCTGTAAATCCATTTTAGTTATCTGACAAATTATACAACCTTGACATAGCTTAAAATTCAATTGAAAATTTCGGAGTAAAAGCTTGAAATTATCAAATATTTTATTTTGAATATCATTTGAGTAAAAATATTTACAACTTTCCAAGTCTTTTATTTAATTGGTTAAATTATAAAAAGAAATTAAATATATATTATTATCTATATAAATATTTACACACATACTTATATTCAGAATAGAGTATTCAGACTTCGTTAGGTGGAAGGAGCTTTTCTTTTCTATGATGGCTGAATGACGCGCGAAGCTGTCTGCGTTTATTAGGAAAAAAAAAGCTTAGCCATTTCCGCAGACACATCATTTTTCCAATAATTTAAATACCCTCCAATAGACTCTTAAGGAATGTGTATAGATCCGTATATCATAAGGGAAATGGGTAAGATAAGCTTCTCTAGCTTCTCTACGTCTACCTCTATAAATACCTATGCATGTATATACATTTATACCACAGGCAAAGTCCAATAATAATAATAATTTTCAATATATCTTTATATGTTTATCCACAGAGTGAGTTTATAATTTTTACAGGGTATTTTATGGTCCATAACAGAACGCATTTCTTATTCAGTTCTATTTGAATAGGTTAGTGTTGTCAAAATATCTATATTTTCATATTAAAGCAACATTTTAAAGATAAATAAATAAACACTTAACAATTATCGCATCTGTTAAAAAATAAATAAAAATTAAATATAAATTGTTCATGCATTAAATTCGTCATCAATTTTTGTTTCTATAGAAATTTATTCACGTGAAAATGATTTCCATTTGAGTAAAATGAATAAATTAAAGGCTTTTATCTTTAGAGAGGGTATATTGATAATATAATTAATATGTACATATCAGAATCTTTATAGATTAGTTGACTTTAGTCAAGAATATGTTTATCAACCACACCATCTCTATACAAATCGAATTTTCAATTTTGAAATCTGATCAACTCAAACCTCAAGTTAGACTCTTAGTGGATCATACAATGTGTTTATACACAGGCGGGTATATATGGCTGTCAAAATGTCAAATGATTGCGCTGACATGCATGCCATGGTCGCAGCTAGATGCAGATGATTTATTTGTCCCTGATTTGTTCACATTTCTGAAAGGAACAACAAATTTTGGAAAAAGTGTCACTCTGTCACTCCGTGCTGCATGCGTCGGCCTGATCGGGTAGTACTACAACTATGACCTCTTGACATTTTTACAACCAAACAACGGCCGCAATGTCGCACATGTGCGACTGGTTCAAAGGTTCGACACCAAATTGACTGTATTTATAAACATCTCGAGCACCGACAGCAGAAAACAAGAAAAAGACTATTTTACAAGCAGCCGAACGAAACATGAACGCCCCCAAAATCAATTTTAATTATTCAATTTTTATGGGCACTGAAAATGTGAAATTTAAGGAAAATTCGACTACTTGTTAGGCAGATTTATAGACATACATACATATGTATACAAGACAAAATATATTTATGTAAGTTTCATGACAATAGTGAAGCCCCAATTGGAAAAATACTTTTGATACCCTATATTTGGAATTCTTTGATTTCTTACAACTCGAAACCCATATATGCTATTGACTTGAATTTCGAAATATATGTTCGTATATACCTTACAGGCTAACCATTATTAATTTTCTTCTCATATTTCATTACATTATCATAGTATCGATAAATATGATATATGATGTTTGGTTTTTAACAAATAGATAGAATACTGAGTAGATGCCAACAACCTTCTTTTGGTGAATAGTCTAAAAAATAATTGTATTTACCTAAAGTACAAGTTTTTTTTAGTATATACACATATTGGAGTCCCAAGTATAAGGTTTTGAAATTTCATTAAGAGCGCAGTGCTAGAACTGAAGTTACTTGAGAACAAATTAACCAAAGTGAGTCTAACAAGACAAACTACTGCCTGTATGTATGTGTATGTGTGCAGTATTGTATTCATATTATTCATACCTACTTGCATAGATTAAATTTAATGTTCGATTTTAAAACTAGCCGTCGAAAATGTTATGAGCTAATCAATCTGAATTCAAATCAATATATATTAGATGTTTAGTTTAGTCTTAGATTTTGTATTGAGTACTCGATAAGCCAGGAAAAAGTTCCCACGCAAAATAACAGCAACCAAATTTACGACATCATCAAATGAGAAAAATATTTACTAGTCAAATGTCTCCCTAGTCGAGGATCGATCGATAATTGGGAGCGGAAGTCCCTCGTTCATTCACAGCCCTTTCAAATTAAAACAACAAAAAGACAAACAAACTGAAGCGCTGACATTGCCACATTCGGAGTTTTCAATCAGCTGGCCAATGAGGCGTACAGCTAAACACGCCACGGACTCCTCTACGGTAAACATATGTAAATCTCAGTATGTGTGTGTGTGTGTGAATATGTATTCATAGTGTGTCACAGGCATATATATGTGCATCATTAACACCTCGGTAATAATATGGAACTGGGCTTAGAGGGTTGTGAAAGGCTTATGAAATGTTTTAGCTAACGAGTACTGATGGAAGCAGTGAAAGTAATTATTATACTTCTTCATATGAGCATATTGGTTTAGAGCATTAGTTTTCATTGTATACTACCGACTGCTGAATACACATTCACTACCCAAAAGCTGTTAGTGGGTGGATCGGGTGAATACCTTGTAAATACAGAGTGTATATTTCAAATTTCTAATTTCTAAACATTTCACATTCCAGAGCGAGAAAAACATATAAAATATAAATTTTTAACACAAATGTTCATTTTATTTTGCAATTTAAAAAAAGTAATTAAATGTATAAAATAAAAAGAATCACAAAATAGATAATATAAAACTGTTCATCGAAATTTAGTTGTTACCGAAAACTAATATTGATATAGCACTAGCTTAGGGTCGTACTTTGACCATCATCTCAATTTGTGTTCTTGCAAATAATAGAAATACTTTCTCCTGCCAGCTAAGCGGAAACAGACTGTGAAGAGGATGGAAATTAATTGAAATATAAATATTCAGTGGAGATTTTATCCACTTCAGAGACTTACTGTATTAGACGATATAAGAGGGAGACGAAATCGGGCAAAAAGATTTCACGCTCGTTATTTAGAATACCCTTAACGATGCGACGGGCGGCACTGGCGCCTCTGATGAGAGGATAAAAATCGCTGAAGTTGATCGTATCATTCAATTCGCGGACTTCGTTGTTGGTTTGAAGAAACCAGGGCAAAACCGTTAGCACGTGAATGTTTTGCTGTTTCTCAACGGCCAACTCCAGGCGCAGCGCCCTCATGTGACCTGTGACCCCAAATTTGGTGGCGCAATAAGCGCTGTTATAAGGAAAGGGCAAGATGCCTAAAATCGAAAAAGGAAAGGATTCAATTAAACATATCATATCATATACAGTTAGGTTTATGCTTACTGCTGCAGGAGCTTATGTTGACAATGTGCCCCTTGTTCAGCACCTTCATTTGGGGCAAAAACAGTTTTTTTGTCTAGGTGAAAAAATTGAAAAAATATTATTTTTATATCATATATAAAAGGTGACCAGATAAGAGCAATTTCAATCAAAGGAATATGATTCGATATATTATATTCTTACTAACTTGATTTTAAAGCTAGTTTCATACCAATTTAGAATTAGTGTAATAAAAGTTTTGGTAGAAATTTAAACCATATTATAGTAGAATCCCGAGAATTCGAAATGGCAAGGGGATCCGTTATTCATTATTGAGAACGAACTTTTTTCAAGGGGGTAGAAATTTTTTCGATTTATCGCGATTTTCGATTACGGCTGTATTATCAAATACCAAATCTAGCTAGATTTTTGAATATCTGCCAAAATATACTCATCCCAAATATTATCACTCTTGCTTTGTCAATCTTCACTTTACTTCAAATATCGCTAAGCTCACCCAAAAATGAGATGAAAAGTTGACATCGATCATGTGCTGAATATCCTTGGGATCAGGATCCATGGGATTGTCGAGCAGCAGAATTGCAGCATTATTTATTAATATCGTTACCGGTCCAAGATCTTTCAGTATATTCGATTTCAGCTCACTCAGCTCGCTATAGCTAGCCGCATTCACCTGGAGAGTTGCTAAAATAGTTTCTGATAGCAAAAACAAAGTCTATATTGTGTACCTTATATGCCTTGCTGCGCACCGGGAAAGCCTCATTGATTTGTCGCACTGTTTCTTCAGCGCCCTCCAAATTAATATCAGCTATGGCTATATGACAGCCCTGCTTAGCCAGCTCTAGGGCTATCGCACGTCCAAGTCCATGACCAGCTCCAGTTACCTGATGGATAAATACAATTATTGTAATCATTTATACCCTATACAGGGTAGGCTGCAGACCCCATTGTAGGCATTGGTAATAAATAAAGAGACAGGATACACAGGGTAGAAGATCATAGCTTTCCTGTGTTTATTGTTATACAGAGTATACTATGTAGCTATTAATATATTTACTCCATCAGCTAGATCTAAATCCCTAAAAGCGGTTTAAGTTTCACATACAATAAGAGCTCAGATAAAATTTGCTTCAAATTCATCAATATATTAATATAAATTGAAATCAAAGTTTGACTTTTTCAGGTATTTCAGTCACGTTTCAAGCGCCTGACTCACCAGAGCTCATATACAAATTCTTCTCAAGTCTTAACTTGTATTATAATTTGAAATCCGTATAAATTTTACTTGCAAAGAAAAGAATGAATTAATGATCACAAACATTGTGAGTAATGCGATTTTGAATTATCTCTTCAAAATCACCAGAAAATTGCAGAAAATGACAAATGGTCAATCTGTGCCAAACCCAGGTAAATTTCGAATGTCTGAACTCGAATATCAATATATAAGGTAGAACTAGACGTAGTCCTAGAGGCAACTCGTTATCTCTCGCTAATAAAACAAAGTGCATAGTTGTGTATTATGCATGCGGTGATCTGGCATTGATCTGTGCTCTTCAATGTTGTTGATATTTTGTATTCTTTTTGCCTCGACAGGTGTGTAAGTGGCTTAGAAACAAGTGTTATTCACCTTAGAGTCGACTTATATATTCTAGCGTATATACTGTGAGTCCATTAAAAGTATATATACTATAATATAACCTAACTGAAAGTCGAGTGTCAGACTTTTGAGCCGAGAAATAAATGCACTCTGTAGAGTGCATATGCGTGTCAGTGTCGTGTCGGATCGTCTCGATCTCGAGGGCTATTAATGCTAGAGGAATGAATCTGAACATGTATATTCCCACTTAAAATATATTACTGAATTTATTATTGATCTCAGCCCATTATCTGACTATGGATCAAAACCGAGATACTACTTGAAGAGAGAGAGATCCTTGACCAAACCAATTATAAATGTTTTTAATTTGGTATGCCTTACCCTAGTCAGCCATAATCTCATATGATTCAACTAGTACAGTCTGGAAGTTTACTAACTCAGATATTTCAATGTCAGTTGCATGTACGGAAAGTTGAAAATGGTATATCTAACTATGGAAGCTATGCGAAGAAGAAGAGCAGCCGCGGCATATGAGATCGTGTCACTTATCTATGCAAGAAGTCAGGAACGATTATAATAGTAGCTCTGCATGAAGCTCATGCCATGGGTATATCACAGTCACTCGCATCCGATATAAGCACTATTTTATTATTTGTAATATATTTTTGTCTATAACACTTCGTTTTACACCAATTTAGTTTCACTCTTCACACATACCAACGCCACTTCGCCTTTTATGGATTTCGTAGACATCGATCTCAGGCTGATTTGGCATATCTGGTATATCAATGCAATCAGCAGCAGCAGGGGGCTGGAGAACAGTAGCAGCAACACGGCTAAGAAAGCCCTCAGCCTAATGTGAGTATTTGAGAGCGCCATAACTCGACTGCCAGAGAACTTTTGAGCTCCGAGCCGCAACGCGTTCACTTCACGACTGTTTCGCGTTCTTGAAAGAGTGCTAAACAACACTGAAATTGTGTGTTCTCAAACTGACAAACCCTGATCTCTCAATGCAAACCTGAATATTATTTTCATTTGACGAACTAACTCTAACTGCAATTTTACGGTTGAGTCAAAGTTCGTCTAAAAAGTCCAGATTTAATTTATACTTGAATACGCTGTAGTATTTGAATAACTGGTTTCTAATCAGAGACAAAAATTAAGTAAGAATTTTAATTTTAATCTGATTGCAATGAAATGTGTTTTATTCGAAACGTAAATTTTTAAGTGGGGTGATTCTAGCCTCAGCACACATATGTGCCATTGTTGATTCGGCTAGGATTATACGAATAGATAAATTCAAGTGCTTGAGATGCTGTTGCTGAGCTGAGCAGCAGCTGAGCCTTTCTCCATCATTCTTCTCATATTTCATTACATTGTCATAGTATCGATAAATATAATATGAGGAAGTTTGGTTTTTGGCGAATTGATAGAGTACTATGTAAGCTATATATGTCAAGTACCTTATTGTGGTGAATATAGAGTCTATAAATAATAATTATATTATAGTTACTTTTCTCACTTTTTACCAAAGTGATAAAACATAAATTTGTTTACTAGTATTGGAGTCCCAAGTCTAGAAGAAGTCAACTAGAACTGAAGTTACTTGAAAACAAATTAGCCAAAGTGAGTCAAGACAAACTACTGCCTGTATCTATGTGTATATGTGCAGTATTGAATTCGTATTATTCATAGCTAGCCCTATTCAAAATTTTATGGGCAAGTCGATCGCAATACAAATCAATATCTATTAGATGTTTAGTTTAGTTTTAGTTTCTGTATTGAATACTCGATAAGCCAGTAAAAAGTTCCCACGCAAAATAACAGCAACCAAATTTACGACTTCATCAAATGAGAAAAATATTTACTGGTCAAATCCTAGTCGAGGATCGATCGATAATTGGGAGCGGAAGTCCCTCGTTCATTCACAGCCCTTTCAAATTAAAACAACAAAAAGACAAACAAACTGAAGCGCTGACATTGCCACATTCGGAGTTTTCAATCAGCTGGCCAATGAGGCGTACAGCAAAACACGCCACGGACTCCTCTACGGTAAACATATGTAAATCTCACTGTGTATGTGTGTGTGCGTGTGTGAATATGTATTCATAGTGTGTCACAGGCATATATATGTGCATCATTAACACCTCGGTAATAATATGGAACTGGGCTTAGAGGGTTGTGAAAGGCTTATGAAATGTTTTAGCTAACGAGTACTGATGGAAGCAGTGAAAGTAATTATTATACTTCTTCATATGAGCTACTACCGACTGCTGAATACACATTCACTACCCAAAAGCTGTTAGTCAGTGGATCGGGTGAATACCTTGTAAATACAGAGTGTATATTTCAAATTTCTAATTTCTAAACATTTCACATTCCAAAGCGAGAAAAACATATAAAATATAAATTTTTAACACAAATGTTCATTTTATTTTGCAATGTATAAAAAGTATAAAAAATGTATAAAAAGAAAAGAATCACAAAATAGATAATATAAAACTTTTCATCGAAATTTAGTTGTTACCGAAAACTAATTTTGATATAGCACTAGCTTAGGGTCGTACTTTGACCATCATCTCAATTTTTCTTCTTGCCAATAATAGAAATACTTTCTCCTGACAGCTAAGCGGAAACAGACTGTGAAGAGGATGGAAATTAATTGAAATATAAATATTCAGTGGAGATTTTATCCACTTCAGAGACTTACTGTAGTAGACGATATAAGAGGGAGACGAAATCGGGCAAAAAGATTTCACGCTCGTTATTTAGAATACCCTTAACGATGCGACGGGCGGCACTGTCGCCTCTGATGAGAGGATAAAAATCGCTGAAGTTAATCATTTCATTCAAATCGCAGACTTCTTTGTTGGTTTGAAGAAACCAGGGCAAAACCGTTAGCACGTGGATGTTTTGCTGTTTCTCAAAGGCCAAGTCCAGGCGCAGCGCCCTCATGTGATCTGTGACCCCAAACTTGGTGGAGCAATAAGCGCTGTTATAGGGAAAGGGCAAGATGCCTAAAATCGAAAAAGGAAAGGATTCAATTAAACATATCATATCATATACAGTTAGGTTTATGCTTACTGCTGCAGGAGCTTATGCTGACAATGTGCCCTTTGTTCAGCTCCTTCATTTGGGGCAAAAACAGTTTTTTTGTCTAGGTGAAAAAATTGAAAAAATATTATTTTTATATCATCATATATAAAAGGTGACCAGATAAGAGCAATTTCAATCAAAGGAATATGATTCGATATATTATATTCTTACTAACTTGATTTTAAAGCTAGTTTCATACCAATTTAGAATTAGTGTAATAAAAGTTTTGGTAGAAATTTAAACCATATTATAGTAGAATCCCGAGAATTCGAAATGGCAAAGGGATCCGTTATTCATTATTGAGAACGAACTTTTTTCAAGGGGGTAGAAATTTGTTCGATTTATCGCGATTTTCGATTTAACGGCTGTATTATCAAATACCAAATCTAGCTAGATTTTTGAATATCTGCCAAAATATACTCATCCCAAATATTATCACTCTTGCTTTGTCAATCTTCACTTTACTTCAAATATCGCTAAGCTCACCCAAAAATGAGATGAAAAGTTGACATCGATCATGCGCTGAATATCCTTGGGATCAGGATCCATGGGATTGTCGAGCAGCAGAATTGCAGCATTATTTATTAATATCGTTACCGGTCCAAGATCTTTCAGTATATTCGATTTCAGCTCACTCAGCTCGCTATAGTTAGCCGCATTCACCTGGAGAGTTGCTAAAATAATTTCTGATAGCAAAAACAAAGTCTATATTGTGTACCTTATATGCCTTGCTGCGCACCGGGAAAGCCTCATTGATTTGTCGCCTTGTTTCTTCAGCGCCCTCCAAATTAATATCAGCTATGGCTATATGACAGCCCTGCTTAGCCAGCTCTAGGGCTATCGCACGTCCAAGTCCATGACCAGCTCCAGTTACCTGATGGATAAATACAATTATTGTAATCATTTATACCCTATACAGGGTAGGCTGCAGACCCCATTGTAGGCATTGGTAATAAATAAAGAGACAGGATACACAGGGTAGAAGATCATAGCTTTCCTGTGTTTATTGTTATACAGAGTATACTATGTAGCTATTAATATATTTACTCCATCAGCTAGATCTAAATCCCTAAAAGCGGTTTAAGTTTCACATACAATAAGAGCTCAGATAAAATTAGCTTCAAATTCATCAATATATTAATATAAATTGAAATCAAAGTTTGACTTTTTCAGGTATTTCAGTCACGTTTCAAGCGCCTGACTCACCAGAGCTCATATACAAATTCTTCTCAAGTCTTAACTTGTATTATAATTTGAAATCCGTATAAATTTTACTTGCAAAGAAAAGAATGAATGAATGATCACAAACATTGTGAGTAATGCGATTTTGAATTATCTCTTCAAAATCACCAGAAAATTGCAGAAAATGACAAATGGTCAATTAAAAGTATATATACTATAATATAACCTAACTGAAAGTCGAGTGTCAGACTTTTGAGCCGAGAAATAAATGCACTCTGTAGAGTGCATATGCATGTCAGTTTATGTGTCGCATCGTCTCGATCTCGAGGGCTATTAATGCTAGAGGAATGAATCTGAACATGTATATTCCCACTTAAAATATATTACTGAATTTATTATTGATCTCAGCCCATTATCTGGCTATGGATCAAAACCGAGATACTACTTGAAGAGAGAGAGATCCTTGGCCAAACCAATTATAAATGTTTTTAATTTGGTATGCCTTACCCTAGTCAGCCATAATCTCATATGATTCAACTAGTACAGTCTGGAAGTTTACTAACTCAGATATTTCAATGTCAGTTGCATGTACAGAAAGTTGAAAATGGTATATCTAACTATGGAAGCTATGCGAAGAAGAAGAGCAGCCGCGGCACATGAGATTGTGTCACTTATCTATGCAAGAAGTCAGGAACGATTATAATAGTAGCTCTGCATGAAGCTCATGCCATGGGTATATCACAGTCACTCGCATCCGATATAAGCACTATTTTATTATTTGTAATATATTTTTGTCTATAACACTTCGTTTTACACCAATATAGTTTCACTCTTCACACATACCAACGCCACTTCGCCTTTTATGGATTTCGTAGACATCGATCTCAGGCTGATTTGGCATATCTGGTATATCAATGCAATCAGCAGCAACAGGGGGCTGGAGAACAGCAGCAGCAACACGGCTAAGAAAGCCCTCAGCCTAATCTGAGTATTTGAGAGCGCCATGACTCGACTGCCAGAGAACTTTTGAGCTCCGAGCCGCAACGCGTTTTTATTATATTTAACGAACTTACTCTAACTGCAATTTTACGGTTGAGTCAATTTTCGTCTAAAAAGTCCAGATTTGATTTATACTTGAATACTCTGTAGTCTTTGAATAACTGGTTTCTAATCAGAGACAAAGAGCAAAAATTAAGTAAGAATATTAATTTTTATGTCTGATTGCAATGAAAGATCTTTTATTCGAAACGTAATTAGACTCATTCCCGAAAGTGAAATGAGTATATTTGTTTTGTGCAATGTCCGTCTTGCTGTCCGTCCGTATGAACGCAATCTTTTTCGGCGCTATTAAAGCTAGATACTTGAAATTTGGAACACATATTCGTGTATATCTCCGATTTATAAAGTGTTAAAATTTTCCCGATCCGCCCACTAGGGGCGTAACTAATCGGAAAATGCATTTTCCAATATACCAGAAATCACATTTATTGAAGAGCTAGAAAGCTGAAATTTGGTATGTAGGTCCGCGTCGACCACCCAAGATCACGAGCTATGGCGGATATATCTCCGCCCATTGGGGGCGTGGCAAATCGGACCAAACTGTATCTCCTAAAGGTATAAACCTAGAATGCTGAAATTTTGCACGTAAGCTGATGCTTTAATTCTATAAAGATGGGTGAAAAAATTATATATCTACGCTTACTAGGGGCGTGGCAAATTGGACCTGAAGATATAGTGACTTTTTTAATTCGGCTATATTTTGGACATTATTGATGCTAGAGACCTGAAATTTTGTATATGTACGCGGGTTGACCACGTCCAACGAGCTATGGTAGATATATGTCCGCCCATAGGGGGCGTGGCAAACCGTAAAAGTTTATATCTCCTATAGTTTAAGAGATAGAAATTTGTATAGTTTAATTACTGGTAGCCTCCTCTATCAATGCCCCAAAAAAATCGAAAAACATTTTTATAAAATTAATAAAATATAAAAAAGCTAAAATAACAACAAAATTTGCAATTTACAAAAACGAGTTTTCCGCGGGATTTGAACTCGCACCCAAGCCGAATAGCATCTTCATGTCAAAATATCTAAAGTAGCACATACATACATACATACACACATACAAATGAGCGCGTGTATAAGGCTGGAATGCTTGATGCTATGCGTGCAGACTTACAAATATACATATATACATATGTATGTATTTGCGTATATGTATTCAAGAAGAAACAAATTTAAACTTATAAAATTATTCAGCTAAGAAAAAGAAAAGTATTAAGTGCCATTTAGTCAAGCTCGCACCTTCCCAATAAAATATCTATTTTATAAAAAGCGAAATATGTATGAAAACAAAAACACCGAAGAGGTTCGAACCTTCAGCTAGTTGCTAAAATAGAATAGCTTATTAAGAGAGCGTCATCAGACAAAACTACAGTAACGGCTAGAAAGTCCAGAAATCAATCGAAATTCTAAGAATGTGAGAAAAGGCGCGCTTCTGTATGTACGCATAGAATAGACGATGAGTGTGTGCACATGTATAGGAAAATCGCGCTGATCTGCTGCTATGTAGCTTGAAGCCGGTATCCAATGTATGGATATAAATATATATTATTAAAAGTCAAAATTGTATAAATTATATATGTATGTAATTTGAATGCAATGATGCAATGATCATAGCAATAGCTATCGATGATTTTCCAATTTTAATGGGACTGCAACGTTCTTACTTGTTTTTTAAGTGGGGTAATTCTAGCCTCAGCACACTTATGTGCCATTATTGATTCGGCTAGGATTATACGAATAGATAAATTCAAGTGCTTGAGATGCTGTTGCTGAGCTGAGCTGCTGCTGAGCCTTGCTCCATCATTCGGAACCTGCTGTTCAATCTCAAAATTTATTATCAATAACATGAATGTCTTCTACTCCATTGTAATTAAGGTTGTTTTTAAGAGTATTTGTGATGATGTAGAGGGAGACAAAGAGAGAGCGAGAGCGAGAGAAAGATTTTCAAAATTCCTTTAAGTTTACCGAACATTCTTTGGTACCTCAAAGTCTGGCTTAGCAAGTCAACAAAGACCAAGCGCACCTTCTGCTCAGAGCTCATCTTATATGCTTGATTGGCAAAGTTTCCCACGGCTAGGCAGAGGCTGCCTCAGCAGCTGCTGTGGAAAGTAAAAGTGTTAAGCTGAGTGCTGGTAAAACGTTAATCTTAATTATTTTTTTAACATATTCCATAAGTAACCCAGAAAAAAGCAAGCGTAACGTGGGTGAGGCAATTTCTCAGCGTCGCTGTCAACACCAATTCCTAAGTGCTGCAGCAGGTCACGAGTGGCTGCAGCGTCTAATCAGACAGCGGCTTAGTATCCTGCAGATCCTTTCTCCATAGCGCGAGAGCTCTAGCCTAGAGAGGAATAAAACATATGTTTCAGTTTAGGAAGAAAAAAAATGAAAAAACTGAAATAATCATAAAAAATAAAAAAATAAAGCAAAACCAAAGTAAATAAATTAGCTGTGAGGCAGTTAAAGGCCTAGCAATGGGGGATCAACGACTACGCAATGCTCGTTCACGCATTCAATTATTGGAAATTTCAAATTCCAAAGTTTTTCAAAGCCAGTTTAGTAGGAGTTTCTCTTTAGTTAGCTTTTACATCTCATAAAATCTGCAAGATGAACTTGGAATAAGAATGGAAAATTTTGAATGTTCATTTTATCTAATCGCCATTTCAGTAGAGAAGCTGAACACGAGTATTTATAGTAAATTGCAGGTCTCGATATAAGCGATAATCAAGAGTTTAACTCAAGTAAATATACATACATATATATCAAATGAAATTGACAGTAATAAATTATTATAATAGATCAGAGTACAAGTATATTTAGCTTATAATCTATCAATAATGATATTCAACTCGTTTATATAGAGTAAATGTCATAAACGTTTTCATCTTGACCAATTATATACATAGTAACAATTTTAATTATTATATCTTGTAAATTATATTATTTTACAACTTATTTGCGTCGCTCTCAAGCAAAAAGTCTACATCCGACTATATATTGTATGTAGTATACATACATATATAATATCAACTGCCTCGCTTCAAGTATATTCGAGTTTTAGACATAGACAATCAATAGACTCTTCTCACTTAACGAACGAGTATGTATATAAAACACAGCAACTACTTAGCAACCTGATACAGCAGCACTAGCAGGACGAACAGGACGGACAGAAACGGCAGCTACGTGGTAGCTGCTGAGGGACATGATGATGCTACTGCAAGACACTTGCAGCCACCAGAAGCGATGCAAATGCAATTGTGCATGTGAATGTGATTGTGATTGTGTGAGTGAGCGTTTCGTTTAGGTACAAGGATAATATTTTCTCACGCAACAGGAGCTGCAGAAGGAGCAGGAGTAGCGGCACTTGAACAGACAGTTGAATGTCATAATTTAACAGTTTGAAATGTGTGGCTTGTTGCGAGGATATGTGTTTTGGAAACAGCACAGCTGGCACAGCTCCTGTTCGCGCTGTCTGTTTAGTTAAGGATTCCCTTCAATGTTGTTTCTTTCTCTCGCATTTTTATTTATGTAGAGCACTGAATTTTACAGGAAGGCGTAAATAATGTTTATTATTAACATGGGTTCAGAAAACCCTAAAAACAAAAAACAGAAATTACTCTCCTTTTGATGTTTACATATGGAAATGATTAGCGGGGAAAACTTGGATAGTCCTGCATTGATTGTTTGCTAATAGCTAAGATCAAATTATGAAATGAAATGAAATGCTGAAATACCTTGATATTCAATGATGAAAGCTTTTGATATTCACATTTTCTGATATGATCTTTGTTATACCTTCTTGGCTTTTCCTTACTAGTTTGTATGATGGATAATTTTAGATCAATTTTGACATAATCTGAAAAACTTTAATATCTCCTTCAGTCACTCCGTTTAACTACGCTTACAATTCAATTAAATATATATTTTTCCCAATGGTTTTTTATTAATCTAAAAGAAAAGTCAATGTCAATTCTCCATTTCCATATGACACCTTGCCAGCATATACACAGGGAAAGAAAAAAGTTTGTACTTGAACCGCAGTATGGGGCCAAAAGTCATCTTCATATCGAGTGGCTTGCCTTGCGCCGCTCGCTCCGCCTGCGCCTATTTTTAGTGCGAGTTTTTTAGAGTTTACAAATCGGAGAAATCTTTTTGTATAAGTTCATAAATAGTCCATTTTAAGATGACATTTTGACAAGTGGAAATTAATATTACGAGCGCAACAGGAATGATGAAACCAAAAGGTAAAACTGTACTAGCTGGGAGTTCCAGACTTGGAGATATCCTTTAAAAAAGAATTGAACATTGGAAATTGATTTGTTTAACATTAGGTTAAAGAAATGTATCTAACATAAAAGAAATAATTCATACATTTAAAAATTACTACGAGAACTTCTATACCAATTTTTAATCGATTTTAATAGACAGATTAGATTTTCCTAAATTCATTTCAATACTGTAATCTCTACTACGCCTCCATTTTATAACTTAACAAACACAGCATACCCTATTTGAAAGGGGTATACGCAGTAGTATAAGAATAGATCTAGTCATATACAGTTTAATATAAAATGGTATATATAGTAGATCTTTACATAGTAGATGCAACAATGCATAAATATATAATAGAATCAACAGATGAGCTGCAGTAAAGAAATGTGAATTTTAAATTTATATGTCTTTTTTTTCTTTAATTGGCATATGAATTACAAATACTGAATGCTATAAATAAAAACTAACTAAACAAAATGAAAAATAAATAAAAACAATAATATATATATAAATATGTCAGAATTACAAAATAAAAAAATATAATCTAAAAAATTAATTTAAAAAAAAAAAATTGATAAAAAATAAAGAGTAAAAAAAAAACCCAGCAATAAAAGCTAAAATATGTAAAAAGAAATTTGAATAAGTAAACAGTTTTGTAATATTAACAATTAAAATAGTTTAAAAAAAGTTAGAGTAAAATCAAGAATACAGAAAAAAATACAAATAAATCAAATAACAAAATTTTAAAAAATAAAATAAAATTTTTAATGCACATTTACAGACTTTGCTTTTTCTAACCTTTCGTGTCATTTCGTGTGTTGAGGTCATAAAAAATGAACTCTACTTTATAGTCGATGCAGTAAGGCATAGAGAGACGTGAAAGCGAGCACAGATACACTGAACGAAGAGGTGGACCACATGGAGCGCCAAGCATGAAATGTCTTCGCTCACTTAGCCGAGCTCCAGTGCACATGTGATGCGGGCCAGGGCATGGCCCTAGACGAAGCCGTAACCATGGTAGAGGATGGGGCTGAATGACAACCACTAACAAAACAATAAACAAAAATACACAATATTCCGAAAGAGTGCAAATCCCAAAACAATGTTTGAAATATGCTTATAGAGCAGACGCTGCAATCGATCGATGTTACGATGTTACGAGCCGACAACTCCGCGGGGGCAACAACAGAGCAGAGCAGAGCAGAGCGCAGTGCAGTGCAGTGCAGTGCAGCGGAGCTATTAAACACTCGATGGCAATGAACGACGACTGTAATTGTAACCCTAGCACATAAGTAATTAGTCCCTTTTATTTATGGATCACAGTGCAATGCAGCTACGCATGCGCAGCCGCATCCAATCGAGCGCCAGAGCCGCCAGAGTGTGGAGTTGTGCCTGGGCTTGTGTCTCTCCTCCGCGTGTCAGGTGCCTGGGGGTCCTCCTTGCTGCAACATCAAATCTAGAAAACGAGCTCAAATTAGATTTTATTTCTGAGCTGCTGTGGCTGCTGCTGCTTCTGCTGCTGCTCGTGTACAGTAATGCTGATGCTCAAGCTATGCCACATATGTGTGAGTGGCTCTTTGATGGGTGCCTCAAGTACTACCTGCTGATGTTGCTCCTACAAGTGAGTTTTGAAAGCAATTTTGAAACGCATCTCAGCTACACAAATAAATAGTGATGCGATGCTCTTATGACAATATTGAAGCAGATTTATAACTCTTATATAGATCAGTTGAAGCTTTTAAGATCAGTAATTGTATGTTAAGAAGTTTGTTTGATGCTTCCTCATTGCAAATGGGCGGAGTAAATCATTTCTATTTCGATTTATAGAGTTTGTCAACATGAATTGTTTAACAACTAATAATCGGAATATATATATATATATAGTACTTAGACTACGCTCCCCAAAGTGATCGACTCAGTGATTTGTAGAGTCCCAGCTTAGCTTGGCTCACAAGCCTGAGTTAAGATTATGATTGGCGATACTTTATGAATGACTTTTCACTCATTCATTCCCATTTACTTTTTACACAAACAAATCTATACTAATAATACTTTACGTATAATTCATAAACAATTTGTAGTGCACCTCAGCAGCAATTTGTCATAATGTAGTACAGTAACTATATAACTGAAATGGAACTGTTATACTCTAGTCATGCATTGTCTACATTACTAATTGCGGCATTTACTAATTAGTTTTCAATGCTGTTCAAGCATCTTAATAAGTTAATATGTGTAAGTATGTATATATATATTATAATTTTATAAATGAAAATACCTCTTTTTAAGTATTTTTTAGTATTATTCGATTTTGCTTTATATAAATAAATAATATGCAAATCTTAGATTAATAAATATTGCCTATAAATAGTTATATGCAAATTTCTAGAGCTGACTGTAGTCAGCTATTAACTCTCTTCTTCTCACCCTCTCGCTCTCTTTCTCTCTCTTTTTCACACTCTCTCTCACTCTCTCTCTCTCTTTCTCTCTTTCTCTCTTTTACTTCATTTCCAATAAAATAAATGTGAGCTGCGCACATCGAAATTATAGAAACGCAACAGCATAAAATCCTGCCACTTGGTTGGCAACAATCTGTGAAAGATGTGGAAAATAAAATATTACAGAAATTGGAAATTTGAAGAATATATCTATCAAATATTACCTGAATAGCCAAACACTCAGTGCAAATATCTTGGGCACATAGATCATGCGCTCGTTCAGGAGAACTCCTTTAACAATTTTCGCGGCCACATAAGGAGTGGACAGACCGGGATAACTCTTCGAGATGCTAAAAGCGAATTTATCATTACATGATACATTGATTATATATAGTGTTATATAGTAATCTACCCCGCATCGCTGAGCAGCGGCAAATCTCCGCTCGTCTTCATTAAGTAGGCATTGGCCACAGTGGTGCGAACGTAGTCACAATCGGATAGACGCAGCTCGGCTCGCAGAGACTCCATAAAGCCCATGATGCCATATTTTGTGGCCGTATAGATGCCAGCACCAGGCAGCGGTACGAGTCCTATATAGGTTATGAATAGACATTGTTATGTTTGATATATGTTCAATTTTTCTTCAGACTGACCTGCCAATGCATTGACTGCTACCAAGTGTCCTGATTTTCGTGTTATCATCTTTGGCAAAAACTCTTTTGTTGTCTAAAAAAAATGTATTCAAATTGATTGACATTGATTGATTGATGATATAATATATACATTAAATATGGCAAATATGACGAGGTTTGTTCAACCAGCCAATGAATCAAGCTTGACCAAATATAAGTGATACGTATAACCATTTGATATAGGATATTACTGCTGATTATATTTTGTCATTCTAGATGAAGTAACTTATCAGCCAAATTAAATAGTACCCGAAGAACTTGAAAGTTAAAAGACAACGTTCCACCAGACAAAATTCATACCCGAACCCTCGCACGAACCCTTCAAGATCGTTGCAAGATGAGCAGATTTTTGCTTTAGAAATGGTATTACTCTATGTTTATAATTTATGATATGTATACTCGCTTGAGAAGTGAGTAGAGTAGATGGCAGGGCGAAGATTCTACTCCTATCAAATTTAATGATAAATGCTATAATATAATATACATTGTATATACTGGAGATCAGTTTCTTTACTGATCCATCAAGTTTTACCTTAAGAGCGGAGCTAATGAGTTATACTGCTTAGATCAGTGTTGATTAGGCCTAAAGTGACAATCACCTCTACATGCATAGCAAACTCTATAGTTCGCTATACATTCTGGAGTCTCGAATCATAATTTTCGATCTTGATCTTCAAGGAACCTCGCATATAGGCCTATTCAAGTACATATAAAACCCACCATAATATATGAGCCCAAATTAAGCTGCAGGATAGTGTCGATCTCATCGCTTTTCAGATTCGGCGTCGATGTCATTGGCATCAGCGAAGCATTGTTGACCAGAATTTCGACAGGTCCCAGTTCCTTCTCAACCTTAACAGCCATCAATTGGAGTTCGCGTGGCGATGAGACATCGTTCTGCAAAAACAAGTTCGATCGATCATCAAAATGATCTCATTCCCTGCGAATATCACTCACCTTATATGCCTTGGCCATGCAGCGTGGAATTTTCGATAGCAGCTCCACCGTCTCGTAGCAGCCTTTCGAATTGACATCAACCACGGCCACTTTGCAGCCTCGTCTCGCCAGCTCCAGACAGATCTCACGACCCAAGCCACTGCCACCGCCTGTTACCTAAAAAGGGCATACATTTAGTTAGCCAAGTTCAACCAATATGAATCGGGTTGCATATAAAAGCCTATTCAAAATTGTAAAAAATAAAAAAGTTTTGTTTCTTAGCTATTTTCGAAATATTGTAAGATATTTCGCAAAGAGTCTATGCTGATATCCTAAAGTATTATTTCTTTTCTATGAAAAGAATTTTGAAATATAATTTTAAGTTATTAAATTATCATTTGTTGGAGAAAGATAGAGCTCAATGGGATAGGAACTGGTGAGGGTATAAGGCAGCTGACCACTAAATTCAAAGGACGATATCTTCAAAAGTTAAAAGTGGAGAAATGGTTCGACTGTGTCTAGAAAAAGATACGTAACAGAAAGAACCTATAGAGCATAATAGAGCTTAACTGCTTTCAGACTCAGCATGCCAATCTTTTAAATGAGTTAACTCAAACTACTGTTTAGCAGTGTTATTGACATTTTTGTCTACATATGTACTTGCTACATACCTATATCTGGGTAGAAATCATTTAAGCATATGTATACAATTGCCTTATGTATGCCCTAAAGCTCTCATTATGCAAACTAGTACAAATTAATTGGCTTTATTTGCAAACAATGAGCTACTCAACTACGGCATTCACGTACAGCTGCATGCATATGTGTGTGTGAGTGTGTTTAAATATCCATAAACTGATTATGTTTGATTTAAGTCTAGCCCGTAATTAAAATGATGTGACCCCCATTGGTTGAACGTCAATTGAACACTTGAACCGTAATAAACTTAATTTTTATAAAATACACAAGTAAAAGCACTTAAGTCGGGCAGTGCTCGATCAGAAGATATCCTCGAGTCCTAACTCGCTGAACAACAGACGATTTGCTTTTGCATATCCAATGAAAATCGATGAAATGAAGAAGAGGTAAACAAAATGATTTATTCAAGAATTTAATCTATTTTGGGATTGTGAAAGGTACTGTATAGCTCTTATATAAACATGAGGACTGAACTCGATTTCTCATTTTTATCAAATTGTAATTTGAAAGGAACATTAGTTGATACTTTATTTCAATCTAGTCTTATGTAATTAGATATCTCTCGAGCTTACGTCCTACAACATATGCACAAATTAGCTTCAATTTTGATTAATTTTAGAGCAATGGAAAGAATTTCTGGATAGATAGAAATGAGTTAAATCTACTCTTGTTATATAAGAAGTAAGGATTCAGATTTTAAGACAGTCGAGGCTCGAGTCGAGATCGGTTTGGCTATTAAATCAGATCGAAACACCAGGTGTAATGTAATGATAGATTATGTATTTGATTATATATGCATTTGTCAATTACATAAGCTCGAAGAGAAACACAATACCCCCCTTACCAGACTTTCACTTTTTACAGGGTATCGCAATTTCATTAAAGTAAATGCCTCAGCTAAAAACATAAAATTTAAAAACATACACGTAGACGTTACGGAAGTTTTATCTGCTTTATCTTAATTTGGTATTAATCGTGTTATCTTCGTTATCTATTTTGCTTTTTTGCGCATCTTCATTGGCTACGAATCTTGTTATGTTTGCGTTTTCCATTTCTGTTGCCGCAGACAGCGCGAGCAGCGGCGGCAACGTCATCAATTTGGTATGTAAACAAACACATACAGATGTACGTATGTATATGTATGTATGTGTGTGTGTATGTGTGTGTATGTGTGTGCTTTGTGTGCATTAATGGAAAGAAAACAAAAGTGAAGTTCATAATCTTTTAAGCGAAATACGAAAGAAACCTGTTTACAGCGCATTTGTGTGGGTTAGCTAATATTCGTATCTGTGTGAGCGATCGCCAGAATACAGAACAATCCGAGCTTTAGTGACATGACGAATACCTGAGAAGCTACTTACGACGACCCACCTACAAAACGGCATACGAATGGAATTTCAATAATAAAGCACACAACTTTATGGACTACATGCTAGAGATCGGTTCGATGTGTGTGTGTGTGTGTGTGTGTGTACACATGCATTGATACATACATTCATCAGTTTTGGCAGCTAACTTGACCTTGCCGTAACGGTCAATTGAGTTGACATGCGTTTAAAAATATGCATACATGTATGCATATGTACATGTATATGTATGTGTGCACGTCTGTGAGAAATATAAAATAGCACCATAAGCAATTGTTCATTGCTTGGCGTGAACTTAAATTAACCTTAAATTCATTAACATTACAAATATAACATTTTGTATAACACACATACTACATATATACATATATGATATATACATGTATATATAATAAAGTTGCATATCTCAATCTCTCAAGTGCGCTCACGCTCAAAATAAAATGTATTGATTTATTTTTAAATATACGCTTAATTCATTCAATTTATTTAAGCATATTTTGTTTATCAAATGTTGTTGCTATTCTAAACTCTCATTACTCTCTTATTTATAAACAAAGCTAACTACACTTTTACCATTATTCAGCCAAGTCTCATTTTTAGTTAAGCCAACTTCAATTAACCCCCAAGTCACTAAGTTTATAAACAAAAACATATTTCGTTTTTATATGATTATGTGTGTCACAGTGCTGGCATCACTTGCTTCCCCCGAGCTCATTTGACATTCAAAACCCATCCAAGAGCGACAAAGGCAGCCGAATATGGATTGACATCATATATACATATACATATACATATATACACTCGTTGACTATTTAGGGAACGCATAGCTAAAATACTTTGTTTTAGTACAGTAGCAATAAAAACTGAAAGAGAACAAAACGAAAGCGACGCAATCGAGCCACACCCATTTGTGCTGAACCGCATGACATGGGCGAGAGGTAACGGTAGTAGATGAAAACTACATGTGCCGTTGCTCTAATTCATTTATCCATATAACTGAATGTACAAACATTTGTGCATTACATATGAAGTATTAAGAAACCATTTGCTGCAATGTGAGTTGCGGCATGAAGGCAGGCTTAGCTGACTGCACAATACCCGCTCAAGGTCAGCAGATAGCTTGATAGTTAGCTGAGGGAAGGGCAAGGGAAGGGGGGAGTAAATATCAGTTGCAGATTTGTGCAGATCGTTGAGCTCAAATATTTGGTTTAAGTCTCGGTTCTAAAGCTTTGGGAGATATAGATTATAGATGAGCTCAGTTCTTGGTATATAATCTTCGGAGTAAGTCAACACTAGCTCAGTTTTTAAGTTTTGGCAGTCTAACTGCAACTTAGTACTGACCAATTTGTCAACGGGTTTGGTTCTATAAACTTGATATAAGCGTTGATGTATAATCTATAAACGATTATATGTATATCTTCTACATTGCATGCATCTAGCTTCAGTCGAGGCATATATGTATGTGTATATAATATGTATAAAAAATGTATGCAAATGTTCCCACGCTGCCACGCCTCCAGTGGGCGCTTTACCACTGACAGACAGACAGACAGAGTCTAAGCTGAGTCTCATTTCAAGTCTCAAGGCAGACGAAATGTGGCATCAGAGCCAATATGCTCGTTAGCCAACATGCGACAGCTTAATAAGCACTTTTTGGCATTTTAAGCACACGAATAGAACGCAAACACCTGGGCAATACTGAATGCCCGCCCACCTGCGCTTACCAGTGCCACCTTGCCGCTCACATCCTTCTCCTTGAGGCCCAGGGCGAACAGGTAGTCCAGCAGGTGCTTGAGGAACACGGCGAACAGCACGAACGGCAGCAGGCACAGGAAGGCAATAATCTTGAGATTGTAAATGAGACGCGTTGTCTCATCGTTCCGCTGCGCCTGGGCCGCGGTGGGCGAGGGCGTGGCCGATGGAGCAGCATGCGAGTTGGGCGCTGCACTCGATGTGGTGCGCGTGATTGTTGTAGTGGTAGCTGTTTCGACCATGTTTATGCAGTTGCATAAAAAGGCAAATTTTTTATTTACTTATTTTTTATTTTTTATTTATTTTATCCGTTAGCGTTAATGTAATCGCACGTGCGTTGAGCTAGCAATATGAAATAAAACTAAAAACAATGCGCTCAACTTTTCGTACTCTTCCACACAAACTGCAGATCGCTCTCTGACAACTTGTTCACATTCAAATACATACATACGTACATACATACATACGTACATATATCGTTGTCGTCGAGTTATCTTGTTTGGTGTATCAAGCCGACAGCAAGTCGGCTCTCCTCTCTCCCAATGCCAGTCGCTTGTGGCAGCAATAGGTGCTTGGCTTTGGCTTTTTTCTTTTTGAGTGGAATTGAATGGCTAATGGAAAGAGAGACGGAAAGCGAGAGGGGGAATGGAGAGAGAGAGAGAGCGAGAGGGAGAGAGCGCGTACTGCATGTGTAGGCAGTTTCACCTGATGTCTTGAGATCGACTTCAAGAGCATTGAAAATAAGTAAGTAGTTAACGAAAGCTCAACTGAGCAAGAGCGCTCGACTAGCATATACCCCTTAGTTAAAAATATACTTGCAGTGATAAATATTGATTGTTTTATGGATTCACATTGGTATGGTAAGGACAAATAGAATTTGTGAAAAATAAAAAATTGTATACTCTGTTATGTCCTGAAACAGTAAACTTTTATATATAATCCTTGAATATTTGTTAATTTCATGTAAATAAGCTTCATGAATGGCTTTAAGCAATCTCATTTATAAGTATGCTGACATGTGCTTCCTCTTGCTTCTTCCGTCTCTGAATAGCTTTGGGAATTTTTATTCGAGAGTAATGATAGATAGATGCGTAGGTAATACGTGTTTTCAAGTCTTTAGTGTTTAAAGGTGCCGAGAGCGACGCAGTTACAGAACCTGCTAGACGATGAAGCTTCTTAAGCCAAATCTCCATGAAAACACATTAAAGCCCATCTTCATAAGCACAGGGTATAAATAGAAGATGTCGCTACTTTACCTATTCTTGATATCCATAATGTGTCCATATATATACATACATATATAATGAATATATGTTTATATATATATATTTGTACGCCCTTGGCTTGTCGCATATTTGTTACACCTTCGAGTAAAAGTTTGAGTTACTTTTTTCATGGAATTCACTCAAACATTTCGTATGGCAAACAGGTCTGCCAACCTTTCGATGGCGATGGCGTTGGCTCTCGAGCTGGCAAAGAGAAAGCCGTTAAAATTCCAATATTGCGAGAATATTGAAACGATATAAATATAGTTTCCGTTATAAATATAATGCACTTACTTATTGATTAAAACTGCATATGGCTAAAGGCAGACGAGAAATAACAAATATTTCAAAACATCTGCTTGCTGATCTTTGACTTTTCGCACATGTTCTTTGGAAGAGCATGAAGATCGAGGCGGTTTTAAAAAGTGAATAATGTACAATTAACAGCTATTTTCGACAAGAGAGAAAGACATATAGCAGATGTTCGCTATATTTAAGCCAAGTACAACTTTATTTTAGACAGCTACTTACTATGATGTAGATATGGTAATAAAATGATCACATTGAATGTGTATAAGGCTCACATGTTAATATACTTATATCTTATATTTGCCATACATACATTGATTATTACTGAAACAAGAGTTTTTCTCTGTAGTTTTTAAAATTAATATTTTGTAAATCTTTGTATTCCATTTATTAAATTTATAAAAACAAGTAAAAAAATATTCATTTTTCAGGTATATTAGAATAAAATACACATGTATACTTGAATACACATTATAACAATACCATATACACATATATAGTAAACAGGGTATGTTAGAGGTATCTATTAATATAAACTAAATATATATCTATATCTTAAATTACCGAACAAAAAATTCATTTGTATGCCAAATTCGTTATTTTTTCCATACAAATCTAAGTTTGTATTGTCAATATGTAAATATTGTGGTTTTGAAACATTTCCTTAGGAATGATAATTGTAACACTTAAAACACTTTAAAACTTAATTCCAATGAAGTAATACTAATTATTGTACTGTCAATATTCCGCATTAAGGCAACTTCTGAGCACATTCTGCAAGCCAAATACATAATTATAATAATCAGAGGGAGACATTAAATTTATATAATAGTTACTTTTTAAATTCAGCAAATTATTCACATGCTGACGCAGCTTTGAACTTTGTGGATTACGAAGCGAGGCAACGGCCGCCTTCTCAATAATACCCTCGATGCTCTGCAATAGCATATCCTTCTGTTCGCACTTGATGACCAAACGATAGTCGCCGTCCAACGTGCGCGAGACTTGCCAATCAGCAGGCACAAATGGCATATCGTTGCTGTCGTTGCTTTCGACTTCCTCTTTAATGTCCTGGGTCATTGTGCGACGATATTTTCTTTTGGCATCCGGCCCATCGACCTCATCATCTTCCGAAGCAGCGGACAATGACTTGATCTTGTTTTTCTCCAGCTGCCGCTCATCCATGTTACGATCGCGTTTCGGGCACGTGCAAATCTTCAAAAGCAACACGTGCTGACCTAGTATATCGCCACTGCAAATATAACTCTAATGAGTATAAATTGATTTTTGGAATTATTATATAAAGTACTTGTTGTTCTCCAAGCAAAACACTAAGCAAGTTTCTTTGCGGCCAAAGCACGAATTCTGGCACGAAAAACTAAACACCAACGTCTGGCGCACGAGCCCGCCGCTGTGTTGGCTGGGACGACTCAGGTTCAGTGGCACAAGCACGGAGTATCTTTCGCCAATACTTTTCCCCTCAGCCGTGCCACAATATGTCGCATTCGGATTTTCACAGCGCAGCAAGCTTTCCCGCTTACTCGGATCATCCTTAACTGCAGGAAAAAGAGAAACGGAGTTAAATAAGTGCAGGTGTAGGTGATATGCTTCTATGTAGAGACTCACTGGGATCTGTGCTCATGTGATTCTGACAGCGCAGCACGGGTCCACTGACATCTTTGACGAAGCACAGAAACGCACGCAAATTCAGCGGTTGAATTGGCATTTTGATTTTGAACGTAGCATCAATATTGAACGTTTTATTCATGCGTATGTACAACTTGTTCAATGGCTCCGAATACATCCAGTGCGACTTTGGCGGCTCCTCCAGTACCATGCTGAAGTTATAGTCTTCATTGTTGTGATTCTCCAATTTGGGCAATGAGTTTATCTGTGTCTTGATATCCTGCAGCATCATTTCTCGCAAAATGGATTGCTGAAAAGTGGAATTTTTATATATTTAAAATATATGTATATCTCTTGCATGAGCAAATACCGGCTTGCATATGAGCTCTATTTAAATTGGGCAACTGATAAAGGCATGCATAAGTAGATATGTATGTGTCCTCTACAAGTAATTAATCAATATTACACGATTTCCAGATATGTCAAACTATGTCATGTGTCTAGCGCGCAGCATATTGATTGATTGAAATTAATATATGAATTTTGAGGCTCAAACTGGAGAGTGTGTCGGCATGCTCGACTAGAAGATGCTCTGTAACTGGCGTTGAGCTGCTTCTACGCAGTTATCCGTATTTATATCGCGATATCCTTTACTCCTTATCCTTTACTCAAATAACTAAATTTTGATATCGATTTGAATCGGTTTCCTTGATAATAATATGTACTCTGATATCTAGATTGAGTAAACTTCTGCGAGCATATATGCGTCTATGATACCCGTATCAACAAACAATTATACCCTATTCAACACAAAGCGTTAAAGGATATAATAATGATAGATAAATGTGAATTGCAAAGTTTAGTCTCAATAGACCTTTTGGCGGCAATGGGTTTTCTAGGCATACGTCTATCGCGTCAGCCGATTCATGGCAAAGGCAAACTCGTACATGCTTTGCTTATTATGCTCATCATTATGTTAACGTTCTTTGGACTGTTTGCCAATCGGTTTACGTTGCGGGGCCGACAGCGTTTCGTCTTCTCGAAGAAAATATTGGCATATGCCATGATGGTGACAGCGATATTTATGAGCATTTACGTAAGACAGATATATAAGGATTATATGAACTCAGAGCTCAATCTACGGGATGCTGTCAAGCTATATAGCTATATGAATATCACGGTGGCGACTATCAACTTTTTCACCCAAATGATAATGAGCAAAACAGCTGGCGAAATGATGAGCACAGTTCCCTTGTTTAAGACATTGAACGAACTGCATATCGAGAGTGGAGCAATAAGGAAGTCCGTAATGCTGGCATTAATTAAAGTACTCGGATTCCCGCTAGTTTTGGAGTTTGCTTTGGTCATGCAACAGAGACGAAATGAACCGGATGCCTATTGGACCTGGACGCTGTACAAATTGTTTCCAATGATTATATCAAACTTTTTAAACAATTGCTACTTTGGTGCCATGATCATAGCGAAGAACATCGTCGAAGCCGTCAATGATAGGCTGAAAATGGTTGTCGACCAGGTGAATTGTATGCAACTGCCAATAAATAGAGAGCATTATTCGAAGTACTACTGCATACAGAGATACTGTACCTTAGCGGATGAGCTTGATGACCTGGCGATTAAGTACAAGATTATATGCGTAAAAAGTACAAAGTATATGGCTCTCATGTCGCTCTCAATAATCCTATCGTTAATTTGTCATCTGCTGGGCATTACGGTTGGAGCTTTTAATCAATACTATGGCATAGCCGAGTCTGTCATTGGAGGCAAGCAATTCGATGGATTTGGTGCACTCATCAATTTAGTTTTTCTGACTATATCACTTCTGGAAATAGCCCTACTGACTTATGTGAGCAATGATATCCTACTTGTAATTCGAACCACGGGCACCTCTTTGCAAGAGATCAATTTACAAAATGCCGATTGGCGATTTCGACAAAGTGTGCACGCATTCGCCCTTCAAATCAACACCATTAAATATAAAATCAAGCCCATGGGGTTGCTCGAAATGGATATATCTCTCATGACAAGTGTACTGTCAGCTGTAGCCAGTTTTACGCTTATACTGGTCCAATCCGATCTCTCTCAGCGGTTTAAGTAGTCAAATAATTACCTGGCTGAATTGCATCAAATTGCCCGACTGCAAATGTAAAATAAATACAATTATTTACAATCAAACTTAACTGTTTCTATTCACTTACGTTTAGACCTTGCAGAAAAGCCATCGGCTCCATGGGGCTGCAAATATGCATAAATATTCAAATATTCGTTATTATTGTATTAATAGCCATTAGTTGGCAGGCTTTGCAACACTGAATTGAATGCTGCCTGTCCTTTTGTAGGAATACATTATGTTTTGAACACAATAATTCTGATTATCATTAATAAATATAAATATTGGCTTACATATCGTCTATGGCATTTCCAATGCTGATATTCTCCTGCGATGAGGAGCCAGCTGCATCAAAGGTATCCAGCTCCTCCACAACGTACGCGATAGGCCTGTAAATGTAAACGAATTCTTACATACACAACAACAATCACGCACACACACACACACAAAATGCGTGTTGTATGCAACAGCTTGTGTGACGGCAATTCGCAGATAGCGATTATGTAATACCTTTTCCTCTGTCGAGACATTCTAAATACAATTTATTTACACTTCCGCAATAAATGTTATCATTTATGTGCCTATATATCAATTGTATTTATTATTGTAAGCCGCACCGAGTTAACACACCTCTTCTTCTTACATATCGTCAGTCACAGTGTGGCGCAACCCACAGCTGATCTGCAACTATCGTTTACCGCTGCTTATCGATATATTGTGCAATTATTATTAATAGCATTGCGTAAAAGCTGTTGCAATCGATATTTAAATAGAAGTTTGTTAAATTTAAATACATTAACTCTCTCTGTGATCATGGTCAATTTTATAAAGTCAAGAAATTTGATTTTAAAATGTATTTCAGCTTATTTACATACACTTGCAGTATATATTAAGTGAAAAAACAATAACTTAGCAAAAATATAACAAGTTTAACACAATCTTTAACCTTTTAACAGTTAACAACATTATGAATACTTAAGTTTAACCCTGTTTTATTTTGTATCAATATGAACATCATTTGGGGCCACAGTGTCTGTCGTCAAATCAGAAACTGTTTCCGTACGTTTGTTCGAATGCCTGCAAAGATAAAAAATGTATGTATATTTATAAATTATTTATATTTAATCTAATACATGTATGCATACATATGCATAGTTTCATTATTTCATTTCAGCTTCCCAAAAGTGCCATACTAAAGTAAGTATTTTACCGTATTTTAGATCACAGTTTTAAATGAGTAAAAAATACATAATTACCTGTAAAACACATAATGTTGAAGAATGAAAAATATGTCAAAGAGCACTGAAAATAGGCCAAGCCCAAACTTGGTTGGATCACCAAATATTGAAGGCCAATCGTCTATGAAGATAATACAACAAATTTTAAAATGACTATTCTAAATTGACTATTCTAAACAATTTACCATAGTTATGGGCATTTAACAACATTTGCAGCATACTCAGAGTACCTCCAGTAAAATCCAATAAAATGTTACCAATACTCCTAAAATATAAATGGATATATAAATGCATAGCAGTTGAATCTCTTAATATTATGGAACGTACCATCCTTCTGTACTTTTTCTCCTATAGTTCATTAGCGCTTGTGGAATATATTTAATAATTGTAATCGCCAATTTGATATAACTACATAAATCAATGGAACCGATCAGTACTACAATCAAAGTTTACACGCATAGCTCTATTATACCTGCAATAGTATAGGAAATCCAGCCAGTCTATAACAGATCCTCCAGCCAGTCCCGCTGATATGATCACAATAAGCGCAAATATTGATAACAGACCATATGCGACTTTCGACACACGTTGCTGTCCACGCTATGATATAAGAAATATAAAGAGAAAAAGATATAAGGATGTATTCAAATTTTTACTTTTTCATTTGATTTGCATAATGATAAATCATTATAGCTCGGTCTTATACACAGAAATATTGTTATACATCATATCTGATAGTTACCTCATATCTGAAACATTGCACGATCGTGATGCTTGTTGCGAACATGGCGTGCAGTGAGAAGACGACATCATTCAGCATAACCGGATTGACGCCGCGCGGATGCCGTTCGCTATATTCGTTTTGCAAGCCTTTGATGAAGTAGAGTCCACAATTGAACATGCTGTACAATGTGAACCCAACTATGTTCAATGTTATGAAATCAAAGTTCAGGCCCTCTACCGACTTGCGTCGGTAGTTGATCCAGATCTGTGGATAAAACGACACGGACCAGGCCACAAAATATATCCAGCCAAAGACAATGGAGGAATAGATTATGGCCTCCGACTTGGCCACAACGACCCGAACGAACAGATTTTCAGTGCTGCAAGGAATGAAATATATTTAACATTATATTTATATACATCTGTATATATATGTGAGATCGATCCTCATACAGTGATGCATCCTTGGAGCTGCTCTTTGCTGTGACCTCCACATGACCCGCCGCTCGACCCCTTACAACAACTACTTGTTCGGCTGTTATGCCTTTACGGCATGAGAAGGTTTCGGGGTACAGGTCCAGATGATACTCATGTTGTTTGATCAAAGTCACATCGATATCTTCAGTTAATTGGTCGCTGTGGAATTTTAAGAAGATGGCAAAAAATTTCTTTAGTGCTAGCAGAAGAAACTTGAAGTATTTATACTGAGCATGTTTGTGCTAGAGTTTCAGATAAATTACTCTATAGCACCATTGAACGACTATCATGCTGTCGGTCACGTCCGACATGTTACTAGTTGCAGCAAGACCTTTCAGAAGCACTTAAACTGTCACAAGAATAATATAATTTCTTAATTTATTTACACATTTCTTAAATTTTTAATCGTTTTAATTCATTTTGAAAAGAGAAAAAAACTAATACGAGTTAGAGTCTATATTTCTATAGTAACTGTCTATGTTCTTTCTGCAAGTCACTTGAGAGTCGTAAAAATATACTGAAAGTCTAAAGTACTAAATAATAAATTATAGAGCAAGATTTGCAGTTGAATTCTTTAACGCTTGTGTACAACAATACACAATATACAATAAGTGTTATATTAGATATTCATATGCGCTATGAACATATTTATAAAGATAAAAGTCTATCCTATCACTTTACTACGAACTCAGAAGAAGAAAACAGAATAGATCTGTATACTCCCAGATTGAGAGCCTCAACTCACCTGACATAGATCAAAAAACTTTTGTTGTCATTTACCAACACTGTCAAGTCGTGAGTGTCTACATTTAGAACATTGGCTGTTACTCCTGATAGTCCAATTGTAACTGAAATGAGCAACAAAACGGTTTTATTTTTAGCATTTGACTTCGTTGAAAGTTAATGGAAGAAGTCAACGAAGGCAAAAACTTACTGAACAATGCAAGAACAAGCACTTGCCGCAAGTAACGAAAACGATAAAACATTTTTGTTTGGTTTTCTTTATTTGTAGTCTTAAAACACTTGCAAATTAAGTTGTTCCATTACCATGTTCTGTTATCAACAGCTGAAAGGAATGAGAAATGGCAACATGTGAATGACTAAAATATATAAATAGTAATGAGGTTTTAATAGTGTGCTCGCAAAATAAGAAATAATTTGTAATGAATTTTCAAAAAAGATTACAAAATGATTATAAAAAACACTTAACATATTAATGGGTGTACTATACAGCTATACCAATACCGCCATTTCACTGTTCGCCCTACTTCAATGTTAAAACATTTGGCTAAAAACTGACCTTCAATTTAAAGGCATACGATATAAATAAGGTATTTAAAAGATGATAATTACAAATTTGAAATACATGACTCCCTATGTATTCATTGCATACTCTATGGGTGTGGGTCGTATGAGTATTTGCTCGAATTCGCTTAATTGGTTTTATTTACAGTTGTAATTTCACTTTGTTAAGAACTTCAGTTCAACAACTCTCTGTATGCGAAATTTGTTAACCACACATACATACATGCACACATAGATACATATATGCAAATGTTGAGTGGTATATGTAAATGCTAATATATCTTCATTGTGTTAATTGAGAGTCATACAGTCAATAGGCATTCAGGTCACAATATTTACAGGCAATCAATTCTGAAAGGAAATTGGAGATCTGAATAAATAAGAAGCAAAGCAAATTGAAGCAAATTCAGGAAAACAGTTTAATCAACGATCAAAGTTGCATGCGTTTTCGAAACTCTCGAATATGCTTTTAAAGAAGTTCATGTAAAATCTACCAAGATTTTTATTTAGTCCACTATATATATACATATGTATACACATATATAGGTTACAGCGTCAGCAAAAATTAGCAAGTGCTCAATTGTAGAGCATTAAAAAAATGGCTCACTGCACTTGTGTTGCTCAGCAATCAGTGAAAACAGTAAAGTTGATTGAAATATTGTTATACTCCGATTTACCTATAATTAACGATATGTACTAGATAATTTATGGATATGCTTATATTTATTATGCAAGCTTTGTAATTTTTGATAACTGAAACTCTAAATGTGTTGAAGATAGGGTTTCATACAATTCTAAAACGATCTCTTGTTACGTATGTATGTACACTACCGGAAAGCAGTATTTAACTTGGGCAAACAAACGAAATATAGACTTCTCATTTGCTAAACTGCACAAGAATACATTTTCAGTTATCAACTATAAATTTGCGAATTATCACATAAATAACAATTTTTAAGAACTACTATTTGCTGTATGAATAAAAAGGCGCGACCTTTTCGCACGCTCCACAATAAAAAAAAGACCTAAACTGCTCGGAAAACGAAAGCAAAGCTTTTATACACTTTTTTACATGCTCAAGCCCAACTAACAACAATCTACAGCGAGTCATATGGAGTCATAAACCTAGCACACACACATACATACATATACACGTGTGTGTGCCTGTATATGAGCACTATCAAAAGACGCTCGTATATAAGTATATCAAGTAACAAATACAATCACAAAAACTCATATGGCGGAGGTTCTACAAATCAAACCGCCTTGACTATGACATGCTGCACTCCATAAAACAAGTAAAAAGTTCGCAAACGGCTGCTAGCGACTGCATAATGCTCGTTCGTTGGGGAAATTTCGCTGATTAGGCAAAATATTATAGTATTAGAGATATAACTGATGAAAAGAAGATCAGTGATCCATATTCATATCTAAGTCTTCTAGCTCTAATCTATGGATCCTATAGAATCTGATTATGAGCAAACACGCTTTAAGGAAGTACATGTGAAAGCCTAAGGCAATTTATAGAGTCGCTAACTCCCTAAGTTATATTTTACGTGTAATAAAAATCTACAAAAATATATATTCCAATTGCCAGTCTCTGTTTCTATCCTACCTCAAATACAGTACTCTATTAACACTTGCTCTACTCATGCCTGAAGTACGTGTAACTACCTAGCCCAGAATTTTTGTATGAGTTACTACATATGTATTTCAATTACTCAGACTTTAACTTCGTAGTTTATATTCTAGACTCTATAATTATGCCCCACTCTAAGCGCATTCAGATAATTAGCAAGACGAATAGGAAAGCAAACCAATATAGACTGTTCTGTATGTGAGCGAGTATTCAAATCTGAAAGCTTATCAGCCGAGCACTTATATTTCAGATTCAAGTTACAATTCTTCGGACAGATGAGCGGACATGGGTAAACAGAGTATATACTACATATAAAATTCAACTGAAAACCGAAATGCTCTTATTGAATTCGTGAATGAGTATAGATTAGCTAAGCACTTAATAAAATAGAGCACTTAGTGGATCTGATAAAATTGAAGACTGACTTATTTCCTAATTGTAAAATACAATTCATGAAAAGCCAATATACTCGATTGACTATCTGAACGAGTGTCGTCTATTTTGAATTGCCTGTTCATTCAGATATTTGTTGATAGCCAAAGCAGATGACTTTGCAAAACTTTGTATACAACATCCTGAATATAAACTTATCAGACTGATTGATAAGGCTAATCGGACTCGTTACAATATGCTCGCGATGCTGTTGTTGTTGTTGTTGTATTAGTAATGCATGTTGCAATAAATTGGCTAATCAAATTGATTGCGGTAATCAATGATGATTCGAACTATAACTGTAGTCACACAAAAGTTTGCCGACAGCAAACAGAATGAAGAAAGGGAAATAATATAAATATTTTTAGTTAAGAATTTACACTTTATGTGGGCTAGACGACTGTATTCATATGTATATGTATAAGGCTGTCGAAAATTCGCTGACTTAACCATTTGTTCAAATAAACAATGCAAATAAATTAGCCAATTCTGCTTTTTCCGATATCGTTTTGCAGCCGGATTAGAACTTTCACTTGAAAGTTGGCTAACGTCACAGAAATTTCAAAGTATCTAGGCGACATTCATTTCTTTTTACATCTGCCTATATACACAACTATGTGCAAGCATATATCCACAAAACTCCGTTTACGCACTCGAATATCGGCGATATAGAAAACTCTCTTGCAACTCGAATCGAGAACTCGAAACATTTTCGTGCTGCACTTTAACAACGTGCACGCACAACTTACCAATCGCAAGCTTAAACTGTGCTCCACGACACGCGACTCTCAAGATACTGAGGCACCATGCGACAGTGCTCCAACACTTTATATGTAACGAGCCAGAGTGCTGTGGGCGGGTGTGCCAGACTACCACATGCCCTAGCCTACAGCATTCTAGCACGGGCACGCAGAATCAGACGAATACCATGGACATTCCGCTTTTGCATAATCGCAAATGTTTATTATCTGATCTGAATGGGAATTTGAGCATCAGTATTTCAGCATCTAGCACCAACACACATACATACATAAGTAAGCACATAATGTCCCTAGAGCTTTTTATAGATTATCTAGTCGAAATGATGAATTCATCTTTGGTTTGGGTAATCATAAAATACTTAGCAAATATATTTCAAATTTCTGAATTCCAAGTCGTAAAACGTATGAAATCATGCATCTCTAATATTGTCGATAACGATTTTAATCGATCAATTTAAAAATTGATGTCGATCACAATGCTATATTGACTTTCTCTACCGATCCCAATCAAGTCCTTGCGCCGCCCTCTGGCTGTTACATACTCTCTAATACAAACAATATACCCTATTTACATAAATGTCATGGGCTTAGGGTACATTGAAGCTCATTTTGATATTGGAGTGATCGACGCTCGGCAAGCGCTCGATCGTTCATCGATTTTGTTGTTGTAACTGACTCGAGTCGAGTTCGGCTTCGCGTATTGACATAGTACTTCGTTTTCTATAAATAATAGCAATTCAGGCATATAACTTTTTTGTATAAGTATATGAGCACACCGTTGCGATATATTTTTATAACAAATTAATTAGTTGAGCACCTCTTGTTGGGTTTCGAGTCAATTGAATATCGTATATTTAAATTGAAAATAGATTTCCATAAATATTTATATTAGTTAAAAGCCGGAACACAAGCCGTAAAGATATAATTATAAAATAATTTAGTATGTGCTAAGGCAAAAGTCAAGCATGAACTTTATTCACTTGAACTGCAATTGAAGACAGTTTTTCATTTCTATTTCATTCGTTTTTAGGTCGAATCATATCACAGTTTACAAACTGATTGAAATTCTTGTTAGAAATCAAAACGAACTACCCAAAACTTGGGTAATTTCTGGTATAACTTATAGGGTATATATTCCTGCTGCGCAGCTCGTCATTGAAGCTTATTCTGACCCGCAAGACGATTCTTTTCTAAGATTAAGGCACGGCTGTAAGCAAAAATAAAATTCGAATTCAATAAGTATTTGCTGAGTCAACTTTTTCACGAATTTCAAGTCATCAAACACTTACCGATAGCGCTCGTAGTAGCCAACGATTGTGCCGAGCTCTTGCTTGAAGAGTCTCACCAACATGCTATCGAAGCCCTCGAGCTCAGGCAGGCTGAACATATTGAATTGCAGCAAGTGATCCTTCGAGGAGTCCGCCTCCGAGTACACGGCCAACCATTTGGGTATCTCTTCGAGCAAATAGGGATTAGCTGGCACCAAAGCGTTATGAGTATGTGCAGGTGGGGAATACAACGGCGCCTCGGGCCGTATTGCCTTGGGCGGCTCAGCGGACGTGGTATAAACGTAATAGGACGTTAAGCATGGATGCTGCCTTTGACACTGGCCGGTGTATTGATTTTCGTAGTAGGTGCCATGCAGCTTGGAGACAACGCGACGCCATCCGACTGGCAAGCCCTCGCGCTCCAGCGGATGATTCCAGTGCGTGGTGTGTGCATTGTGATCAATATAGTATTTCCGACCGTGCAATGTGTACTGCGTAGCCCAGCCGGGCGGCAATGGCAGCTCTTCGCTTTCAGTCAACGACTGCTGTGAGGACACCTTTTGTAGGGCTCCGTTGCTATTGCTATCGGCAGCAGTGCCGGCAGTCGAGTTGCTAGCCGCAGGCGGCGTCAGAGGTGGCGCGTAGAGCGACTGCACTGAGCTGGAGGCGATCGGAGTGCTACCAGAGCTTCGGCCTCGTCCACTCACGCTCAGCGATGCGCTTAGGGGCAGTGGTAAATGATGGTGAAATTGCTGATGATGAGCATGCTGATGTGGATGGTGCTGATGATGTTGATGTGGATGCGTAGCTGATGATGCGGTCGTATTGCTATATATAGGAGATTCCGAGCGCTGCGACTGGGACTGTGTTGCACGCATTGAAGAAACCCGATAGGGATTCTCATATATGGGATATGAATCACTTGAATAGCTGCCTATCATATGCCCACCTAAGTGCTGCTGCTGTTGTCCAAGTGGCGCTCTGTAAAAGTGTGAGGCAAATTGCATTAAACAAAAGCTAATTCCAAATATATGTAGTTAAATACCTCATGAGTGACGCATGCTGCTGAATAGGCTGATGCAGCAGCTGAGTTGGCTGTGGCATAGCAAATTGGGCTGGCCGTTGTAGCATATTAGCAAAGGAGGCGCTTAGTAAGTTCTGATCGATATCATAGCTCGGTGCACCAACTGGTTGCGTTTGCTTCTGCGTTGAATAACTACGCTGGAAGCCTCTCGTGGGCGTTTGGAGCAGCGGGGAGGATTGCTGACGTCGCATTCGCTCCATTTGCTCAATATTAACATAGTTGCTCTGCTGAAACTGAGTATTGGACGCCGTCGGTGGCTGCAGCGCTTGCTGATTATTGTTGGTATTCAAGGGCATCTGACTTTGGGCCCGTCGCGCATGATAATAATCCGGCTGAACATCGCTGCACGAATATGTATTGCGACTAGAGCTGGAGCTGCGCGGCTTGAATTCACAGCTAGGCGATGTGCTCGCACAGCGTTGCAGTGACTTCTTTTTGGCACGTTGATTTTGTTGGTCTGGGTAGGAGGTCCATACATTTATTACCGGTATTTCGGGCGGCGTGTCCTTCTTAACATATTTTCCCACAACGCCTTCTTTATGTGCCTGCGATTTGTCTTTGCTTCGGCGCGAAAGCATCGTCGGTTTACGATTACACAGCAAAATTGTTAAATAGTTCATGCAACGCCGACGTCGTGAATTAACTTAATTATATATGTATCTTCTCGTTTTCTTTCTTCTTGTTTTACTGTTCACTTAACGAACTACTAATTTATGCCTAACAAAAGTATTTTGGTTCATTCGATCAGTCGATGCGCTCACGTGAACGAACAGCTTAGTTCAGTTGAATTAGTTCCGCTACAAATCCTTTTGAATTAGTTTACTTATCCAATAAGTAAACTTTGTACTTGAATAAATAGAACACAACTGTATAATCGAGCCAACTTATTAATTATATAATCAAAATTCAATTGATATATTATATTTAAACTAACGAATATCAATTGCTTTGCTTTCAGATTTGAAATCTTCTAATTGGTTCAAAAGCATTTTAACAGAACCTCAAATGTTAATGTTATTCTTCTTTGTTCACAAATTTATCGATGAATCGAAATTTATGTTACATTTCTCAATGCCTGAAGGTTGGCGTAGTCCAATAACATAATTTTAAAATAATAGAACAATAACAAAAATATATATGCAAGATCACTTTATTTACTACTGCATTTATATAAGCATGAAGATGACGGTTTTAATTACATGCCAACATAATGATAGATCAAATTAATCTTCCGGCAAATTCAAGATACCAAAATCGTTTCGAATTTCTTCATTTTATTTTCGATTTTAAAGATTTTTATAGCACTTCATAAATGTTTATAATTTAAATCAAAACACTTATATCATGCTAAACTAGATGCACAATTGCGCCTAATGGTGTCCATGGGCCTCAGCCTCCAGCTGCTCCTTGGATTTGTAGCCAACTTGCTCTTCTGGTGTGTGGGGCCAGAAAGTGGGCTTGTTGATGGGATCCAATGCGCTTTCGGGGAATGCATCACGATAATCTTCCATTGTCATCTGATCGTATGGTAGCAATGACTTCAAATGAGCGATTTCCTTCTGGTAATTCTGGATGCGCTGCTCAGATTCCTTCTTGTACTTGGAAATCTCGCTCTTCGACTCCTCGATTTCGCAATCAACCTGCTGGGAAACAGTGTCCTTCGGGTATGGCACGGACAACGCCTCGTATTGCTTCTGGAAGTTATCGACTAGACCAGAGACGGGAATCAATTTCTTGTAGTATGCCCAATCAATTTTTGGCGGATTCTCTGGATTGGCCAGCACGGCACGCACGTAAATGTCCGATTTTGTCTTGAAAGCACCGAAGCTGCTTTTCTGGTTAGCGGGCACACGCTCGGCCAGAGCAGACCAGTTAATCGAGGATTGAGCGATGCGGCGTGCTGCCATTATTATTATGTTCAATTCTGAAAACAGGGAAAAACGATGAGAATCGTATGTCAATGCCATAAAAGTATAAAAAATTATGCGCTATGCTTTTAGATTTTATTTTATTTTTTTCAGCTGTGCACAGAAAAATTGTTCTGCAATAATTATGTAACTTAATTGCAGCACAAAATTTTTCATAATCCCTAATGCAAACTTATCACAACACATTATCATTTAGTTCTTTGTATGTATTACTTTCAAAAAGAGAATTCCTTAGATGGAATTATAATAATTTATTAAGTTTTATTTTACACACGATTTTGCACACCACTTACTTCAACAAGATAATAATTATCGAATCAGACGGCAAAAGTAATCGAATATACCTTACCGACATCCGATTGCAAAGCAAAGAACTGACACATTTTCTACTCTCAACAGCTGGTCACACTCGATGAACAAATTTGGGTTATCAATTGCTTCTAAATATTGCATTTAATAACATTATTAAAATGCTTAAGCTTTTGCCTCAAGCATTACAACAGACGCGTGCCCTCTCATCGGCCACTGCATCGGTGACGCGACTTCATCGTTCTGTCTACTGTCGTACTTATCCGACAGTTGTTGTGCACCCTGATGGATCTACAATTAACATTCGATACCACGAGCCCCGCAAAATAATCAAAGTAATTATATAAGATGAAACATATTTAGGAGAATGATAATTACAAATTGCATATATTCCATTCTGTTCAGCTGCCATTGGATTTAAGTACACTATCCGAGGCGGAGCGTAAGTCGCGTTTGGAGGCTCGAAAGCCGCGTAAAAAGGTCAAGATTATGGACGAAGTGGAAGACAACTTTAATGCGAGAAAGTATATGAAATATATTAAAAATAAAAAATAGCCTATCATATAAATAAAGGCATAGTAAAGTTGTTATGTATATCATTAATAATAAATTTCGTTTAAATAAAATAGCGAATTCCATAATAAAGTGTGACTGTGCTTTATTAAGTATTTATACAAAAAAATACTGAAAGTAACCACAATTAAAATCCTCCCATTTGATGGGGTATTTACGTTGTCAAGTGCGGCCACACTCGCCAAATTAATTGTTCAGATTACAGACAGAAACGGAGCTTGACGTGGGTTCGCGTCGCGACTTGTTTGTAAACGATTCGCTAGTGCAAATATAAGCACATCTAATAATTCAAAGAAATATAAAAATAGTAAAAGTTGTCGGCACTTTAAAATAAAGTTATTTAAGCATCATAAAATGCATTGTATAAAACGTTATAGTGAAATGATGAATTGGTAGTTGTCCAATAAATCTTCATACATACCCGTATGTGTATATTTGTGTGTGTGTGTGAGTTTACAATTGTATATAGTATGCAGTAAACAAGACGAGCGTATTATTTAGTGAAATTTTTGCTTCCAACTAAATTTCGGAGTTTTCAAAACGACAACGAGCAAACGGTTTTTTGCGTTAAATTTTGTGCTTGTGTTTTCATATTAGTACAATTGCAGCCAAATAGCGCAGACAGACGCATACATGTATATGTGCATATGTATACACAGCGTACTTATTGGATTATAAAAACGAAAATAACTGGTAAATAATGTTTGCTTAAGATATTTTATCAGTAGGGAAAATATATATTAACAAATTCTTTGGGTGGGACGTGTCTCGTATAGTCATAAATATAAACAATCTTGCTTAATATGCATATGCCTGCGCTTAACAATATTTGTGAAGGCGTGTGCATTCTGCGAGTGTGTGTGCGTCAGTGTGCATGTGCATCTGTGTGTGGGTTTACATGGTACATGTTTCGTTCTCTTTTCTGCTGCATTTTCGTCGGAAGCGGTTCTGCCATAGATGATGTGACCTTTGCCTGGGACAGTACATCAATATTTCCCAATACAAATTATATACATATATAATTTGACCACAGACAAAAACTAAATATACATTTCTTTTATATGTTATAATTATATATTTGGTTTGTTTACAAATACATATTCATAAGATTTGCTCTGGTTTTACCCCGTTATGTTGCTCCACCGCCTCTTCTGTGTACGTGTGTGTGTGCTTGTGTGTGTATATGCTTGGAATGCTGTTTAATGTGGATGGCTGGCTACATGCACTTATTTTTGTAAGCAGCGGAAATGTAAAAATAACACACACACATTCTCACAAGCACACCAACACAACACTCGCGCGCCGACGATGCGGACGGAGCTCAGTCTTAGTGTCTGCTATTTTCCCCAATACCAGCGCTTTTTTCGTTTGGTGGAAAGCCACTTTTCAACGGAAAATGCAAATGCTGCGACAGATGTTTCACTTATTATTATGTGAATCCATTCATAGTCACACTCATACATATAAACCAGCATTGTGTTTGTTTTCGTTGTGAGATGTTTTTGTTTTTGTGAATGTGTATATATGTGGCCTGTATATATATGCTTACATACATTCATATGTCATATGTGTAGTGCCACTATTTGAAGTCAGTGATTCAGTTGGTTCTTATTGGATTTCGGATCGGTGCTAATGGACAAAAACCATTGAAATATTTTAACATTCGCATTTTGCACTTGCTTTGTTAGCTGCATTTACTCTGCTTTTGCGCTTTCTTTTGTTTTCTCTGCTATGTCTTCTAGTCTAATTTATCTTCCAGTCTCCATTCTACTTGCAGTTTATGGCGAAATTAAACCAATATGTTAATTGGCGATAGATAACGAAATAGATAACATGCCGGAAAATATGGCAAAGGGTAAATAAAAAATGGGGTATTCTGGCATTGTAAAAGCAAAAACAAAAGCCATTTTATACTCCATAAATAAATTTTTTTTATGAGTTTAAGTTCCTTTGTGGGCCTTGTTCCATTTTTCCATTTTCTTTTATATTTGTTTATTTTTTCACAATTCTTTGCAACGCTTTGTATTCGAATTAACCATATTTCATTGACATATTACTTTTGCTCTTTTATTTCACTGCAACAGTTGCTGGAATGAAATATAACAGGGTATTAGATGAGACATCATTTGTACTTTGCTTAGATGAGAACTATCAAAGAATGCATTTCTGACCAAGAAAATAGTTTCCCGACTGAGTCAGTTGACAAAAAAGGCTAAATCTGTACTGCGAAATTGCATTTACTGCGCCTAGAGCATCTCAATTTAGCAATAGAAAACGCTGCACACGCCGGCCAGCATTGTACAGGGTATTATTGGCAATGGCAGCCGCATTCCTGCTGATGCCTTTAAGGCATGAATTTGCTAGCTGCGCACATACCTAGTTAGCCTTGAACTTTGCATTCATTTCAATGCTATTAGCCGCCGTGCCGCAGCATTTTAGGTAAATTGAATAAAAGAAAATTGAATCATTTATCATATTTACTTTTCAATTTAGGCACTTTGTGTTAACCCTAGCGAGGCAGCTAACTGAGCTCAAACAAGTTAACGTTTAGCCAGCACTAAATGTAAGGGATCATTCTGTTAGCTAACAGAGTATTGTGTACTAAGCCTGAGTCTGCACTGTTATATAACAGAGTACAGAGTAACAGAGTACAGTACTCTAGTCTAATAAGAATTTGGCTAATTTGCCTACACATTAGACGAAAGAGTCAGCAACAATAAGTAAGTAACATAGTCGTCGAGTCTAATAAGGATTTGACAACTCGAAATATTTCAATTGCTGGCAAAATTTTGTATGCCCAATTTGTTTGCTAGTCTATTTTTTCTGCTACTATCTTATCGCCAATTCACTGATAAAAAGGTGCAAATCAAATTGCTAGCTTGTATTGCTGTTGTTGTCGTTGTCTTTGTTGTTATTGTTTTTCGTTGATAATTTTTTCTATTTCTCTTTTTGATTAGAACGGAAAATAACAACAACGTTGTTATGTCATCATTAATCAGGCAGGCGGTTAGCTAACATTCTTTTCCAACTTCTGGAAAATTTTAGCATTTAGTGGCATTGTAAATCTAAAATATACTGGAACTACTCAAAGTCAATGACAAAAAAAAAGAAAGAAAAAAAAAATGCTTTACGTAGATTGTTAGCAATGTTTATTTTTATCAGCATTAAGAACGTTAAAATGAACGTGTGTTTAATCGCAATAAAACGAGTGTTCTTATCAAAAGCAAACAGCTCTAAATTTACTCTGCACAAATTGTACACATAAAATTACTAAACAAATAAGTTAATGACACGTGAGAGTGCTTCAGCCGGGAGTGCCGGACTAGTGAATACTCTTCTTCTTCTTCTTCATCTTTTATGCATACATAAGAAATAATATATGTGAAAACACATTCAAACACACGCACACACATACACAAAGGCACGTGCCAATTGGGATTTGCTATGGGAAATTAATTGCTGAATAGCTTGTGTTCCAGTTGGACTTTCCTAATCAGAATTTCGATGTGTGATAACGACATGCAGATGTGTGTATTTGTCAGGTGTCACATGTGCTTGCTATAGCCTTTATTTGCAATTTCGAGAGGTTGCGAGGGGAGGTATTCAAAATCAAAAATATATAAAATCCTTCTATTCTTTAGAGAGTTAATTAAAATACCTACGCTCAAAAATTAATATATCAATAATAAGGGAATTAGTTGAGATTTTACAGCTCACAAGATTTACATGAGATTATGCCCAAATAATTATAATGTGAGCTCGATATCGATTTCATTTTGTTTTATGCTAATAATTTAACAAGATAAGAGAGATAAAAATAAACCACCAAATAGGAGCTATGTGGGGGAAGTTAGGCCTGACTACCATCAGTTAGTTATAATCGATCTAGTATTTAATCGTTTACAAAATTGTATATTCATTTTTTAAATTTTTCTTCCACAGAATTGCAAAGCGCTTTCGATTCAAAAATCTTCCAACAAGATTGTGCCAAACGTAAAATTCACATGAAAATATCTATCACAGTTGCTGGAGTTTCTCGTCATTTGAATTATCCCAAATTTCCGTTTTCCGATCGATTTTCATATCCTTATTTATATAAATACCAATAGGGTTTTTTTTTTTTTTTTTTTTTTCTTGAAAGTTTGTTAAATGATTTGGCCAAATAAGTATAAGAAATTGATGAGCCTCAATAAGAGAAAGTAAATAAGTAAAAAATTTAAGCGTCCAACATAAAACATTTAGAATATTCCGTGTTCGCGTTAAGGCTCAGTCGCCGAATCTCTCGAATCGTGGCCAATGTAATTTCAGTGAAGCTACGCAGCTTTAAGGAGCTGCCGCTTACCCAAGGCCATCATCAGCCATCGGTTTACCCTTACCCACCTGCCAAATACTGCAACAACAACAACAACAACAGCAGAAGCGTCAACAGCGAACGCAACAACAACATCGAGCACAAGCGCCAACACATCTAACAAAAATACTTCATAGCTGATAATAATGAATCTGAACCAACACAGTGGACCTGGTCCCCCAGAGAGCAGCACCACTACCACCAGCAGCACCAGCTGCAGTAGCAATATTAACGACAGCACCAATAATACTAACAAGTCTTGTGATCAAGTGGACGCATCGCCGAATCTGTGGCGAGACAGCAGCACATCGGGCATGTGTTCAGTGTCTCATAGAGTTGGCGAGCCGACGGCCGAGCTGTCAGCGGGCGGGCTCAGCAATAGTGTTATTACTAACACTAATTGGAGTACGAAAAGCACCAGCAACGACCATCCACCGACATCTGTCATGCGGACAATATCATCGGATCGTCTGGTCACTGGGTCCTCATGTCGCGCTCTACGTACTGCCGTCTCCGCATTATATTCTGTCGACGACTTTGTTAAGGAAAAAATCGGTTCAGGGTTTTTCTCCGAAGTTTACAGGGTAAGTACGAAACCATAAGCTAACACTTTACAATTATATTATATTTATACATATATTTTGAAAGTATTATTTATAATATCAGTTAGGGTATTTGCAATTAGTATATAAGCTCTATATTATGTTGGGTTTATCAAAAAAAATCATAGCCTGACTTTCAAGATGGTAAACTAATTACATTGATGTTATTGTAAAGTCTGGAAGTTGAAGTAACATTCCAATAAACTAACACTGAAACAGAAATATACCTAAGCACATCTTCAAAGGGTACAGGGTATATAAATACAATCATAAATTTCACGCATTATATTTACGCTTTTCATTGATAGATATTTCACTTCATTTGTTGAATTTCAGAAGTGAAAATAGTTATTTTTAGGCCTTTTATATGATATATAATTAATTTAATTTATGCTTTCTAATGCTTCGAATAGCCAATGCCACAGACAATATTCGCGTGCGAATTTCTCAATGCATCTTATAAATAATATTGCTGTACAGGCAGCAGCAGTCCATTGCCTTTTATGGTATTTAGTTTTTACCATTGTGTGTATGTTTTTCTCTTCCAGTTACGCATAGACTAATTAACAACATGCTGTGGGACGTTGGCTAAGTAGCTATATTGTCTGGAGTGCGTTCACTTCACTTCTCTCAGTTTAATTCAAAATTTCCCAAAATAACTTTAGTATAAGTCGTTAGTATACTCAAAGCTGGGACTGATTGTATTTAAGGGATTATTCAACTTTATGCTTGAAATTGGGCGATAAATAAAATGGGTTAGATTAATGCAAAGTTGAAGTAGTTACAGTTTGAAATGCATTTCTGAATGTCTTGCTGAAATCTCATGATAACTAAATGAAAAATGTCATACTATTAGTTAGTTAGCTATTTAATAAATAAATAAATAAATAAAATAAAATAATAACTAGAAATAATTAGTTACTAAATGAGGCCTTTAGCTTACTACTATAGCTATATTAGGTTTTGTATAGCCTATAATAAATTATATTTGTACATTGCCATAAATGTTACAGTTAATCGTAGCAATTCAAGCATGGCCGATTGTCGAAACAAAATATTTTTCATTAAATGATAAGGCATTCAAATTTAAAGAATGCCTATCGATCGATCGTCTTGCTACGTGCTAGACCTTACGACTGTATATCGTGCGGAAATTAAGCGCAAAATACATGAGTTGCATTAATGCAAAGTACAATTAGGCAAATTTTGGAATTGAGTTCAGGGTTTCAGATACTAGCGACTCGAGAAGGGTAATTCAGGGCAAGACTTTTGTGCAAATGAATGAGAGATATTTAGAAAAGAGTAAACTTAGTAAATCTAACAACTGTATAATAGTCATTGAAATATATATATCCCGTATACCATATGTAGTAAATCCTTTTTACTTATGTTCATTAAGATGATCCATTTAGTCATAATTGATTTGTTGTTACTTTAATGAAAGACTCTAGGCTCAAGTTTCGAATATGATTCCCCAAATTGAAGAAAACAAATAATTTCCCATGTTATATTTACTATTGTAGTTTATGAAGTTTATGTTAATGTTTCCCGTTTAAGCTTACACCTGAAGACTCATATACACCGTGTTCATTTTTGTGTTTAGAGGTATTAGGGTATGACAGAGTCGGGCATTCCTATTGATCTATTTAAATTGAAAGCCGTAAAATATTTACAGTTAATCTTCAGTGGAGTTGTCAAATCGAGTTCGAACAAAAAGAAGCAACAAAAATTGAAAGGAAAATACATTTGCATAACAAATAACAGAGTTTGGCAAAAATAGTAAAAATATTTAACGCACTAATCAGCCGGCAAAAACACTTTCAATAACAAAGGCAAAGCCCCATAACACAGCATTGAAAACTGAAAACTGAAAATTGAAAACAAAACAAAACAAAAGCAACAAATGCCGCGGCGATCGAAAGTCTGTTAGAGGCTTATATAATATGGTATAACCACACGTTATAGATCAGTACCGTAATCGTTTGTTATGGCCGGCCGTTGCCAATGCTTTGTTTTAAACTGGGATCTGCATATTTATATTGCAATTGAAATATATATAGCAAATATTTATACATGTTTATCAAGCCAATTTCATTATGCATCGGTGTGGCCTTGCCCAGCATTAGCATATAAGATCAAATGTCTTGTGTTTTAGGTAAGACGCGATGTTGCCCAAGATCCTATAAATTTCACAATGAATTGGGGATTTCAGCCGTTGTCCGCTGATTGCCACACACCCACAAACATTATCTATTTCTGTTCTACGCGCGTCTCACGTCGCGTGCTATAAGCCACAATTTCTTCGTTTGCCTACAAATTTTCAATAAATTTGTGAATGTGCCAAAAATATAAATTTTGTTTTTGCTGCAGTCTTTTTAATAATTTTTATGAGACAGCAAGAGGGCAGCAGGCGGGTATGCTCGACCTGGGGATACCTTCGCTTATGTCCTTACTATATTTAAAATTTTAATATGTTGTTTAAAAACGACTTAGAGATACTCTCCACCAAAGTCTGTTTGAGACCTTTTAGTTTATGAGAGATTTATAGTTAAGATTCTGACTAGAGTGACTAGAGTCATTCCATACAGTTCATAGAAACAAATGTAAAGCAAGACAGCCAAATGCGTGGAACCAATATACTCGTTACACCTCCAGTGGAGGAGAAGAACACCTCAATTTGTGACTCAAGCGCACACTCACGATGTGTGAAAAGTAAAAGAGATCTCAACATGAAATTCACGAAACTCCCCCATATAAATATGTTGTCCGTTCAACATGGAAAAGTAATTTCTTTGTGAAGTGCTCTGCCTTCTTCAACAATATGTTGTATATACGATAAGCTTAAGCATTTAATCAACAATATTTCAAATATTTTTTTTTTGTTTTTCTAACATAACACAACAAAAGCAAAAACAAAAACAAAAGCAAAGGCAATTGATACATACTTTCTTTTTTCCCGACACGCAATAATTAAAAGAAAAGACTTAATGAATCAAAAACAACAAAAATATTCGTGTATGGGAAGTACGGGGGTACGCCGGTTATTGTACTTTATGGAGGTCTCATATGCTTTTATATATATATAAATTATATTTATATATATGTATATAGATATTATGGATAATTTATTGCCATGAGGTTTTTCAAAAACAAAGTGAAGAGCCAAGCGCAGCTCAAACAACTCCAGTTCAAACTCTTAACAATAAATATTATTTTCTCACATTTGAAATGTGAAATGTGAAATTGAATGAGCTCTAAAGCGCAGCTTAGTTGTCTGGCATGCCTCTTGCCCACGGCCCGAACTGTGCAGCCAACTGTATTTATATATACATACATATGTATGTATGTCGTATGTGTGTATATGTATCTCATCTTGAATGGAGTAAAAAGCAATTATTTATTTCTTATTTCGTTGCCTGTTGCCTGTTGCAGCATTTCACATTTCACTTTTATTCATCGATGTTACAGTTAACAACTGATAGATATATTGCCAAAAATACAAACAAGTTTTTTCTACCTTGAACTCTATTGAAAGCGGAAAATATTTGAATCAAATGTATACAGAGAAGGGAGCTGGAAATTTAAGATTGAGCGCCTAATTGCTTGTATTATCGATTCCTTATTTATGCTTCATATATATTTTCTTGTCTATCCTTTCAAATTATCGATGTCTTTTTGCATTTATATAAAAATCAATATACAGCTTTAGCTATAAAGCCTTAAGTAGCTGAAGACTCATACAAGTATACTTATCATATTTATGTCTGTTAATACATTATCTAAAAAATGGTTAGGAACAACTGGGTAAAGTACAGGGTAGTTCTTAGCTTAATCATTCCCGACGGATGTCATAGAAGCAAAGTTTTCGAGCAATTCTCTATGACAAATTGGGCATGACTCAAATAAGCGTAATGTTAATGGGTTTATAAAAGTATCCGAACTATGCGTGACAGATTTGGTGACTCAAATCTCCATACCCTGTACAAAAATGCTGACAACTACTTAGCAACGTATTCAACAAGTACTTCAAAGCGGCATTCGATTCACTTAACAAGAACACAGATTATAGCTAATAGATTGTGTAAAAGCCTTAATCTGAAGAGCAAATTGGTAGAGTGATATGGGATGTATATATGTGAACGTTGGTTTTTGAACAAAGGGGACAGAAGGGGGAACAGAAAACGAAAAACCGTTTAGCCATCGTCATACTTACGTCGCATACACTTGTTTCTAAGTGATTGTTGGCTGTGGCAGAGCTCACTTTGGCGTTGATGAGTTGCACAACTTAAAGTAGTGGAAGCATGTCCAAAACGACGAAAAGCAAGTTGAACGTCTAGATACAGATACTAGAGGCAACGCGAAAAGCAAAAAAAAAAAAAAAAGAAAGAAAGCAAACTGGGCCAAATTCCATTCTGGTCGGACGAATGGCTAACTGTTTAGTTTTGCTAATGGTTACGACCTCAATCAACTGCTCAGAACTGGGCAACGGTAGCGACACTCGACGATCTTCTTTTCAAATACTGGTCTACAGATATATATATATATATTAATATATATATAAATATAAATATATATAGATTTAGTTAGTATTCACATGCCATTATATATTTATAATTATAGAACCCTACATGAAGAGGTAACGGTAATGAAACTTGTTATGAGAAAAGGCATTACTTAAATTGAAATAATAATTATAAATAGAGAAAAAAGAATTACAGTGAATGATCCAGTGGGCGCTAACGACTGCATAATACTCGTTTATGGCTCTACAAAACCACTAAATTCAGTAAACAATAGAGCGTGGCAGAGTAAACAATGCAGAGCAGCTTAACTCAAGCACTAAACTAGCTGAAACTAGCTGAGCTGGAACTACTCTTAAAACTGTTTAGAATACAGTTTTGTTGAACCTGTCATATTCATATATTCAATTTGGTTAATCTTAATAAGTTACTTAGACTGAGAATGAGCTAAATTTTGATGCTTCAAATGTAGGGAGCTTAAATAGGTAAGAGTAGTGAATAGAGGAGTTTATATGGAATGAGAGAAATATAGAGGTATAGATGACTATAGTGAGTATATATGGAACTTTTAGTAGAGCCTAAGCAGTATATATTGAGAAGTACATATAGAGAGAATCATATGCAGACTTGAGAAGGACATAGATGAGAATATATCGAATTTTACACTTTCTACTAAATACATACATACCTCCGTATACTTATTCTTTGATAACATGTTAACTACATATGTAGTTAGATCCAGCCTTAAAAGCAACATACCTAAGATAAAGTAATCTAATCGATCGATAATCTCATTTAATTAATCTAAAGTAAAGTTATCAACCTACACTCCCATTTAGCATATTTACGAGATGAGAGTTATATTGGGTAGGCTGGAGTGTATATTCCAACTTTGAAGACTCTCAAGCTGCAAGCTTCATTTATATAGACGAACTCTAGATAAGGCCAATATGCTCTCTGCATGAATGTAAATGCAAATGAAAAGCATATTTGGCGAAAATAGAATATGTCAAGTCTGTAGACCGTCGTAGGCCGGACAAAAACCGATATACTCATTTCATCATAGGAAACGCGCATAACTAGTCTGATAGTCTGATAGGCATGGGATTTCGTAGGGTCAGGAAACGTTTGAGCAATGCATGCAATGATTGCCACAGAACGCAAATGTGATTATTTGACATTATGTTTTTTACCATTTCATTAGTGAAATGACTTCAATGAGATGTTGCTTTGTGCAGCGATTTAAAAATTATATGTATATATAAAAAAAAAACACGTTCAAACGAAAATTAAGTTGAAATCGTATTAAATATTTGTTAACAGCAAAGCAAAATTGCATGTGGAAATAGTTAACAACAGAAAAATGAAAGAAAAACAAAAAATAAGCTAAAGAGTTGGCGATGCAATCGATTTGAAGCGTGGTCAATGCCGCCATATGAAACTTGTTTGGCCATTTGGGAATATCCCCCCAAATGAGACGAGCAGAGCTGCAAGCCAGCCAAGTAGCCAGCCAACTAGCCAGGCTGCAACTAAATTGTACAGCAGGCGGGTTTTATTTGACTTTTTCTGCCGCTTTTCGTAACCTGCTGTCAGGTTCGCTTCAGATGGACGTCTCAGGCGTTCGACTGGTTTTTGAGGCTGTTGTTAACTTTACTGCTCAATCTTGGTTTTTGGCTGTTCAAAAAGGATGTGTTTTTTTCTGTTGAGTTGCGGCATTTGGCGACGTCTTGTTGTTTTTTATTTCCGCAATGGCCATTCCTCAGCGAGTTGAAAGTGAAACTATCAGCATGAGCAAACAAGTGTTTAAGTAACAGCCATTACCATCACCCTATTCAAAAATGTATACATGAGGTGCGTTATGTCATAAGAGGCTCAAGAATTGCCTAGCGATAGAGCTGCTGATATATCGGGGACTTGAAAACGTTTTTAATGCAACTGAAGATCTTGAATTTCGTATATTCTTTGCTTAACTACTATAATGATAATGATATATGTATATGTAACCTAAGCAGCTGATATTCCATGCAGCTCACAGATATTGACATATGTATATATTTATATAAATAATTTCATTTGCTGTTGGTAATCATTTTCCTATTAACCAAATGTAATGTAAAGTATTTTTGTTTAGGTATTAAATTTTGCCAACAGCTGCACTCTATTTTCGCGGATGCAACTGTGTATATATCTATTTAATACGTCTTTATGAAATATATATAATTAATAATCGTTTCCTGCTGCTTCTTCTGCATTATTTAGGTCACTCATCGCACAACTGGACAGGTGATGGTGCTAAAAATGAATCAATTGCGCGCCAATCGACCGAACATGTTGCGGGAAGTGCAGTTGCTTAATAAATTATCTCATGCTAACATACTGAGGTGAGTGCTTCAATACCCTGGACCACTGAGCAGTGCTCATAGGGGGTATGCGGTTTTGTAACTCCAATTAACGTAAAAGACTGTAGGCGTTGCTGCTCTAGAGTAAATATATAACTGGTTTAGCTTCTATTAATCAGCTTCATCAAATGAGCTGCTGCTCATCTGACTTCGAGCCTGTCAGTAGTTTGCCTCTCTGTATTTGTATAGGTCTTTCTGTCCGTCTGTCTGTATGAACGTACTCAGCTTAAGGCTAATCGATATGTTTATTCCATAATAATATAAGAGTTTAATCTGATCAAATCTAATCTAGTACTTAATCTGAGCTGTTTCCTGTTTTTCATATAATTGAGAAATATGTATATAATTTATTTCATATACTAATTTCCACCCTCAACTCTTTTCTAGTTTCATGGGCGTGTGTGTGCACGAGGGGCAACTGCATGCCCTGACGGAATATATCAACGGCGGTTCACTTGAGCAGCTCCTGGCCAACAAGGAGTTGCCTCTCAGCGCCGCGCAGAAAGTAAGACTGGCCCTTGGTATATCGAGAGGAATGACTTATTTACACGATGCGGGCATTTTCCACAGAGACTTAACGAGCAAGGTAGGATTGCATTGAGAAATTGTCCAACTAGAGCTGCAATTAACAAGTTGATTTCGTTTCTCACAGAACGTGCTTGTACGCCATTTGGCAGATGGTCAATACGAAGCTGTTGTGGGCGACTTTGGATTAGCAGCTAAGATTCCAGTGAAATCGTAAGTTCATAAGTTCTTTCCATCTCAGTCTGCTTTAATTAACCAAATACATTACACACTTGCAGGGGGAAGACACGCTTGGAGACAGTTGGTTCGCCGTACTGGGTCAGTCCGGAGTGTTTGAAGGGCCAGTGGTACGATCAGACGAGCGACGTATTTTCATTCGGAATTATTCTGTGTGAGATCATTGCGCGCATCGAAGCTGATCCCGACCTGATGCCGCGTACAGCCTCATTTGGTTTGGATTACCTGGCTTTTGTCGAGCTCTGTCCCATGGACACTCCACCTGTATTCTTAAGGCTGGCCTTCTACTGTTGTCTAGTAAGTACTCTAGGTATAGATTGATAGATAGGATCTAGAAGCTAAAATTTCCTTTCTAATTGTAGTACGATCCGAAGAGTCGACCCACTTTCAGTGATGCGACTAAGAAGCTGACACTACTTCTAGAGAAGTGTGAACAGGAGTCGAGGTGCGCGAGTCCATTGAGCTCGTTGGAGCTAATCAATTGCTCGCCGATCGGCAGTGATATAGAGAGCGCAATCACATTGGCCAACACGGCGTCGTCAACTGCCGAAAGCATATTTACAGCCCCGGCAGGTGTGCTGACACCGCGCTACCAGTGTGACGTGGATGAAGATGGATTTCGATTTCCCAGTACCGGAATTAGCTGTAAATCAGCCTCGGCAGCTATGCCGGGCACACCCAACTGGTTGGCCGACAGTGCTGAATATGACGACGAACATATTTTGAAATCGCGCGTTCGTCGCGCCACACAGAAACTAGAAGCTGAAATTCTACTTCATCGTCGTTCGCTCAGCGAGAACATAATACACTTTCCGCTGCATACGTCGCCCAGTGACAAGGCGCGATGTCATCAAATGCAGCGGCAGCGATCCTCAACGCACTCGCCGACGCCGCCGCGACAAGTGGGCGATCCGCAGACAGCGACGGTCCTTTTACCAACAACAGCAACAACAACAACAACGAAACTGTCGGACTCACCATTGATAATTCCACTGGTGCCGGCAGTATTGACGCTGCGCAAGGTCGGTGAAACAATGTGCCTTAAAGATCCGCAATACAAACCGACGACAACGAAGGACCCCAACGGGGTGAAACCGAATCCGTTTACGACGCTAGCGCAGCTCCGAGGCGTCAAGAAGATACTGGGCGCCAATCCAAAGACATACGCAGCAGGCGTGGGCGATTTGTTCAGCTCGTGCTTTGAGATGTCAGCGCCGTTTTTCAAGGAGCTCGTCGCAATGCAAGCCAAGAGTGCGGCCACAGGCACAGAGCTGGAGCCCAATCCGAGCGGTGCGCCACCAATAGCTAGCTGTACCGAACCAAAGAGTCTACCAGCATCCCCGAAGCTAACGCGTAAATACAGCGCTATCGAACTGAAATTGCCACAGCGAAACAGCCATGCTGCCAGTGTAGCCAGTGAAGCTAGTGAAGCGCCGGCAGCGACTGCGCTTCCCACACCTGTCCTGACCGACATCGACGACTGCGACTATTGCAACTCGGAGGGCGAAGATCTGGACGGCGGTGGCAATTGCGCAGACGCTGAATCGAGCAGCGACGACAGCGCCGTCCGTCCCTCGGCAATGCCAGTGGCACGCAAGTACCGCGCCAACTCTCTCTACACGCATCCGCTTTTTCGAGGCAGCAGCGGAACTATTATGAAGTACAGCAATAGCGAGCTTGAAGTGGCGCCCTTGCTGAAGACAAGTAATTCCGCCAATACATTAACGTCATTGAATTTAACCACAACTGATATGATTTCGGGCAATAATCAGGTTGAGTACGGCAAGGAGCTGTCCCAGAGCAGCTTATCGGAAAAGGATGCTGCCTCGAAATCCCCCCCACCCGAAGAAATCCCAGCTACTGTTCCTGCACCCACAGACTTTGAACTAAACGGACTGAAAAATTCGTGCGACTTGCTGCCGACCAAACGAAATTTGACCCGGCGCGACTCCATCGAAAGCGGCTTCTTCTCGTGCTTCAACGAGGAGTCAGATGCAGCTACCACAAACACCAGCTACACGCGGCAGCTGTGCGGCATCGGCTCGCTGGTTGTTGGCAATGGCAGCAGCAGTAGCTGCTGCTACGACCAATTGAAATCACTGAACTTGGCTAGTAACAAACTGAAGTAAGTGCACGTTAAGCATTTGCGCGTCTGTACAAATATTAATTAATTTGTGTTTCGTTTGCAGTGATAAATTGGCGAGCCTGTGTCGATGCTGCTACTATGCAACGCCTTCGTCCACTAGTGCCATGGTGGCTGCTGCTGCCGTGACGCCACAACAACATCACAGCGACTCGCCCACAACGTCGTCGTCCGTGCTGTTTATCGATAACGAAGCTACAGCCTTCACGGGTGGTGGGAATACATCGTCGTCGACAGCACTCGACTCGACGGACGAATTGGACGCCGAGATTATGGCACCGCCCACGCATCATCGGCGTTACACCTGTCACCATTCGTTGGTGAGTGGCGACTCACAGATGACGGCGACGACAGCTGGCCTAATCAATCGATTGGCACTTGATTCCGAAATACACTCGCTGCTGCAGCGCAGTCCGTTTGCCACCAATCAATTGCTCTACTGCAAGAATCGCACTTCCTCCATCTACACGGACAGCTCCGATGACATCAGCTCCGACTCGCTGCTGTGGGACGATCGTTCCTTTACCGCATTGCCAACTACGCGGTCCGCACAGATAGCCAAAATTGTGGAGTACTTTGAGAGGAAACGACAGGAATCACTGCCCGCTTCAATGTGCAATCGCAATGGCAACGGCAGTGTGGCAGCTGCTGTTGCTGCCTCAGCGCTGGGGTCCAACTATCTGTCATACGACTCACATAGGTATTCGGACTTTAAGCGGCACCTAAGTCCCGACTCGATTTGCTTCGAGCTGGACAAGAAGCCGCAACAACAGCGTATTATGGTCTGCGAAGGAGCTGTTAAATCAAAATTATCCATTTTCGACAAGAAAAAGCAACAGCAGCAGCAGCAGCAACAACAACAACAACAACATCAGCAGCAACAGCAACAACAATCAATGGGAAATGGACAAGGTGGTTAGCCATATTCGATAAGAACATCAAGTTTTATCTTTCTTAAGCGATTTTCAAAATGTTGGCAGTTTTTTAATTTTAATTTCGGGATTGTGTCTAGGAAAATTTCTATAACATTTGAGAGCTGGATCAGAATATATCAGAGTTTGCACACGAATTATTTAGTGGTATAGAATCATGGTACTCCACTCTATCTGTCTCTCTGTGTCTGGTTTCCAATTCAATTACGATAATTGTTTCACCGATTAAATGTTAGCACCACATTACTACTATTTAACATACATACATATAAAGATATATTTTTATAATAGAACTAGAATTTAATAATATTTAGGCTCTTTCAAATCATCGTATCGTATGTTCCCCAAATAGTATGTATAAATTTATTCTAATTTCGGAACATTTTTCTAATACTTTGTACTGGTTCCTAGTCCTATTTAATTTATAAATTTATGTTACAAATCTATGCAAATGTAGTAAATAATTATACATATACATATATATATATATCTGTCTATTCAATTGAGAGAAAAGTATTTATTTACATTAATTTAGACGCATAAGACTTCCAAAAAACAAAACAAAGAAAGGCATTGCTGTTATAATTATATGTACATATGTATGTATATCTCTACATATTTGTATTTCATATATCTGCGATCTATTTGAATGGGTCGCATTAAGAGTATATAAATAATAAAAGAAATGTATAAAAAAAAAAAAAAAAAAAAACAAAAAACAAAAAAACAAAAACAACAAAGGCATGCAAAACATACATATAACAAAATACACAATAGTCTTCATTAGGCATATCTCTTTGATTCCATTTCCTCAGACTAAACTTGGTAGGTATTACCAATCGACGCCAATTTATTACATAAGATCTGTCTTCCTTGACAAATCAATCGAGTTCAATTATATTACAGTTTAGGTAGATGCAACAGATATCAGATATTATTAGCAACTTTAAGATTTACATATGTATTACAAATCCAGTGCGTTTTGTACATATGTACATATGTAAGTATGTATTGGTGTATGATGTATGTTTTGACATTTTGATGTATACATTGGATCTGGGTAGAGTGCAATTTAGAATATATACTTGATATATTACAAAAATATTAAAAATGCATACTCAAGTAAATTATTTATATAAATTTTTAATAATTTAAATATTGTAATTGTAATTATCTATTTCATTGGATTTGAAGAACCTCCATTTATATCTATCAAGCATACGATCCGTTGACTTTAAATTCATGGTCTATTGAGTATATAAAAGCGCTATCATCATTTTAATAGCACACCTAAGACTGAGTCTAACTTTTTCCAATTTCATGTGCTAGATTCTTAAGAAATAGAAAAAGTGAAAAGCAAGTCATTCTATCTACATAGCATAAGATGTCTGAGGTGTATAAGAAGTATAAGATGTATATAACTATAAGTAAGAATAATTCAAGCATATGTAATTGAACACTAAAATCGTCCAAGTGAGCAAAGTAGATCATCACCATCCATGGCACACAATTAATTGATATGTAACTAAAAAAAAAAAATAAAAAACATCTAAAATATCATCTGTATATTGTTTTAACATTGAATTAACAATTAATAATCAGGCACATCAATATTTAACATTGATTGCACAATTTCATATTCATCTTAAAACATGTGTCAAGGGCGGACACCTTAGTCCTTGACTAACATTGCAATTTAAATAATATTTGAAGTATTATTGTTCGTATATCAACAGGTTGACTCTAGTGGGTTCTCCAACCTATTTGATAGCTTTCGCGCCATTGTTCTCAGCAATCGATTAAAGTAAAGCATGTAAACAACATTGCAGCCAATCGACTATAATCAGCTGTAGATAACAGCCCTGTCATAATAATGTAAGAGCAGTTTGATAGGCTTAACAGTTTAATGTTAATAACATACCTTGTCGAGTCCCGCCAATTGTGTCGACTATCGATTACACATTAGATTAGCTTGGCATGGTTGGTCTGTTAGATTTATATTAATTGGTGCCCTTTTATGTACTAAAAGACCAAGTTTTTGTTAATTTAACTATTTTTAGCAATATTTAACCCGAAGATTTACAAAATGAAGTACAATATTCGCAAGCGGAGCTCAAATACTTGTGACACTTCTTGACAGCTACCACCACTATATATCGGCAAGTATCGACGTTTGCGGCTATGCCGATACACACTCAGTGCCGGCTAAATTTGTTCAGTGTACATGTGTTTCTTGTTTATAACTTGGAATTGTTTTATTTAATAGCACAACAAAATAATAATGGAACGAAGCATGCAAAAGCAGCTTTACGGCATCTCTCGGGAATCATCGCCAAGTGTGCGGCGTCAGAGTATGCCGGCGAGCGCTGATAATACACGAAAATCATTTTTTGGCGGCAATCAGGGCTTATCGCAACTGCCAGGCAGCTTGAAGAAAACGGCGTTAAACAATAGGTAAAGTAGGTGATGCATTTATAAACATAATGTTCTAATATGAAGACACATTACAAAAGTCGCTTGAGCCTCTCCGCGCGGTCTACCACACAGTCCATACCGGGCATTCGATCGGACTACAATGTCGTGGAGAGCTATGGCCATGCCCTGCCCGTGGCCGTCAATGAGGCCCTCACCTTTGCCGGACCAAATGCGAGCACAGTATCAGCGAAAATCACACAAAGAGGCTGGGCGTGGGTAAGTTTCCCTCTTCTGTACAATTGTACATGTATGTATGTAAAGACACATTATTTCCTTTCAGGTTGTGCAAGGCCGTCGACTACTGATTTGGCAGTATAAGGATACGTCTAGTACAGGCAAATTTGGTTCGCCCCCGCGTTTAGGCAAGCATCAGAGACGTACTGGCACCTCGGCTCAGTGCCGTGAGCTTACCCTGCCCTACAGCGATATTGGCCACAAAAGCGAATTGGTCAGCGTGTTTCACACCGAGGGCCAGCAGATGGCCTCGTGCATTGCAATCTCAGCGACTGGCGACGTGCGCTATTGGACTTCCATTGCGCACGATAACAACTCCGTCGACATCTCCATACTCACCGGCCAGGAATTCGTTCAGCTGCTCAACCTGCCCACGCAGCAAGGCTATTTGGCTGTCACCTCCACCTGCACCTTGGTCTTTCTACGAGTTGGTCTCACGAATGGACGTTATACCCTGCACCACAAGACGATAAAACCTGCGACGAGTTTCCTAGGTGGCTTTGGCAAACGGTTTGCCTCGATGCTCATTGGCATGAACAGCGGAAGCGACAGGGACCAGGTGAGCTAACTCGTTTCACTCCTCCCGTCCCAGCAGCTAATTGAAATGCATCATCCCCAGCTTTTAGTTGGGATGTGCTGTGAGCGCGATACAGAGAATGGCGAATCCATTGTGGCTGTGCTATCGGATCGCGCCATTCAACGGTGGCGTCTCTCGAACAAGGGCAACTCGGAACAGCTGCTATATGAGGATGTGGATCTCTTGCGGAAAATGCGCGAAATGTTGCTCTTAAAGTTTTGGAATGTTCGCTTGCCCAATGATAATGTTGAGATCGAAATGCATTTCATGGACTTCCAAGTGTACAAAGGACAATACTATATGGTCGTAGGCGCTGTCAACCAGGCCCATACGCCCCAGATGTACTACGCTATAGGTGAGTCCGAATCAGCTTTCCAGAACCAACATCACCCACTATAGCCCACCCTCGCTTTTAGTTGTTGCCTCGGCTCGGGAGGATGGAATGCAGCTGGATTGCTTTACGCCGCTGAAGCTGAACAAGTTCTTTAATAGCAAAACGGCGCAGGAGTGTCTTAGCGTGCGCATCATTGTCGGACCCTCGCACATGTATTTGTATACATCCAAGGTGGTTTATCCGCTGCTCTTGTCGAATGGCTCACCTACAGCTGAGATTGAGGCGGAGAAAGTGGAGTTCCATTTGCACGATGATCGCATCCTAAGCGCCGCCATCTGCAATCACTTGCCACTCTTCTTCAGCCGCACACACGGATTGGTCTCCATCACGCCGGGCGACTTTGATAGCACCGATTTGCTGAACATGAGCAGCTGCAATACGCCCGATATGTTTGCGCCTATTTCGTTCAATGCAACCTTCAGTGGCCAGGATCAGAGTACCCTAGGCGACAGCACCAATAATTTGCCACTGTTTCACTTGGATCCGGATGACGTTTACAATGAGCTCAACAATGAGGTGGGTCAGCTGAAGGCGGCCTTCTTATATAAGCTGAAACGCAACAACAACATGGTCAATACAATCCTTGCGGATCTAATGGAAAGCATCAACGAATCTGATCAGCAAGGAGCACCTCTAGATGCCTATAAATTGGATAGGTGCGACTATACGATAATACCTCATATAGATATGTAAATTAATTATATGCTTTATAGAATCGTCATCACCATTGCTGAGGACTTGGCTGAGGATCTGCCCATTGCCGATCCGCGATGGCAGTCCGTTCTCGAGGAGCACGATGGCAATCGGCACGCCCTGGGCAGCTCCCGCTCCATGCAAATCATTAACCAGCTGCGGGATAAGAGCATTGCCCTGCACCACTTCATTGATTTCTTGCATCAGTGCTCAATTTGGGAGAAGGTGCGTGGCAATTACTCCTAGTCGCTCATGCATATCCAGCTGATATTTCTAATATACTTGCAGCTCAACGCAATACCCTGTGGCAGCAATATCTTGAAACCCACTTCGTACATCCTCTCCGACATCAGTGAGAAAATTGTGGCTGCCATGGCGCTGCGGACGATACAGGGTAAAATGCCGAAGCTGGTGGACGAGGCCATCGATATAACAGTCTCACGCTGGGAGGAGCGGCCGCAGGGCAGCCTGACGACGCAGGATATATTTTATGTGAAGCTCTGCAAATTTCAGAGTATTTACGAGTCCTTGGCCGACATGGCAGACGATCGCATTGCATCTCAGAATCGCACGACGGCCTCAGTAGCTCAAACCATCGCCGATATCAATGCCGTTGTGCTGGGCACTCTGGGTCAGGTGCTGAGGTTTCGGGAGCAGAATGCCAGCAGCTACAAGCTGCCCGGCAAGGCGCATGAGAATCAGCCGTGGACAGCCACGCCAGGTGCCGCAGGCGTACACGATGCACTAGTCCGCCTAATAGAGATTACTGTGCGCTACGCCACTCAGTGCGTCAACGAGACGGAGCTGAAGCACACGCTATATCAGCAGATAATGGAGCTGGTGGACATGGTGCTGGAGGCGCGAAAGAACTATCTGGACAGCGTGCGGGAGACGGAAAAGCATCAGGTGCTGCAGCAGCAATTCGAGACGCAGCGACGTGATCTCATCGCCACGCTAAGTGAGTAGCAGCAGATGGTTAGGATGATGATGGTTGAGTCTATTGATATGGTTTCATTGCAGTCAAGGAGCGGCAGTACGAGTGCGCTGCCAGGCTGGCTGAGAAGTATCTGGACTTCCCCAGCCTGGTGCTCATCTGCGACGAGACGCAGGACAAGGATCGGCTGGATGAATACACCCGCAAATATGAGGAATATGATTTCTCGCAGTTCGCCATCAACTGGCATTTGCGGCAGCAGCGGCACGCAGAGGTCTTCGAGCGCTTCAAGGGCAACCAGACGGCGCTAGCGCAATTCATGCGCGATCATCCGTCGCTCGGCTGGATCCAGCTCATATTCAACGGCGACTTCGAACGTGCTGCCAAGGTGCTCTACGAGCTGGCCCAATGCGAAACGGAGTATGTGGCGCGCAAGAAGTCGATGCTGTCGCTGTCCAAGTTGGCTGCCTTCGCTGTGGCCGACGTCGATTTGGCGGCCCAAGTTGAGAAAATAGATTTCGAATTGATGATTATTGAGTATCAATCGCATTTGGGTCACGATGTCTTGCAGAGCTTCGGCTTCGACCCCACCGACCAGAAGGTGCTCAAAGTGGAGGAGATCATCAATGTAACTTTTCAGCCATAAGTCTGTGAGAGATCGCCTTGTTCATAATTTCGTTTGCTTGCAGCTCTTTATTGCCGAGGAGAACGAGAGCGCCACCGAAGTCGAGTTCCGCAAGGCCTTGGAGCTGCTCAGCTATGTGGATCAGCCGTACGACTTGCGACACAAGATCTGGTGCGCGATCATACGGCGCGACAACTGGACGGACTACGATACGAACAATGCGGTCGACTATATACACAAGCTGCTCTTCTACAAGGTGATTGAGCTGTCGCAGCTGATGGGTCAGGAGGGCGAAAACGTCTTGCCCCCCATGGAGGACTTCCTGGACAGCGCCGAGCTGGGCGACCTGCCGCAGCAAAAGCCCTTTCAGTATTTGCTGAAGCTGACCTACGAGTACGTGGGCGACATGTTTAAGCCGGCGGAAGATATGGAGCTGTAATCATTTCATTTTGGGCATTTGCCATTCCTATTAAAGACCTAGACTAAGAAACGACTTTTGATGCGCTCTGGGACAGTTGTTGGCTTTGTTCGGCCCGCATTATAAAACATTATAAACTAAGTTGCTTTGTCAGTGGTCGTCGCTGCGACAGTTGCTGCTGCAGTTGCTGCTGCCGGCGAAAGTAACTCAAGTGTGGCGAACGGAGTGGAAGCCCGCCAAGTGCCAAGTGCCAAGCGACATGCTGATGGGGCACTTACTCTTAGTTCGCCTGCTGGCAGCTCTTTAGTTTCGCTTTGATCATGACGGACGAAACAACGCCGCTGACCGCCAGCGGCTCTGGCTCCGGCTCCGGCTCTGGTTATGTTGCACTACCGCCCTATCAGGGACCCAGCTATGTCTTTCCCGGCGGCGTCTCCCCACGCGCACGTCCTTCCAAACTGAAACAGTTCCAGTGCTGCGTCACGCTGACGTTTATGTGAGTGTTCGGTGTGCTATTCAGCCAAATCGGAATATAAGCGATATGCAGTAACTATACAGTGACTGCTGGCTGTACCAAGCATAGAAACTGAAATTGGATCTGCGCTAAGTGCATTTCACATTTTTACTAGTATTGCAATGTCGAATAGTGCCGATTTCTGCAAGTATATGCAATCTAGTTCAAGGGTTCGGTTTGGATGTGATATGTTTTCTGATCATGGATCGTATTACTACACGTATAGCATATGACTGACGGAGCATTTTATTGATTTTTAGATGGTCTGTGAATACACGATAGCCAATTAAGGCCGTTTACTTATAGAGATTGAACAGCCCGTGACTTTAAGGTGTAGTTGAATGAGGATAGTTATAAGGTTTTAGCAACCCTTATATTTTTCAACAAACTAAGGTGGGTAAACACGCAAACAGTGGGCGTTGGACTCACGCGTTTTTGTACTGCTATCCATATAATTCTCATATGGTTAAAGCATATAAAGAATATTATGGATATATATTCTATATAAGGTATTCAAACATATATCTGCTCATATTTTGAGTATTGAGATTTCATTATTTTCTGTGGATTAATATTCAACAAATAAGTAAACACGAGAAGGTGATAAAAATGGAAATTAGTATAGGGAAAAAATGCTTACTGTATATGCAAAGTCAGAAAATATATAAATATTGAAAAATACAGGGTTGTCCATATTCGACTGACCCATCTGGCAGCCTTATATCTTTTGGCAGAGATTCCAAGAGATCCAAAACTAAACTTATATTATTCAAATTTCGGTTAGTTAGGGCATTAATGGACATCCCAAAGGCAATGTAAATTCGCCATTTGATAGCACTGCTAAGCCAATATCTCCACTTTAGTTAGCAAATCTTGTAGGGTATTAAATCGTTGCCACTCCAATTGGAAATTCCCATTCCATTTAGCTGCAGTTTGTCATTTGATAGCCCTGTATGACCCGGCGTGTTAACGTTTAGTTCGAAAAGGCTTTAACCACAAATCAATTTCACTTTCCTGCCCGCAGCGTCATTGTAATTGCCGCCTTGGGCCTGGCTCTGTGGCTCAGTGGCAGCGGTTACGTTGGCAACGGCAGCAGCAGCAACAACTCTGGCTGGGAAGAGCCCAGCTTCTTCTTCGCCACGAATGAGTCTGTGGGCGAGATGCTGGCGGCTGTCAAGAGGCCCATACCGGATGAGCCCGAGTCGGAGTGGGCGCTGGGTAACGCGACAGTGGACGAGGGAGCGGGCGCTCGTTCGGTGAGTGCGGGCATCAAGGCGCTGGGCGATCGCGAGATCCTGGAGGAGGGGCTGCAGCCGAGTGCCATCAACACGCCCCAGTTCCGGCACTATCGCTCCCTCAGCACGAATCCCGAGGCGCGTAAGCTGGCGCGTCGCGGCTACGTGGAGAACCAGGCCACCCTGGACATTGCCCAGAACTACAACTACACCAAGCAGCCGGGCCGGAGCAACATTGGAGTGGGCCCGGTAATAGTGCTGCCGGATCCGCAGGTGCTGCGGCTCGACTGCGACTTCAATGAGCGCTACAGGCGCAGCACGGGCGTCTGCAACAACAAGGAGCATCCGCGCACCTATGGCGCCTCCATGGTGCCCTATCGCCGCATGGTCGCGCCGGACTACGGCGATGGCATTGCCGCTCCGCGGGCGGCTCATGGAGGCAAGCAGCTGCCGCCGGCTCGCCAGGTCTCGCTCAACATTCACCGCTCTAGCTACGAAACGGACTCGAATTTCACCGTTATGCTGGCTGTGTTTGGGCAGTTCTTGGACCACGACATTACGGCCACGTCGCTGACCACGGCGCAGGAGGGCGAGTCGATTGATTGCTGTGCGCGCGGCACTCTCGAGCAGCACCCGGAGTGCTTCCCGGTGCACATCCTCGCCGAGGACCCCTACTACAGGCAGTACAACCTGACCTGCATGAACTTTGTGCGCTCGGCGCCAGCTCCGACGGGCAGATTCGGACCGCGGCAGCAGTTCAATCAGGCCACGGCCTTCATTGACGGCTCTGTGGTGTATGGGAACCTGGAGCAGCGGCAGCGGAGCCTGCGCAGCTACATCAATGGCACCCTCCGCATGTTCCTCACCGACGACGGCCGCGAGCTGCTGCCCATCTCCTCCAATCCGGAGGACGGCTGCAATCGGATGCTGATGACGCGCCAGGGCAAGTACTGCTTCGAGTCGGGCGATGATCGGGCCAACGAGAACCTGCTGCTCACCTCGATGCACCTGCTGTGGGCCAGGCACCACAACTACCTGGCCCGGGGCCTGCATCAAGTGAATCCCGACTGGGACGACGAGCGCCTCTTCCAGGAGTCGCGCAAGATCCTCGCCGCCCAGCTCGCGCACATCACCTACAACGAGTTTCTGCCCGTGCTGCTGGGCCGCAACCTGAGCCAGGCCAAGGGTCTGCTGCCCGCCCGCGAGCAGCTCGATGCGCCGGACACCTACGATCCCCAGGTGGATCCCAGCATTGCGAATTGCTTTGCGGCCGCTGCCTTTCGCTTCGCCCACACGCTGCTGCCGGGGCTGTTCAATGTGTCGCGGGACAACAGCACGCCCGAGGCCATGGAGCTGCACAAGATGCTCTTCAATCCGTTCTCGCTGTGGACGCCGCACGGCATCGACCACGCCCTCCAGGCTGCCGCCAATACGCCCGTGCTGCGCGTCGACCGCTTCTTCTCGCTGGAGATCACCCAGAAGCTCTTCGAGGGCACAGCCGAGGACCGCGTGCCCGTTTGCGGCCTCGACTTGGTGTCGCTGAATATACAGCGTGGCCGCGATCATGGCATACCCGCCTACCCAGTCCTCCGAAGGCATTGCGGACTGCCGCCAGTGGACACGTGGGAGCAGATGGCGCAGGCCGTGGACAACGCAACTTTGGCCTCCATCAGGCAGATCTACGAGTGGGTAGCACTTGGCTAACTAAGACTTGAGTTTCATTTCTCATTTACCCTCAGTTCCCCACAAGATGTGGATCTCTATACGGGCGCGCTAAGCGAGCCGCCGCTAGATGGCGCCATCTTTGGGCCGCTGCTCAGCTGCCTGGTCTCTGATCAGTTCATGCGAATCAAGCTCGGCGACTCCCATTGGTATGAGCGCAAAATGGGACCCCAGAGGCTGACCAAGCGTAAGACTAGTCTGAGATATCTATGTATGTGTGTGACTCTACAATTGATTCTGCCTGCAGCTCAGCTGGGCGAAATCTACAAGACCAGCCTGGCTGCCATCATCTGCCGCAACTCCGATGACATTCGACGCGTGCGTCAGCATCTCATGGAACGTCACCGCTTGGATGGGAATCCCTACGTGAACTGTGTGGACCTGGAGGGCTACGACTTTGACTTTCAGCCTTGGTCGGAGGCGAACGAAGCGCCGCAGCTGCACAGAGCGAGCTTCAGTCAAGCCACCTCCCTAGTGAGAGTCTTTGGAGTCCATAACAATACAAATGCAACTCAAGTAACTGTAGCTAATTCATGAATAAATATTAATTATATATCTACATATGAATAAAATTTGGTTAAAATTGAAGACTGACGGAAAAGGCAGATTAAATAATAGAACTGGAGTAGTGAAAGAGAACTATGTCATGTATAGATAACTCTTACATTTATAGACCTTACTAAAGTTGACATTTCGACTCGAAATCAATTAAAAAGTCAATTAGTTTTCAACTGAAACTTTGCTGATACAACTCCATATAAGATATTCACTCGCCTTATTGGAATTTTCATATATGTATGTCATATTCCAATTGGAAAAGAAATGAGTGAAATTAGTTACGATTTCTTGGTTAAAGAAATCTGCGAATAAAATTCTGTTAAAGGTTTCAGAATGCAATGAAAAGTCTAAAAATATCTTTGATATTTCCTATTTAATGAATATAAATAAATAACAAATTGTTAATTGTTAAATAATTGAAGAGCTAAAGTCAACTGATTGGCCTCGCCTTATCGCTCATCTCAGCTCAGCTGGGCTGTTCTCAAGTGCACAGGCTGATGTAATCCTAGGCATGCCGTTGCAGCAGCCAATAGTCCAAAGAGGAGAGTACAAGCGCTCCACTTACCGAGTGCCAGCTCGCATTAGCCTGGCAGCAGGAGCGTGCCATTGGTGGCCAGGGCGAGTGTTGCGGGTGGCGCGGGAGTGGGGGGTAGGGCCGGTAGGCGAACAGCCGGACAGATGGTGGCCGTGTCGTGGTAGTAGGCCAGAGCTAGGGCAGAGAACAGAGTCAGGACAAATGCTAGCCAGAGGCAGACGGAGCACAGACGACGCGCCTTCTGCCACCAAGGATCCCAGCCGAACGGCAGCAGCTCCTCCAGCGACAAGCCGTACGAATAGCTGTCCGAATATAAAGTGTGTATGTGTGTGTGTGTGTGAGTGGGTGTTTATTAATTATTTAATGCAATGCGACAGTTAAGCGTGTCTTTACTCAGCAATCGTAAAAACGGGCTCATAATCCTTTGCCTCCTTGTTGGGGACCAGAATGATGTGCGGCTCCTGCTGTTGCTGCTGCTGCTGGTGTTGTTGTTGTTGCTGTGCTGCCAGCAGCGCAGTTCTCTCGTTGCAGGACATGCTGTGGCTTTGCCTGTGACTGTGGCGGCTGCTGCTGCTGTTGCTGCTGAGGTTGTCCTTTGTCTGCGTCCGTTTGGTCGTGGCTGTCACCTGGGGCGACAAGCGACTCCGTTAGCGCACAAACGAAACTGGCATCTGGACTGGCGCTGGCTTTGTTTGCAACTTAAATTAGCGTCGTCGTTGCTGCCGTTGTCTGCCAGCCTTTGGCGTAGGGTATCTCGATTCCGATAGACAGCATGTAACACGTAAAGACTGCATATAAATTACAGTCTAGTCTGAATTTGAATGATGTAGCTGATGTAGAGACTCAGGAAATTTTAAATAATTCCTAAATACCTTATACCAACTAGACGTTGATACATAGACATTATAAAGAGGTTAATTTAAAGAGTGATGCAAAGGGCAAAATATATATCTGTATGTATATATTTAGAGTTTTCTTTAAGCTAGGGTATTTCATCAACGTCGTGACGTCTCTCGACTTTTCCTGGTTTTTGTTGTTTTTATTGTTTTATTGTCTCTTTTTGAGTTTTTTTTTCAGATTCCTGTAAACAACTTTATCGCCAACTTACTGTTGCTGTTGTTGTAGCTGTAGCTATTGTTGTTGTCTGTCATTTTTCAAGTCATCTGCGCGCATCTTCCGCCTCGAGCAAAGATTCGCACAGAATTCTCTTATCGTAGTCTCGCGCGATTGTTCGTTTCTTGGTTTCTTTTATTCTAGATCTTGCATAATAGCAATCGGCTGGCAATTGTCGCCCAGTTTCGCACTGACAGGCCCCGCAGATAAGCCCCTGCCCCCAGATAAAGCACACAATGTTCCACTTAAAAACTTCAGTTTAAGACAAATTTTTGTTTTATTTTTGATTTTTGTATTTTGCTCGTTTGTTTGTTTTCTTTTTCTGGTTGGGTTAACATGCTTGCAAATACATATAACATATACCTAAGTCATATGCTCGACTCTAGACTCTTTGAATAATGCCATGGAATTCCCTAAGTACTAGACCTATTTAAGTATATCTGGTTAAACATCAAGTTCGTATATCGTGCATAAATACATTTATGGTTAGTTTTCTTTTGGGAGGGGACTTTCACATATTTGGCTAAAGTTTTCGTATATTTTGTGGGGAGATTATTTTCATAGGTTTATATATATATATTGTATATAAAGTATAACATGTAGATCGAACCGAAAATTGTTGACCCACTCAATGCTACAATACTTTGAGAAGTTAGTATTTTATTCATAGTAGCAAAGTATTTTTTTTGTATTTGGTATATTTTCTGATTTACTTAAGCTAAGATACTGAGAAAATATCTGAAGTAAAATTTTTGTTTGCTTCGTTTTCTGAATGTCTTTCTATATTAGGTTTTTCTATAGTAGGTATATTTATAGGGACTAGAATAATACAATACTTTATCAAAAATGCAATGAAAAGGTTGAATACAAAATACATTATAAAAACACCAAACCATTTATATGTAGAATATATAATATGCGAAATATATCATTGGATTTTAGAATAAAAAAAAAAAGAAAGAATTTTTCAACTGAAAAAAAGAAAAGCATATTAGTCAAATTATATAATATATGTATATATAACAAATCTGTAAAAAGTTATCTTATATTCGTTTTTTACTTCTTCTGCTTCTTCTTCTTTTTGGTAAATCTATTGAAGTACATACCTAAATTCTATATCGGAAGCACTTTACTCGTTTATTTGCCTTTGCCTTGAAGATAATCAGTTAATCAGATTTATATACTATGTGTCTTATGATAAGATTTTGCTTTTTAGCTAACATTATTATATTTCTGTTTTCTTGGACTGTTCTATGCGATAGTTCTACATTCTATTCGAATCTGACCTGACTCGGTTTGCGAGCTATACGCAACGCCTGTTAACTTCCAGTTTGGGTTTCTTATACTCGTTCACGATGTGATAGGATTAGATTAGTTTAGATTCGCGTACGTCTAAAGCTGGAGACTTGGAATTGGCAATATATACTCGTATATGTTATCCTCTCAAGAAACTTTTAGATTCGTATATATTTACCCCTCAAGAATATTTTAGATTAAGAGTTTTCTTTTTTTTAAACCTTACGACAAAAATTTAGAAGCTAGAATAACAGACATCAGTAATTTTTCAATTTAGTTGTTTGGGAAATGTGAACGAGTATTATGCAGCGGACATTCCCTTGATCTATCAATTTTAGCTTTCCAAAAATTAATAAAAAGTTCATTAAAAAAAAAAAAAAAAAAATGAAATCGAAACAAATTTGAAGTAATTGAAAAATTCAATTTTAATTTTCATATAACTTAAGAGCAAAAGACATTTGCAGTGATAGATGTAATTGCATTAAATACATTTCTCGGCTATATGCATAACTTATGTTTATTCGATATTAATCGTATATTTTTCATTCTCCTTTTATTATTAATTTTTTCATTTGATTTCTTTGGGTATAGTTCTATATCTAGATTTGGCGCAGTTTTCCCATCAAGTTTTTATTTTTCAATATATGTATGTATATGTATTTCTATACATACATTTATATATATTGGTAACAATTCAAAATGTTTTAAAAAAATAGAATAACATTATACAAAAAATACAATTTCATTTAACAAACATTTTGGTGTTATGCCTTAATATCGTAATCGTTAATCGTTAATCGTTTATCGTTTCATAGATGACAAAGTGAAATGAAAGTCTTTCCAAGTAAGTAGATTTATGTAGTGCAGTGTACTGAAACACTGATGGTCGTACTAAAAAGTGCCGCAATTTCAATTGGTCGGAGTTTTGTTTGAATTGTTTTGATTTGAGTTGAGTTGAGTTGAGTTGAAATTTTAGTTAAGACTACAGAAGCTTCTATCGTAGTTGTTGTTGCTTAAAAGTGCGTTGACTAGAAATAGTTGTTGATTAAATATATGCATGTATTTATTATGGTTCATTTTTGTAATATTTTAAAGAATACATTTTCTAGGGCTTACACATGTATTAAATTAACAATGGCTGATTGTGACAATTAATGGAGAGACAGTTTGAATTATTTATGTATATATATATTAAGTACAGCTATAACAAACAACAACAATGATAATTTTAATAATAATAATAATAATAATAATAATAATAGTAATAGTTGTAATAATTACTCGAATCGCATTAAGAACTTTTCAAACATAGAGAAAAGCTAATACATATATATATATATCATATATCAAATATCATATATCATTTATCATTTACGATTTACCATTTATCTTTTATCTTGTATCGTTTATCTTTAAATTGAATGCTGCTTTTATGTATAAATATTGTTCATAAATATATGTAACTGAATGATCACGTTGCTTGTTTGCTGAGCCCGGGGCAGCCTTTCTTGTATTTACATTACTTAAAATGAAACAATATATATATACCGATATATATTTGTTTAAAATAAGCCACACCTAGAAACTAATTAAACATTACAATTTTTAATATTAACATAAATTTTACACAATTCTCAATGTTTATATATAGCAGTGAAAACGTACAATATTATCTTTATACATATCCGACTTGAATCATATAGATAAAAATTTCTGTTTATTCATCTCGAATATATATATTTATATATATATGTATAAATATATATTCTCTCTCTCTCAACAGCTTCGTTACAGCTGTTTGGGTTTGCTTACGCGTTTCATAGCAAGATCTGCTTAAACCATGATGATATCATATGCCTCCAGCGTGCTCACGATCAGATATACAACCCAGAGTAGCAATAATATCGACGCATACATCCATTTGCTAATCGTGGGTCCACCCAATTCGGCGCGTATCGACTTCGACGATCGTCGGATCATCATAACTCCAATGGCAATGACAGCCTCGCCGCAGAAGAGCGTCACAGCAAAGCCAATGCTGAAATGTTATCTAGTATTAGGACAACTGTTATAGGTAGCGATCATTTGCCATTGCCACTTACGTTCCGGGCTCCACATTAAACGTTGAGCCATTGACCGCATGATAGATCGAGGCGATGGACCACGCCAGGCCAATGCCCAGGAATACGTTGACTGCATTGCTGCCCGTCACATTGCCAATGCAATTGTCAGCGGTCTGATCCTGTTTGGCCGCGATGATGCTGGCGAATGTATCTGCAGGCCAAGAAATACTAAGTTAAATAATTGATTTGCAGAGTAGTTCTTAGCTCGAGGATAAACCAGTTTTTATTCCTATTTTATTGCAACTGACAATAGCTTGAATCTAAGATTTTGTGCCTTATCTGACAGCATTATCATTATCGTGAGGATGTAGCTGTCTATCTCTATACTTCTAACATAGACTTCTAATACTTGTTCGACTCAACTCGTCTTTATTAGCTAGGCTTCAATTTAACATTACTTTAAAAGCAGGATAAACTGCCATTCGAATGCATTCGAAGATAAATTTATATCAAATTCCACCCAAGTACCAGTGCATATCTCATTTTACCTGGTATACTGGTGCCCAGGGCCACAAAGCAAATGGCTGTCACCGAGTCCTTGATGTTGAGCACACAGCCAAAATAGGTAGCCGCATCTCCGATAACCGCGGTCAGAACGCCAATGACAAATATTGAAATGACAAAGGTGACATAGCCGCCGCATATATCTGTGAAAGGTAAATGATTTAGTAGTCGATCGATCGGTGTAAGGCCGGTGGCGCTGATACCTGTGGGCGGCACAAATGCAAACAGCACCTTCCAGAAGAGGCAAATGAAATGGCTGATATAATCCATGCATTTTGGTACCTCCTCTCCCACTTCCTCATCGGCGTCGAACTCATGCTCGTCAGCTGGGAGAGAAAAAGATATACGAATGAGTACACAGATCAAGAGACAGATCTAGATATATGAAGGTTAAGCTTTAGAAATCGTTCTATACAGATGGACAGATACGTATATACAGATAGATGTAGCTCACCTGGCACAACAGTTAGTGCATCCTTGAACTGCTCCTTCCACGACGATGTGCCCAGCACAGATGAAACGTTTGCCCGAGCGACCAGCTTGTCCACGGTACTCTGTGGATGTACACGCAGTAATTTAGTTTTATTTTACAATATTACGTATACGTATACGCCATCGCATATCAAGTATACGCCACACACGACGCCCACTCACAGTGACTCACTGCACACAAGCACACCGGAAACAAAGCTTTTCATTTGAAGATTAGAGACAATTAGGTGCTTAGTTGCACGACAGGTGCTAGCCAGGTGTGTTTAGCTTAACTGCCAAGTGTTACAACAATGGCACCTGAGCCACTTTATGCGCTCGTCGTCCTGTCTTTGTTCTTGCTATTTTAGTCATTGTTATACCCATTGAAAATGCTTACAAAGTGGTTAATATAGTCAGAGACCTGAGAGCATTTTGCTACCAATATATGTATAAAAGTGATCGATAACACTTTCTTAAACATACTCCAAAAGATATTTATCGTAGTCTCGTTTAATATAGTATATTATATCTATATATAGTACATTTTATATAGGTCATCGTCTAGTCGACTACTTGTGAGCCCTTGTACAACTCTTTGTGTGTATTACAGCAACAGCCCTGGACATTAAGCTGTCTGATGTGGTATGTGCACAAGGATCCTTATAATGTCTAACAGTGACTGTTGCCTGGTTGTGTGCGTGTGCGTGTGAGTGTGTGTGTGTGTGTTAAGTGTCCCCTTACAACAGATTTCGCAGCTGTCAAGTGCATTTGGAATCTGCATTCACTTTGGAATGTGCTTACCTTGAATTCCGTGCTTTCACGTATGCGGATATATGTCGTGGTCAGCTCTCCGTTTCGTGGCTTGCTCATTAGCAAGATGCGTTCGAGATCTGTTAAATCTTCGGCTGGCTTTTTTTCCACCAGCCTGATTTTCTCTAGTAGTTCATCGTCTGTGCGGACCAAGGTAAATCAAAGTGTAAATCTTAATTAGTATTAGTATATAACACACACAGAACTCTGGCACATAACCAGAATTCTTCAGATAAACACACATAGATGTATATATACACGCTTATATATTTGCGTATATATACATATATATGTTCACAAACACACATATACATAAACATGGAGAGTAAAAGTTTGCTAATTTTAGAGAATCGTTTGGAATTGAGTGCATTCGCTTGTAGAAATATTTTGTGGATTTCGAATTGCTACAGCTCAAAAATTTGCAATTAAATGAGAAAACAAATCAAGAAAATCTACAGAGAGACAGAGACAGACTGACACAGATACAGATACAAATACAGATAGAGATCCAGATACAAATACAAAGACAAATACGTTTACAGTTAGAATTACAGCTATGATTACAATTAAAATTACAGTTACATTTACAGCTACTGATTGCATGCAAATGAAGCTAAATGAAATGAAAAGTTCGCTTAGAACTTTAGTGAAATTTTTAATGAGTTCTTTGCAATTTGCTTAGACTTCAAGTAAATATATAAATAAAATAAATATATAATTGCTGGGTAATACTGACAGATGTCTATATTCAAATTATCAGAAAATTGCCATATAAGCTTAAATGCATTAAATTCTATATAAAATCGTTTTACTATGGTTCGCCCACTTGAAAGAGGGCAAGAGATTCAGTCTATCGATTGCATTGACAAAAAGTTCTATAAACAATCGATTCACTCATTTTTCACCCAATTGAGGGAATTTCTATAAATTGGAGAGTACATACAACAAATCAGAAATCTGCGCATCATACGCAATATCAAAAGATTATTATGAATACAAATTCATAATAAAGAGACAAATAGAACTGAGTAGAGCTTGATTAGCAAAAACTACTGAAAACGTACAAAAGGCTGATAGATTTTCTAGCTCTAGTTCTAAAAGTATTTGATTGATATAACCCAAGAAATTTGAGTTATGTTAAAAGAAGGATTACAAAAACAATGTTTTCCATACTGCTAAGTGAAGCTTATAAGAAATTTGCTTAATCAACCTAAAATATAAGCACATATATATAAAATATGTTAGATATGCTTAGATAGATCACTTAGAATGCATGCATAGAGAGAGATAGAGAGAGAGAGAGAGAGAGAGAGAGACAGAGACACGTTACAATATATTGCTGATATAAGGATGACTCACGAGTATGATCTCCAGTGTGATTTTCTATAGACAGCGATTCAATACGTGGAAGGTGACAACAAATTGGTATTTTTTTTTTTATTTGGTTTATTTATTTCAAATGCAAATACAAATTGAAATTAATTTAGTTTTATTTCAGTCATTATTTTTATTTTTTTTTTTTTCGTTTGCTATGTTCAGTTAAGAAATTTTTATTTAATGCATTCAACCAAAACAAATAATAATTTTTATTGCTTTTTGTTTTGTTTTTAGCTTTAGCTTGGCTAGTATACCCTGTTATTATGCAATCGGTGGGGTTGCTCTAACATACACATAAACCAACAAGAGGCTAATACACTGAGAACAATATCTGCTGCGATTAAACTAAAAGCCGTTCACAAAATCAAATTTGGCCAAAAATTTACAACCACGCACACAGACAACAAAAAATCATAGAGGTATTCCACAAATAGAAAAATCAAAATAAAGAGGACAAGGAATTATTCAAGAATATCTTGTGTGCATTTACTTACAAATCGAGTTGATGTAGAATCGTTTAACGATTTGTTATGTATAAGTATATATAGTCGATGATATCGTATCAAGTTCGAATTCGATTTCGAGTTTCGGGGCACAAACAGAAGCGGGCACAAGCGCGTGTTACGTCGAGCATAGAGAAGTTTACCAACAAAATGTCTTTAACCAAAACATTCCCAAAAACTTTATTTCAATTGAAGACGAAACCTGAGCAAAATTTCCATTTACTTTCTCCATTTCTCTTACATTTTAACTCAGAGTCAGTTGATCCTAACTTTTACAAAAACTCGGCGTCGAAAAAGCGCAATTTTTTCTCACTTTACTTTCTATACATGCGTTACATATATAAAGACTTACACACACACACAGATACAAAAAAATATACATTCAGGATATGAACACACATATATTTTTTATATTATGAATGAATGAATGGTCTGGGTGTATAAATCAAGGCTGTCTAGGGCTACCAAGTTTTCTTTTGGTTAAGATTAGCGCAGTGCATATCTCTTACAGTTCGACAGTAAGGATTACCAAGTTATACGTGTTGATTTTTTTTCTACAGTAAGATCTATAAAAAATGGTTCGCAGATCTCGAATTATATTAAAACATAAAGTCAAAGATTCAACTCATTGTTTTAGCCTGTACGAGAATAATGTAGTCAGGTTGACCTTGACTTTTTAATATCAATTTTTAGTGATACTATACGATAAAAGTTTATGATGTTTCCATAAATATCTTTTAATATTTTATTTTATTTTATTTTTTCGATTGCAGCCAAGACTTAAATAATATCGTAAGGTGTGTGGAACAAAAAACAAATCCAATGAATTTCGATTGCACATGAAAAGCCCATTGATATGTGTAATTTTTGTTAAAGCTTTTTCTTTTCGTATTTATTTATTTTTAACTGAACATAAACACTTTGCGAGCGAATTGATTAAAGATGAGTTTGTAAGTGTTACAAATTTACTTTTACCTACCAAAAAATCGATGGAAAAATGATTCCTTATTTGTGTCATCTGCGTGAGGAGAATTGCAATGGTTGTTGTTGTTGTTGTAGTTGTTGCAGTGTGTTATCAAATATTACATACACACATACATGGATATATATACGGGAATCGGATTAGTTTTGTTCAAAAGTTACATAAATGCATATGAAGTGAGATATGTTTCAATATTAATAATACTTATACTACTAAATACCAAAATTTATTTAAAAATACCAAAAAAATAAAAATAAACATGAAGAGTGCTACGGACTGCAGGAGGGGACAAAAGGGCAGCTACATACATAGTTGATATCGAAGAAAATGAAAAGAACTAGCTCAATACGTAAATACTTAAAAATATATAAAAAAAAAAATTAATAAATACCATATCATCTCTAATACTAGAGATTGTTAAGATAGCTTAGCCAATTAGAGACAGTGAAACAAAAATTATCAATAAATCATAGAAAATATTATTATTGACTGAATCAGAATTTTTACCATCTAATAACAAACTAACACCATAGATGCATAACTAATTAACAAAAATCATGAATTTTAATATTTCATTTAATACATTTCATATTTAGAAAAGTAGAAATCAATTCAAACAAAATATTTTAAAAATTAATTTTTAAAAATCCATTATAATTATATTTATATATATAATAAAAATGTATATATAAAATAAGCAAACAAACAAATTCTATAATTTCAAATAAAGAAAAATAAATATTTATATATATTTAAAAAAAAAAAAAACATAAATATAAAATTGTATACATTTTTTAATATGTAAAAAAAAAAATGTAAAATGAATAAAAATAAAAGTCTTTAGTCAAAAGCAGACCAATAAACATTCTAATAACTGTTTAGCTTTAAGCTGATTAATTAATTATAATTATTTTTAATGATTTATACGTTCTATAATATCAAATTTGTCTCATTTTTTTTTTCAAATATTTTTTAATTAAAGTTTAATTTTTCATTTGACTAATTTATTTTCCAATATATTTTGTTTTTGTTTTAGATGTTTTCTCTCTACATCTGAACCGTTTTAATATGCCTAGCGACGAACATAAAAGGATTCTCCGAAAAAAAGGGGAATGACATACAACATCAAATGAAACACAAAACTAAACTGAGGACTGAGAGATATACATACTTATACATACTGTGTATATATGTACATGTGCATGTATATAACTCTCTGTGCTCTCGAAAATATATAGAAATTTGCGCTTTTTGTTCGCAATTATCACAAATGAAATTTAACGCTAGCGCTGAACGGAACTCGAGTTAAGAACTTAAGGAATCGTAACCCAAGAATTGCTTTTTTGTTCGCTCCCTATTATTATAATTTTTTCGGTTTTTTTTTTTTTTTTTTTCTTTTTTTTTCTTTTTATGGTTTCGTTCGTTTTCAATTCAAATAAAATTAATTAATTGCACAATTCAAGTCTTACGGTAGTGAGCGGAATCTAGAAGCACAAAGAACACAAACGAAAAGAGACCGAAAATAAAAATTATGCAAGGAAATCAAACCAAGTTCAGTCTCTAAGAGAGAAGTGTGGGTGCCGGATGATTGCCTTCCAATCATTCAAATGGCAATTGCCAACAGCTGTATGTGTGGGTGGGTGTGCGCGTGTGTGTGGGTGTGTGTGTGCGTGTTGTCTAACTGCGGTTATTGCCTTGGCAACAGCTCAAAGTCTGCCATTAGGTTTATTAAAAAAATTCTGATCCATTTTGTGGCACTTTTTGGGCTACTGGCTCGAGTTCTTCATATAATTTGGTTAGCAGCAAATTGAGTTTCGTTTTGGTAAGAATAACCGCGCACACAGACACACGCACACGCACACATTTATATAGGAGAGACAGAGAGATCAGGAAGTGAAACTGTTTTTTGTGTGGATAAGCTGGTTTGGGGGTTTTCTCTGCTTTTCAGTGCTTGTAAAATTGAGTTTGAAACTGCTGTCGCAACCTGTTTGGCCAAAAACTCACCTGGCGCCAGCACCGGCTCCCCAATGTTCACCTTGAATTTGACATCCTTCTCGTACGTACTCTCCTCGATGATGGGTACCGTTATGAATTGCCTGCAAGCAAAAGAATTGAGGCACATGGATTACAATTGAAACGAAATCAATACAATCGCATAGCTTCAACGTGGCCATAACTAACAGCCGCATTGATTAATGGTCGGCCATGCCTTCGGCTAAATGGCCGTAATCTTGACACTGTAGAACAGCATTTGGAAATTTATTGGCCGGCATTAACTAGACTGTGACATGAACAAACAGACTCTCAGCACCACTCTGGCGTACCCGCACCCGCACCCGCGCCCGCACTTGCACGCCAAAATCAATTGCCAAGAGCAAAGCAGCTGAAAATAACAAAAATATATTATGTATACGCAGTGTAGTGCTCATAAATATGTGCATTATTCAGACTGTGCAATGAAATGTTTGCTAGCATAAAGAATTATTGTTAAAGCGAATGGGCGGCAGAGAGTGCGAGAGAGAGAGAGAGAGAGAGAGAGAGGGAGAAAGAGAGCGAGATTTGGAAATGCGCCAAGACCAGCGCAAATCTAATTAAAATACTCTACAGCAGAGCAGGAAAACGCTGCAAAAAACTATGTCGAATGCATCTACGAATTTATGCAGTCATATATATATATGATATATATGTAGACGCTGCATTAGATTAGACTATCAAATTATATGAGCATGAACAGGGAATGTCTGGCGTATGCTAAAGTAGCTTTACTATTTTCATGAACTATTCTGGTTATAGAATTCGAACAAGATTTCATCTGACTCTGCTTCTAATTTTAGCTATACTATTACCTATTTTAAATCAATTCGGAGTAGCCAACCAACAGCTGCATCCCATATCACAGTCTTATGACTTTTCACTCTCGTATTTCACATATTTTAGGGCATTTGATATTCGCCACTTCTGGCTTGCCTCAAAAATGCCACAAGTTGTTTGGGCTGCGCCAGCGGGCACATAATTTGTGGGTCCGATAAGACAACTCAAAGCAAAAGTTTGTGTGCACCTAAAAAACTAACTCCAAGCTGATTAAACTTTATAAAATTAGCAAGTTTTCGCCAAAATGCAATAGCTATCTACTATATATATATATATATGAATAGTAGATCGTAGACACACATATAAATATATATATATATATTTATGTATATTATGTATACACCAGAAAGTCCCTTGGCCATTTGCGCACTTTTCTTTCGCCATTCACAAACTTTAACATTTGTTTCAACCTTTCACCTTTTCCGCTTATTCTAATGGTTTTTTTTTTCTTTCCTTTTTCTTTTGGCCAAATGAATTTTGCGGTTTCTATTCCTTTTTCTAATTCTGCATGTTGTGCAGAGAAAAGCCTCGCCTTTCCATTAAACTTGTTGCTGTGTGGCATGGGACGTGCCTGGTCAAGTTTTCATTACGGAAAACAGCCTTTATGAGTCATATAAATGGAATGCGGTTATTATTCACGAATACAGAACAGAGTTGAGCTACTCCATGAGAAACATTCCATTAGTATTCACTCCCCAAATTAAGTACTATTCACTATACATATATGTATTTTCATTTGCACTGATCTATATCAGTATACGTATATACTTGTGAGCCATTTGCTGCTGCTGCTGCGATTAGATAAGCTTTGCTTTAAATGCAAGCTAACAGCTTAATAATTCGAGGTATTTTTCTTATTTATTTATATTCTTGTTTTTCCCATTAAATTGAATACTCTTCGACCATGGGCAAAAGACTCAAGATGGCCAATTGATATTGCAAAATTGATAGGGAGACACTTAAAACCAGCTAATCTTTAATAGATATAGATTGGAGCACAATCTGGAAAGGTATACAACGTATCTCTAAATCTCGCACACACGTTTTCTTGATTATTTAAAATTTATATATTCATTTGAACTCGTTTTACTTGATCCACTATATCTAGATAAGATAGATTGTTTGTTTCTCATACAAACTATCGATAAATATCGACGCGGACAATGTGTTTCAATATAGTGTATCTCTAGTCGATAGCTCGTGTGCTTTACATGCAGATTTTATAGCTAAACATCTTCACATCACAGAAAGTTTGAAATTGACTTCTATGCTAAAAAGAAAAATCGATAAGCATCTCCAAGTAGAAGTTTGAATGAAGTCTACTGTTCACTGCCTTTAATATCGATTTTTTTCGATAAATATCGTTTTATATACCCTTTAGATTGATACTTAACATACAGGGTATCTGCTAGCTATGAAGAAATTTTGTACCATTGTTTATAGAAGAGTTCAACAGCGCGACAAAAGTTAATCCAAATAATAGATTACAATACATATTTCTTTCAGACAGATTTTGTGATATGAAATGGGAATTTTTTAACGATTCTTTGCCCTGGGTCCCTTAACACGCTTTCCTTTGTTGCCTCTGAGCTTGTCGTAAAAATAACTTATTTCATACATGCGACATTTCACGTGTTGTTTTGTTTTTGCTTTTTTGTTTATGACGCGAGTTCGCAATGAAACATAATAAATCCATAAATTCGCGCAGATGGTCGTAAATACGTGCACGAGTCGAGCCCTGCGGCTGAGGGGGCGGAGAGGTGGATTATCGACGCATTAGATTTGCGTTCGCTTTGACCATGTCCAGTGCTATCTTATCCGCAACGTAATCGGAAGTCGAGCGAGTGGGCACTTGGCCGGCGAAAGGCCAGTGCCAGACATTGCCCGTTGGCCAGTCTTGAACAAGATGTTGCTCCTGTACCACGCCGTAATCGTGATCGGTCTGCTCAGCGGCTGCGGCTGGGCAGCGCCAGAATGCAACCGCAATGCCGAGTACTTCCAAGATCGGGCTATGCATCCGGACATGCAGGAGCCCAAGCAGCAGCAGCAGCAGCCACGCCTGGCGGGCGAGGAGAACAATGCCTACTGGCGAGATCAGGGCGTGCAGTTCATCAAGCAAAAGCTGAGCGAGCTGCCGAAGCAGGGCAGAGCCAAGAACATTATCATGTTCCTGGGCGATGGCATGGGCGTGACGACCACCTCGGCTGCGCGCAATTTGCTGGGCGGCGAGGAGCAGTCGCTGTCCTTCGACCACTTCCCCTACACGGGCCTGAGCAAGACCTACTCCGTGGATCTGATTGTGCCGGACTCGGCCTGCACGGCGACGGCTTACCTGTGCGGCGTCAAGGCCCAGGAGGGCACCATTGGCGTCAATGGCGCTGTGCCCAGAGGTGACTGCAAGGCCATGATGGACGAGAGCAAGCACGTCGACTCCATTGCCAAGTGGGCCATGGATGCGGGCAAGTGGGCGGGCCTGGTGACCACCACTCGCGTGACCCACGCCTCCCCGGCGGGTGTCTATGCTCACATCGCGGAGCGCGACTGGGAAAGCGACACGGATGTGACTGCCGACTGTGGAGAGGATTCCGAAGTGCCCGACATTGCCTATCAGCTGATCAAAGGCGAGGTGGGCAGCAAGCTGAGGCTCGTGCTGGGCGGCGGCCGCAAGAACTTCGTGGACAAAAACCTGGCCGATTGGGGCAAGCGGTCGGATGGCTGGAACCTGATTGAGGAGTTCCAGAAGCTGAGTCCTGGCAACGCCTACGTAACCACAGCGGAAGAGCTGATGGCACTCGATGTCACGAAGCCGGAGCGCATAATGGGCCTCTTCCAGCGCGACCATCTGCTGTACCACATGCAGGCCGTCGACCAGGCCAGCGACCAGCCCACTCTGGAGCAGATGACGCGCAAGGCCATCGAGTACATGAGCCAGAGCGAGGAGGGCTACTTCCTCTTCATCGAGGGCGGACGCATCGACCAGGCGCACCACGACAACCAGGCGCGCATGGCGCTCGACGAGACCATTGAGTTCTCCAAGGCGATTGCCGCCGCGCGAGAGCTGACCAGCGAGGACGATACCCTGCTGGTGATCACGGCGGATCACTCGCATGCCTTCGCCTACTCGGGCTACGGGGTAAGCACGCTCTAACTGAATTTCCCCTGAACCCATTCACGAATTCCCTCACTTGCAGTATCGCGGCACAGATATCTTCGGCAAGGCGCCGGCCAATGGCAACGACGGCATTCCACACATGATTCTCAGCTATGCGAACGGTCCCAGCGCCGAGCGCTTCTACAATTCCGAGACCAAGGAACGCGTGGACCCCACCACGCTGATAACGGGCCATCACGAGGAAGCCTTCCCAGCTGGCGTGCCCTTGGACTCGGAGACGCATGGCGGCGATGATGTGCTGGTCTATGCGTCGGGTCCCTGGTCCCACTTGTTTACCGGCGTCTACGAGCAGAGCACCATTCCCCACATGATGGCCTACAGCGCCTGCCTGGGCGATGGCCTCACCGTGTGCTCCGGGTCCCAAAGGACTTGAGCGCCTGCTGCGTGCCTGCAGTTCATCACAATTAAGTTTGTGGCTCATTAAAAGCAGCGATTGCATTGGAGCAGCTGCTGCTGCCGCCGCTCCGACTCCTGCTACTGCCGCGCCTCTCGGCTTGTCCTTGATGCATATTGTAAATTGAATTAAATGCGAATTTCCTACAGTACCTCACCGCCTTTCGCATGTTTGCGGAAAAACAAGCTCAAATCAAGATTCTGATTACATTCTCGACGCTCAAGCTTTCGTGCGTCTAATTATGAGCTGCACTCGTTGAATATAATTGAGAAAAAAAGAGAGCAGAGGCGGCTAAAGCGGCTCTTGACAGAGCCAATCATCCTTTGTCCTATGCCTCCGAGTTGTGTTAGTGCTGAGACCCTTTCAGCTCGGCGGTGGCTCCTTGCCTTTATAGCTGCATACTTGGTGCTGACTTTAAGAGTCTTCGGATGTAGTTCTAGGCAAAGATATTTTACATATGTTCTACACATATTTGGTATACATATAGTAGACATAGATTAGAGATGGGGCACAAGCGATTTCAGCATTGAGTCCTCACATACAGCACATAAATCTTTTTACTGCTTATCTTCTAGCTAGAGCTGATAAACATAAAACCCAAGAGTGAAGAGCGAATAGAGAAATTTCGTGCAGCAGTCAGCAACAATATTATGCTAACGTAATTAGAAACTTGGCGTAGGGCATGCATATAGTCATGCAAACTCGACTAGAAGCTGAAAGCTCATCAACGTAATGGGCAAAGTTAGCACCTGCCAGGAGAGCGTGTGTGCGTGTGAGTGTGTGAGTGTGTGTGTCTATGGGTGTGGGTGTGCGGTTTGTGGCATTTGGGACTCCCTTGCGTGTGTGGTTAAAGTTTTGGCCAGCATTTGGGTTAAGGTAAACACAGGCCAAGCAAGCAAGCAGCGGGCAGGCAAACACCAAACACACCGCACACACACGCACGCACACTCATACCACACACACCCCGAGAATTTGCATTTTATTTTATGCAAAGCTTTCTGACTGATTCGCCTGCAAATAACAAAGAAAATAAAAAAAACCGCGCGCCCGCATTTAGTTAGCTGCGCATTTGCATTTTGCATTTTGCATTTAAAATTTAACATTTCAAATTTCACATTTTGCATATGAAATCTAAGCGTAATTGCTGCAATTAAAACCTATGCGTCATACGTTCCCTTTCGGTCTTCGGCCTTCGGGGCGTATGAGTAATATCAAATGCGAAGCAAAATGCGAAATGTATTTGTCAATTTTCTAGTTTCTATTTCCGCTTTGATTGCTAGCTAAATGATATCCGTTAGAGTGTGAGTGTAGTGTGTGTGTGTGTGTGTGTGTGGGTGAGTGTGAGTGTGTGGGTGAGCCATTTCCCTTCTTGTGACAGCCATTAAACGTAGCAACCCATTCATTGCCTTGGCATTGGCAAAGCTAATTTCGCACAGTCCATCTCCCCCCGCAGCAGCGGCTTCCTCTCTTCCCCTCTTCAACTGTTTAGCCCGCCGTGCCACTTCCGTCGTTTGATTTCAATGCCGGCAACCAGACCCGCCTCCCACCCAAGTTCCAGCAACGCGGCTCAGTTCTTGTTAAGCACACATGTTATTAAGCGACACACACACACACACACTCTCTATCACTCTCTCGCTGTCTCTCCCTCTCCTTTCTTTAGCGTCTATTGATTTTAAGTCGAATTGCGACAATGTCGTCTGGCCATCAATTGCGACTGCGGCCAGCCAGTGCCAATGCTGGAAAAAAGCGTTGCAAGTGCAGCTTGTGGCAGGGCCACATAGTATTGTATTATGCTCAGCGACGATGGCCAATTCGGCCAGACGGTCAGCCCAGTCCGGCTGCCGTCTTTGGGCAGCCACACAAGTGCCTCAGAATGCGAATGCTAAAATTTTAAATTTCATGCAAATGTCGCTGGGCCAGACTCGAGCGAGCATCCGAAGGAGACTAGCTCTCTCTCACTCTCTAACTCTCGCTCTCCCAGTCGCCTCTGTCTGCCTTGGTTGAGTTTTATTCAAATTGCGCAGCTCGAGTCAAAGGAACATCTTTTGACATTTAATCAACTGAGTTGGAATGAATGAGCAAAATTTTAATGAATGAATAAAAAGTTCGTATAAGAAATTTCTTTCTTGCTCTCTATCTCTGTCTCTCTCTCTTTCTGTATCTGTATCTGTATCTGTATCTGTATCTGTATCTGTATCTGTATCTGTATCTGTATCTGTATCTGTATCTGTATCTGTATCTGTATCTGTATCTGTATCTGTATCTGTATCTCTATCTCTATCTGTATCTGTATCTGTATCTGTATCTGTATCTGTATCTGTAACTGTATCTGTAGCTGTATCTGTATCTGTATCTGTATCTGTATCTGTATCTGTATCTGTATCTGTATCTGTATCTGTATCTGTATCTGTATCTGTATCTGTATCTGTATCTGTATCTCTATCTGTATCTGTATCTGTATCTGTATCTGTATCTGTATCTGTATCTGTATCTGTATCTGTATCTGTCCCTTTATTCGTATCTACATGTACATATCCCTCTGCCTCACTCCGTCCCCTCTCTTTTCACCTCACTCCCACTTTCACTTTTCTGCTCTTCAACTACCCCAATTACCTTAACCGTTTATAGTCCCCTGGCAGCACACTCTTAAAGCATACGCAATCGCTCACTATTCCCAAATAAACTGCGCGTGCGAAGAGGGAAAATTCAATTTGCAGCCACACACAAACACAACAACCGCAACAACAACAATGGCCAATGCTCAATGCGGATTGCTGAATACTTTAAAATAAAATTACAGTAAAATACAGCAATTTGCATGACAATGGGAGCTTAAGGCACAAGTGCCAGACACTGGCTCGAACTGGCCAGCGCCAGACCACTAATGCAATGTTTAACTTTTGCCCTTGCTCACATTCGCACACACTCACACGCACACACACACGCATACAAATTGTAAATTTTTATTATTTTTCTGGCTTTGGGGAAGGACGCTTGTGGTATATCATATAATCGAATCAAGCTAGCTTTTTGTGGCAGAAACGTTTGCGAATTGAACAAAGTGTAGGACCAAGTGGAAGCTAGTTTTTATCACAAATTGATTTCAACTTTGATAAGGCAGCGATTGTATTCGCATTTTACATATGGATATATGATAGACAGAGAGAAAGACTACGAAGTGAATAAATTATACTAATAAATATTAAACTATAATGCATAATAAAATATCTAGCATATAGGGTATAGAGTATATAACTGAATTCGGTATGTAATATGCGACAGCTTCGGCTCATATACATATATATATGCGACATAGCTACATATATTTGCACATATGTAGATAAATAAATGTGCATACATGAAAATGCTGATTCAGCAAAATTTAAATGAATTTTCCGCCTCGACTGTCGTCAAGTGATAAAAGAAAAATGGCAAAGCATCTCGATAGACTCCACTGATTGAGTGTGGAAATTGCATAGCCTGGCTGCTGACAGGACATGCCAGCCACCGGATATACACGTAGACGTCGCAGCACCTGTCGATTGCCCATGCTGTGCATTCAATTTGGTTCCGCTCCAGGTGTGTGAGGCGAAGCGATTTCTATCAAGCGGGAATCGGGAACTGATACATACATATATTGACTGAAGCGGACACACGTTACAAATCTGCGTTTAACTTCCAAGTTTTGTCTGCCCTTCAAACTAGGCCTAGCATGTTGCTGCTGCCAGCCAACAGGTGGCGCTAGCAGCGCCTGTCAAGTAGGCTATACACTTGAACTAGATCAATAAATGTAGGGCTGACAGGCTCACGCACATACACAGTCATAGACACTCACACACACACACACTCTCACACAATATGCAAATTGTGTTGTTGTTGCCAGAACAGAGCACAGAGAGGCACTTGCTAGCACTTGCCCCGGCATTGCAGTTAACAAATGTGATTTGCACTCAACAGCGGCTTGGGAGGCAGCCAGTGCTAGGGGGGCGTGGCGTGGACAAATGAATGCGTTTGCCATTAGCAAGTGTTTTGCAGACAGTACAAGAATATTGCTGTCATTATTATTATTGCTCTAGCTGTTGTTGTAGCTGCTGTTGTTGTTGCTGTTGTTGCTGCTGTTGCTGTTGTTGCTGCTGACAGCATTTAAGTGCACAGTTCAAGAACGTCAATTTTATAAATTGAAAATGTAACTGTGTTGATTTTTTCAAGTCAATCAGAAAGCCATCGCCGGCTGGTCGGTCGGTCGTTCGTTCAATCAAGTATGGACACAGCCCGCCCACACTCATTGAAAATTCATGGAAAATTTCACGTAATTGAGCACCTGCCCCACGTTGTCCGCTGGACAGCTAGAATTGTTTCTGCCAAGTATTGGCTAGATAGCAAAATTGTTGTAATTCAAGCGCATAGAATAATTTAAGCGTTTATTTTTAGCATAGGACAAACGCAATTGCAGTGTGTCTAATGCCATCGGGGAGCTATACAGTTATATAATAATTGCTGGGCACAGGTCAGATTTGAAATAGTAAATAAAATTGATATTGTAGATAAAGCTTGAGAAATGTGAGTTCTAAAGGGAATTGGTGGAAGTTCTTAAAAATAAAATTACAAGAATTCAGAGTTTACTATAAATACTATATAAGTATATAGTATATCATTATAAATTTATTTAAAATTAAATGGAATTTATAATATATATTTGTTTATATATTATATATTTTTATACTCATTCACGAAAGTGAATCAGTATATTGGTTTTGTGCAATGTCCGTCTTGCTGTCCGTCCGTCTGTCCGTCTGTCCGTCCGTCCGTCTGTCCGTCTGTCCGTATGAACGCAATCTATTTCGGCGCTATTGAACCTAGAGACTTGAAATTTGGAACACATACTCGTGTATATCTCCGATTTATAAAGTGTTAAAATTTTCCCGATCCGCCCACTAGGGGCGTGGCAAATCGGAAAATGCATTTTCCGATATACCAGAAATCATGTTAGTTAAAGAGCTAGAAAGCTGAAATTTGGTATGTAGGTCCGCGTTGACCACCCAAGATCACGAGCTATGGCCCATTGGGGGCGTGGCAAATCGGATAAAACTGTATCTCCTAAAGTTGTAAACCTAGAATGCTGAAATTTTGCACGTCATCTAATGGTATGATTCTATAAAGTCTAAAGATAAAATTGAAAGTCTACGCCCATTGGGGGCGTGGTAAATCTGACCTGAAGATATAGTGATTTTTTAAATTCTCCTATATTTTGGACACTATTGATGGCAGAGACCTCAAATTTTGTATATATACTCGGACTGATCACCCAAGACCAAAAAGTTTTGTTGGATATATGTCCGCCCACAGGGGGCGTGGCAAACCGCAAAAGTTTATATCTCCTAAAGTATAATAGCTAAAAGCTTCAAATTTGGATAGTTGAGTTACTGGTAGCCTCCTCTATCGATATATAATAATAATTTTTACGCCTCTTTAGGGGCGTGGCATATCGAAAAATACCCAGTAATTTTCACATTTTTTGAGGGTAAGCATTCAAACTTTGCAGTTAGGGTACCGTTATCTCTTTCTAAAAACTGACCAAAAATGAGGTATCTACGCCCAGTTGGGGCGTGGCAAATCGGAAAACCCTGTATATTCTACAGTATTAGAGCGAAACTTAACTACTAAATTGTTGATGGGATGTGAATGAGTATTCCGCAGTCGGTAACGCCCGACTGCAACGTTCTTACTTGTTTAATAATATAGTTAACATAATATAATTGTTTTAATTAAAGTCAAAAATCTATAGACTATATAAGCAAATATTTACTTATACTACTGCAATATATTATATTTATATTAAGAGCCTATCAAATTCCCATTCAATTTTCCCCAGAGCCCAATTAACTATCCGATAACCTAATTAGTCATTAGTCATTGCGCATTGGCACATTAGCACCCGCATTGCATATGATGATAGCAAAAAACGAACTAAATTGTATCTAGATTAAAGCTTAAGCGAACGAAAAAAACTAGTTAAATATTTATGCGATGAAAACAGAGAGATAAGCAGTGAATGCTTGTTTAACAAATTGAGCGTGATTGAAAGTAACTTGGAGAGAGAGAGAGTAAGAGAGAGAGCGAGTGAGAGAGAGCCAGACATTGTGAGATAGAGCGAGCTGGAGCTGGATATAAATTATATTTGCTGGGGCGACAATGAACACTAATTATCGAGACAGATAACGAATACGAAGCACGTGACACGACACGGAAATCGAGCAAACAAATGTTAGATGTTAGGCTAAATGCGGGTGGAAATGCATACGGACATACACCCACACACACACACACACACACATACATCTTTGTGGTTAGTTGTCAAGCTGTAATTAAAATATTATTTATAAGTCACATGTAGTAAAGCCATCAGCAGCTAATGAGCTGTGGCTGAACGAGCAATGAAGATAACTAAATTAACAACAGCAGCTCACATATGTAAAAGTCTGGATGTGGCTTGCTCTGACACATGTAGATATGCTGGCTCATAGAATTGTAAGTTGAGGCATTTAAATATTGATTGCGAACTTATGGCTGAGCTGAGTTGGCTCCACAGCAAATTTAACTGCTTGAGTTTCCATATTGTTGCTTAATAAATATTGGCAGAGGCAAGTTAAGCGAAAGCTTCATGACTTGAGGAGTTTTTGCTTAGACTGCAGATAGATTGAAGATATTTAAGCAAGTGAACGTGCTCCAGATGGGAGTACCTAACTAGCCCATATATCTATTCTGGCTTCAGCAATTTACCGATTAAGCAAAGAGTAACATTACGAGTAACTAAAATTGATTGTCACATATCAAAAGTAGCTTAATTTGTATGCTGAGTTGTTGCTTATATTGCCAAGCCAAATCTGGTCAATATAAATAGCAACTAAAATACAATTTCTATCTCAAATAACAGCAAAAAGTGCCCAAGGATAGACTTAAAAACACAGCTCAAAAGCCAAATATTATTTAGCTTCATAAACAAATACAATAATATGCCTCGTTTGATACGTGTATAAATATTTATGCAGCCCACTGTTTCAACATTGAATGTATATAAAAGCGACACAGCATTGCGTATGAATAATGAATTTCTAATTAAATAATTATTCTTTAGCCCGGCTGAATTAAATGAACGGAAATTATGGAAATCGCTCAGGCTGCGGCCAATTGCCAATTGCCACTGGCATCGTCAACGCGGCCGTGATTAGCTACTTATTGAGTTGTAATTGCGAAAGTTTAACCAACTGCAGCAGAGCTCTATGAATGCGACCGGAGCGAATGACGGTCCCTTTGGCGACCTTAGCCGCTCGATTGCATAAAGCGAGGCATTCATTAGCGTCGCTCGCCTTTGTGCCATTAAAGTTCTCAAAGTTTCTGCATTCAGCTCAGGCCATTTTTTGTGTTTTGTTTTCCTGTTGTTTTTTTTTTTTTTTTTTACAGCTCGCCAAGGAATAACACAAAAGCCAAGTGGGGAATACAACAGAAAAAAAACAATAAATTAAAAGCCGAGCCAAGTCGCCCACTTAAGAACAGAACCGTCGAAGCCCCTCCCCAAGGATCGGCCATTGTGTGCGCTTGGCCTGAAAATAAAATGGAAAATAAAACAATCAAAAAAAAAAAAAAAAAAGAAGCGAAGAAAACGCCGAGTTTTCCAGCAATGGACTGGAAATATTTATTATTGAAGTTCGCGTGTGCTTTGAATAGCCTCGAATCTCGGCCAGCTCACAAATGTCGCTGAATAGCCCCACGATGAACGATTTGTTAACAGATTTGCTTTCACTTTTTATTACCAAGAGCCATTTTAAGGCCATTTAAATTAAATCTAAAGCTCGCTTCATTTATGATTGTTTTACTCACTTAGTTTTATGTCTTTGCAACTTTCTCTTGTTGCTATAAATTCCAAATTGCGTAGCCTAAACGATGCTAGACTTAAGAGCTTGAGCAGCTCTGGCATTCGCATGGCAAGCGACTTATTTCTTCTTCCACTCTGATATCATGCATATCAAAGCAAAATATTTGGCATTTGTTAGCACAAAATGCCATTTGAAGTTTGCTTATGAATATGTAATATGCTTATGAAAATACTCGGAAAAAAATCAAATAAATTTTGCAGTTGCATAGCTTCTCATGAAACAATCAATATTGCGTATACGCAGCGTTAGCAAATTGTAAACTTGTTCATACTAAAATATATGAAATTTCCCATTAAATATGGAATTTCTCAAAATTCACATCAAATACAAATGAAAAGCTAATGGAGTATTTTAATATCTAACTAAAATATTCTACAATATTTTATTTACAAGTAATGATAATTTTGCTCAACAGCTTTAAATATTGCGTATACGCACTGTATGCTATTTTCAAACTTATAATATATATATATATATAGATATATATATATATATAGATATATTTCTATTATTATTTCTGATTTCAGTTTTGGGGTAGATAAATCTCTTTATATTATCTCTTTGTATCCCATACCAGACCAGACAGAAGATTTTTAGAAATTTGGATATGCTCATTTAATTTTAAATACGCAACGTTAAGTTAACATATTTTATATAAATATGTATATATCCATATGCGATGCGTATATTTACGTAAATATAGGTGAGTTAGTGAAATGAAATTTCATTTTGTATGAAACTCAATATATGAGAAGAGTATTAAAACTAGCAAATATTTTATATTAATTTAGTTGATATGATTCAGATGATGACAATTATTTTTATCACTGCTCAATCAAAATATAACGTATAAGCATATTAAAATTAAATATAATATGGTTAATATTTGCTATAGGCTCTGATAGCTAGAAAAGAAATATTCATTTGTAAACAACTCGTTAGCTTTAAATCTTGCGACTAGGATCTCTCGCTCTGGCTGCCACTATTTATCATAATGAGGTCGTAAATTAAGTCCACGGACAGGCTGGCTAATGAAGGACTTTCGGCTGTAATTTCTAATGGGGCACACAGTTTCTGTTTCAGTTGCAGTTTAAGTTTAATTGTGCGCACATGGCATGAAATAATTAAGTTTCAGCTAACGGAGAGCAGCACCGAGTCGTAATGGCGACGTGAGCTGCTTACCTGAACAAGGACATTACGTCCTTAGCAAGATCAAAGCAGACTGACATTGCTGTCAGTTAGCTAACATTACACAGGGAATGAGAATGAGAGTCCGAATCAGAATCAAGAGCTAAATCAGAATCAGTTGTCAAAGGCGCGGCAGGTGACACACACACACGCACACATACACCCACAAGCTGAGTCAGCATGTGTGTGACCTTTGACATTGAAGCTGCCTTTTATCATTCGCGTCCTTTGTCGCTGTGAGTGACATGTTTTGCCGGGGCGACCACAAAACAGCCAGCAGTTTATTAAGTTGTATGTGACAGCATAAATCAGTGCCACAACACAGCATGCGCCGCAAAGTGTTTCCCAGCGCAGGGCTTGGCGAGAGTTGTTTGATTTATTGCAACTGGCAGAAGCATCAGCATTCATATGCCACACATGCCACACGCCACACGCTACATGCCACATGCCACACATGCCACATGCCACGCGCCATACACCAGAAGCCAGATGCCACTTGCAGCATCGCAAATCAACTACTTTTTATTTACAAGTGTAACCCAAAGGATAACAATTGAGTGTGAACAACTAGAATATATCCTATCCTATACTAGTTGCTATCTATTCTATATAGGAATATATAAATCTTTTCTTTGAGAACTACTCTTAAGATCTATATTTTTAGTCCGCGTACGCCTACATATAATATTCAATCACTTACATAGTGAATAACGAATTCTTCAAATCGATATTTATCGATATAATCAATGTGATAGATATACTTTTATCATTTGCTTTGAATTAAAGTCTATAGATAATATCTGATCACCAATCTGTATCCCAACTTTTACTTTTATATTTTTAATAAATATTGAACTATGCCTAAAATCAATTTTTATCGATAACCACAAAATTGATTGCTGCTTAGCTCAACATTTTCCAGTCTGCACTTGACTCAAAAAACAATATACTAAATTTAATCAACATATCATATAGTTTATTTGAAAATCAATATTTATCGATATAACCTAATTAAAATACAAGGTAATAAGCAAAGCCCTTTACATACATTTGTTCGCTTCAGCTCGTTAAGCACCTCAGCAATACATGTATTTATATCCTGGGGCTTTAATGTACCTCTCTCAACTTGGCTTCTTCTGCTCCTTTGAACCATTTTTAATTTGTATGCAAAGGCAAGCAGCAAATTAATTTACCGTTGCTAAAGTTAAACAAAGTCCAAGTGTTGGCCATTTGTTAAATTGTTTGAACAACTCAACAAGTTCGCTCTGAAATTATGTTCAGCGTTCAACTCATTAAGGTACAAAAAAGCTGTGCTCCGATAACCCTTCACCCGCACGCGAAAAACCCTTTTTTGCTTTTTTGGGCAACGGCGCAACAGTTGTTCTCCGATTTCCATGTTGATGATGACTCTCGACATGTTGAGCCACACCCAGCCTCCCGCTTGGCGCTTCATGTCATAATAACAAGAGGCAGCAGCAAGATAAATATAAACAACACTGACTGAAAGGTAGCTCAAGAACAGGCAGGACCAGGCCAGACTGCCTGATGAGCTCTCGGCTCTGAGCTGTGCGGTTTGGCCCGCAGCTAAGCAGCACACACTTCAATATCTTTTCGCAACAATCAACCTAACGACATCATGATAAACACAGGCAGCAGCGAAACCAACAAGAACAAAACAAACAACAACAACAACAAAAACCAATTGACATTGAAAAGGTTGCGCCACAAGGGAACTGACGAATTTGCTATGCTTTGGTCTGCCTGTTGTTGAAACAGTCTCTGCTAATTTATACAGTCCCCAGGAACAATAACAAAAAATTGATAAACGAATGAGAAAAGAATCAACTAACCGTTGGGTCAGCCTCAACCTGCGCCTGCGCCTCCCAAGCAAAAATCATGAGAATAATCGTTTGTTTGCATATTTCAATAAAAATCTAACTTATATTTAGCTACAACTTTTATACCCAGCTGAAATTTGGAAACTCAATTTTTCGACTTGATTGATTGACTGACAATCATTCAAAACTTAAGAGAGTCAGCTTTCTAAGCCTTTGAAATTTTGCCACAAATTTAGTAAATTAATAATGATTACAAAAATGCCAGTTTTTATTATGATTGATTTGCTAATGAATGGTTGATGATTAGGTAATTATTTATATATACACTAAAACAGTAAAAAATACTGTTTTTGATTGAAGAATTCATCTTAAGATTGACGATGATTGACTGACTGATATATGAAACTAATCATTATATTCAATGACTTGTTTAATATTACAAAATACTGCCGTGATTGAAGGATTGATGTAGCTCAAAATGTAATGTTATCTTTTCATAACTTAGCTGACTGATTGAAAGTTACAGCAGAGTGCAAGCTTTTAAAGCAGACAAGTTTTCAGTTGTCTCTTTTAAAGACTCTTAGCTTAGTCTGAGTCCCGCTCAATTCGATTTAATTCACCCATATATGAAAATGTTGAACCAATTTGTAGCGTTGGCAAACACCAAATCAAATTATTTAATTAAGTTGACCTATTTCAGCATGGGAGATTTTATTTTTATGACAGATTTCATGTTGTGAAAGAGTAGCTAAAGCTGTTTGCCGTTTTTCCCGCTGACCACATGATGAAATTTAATTATAGACCAGCAACATGAAAGAAGAAAGGGGAATCGAACCACAAATGGACATTGAAGGCTATGCAAATTTGCGACTCTTTAACTTTTCGTTTAGCTTCTGTAGAAGAAGTACGCTTGGCCACAATAATATTCAAAGGATATCTATTTGCAATTCTCAGCTCGTATCTCCCATATGGCGCAGGTGGAGGAACCCAATTGCCATGAGAACTGGGCAACATTGGCCTAGTTAGGCTGAGGCATTCCACTTTTTCCTTAACATGCTATTGTCTCTGTTGTTGTTTACATAGATGGGGTATACAGTTAGCACACATACACAGACAGAGGGAGACACGCACACGCGGCTCACTTGCCTAGTTGTCAGTCAGTTAAACAGTTGGCACATTCCCCAGCGAATCGCCCTCGGCTGCAGGAAATGCTACTTGTTAGGCAAAAGCCGCACATGCCGCAAAACACACAACATACATGACTGCGCACACACACACACACACACACACATACAGACAGACACCCACAGACTCACATATATACTGTGCTGCTTACATGCTGATTTGATGTGGATAACTTGTAAGTTGTCTTGGATTTGTAAAAAGCGCCATGTTGCGGCTGCCTTTTTGAGCAAAAGTATGTATAGATACACATACTCATATATATGTACATATATGTATGTATGTATAAATAATATATAGGTAGACAACATAAATTTCAATTTTAGATTATGTGTGCTTAATAAAATATTTGTGCTCATGTGCTGGAAACATGGCAAGCCCGCATAGCTTACCAGTACATGCTCATATTATGTTTCCCTTTTTCATTTTCCTGATTTATGCATACATATATATACATCAACTACATTTGGCATCTTCCCAGGGGAAAAGCCAGCAGAAAACAGCACAAGCTCGTGTGGCCAGCTCACCTTGCGGCTGGCCTCTAAGCCATATAGACTGCCCCCCAATCGGTCTAATTAACAAATGCCAAAGCCAGAAAACTCTCTGAAAGTTTGTCTGGCATGTGTTGCTGTTGCTGTTGTTGTTGTTGTTGTTGTTGTTGTTCACGTAAATCCCAATTAATTGTATTTAAACTTGGGCACTCGCTGACTCTGGCACTGGGTAGCCGAGCCCGCGCACTTTCATATTAAATTTGAAAGCTGAGCAAAATCGCATTGCCTACTTTCAGGCGCCGGAAAAAAATAATCTACACAAAAAATACATTCATATGTATATTTCTGCATATTTCTGACTATAAAATCTTAAGCTTCTAAGAGTATTAACATTAAGCAAAATTACATTAAGTCAAGCACGCGAAGCAAGAGAGGGATTATTACATACGCATTCGACTCCTCTCCAAAGGTGATATGCATGACTGATAGATTATGAGAGAAAAGAGAAATTGTCGTCAAGCACATGTTCAGTAAATTCTACGACAAAGGTTAAATTAATTTCGTTGGCTGATTAGACTGGTCAGAAATCGATATCCCTTTATTAAGTACAATTCAAATACTTACTGCTCAGACTAGACCAGACAGAATGCGGATAGTTTCTGCGACATTCAAAGTGGATTATTAAAGATAAAAAAGGATGGGATGAGTTATCGAACAAATATGATAAGCTTGTACTGCATAGGGTATACACGAATATACACGTAAATAAAGAACACAGCATCCGTGATGGATAGCGAGCAAAGAAAGACTGATTGATGATTGGACTACCCAGAAATCAAAACACCATGTTCACTACAATCATAGTTATGAATATGTAATCGATTGAACTATCATTGGCTAAAAGCCAATCAATATTATCAACATCTAATACTATTAACACATTGATTCAACCATGGCGAAACACTATCAAATACATTGAACAACATCACCAAGCGAACGGTTCAAAATGTATCTGATATTGAGTTGAAACGTCCATCTAAGTACTACTACTGTGGCTCTGTGTAATTTACATACAATATATTGGTCTGTTGGCCTTCGATCAATGCAATTATACTATTAATTATGCATTCATATATGCATATTTCATATTTAGTGTTGAGATTGACTAAACGAGAACCTCGAGATGCGCAAGACTTGGATAAATCTTCTGATATTCACAGTGTGGATAGTTTTATTACTAAAGTCCAAAGTAAGTGAAACTCATCTCTTATTCTTCTTCTTCTAATAATTCCTAATCCAGCTTTATAGAATGTTGCCCAAATTTAATTCACAAATGCACGCTGCCCCGTGCGATGAATGCAGCGATCTCCTACACTATACTATAATCATATATTTACAGTGAGAGCGAACGAGAGAGATAGAGAATGAAAGAGAGGGGGGAGAATGTGGGAAAGGACCTATCAGCAGATTATCCAGAATTCAAAACGTAATGTTCACTTCAGTCGCAATGTTGAAATTCGATTGATTGAATCATTGGTAGAAACCAATCAGTATTATCTCTATCTACTACTATTAAAATACTTATTGGGTCATATTAACCAGATCGTCAAGCGCATCTAACGGCTAAAAAGTGATCTGTTATTATTTTAAAGAGCCCAGAGGTTTGTAATAGCACGTAATATGCTACTACTGTGGAGTATACATAGGTGATATTCAGCTTTGATCAGCTGAACAAACGAGTCGAAATGCGGAAAGTTTTTGTGATTCTTGTGATAGTAAAACTGTGGCTAGTTTTAATATTGATTACCAATGTGAGTACATCCATCAATCATCATTCTTCAGAATTCGATAATCTACAGCTCTATTTTATAGAATGCTGCGCTACTTAAATTAACAAACGCGCGCTGTACCGTTTACAACGAAAGCTGGGTCAAAGTAAACGTTTGTCGGTTGAAGGCAATAAGTCGTAACAAGACAGTATTTAATTTTAATGCTACTATTTTATATCCAACGTATCAGATATCGATAAACGGTCAGCTTCTGAAGAAGGCCAACGGCTATAAGCCCTGGCTTTTTAATACATCTGTTGACTTTTGTCGATTTATCAGAAGACCGTATAATCCAATATTTATACTATACGCAAAAGCTATACGGGACTTCGTCAACTTCAATCACACCTGCCCCTATGTGGTGAGTCTGAGATCCAAATATATGTGAATACTTATATTAGCAAATTATTCATTTAAGGGCCACCAAATTGTCAGCGGACTTCATGTGCCGTACGAAAGCTTGGGATTGCCGTTTCCATCTGGAGAATATCTTCTAAAAATAGATTGGTTTTTCCATCGCAAAATGCAATTTTCAACTGATTTGTACGCCGCGGTTGACGAAGGTATTATGAAATCAAAACGAAATAGTGTCAAAAGTCATAAATAAAAACTTATTTGATAAACATATTTAAAATATATTAGTTCCATTTAACTATATAAGAGAATTTCTCGTACAATACAAAGCGAATAAATAAATATTTGCTATAGAATATTGAAAGCAGGTGATTCGTAAAGGCTAGGCTTTGACAACAATCTTTTGTTATTACAGTATAGAGGTAAGCATATACATATATGATTTTTCCACACAATGCGATTAAGCGTATCGTACAGACTGGAATATACTAAACGAATTCTCCTTAATTTTTGCCCACAGTAGTAAGTCAAAATAGTAAGAATTTTCGTCGTTAATATAATTATAATTATATTCTTAATCATAAATTGAATCATCTTTAAACCTATTTCTAAAATCTTAAAATTTTTGTATCGTTTCCGCGACAGCAATTGATAATTTTATAGACCTATGAATATGACATCACCTATTAAAATGACATCAGATCACATTTGGTCTTTGATGCTCTTTAAGCATTCAGTTAATTATGGATGCAATGAGATACACTAGAGACAAAAGTGAAATCGGAGCCATAGACCTCACTCGAGGAACGATCTCCACAGAAGACGCAAAGGTGATGTCCACATTTCTCTGGAACTCGTACGATGTCATCTACATCGAGATGGAGAACGGCTTTACTTTACCGAATTATTAGTTCATATCAGTATATCATGAGGTATCCCATACAAAATAGAATATTATCATTCATTAAACATACATGAAATATATATGTTCTTGATGAGGGCGACGAGTTCAGTCTTGGCTAATTACGGCTGTTAGATATTACGCCTGAATTCTCGACGGTTTTCAGAGTAAGCAATTAAATGCATGTTATGTAGTACATTTTCATTTACAGCGTAGATATATATATATATATATATATATATATATTTTTTTTTTTTTTTTGAGTTATAGGCCATTTTTTCAATGTTGCAAGCACCGAAACTTAAAGCGCTCATATATAACTCAATATAAAAGCGCTTGGCTGCCGCTCATCGTCAGCATTTGACGCAGATTATACAAATTTATGCAACACTGTTGGCACTTTCATTCCATCATCCTCCTCCCCACCTGCCCGTCCCCTCATCTGCTTGGGGCCTTGCCACCATTTTTGTTTGGCATTACACTGCTGACTGCTGTTTTTTACGAGAGCTGACGCAATGGCGGTTTCTGCTACTGCCCCCACTCCTACTCCTGCCCCTACTCCTGTTCTACTCCTGCTACTACTCCTGTTGCTGTTGCGCATTTCCGGGCCCTCAAGCTTTGCGCTCAGTGTTGTTGGGCACTGGGGAGTTAGTTAACAGTTGCCAGTGGCAGTGGCAAAAAGTCGACCAACCGACATGAAGTGCACCGACCGCCCGACTGCACAGACAAGCATTTGATTTTCATTAAAAAAGTCGTCAATTTGACTTAGCACTTCAACAAAATACCTGAAATGTATATATAAATCTGGGAACTGATATTTCTCAATATCAACTTACTCAAAACTTATGTAAAATAGGCAAGAGTATGAGAATTTATTTGTTGAACAATTTCACTTGCAGTGGGACTATCTTCATGAAACTTTAAGAACAGGATCATAATATGTACATATATATTCCGAAGCACAAGTATCTGCCTTGAAAACAAAATACGGCTATATAAGGCTGTTTTAAAACCAATATGGACCTACGCGTTGCACCTTTGGGGAACAGCCAGTAAATCAAACATTGAAATTCTTCAGCGTTACCAGTCTAAAACACTGAGAACAATAACAGGTGCTCCATGGCTCCATGACAAACTTTGACATCCATAAAGACCTCAAACTTCCTCTTATCAAAGAGGAAATACAAAAAACCGCAGAGAGGTATTTAAATAGGCTACATCACCACTGCAATGCTCTAGCTTCTGGACTCCTCGACAACACAAATAACAGCGAACGGCGCTTAAAAAGATTCCACGTATTAGATTTGCCAAATAGAGAATAGACTAGTAGAGAGTTAAACTAGTAGATTAGCTATAAATATGTAAATATGTAAATATATGGATTGATCTCGTTGGAGTTCAAACCATCCGGTTATTTATAGTTATAGTTTAAAGATTTGCTTATTGCTTTGTACAAGACAGATTGCAAATAAAATATATATATAAAAAAAAAAATTCATCAAATGTATAAACACAGTAAATCTAAAGTCTCTAGGTCTAATGTTCACTTCTGTCGTAATGTTGAAATTCCATTGATTGAATCATTGGTTGAAACCAATCAGTATTATCTCTATCTACTACTATTAAAATACTAATTGGGTCATATTAACCAGATCAACAAGCGTATCGAACGGCTAAAGATTGATCTGGTATTACATTAAAGAGGCCAGAGGCGTGATCGTCGCCATCAAGTTTGTAATAGCACGTAGTATTCAAAGCTGAATAACACTTATATTCAGCTTTGATCAGCTGAACAAACGAGTCGAAATGCGGAAAGTTTTTATGATTCTTGTGATAGTAAAACTGTGGCTAGTTTTAATATTGATTACCAATGTGAGTACATCCATCAATCATCATTCTTCAGAATTCGATAATCTACAGCTCTATTTTATAGAATGCTGCGCTACTTAAATTTACAAACGTGCGCTGCCGAGCTCACAACGAAAGCTGGGTCAAAGTAAACGTTTGTCGGTTGAAGGCTATAAGTCGTAACAAGACAGTATTTAATTTTAATGCTACCATGTTATATCCAGCGTATCAAATATCGCTGAACGCTCAGCTTCTGAAGAAGGCCAATGGCTATAAGCCCTGGCTTTATAATATATCCGCGGACATTTGCCGGTTCATCAAAAAACCGTATCATCCAGTAGTTATACTATTCGTAAAAGCTATACGGAACTACACAAACTTAAATCACACCTGCCCCTATGTGGTGAGTACGAGATTCAAATATATGTGAATGCTTATATTAGCACAAAATTCATTTAAGGGTGACCTAATTGCTAGCGGACTTCATGTGCCGTATGAAAGGTTGCGAATACCGTTTCCAACTGGAGAATATCTTGTCAAACTAGATTGGTTTTATCACCTGCGAAAACAAGTGTCAACCGATTTTTACTTTTCGATTGACGAAGGTATTCTGAATACAAAGGGAAGTATTATCAAAAGTTAATCCCAAACATATATATATATATAAATATTAGTTATATGTGACTAAAAAAAATCAAACAATAAAAATACTGCAATTGAATACGTTATTTATTTATATATTGTTTTTATTAAGTAAGGAGAAATAAATTGAGCAGATGATCCGTCGAGAATACAGAAAAAACAAGTAAGAAAGCTCTAGTCGAGACTGCTCGACTACGAGATCCCCTGAACCCTTGGAGCAATAGATATTTCAATAATTTTTCGCGTCTTTCAGCTTACACAAGAAACACGCACACACACACACACACGCACGTACGCAACCACAGACATACATACACATACATACATACATACATACATAAGGCAATAAGTCGTAATAAGACAGTTCTTAATTTATTTTGTATCCAGCAAATGTGATTGAGGTAACGGATTCAACTTCTAAAAAAAGCAAATGGCTGTAGGCCCTGGATTTACAATACTTCTGTGGACTGGTGTCGGTTTGTCAAAAAACCTTTTTGGTAAGATTGACGTTTAAATATATATATATATATATAAATAAACAAACTCTGCTGACGGTGCAGGTAGAGCAGTTACTGCGTTTGGTTTACGATTTGTACTATGAGTTGGAAGCAACTGATGAGCCTTTCAAGGTCTTGAAGTCCCAATCAGTCTTAGAAATGCACCCAGGCATGATTTCTACGTAATACGTAATACATAGGATGGACTAGTCTAGGCTCAAGGTTTTAAAGATACTCTAGAACTATTCCCCTTACCTATGTTGCCCTTTTCGACACCTTCAATGGACTTATGCTATACTCAGCTTATTTGCAAAGTTAGTATGGTCAGGCCACATACAACAACAACAACAACGAGGAAAACTTCAAAGCAGATTTTCTCACTAAATTTCAATTTGTTTTTCGTTTTTGTTGCTCAACAAAAATTTGCATTTATATTTGAGATTTGAGACTGCGATTAATTAAGTGTAAAATGCATTCATTTTATGTCGGACAACGAGCTATTTACTCTAATTGCATTTATTTTGCCACTGGGACCAAAGTTTTTGCTACGTGGGCACACATGTCGTATACGTAACACGACAAGCACACCCCAGAGAAGTTACCTTGAAAGGCGGAGACGGAGTGTTTTTGCTCCTGTTGGAGCTCTTATTGCCAAAATGGGCTTATGTATTATAAATAGGCATACGTAAATCGTGATTGACTAACCGATACTCAGTAAAAACACAAGTTACAGTTATATTTAAATCTTTAGTCAGCATATTAAATAAATATGTGCCAACCGAATTCTGATCGCCTAACAGATACTCTGTAACTATTGACTATATACAAATGCGTTGCATAAAGTTGATATGAACGTAGTTAGAATTATGTTTATTATCGTAGTGCTTGGAGACAATATCTGAATACAAAATCACCTTAGTGGGCAACAGTTGATTGTGAACGACTATCAGATACCCTATAGGAAGTAAGACAAACTTTTCTAGTTGTGAAGACTATGTTGCACTTTCTTCTTGAAGAGCTTCTTTGGCTCTCTAGAGATATGTTGCCTTTAAATATACAAGAGTTATAAAATTTTCTATCTTATCATTCAATATAAGTTCGACGTATATCCCATGCATAAATTTAGATAGATTTAAATTCAAGCTGGTTAAGATTGTATGAAGTAAATAAAAGAAATTTATGATACTCTATTTTTCAAATTTCTTTCTATAGGGTATATGAGTAACCGAATGCGTAGTAAGCCATGCCAACTTGAGTGGCTGTAACTGTCTGGTGATAGCGTCCAGGGAATACGCCAGAAATAAAAGAGAAAGAGCCAGAAAAAGAGATGGACTGAGAGGGAGGGAGAAAGATAGCGAAGGAGGGAACGATAGTAAATGGAATTGAATGCAAGGCAAACTAGGCAAAGAAAATTGAAGCGTTTAAAACTGGGCAAATAATTGCCTTAAGGCCACATTGAGCAATGTATGAAATGAATGAAGCAATTGCAGCAATGTGGATGCCACTTGACACTGTCAAACATGGAAAACTATTTGCACAATGGAAATGACAGCGATTTCAGCTGCGGCACAGCAAACGGCAGCTTAACGACCATTATGAGCATCACACAAAATGGCGCCGGCAGCGTTGCCACTTAATTTTTTCTCCATTTTTTTCAGTTTACTGTTAAAGCTGTCCCCCGGCGCTTGGCACATCTAATTGTCTGCTCCGGTTTGCGGCTTATTATGAAATAATGTAGAACCACAAAAATGTGCCACAGAGAGCGACGGAGTGAGAGAGAGAGACTGACATTGGAGCGGGGCCAGAGGGAAATCCACATAGCTGTTGACGCGCAGCAGACAGTTTTTAATAGACAGCGCCCCATGGCGCCGCAACGGAAAAAAGGAAACAATTTATGCAAAGCTGCAAATCAGCGAAAAGATGAAAAGAAAGACAAACGAGAGGATAAACAAGCACATAAAGACATAGAGCAGGAGAGTTATTATGCTGTACATTATATGTGCATACAGCGAGAGTTGAACTTTCATTATGTACAGCTTTTTCGGTATAATATATATACGAAAATCGAGTCATTTGCTGTGAATACTAGAGTCAGACTTTTGTGAACTTAAAAAATTAATTAAATTGCTAAAAAGTTTACTTATGTATTTACCTAATGAAGAAACTTTCATTCGGTGTATGGTATACCGTCGTTTTTCATTTAAGCTGGGGGTTTCTAGCTCGTTATACTAAAAACGTGATTGAAATGGAAGAGAACTACTTTTGCCTAAAGACTAGCAAAATTAAGCTCAACATAAAAATTTAAGTATAAGAAAGGAAAACTTTTGAGCTACAAAGCATTCAGAGCCTAAAGTCTCATCAAATATTTTTGGCCAAAACTTAAATTAAACTCGATTTCAATCTCTAGGGAGTACTCGACCAGAACACTACCAGAACCCTGCACAGAGCTACCCACACCTCCTTCTGCTTGTTACATACAGTTTCACATATGAATTCCTTTCCTGAACTATATGAACTATATGAAGGAAGACTTTTTAAGCATGTGAATATCCAGTTTCACAATGAGTTTGAAAATTCCATGAAATTACCTACAGGAGTTCATCATGTCACTCTAGGACCTAGCTGTAACTATTAGAGCTTACTACTTAGCACACATTGCAGCTTAACAAAAACTGGTTGACTAACTTTATATTAATGTGATTCAAGAAAGATATATTTTCCTAACGAACTAATTTTACAGAATTAATTAGATTTTGCACTTTGGCTCTAACAAAGACATCGCACGCAGCGGGTCCGCCTATATGTCTGTGTATGTTAGGGGAGGGTGTGTATATGTGTGTGTGGGTAGAATTATATGGTTATGTGGCACGCAGAATGACAGGATTGCCACAGCTGGGGGCACACACATATTTGGTAGGCAGACTCATGTAGGTAAATCGACTCAACTCAATGTCCTAAATGCGTGTGTGTGTGTGTGCGTATCCGTGTGTGAGTGTGCGTATATGTCATGTGTTGTTCACACTAACGAAAGCCATTTGCAAGCAATATGAGCAGGTGCCAGGCGCTGAAAGAAACAACTAGATTAATGCCAGCTCCGGTTCCGGCGGCCCCAACTTCAGTTGCAACCTCAATTTCAATGCCACGCCCACCAGCTCAGCCTAGTTTTGTTTTGAGGAATTTTTGCGTATAAACTTGCTCTGGCAGTTGCCAACTGACGCAGCAATTAAAAGCGCAAATTATTTCGACCTTAATCGATTCACAGCGCTGTCTCTCACGCATTCAACACAATTCCCCAAACTGGCGAAGCAAGAATTCCATATTGTCCATACGAATACAGACACACACTCACACATAGACGCACGCATGGAGAAAAACTCCGACGGGAATTGGCGCTGCGTGACATGTATCCAAAACTCCATTCGACAGTCGCTGCGATGAGCTTTAGCAACGGGCACGTAGTCTGCCAATCAACTGTTATTAGGTTAGGATATTGCCATCAATCTCAAGAGTGGTTCATGATAGTGGTTCAGCCAAGGTTCGCTCGATATACCAAACATGAATAGATGTGGATAAATATACAGACCTTGGCTTATCTTATGCTGAAATACAAATTATTATGTCGACAGCTCTTATGGGCTAATTAATAAGTCAGTAAACAAGAGGTTCATGGACATGCTTCATGGAGCTGCTTCACCTACTAGGTCTCTCAAAGTTTCATAAATTATCTTTTAATATCTAAGCTTATCTATGCATAGCTTATCGAACCATTAAGCATCAAAGCGGATTAACTGGATCGATCAACGTATAAAGATATATAGCAGGATAGATTTTGATATAAGTATTTAAAATGCTCTTACAATAAAATTATAAATATTAAGATATAAAGATCAACACTTATCTGATTTTAAAATTTTTTTTAATATTGTGTAGAACTACTTCACCTCAAAAATTATTTATCAAAGTGTTCAACATAATGTATGGCACTTACTTAGATAATTTCGTGTGAAAATGAAAACGATTTCGTGTTATAAATCATATCATATCATATATGTAAATATATATAGATTACTCACTCAGTCACATTGTTTTCGAAGATCAACTCGCCGCGAACCCCATGATAGTGGCGTCCACTGATCGCAGTTTCATCCTCGGACCAATAGGGTACGATAACGGTACCTCGAGCACCAGAATACCGCATTACGGGCAGAACATATGCGCCAACAGACTCGTTAACCTCATGTAATGCATCGCCGAATGCGAAAATTCCCGCATGATCATCATCCAGTATCATAATGGTGGCTATATCTGGCACATAGAGGCTAACATTCTCAGAGGGATTGAAGAGCCGTATATAGAAGCATTCGTCCTCCTCGAAAATATCATCATCGATAATTTCGATCTTAAAACGCTGCTCATCGACGCCCGGGGGAAAATTGAGTATACCACTTTTGCCAACATAATCAGAGCCGGCGGAGGCGGTGCCATCGTAGGTCTCAAAATAAACATGCGAATAGCCGGAGATATCACCACGTCGCACTACACGCACCTCGAATTCACCACAATTCTCCATGACCGTATAATGTCCGGGCTCAAAGTAGATGCGGGTCGGTACGTCATCATCATCGTCGTTATATGCTTGAATTTGGGCTTTCACGCTGGACAGATCTTCGTGGGCACGCTCTTGAATCTTACGCATCAGATTGCCGCTGCCGATGAGTTTGCGCGTGGCCTGGACGCGATAAAAGGCGCGAGACTTGTTACCACGGGTTATCATTTGCTCCTGTGCCATCATTTCTAGATGCTCCAGATCAGCATCTGGGTACTTCTGCCGCAACTCTGACAGCAGTTGTATATACTCCATTCTGGCCTCATCGTAGGCATGCGCGCTCTTACTCATTTGCAAAAACTGTTTGCTTGTTTGTTTCGGGTCATCTGCGCCCATCTCAACGGAATCGTGCTCACCGGCCACAACGGTGCCACGTTGGTTCATCCGGTAGTTCTTATCCATGTACTTGTAGAGGAGCAGTCGTCGTTCAGCTATATATGCCCACAGTACGGTGGCCGGGAACATAAGCAGGGTGACCACGCCCTCCCACACCTCAATGATGCCCGGCGAGATGAGCGAAAGAATCGCCCACAGCCAGATGTAAGCAAAGATGGATAGTACGGCGGTCACAATGAACACCCGGAGATGCTTTATCCGCCGCTTCTCGCCCTTCGGTATTAACACCATGCAAAGAGCAATGATGACAAACAGATTGTATGCTGCGGAGCCAACAATTGTGCCCGGCCCCAGATCTCCGCTCTCAAAGTTTTTCGCATAGATCTCAATCACGGAGAGTAGAATTTCGGGTGCACTCGATCCAAGCGCCATGAGCGTTAAATTTGCGACAGTCTCATTCCAGATGCGTACACGCATTGTCTGCTTCTCACCCTTGGGTCCACGGACGACCACATCTCGTTCAATTGAGGTGATAGCCTCTATTGATGCCATAAAACGATCCGATATAATCGAGACGCCCACAAACAAATAGACCATTAACATAAAATAGACGAAGCCACGGATGGCACGGTCGCCAATTGAGATTTTACGCTGAGGCATCCACAGTGGCAGCACAAGACCTTCCGAACAGGTGCCCAGCTCCTCCACCTCAACATCGGTTTTTACTGTCGTTATCTCGTCTTTAGTCGGATCGACCTGACGGACGACACGTTTGAGGCTTTCAGCACTGCTGGTTTCATTCAGAGTCGAGTAGGATGCTGAGTCATCCACAGCTTGGCCAGTGGTTAGAGCAAACGTGTGTGCCTTCACATAGAGCAGGAGTAATAGGACAGCGAAGGTGGCAACTGATCTAACGGTTCTGCGTAATAGCTGCATTTTTTGTTTCTTTTTTAGGTTTTTAATCCTGTTTGGAAGTGCTTAGTGTGTATTGTCTTTCACTGTTACTGGAAGCGTCCTTTTCTGCTTTTTTTGTGCACTTAGTGAAAATGTGTTGCGGTTTATAATGATCGGATCGTCCTGCGAAACGGCATCATCGCAAACGCAGTTTTAAGAAGATGTGGCAGCTCTGGCGCACAACTTACGTTGCTCCTGTTGATTCCTGGAAACACAAAACAAATTTGTTCATTACTGAATGTGCTTGGAAAAATACCAGCTATATTTGCTGTCAACATCATCTGTTGCTAAATAATTATTTCCTTTGAATAAGCCGATTTGGCATTATTTAACTTTTCCAGATGGGCGAAAAAGTCATTGCCAGAGTTTTTCGCTTTGTATTTTTCTTTCCCGCCCCTTTCAGCTCTTTTGTATATTTACACGGAACAGAAACTAAACACAAAAAAAAAGAATTGCGATATAAACTGAGAGCAACTGAAACTAAACATAGAACATAAACAAAATGCAGTACAAAGGGTAAACATACAAAACGGGCAAAAAGGTAAGGTACGACCATAATATACCCTAAGAAGTCTATGCTTAAGCTTACGAAAGTTATTATCATTATCATTAGTCATTAGTCATTACTTATTACTCATTACTCATTACTCATTACTCATTACTCATTACTCATTAGTCATTAGTCATTAGTCATTAGTCATTAGTCATTACTCATTAGTCATTAGTCATTAGTCATTAGTCATTAGTCATTAGTCATTAGTCATTAGTCATTAGTCATTAGTCATTAGTCATTAGTCATTAGTCATTAGTCATTAGTCATTAGTCATTAGTCATTAGTCATTAGTCATTAGTCATTAGTCATTAGTCATTAGTCATTAGTCATTAGTCATTAGTCATTAGTCATTAGTCATTAGTCATTAGTCATTAGTCATTAGTCATTAGTCATTAGTCATTAGTCATTAGTCATTAGTCATTAGTCATTAGTCATTAGTCATTAGTCATTAGTCATTAGTCATTAGTCATTAGTCATTAGTCATTAGTCATTAGTCATTAGTCATTAGTCATTAGTCATTAGTCATTAGTCATTAGTCATTAGTCATTAGTCATTAGTCATTAGTCATTAGTCATTAGACATTAGTTATTAATCTAGTTGTAATTCGATAATTATTATTTTAGATATTTGTACATTATGATATTTAGTGGTTTCTCAAAAACGTAGCTCAAAATGCTTGGTACCTCTCCTCTTTCTAAAGACACACATCTATTAAATTTAACACATTTATTAAATGTTTTCCCTACTTACGAATAATATTTCTTTTGATATTTGTGTAATAACAACTATGTTTGCTATGGGTACGGGCACCAGAATAAACGCTGGACAAACTAACGCAACGGACCGGTAAATATGAATACGATATGAAATCGATAAAATGCATAATGTAGACAATGTCAATAGCTGTAGTTCAAAAAGAGAAAGCGAGAGAGAAAAATACCTGGGTGTATGGCTCTGTGTCTGTGTGTATGTTGAAGAAGATGGAACTGGGTAAAGCATAACGGTAAATGCATTACCAGCAACAAGCGCCAACTTGACTGACAAGCAAAACGGACAAAATCAGCAAAGCGAATGGCAAAATAGAACGGTTAAAATGCAAAGAGAGAGACTTGGTGAGAGGGACAACCCAACACAAGAGCGTCAAGGCGAGTGGGTGAGATAGTATGCTATATTAAGATATACGTACATATGTACATATGTAATTGTTCTAGACGGCTGACTTGCTACACGCTCCTACATATAATCTAAATTATAAATATAGAAATAAATAAAACTAAATAAATATACCTAAATAAATAAATCAAAAAGCAAAAATCTAAATACTGGGTAAAAGTAGACACGATGTACATACATATTTCCAACTAAAGCTGTATTTTTATTAAAATAATTTTTTTTTTTAAATTTTTAAATTTAGAATTATTCAATGTTTTCAATTTACTTATGCTTATCTAATAAAAAAAAATCAGAAATTAATTATGCAAAATATTCGCTTGCTTGACTCGCATCCAGAACTAATATGCAGCACATTTTTCGACGTAGGGGAAGGGGTCGCTTGCATTAATTTAGCAATTACAACGGTAAAATGTGCCAAGAGCTAGTCGTTAGGGAATGGCGAGAGCTGAATTTGTAAACAGTCAGACAGTTAGACAGACGCGCCAGGGAGAAAAGAGATGAATGTCAATACACAGACACACAGGCATACACAAGCGCACTAGCACGCACACACACACACAAACACACATAAACACTCGGGCATTGCTAGACAGCCCGCAGGCAAGTGCTTAGTTTCTCCACCCGTTTTTCATTTCAGCAGCAAATTGCATTTAACCGTTATTGAAAATTTTGTGCACGTCGATGCTTAAAAGAGATTGCGAAATTAATTGGAAAATCTCTCGAGCAGACACTCAAACCTATTATTATTCAGATAGTGCGTGCTATATGCGCGCACACAGCAGAGATTTGTCACTTTACATAATATTTATGACCACTGTGCATAGTGTGTGAAATATGTATTTAAATATAGCACAGCGTTACAAGGCTCAACGGGTTCCGTTTTGGGCTGCGATCGCCAGACAACAACTACACGTTACGTTGCCTGACGTTAGGTTAGCACTTACGTTGGGGCTTACGTTGTTTTATCGGCACGTTTACTATTGGGCTTGGCCTAACTGGAGCTGGGCAAACATTTCGCTTGCAACAGACGTTTAATATCGAATTCTTCCCGATTCGGATTTCACTATGATTGGAAATGGCTACACTCGAGGCACTGAATTCATCTGCTCTCCCACTCGCAATCACATTTACAATCGCGTTCGCGTTCACGTTCGGCAGCCAATGTACAACTAATTCGCCAAAAACCCGCCGCCTGTCGTCTGCGCTCAACAAGCGTTGTCCCAAGCGCTCATAATTATTTTGAATGCCCTACACTGATTTGCGCAGCTCGATGTGTTCATCATTGAAGAGCTCATTGGCAATAGCCATGAGGTATATGTATACACATATGTATGTGCTTCTGATATATAAATGAGTATACCTAAAGCTCAATTAAGCACTTCATTTCTATGTATTATATATTATTATATATATTATATAAAATTATTCATTTAATTGCATCTACTGCATTGCATTCCCGTGTTTGACAAGTGTAGGGCATTTGTCGATTCGTACGTTTTCGTTTTTTCCTATGCACCACAATTATTAACCTATGTCTTTGTCTGTCAAAATATTCGCCGTTATTTTAGCTGTGCATCGTTTCGCATAGTTTGCTGTGCTAACGCTCTCACGTTCTCACGCTCTCCCTCTCTGCGCTCTCTGCACTCTCTCACACTCTCATGCTCTCTTAATATTCCGCGTTTGTTATTGCCTTGTTTTTGTTTAGCATTAAATTTTGTTTATTATTGTCGCCTCTCTTTCCTTTTCTCTCCGTTTCTCACAGGCAAAGCAAATATTTCAAATCTGTTTTGTAGCACCTTTGGGTCAACTATATAACATGTAGTTCTGGCAAATTGCTATTTCAGTGTATTCGGCAGGCGTTCCGTATCTTAATCTCAAGCACTAAACATAGAACTCAACTAAACGTGGAGCTCTTCAGCAACCCATCTAATAGTTGGCTCAACTATTTATGTGTACCCTGTGCGTTCTAGCAGTGGATATGACAGGTTGCTAATGTTCCCAGAAAAATTCTGAAAATCTTAACATTTATCGATATATCTCAATAGATGTAGCAATGTAAATGAAAAGTTCAGCATATGTTTATTTTATTTATATACAGTATAGCTAGAAAAACTTAACTGATATTTTATATATTTTCGATATATATCGTCCATGCGATATATTGATAAATTTCAAATTGGACAGTTTAGTTGATATTGAATTTTCTTTTGTAACACAGAAATTTATATAAAATTAACTTGTTGAAACTCAACGCATGTGTTTTTGTATATTCATAGAAAATAGTGCGGAGACAACTGTATAAAGCAGGGTAGCGTCTAGTCGGTCACTTTAAGACATTCTCTTTCTCATAGTGCTTGCCACCCAGCTGTGAAGCATGCCCGCGTACGCAGCTACTTTTTTTTTGTTTTTTGTTTTTGCTCTTCTGCCTACCCTTCTGATATATTTTTAGACAAGTGCACACTAGACACACACTCACACAAACACACCCAAACACATTGACACACCGTAAATGATGTCTGCAGAAATATGTACGTATGTATGTATGTGTTTGTATATTTATGTATATGTTTTCTACTCACTTGACCTTTCGTCAGTTCTTTCTTGCTGTAGATTTCGGCACCTTTTGGATGGTTTGAGCTGCTATATATATGGAAGTATATATCTCGATATGAAACCGCTTGGCTGCCAATAACCGATTTCAGACTGAATGATTTATTGGCCTATAATGCGTTTCACATTCGAACAGGTAAAAGTTGACATTAATGTGAATTATTTGTGAATCGATTCACTTACAGCCGCCCCAACAACCTTAGCCCTCTGCGCCTGCTCCGGACTCTGGTAGCACCCACTCTCTCCCTCTCTCCCTCTCTCTCTCTTCCTCTATCTCTCCCCGTCTATGTGGTCTCTTGCTAAGTAAGTCCTTTCACACAGCATGCGCCATGGGCCCCGCCAGAGAAGTTTTTCAAGATGAAGAAGACGAAACTGGACACTAACGATTTATCTGATTACAAATGGAATTTACTCAAACTTTATCCTTAAGCTCAATTTATATGAAGTATATCTCAAAGGCGATACGCAACAAATCAATCTTTTAATATCGCGTTCTATTTGGCGATCCGAACCAAACTGGTAACTAATTTCGGCCTCTATATAATATATAGTTATAATTCTATATACATAAGTCTTTCTATATTAATTCTGGCGACTTGATAACTTGAAACGTTCTTAAATTTGATATCAATGCGACAGGGCAATTGATATAGTGAACGTTTCGTTATCACAAGAGCATTATACAATCGGACACTTTTGACTTACCACAGCACAAGCTAGAGTTGAGCGCGTGTCGTGACACGAGAGTCGTGCATGTCGTAAAATTTGTAGGTATTTCGTAAAGCTATCTTTAGCTGTTTGACAGTCATTATCTCTATTCTCCACTCCACTCTCATCTATGTATTTCTTATCATCTCTAGCACAATTGTGGGTATACGCTATAGCGTCATCTAATAATAACGTCATCAAGTTGTCGATATAAGACATGAATTTATTGTATTAGTTATCTATATATATGTTATATATAAGGAATTGCAGGTATATTTCAGATTAGATAGATCTGGTAAATTTTGCCTATACGTCAATGATAAGAAAATGTGGAGCAATTGATAAGATATTATTTCTAAATGCTTGGCTATAAGTGTAAGTTATTGTTAACGTGTACTATATAGATAATTTAAAATAATTAATATAGTGCCAGAATTTATATGACAAGAGTTTCAGTGTGTTAGCTGTTTTGAAAAAATAAAATAAAATAAAACAATTTGAAAGGGAAGTCTGGATGTTGATAACAGGTAAAAGGAGGCGTTGTAGGACTTGGAACATATACATATTCTTAATCAGGTTGACGATCTGAGTCGATGTCTCTAACATATTCTTTATGATCGGTAATAATCAATAACACAGAAAGCGTCCTCAATCAGAAAAAATATATATACCTCCTATCTCTCTATGATATTATTATAATACCTACAAAGCAATTTCTAACTTTTACGCTCCATCCTCTCTCAGTCCTCTGTGCCATGGTTGACCACCGCGTCGCACCTTAATTATTTACTAGCCAAGGACATGCTCATACTTTGTTAATTGAATCATTGGGGCACTCACTAACAGCTCAGGTCTGTCGCTCATGTGCGGTTATTTTGGGGGCTTGAGCAAATTTTGCATGTCCAATTAGACTAAATAATTGATTAATCGTCACGTTGGCAACGAGCACAAAGAAGAAGAAAAGTATAACGAAAATGCTGCTTAAATCATTTAAAGTCGTTCCAGAAATGGCAAAGCGCTTGAAATATTTATCATACGCCACGTTGACCGCAGTCAAAGCGAGCGTGCACAGACAGTTTGGCCTAATTGTGATGGAAGTCTTTGGGCTCAGAGCAGAAGCGAGTGTAAACATATATCAGACAGGCACTGTCAACTGGGCTTTATCGTAAATTACCTTAAATTCTTGACACAGCTGTCCAGCAACCCTCGCAGCAACAACATCATATCCTGGCCGAGCAATCCTTGTACTTACAGCAATTCCATTTTCACACTGCTTTTCATATTGCTCGCTATTCGTATTTAATACCCTGTAGCAAGATGCTCGAAGCGGGGGTAAACCCATTACAAATAAGCCATACTTAAGCCACTTGTAGCTGAGCGTGAAATCTTGAGCAAATGATTGGATTTTGCACATAATATAATTCCCGTTAAGAGGTTTAACTGATTTATTGATGGACCGATTGAATGGGAGATGGAGTCGGTAGTCGGTGGGTTAATTGATAGATTAAATATGAGAGTGTTACATGGTTGGCTGATTGAAGAGATACAGTTATAGCATTTCTATTTGAACTGTGATGGACTGATTGATTGATGTTTGATTTAACTAATAGACTGACTGATAATCAACAAAATAAACATTAAATAAAATAAAAATCAACTGCATTAACTTATCTGATTAATGATTTAATATCTAGGTATGATCCAACTGATTGATAAAGTGATTGATGATTCAAGCAACAAATATTTTTTTATTATTATTTTATTTGATTTGGTTGAGTTTCTCTGATTGATTAGTTGAAACTCAACCAAATCAAATAAAATAATAATACAAAAATATTATGTGCTCGAATCATTAATCACTTTATCAATCAGTTGAACTATACATATTTTAAAACTTTAGATATGTTTTGATTGACTAATCATATATGTATACATGTGCCTTTGGCTCATGATTGACTGATTGAAATCTAGCAATGCCCAAAACACAAATCGAAATATTGCCCCGTCTAATAAATTTATATTTCGTTATACCTACTAACTATACATATCCATGTATTAAAGCTGATTGATTGATTGATGGGTAAAAATGCCTTAAAGAACGCAAGAGTTATCAATAGTATCATTTTACAATATAGGTTAAGAGAACTTCTATATACATAGATATTTGAGTATGTAATATTGTGCTTTTACAGGGTAATTGGCCAGTCGATCAACTGCAGCTAGCATATTTCTGATTATTTTGCTGTTGTGGGCGCATTCAGACTCTATATCCTTGGCAACAGGAGGAGGCTGCGCGGCATCTCAGCTCTGGAGCATTTGGGGACAGCAGATGAAATGGTTAATGCGAGAGTAAATGGAGAATGAAAGAGGAAAGGAAGGAAGAGCAAGAGGGGAAAGAGGAGCGGCAGTAGATTCAGCTCTGGTAACAGTTGCTGCTGTCAGCGCATTTTCCTGTTGCCGTTGTCGTTGCTGTTGGCTTTTTTTATTTATTGACGACAGTTTGGGGCTTCATTGTTGTTGTTGCTGTTGTTGTTGTTGTAACTTTGATGACGGTCGTTATGAAAGTCGTCGATTCGGAATGCCGCTTTGTCGCCGCACCGATTCGTCCTTTTCCGTCTGAGCTAACCGACGCCATCTTAGATGGATAACATTACCGTTGACAGCTGAATGCGTGCACAGGATATATTCAACCAGGCGACCCCGACCCGTCCCCCACTCTTCATATCCCTGCCAATCACAGGAGCATACATATATATATTTTTTATGTATATGTTTTCACGCCTGTTTATTCTGCTGTTCGGAGCTAAACTGTTTATTATTTAACAATATCGCCGCTTGTGTACACGTGTGTAGGTGAGCGCTTATTTATTTATAACTGTACTTTGTTTTTAGACACACACTGACACACGCACGAACACACACAGCGACGTGCTAAGCGCTTGCAAATGGCAGCTACAAATTTTAATAGTTTGCTTCGCAGACAAAGCCTGACAAAGGGTTGTCTCAAGACAGCACACATACATGCACATGTGTGGGTGGGTGTGTGCATGTTCCTGGCATGTATTGTGTGCATAGCTATTGTAAATATATGCGACCCGTAGGGCGCTAACGCGGAAGCAGGTCTTAAAGCCGGCGCGCGGAAAAGTATGCTACACTTTATGAATACGCGCTATTGTGGGCGTGTGGCTGTGCGGCCGTGTGGGTGCTTCTGGGCGTGGTTGTCTGGTGTGAATTGTGTGATTGTCATTAACAATGGTTATCAGCAGCAACAACTGTTTTCCCTACTCATATACGTTTAGCTAAAACTTGACTAATTAAATAATATTTTTCTGGCTTCATTAGACCAAATTAAGAACACACACACATATCTACATACTATTACAGTTGACTTTGATTTGATTTGATTTGCGCTACATCATAGAAAATTCTATAAGTTCTTTATCTCTGTCTCTCTCTCCTCTCTCTTTCTGTCTTCCTCCAGTTCGTCTGCTATATTTCGTTATGATTTATTGACACAAGCAGCTGGCACGCGGAATCGCTGCGGCGCTCATAACTCACAGTTACCATTCGATCTCGACACAAATATTTGGCATTCTCGAGCGAAGTGCTTAACGACTAAATGCTCTCTAAACAGATATAAGAGAAACATGAAAAGTTTGAGTAGATCTTTAATCTAGTTCAGTTTCCCTGGAGATTTCATAGACTCTAGGGCTAAAGGTTTAAATAGAACTCATATTGGTCGTTGTAGCAAAATGGGGTTAAACCATGACCTATTTTTGTATTCATAGACAATCTTTTTAAAATCAGTTTTCATAAAATAAATAAAAATATACATACATATTTATTAAACTACTTTTTTCTCCTTAAGTTATGTGGTGCTATAGTATTAGTTTTATTAGTTTTCTCAGTTGCTTTTACTACTGCATAATTTTGAAAAATAATTTTCTGGAATATTATAATATACTTTGCCCAAGCACAAATCCAAATAATATTTCTTACCCCCAACACTGAAGTATATCCATAATCCATATAAATAATATTAATCAATCCTCTCCACTCTTAGCAGTCCCTCTAGATATAGGGTGTGCTCAATCAGTCCCTATTGATTACTTTCTCCATTATCCTAGTCTTTCCAAAAGTTCGCCAAGCATTTGACGTGCCAAACATTGTTAAGATAGTTTGCTGTTGGCTGTAAGCTGGCCCGAACCTGTCAAGGCATATTATAAACTATTTTTGGACTGGAAGGCAAACTATTCGCTAGCTTGTTCCATTTTTAGAGCCACAGCAGAAACTTTGCACGCTCAACTTTAAATGGAAAAACTGAGCACAGCTTACACCTGGCCACACCTCGCTGATAGCGATTCATGTGTGGCTGTGGCAGTGTGTGTGTGTGTGAGTGTGTGCTTGTGTGGGTGTCTTGAGCAGCCGTTTTCACTGCGATGATAAATGATGTTCAGCTGTTTTGCTCTTCTTGCGAAAAACAAGCAACTATTGTCCAACGGTCAATCAATCCATCAATCAATCAATTCCTACTGACGCTGCAATCAACTGAGCAAATATTTTGCTAAACGACTTGGTCAACAGCCAGTTGTTGTTAGTCTGCCCGTTGAACCCACTGGGGGTGGGGAGCAGCATAAATAATGGACTTTGTTTGGGGGCTCATGATGTAGCTATACTCTTTAGTAAAGTATGCAAGTTAATAGAAAAATGAAGAGAAGAGACGGAGAGAGCTGTGTATCTGTATTTGTTAAGAAACTTGAACTTTAGAATAAAATATCATAGCTTGGGCAATATAAAAACTAAATTTGCAATATACTATCATATTAATCATAATCAATACATATCGATTTTGCAACTCTTACTTTAGGAATCTTTTCCTAAAAAATATCTCGATTACTATAAGAAAACAACAACTAAACACTTAACAATTTATATGTAGATTTATAGGTATAAACTATAAGCGATTACTGTATAAATGGATTCCCCACTTCCACAGAACTTGGTGGACTTTACACCAGACGCTAACTGAATCTTATCTTATACCCCATGCTTAATTTTAGTTCATTTATCGATCGATCTATCTATCGATTTTGCTCCTCGAGATATGCGAATATCAAATTCCCTTGAGCTATCAACATGTTCCTACACTATCCTTAGAACGATAAATATAGATTTTTTTGTTTCATCCTATATATATTTTTGTTATATAGACTCTCACATACTTTTCTCTTGTCTACATTTACCAATTTTATAACAGATGCTGTACCTTTGCTTGAAAGCTTTTAGAAGTAGAGCAATAACAGTTTGATAAATAAGTACTCATTCCATAGCCAGAATGCTTTTAACCAAACTCATTTGTCAGGGTTGCCATAGCGCACTCTTGCCGTACTCGTTGCAGTACAGCCATTTGGCCGTCTTTCCATTATGTTTACAGATGCTAACCAAAAATCACACAGGAACATCAGCATGAACATCAACATTATTACGTTATCATTCACGTCAACGTCATTATGAGCACATGTGAGCTCCGAAATACCTACAGCATTACTTACATTGTGTGTGGGTCGGGGGAAGCCACCCTTGCGATAGACAAAAGCAAACTAAGAATGTGCCCGACGCATAGAAGCTAGATAATATACATATACATATGCATATATCTATTGTAATCTTCCAAAACATAAACTTAAAACAAACTCACTTTAATATGTTTTTGTTAAGCACATTTTATTGTAAATTTTACATGCTCCACAAATTGGGTGCAAAATTTCTGGCATCTATTCAAGCGAAAATTTATTTCATTTGCATTCTCTACTTTAGAAATTCAAATAAAATATTCTCTTAAGGAATACTTGACTAGAATATTCTCAGAGCTCTCACAGAGTTGACTCGAAGCATTTACTTGATTGAATTGCATTGATAGATTGTCCAGTGAGTGAGCTATAAAAGCATAACTTATGCGAAATATCTCGAAATAAATTCAATCATATCTATCTTTGCCCAATAGCTCATATTAAATGGAGTCCATTAATGGACAGCTCGCTGCTGAAAAGGAAGGATTAGAGGGGGATGGAGTGAGAGGGAGCAAGCGAACAGTAAATATACACTGAACTCATTGATGAATAGAAATTGTCAAAAGGTGAATTATATCTGTGTAAACTTAATAGCGAATGATGTATCAAATTCAAAGGGCATACTTAGACTTTGTAGTTCTCGAGTTGTGCTAAGAAAACTGATATGACATGCATTTGAGGAACATAATGAAATATATATTGGGATCTGGAGTATTTTGAAAATCTAGATATAGCTTTTGTGGGATGGAAAATAGTAGAATCTGTCATATATAGCTGATGTATCAACATTTTAACTTTCATTGGTTTATTCAGGAGGTGTGAGCGATTAGAAAACATCTTTCTCTCTGTCCTATATAAGCTCCTTCAATACATAAATATCTACATTATTGATAGACTGTAGCTCTTCAATTTTAGTTTTATCTCTCATCATACCCCACATGTAGGGTATTTACAAGTTATGTCTCCGCCGTGCTGTCGCCATCATGTAAATTGTAGTGAGCACGCCGAGCGCAAAGTTCATATAAAGTATTCAAGAAAATTTCCTGACAATTAAAGTGAGCGGCCGGCTTTAAGACATCAAATTACTGTAAGGTTTGCTGGAAATTTTTGACTGTTCATGTGTATATGTGTGTATGTATGTGTGCCTGTTAGGCGGAAAATTATCATTTCCCTCTGCCTTTGTGTGCGCATTGAGTGAATTTTCCGGTTGACAGAGAGCACACACAGAGAGTGAGAGAGAAGGAGAGAGAGGGGCGTTTCCTAACAATTGCTTTGTCTTAATAACTTGACGCTGTTGAGGTTGGGATTATGACTCGAGCACACCTCGCAGAAGGCCAAGAAAATTGAAGGTTCTCACATTGGCATTTCGCCCTTGGCCTCCCCCGCACTTCTGACTGAAAGGTGACAAAATGTGGGCCCAGCACCTGGTGCGTGTCAATGTTGATTCCAGATATTATATCTTTCAACTGGTATTCGAATCGGGATGGCTCGTATCTTCATGGCTTGTTCATTTCACGGCCAACGAAATTTATCTTTTGTTTGGCTTCGACTTTGAGTTTGGCCCTCGTCGGCTTTTGTGCCCTGACTTTATGGGATTTTCATGCTTTTAATTTTTGCGCCTTCCTTTTATTTTTCCTTTTATTTACAGCTGCTTTCATCATCGTCCCGAATTTAATTGCCTGCCTTGTAGAACTTTATGAGGAATCATCAGCGTGCGATTGTCCCTTTTTCATATACACTTCCCCTGGGCGCTAATCTAATACAGTCACGATATGTGCCCCATAAACCGAAACAACAAATACGTCCCCCCCTCTGCTATAGAGTTTTATTTGTCATAAACATATTCTCAATGATGTCAATATATAATAACTAGGCCAACAAGCTGAACGTCCTTAAATTTGTTTTCTGTATTTTTTATTTCTATTTATAAACACGAATCGATTTGGTTTCTCTCTTCTTAATTGACTAATAGAGTTGATGCTTAAGTCCATTCCCATTTTCCAATTAAAATGATGTCTTCAATCAGAGTGAAATTCTCATGGGCTCAAAGGCGAAGGCATTTAACTTGCTAAAGTTTTCCTTTGCATTTTTAGGCGAACGGAATTTGTCTTTAATTGAAAATGGTTTAATAATTCAGTCCATCAATCAATTAATTAAAGTCAATATTTCTGAAAAAGTCTGGGTTGGTTCTCAATCAATCAATCAGTCAATCAGTTATTAAAATATAAAACTTGCATTCATTATTTTTTAAATTTTTATTGGAAATGTTAAGTCACTGTTAGTAATTTTCTACGCTTTGGTCTAGAAGTCAATCAGTCAATCAATCTACAATACTTTATTGCTATAAATACTTCCTGATTGATCATCTATATTGATCATCAATCTGTCATATTGGTTATTATCAATCAATCAATCACAATTATTTTTAAAAGCAAGCAGAAATGTTTGATTGCTAACATATATATAAACAATTGATTCATATAAATAATGCCTAACTGATTATCCATCTGTCACTTCGTTTATTCACCAATCAATCAAACAGTCATATATGTTTATAGATAAGAGAACAAACATTTATGATTATGAATAACAGTATCCCAGCTGCTATTTCCATTTAGTTAGTGCATTGCATCTTCGGCTATATCTGTAAAATTCACTTCTTGGCTTGGCTTGTTTAAGCCACCTTGACGTTTGGCTTAAAGCAAATCCTCATATTTTCTCATCATATTCTGTGTATTTTATGTATTTTATGGCTTCTGCGCTTTAATCAAATAGCCAGCAGAGTTTTCATGCCAATTTTTACGAGGCGTATGCGCAATTTCGGCCCACACACATTTAGCATAGAAATGACTCTGTGAGCGTGCGACGTGTGTGATATTTCACTGTCAGAATTTTGATTAACTTTGCAGCTCTTGAATGCAGTGAATGCAGTTCATTTTCCTTCTTTTGGGTGCTCCGGGTGGAGCTGCAACTGCAACTGGGGCGAGTTTGCAGCGCTCGTCTTCGGTTCAGCCATTGGCCGGTGTCTCATACGCCACGTTGGCTAAGCCAGCAGTTGAAGCAGCAGCACTTGCATCAAACATGAGCTGAATCTCGTTTATTGCTGACATCAACGCCCAACGGGGCGTGTCTATGCTGCATATGCATATGAAGCGAGCATTTAGCTACGGCTTGGCCATGGCCATGTCGACGACGCTGGCCACGTGTGGCTCTTGCCACATTAAGTATTGAAGTGCAAAGCTTTTAGCACTAAAGTGTTCCGCTTCAAGCATTTAAGGCGCTAAGCTGCAGATGACAAATATTCTGCCAACACCCGCTGCGTCTATAAATATATATATATATATAATATATATATATGTGTGTTACATGATAAAGGAATATTGTGTATTCCATTTTCTATTTATAGCTGAAGCTACTGCTTTGCGGCCCGCAGCCCGAAGCTGAAACTTGTTAAGAGCCCTAAACTCAAGCAACCACAAAATTTGATTGCGGCTTTCGGAGTCTGGGCTTACTAAGACTTAAATCAATTAAAAGGCAAGTAGGATTTATTCGGGAGGGCCTAACTTGAATCTTCGATACCTCCTGAACTGAACGCCGCTTTAAGCTTTGCCCACATAACAAGCAACGTACGCACACATAAACAAACACGCATTCACACACACTAATACATAAGCACTAGGTCTGTTCTTCCTTAGCTTTTATGGGCCTGACAACTTAATTGGCAACTTAATTGTTCCATAAATTTTCTTCTAATTGGAATTTCTTAATGAAATTTACTGAGTATGATAATGAATTACATATGTCTAAATTTGTGGAGGATTGAGAGGTATTTATACAATTCGTATTAAACTCTTTTACTCTTTGAAAACAGATATATCAATCTGTATATTCAACAAATATTAATCTGCAAATTACCTTAAGAAAAGTCATGCGAAATCATCGATTTTTATCGGTAATAAGGCTATTATGACCCGACGTATATTAGACCTATACACCTATATAATTGAAACATAATAAATTAAGCTATTCCTTGCATTCGGAATAGCTGCTCTACCAAGCAGAAATCATAAGAAATTCAAATTGCAAATAATTTTCTTAGACATTTCTCTCTCAATCAAATAGACTTTTGACTATTAAACCCTCAACTTGAACTCAATTAAAAAATAAACAGTTATCGATTGCTATAGGTGAGCGGAATGGTTTTTGGCTGACATTTTAAACAAATTAAAGCTGACATACACTTCTTTCCCAGCTAAGAACTTTAGGGCACTTGGCCACGAAGGCCAGTTAATGGTCGTAATCGTCATCGATCCGGGCCGCAGGCGATTGCAAATGTCAACCCGGCTTTCAGGTATTGTCCTGGCCAATTGTGCGACAATTTCCATAAAGCGATGGGAGCCAATCGAACTGCCATTCACCAGCCATTGAAAAGGTGGCCAGGAGAGTGCGACTTTAGATAACTTTGGCCGTTCCGTTGCTCGTCGGCCACTCGGCCACTCCGCCCCTCCGCCAGTGCTGCTCATCTCCTCACCTGTTCGCACTATAATAGGCGAAGCGAGCGACGCACAATTGAGAATGAGTCGAGCATTTGAATAGTTAAATACCAAACAAATTGAAACAAAGCGCTCGCCATGAATGAACTTTCCGATATGAGTACGGGCACTCGACCTGCTACACTGAGCGAAAAAGAGAACCAGGTCTAAAAAGAAAATTACTGCGATGTCTTTATTTCGAGTTGGCTTTCATTTATGTTTACTTTTTTAGGTTTTGGATGGAAAATCGAAAATGTATTTGGGCATCTGTTGTCCGTTTAAGCTAGGTTAAGCTGGTTAGCTATGAATTTTAGCCGGACGTACGCTATAAAGGAAGTCATTATAGGCGGATATTTTAATCCTGTACGTCTCTATTCTAATCTGAAACATAATTTTATACCAGCTTCTCCACATTATCGAAACAGATTCTTAAACCATATTCTTTCGTTTGGGATTTGACTACTATTAAGGGAAGGAAGGGAAGGAATATAAGGAATTTTAGTGAACCAGTTAATAATTCTACTCCATAGAAGCTTCACTCTCAATTGGTTCTCTACAAGGATTTTCCTTATCCGAATGCGGATGCTTCAAATGTAAATATTCAGTCTAAAAGTCACTCGGGTTTTCGCTCAGTGCACGGGTCGTGTGCTCAATATAAAAGTTGAGCGAGGCAAATGTCTGAGTGACAAACGAAGCGACAGACAATTTGACTGATATGCGTATTTATATTGACAAAAAGAGCCACTGTGACGACGCCGACGGGAACAGCGGGGAAGCAGCGTAAAGCAAGGGCAGTGAGAGAGAGAGAGAGAGAGAGAGAGAGAGAGAGAGAGGGAAATTAAACAATAATGAAAAGTGTAGGGCATGCCGGAAGCGGAATAAAAAGCCAAGCCAAACGGAACTCAAGTGGCGAACAGCTGCGCAGCACCGCGCCTCACCTCACCTCACTTCACCCGGCCTGCCACAGAGTCCTGAACTGCATGCAACTTCATTGTCTGTTGCATTGTCTCGCAGCTGTATGTGTGTGTGTGTGTGTGGCAGAGATTAGGTGCCACAAAGGGCAGCTGAAGACAATGTGGTGCGTGCTGCATTCACAAAGGCAAACAGCAAAAAAATAAAATGAAAATGAAAAACACATGACAAAGCGCCAGACAAAGTCCAAAATAAAGAGAAGAGGAAGAAAACGGCCGAGAGCAGCGGCTAAAGCTTAATCGATAGCAAAACGCAAAACACAAGGCAACAAAAATAACAATAATAACAAAAAAAAACCACTAAAATGAGTATACTTGAGAGAAGTGTGAACGACTAAGACATACGCTGGAAATGGTGATGCGACCTGCTTGGGCAAATCTGATGACTGAACTACCCTCATTGCAAATGGGTGTAATTAATTTAATATTAATATATATATTTAACACTACAAATATTATAAACTGACTCTTGCGGAATAAAATTTCAAAATGCTCATGAATTAATAAGCAGAAGATTCATATCTTTCGATTTCCTATGGCAGATATATTGTTAAGTTGATTTTCAAAAAATGCAAATCTGATTTTCACTTGTATAGCGATCGATATATATCGGCTTGGTATGTTTATTAAAAATATGTTTGATATATTTTACAAATGCGATTATTTTCACTTTTATAACAATCGATATATAACGGTTCAGCAAGTCTTGTTTTGCCCATCAATAAATACGTCGATTGATCTTTATGTGTATAGAACTTTCAAATATTCTCATGTTGGCTTAAATAACTATCGATATTTCTGATCCCGGAGGTATAGATGTTGCCTATTAACATATAAATTGTTGTGCTTTTATATTCCATAATTGATATTCCCCAAAACAGTAAAAAAACGAAGCAATATTTATCGATTGTCAAATAAATTTCAATATACATATGCATGCATGTATGTATATACCCCATTTTTAAACACTTAGCATTTTGCGGGGTATCTAAGAACAACAAACTAGCAACTGTCACGCGCTCGCAACAGCTCAGCAGAAGCCGCAGCCGTTGTCAAGGTAAGCCTGGGCGTATGCGTAATGGGCTTTTTAGTTGCGTTTTTTTTTTTTATGCTCATTTCTTTTTTCTTTCTTTTTTTTTTTTTTGTCAATGCTGGCGCCGCGAACAGTTGCAAGTAGCTGTCTGCATTGAGAGTTGCATAAATTACCGGCTAGTGAGCATTGAGGCGCCACACGCCCTGCTGCAGAAGTGGCTGCTGCTGCTGCTGCTGCTGACGCTGACACAAATTCTGATGCTGCTGCTGCTGCTGCTGCAGGATACACACGCACGAGTAGCCGGGACGACGGACCAGCTGCAGCCTCGGCCGCAGAGTTGGCCAAAAAAAGACGAAATTGGCGTTTTTATTTTTTCTGAGCCCCGAGGGCTGTTGAACTGCACCGTCGAAGCAAGCTGAACTCTTTTTTATGCTTTTTTTTTATTCTTCGTGTTCGCGTCTGTTTCACTTGAGTCTGCTGGTTGTTGTTATTGTTGCTGATGCTGCTGCGGCTGCTGCTGACGTGTTATTGCACATTTTTCATCTCACGTTTGCCAAAAAAGAAGCGCAGCTATATATATATATGTATATACATATATGTAAAGTATATATATATATAAATATATGAATTGTAGACAGGACAACAACAACAAGAACAACAACTGAGAGAACACAAATTGCCTGCCGGTCAGCAGGTTCAAATGTCGGCGACCTGCGAGCTCTTCTCCTGCCTCACGCTCTCGCTATCTCTCTCGCTCTCGCGCTGCGTGTGTGTCCTGGGCTTATGCTTGCGCCCAAAAGTATGCAAAGGCTGTTTAGCCTAGTTTTGGTTGCACACACTGTTGCAGTTGTTGTTTTTGTTGTTGTTGTCGCACGCAAGCACGCACAAACACTTGACCAAACGTATGCCCGAAATTGAACCAATCAAAATTTGCTCAAAGCTCTTTTGTTGTTGTTGTATTTAACGGTATGCCTGTGTGTGTCTGGTGTGTGTGTTTGCGTGTGCGTGGTTAACTTTCTCACTTGTAGTAAAAATAGTAAAGCACTCGCAGCGTTTGGCACTACTAAAAATAGTAGAAGCACAGTTAACGGCTTTTATCATTCACTGTTGTTGTTGTTATTGTTGTATCAAATGGTTGTTATTGTTGTTCTTGTTGTTGTTTTGGGCTGCGTCGTTCGTTGCGTATCATGCGAAAACGTGACACGCTCGTGCACCGGATAATGAAAGACTGTCGCTATCGCTGTCGCTGCCGCCGCTGCCGACCCGAACACTACAGGCCGAATAACCCACTGGCCGACTGCTGTAGCCGAAGGTGAACACGAAAACGAGCACGGCTTCGCGTCGCAGACGAATGTTACGAATGGCTGAACATGAAACGCGGCCATAGATAACAAAACGCCGAACAAAACACAGGCGCACAGGATAAGAAACGTTTTGGCAATGAAACACGCGCAGCGATAACAGCACTTTGCTCTCCCTCTCTCTTTCTCTCTCTCTCTATGCTGCCCACTCTCTATTAGCGCGCTCTCCCAATGCAGCTGTCCCCGCGGCGCATTGTGTGCGAGGGGGCCGCCACGCCAACATGTGGAATGAGCAGTGGGCTTGAGCATTGACTGCCTCCCCCTCCCGCTGCTTAGACAAGCAAGCTCGCAAGTTTTTGACGCCCGTGTTAAGTCTATTGGAAAAGAGGTCTTGTTCCTTTTCGTATTTCGCGTGTGCGCTACGCCACTGCTGCATATGCAGTTTGAAATGTAACTTGGTAATGTAGTAGTAGAATTTGAGAATTTCAGTTAATGAATATATTGTAACAAAGCAAATTTGAGCTGTACGGCTTTCTGGTAACTCTTTATTTTTTTAATTATAACGAGTCGACTATTCTCTAGACTATATATTATTTCAATTTTAAAAATGTTTTAAGATTTAACTTTTTGTAGATAAATCATTTTTTCTATACCTACTGGTTATACAAAAGTTTTGTGAACTTTAAAAATGCCCATTCTTTTTTAATAACCTTAATTTCAGTCTCATAAAAAATACAAAATATACATATATCCAGTACTTAAAGTTGCGCCTCTACGTCAATGGAGTAATAGCCTTATCTAAAACAGTTATCTTTAAGATATTACAATGCTTTAGAGCAATTGTACTTGCTGTCTGCTTAACTGTAATTATCAGAGCTATAGACACTTATTAAATACGAGCACACCTTTTTTAAGGTTTTTGGGTTGACGCAGTTTCTCAACTGTACCCAAAGTTAAAAAAAAAAATTAAAATAAAGTGAAAACACCCGCGAAACATCATCAAAATAAATAAGCAAAACGGAAATTAATAAGACCCAAGCGACCCTTTGCAAACAAATTCAGAAAAAGGACAACAGCAACAAAAAGCAAAGGGAAACAAAAATGTAAAGTAAAAACTTTGTCAGCGCAGTGAATACTGAATGCCCTTTCCTAATAAGATCGCGGTATATATTATTAATTATAATTATAATGAAAAAATATCTATTTTAAAATACATGCAATTTTAATTTAGACTCTACAAAGTGTCAAGTGTAATATAATCAATCATCCATAAGAATGTTTCGTTACAAGTGCATTGACAAAATCATATTGCATCTGCAGGCACATGAAATGAGAGAGAGCAAAAGGATGAATAGGCTAAATATAGATGTATTTATGTTAACGTGTGTGTTAGCAAAAGAGCACAATGCTGTGACTTTATCAAGCTTTCTCCCTCTTTCCTATTTCCTCTCTATTCCTGTGCCATTTAAGACCACTTTGTTAGCGTAGTAAATCACAGCATACACACACACATACATGGAGACATACACATATAATAGACAGCATAAATACGCTCCTCTACGACTGATCTACTGGGCAGACGCGCACAGACTAATTTGCCCAGTTACTTTCGTCTTCTGTGCTAAGCGGACGAGTCCACCCACACATTTACGTTTGAGAGCACGAACACCTCACACAGTCACTTTTGACATAGCGGGATCAATCGGTTGAGCGATTCATGCTGTTGCTGCTCTCACTCCTTTGCTCTCACTCACTCCCACTTCATGCCTTATACACTCGAAAAACAAGAGCACAATTTACTCTTAATTCTGTTAGTAAATGAAATACAGTTATTTTGTTTTTTTTTTTTAAGTTTTATTTATGTAGTTTTTTATTTTAATCATTGTTTAAATCTACAAATACATTTACAGCGGAGGGCGAAAGAACAAAAAATTAAAAATGTTTACTCTCATGTTTATCAATTTTTTGTTTTTGTTTTGTTGTTGTTGTTACATATTATATCGTATGCGAATGTTATGCCATAACTGCTTGTTGCTTGCTATTCGATCCAAGGTATATTTTGTTTGTTTTTTTGTTTATTTTTATAGAATTTTTATAAATATTTTTTGTTGGAGTTATGAGTTTTTATATAATTTTTGTTTTTATTTTCGTTTCACATCAACAACAATATGCATTGTTATTATCTTCATTATTATATTATTATTTTTATTATTAATCAATATAATTTGTTAACAACTAATAATAATTTTGTTTCGTTTGTCATAACTAACATGCCATGAATTTCCCATTGGAAATCATTAAACAAAAAACTCTTTCCTTTTTTTTTTTTGTTCTTTTTTGTATTAAACAAACCAAAAAACTAGTTGAAAAAGCAGCGGCGTATTGTTTCCTTCTTTTTTTATGTGATTGACTGACTGCCTAACGGACTGATCGATCGATTTGTAGAAAATGCTTAACACATTTATTTTACAAATTTTTCAATGAGTCGAAGTTTTGTTGGTTTTCCACTGAGGCAGGCAATAAATTTATATATTTCGGGGTGTGACTGATTGATTGACTGTTGACTGAATTGCTGAACATCTATTCAGCAGATTTTCTTTTTCACAATTTCGCAATTAGCCAAAGTCACACCCCAACTTTTTTTTTGCAGTGTACGTGTATGTGTGTGTGTGTTAAGCGTAAGTTATACGAGAGAGAATTGAAAACGATAAATGAAACACAATACTGTTATACTGCTACTGCCTTGGGCGTGCCGCCATTTTGTTTCGTTTTAGTTCTTTGTTGTTTTTAGGCTGTGCCGTGTTAACACGTTACAAACATTCAAATTTGTGGGCGTGGCGCTGTGTGTGTTAGTGTGAGATTTAGGTTGATTTGCTTTTATTGTTCTGGAGGGGGCGCTTAAAATGCACACAAAGCATAAATATTTAATTTATTTTTATTTATTTAGTTTTTGTTGTTGTTTTTTTTTTTATATATAAACTTTTACTTCACATATAACAAATTGTATTCCGTTCTTTCGCTGATAGACTGCCAAATACCCTGTAGCCAGAGCATGATTGGCATGTCACGTGCCGTTATTCCGTTACCCAGCGTCTAAACTTTTTTATAGCTCCATTTATATAATCGAATTTCCATATAATATATGTGTGAGTGGTTGGTTTGTATATATATAAACAATTATATTAATTGTGTTTGGTTTTTGTTTGTCTCCTTCTTTATTTATTCGCTTTGACCGCTTGCCCCACCAAATTTTCCACAAGTTGTTGTTGTTGTTGTTGTATCTTTGCTTATTTTGTAACTACGCTAATTTATTCATTTGTTTTGTTTCGTTCTTCTTTTTTTGTCAAAATTTTCGGTTTTTCATTTTTTTTTTTATTAATTTCTCTAAACTTCTTATATAATTTGTCTCTTCATGCGTGGTGTGTGTCTGTGAGTGTGTTGGTGTATGTTTTGTAGAGTATGTTTATATATTATATTAGTTGCGCTTTAGCTTTGCTTTGCTTCGGATTCTAGGCGCACTTTCATTTCTCTTAAATATTTGTATTTATTAGCATTGTTTTTTTTTTTTTTAATTTTTTGTTGGTTTTTATTAAATAATTTTACTAAAAACTTGTTAGGTTATTGTTGTTGTTGCTGGTTGCAGTTGCAGTTGCTGTTGTTGTCGAAAGTTGTTTGTTGTTCGTTTTGTTGTAGTTTTTACTTTATTTGTTTTTATTTAAACCTTATTTTTAGCTTTAATTTATAATTTAAATGTACTTAAATGTTTAAAATAATTATCGCTTGCATTTTGTTTTTGTTTTTTGTTTTTGTTTTTTTTTTTTTTTTTTTGTATTTTTTTTACTTTAAATAATTAAATTAAAATTTCAAACATATTGCAATATGTTTCTTTTTATAGCTTTTGTTGCACAGAGTTCTGTGTGTTTCGCTGTTGGTTGCAAGTTGCGGTTGTTGCTTTGTTGTTGTTGTGTTAAATAAACAATTACTATTTGTTGCCTTTGCTGCGGGTGTGTGTGGATTGTGTGTGTGTGTACGTGTATGTGTATATGTGTGAGTGTTTAATAGTATGTCTCCTGCTCCAACCAGCCGCCGGGGTTGCGACGCAAATAGAAGCGACGAGTCTCATCATACACAAAGATGGCCAACATGAATGGAATGGCTGGGAACCACCAGACGAGTCTATAGACAATAGCCGAAAAATAATATCAGTTTAGTATATTCATTTTTGCATTCATATTGTGCTTTCACTCACTTCAGGGGATACATGCGCAGACCCTTGTCCATGCCGGGGCAGTAGGAGAGGAAGGCAGCCAGCACCGTTTCAAAGACGAGGCCAAAGTTGAGGGCCCAGTTGCGCATGCCCTGGTGGAATATGGAGTTGCGACGCGTCTTGCAAATGATCAAATCGGCCCACTGTACTACGACAATCGATATGAAGAACGCGGTGTGGCAGGTGTATTCCAAGGTCTTGCGATCGCGATAAGTCTGATAAAGATCGGGGGGATAACACATATATTAGTAACCAAAATTATTAATTATATAATTTAATTTAATTTAAAAAAAATATACTGCTTGAATAACTATTTGACTGACGGAATGCTTCATTGACTGACTGCTCAGAGCGCCACCTAGCGTATGTCAGCTTAAGCACCGTAAAACCTAAATCTTTTAAGCTTAAGATGATTTTTAGAAAATAAAATTTTTAATTCATAAGATATAATATCATCATCAGTTTAAAACTTTTCAATCTTATAATAGAGATCAAGCTCAAAATTACATTCATTCTATGCTTGAGTCAGCCAATCAAATAATATTCATAGATCTACTCACCCATTCCTGACCATACGAGTCAGTTAGATCGTTGACAGCCTTGGAGTCCCACATCTTACGGATGCCAAACAGTTTCATGGGCAGGAAACCGTTCTCAGCCATAATCACAAAGTAGACAAAGAAACCGGCTGCTGCCTGGATCATGCCAATTTGTCCATAGGCCATGGAAATCAATCTGGATTTTTAAGGGTCGCGTAACAATCAAACGAAACGAGAGGCAAACAAAATTAAATAAGTTACAAAATGTGAATTTATTTTTTTCTTTAAAATTTTGTGTGGATTTGTTGATGGTTTTCTTTTTTTTTTTTTTTTTTTAATTTCATTTTTAGGTTGTAAGACAAGTCTTAGCGAGCATTAAAGATCGGGCATTATAGCTAGAAATTGCTCAAGGTTTTTGTGCATCGTAAATTTTAAAATAAAATTAAGCGTGAAAATTTGATCAAATGAACCAAAATTTACTTCAAATTGAAGACGGAATATTAGAATTATAATTAAGGCAAAATTTTTATTAAAAATCATATTTTCAAAATTATTCAAAAAATATATATTTTTAATACCAATTTTTGTTTATATTTTTATTTTATATATATATTTAACAAACAATAAGTTTTTTGTGCAGAACTAAATAAAATAATAATAAAAATATAGCTAAAAACCTTGAGCAACCCATGGGCTTGTAGCATATCATATTTCTCCATATGATATATAATTTTGGTATGCAATTCGGATATTCAGAGTTAGTAACTGTATAGAGAATGCCATTTTACCTTTAAGCTCTTAAAAATAAATTACTTTTTCGTTACTTTGAAGCAAATGAATGAAATTGTTTGTGTTTGACTTTACAGAATATAGCGTGGATTGTATTATGTATTAGATATATATTGGATTTTGCATTTAGTTTTTGTTTTTTGTTTTTTTAATTTTTAATAAAGCGCGTTTTTAGTTAAGCGTGAGAGCGCAAAGAATCGTTTTCTTTGTTTGTTTTTGGTTTTTTGTTCAGGTGAAAAGCAAAGTTCTTATGGTTAATTTCTACATTTTGTGAGTGTTAAAACATGCAGCAAGACATAGACTATGAACATATATTACAGGGTATTTGGGTGCAAGAACACATGCAAGTAGCGAGCTGTATCCAAAACTATAAAAGCAAAATGCAGCTAAAGTTGTTTGTTTGTTTGTTTTTTTTTTTTTTTTTACTTACGCTTAAACAAGTTTCTGAAGGAAAAAACATAGAACCAAAAAAAAAAATACAACTTATAGATAAACATATAAGTTATACATAGACTTACAAATAAATATTAAAAAAAAAAAAAAAAAAAAAAAAAAAAAAAGAAGTAAAGTCCATTTGTTGTTGGTTAGAGGACGAGCCCACATAGAGACTTACTGTGAGGACATTGCGGCAACAGACTTGGCTATATAGTGGCTATATATGTGTGTTTAACTAGGTAGAACGCAACAGAAGCTTGATTTATATATATATATATAAAGTATTTGCTCGACTCATCTACTATATATATATATATATATTATATATAGAACGCACTAACTGGGCTAAAAGTAACGGCAGAAAAGCTTCGCTTTTTTGTCTGTTTTATTTTGTTGTCTAAGTTTTCAGTTTAAGTTATGTCATGTGTGTGTGGGTGTGTGTGTGTGTGTGTGTGGGCGCTATCTATGCAGCAGCTATGTCCCAGAACAAGTTCTAGAAGCGTATTATCAAACTGATAACCCTTATAGATATAAATATGATATATTGATAAATCATTGATTGTGCGACTAACACACAAAACATTGATGCAAATTGTTTATAGAGATTCAAAAGAAATCAAAACACGGATTTTCCAAAAACATTTAACACACATGAAAATGGGAAAATTTGAAAATTTTGTGAAAATCAACGAATAACAGTTAACGAATTTTCATATACCATATGGAAAAGATTTTTTTTCTTTTTAGAATTTTGAAAACACAAACGAAATTTATAGTGAACAATTTGTTTAAATTTGTTTTCATTCCACATTAAGAGCTCACAGAAAGAAATCGAAATTATAACAGATGTATATATATATTTTGTTAATATATGTTAAGTCTTAAAAAATTTTCAAAAACTTTAAGAGTTTAGAAATGAAAATTTAACAAAATAAAACATTGAAATGCTTAAAACAATAAATGCATCAGCAAAACCAACAAACACATTATTTTATCAATAGTCTTGCAGAGGAACTCTTCTCGATAGAGCTGATAATTTCTATATACATTTATGACATTTATGACTCCAAAAAGTTTCCCAATCTTTTCTGTATCAAATCAATCTTCCTTAACCCATCTACGTATACCCCAAATTTGTTGTGGTATGATGTCAATCATATAATCATATAATATATATACTTCCGATATCAAATTTAGAAACTAACAGTCAGATAAATTATATAGACAGTTTTTCCATATCTTCAGTCAACTAGACCTAAACTTAGTTGACATAGTCAAAAGCTATTTGTAATCTAGCTCTATGTCATTCTCTATAACTAACAACTCATATATCGATCTGCAAGAGTATTGATATTCGGCTAGCCGAACTTCAATTCCTCTTTTTCGATTAACACCAAAATTTCGTGTGTGTTTTTCTCAGAAATATTCTTCAGATTGTTAGCCAAATTGTTCGGTTGGATTCGAGGTTGGTTAGGTTTTGGACTTTGGGTAACAGTTGTCACACACACACACAACTCAAACAAAGGTCAAATGTCAAATTTGAAACATGTTAAAAAAGAAGAAATGGGGGTTGCATGTTTTGTTTCATTTATCTAAAATTTGTTCAACTAAACAACTAAACGTAATATTCTTAAGAAATTTTTTGTTTTGGTATTTTTTGTATTTTGGTTTTTAAATTCCTTATCGTTAATGATTTGTCCTGACCTGCGGTTTACCAAGTTGTCGCGGTATGGATCTCTCGGCTGACGCTTCATAATATCGCTCTCGGCTTGCTCGTAAGCGAGTGAAATGGCCGGTATCTTGCGGTATTATATTGGTATTTTGTTTTCGATAGTTTTCAGTATTGTTTTGGTGGTACATTAATTTTAGTTTGTGCAATTTTTCAAGTATATTTTTTTTTTATTTTTTGATTTGATTGAATCAAAAAGAAAGACATAATAAAAGATTTGTAAAGAAAAAATTGGTGTAAAAAGGGGGAAAAATACGAAAAGGAAAAATCTTGGTTAAAGTTTGACGAATAATCTTTAGCTTGGCAATTTGTAGGTATATAATAAATACTTGTTATATACTAAAAAAAAATTATTTATATGCGCTAAGATAGGTTTCTCATATACATATATATTTTAGTTATATAGTAAGTACTTAGATAAGAGATAGAGGTTCGGTTGCATTTGGTAGATGTGTCAGTTGGTATTTTTTTATGGTATTTCCGTTTGGTTTCGTGTTTAGTGTAATTGTATTTAGCTTCTGCGTACTTATGAAGCTAAAATATACTACACTGGGCAGCAAAATCGAGCAACCGAGTAACAAAACATCGACTTGTTATAGAGTTACAAGAGTGGAGTATTCGTGTATCTATATATATGTGTGTATATATATAGAGTTTGCTTAGAACTTAACTTGCACTAGATCAGTATTTAGTATTTATATATGTATGTATATATAGTTAGGACTAGGAAAAATAGAGCCAGTTGATGTGTTTCACACACAACAACAAAAAATGACAAAAGAAAGTTTTTGGATGTAGATTGAAGTCTGATGAGTTTGATTGATCGACTGACTAGGGTCTCCACAAATGATTGACTGATTGTGATTGACATGGCTTGATGACATTTAACTACTGCTAAGAAATGCATAAAATATACAATATACAGTAGTTAGCATTAGAAGTAGAAAATAACTCGTAGACTAATTATATAGTTTTATAGTTAAACCTGACTCTAGTAGTAATAAATAAGTTACGTTTTCTCATTATATATACATAGATGTATATGTAGAGAGATCGAAACTAAGTAGTATACAACGCGTTCTGCTTCATCAGCTTTCAGTTGTGAATGGGGCAACGTAGAGGGACTTACCTTCCTTACAGGAAATCAGAAACTCGATTCAGGGTCAAAATTGATGTCGATTGATGGTATACAATAAATAAAATTAAGATTGAGTGGAACAAGCAAAGAAGTTTCTTGAGCACCCAGAGTAGAAATTGATAGAAAAATATATATATAGTGATATATATAGAGTTAAGCAAAGATTATATGAAGAAGAGAGTTGGAAAAAAGGAAGCAGCTAGAGCACGCCAAATCATTTTGATTGAATGTGATTGAGCGAAAAATTTTAGACGAAATATTTCCTCATGTATATTCCAAGTGCAGTGCATTATGCATAGAGAAGATCGTTCAGATATATTTTGATATATATATATTTGTATATATATGTATCATACGAATATATTTTTCAAATAGTTTTTCTTTGTGTTTTTCTTTTTTTGTTCACTTTGACTTTTAGTTTGAGTTTGTTTTTTAAGATTTGCAAAAAGATAAATTGAAAATGAGTTAATTAAATTGTAGCTATTGTATATAGATATAGATATATATGTATTTATATTGGAATACGAGTAAGCGCATAAAAGTTAGTATTATATCATTGCATAATAATAGTAGAGAAACTAAAGAGAAGGCTAAATTATTTTCAATCAAATGAAATTGAATCAAATAAATGATAAATTGAATTCAAATTTTCGAAAATATTTCAAGTGTAAATGGCCTAAAGCCCAGTGAAGAATACTCGAAGTAGTAGTTCAACTAGATCAGCTCGAAGTGCTTGTCGAAATTGAGATATATTGGAGAGTGTTTGAGCTATAGTCGAATTGTAAACTAGAGAAAGTATATATGAATATATATAGAAAGATAAACATAATAAAGAACTAGAGAGAACTGTTCAAATATTACGTTAACATTTAACTAGCTGATACTCAAAAGAGAAATAGAATAAGAGAAGAGAACATCGAAGAAAACATAAAACATTTAACAAAAAAATTATAATAATATAAAACAATGCTAAACATTTAACATAAAATGTTATCAGAAAGAAGGGAAGAAAGAAAAACAAAACATCAAAAAATGAAACATTCAAATAAAAAACAAATCAATAGTTACTTTACTTTAGGCTAAAAATTGTTTTTAGATATATTTGAAGCTAATTGAAAATAGAGTTTTAAATAGACGAATATTAGTTCGTAGTAAGAACTTTGTTTAGGGCTGAGCGTACTTTGCGTTCAAAACTAGACCGAAAAAATGTTCTTTGAGTTTACGTGAGTTGAGAAAAAATTGTAAAGAAATTGTTGTTCATTTGCAGCTCACTCTTTTACTTTTACTTTAACTTTTGACTTTTAGTTTTAGTTTGTGTATATATAAATATGGATTTTTTTATTTCATGTTTCATTTTGTTGTAGTATTGGTTTTGATTGTTTTGTTTCTTGTTGTTTGTTTGCTGAGCACAAAGAAAAACTTTACCTTTCGTTGACGAGTTTATCTTGAAAGGGATTCCTGGGCTGGCGTTTCATAATATCAGACTCAGCTGTCTCATAGGCTAAGGAAATGGCTGGCACCTAAGCGTGCGAGCATTTTTTGTTTGTAATTTTGTTTTTGGTTTTGTTTTTTTTTTTTTCAAAACACAAACCGGATATTTGGAATAAAAAATAAAAAAAAATATGATAAATTATGCAAACTTATATATCACTATCTCCCTCTCCCTCTCTCTCTCTGTCTCTGTAATTTGGGCAACGAGAATGCGACCAGTATGAATTCCATTGACGCGCAGTTCACTTATAGTCTATATATAGATATATCATATATTATACTTAAGATCTGGCTTAAAGCTAACTTAGCAGAGCATTTCGATGAGATCACAGTGGAATCGTGTGGCAAAATTAAATAGTTGAAGAATAAATTAAAGTAGAACTTAAAATTAAATTATAAATATATTGTTTTTTAATTTTGAAACATTGTTTTTTCATTTTGGAATATGGTTAATGTATATATATATGCATGTATATACATATATGCTACTATTTGCTACAGATTTTTGTGTGCAGTTAATTTTGAATACTTTTTTTTTTTTTTGCATAGAAAACTAAATATTAAATGCCAATCAATTAATTGTTTAGAATGCTCAAATATGTACGTGAGAACAATTGTTAATTTTTGTTAATTAAACATAAGATAAAAGAAAAAAAAATAAGAAAACTTGTGAATCAATTTGGCAGTGAGTGAAACATAAAAACAGTTACAACCAACGCACACCAATTAACATTTAGAGCAGTTTTGAATAGAGGCGAATCGATATTTTTGTTGTTTTTGTTTTTGTTTGGAACTGTACTCAATTTACACATAGGCCAATTTTACAATACAAACGAAAAAGGAAGAAAACTAATGTTTTGTAAAATATCATGTTGTATGGTGTGAAAATGTAAACGAGAGCCAAGAAGAACAATTAGGTTAAGTGCTAATATAATGTACGATCTATATGGAAATGAAATGAGGTTAAAAGTCATCGATACATGTATGTGTATCGACCAGGTTTAATATATATATGAGTTGGAATTCTTTTCGATAACAGCACACCGATAATTGTTGGGTTATTATATTAATTAAGAATCATTGGATGATTATGTTTCAAATGGAGACGATTTGTTTTCGGATAGGCATTATGTTACATAATTCGATCGATAGATATCTATCAGTAAATGTTAAATGATAATCTAAAGGGGAATTTATGCATTAAAATGCTTGAAGTTACCATGATTTTAAAGGCCACATGTATATGCTACAAAAATGACATCGATACTGTATTATCGATAAATTATAATGAAAAGAATATATGAATTAAAAAGTGGAGATGATTTAAAACTCGAACGGTATTTATATATGTATATTTATGCTACAAAAATGCTATCGATAGGTGTTTATCGATAAACGATAATCTTAACAGTTAGTTGTTGTTTAGTAAACTTTGTTAGTTTGATATTTGTTGTACGCTTTTGAGAGTTATTCTCATTTGTTTTTTTTTTTTTTTTTTTTTGTTTGTTTGTTTAGTTTTTAACGTTTATGCTAATTACAATCCAGCCACATACACAGACATCGATTAGTTATAGTTTATGATGTTTGCGCGAGATTATTGTTAAGTATTACTTTCATTCTTTTTGTTAATCTTTTTTAAAATGTGCATATGTGTGTATGTGTGTGTGTGTGAGTATGTGTAAGTGTGGGGTAGAGAAATTGACTTGATTGGCACCTTGAGTTCACTAATTTATCGTTGAATGGGTCACGTGGCGGACGCTTCATAATATCGGCTTCGGCATGTTCGTAGGCCAATGAAATGGCTGGCACCTGGATTTGTGGATTATTGTAGTTGGTAATATTAGCAAAACGTTTTCACAATTCGGTATACAAAGTAGCTCACATAATACAGATCATACAGATTCTGTGTGTACGTGTCTGTGGATTCGACTAGAATTGAGAATTATACTAAACCAAAATACTTAAACTACAAATAGGTTCATTAATTTTGTTTGTTTAGATATTAGCCTAGTGCTTGGCAGCTAGCTGGCAAACCTAATTGTTAATTTACAGCGTAGTTGGGAACTGTTTGATGCTGCAGTTTACCTCTCGTTGACTAGATTGTCCACATCGGGATTACGTGGACGTCGCTTCATAATATCCGCCTCGGGTCCCTCGTAGGCCAGCGATATGGCTGGTATCTGCCCAGCAGGCAGCACAATTTTATTCAATTTACAACACACGTTATATATACATACAGTTATAGAGAGAACAATAACTTAAGTAGCTAACTGACTTGACTGCGAGTGTATAGATAGCTAGGCATAATATTATCATTTAACTTGCTCGTAACACTAAGCGGGTTAGCATAGTTAACATTAGTGGTAGTCCGAGGGTTAAGCTGTAGGCAAACTTACCATGTCAGTGCCCAAATCGATGCACAGAATTGTGACGGTACCGAGTGGCAGTGGTATATCGCACAGGATGAAGGCCAAGAAGGGCGAAATCTCGGGTATGTTGGAGGTAAGTGTATAGGCAATGGACTTCTTCAAATTATCAAAGATCAAGCGACCCTCCTCAACACCAGTGACAATGGAGGCAAAGTTATCATCCAACAAGATCATGTCAGCGGCCTATAAAAAATTTAATCAAATCAGTTAGAGTTCTCATTGCAATGTTCGACTTGCATATTCCTAATCGAAGACAGTTGAATTGAAATGAGTCTTAGACACCCACCTGCTTGGACACATCGGAGCCGGCAATACCCATAGCAACACCAATATCGGCCTTCTTCAGGGCAGGTGAATCGTTGACACCGTCACCGGTGACAGCCACAATGGCGCCCATGCGCTGGCAACCCTCGACGATGATGAGCTTCTGCTGGGGCGAGGTACGGGCAAAGACAATTTCGGTGTGATAGCGTAGGATTTCATCAAGCTGATCGGACGACACATCACGCAGCTCGGCGCCATGGACAACAGCAGCCTTAGCCTCGCGTGGATTGACCTCTGAGATGGGTATGTTGAGACGCTGGGCAATATCCTCGATGGTCTCGTTGCCCTCGGAGATGATGCCGACAGATTTGGCAATGGCTTTGGCAGTAATTGGATGATCGCCAGTGACCATGATGACCTTGATACCGGCCGAACGGCACTTGGCCACGGCATCGGGCACAGCGGCACGTGGGGGATCAATCATGGACATTAGGCCAACGAAACGCAGATTGTCAATGGGGAAGTTGATGTCGTCGGTGTTGTATTTGTAACCAGTTGGGTATTTATCGGAGGGCAGCATGAAATCACAGAAGCCGAGCACACGCTCACCGAGTCCACCGAGCTCCATGTAGGCATTGTTGAACGCCTCCTTCATCTCCTCGTCCAACACCTTCTCCTTGCCGTTGATAAAGATGGTCGAGCAACGTTCGAGAATACGCTCGGGTGCGCCCTTCATGACCAGCAGAACACGTGGATCGTTGGGGTCCTCGGTCTCGTGAATGGACACTTGATACTTGTTGGTGGAGTTGAATGGCACTTCGGCGATTTTGCGGTTGCGCTTGCGAATGTTCATCACATCGCCGAGAGCCAGTTCCATGCACTTGAGCAGAGCAGCCTCGGAGGCATCGCCGCTGACTTCCTTCTTCAGAATTGGGACACCATCCTGACCACCTTTGAACTCGGCACGGTTACAGAGAGTGGCAATGCGAGAGAGCGCCTTGAATCCAGGGCTGGTTCTATCGTATTGAACACCCGACTGATCCTCAGTGGTATCGGCCTCAATGATCTGGTTATCGAACCACATATGGGCGACTGTCATGCGGTTTTGGGTGAGTGTGCCGGTCTTATCAGAGCAGATGGTGGAGGTGGAGCCCAATGTTTCGACAGCTTCCAAGTTCTTGACCAAACAATTCTTCGATGCCATACGCTTGGCAGTCAGGGTCAGGCACACGGTGACAGTGGCCAGCAGACCCTCCGGTACGTTGGCGACAATGATACCGATCAAAAAGATGACGGCATCCAACCAATGGTAGCCCAAAATGAAGGCAATCACAAAGAAGGTGACGCCCAGGAACACAGCAACGCCGGTGATCAAATGGATGAAATGATGGATTTCCTTAGCAATGGGAGTCTCGCCGGTATCCAGACCGGAAGCCAAGCCAGCAATGCGACCCATGACAGTGTGATCGCCACAGCTGATGACAACACCCTTGGCAGTGCCCTCGACGGCATTGGTCGAGAAAAAGGCTAAGTTTTTGGTCTCCAAGGGGTTCTCGTGCGTGAACTCAGAGCCACGCGATTGCGGCTCCGATTCACCAGTTAGCGAAGAGTTATCCACCTTAAAGTTGCGCGCCTCAATGATGCGGATGTCGGCGGGAATACGATCGCCGAACTTCACCTCAACAACATCGCCCAAGACGAGATCTTCGGCGCGCAGCGTCAATTTCTCGCCCTCACGAATAACAGTAGCGAATTGGGGCACCATGTTCTTGAACGATTCCATAATTTTCGAACTTTTCGATTCCTACAAGTCAAATTAAGGAAAGAGGAATGAGTAAGCATAGATCAATCGGAAGCAGACTCGCAGTTTACCTGGTAGTATGAGAAAATGCCTGTCACAATGACCACAGCGGAAAGTACAATACCCAGATACAAGTTATCGTCGGATGGCTCCTCGCTGGTTGTCGCCTGAATGGAGTAGGCGACAAAGCAAAGTATAGCACCGATCCACAGCAGCATGGCAAAGCCGCCAAACAGATTCTTGCAGAACTTCACCCATTCGGGTGTTTGCTTGGGCGGTGTTAGCGCATTGGGACCATCACGTTCCAGATTCTCCTTAGCCTTGGCATGACTCAGACCCTGAGCGTAAAGAAAGATAACAAACTTTAGCAAAAGAAATTTATGAGACATTATGCAACAGTGTGTCTTACATTTTCAGGATGTGTCTGGAAACGCTGGTACATTTCCTCAGGAGAGATTTTATGATGGTCAATATCCAACTCCTGTTTGAGATCATCCAAGTTCTCCTTCTTAGCTGCTTTGGTCGGCATCTTGCGTCTTGACTGTTGACCAAATTGTTAGAGAATAAGTAACAAAAATTAGTATTAAATATTTGATGAGTGAATTCGGTGCAATTAACCCAAAAAGCCAAGACAAAAATCGATTTACTTCAAGCCAGAACCGATTCGAAGAGCGTAGAGTGTTGTATAGACCATAAGCCAAATTGTTTGGTTAGGAGAAAAATTTGTGGTGTCGTGTGTCATTGTTGTTGTTGTTGTTATATATAACACGCTTTCAAACTTACCCCATTCAGTTAGTATATAGATATATATATGAGCTATCCAGAATATGCCTAAATACTTGTAATTGCTAATTGTTAAGCGAGCGCGTGAGAATATTTTGTTTTGCTGCTCTATAATCTACAGCTAAAATATACATGCAATAAATTGTTCAATTTGACGCGTTTAAAAACGCGCCAAAAACGCGCACAAATTATGAATGTCACGTAAAATGAAAAACGAAAAAATGTGACCAAATAATACTAAAAAGCACTTTTGAATACTCTACGCAAATTAATTATAAATAATTCTATACTAGATGCGTATAGACACTATATAGACTATGTAGCCTAGCTATATAGATAGATCAACGCCAGCTGTTGTCTGCTCTGGTCTGGTCTGGCAATCGCTTTTCTTTTTTGTTTCGCTTATCTATGCTAAATTTAGTGGCGCGTGACGTCACAAGTGCGAATATTCGAAATCATTGAGAAAAGCCCGCAAACTGGTTGAAACCAGTTTCCAATGTAAGCTCAACAAGTTGCTTACGCCAAAACATTCTAAAGATTATATCGAATTGTTGTTAATTACAATGTCAATGTCAGACAACCAGCTATATCTCTGTATTTGATTAATAGATTTAGCAAGAATTATATATACGGGAACCTTAACTGGCTAACTGTGTTTTATGTCAGTATATCTAGTTATATAGTTGTTGGATATACAGATGTATGTTTCTGTACAGATTTTGAGTGTTCTATATTTAATCTGGGGCGATCTTTCGCTGATTTCATTTTAAATGTCAAGCGCGACAAATAAATATTGGAAACATGCCCAAAAGTACGTAAGGTATAAATAAATAAATACATGAATTATAAATGTAATTGAAGCAACGGAAATCGAAAGATGGAAAGGTTTTAAGTGCAAATAGAGAAGAGGCAATTAGGCGTGCGCTAGTCGAGCAGAAACGACTATTAGATACTCAGAACTAATTTGCGAGTGAGTTTAAAGATAAAGAACATTTTTAAAAATAAAATTAAGGTTATACGAAAAAGATTTAAGTTTCTCTTCTGCTTAATAACAGAGAGTTTATATACGAAATCGGAATGTTATAGCATTTACAGTCTATAAGTTATGTTAAAAGCAAACAAACTACCATTTAAGATAGAGTTAATCAGAGAGGATATTTCTTTAGAAATTATAAAACGTAGGATTATGAGTATGATATATTATAAACAAGTTTCCAGCTCTTCCAAATACTCAGTCAGACGGACAATTGGATATTCAAGACTTTATATATATAATTTTCCGGATATTCTTTAATGCTATATACAGGCCGTACAACCCGTATAACCCCATTAGTTCAGAGTATAAAAACCCAAATAAAATTTAAATTAGACAAAAAAAAAAGCATAAGCAAATCGAATTAATACATGAATGTGAATGTTTCGTACACACACACACACACATACAACGCATGAGTATAAATGAGTATGTTTACATAGATGATGGTGGCTGTATGGGGGTGGGGGTTTGTTGCTGTGGGGTAAAACAAAATAGAATTGAAAAATTTACCTTGAAGTGGCCATCGGCTGTGCGATTGTCGTCATCGGTTGCAATAACCGTGGCGACTCGATAGGAGTCCGCTCTCTCTAGATGCGGCTGATATTGGTATTTGGATTGATGGATGTTGATTGATGTGATGGACGTCAACGAAATACAAATCAAAAACAAAACGTATCGAACAATGCAGAAAAATAAAATATAGATTTATATATAAATGATCAAATGATAACAACAAGCATTACAGATGAATAATATTGGAATACATAGAACTATAAATAAGGCTATGATAGTAACTTAAGAATTATTATCTAAATATATTTTATTAATTTATGTTCTAGCATGAACTCGTCTATATGAATGTGAGTCATGTCATTTTTAGAGAAAGAAAATTATAGCTAGTGACTGGAAAGTGGAATTGTAGCACTAAAGCGCGCATGTGCCGCATGTGCGTCTGGGAAGGCCAATTGATTGCGGCTTTGCCCAGCACAAGTAATACCCTACACATAGGGGGCTACGGCTTCGGCTCTGACGTAAATTATAGAGCACCCTATAATGAGTTTGCCTTATCAGCAAATGCGCCAAAAATGAATCACAGCGTAAGCAAATAAATAGAGAATTATCAAATTTGGAACAAAAAGAAGAATAAATATATGAAAAAGTTATCTATATTTGAGCGAACTATAAATACTCTAGGGCAGACAAATTTCGAGCGAATTGAGAGCGCATAAATTTGGAAAAATCAATTTTTTAAGCAATTTTTGTATATGAGAAATTGTATATGAGAAATATATATGAAATCTTGGGCCGTATACAAAAAAGTTACAAATACAAAGAGAGAACTATGTACTTGACCTAGACATCATATTTATAAATCAGACATAATCTATGTGATTTTATGGGAAATGTAATAAGCAAGGGAGCAGAGATATATCCGAGATAGGTCGATTATATCTATATAGTTATTTATATGGTATATAGTATCAATATAATTATGAAAATATTCATATATATGCTTTATGGGTATTTGGCAGACTTATGCAATCGTGAACCTTTGAAAGGCCATCAAAATAAATAAATAAATAAACAATTCAACAAAAACAAAAAGAGAATTATATATAGATATATATATTTACATATACTCATATATCTGTAGTCTCTTTTTGATAACTCATGCAAGTTCGTAAGAGCATGCCAAGTAATTAAACAAACAGAGAGTAAAAAAAAAAAAAACAGAACGAGAATATGCGAGCGAGAGCTACATATAATACATTTGGTATACGTATGGTACACACAGCTTTATATCTATATATATACATACACATGTATATGCATATATATAAGTGAATGTATGCAGAGAGTTCGCGTGGGATCAATGTGCCGATCAGTGCAAAACCTGTCGTGCGTGCCGGCAAAATCAGTTAAAAAATCGATGATTTTTTTTCAGGTTCACTTGGACTCTTGAGTTTGAAATAAATGTTAAGATTTTTGCTGGCATTTCTGGACACATAACTATTTATAGATCAGTTCTGCTTACGCACTTTTTCTATATTTCTCTGTTAACTTTGTCTCGCACAAATTCGCTCTTCGGTGCTGCTTAATTTGCACAAATTGTAAATTGGTTTGTTCTATCTGCTGTGTTCTAAGTGCTAAACAATCTGCATAGAAAAGAATTGTAATATAGGATAATGTTAGTTTCATATATGTATATCTTAAATGTAAACCTAAACTTAGTTTGTATACTTAAATTTGGTGCAAACAATTGTTAACATTTACGCGGGGTCATAGATAAAATTTCTGAAATCAGTAAGCCTCCTCCTATAATCCATCCATTCGGTTATTTTCTAGTCAGGCTCTGCCGACTCTAACCCTTTTTTTTATTAGCTCCCACAGTCTTTAAGCACTGGCGCTAATTTCTATTTTCCTGAACAAATTAAATTAATCTTAATTTAATTTTTTTTTTAAATATATTGTTTAAGTTTAGTCGATTGTTAGCTTTCACGGTTCGATAGATTTGAAAAGCGCCCATAGAAAATCGCGAAAATTGTGTTTGCAAAAAAACGAATAGCAAACTGGGCTGATGAAAAGCTGAGCTAAACAATTAGAGAAACGCTCTGGATGGGGCCAGCCCCCAGGATGTTTGGGATATAAATCAAAATGCGACAATAGAGCATTTGACAAACACATACACTCACACACACACACACACACACACACACACACAGCACACTGAAAGCTGTTTGCATAACGCAGCCAATTAAGCTGCTCAGATACAAATGTATCTCACAGATACAATTGTATCTGTATGTTTGCTTGTCCCAAAGCATTTGGCGCGCACTTTTTGTCGCGCAAAGCATTTGCCATTTTGAACTTGAATATCAATTTACAACAAATGGGCATAAAGCATAGACAAAAACAAAAAAGAACAGTTATCGGATGGATGCAAAAGTCGAGAGTGCGATAAAAAAAAAAGAAATTGTAGAAACTGAATTGACAGCCTCTCTGACAGTGCTCGGCCAGACAAATAAAGCACGACACGCTAATTGTTCAATCAATGCAAAAACTCAAATACAGTGGGTACACACTATAAAGACACCAAAACGACGAATCTTGTGATTCGACATGATTTGTGATTGAATGGCGTTAGCGATCAAGTATTTGTAATTTGAGTTAGCAAGGAAATTGTTTACCTTACTTCTGCCGATTTACTTAGCGAATGAACACTGTGTATATGTGTATGTACTAGGTATAATCCGCAATAAGTCAAGCAAATTAAGCCGCACAATGAAAACGACAATTGTAAACAATTTCAATTGAAATTTGTAGCTAAGCGAAAGTGCATATCACAGCAGATTTATAAATCTAAATCTGTCGCTCGCTCGATCTTCGCCTCTCCTTGTTTCGGAGTGCGATCTGAGTAAGTCCCAGATGCAAATTGTAAGCAATAAAGTAAAGTATTGTATAAAAGTTATGTCACTCAATATCAATATACTCTCTATGCATATCTGCATACAGAGTATAACTTTTACAGCTGCAGCGACAGCTGTTCGAGCTTATCAATGCGCACCGCTTGAACTTTTTGATGGGGTGGACGGGGGTCAGTTGTGATGGGCACTCATTTCGAAACTGTTCCAAACCAGTTACAAATCGTATCTAATCTTACGCGTTTCAGTGCTGACCAGACAACATCAGCCCAGCCGCTTGTTAACTCGAGTGGAAACACGTTTTTTGCTGTGCTTTTCCACATAGGGCTAGCTAGATATCTCACATTCCTACAGGCCAAGTTTTAACAATTGAATGCTAATTGTTTAGCATGCTTTGTCTGCGTCTGCTTATTTCTTAATCGTTTACAGAAATTTACAAAGCTTTAGTTAAATGTTAAATATCTTAATCTAACATGCGAGCAAATACTGTTAAATAAATACGAAGTGTTTCCTGAGTTTACAAAAAAGTAAATCTAAGTTGCTTGTAAATTTCAATTTACAATCAGAGAATCTGGGATCATGGGAATTGTTACAAGGCCTGATAAACTTATTAATAACTTATAAAGAATTTTTTTTAAATTTAATATTAAATAAACTTAATTTAAAATAAATAATGAAATGAAAATATATGTATATTAACACATTCGATATGAGACAAATTCAATATATTTTTTCTTTTTACCCACCTTATAACTCATAACGTCTGTAATAAGTTGATGAAGTAACGGTAAAACGTAAAACAAATTACAAAACTAAAAAAAAATAACGCAGACAAAACTGAAGAACAAACAAATGAAAATAAGAACAGGCAAAAACAGTTAGGAATATATGGATGATTTTCAGCTTATGCAACAATCTGCAGGCAAACCACAAAAAAAAAGGAAAAAAAACGACGACCCTGGAAGGCAGCAGGAGCCAGCGCAAGGCGGCAAAGCAGCAAGTGGACCGACCGCATTGGCTGCAAAAGCCTGGAAGCGCGGAGAGCATGAGCATACATGGGAAATTGGAAATGGCAGCAGAACTGGAATACAAACTGCAGCCAGCAGTAGCAGCAGCAGCAGTACCAGCACTAGCTGGCAGAAGGATGTGAACTCCGAATAGACAAGAGCAAAAGAGCAAGAGATAGAGAGAGAGAGAGACAGTCATGCGTTTGCGAGTGTGTGGTTGTGTAGTTGTGAGTGCAGAGAGGCGCGTGATTTTCGAAATCGAGTGCAATCGCCAGCAGTTCGAAAATGAGCGCTACAACTGTTCAGAGCACATAGCACAGAGAACAGAGCACAGAGCACAATATGTAAGAGCTATGCGAAACGTAATGTAAAAGGAAACATAGTTAGTGTTTTTTTTTTTATTGCTTTTTAGTCCAAGATGCTTTCTGACTGCCCATTCCCGTACAAAAGCGCACAGAATTATGAAATAGCCAACGGCGGGTGGTCATTGTATACATATATATAGGGGCAAACAGGCATCCCATTATGTTTTTTTTTTTTTTTTTTGGGGTGGCCAGGAAATTGCTACTATTCCAAAATGAAATCGCCGCAATTGAATACAAACGATTTCATTGCCACACACAGTTGGACAAACTGACAAACAGTGGGACAGGTACATATATAATGTGCATGAAAATGATATATGCACACATACATATATGTAAATATGTATGGATGTGTTAATTTTGTATATGGCAAAATCATATGTGTGCCAAATCAAATTGCAATTGTGAATACATCAGTTGGAAAAAGCAACACACACTCTCTCACACACATCTACTATAAATACACTCTCACAAATTATTGTTTATTACGATAATGCTCATGTAATTCTGCAAAGCACTTCAACTAGCATATACATACACACGTATATATAAATATATATATATGTATTTGTATATGTGTGTATATCACATACGTATCCATTACGGCTGGCTTGAAGTTTTGGAAAATCGATTTTGTACAAGGACGTTGTCGTTGGCTTTTCTCTTTTCTTTCTTGCTGTTCTCTTTTCTTAATTTTTTTTTCTTTTAGTGTAGTATGTAGTATGTTTCTAGGGTCTTCCACTGCAGTCGTAAGACCAACAACAACAGCAACGACAACGACAACAATGATAATAAAAGGTAAAGGGTTCTTGTTAAGTGTTGGATGTGTCTACCTTTTACACGGCGAGGGCTATTACACAATATCTTTCCGTTGCGGGGGTATTTCGCAGAAAACTACCCCGTTTCAAACTAATTATTGCACTTCAAATGCTGCTTCTTAGACGAAACAACAACAAATCACACACGTTTTTTTTTTTTAACACTCGTTAAGCTGTGAACAGCTTAAGAGTTTGGGTTTTTTTTTTTATATTTATATATATATTCGTATCCTGTGTGCTTCTTCTTTTCTTTATCGATGCACAGTTATTGTGTAAGCAGCAGCACACCAGCGCTACGAAGGCGGCGGGCAGAGCGGAGAGCTGTAGAGCTGTGTACTTGTACTGGCGCACACTGGCTGTACCACCCGACACACAGAGAGACGAGAGCTCAGTGTAGCTACTACAGTTAGACCGACCTTCCTAGTTCGGTAACAACGCTCGACTGAAAATAGTCATGCATGCCGCGAGTGAATAAGCTTTCGTTTAGCGAAATTTTTGTTCTAACGCGGCGTCGAATTCGAATAATTCGCTCGGAGCTTTCGTCTGCCAGATGTTTCGCTCCTCTGCCGTGTACATTCGGCTGCATGCGTACTTATGAATGTGTACGTGTGTATGTGTATTAGAGAAGCTTTCGGAACTCTCCCACAACGCAACGCGACGCGCGAATGTATGGCACTGTGACAAGTGAGGCAGGCAATGTGCACAGTGGTGCGAGCACTTCGAAACTGGAGCAGCACTTAGATAACCGAAAAGACAGACAGAGCGATAGAGAAAGAGAGAGAGAGAGAGAGAGGCAGAGAGACAGTGAGCTGGAGAGAGGTAACTGGTGCGCAGGAATGTGTGTCAGTCAGGCGATTTTCGAAACAGTTCGAATTTGCATGAATTGTATAAGCAGGCTATATGAGTAAAAAAAAAAAGCACAAAGGACACAGCTATATTTTGAGTTTTCGGCATTTACTGCTCACATTTGTCATGTCCTCAACTTTTAATCGTTTATCGAGCGCCGCCAGCGATGACGTCACTGATGTTAATTATACAGTTACACACAGTATGTCAAGCATAGCCTCCATTCTTCAAAAAAAAAGGGACAAAACGCCACATCCAAGCGTAATATAAATGTCAGCAGTTACTGCTGCTTCTTCAATTTCTATACGTTTGGTTGTGGGGTTGTTTCGAGCGAGGACATCTTATGCTTGGCAACTTTTGCTATTTTGGGTGCTTCAGCTCGATTACGAATGCGAGTAAGTCTAATTACACTAAATGTCAGCAGCAGCAGCAGTAGCACACACACAGACAAACACACACACACACACATTTGTTTAAGTAACACAAAACCCTAACAGAAAATCAATAGAGATATCGCAGCGAAAAAAAAGAGAAATACTGGCTAACAGGGTTTCAAGCCACAGTAAAAGCAGCTTAGCTGAAATTAAGCCAAGCAAAGGCTCTTGATGATGAATTACAGATTTGTGGCTTGTGGAGCGTGGATAGCATCTAGATAAGCACGAAAATTGCCTAGAAATGTTATATAGAGCTTTCCTATACAGTGCTCACTCGATGATTGAAAACGTTTTAATGTTTTTATAGGAAATGTATAGATTTGTTATTATTTATATGATTTTATTAAGTTATTCTATTTTGCTAATATATTCTTATACACATTCATACTTAGTATTACTATCATTTTATACCAAACAGAACATTTTTGATATTTATCTAGCATGCTTTACTGTAACTCACTGAAAACATTTTATTTTTATATTTTTCTTTTTAACTTTGCCAACTTTTAGGCATTTTACAGCTTTATATATTGTATAACTTTTCTTATTATATAATATTTGTGCTGTCCTACTTGTCCAAGCTTCACTGTAAGTCACTTAAAAGGCCAAGCAAATAAACAAACAATAGACGCATGGACTTTAAGTGGACGTCGCTGCCGGCGCTTCAGGCCAAATGGACTATGCTAGAGAGAGGGCATGAGACACAGAGAGAGAGAGAGAGAGAGAATACATGAGGAGCCTTTTCTTTCTTTGTCCTCTATAGTAAAATACAACTTATGTAAGGACACAACACACACACCCACACACACTAAGTGATCTGCGTGTGTTGGTAAATACTTTGACACGATATATGCAGCTGTGACCCCAAAACGAGCGCCGCCATTCGAACCCCGCCGCCAGTGCCCCCCGTCCGATACAAAGTAACTCGTGAAAACAGTTGCTTATGTAAATAGTCGATAGTTGGCAATAATGCCCGAGCTTCAGCTGACAAATGGTCAAATGACAAGGCGACTCGAGTACTACAACAAGGTATTACCACGTTCAGCACCTTGACGTCAGCAATTCTATATAGATTAAAATTGTCTAGAGATATGCAGCTATATCTACGAATACCTATTATACTATGTATCGCATATCTTGAATCATTCATCATATTCGCCTTTCTGTTATTGGTATTGCAATTGAATTACACACACACACTGTTGTCAGGCGTGTCTGCCTATAGAATAGATATATACACAGATATACAGTTAGAGACCTATGTATATATGTAAGTATAAACTGAGTCAACTTAAGGGTTGGCACTCGCAGTCACGCCTGCTGCACGTGTCTGTGGCACACAAGTCACACGAGACGGCACTTTAAGCATGTGGCAAATGATCTAGTTTCGACTGAACTACTTCAGCATGCCCTGAGGCCTATCAGGATGCGAGCCACCTCGAAGAAAGGGGGTGTACTATTCAGCAGTTCTATTAACAAGTTCGATTTCTAGAACTGTGAAATATTTGTGTATTCTGCTTATAGATACCCTATATATATAATGCAGAGTAAGAATCATATTCAATTTCTATATTCCTATATTTTATAAATATTTTTTATTTTCCACTTTAATTGTTTCTATTCTATTCCATAATATTTCCTTGAATTTATTTATTTATTTAGTTGAAAACAATATTATTATCTTAGAAATATATATATATATATTTTGCTATTATTTTCTTCTTTTTTTTATACTCTAAAAATATATTTATAGAACCCTATTCATCTATCTGTTACAGGGTATCAACGTAGACAGCTTTTGCCAAATAAATATTTGGAAAATCAATAAGCCTAAGAAATCCAAATGTTGTTAAGCATCAAGCATATATACATATTTCTGTATGAATATACATATATATTCTCCGTCTGGTATTTTGTATTAAATATTCAATTATGACTTTTAAGCTAAGCAAATAGTTTGGAACACAATGGCCACATTGTTGTAAAGACCTTTGATGATATAACCAATTCATATGCTTTGAATTCCATTTAGTGTAGTTCGATTTATATTCCTGTTACTTTTTTCACTTTTTCTGTTGGCTGCATTCGCACATTACGTATACGCCGCGTTTGCCGTGTGAAAAACGTGCAATTCACATTGACGGAACGTAGCTAAAACTAAACGAGCTACGTTAATTACCACAACAACAATTGGAACAATTCTATTGAGGGGAAGCTGCCATTACAGAGCTGCTCAGTGTGAATTGTTTTGTTACAAATGTTTGAAGATGTGTACAAATGTAAACGTAATAAAGTTACATTCTACCTTAACGGAATATAAACATTTTAGTATTTGTCAATGATAAGCTCGAATTGAGTTAGTACAGTACTATATGAGATATACGTTTATGAACGTTAGATAGAGAGATGCGGAAGGGCGATAGGAAGATGGCGTAAGCTTGAAATGAGAATTCTTTCTGATTTTCATTATAAATGCGGAAAAAAAGATTCAAGAGAGATTTGATAGTGTGAGAGAGGGAGAGAGAGACAGAGAGAGGGCATATAGGAGACCAAGGCTGGCCCTTACCAAAACTCAGAAGAAACAAATTTAATGTCAAACTGCATATGTTAGTGTAATATTCGTATTATTTATGAGCAGATTGATTAAAAAATTTCAGAAAATTTGAAACGATATCAAGCTGAGAAACATAGAGAGCAAAAGGTCACACCTAATAGTTGGAAAATATATTTGAATATAGCAAAGACAATGTATAGATATAGATGTAAATATATTTATCATACACTTAGATTCTTATGGCAATTGCATAAGCGCCTGGGCGGTATATTTTGTTTAATTGTGTTCATGACCATGGCAAATGACAGCGACACAAATCACAGACAGCCCAGTGCAGCATAATCAACATAGAATTGTATGGATATATAACTACACATACATAATATATATGTATATATGTATGCATGCCTATATGTATCTATGTATATGATGCGAATGAACTATGGCGCTCGGACTTGGTATTTTGTACTTGAGCACTGATTAAAATGTGTTTTTGCCATCGCACAGCTGGATAGATGGTCTATGATGCCACTGGATGTAGCATCTACACACACACAGACACACACAAATATACACACACATATGTATTGTAGATCGTCTAGTCGTTGCTCGTAGGCGTTATGACAATAGATTTACGAGTGTAGCTCGCTCGCTTAATTTGCGCTATTCAGCTTGGAGACCTCCAGTTAAAGAAACGAAAACCTTAAGACAGTCGCCTGAATGAAATGCCCCCGGAAAAAACCAATTGCCCAGAGACGTCGGCTTAATGTATATATATATATATACAAAGATCCAGTCAGAGGCAATGGAAAACGTGTGCCATAGACTGACTGCCTGACTGGCAGACAGACAGACAGACAGACAGACAGACAGGCTGTTCGCCTGGATAGTTTCTCGCTGCTGTTGCTGCTGCTGTCTTCTTGGTGGGCGGCGGGTTTTCGTACATCGCTGCCTTTTGAGTGGCGCAATAAATTTTAATCAAAATTAAAATATGTGTGCATATATTTCTATACACACACACACACACACACACACCAGCAACTAAACAAAGAGCCAAGTGGCACACACACACACACAAATGGATACCCTGTATAGTAATATGCACTCAGCGCGTGTGTGCTCACTTCTTCTTCTTCTTCTTCATCTACACGTCCATTGTGATTGGATGGGAAAATTTTTAGATCTGACTTAGAAACTAATTTCTCGGTCTTTCTACTCGTTATGAATGAAAAGAAAAGAGTTTTTACAGATTAGTATATTGTATATACAGATTAATTACAGAAAAAGTAGTTGAGGAGGATATTGCAAGGATACTCAGATCAATTAGTAATCCTTTTTTGGGTATTTACTCCACTCAACAGTATTACAAACGCAGAATATTTTCGAAATGTATAATCAATACAATCTCTCTCGTTATCTTGTATTATATCTCTATAATTGATATATCAATACAATCAATCTATCTTTATCTTGTTTTATGTCTCTGTTTCTTCTCTGATTCTGGCATTTTATTCTCACTCTCTCTCTCTCTCTCTTTGTATATACTATAGAATTTACATGGTTTTAATGGAGATTTGTCTTGTTGCTAGTTGGTCGAAAATCCCATTTAGAGAGTACTTAATATATCTGCTGATAAGTCATATTTGTTTATCATAAAGCACGTTTAATTAAGCTTATAGGTAGCACTGCTAAACATGATACCCAGTTATTTCCAGAGTATTTGTGCGAGCCACACGCAGAGATAACAACTGAGATAGCCTATTCCGACAAACAAAATAAAGTAGAATACAAAATATAGCTCAACAATTTCTGATATATGTAGCATTCCCTACGTTGGGAATGATGTGGAAGTTTCCACTTGATTCAAATACTAAATAGAATACTATTGTTTCTATTTTTTTATTTTTTTGTATAGACAAGTATTACAGATAGACTATCTTAAAGGTATACCACTAAATTAGAGCAATTAACTGCTTCGACTGATGGTCATGTGTGGGTTAACCTATTTAAGCAGACTAAGCAAGCGACAGTCAGAGCCAAAGTCGGCAAATGCTGACACATTCTAATTGAGACACACACATACATTGGCAGACATCTCTAGGATTGTAAATGGTGGGAAAATGGAATTAAAAACGCATTAAGAGACCGCACAAATTGAAAGACAACCTTGTCCATATCCCGTCGAGTTTTTGTGGCCTGGAAACCGAATCACGTTTCCATAGTCCAAATTATTGCCAGATTTATATAGATAGAGCTTATCTATTGATGACGCAACTAGTTCGAGCCAAGTGCGCAAACCAGTTACACTCAAGTGATTCCGCCACACATTTGACTATTGTGGACGACGTCTTATCGCTGATTCCGATTCGATTGTTTAATAACAAAAATAATTTAACAGCAATCAAAACAGTTACTTACGTTATGACTTATCGTTAAGAGATTGTCAAACATGATAAATATTATTTATATTTCGCTACGCATACGTAAATATGAGATACTGAGCAAGCAAAAGTCGTGATTTATTTATTGAGTAACAATAATACCAGGGAATATAACATTTTATGTAGATTATTATGGCAAATAGATCTACTGCATGCAATATAATATCTTTGCGTATAATTAGTCTCTGTCTCATTCTCTCCTTATTTTAACTCTCACTTTCTTTTGACTCATCTCTCGGTATATCATTGTATATATCAGTTGTATATCAGTTCTTCCTCTCTCCCTCCCTCTTTCGCTTTCTGTCCTCTCTCTATTTGTTTGCCTTTCTCTGCTCTGTATAGAAATACTCTGTTTTTTCTATACATTCTTTCATTCTCCCTAATTGCTGTCCCCATCAAATTTCATAGTTGCTCTCTGTAATTCTTATTTATTTTCCCTTTTCTCTATTTACCTCTCTCCTCTCTCTCCTCACTTTCTCTTCCATTAATCCTTTTCTAAACAATATTTTGTTTAATTAAGATCGTAAGATAGATAATTGTCATTATTATCATTTTCAGAATTATTCCATAATATTCTTCATCATCTTCTTCTCTTTTTTTGTGATTTGTTTGGAAGGAAATATGATGAGTGGAAGAGATCGACGTCAGCAGCTACTCGCATTGAATTGTATTTAAATTATAACAAATTGCGGCCAGGCACATCTTTTGTATTTGTATTTGTATCTGTATCTCAATCTGTGTATCTACAAGTGTAAACATTCTATCTGTGTGTTTAGCAAGTGTCACAATTTGGATGCTGTACATGTGTATAAGTGTGTGTGTGTGTGTGGCATTAAATTAAATAAAAGTTTAATATGACAATTTATGTAGCAGTTGCAAAGATGCCAAGTGCGACAAACTGTGGCACAGAAGGCGATTTATGCACAATTGAGATACATTCATGCCCAACGACTTTCCGAGTTGTCTTGCATCAACTGCCATGTCAATTGTTCGCATTATCAATGTGAGATATGTGTGCATATATACATATATATTTCAATATAGTACTAAAGTGGGCATTATCAAGTTTTTACATTCAACACTTCTTAGACAAGGCCAAGAGGCAAATGTGTATTTGCCATGGCTCTCTTTATACCCTACATACATGAAAGTTGAAAGTATATAGTAAATTCTTTCACCTTGCATCTACTTTATTGTCATGTCAAGAATAGAACTCATTATAAATATATCATTATCATCATATTTCTATGATAGCATATTTGTATATAGGGTATCTGACAGTCGAACATGTTGTGTTTGTTAAGTTATATGCCTATTAATTAACTCTCCTATATAAATGTTCCTCGCTTTGCTTCACTAGTGACATATAGCCAGAACATTAACTAGCAGAGTATCTGTTAGTCGAGCACTCTCTACAGATCCACACACATTCATCAACATCGAATCTATTTCAACTCTTAGCAACAGCCATAAAAGTCTGCCCTCACTTGATTTGGCCCAAACATCTGCAGTTAATCATAAATATTTAAAAAGTTCGGCTATCGGCATTGGGTTTTCTTTGTTATTAGTTCTCTTCTCTCCCCTCTTTCTCTCTTGTCATTTGCGAATTCTTTCGCTATAAATCTCAACTTGAGTGATTGACTCCCCCACAAGCAATGCTCACAAATTGCGGTAATTGTTCTCGTCTGATGCCATCAACAATGCGTGTCTATCAGCTGAAACTGTGTGTGTGCGAGTGTGTGTAAGTTCGAGTTTAGCTGTGAGCTACAGCGAACAGCAGCTGGCTTGTTTGAACCGGTCAGAAATTAAAAACTTAGCAAAAGCTCTACAAAGTATGCAAGAATTCATCCTATTTAAGTCTTAAGTACTTAAACTATATCGATAGATAGGGGATATATCAAAACATATCTGAGAATATAAATTTCTCTCTTTTCTCTTCAAGAATAAGCTTCTTTTATAGAAATAGATGTCTGTCTATCTAACTATAACTATTATCTATCAAATATATATACTCAAAAAAAAAGTGATAAATTTAATATATTCAACCTAACTTTTCCTAACTTCCTTGTAAACTGTTCTTCTCTTACATTTTACAAATTTAACTTTTAAAATCAGTCGAATTGTTGACTTTATTATCAGACAGTGAAGTATCATATGGCTAGATACACATGCAGTATATAGTATAAAATGTCTGGTCAAGAAAGATACGTCTGCTTTTAAGTGATAAGATAAGTTGATCATATTTGCAGTTTACTTCAATTGTAGCGATCTCTACATAAGACTACAAATGAGTAATATTTGACTAAATTCTTATAGGTAGTTATTCTCATAGACTACATTTGTCTTGATCAGCGTAATTACTCACTCTTAAGGTAAGGGCATATCAATCTGTGCTTCGCTAGATCAATAGAGAAACTTGAAACTTGAAATATGGATATATACCTCGAGCATATTCTCAAAAGATCTTGTATATTATATAGTATTACTATATATTGTATCTTATTTACTTTGCTCATCTCATATCTCTTATAGATTTCGACTTTAGTCTATCGATTCAATCTCATATGACCTTTAGCTAGAACAAAGTTCAATTTCAAGTACCCTAAAAAACGAAAACCTTTACACATCTTACTATATATATATCCATATGTCACATAATTGCAAATACTTGACCCAGTCACACACACAGACTCTACATTTGAGCTCTTTTTATTATTCTTAATCTCTTCTTCTTGCCGATAACCGATGGACAAACATGACAAAGCGTCGTCACAGGCAGGGTCGTCACAGCGACCTTTCGCTTGAGCCGCCGCCGTCTCGAGGTGCGTCTCATCGATTCGCACTGAATGAGACACTGTGCAGGCGTGGCACAGTGCAGAAAATGAGCTTATCTACAGGTGTCGAAATCGTGTTGATAACACGAGAACGTGATGCCAGCTGAGGAGATAATTGTATATGTACTCTACTTTGCTTTAACAAGTCAGTTATGCAATTGCATACAAGTGGAAATCATGTGGCACATGCATCACACAGGTAGCACATGAATTAACAGCGGCAGGTGCAAGTCCTTGTGCACAGGTGCTCGAGCACCTGAGGTGCAATCAATTGGCAAGGCAACAAGCAGTCAACATCTAATGAATAATTTACAGATGTATGTAAAGCAGGTCTCTGGAGAGTTTGACAGACTACAACACACTCTGTAAGTGAAGAAGATATTACGAAAAGTAAAGCAACATAGCTGTTAATTTTCATATATAGCATACAGAATGTGACATGTTTGCCAAATATATTCATAGAGTGAGAAAAGAAATTGTATATCGATTATTATCGAATTTTTCCGAAAGCAAATTTGTTTATATTTTAATAAACAGCTTAAACCTTTAAGAGATTTTTTCTATGAGTGAAATAACTATAGTATTATTTAGTCATACTTTTAACTGAATATAATCATCTTTTGTAATATTTTAATAATAATAGTAATACAATTTATGATAATAATTACTAACAATAATAATCTACTTATAATTTCAAGAGTTTTGTTCGTTTAAATTAAATAAGCCCTAACATATCTATAGGGTATTTCGAGAGTCTCTAATCAGCGGCTCAGCTGCTCATCTGTGCTCGAGTTCACGTAGAGATCGTTGCGGCATATTTGTTATTTTGTATGTCTTTAAATAGACAATTGATTAGATTTTTATTGGCATTTAATTGAATTAAAGTGCCGTTATTAATTTGTTGACACACTTTGATTGTGGCACCGGCTAAAACAAGACACGGCACTGGTAAAGCCGATGCAAAAAATTATTTTCCAGTATTTTCCAGTCTATTATCGTCGTACGCCAAACGACCAAGCCAGCCAAGAGAGAGAGACGAAAACAACAACAACAACAACAGCTAATCAGCATTTTGATAGAGTCTAGACCAGCCCCCCACATGCTATTAGTACTTAGTTCATAAGTATTCGTATAAAACTCTAGTAAGACTCAAGTCAATAATGCATTAGGTCAACAATATTTGATTAAAATTTACTTAGCAGTAGAATTATAACTGATTTTTTCGATAGGGTTTTCAATTATTTTAGAGCACGTAGATCAAGATATTTTTTAAGGAATATAATAACAATAAATTATTTTGAAATGACAGTTCTATGTTGTCAGAGTGTTTTAAATTTATTACAAATCTTTAATCTATCAGAGAATCATTTATCTTTTTATTCATCTATAAAACTCTAACTCCATTTCTTTTCTCCTTTAATATCAGTTATACCCCCCTTTCAAAAACTGTCTGCTGAATCTCATTAAAGTTGAACAACGAAACATTTTCATTAGTTTTCCACTTACAAGACTTCAACGGCGTTTATTTTAATTTTCTGACTCATAGAGCAAAGCTCATTTGATAATTGATGTATTTATATAGAGTGTACCACATATTAGAAATTAGCATAGCACTTAGTATTTTGCGGTTTATACACTCTAAAACTTATGACGCACGAAGAGCATATGAATACATGTACATATATTCGGCAATAAAGGCAAGAGTCGAGACAATTTAGCCAATTATTAACTGACTTTATTTGCCTATACTTTCCGTCTGGCTGTATATTAGAACCTATTGAAGCTAACATCATCACATCTTACACATGTTGTACACTCCTATAACACGCCCAGCTGGAGTATGTTTCATGTTGTTATCTAGAATATTCGCAGCAACAGCAGAGGAAGGGGATTCCGGGTATATCCTAGTCGAGCCCTGCCCACTATAGCATTCACTTATCAATTGCTCCTATTATATATACTCAAAGTTCTAGGGAACAGCTCTGTATATAAAACAGCAGCCAAATTATCTGATTATAGTTTCAGTCTTGATTTTTTGTGGCTTTGCTTCCCCCTCTCTCTCTCTCTCTCTCGCTCTCTCTCTCTTTCCCTCATCTAAATTGATTCAAATTGAAAGCGCATGACTCAGCATGCGAAACAGTAGTCAGGGGGGCTGTTAGGCAGGGGGCGTGGCTGAATTATGCCATGCCATGCGGCAGCTAAATTATGTTTCGACTTGCAAATGCGACCGATGTGCGTGAAAAAAACATATATTACAGTAGACACTCGCAAATTGGAGCAAGTTGTTGAACAAAATTAAACGAACTAAGTTTTGAGTTTTTTTTATGTATACAGATTGACGAAGATTGATACTAATAATCGATGGAAAAATACTTTGGCTGGATGCAGATAAACAGTCTAGAAAACCTCGAATATAATTAGTTGCTATCTAAAAGAAATGTCAACAAATAGAATCTTAATAAATTTCTGGGAAAAACATTTTACTACCTATGTATATACAAACACACAAAGGACACAGCTTAAGGGCATTAAATCAAGGTTTGCTCCGTAATTAAGTCATCGGACCGACCAAAGGCAACTTTTTGATATGATTATCAAAAGAGAAGAGAAGAGAACAGAGGAGATGTGGAGAAGGAAACTGAAGACAAGTAGGAACAAAATACATTTGCTTATAATTAGCAGGGCATGACGCGCCCCAATGACACCGATTCCGGAAAAAAATGATAAAAAGCTTCAAAGAAAAAAAGTGCTCAACAAGCAAAAGAAGAGCGAGAGGCGAGGAAGAAGCAGATAAAGAGAGAAAGAGGGTTGTTTCTATTGGGTGTCTCTTTGGACTCGGACTGGGTCTGAGATTCCAATGGTAAAAACATGTTTCCACTGAATCTGAGGCGTATTGGGCACGGAGGCGTGGCAGTATGTCGATTGCATGCCAACAGTGGACAGAGAGAACAGCCCTCAGCTTGCTGGAAATGTACCGGTTATGTAAGCCATAATACGAGACAAAAATCAACAACAACAACAACAAACTTTTCCAATCTGGAAAGCAGAAAGCTTTCAATCATAGGCAACGCCAGAGAGGCAGAGCAGGCGCACTGGAGCAGGGCGACTGGAAAGAGCAGCTGAGCTTTGCGCATGAACGGAGCAAAGAACCACCAACAACAACAAAATGTGCGCGTAAGCGAAAGTGGCGGCCAGGTGAATGCGAAGAGTGCGCTACATATAAAGCGATTCAAACTAAGCCGATCAAACACGAGCCCACAATCCGAATGCCAACGAGCACCACACCTGAGCTGACACGGAGAGAGCAGTGAAGAGAGTGCACGGCAAAGAGAGACAGAGAGAGTGTAACGAACAAGCGAACGAGCGAAAGACAGCTCATGAAAAGAACATTAAAAAAACCAGCTTGCTGCAAAGACACACTGGGCCAACTTCATATTATTGATCATGCTAACAACAAGAACAACAACAGCATCAGCAACATTAGGCTGTGTCAGCTAAACCATCCAATAGGATCAAATAAAAAGCGCTGCAACGTCTCCACCCAATTTACACTTGCAGACTACCAGAAAAACAACAGCCATAAACAAATTAATAAGCCTGGCGTCGCCTAAGGGCGTCGGCTTGCAGCGTACACTACCAACAAAACCAATAACACACTGACACACACACACACACATATTAGAGTTTCGATTTTTCCATTAAAAAAAAAAACGCCCGCTCAGCACTGTTGTTGTTGTTGCTCTACCGTCAAACACACACCTCGAAAAACTCGAACATAGTTTTAGCCACATTTCAACTGGACTTTTGCACATTTTTTTACACACACTTATCATAATATATGTCAACAATTGTTTGCACTATTTTTTAGCCTTAATTAACTTAGTTTTATTATAAAATTTTAGTTTATTTATTGCGCTCAGCTCACCTCGTAATCCGACCTTAACGCCATGTTTTATCGATATAAAATTTTCTATCGATTGCTGAATGTTAATTCTTGCTGTGTTAACAGCGCTGTGTTATTCAGACAGCTGAAATGCGCTCTTAACATACGTCAAATTTGCGTTAACAGAAATTGAGAACAAATCATGCATTTACTATATTTTTTATAAAATAAACCTAAACTGACATAGTACTATAAAGATTTAGTGCTATGCGCTTGGTAAATTTGCATTTAAATTTTTAAAGCATTATTTTAGGCTGCATTCGTAACAGCAACAGTTAACAGATACAGGTGCTGCCGGAGTGCTAAAACAAAATACTGTCCCATAAAAAGTTCTTCACACTGTAAACGCTAACAGCAAAAGCCTTAACCGTTTGCTGTTAAGTAATTTAAATACATTTGAAATTTAACCGCGCTTTGTTTATTTGATCTCTAATAATTATGACACAATTCCAACGAATACTCATAGCCCAAAAATGTGGCCGCATTGAAGGGTATCGCACGCGCCAGCAGCATCCAACTGCCACGAAAAATACTCCGCCAGCCATACGCTCTATAGTTGACCTGAACACAATGCATTATGCCTCGAAATTTATGATTCTCATCCGCTTGCATTATGGTTTTGACCACATCGAAGGGTATCACGCACACCCACGACAGCACGCCCGCCCAGGCGCCGGCAAATGTTGTAATCAGCAAGTTGATATTAATTGCATTCGATGCCTTCCGATGCTTGCGCACAAACTCCGAATTTTCCATGTAGCGTGACGCATGGCGATAGACCAGCATATAGATGCCATAAGGCAGCACATCTCTACGAATCGGAAATATATATAATAGACTTAGCTTAACCTGAGTTCCCGCCACTCACCGGCACATCATCGGCAAGAGTCCGCGATATAAGCCCGAGATGCCGTCGTTCTTCACTATGCGCTTGAAGGTGCCGAAGGCTGTTCTACGCTGGCCATAGAGGTAGTCGTTATAGTCTGAAGTCCAAGAATTGCCAGAGTAAGCACTGTAGACCTCAACCCCATTCCCATTCTACTTACAGCAATGCGTCTGCAGTCGCACCTTGATCAGCTCCATGGGACACGCGATGAAGGACTGCACGAACCCAGCCACCGATCCGGCCAGGAACATGTTGTGATACTCGAGCTGCTCCCGCTGGTAGTCACTGTGGCAGACGCGTCGCAGCTGCCTCAAATGGTTGCCATAGATGCCGAACAGAATCGAGTTGATCGCGCCCGTCGACATCAGCGGGAAGAGCATGCCCCTGTAGTAACCGTTAATCTTTAAAGCGTTGTCAACTGTTTCCTACCCGAGGGCCAATCGCTTACCCCATTGTTCCGCTTGTAGATCTGATGGATGGCCGTCACGACGGACGTGTTCGACGCCTGTTGCCACGTCTTGATCGTGTCCAAAGGATGGGCCACCAGAACGCCGCAAGCACCTGTTTTTTTTTTTTTTTTTTTTTTTTTTGCCATAATTCAAATATAGTCAACAATAATATTAATTAAAGAAAATACAAGAAATTATAATTAACGGGCGAATTGCCAAGAATTTCAATTGTCTTTTGCCCAATATTTCTATCTCTTACTGCTATTGCTATCTCTGTCTCTCTAATTCACTTTCACTCGCTCTTCCTCTCTGCCTTCCTCTATCGCTCTCTTTCTTCTCTTTATCTAGCCCTCTCCTCTCGCACCGCTCTCTATTACGACCGTTAAAAATACGCCTCGGATCAGGGGCGCCACACACGTGAACTTGACCGTGACGTCGCTGTTGGCAGCTACAGTGAAAGCTCACTATAACGAACAGCTAATAACACATGTAAAACTTCGCCTAGTCCAAGAAAAACTGTTTAGAGCAACAGCATCAATTGACACAACTCATGCAATTAGCGTCAAACCAACAATTCTCCAACTTGGTTTTCACTGTAGCTGTCAGAGCCGCCAACAAGTGTCTTTGCGCGAATGACGCAATATTCGCGCCACATTTAAGACATAAAACCCTAAACTGAAGGAATCTATGAAACTTACCACCGACACAGCCGGCCACAAAATCACAATAGTTCTCCCACTTCATAGTTCTTCACGTTTTCTAAATGCAGTTGCGCCTTTGGATTATCAATTCCTTTTATTGATTTTTTAATTTTTGCTGCGGATTTTTGACGACTGCATTTGGCAGCGCGAGCTTTGCGACTGCAATCCAATCGGAGCGCTGTGGTGCATGTCTATAAGCTTGACGGTTCGGCGAGCTTTGCTGCTGTCAAAGGCTCGATGCTATGAGGTGAGTTGCAAGTTGAATCTATTATGTTAAGTGATCTCTCTCACTCTGGCATGTTGGTAAGTGAACTGCTTGTTTGATATGTAGCAGATCACTGTTCAGTGACTCCGAATATCACTATAAGCGCTGTACTGCTTTTTAGCCAACTCCATTTTTTGTACACTGCTTGAGTTGCTCTCAAGCTCTGACTGCTACAAATGAAAAATCCACGGGCCATGTATATATACATACTAAATGTCATTGTTTTATTGTTGTTGTTGATTGATCTATTTGCCTCTCCATTGCTCGTGCACTCGATAGCAACTGCTTAGATTACTGCTTTACCTACTTGCTGAAAGCAACCAACTAAACATATTTATTTTATACATATAATATTCATATATATATAATTTTTTATATATATTCATTTTCATTTATTTTATCATAATTTCTTTGTATTTTTCGCTTTTTTTTTCTTTTTGTTTAAATGTATTTATTTTTTGTTATACTCAGCATAAGATTTTAGTTCTTTCTTGTTTTTTTTTTTTTTTTTTTTTATGTTTTGGGGCGAAAAATAATAAACAGAAAAATTTTAAAAACCTAGAGCAATACGAACCAAGAAAATTCCATAGATAGGTTATATGATGTCTTTACAAGTCTAGAACATAAGAAAATATTTCACATTTTATAATTTATGCAATATGTTTTAATATTTGTTAAAGCGACTTATATAGTTTTTTTTTGTTTACTTTATGATGCGGTTTTATTTTTATGTATATATTTTCTTTTTTAGTACAATATTTTTTATTTTTATTTCTTTGTCTCTAAAAGTACTTAACGAGTTTTGCTTAGACTTTTAGCTGGCTAATTTTTTTTTTTTTTTTTTTTTTTTTTTTTCTTTAACATGCTTTTGTTTTTATTTGTATAACTCTGCTTCTTTATTTTATTTATTTTTATACATATAAATACATAAAAACTATACTTAATGGTTTCAAGTTTAAGAAAGCAGGCTAAAAACATTAACTCAAAGCGCAACAGAAAAAACAAAAATTAAAAAAATCACAAATTAAAAAAAAAAATACAGAACTCCTTATATAGATATACATATATGTATGCATATATGTATATATATGTTCTCATTTATCAGGCATTTTTAACATATATTCTCTGTGTTTTTTTTTTTTTTACAATTCTATATTTAATATATATTTTTAATATTTTATTTTATTTTTATTATTATTATTATTTATTTTTTTTTTTCATTTTCACTTGGCTTTTCTATGTGAATTTTTAACATTAACTAAGAGAGTTTTATGCGGCTGCTGCTAGACAGGATATAGTAGGGGGCGTGGCATGTGGCATGTGGCTAGAGCATTTTAATTTATATTATACTCATTCAGGAAAGTGAAATGAGTATATTATTTTTTTGTTTTTGTTTTTTGCTAAACTTTGATTTGTATAGTTAGTTACGCAACTTCTTTTTCTTTAATACTTTAATTTTAATATATAATTATTTTTTTTTTAGTTTTTACTTTATTGCTTCGCTAGAGCTGCATTTGAAAATTACTCTGCCATTTGCACATAGAGTTAGTTGCCTAACTGATGCAACTTGTGACATGCCAGCAAATGAGTTTTCTTCTTCTTCTTATCCACTTCTTCTACTTTGAGTCTATTGCTTTTGAAATGTTTTAGTTTTTAGTTAATTTACTCTCTTTGTCTCTCTCTAATATAAAGATGCAAAACTTTCCTTTAGATTCATTTATACATATACATATGTATATATATGTTTAATTTTCGTTTTTGCACATTTACTTTTTAAGATTTTTAAACATGTTTTCATTTGTTTTTGTAACTCTTCATATGTTTTCATATCATATTTTACGTTTCACAGACACAATTTTATTCATCATATATACGGCTGCAATCAAAAAATAATCAACCCAACATCTACATCTAAATTAATAACAATTTATAATCAACTCAATCTTCGTTTCACATTGTTTTCAAAATATTGAGCTTATCATCAATTCGTTTCGCTCAACATTTCGTGCTCAGTTGAAGTACTATTTTTATGACCGCAGCTGTATATGATGCATATATATATATATATATATATATATATATATATGTAGTATGCTGAATTTATGTTTGTTATATTTTGCAACTTTTGTTTAATGCAAGTCTAGATACTTTATTTTGAAATGGGCGTGAAATTAACATATATATATAATAAATTTATATATATAAATATATATATACATTCAATTATATATATATGCCTTTGATTATGTAAATTTGTTAAATGTGTGTGCCATTGATGAGTGTCTATATATTTTTTAATTTATTTTAGAACAGCGGCTTATTGATATTATTATAAAAATTTTTTTATTTACTTTATTATTTTTATTTTTAGTATTTACATAGAATTTGTTGTTTTTCGAAATTGTGCGCATTTTGTTGAAGAGTTTGAAAAGGACAGAAGAAAGTCAAGAAGAGATTAGATTTTGTTTTAAAATATATTTATTTTATTATATTCTTGCATTTTAGTTGTGCCGCTGCTCTAAGCATATTCCATAAATATGAAATGCGTGAAAGTTGTCTGTGTGTGTGTGTGTGTGTGTATTGCCTAGCTCTAGGTTTTGCATGAGTTTCAAACTATAAACTAACTTTGACTTTAATTTTTGCTTGTTTATTTCGGTTTTATTTGTTTTGTTAGCCTACAACTGTGTTTTTATACAATGCATAATTTTTGTTTCTTTTTGTTTTTTTAATCATTTTCTCTTTGTAGTTTTGTTTGTTTTTAACTTTAATCTTACAAGAGACGCTACACAAAACATATACACATACATTCCAAATATATATACTTGTATATAGATCAGCATTTGATGTATTATTATTATTATATATGTATATGTAAAAGTTGTTCAGTTTTAATTCTTCTCTTCGCTTGTGATGAATGCCGCTATATATATATATATATATACATATATATATATATATATATATATATCATATATGTATATAGTTTTTACTCCATTTATCGAATTATTTTTTATTTTGTTTTGTTTTGGAACAGTTGTTTACTTAAATTTCCTTTATGAAAGTTGATGACGGCATGTGCAACACTTAAAGATAAGTAACAAAGTTTATTATTATTATTTTTTCCATAGTCTACAATATATATATATATATATACACACACACACATATGCAAGTGTATGCATGCACACGCATTTTATACAAATTAAGTTTTCAGTGGGTTTTTGCCTATATATGTAAGCTGAAAGTTGGACACATACCAGAGACTGCTCGAATTTCGAAATCTTCCGAAATTTATATGATATATAGTATATATATATAGTTATATAGTTTATACACATTTAGAATGCCTGTGTGTGCACGTGGAGCGCGAGCGTTCAATAGAAAACGTTAACTAGAGTGTTCATTGTGTGTGTGTGTGTGTATTTGTTGTGTCTGTGTGTGCTATTGGGGCAGCTGTTCTAGGCTAGCAACACATTTAGTTGTTGTTTTTGTTTTATTTTGTTTCTCTGCTACATTTATTATTTTCAGTAATAATATTTTCAATGCGTGTTCTTAACATTCATCGAACATTGAGGCTCGCTTTTTTATTTTGCTTCAATTACAAACGATTTTACGCTTTATTCAATCCGTTTTGCTTTTCTTTCTTTTAGCTTAAACCTAATTAATAATAATTACTTTTTCTCATCTTTACTTTTTTTTTCTTTTTGCTTGCTCTTGTAATATATATATATATTTATATGTATTTATAATATGTATGTGTGTGTGTGTGTGTGTTTATTATTATATTATGTAGAATTTTTGTTGCGCTCCTCCCATGCATGTAGTTGTAGCCACGCCGCTTGCAAAACTCACAACGTGTCCTGCCGACTTGCTTTTGGTGTCCTTGTTAAACGAGTATACAATTTAGTTTTTTTAGTTTAGTTTTCATATTCATTACTATTATTATTATTTTGTTTTTAAGTTTTTAGCTCAAGCTGCATTTTGTTTGTTTATAACTATTTAGCGCCAGCTCAACAAACGTTTATACTTAATTCATTTTCTTTGATTCTTTTTAAATTTTATATATGTATATATAGATGTACGTGTGTGTGTATGTGAGGGTGTGAGTGTGTGTGTGGGTGTGCGTGAGCCGGCTGACATTTCAGTGTGTTATAGTTGTTCGTGTTGTTCTTGCATTTAACCGTATTGTGATTGTTGCTGTTGCTCCTTTTGCAGTTGTTGTTGTTGCTATCATTGTTGTTGTTGTTGCTGCTGTTGCTGTTGTTTATCATTTAGTTTCCAGCGCGCTTCGCGTTACTTCTGCTTAATTGTCTGGCTTCTCTGATTTATTTTTTGCATTGGCTGTCGCAGGATTATTGTCAGCGGCAACGCTGTTGCTGCTATTCGACTGTTGCTGATGAGAGTTGGCTGTGTTTGATGACGAACCCGACGTCGACGCAGCAGCAGCTGACGCCGCCGCGGCGGACGTTGCGCTGTTCGCTGTTGCAGCGCTGCCGCCTGCGGCGCGCCCGCTGGAACGATTTGATTCGAGTTCGTGCAGCTTCTTCCACAGCTCCTCACGATCGCGTTCACGTTTCTTTTCCCTGCAAAGGCAAAAACAGAAACAAAATCAATTAATTTAACAATGACTCGAATTTATTTATAAATTTCATTACTTTTGCCTTTCCGCCTTGTAGCTGGATGTTAGCTCATCGAATAGCTTTGAATTCATTTCCATAAACGTTTTCAATACATTGTAAACAAGCGCAACAATCGTTTGATTCCAATGCTCCTTGCTGATGCGATAGAGCGCTGGGAACATGATGGGCATTATGACAGGATTGTTCTCCTCGATAAGCGACATGGCATATTCGTTATTCCACAGATATAGAGCACGTTCAGCAACCTATGCAGATATATTTACAAATGCATATTATTCAATTTGTATTTAGATTCATATAAATTTGTAGTAAATTACTTGAAAATGTGGACTCGAAACGCATTTGGCTATCTGACGGAACAGCGGCTCCTGTATTTTGACAAACTGTGGCGGATCGATCACATCCAAGATCTCCTCAATTTCACCCAGGAACATCACCTCCTTTTGGGAGCATGTCTTGGGCCAAAATTTGAGCAGGCCACGCACCACCGGCTCGGTGAGGAATGGATCCTTCTCTAGGAATTGTACAATGCAATACGCCAGCTGTGCATGATAGAGCGACAAACACTTGACTTTGTGCAACGGCAACAGGACCTTAACCAAAAATTGTTTGTGTTCCGCCTTCAATGGCAAGGCAAAGCCGTTGATGATGCTGCAAGAAAAAGTGCCCATCTATATAGTCCACCGTTCATTGAGAGATCTCATTCGTTTCACTTACCTGCCAAGAATCTCGAGCAGTTCACCAACGCCATTGAAGTGCTCCGTCTCATAGATGAATTTCAAGAATATGTTATTGATCTGTTTTCGTATAAAAGCGCGTAAGCCTAAGAATTTTCCATAGATGCGATGCAAGACCGTCTTCAGAAAGTCACGCTCTCGCGGATCCTCCGAATCGAACAGTTCCAATAACTGCAAATTTCATTGGTTTTTAATACATGTGTGTAATATCAATTTGATGATTCCGCTTACCTGCAGCACAAACTTTTGATCGATCACACGTTTGCCAATGGTCGCCTGAAAATCTTGGGATTCCAAGAAGCGCAAGAACACCTCGTATACCAGCTGCAAATGGGGCCAAGACGCCTCCAGTGTTGGATCATCCTCCTCTGGATCGAAATCCGGATTTTCACTAGGCGGCAATGTTCGAAATAAATTGCAAGAAATCTAAAAGAAAGAAACAAGGAAATTAGAACAGTTTCATTAAAAGGAATCGTGGGAAATGCTCGACGAGGACTGTTATTTCCTGCCCATTTACTTACCATGCGTATTATTTCGGGATAGACCGGCTCCGTAAGCACGCCGCGACCATGTGTTATATAGGTGGATAGATCATTGAGAGCAGCACGTTTGATTTCCTTGCCCTTCAAGTCCGTCACAGGATCCATAAAGTCAAATGATACGCAGCACTGACGTAATTTCCGTATAAACAACTCCTCCTGTTCGAGGCTCGAGCAATCAGCTAAAAATGAAAAGACGGACAGACGTGTTTTTCTTGTTAAAAGATGGTTCAATTTGTGAGTTTCAGTTGCTTTATTCAGTCACCTTTTAGTGGCGGCAATTGCTGTAGCTCAACATCCTGAGAGTTTCTGTAGCGCGAGGAACCTTGACTTTTTTTACTCTTCTTTTTGAGCGAACGTTTGGCGAACGGGTCGATTCGATCCACAAACGTGCCCGATGACATCTTTTCAGATTTGGGTTCGTTTGTATCGATGGCGGCGGTCTCCGTGGCTGACTGTGTGGTATTCAGCTTGCCGGCTTTGATTCCAACGTTTGACAATTGAGATATATTTTCGGCTGCAGTGCCGGTTGCACGCCTCGCCACGCCCCCACGCACACCCACGCCCTCGCCCACGCCCGCGTCGCCCTCGTCTTCGTCCTCGTCCTCGAAATCAGTGGTGGTGCCGCTGCTGCTGCCGCCGCTGCCGAGAATTGCGACTGGTTTCTTGGTGCGCGTCTTGCGTAGCCAGCCAAATATTTTATGTGTTATGTTGGCGACTTTTGCCGTTGAGTTTGGCGTCTTGCAATCCTTTGTGCCACGTAATGCACGACCACGGCTCTGACTCCTTAACGGTATGCTGGGCACTTCCTTGAGCTGTTGCTGTTGTTGCTGCTGCTGCTGCTGATGATGTTGTTCGTGTTGTTGGTGTTGTTGGTGATGTTGCAGTTGCTGTGTTATGTTGATGGCGGTGTTGATAGTATAACGACTTATCTTGGCATTTATATGCGTGAAGCCTGCTCAAGTAGAAGGTTCAATTGATATTGTTGCTGTTGTAGTTGTTGCTGCTAGCAGCTTGTTTCCTTGTTGTTTTAGTTGTTTTAAATTCGTTACACTGCAAGATGAATATAAAGTTGTTTATTAAATAATTGATTGATTGATTGATTAAGGAACTTGCTTTAGATAGAATTCACTAAAGTTTGATTGACTGATTGATGGACATGTCGATAAGCAGATTGATAGACCATTTGACTAAATGACACAGTTCAGTCGATTGACTGATTGAATAAGACTTTTGCTAACAGATAGATAGTTAACTTGATTGACTCGGTTGATTAGTTGATTGATTGCTTAGACTGAACCCATTTACTTGATTGATTCTGCTCTCTATTGCTCACATTTGCTAGGCTAATTGACTAAAGAAACGTTTGCCTGATTAATCCACTGATTTGCTTAACTACTAATTCATACAATGAATAGACTAAATGAAACACATATAAATAGACATTTTACATGCTAAACTATTTCATTGATAGCTCACTTGATTGACAATCAATGCACAGTTCGGAATTTCATATTCATTTTAATGTGAATATATTTATATAACTAATTCATAAAGCTATAGATTCAACAGTTCTGACGTACACATCTTTAAAATACTAACTAAATATGTATATACAGGAATTAATACCTAATGCCTAATTGAAAATCTAATACCTGCAACTCACCTGTGTATTGTTTGTGTGTTGCTTCGTTTTATTTTCTCTTCTTTTCTTTACTTTTCTGGTTTGTTTGATTTTTGTTCAATGGAGGGATTCTGGCATTTCTATATGCGCCTTATTGCGGTTCTTGTTGTTGTTGCTGTTGTAATACTCGCTTAGCTTCTATGTAGCTTGCTGCTCTGAATGGCACATCAATTCGTTTCTGTGTGTGTGTGTGTGTGTGTGTGAGAGAGAGACTATTGGAGAATTTGCTATCAATAAACAAAAAAAAAAAGCACTGATCACATATTCTCGCGCTCGCTCTCACGCTCTGAGTGTGCGCGTGTGTGGGTGTGTGTGTGTGAACGCGCTCTTGCTTCAGCAAGATTTTTCTTTTAGTTGAAAAATTCTTATTATTTCTGGCATCACATGCACTGCAATTGAAAGAAGAACAATAACGGCATTAATTCATATGAACGGCATTAATTCACATATAACAAAAAAATCAAATCTATCGAACACGAAAATGTCATAAGATAACATCGAATAAGGAAGAGCAACATAGCCAATGGGTGCAACTGACTGTATTAATACTCGTTCAGAAGTTTAGAAATAACTGTAAATTAGATATGTTTTCCCAAAGCCTTTCAATGCGCAGAAAACTTTAAAACCACTTGAATGCAACGAATATTCAATATAAGTATGTTGGTGCCATAGTTAAACATATATATTAATAATTCAGGTCTCTAAACATTAATCAGGAAGCATATGAAAAGCCAATATACTCCATTTCATTTCAAGAACAAGTCTAGTAATCATTGTTTTTTTTTTTTTTACTATTATTATTTTGCTATCTAATCAAAAAGCTTGGCACTTCTCCATTTAATGCTCTTGCCATATAGATAAGAGGCAAAGTTCTGATTTCAGTTGTCATTTTCATTTTGCTTTGCTAATTATACAAAAAAAAAAAAAAAAAACATATAGGAGTTTTTTTCAGTGTACTGAAAAGGTTAAAGTTAGTCTCCGATATTTATATTAGAATTATTCAGAAAAAAAGAATCAGTTCGTTAACTTTTAACAGTTAACTTTTCCTGTACTATTTTTCTGAAATTCTATTTCTATGCCTTTTCTCTTCATTTGAGCTTCTACTGTACTCAATCCCACATGCACACGTAAAAAATAAATAATAAAAAAAACAGACCGCAGCTGAGTCAACTATCAAATGCAATTTGCACTTTACAAATTGAATTTAACATCGCGTTGATTTCGTTTCATGCTGCAGCCAGCAGAAACTGCGCTAAGCCCAACAGAATTAATAGCCGCAATAAAGCTATAAAAAAAGCTAGATTAGCCCAGCTCAATGCTAAACGTTGCTGCAGGTTCAATAGACTTTGTCAGATCGAAACCATATATTATATTATGAAACTGCACGAACTGTCACGTTTTTCCGTCTGACTTTATAAATACATTGCAAGTGGAATAAATTTCGTGTCTGCTCGTTAATTGTATTATTCTATCTAGACAGCAAATAATATATACTTGGTAAATTTAAAAAGCTTTCCTTACATGCAAATCAGGCATTTAACTAAATAAGCAAAGTTTACTTTAAGTAGCTCGAAAAAAAAAAAACTCAAATGAGTTTTGGCTATTAACAGAGTTTAGACAATGCCATTTAGTTTCGCAATTCCTAGCTTTTGCCTAGGGTATAGAAATATATATATTTGCATCTCTGTGTTTGCTTAAGAACAACACACGGAGAACTGTACAGCAAGTGGGAGAAAACCCAGTGGAAACATGTTAAACACGTCTAACACACGCACGCACACACATACCTAGGGAAAGTGAACAAGAGAGTGAGACAGAACGAGCTAGTTGCAATTGTTGGACAGGGCGTATGAGTGTCGTCGATCGACTTTGACTTCGACTGGCGACAGCTGTGGGGCCTTTGATAAATGAAAAAACCTTGCGGTGAGGCGAGACAAGAGCCAGAGCAATGTGGGCGACTTTATTCTGATTGACAAACGACCAAGTTTTAGTGCTGCCCGGAACTGTACAAATGCCACGCCCCCTCCGAAACACACACACGCGCACACACACACACTCTCTCTCTCTCTCTGCCCCTCTACAAAGTTAGTAGCCCCCGTTTTTCCAGTCGCTTTACAAAAGCTATCAGCGCAACTAGAATTGTTAGAAATGTTACAGCTGAGTTTGCATAGCTGTATTGTCTGTGTTGGCCATTGTAAGGATTCTCATTTGTAGTATGTATGTAGAAATATACATACTTGTGCATAGTATATCAAAGTGCATGAGTGTAAAGGGAGAGAGAAAGTGAGAGAGAGAGAGAGAGAGAGGGTGAGAGAGGGTGACAGGCTGCATGTTGGCAAAATATTAAATGCATTTTACACAGACTTGATTCAATTAATTTTCATATTATGTGGGTGTGGTCTGCCCACAGCGAGAGAGGGGCACGCACCACACTCTACCGGAGACTTAATATAAGTGAAATGAAAATGAAAAGGAAAACCACCATTAACGGTACTAGCGACAGCTGGGGACACAATTACGAATACTATTAAGGGGCACGGGCACACAGCAAGTGGGGAGGAGTCAGCAATTATTATGTTATTTCCACACACACACACACACATACCAAGGGAAAACAACACCAAAAAAGAAAACAACTTTAGTGTTACCTTGGGGCTAGCCCAAAATGTACAACACCAACAAAAACTACAAGTCGCAAATACATTTAACTATATAGATACCCTGTAAAAATATATACAAAAACTAAAAAATAAAAATTTGCGATTATGCTATTATATGCTGTTATAGCATAGCCGGGCTATGTGGGGAGGGAGCAATTCCTGTTAAAGGGATTTGGCATTAACAATAAACACTGTTTTTTTATAACAAGTATTATTTAATTATTTTGTATAAATTAAAATTATTTTATTATATTTTTAAATTATATCTTTATAATTTAATTTAACGTTTTTTCATTTCCCTTTACTTTCAATAATTATTTATATTTTTTATCTTAATTATTTACATTTGATATTGTCCATATAATATATTTTATTGAACTATTAGCATATAGGCTGCTTTATTGTACTATGATCCACAATATTTATTGTATTTTACTCATTCGCTCTATATACATACACATATACGTATATATATTAATTTCTTAATTCAAGCAATTATAGATTAAATGGAGTATATTAAGTGCTCAAGTGCTCTCAAGAGCTGTTCGACGCCTTTGCATAGAGTTCAAGTGCTTGGCTACCTTGATAGTCATTCGCATTTCAACGCTCGCCTGACTATATGGAGCTCCTGCTCTGCTGCTGACTAATCTGACTGTCTATCTGCTGACTGACTAACTGTCTGTCTGGCTGTCCGCCTGGTTGGTTGCCCTGCCCAGCCCTGCCCGATGGGTGAGAACGCGGTCAACAATATGTCGTCTAATTCGTGCATGTTGTACAGTTGTTTTTTATTGTTGTTGTTTTTGTTTTTTGTTACTCTCTGAGCGTCTGACCTTATGACTTTATTAGGCACAAACAAAAAAGAAATAATACATATATATATATATATATATATATATATATATATATACAGGGCATAGAAGTAGTAGAAGGAAAACCAAAATAATGAGACAGCTTTGCTATTGCTGTTTGAGTGTGTGTGTGTGTGTGTGTGTGTGTGTGTGTGTGTCGGGGCATTTTTCAAGATTTTCTTTTAGCCGTCATCGTTGGCGTTGCTAATGACTAAGCCAAGCAAACCCACCCAACCGATGATGGCCTATCTCTATCTACCTCCCACACTCTCGCGCTCTCTCTCTCTCTCTCTCCCTTTCCAAGTCTCTATTTAAACCCATCTTTCTCCGTCCCTCCCGCCCTCTCTCTCTGTCTGTCTCTCTTGTGTGCTTGCTTGGCGCGTGTCTATTGATTTTCCATGCATAATCGATATATAAATATTGCAACTGCCTACAATTTTGCCAACTGTCAACTTTAGCTATCACCAATATGCAAAAGACCTGAGCTAACCTGCCACAGCGAGTGTGTCACCTGCTGTCGTTGCCCCACCTGCTCTCCACACCTATTTTCAAGTGTCCGCTTTCTTGTGCGGGCCCTTCCATCAGTTTCGCTTTTCTTATTATTATTTCCACACACACACACAGAACCGCACACACTCTCTCAGAGAGCGAGCAAATATTTAATGAATATTTATTTTTCATTGGTTGATTGTGATTTGATTGCGTTTTCTGTTGCGCATTCGTTCTTATTTTCGTGTCGTTTCGGTTTAGTTTGCTTTTTATTATTGTTGCTACTTTGGTTACTATTCCATTTGTTAGTGCTAGAGTTCGCGTTGTTGTTGTTGCTGTTGTTGTCGTTGACACTGAAAACGTCAATGGAAATCAACGTGTTTTGTTTTTATTATTTTTCAATTGCTTTTTGCTATCTGCCTCTCTTTTTTGTTTTTTTTTTCGTGTTGCTTTTGAAAGCCCTATTCAATGGGCAGATCGGGCGAATTTTTATATATATATTTTTGGTATATGTAGTACATATTATGTACTGCAAATTTATGTATATGTATATATTTCATTTCAATTCATGTATTTTAATGAAATTTATATGTTTGATAGTATTCATAACTATAAATATTGTTATGAATGTCAGATTTGCATATATTATATTTTTTTTATTATAATATATATAATATAAATCAATAAAATGTCCAACAATTTAAAACAAAACTTTAACTTAGATCAGTTTTTCTTATCTGCTCAACTATCGTTCTATGTATTCTATTCTATTCTATTTTGTATACACGCTTACGCATGTTGCGCAGTTTAATAGGAAGTGGGGTGACCTATCCAAAATTTGTGTAAATTCAAGCTCAACTTTTCGTATATTTTGTGGCTACGGTTAAAAAGCGAAATTAAACTATCGATTAGGATCAATAGTACAATAAGTGTATAAAATGATTTCTCGAAAGAACAAATTATTAGCTACGTATAACTGTGCATAGCTAAATATATATATGTAGTTATAACTATTCCCTTGCTTTTGAGGCTTACAAACGAATAAATCGACGCTACTCGTCATATTCATTATGAACATATTTATATGCTTTATGGGTTGCCACGCCCCCTTCTGTCTGTTGCATATATTTCCATAATAGCAATATATCTCGAACTGCCATTTCCATTAGGTGCAGGGCATAATTCACACAAAACAAGATTCATTATGATTTATTATCGTTTATTATGATTTATTGTCATTACTTTTGTTAATATTTGTATTACTAGCATTATTATTGTATTGTTATTATTACAATTACTCTTAATATTATTAATATAATTATTATTTTCATTGTTATTAGTTGAAGCCAAAAAAGTTCTCCCGTAGTACCCCATATGTAAGGACGTATTTTATACTCTTTAATTATGCTTAATTCGAGTTAGGTTTTATTTCTTCTTCTTCTCATGTTTTGTTTTTGTTTTTTGTGCCACGCTCGCGACAAACTGCGCACTGTTTATTTGCTTGGCTAGCTGCGTACTTGGAAATCATGTCTCAAGAAATTGGCATTGGCTCTTGGGCTGCTGGAAGGGGTAGTAGCTAGGTGAGGGGGTTGGGATGGGGCTGGGGGCTTGGGGTTGGTTTGTAAAAGCTGATATAAACTACGCAGCAATATTTTGTGCACGTTTCTGTAGCGCATGTGGCACTCTCACATACACACACACACATGACACACACGCTTGCACTTGGCACATGGCAAATCCTGACAAGAGTTCAGGGGCGTTTCACAAGTAACTTGGCAACGGGGCGTGGTAAGCGCCTTGCGTGTTGCATCCGCCGTCCACCAGCAAGTAAATTGCACAAAGGAAAATGCGCGTGTAAAATGTGAAAATGCGTCAAGAGCTGCAATTCTATTGAAATTGACAGCAGGAAGAGGAAGGTGAAGCGATGTACGGAGGAGAAGCGTGCATTGATGGGTGGGCGGATACGTGTGGGCGTGCCAAGTACTTCACATGTTGTTTGTTAACCGATTTGTCCGGCTAAATAGCCCTGAGCAGAGAGCGGGAGTTTTTAGTATTTGTAATCGATTTACGTTTGCTTCCGTGCAACTCCAGCTAAGTTAAGGCTAGCGTGTTAACCTTGACCTTTTAGCCACATCTGATCATCATGAGCGTGCCCCAGCGCAGCTACCCATTCGCAGCATCGATAGCATTCTGAGAGCCAAAGGCTGTCATTAAGTCAAATCAATCAAATCAGTCGCAAGCTGCTGCACAGCAGGCAGAGCAAAGTTTATTTTGAGTGCAATATGCAAATGGCAAAGTACAGTGATAACTCGTATGATGGCTCCTACTATTAATTCTATAAAGGTTTATAATGTTCTCAATTCTTATTATTTGCATTTATTATAATGCGCAAAGCTGCCTTACAGACATTTTAGTCTTAAACACAATATTTAAATGCAACTTTAAGTTAAGTTGCAAAACCATTTTATATATATCCATGTAAAGGCTTAAGCTGGTATAATCAGAATAGAATAGAAACATTCTAATTAGCGACAGAACGCTGTAACTGTGTGTGTGTGTGTGGCGGTATAATGCGCTGTTAAATTTACATAAAGTGAAAGGAAATGGAACAATAAGTTTTATAAGATTTCAGCAGCAGCTGCTGCACACCCTTATACCCCACATCCTTTGCTCCTCTGCACCTTTTCCCCTTGCTATCGCCCTGTGCTTAAGCTGTGCAAAATGAATGCTGCAACTGCAGTCGATGAATCGAAAGTTTTTCCACTATATATATGTACGTATGCATGTGTGTGTGTGTGTGTGTGCCTCAAGGCGAACAGCACATTGTAAATGACTGAGGGGGAGCCAAACCGCGAGAGAGAGAGAGAGAGAGAGAGAGAGAGAACAGAAGGAGCAACTAAGGAAAATGTCCAGAGTGAGCTGCAGTGACAGTTCTGGCTTGGCTGTATATGTATGAGTGTGTGCGTGTGTGGGTGGGTGTTCGCTGATGGTCTGCCTCAGCGCTGCCTGCTTTGACTACACTCATTTCTTTTTTTTTTCGCAGTCAGAGGTTTTTGGGGCTTGCAGCCGCCACTCGACATTTGCGGCGGCTGCATTTTTTATTTGTTTTGGTTTTCTTTTTTAGACAGCTCAGAGCATACAAATACACATATACATACATACACATGCACAAGTCCCATACAACATTTCTCCCCTTTTTTCATGGGAATTAGGTCAGTTGTTGCATTTTAGTTTGCGTAAAATCTAGTATTCAGCTTGAGCTTCAGAAATGCAATTAAATAGTTTAAAATATTATCTAGAGACTAAGTTGCATTTAATTAAAGATCTCAGAATATTAGCTAACGAATGGAATGACCACATATACGACAGATACAAGTAAGTACTATAGATAATGTATTCTTGATAGATTTCAACAGTCGCATAGGTATAAAACTGGTTGACTATTTGTATAAGATATTCCATTTCACTTCTATTTCTTTCATATTGATGACTTTTATTTCCATCTAATTGATTGATATTCATTGCAAATTGGTATTCACTTTTTTAATAGCCATTAATTTCTAGATATGAACTAGAATCTATATATCGATCTCAGCCGCAGTCTCTCAGAGTATACCATTCTCAGCCTCTTACTCTTACGGTTGATTCCTTTCTCAGTCCACATATCTAGTCCCACTACAAATAAGCCTCATGATTGGGCTATGAAGGCTGAAAAATGTCTAAATGCGGCACTCAAACTAGTCAATAGTCAATAATTCAGCATATTCATCGGCATTTCTATTAGCTTTAGGGCTTTATCGGCAAGGACATTCTCAACAGTTGCAAATATGCAATTTCTCTTTCTCTACACCTCTCTCCTCTCTCTGTCTCTCGCACTGTCATTCTTTCTGTATTCTTTTCTATTTCAATTTATTGACAATTTCAATTTAGTTCACAGCATATGCCACAAATTGACGCACTAGGCACTAGGCAAACGGCACATGGCACACTTCCCGCGTCTGCTGCTTCTGACTAATGGCAATTAAAAGCGACGCAACCAAATAGTCAACGACATGGGTAAAAGACACGCAATGGCAGGCGCCACAGTTAGAGGGAAAACCATCATAAAAATAGTAACTCCAAACACAGAAATTTCTATTTAAAGGTGAAAAGCCAAGCCACAATTCTAATTATAAGCCATACACAATCAGAAGCTTTCATCAGAATATAGTAATTGCAATTATTACTTTCGACCTCAAATCCTCAACAATTATCACCTGCTTATATAAACAAAAGTGAAAGCAAACAACAACAACAACAATTGCATCAGCCACAATTCAATTGACGTGTTGTGTCTTATGTGTGGCATGCCATATTAAATGAAACATAATTCGTTAGGCCAACAGCTAGGCAAATGTCGAAATCCTTCAACTGTAAGAAAAACGAAAACGAAAGCGACAAAGAAGAAGAAGAGATGGTAATAATAATAAGTACCAGACAGGCAGATACCCTGGCTTTCCACCTCTTCATTATTCGTGTATGCATGGATACAAATATATAGATATACTCAGCTTCTTTTATTATTTTTAGGCATAAAGTATAACCTGGTTGTTAAATAACTGATGTCTGATTCAAATAGACGATTTTGGGAATAAAAGAGAGAGGACGAGAGAGAAAGAGAGAGAGAGAGAGAGATATTTATGAGAATCACATAGAAAGGCAAAAAAATTTAAAAAAGAAACATAATCTATAATCTGTAAGTAAATAAATAACTAATTTAATCGCCTAATGCGAATAATAAGAATAACATGAAACAATATTTAGATCTGAGAGAAATAAGAAAGAGAGAGAGGGAGAGTGAGATAAATGGCGAGACATTAAACATGAAAACGTGCCGTATATGAAGTTCGAATAATACAAATTAGAATTTGTAACTAAGACTAAACTGAAGCAAGATGGAAAAGAGAAAGGGGAACGAAGAAAACTCATTAGAAGTTACTTGAATAAAAACCTTACTGATGGGAGACATATTTAGAAACAATTGTCTTAAATCTACATATAAAACTAACTAAGGAATTTAGGGCACAAATGCATCCTTATCAATTTGTTCGTTCATTATACCTTGCCTTTCTTAACTACAGAGCATTAAGCAGGCGCAGAAGTCAAGACACAAAAACAAATATCAGTCAAAATTTTTTTTCAATTTAATTAAACAATGAGAAAGAACAAAAACATGAACCCCTCAAACTGTCGTAGCCATAAAGTAAGAGACAAAGAAGAGAGAGAGAGAGAGAGAGAGAGAGAGAGAGAGAGAGAGAGAGAGAGATAGAGGGAGAGCAGCAATGTTTGACTAATTAAAAATGACGAACAACAGCAACAACAACTACAGTAACAATAACAATAAATTCGGAGCACATAAAATGCAAAATTCGTTTCAGAACACGCGCCAATCTAAGCATTTTTTTTTCCATAGTATAGAAACTATATCACAAAAGCTGGCCTTATCGCTAGCAAATTTCGCCATAGGTGAGGGGCTAGCCAACTTGTCTTGTCTGTTTATATACACCAAATTTATATACATTTCAATATATATTGTATGTATATATTCTACTATATATTCCATATGTGTGCATAAATATTGTAATCATTTATCTATATTTATTCCTCGCTCTGCAGTCGAAATTTCATGGAACTTTTTTATATGTGTGCTGCACTGCTATAAATCACGGATAACGCCCGATCTGGTTGGAGTTTATTATATATATGTATGTATTTACAGATATATGACATATAGTATATATATTGTCATGTTTATCTAAGAGAGGTTTTATGGCAGAATAGTTTTTGATATTTATTATTTAGACTATATATTATACATGTATTTAGCTGGTATCTTAGTGTCACAGTGCATAGCCGCCCCAGGGTGAGCGCATTACTAAATTATTCTCTCCATTTCCGAATTGTCTCCAATATACAAAAGTACTCAGTCGTTTCAGACTGGAAGATATTTGTTATTTGAATCATTCTACGCTTCGTTTATAATGTTTGTATAAGTTGTATCCGATATCGGATATAGCTGATATTTGTAGTCAGTGCTAGGATTTTGACTGTGTCTGTATTGGGGTTTGTGTCTGTCTATTGGCATAAAAAATAAACTTTGTAAATTTATAAATGTTGAGTATATATAGGAATTCTTATCTGATTGCTTCCATACACCTACTGGGAGCCTAGCAAATTGGGTAATCTTGATGTTCCCAAGTTACGTACAGTTCTCTCGAATCTCGAATTAAGATTATGCAGGTGGAACAAAGTTACTTTAACTCAGCACAGGTATTATATTTTTGCTTCTTAAACAAAGAAGATTTTGTTTTGCTTTATTCTTAATCATGATAAGCACGCAAATGAGGGGCGTTATGTGGGCGTGGTTGCAATCCAGCGAGCTAATGAGCACAATTCAAAAAGGCCTATGCGACAGATAAAATTTGAGTTAGATAAGATATGAAGCCCAATGCCAAGCCCCAGAGGCGTGGCACCGGCTAAATAAACACAATAAATAAATCACAAAGGAGAAAACAACAAAAATTAATTAGCAGCCAATGTAGTTGAAATATGCTAAGCATAATTTAATTTAATTTAATTTATTTGTTTTGCTTTAAGCAACTGAGCTTACTCTTTCCTCAATCATTTCAGCTCAATTCTAATTGCACTTGACTTTTGTGCGCTCCCTCTCTCTCCCTCTCGCGCACAGAGTCTGCCTCTGCCTCTCGTTCGCTCTTTTCACTTAAATTCAAGGCCATTCATGATTTCATGCAGCTGGCATTTGAGCAAGAAAAAAGTTTTAAATTATTATTTCTAAAAATAAGCGCATATTAATTCAAGCAATTTATTCTCAAAATAAAAATTGCACTTGAAGACGAAGACGAAGAAGAGGAGTTTTGTTAAATGTTATATTAGGCCAAATGTAGAAAACTTTTCAAACATTTTTCCACATTTTCCGTATTTGAATTGCTGCCACATCTAAAATTAATTCACGAGCTGAACATCTGAAGGAAAAACGTCATTAATTGCGATGTGTGTGTGTTTGTGTGTGTGTGTGAGTTTGTGTGTTAATGTCTGTGCGGCTGTGTTTCGCTTAATAGCTTTTCATAGCACTTATGCATGTCTGTCTGACAGCTGATTTTTTTAAAGCATGTTTCGCATAGCGTTAAAGAGAAGAGAAAAAATGCAATATTAAATAGAAGCAAGGCTAAAATAGAAGCATGCTCAAAACCCAGTTACCCTGTAGCCTACAAAGTTAGTTAAACTTATGAAAATCACATAGAAAGGCGCTTTTCTTTCCTCTCGATTGCCAGATTGGTTGGTATCAGAAAAATTTGAATGAACTGATTTTTGTTTTGTGTCAACAGTCATCCGATAATCAAGAAAGTTAACTTTCTGAATGAAAAATATATAAAATAAAATAAATAAATGCAATGAATTATTTGTAATACAATATTTCTATAAACATTTTTTCATATGTATAATTTGTAAAAACTTTTTCAATTAATGAAAAGCAAACAACAAACTGATTGAATTCCACTGCGTTGCGTATTAATTCAATGGAAATCGAATGTCTATGTATGTAAATGTACGAGTGTATGTATATATACGTGTAAAGCTGCAATTTGTAGAACTTATTTCGTTGTTTATTTTTGTCCAGAGCAATTCAATTGCATATTTTCGTATTCGAGTTAAAAGAAATATGTGCATGTGATCCACACACGCATATATATACACATATACATGTATATGTATATATACAGCCAATCAGAGGCTGAGTGTAAACATGAGCACAAAGAACGAGTGTGAAATGAAAAATTGGGTCGCCCACAAAATTAGGGAATTACGTTTTTTATGTGCAGGCGCACAACACAGGTACAACAACAAGCAAACGAACGAAAACAAAAAGCTAATAACAAAAATGAAATAACAAAGGAGCTGCAGCAAAACACTGATTACAAAACAAGTCAAAAATAAATAAGTGTAAAACCGACTGTGTAATACTTCTCCAATTTCAGCATCTAAATTGAAATTCTATTTAGGCGCAAATAGATTTATATTTATGTCTATATAGCAGACATTAATTGACACTGAAGTTATACAGTTGTTTACGAATTGATGATATTAATTAGAATATTTTCATATTGCGTGTCTCGTAGGGTCCTTCTCATAAGCTCCCATAATTTTTCCAGCATACAATGGAACTAGATACAAACCAAGAAACTTTTCCAATTGGATTAATTGCACGATCTTGAGCTATAGAATTCAGAGCTAAGCTAGCAAGAAAAAAAGAAAGCAAATAAACAATTTAAAGCTAATTAAAGCTATACGCGTTGGCATTTAAGGACTTTTAATCATGTTCAGTCGACTTTAGTATTTAGCTAATTAACTATCATTTGAGTGAAACTTGAGACACATTTAGCCGTAAATCTACAATTAAATTTAAAGACATTTTCTGTTTTTATCTTAACTGTGGATTCTCCAAATGTATACCCGAAAATCGATATACCCATTTTAAATATCGTTTGTATGTCATCTCCATATATTTCCAAATTGATTGCGCAGCTAGCAGGCAATAAAAATACAAATAAAAATCATTTGCAATTGCTAATGTCAACACCTGCGAGCCAAAGTCACGTTCAATGTGACGACATCTACAAATTTTTATATTTTCGAATGCAATTATTATAAATAAAAATTAAAAAGAAACGCAATAGACATAGATAAATTGATAACCAAATGGGACTCTGTATGCATGTATATGTGTGTGTGTGTGTTCACATACACATATACAGTTAAATGTACTTCAAGCACATTTAACACATATGTGTGAAATTTTGTACGGATCTGGCAGCGCTGAACGTTTTCAGTAACAGCTCAATCGAAACTTGTTAATTGGGCGAGCGCAGGTTCGTCATTCAGTCAATTAGAACCCGTTCTTTTTGTATTCCAATTGGAATTCAACGGAAATAGAACAAATGGCTTCTCAAAAATGGAGCGCAGTCTGTGGGCAGGTGGCTACTTCCGTTCCACATTCTCCCACATATATTTTATATGTAAATAAATAAATCATTTGACATACCTCAATATACTGCTATCAATTATTTGGAATATATAAATATCATTGCAAAAATGATTTTATCATTACTTAGTCAAAAATAACAACAACGCAAGTTTTAATTTTACGCCCGAGCGACAGAATTGCACTTTTTTTCTCGCATTTGCATTTGCATTTGCGTGTGTGTGTGTGTGTGTGTGTGGGTATGGGGAGAGGACAGCAAAACAACACATGTAAATTATAAGCAACTGCGCGACTGCGACGGTTACTGCGACTGCGACGTGGGCAATGGCTACGGTGTAGACGACAGCGACAGCGACGGCGACGGGTGGGCGTAGGGCAGTCGTCGCAGAGATCTTGTTAAAGCGAATACGATGCTAAAAGCAAATGGCGAAAAGCAAAACACAGCAGCAGCAGCGAATTATGAGCTTGCGTATGTGTGAGTTTGAGTGTCTGCCGCTTGCATGTGTGTGCGTTAGCGAGTGTATGGTAATAATGTAGGTGAAATATAAGAATCAAATACGAACACACAAAAATGCCAATAAGAATGACGACGTATGCTAGCAGCAATGACAGGGAGAGAACGAACGAGAGGCAGAGAGACGCAGTTGCTCTGATCGCCAAATGAATTGAAAAGAGACAATTTAAATATTATTCACTCTACACATATAGGTATATATTTGTATGTATATATATATTTATATATTTTGCACGGCAGTTAGGTAACGTTTTGTCTATATGAGTTATGCTCATAATCTTAACACATTCTTTATTGCCTGTGACACACACACGCATTTACTCTTACACAGAAAATAACACACACGCACACACACAAAAACTCATAGCTGCTGCTGCTGGCTGCTCTGCTCTGGCTGCGGGTAGCCAACAAAATCGATATTCTAAAAATAATATACTTTGAAAAGTAAAGAAATATTTATATATATATATACATATAAATGAATATATACATATATACGACATATGTATGTATGTATATTTTGAAAAAGCACTAACGATATTCAATTGTTGCCGCCGGCCCATTACGTGCAATAGCATAAGTGTGTATGTGTGCGTATGCGCGTGTGTATTTATTGCGTATGTAGCTATTTCAGAGTTTACACACATACTTTAACATTTAATTGCATTTAGTTGTAGATATTGATATTTGCAAAATATGTTTAGCTTTTAAACAGTTCTTTTTTTTACATTTTTTCTTTGCTTTAATTTGCTTCTTCGCACTCGGTTTTCTTGCGCCCAACCGACGACGACAGCGACGTACGGCAACTAAAACGACGGCGACATCGCTGCCGCTGGCGCCGCTGCTGCTGCGGCACAAAGAAAGTCGTTTTTTTTTTTTTTTGGTTTGCGCTCTCTGCTGCTGCTGCTTCTGTATGCATGTATTTGGGAGCGTGTGCGTGTGTATGTGTATGTGAGTGAGTGTATAACTATGTGTGTCTCCCCAAAAGCTCGAGAGCTCTACATCACGAAACGGAGACCAAAGCAAAGACACAAGAAATAGAAAGACCACTTGGGCAAACGAAGAACAGAAGACAAAAAAAAAGAACCGTAATAAACGGCGGCTACATGAGTTCTTTATTTTTTATTCGCACAATACGGCAACACTGATGCCGACGACAGGTGAAAAAGTGCAAGAAACAACAACAGCAACAACAGCTGAAGCAGCTGCAATCGAGTTCTTTTTGTTGTTGTTGTTGGCGTATAGTAAAAGTAGCAAAAATTTGTAGTAGAGATAATATGTTGGGGTTGTTGCTTTTGTGAATCACTAACACTACTACAAGCACACACACACACGCGTACACATATTTATATATAGTGAGCGAGCTCCAAATGGCTCACCAGTGTATGGGTGTGGTGAGTTTGCAATGAAATAACATCTGTACATGCATATGAAACACTTTTCGCTTGCTTAAAAGAACTGAAGAATAGTTGCAGAAAACAGAAAGGGAAACACTTAGGCATGTATTATTCTAAAAATAGTACATCAAATAGGCACATAGTTAGCAAACTTATATCGAGCCAATTAGTTACAATTCAACTAGAGCCGGTTCGCAAATAAAAATGTTTAAATATCATCCTGGCAACAGCAACAGCAACAACAACAGTCACCACTCACCACAAATGATGATTGTTTTCGGCTCTCCCGTGCTTATGATTGAGCGTGAGTGTGTGTGAGTGTGATACTGCGCGTACTCTCTTTGCTCTTTCGCTCCCACTCGCTCATAGAATTTGAACACAGGGCACAGTTATTTTGCCTTATTTGCTTACTTCAATTTTCTTTTCATTTATATATATATATATAATTTTAGCACATTCCTGACAACGTTGTCTGGATAAGCAATAGGTTTGCTGATATAATCTGAAGTATGCTAGGACACCACGATTTATATTTTAATTAAATTCACACCTTTAATTTTTGGTAGCAGCGCAGCTGCCGTGCAAAACGCGGCGCACGTACACTCAAAGCGGCGACGACAGCGACAGCAGCAACGACGACAACGACGACGACGACATTCGCATTTTTTCACAGTGCGTTTTGCGTTGGGTTCAACTTTTTTGTTTTTCGTTTGTGATTTGCACTGACAATGGCTCACGCACCTGCCACTATTTCAATTGAAAATCATTCCTGGCACTTTCATGTACACTTTGCGACTAATTAGTGCAGCCGGTGATAATATTTTATGCCAAAAAATTTCAATTTTGTCAAGCGGCAACTTGGGTTGTTAACACAGACACAGTAGAAAGTGACGCCATCTTTAAAGGGGTCGCAATACGTTCAGTCTGCCGCATAGTGTTGATAAATGGCAGCTAAAAAGCTACTCGAGGACATCTATCGATATGGTTGAAATACAATATTTTCTAATAAAAACATAAATAATATGCATATATCATGTGAAAATTGTATATAATAGCTGCGGAAGTAATAATAAATAGAGTGCATATGATTTTTTTGTAATTATTTTTCGTTGATGTGGCAGCATGCCTATGCGTCAGTTAGATGGCAGCCCTTATTTCGATAACAAACAATCGACTGACAAAGTGAATCAGAATGAAATTAACGAAACCCAATTGATTGGCTAAACGGTAAAAAAAGTGTTTAAATTAAGTTAATTAAGAGCAAAGTGGAAAGAGAAACTCTGCGTGTATCGCAGCCTACACAAGTGTACGCTTGAACAGTTTTTACGTAAAGTGAAAGAGAGCAACTCGAAACAAAGCAATGTCCTCGCTCTCCGCCTCAGCGGAAAATGTTTCCACAATGGGCATTGGCGGCGGTCCCGATTCTAATTCGCATCACGGCTCCGATGGCGGCGGCTCTAGCATGTGTCTGGAGCTGGCCCTGGAAGGCGAACGCCTCTGCAAGGCAGGCGATTGCCGAGCGGGCGTTGCCTTCTTCCAAGCAGCCATCCAGGCGGGCACCGACGACCTGCGCACCCTCTCCGCCATCTACTCACAGCTGGGCAATGCGTATTTCTACCTGGGCGACTATGCCAAGGCCATGCAGTATCACAAGCATGATCTAACCCTCGCCAAATCCATGAACGACAAGCTGGGCGAGGCCAAATCCTCGGGCAATCTGGGCAACACACTGAAGGTAATGGGGCGTTTCGACGAGGCGGCCATCTGCTGTGATCGCCACCTCACGCTCGCACGACAGCTCGGCGATCGCCTATCAGAGGGCCGAGCTCTCTACAATCTGGGCAACGTCTATCATGCCAAGGGCAAGCATCTGGGTCAACGCAATCCGGGCAAGTTCGGCGACGACGTCAAAGAGGCGCTGGCCAAGGCCGTCGAGTACTATCAGGAGAATCTGCAGCTCATGCGAGATCTGGGCGACAGAGGAGCCCAAGGGCGAGCCTGCGGCAATCTGGGAAATACATATTATCTCCTGGGCGACTTTCAGGTGAAGTTGAATCATTTGCTCCCCCTCAAGCTCTCTAATATTCTTCTTCAACTTTAGGCAGCCATTGAGCATCATCAGGAGCGATTGCGGATTGCTCGCGAATTCGGGGATCGCGCAGCGGAGCGTCGCGCCAATAGCAATCTAGGCAATTCGCACATCTTCCTCGGGCAATTCGAGGATGCAGCGGAGCATTATAAGCGCACGCTGGCCCTGGCCATGGAGCTGGGCGAGCGCGAGGTGGAGGCACAGTCCTGCTATAGCCTGGGCAACACATATACGCTGCTCCATGAGTTTACCACGGCCATTGAGTATCACCATCGACACTTGGCCATTGCCCAAGAGCTGGGCGATCGCATTGGAGAGGCGCGCGCCTGCTGGTCGCTGGGCAACGCCCACTCGGCCATGGGCAACAATGAGAAGGCATTGGAATTCGCCGAATCCCATCTGCAGCTGGCCAAGGAACTGCACGATCCCGTGGGTGAGAGTACGGCGCGTGTCAATATATCCGACTTGCGCAAGCTGCTGGGCTTGCCGGAGGCGGAGCACTCACCCACACAGGATGACGAGCGCTCCAGCGCCTCGGATCATTCAGCGAGTGGACATCAGTCGGATGGCTCTGAGAACTCTCAAGGGCGCATGGTAAAATGGAATAAGCTCAAGCATTGTTGCAAAGGGTAATCCAATGAAATTCTTTTGCAGGTTCGAGTGCGTCGCCAGAGCATGGAACAGCTGGACCTGATCAAGATTACGCCCGATGGCAAGCGTCTGCAGGAGGAGAAGCAAAAGGCGTCAAATGCCGCCGCCCACACCAAAGCCAAAGAGGACGATTTCTTCGAGATGCTCTCGCGTTCTCAGTCCAAGCGCATGGATGATCAACGTTGCTCCATCAAGTTGAATAGCGCCGGCGGCGTGGCCGGTGCTGCCGGCGCTGCCTCCACAGGCGCCACACGCAAGCCCTTGGTGCAGCAGAACTCCCTGTTCGTGGACCCCACCAATTTGCCGGGCTTGAAGTCGCCCTCGTCGGGTGTTGCACCGGCTTTGGGGCATGCGCCATTGGCACGCAGTGCCACCATCAATCAACAGCCAGACGATGCATTCCTGGACATGCTGATGCGTTGCCAGGGCTCCCGGCTGGAGGAGCAACGCTCCGAGCTGCCGCGTCCGAATGTCACCATGGATGTGGAGGCGCCACAGATGCAGGCGCCAGCAGCTGGCGGCGCCGGAGCTGGTGGTGGTGCAACAGGTGGACAGTCGGGCAGTAGGGGCACCACAGTGCCGGATGAGGATTTCTTTTCGTTGATCATGAAAGTGCAGAGCGGTCGCATGGAGGATCAGCGTGCTTCCATTCCATTTGGCGGCTTCAGTAATGCTCAGCGAAATGCCCGCAACAACCACAACAACAACAACAACAATAACAACACCAACAGCAACAACAACAACGCTGGCGGCTCAGCCGGCGCCAAGTAGATGCGGCCAATTGTCCATTTAGACTCTCTAACAATCTTTATATGTATTTTTTATCCATCATTTCGTTCTAAGATTTATAACCAAAAAATATTTTATTTTTATGCAATCGAGCACACACACACAAACACTCACACACGAGCATGTACAGTGAAAACTCTGCGAAGGAAGAGCTAGAGCTAAGGCTAACAAGAATTTTCTCAAATTTTATGGAGAACAAACTCGAAACAAAATTATGAAAAAGAAATTTCAAAACTTGTACAATATAAATTTTAAAAAAATGTAACGGAAATATTTAGAGGAGAAAAATTCAACTTATGCATTTAATATTGATTCAAATTTAATGAAAACTTGAAATACAAACTAAAAGCTAAAATCACTCTAAATGAATCAAACTGTATTGGAAAAAACTAAAAAAAAAGAAAAAATGTTAAAAATTATATAAATTTATTATAAGGAACTAAAAATAATTGAAAGATTTGAAAAGATATCAAAAATTAAAAATTGAAAAGATGTTAGATTCTAAATTATTTTATATTTAAATTTAAGCCATTTCAACTAAACAACAAACTATTTTGAAAAGTTTAAAAAATGAAAGAAGTGAATTAAAATAATAAGTTTCTACAACTTTATTTAGCATATTTTTTAAATTTAAGTTTTGGTCCAAAAATTGTATACCATATGTAAACAAATTTGAATGAATATTTTAGCATTATAATATTTTTTATTAATATTATACATATTTATACATATATTTTCCTGATGTTCTTATCGTAAGACATTTCCTGTATGCCTCATATACTTGTTAGCCTTAAGTTCATTGGGCAGAGTATTCACTGTACAACAGCTCATCATATATTATTAACTCTATAGCACACTTATACAATACGATATTCAGAGATGCATGCTTCTTAAAACTAAACTAAAAACGAAAAACAAAACTAAAAAATACCAAGTTTTTAAAGATATTAATATTTCAATTGCATGTTACTAGTTCTTAAGTAGAAATAGTCCATATCGAACAATAGGTATATACATACTTTCTTTATACTTTACTACACACTTTTTTGAAGAATCCTAACTCTACGAACTTTGAACATATAAGCAATGGCATTTCTATACAAGGCCCGATTCCATTTGTAACTATGAGTATTACATTTTTATCGACTAACATATATGTATTTACATTCATATACTATATCATTTGATATCATTTCAATTATACTTATATATTTTTTCTCGAGATATTAACGGAATGTTGGGTCGCTGCTCTTTAAGATCCAGCGCCGTTTTAGCATATAGCCTACTAAACACTTATACAAATTGAAATACACACACATATACATCTATATACATATAGATATATATGTAGAATATGATTACGAATATCTATTTAATGTTTACACTCACACAAACACTGATTGATTGATTGATTGATTGATAAAGTGAAGCCAAAATTTATGAATGTTATTGAAGCGCATGCGTATTGATTGAATGATTCGTGTTGCAGATCGCATCAGATCGAAGCAGATCATTCCAATGAAATATGTGTGCCACAAACGTATTATTAAATATTAAAATCAAAACTGTTTGCTGACTAATTTGTGTTTATTCTCTAGCAAATCTATAGAGCGCGATTAGATCTAGAAATATATCCATGATCATATGCCGAGCCTGAGCTGTGGTTGGATTGATTCATGCATGGAAATTAGAGAAGCTTGGCTAAATATAAGCACGACTTTGACAGACTAGCGATTAGAGTACTACTAGCACTAAGCATGGAGCAGCCGGATCTGGTCAGGAATACGCCCGATGGCAAGCGCCTGCAGGAGGAGAAGCACAAGGCGTCAAATGCCGCCGCCCGCGCCAAAGCCAAAGAGGACGACTTCTTTGAGATGCTCTCGCGATCCCAGTCCAGCTGCATGGATGATCAACGTTGCTCCCTCGGGATAAATAGCGCCGGAGGAGCTGACCGTGCCGCTGCAGAACTTGATTGAAAAGTCTCAGAAACTTCTTTCATAAAGCTTTATTCATAAATTAGTCGTCTTAAGTGTCTAGGAAATACATATATGTAGTATAAACTTTATATGATATGTTGGCTTGGCTATCCCCAATCAAATCTCGTCTCCTGCGCCAACTCCAGGCGGCCCGAAAAATTTATTTACAAATTCTTTGCACTAACTTAAAAACCAAAAAGATGAAGAAGCAGACGTCAATAACTGCCACGCCCCCTCTACGCCTTCGCTGGCTTCATGCTATCCGGCAGAGTGTCGTCCAGCACGAAGATGGGCAGGGAGTAATCCGTGGGCTTCTCACATCCGCCCGCCACGCCCTCCGCATAGTCGTAGGCGTTCTTGTGCATCGAGCCGGTCTTGTGCCAGCCGCGCTTTAGCATCACATAGACCACGAAGACGCTGACGAGGAAGGCCGAGCAACTGGCCATGACGAACATGGCCAGCTGGACGGACTCATCGGTGGCTGCGGTGGCCGCCTGAGCCACGGCCGGAGCGGCGGTGCGATGGATGAAGTGGGAGCGTGTCAGATCGGGCTGGAAGCGATTGCCCAGCAGCCGGAAGCCACCCGACTGAATGGCCATCTCGATGGCGTAGGCCATGTCCACCTTGGAGTCGTTGTGCAGCTCGAAGCGCACGATGACGGAGCCGTCGAAGTTCTCCTGGACGCGCAGATTCTCCACGGCCGAGCCGAGCAGCTGCTGCAGCTCCCGCCGTATGGCATCGTAGACGTTGCGCACGCTGCCCCCGCCATGCTCCGAGCTGTTGCTCATGTGCAGCTCAATGGAGACGGACTCGATGGGCACGTGGCTGCAGTGCCGCTCGCCCAGCTGGAAGGTGTGCGTCGCCGGCAGCTGATTGCCGGCGGCATCGACGCACCAGCAGCTCCGCTCGCTGCACTGCAGCGGCTCAAAGGCGCCCGCCGCATCGCAGCTGACCGGGAAGGTGGCCGTGGCGGCCAACGCACGGCAGCGCGTCGTATTCAGCTGCATGGGCGCCGTCTCCACGGATAGCTGCGAGTCCAGCAGCGAGTGGGTCAGCTCCACGCTGTGCTCCGTCGGCTGCAGCCGCGCCTCCACCTCGCCCAGATCCAGATCCATGTCCAAGCTGTTCACGTCGTTCAGCAGCGTCAGCTGCTCGATGAGCTGCTCCATCAGCGGATCAGCTGGCTCCAGCTGCTTGCGCGCGCGCGCCTGCCGACTGTTGCAGATGGGCTCCGTGTCCCGGGTCAGCGTGCCCTTCAGCGGCGCGCCCTTGCGATCCGCGCACCAGCAGACGCCATACGGACTGGCCAGCTGCGCCGAGGGAATTTCCGTGCTGCTGCTGCTGGCAAAGGCGCGACTGCCAATTTGAGAGCTGCTCGTGGCGGCCAGTGCGGGCTGCTTGCCCAGGCACTGCACGGGACTCCAGTGGCCGGTGATGGGATCGCAGCGTGGCTGGAACCAGACGGAGGAATGCCCAGTGCGCTGCGCAGCCAGACTGTTCTTCAGCTTGAGACGTTCGCAAGGCGTGAGCACTAAAAAGAGAGTCATAGAGAGGGAGGGAGGGAGGGAGAGAGATGAAGTATGCCTTCATTAGGTGCTCCTCTGGTGCTTACCTGGACAGACGGCATGGCAGGCGAGCTCATTGTGGAAGAGATTCTTGGTCTGGCAGGCGGGCGCGTCCGCATCTATTTGAATGGCCAAGCACTTGTTGGCCTTGGGACTGAAGCGATAGCGTGTGACGTTGCGCCCGCTCTGGCCGCTGGCCAGGCACTGGGCGTCCATGGACTCGAAGCAGACGTCGCGCGTCTTGGAGCAGCAGACGCCGCGATTGCTCACCGGATTCAGGTGGCAGGTGTGCGTCGTGGGGCAGCTCTCCTGCTCGCTGTGCGGGCCGCAGGTGACGTCCTGCTCGCCCTGCTGCAGGGGCTTGCCCTCGGCGCAGACCGAGTCGCGCCTGGGCACGCAGATGGGCATCTTGGGGCAGGGCGTGTCCACGCACTCGACGCTGATGAGCTGGCACTCCTCGTCGCTGGCGCAGCTCAGCTCGGCGCAGTAGTCGCGGCAGTCGCAGGTCGGGCAGCCGTGCTCATCCATTTGGAAGCCACTGTCGCAGCTCGTCGAGCAGTTCTGGGGGCTGCACGCGTAGCTGGAGTTGGCTGTGCAGGTGGGCGTGGCGGGTGCTCGGACGCGTGTGCCGGGCATCGGCTCGCCCTGCTCGGTCACACACCAGCAGCTGCCGTCGGGCGTGCACTGCACCTGCTCCCATTTGCCCGTCTGCGGATCGCACTGGGCGATGCTCATCTGGCGCGCCGGGATGCCCAGCTCGGAGCTCTGGTGCAGCTGTATGGACTGCAGGTGCTGGCAGGCGGTCTTCAGCTGCGGTTCCACGCACTGCGTGCCACAGCCGTTCGAGCAGCAGCGGCGCGTGCCCTCGCAGTGGGCGTCCGTGCGGCACTCGTAGCTGCAGACGTTCGTGTCCAGGTTGTCCGTCGGCCCGGGCGGCACCAGGTAGGGGCACTGGCCCGGCTTGCGGGGCAGGCAGGCCGGCACCGGCGGGCAGTACTCGCCCTCGCAGCTGACGTCAACGATGCGGCACTCCTTGCTCGGGCCGCAGTCGACATTCTCGCAGGGATCGCGGCACTGGCAGGCCGGGCAGCGGGTGTGCGGGTCGAGGCTGAAGCCGTACTCGCAGCCCATGCGGCAGGTGAGGTCCAGGCAGTCCAGTTGCTCCCTCAGCTGCTGACAGCTCTCGTCGCTCACATTGTAGCCCCTCGACTTGGGTATCTCGGTGCCGAAGCTGTCCACGCACCAGCACTGCTCCACCTCCATCTCGACCATGTCCTCGTCCGCTGGCGTCGTTCGCTTCGCTGCCGTCGCCACCTTCTTGAAGTCCGTGCCGAACAGCTGCTGCTCCACTGCCCCCACATCGATCACCTTGGCGCTGCGTCCCATCCCATGCACAGGCACTGGCGGCACAGCTCTCGCTCCTCCCGTTGCCACCTGCACCTTCAGCGCGCTGTCGTCCACCCGGTAGAGTTTCAGGCGTTCCGTGTCGCGGCGACTCCGCTTCGCCCCGGCCAACAGCATGCGCATCCGCCGGATTGTGTTCTGCTCCAGGATCTGGCGCTGCTCTGCGCGCGTCACGCGAATCTTGCGCAGCTCACACTGCCGTCCCGCATAGTCGCCCTCCTCGGTGCAGCGCGGCGCTGGCATTGCCAGCTGCATGCCCGCCTCGGTGCCCTCCATGCGCTCCGAGAAGTCGCGCAGATATTCGCACACTGCAAAGGGAATGGGAGGGAGTCATCGATTAATGATTGAATGATGGAGAAATTAGTTGATTGACTACTCCACTGATTGATTGACATATGATAACATTGGTAAGTGGCTGATTGACTTATTTTGATAGATTGATTGATTGCCCTTATGAATGTCTGATTGAAATACTAAAAGAATTTCTGATTGAATGACTGAGTAGCTGATTGATTATGCGATTGACTGATTGATTGAATAATCTAGTGTCTGATTGATAGAATATATTGATATAGTATATGATTGAATGACGGATTGTATTAATAATTGAATGATTGAATGATCCATTGTCTGATTGATAGAATATCTCGATATACTACAAGACTGATTGATAGATTTTACTAATGATTGAATGATTGATAAAATACTCTAGTGACTGATTGATAGAATTCATTGTTATAGTATATAATTGACTGATTGAGTGCATCATTATATGACTGATTGATTGAATGTGTCAGTGACCTTACAGATTGATTGATTGACTGACTAAACGGTGCATAATATTGATTGACGGACTAATTTGCTTTCTAACTTACTGGTTTGCTGTCTCGTCGTCGGCTGATCCTCTGATGCTCCCGTGGCCGTCGTCTGCTCCGGCAGCGGACAACAGACGCTCTCCGCCTCGCGATGCAGCTTGGTGCACTTGTACTGCTCGGGGCACATGATGTGATTGCTCATGGAGCGACCCTGCTTGGTCTCCGGTTCGGGCTCGAAGAACGCTGTGGGCTGGAAGCTGCGCGCCTGTCGTTCCTCGAAGCAATACATGACCTCGCCGCTGGCCGGGTCCGTGAGTGGGGTGCCGATGTCACAGGGATTGGAGTAGGCCAGATCCGGTTTGCAAACGGGCCAAGAGGCGCACAGCGAGGAGCCGGACTCACAGAGCGGATCCGTGGCTACCTCACAGTGGGAGCCCAGGGCGCACTTGAAGCCCTCGCAGGGCTCCGAGCACTCGCAGGTGGGACAGCCGTTGTGGTCGTTCTATAAGCGGGAGATGAGGAGATGCGTGAGTGGGTGCCTAGCAATGGGGTTTCCAGTTGAACTCACCTTGAATCCGTATTCACAGACGGCGGCGCAGATGTTCGTGTCGCATTGCTCCATTTGGAAGCTGCGCGCATACGAGCGACTGATCATGTTCTCCCAGCCGTCGCAGTTGACTGTGTTGGCCGCGCCCATGGACTCCTTGATCTTGTGCCCGGTGCGAGGATCCACGCACCAGCAGACGAGGCCGTTGCGGGAGCACTGGCGTGGCGAATACTGTCCGCCGGGTCCGTTGCAGTCGGGTACGTAGCCGCGCCCCTCGCGCTCATTCAGTGCCAGGAGATCGGCCAGGGCCTTGGCCTGATGGCATCCGGTCATATTCTGCGGCTGCTGACAGTTGAACTGGCAGCCCTTGGTGAAGCAGCACTTCTCCAGGTTACGGCACTCCAGGTCGTGGCTGCAGGGCGCGCCGCACATGTAGCCCGTGCGTTCCGTATACGTCGATTGCTCGGGTGCCGGACAGACGCCGGGCTTTTGGAAGGTCAGAGCACTGGGACAGCAGACTCCGTAATCGTTTCCAGACTCCACTAGGCACTGGTAGAGCGGCGGACATTGCGGCTTGCCGGCATCCAGTCCACACAAGAAAGGCCTGACGCTGTCCTCAATAGCCAAGGGCAATCCGGCCGGACAGTAGTTGGCCAGGGAGCGCGCCTTCTTGCAGGTTGGTAGCGGTGGGCAGGGCTCCGACTTGCATTGCACCTCCTGCAGCTGACAGGTCTGACCACGCGGACACTCCAGGCCATCGCAGGGGTCACGGCAACGACACACGGAGCAGCCCGTTTCTGGGTCACGCGCGAAGCCGGACGGACAGAACATGCGGCACGCGGAGGCGGCACAGTGCGCCGGCTCCTGGCACTGAACGCCGGCACGCGTGGCATTCCGACTGCCCGGCAGCTCCACGCCGTACTCATCGATGCACCAGCAATCCTCCCCAGCGCGCTCATTGGCGCACTGCACGCTCTCGAACTCTCCGGTCTTCCTGCAGCGCGGAATGCGCACGGCGCCCCCTGCTGGCTGCAGCGCCTTGGCACGTCGCGCCTCGGCCCGTCTCAAATGCTGACAGGCAGTTAAATTGGCTGCAAGTAGAGGGTGGGAAGAGCGGGTGAGTCAACGTCAACGGGGGCGCTTGGCATACTTTCGTGTTATTCAACTGAGCAAAAGCGAAGAAAAAACCCAGCTGCAAAGTCGGTTTCACTTTTTGCGAACGTGACGCGTTTATTGTGAATGAAGCGACAGACGGACAGCCAAGTGTAAGCGAGTGCAAGTCGAGTATGCCCGACTAGCAGATACCCAGCGAAGAGCCTTGAAGGAGGCAACTAGTTGAATGTTTTCTTTGAAACGTAACCCAAATTTATGAATGAGAAATTCATTTGATTTTTTATATCGGAACTATATTAGACTTACTATAATTGAGTTTGGAAAACAAGTGAACAATATCTAGATTTTTAAATATTTTAAACCCAAAAAACCGTTTGAAACCTAGAAGTGTGCCTATTGATATATGTATGTGGATTTGGCTAAGCATCGCTAATATAGTTGATAAATTAATCTGTATTATTTATATATGAAAGACCAGCTGTACGTCAAGTTTTGCAATTCAAAGTGTATGAAAATCGATAAATATCATCCATTTATATCAGAATATACAAAAGAAAAATAAAGAATATTTATAGATATTGAATCAAGGAAAAGCAACATGTGAATTGTTGTGTACGAAATTTAGGCCGTATAAGCAATTCAAGGTCATCAAGTTCTACAGCTTCACATAACTCTGAGGTGTGTGAATTGTTATAATAAAAGAAATATAAGCAACACGGCGCTGAATATATACTAAAATATCTCATATCGATTTTAATCGATATTGGCTTAAATGTATGATAAGAAAAATTTACCAAAAAATATGATTTGTGTAGACTCTAATGAAACCTTTATTAAGTTCCAAATATTGTAGTACACTCAAAGAGCTCCACTGCAACCAATCGATATTTATCGATTCATAAAAAACTTTGAGATAAATACAAAAAATTGGTAATGCAGCCACTTGTCATACAAGCTTACAATAATATCAGCTCTAAGCCTGCATAACAATTTATTTTTAATGAGCAGAGTATTCACTGTATCGAGTACAGTACTCACTATCGACTATATGGAGTATATAGCAAGAAAAAAACTTATTAAAAATTGCTGTTAATTGTTGTTGACTGTTATTTGTTGGTTATCTCAGGGCCAACATTGCGAGCACTTGTATTTGTTTGTTTTTGTTTTGTATTCGCATTGCGTTTGCTATTGGCCAAAGCGGCGTATGCGCAATTAACTGAAATGGCCTGAACCATTAACGCCAGGCGACGGATGCTTTGCTTTGAGCATTCTACATAAGGCACAGTCATTGTCTATTGCTCGCTCGCTGCTTATGTAATTGCTGCACATCATATAGCTCTTAACTAATACACTCCCCCACCCCCCCCGCAGCAGACTACCCATTTCGTGGTTTAGTCTTATACGCAACGCTGCCTTTTGGCATTTCGCAAACGTCGAGACGACGCGCTCGCTGAGTTTCAGTTCGTCTGCCGTGGACAGCTCACGTAATGCATTCGAAATGCATTCGATAATGGAGCTGTTGACGGACCTAAGCTGACCCTTGGGCCACATGTGAATAGATCATCTGCCAGCGGAAGTCGTCACTGAGCTAACTATTCGAGTAATCGGGAAAGTGAAAGTTTCGCTTTTTCGTTGGTTAAATTCAAGATCTTCAGTAAGCCCATTGTACTACATATATAATGTGTAATTGTCTCTCATATCAAATCTTTACTTCATATAAACACGATATCTATACAATAAATTTGTATACCTTTGATGTCATACATTTTTGTTCCTTTATATAAATCCCATCTGCATTAAAGTAAATATGAACTTTTGTTGTAGATAATTACCATCTATATACATATAATGAACGACATACAGCTGCAGCTCTCTTCTAATAATAATAATACAATGATATACCAAGGGATATCATCTTCTGCCTGCGTCTTGCAGCTTCATTTGAAATACTTTTCCAAATTAAGCACGCGAACATTATTCGTAGACATTTTCTAAGAAAAATCATGATTTTCTTTTTTCTGTGTAGAAATCTGTATCTGTATCTGATTTCAACTTTAATAGGCTTAAAGGTTTTCGAGAGTTTTTTTGCTGAATTTGCTGAAAAGAGTCAATATATGCTGGGTAATATATTTCTCCTATCTCCTTTTATCCCTCTCTCTCTCTCTCTTCTCCTTACTCTATCCTTCTCTCTCGCTATCGTTCTCTTCTCTGTATACCCTAATACTCACTATGTCTCTCTTTTTATCGCTGACTCGCTCTCTCACTATCTCTGTATCCTTCTCCCTCTCTATCTCTCTTTTTCTTAATCTCACTCTCTCTCTCTCTATTTCTCTCTCTCGTTCTCTTGCTCTGTCGCTCTCTATCTCTCTCTCTCTCTCTCTCTCTCTCTCTCTCTCTCCCACTATTTCTGTATCCATTTCTTCATTCTGTCTTGCCTTTTCTATTTTTTCTCACCTGTCGCTCTCTATCTCCTTCTTTTCCACTCCCTGCCTCTTTGCATAGAACTTCAAAATTCTTCGTGAATAGAGCTGCTTTTGATAAGTTCTCTCGAGAAAACGCAACCTTAAATTTACTTATGTCAACTCTCTATCATCTGTTTGTAATATATAAGAAAAATATATATTTTTTATATATGACAAAACCCAATGACAGCTGCTTAACTATCTAGATGTGCTATATAATTTTATTACAGATTTAATATCAAGATCTTTTATAGACTTATCTGTTGAGTCCCACCTTTGCTTTCTATTGTCAAGCTTTTATGCATCAATGAATATTTTAGTTTACTATAAATTTGATGAGATATCAGTTTATATTGAATATTGATACACTTTTCTTATCAGATCACAGTCAAGTCTCTCTCCATATGTCTTTTTCGCACTGTGTCATCCCTTTATATGCATATGTATGTACGCCCGTTTATCTATCTTAAAATCATGTTTATTTTATTGTCATACCAACATCCGGCTTGCATTTTCACTGCTATGTTAATTGCTAAATTTTTACCACGATATTATTTTTTGCTTGCTTGCCTTTTTTTTTTTTTAGCTCTTTTCACCAGAAATTAAATGAAAGTTTCTGTGTTTTTTTTGTGTGTGTATATCAATTTGTTTTTTTTTTTTTTTTTTTTTTTTTTGGCAGCTCCTCGAGTTGTGTCTGTGATTTTGGTATTTCGATCGAATGTCTCACTTGGCTTTGGCATTTGGTTTTCGCTTCATGAATGAAAACAAAAACCAATTAAAAGAAAAATGATTAAAAAAAAAAAGCGGTGGCAGTGGGAAACGTGATTTATTCTACTTTGGGGGCGAGCGAAATCAAGTTTGTCGCCTAAGTCTTTCGTTCGCAAGCGTAACGAAAACGAAAACAAAAGCCGCATAGACAACAGTCGGCCGAGACCCCCTGCCCACCCCTAGGCTCGTTCGCTCTGACCGACTGACATACTCATACCGTGTGCTTCCTCTTCTAGCCAGCTGTGCGCGTGAGTGAGTGTGTGTGTGTGTGTGTAACGGCTTTTCGGCCAGTCTATTTCAAGTTCGTGCTTCGAGTCTCGCTGTGGGCCCCCGGGCTAAGCGCTTTTTAATGATGGCCGCGCTATATTTAGCGCCCGTTCGCCGTGTTCTACTCGAATTTCCCAAACACGCTAATTGCCGCATGCATTTTGCAACATTTGCAATTGGCTTTTAACGATCCAAGCAACTTGCTCCACATAAACAACTCGCCGAACGGGGTTCATTGACTGACCAAAAAAACACAACTACAACAAAGGAGACGCAAACTGAGTCAAGAAACCAGAAAGAACGGTTAAGCAAAGTTGGACGAACTCAAAATACTCTTGCAGGGAGTTTGTAGAGCAGCGGCATAGACAGTGACAGTCATAAGTATTGAAACCTTTATGATACACTGAGCCCATTGAGAGCGGCAAATCTGGGTATATTAGTAGAGTTTAGATTATATAACAATATAAAATATATATTCTTTAATGGAAGATATTTTATATTATTTTCTTGATCTGGGCTTGTCGAATTAAGAACCAATAATAGCTAGAGACCTGAACTTTATAGTTTCTCTCGGCATGAATACCGATGCAAGCTAGATTGCTCCAAGCAATAGTCTGAGTGTTTGGCCCCTTTGACTCTCTACAAGATTCGCATGTTTTAATTAAATATTATTAATTTGATTTTTCTACAGAGAGTTTACACAGTCAAAACTATCGTTAATAAGAAATAATCTTTAGTTATCCTAAGCGCAAAATGATTTGAGCAACAAAATTTTTTATATATATCATAGTTTTACACCTCTTCTCTGAGCTCTCCACTGAGTTACAACTTTGTCCACAGAGTCGTATTACCCCCCTCATCTTTCGTATGGCGCTAGCAGTCATTGACTCTTGCTGCCTGCCATGCGTGTGGCATGCAGTTGCCCGTTTTATCCCTGCCATGCCCACATTTTCGGTGTTCCACTTACCAGTTGAGCGCTTGCCCTGCGCAGCTTGCAGCGCAAGCAGCAGCAGCAGCAGCGAGAAGAGCCTCAGCCAGCGTTGTTCACAATGCAGCGGCATTTCGAGACGCAAACATCCAAACAAAAAAGTTGCCAAAAAGAGGTGGAAAAAGATTTCCTGTTTTTTGTGGCAGCAGCTGCAAAAAAAAGAGAGTTAACATTAAGTACAGCTATGCAAAGGTGTGTGTGTTATGTTGTGTGTCACGTTTGACGTCACACACTGGCGTTGTGCTTCAGCGACCGAAACCGGGCATGAGAAATGAGAAATGAGAAATTCAAATTAATATTCAAAACAAAAAAGCAAATATGCATACGAATACTTTCACTAGACGCTGTGGTTATTGTTTTTGTTTTTCATTTGAGTGGCTAAAGAATTCGTTGGATATGAACTGGAAATTGATGGCTGCATAATATTTGGATGCTAGACTATTGCGCAATGGGCAAAGCGGAAGCCTAAGCCGATGCGAGGGGTTACGAACAAAGCTCGGGTCACGGGCTGCATTCATTGTCTGCACGGCTCATAATATTTAGCAGTTGTTGTTGTGGTTGTTGTTGCTGCTGTTGCTACCATTGAAGGTGAGTGATTAATCTGCGCTTTCACTTTGCCAAGCATCGGCCAAGCAACGGCAACGGCAGCGGCAACGGCAATGGCAGCAGCTGCCGTCGCCGCAATTGCTGCTTCCAGTGTATACAATATTTTTGCCAGCACTGTTAAAATTCACTTTTTTTCTCTCCCTCTCTCTCGCTCGCTCGCTCGCTAGCTCTTTGTGCGTTTTCCGGTCCATTGCCAGCTATGATGACGGCGCGTCGCTCAGCTTTAATCACACCACGATTTATTTTCACTAATTATAATGCACACAGCAGCAGCAGCAGCAGCAGCAGCCGCAGCAGCTGGCCTAAACAGCTGATCGGCTAATAAAATCCAATTGGCGTCGAAAAAAGTTCGTTGCCTAAGTCATTTGTATTTTTTGTCGTCTTCTCTTTTTGTAAGGTGAAAAGTGTTTTCTTGGGCACTTGAAAAGATGACAAGCGTGCTGCAACAACAACAACAACAATGACAAACAATTTGTTGCTGAACAAAGCGGCACAGCCTACAACAACAATAATAACAACGAAATTTCAATACTCTAGTTCCGTAAAAAAAGCCAAAAAAAGGCCAAAAATTTTATAGAAAAGGTTTTGCAGATATTTTCTTTGGAGGGTGGCCTAGTTTGTATATCGAGTAAGTAACACTCTTGTGGAGTTCAGTTGAGATATCATAAATATCAGATAAATATAGGAGAGAGGTGTGTAAACATGGACAGCTAATGAGCTTTCTAAACACTGAGCCAGCAACAGTAATATTATTTCCAATAACTGAATATCTCAGCGCTCACTTAAGCTATCAATATAATTTGGCAATAAAAATGTTCAGTAGGGCTTGCCATTTAATTAAGTATATAGTTTTGAATATGATATGCAATGTAATGCAATGAATTCTGGTTCAGTTACACATATAAACCCTTTTGTATTTCTTATCATTTGATAAGACTATTTTATATATATGTAAAGATTATAGTATGTATTCATTCCTGACACTTTCGGATGTAAACCGTCATATAAGTGAATATATGCCCATGTCTCTATATACTCTATATACATATGCATATGTAACTCACACAGTCATACTACAATGCTTGTTAGACTTTAAACTAACATTTAATTTTATTTAATCTAAATTGAACCAAGTTTTTCTTTAGTATTCCTATATTCTATAACTTTTGTAGATCTAACATAACCTAAACATAAACGTGTTATATGTTATACTCTAAACTCAAACATTTTAAGGCTCCCAAAGTCTTTTTTAGCCCACATATGTATATATGCCAAGGGTATTGTGTATGTAGACTCTAATTACTCTCAGTCAACTGTTCTTTCCAGTTAGCCATTTTTTTCCAACTAGTTTGGGCTATTGTAAGGTCCCACCTTAAACCAGGCCAAACAGCATTTCGTTCACCTGCGAGATTTTCCCTCATTTGGCTGCAAAATGAAATTTCACGCTTTGCTTGAACTTGAGGCGATTTTTCCCCGTTGTTCGCAAATGTTTTCTTGTTGCTTTTTTTTTTTTTTGTTTTTTTTTAGAGATGCAAAGATTTCACCATGGCCAAAAAGTTAACTAAAATCAACTGGCTAAGCTTGAGCTGCTTGTCATTGAAATTTTTGCAGGCACTGTGACCCTGTCACATTAGCTGCTTTGCTATGCTTGGTCTGGCCCTTGTTGTATGACAGTTAGTAGAGTGTAAAGTTTAACGATTGGTGAAATGAGGTCAGCTGCCAAACAGCTGTTGGGATGGGCACCCCATATAGGGAGGGAAAGGGAGAAAATCCCTTACGACAGGTGCTGACAGAGAGAGCTGTTTCCTAACTGGGCCTTTAGAAGGAAATTCATTGATGAAAGTACTTGAGGTTCAACGAAATATTAAGTTATTAACTATCAGAGAGAATTAAGCTATTAGCTATGAGAGAATCTTTAGCCAATTACTAAATTGATGATCTATAAATTAAATGAGGGAATCTTTATCTATGTGCAATCAGACATTCGTTATGAGAAAGAATCTTTAGCTAAGTAATTTTAGAAATTTTTAAATATTTCGCAAAAATGCAGTCCACACTGGTCAAAAGCTGAGCTACAAGTTATGAAAAAAAGATAATCTTTAACCATGTACTAAGATAATTGGAGTGTTAGTTAAGAGAGAATCTTCGAAATGTACTATAAGCTAAAAGAGAGAATCTTTCCCCAATGCTCATAGATTATTAATAAAGCTCCCAATTAAAACAACACTAAGCTAGGTAAAAAGTTGGACTCGTAGCTCTGAGCTAGGAGAAAGAATCTATGGCCAAGTAATGACAGAAATAATGCCAGCCCAAGCAATTGAGGTGTCTGAACGCCCAGACTTTTTAAGCATTTGAAAGCTGTTCCAAATTCGGGCCGAGCTGAATCATTTCTTGACTTTTTGGCTTTAGTTTCGGTTACTTTTTTTGGGGTTTTTGCACGGTTTTCTGCTACAGTTATTATTGCGTGTGCATTCACTTGCGAAACGCTTCCAAGTGCTCAAGTTTTCCACAGTCTAACGGTGCTTCGCTGGGCTTTAGCGCTGTTAAAGTTGGGTTTTTAAATTTTTTATTTCATAGTCTCTCTTTCGGCCGAGTTGTAAATTGTCCATATCGCGTTTTGGACCTACCACTGCGCACTGCTGCGCCCATTTACAGAGTTTGTTTATTATTATTGGGCAATAAGCCTATTTGTGTTGACTTTTACCACTCTTAATTACAATATGATGTCATCCGGCTATTATATTTCCACCGTATCGATAAACTATGACCAACATAATCATAGATTGTCATATGTGTTCAGAGTAGGCTCAACGTTGATTGATAAACTACTCTGTAATTGTAAACTTTATGAAATTTGGATTGCTTTTTTAAGTTGAAAATTGAGAGCAAGCTGAAATCGGCTTAACTTAAATTATTTCTGTGCTATTTAATTTATATGTTCAGCTTAGGCCTTGAGATGAAGCTTGATGAAGCTTGAAACATGACTCTTTTTATGGTAATTCATGTATGAGGAGATGATAAGCAGCTTCTTGAAATATTTATTTGTCTTTTCTTTGTCTTCTCTTTGCATTTTTTTCTTTTAACTAGCTGATTTTTATAAGGTTCAAATCTGTTTTTAGCTACATAAAAAACATCATATAGGATACCAAACTTTAGCTCATATAAGAAAACCATTACACACAGATTTTTCGTGTCCAATTTGAGTCATCTAGATATAAAGCAGATCTATCCGACTTTCATTTTCGTGAATGAGTGTCAAAACTGTGTATAGTAAAAATTATTTAAATTAATTTTGTTAATTGATTTAAGCTATACAATATTGAGCTAATAAATGTCAACTGGATTATTATCATTATTTTTTGAATAGTTTTAAATATGATTTCTGTGGCTGCTATTGAACTGACCTTCGTAGAAGTGCGCAAAAATATTTGCCTAAAAGTTCGAATCAACTTTGATTGTTTGCTGAGTTAATGCGTTGCTTGTTATTCATTGTCGAGTACGAAGCAAAATGCCAGCGGGTCGCCTTGAGCCAACCAAAAAATAAATAAATAAAAAAAGAAACAGAGTTTTGGATATGGATTGAAGTGTTCAAGATTGGCAGACGACATATTTATGAGTGTGCCCATAAAAGTTTCCCAGTTTTCGATTTCGGTTTTGTAGCTGGAAGGTGGCAAGGGGGGAAATTATTGCTCAACAAACCTGTTGTCCAATCAGAGTACGAATTCCAATCAGAGTGCGGCTAATCCAATAAAAAGTGAAACTATTTCTAGTTGCGATTTTGTGCTTTAATCCAAGTGCACTTGGCTCTCTGGTATGCGCCTATTTGTATTTCTTTTATTTTTATTTTTATTTTATTTTTTTTCTATTTTAATTTTTTAGGCGCTGGGCTTTAATTTGCGATTTTCACAATTTCACTTGCACAAATACACAAACAGACACAAATATATAGATGCACATGCACTCACACGAAGACAGTCTCGTAAATTTGATTTTCACTTTGAATTTCTTTGAATTTCTCTCGTAACGTATTTTGAAATTCGCGTGCGACTTGAACGGCGAACAAAGCTCATTTGAGCCAGCGCTGGCACAGCAGCAGAGCTCATAGTGGTGCCCAGCTCGTTATGGTGGTGCTCTGCGGCTCTGCGGCTTTGCTCTGTCGGTGGTTCGATCCAACATGTTGCATGCGAATTTCGAAAAAAAAAAAACAACTAAACTCTCAACTGACGCATGTGAATTTTCGGTTTCTTGTTGGGAATTTTGAAATCGTTGTGAACTATTTTTGTTTTTGTTGGTAGTTGAGCTTTGAGTCGTGTCGTGACACGAACATGCACGAATCGTGCTGCAGAAGTTCGATGGCAACTTAATGCTCTATGATTCAGTTGATTGCTCACTTTTGTTTTATTTAAGTAATTAATTTTTAATTTGAATATTTCAATATAGGCATAAAATATATAATTGTGATTTTAATCAAAATGAATAATTAGTTATTTATTTAATATTTATTTTCATTCGCTACACATTTAGCTAAGTGAATCGACTTTTTGTTTCGTATTTCGATTCGGCATCAAATATTTATTTATGAAAAATGTGCAATTCCAATTGGAATTGGATCGCTTCCAGTTGGATTCGCAGTCTGCACATTCCAGAAGTCTCTTATGCCCTATGCTAGCTTATAGTAGCCAACGTCTAATGCTCGTCCATTTTCACTCTAAAGGTGCGCCGTCTGCTCATTCATGCACGCACCACCACACCACCGCACCACACACTCCCATGGCAGTGGCTTGATTCATAGAGTTCAGTTCAAGCGTTTGCTATGTACAGCAGCTCGTCAGGTGCGTGACAACCTTCATTGGCCAACTATGCCGATGGCCACGACGGGGTAAACCCGAGATCCATCCAACCACTCGGCTGACTCAGTGTGACGTCTGCACTGGCGGATATATGTCCGAGATCTGATCTGAACTGATCTTAGCCAAGGGCAAATCTTTAACACATTTTCGCTTCAAGTTTTTGCTGTCAAAACAAATCTTTTATTTTTTTTTTTCTCTCTCATTTGTTTTGAATCAACTTCCGCTTCGCTCGGTTTTCGCACGCTTTTGCCATATTTCAATGACTTTCTTCTTTAATTTCATTAATAAAAGCTGATCGAGCCATCATTAAATTAAGTGCCGTCTGTGTAGCTCCGTCTCACAAAAGATATTACCAAAAGTTATGGCAGAAGCGGGAAAAGTTGAATAAAAGTTGCTTCAACAATAAATGCGTATTTTTGGGTGGGATTTTAATGATCTACCTTTTTTTTTCGTGGGTATATAGACTTGTGCATGACGTTTGTCGAGCTTAAATTGAGTGTATTAAAAAGAGATTTTTACCCTCTGTTTCAGCGACTGAAAAAAACTTTTTTAGAGAATCCATCTCATTGTTTTAAGCTTATAAAATATACGATATGATATAATATAAATTTCTGTAAAATATGACATATAATACTATAAATATAGTCCTATTGTTGTATTTGTTATTTAAATTGTTTATCTTATTGGCATATATGTATATATATGTACATATGTATTTTATCTACCTTGAAGTTACATAGATCTTTTTTATAGATATATATTTTTCATATTATAGAAATTTAACTTATATTACCTTCTCTCTCGCTCCCTCACTCTCTTTTTCCTTCACTCTGCTACTTCCCGCTCTTACTCGTTCTGAACTTTATTGCTCTCATTTCGGCAGTCTTCTGCTCTTACTTTCAATGTCTTCTTCACTCTCTCTCTCTCTCTCTCTTTGTTTCATTCTCTCTCTAAAGTACTTTTACATCGATATTATAGAACAATTTATTTAACATTATTTATCCTTTAGCTTCCCTCTTCCTCTTTCCTTATCTCACTCTCTCTCTCTCTCTCTCACACTACTTTCACTCTCTCCCATTCTACTTCTTCTTCATCATAGCCACACTCATCTATGGATATTGCAGAAATAAGAATTACTTTCTTACACCCCATCTCACTTTCGCTTTGCCTCATAATCTCTCTCTCTCTCTCTCACTCAATGTTCTCCCTCTTTCATTTAGGCCACCTTCCTACAGATAAGCCAACAGGAAACAGCATTTCAGAGCTATGCAAGCCAACAATGCTTTGATCTGCTCTGGTCCATCTCCAGCTCCAGCTACACAGCTTAAAGGCCACGCCTTAAGTGTGCCACGCCCCTGCAGCAGAGCTCACTGCCTGTTTGTCATCTGGCGTGTGTGACGTCTTCGCCAGGCGAGTGAAAGTGAAAGTTCTGTGCGCCGGTTTTAAAAGGCCAACCCGAGCTGTCGACGAGTCGGTCAATATCAAAACGATGCTAACAAGTTTCGTAAGCACCGAAATCATCAATAAAAACATCTGGAATATATTTAAAGGTATGGTAAATAAAAAACATTGGCATTGCATTATTTTGTCCAGTGTTTTATTTTTATAATAAACTAATTTTTATATATATAATATTTATATATATATATTTATTAATGACTTTTAACTAGTTGTTTTTTTTTTGTGTTTGTATATTTCTGTGTTGTCAAAGGATATTTGATTTAAAACTCTTGTAGAACAAACAAGTCTTGAGTTGAGTTTGATAATTTATTAACTTTACATGTGATCTGTGCACTGAAGAAGGAGGAGGAGGGAAGGGAGAGCTGGCAAGCATTTAGATTAAATAAAATTAAGAATAAACAATTCTAAATTCGATTTGAAGACATGTTTGATGAGCTCGAAGGAAAATGCATGCAGCAAACAAGTTTTGCTTGAGTTTGAGTTATTTTTCTTTTTGTTTTGTTAATATCTCGTAACAGTGTTGGGATTTGTATATATAGTATTTATACACATGCATGTATATTTAAAAAGTGGTTGACAAGTGCCTTTTGATTCTGTTTTTTGTTGTCTCTAGTTACACAGTGCATTTCATTTCATCTGTTGTTGTTGTTCTAGTTGTTGTCCGAGTGGAAACCTTAGGCTTAATTTTGAGTTTTTCTGGTTGTTTGAAATCGAAAATTTGTTTGCGTAATTTATATTCTTTTGTTATTTAAATTTGTTAGTTTAGTTTTGCTATTTTTGCTTTCTTTTAATTAAAATTTAAATTACATATGTGATTTGTTATTGGGCGCATACATATATATATATATGCATAAATTACGTATAATATATATATTTATATATATATATATATATTTACATTCATAATTTCTTGTTCGTTCTCTTTGCTCATTTGTTGTAAATATTTGCACAGAAACAAAATACTATATTAGTTTTCTCTTTTTTTTTCAGTGTATTATTATCCATTATGTATGAACACAGTATTTAGCAGATTTATGATTTTTTGTTTGTTTGTTCTCAACTATCTGTTATAAAGATCACTTGTTCTTCTTCTTCTTTTTTTTGCTAAAAATGATTTTAAATGTCTTTTTGTTGTAACTAGCAAAAAAAAAAAAAAAAAAAAAAAAACGTGTTAATTTAAGAAAAGTGAAGAGAAAACATAATCAATTGCTTAAATAAATTCTAACAACACGCTTAAGCTATATATATATCTGCATATAATTATATATATATCTGTATATATATATATATATAAATTGTATTGGATTTTACATATGTTTCGTCTGCTGTATAAATAATAAATAATAAAACATTTACAACTATTTTGCAACGCTACGCACGACCTATCAACTATATCAAATTGTATATATAACTCCGTATATAAATATGTCCTTTTGCTAAAAATTATTTCTTGTTTATATTATTATAGTATTAATTAATGTTATCATTAATAATCAATTAATTATATTTAATATTATAGGTATTAATATTATTTGCATCATACTCTCGTATCGCTCGTATTTTTAGGGTATTAGACTAATTGCATTAAAGTAGTAATAACTGCGGATTATCAACTTGCTAGCGGCGTGTGTGTTGACGTATGTGTGTGTGTGTCTGTGTATGTGTATTAGATAAAGATAATCTGAAGCATATATGCTAGTAATCTATTATCTAATCGTACACACTATATCATAATCATCATGTGTTTCTATGTATTTCATTATGTACAACTATCTGGATGCTGGCTCTGCTTGCGCTTCGCTTTTGGCTCCTTGGGATGCTGCTCGATGGAGGGACGACGCGGATTCCCAAGCGTGACTAAAGCGCTCGCCACGGCCAGCCCGGCCGACTGACCGGCAGGTGCTTGCGGTAGGCCACCTATGGGGTAATGAACAGAATAATTCAGTTGATGAGTTAGAACATGGTTTGATTGACTGATGCATTGATTGATTTACATTGTACGTATTACTATTGTGATACTGACAGATGGTATATATAATCAAAATTCGACAAATTTTAGTTTTCAATATGAAAATTAACAAGAGAGCATGGGCAACAAAAGAGGTAACAACATATCCTACTACATATATATTGCAAATTAACAAATATTATATAAATATCGGCTATGCCTTGCTCTCATCTATACTAGTTACACACCCGTGGGCAGCCGGACTAGAAGCGAGAGCACTGCGGCTCGATTGCCATTGCAGGGCTCCAAGGCAATTGGACTGGGACACTCCTGCAAGAGAGAAGCGTTAAATATGCGCACTCTGGATACTCTAACTACTCGCCCACTCACCTTCTTGCGTTTCTTCGACATGTTGGCAATGCCCTCCAGCGTCAGGCTCAAGTCGATTGTGTCGCGTGGCTCAATGTCAACCAAAACCTTAGGGATAAATAAATTAAATTATGTTTAATTACAGGGTATTTTGGGATGCGTTACCTGTGAGAATGGTCGACTGGCCATTTGCTCCATTTCGACAAAGAGACGCTGGCGCCGGCGAAACATATCGTACTTCTGCTTGATCTTCCACAGCACGGCGGCCATGAGCAGGAGCAGCAGAAAACAGGATGAGAACGTTATGAAAAATTGCTGTAGATTGAGCTTGGGATACTGTGAGAAGGCAATTTGGATCCAGATCGGCGGCTGAAAGTCATGCACAAAGACATAGAACGTCGTTAGCGAACTGTTGTCGTCGCTCGACTGGCCAAATTGATATTCGGTCTTGGGGAAACGATGCCGGAATGTGGAGCAGTTGATGCCAACCAAAATGAGGCGCTCCGGCATGCCGGCCCGCTTCACCGATATATCCATCTTGGCTGGGACGCTGCACGTAATGGTGAAATCGGCATCGATTTCGGGCTTCGCCGGCGAATTGCGGAAATTGATTTGGGTGAAGTGGCGATCCTCCTTCTTGGACAAGTTGAATGTGAACTGATAGTCGATGGTGAGCTCGTAGTAGCAGGAGCCGCGCAACGGGTCGCCTATATAGTGATTCTGCGAGTCGCACTTCTCGCAATGATCCCCCACAATGCCCTTGGTGTTGCAGTAGCACTTGCCCGTGTCCGGGTGACAGTAGTCACCCTGGTTGTTGCACTCGCAGCGCTGGCACTCGCCGCCATTGATCGCGTTGCCCCAGTAGCCAGTGCGGCATTTCTCGCAGTGTGCACCGATCGTCAGATTGCTGCACGGCTGCTCGCAGTGCTCCTGATCATTGCACGATGAGTGACCGTTGCAATTGCAGCGTGGACAGGACGTAAAGAACCAGTGGTTCAATGCGCATTCCGTTTGATCGTACGGTGACAACGCGCCGCCAACCACGCACTTGCCCAGTCCGGTGTTGGAGCCGTTGTCACACCATCCACACGCCGGATCATCCAAGCACTGCTGGCAGCTATTGTAGTAGCCGCACTGGGCACTGGACAGCGCCGTGGTGCTGCCCGCACTCAGCGCCGTTATTGGCGCCGTACGGCACTTGGACGTAAACGTGGTCCACTCGCGGCACTGGCCGTACGGAAAACTGGCCGTATACGCATTGCGGTCGACGCAGCGCTGCTCGTTCTGGCACCAGATGCACTCGTCCTCGGTGCAGTTGTGGCAATTCGTCTGCGACGCGCACGTCGGCCGGCACAGGTTGTCGTCGTGCGTGCTGCGATTGTAGGGCGCGCCCGAGGCGGAGATGTGACTGCGACAGCGATTCTGCTCGGCATCCCATTTGCAGGCCGCATTCGACATGCAGGCGCGGCAGCTGTGCAGCTGCTCGCATATGGATTGCACCAGCTTGTCCTCGCTCGGCGGGCAGCTCTCGAGGCGCTTGGCGTTGAGTGGCGGCGCCGCAGTCACCGCCGGCTGGTGGTGTCCATGCTGGCCGTGCTGCGTCGAGGTTGACGAGTCGACGAAGAAGATCGATGCCACCGACGTGGTCTCGCGGCAGCGCTCCTTGCTGCACACTCCGTTCCCGCAATAGGTGCAGCCAAAGGTGGTCGACACGCACGAGTGGCAGCTGCTCAGCTCCTGGCAGCGCAGCACGTGATGCAGGTGCTCCGAGGTCATGGTTATGCGACTCTTCGACGGGCACGCCACATAATCGTAAATGGCCGAGCGCTGCACCCGCATTATGTTGATGCAGCGCATCAGCTGGACATCCCAAATGCACTTGACGCCCGGTCGGGCGCTCGTACACTTCTCCTCCTTGGTGTAGAAGCTGCACTGGCCGGCATCGTAGCGCAGCATATCGTTCAGCATCTGGCCGTTGAAGCCGCCATAGATATACAGCGCGTCCTCAAACACCACCGAGCTGTGGCCGAAGCGCGCCAGGTCCGCCTGCAGATGGGCGGGCATTGAATGCATATGCCAGGAGTCGCAGTACACGTCGTAGATGAGCAGGTCCTGGCTGTAGCACTTGGCGCCGTAGCTCTGCGAGGTGTCGTTATGCGTGTTGCCGCCAAAGACCATCATCAGGCCCGGATTCACGAAGTTGGCCGTGTGCAGCAGCCGCGCACTGGGCGCCGACGACAGCAGCGTCCAGATGCGCGTCGACGGCTCGTAGGCATACAGGCGCGAGCTCAGCACTTGGCTGGCATCGCTCTCCGACACAATGCCGCCATAGACGTACAGCTTCTCGGTCAGCAAATCGTAGGCGGCGCTATGGCCGTAGCCGCCCTTAACCACATAGCCGGAGGTCTGCAGGATCTTCCATTCGCGCGTGCCAAAGTTAAACTCCTGCACCGTGTTGAGGTAGCCGTACTGAGGCGAATGCCCGAATATCACCACCATATATTGATAGTTGTTCTTGTCCCCATAGCCGGGCACTAGCGTCGCCGTATGGCCCGCCACGTGCAGCGGACCGCACATCGTGTACGAGCTGTTGCACGGCTCCGTCTTCACCGTAATGTTCTCCCACATCTTGGCCGACACATCGAAGGACCAGAGCTCATTCGTAATACCCTGCGATTTGACGACGCCGCCATACATGAATATCTTATCCCCATACATGACCGTGGAGGCGCCATAGCGCTTCTCGGGCACCGCCGTGCCATTCTCCGCATGCATTGTCTCCCACACATTGCCATTGAAATCGTAGGTGCTCATAAGCTCGCCCCGGCCGTACGATTCGCCGCCAATGATGTGCAGCGTGTCGCGCCAAACGGCGGCGCCATGCGAGGCACTGCCCGCCGGTGCCAGCGAATGCTTCGGGTGAACCGTGCTCCAAACGCCGTGCGCTCGCAGCTGACTGCAATCGTCGCCGCCATAGCCATCATTGCATTCACAGCTACGGAATACGAAATATTACAGTTAGTTTTTATCTGTGCGACTATTATCGTAATTCATTTTGCACTTACCGCTCCTGCTCTATCCTGCATATGCCGTGGCCCCGCGCCTCTGAGCAGTTGTTTGGACAGGCGGCCACATTGCAGGCTTCCCCCCTGTACATGGGATCGCACAGGCAGTCGCCGTCATGGCACGTCCCGTGCCCGGAGCACTCCACGTCTGTGGGCATAAGAGTTTTGTAAATTGAAATGCGAAAAGAAATGAGGAAATGGACAGATAAATAGATTTTTAAATGATTTTCATATATAGCATATAGCATAATAAAAAATAATCTTGTATCTAGTATATATATATGTCTTTTATAATGGTGTAGTAGTATAGTACAGCATATAATGTAGATAAGTATAATCCGTCATAGTATAGCAATAAGGAGTAACTGATAGCCTAGTTTACCAGAGTATAATATAGGGGAACATACTACTTTAAAGCCTGGTATAGTATAATATAGTGTACTATTATAGCATGGTATAGTAGAGTATATTATGAAATTTGATAGCTAGTACAGTATTATGTTTATCAGTAAATTATGTGGCTTAGCATTTAGTACTCAATTTATTATTATGACTATTGATATTTACTAATACTTTTATGAGCACATCAGTATTTGTATTGCATACACGTACTATAATATATTATCATATCCTACAGTTCTATTTACTTCATGGTCATTTCCTACAATAGCACTTACTCATTTCTGACTATTTCTACCAATGTTTATTTCTAGTTAATTTTAATTTTAAGCGTCTTATCTTTAGCATTACGTGATAAACTCTATCAAGTTCGATGCAGAATGTATTCGGTGTCAGTATCATAAAAGACGATTAGGGAACTACACGGTAATTACTTGATCATTTATAAAATGGGAAAATACCAATGATTATTAAAAAACAAAAGAAAAATTAAATAACAATCTAATTATATTGATTTTCTAAAATTATAAATTAAATATAATTCAAAATACAAGTACAATAATTTTAGTTTGTTCTTAATTCTCTAAAAACTATTAATCTAATCATTATTAGCTCCATGTAGACCTTACGTAATATAAACAAAACTTGCATCTCCGAAGGTTCTGTGATTTCATTGGGAATTCTCTAAATTTCTTTCGACCCGCAATACCTTTCAGTCAGACTTACCATCGTTATCCGTTGGACAGCCGTTCACTTTGTATGTCAGATAGAAGCCGGACATATTGTATGCATCATCGCTGAAGAAGTGAAGTAGAGCTGTGCCCGATCGCGCGATGACTTGCGGCACTCGGCGTATGGAAAAGTTGCCCCGATACATGAGGCCACTGGAGAGAAGAGAGTGAGAGATTAGTCAGACTCTACAGTTTTGCTAAGCGATTTGGTGGACTCACCTGAAGACCGCAAGTAGGGGCGAATCGACGCTATCACCATCGTATATATACAAATGATCCCAGCCGCATTCCGTGGCGAACTCGCGGAGATTTATGCGTATATTAGAGGGACGCGACGGATTCGGGTTGTGGCGTCGACCCCAATGCGGATGATGTGCATCAATTAGCCAGCTGCACTTGACGCTCACCGAATAGTTGCCCCAGCCATCGTGTATGGTCCCCATGGAATGGTACATGCTGTAAAATAATTGCAAATACAAACATGAGCGAGTGTTTGAGGTAAGTAAGAGAAAATTTAGACTCTGCAACTCTCGAAGCATCTAAGCGTAATAGTTACTCTATAAGACTTACGAGAATTCAAATCTAGAGTTTCAAATATTTTACAGTTCTTGGGTAATGATTGACTGGATTTCTAAAGTTGACTCTGTAATCAGTTATTATAAATATATATATATTTTTATACCGACCGAAATTGATGCTCTGTAAAAAGGCTTCACTTATATAAAGTTTTTATATTTTATATCTCTGTAAGTTATACTAAAGTCCACATTCAAATTTTAAATTAATCTCACTCTTACGCTTATAGTTCTCCCGATATAATTGTGTAGAACTCTTGAACTAGATATATGTTCAAGGTATTATTCTCCGTCTATGCTTACATTTTTTGTACCGACAAACAAAGTAGTAAGTCTGTAAGTCTTAAAGCTCTTGAATTATACCGAAGTCGATGAAAGGAGTAGTAGATACTAGGTAAACAAATACTCTGTATACTTCACTTATCTTTATTATCGTCAGACCTTCGAGTATAAGATATCTTTCTCCTGTATATCGATATCAGAAATAACTTCTAGCTAATCAAATATCAATCTCTTTGGAGAAGCCACAAACCAAGTTAGTTTTTTAACGATCTAACTTATAATTGAGTATTGTTTATTTCCTAACTGGATGAAACTATAACTTTAAAATAAAAATATCGCAAAATCGATATATATCGCGGACTAAGCATAAGCCTAAATATATATTCGATTGCTTAGGCTCGATTTCCATATATTGTCTACGAATCAATAGGCTCGCTATGTATCAACATACTTTCAAAGAGGCATTAAAATGCGCTGAAATAAATCGAATTTGGATGGCACTCGACTGTCGATTCGAGGCTCACAATTACATATGTAAATTGTGGCCAGATGACGTGAGCTCGATCTGTGATTCCCTGTCGCCCTCACTCTCTCTCTCTCTCTCTCTCTCTCTCATCTTGTGTCGACCGACTCGTCTCTTGACTCTTTCAAGATAATTGAATTTGCGAGGCAACGCAAATGCAAGCTTCATTCAATTGATGCACACAATGAGAGACTGTGTGGCAAGTGGCATGTGGCATGAGAAGCGAGCCAGAAGCACCGCAACTGCCGCAACGCTCTTTGTTATTGTTATTATAGTAAAACCGTCCAGCTGTTCAACTGTCTAGCTGTCCAGCTGTCCGGCTGTCTGTCTACGCGTCCATCATATCCGTTTAAAAATAACTGCTTTCTTTTCATTTGCCAACAGAGAGACACAAGATGTGCTTATTACATTGCCGTTGTGCATTTTCTCAACTTGAAAACAATTAACTGAGCCAAGTAAAATGTATATATAGTATATATAGCTGATGTCTTGATAGTAAGCCTCCTGCCTCTATCATAGCCCGTCTGTTTACTTTACAAGTGTTTTCTAAACTTTAAACATTCAGACCCAAAAGATTGCAATAATCAAGACACAGTTTAGAAACAGCAGAAAGTCAGTCAAAAATTATACATTTATAAATATATATTTATACATACAGATCTATATGTATGTAATAATGGCCAAGTCAGGCTTAAGCAGCGCATAGAATGTTTTATTAGAATTGTTAATGCGCATTTCCATGGACACTCACGTCATGCTCGAACGTTTTTAATATGAACTTCAACAATATAAACAAACAAAACGCTGCAATCGGGCATGACTGACTGCGGAATACTCGTTAAGTTAACTCAAATAGAAATATTATTTAAAATTAGTATTAATTGTGATGCAATGCTAATCCCAAAAACATGCGGACTTAGATGCGTTTCCGATTTGCCATGCTTTCAATAACCGTAAAAGCTATACGTAGTACGCTTTTCGGAGCTAATATTTGTATTTTTATATGTTCTACCCAGCTATAAGTTCTAATCCAGCTTCTATAGCACCATAAATAATAGAGCTAGAGGATGTTTGTATGTGATAATTCGTAGTACTTTATCAGAAGGGGTTACACACGACTATACATATGTATATACCCTATACATATGGAATATGTATGCAATTTATACTAATGATTTGAAGTGCTTAAAGGTTGCGAATTGATTTTCTTTCAAATGCAGAGGCAACTTTATAGATAAGCACTGTAAAAAACCAATATACTCTCTTCACTTCATGGATGAGTGTAATAAATCAGTTTTGGTTAGTACTTATTATTACCTTTACTGTCAACGGTGAAAGTGTTGCTGTAAATTTACATATTTTTAATTATATTTTATTTTATTATCGTATATAAAGAGAAGCATTGAACTTTTTGAAAAGTCGTGCCTTAATATACGTAAATTAATCAGTTCTAATTTTGTTTTGTCTCAATTTGTTTCAATATTATGCACATGGCTTTATCGATAAATATCGTTTTGTATTTCTATATTAGCGATCGTGCTTCTATGTATATATTTTCCAAAAGTCGATCTCTCTCTTGGAAAATATTTGCACATTAAAATAAATGAAACCTATCTTTATATCAGTCTTGCTTGGTAGCGACTATAAAAGTATTCTCTATATTTTTATTATACAGTTATTAGTCGGACAACTATATGGTAATGCTATATTATGATATGATATGGTGTTCTAGTCCGCTCGCTTTCACGTTTTATCTAGCTAACTGCCATAAAAGCCAACAGCTGTATCAGGTTTCAGCTACAAAATTAACGAACGAAAAACCAGAGCAAAGTGCATAATGAGTAAAATAAATAGATGCTCTAACTAGCTTTCTCATTGTATGTGGTTGTAATTCACAACTAATTAAAGTCCAAGTTTTTTTTGCAATAGAAACAATTAAGAAAGCTCTAGGACTGGGTGTGGCTCACTAGGGGATACCCGGAATACCACAACCGATCTATGGGCACGTAAGATTGGAATACCTATAATATTTGAGCCTAAGACATATCGACATAGTCGAATTCTTGTTTTGGTCAGACTATAAACTAGATTAGAAGTATCAAATATGATAAGAAATTTAAGAACTGATTGTTCAATATGTAGATCGAAGGTGAATGCATAATTAACTAGATTAACCCATTTCTTGAGAATACTATATTTGCTTTATAAATTTTCTATAAGAAGTTTAGATTAAACTGTATGAAGGATAACCAACAGCCGCTATTGAAGAATTTAAAAGAAACTTTCTTAATATGGATTATAGATCATAATTTCCAAGTTTAGATTTAGCAAGCTGCATATGGCAAACAGCTCGAAGAAGAGAACATGCCTAAATGTAGAAGAAGAATTGTCTGCCTGAATACTAAACAAATACGAGCTTATATAGCACAGAATAAAATGGAGAGAAGAGGAGTAAGAGAGGGAGAGGGATAGATAGAGAGACAGGTGCGCTGACGCGCTGATGGGGCAAAACGCAAACGTGACTACGTAATGCTCTACTTTTACAACTTAATACGTGCACACATACAAATCTATAGCTAATCTGTAATCGCTGCTTTACATAAGCATATGCCAAGTCTGTAGATGCTTCTGTGCATTTTGTAGACATGACACACTTTAATACCCTATATATAAGAATACCTATATACTAACAAAGCTAGCTGTTGTGTACTTAACACGGCTGTCAAGATACAGCGCCCTTATCGAGCGCACTCTGTGCAAATACCCGTTATTATGAAACATAAACAAACTGTCTTATGAGCTTTATGAACTTTTTTCTTCTCTGATTAGAATAAAAGTTGATTTGTGCTTGAGTGAACTCGCAGTCGCTGCTGAAGAAGGCGAAGAAGAAGAAGTAATGGACGAAGACAGGCTCAAAGCCAAGAGTCAGGTAATTAAGGCATGCACTCTGATTGGAAATGGTAGAGGAAGACGTCAGGCGTGCGCAAGACAGAGACAGCGAGACAGTGGGAAAGAATGAGCGCGTCAGAAATGGGCGTAAGCGCGTAGAAAGCACACAGTTTAACGTAAAGAATGAAATGAGAAAGGCGAAGCAAACAACAACAACTGAGAGTAATAAGTGCGAATACGACACTAGCAAATACCCTGTATATTGATTGTGCTTGTTGAATGTTTCGTTTTCAAATGAAATGGTAGTTTTTCTATAAAATATATATAGGGCTTTCTAATTTTATATAGCCCCTATAGTCAGCCAGGTGCACCAATATGCATATTTATCAAGTCCAACAGCCTCGCCAACTGCTTATAGCATAGCAAACCACTCCTTCATACGTCAGCGAGCAGGGTATGTGAGAGAAAAGAAAAAGAGAGCTGGAGACAACAAAGTGGAACCCGTCTAACGAGAATGGGCAACAGCTCAAAAAACTAAACCGTTGGTTGACACAAATCGGTCGCAAACAAAAAAAAAAAAAAAAAAAAAAAACAAAAAATAAATAAATATAGAGTGCAAAAGCTGATTGAATAATACATTTTAACGTTCATTTTGTCTAATGCTGTTGTTGTTGTCGCAGTGAATCATGCGGCGACAACGATAACTGCACCAAACTAAAAGAGTGAGCGAGATGAGGAGGGAGAGGGAGAGAGAGAGAGAGAGAGAGATCGGGGTTGTGGGAGAGAGAATGCTTCAATACTAACCGTACTTTGCCGCCACAGAACTGGCAGGCAGGACCCTGCCAGCCATCGGCACAGATGCACTGTCCATCGAGGCACTGACCATCGTTCTGGCAAGGATTCGTGGTGCAGTTGTACGCGCTGGCGCTATGTAAGCCACTGAAGCAGCCATGGAACAGCAGTAGCGAGAGCAGCAGCAAACATTTTCGCCTATATTTCGCGTTAAATGTGGGCGTGTGTGTGCTGTCGCAGACTGGGCTCTGATGATGGTGCAGATGTTGTTGTGAATGTTGTTGTTGTTGTTCTTCTTCGTGTTGTTGTTGTTGCTGTTGCGTGTTTATATCGTAGACTCTGGTGCTGTTTTTGTTGAGTGTGGAGCAAAATGTTGTGGAAGACGAACGCTGTTTGGTTTGTTGCTTTGTTAGTATGTTGGCGGATGAGAGCTTATGCTTATTTTCCGCATGCTCCACCAAGCACATTTTTCACTTTTGCTGTTTAGCTTTTTTTTTGCTTTTGCAATTTGTATTGAATTTTCACACACACGAATGCGACTTTTTTGATTTTCGCAGCGCTCGCATTGTGAACTGCACAAGTTCTTGCACAATTGCAAATATAATGCCAAAACGAATCACCAAATGCGCAGCACTTATCAAACACCAAAAAGGAACACACAAAATTGCACAACCTGATGGGCAAATATGTAAAGGAAAACAGTTGTATTAACTACTCTGAGCAAAAACAATATGTACTAGTCGATAGTGCTGTAAGAGTTATCGACGACTCAATGTGGCGGCTAGTCGATACCAGCTGTTCTCACAAATGTGCGTCACTTACAACACTTGAAATTCCGATACGCACAATCGGTAAATTTAAAAAAATAAATAACTGCTGGTTAATTTAATGAATTTACTAGCAAATTGTTCAACAATGCTTTGACAATTTTTCTTTTTGAGAGTTTAAATAGTAAACAGTTTTATTAAGTTAATATGTATTACAAGCACTTACAATCCACAATTATCGATTGCATCTATGCAGCCCTCGATTTCAGTTTGAATGAATGCTTATGACTCACATCAATATTTTGTACCAGAATGCTACTAAAATTCACAAGCAGTTCAATATTTTATACAAATGTAAATTTATTGGACTTTAACGTAAAATGTAATATTTTTTTTGAATTGGATGCCATGTAAGTAACTCACTGCACCTACAAGCGAACCAATCGATGTAAGAGCCGGTTCGTACACATTTCGTTCGGTTAGTGCAGCCCTCGCGTGCGTTAGAAACGCAGGCGAAAAGTTCAACCCGTTAGACCTGCATTGCTCTTGTGTTAAATTAATGTAATTTTCTGACTGAAAGAAGCATTTATTTTAAAAGAATACGAGAAAATGCGATGCTGTGAGATGAAATCAAAATAAAATGGTTAGTGACCGCCCATTCTAACGGACTATTTAGAGTGAGGTAGAAAATCAATACGCTCGAAATGAACAAACACCGCAATGAGCGTACACAAAAGCGCGTAAATTCCGTTAGTTTGACAGTTACAGTTGCGGTTTCAGTGATAAGAATTTGAGGATGAATGGCGCATGCGCGCTCTTCTTCGCTCAGCTCAGCGTCGAGCTGGCTTTCCCACTATATTCCTGCAGAGCTCGTGCGTTCGGGCAGTCGATGTTCTGAACTCGAGGTGCACGGTGCCTGCTGTTAATTGCTAACGGTTATTCGCGTCTGTGCCGCTGCATGTGCGTGCCAGTGAGTGAGTGTGTGCGTGCGTGTGTGTGTGTGCGAGCGAATGACTGAGTAAGTGAGTGTGTGTGCGTGCGTGCCAGTGTGTAAAAAAAACGAGAAAAACACAGCCATTTATAGAACATTAGCTTTAACGATTGCCAAAAACACAAAAACTGAAGTGCTGCAAAACGATAATTAGATTTGCAATAAAGAAAGTAAGAAGAAGAAGAATCACAGCATCCGCGCTCGCAGTCGTCGCTGCCGTCGCCGTCGCCCTCGCAGGTGAGTTGTGGAATTTTTGTTACAATGCAGCTTTGTGGATTTTGGGTGGTGGATTTGCCCGCTGGCACAGACAGACAGAAACAGAGCCGAATGTCTATACATGCGAGGCGGGTGTGTTGCTGCTGTTGCTGTGCTTGTTGTTGTTGTCGTCGCTGCTGTTGATTACGTTGACTACTTAACGTATTTTGTTCACTGTACTCGATTTCATTCTCAATTATCATAGTTTTGTTGCAATAGAAATTGTAGGCACTTTTTTTCGATTAATCCGCGCAATCGATTGGCATTGGATTTCATATGCGTTATTGAATACACGAACCTCAAGGGGGCGTCCCACACACGACAACAACAAAAGCAACAACAGCAAAAATGGCTGTAATTTTAATGTGTGCCGTTAGCTCGCATTTTTGGTTGCAAAAAAAAGAAAACACACACACACACACTAACACTAAGGCATCATTTAGCGTGCAGTTAGTGGGAGCTGCCAACTGCTAATTTGCATATGTGTGTGCGCACACACACACACAGGCACACGCACGTTGCGTCCGGCAATTTCTCATTTTGCATAATTTCAATGACGGCGCTGCTGGCGCTGCTGCAGTCGCCGATAGCGCCAGCGCCAGCGTTTACGTCTACGTCTACGTCAACGCCAACGCATGGCCGCCATTGGTTGCTCTTGATCCGCTTTTTTTTCCGCGTTCTCTTTGAGAAATTATTTTTAAATTTGTTGCGTTGTTCTTTCTGTTGTTGTTGGCGGCTCTGAAGGCCGTTACATTTGTTTTATTTATTTTCTATGTTGCTTGCGCCGCTGCTGTTATTGTTGTTGCTGTTGTCTTTGTTTATTTATTCTTCTTTTTTTTTTGTGTTTTTTTGCATTATATAATTTCAGTTGCGTTGCGAGGCGACGCGTCGCTGTTTGGCGGTTTCTGCGGCAAGTTCAAGTGCAATTTGTATATGTGTTCAAGTGTCCGTGTGTGTGTGTGGGCGAGGCGAGGCGGCGCTTTTGACGCCCTCTTGCGGTTGGAGGCAAATGTTTTGCCAATAGTTTTGCCAATGGCAATAAGCGATTGTTGTTGTTGGATATTTTGGTTATTTTTGCATAGCTTGGCCAACAACAACACCCACATTGGACAGAAAAGTTGCTTATGTTAATGTAAAGAGGTTGTTGCGCGACTATATAATTCCCTTGGCATATCTCGGCATATTGTGAATTGTTGTTAGATTTTAGATAGGGCATTGCTTAGTCGCTTAAGATTTACTTAATTAATTTGTTAATCATATAGTAGAGAATTAGAAAACATAATTTTTTTCTTATCTTCCAAATACAGTTTTTTCTGTGAATATAAAAACTGGTAATTCTTAATCGTGACTTAACTACTTTTTATTGGTCATTAAACATAAATTTCAATAATATATGTATGTGTTCGAAAATCCAATTTATAAATAAAAAAGCAATATATAAATAATTTGTAATTTGCAAATTTGGAGTAGAGTATTACACAGTCGGTTGTGGCCTATTTTGTTAAATTTATATTTGATATAACTCCTTAATTTCAGGTTTTGCAGAATATGCTATAGTCAGTCACACCCCACATATACAAATGTGAAGAATTTTTCACTTCTATTTTGACTTTGATAATCTGCTATAAATTTCAGATAGTTGTCGACTCTCATGCAGCTATTAGACGTAATAGAGTACAGGGTATTACTGGGCGTATGCACGCAACAACAACAAACTCCAATTACGTTCATTCGTGTGTGTGTTGTTAGCGCCGCTGAGGCGCACAATTTTCCAACTTGCGGCATTGGAACATGAAACGGGGGTTGAGTTTTGGTTTTGGTTAAAGTAGAAACAAATTATACGATGCCGCCCTCGCCCCTCATACAGCTTCGGCTGTTTCACAAAAAAAACCCCGCTCAAAGTCAATAAACAAGAGCCAGCAGCAGCAACAACAACAACAACAACAATAGCAACAACACTCTGTCAGCTTTTATATTTCCCAGTAGAACGTATTTAACCTACCCGACAAACAGACACAGAGCTGAAAGCCTCCATCTCCGCAGCGAACAGCCCAGCCCCAGCAGGAACAAAGGACGTTCTCCTCTCGCTTCCGCTCGCATTCTTCTCCTTATTTGCCAGAGTTGTTTTGCTTTGCTGTCATTTATTTCGTCATTTATGCAAAACTTTATTGCTTTCTCTTGTCTTGAGGGCAGTTGTTGTTGTTGTTGTTGCTGTTGTTATTGTTGTTGTAATTTTATATATTTTCTTTCTTTTTGTTTTATTTAACTTTTTTTTTGGCAGCTGAGCCATTTGGCCATTGGCCAGTTGCAGCTTCAAGTGCGACAACTGAAATGCATTTGTTTTCTGCTTTCTTTGAAGCAGGGAAAGTTTTCTTGGAACCACTGCCTAGACTTTGACCCCTTTGTAGCGCCCTCTGTTGCACGTTTGCTGCACTATAGCTGCTGCATTCCACAATTTCTCCATGCTTTCGATTCGCATAACTTTAAAGCAGAGTCGCTCGCTTTGGTGAGTTTTCATTTGGAAATGTTTTTCGTATTGTTCATTGGCGTGTGGCTAATGAAAGGTCAGAAAGGAACAACTTCAGACTAACAACATGAAACAAGAACTAACTGTAAACGTACCTCAAGCGTATTACAAATTAGCACTTGCGGCCGTTCTTAGACCGACTCGGCTGCGCTTTGAACTCCTTTGAGTCGACAGAAGCAACAACAATCAGAGTAAAAGTTAAGATAATTACGCACAAAGGCGCAACTTGAGACCAAAAGCGAGGCGAGAAAGAAAGAGAGCGCTCGGGCAGGCAGTGGGAGCGTGGACTGAAGTGTGAGCGAGACAGCGCAAGAGTTAGATTCTTGTCGAGGTGCCTGGCATCTAGGAATTCTGTGGTCGCATGCAATCAACAACAAAAGCAACGCACACGAAATGCTCTGCAAAAATGTTTGTTGTTGTTGCTGTTGTTGTTGTTGCCTGTGCCTTTGCCTCATGTTTTGTTATGCATGGCTGCATTTTCATTACGCAGCGTTGAACTAGTTTAGAGCAGCTCAAGGACACGGCTCGACATGCCTCGCTTGACATGTTGTCATCAAACACAACAACAACAACGGTGATAGCAATAAGTACTACATTAATCAAAAATCTAGACACGTTATGAAAAGTCATAAAACTTATAAGATTTTCCGACGAGATAGTCTAGCTTCATGCGTTTCATGTATAAAATAGAAAGTATAAAGTTCAAGCAATCATATTTCTGTATACATATGTATTTATATAGCCATATAACAACTTGTTTTTAGGTAGAATCAATAGAATTTGTTTTATATAAAAGTATGATTTATGAATTGAATAAATTGTACTCGGAGCTTGTATCTGACTATTACCACTATCACACCATTATGATTATTACTCTCATTATCTTTATTATCGTTATCATAAGTACTATCATCATTATCAACATTTGTTTACTCTGAACCCATTAAATGTGGGAATTTAGCATATATTATAGAACATACATATATATGTATATAGCTATTTATATTTGTTTGTCCGCATGAATGCAGCAATCTGGTAAGCCAAAGAAGCTACATTTATATTTATAATTTGAAATTCATATATTTCTATTTATCAAACGTCGTATATTTTTGTTTTTCGATAAATTCTATTATTTCCTTGTTATCAATCAATTGATTTCGTCTTATACCACCAAAGCTAACGATTTTAATTTTACTATAGACACATCTGTGAATATTATTATTATATTATATTATTTTTGTATTTTTTATTTAATCAACAAATTTATTATTTATATTCATAGGATTGTTCCGTAGTATCTTAGCAACACCATTTGTATGTCTCTGGCTTCTCTTTCAAGTCGCATCGAAATTTCATAGAAAGCTCAACAAGAAAAAAAAAAAAACTCACTCAACAATTAATTTCCCAACAGTAAAGTCCATAAGCGCAGCCGCTGACTAAGCTTCACAGTAAGCGACACGCGTGCTTTAGTGAGCGTGTGTGTGAGTGTGTGGAAGAAAGTGTGGACTGATTGGAATAGGAGCTCTGTGTTGGTATCTGGGTATCTCCTAATCGAGTATTTCCGACTGGAGCATTCTTTCTTGTTTATTTGAAAAGTTTCAGTTTTCATTTCTTTGCAAAGGTGAATCACAAAACATTTCCAATCAGTCGTTCTAGGAATTTTATTAAATGGCTGTCAAAACAAAAACAAACGGCTGAAGCGTATTTCGACGGAATCGATACGTCAATAAGCTTAGACAAACGCACGATAACATGTTTACAAAAGCCACATTAATTTATTGCGACTTGAACTAAGAGAAAGGAATATAAGACAAAGTATATTTCATATATGTAAACACAATTTATCTACTATTAAAATAGAACAAGAAAAAAATGAGAGAGAGAGAGAGAGAGAGAGAGAGATGGGAACATAAGAAAAATAATTCAGATGCATAACATTTATCTATTATTATTAACTCTTTGCAATGTCACACACATTCACGTATATGCCCAATTGCTTAACTTATTTGTAGTGTATAAGCTTGACTTTGAATGCCACCAGAGGCACTTCATTGGCGCCTTTAGGCTCTCAAAGGCATTTAGCTTAACTAGGCTTGCTTCGCTGAGCCCCAAAAAAAAAAAAAGAGAAAAAGAATATGAAGAAGAACAAACGAAACAAAAACAAAAAGAAACTAAAACATAAAACACAAAATAAATAAGCGCCTTAAATGCGCGCGTACAGTGGGGCGTATGCTTAATCCCATTTAGGCAGTTTAATTGCAACAGCGAGAAAGTTGTGCAAAGTGAGAGTGGTGGAGCGAGAGGGAGGACATTGGAGAAAGCAAAACTTATGTGCATGCTTTTAATCTAGGGGATTATATATACGTGTGTATGTGCTTGTGTGTGTGTGTAATTGTGCTTGTATGAGTGTATATGACAGTGCTTCCACATAATTAACTTTTAATGGCAAGGCCGCGGCTAACAGAAAAAAGTGTTGCCTACTTCTGAGCGTTGCAGCAAACACATATTTTGTCGCCTACGAGCGAGGTTAATAGATAACAGTAAACGCTAGGAGGCAGCGACAGAGCAATTAGATAAAATATATAATTAATATACAGAAATTGTATTTATAGCTTAGTTAAAGCCTAAAAATCTTATTTTACATGACATTTTTGAATAATTTTTCATTATGTTGTTTTTTATTAATTTAAAAAAATATAAATTCCATGTGATGTCAGTTGCATGTCAAGTGTGAATCTGTTGCCAAAAGTAAGTAAAAACTTTAAGCTCGAGCTGCAAAGTTTTCGTGTTCTTGCTGTCAAGTGTTCACTGTACTTAAATGGCGGCTATTTTTGGCTAGTTTCTTGGCCAGCCAAAAGCGTCAAGGACAAGGCAAAGTTTGTTGTTGCTGTTGTTAGTTGCACATTTCATGTACTGCTGCACACCTGCAGCGAAATTGCACGTGTGGCACGTGGGGCATGTGTCATGTGGCAAGTGTCTCACACTTCTCTAGACTCTGCTTGACACTTGGACAGTTTTTCGACGTCGCGCTCATGAATTTCGCTAAAGCTTTTATGCATTAGAGGAGCCCAGAACCGCAGCTCAAACGGCATAGACAGTTGCAGAGCGGCGACTGAGGAGGGAGGAGAAGCAGTTTAGGCAAAAGTGTGAGAGAGAGAGAGCGAGAGCAAGAAAACCGTAAGACTAAAACAGTTTGTGGGGAAACTTTAAAGTAGCTCACAAAGATTTGACTTGATATGTGAATGTGATTATGTCTGTGTGTGTGTGAGTGTGTCTGTCCCTGCACGAAATTGGCTAAGAAACACGTACCAAATATAGCTCGTGGCATATGCGCATTCGTACACTCATACATAAGCATTTGCTTTGACTTTGATTGCTTGAGGGAGGGGGCGGGGCTGAGCATTCGCATTCACAAGGGGGCGCTTTAAAGAGCCTTGGCTAACAACATGCCAGGCTTGTAATGGAAATTTAATTGTAATCTAATACAATGTCGACTCAGAAAACTAGCTGGGCTTTTATCTGGCAGCAGGCAAAGAGCAAAAGGCAAACCACAGCAGCAACAACAACGACAGCGACGAAAAGTTGTTGCTCAGCTGTTGTCGACATTTGGCAATGTCATTCGATTGTCAATACGGGCGAGCCGGCACCCCCGGGGCGTATACGCAATCAAAAATTGTCTGTGTATATCATATGACGAATTCAATCAGACAAAGCGCACGACCTAATTGAAGTGTATGCGTTGCCAGCGGCCCAAGACAAATGTTGATGTTGACTTAATGCCTCGACATATACACAGGCAGAGACGCACGCACACGCACACGCAATTACACACACACTCAAGCGTCAGACAAGAGAAGCTCAGCAGCTTATCAATTATTTAGACATATTTTGAAACATTGTTGTAGTACTAAGTGACAGACACTGAAGGCATACAAAGAGACCAGCGAGTGAAAGAGAGAGAGAGAGAGAGAGAGAGAGAGAGAGAGAGAGAGAGAGAGAGACAGAATAGATACCTACACTTGATAACTTTTTACATTATTTAAACATCTGCCAAGGGTAGTTGGGTAAATGGGTATGCTAATTTTGAGATACCTTCGCAGAGCAGACCGTAAGAGGAATAGAGATTGATATATGCTAAACTAAGATATAGACTTAGTTAGTTAGAGACTAAGCGAGAGACCAAGATAGCTAAACTGTGTAGTTTAAGTATTCGGTTTGAATAATGTTAACTATATGCACTAATAGTTAGTAGAGTGATAGCTATTGAGAGTATAGCATCTACACTACATTAGTATGTGTACATGTATAGTATCTATACTGTATTTAAGGTGACCATTTGCGAGAACTTTTGTAGCAGCAGCTTTTGAAGTTATCGATAGAAGCTGGAAGTCTTTTACTTTGAATCCCTATCTAATAATTCCGGGGCTTGTAATTCGAGCATTGGAGGAGTGTTTTTCATATATCCCTATACTCGACTACTTTCATTTTGAGGACAAATGCCATGCTTTAATACTGTAAATATACTAGATGCTCTCTTCTATCCCTGGAACACTTCCTGGCAGAAATTGTAATTAGTTTTGTTGGAGCATAGAAGAGGCCAAGATTTTTTTTTTTTTTTTTAACAATTCCTGCATTCTACGCAATACTTGTATGTGTGCGTGCGTATGTGTGCGTGCGTATGTGTGCGCTTAGAGTGTAGTTAAATTCCAGATAGGACATGCACATATGCATATATGTGTGTATATCCTGTGAGAGCCTGCGGAAGGGAACTTTCTACACATGCCGCTAATATCCAATTAGCGTGCGGCGTTCGGTGTGCCGGAAAGTGTGCTTCAATTTGTCAACCCCTACGCTGGATAGCAAGCATATGCCACAACAAGCACACACACACACACAAACACACACCCACAGCTATGGCTGGCCTGGCAGCTGGCTGATAAGGCAGCTTCCATGGTATTAGGTTTTATTGTTAAATTAGTTTATTGGCTTGTTAAACTAGAAACCGATAATCAACACACGCTTCCTCCTCTTATTTGCAGCAGCATGTGCGTGGCATAAATCAGGAGCATCAACAATATTAACAAGCAGAAGCAGAGGCAGGAGAAGCTGAAGCTGAAGCTGAAGCAGAAGGAGAAGCAGCTGCAGCGTGCATTGTTCTAGCCAAGAAGCGGAAGCGCAAAGTGCTTTTTGGAACGGCATAAAATGCATTTACACTTCGAACGGAACATCAACACAAAATGCGACTGCACAATACTCTCGCTCTCGTGGATGGGCAAGGTGCCAGATGATATACCCGAGGTAAGTTCATAGCAATTTTAATGCTCAATAGCTATTAGCAGCTGATGGCCTCTGACGGCCTCTGACGGCCTCTGGCTGCCTCTGACTGCCTTGGTCGTTTGTTGTATGTGGGGCTGTTAATTTCAGAGGCCATCCTTTTCCAATATTAATACAATGGATACCGACAATGTCCATTAAACTGTCCGAGCACTTTAAATTGCTGCCTGCCGGTGTCATTAGATGAGCTCAGCTCGCAGAGGGGGCGAGAGGCAACTGAAAGCGGACGCAGACACGGGAAGCTATAGCTATAGCCAGAGCCCCAGCCATATGAGCGTGACAATATATAAAATAAGGGTATATACATTTAATGGGCAAAGCCCTGGCATTAGCTCTAAAAGCTCGTGTAGACAAATAAAGCATGGAATGTGTAATATTCGTGCGAGAGCTTAAGCCGGAGCATAAAGAATATGTTTAAATATTAAACTTGAAAATTGATAAAGCAGGTCTTAGAATCTATTAGGAGACAAATTTACGTGTAGACGAATTGAAAATGAAGCAACGAAAAATGTTCGACTGTAAGGGAAGGGAGCATATTGCTTATATACAGTGTTTGGTTTTGCTAGAGGCAGATCTGAGAATTATACTTGAAAAAAATTAAATTTATATTCAAGATTTTCAATGGAACTTTTTTGCATTCGAAATATATGATTTTCGACTGAATAAAACGAGTACAGCATTTTGTACTCACATTACTTAGTAAACATTGATCCACCCTCATACTCCTTTTGCGCAGGCATAGAAGACCCATTAGAGAAGGAAACCCTTTGTTCTGAACTATAAATAGCGCAACACAGGCAAAAATAGTCAAGCCTATTTTATTTTATTGTTGGCAGTTTAATATTTAACCGCAAGTTAAGTTGCTACCTGCTTCACTTGGTTTTCCTCACACTCCTAAAACTTTCACAGACTTCAATTGATATCGATTGGGGTGGGTTGAGCGACAAGGGATTTTCTGCAGGGAACACATTAAAAATAAATAAACGGGGTATAATGACTTGTTTAAAAGGTGTGTAACAGACAGAAAGAAGGTGCTATATACTCTATATATACGTGTATCTGTATCTGCTTGATTGAGTTGTCATTCCGTCAGTCAGTACTTATGGGCACGTCTCTCTTGAAATATGAAGTGAAAACGATAGTAGATTAAATTCGTTTCAAATCATTAACGAATGGGTTTGCACCTGTGCGCCAGTCTGTATGTCTGTCTCTTCTGCAATCGTGTTTTAGACAGATGAGGGTTCTAGATGTGTGTCTTCCATGTATGTCATCCTAATTCCTCTTCTATGATATAGATTGCCTTAATTTTCCTAGTAGACGATTCATTCGATCCAATGGATTTTCTTTTTGGACACGTCCTTCCCTTACCCCAAAAAGTCTCATAAAATATGATGGCAATTTGTACCTGGCTCACTTACCGTGCTGCTAGGGTATCTTCCAGTCAGTCACAGTCGACTGTCGCACATTTACTTGCTTTTCTACGCTTGAGTTCATTTGCGGTACTTCTCAAGTGTTGGCGAACAATGGCAACCGGAAGTGTTGGACTCAGGGCGGCCCGTCTCGCCGGATCCATATCTATATTTAGGACTTTTCAAATTGATTTGATGTGTGCGAGCTCCAATTTGGTCGATGCTTTGTGTCTGCGCGGGTGTCTTAAGTTTTCCAATTATTATGAACTATGCCAGTGCCTGCATCAATACAAATGCCGTATAATCCTTTTTATATTGAGTATAAAAATCCAATCACGTTCGATGCCCCGACGTCTGGCTTCAGCGTTATTCCTTATCCTGTATCCTGTGTGTTCTTTGTGGCGGCCAAATTGAAGTCGAGTGGGCGCCTCAAGTGCGGCGAGTGCCCGCAGCTCCAGTTGCACCTGCCGCCCGCATATCCCGCACCTCTTCGTTATATGCCTGCTCTGGGTATCGGCCATCCGTCGTCGGTCTGTTTGTCTTTCTGTTTGCCCATTCGTCTGGGCAAATGCTCCATGTGCAAGCAGCTCACTTGCTAGCGATTTATTTAACAGTTTTCAATTTCATTTTCAACACTCGACTGTGTGTGCGAGTCTGTGTGAATCTGAGTGTGTGCGAGTGTGCGAGTGTGCGCCTGTGTGTGAATGTGTGCCTGTTACGTGTGCGGTTAAGGCCACGTGTCAGGGTTTGCGCGTGTTGATTCTTGTGCCCATTCTCCCACCCATTCGGCTGCTCTCTAGCCGTTTCCATTTCCACATTCAATTCCATTTCCATTCCCATTCCCGCTTGCCAGTTGCATGTAGCCTTTGGTTTTCTTGCCATGCCTTTGCAGCAATTTACGGCCGATAAGCTTCTGTTCTTATACCCTGCAACCATTAAGATACTTGAGCACAGAGTCTTTACATATTCCAATTGCGAAGTGGAAATCTTTGCACAGAAAGAGCTGAGAGATGGAGAGAGAAAGCGAGAGAGGGAGAGAGATAGAGAGGAAAGATACTAGATGTAACAAGATATAACAAGAGAGGGAAAAAGTAATGAAGGCAGAGTGATAAAGAAATAGTGAGAGTGAGAAAAGTAAGAATTCCGAAAGAGATAGAGAAATTTTGAAGGTTTCTGGTTGGGCCAGATATATTAAAAAAAACATTTGGATACAGAAGGAGTGAGAGAGAGATAGATATGTAGAAGAAAGACAGGTGTGGAGAAAAGACAGATAAGAGACTCCGGATATTTTGAGACAAATAAAATGAGTGAGAGAGAGAGAGAGAGAGAGACAGAGAGAGATTTTCAAAAAAGAGAAAATTTATTTTCAACTTAATTCCAAGTCATATTTTCCAAATTAACCAAATTAGTATAGAATTTCAGGGTATCAATGAGTTGATCATAGCTCAAATTCATTTCATTTACAGCTTCTCATGCAATTCGTTAAATGTGTTCGTCCGCTGGGAGTTCTAACTGTGATGTCGAAGATAATTCATCTCAGCAAAAAGCCTCGCAAGCTCGAATGTCTTTAAAAATTCCCTTAGCGCCTGGCAATACATCAAAGTATTTCTTCAATTTATGAAATATACTTAAGTATATATAAATATATATACATATATGCACTGACTTTGATGAAGGCAGCTCGGCGATTTGAACTTTAACTTTGGCTGACTGATTGCTTCTTGCTATCTCGCTCGTCATCTGTCCTTCTCTCTATATTTGTGCTGTGTCATCAAAGCCAAATGTCTCTGGCGATCATAAAATGCAGCTCCTTAAAATCCCTGTCTGTCGCCATGGCAATCAACTAGCTGGCACAATAGACAGCGCTTGACTGTGGCAACTGCCAAAGTCAGCCTCGAGTCAAGTGCACAATGTGCGCTGCATATAGGGAGACACATGACGGCCCGCCCCTTCCAGTCCCTTCCCAGCTCACATCCCTTACTGTTTGCTGTTTGGGGGTGGCAGCCATCTCAACTTTCGGCGGCATTTCGGCATAAATTGACACAACAAACGTTTCTGACATGGCCCAAAAATGAAATCGTAAAACGAAATTCAATACCATTGAACACATGCACATATAAATGTGTGTGTGTGTGTGTGAGTGTGAGTTTGTGTTTTAGTTTTTGCACAAAATCAAAATCTAGCAACTGTAACACATTGCATAACGTGGACATTATGCAAATCGCGCAAGAAGTGAATTTCAATGTTAATGTTAGTTATACTTCGTTATGGATGCGAAGAGAGTTGTATCTGTATCTGTAACTCTATCTGTATCTGTATCTGTATCTGTATCTGTATCTGTATCTGTATCTGTATCTGTATCTGTATCTGTATCTGTATCTGTATCTGTATCTGTATCTGTATCTGTATCTGTATCTGTATCTGTATCTGTATCTGTATCTGTATCTGTAACTCTATCTGTATCTGTATCTGTATCTGTATCTGTATCTGTATCTGTATCTGTATCTGTATCTGTATCTGTATCTGTATCTGTATCTGTATCTGTATCTGTATCTGTATCTGTATCTGTATCTGTATCTGTATCTGTATCTGTATCTGTATCTGTATCTGTATCTGTATCTGTATCTGTATCTGTATCTGTATCTGTATCTGTATCTGTATCTGTATCTGTATCTGTATCTGCATCTGTATCTGTATCTGTATCTGTATCTGTAACTCTATCTGTATCTGTATCTGTATATGTATCTGTAACTCTATCTGTATCTGCATCTGCATCTGTATCTGTATACTCATTCCCTATGTATGCTACCACTGGGTATATACAAGTCGATCAATTCACATCGTCCGACAGCTCATTAAATTCATAAATTCATAATTTAAAGGCATAGGCGTGCTGTGAGTGGCTTTCCATAAATGCGAATGCTCGCAAATGCTTCCCTAAGCCGTTTTCAGAAAGTATTTTGCATATTTATGGCGCGCTCGAAAGTATGCTACGATTTCTGCTTAGATCTTGGAAGCCATCGGATTTAAAGATACGGAGAAAGAGATGGAAACAGAGAGAGAGCGAGTGCGATAGAGATGGAACATTTTTGTGACCGTGTTGTCAACTTTTAATAGGGCCAATAAATTGCAAAAGCCGTTACATAAGCCGCATCAGGCTAAAAGGCCAGCATCCTTAACTGAAGGATGAGATGCCAAATGCTTGGCATCGTTTAGCTTAATTAACTGTTGGGCAACTGTTGATGAAGTTCGTGTTGTTGCTCTTTGCTGTTGCTGTTTCTGTTGCTGTTGCTGTTGTCGTTGTGCTTTGCTTTAGCTCCTACTTCTGTTCACTGGCTCTCCTATTCTGATCCCGGCCGGTGTCGTGGTCTTAGCCGACTTAGCTGTAGCTTCATTAGGCAAAGCGCTAAGCATCATTAATAAGTATCTCTTCTACTGCTGACGTTGACTGTTCAACTCAACTCTCAGCATTTGCTAGCTCAACATGTCTCGCTCACTCGCTTTTTCTCTTTCCCTCTCTCCCTCTCTTTCTACCATTTCCATTTGTAACGTTTTAATTACACACCGTAAAAAATAATCGAGTTCTTAGAGCCATTCAATCTGACCCGCAAATGAGCGCTTGGCCACTGACCGGCCTGCGTCACAGGGTACTCCAATGCAAAAGACAGAGACAGCGAGAGGGAGCGAGAGAGCGAGATAGACGCTGAGGGGGTATAATACCTTCTAGTTTGTGCCGCTAATTATGTGCACTAGACTGTGCTTATGCTGGGTTTGGCTGGCGGCATTTCATTTTCTTTGCTTATTTGTTTCATTCCATTTCGTTTCGCTTCTTTTGCTGCATATTATACGGCACTTTTGTTGAACTATGTTGGCAAGGGGAGCAGTGGGGCGGTGAATGGGGGGAAGTGGCTAGCGCTTTATTTATGTTTGTTTCATTGCGCGTGTTTTTATTTAATTTCGCAAAGACCATTAAAATGCCAAGCAGCTGTTGTCGCTGCTGCTGCTGTTGCTGCTATTGCTGCTACCTCTGGTTACGTCTCTGCGTTTATTATATTCGTAATGAGTAGAAAATACCTTAAAGTGAGGGTGGATTATGGGGCATATTAGTTTATCAATTTGTATATATATTTAAAAAATATTTACATAGCTGATAAAATCATTTTGAACAGATTAAGTTAATAATAAGCGCCTATATGAATAATATAGCATATGTATATCGTATATATATTTCGTATGACAGTTAATTGACGACAGAAAGTCAAATTCAACTCTATTCTGCCTCTATTTATCTTAAATTGAATATTGTAGGCGATATTAGCATAGTTTGAAAGCTCTAATCGAATATCGATATTTATATTGCATACGCCTTTTGCATTCACCACAACGACAGTTATCGATACAAAACTAACGAAAAATATATAAAATTAATTTATATATGTATGTAATTTTTTATTCAATTATAAGTGCTAAAAGTAAAAATATGCTAGCAATACGATACAAATCTATCGATAATATATGTTATTTATACTTATCGATAAGTCAATACAACAGGAGTTATGTGTGTATGTATATATTGCTGTATTTATATATGGGCTCTGCAACTAGCAGCCTAACAAGCAGTATCGATAGCAGTATATATGACTTAAGTTCTTGTACTAAAACTAACAAACATGCTCGCAAAGCAATACCATTTGATCGATTTTATAACCTATTTATAGTTATCGATAGTTAAAAGTTCAGTTCAGTTCATTCCAAAAAAATGCCATTCAACTATTGAATACTCCCCGAATACTTGCAATACGAGCATATGCAGCTAAGCTCTTAAATTGCGTGGTATCTTCCCGCTATGCATACTCACAGTGCCTACAACTTTATGGCAAATGCTTGCTTTAAAGCAAAAGTTTGTATTTGTTGCGTTAAACAACCCTGAACAAAAGTTGGGCAGAGCATGTAACCAAACTCATCTGCTCGCACACACACACGCACTATGTATATGTATATGTATTTATATATATATGTATATATAGAGCACTGCTCACGCGTTATAAATGCGTTACGTGTGAACAGGAAGCAAGCCACCCCCACTATTGCCCCAGCCCCTTCTGGAATCTCCAATTGCCATGGCATAAGCTGATTTAAACATGACGCCCGAAGGGTTCTTGTTCGGCTTGTTGAACAGGTGCCGATTACAAGTGCCAATTTTGTTGTTGCCATTGCCGCCGCTGCCGCTGCTGCTGCCAGTTAATTGAAAACTTTTTTCATTGTTTTTTTTTTTTCGCTCCACGTGCACTTATTTTTGCGGCCTAAATGAAGTCGAATTCAGTTTAGGGACCAACTGATTTATGGCCAAGTCTTTGGGGCGCAGCCGCCTGTTGTTGACAGATTCAATTAAGTGATGGCACGCGCTAAGCTCAACGATTCTAGTTAGCTATTCTGTCACTCTCACTCTCCCCTACAATTGTCTCTCTTTTCTCTCTCTTGCACACATTAGCTAGCGTATCTGGCTCTCGCTCTCTCTTTGGGCCTTTAGTTCAATTGCATTGGCCGTTAAACGTTTTTACATGCATTGAATCACTTCTCATTTAGTTTCAGTTCTAAAAACTGTAATTCTGTGTGAACAATATGCACACTCACACACACACACGCGCGCACATTCTCACACACACACACACACACACAGCTACATCTGTCCAGCTTAAGCTTCGGTTCGCTTCTAGCTGACGTTGTGGCTTTCAGTTGTGGCATTGATTGGTTTACCCAGCATTTTGTTTGTTAGCCTTGTCGTTGGTGCTGCCAATGTTGTTGTTGTTGTTGTTGTTATTGCTGTGTGTTATATGTGGTTTTATGGCACTTGCCACATGGCCGCATTGCCACATTGCCACAATGTTCGCCCACATCCAATTGTTGCACTCCAAATCAATCAATTATGGATGTGACCAAAGTTAACTATAGCAACAACTTTGCCTTCTCCTATTCTATCTCCCTCTCTCTCTCTCTCTTTCTCTCGCTCGTTGTGCATGCAACATTGGCTTCGATAATTTTGTTGATTTTCGTCATCTTCTTCTCTGCTTTGCCTTAGCTCTCATTCATTATGATTCATATTTTTTCATTAAACTGATTGAAAAGCAAAACTTTTTGCAATATTTCAATTTTGCTTTGGATGCTCGTTTCCCATAGAGGTTTGATTTGTGGTTTTGTCCTAAGGGAATTCAAAGCATTTTCTTAGAGTAAAGCGTAAGAAGTTTATGAAAATATTTATATTTTTATAAACATATGCAAACTAATATCAACAACATTTATAATCAAAGCTTGATAGATTGTTGAGGTTACATAAGTTTATGAGAATTACATAGAACGGTGATTAATTTATTTCATTGGGTAAATTTGTGCATGAGCATAAGTGATTTTATAAAATATATAAAATATAATATTTGATTTGGTCTAAGTATGTATATTTGCTTGATTCTCAGAGATAGCAAGTGCCAAGCGAGATGTTTGAAAGGACATGGCTTATTATTATCATCCAAGATTCAGTCATGGTCCTTTGCATGTTTTCATTCAATTTTTCATTGTTGCCTTTCTCTGGTCATATTTCGCTCAGTTTGCTCTGTTGCTATAAGCTGCTTTACTTCTATTTGTTGTTTGCTGGGTAATTGCTTTAAATCGTATTCAATGAGCGAAAAAATATGCGCTGCAGTTTGAAGTTCCGCTTCGGCGTCCTTTTGTTGCATTACGCATCCGCCACGTGCGCAGGGACCGAAAAAATACAAGACGACAGTTCTTACGCTTTGACAGGCAAAGCAGAAATGTCATGTGGATTGGGAATCGGGCAACTGGGGAGCGAGGATAAAGGGTAGCGCGCCTGCTATATGCAACATGCAATATGCAATATGCATCATGCAGCATGCAGCATGCAGTATGCAGCACTGAGGATACGGAATACCGAATGCATATGCCAGCTGACATAACATGTATCTCATGCTCCATTTGTCAACGACGGCAGCGACATGTGAAAACCATTTGCAGCTCTGCTGGTTGCTGTTGTTGGCATCGGCCTCTGATTGCTGTCTCTGTCTGTCGCTGTGCGTAGTGCCATCTCTTTTCAGCCGCCTGCTATGCGCTCAATGCTGTAACAAAAGATGAGTTGCACTTGAGCATGCTAAAATGCGTTATTAAGTGCATAAATATGCAATGCGCACAGCCCTCGCTCGCTCGCTCGCTCGGCGAACAATGGGGCTCAGGTGAAACTGGGCTGGGGCACAGGTGAAAGCAAATGTGCGAAGAGCTTTTGAAATTTAATAAAATGCAAATGCAAAGCCTGTGAAACAGACATGTGCAATTCAAAACTTGCACAGACATGTGCTTAGCCGCCGCCACCCACTCTTGGAACCCAATGACCTCTACCCCACTACCGCTCTCTCTCTCTCTCTCTTTGCGCACGCTAATGAGTCGTTCCACCCTCCGCCCATGTCATTCATTCCCTCTTCTGTCTTTAGTCTCGTCACAAAGGTAGCCAAACGACAATGAATTATGCAGCATGCCCAAGGATCAAGAAAGGATGCACTGAAGCGGCTGCCCCCAAAACAAATTGCGGTAATGGCAAATACATGTACACTATCACATACACACACACACACACACGCATACACAATTACGAGCTTAAAATACTTTTTTAATTATTTTAAATGCAAATTGTGCAAATAAACTAAGCGAAGCAAAAAATTAAAAAAAAAGTAAGCTAAGAAAAAATCAATAATTCCAACTTTTGGGCTGTGCTTGAAAAGGGATCAAAAGGTATGCACGTGCACCATGCTAGCGGGCAGGTAGACACTCATATAAAACATACACACAAACATACACACACATCGCAGTTGTCTTCGTCACGAGACACATACATAAGTTGCCTGTGGCTTGGAGCAAAAGATAAAGGCAAAAACACAAAAAAATAAAAAACATGAGACGTGCTCAAGCCCTAGACACTCTGTAGCCAGAGCTACCCTAAGCCTAAGGGCCCTACCTTTCAAAATGAGTATCCAAAAATTGTAATACTTGGAAGTTGAAATTGCGATATGAAAAGCTACAAAACATATTTGATTGGACTGGAGCTATCAAAGTGAATATTACAATTCCTATTCCTCAGTTCAAGCCCAGAATAACTTTGTTCATAACTAAACGGATTTCCACAGTCCTTAACAATTTCCTCTATATTGTTTTTTTTTTTTTCAAATATATGCTTGTTACTGGAACTGTGAACCAATATATATCCAATTTAGTCCACATTTAGAACCATAAGTGACCTGTTCACTCAAATAAATATTATTTAATTCTATATGGGTTAGCTTTTTACAGGTGCTAATCCATCCATCTGGAACGATTTCGATAGAGTGTACCATCTAGATTGATGCGGCTTTTAAGTTTTCGATATAGACCTTGAAGGAAATACATGTTATGTAGAACAATATCTAACTCTACACCGTTCTCATGTCGAGACCCTCTAAAAGTGAGAAAGAATGTTGCAGACGTGCGTGACTGACTGCATAATTCTTGGGCATATTCTCAAGACAATTATATGAATGAATTCAAAAATCAATATTTGTGATTGATTGGGTCGATTGGGAGAATCTACGTACGTGATAAGGTGGGGGTGCTTCGAAGTGAATTAGTACACATTTACTTCGAAGTTAGCACACATTCAGCCCAAGTCTTAGACTCTACCTATAATAGTGGCCAAGGGTAGGACAGACAGACCAGCATGACACAAAGCCAATATGCTCTTTTCAGCTCGTGAGCGAGTATTACTAAAAGACAAGACACAGCTCTTTTTTCTGTAATATGCGCAAGCATCAGATCCTTCGAGACCCTCAAGTTGTCTGCCCTTAGACCTTGGCTCATGGCTCTCAGCTGTCGACCGTCGACTGTCGATTCTCGGCTGACGGTTGCCAGCCAAGCCTTTCACACTTGGCCCAAGTGGCAAAATGTTGTTACGTGCGCATTAAACCATATTTTAAGTTATTAAGTTATTGACAAAAGCACACGTCACCCCTTGCTGAGGGGGGTCTGCGTATGTGTGGGTGTGTGTGTTGGGGCAGGGGCAGGGGGAGCGGGTTTGCCCATGGCTGACAGTTGTGTTGTCAGGCCTGACGGCTGTAGGCGTGGCTGTGGATGACACTTGTGCGCTGCTTATCCCCAGTTGTTTACAATGCCAATGCCACGCCTTATATCCACACACATATACACACACACAGCCATAACGGCTGTATTATATATGTCTGCACATAAAAAAATAACTGTAAGCGCACACGCATAAAAAGAAATTTTCAATTTGGCCCAAGCTGCCGCCAACGGCGCCTGCAGCCCGGGACTGCCCTGCCACGCCCCTACCCTTTTTCATACTTTTGTGTGCGCCTTGAAAATTTCTCTTAGCATTTTTCGTCTGTTGCCAAAATTTGTTAACTTTTTGTAAATTTTGCGTCTTTGCATTAAACATAAATGCCGCTTGTCCCTCTGGACGGAAACACGGCGTCTGTTGGCCATGTCGCTTAGCCACGTTTACGCCACTGGCGTCTGGCTTGGACATTTGTATTTGGCTTTTGTTCGCCCACATATTATCTGCGTTTTATTACCGTTGTTGCCAGGTGCTGCAGTTAGCCAAAGTTTAGTCGCTGCCTCATTGAACATGGTTTCCTAGCTAGGGAATTGTTTGCTTGCTTTTCACTTGCACAGTCACTTATAAAAGTATGCTATCATTTAAGTTGTGTTATGGGTTGTTGAAATCAGATTGAATGTGGTACTCATTTATATTTTCAATATATATTTCTAATCAAGATGTGGATTTCTTTGGTATATGTTAACTCAAACTTACTAATACAACGTTGTCCATATTCGGCGAACCCATCTGGCAACTCTATGCATATAATAAACGTCTATGCCTGACTCAAGGCTAAGAGCTCTACCTTTATAAGCATATATCTTGAAATTATATTTATTTTATCTATTGAATACGACAAATCATATACCAACTGCCGTTAAGGATTATTCAAAGTTATGAAAATATGTTCCTATATCCAAACTTGTATAACTTTATCAAAACAAAAAGAACTTTTTAATCCTCCCTAATATCTTTCCACATCAATTCTATAGCTTGATCTTAATATTAATATTTATATTTTAATTAATGATTTATATGCATCATTAAAAAGTGTTGCTTAGTGTTTTAGCTGTTTAGTCAAGTCTCATGTAAACAACAACCTATAGAGCAGTAAGTCACTTTCTACATCCACCCAATGTAATTCCCTCGCATGTACGGGTATTTCGTCGTCGTTCATTGCCAACAGTTGCAATGTTGTTGCCAGTTTTATTGCTGCGCTGTTTGCCTGCAAATGGCAGGAAACAAAGCGCATAACATACAGTTTTTTGGACATGTTTTAGAGCAGAGCAATAAGCCAGAGCGTGGTGGGCCAGGGGACTGCTGGGGTGGGGGATTTGCTGAAATAGTTATGCGAAGGCATCTGCGATTGCCCTGTGGTCGTCGTCGCACTGGACATGATGGCCTTCAGAGTACCAGCAGCATCAACAGCATCAACAGCAGCAGCCGCAGCAGTTAATTTTCTATATAGCCAAAGAGAAAGGAGATGAGGTTTTAGAACATTTTACAGCATGTAAGTGAAACGTGGAGGGCACTGTTTGGGGGGAGGGAGGGGCAGTGGGGCAACAAGCAAATAAACAGTGTCCTGTGCTGGACAACTGCTAAAGAAAAAGAAATGTGTGTGTATAAGTGTGTGTGTGTGTGAAAGTGTAAGTGTGTTGTGTACATACGTCAGCAGACTTTTTTCACTTCTTCCATTTCCTTTTGTTTGCGCTGCCAAATCAACCACCGCAGTCGTCGTTACCGTCGTCGTCGCCGTTGGCGTCGCAGTCGCTGTTGACGCAGATAATTTGCCGAGTTAGAGAGCGAGCGAGAGAGTGAGTGAGAGAGAGAGAGGGAAAGTGAGTTTGAGTTAAGAGAGCGGGGTTGAAGCGAGTGCCATGACCTACTTTTGCCACAACTTTTTCAATTTGTTTGTCATCGACTGACTCTCTCCGTGTATGTGTGTGTGTGTGTGTGTGTGATAGACTGTTAACTTGGCTTAAGCCAACTGCCTTTATTTGATAAAATATTACAATATTCGCATATGTGTGCACCTAATCGCTACTAATTTAAAGCTTTTACAATCCTTTTAATTAACTAACATGTGTCAGGACGCCTCAGGGCACAAGGTTAACTATGCGACAGCAAAGAGCATCAGGCCCAGCATCGCATAGAGCCGCTGTGGCATTGCCCGCTGCTGTTCGAGCACAGCATTCGCAATGCTCGCCTCGGGCACATGATCGGGCACCATATCTTCGGGTCGAATGGGCACCACAGTGGCATCCTCCCCGGAGTCGTCATCCACATCAGAGTCCTGCGGGGATTGCGTCGATTGGCCACCCGTCATCAACAACAGCTGCATGCGCTGCAACGGTGTCAGATGAACCGTGCGATCGGTCTGCTGCTTTTGGGGCTCCAGGAAGGGCTTGTATTTAGCTGGCGGACTGTCCACGCCTCGATAGCCGTAGACAAACATTTGCACGAACAGCGAACTGACGTTGAAATCTGTTATCGTTGCCTTGATCGAGCTCGCCGAATAATGACTGTACTCGGCCACGGGCGGCATGTAGTTCTCAGCAGTTGGTACCTTATCCAAGTAGTGCTGATGATCGGAAAGTCAAAAGATTAGCTCAGAAATATCGAATTTATCGTCAGCCCCACTCACATCGAAGATAACAAACTTGATGTAGGTGATGTAATCGCTGTCGATGTAGTAGAAAGTGACTGTTTGATTCGACTGCGTTTTGGCCTCGCCCGATGATGTTTGATATGTTTCAAAGATCAAGGTGTCACCTGTGGAAATAATATATGATAATAAATGAAAATTTTTTTTTCAGATAGTAAATTTGAAGATATTATGTTGTTGTGTTTAAACTCAAGAATGAAGTTAACTATAAAGTAAAAACTTAAGAGCGCTCAAGGTACGACATAAACAAATTAACATACATCGAATCAGTATAATTAACTAAAACTTTTGTATATCTCAAAACTGAGCATTGAAAGCCTAGAAGCCTTACAGTAATGTAAAGAGTTATCGATAACTTTAATAACTCAGTTATCAAATGACATTTGACTGTCCGTACTGCTTTGAATATATAAGTTCTCTAGTCTAGTTACCTGCTTGCCGCTCTCCAATCTCAATGATCTTGTCCTTGTGCTCAAAGTCCTCGACAAAAACGGGCGAATCGGTGCTGTCGTCATCAAACTGTTGGGTCACTGAATCCTCATGGTTGAGGCTCTCGAAAGGCTGGCTTATTTCCTCGACCTCCTCGTAGTCATCGTAGGGCTTCACTTCGCCCTCAAAGTGTGAATCGCGATTGAGCAGCAATGCTGGATTCAAATTCAAAATGGTCTGGTTAAAGCCAAAGATCGTGATGACCACATCAAAAGAGGCCGACAGATTTTGGCTCTGTTCGAATTCTTCCTCGAATTCACTCTGATTGCTAGGGGGCACAAGGCTAACGAGGCCCACGATCAATGTATCCACATAGCTCACTTTCACCTCGGCCGAAATGTTCTGCAAATTAGAAAATCGGAATTCAATTGATCGAAAACAGATTCACTTCTAAGCAATCTTTCAATTAGTCGTCGACCTAACTGGGTATTCGATCAAGCGTTAAGAAAATAAAATTGTTTACCGCACCTCGTCGATCAAATACACAACGTGCTGATTCTGAGGGAATCTGCAACATATTTTTTGACTATATACTGTATACTATACATATGTATTTATAATTTTCTTGCGAAACCTCACGTCATAAGTGCCTCATTTCGTTATTGAAAATACATTTTAAATGTGAAATAATGCTATGCCTCCGCATCTCAGGGACTTTACCCATTCGCTGGTTAAGTAGCCGCGCCAATGTGCCAAATTTGCAGTTGATTTTTTGTACTAGACGAGTCGAAATACCCTAACATGTAGTATACACTAGCACTAATAGCGCATGTCACGCTTTATAGAAGAACCTTTCGAAAGGCATTATCATATTTCAATGATTATTGCATTTATTAATTTGCTTGGCATTTAATGTATTTGAATAAATGTATTTAAATTAATTTGTGATGTGTTTCCTTGAAAGTAAGAAAATTTAAATTTTCTATTGTTATCGATTATATCTTATTGACAATCAGAAATCTGTTTCTAAAAGTTTCACATCTTCATGTTAAATTTCCAGGCAACTTGTAAATGTATGAAAAAGTTTAATGCTGTATTTAAATTAGAATTTTCATTAAGTTTAAAAATTTTAAGTTAATTAATTATTTTTATGTTCCTACAAGTTTACCTGATATACCTACCTGATACATATATTCAAAAACTTTCTCCATTTTCTAACCGTATTCATTTTATTTGCCGATTTTCTTTGAATATGAATTAATCAAGGGTTTGTACTAAACACGCTGAGTCTTAGGAATAGCCATAGTTATGATTGCCTTCTTGAATATAAATATTGCATATGAACAGATCAATACAAACTTCTAATATATATTTACGATCCATCCTCTTCAAACTATTCTTAGATTTTCTGTGTCAATATTCATATCAAAATTCATGCTGAGGTCTCAGAATACAGATATGTAGCTATATAGTTACAGATAAAGTTATAAATATAGGTTTAGATATATATAAATGCTACAAATACACAAAATTATTAAGCTTGGCCAAGGCTATAGAGTCTCAAATTGGTAGTAAAAAATGCAATTATAATATGGAAATAATGTGAAATGAGGTAAATCCAAATATTATATGGTAAATAGTTAAATATTTTCTGGAATTTGACAGGTTTTTTTTAATATACCTCATTATATTCTGGCTGTTAGCTCTGTTATATTTAATATCAGTTGGAAAGTTTTTTGTGACTACATCTGGCAACGACAAGGGGTTTATATAAGCAATTTAGACTTTAAATAATACGAATATTTCATTTATTTTTTTTTATTACAATTTTTAATTAGCTCGTCGCATTTTGCGTCTGCTAGTCGAACTAATAATCCAACTTGTTTCTAATGCCATAAAATTGGCCAAACCAAAATGTTATGCCAAACATTGGGTCGCGAGAACTAAATGTATAAATAAATACATATCTGCATGGCGCGCTTGCTATTTGTTGTCATTTAGATAATTTGTATTTGGTTTTGTTGTTGTTTTAGTTCTTTTCACTCTCACACTCTCTGTCTCTGTCTCTGGGCATAGTGCGGGAAAAGAAGCAGCAAACAAAAAAAAGCAAAAACCAAAATATAGTTCGTTTTCTATTTTAGGCTGGTCATATGCAAAAATAAAAAAAAATAAAAAAACAGAAAGGAAAAATAAGAAACAAATTTGAGTACACGATAGAAAGTGATTGACTTGCAAATACCCTGAGTGTTCGGTGGCAAATGTGAATTTGTGACTAGTTTTGAACTGAATGATCAGAATGAATGGTCAAAAGAATTTACAGTAGTTTTTTTTTTTTTTTTGTGTTTTTAATTCCTATATGAATATAATAACAGAATTCTATTACTCTTAAAAGCCTTATTAATGATATTATTTATGCACTGTATACTACATGCATTTCAATGTTTGACATATGCTGACAAAATCTTTACTTCTTCTGGTTTATAATTCGATGTTAATTTATGAATTCAGATATGTGTATACATTATGATTAATATATACATATGTAGTATATCAAGTCTGCAATTTGATTTGTTTATACTTGGGTAATATCTTTAGACAGCTCGCTTTTGATCTCTTATATGAAATACATAATTGAATAATTCGTGTTCGTTTGGGCAATGTCTGGCAATGGAACATAAATATCAAGTTTCATAACTCTTGCTCTTATGAAGAATTTTAATTTGTTATACATTTTAATTGATTTCATGGCAAAATTGATGCAATTCCTATAGCCGGACCGGTCAGCACAGTTCTTTAGCGACTCAGCTTTTTAGCTAATCCACCCCATGAAAATAATATATATTGAGAGCACAACTCCTTTTAACTGTTACATAGACTATCACAAAACTTTGATACCCCACAATGCTACATACACTGAGTTTAGGGTATACAAATTTCAAGTCTCTAGCACTTGTAATTTACGACCCGTCTATATAGAGCGAATCGACTAGATCGACTTGCCAGTCGAACAGAAGTGTATTTAATTTATACACTCAGCTATATTGTCTGTTCCCCTGTACATAGACAAGTCGAATGTGCCCCATTTACTGTCATTCAATTGTTTCGTTGGATTCTGTCAAAAACTCACTTCCTCCGACACGATCTCAATGTAGGTGATGGGCTCCGCAATGTTGTAGTTGAAGGCGACGCTAGCCGCCTGTCCAGCGCCCGCGGGACGCGAATGCTGCAAGTCCTTGAGCAACAGCTGATCGTTGGCAATGCGGCGACCCACGCCAAAGTAGCGCTTGGCCAGAATGCCACCCTGGGTCAGCGATATCAGGAAGACCAAGATGAGGGTTCGATACATTTTCGTATGCAATATTAGGCAAAACAACTAAAAGGGGAGACACATGCTCCACCTATAAATCGGTAAATGTGTTCTTAGAACTCGTCGCGGCAAACGAAGGCGTGCAACTGATGTGGAAGAATTGCTACGAGTCGAATCTGGCTGCCTCAAGTGTTGACTGATCTACAAAGAGAGAGAGAGGGAGCGTGAGAGTGAAGGAGACGAGCCAGATGGAGCGTGAGTGAACATGCGCAGATCTTAGTCACGAGCGAGAGCGTGAGGGCGAGCACGATATGCCCTGCTCTGCTAAATATATGAATTTTCTCTCTCTCTCTCTCGCTCTCTCTCTATCCTTTTTCTCTCTTTATGCACTTTTCTCTATTGATTTAGCTGAATTCTTGTGGTTAGCAGTCAAATCGTGTACTTGACCCCAAAAGTTGTTGTTGTTGTTGCTCGCCCACCCACCAAAATGTTGTCCATGCGACCCCCGAAAATAGAATCGCGCTGACCAACAACCTTTTAGCATTGCGTTTAAATCTGTCACAGATTATATATATAGATACATTCCAAAAATAGGTACAAATTAGCATGCAGCATAAAAGTACACGCAAAAATATATATTTTTAGCTCTGCTAAGGATTAGAGGGTTTATGCTGTGGCTTAAGTTAGGATGAGTTGCAGTGCAGCATTCGTTTGCTAGATAGGAGATGCTAAGATGATTTCTTTTATTAATAATATAATTACTAGGAAATTTAGTAACTTAGTGTTAAAGAAAATATATGAAGAATTTCTTTAGAATGCAGTAATTCAAATGTGGACAATGTGGACAACTAATACGCCCTTAAAATACAATGAAATTGCATTACATGAACAAGCATACCTTCAATAAAAATGATATTAATTATATATAAAAACCGCAGAGAGCTCTTAAAAGGCATTAAAGCCCAATTATTCGGCATATATTTGGCTTAAACAATTATGGGGCACAGCATTAATTAAATTGCGCATACGCCACGTACGACCAAAAATTTTTTATTTTACCATATTTATATTAATTGTGCAACAAAATGCTTTTAATTGATTTATTTGTGTGCTGGAACTTTATGCAGTTTAGTGAAATTATGCCGCTGAGCCTTATTAACGCCGCTGGGAATTTCAATTAATGCGAAACAAAAAGCAAGAGAGAGAGAGAGAGTGAGAGAGAGAGAGAGAGCTACATATTGAAAATTGCATTAAATTAATTAAAAGTTTGTGTGCGCATTGTGTGTGCGCAGCTCTCGAAATGGAGCACAGCCGCAAATTTATGACACAAGCTACAAGCAGCATGCAACATGAAACATGCAACACAACAACAAAAGCACTTTTTGTGGCCAAATGGGAAAATCTGTCTAGGCTCAGTTGATTTTTTAACCCAGCTGCCCCGGGCTGGGCCCAAGGCAGAAATTGCAATCAAAGCGAATTTCCGCATTCAGCAACTTCAATGTGACAACGCCAACAAGTTGCAAGTTGCAAGTGGCAAGTGGCAAGTGGCAAGCGGCAAGTGGCCATTGGCATTAAGTGCCCAGTTGATGGCTTTCAGTAGTGTTGCCGCTGCCTGTTTATGAAATTCAATTAAAGCATTTATGAAAATTGCATTAAAAGCTGTCAATAGCAAAACATCAAGTTACGCCGGACACAAGGCTCGGCTTAAGGCCGCAGGGCACACATAGAGAGAGAGAGAGGGCAGAGAGAGAGAGAGAGAAATTGATTGGCTTAGCGCTGAAAACGATTTTCACTTCAGTAAGTCTATTATACTCGTTCATTGAATGAGTGTATTCGTTTCTGCAAGTGAACTGCAAAGCTTTGACCATTTTAGAGAGACTGTTGAGATTTTAAATTTTCTTCAAGTGACGATTTGTTAGTGAGAATTATTATACGTCTTATGATAGCAGCAGCTCGAGGTTTGAAATTTGAAATAAACCCTGGAATGTAAACACATTGTATATGTTCTATATACATATACATATGTAGCAGAGTGCTCATGCTTATATGTGATATAAAAATAGGAAAATTTACTTTTTAAATTGAATAAATTAAACAAATTTTATGCATTGATAAAATGTAGCAGGCGGACATTTTAACATGTTTTCATTTGTTTTCCCTTCCATTCGGAATGAGTTCGTGCTTAAATGCCGAAATGTTGTTTTCTCTGTCAATTCATTTTTCGATTTTGTTCCTCTTTTTGGTTTTGTTTTATTGCTTGAGTGCATTTTAGTTGCGTTTGTTAAGCATTGAAAAGCTCTAAAAATATTCAAATATTGCCGATTTGTGGCCTGGAAATGATATAGCCATAAAATAGCCATCAAAACGTCGGCGAATATGAGTAAACGTTTCAGAAGACTTGTGGAACTGTATTTAACTCAAGTGTTGCGTGGATACCCTGGCTGCCAAGAGATGGGGGGATTTGATTATAAGTTCTGAGAGACTAGATTAAAGATGGAAAACGAAAATCGGGAGATAGAAGATGAATCAAATAGAAAATAGAAACTAAGCCATCGAAGGTAGAACATTGAAAATAGAAGATAGAATATAGCAAATAGATGATTGATAATATAAAATTTTAGATGGGAGATGGAAATAAATTGAAAAGATATTTACCATTAACAAATCCACTCATAGCTCTTATAATAACTAATGTCCTACTCGCTACTTACAGATTTCTAAGTCTTAAATCTCGACATATTATATATCTACTACTATATTATAAAGAGATGAAACTGTATCGCTTGGTATATTTACTGGTATATTAAGTATATAAAGTAAAAGATTAACTTTACTCATTTACCACTTCATATTAATGTAAGCATCAAGATATATGGAGATATGGAGACCCAGATCTCTATCTACAGGGCATCTTCTCGTTGAGCAATCCGTTAGAGCAGCCCTCGCCTAATTGTTTCTTTCTCAAGTGTTTATATGTGAATTAAATGCATATATATGTATGTATATGTTTAACATATTTATAGATAAAGTATATGGCTGAGATCGCTGATGGCCAGACGCCCATTTCGAGTGGCCCAATGAAAGGTTAATAACACTCCACAAAGAAATGCGATTTTAATGAGGAGAAGAGGCGCCGTCAATGAACGCAGCTCGTTTCAGCTGTGCCACGAAATGCAGCAATTGATTTGTTAAAATATTCTGTTTATTTATGATATAAACGTGAATTATTGTGCGTAAATTGCGTTTGGTAAGAGATGCCTGCACACACACACTCGCACACACACACTCGCACACACACACGCAAACCCATGCATCCATCCATTTAGATCCATCTAATGTCCATTACGTAATTGCATTTGATGGCGACGTGCATCTAACGAGCTAGTAAAGCAATTAATGCGTGTCTGTGTGCGTGCGCCTGTGTGTGTGTATGAGTGCGGGTGTGTTGTCGGTGTGTGTGGGCGTGGCTTAACTGGAATCAATAAAAAGTTATGCACGCTGTCTACGCTACTCCGAGCGGAAATTGCAAAATAAATTGTTATTTTTCTCGCACACTGCAAAGTGGGGTATCATGTTTTTCTCAGAGATTCTCTTTAAGAGTCAGTTTTGTATTAGTTTTAAGTTCAATTGAACCTGTCATTCAAACTGAACTATTGCGCTAAGTGGATATTCAATTAGAAGTTTAATTAGTCCTAGAGGATTCTCTATGCTCAATTGAGCACTTAATTCATTATTTCAAATCGTTCATGAACATGCTGTTCAATTGAACTGGTGAGCGGTTTATGAAGTAGACCGTGGTGAAGTTATTTAGCTATTCATGGATCAGATGATGCAATATTCAAATGATAGTTTTTTCTCAGACAAAACCTTATTTTTTATTCAAGTACAGCTCGAATTCCTAATAATATATCAATTTTCTATTTGTATAATCTCTAAAGTATACATCATCAAACACATTTACTTTCGAAACCACGCCCATTCGCTGTCCAAAATGTAGAGTATCTGCCAGTCATGCACATCGAATAGAATTATATTTGTCCTGCCATTTAAATTTGAGCCCCGCAAATTGGATTTTTCCAGGGAACCAAATTTATTAATACTATTGACCGTTTTGGCTTAGCGGAGATTAGCCCACTCGATGGGCCGCTGCTCGGGTCAAGTTTCTTTGGCGCAACGACGGAACGAACGAAATGAAAATTGAACTTTAAGGCTTATCACCTGAAACCTAGCACCCACTGCCAGGGCAAGCGGCCCGAGGTGAGGGGCCAATAGGAGCTCAAATGTAGGCCACACTTTGTGTAAATAATCAGCAAAGCATTTGATGGAAATGCCGCTGAAAAAAGTTTGAGCTTACAAGCTGCTGGAGTGATGCGGCCCTAGGGGGTGGTGCGGGTGGTGCAGCGAAGATTCTCGATAGAATTCTGGCTGCAGGCTGCAGATAAATAACTCAAGAGGCAGATGCGAAACGAAGTTAAAGTTTGCGTGCCCCGAGTGCTGCACTGCTGTATACCCTGTAATTGGTTTAGAAGTTTTACTGGCAAATGCAAAGGGAATTTATAATTACTTTCAGATGATTATACCCTGGAACTAGCGTGCAAGTGGAGCTGATACGTGTCTTGAAGAAGCAAGAATAATTTATAATTAGTTTGGATAGTCTATCCATTCTGAAGTTGGCTTACAAGTCTTATTAAGTTCAGCTATCGAGATGCAAAAGGAATTTGTAATTAGTTTACCAAGACTACGTGACTCGAGTATACCCTGTAATTAGTTTAAGATTGTCTTGACCATAATGGGACAGTATTATTATTATAATATAATTTTTGAAGCATTCTTAAGTTTGTATGAGAGATTGTAAAAAACTTAAATCTGCTCAGCTAAAGTATATCCATAGGAGATATATATATATATATATATATATATATATATATTGTATATAGATTTGACTATATATGTAGAGCATGAGAAGAAGACTGGATTTGTTTGAGCGATTTATGCCCTATAAGCTCTGTAGCTCTCTTGAGGGCATTTCTATTAGCCTAAAGATAAATCAAATTACGTCAAATTAGTAGGAAAATTAAGTTCGTAGATATAAAGCTAAATAAGTGACAGTTTTTGGCTAAGAGATACTCTGTATTTGAAATCAAGTTTAATACTGAAACTTACTAAAGTAAGCTCCATAGTTGAAGCTCAACTACCTCAGAACAGAACAGAACAGAAACGGGGTATTAAAGGGAGCATACGGACTGCATACAAATATCAGTTAAGTGGAACAGCAGAACAGTCAAAGGCAGCCACCTGCCTGCAGCGTAATCCATTTAAGAGGCGCATTTGCCGCATTTGACTGTCAATTGACGGCTGCTTAGGCGAGCTGCCAGGGCTCATCCCGTCGGCAGCTGTGCTCAAAGCGAGGGAGGGATAGAGTCTTGATTTGGTTTTGATTTGGCTTTTATTCAATGCCTGCGCGCTTGTTCGCTTGCTTGCTTTCAGGATGAGGGCTGGAAGCTGAACCGCACCAACTACTATCAGGAGGGCTGGCTGGCCACGGGCAATATACGCGGCATTGTGGGCGTCACATTCACCACCTCGCACTGCCGCAAGAACATGGACTACCCGCTGCGCACCAACTACAATCTGCGAGGTCATCGATCGGACGTGAGTGAAGCGAGCACTTTGGCATCGAATGCAGAATAAATCTCTTGAACTATTTCGTTGGCCGTTTCTTGCAGGTCATTCTGGTCAAGTGGAATGAACCGTATCAGAAGCTCGCCTCGTGCGACAGCTCTGGCATCATCTTTGTGTGGATCAAGTATGAGGGTCGCTGGTCAATCGAGCTGATCAACGATCGGAATACGCCGGTCACGCATTTCTCCTGGTCACACGATGGTCGCATGGCGCTCATCTGCTATCAGGATGGCTTCGTGCTGGTCGGCTCTGTGGCCGGTCAGCGCTATTGGTCGTCCATGCTCAATCTGGAGTCGACCATCACGTGCGGCATTTGGACGCCCGACGATCAGCAGGTGTACTTCGGCACCACCCAGGGTCAGGTGATCGTCATGGATGTGCATGGCGCGATGGTGTCCCAGGTGCAGCTCTCTAACGATGTGCCCATCACGTCCATGGCTTGGTCCTGCGAGAAGTTCAAAATGGAGGAGGGCGAGGAAGCCGAGCCCGGTGTAACCAATGCCGGTAAGTGAGATATCAGTTGATCATCAATCATTCGATCAATCAGTTGAGCAAACACTTTATCAATTAGTCCATTAGTTCATCAGTCTATTAGTCCTTCAGTCATCGTAATTTGGCTATGCTATGCTATATAAATGCACTATGTCTGCATTAATCATCAAAGACTCAGCTTTGGTAATATCATCAATCAGTCAATCAATCACTTATTCAAATTATTCAATTATTATAACGATGTAAGATTCTTGAGATAAAGTTTGTAAGTTTCTACATCTAAAGCTCCATCATCAATCAATCAATCAGTCAATCAATCTATACTTAAACTTAATCAACTGGGACTTCTATTATGTTATGTCATAATCCGTTCTAATTGGTTTTATCTTGATCTCTAAAACAGCTCAACCAATACAGTAATCAATCAATCAATTATTCGTAATATTCGTAATAGTCCCTTCTAATTGTTGTCTTAATCTCTAAACTGCTACACCAATCCATCAATCAATCAATCAGTAAATCAAAGCATACTTTGTTTCACTCAACTAGGATTTCTTTCATAGATAACGCTTTCTAGTTGTAATTGTTTTCATCTCCAAATTGCTAAATAATCAATCAATCATTTTTTATTATATGTCAGCTGAGATTTTTACCAGGTTATGCTGGACATAAAACTTTCTTGGTATTGTTGTCTAAGTCTCTACACTGTACATTCAATCAATCAGTAATCAGTCAATCAATCAAGCTCTAACTAGTTCTTATTTCCGTCCTTGACTTCAGCCAAGCGCACTTTTGTGCTGGCGGTCAGCTTCCAGAATGGATATATCTATTTGCTAAAGTCGTTTGACGACGTCTCACCCGCACATATCAACACCTGCCTTAATGGCGCCCTGGGCATGGTCATGGAGTGGAGCAACTCGCGGGAGCTGCTCGCCGTTGCCGGCACACTGCGCAGCAATAGCAACAGCATGGGCCTGGATGGCAAGCTGGATCACGAGCTGGGCCTGGGCACGCCGGCCGGCAGCTGCTACTACAACAACCTGGTCAAGTTCTACACGGAGTCGGGCACTTGCCTGTACCAGGCCCACATACCGTGCAGCACGGCCACCGTGTCGGCCATCACCTGGGGCCACAACGACAAGCGGCTGTTCATCGCGACGGGCACTCAGGTGCACATTGCCTGGATCTCGCGACGCGTGGCCTCGCTGCAGCTGCTCTGCCGGCTGCAGATCCAGGCGAGCGTTGGCTCCGAGACGCTGTTGCCGCTGCTGCCGTTGCCATCCAGAATCAAATCGCTCATTGGCAATCTGTTTGCTCAAACCATAAGAGTAAGTGAGATTTGCAATATATATGTGAGAAGACTTGAATCACTCTCTCTCTCTCTCTCTCCCTCTCTGCTCTCTCCTTCAGTGCTGTGTACCTGATCTGAAGTCGCTGCGTGACTTTGTGTCGCGCCCGCCGCTTTGCTCGACTCGGCTGCACTGCACCATGATACGGCATGACGATGACTCCAATCTCAGCTCCGGCACCTGCTACACACTCTACCTGGAGTACTTGGGCGGGCTGGTGCCGCTGCTGAAGGGCAAACGCACCTCCAAAATACGTCCGGAATTTGTGATCTTCGATCCCCAAGTTAATGGTGAGTGCGAGGAGATGCAGCGACTAGTTATTCCACTTGGTGCTTATTCGCTTGCCTTGCAGACAACTCGCTGTATTTTCAATACGCCGCCGAGGCCAAAAGCAGCTCCGGCTCCAGCCAATCCACCACGACGGGCAACAGCGGACGCACCGACTCCTCAGACAGTGACTTCGATGAGCGTTCCTCGCGCTTCGGCTCGCCTCGAACGCCGCGCAAGCGTCGCGTGCGGGCCAAGCGGCGGGCGCAGAACGGAGATCGCACGGCCAGTGGCAGTGGGAGCAACACTCTGGATCCGGACAGCCTGGACGAGCTGGCGTATGTGGATACGCTGCCCGAGGTAAGGGTATAAAGGAGTTGAGGCAGCTGGGGCTGTTTGGCATGCGTTAACTTCTGTGCACTTGCCTTTTCTCTCCAAGCAGGAAGTCAAGCTGGTGGAGGTGACCTCCAATATCTGGGGCACCAAATTCAAGATCCATGGACTTGCCAAAACCGTCCCAGCCAATTTAGGCCAAGTAACATATAAGACGTCCCTACTGCATTTGCAGCCGCGTCAGATGACGCTGGTGATCACGGAGCTGCGCGACGATTTCCCCACTGGACCCGATCCCAGCTTCAATCCCAATCTCTTCTCCGAGGACGAGGAGGAGCACAACTTCAATCATAATCATAATCATAATCATAATCACAGTGCGGATGCCGCAGTGCCTCATGTGAGCGTGACGAGCGCCGCTCCGGATGCTGCATCAGCAGCATCAGCTGCAGCAACAGCGGCAACAATAGCCGCATTGAAGCCGCCAATTATGCCGCAGCGTCGCCTCAACGATGGCTCCTCGGCGCCGCCCATTGCGCCCATGTCGCCACGCCCGAATCGCATACTGGCGCGGCATAAGAACTCGCACGGCTTGACTGTGAATGGGGCTGGGTCCGGTGGTGCGGTGGGGCTCAGTCCGCTGGCGCGGGCCGAGAGCTACGACGACGACTCGTCGAATGAGTCGCAGGAGGCGGCAACAGCCGCTGCCACTGCCACCACCGTGCTGCTGCATCAGGCGCCGCCGAGCTGCAGCTCCGCCTCGCCCTCGCCCAGCTGCAGCAAGAGCATCACGCGTCCGAAGACCATCAGCAGCTTCAAGAACAGCTACAGCCGCTCCAGCTCCAACTCGAGCTGCCAGTCGCGGCACGCCATCTCGCCGCTCTACTGCGACGGCTCGGTGCCCACGCTGCAGTCGCCCAAGAACGCCGTCGCCCCGTCGGACATCATATTCGAGCGCCCCGCCGTGCCGGCTGCGGGCCAGACCACCCTGATGTCGTACTCGAGCAATGCGGACTACGCCAACAATGTGGTCCAGGTGAAGAACGCGCTCATGTCGGAGTCGATGCGTACGGCGAACAGCCACGTGAATCCGGTGCCCCTCAATCTGAACTTGAACCTGGAGCGCATGGATGCGCGTGCCGTCAAGTGCTCCACAACGAAGCGGCGCGACATGCTCTACATAGACGAGGAGACGCAGTCGCCCACGCCCACAACCACCGCCAACACCTCAGCAGCCTGCTCCAGCATGAAGCGCACTCCGACTGTGGTTTCCATAGCGCCAGCGCTGCCCGACTCCATAACGCGCAGCTGCAGCGTCGGCTATCTGGACTCGGTGGCCATAACGCCCTCGGACGAGGCTCTGTCTGCTTTGCGCAAGGATGCGCCCAACAAGCGTCTGATCCTGGTGGACAAGCGTCGCAATCGCCATCGCAAGCGCCAGCAGCAGCAGGCGGACGCTCGCCGGCACAAGCTGCAGCAGACGGGCAAGTCGAAGAGCTTGGACTCCTGTGATCTGCTCTCGCTGCAAACGAAGCTCTCCAGCAAGGAACACGAGCAGGTGGTGCGCAAGCTGCAGGAGATCTCCGACAGCAGCGCTTGCAGCAGCGCCGCCAACACGCTCTGTTTCAAGTGTCGCAACAACATGAATCCCGCCAGCGTCTGTAAACGTTGCCAGCCCTCGGTTAATCTGGCGCTGGACGAGATCACCACGGTGAGTGTAGAGCCCGCCAAGTTGCCAACGCCAGTTGCTGCTGCTGCAGCTACACCTGCTCCAGCAGCCGTGCCAGTCAAGGCGCCGCCCAAAAAACGCTTTGATGTCATCACCAGCTTCACGGACAGCCCGCTCTTCACGCGCAAGCATCGCTTTGGGTACGGACGCAGCAAGGATCTGGCGCCGGGCAGCAGCACTGAGAACTCCACACCGCTGCTCGCTCGCAAGCACGAGAACAGTTTCAGCTTTGTCAAGCAGCTGTCTGAGGTGCGCTGGCGCCGCAAGGAGACGCCCGTCAGCCAGCAGCAGCAGCCACAGACCCAGCAGCAGCAACAGCAGCAGCAGCAACAGCAGCAGCAGAGCTCCAGCAATACCAGCACACTGGAGCGACAGCAGTCCGAGACGAGCAGCACAGCCTGTGGCACGGTGGAGGCGACGCCCGTGGAGGCCAAGGCATCAGTGTCGCTGCATACGCAGGTGGGAACAGGGATTGAGTCAGGGATTAACGGATATATATATGATTGATCATTGCATTCATTTTAGGCCTTGACCACTTTGGAGAACATCATCAGTCGTCTACGGGATCTGGATGAGGGTCGCTTGACGCCGCCGTCGACGCCGCAGCGCTTGCCGCGCAGCTCGCCCGCCTCACCGGCGGCCAGCAAGAAGAACAAGCGCCAGCAGAGCAACTCACCCATTCGGCACATACTCAACTCGCCGCTGCTGAATCGCAGGCAGCGCAAGAAGCCGAGCATCATCGAGAGCTCCGACGACGAGGGCAATCAGACGAACGGCTCGGGCGAGGAAATGGGCGGCAGCACGGGCAACGGCAATGGCAAACAGTATCGCGACCTGGAGACATTCCAAAAGGCGCAGCTGCGTCAGAAGGTAAAGCGCAAGTAAAATGCGTTCAGTGCAAAAAACTAATCGAACTTTTCTTCCTCTCTCTCTCTTTCTCTTTGGGGCAGCTGAAGCGGGGCAAGATCGAGCCAAATGGCAGTGCCAGCTGTGCCAATCCGGCGCCCGTGCGGCGCGAGTTCGTGATGCACAACAAGGCGCCCATGTGGAACGAGATGAGCCAGGTGTACCAGCTAGACTTTGGCGGACGCGTCACCCAGGAGTCGGCCAAGAACTTTCAGATTGAGTTTCGTGGCAAGCAGGTGGGAATTTTGGATTATCGATATGAATCTCAACTGACTAAGTAATTGATAATCAATTAGCTAGTCAATCGATTGATTTTGCTATACGTGGTATATTAAATCTACATTCCAATCTCTTGCAGGTGATGCAATTTGGACGCATCGATGGCAATGCGTATACCTTGGACTTTCAATATCCATTTTCGGCGCTGCAGGCGTTCGCCGTGGCGCTGGCCAATGTGACGCAGCGCCTGAAGTAATTGGACATTAAGAATATACCAACTGTTGTATTATCGTAAAGCATTACAGTAACAAACCCACACACCCACACACACACAAATATATATATATATATATATATATATTTATATATGTACAACTATATAGTACTTATAGCACGCCGCCAGCTAATGCCGCAGCAGCAGCAGCCGCCGATCGCAATTGCTTTAATATGCAAATTTTTTATACTATACTAAAGCAGGTCAAGCAGCGCCTTGGCTTTATCATTTGTAAATATGTATATGTACTTAATTGTATTGTGGTCTTTAGGTTTCTGAATGCCATACATATTATTGTGTAATGTTGTATCCCCGAGAGGATACGACCTATGAACTCATACCACCATTTAATTGAAGGTTTAGCAATTTGATATTGGTGTGCAACAGAAATGAAGCAGATGAAAAACTCACAGTCCGATCCATTTTTTGTGCAATATTTGTATGACAAACTTTTTGGCTTAAGTATATATAAATAGCAAAACCAAATGAAATGAAATGAAATGATCGATGATGTAATTGTTAAGCAGCATTATTGATCTATGATCTATTTTTAAACGTATGTGAATGAAAACGATTTTTCAGTCGATTTTTTTAAACTAGTTTGTACAAGAGCAGCCTTTTTTGCATTGAGAGCTTCGTTTGTTTTCGTTAATTCCTTCTCGACTTAGGTGCAATAACAGCAATTCCTTTTGTTAACAATTCTTAGCATATAAGAAGATATCATTAAAAACAACAAATCATATATTTAACTATATATGTATGTGTGTATACAGCAAATATCGCTTGAGAAAAAAAAAAAAACGTAAGAAATCGCTTGGCCTAACATTCTAAAAAAAAAAAAAAAAAAGATGTGTGTACGAATACTTAATACTAGCATATTTTTTATATACGATAAATTAATTGTGAATGTTAAAAATATAAGAAAAAAACATTCTCTTACACAAGAAATTCTGTGCTTTTCCTCTTAAAACTCTTTTTTGTAGTTAGGCTTAATTTCAAGACAAATTCGTTATTGTAATTGTTGTGAATATTGAATAAACTCAAAAACTCAAATCGTAAACGATTTCCGACGTGCAACTAATTAAATAAATGATATATATATAATATATGTGAATAAACAAACAACAGCAGCAACACAAAAAAAGTAAACAAAACAAAACTATAATTTTTCTAATTACATATAATACAAGAGATTGACTTGTGGAATATTGCGTTTTTATGCTTTATGCCTTTTCTTTTTGTTGCTCTATTTCGATTTCAGCTTTCTCCCAATCGGGTATGGACTTCTCCTTTATGCTCCAGGCATTCGTTTTTGGACCTTTTGTTTCAGCTACAGAGGGATAGAGAAAAGATTTTAGTATATATAAGAAGATATAAACATAAATCATTTATAAAATGTATTGTTTACAAGTCTTGAAGCGTTTGACGCCCTCTTGCATGTCCTCCACCATGGACGCAGAGACTTGCATTATCTCATTGTTGGTGGCAGCACGGAAACCGGGTCGTGCGTAGACATTCGCATTTTCCAGCGTCGCATTTCGATCGTGCTGCAGCGAGGCCATGGGGAACTTGGCAATGGAGAAGGCTAAATTGACGGCCTGGCCCAGGGCTGTGCCCGTGGCCACGATTCGATTGACCAGGCCAATGCGTAGCGCTTCATTTGCATACACTCTTCTACCCGTCTCTATGATATCTACAGCATTCGAGTAGCCAACTGCAGCAGCCAGGCGCACAGATCCACCGTCGCTGAGCGGCACACCCAAGCGACGATTGAAAAAGCCTAATACGGCGGTGTCTTCCATGACGCGCAGGTCGCAGAGCAATGCCAATTCGAGACCGCTGGCCACACAAAAGCCGCTGATGCCGCATATAATGGGCTTGCGTAGGTGCCGCCTGGTCGGACCCACCGAGCCCTCATGGCGCAACAGAAAGTTGAGACTGCCGCGTTGCGCCTCCGCTTCCAGTTCTTTCAGATCATATCCAGCTGAAAAGGAGCCACCCACGCCGTACAGCACTCCCACAGGTGATGTGTCATCCACTTCGAATTGATGGATGGCTTCGCTCAGCTGTGCCGCTGTTGCTGCATTAATGGAATTGCGTTGCTGCTCCCTGTTGATGCCGATTAATGTGATGTTGGCATCTTTTTCGACCAGTATGCTGGGTGCTTCACTCTGCTCTGTGTCCGCATAATGCGCCGCACTCAACGAAAATTTCTGTGCGCTCCTAAATAAATCTCTGCAGCTCTTAAATCGACTGAAAGTAAACAATTTATGCATTTCAGCTAGCAAAACAAAACTCTAAGTGTTGTGCAGCGCTAAAATCGATGATTTCGCTGACGCGCATTTCAACACTGCTTGTCAGTGGCAACAGCAACGCTGTCAAAAGAAGGCGTGTATGTGTGCACGAGTGTGCGTGTGTTGGTGTTGGTGTAAAACAAAAAGCGGATTAAAAGAAAATACAAACGCTGCGCTGCCAATTAAATATTTATTTATTTCTATATAAAAATAATAAGAAAATAGTGTTAAAGTTAGTCTAATCATCGGCGTGTGTGTGAGTGCCAACGCGTTGCGTGAGTGCGTGTGTTGCATACAAATACAAAATACAAGTGATATAAGAAAAGTACAAAAGAGCTCGATTACAATACGCGACTCCAATCTGCAGCCGCAGACAAAGGATAGTTAAGAAACGGTATTAACCTGGTTATATACACATACATATATACGTATGCAGACATATATATATATGCATATACATATGTAGATATAAGCATGTGTGCCATAAACTGCACGCAAAATGTGAACGTGCGGCAGCTGCTGGCCTGCGGTTGCGGCGCCTGCTGAGAGCAAAACAACAACAGAGCGAAAGTGACGAATGTCCGGCGCTGCAGGCTGCAGCAGCGCTCGACCATAACAATAAGAAAGGCATAGAAGATAATAGTAAAGGGATGAAGATTGAGGAGGGACAGGGAGAAAGAGAGAGACTGCTGACTGCTGGCTGCTCCCTGCTTAGCCAGCACTTGCATTGCATGTGAATATCTCCTCCGCTGCTTTTTCAATGCAACTGTAATTGAATTGGCATTACAAATTACGGTTAATATCCAGCCTGTCTGTATCTAAGTGTGTGTGTATGTGTGTGCGAGTGTGTTGGGGTCGCCAGCGATGCCACCGCCTGCATTATTAGTGCTTAATTGTGTCTATTTTTAACAATGTGCGTCCGCCCAACATTTGGGCGCATTCTCTGTCGGCTGTTGGTTGGCCTGCGCCCCTCCAGCCCGTTGCGCCGCCCATTCAGTTAGGCTGCTCCATAGGCGCCCCCGAGGGCTCTTGTCGACCACACTATTGCCATTTTGCTAGCTTACATACAATATGCGTGCGTGCGTGCGTGCGTGTTTATTTGTGCGCGCGTGTGTGCCTCAGTCAGAGAGAGTGTGAGTGAGCGAGAGCGAGAGCGAGAGGGTATCTGAATTTTGTGATGAAATATGTAACGTGTTGAAACGGGCATTCCCGAGAGTACAAATGCACAATATAAATTTATGAATAATTAATGATGTTCAAAGCGTATTAGAGTCTTTACAGTAGTGGACAAAGATTTATAAACACGTTGAGGTTATACATATCTATAATGCTAAATTATAATGTTAATAATATAACAATGGGTATAAGGAGTAACAACAGCTTTACAATAGTGAGTTTAGAAACTAAACTTACATAGATTTACTCTCCACATACGCATCATTAAGTAAGGGTATTCGTCAGTTTGTGTTGCCTAATTTCTGGTATTATTATTTACTATGTATGCTGCTGTCTTTAACCGCATCATGATCTATTTTCGTAAATTTTATTTGCGAAAATGTAAAGCGAACTCTCAAAGCGTGTATAAAAAAACTTTCGTTTTATTATGTTTTACGGCTGGGACACACCTTTTGATGGGCAGCCTTTGATCGTATATATAGATATACACACTAATCGTAATTAAATTGCCAGTGTGTGTGCAGATGTATACATACATCTATATATATCTTGCACTGTCAGATGAGATATAGAGAGTTGGGTATATCGAGTTTATTGCCTCAAGTACAGCTTAATTAATTGAATTAAATGCGCACGCATTCATCCAAAGCGAGATATTCTTACGAGACAAAAGAAGAAAAGAAAAGAACGCTCACAATCACTATCACATTCACATTCACATTTCGCTCTTTCAGCAAATACAGTCACGACTCGACGATGTCAACCGGAAGACCCATAAAATGTGTCGTCGTTGGTGACGGTACCGTCGGAAAGACTTGCATGCTAATCTCCTACACCACAGACAGTTTTCCCGGTGAATATGTGCCTACAGTGTAAGTGTAACCCTCGAGTACAAACTGATCATTGCTAATTATAATCGATACTCTCTTCTGCAGCTTCGATAACTACTCTGCACCCATGCAAGTGGACACAATACAAGTGTCGCTGGGTCTATGGGATACCGCCGGCCAGGAGGATTACGATCGCCTGAGGCCGCTCTCCTATCCACAGACAGATGTATTCCTGATATGCTACAGCGTTGCGAGTCCCTCATCGTTCGAAAACGTCACCTCCAAATGGTATCCGGAGATCAAACACCATTGTCCCGATGCGCCCATCATCTTAGTGGGTGAGTAGCTATCGACTCTATCACCTCTTACTTCTGTCATAAATTGCTTTTTCAATTTTGCGCAGGCACAAAAATCGATTTGCGTGACGATCGCGAAACGTTGAGCGGGCTGGCCGAGCAGGGTTTGACGCCGCTTAAGCGCGAACAAGGTCAGAAGCTGGCAAATAAAATACGCGCTGTTAAATATATGGAATGCTCCGCCTTAACGCAGCGCGGCCTCAAGCAGGTAAGTGCGGACACACCTCGGCGGCAAATGTCATCGACAGATGATGATGGCGATTTCCATTCCATTTACCCAGGTGTTCGAGGAGGCGGTGCGCGCGGTGCTGAGGCCAGAGCCATTAAAGCGACGCCAGCGAAAGTGTTTAGTTATGTAAATAAGCAACGAGGAAACCGACTGCGGAGAATACTCAGCAGAGGAGAAGCGTAAACAGTGAGACAGAGAGACGGAGAACCTGAGAATAACAACATGAAGCGACCCTCATCTCTAACTAGGCGTGAACAAATCAACAATCAGCTGACGAACAAGAAAGAGAGAAGAAACTTGATTCATTGAGCATTATCATTTCCTTTAACATAAGCAAATAGTTTTGATTCTGTTTAAGTTGAAAATTTGAGTTAGATCATCCATTTGAAAATCGCATGGCACAAAAAGAACAAAATGAAAAACAAATAACAAGAAATCCCTCCTTATTAGAACTAAAGTGTAACAGAATGAAAGCAGCAGTTAAACCATATATAATCCATATTGAAATCTAGTCAATTGAATCGAATCGAATCGAATGTATTAAATAACAGCAGCAGCAACAAATTATAACGACTTGAACTAAACATAAACATAAACGTAAAGGAAACTTTGGTTTCGCATATCAGAGAATATTTAAGGAATTCCTACTTTGTTTGTTTATTATGGAATGTATTATAATTATAAAGTAGCCCGGCGTTTCCTAGTTTTCAACAATAACCAAAATACTTGACGATGAGCTCTTAGAGAAACAAATACGTGGAAATGAAACAAAAAATAAGAAATGAAAAAGAGAAAAAGAAAAAAACGCGTTTATACGATATTTTAGCTTAAAACAAAAGCATTTTTTCTACTATTTGTAATAATCTTAATTAATTGATGCTCTTTTGAAACTTGTAATAACTGTTGTTTATTTTAATTTATAATAACTTATTTATTGTCCCTACTTTTAATAATGCAATGTAAAAACAAAAACAAAAAAACAAAAAAAAACAAAGGATAGCGAAAATGTGTAAATGGAAAAGGCAAAAACTGCATTTAAATGTGACTTGACTCGAATCAAAAAAACAAAGCACACACTTTTTGTAAGCAACTCGAATAGCAACGGGCGAGCAACAATTTTTTATAACAATTATATAAATATATATATTAAAGAGAAACAAACTAACGAAAACTCATGTAAATTTAAAGCAAAGATCAATCTACTTACGAGAAATCGTTACATATAAATATATATATATATATAGTATATATATACAAAATGCTGTAATTATAATAAAATCAGAAAAAAACTGTTGGATTTTGTGTGCTCAACCATTGCATAGTTATTAAATATTTCATTTATTTATTTAAATGCCACGTTTCTATAGATTTGTAAACAATTAACAAATTTTTAAGTTTTTTTCTTGGTTTTTTCACTGTGCCGTTAACAATTCCACACACACACATATATATATAAATTTATATTTATATATGTATATAGAGGAGATCTCTCGGGGTGCAGCGTGTTCTTGGTGGTGCTGTGCCTCAATATAAACGGAAGGGCTTTGGATGAACTGCCTGGCCGGGCCTCTTTTTGGCGCCCGCACTCTTGGGACGCTTCGGCTCCGAGTTGAGCGACGGCATCGATACGGATAGGACGAGGCACTCCGCCGGCAAGGACATGGATGAGGTTAAAGTTGTGGCGCGCTGTATGCGCGGCGCTTTCCAATACTGTGTGAGAAGAGGAGCACGTTATTAGAGTGTTGCAAAATGCCATTAGCCAAATCTAAAGTTAATTCAAAAAGACATCAATAACTAAAATAGAAACTTACAATTTACTTTGTTTAGAGTTTCAATTCAATTTGTTTCAGTTTTTTTCTCTCATTTTTACCAATGCGATCCAAATGTGGTTTGATACGTGCGTCGTGTGTGTCTGTGTAGCATTTGATACGCTTGCGGCGTGGGCGTGGTCGTTGCATTGCATACATACGTAAATAGCTATATATATATCCAAATTATCTGCCAGAATTGAAAGATACTAAGTGCAAACAAAACGCCAAGTTCTTTTTCAGATATATATGTATTTTTTCCTCTTTTTTTTTTAATGAAAAAAGTTTTGTTTTTATTACGTTTGAAATTTGATTTTTTTTTTTTTTACATTTTTCGTAAAACTGGGAAAGTGTAAATAAATTGTGAGAATGATGCATTTTTTTGTTTGACTAATCATTAAGTTACAAATTATAAAATTTTGTTATATATATATATATATATATATATATATATATATGTATATTATTTAATATGAAGTTCAAGTATTGAAATGGGGTTTCTTTATTGTTTATGATTTCATTTTAGTTTTGTTTTGTCTTCAACACTTTTAACTACACGTAAAGCACACAGTTAATAATCGTATATATATATATATATGTTTGTATATATATTGTGTGCTCATTTGCAGTATATGAAATATATATATATATATATACTGTATTTCTTTTTGTTTTATATAGTTTATGCATTTGCCTTGGTATCTAAATTGATAAATAGTGCATAGATCAACTAATCATATACTTTATCTGCTTCTTCTTTGTTTTAATACGCTGCAACTGAGTAAGTGGATGTGGGGGTGTGTGTGTGTGTGCTTGCACAATCGTTTTTTATCAAATTTCATAGTAAATTCTCGTATAGTGTATTAATTATTGCATATATATTTTTCATATATTTGATTTTCTTTTTTGTGTAACTTGCTTAAAATTAATTTTTGTCAAATTTTTGTTTGCATAGTTTTTTTTTTCAAATTCAGTTTTAAACGAAATAATAACTTTAGCTCAACATGCATTGTTTTTGAAATTTTTGTTTGGACTGGATTTAGCTTTGTTGATTTAAATTTTCATCAGCGCCGCTTGTTGAAGCCGTCATGGATGGTTGTGGACTCTGCGTTCAAGATAAAAATATAAACGCATTTAAATAATCGCATGAAATTAAAACTTAATAAGAAACAAAGAGAAACAAAATCAAGGTGAAGAAAAAGGAACAGTATAAAATGTAAGGGCAAACAAAGGATTATGATAAACGAGCACACCAAGCAATTTCCATATGAATCACCGGGACACCTTAACATGTTGGGCCTTGGGTGGATCGAATTCAGGTTCATTTTGGTTCGGTTCGTTTCGTTTCAGTATGGTACGGTTTGGTTTGGTACGATTAGTCTATCCAAAGACAATATAAACTTCAAGCTGAGTGACGTCACACAACAGAGCATAACATATGGAACAGAATTCGCTCATAGCTTCCGCTAAGCCATTGACGGAAGTGAGTAATTAGTACAGCAGTAAAAATCAGAGCGCTGCAGCTGATGTACTTATCTATGCACCACTCCTACATGCGCATGCTCGCATGGCGAAAACGGGACTTTTTTCGTGTGGCTATTGAGTAATAGAAAGGGCGTTGGGCCTATAACGAAAAGCTGCAAAAAGCTAATATTTAGAATGAATAGAAGTTGTAAGTTAAGCCAATAATCACGGATCAACGAGAGAGAAATCTAAGCTTTCGCCACAGCCAAAAGCGCTTCCAATAGGAATGAAGCTCTCCTAGCACATTTTTATGAGCTTTGTTGTTGCTCTCGTTTATTATGGTAAATATATAAGAAAGCTTTCTCGTATTACATTCTGCTTCTTGCACTATTCTGGTTGCTTCCTATGATCAATTTATTTGAGTGCTTTGAGCAACTTTGTTTGAGTCGCTGAAAGTGAAATATCGCAATAGAAATTTGTTTGTTATTGAGTTCAAAAATGCGAAAATGCACTAAGTTCTATTGGTGTTGCTAATTGTCATATGTATAGTTTGAGCTACTTTCATTGCTAAAATTCCATTCGATTTTGAAAACTGCTCAATTGCTTGGAACGCTCTTAATGTTGGAGTTTATATTATCTTTGATCTATCACAGCACTGTTAAAATATAAAATTGTTCAACTCGACACGCAAATAACTTACAGGACTTTAATCGTGAGAGTTATACGAAAGTATATTTTTATAGCATAAAATCGCATCATTTAATGGACGTAATATTTCTGTTGTACGAGTATACTGTTTCTTTAATTTTTTTTTTTTTTTTTTAAATTTAATGCACTTTTTGATGACTAAGACTAATAAAATGTATACACATATTCCTATAATAAATTGAAATGAAAATTAAATAAATATTATTAATAATAAAATATAAATATTCAATCTTATGTATGTGAGTTAAAGCCGAACCCAAATAAATTCGTATTTTTTTCATTGAGTGTATTTGATGAGGGAGTCGAGAGAGCAAAAGCATTTTGCACGTTTTGTTGTTATTTTTGGCTTGTAATTTTTAAATGCTGGGCAGACTTTCACAATCATCAGATATAATACATAATACACACATATATAGATTGAGCATATATAGCTATATAGTCTAGGTTTCAGTAACTCCGTTATATATATCTTTTGTTTAATAAAACATTTGTACTATTCTACATAGTATAAAAAAGATTCTTGACTCTTGCCATAAATAATACTCTTTGTTGGTATTTCTTAAGTTATGTTAACAAAACTTCTCTTACGAGTGTTAGGTATTTTCTTTGGTATTCATTATACGCTTGCCAAAAATGAAAATCTTTTGGAAAGAGCATAAACCAATTTCAGCTAGCCGAAATTTGCTTTGTGTTATAGACTGTATTATAGGGTATATACAAAATTTAAAATAGAAACTCTTGCAAACTCAATCGAGATTTTCTTTTGTTTTTGTTTAAGATTTGAGCTAACTTTTGTTATTTATAGTTTTAAACCTGTTTTCGTATTTTAGGTACAGCTAGGTAGTATATTTCTTGTGTTGTTTTCGATTATTGTTCTAAAATATTTGTTGTTGGTAATAAGTTTACTTAAAAAGCGATTCAAATATATCGTTACACACACAGTCAGAGTTACAAAGACCGAATTCTAGATGAATGGTCGCAACCAAGCGACCCTGCGCCGCAAACTACAAATTCCAGATGAAACAAGAGACGCGAGTTTCGATATTCGATTTCGAAATTCGAATTTCGAGTGAGAGCGAGAGCGAGAGGGCGAGAAAGAGAGAAAGAAAGAGAAGTGAATGTGTGGAAAAAAATGTTGAACACGCCTTCGAGCACGTTTTTCTTCTTCTTGATGTTATATACTCGTTCACGAACTTACGGTGTATATGGGCTTTCGGACAGTTTCCATATGCTTAGCTGATTAGCGAAGAACACTCGGTTGATAGTCTAACTTATGATTAAAATTATGGAAGCTCGATGTATTTGGATTATGTAATCATATATATACTTCAGTTAAAAATTTTTGGGCTATATAGTAAATCAAATGGGGCGCGGCACATCGGAATAAACGATATTGTTTTCGAGGCTTACAGCCTGAGAACAAAGTGAACAACTGAGTGATCAGCTCTATAGATTAATGAAAAATTATTTTGAAGGCATTGCGAACTACTACTAAATTAAAGCTAAACTGTTTTCCTTTTACTTCGTGAACGAGTATTCTGCAGTCGATGACGCCCGACTGCAATGATCTACACTTCTTTCGTTTAATACATATCATGAATATGAAGAACGTTTTGCTGTTTGTTTTTAGAAAATTTAGTTAACGATATTCAATTTCTTTGTTAATGCATCTCAGTTTTGAGTTTGAAAGAAATTCATTTTTAAATGCAAAACTATAAAAAACTAACTTAAAATATTAATAAAAATATACAGATAACAAATTATGAAAAGAATACACCCACTATATGTATATATATGATATACTGATTGTGCTACGAAAATACTTTTAGTATTTATATGTTGTATATATAAATCAAATCGGAGCTAATCAGATGCTTATTCGATTAATTTGTTAGAGGTGAAGTGAAATCCAAGTTAGTTCGAGCTTTAGTTTTTGTAGTATTTTTTGGGTGTTTCGTAAGCCTTAGTGAGTGCTGTTTTTTTTTTTTTTTTTTTTTTTTTGTTTTAGATATATAGGTTTGCAGTGCTTTTTCTCTCAGATATTGCTTGATCGTATGCCATTTAAAAATGAAATGAAAATTGCAATTAAAAAATGAATTTCTTGAGCTAAACACAAAATGGGATGACATTCACAAATTGATGTAATGATGTCTAGATGTCTAGATGTATTGATGAATTGTTGGAAATGAAATCAACTGCAAATTACAAATTAGATTTGAGAAAACTGAAAAATGATAACCAAAATGAACTACAAATTGTTATTTGGAAACTACTTCGATGATTTCTTAATATGATTTGATTCTTTGATCGCTTTTCTTTTTACCTGTGTTGGTGGTGTTGTCAGTGCAACAGAGTGTTCAACATTTTTCAAATAATCCTTATCATCGAATATCTTCTTCTCACCGCCACCGGGCTTGTGCTTAACATTATCCAAAGATCCAACTTTGCTTTGTGCCTTAATTTCTATTTTTTGCGATTGGATCTGAAATGTAGTGTCAAAGCCACCAACAAAAATGCACACAAAATTCATTAGCAACGATTACATTGTATAGAGTAAATCATTCCATTATATACATTTGTAAATATATACATTTTCGATTTTCGGACCAATTATTGTTCTTAGTTAACTGCAATTTTTGAATTTTCTCTTTGATACATCAAATAACATGAACAATATTTACAGGGAGAACATTTTCTATATTGGTGTTCTAAAGGAATTCTTCAAGAAAGTGTGATCAAGTGATTTAAATACTAAAAATACCAAATACCAAAAGTACATAAAATACTAAAAATGAAAATACTAAATAATTCAAAATTGATGTATAGACAAAACTAGTGAAAAACTCGGTTTTTATAATACATTTGTTGATATACATTTAAAATAATTTCAAGTTACTTACATCCTTCGTATTGTTATCCTGGATTTTTTGTATTTTTTGTGAACATTTGTTAATTATTAAACATAATAAAAAAAGATTTGTATTCAAGAAATTTTTTGTAACTTCAATGGGTTAGTGAAAACAAAATCCAGTTGAATAAATTAAATAACAAAATTCATATATCTGATTATATACAACAAATACCACTCAGAGAAAATATGTATTCCAATTTCCAAAAAATTGTTTAAAATATTTTAGTTGTTAAATTTTGTGGCTTTTAAAATTTCCTTTAGAAATATCGTATTCAAATTTATTTTTTAGTTCAAGTATGACGCCTAGAATGTATATTTTTCATTGTAGAGTATAAGCTCTTTTCTTACCAACAAATGTATCGGTAGAAAGTAATTCTAAGAAGTATAGCTAAAAAGTATAGCTAGAAAAAATGTTTAAAGATATTGCCAGATAATTACATATGTAAGCAATATGTTGCTGAAGTATTATGGCCGCGGCCCGCGGGTAATCAAGCTTCGTAGCGTTCAATATTTAGTCTGATATTTTGGACAGCTCTTTAAAATTAAAACAAAAACATTCAACCCTGACCCTACACACGCTCATACAGATTGAGGCAATAAATGTCTATTATAAGCCAATTGTAACAGTATACCAATAGATTTTTCTCTGAGTGTACATAAAGCTGTTTCTTTTTCTATATAACTCCAAAACTAGGACCGGAACTGCCATTGGATTTACAAAGTTACAAAGCTTTAGTAACAATGGAGTCACCCAGGTGGGGGTTAGATGATGATTTTGGATAGTGCTTAGCGTTACGTACCCAGCTACACCCAATGTTATTCGTCTGCATTATACAAATTGTCATCCAGACGCGCATTGTCCATCAAACAACGATGGCTAACTATTTTGGAGCCCTCGCCAAAGACAATGTCGTTGGGGTATTTCTTGTACGAATAGCTCTGCGGATTTTGATAGAGTTTTCATATTTGGATAGATAGATGTGTTGGTGAGCGAGTCGAGAGCATGCCAAAAGTAACTAGATTGCATAAACATGCTCCCCCATGCCCCGTGCCCCGTTTCCCGCATGCCCAACATGCCCCACATGCCACCATGCCAGTTAAAGTCAACTTCTAAGACACCAAAAACTAAAATACTTAACTGCTTGGGAGAGTAGATAAATCATAAATATACAAAAGTCCCAATCAGAGTCAAGACTCCGATTTCGAATCGAAATAAAGAATAAATAAAGAAAATGTTGCTTCAAGTGCTTCTCGGCTTACCTTAATATCGCCTCCGCCGGGCTGATACTTCACGTTGTCCTTGGAGCCGACCTTCGGCTTGGCCTTGTCCTTGAAGTCCATCTTGAGCGACTCGATCTTTTTGTCGCCGCCGCCCGGCTTATAGGACGCATTGTCCAGCGAGCCAATCTTTGACTTGGCGTTCCACTGCAACTTTGTTGTAACTATCTACAAATTGTTGTCGTTTTTTTTTTGTTTTATTTATTTTTTTTGCATTTGGTGTTGATTTGGTGGTTCGATACAGATACAGATAGATATATAGAATATGGTTAAAAAGTTAAAACTACTTCGATTTAAACAGTTGCTGCTTAGTCAATGTCAATGCACGCGCTCAGCTTGAAATTCGACTTATCAGATTCAGTTTGTATATGGTATGTTGTATATGGTATATGTAAATAGCGTTTATATATTGAGAGATATTCTACATATGGCTAGAAAATTATGCTGCTAAGTGCCTCGATTTATTCGTAATTTGCATTTCCTACTAGAAACCGAAATGATTGCATGACAAATATACAGTTAGATATAAATATATATACAGACTATATCTTGAATCGCAAGTCGACCGTGAAATTGAATTTCTATCAAAATAGTTGATGTTCATATTAATGCTTTGTTGTTGTTGTCTTCCACCGATTGCAACTACGGTGAATAGAACTAAAAGTGCGTTTGTACGTAGTGGACTGACTAGGCGTATACCCTGTACCTTGCTAAAGGCTCGTTTTTGCTACCAATAATGTAGACGAGAGGAAGTACAAAACTACATAACTTTATTATGAGACCTTAATGACCTTGATTTATCATAGAATCAATTTAGAGTTCCACGTAGCTAAGTAAATCTAATCTATTCTCCAATTAAAAAAAAAAATGCGTTATCTTTTAGAGTAAGGTCACCACACACTAAATTTAAAGGCTTGGGTCCGAGTCCAAGTCCGTATATGTGGGTGTATAGAGCGAGTTGCTGTAAGCAAACTGAATAGAGGTAAGGCGTAGCCTTTACAAAAGTCACGTTGTTGTGGAAGAAAATACATCCGGCGAGTAGGTCTTATCTATTAAAACAACTAGATTTCATATATGTAGACAGTCTCTAAGTTACAGAGATATTATCATCTATTTTATTGGAAGAAAATTTACTAAATGTTTTTATACTAGCTTTTCTCTTCTTCAATTATAGATGGATATTGAAATGTGTAGAGTGAGAAATCACTCTACATTAAAAAATTTGTGGCTTCTACGTCGTCAAGATTCTGAGTTATTGAGAGTAGAGTAGATATTTATACATGATTGAAACGGATTTACCTAAATATATAATAATATATATAATATCTAAATATTTCTATAAATTTCACTTTGCTATAGTAACACACTCCATTGGAATACTTCCCAATATCTAACACACATGTCATAGGTACAGGGTATATTTTGCATCAGATAAAACCTTAACCAATCTTTCAGAGAGACACCCATACTAAATTTTAGACCAATTAGGACTTACCTTCTTCTCTCCACCCTTGGGCATATATTTGTCATTCTTGGCTTCGATGCGTGGTCCAGCTTTGATCTCAATTTTCTTCGACTCGATTTTGACGTTGCCGCCGCCGGGCTTATAGGTGGCATTGTCCAACGAGCCGATTTTGGAGCGTACCGCCTTCAGATTGGGCGATGGTGCATGACCGACCTGTATCTTGTTCATTGGAACTGAGGACAGATTGGATGGCAATTGAGCCTATACCCTAGTATAGATTGCGGTCTAACTACTAACCTTTCTTGGGTGGCTCCGGCTCAGGGGTCTTGAGCAGCAAGCGATTCTTTGAGGCGCTGCGCGACTTGGATGCCGATTTGTTAGAGGGCGTGGCACTCGGTGGGCGCGATGTGCCCGTCTTGTCCGGCTTCGAGGAGCTCGATGTGGGCGTCTTGACCGGTGAACTGGGCGAATTCGGTCCGTTGCGATCCTGTGTGTGGCGGGAGGGGGGAGAGAGAGAACAAGAAAAAGCACGGTGTCGGTACAGTCAGGTCTCACTCTGTTGGACAATGGGCTAAAGCTTTACAATCAGATAGCTGGCATCTGCCAGCACAATCAAATGCATGTTGTCGAGCCTTTTGCTTCAGTACGTCGGAATTTCTCGGTCAAATATTTACGACCGCCAATAACTAGGTTTATACGGCTCTATGCCATTTATGACTCTGAGTCTCCATAGAGAGAGCGCAGCCAGCTGGGACCGTGGCCAGCACGACAGGATTCCCATTGTTTTATCGATTGTCGCGGCCTCCACGGCCAAAACTTTGCTCTTTGCGCTTTGCATATGAATGAACATATTTTATTTGCGAGGTATTTATAGAGACAATCCCCCCAGCTCCAACTCGAGCCCCAATCACGAAATATGTAGGAATATGACTAACCAAAAAAAAAAAAAAAAAAAAAAAAAAAAAAAAACTTGCCGTGTTTCGACTTTATCAACTTGGCACACATAAATCGCATTACATTTGGCAATTTGGTGTACAGTGAAAGTTGGCTACAACGAACTGATTTGTATTGACAATGCTATGAAATGGAAAAAGAGACTTGTAGATTTGTTATACTTCACTCTTTTATAAGGTATGTGAAGAGTCTTAATAAACAATTTGTTGAGATTGGGCTTGAGAAGTTAGAGAAGGTGAGTTCGTTTGGGTGTGGTCTAAAGGGGTGTACTTGGTATGTTAACTCAATAGCTAAATTATGCATAATTATATATTTGTTTATGATAATCGTGTTCAGTTACTGCGGGATATATAGTGGAATATAATAAAGTGAATCGCTGAAGTAATGCCAATTAGAAATGCAATAGAGTCAAGGCTACAGGAAGGTGGGCGCAGAAGGCAAAGAGATAAAGCTAGTAAAAATATAGTAAAGTGATTTATAACTTATACTAAACAACAATATATACTAAAAAGATTGTACAACTCGTATATGCAGTATATGTACTTTAGTATACTATTATATAAAGTACTGTATAAGGTCAATCAATCAAAGGCCTCTCTCTCTTTCTCTTTCTTTGCCTACCAGATCTAATATTTTCAGAAAGAGTTCAATTTTGTTTATTGTTATATTTTGAAGCCCACATATTTATATATCGTATAGACTATCACTGTATAGAGCTACGCGATATGCAGTCCATACCTTGAAAGAGGTTGAAGTCTTCACAAATCTGAGGTCTGTTGGCTTTAGTGTAGTTTGACTGTATTAAGTTTTGTGCCTTTCAACACTGCGCACATGTAAAAGTTTCGGAGCGTCTCACAAATGACACACACTCACACATATATACACATATAAAGAACTATATCTATAGGAATATATATTGTAAATATCACTTATATATATATAGTAGATATATAGTTTAAGACAAAATCTGGCTTATGCCGTTGCGTCGAACTGCCGTCCGTAAAGCTAAAACTTGATCTGAACTCTGAGCGCTGTCAGAGCGAGAACTTTGGATGAACAGCAGCTGCTGCTGGCGCTGACTAATGGAGCGTGCCACGGAGCCACAGAGCCACAGAGGTCGCGGTGCAGGCGGCATTTGCAGCCATTTACAGATATTTATGATTTGTGAACATAACGATATTGAGAACAAGAAAATATTAGTTTCACTTTGATGAAGATGAAGCTTGAGTGGTGGGTAGGTGAATATGGAATACTCTAGGCTATAGCTGAAGTTATGGAAGATTTTATATATGTACATATAACAAATTTTGTATATATTTTTATCAACTCAAATTTTATCGACTCAAATTTGTATAAAACTTATCAAATTTTTCTTTTTGGAAGGAATAAGTATGAAAGTACGATCTGTGCCTGTCCTAAAGCAGTAACTACTGGACCTTTAATGCTGTAGTTATTATAGCTTACAGAATCGACATTAAGGTAAATATAAGGACTGAGCTAGACTGCCTCAATTCTCGAGTCTAATATGAAACACAATCAAGACTTGTTTACGATCACCAATATGCCCGATTTGTAACGGATCAAGCGGTTAGGGTACCAATAGTTGTAGGCGCTGTGAGAGACACGCTTGGTGGTCAACGGAATTAAATTAATTTGCAGTCAGTTAATTTCCTCTCAATTAAGAGCAACACACCAAAATTTTGATAAACTCTACAAAAGACCAAGAGCTCTGAAACTGAAGAATAACCCGTTTTCTAAGATGCATGCTCAAGTTATATGATAGGGAGTCTATGGATTTGGCTACAAAATGAAAAGAAAATTGGAAAACTGTTGGGAAAAAGTAAATGATTGAATATATAGCTATATATAAATAATATAATGGTATATTGGTCGGTTGATTATAATGCTAATATTCCCTGTCCTATGCAAAGCTTCGAAAAATAGGAAAAACTTGAATTTCCCCAAAAAAAACTTTTAGAACTGAGTCACTGAAACATTAGTCTCACATTGCCAGTTTTTTCTACTCCGAGCGAGCATTGGGTAGTCGTGGCTTGCTTGGCTTTTCGTGCCGGAAACTCACCTTCTCCTGAGTGGACTCATCCACGCCGCTGTCATTGTCACCCTCTGCAAAGACCAAATAGAAACTCAGTTAATGAAATTGAAATCAAGTTTTTCAGTCTATCAATTTTTTTCGAGGGGAAATGGCTTCATTAGGCGACACGCCCACATTGAGTTGAGCTCTTACTGTGACCGCGCAGCGATGTTGGCGTGACATCGAATGGTGGCTCCGTCTCCTCCAGCAGCGGCGAGCCCATGGGATCGGGCCTCATGCTCTGGCTCTTGATGGGGGTCTGGGCCTGACCCATGATGACGTCATCGTCATCCTCGTTGTGTAAGCTGCTGGCCGAAGGTGGGCGTGGCTGCTGCTGGGGCTGCTGATGCTGCACCTGCTGCTGTGGCTGCATCTGTTGTGGCAGCTGCTGCATCTGCTGCGGCTGTTGCTGCTGCTGCTGCTGTTGCTGCTGTTGCTGCTGTTGCTGCTGCTGGTTGTAGAGCTGCGGTCGAAAGGGCGCCTGCAGCGGCTGCCCGGGCATGGGCCTGGCGAACGTGGGCGGCGGACGCGTCATATTCTGTGGCGGTCGCTGCATGGGCCCTTGCCCCGACCATGGAAAGCCACCCGGTGGTCTGGGCCCAGCCTGCGTTCCGGGCGGGCTCAGAGGTCCGCTCGGATTGGGCAGCCGGGCGGGCGGCATGCCCGGGCGCATATTGAGCGGCGGCTGCTGCTGCGGCGGGCCCATCAGCAGATTGTTCTTGCTGTCCGTCGGACGCAATGGCGGCGGCATCGGTCTGCCCGCCATGTTGGGCGGCAGCGGTGGACGTGGCCCCATGGGCCGTGCGCCGGCAAAGGGTGGGCGTGGCTGCGGCGGGCCAGCAACGGAACGCATCTGCGCAGGTAAAGCAAAGGTGGAATTGGATCGTACAAACTCGTTGTTGATGTTTCTATTGTTGCCGTTGTTGGTGTTGCTGTTGCTGTTGGTGGTGCTGTTGCTGTTGGTGGTGCTGTTGCTGTTGGTGGTGCGCTCATTGACTCTGGGCCGGCTATAGTCGACTTGAGCATAATTGGGATTGACCACACGCGGCCCCATGTAGCGTTCGGTGTCTGTGTAGCCGGGACTCGGCTGCTCCACATAGGAGCTGGCCAGCTGCTTGGCGGGAGCAACTTGCTCCGGCTGCTCGACTGCAGCGGTTGGCTTGTACATTTCGTGTAACTGGAGACAGCTCAGCTGGAGCGAACCTGACGCCTGCGGTGCTGGTGCAGAAATGTGCAAGTGTCGTGTAATCCAATACCCAACTGGCTGTTGCTGCCAGCAGGCAAGGAGTGTGAGCAGGAGCAGGAGCAGGAGCAGGAGCAGGAGCGGGAGCGGGAGCGGGAGTAGAAGCAATAGCAATGGCAATAGCAATAGCAACACACATCATTTGCATACGTGTGTGCTAATGGCCATGTGGGGGTGGGCGTCTGTCTGTCTATCTGTCTGCGCTTTCAATAGCCTGTATCGAGTGGAGCTCTCGATTTTGATGGCTGCCTTCCTTGCATTTGTTTACAGTTTATTGTTTTGGTATTTGGCGCTGCTTTGGGTTACCTCTATGGCACATTTGTCATGAGCCAGCGCTGGCTGCCTGCAATGTGACCCAAATCGTTCGGCTGTCGCTTATTGATTCAACAACAAAAAATGAAGCCCAAAAAAAGTTCGACAATTCTAAGACCGCGCTCCAGTCAATGCGCCATTGGCCAAATTGTTGTTTGATTTTGTTTCGCTTAGGCTTGCCAAAAAGGGTTTCTTCTCGGTTTCGGTTGCCAACACAAATTTGTTGCGACATGTCTGTCCCCACGGCCTCTCAGTGGCGTGCCACAGCCCCACTTACAGTTACAGGCGGGTTGCCCAAGGTCAGCCCGATATTGTCTACGAATATTAATCATATCTATTGAACTATCGAAAACGGTTCTCAGCTACCAAATCGCGCCAAATTCAACTCGATTTCGGCAAATCCCATTCAATTCTCAGGTTTGCAAAATTAATGTAGAGTAGGTGAATGAAAGCAAGATTTTTTAATTAACAATAGTTAATGGACCCTGATTAGACAGATTTTTTGCATTTTTCTTCAGACCATATGTGCTAATTTTATAGAGTATAATATTACGGCAAATAAATGAGAAACTTAATATTAAATTTAATATTAATTTGATTTAAAATTAATTTTCTATTTTTGAGTAGAAATACAATTTCGTATTTATTTGCTGTGATCGTCCTTTTTATTTATAACAGCTAAAATTCGAGTAAAATAATTTTCCAAAAAGAAAAAGAATGGACCCTATTATTGGTTTTCCTAAAAGGTGAGAATTGGTATTTAAAATATAAAATTTCAGAAGAGTCTATATAAAACCGCAAATTAAAATTTTTAAATTCGTATTTTCAGTGTAGGAATTACATATTTGAGAAGAATAAATGAATTTCTTGCAAACATAATTCTATTCAGATTCAAAAATGTTGTAGATCAATTCAAAATTATATTATGTACTTAACTACAGTGCTTATCATAATTATAGCCCACCCTGCAACTTAAACTTTGAGCCCGTTGTAACAAAATTTTTAAGGTTTTTTAAAAATAAATTTTACAGCACATTATAGACTGGAGCATGTTCAGTAGATTTGATCAAAATTTTAGTTCAATTTATGGAAAACTAAGAAAGAACCGTTAACTTTTGCTCTGTGCTAGCATTTTTGCTTGCATTTTTGTGTATCATAATTATAGCCCACTGTCGCAAATTTGAATTTATTAAGTGCGGAACAGACTTTTGGCTTTACAGACATTGTAATTAAGTAAATTTCGATAGTTTTTAAGAGATGCCGCTTGGAAAACAATTATCTTATTATGAAAAGGACCGTATTTTCTCACTTTTCGAGTCAGGAGAGTCTATTTCGAGTATTTTACGAATTTTGAAAAAAAAGTCAAAGTGTAATTAAAATTTTTTTGGATAACCCCGAAGAATAAGGATCAAGAAGACGTACTGGGTGAAAACCGTTACTAATTGCGCACGATAAAGGCAAAATTATTAAGAAAGCCAGCAACAACCCAGCCGCTTGTATAGCTTTGGCCGCACATGTGGCCGAATCTATGTCAGCGATGACTGTTTGGCGAGTACTTAAGAGCTCAGGAATCATAAATAGGTCTAAACTGACCAAAGCATCCATGTTGCTAAGTCGCCACAAGGTTGCTCGACTTGGTTTTGCCGATGGACATACTGCGACCGATCTGACATACGCGCGTTTGAATCATCGTCTTTTGGCTTACAGTATATTTATAAATTTTTACCCTAACAGGTCGTATTTTCTGATGGGAAGAAGTTTAGCCTGGATGGTCCTGATGGGTTTGATACTTATTAGCATGATTTGAGGAAGGATCCTATGTTTTTTTCAAGGACAAACTTTGGAGGTGGCTCCGTCATGATTTGGGGTCCATTTTTTTTATTTGGTACCTGGGAATTGAAGTTTGTAACGAACCGAATGAACAGTGAAGAGTATATTCAGGCTCTGGATAGTATTCTCATTCCATATTCAAGAGAATTACGTGAGAAACCAATGGTTTTCCAACAGGATAATGCCAGAATCCATGTGAGCAGACGTACAAAAGAGTGTTTGGAGGAATGTCATGTTGATGTCCTTGACTGGCCAGCATGTTTTGGGGATCTCAACCCGTTAAAAATGTCTGGGGTAATCTTGCAAGACGTGTGTATGCCAAAAATCGCCAGTTGGAGACAGTTGGATATCTTAAAACGCAAATTCTAAACGACAATGACTAAATAACAAAGTTTCGAAAAGGACCTTTTATTAAATTTAGTGGTTTCAATGAGGAAGAGAATTTTTGAGTTAACTAAGACAAATGGAGGCCGGACTAAGTATTAACATTAGTTTTTCCATTAATCCGCAACGAATTCGGATTTTTTTTACAAAAATATGAATATGGGCTATAATTTTGATACAGAAAATGGTGCTGTTTTTCCTTGTTTTTTACTTCTTTTTAAGAAATCGTTATTAAATCGTGAATTTTAAGTGAAAAAGTTTTTTGCCATTCATAATTGAAATATTGAACTACTCATTTTTGAAGATTTTGAGGAAATATTCCATTTGGGAAAAATTTTCAGCCGATTCGTTTAAGTGGATTAAAAGTGGGCTATAATTATGATAAGCACTGTATATTTGTTCATCTCATAAAGAATTTTGAAATAAAATGAAATCCTTCGAAGTGTTTTATAAATTTGTAATATACATATATATTCAGAGGAATCAAAGCGAAATCGTTAACCGGAACCGCTTCTATTCACATATTGAATTATGTTAAACAGCAAAAGAAATTGCCAACTAAATTGTTGTCTTTGGCCATAAATGAAATGAAAATAACTTGAGCTTGCTTTTAGTTGATTTTTGTTGCTGTCGTGATTTAACTACAATTTTATGCTAAGTGCAAAAAGCTAAGTATATTTACTATATATAGATATATAGATTGGTACAGACTTACCGCATCGGTTTCACTCATTTTAATGTGTTTGCTTCGAGTTTTGGGGTTTTGATTGGGAGTTGTAATTTAAGCTTGGGCTGGAGCCGAAAACTTTTGCATTTAATCGATAAAATTACAATTGAGGAACCACAGAACTTTAAAAGAATATGTATTATATATATACTATATGTCCATATATGTATATGTATATGTTTATCTACATCCGATCTAGAGCTGAGACTTGTGGCTGCTGGCGCGTCGTGGCCTTCGCACGTGCAAAGTGGCAACTGAGTGAGTGGCAACAACTGCGCCAAGGCGCCACGCGGTTGCAAGACAACCAAGCAAGCCAACTGCTCCCCCTAACCACTTAAAAAAAAAAACAAGAATTCGAAAAAAACAAAATTAAGCCGCAAATTAGTTTGCCCCCAAAAATGATTTGTTTTCTGCTGCAGAAATTCCATGTCAACTGCCACACAGTGAGAGAGAGAGAGCGACAGTCGCTCATAGACAGACAGAGAGAGCATGAGTTGTGGCCCACTAAATTGATTATCAACAATTGTCGACCGGGGCTGACGGTTCGTATACTCGATGCCCGCAATGACTGCGCATTTGCCTGGCATAAATGAGGCGAGGCTAAAGTTTTGCGGCTTTCTAAAACCTTTTTCTTTTCAATTAGAATTTTCTCGCTTTTTCGCCAAGTGCATGAAGTGCAAATGCAAATGTGAATGCAACTGCAACTGAAATGTTAACAAACTTTGCAGCAAACTCAATTGATTTTTGTTGTCAAAGTTTTTCTCTTTCTTTATTGTTCTCGCACAATCGGGCAATGCAGTTGCGCGATTTTATCACTCAGCCAACACTGAGCGAAACATGTGAGCTGGTTCTCAAAAATTTTAAATCCTTATGAGTTGAGTTAAACTCGAACTTACAAATAAAAAGCCTTTGTCCAAAATTTGTGAAATTAGTTCTTCATACATTAATTTTGAAATTTGAAATTGACTATAATATGAAAATTTTACGCTGCTAGAAAAAAAATTATTAAACATAGATCATACGTCCCATTAACTTTACATTTGCATTTAGTTTTCTTAATTTTAATGGAAAACAAAAACTTTTAAGCCTTAAATTAAAAAAAGTAATTTGATTGAAATTAAATTATTGATTTAAATTGATTTACTTTTATAAATGAATTTCAAGTTTATTTATTTAAAAAATATATATTTGAATTAAAAATTTCAGTTGCTCTAAATTTTTTATTTTTTATTCTTTTTTTACTTATTTTGTATTTTATGAATACAAAAAATTTATTATTCTTACATTTTAAAATGATAAATTGTGGTAAATATTTTTTTAAAATAATTAGTTAAATTTGAAAAAGAATGTTCAGTTTTAGTTTATAATCAACTTTATTTTGATAAAATTTTCTGCTTAGCTTATAAAATTTGCTCATTTAATTTGAAAAATTGCCTAGTAAATTTTACTATTTTCTATTGAAATTCGAAATTAATTTTAATTATTTATTTCATTGCTTATTTAATTTAGGAAATTTGAAGATATAAATAAATAGATCTCTAGTGCCCTCTCTATTTGCCCACAATTTTCTCTCAGTGTAGCTGTACTATGGCCTAATGGGCACTTTACAACACGAACCCAATTGTTATCATTTGTTGCAGTTGCCCATAAAGAACAACAACAACAATAGCTGCAACAACAAACTGCAATTTTATCGATTTCCCAGCTTGGCCAAAGGGCATTAACTGAGCCGCGTTAAGGCTAATGCACTTTGCACTTTGCACCTTGCACCTTTGCACTTTGCGCGTTTTCACTTTGCAGTTCGTCTAAAAACTTTAGACGACTGCAAATACACTTACACACACTTCAGTTTGACATTTATGGCATAAATATTTGTGTCTCTTTTCTTTCTTCTTCGCTTTGTTCTTTTATTTACTTTAAATTTTGTTTTTCAGAGTTGATTCTTTTTGGCTAAAACGTCAACGCCGCGCTGCGTTCTGTTTGGCGCGAGTGTTGAAACTCGACTGCTTTTATTTGCTTTGAAAAACTTTCGAATTACAATACTTAGAATTTGTTTTGGTTATGCCTATGTATGTGTGTGTGTGTGTGTATGTGTGTGAAAACCTGAAATGTCCTTGCGCAGTTCGAGGCTCTCGCTTTGGCCGCGTCTTGGCACACACACCGCCTATACTCTATTCGGTTCGTCTATCCCATTGGCATAGAAATTTATTAGTGGGTCGCCCTAACCAAATGCAAATCCAACACGCCAACAATTGTAGTCCCAGTTAGCTACCCCCCTTTAGTTGCTGCCCAGTTCGTAGTTTTTATGCAAATCTCATTTGAGGCTTGATTAATTTTATGGGCACAAGGAGCGCATTAGACGCGCCTCTGTGCATTGCCCGCGCCAGTTCCTTGATTAACGGCGCTGTTCAGGCTTGACATATATCGAAATACGTGCATGTGCGAGGTGCGTTCGAATCCCATTGAGGGCTACAACTCATACGGGAAGTTTCTTGAACTCAAATAACATGTGAAAAGAAAATATGCTGATCAATGATGGGCAAAGTTGAACAACGATTCGAGCAGATTTACAAATAAGAGAAGAAAATGAGAAAACTGGGTGAAGAAAAATTTAGGAATCTATCGAGGCAGAGAAGGGCAATAAGAAAACTTATCGATAGAAAAATAAGAAAATATATAGAAAATAAATAAATAGAGTAGCAGAAGTAGAAAAATAAAACTACTTGATCTCAAAAGAGGAGAGAAGAAAAAGGAGAAAAAGTGAGTGGTCAATAAAATAATAAAGCTGGAAAGAGAGTATGAAATAATGAATGAAAATCATGAAAAGAAAATGAATAGAAGAAAATGAGATCTGAAAAAGTGATGAGAATAAATAGGTATGCCAAATATTGTAGAATCTCTCAATAGGAAAAGTGGTTAAAACAACTAGGATTTGAACAAATTGTAGACGCTCGAGAATTTATGATTTCCAGAAAGTGTAAGAAAAATTAGCTAATGATAGAACTGAGCGCACATATTTGTTGTTTTAAAATCAGTGGAGCAAGTTTAGCAGCAACCCTCGCTGGCACATAAATCGCAGCTGGACTGCGCTACAGGCACCGCCTGCCACGCACTGGCATTGCCATTCGGATTCGAACTCGATTGTGAGCAGACGATTTTAGTGGTCGTTGTCTATTATTCAGGTGTTGTTGTCATAGGTTCCTTGATTCGTTACTAATTGTTGTACATATTATATTTAGAAGCGAGCAGCACGCAAGGCTCTCCCGTTCACGGTCTCCTGCTCATGCTGTGCAGGGATCGGGGCCGGGCAGGGCATGGCAGGGCGAGGTTAGACGATGTTATTTGTGTCTGCTGCGGGGTTGTCTATTGCATGTTGCGTTAACTTTAATGTCTGTGCCTAGTTAGGCTTTGTTATCGTTATGTTTAGTAGCCCATCCGATTGTCAAGGTTATTATGTCTGCACCTTGTTCGCTCTTGCTCTTTTGCATTCATTATACGGAGCTTAAGGGCTGGACTTAGCAATTGCTGACTTAGCTAATGACAGAGGCTTAGTGGCTTCCGAATTTCATTTTCTTACGCAAATTGATGCACTGATAGAAATTTAGGTACCATACTAGTTTATTGAATTTTAATCAGTTCAATCTATGTCTTAACATAATATATATGTATATACATATATATACACGTATATATATATATATATATATATATATATATATATATATATATATATGTATATAATTTTTTTTTTTTACAATTTAATTATTATATTCACAAATATTATAAACATTTAGCATTTTCATTACTCTATGTGTTATTGATATATCTGCATAAAATTAGCAAAATATGTTTAATAAATACATACCACCTTGATGAAGCCATTTCATACACAAGTTAATTATCGAGTTTTCAATTACCTGTAAAGAAAATAAATTTTTCATTTCAGTTACATTGTCAATTATTTAAAAGCGCCGCACAGCGGCTTTGTTGCGTACTAAAACGAGGTACTGAATTTGCTCTTTGGGTTGGTGTCTAAATAAATGTGCTAAAAACTAAAAATGCTGTTAGGAAAGCTATGCGCTAAGGGGAAGTGCGCTATGCTGTAACTGTACACACACATACACACACGTGCACGCACACAAGAGAATCAGCCGCACAGATATACCGGGGGTGGCTCTGCCGATGCCGCTGCCGCCTCTATTGCTGCTGCTGCTGCTGCTGCTCGTTCTTCTGCTGCTGTTTTCTACTGTTAAAGCCGCCAGCAGAGTATTCGCTTCTCTTTCACACCTTCATTCTGTATTCGGCATTTGCTTTGTTTTTGTTTTCCTTTTGGTTTCTGTGTTTTCTTCTTTTTTGGGGTTGCGCTTCTGTCGGTATCTATCGGCATTTTTGTTGGCTTCCCTTGGCGGACATTAGTATATTAGTATCTCTATATAATATACACTGATATACCCTATATATGCATGTATTTATATTGTAAATATGTATACATATGTGGTATGTATGTTAATTTTCCTTTCACTAAGTTCATTGATTATTTTAGCTGTTTTATGACAAAGTTCATTTCATATTTTTGAGCAGATGCCGCCAAGTGCCACTTGAGGAATCTCCCAAGATGAGTTCCTCAATGACAGTTCTCTATACACGCGTGTGTATGTGTGCCTGTGTGTGTGTAAAAGCTTTGTGCCACTGCGCATGTATGCGTTAACAGCCCCTTAAAGGCTGCGGCGCAATAGATGAATCACATATGTCGTATCTGCCCAACAGGCAGTCCTGCCTAAAGCTAATCGCTTAAACATAAAATCTGGTACAGCTTGAAGATTATGAACTAGTTCAAAGAACAAAGAACTTGGAAATGACTTGAAACATGACGTGAAACAGAAATATAAGTTATGGTAATCTTTGTGAGTTCTTTTGAGCGAGTGTTAAACTGTGGGTAACCTTATAGCCTCGTGTATACTTAATTTTATAATTGTTCATTTAAAAATTTTTTTATTTATATTTTTGGTTAAAAATTATAGTTTTGTGTTTTTTTATTTCCACTAAATGTATCATTTGATACAGAATTATATTTAAAAGAGGTTAAAATGTGAAGATTTATATTTTTATTTTATTTACTTTATTTATTTATTTTTTTTTTATAAAATTTACATTTTTTTTTTAACTTTATTTATTTCCTTTTCAGTTTTGGTGTTTGTCTAACTTTTTTATTTATTTGATTTACTTACCCTAAGAACACAGTTAAAATTGATATAGATAATACGATAAGATATCTAGGGCCTTAACTGACTTTCTAGCAAATGTATGTAAATGAACAAAAACATATATTTAATTATTCAGCCCATATCTAGCTGACTCTATCTATAAAACTTGTACTTTTTTTTTTTTTAGATCTTTTAGTTTATATTTATTAATTTGCAGTTAATCCAAGCCTTGCTTGGCTGTATTTTTATATGTATGATTATTACTGAAAAGTTTTCCCAAAAAAATAAGAAAGTCAAGTAAATTAACTTTCATTTCTCATTCTCTTATCTACTTCAATAAAGTTCTTTCACTTTTCAAACAGCCCGCGATAAAGTGTCAAGGGTATTTCAAGTGCATCAACTTTAACTGTATTTATCTGTATATTCAGTTAGCTGTTAATTTATCAGCTACCGATATTTATAGCTTCCCCGACAATCGGACCTAAAAACATTTGTAGTTTTGACGCACTTCGATTATTGATTGCCACAAAATGTGGCAACTGCGTGGCACGCACGCAGCGCTGCCCCAAAAGGCGGCCAATCACAAATATGGCCAGGCCATAGCGAGAACAACAAATTATGCGACAACAGCGATGCCAAATGGGGCAACATTGGGTAACCAGACGATCCACCTAGAGGCGGCTCGAGACGACTCGAGACGTGGCAGCTAATCCAAGCTGTGCAACGATCTCTCTCCCAGCGGCTGTGGCGAAAGTGTTGCCCGTTGTTGGCCGTAATGTACCACATGAAATCTGTAAGCGTTTTGACCGAGTTTAATGAACTGGCCATGGGCCTGGGGTGGGCGGGCCTGGCTGGGGCTGTGCATACTGTTAAGGGTTGAGTTGGTTTGTCTGCTTAGGGGTGGCTGCTATTGCAATTTGCGTGCCAAGCGACACTTTGTTAGAGAGCAGAAAACAATTAAGGCAACACCCAAAAGAAGACTCACACACACACACACACAGCCCTTTGATGTCTTTATTAATCTGTGGCCAAAATTTTATTGATCAAACTTTTAAATGCCAAAAAAACCAACTTCAAAATACTTTAAATTAATTAATAAAGTGTGCAAACTATGCGGCATTTCCAATTAGCATTCACCTGGCACACACACACACACATGACAACTTAATAAATGTTGTTTTGTGCGCGCTTTTCATATTAATTTGTTGCTTCGCATCGAGTGCAGTCGGACAAGCCCTAGCCCCTCTCGTAAATAGATTTGTGGGGCGCCACTTTGCATGCAAATTATGTTAGCATTAAGGGTCATTCCACACACACACACCCACACATACACACACACATATATATATATATATATATATATATATATATATATATATAGACACATATACACACTTTTCGATTTGGCACAGTTTTCATGCTATTCTATTCTAGTTCTGCTTGTCACGTTGTAAAGATCAACAGAAGATGTGTTTCTACCGCAATGACTGACCCTTAAATACCCTGGATATTTGTTATTATGAGTAAACACTGAAATAACCGACTAGAGAATACCCTATTATGTATAAACATTACAAATAGCGACTGTCACATATGCTGGAATTATGATAGCGTGTTTGGACATTGGAATGACTGACTATCAGGTACCCTACATGTTTGTTATCGGATACCCTACCAATCGGATGCAAGTTAAATAGTTATATATAGATATCTCAATGATTTAGGAATAAAAAAATTAATTTTCTATCCAATTTCAAGACCAATTTGTGTCTTGAAGCTCTAAACGAATCAGTGAAATTTATTTTGATGCTTGTATTCCCTACACCCTCCGTATCAATAATTCAGTTACCACATTAGTTCCAGTTGAAATTTTGATTAGGCCATTATAATTGGATTGGACAAACACTTATGAAGAATTTAATAGAATGAGTATTCCAATATTTACAATAGTTGCAAATCGTAAAGCGAATATACAAAATGCACTTAATCATCATACTCGCCGTATGCGGAACATTATATGGAACGATTAAAGCAGAGGTAATGTCAAGGGTCTATTTATATACCAATAACATTTATCGATAACTATGTGAAATGCACTACATAAATACATGATGATTGCAGAGCGTAAAGGAGCTGCAGGCGAAATTGAATACGCTGGAGAAGGAGAATGCAAAACTGAAGACAGAGCAAGAGAAGCTCCAACATCAAGTAGACGAATATGACAAAAAGCGAAAAGAAATCGCAGATCTAGAAAAGCAGACTGACGTTTGTCAGCCTAGTAGCAGAACAAAAGCAGTGAATGCACAGAGTGACAATGCCACGATGAACAGCGTTGCTCTGCCCAAGTTCTTCAACAAAAACCGTAAAAAGTTTCGAACGCCAGAGGGTCGCCGACACTTGGTTAATTGCCTGATCAACCTATCCACTCCGTCCAGATATAGCTGTGTGCCGTACTTGCACTTTACGGGCGCCAAGACGATAACGATGCCCGGCGTAAAGCCAATTCACGTTAGGTGCGATAGCGCAACAGCTGGTTCCGGCTGGCTGATCATCCAGCGCCGAGTCCGTGGAACCGAAAACTTCTATAGGACTTGGGCGGAGTATCGAGATGGTTTCGGGAAGCTGAATGAGGACTCTTTTCTGGGACTGGAGAATATCTATAGACTAACCAACTATCAGAAATTCGAGCTGTTTGTGAAAGTCGTGAGCTTTAAAGGTAAAGTTAACTGGGCCCGTTACGGCGACTTCCTAATTGGTAACGAGGATGAGTCGTACGTGCTGAAGAGTGTTGGCGAGTTTTCGGGCACTGAAGATGTTCTATCGAGAAATGTGAACAGTAAGTTTTCCACCTACGACAGAGAGAGCAATCCCAACAATCTATCGCAAAAGTTTCACGGCGGCTATTGGTATATCGAAAATGGTTTGCAAAGCAGGTGAGTTCCTCAATATTGATTAATTATTATTATTATTGATTAATAAATAATTATTAATTATCTTACTTTTTGTCAATTAGCAATCCCAATGGCAAATACTTAAAGCACCCGAACCATTACTCGTATGGAATGCATTGGGCAACTGGAGAGAGCGAGAAATCCGTCAAAATGATGATTCGTCCAGTACTGGGATGAGACTCTCATTGCTTTGGCAAAGTGGTCAATAAAAACTCTTACAAAAATAATAAAATATTCAGTTAATCGACCGAGAATGCTTTATTGTGAATCAAATGAACTCAAGATTTGATTTAAGAATGATTTATATATCTTCTACTATTGGAAACAAAAACTATAGATATTTTACAGAAATAACCAAGCCTTTGCCGACTCAAAAGAAACATTTCTTCTTCTTGCTTGACTTTTGAGTACCCTATATAAAAAATATTTCAATGACAACTGTCAGAATATTGGATGGAACTTAAGATGAGAATATGTAAAATCGATTTGAAACTTGGAGCGAATGGTATTCAAAATATTCAACTGAAACGCAACGAGATCCTTAGAGCTTTCAATTTATTCTGAATGTGCGTAGGAAGCAAGAGTTTTCGGATTCATATCCAGGGTGTGGAAATTTATTTATTTTCTTTTATACTCGTTTTTTTACCTATAAAATTCGACTATCGTGAAGCTTTGGCATATGCTTCAGGAAGTCATGAGTTCGAGCATCCCCTAGAGAATTTCAAACAAGCGGTCATTTTTATATTTTAATAAATAAGTTCAATTTTTGTTTTCAAGTTTTTTAATTTTTAATATTTATTATACGCCTTAAGGCCTCAGACCGGACGTTATACTATTTTTGTTTGTCTTAAAATCTGTCCATAATTGGAACGAATTACGTTAAAAATAATGTAGCAAATAGTTTTACGCTTCATTACGAATCCGTCACAGCTACAGTTGAGCCTAGGCATATTAGTATCAAGAGCCCCAACATTTAGTTATTAAAGACACTTAAGGCGGTAATGCAAAATGAATAAAATCATATTCTGTGTGCTGCTCATGTCGTTTCTGGGATCTATCAACGCTGCTGGCGAAGCGGTAATAGCGGCAATAGTTATTAGGACTTGTGTTAATCTGATATATAATTTACATATAAATACAAGTTATAAGATCTGATACAAATCTGTATTCGTTGCAGCCCGCAGAGAAGGACGTGCAGTCGCTTTTGGATAAAGCGACAAAGCTTAATGATGAACTGAAGGCAAAAAATACTAAGCTCAAAGACATGGTAAAATCGATTCAAGAAATGGACGGGAGGATCAAAGCGTTAAAGGGGAAGATCGAAAATTGTAAACCAAATGGCGTTGAAAGAAAAGCAAATGTTCCAAAGGACCTGCGCTCCCCACTGTATAAAGCCTTGTTGGCACGAAATCCGAATTTGAAATTCGAAACAGTTCAAAAAGAGCTAATAACCTGTCTAAAAAAATAAACAGATAAACATAGAGCTCTGGTGATCTGTCAGCTAATGCTCAAAAGATATTCATATTGATTTGGCATTATTACTGGGTGGACTCTGGGAGCCTGCTTCTCCCTTCTTATTTCTCCCAATATATATGCGAACCTTTTATATCTGGATTCTACTGCTACTACATAAGTGTATATACACAAGTTCAGCTTGTCCATCTCGAACTGTGTTTGGAGTTGAAAAAAGTCTGAGCACAACCATAATTTTATAGGTTAGGACATTAATATCCACAACAGACAGATCGAGCTATACTCGTAACTATGAAAATGTGGAAGCAGTTATAGGACTTCCTCATGGACAGAAAAAAATACAGATAGAAAGAGCCAATCAGATACATATACAGATAGAGAGTGAATGCGTGAATGAGTATAATAAATAAGTCTCAAGCGATCTCTGTAGCCTAGGATATTTCCTAGTCGAGCACCATAAGTTTTAATTTTTCAATTTTACAGTTGTCACTTCTCTAGTTTAAACTGAATATATATCTCTTATAGAAGAGCTCTATAAGCTTATTTAGTTTCATGTCAAATCGGACAAATTGACTTTTCCATGAGTTTCAAATCGAAAGCTATTTTAAATTTGCTAAATTTGCAGAAGCGTAAATGAAGAATATATAAATCAATTAATTGTCAAGCAAATTAATCATAATCTCCATATATGGGCTACACGCATGTCTACCTAAAAAGTACACCAAAGCTTTTCATAGATTTTCGTGCTTCATTTGCTGTCAGTCGACAGGGCGAGGCAGCAGAAAGAGCAGAAGTAACAACAAGAAAACTCATATATGGCGCTAAGTGTCTAGAAATTAGATAGATTTTCGTGTTTTAATAGCGGATGCCACAGCAATTAGCAGAGACTTCTGAAAAACTGAGGGAATTCCGGCACTTATGCGGCATACTCTGTTAAGAATGTGCAGGAATAGTAGATTGGAGCTACAAGGGATGCAATTCTGGATATATAGTTATGTATGTGGGCATCAGATAGAAATCGACGCACGATTTCTAACCGGATAGCCTCCTTTGCTCAAAGAATGTAAGTAAGTAATGTAAGGAAAATGCAAGAGACACCAATTCTCGCACAGCTGGCTTGCAAAATTGTGTTAATTGAAGACAAATACTACGTAAGAAGTGTGTCTGACAGAATTGCAGTCAAAGTTATCTATTTATAAAGCAAAAGAGCGCACTCACGCTCTCTCTCTCTCTCTCTCTCTCTCTCTCTCTCTCTCTCTCTCTCTCTATGTCTTTTCACAAAGTGAGAAGCACATAGCGAGGACTCTGTCCGCACTTATCTACTGCGTGTGCAAATATAGATTGGTGCAAAGAGTTTCGCTAAGGTATGTGTATATCACCTGTTAGTAGAGTTCAAAATTAAATAAACATGAACTCAGGTGAAAGAAAAACTGAACAAATAAATGAATGTAGACAAAATGCAAAGACAAGGTCGCTTGTAGAATAGTATCTGAAATTGCAGAAAATCTCATTTGCCTCATGTTTGGAAATGTTTGACCTGTTTCGATTTCAAATTATGTTCACTATTATAATTATCGCAATGATTTATTTTAATAATATTCATGTTCGTTAGGAAACCTATAGGTCCATCGATCTTCTCTTTTCTAAAAGTAGATCAGATTTAGCTATAGCATTAGAAAAGAAATCAAAAAGGATAATTATCCTGGTTTATATACTATTAAGCTAATATTCATTTGACTGCTAAATATCTATATATATATATATATATATGGCATATCGCACGATATTATAATAATACCTGCTGTAAGGGTATATGTAATCATAGTATATTTGAATTATAGATTGTTATATAGTTCGGACAGAAGTAGGTGACGCTGACGTCGACGCGACGATGACTTCATGTGAATGACACAGCTGTGTAAATGAGAGAATGAGAGAACGCGGCAATGCGAGAATGAGCGATGGAGAGCAGGAGATAACTGATGGCAATCAGCAACAATATTTATTTATATTTTTAGTCGGTTTCTGTTGTCTATTTTTTGTTGTTGCTATTAGTTTATGTTATTTAGCTCTAAGATAAAAGCGCACAAAACAATAACAATTGTTGTTGTTGTTGTTGTTGTGGCTATTATTATTTAACCGATCCGGTTTGCCCTACCGTTGACTATTTGATTTAATCAGCGTCAGAGGTGACAGTGAGTGGAACAACACAACGAGTAAAAGTGGGAGTGAATAAGAGCGAGAGAGAGAAAGAGAGAGAGAGAGAGATAGAAGGATAGAGTGAGAGCCACACTTCAAGAATCTGAAAAGAGGAACACCAACAAGAATATGTTGTACTGTGATTCGAGGCAATAATTTGAATTTCACTCTTAAATGTCGATTTATAATATGTATATACACTATATATAATATAAATCTGATAAGGAAACCTGCAAAATCATGAATGAAAACAAATTCTCATTTGAATCCAAAAGGCAATTTCATTAACTTTTATTTTAAGTTTCGTTTTCGGTTGAACGTTTTGATCATATTCCTAGACAGATTTTTATTTAGTCAGCGATTAGGCCCAACGCATGTGTTTAGATGAATTACAAAGACATAAAGATACCATCAGCCAAACTAGCTTAATTGAAACGAGGTCATCTGCAGAGTACAGACCGCAAACAGCGAGAGCAGCAGCATCAGCAGCGGATGATGATGCGGTTGACAGCGACAGAGGCAGAGGCGGAGATAAGAGTAGGAACACGGGTGGGAGTATGGCCGGGTAGTTCGACGGAGCAACGATCAGGGGCAGAGCGAGAGGTAGAGGCTAAGACAGAGGCAAGGACAGAGGCTTAATCTCAGATCTTTCCCTTCAGGCCGAAGTTGGGACTGGCACTGGTAGAATCAGTGGATGAAGCGGGTGCTAGTCTGAAGGGCAGAGGTAAATGCAGAATCAACAGTAAATAGGAGAAGCTATAGAAACAGGGCCGGGATTAGGGGCCGGGACAGAAATTGCAGGCAACAGCGGCGCCGTTCGTGGTGCCGATAACTAAAGTTGGGGAGTGGGAAACGCAGCGACAAGGACAGGGGCATAGGCATGATTAGAGACGGTAGCTGGAGCAGAAGCGAACGGAGTAGCAAGCAATGCCTACACAACTTCTGTTACCGATAACAACAGATGTTAGATGCACAATGCATGCGAGGCACAATTAAAACGTAGCTGACAGGTCGTTGCGCCCATGCCACATTCGCCAGACAATGGTTGCCACATCCTGTGGCACATCCCGCCCGGCTGATGCCCGATGATAGCGGGCTTAACTGCTGAGTGCCCGCTCTTCAGACACGAACATTAAGCACAAACAACTCTTTTTCAAAGCCGCTCGACAACTGTGCAAACAGCTACAATGAAAATGTTGTACGAGTATTGCAAGAAGTGGAATGCACTAACTAATGTCTGACTTGATGGGCATAAATGTATGTATACTCGTAACTAAGCTCCAAATGTCATATGAGTAAATTCAGATTTCCATTGCTTTTTGATATCAGTGAAAGATCGATATATATTTATGTGTATATCGGCTTAGGTACATATATACTGAGCTCAACTTGTCTTAAAGAAAATTCAATTCTCAATATACTCATACTATACTCAATTCTCAATATACTCCATATACATATATATAAATCGATATCAGTTCATAACAAAAGTTTAAGCTTTAAACTTAAATTAACTTAAAGAAGTTTAAATTTTCAATGGATCTTTGCCTTTTTCTCTTTTTTAGTTAATACTCCATCGTGCTCGGCTCGGGACATATTCGAACGCTAAATTGGGGGACCCTTCGCTAGGGTATACAAATCTATTTGCACACTAGCTTAAGGCAGCCAGAAAATATGACGTGAGCTGGTGTTGGTGGTGCGCTCGTGGTGCATGTTTGGCCAACATAACCATCAGTGTGCCGGGGTGTGCCAAACACTTTGACTAATTGAGCGATAGATACATAGATACATATCGACGATTCTCTGCTACTGCTCTTAATTGATTTGCGGCGTGTTAACATCGCGTATGAGTAATGTGTGTCAGCTCACCTTTTTGCTCTTGACCAGCGCGTGCCGCGGAAGCCGGCTCCGGCTTCTGTTGCTGCTGCAGTAGCTGCTGCTGCTGTTGCTGTTGCTGTTGCTGTTGCTGTTGCTGCTGTGGCGCTTCCTGTTGCAGCAACACGGGCTGCACTGGGCGCGTTTCGGGAATCGTGGACACCGCAGCTTCCAGCACAGAGCTTTTCTCCATGACATCCGCCATATTGAAAATGCCTGTATGTTTATATATGTATGTGTTTATTTATATATGTATATATGTGTGTATGTATGTGTGTTGCACTTAGTACAGGATTCTTTTTTTTTTGACCCGCTGTGTGTACTCTTTTCTGTGTTAAATTTAATATTTTCTGCACCACTTTTCTTGCTTCACCTTTTCACACTTTGATTTCGCTTCGCTTTTGGAATGCTTTAGTTGCGTTCTTTTATTTTTCAAATAATAAAGTCGCAACAATATTTATTAGAATAACTAAATTTAACAATAATAATGCTGATATAATTTTGTTTCTTCTTTTTTCTTTTTATTTTTTTCACTTTGCTTTGGTTTTCTCCTCAATTTTCGGGTATTTTTTTTAGTTTTCTTAAATTTTGCCAATGCAATTTTTCTGAGAGCGTTTGGCGCTGCGCTTCGTATCTTTTGGGTTTGTTATCTCGTTTTCAACTGATTTTCAGTTCGGTTGAAATTCCTAATTAACGTCTGCTCGGGCAGAGGCGCAAGCTTTGCGAAAGCTTTATATTTAGTACGCGCGCAGGGGCAAAGCTGTGAAAGCTTTTCCTAACAATAGCACAAGCGCCATCTGTCGGCTTTATGCTTAAGTGTTTTTCACTTTTTCAACACGTACTTTTATTTGATGCAAAGTTTTAAAGTTGTTTATTTCATATTTAATTTCTTTATTTTTATTATTTTATCAAAAATAGTTCTGAGCTCAATTATTAAATTAATATCAAATATCAAAATTTTTATTTCAATAAATATTTAATATATGGATGAAATAGAGGGCATGTAAAAAATATTGCTTGAGATTAAGGGGAACTGCGTTTAAAATAATAAGCAAAAAAAAAAAAAAAAACAATTTAAATATTTGGGATTTAGTATTTAGTATATTGATATATTTACCACCTTATTTACAGCATACATTAAAGCATTAGCTCTATAGTAAATTAAAACTGAAATTTGGTTTCTAAAACAGTAACAAATTCAATAGCATTTTTGTTTTCATAAATTTTGACGCGGTTTCTTTTATTAGATAAAAAAAAAAAAAAAAAAAAAAAAAAATTAAACTTTTTTTTTTTTTGAAATTTTACTTATTTAGACATTTATTTAAGGATAAAAGGATTGTTGCATATATGCAACAGATAGGCTTGTGATGATAATTGAAGTATTTCATAGTGTTATGTAAGAAGTAAGACCAAATATTTTTCAAAGTTAGTTTAATAATATTATTAATTAATTATATAACACATTTAAGTAAAAAAGTGGAGTTATTTTAATGTAAATGAAATTTTTTGAAACAATTATTTCTTTTGTTAAAGCAGAGTGCTACGCCACATTTTTCGCACATTATCTTTGAAAAAAACAGTGCAGTTTGGATATTTGCATCTGTTTCTGTTGTCATTCCACGTTGGCCAATGCCCAACCTGATCTTGACGCACCATTTGATTTGGTACATGTTGAGTTGGATCTCTCTGCTTTTTTTTCTGCAATTCATTTTCAACAGAATAACTAACAGAATAAAAAAAACCCGGACTTGCCAACGTCTGCTCCTTATTTTATACCTTCCCATTATGCTATCTATGAGATCAACGCCACCCATATATCTATTATATTCTGCTATTGCAAATGGAGGGTCAATATGAATATAATCCTTTTGGACTTTATTGTCGGGCTGTGTCTTTGGGACTTATTCCAGCGTAATTGGATGCCAAAGTAACAATTTTGTTATCCACTGATGTACCTCGTGATTTTTTTTTTTAAGTTTATCTGGTCAATGGATTTATGGTTTGGAATTCGGTTATTTTTTATTGTTCCCAAAGCTAGAATTCCTCCTTCCGCCAGGTACTTCAAAAGGGGTAAGGAGTTGAAATAATTATCAAAGTATAATCGATAATTCCGATGCCTGGGCATATCTCTAGCCAATCTGACGACACAGTTTGATGCCGCACCCAAATCTGGCTCGTTGGGCCGTTCTTTATTTTCATCGCTATCCTCATCAGTATGAAAGTCAAGTTCATCCTCGCTATCTAAACTGTTGAAATAATTTTCAACCTGTGAAGGTGTTAAACCTTTTCTTGTCATATTTTCTGCGTAAGAAGTGCTATTTGTATATATGTAGTCTCAAAAAATACATACAACAGACCCAAGACAAGTTCTATGACACATAACAACATATAACCATATGTATAAACATATAATATAAACAGAAATACTCTATGTTGCATATATATAACAAAATAAATTCTGCACAATATAACTTCGAATAGTTGTTTGATGTATATCTGCAACATACCGATTTTTCGAATCTACACACAATACACAACAAGAAACATGAAAACTTGATAGCCCACGCATTTGAAACATATTTACCTTTGTTTTTCTTAAGTTTTTCGTAAAGAAATATCTATATTTTTAATAAAGTTTTGCAACACAATTTTATCAGCCCACACAACATTGGCTTCTCACAAAATGATGTACCACAACAGATGTACAACAAAAAGCCACATTCGATTTTTTCGATTTGCATTGCGAAAAAATAAATTTTAAAGGGTATGTTGCAGATATGCAACACGGCCATATAAAGGGTTAAGCTGAAGAGAGTCTTGCTCTATATTTTATATAGGTCTTCACGTCCTATTCCGAATTGGGTATAGATGGCTAAAGATCTACAAATGCACTGATTTTGTTAACTTGTTTATATGCACCTGTTTTAAAGCTGAATAACCGTAAAAAAACAAAAAAAAAAAAAAAGATAGATTATCAAACAACAAAATAAAATTGTCAACGAAACTTTTTTTCATTTTTTTTGTTTTTGTTTTTGTGTTTTTTTTTCTTTTCGTTTTGATACTTTTGTTTTATAATTTAAATTTTTTATTTTAAAAAAAATAATATTATCTTGAAGTTCAATTTTTGCAGTTGTAGTAGCAGAAGTAAATTTTAATTAAAATAATATACGAGAGAGAGATAGAGAGAGTTAGCGATGAATATAACATCTATGGAGAATGGCTGTTTGCTATAAATTTATTGTTGTTGTTGAATTGTTGTTGTTGTTATATTTATAGCTGATCTGGTCTGTCACACATTCTGGCGAGGAATGCTATAAGATGAGAAAGAGTTTTTTATTAGATGTGTATTATATTTATAGAGAGAGAGAGAGAGAGACAGAGAGAAAGACAGAGAGAGAGAAAGACAGTCGATCACAAAGAACAAGAAAACTTACTGTTTAGTCGAAGACGACGGGATCGCTCATCAAGCGCTGGATGAACTCTGCAGGGGCGGTTCATCGATGTCAACATACAGGTGGTGGTGCAGTGCAGTGGTGCAGTGGTGCAGTGGGTCACACAAAAGACACACACATTGACAGAGTGTGCGGGAGAGTGTGTTCAGAGTGCATTTCGTTAGAGTGTTTGAGTGATAGGACAACAAGTTGGTGTGTGTGTGCGAGTGTGGGTGTAGGTGTGTGGGCGTGTGTACATGTAAAAGATACAAATACATTATGTAGCACTGACACATAGACAAATGGAATAGATAACAATTTAGGCAAGTTCTACTTACGAGAGTATGGGATCATGCCCTCATCATCCTCGGGATCCATGCAGTCAGCGAACAGAGTCTCAACCTGCTCATCATCCAGGGACTCACCTGATAGAAAGAAGTAACAAGTTAGCCTCAATAATAGCTATTAACTACATTAGATCCCATTTACCAAGAGCCAGCAGGGCGTGCTGCAACTCAGCGAGCAGCATGGTGCCATTCTCCTCCTTGTCGTACAGTTTCAAGCACTCAATGAAATCCTCATAACAGCCCTGCTCCTTCTCCTTCTTCACTTGCGAGTAGATGGGCAGGAATTCCTCCAATTTGATCTTCTTCTCGTTGCGCTTCTTGGTGCCGCCCATTTTCTCGATCAAAGCGAGGGTGGGGTTCAAGTTCAGAGCGCGCAGAGCATCGCCTAGATCGACGGCATCGATGCCCTCACCGGGGGAGCCCATAACTTCGAAAACGAATTCGACATCTGTGCGAAAGGAAGTTTGAATAGGAGCATGATTAATGCTATTTGTACCAAATTATAGTACATCGATAACAAATTTATTGATTTGTTTTTAATTCAATTTAAAACATTTGATTTATTTATTTATGATATCATTTGATTGAGGTCAAATTCAATAACCCTGAAACTAAGGCTACGCACATTTTTGGTCATCATTCACACTACACAGAATGTGTGTGTGTGTGTGTGTGTGTGTGCGTGTGTGTATGTGGGCGCATTGCCAAAACACATACTTCATATACATATACGTATACGTAATTCGACACTCGAATACCTCAGCATGTACTATACACACACGCACACATGTACAATGCATATATAATATATATATACATACATGAATTTGTATATGTATGTATCTGCTCTTTGGCAGTGCGTTTCAACAAAAATAAATTTGTTGAAATAACTTGGCCAAAATTAGATCGTGCGCTCTTCTCATAGATATATATATATATATATATATATATATATATATATATATATATATAAATATATATATATATATACATATTTACACAAAATTTTCCATTATTTTTCCTTAGTATTTCTTGAGATTTTCTGGGTTTAAGTATGCATTGTTATAGCATTCACAGTCTTTTCAAAGAACTTTTACTGCCACTTCATAACTATATACATATAGCTATCCATATGCGTATATCCATATATATATATATTTTTTTCTTTTCCCAATGATTACGAAACATATTTTTGCTGAATATCCATCGCAGATCCATGTGCTTTTAATTTATATATGTATTCGTACATGTACATGTATATACGACGCTATTCATGTATAACACACGCACACATTATGTAATCACTTTTTGAAGATAAAATCACATTCGAAAATCTTTAGATTGATCGATTTTATATAGATGATGTCTATATCATATTATCTAGTTTAATTTCTAGCTTCAAATTTCATATTTTTCATATATTTTATGTTTTTTTTTTATGATATCTTCTTTGAGGTTAGAATTGTAATCCTTCGTTGTTTGGTTTTTTCTTCAACTTACTTTCAACTTCACGCTTTGGAACATCAGCCTGTGTATTTGAAGAGTAGAAAAAGAATTTTAGTTTGTATATTATTTCAATACATTTTTATTCACACAGGGTTTTCAAATTTTTTGTATTTTTTTCTTTTTATTTCTATTTAAATTTTCTATTATTTTTCAATTGGTTGATTTCACTCACCATTTTGTCTATTGAATGCGAAAAGCAACTGTATCGCGGATGAGCTCGGTCTCGACTGAACGCTATTCGTCAGTGGCCGCACGGCAAGATAATGTGCTAAGGTGATGCTGACCAGCTCACACACACACACACATACATGTAGATCTAGAAACATATGCAAAAGAATTTACTTTCATCTGGGCAACATTTTCCAATATACTCTCTCTCCCTCTCTATCTGTCAGTCAGTTCTCTCTCTCTCCCTCTCTGCGTGTATGCTCTCTGCTACTTATTTCTATTTTTAAGATATATGTATCTATATATGTGAGACTTTTCCGATATATGTGCCTGCAAAATAATAATCAGTTGTGGCATCGTGTTGAATATCATTTGATGTTAACGATAATATCTTAGGCGTATATTGTGTTTAGCCAGAGATAATATATGTATGTCGCATATATGTATATATGTATATAAATATATATATTTATATAGTTTTTTAGATATTTAGTATCTGTCGACCCTGATCGTCTGTATGGCAAGCGAAAATCGCAATTTATTGAATTTTCTCTCTATCATTGAACATGTTCTTTTGGCTCTATTGTAGTTTCTATATATACATGTTATATGCCTTAAAAACACCTGAATAGCTTTAAAAACATGTAATTTGTTTCAAATCTTTCTCGGCTGTTATCCATCTCGCTCGCACAATATCTCTAGCTCTCATCTACATAGAAGGCGTATTACTGGGAGTCCCATACAATTGTGTTTCTCTCTCTCTCTCTCGCACAGCGAAATATTTGTTTTTCTCTCGGTTCATTTTGTATGCGCGCTATTTATAAAAACTATGACACAGATACACCAAATTGTATTCAGAGCATTCATCTACAACGCATATCCGAACTATATTCCTATATACACACACGAGTATTTGTTTATATACATATCTATAAACATATGCATACATATATAATTTTAAGGAAGTTTGTATTTAATAGACTTGTATGCTGATTGAGCAATCAACCCAGGAATTTGGCATCTAATTGGCAGCGTTGTCCTTGGTGGTTGCTGCGCTGACCTCGTTTTGGGCTCAACAGCTGTTCAAGCCAAGGCTTTTGCTGCGCAGCCTCAGAGTGGGCAACAACCTGTTGCCGCATGTGGCATAGAGGCCAGGCTTTTATCATATGTACGTGTTGCTCTTCGGCAGCTTGTGCGGACGACGGGGCTTATTATAAATGATGCTCTCAGCCGAGCCAACATCTGTTCAGTGCTCGGATGCTCGGCTTATGAATATGGACCAATTGTGCGCAGTGGCAATTGCGCAGCTCATTGATAAAAATCTGTTGCAGATTGTTGCAGACGATAACGAATACACGAAGTCAAAGAGTTTTTAATCAATCTTAATCTCAAGGAAGCTCTGCAATTAGTGGCTAGCATCACATGAACTAGCATATGATACTCAATATATATTTGATAATATATATAACATGATAGTATAGTATATATATTATTTGATAGATATTATAAACGAGTAATACTATATTCTAGACCAGCGTATATTGGCTTAATTCATTTCATCAGGTAGTTGAACCTGATATGTATTCATATAAAGTTAGACATGATGGGTAGTGTGTCATAGCCTCTTCTAAAGAAATATATAGATAAGAGCGTAAAATTTCTCATTTCACAGTTGCAGATATAAAAGAGCATAGCGCATATAAACAAATAAATATTTGTTTGACACATTCCATAATATATACTCAGCTGTTGGTTAAGATTATTGTTAGATCGAACTGAGATTAACTCATTTCCTTTACATTGCATAGCTTCCAGGATCTTCCTGAACAGAATTAATAGAAACACTTCGACTTCCAATTGCACTTTTTATTTCGTTTTATGTTTCAATTCAATATGACTGAAGACATTGTTTTACTATTTATAAATACAACGGTCGAATCATCATTTTTGTTGCTTTATTATCATATATACCATCCCAGTGAATTCCGTCCTTTGCCTTTCCTATAGCGTAATATTTGCCATTAAGGTTGCTAGAAATAGACGAATCATTTAATATATGGCAATCCTGTAAGGGTATTGAGGAGTTACCTAGTACACACTGAAGAATCGACATACCAATAGCCACCATGATATAATTTAGATAAATTTTGAGGGCTATTTTCTCGGTCATAAGTCGAAAAATCCTTGCCCACATGAACGAACAGTTTATCTACGACACCCTCAAATTTGCCAAGACTTTTAAGATTGTACTTTTCAGACTCGGAGCCTATAATGAAGTTATCGTATCGAGCCCAGTAAATCTCGTAGATACCATCTGTCTGCACCAGGACTAACAGCTCGTGTCGCTGGTAGTTGGTTAGACGATGAATAACCTCCAGTCCGAGGAAGAACTCTCCGTTCCGATTCCCAAAGCCATCTCGATATTCAGCCCAACTCCTATAAAAATCTTCGGAGCCGTCGAATCGATTCTGGATAACAAGCCAGCCGGGTCCTGTTACCTGAGAATCGCATAAAACGTTAAACGATATTACACTGCGAATAGTAAGTGGTCATACATAATCTGGGATCGGTGGGGGTACATCTGGTTTCACGCAGTCTACTATTATAATCGGCCGCCATGGTTTATTAAAGCACTGTTGGTAATATTTTTCTTTAAGCCCATTGGAGACCAACGACTGTAAATTCTTTACTCTGGCCTGAAGGTCCGACAGTTCACTCTGAAGCGTCCATTGAATTCCAGTTTGATTGGATATTATTATCTGTTGACAAAGTTGTTCCTGCAGATTCCCGATCGATACGTCAAGTGCCTGTATTTCTGGGTACCCATTCGATTGATCATTCCAGACCAATTGCAGTTGCTTATCTTGTTTCTCCAGCATTACCTTGGTTTGTTGCAGCGCTTTCCAGCGATTTTGCATATGCGAGAGACTCTAGACCGCCAATGGAATAATATAATTTTTATATAACTATGATAGGCTCACACACAGCCTACCTCGCACTGAGCCCTGATGGCTGTCCATGATGTTGCCAAAATGGCAAACATTAGCAAAATTTTCATTTTTCAATGCGCCTAGAGAAACCTTCGTCTTTAAAGCTGAAATCGAACTGAAACAAAGCCCTTTTCCTATGCTATAAGATAACTCTAATGAAGTTAAATAGCAATGTCAAAGTCGAACTGGAACCGTATTGATTAGTTACAAAACTTCAGATTAGTTTTAGAAATTGTAAGCTTGTTATACCCTGATCCCATTGAAAATAGGAAATCAGGGAATAATGGATTTGTTAAAATGTATGTAACAGGCAGAAGGAGGCGTGACAGACCCCACAAAGTATATATATTCTTCAACAGGCGACGAGCTGAGTCGATTTTTCCCTGTTCGTCTGTCCGTATGTTTGAACGCGTCGGTTTCAGAAGATAAAAGAGCAAGAGACTTCCAATTTTTTTAAATGTCCGTATATACAGCGCGGATATCGAGTTTATCACAAAAAATCGATAACTCATCTTGTTTTTTTATCGATAAAATCCTTATCGAAAACCATTTATAAAATTATATCTCCTACACCTTTAACGCTAGAGTCTCCAAATTTTAAATGTATACTTATATGCATTTTATACAATTTTGGGTTTTCTTAAAATTTACCATATATTAAAACACCTCGAAAACGTCAAAAAGGAAACCTTTTTATTTCGATCTATGTTTCGATCAATATTTATGGACGCAATCGAATCATCATTCTTGTTGCCTTACTAGAGGCCTTTGAGATCCAGTACATGCCTTCATTAGAATCTACTACAGTGTGGAAATATCTGCCATTAAGGTTACTGGAAATACACAAATTAATTAAAGTATGGCAATGTTGAAAGGCTATTAATGATTTACCTTCCAAACGCATCCTCATGGAAATACCAATATCCGCCATGATGCATTGCAGATAATTTTTTAGGACTATTTTCTTTGTCGAAAGTCGAAAAATCTTTGCCCACATGTTGAGACAGCCTATCATGGGCACCTCTGTAACAGCCCACGCTTTTTAGCCTGTATCTTTCAGACTCAGAACCTATAACGAAGTTATCGTATATAGCCCAGGAAATTTCATTTCCAAAGCCCTGCACATAGACAAACAACTCGTATCGATGGTCCTTGGTCCGGCGATAGATATATTCCAGTCCTAGGAAGAATTCTCCCGCCTGACTCCCAAATCCATTTCGATAATCTGCCCAACTCCTATAAAAATTTTCGGAACCTTTGTATCGATTTTGGACGATAATCCACCCGGGTTTTGCTGCCTAAGAGTCGTATAAAACGTTAGACGGACTTACCACGGGCAGAGTAAGTGTTCTTACATAATCAAAAACGTTCATTGGAGTCGGACACCATGGTTTATTATTTGGTATTGACAGCTGATTAAAGCACTGTTGGTAATATTTTTCTTGAAGGCCATTGGAAACCAGCGACTGTAAGTTCTCTACTCTGGCCTGAAGGTCTGACAGTTCACTCTGAAGCGTCCATTGAATTTCAGTTTGATCATATTCAAATATCTGTTGACAAAGTTGCTCCTGCAGATTCCCGGTCGATTCGGTAAGTGCCTGTATTTCTGGGTACCCATTTGATTGGTCATTACAGACCAATTGCAGTTGCTTATCTTCTTTCTCCAGCACTATCGTGATTTCTTGCAGCGCTTGACAGCAATTTTGCATATCCGAGAGCCTCTAGATTGCAAATGGAATATAATATAACATCTTATATTCGATGTAGCTCAGATAGGCCCACACTCTACTTACCACGCACTGAACCTTGATGACTGTGAACGATGATGTCAAAAGGGCAAAAAAGATCAGAAGCCGCATTTTACAATACACTCGTTATCAAAGTTGAAAATGATCTGAAATTGAATAATTTGCTATGCATTAAGTTAACTCTATGCGAATTAAATTGAAATGTCAAAGTGGAACTGGAACCCATTGATTAGTACACGTCACGTATACGTCAGAAGTAGAGGTGTGGAGATTCGTTGTAGATATACATATATTATTATAATAATTAAATTTGTCAAATTATATCCCTAATTACTTGGAGTATATTTTTTGAAGAAAATTATATCAAATTTACACAAATAATATTAAAATTGCTATGTTTACAGCCTGTGGTAAACTGTATACGATGGAAAGCTTCAGGAACTAAACTCAGTATAAAGGCATAAACTAATATATGTATTGGGATTTATGCATCTATGAAAAAATTGTATGCATTATAATTAAAAACAGTTGAGAAAGGATTTGTATATATGTAGCATATAAACATTTAGCCTTATCAAACAAACTCGATCTGCGCGTGATATAAATGGACCTAAGAAACAAAATCGAATCTCTAGCTCCTATATCTTCAGAGATTGACGCGTTTAGGCATGAGTTTAAGACTCAGTTTATATATTTTATGAGGTCTGCCACGCTTCATTCTGCTTTCCCATTTTCAATGGATTCAGGGTATAAGAAATTTAAAACAATAATTATAAACTATCAACTACAGCTGAGAGAGTAAAAACGAATTTGTTAAGTTTTTGCTAAGTCTTGAAATTCAACAACATTATAGACTATATTATGGGCCAAAAAATATTTTAAAAATCTATTACTTAAGTTCACTATAAGCCTATGTACAATGTTGTATTTATGTTTATAAATTTTTATTTATAAACAACAATATGAACTGTTCGTAACAATTAATAAGAGAAAGGCTGATATCAATCCATTTAATGGCTATCTGTAGTTTTTTATGGCCAACACTTATGGCTGGCGTTTTGTTATTTAAGAGGACTTCACCCTTAAAACAACATTAGCAACAACAATAGCCACAACAGTAACAATAACAATAGCCTTAATGATAAGCAGACAGAGACAAACAGAAAAACGCTGCTGACAGCCGCACATGCTGCGTATACGCAATTTTCAACCCTCACACAAGGAGACGGCGACTGGTTGTTATCTATAAGTATAAGTGCGCCAAATAAAACAGGGTGAGGCAGACAGACAGAGTCGAAAACAGAGACAAAGCTGAAGCCGAAGCTGAAAGCACCCTGTACAGCTCTTTGTGTGTTGGATAGCTAGCATTGATGAGTAGGAGAAGTGTATAGAGTGTTGACAGAGAATGTCAGAGGCTACGGCTATAGAGCTCAGAGACATAAGTCTAAGCTGAAACTGAAACTGAGTCTACAAGGTAAGCACAGCGTATATTTGCCTGAAAACATGTATGTAACGAGCAGCTTTAGCTGTTTCAGCTCAAGACCAAGCACCCTGTACGCCTCTGTTTTCCTTTTGTCAGGGGGTGGCTGTGCGTATACTTAATATGTGTGTCGGATTGTGTGTGCAAAGGGGCAGGCGTGCGCTGCTGCTGCCGCTGGCAACGACGAGCAGCGAGAAGGACATGACGACGATGTGAATAGCTCGTCCTGTTAACGAGGCGACTCTTTGTCCCAGTTGCATCCGAACGCTACAGCCGTCAACTTTATCAAAAACGGGCAACGCGCAAATCAAGGTACAAAAATAAGAAAATCTTAGCAAAAGCCATGCAACTTTTGCCATACAAAATAAAAAGAAACTAAAGTTAATGCTTGCCGCAGTAGATTCAATTTGAGCAAAAGAAAGTCAAGTGAAATACATTTCAATTACAATTGGCGCTAACTCGAGCCCAGCTCGAGTTGATTTTATCGCAGACAAACCCTTTGCTGGAACTATTTATACTTTGGGTGCGGTCGCAATTTGCTTGAATTGCTGGAAATTAAACGTTTGATTTGAGTGCGTGTCAAATGGTTTGACAATGGCCGAAGCGTAAAGAAATTTTTGTTATATAAGTGCGAAAACTGTGTGTGAAATTTTCGTTTGCACTGAAAAATGTATCTGCATGTATACCAAAATGAAATTTCAATTCTGTATCTATAACTGGGACGACGCGAAGCTGCGGAGTCTGCGTTCTGCGCAGCCTTCAAAAAGCACAGCTGGTGGCTGGCGAGGAATGGGCTTGGGTGTGTGTGTGAGTGTGGGTGCTGCAGAAATCTGTTTTGGCACTGACCTAGACTCCGCCGGCTGACTCTTGTTGAGCCTGTGCACGCAAATACTTGTTGCATGCAAATGCCATGGCATGCTTCCCAGACCTCCATCCAGCCCCCCGACCCCAAATTCATTTTGTATACCCTCAAAGCCGCTGAAGATGTGCAAATGGGGTATATTAGGGGAAGAGGCGATTGAACACTTGGAGCATCAGCTACATTCCTGATGAATATCGACAGTCATTTCTGTTAAGGGTGTATTAGCCAAGAAGAAGAGGCTAGAAAAAGCTGAATACCGCTCAATGTCATTATATTTAAATGGGGTATACTGGCGTGGGATTAAAGTGGAAGGAACTGAACACCGTATATATAAAGCATATATTTTTATTCTGATTTATTTTGATAATCCAAATCCGATTGCGATATAATTTTATTTTATTTGTTTTTAATATCATCTTATAGCAACATTCATGACATTATGTATGAAATAGCATGCACCCGATTGCAATCATTATTAATATTTTTAGAAGACATTATTCGAACACTCGAATAGTCAGAGACATGAAACTCTATATTCAATACAATATTGAAATAAAATAGATATGTATTTTATTTAGTTCATTGATCAATTATCATCTTCGATCAATGCCTCGATTCCCAGCCGTAGACTGGGTATTTTGCAGGCAGTCAGTCACTTAACGTCGACTTTCGCTTGAATGAGCTGACACTGGCTCAATAGTAGCATGCCATTAACTCGAGTCTGTCCTTGCAGCTGCCGGCCACACGATGGTGACCAATGCGACGAACAACAACAATCTGCAGGCGAACAACAATAGTTCGACGCCGAACAACAACAACGATGGTTTTGACATTGACCAGGACGATGGCCTGCAGGACCTCGGCCTGCCCGTCTCCGTCCAAACGTTCCTGTGGCGCCAAATAGCGCCCTTCATCAGGCCGCGACTGGGCAAGCTGCATGAGGCCAGCTGCATGGTAAGTGTGTGTCAAGCAAAAGGGAAAATCGAATGAAAAATATACGAACAAATTGAAATGAGAGCAAAAAAAAAAAAAACCAAACAAACAAACAACTAAAAACTTGGCTAAAAAAAAAAAAATACCTTACCAAAGGTGTGGTACTAAGCCTCTTCCTCAATGGAAACTAACAAAGTAATGAAATGGAAATAAGTTGAAATGAGCAGAAATTAACTTTGGCCTCGCCGGAGCTGATATACCCTTACAGTTGACTATGAAAATGGTGAGAAAAACTAGTCTTATAGCCATCTTATAGAGATGTCCGATTTAGTTATGAATCAGGAAAATGTCTGGAAAGCCTTAAAAATCCGTAAAAGTGTACAGCTTGTGCATAGCTCGTTCTCAAACTAGCTGTTCAGGAGATATAAGAATCACATGAGCTCGACAGGTGCAGAGCTGCCAAACTGTTAGTTTCCTTCTAAATCTTGCTTTATGTTTCATCTGCATCTATCTATGCTATCTATTTTATCTTTGATTTTAGTTAATATTTATGCAATGGGCATATCCCTCTCACGAAGAATTCCAAAGCACTGTCTTCTTAAATAGGTGATCTCCAGAATTGTCCAGAGGATCCATACATCCAATCGATTTGCGAAAATTCAAACTTTTTCTAAGCTGTTGCTTGTTTTAGCTTTAGTAAAATTGAGCGTAGAAGAATACTATTGATCTACTTAGTTTAGCTTGACATTTCTTTAATTATTATACATATATTGAGTATGTGTCTCTTACTTCAATAAATAGCAAAACCAATACGGAACAAAACATATATACTTTTTATACAGACATACAAAATTTCCCCAGCAAAAATTAATGTAAAAACAATATATGTTTTTTTTTTTTTTTTGTTACATAGTATGTATAATATATTACATATTACATATGGATACAAGTTTCGTTCTAAGAATTTCATATGGAATCTGAGAAGTTCTGAAAGATATTCATATTTAACATTAACAATGTTAAATGTGAGAGAAAGCTATGGAACAATAATATATGAGATATGGGCAACATTTGAATAGCATATGCAGGGGTATATATATATAATGAGTTGAATTGAACTAATGATTAATTGATTGACTGATTGATTGATTGATTATGATGGAATTGTGCTGTAAATTCGCTATGCGTGTTTTTCTTTTTTGTTTTGTTTTTTGTTTTTGTAAGGATGGACTCTATATAACTGTACCCATTGGCACAATCAATTGAACGTCTTTTACATACAAACATATCTATATATATATTTCATTTATATAAATACATATATGTATATGTGTGTATGTATGTTATGATTTATATACAGTTTTTAGTTTACTTTACTGCTCAAAATTCGAAATCTTGAATATATGAATTTGATGTTTGACCTTTTATTTGTTTTTTTATACACACTCTTGCATACAACTTTTACAATTTCTTTTCTACTAACACACGCTCTAACCACTAAACACCCAACACCCAACAACCACGACCACGACCACGACCACAACAATAATAACAACAACAACAATTATTATGCTTTTAACATACAACAAACTGTACAAATGAACATTGTAAAATCTCTCGCAACTTGTCTAAATCTGAATGTAGTTTTGTCAACACGCACCGGGACACCATGTAAGTTATAAATGTTATAAATGTACATAACAACTAATACTAACATATAAATCTATAACTAATTGCGATAATCTAACTCTTCTGAAAAATAACTTATTTTTATTCTATATATACTTTTCTTTTTCTGTTCGTTCTGCATGCTTTGAGCTCTGATTTGCATTGATTTGTATAGAAATCTTATTCTGCCTAATATCATATAATATAGCTTGACAAATCGTTATATATATATTTGTGCTTTTTTTTCCCCCTCGATCCGACTACTTACGCATATGCATAATAGGAATCCAAAGAAGCTTGTAAGGTATGTCTATATATCTTTTGAATTAGTCCTTCACAACGACTCCTTCACTCTTCGCTCTTTCAGTCCTTCGAGAAGGTTCTCGTGCAGAACATTCAGTTCGGACTCTCGCCACCGTTGACCAAGGCGCTGAGCGCCATACCACGTTGGCGTCTGCTGCAGGGCGCCCTGCCGCATGTCATGCACGCCTGCGCGTCGCTGCTTTACTGTAAGTCCTTATGCTCTGCGCACGCAATTGGAAAAGGGTATATTAGCTAGGGACATACGACAATTGAAGATATATGATTAGAGGCTACCATTGCAGGAGACTACGATCTGCAGATTATGATGTGCTGTCATACCTTGTACGAAAAATTGACGATGATATATTTTGATTTGACACATTTCTTGCCTGGCAGCATTGTGGTTTGAGACATTTCATTACATAATACATTTTAGGTTGGACTGCTAAGACTTGGGCTATGAATTGAGTATACGTACATCAGATACCGTTACAAATTACTAAAATTATTTGCTTCTCCACGATCTAAAGCTTTCTTCGATCTACAAATCTATTATTGTCTAAATTCTACAGGACAGAATCAGAAGATACACTCGACTTCTAATTGCAGTTCTTATTTCGTTTTACATTTCGATTCTATATGATTGATTACATTGGTTTATAGGTAACACGGTCGAATCATCATTTAGTTCCAATAAAGGCCGTCCTCCTTATTTGGTCCCGGCAGGTATTATTTGCCATTAAGGTTGCTAGAAATAGACGAATCATTTAATATGTGGCAATCCTGTAAAGGGTATTGAGGAGTTACCTTGCACAACTTGAAAAATTGAAAAGCCAATAGCCACTATGATATTTTTTAGATAAATTTTGAGGGCTACTTTCTCGGTCATAAGTCGAAAAATCCTTGCCCACATGAGCGAAAAGTTTATCTACGACACCCTCAAATTTGCCAAGACTTTTAAGATTGTACTTTTCAGACTCGGAGCCTATAACGAAGTTATCGTATAGAGCCCAGTAAATATAGCCGTCAAACTTCTGCACCAAGACTAACAGCTCGCGTCGCTGGTAGTTGGTTAGACGATGAATAACCTCCAGTCCGAGGAAGAACTCTCCGTTCTGACTCACAAAGACTCCCAATCTTCCGAACCGTCGAATCGGTTCTGGATGACAAGCCAGCCGGGTCCTGTTACCTGAGAATCGCATAAAACGTTAAACGATATTACACCGCGAATAGTAAGTGTGCTTACATAATCTGTTATCCGTGAGGAAGGTAATTTGAAAGCCCAATAATCCTGATTAAAGCACTGTTGATAATATTTTTCTTGAAGGCCATTTGAAACCAGCGACTGTAAATTCTCTACTCTGAGTCCATTGAAATCCAGTTGGATTGGATTTTATTATCTGTTGACAAAGTTGGTCTTGCATTCGATTGATCATTCCAGACCAATTCTATTTTCTTCGCTCTGGCAATTATATTATATGACTTGGGGTAATTATATTTTCAGGTCACGTCCTTCGAGAGGGTTCTCGTGCAGAACATTCAGTTCGGACTCTCGTCACCGTTTTTTAAGGCAGCGATTTCTTTCATTTACAGAGTTCAGAATTTGGTCTAAACTCAACTATTATTGTCAAGACTTTTTTCTGAACTAATCGAACTGAGATTAGCTCGGGGAACTGAGTCCATAACACAACTGCACAGAATAAACAATCATTCCAGTGGGTTAATTAAAGCACTTCGACTTTTGCTTGCACTTTTTATTTCGATTTATATTTCGATTTTATATGATTGAAAAATATATTTCAATATTGACCCACAGGTCGAATCAGCATTTTTGTTGCTCTATTAGACCTCATTTTGTACCAGTGCATGCTCGATATATCATCCACATCCGTTCGGAAATATTTGCCATTAAGGTTGCTGGAAATGCACGAATTGGATTAAATATGGCAACATTACAGGTCTATTGAGGAGTTACCTTCCTAACAGTAAGCCCTTGTAATACCAATAGCCGCCATGATATTTTTGAGAGAAGCCTTTATGGCTATTTTCTCGGTCATAAGTCGAAAAATCCTTGCCCACATGTTTGGCCAGTCTTTCTTGCATACCTACATAGCGACCGACGTTTTTCAGCCTGTAGTTTTCAAACTCAGAGCCTATGTAAAAGTTATCGTATCGAGCCCAATAAATATCGTTATTAAAAGTCTGCACATAGATATACAGCTCGTGTCGTTGAAAACTGGTCAGCCGATAAATTTTCTCCAGTCCGAGGAAGAATTCCCCGCTCAGGCGCCCAAAGCCGTTTCGATATTCAGACCAACTCCTATAAAAATCTTCGGAGCCGTCGAATCGGTTCTGGATGACCAACCAGCCGGGTCCTGCTGTCTGTGAATCGCATAAAACGCTAAACGGATCCAAACCGGGCAGAGAAATTGTTGTTATGCCCGTAAAAAGGCCTAAGTTAGCGCAGCTAGTGTGTGGTCTTTGCGGAGGATCTGTGGGTGGCGGAGGATCCGTGGGTGGCGGTGTCGACGGACAAGTTGGAGGTGGCCTTGGTAATTGCAGCTGATTAAAGCACTGTTGGTAAGAGTTTAGACCCATATTCGCTTCTTGAAGCATATTGGCAACAAATGACTTCAGGCTCAGTGTGCTGGATAGAAGGTCCGCCAGTTCATTTTTTAAAGTCCATTGGATCTCATTATAATTGGGTTGAACTACCACTTGACACGATTGCTGCTGAAGAATCGCGATCGATGCGTTAAGTGCCAAAATTTCAGGATCTCTATTCGGTTGACTATTTAGGATCGCTTGCAATTCGAAAACTCGTTTCTCCAGTTGTATCTTGATTTGTAGCAGAACTTCATAGCGTTGAGTCAAATGCATGAGACTCTAGACCGCCAATGGAATAATAGTATATTTGATGTAACTTAGGTAGACTCACACTCAACTCACCACGCACTGAGCCCTGATGGCTATCAATGATGTTGCCAAAATGGCAAAAATTAGCAAAATTTTCATTTTTCAATGCGCCTAAAGAAACATTCGCTTCTAAAGCTAAAAGTGAACTGAAACAAAGCCCTTTTCCTATGCTATAAGCCAACTGTAATGGAGTTAAATAGCAATGTCAAAGTGGAACTGGAACCGTATTGATTAGTCACAAACTTTTTCTGCTATATGGAAGACATCGGGGCTGAGGGAGAATTCATCTCGACTGTTGCTAATTGAGGAATCCTTTATCTTTTTAAAGACAAGGCCAGGCGGGGCTTTCTATTCTCGTCGCTCTGGCAATCATTTTATATGACATGGGCAAATCATATTTTCAGGCCGCGTCAAGGACATGCAGGCGATTGGGCCCGTCGAGACGAAACTGTTGTACACAATGCAATGGATATTACTTTATGCCGCCGAGGAGTGCGCCGATGATGAGGGCGGCGACGAGCTGGGCTTAGGCGACGTTGCGGAGCCCAAGGCCAAGGCTATGGATCAGTATTTGTTTTCGGTGCCAACGATAACAGTGAGCGATCTCAACTTTATATCTAATCTAAGATCTCACTTGACTAACGCCATTTACAGCTCTTTGTGTATCTGTTTGCGCCCATCATACACCACTTGAAGGAGTCGGACTTTCAAAACATTCGGTTAGAGAACGGCATCAAGCTGTGGCAGGGCATGTGGGACAATCGGGCCCCGGGTGCTCCCTGCTTCACAGCGCCTGTCAAGCCGAAGGCACGTAATTTGCTATGCGCACCCACGCCAAAGGGCTCGACCGACGTGATTCAGGGTCGCAAGCATTCGCTGGGACCCGACGCCATGTCGCCCAAGGCGGACTCGCCACAGAGCGGCCTCAGCGACTATGGCCAACAGGACGAAGAGGTATAACTTAAAAAACACAAAGCACTCAATTAGAGTTGTTAACTGATCTGGGTTTCACTTAGGGCTCCTGGGTGTCCTCGCCCAAGGAGTTCTTTCCCGAGACCATACCCGAAGAAGCGTCGAGCGTGGAGGACGAGCGCGTGGTCATCTTTCGATTGCCCTCTACGCCGCAGCTCATGGATAACTCGTTTTTTACGGTACGTAACTTTACAGATATAGCTTTGATTTCCTAAACTCTTTTATATGTAGGCTGATGCCAGCTTGCTGCAGCAGCAACAGCAACAGCAGCAGCAGCAGCAGCAACAACAATCGCAGAGTCGTCGCGGCAGCCACCAATCGATGAACTCTAGGGATAAGGAGAAGCCCTCAACCAAGTTTGAGTTCGATCAGCAGGAGCTGACCCGGGGTGCCTCCATGAAGGAGAAACGCAGTGCTTCCATAGAAAAAGAATCGGATACGGATAAATCGGAGAGCGGCAAGGTGGATGTGTCGGCAGCTACCTTCCTCGATGTGGCCGTACTGCGCTGTCTGTTCATCGCGCATTGGCAGGAGGAGGGCATCTTCTGGAGCTTGCAGTACCTGTACAACAGGTGAATTGCAGCCGCTCAGTTGGGTATCATATTGGAGCTAAATAAGCTTCCATTTGCAGACTCAGTGAAATTGGGGAAGAGGCATCCATTACATTGAATCAACCGCGAAAACGCTCCAATTCACTGCCCATACCACAAATCGAGATCTCACTGTACCAGGGACCGGGCAGCAATAGTCGCGATAGTCCAGGCAGCTCTGTAGTCAAGGACTATATCGAAATACCGGAGCCAGCGGCCACAGTGACAGCCAGTGCAGTGGGTAAGTTATCCATCCAGCTGGCGAGCCCCATCCTAGCGTAGCCAAAATGCGCTAAGTCTAACCCAATATTTCAGAGGAAACAGCGAGCGTGCCCAGCAGCTCGGAGCGCCGGGGCAGTGAGAAGAAGAAGCGCGTCAAAATGGCCGATCTGCGGGCATTTGTCGAAACGAAAATGTTCTCAAAATCGGAAAAGAACTTGGAAAAAGTAGGGCTCGATACAAACTCTGCCAATGGCAAGAATCCACTGCAGCATGCAGTAAGCCAACAGCTAAGAGCTAACTAACTTTATAGCAATACCCCCACAGTCTTGCAAGCTAGCACACCTGCTTAGATTTCTTGTTGATACCCACTCGTTGGCAAAAGCTGTTTTCTGTTTTCATTTGTTTGGTTCATTTTTCTGTTTTCTGTGCTGTTGCCAAAGTTAACGCTGTTAGCGGACTTACGTAGCCCAATCTATCACTAATCATTTGCTGCTTCTCTTCCGTCCAGGAGTACCATCGCAGCCTGGACACAGGCGAGAAGAAGCTGTCGCGATCGGCCTCCATGATCACTCGAGAGCCAGCCAGCAATCTCATTAAGGGCAAGTCCATGCCCAGCCTAAGGTAAGCCAATGGACCCAGACACGCCTGTGACACATATAGAAACTCAATTAGGCCCGGACACAAAACTCAACTAAATTGAACTCTATTGCTAACATCTCTTTATATAAATGATATCAAACTTACTATCTTTTATGAACTGAACAACCAGCTGTCTGCTTGATAGCGGGTGAGTTTTGGTCTAGCGCTTGGTTCTACTTTTTTACTAGCTAACTACTTTCACTACTGTGTCTATATCAATATACTATATCTATATACTGAATAAACTATACTATATACCCTAAGGCTAATGCCTTTTCACCTACAAGTTTGCCTGAACACCTAAAGCCTCCCTAAAAACTATATATAAACTCTATAAACTTTCCTCTATTAGCTTGCTCAATAGAAGCTCATTGTGAATTTAACGTGAGGATTAGTTATTTACCATTCAGTTAGCTTCATATTGAGGTTAAGTGATCTAAAATGGAATTAAAATGATGCCCGTTGCAGTGCATGTTAAATTTACCATGAGCTGCTTATCCCCAACTGCTTTTATGTACGCCTCCCTCTTTTGCACGCCGTTTGTTTTAACTAATGCCACGCACCTGCGACTCTCGCATCTCCTCTACAATATGCCAGATTTTACAGATACGTAGAGCCGCCCAAGACCTCTAGGCCGCCGCAGACGACCTGCCCACGGGGCACCGCCTTCTATCCACGCAATCCCATCATTACTGTCACAGAGCATACGCCCACACCCTCGCCGGACTATATGAAGCGACAGGTGAGCCGAATGCTCCCTACGAGTATATGATCTGTCGATTAATTGTCGATGCTTTGAGCAGGGTTCCATTGACTCGCAATTGGATGCTTTGAGCAACGGCGGCAGCATCGTCGGAGCTGGTGGCAATGGCAGCGCCGGTGGTGGCAGCGGCACCAATCGCTATCGCGGACCCATGCTGCGCTCCCACACCGATTCCCACATAGACTACACGGGCGTGGATGAGTCGGAGGCGCCTGGCTCCTCCTTCTACATCACACGCGACGGCGGCATCGACTATGAGATCGTGCTGCTGGCTGTGAGCAGCGTATTTAAGCGCGATCCATCCCAAGTCTGCTCCCTGCGCGTCCTCGAGGCAGGCCTCAACATCTGCGAGCTGCTTATCGAGATGGGCGTACTAAAGCTGGGCGAGCATCCGCACGAGATATCGATGGGCATAACTCGACGTGCGCTCCAAGTGCTCGGCTGCCCACATGGCTGCAACGATGGTGAGTGGCTAGGCTGCCTGTGGAGTTACTCGGGGCATTCGGTCCTCAAACTCAACTCATCTCATCCACCTTTGCAGGCGTTCGAGGACCACCCGCTGACTTCCTGCGCAATCAGTGCCAAAAGATCATCTCGCGCATGCTGCGCCAGGCCGGGCAGCGCACCAAGCGTCATCTACAGGAGATGGTGAAGACATCGCCGCTGCCGGAGCTCATAGACTACTTTCATGCGTTTCTCGCCTTCTGCGTGGATCCCAGCTCCCTGCTCTCGCCGCTGAGTAAGTCAGGGTGACCCCCCATCCAGCAGTGCCTAGTTACTATTCTATTGATTGATGTTGCACCAAATTCCCAATTGCAAAATTGTCCATGATACTCTTTACTCTTCATACTCGTTCATGTAGTGGCATATAGGGCATATTAGTCCATACATGTCTGCTGTGTGGCCTCAGTTTGTATGCTTGGTGTGCTATCATGAGCTGACGTAGACACACTCCACGTTTTACAGGGTATACAGATTGTCGTTGCAGTTGCCTAGTTGTCCAATGTGTGGCCTCAATTGAAGCGAGAGCTCACAGTATATATGCACATGATCGTACTAGGTTTGGTATACTATGTATTATTAGTATACAAGTATCTATGTTTTACAGGGTATATAAGTATGTATGCAGTTGGGTATTTGTAGTTTTAGTGTGAATGTTTTTCTGTTTTTTTTTGTTTTTTTTTTTCATAAACAGCATTGAGCTGAGTTAAATATATTTTCAACTTCAACTTACTTAATTATATATAATCTGTATATATGCATATGCTCAACTCCAGTTCCGATTCCAATTCAATCGTGAATTTCTCTATTTGTGGGCGAGTATTGTGCAGTCGGTTGCCTCCGACTACTTTACGTATTTATATCGTACTATTATTATTTGTGGAGCTCTGTCTGTATCTCTTTTTCTCTCTCACACAATCTCTAACTATGTATCTAAATATATTTCACTGTGTGTGTGTGTGTGTGTTCGATGTTGCATGCAACGAGTTTTGCTAATGCTTTTGAGTTGTAACACCTCCCTCCCGCCCCCGTTTGTTGCCTCTGACCTCCTCCAAAATACTCGTACGTTGTATATATATGTATGTATGTATGTATATATAATGATGATGCATATAGCTCATAAACGTCAGAGTGGATATAAAAATGCTAACACCGATCTTGGCGGTGTACCAGGTCAGGGCGGCTATTCCAGCAATTTTAGCGGCGGCATCAGCGGCGGAGCCGAGGGTCAAGTGGTTGGCGCCATATTCAAGCAGCTGGTCAGCCGATTCGTGGAGGCCAGCAAGGATCTGAAGCTGCCCGAGAATGTGGCGCTCTATGGCGACATACGACAGCTGGTGACCTATGTGAAGGGCGCCCATGGCGGGCCCTTTCGTCTGGTTGCACTCAGCGGCATATTGGCGGTGACGCCGCGACCTCACAAGAAGGGGCCGACGCCGCAGACGACGAGGGTGATCAGGTGAGCCCAATAAAATAATTCGAATATTCAATCACAAATTGGGCAATCGAGAACCTAATCAACTCACCCACTGACAGGCATATACCCCAGGCGAATGCCATGCAGGTGCAGGTGGTGCAGAGTGATGACAATCGTTCGCAACGCCGATTGCTGCTGAAGAAGCGCAGCACCTCCTCCGCCTGCGCCGTGGTGAGTCTTCAACTCTAGTCCACAACGTGGTGTTGAGCCCTTTCGGTCTTCCCTTTGCAGAGCCTGCTGGAGACGGAGCCCTGCGATGAGCACTACAAGACCAGCCAGTCGCCCCTGAGCAACTTTCGACGTCGCACCACGGGCGTACGGCCGACGCTGACGCCGCGGCACAGCGAGCGGGCGCTGCTCTCCGATTCGACGTCCAGCTCGGAACGCAATTCGCTGGGACGGCTCAGCGGCTTGGTGCGCTGGTTTCGCGGCACGCCCAAAGAGGCATCATCGATTGATCTGGAAATTGGCTCGCTCAATCCAGAGATATCATCGACATTCATGCGGCACGCCTCGCTGAAGATCCAACGGGGTCGTTCGAGCGACGGCATCGGTCGTTCCATACAGCGTGCCAAGCGACGCGTTGAGCGACGTCTGAACCGTTTCGGCGGCATTGTGAAGGGCAAAAAGAAGGTGGGCGGCATCGAAGAGACAGCCGACTATAGTCGACGCAGCTCCTCCGACATGTGCGACGGTCCGCGCGAATCCGAGGTGGTCATACTCAAGGAGCGCAAGCTGGTGCCCACCGAGCCCGTTCGCGTGGGCATGCTGCGGCTGTCCTTTCTGCTGGAGACCTGTGCGCCAGGCAGCTTTCCCGATCCCCAGCTGATCGCAGCCGTTTTAGATTTGGTATGCAATCCAAGCCCAGTTCAAGTCCATTTCATCCAACCCCCGATTCTATTTCGATACAGCCCCAAGCGCCGCTGGTGACGCGCGCCACATTCCTGCTGGAGTGCGCCCACTTCGTGCACCTGTGCAACAAGGGCCAGTGGCCCATTTGGATGAAACAGAATGTGGGCGGCTATCGCGCCTCCGGCGCCAACATCAATCCCGCCCAGATGAAGCAGCAGGTCAGCCAAACCAGCGCTCGTCGCACACACATCCTGCTGCGCGCCGCGGGAAAAATGTTTCATCAATGGGCTGAGATGGTGGGCGCCCGTCTGGAGGAGCTGCTGTTCACCGAACGCCTGCAGTTCGAGGCGCTGAATGCAAGTCTCACGGACCCGGAGAAACAGCGCGAGCTGCTGCAGCAGGATGAGGAGGAAGACTTCCTGGACGAGTCCTCGGTCAATCCGCATGGGAATGACTGCCCCCACGCCCTCAAGCTGATTGCCTGTGTGCTGCTCTTCGAGATTACGGCCTTCCTGCGAGACACGTACATCACGTTGCCCAAGACATCGAAGATGCTGCATCGCGACCGTCCCGCACCCTGGGAGAAGGTCTACCGGGAGGCCAACCGACGCTGGTCCATGGCACTCAGCTCCATGGGCCACTCGCAGACCTCTGCCCAGAGCCTGCAGTCCATAGCGGCGGGCAACGACGGCGCTGGCCAGACTGAGCGCAAGATCTCCTTTGTCCTCCACGAACCCGACAACGAATCGGAGAACAGCAGTAATACAACCTTGACAAAGGAGGGCGAGGAAGGTGCGTATACAACGGAGGGATCGATTGAAGCTCTATTCATTACCAAATCACTTCTCTCATCCTCATCAGCCCGACGTCCCACTGCCTCGGCTGTGCGTCCTTTCCTGCTGCGCCGCGGCACAGCGACCACAACGGGCGGCTCATTCAAGCGCCGCTCGCTCAAGCTACGCCGCAATACCAAAGACAGCAAGGATATCGAAACAGATTGTAAGACATTCAGCCAAGCGGACAAGACTCGCTCTATATGTGTACATATATCATGTTCCTTCCACTAGTTAACATGCAATCGCGCCGTAAAGTGTCTTCGCTCTCGGACCGCAGTGATACCTCCGAGCAGGGCGTCATTAGCGGCGGAGAGGAATCCCCGGGCATACTCAGCGACGATCAGCAGCCGGAGTCGCCGACGGACTCCAATGAAAACGATGACACGGCCAAGAATATGCCCTGGCTCAAGGCCGTCATCGACTTGCTTACCAGCTACAATTACTACTGCACCCACAAGGGCTACTGTCATCCGTTCTGCTACAAGCGTCACATGCGCTCCTGCACGCGGCTGATAAAGGCAACCCGAAAGGTGAGCGCCCTATCAAGGTTCCCCAATCCTGTTCTATACTCGAATATTCCCCTTCTTCGTCAGGTTTATGGCGAGGAGTTCGGTTTTACTTTCGATGCGGATCATCCCACGGTGGAGCCGACAGTCATAAGCTCGTCCAAGGCCTCGGCACGCCCACGCTCAACGCGCAAGGTATCCGAGCAGAGTTCGACACAAACGTCACCGTCAAAGCGCAAGGACAGCTTGTCAAGGAAGGATCGGTAAGTTGGCTAACAGCTATACAGAAATCCTGCCTACATCGATATGATTCTAGGATTAGCGATGATCCGGACATTGAGATGGCTGAGAAGCTGGCGCGCAGCTTCCGGCAGGAGAAGGAGAAGAAGCTGCAGGAGGAGGCACCCATCTTGAAGTTCATACGCATACACATACGCAATCTCTTTCACTTTCCGCTAGCCACCATGCTAAAGGGCGCCGTGGTGCTCAGCGAGGAGTTGGTCATAGAGGCGATGCCCGCTGCCTGGGAGCTGCTGCTGGAAACCAACCACGACACCGCCACCTCCAGTGCGGCGGTCTTTCTCATGGGCTCGGTGAAGGCACAGAACTTCGCCTTCGACATTATGCAACGAGCGCTGAAGCACAAGAATCCGGATATACGCATTGGAGCGATTCAGCGGTATTTGGTACTGTGGAAATGCCGCTTCCACGTCTGGCCGCGCATGGAGGAGAACGCACACGATGCCACGTTCAAGGTGCCGCCGGGTGGCATTGAGTTTACGTTGCCCTCGCCCAAAATTGGCATTGAGAGCCTGCCCGTTGTGGATCCGCCCTGGATGCCCGTGCAGCAGACCAAGGACATGGACATGACCCTAAACCAGGACAGACATGTGAGTGGACAGGGGCTCAGTCCTGCCAGGCCCAATATCAATTCATGATCGAATCATTTCAGCGCTCCCTGGTCACAGCCACCAAGAGCCGCAAGATGCAGCAAACGGAGGCGATACGCAATGCTCTGCGCCAGCAGCGCGACAAGCAGCGAGCGGAGCGTCATAGTTTCCTCATCACCATGATACCCATCAGCCAGCAGGCCTCCCATGAGCCGGGCATGGAGCATGAGGATCATGAGATCGAAGAAGATTTGGATGGCACCCGTGCCTCCTCGCATCTGCATCACGCCCACTCGCTCTTCCCCTCGGTGCTGTGCTCTTCGGTAATGCAGATTGTCGGCTGCTTGGACGATGCAGCCATCGGATCTGATGGCAACGCTGTCTACGAGGTGGCCTACCAGGTCATCTGGGTGTGCCTGGTCGAAGAGTCCGCCCTGTTCTTGCGCTATGTGTTCGAGCGCTTGACTCGAGATCGACAGGATCAGATGTTCAAGCTCTTGCGACATTTGATTCGCTTTGTGCCTCGCCTGCCCCAACAAGCTGCCTTTGCTCTCTACAACTCCATCATTGGCTACATCATGTTCTATGTGCGCTCCTCCAACGAGCTCAAGCAGGAGGTGGGCTCAACCCGAAGCATCTCTCTTCCACATAATAGCTAACTCCTTGTCTTTGCAGCTCGTTGGCTCGGCCTTGTCAGTTTTGTGGATGGTGGTGCACTCTGTGCACGGCATCATGTTCAAGGATCTGAAGCAAATATTGCGCAAGGAGCAGTGCGATGCCTCGATTCTGCTCACAGCCAATGTGCCCGCTGCCAAGAAGATCGTGGTGCATGGACCGGCCGATGATGACTACAACATTCCATCGCAGTTTCCCGTGCAGGAGGATACGCTCTTCTGCCAGCTGCTGAAGGAGGCGTTAGACTACTATCCCATTGACGAGAAGAGCATTAACCACTATTGTCTGGTGGACTACAAGAGCAGTACGTCAACGAACTATCACAGCTGAGCACTTCTACTAAAACTAATCGAAATCTATCTCATTTCGCAGACAAAATACTGAATCCCAATTGGTATATACGGGACTTGTACTTCTTTAAGCGTTCCCAGTACCCGGAAGTGCGTTTGATGCTGATGCGTCCAGAGGAATCATTTCTGGCGCTGCAGAAACAAGAGTTGACCAAGAAATTTGTGGAAATCGGCAAGGTGCACTTGACGTGGGCTATATTGAAGAACGTGGACATGGTCGTGCAGCGCGTCGTCTTCCTGCACGAGGAACTGATGAAGCTGCCCTCGTTTCCGCGCAAGGCGCTCGAGGTGGACCTCGATCTGCATCATGGCGGGGAATACGGCAAGGTGTTGCTCGGCTTGGATGTGCTGCACAAGTTCATGTGGGTGCGCTTGATCGCGCGCATGTTCGAGGCAATGGCCGGAAATTTCGCCTACTCGGCGGACATTCAACTCTTCCTGAATGTGCTCTCCGGCGCGTCCATGTTGCATGCGGAGGACTCGTGCATTATGCGCTATGTGATGGCCACCTTCATCAATGCGGCGTTCAATTTCAAGAATATCTTCTCCACGAATGGCTACTTCATGATCATGCCCACCCTGCTGCAGGTGTACTCGCTTCACCAGACCAACAAGCTGATCACCACGACCATCGAGTACGCCGTAAAGCAGTTCTATCTGCTGAACCGCAAGCCGTTCATACTCCAAATGTTTGGCTCCGTTTCGGCAATACTGGACACGGATGAGGATGGCACCTATGGCGAGGCGCACAAGGTGCAATCTAGTTGCCTCTTCAACTTGCTGCTCAGCCTCGAGGATCCCTCGCCGGATCCGCTCAACATAGCCGAGCTGGTGAAGGAGCAGAAGCCCCTGAAGGCCATTGACTTCTGCTACCACGACGAGGACGATGATGTCACTGTGCTCGACTGCATCACCTTATGCGTGATGGTGGTCTCCTACTCGGCTGAGAGCACACGAGGCTACCAAATGCTGGTAGGTAGTGCCCACAGGCACACACATATAGTAGCTTTAATGTCTTACAGTCGTCTCTTTGGGTGGAGTCAAACAGAAAGCTAAGCATATCTAGATTCTATTAAGTAAATAATATGCTCACCCTCCAGTTAGTCACACTCGATTAGAGCCCCCTTGATCTAGCTAAAGATCCCCTGTAGCTGGTAGATGTAGCTGCTCTCCTTCTCAGACAATCTCGTTTAATAATCCCGTAAAATTCATGCATGTCCAACAGATCATACTGGAGGCCATATTGCCCTGTTACCTGCAGCAGATCCAGTCGCCCAGCTATATCCCGCTGCAGGGCAAATCGGAGCGGGATATCATACTCCAGTTGGCTGTAGCCATACGCACCATGGTGCACAATTGCGAGGGCTTGGCCAAGAGCTACAATGGGCCGTATCGCAACAGTCCGGAGCACAAGGGCTCGTCGCAGCGCAACTGCAGTCGCGGGCCACCCTGTTCGCCCGGCATGGACTTTGAGGAGGAGTCACACACGAAGTATGCGACAGATCCGCGCACCAAGAACATGATGGACTCTGCCGAAGACTCAGAGATGATACGCACTGAATACCGACGTCCAAGGGATGTCCTACTCTCCGTGGTTGCTGACTTCCTGACCAAGTCTACAACGCGGCTGTACGAGCTGGCCAAGAAGCTGCCGGCGAACGACAGCAAGCCCACCGAAGTGCTGGATGCCAAGTGTCACATACGCCTGGCCGACATCGCCCACTCCCTGCTCAAGGTCTCACCCTACGATCCCGAGTCCATGGCCTGCCGTGGACTGCAGCGGTATATGCAATCGGTGCTGCCTCGTGCCGAATGGTCGAACGATGCGCTGCGCAATGCTCTGGTCACGGTGTTGCGTCGCATCGACAAGGTGTTCCTCAAGATCTCGAAGAAGCCATCCATACGCCGCAATACGGACTGGGAGGCAGCAGCCGGACTGCTCAAGGGCATACACGAGACCATCATACGGCATCCATATGTGCTCCACTGGCAGCAGATGAAGACCCTCATCTCTACCGTTCAGAATCTGATCGTGAACGAGCCGGGCAGCGGTGGCATACCGGAGGGCGTGTCCAGTGCAGGTGCAGCGCTCATGTCTCAGAATCCGCCGGCCTTTTTCTGCTCGACTGTGGTGCGTTTGGTGGCCCTGCAAGTGGTTAGCCCCGTTGACTGTTTCTCGCTTGTGCAAATTTGCGGCGGCAGCGCCGAGTTCGCCACGCAGGAAAAGGCCGAAGGATTTCTAATGCATCTGATAATGCCACTGTGCTTGAAGGTCTGCTCCGGACGCGGCGTCTCCGATGTGGGCGAGCTGAAAATGAGCGATGTCTCATTTCTGCTAACCGCCGTGCTAAATGCCATGAGTCCACCCGCCGGCCGCACCGGCCAAGCCGTCTCACAGATCAATCGCGTTACGGGAGATCTACGGGCGGGCTCCCTAACATTTACGGGCAGCCGAGATGCCAAACGACCTGCCCGCATCTCGGGCTCACTATATCAGGCGGCGTTCCTTGCACTGCGCATCGTCTGCATTTGCTTCGAGAATCGTTTGTCCAACGAATGGCCGCGCATCGTGCGCGTCATGCGAGATCTGGGCCGGCGCAATGAAGCAGCGCCCGATCTATGGAGCTTCATGGAATTCGTGGTTACGCATCGCACGCCCCTCTACATTGTTCTGCTGCCCTTCATCCTACACAAGGTAAGCAAGCAGCTGCTGGCTCTGCTATCAGTGGGCGTCTTACTTACATCAATGCCTTTCAGATCTCCCAGCCGCCCATTGGCGACCACGAGCGGCACATGCAGTTCATCATTAGGGAGCGACTGCGCGGCACTCCGCCACAGGGTGGCCTCAAGTCGAAGGGCGCCCTGCTGCTGGAGCTGGCACGCGAGCTGCGCGACTTGCGCGACGAGCTAGAGGACAAGCGCTATGGTAAGTCTGCTGTCGGCTGAAGCTAGTCCTTTCTCTATTCATTTCCCCGACAGTCTCCACAGATCGCGAGAGCTCCGAGCAGAAGAAAAGCGATGCGGCGGCAGCGACCAGCGCCGCAGATGCCCACAAGTCACAGCAGCGACCCTCGCTAATATCCATTTTCACGGGCACCACCACCGGCCAGGCGACCCACTCGCATGTATCCGCCGTGCCCATCGATTCGCGCAGCGGATCTGGCGGCATTTGCACGCCCAGTGATACGCTCTCCCAGCAAACTCTGCATCCGCCACGTGAGTCTCTGTCCAGCAGCTCCACCGGTCGGGATCCACATACCACAACTAGCGAGAGCCAGAGTGGTGAGGGCGCTACTGGCTCGGCGCCCACACTGGTGGGTCAACCCACAGGCAGTGGACCCAGTGGCAGCTCAGCCCTGCCGCCGGGCATTGCCTCTCAACTTTCGCACTCGCAGTCACTGCAGCAGGCGCCTTTCAAGGCGCAGCCACCCAAATTGCGATTTGTCTCATCCGTTGAGTTTCGACACTCCTCGGGGGAGACCTCGACGACGCCACTATCACCAGAAAGTCCAGCAGAGGATAGCTCGGGCGATCACACGCGTTCGCGTCTGCAACGCTCCAAGGCGGCCAGCCGTAAAACATTCCGCCTGAAGCGCAGTCGCCTCACTCCAATGGAACCGCCCAGCATCGTAAGCAATATCTCTCATTCTCCCTCTCTCTGTCTTTCTACGGTATCTAGTCGTTATATCCGACAGGTTACCTCACTCTCTCAGGAACAGGAGCAACAGACGAAAGCCATTGGCGAAATATCCTGGGACTCGGTCTCACAGACATCATCGACATCGGGTTATCGGGATAATAATAGCCTCCAGACGGGTCTACTGTCGCCGGACGGTTCGCTGGGCGGCCTGACCCTGGGCCGTTCACCCTCGCAGCACTCGCTGCTGATGGTATTCGAAGGTCAGGACGAGGACACGCTCATTTAACAATCACAGAACGGCGACCGAGCCTACGAGCTTTAGGGACAGCCTCAATACAGTAACCTAATTCAACTTAGCTAGCCTTAATATAAATAATGCATACGAAATTAGTCGACAAATTAATTAACAAAGTTATTGTTAAGTTTCCTAGATACATATACATAATTAAGACTAGTTCTTGTTCCATTGTGTGCCCAGATTTTATATGATTTTGTAGATGAATTAGGATTAAATAAACTAACTTGGTAGCCGTTTGAAAAATTTGAATATTTCTTTCAACCGGAAAGAGAGAACAGGGAATACTCTTTGAGCTGAACGGCGAGAATCCAATACACTTATAACATGATTGTTCAGTATGTTCTTAGCATTTGAATATATTGAATATGACTTTAAGATACGAGCATAACTATGACAATTGAGATGCAACGAACAATGAATTCTAATAGGGAATTCTTTAAAAAATTATAAAAGAAAACTTTGTAGACAACTCAATCTAAGGATGACTAACTATCGACTATTTTGGCTGCTGTAGCTGCCTTTTGGCGATTCTCCTTGACCAACTTACGCCACTCCAACCACTTGGCCAACTCGGTCTGTTCGCTGATGTTGCTGCTGCTGCTGGCTTGCTGCTCCAGCTGCATGTAGTAGGCTTCGCGCAATATCTTAAAGGCCTGAATGCTATAGTATGGCTGTTGCGTGACGGGATCGAAGTATCGTGCCGGCAGTCGAGTGATGGGACAAATGCCGCACGAGTGCTTCGGTGGTCGTTTCGGACGGAAGATCGCATTGAAAGCCTTATCATTGAAATCATTTTCAAAGGTTACGAACGTGCGTTCACAGCGGCCAGTCGACTCATTCGGTTGGCCTGTTCGCGTGGGCATATTGCGAATGACGGGCATGGTCAATGAATGATAGCGTATCGTTGGACCAACGAAAACTCTCTTAGTGGGCCGTGTCTTCTTCTTCTCCAGCTCCATTTTTTGGAATTTCTCTGCAGGTATTTGGAAATACAGTTAAAGTACTATGCAGTTAACATTGGTTTATTAACAAACCCAAAGATTTTATATTCTCTTCCTCTGTTACTTTTGCCTCCGCAAGCAACTCTTCCTGTGTGGGCATATAGTCCTCTACGCGTACCTTCTTTTTCTTGCGCTTGCGTGCATCGTCTAGTTCTTTTAGTCGTATCTTTGTAGCCTGTGTTTTAATGGCCGTGGAGGTGCGTATCGACTTCCGCCCGGAGTCCAGAACCGTAAAGCGCGGACGCACTCTACGTTTGATCACGCCGCCAGCGCCCCGTTTCTTGTGCAGCGTAGCGCCAGCTTTAGTTTCCTTCTTGGCAAGCGGCTTTGCTGGCTCCTAGTTGAGATATTAATATGATATGCAAATTTATTGTACATTGGTACTTGCTTTATAGGCTTTTGTGACGACGCCTCCGCGTTTCCGTTTCTTTTCTGGCGCCTCCTCTTGATCGGATACGGGCTCATCCTGTTCGTCTATGCTGAAGTCTGAGTCAACAACATCCTCCTCCTCGTCTTTTTGGCTTTAACAACGAAATGCATTTCAATATTTAGCTACATATAACATTTAACATTAATACACTTACACATATTCCTTGTCGTCTTCTTCATCCTGAAAGCCGCCATAGGAGGTTTTGTAAAATTCATCCTCCTCTTCATCAAGCAGCTTGGCTATTTTATTGCCTGCATTGTGGCGACGCGAGCGCTCAGCAGCCATTTGTTAATAATATATATTCTTATTTAATTATTTTATTTTACTCTAACTTTTCAATTGTAAACAAACACATTTAATGACTTTCTGCTTCTTGCCAGTAGTATTTTCTCAGAGAATGCCATTCACACAAAACTGAAGAGTGGCAACGCTGGCAAATTTTATTTTCTGTATTTTAATACGATATATGTGTAAATTTATTATTTTCTATCATTAAATAGCAAAAGTTGAGTTACTTATGGCCCAAAATAATATAGAAACAATATATAAAGCAATAATTAACACTATGCATATGAATACTTCTACATTAAAAGCGCATTCAAAAGTTGCCTTATGCCGAACATTTTGACTCTTTACTCTCCCTACAATATGACGTCTCGTCGATCTTATTGCACTTTGGACTTTCTCTTGTACATATGTTGATTGGCCGCGATTTACACAGTTTTCAGTTCATATAGATCAGAGTCTTTGCAGCGAGCGGTTTAAACTAGGCCACACAATGATTAATACTGGAAAATTGGCAGGACGAACCTTGTTCATCACCGGCGCCTCTAGGGGCATTGGCAAGGCAATCGCACTGAAGGCGGCTCGCGATGGTGCCAATATTGTGGTTGCTGCCAAGACAGCCGAGCCGCATACCAAGCTGCCGGGCACGATTTACACAGCCGCCGATGAGATCGAAAAGGCTGGCGGACGTGCCTTTCCCTGTGTTGTGGATGTGCGCGATGAGCAACAGGTGCGCACTGCCGTCCAGCAAGCTGCGGCCAAATTCGGTGGCATCGATATCGTTGTGAACAATGCCAGCGCCATTTCCTTGACCAACACACCGGACACTGAAATGAAACGCTACGATCTGATGCACAGCATCAACACGCGCGGCACATTCCTGGTGTCCAAAGAGTGCCTGCCCTACCTGGAGAAGAGCAATCATGCGCACATCTTAAACATCTCGCCGCCGCTGAGCATGAAGGCAAAATGGTTTGGCCCCCATGTCGCCTACACGATGGCCAAGTACGGCATGTCCATGTGCGTGCTGGGAATGGCGGCGGAGTTCAAGGATCGCGGCATAGCCGTGAACGCCCTTTGGCCGCGTACGGCCATCCATACGGCTGCCATTGAAATGCTGACTGGTCCCGACAGCGCCAGTTGGTCGCGCAAGCCAGAGATTATGGCCGATGCGGCTTATGCCATACTCTCCCGGGAACCCAAGCAGTTCACCGGCCAGTTCTTCATTGACGATGAGGTGCTCGAATCTGTGGGCGTCAAGGATCTGACGGACTATGCATGTGTTCGTGAAAATGCAGACAACCTAATGATTGACTTTTTCGTGGAGGCTAAGGGGGCGCCAGCTGACAGTGCAACAGCGCCTGAGCCGTCTGCTGCAGCTGCACCTGCGCCTGCCACTGCTGACACTGGCGACGACAGAATACCGCAGCTTTTTAAGAAAATTGAATCTCTGCTATCTCCTGAAATCGTCGGCAAAACGCAGGCCGTATACCAGTTCAACATCAGCGGTGATAGGCAGAGCACCTGGTTTCTGGATTTGAAGAATGGTTCCGGTGCCTGCGGTAATGGCACCCCGCCAGGTGCCCCGGACGCAACGTTATCCATGAACTCGAACAATTTCTTTGACATGTTCTCGGGCAAATTGAAGGCGGCACCAGCATATATGTCAGGGAAGCTGAAGATTAGCGGAGATTTCCAAAAGGCTCTCAAATTGGAGAAACTGATGAAGGCGCTCAAGTCCAAGTTATAGATCATAAGCTTCCATAAATTTATAAAAATCGATCTAAAATAAAGACTTCAAAATATTTACAATTTTTGTCAGCTTGAAAAACTAAGCATTAAAAATACAGATCTATTACAGCTTATAAGTAAGCTAGCAAAGAGAATGCATGTATGGTTATAAAAATGTTTAGAAAAGCCTTCTCAATATTTGAGTTACCCCAATAGAAATAGAGTACGATTGTTTTCTTTTTCACTGTATCTATTTGGGTAAACGATTGCTATCGATAGTTCACAGGTAATATACCATCCCTACCTAACAGCCAACAAATGAATTCATCATGCTGTTTTGGTTCGATTGAGCAGCTATCCTTATACTTTAGTAGATTGCCGGCCAATATGTCGGTGAACGTCGATGGAGCAGCATAACATAGATTAATATATATATATATATATATGTATATAGATATATATATTACTATTACTTATACGCATCATGGCTTCGTCATCAAACAAGGTACTTTCCATACGGCGTTATCGCATAGAAGTTCAATACTAATACAATATTCGCAAAACGTAGAGCAAAACGGTGCAGCTGATTAGGTGCTTCTGCGGCTGCTCGGAGATGAGCGTTGAGGAAGTGCGTCGCATTTACACGCTCACAAATAGCATGCATCACACGCTGCTAGATCCACAGGCTGCAAAACTATTTCGACGCTACCTGGAGACGCAACGAGTGGGCGACAAAGGCGAAGCGGAACAGTACCTGGATGTCTACGAGAAGTGCGCTGAGTTCTTACAGGAGGAGCAACGAACATTTACATTAGATCATATCGAAGAGTTGCGGGATCTGGGCCTGGCCGATCACCACGAGAGTGATCTGATGCGGCGCACACGCGGAGGCCAGGATTCTGACATCAAAAGTGGTCTCAATCGCATTCAAGGCGATTGTCTGAAAGAAATTGAAGCGAGCAGCGACTTCAAGGAATTTCGAAGCGCAATACTAAAAAAAATGCAGAGAATACGTAACTAATGCATAGGCGTTGATTGCTGATCAATGCCAAATCACAGGTGCTGCCTTATGCCTTAACATTTATGAATATAACACTAATTGTAAACAAATGAAATGTTTGAGTCAACCACACTCTGCCTCAGCCGCAGCCCCAATTTAGAGCCCAGCGAAGCACATTAGTCACATTCATTAGCAACGCATCCGTGAGACGGTTAGCAGTCATAGCATAGTTAAATATTATCTACATTTTAAGCGTTCCTCACCAATGTATTCTTACAATTACTTTTATCTACGTCAATGCTCTGTATGTATGTACATTCACACATTTACAAACGTCCAATATACACAAAGAATAATTCGCTTGTTCTTATCATAGGGCAACCTTTAATCTTTGTCCAAGCGCTTTGGCTTTAATTACTTACAACCAAATCTAATCCGGTTCTACAATATTCCTCCAACGTACAGGGATAGGCTCTGACTTATGGAACCATATTTTGGATATGTTTTATATGCAATAATAAGTACAGGGAACAACGAAAATTGATCTGTGGTTTCTACATACATCATCGAGAATTTGATGGTGTACTTCTATACATATATATTCTTGTTAAGCACATAGATGATAAAACTAAACATGTATACATTGAAATATTATATATACGAGTATATATATATATATATATATATATATATGTTGAATGCTTAATAACTAAAATGCATTTAACTAGGTAAGGTAACGCTTTAGGTCTTCTTCCATGAGTAATACATTTCCATGGGTTTGTTCACCTGTCAAATTGAAGTGAAGCTCGGATTAGTTTATGGTATATACTTTCGGTATATTATAGAATTTACCTTCCAGAATTTGTCGTTGACCTGATGCAGCGTCTGATTGCCATTCAAGATGACCAACTGCTGCGGCTGCGGTGCCACGTAGATGCAAAAGTTGAGCAGGCGACAGGCTTCTGGCAGATCGGCGCCCAGGTCGAGGGTCAGGCGTATCGCTAGATACTTGCTGAGATGGTCCACAGTGGCGTTCGCTGTTGTCTTGATGTACCTTACGCAGTTGTCTTTGAGTGCACGGATCAGCTGATTATCAGGGGACATTTCTGTGGGATGGGGCTTGAAGACTAGCTCGATTTCATCATTGATGCCCAGTTCGCCGTTGCCCTCTCCCTCGGTATCGATATTCGAGTCACCCTCGGTGCGGCAATCCATTTGTGAGTCCGATTCTGATTCCTCCGAACGCTCCGACGTCATCACCGACATTGCACGCTTCGGCTTCGTGCTGCTCGAATTCGACGGGACCGGAGAAGGAGTGCTGCGCACCGAAGGAGGATTTGATGCATCATCCACTTGCATGCGATTCGATGAGGTGCTAGCGCCCGATGTGCCCGCCTGGGTGGTGGTGGTGGTGTTAGTGGCGTTGCTGCTACTGCTGCTGCTGCTGCTGACGGGCGTTGTAGTAGCTGCTGCGGCTGACGCAGCGGGTGCAGCAGCTCCAGTCGCTCCACTGGTGTCCCGGGATTCACGCTCGTTACCGTTCGTATTGCTGTTGCTGTCATTGGAGGCCGTATCGTGAGCATTCACACCACGATTAGAATTGCTGGCGTTCCCACCTCCATTGTTGTTGGCAGCGGCACCACCCCCGCCTCCACCCTTGTTGGTGCGAAAGCGTTGTGGCCGATTCTGCGACTGCAGCTTGATGCCCTCGTTGATGGAGTTCACGAGCGCCTTTTGAGATTGCGTCGGATTGAATTTGGCCATGATTTTCTCCTGCGAAGCTTCGTACTCCTCGCGACTGGGATAGATTTTCGAGATGAGTAAGTCAAAGTTGGGATCGGCGCGCAACGAACGCTTGGACACAAGTTTTTTGCGGCAAGTGGGGCACTCCTTGTTGCCGGATCGCAATGCGGTCACAATACAATCCGAGCAGAATCGATGCAAGCACTCCTTGGTGGTCATCGTTTTCTTGAGCATGTCCAAGCAAATGGGGCACATTAATTCGCTGTGTAGGCTGCGCGGAGATACGGCTATTTCTGTGCTGTCTGTGATTATTTCTTGCGGCTTGCGCTGCAGCTCATATAGGGACAGATCCCATGTTTTATTTTGCGTTGGTTCCAGCGAGGCCATCCTCTTCTATTCACTTCAATTTCTTTAACTTTTCGTTTTCACACAAATTTTCACTTTACTTTGCGTTTATTCGATATCTGTGTTGCTTAGCGTTTGTTTACCATCGAAGATGTGTTATCGAATAAATTGAAATCTGCGATACTATCGAAACAAAATCATGATATGGCAACACTGCAAGTTGTTAAAAAGATGTGTGTATGTATATATATGTATGTGTATGTTTGCATGTGTGCAGATTCTGGATCTGTTGCACTGCATATTCTGGGAGTTTTCTTTAAAGCTAATTGCATAGCTTTCATATCCAAACACAATTTGACAATACGTCAACACTCTAACTGCAGCCATGTTTGATTGACAGGCGTCACTCAATTGCGCCGCATTCTTTAAAACATTTGACAGAATCGCGCCAAATATGGCTTAAATATCGCATAGCCGTTAACTGAATTGCAGTCGCCTGGAATTTGTGCCAATTGCCAAATTGATGCACTACTTGCTGGTGTCTCATCGCTCGCATACTTCAGACACTTCTCTCCAGCCATGCCAAGGCATAGTCGCTGCGTCAGTCTGACTTTCCTTCAACTCAATTGCCTGTCACTTTAGACAATGGCTATGCATGCATTCAAAGCCCAAGTGACGTAGCAGTTAGCTAATGTGCATATGCAATACATACATATATGGTTATACAGTGTAAGAAATGTGGGTAGCAGTTTGTAATTAATTGTTCAATAGTTCAATAGTTCGAGTTTAATATTTTGGTTATTATTATATTTCCCTTGTCAACATTTTTAACAAAAATTATTCTCAATTTAGGAAAATAAAAAATAATAATTTACTAAAAATGTTTTATTGGCTATGGCATTATTTCAAGTGTATGTGAGGCGCCACATTGCTGGACATTTAAGCGCGTGACAAGTAAAGACATTTGTCAACTGACATGGCCAAATGCTGGCTAATGCCAAGGCCCGCATTGCACCTTTTAACTGCCTCATTAGGGGCATAGCTAATGAGCGGTACGTGTAGGCGTGCCCACAAATTTTCTCTGCCTTACTGCCAATCATCATCACCATCATCATCGTTATCATCATCATCAACAACAGCATCCCGAACATTATCCATTTATCGAGGCTCGCTGACTCTCGACACCAATTGAACCATTGCACCCACACGACGCTTGAGGATCAGTGCTCTGTCCTCGATTCCAGCTGTGGCACAGGTTCATGACCCAAATGCTGACCAAATGCCAGCGCTTCCTACTTTCAACATGAAGCAGCGAGAGAGACGTCGGTTCTAGCATTCCCAAGCTGAGTTTGCGTTTTATTGACATTAATCATTGACAGCCTCTTGTTAAAATTTGCAACTAAACGCTTGGTACTCCATTGAAAGGTGCATGGCTTAAGTACCCTGTGAACAATGCATCATCGGCTATGATTGACGTAACACAGTGGAATAAATCTTTTGTTGTTCTACAAACTGTTTATATGTAATGGCATATTCTAGTGTGAGTGTGTGTACAGGGTATCTTTTGTAGAGCATGTTCAAAGCTTAGCTGCACTCTTAGCATTGGCTTTGATCTATTAGGAAATATTTAATCTACTATATGAGCTAGTTACATGCTTTAACTCACAACTGTGTCCAAAGGGCATCTTCAGGTCCAGCATTCTTGCAGAATAGCTAGAACTCATTCTTGGCTGTGTATTTTATGTCTTATTTATAGCTAGTTGTTAATGACAATGCATGACGTTCGTCTTTGGTCAACTGGGCACTCGAAAATGCATAAAATAGCCTTTTCTTTCTCTTTCTCTTCTTCTTCTTCCTCCTCTTCCTTTCTCGAATGCTCGAATGCGACTTTTCTACTTTTCCATTTTTCTACTCCTTAAAGCTTCTAGGAAGGGGATTTTTTCTTTTTTGTCTATTCTGCGACTCAATCATTCGGCGCAAGACCGGAAGCATGCAAACTTTTTGCTTCCTCTTCTAGATTTTTCGGGGTTTGGTTTTGGCTGTGCGTTGTCTACGCCATTTTGTTTATTTTTTGACGATTTTTTCGCCATGCACTGTTAAGGTAGTCAGAAAGGAGTATATCGGTTTACTTATTGACGAACTGCTTGAAATAGAGTCTTCAAAGTAAAAGTCGGACTATCATTATATGAAATTTGTAATGATGCTCTAGAGATTTACTTTTATATTGCATCGATATCTATAGTTTTTTTCAAAATTTAAATTTACCAAATTGTTTACCAAAGAAGTTACATTAAAGCTGAGCAAATGTGATATCGATATCTATTTGATTTCTTAATTTTTCCATCATTAAACGAATATTGGGCAGCCATTTATGCCCGACAAAAATGTTCGCACTCTAGTTTTTCTTTTCGATGTCTGCGCCATTGTTGGTTCAAGTGAAAGTTTTGGCTTGGATTTGAAGTTCGCCATTTGAAATTTTGCGAATGCATAATTGAGCAAAACCAGCGTAAAAGCGTCCGAGCCAAAGCAATTTGTTGAGGTTGTTGTTGAAATTGCAGAGAGCGCAGCAAGAGTATAGAGTGGGCCACCACATGGCACTTAACCTTAGTCGCAGGCTAAATCCTTAGCCCCCGTTCCAATTCGATTCAATTGAATTTCTGTGCGAATGCAACTGTAGCGCATTCCAGGCTAGCGACAGTGAGCCAGACAGACAGACAGACATACAATTGGCATGTCAGCGGCAGAGACGGTCTCATAGCGGCACCCACCCGTACACAGATGCACACATACACACACAGGGGCGCATACATATGCAGCTGCTCGAGCACTTGGCCAACAATTTGACAATAACGAGCTGGGCGAACTGCCCGCCCAATTTTCAAACCAAACCTGAAGTTGAAAAGCTTGCCACCACAGAACAATAATAATAGCAACAACCACATAACAAGCAGCCTCACACACTGAGGCAAGAGCGCTGCACGACTAGAGAATACCCAGCACTCCAGCTGAGCTGAGTGCGTTTGAATGTGTACAGGTTATATTTCAGTTGTCCATTTCAAGATTGTTTACCTATATCTTTTATCTGGTGTACGTAAGAATATAATTATGGTTTGCTATAGGCTGGAGGGGCATTTCGGATACATATTTCTAAAATAGAATCAATTTTTAATTTATTTAATTTTGTAGGAGCTCCTACAGCTATGTCTACATATCCAAATTTTTATAGATAGAAACGATAAACATATAATAATTTATATAGGTCATATAAATTCATAGAATCATTAGATAAATCTATATATTCATATTTTTTTGTTATAACTGTAATGAATTTTGGAATGCGAAAATTGTGTTTAATTATTAATTATAATATACACTTGTAATGTTTAAACATTTTATTGTGGTTTTTATCCCCATATAAACAATATATAATCGACATCCATTCAAAGGGTATACAGGGTATATAACAATTGCACTTTTCAATTGTTTAGCCCGTTGTCCAAATATTGCCAGGTCGAGTGAACCTCAGCGCGTGTTTGGCTCATTATTATGAAGCGCTCTGTGCCTTTGTCTTCCACTGGGGGGCTTTACTTTTGGCGAGGCCATAAATAAATCTCAATTAAAGTGCAACCCTTCTCTTATTTTTATAGAAAGGGTATTATAAATTTGTCACGAGGTAGACAGCTGTGAAACTTTGTACTCAGAGAAAAGGGACAAAAACTTGCTGACTTTGACTTAGTATAGAAAACTAAAGTAACCAATTCAAAATAATACATGTTTAAAAAAGAAAAAGAATTGACTTATGTTAGTTCTACAATAGACTACACTCGTATACAGATATTTATAAGAGTATTTCATATTCGCCACGCGACCCGCAGCTAACTGTGCTTGTGGTGTTTTTGTTTTTTTTTTTTCGGATAGAGGGCGTGTTTGTGCGAGATAACAATCAATCAGCGACCAAGCGAGTGAGTGGCATGGCATGAGTAGCAGTAGCAGCAGGACTCAATCTCCGGCTGCTAGGCTGCTGTCCAGAGAGTTTGTCCCACGTTCACACCACGCCCGCCCGTTCCAAAAACAGACGCCTTTCGGCAGCCATGCTTTATTCTTTTGTCTATGCCAGCCAAACTCCCGCAACTGCAGCCGGCTCTCCTGCGCTCAACGCCGCAGCGCACTTGCATGTGCTTTATTTTGTTTCTCTATCTTGTTGTTGTTTGTTTTTCACTGTCCAGCCTAGACCCTGGGACTAAGTCTCAGTCACAGTCGTTAAGCGTGACTTTCTTATTGTTGTTTGTTGGCTTTTTGCATACCGACAGCAGCAACAGCAGCAGCAGCAACAAAAAGCGAACAAACAAAAGAGCCGAAGTAACCGAAGCAACCGAAGCCCCAAACCCAAAAGCCGAAGCCAAAACGTTGGCCACTTGCTCGCTGGCCATTCAGTCTTTGACAAGCTATTGTCGCGAGCGGACGTATCTGCGGAAAACATAAGTGCATAACTGCATCAAAGTAAACAACTGTAAAACTGTAAAGCCCGATTAACAGTGCACTGTTAAATTAACATAACGCGCAACTTTGGCGCCATCAAGCGATGCGCTTCTAAGCATTGAACTTCAAGTACAACAACAACATTTTTATGTTAATCACAATGAGTGCAACGCGAGCAAAAACAATCACAACAAAAATAACAACAATAAAGTCTGCTAACAACTGGCGCTGGATATGGTAAGTAAATATGTATGTATAGGCCTATTTATATACAGACAGCTTCAGCTGCTTAAGCGCAGCCAAGAGAGTCCTTTCACGCGGTCAGTTTGCGTGGCTGCCTCAGCCAAGCGAACCAATGGCATCTCCCTCAAGAGCTCCGTTTGCGTGCCGCTGGATCTGCATATACATATATATAAATATATACATGATTTATTGGGTATTATCAGTGTTACCTACATTATGCTTAGTCGCTGTGTTTGGACGTGTGCCTGCTTCTGTGTCAGCGTATTGGGCTTGGATGCTGGCTTGGCCCAGATCCTGAACTTGGGGCAATGTAACCGTTTGCTAGCTCTGTGAAGGCGAGTAAGTGAATTGGGTTTGAGTGCATGAAATTGTCTTACTTTTTCGGATGTCTCTGCTTCAGCTTGACCAGCTCCGCCTGCTTGGCTGCCTCCCGTTCCTTCTCCAGTTTTTGCTTCTGCAACTCCAACTGCTTGAACTCTAGCAGCTGATTGAGGGACTCGACGCTTTTAAGCAACAGATTACTCTGACTGTTCATAGATCGCAATAGCAAATTAACTATACGCTCCTTTAGCTCCTCCTGCTCCTGCTCCTCCTCTGCCGACAGGCTGGAGATGTCCGTCTGCGCATAGCTTGCTTGTCGGCCCGTTCCGAGCGTCGTCTGAGTACCTGCGATGCTCCTCGCAATAGGCATCACTAGTGTCTGTGTCAACCTGGACTTCAGCTTCAGCTCCACCTGTGTGGAACGCATCTCCATTTTGAGCTTCTTCGTTTGGCAACTGGCGAAGTTGAAGACTCGTATAGTCGTCTGCTGTTGCCTGGATACCATGAGACTAAGATCCAACGTATCCACAGAGCAATGCGAGTACTGTACCACAGTTGTCTGAATATATGTGTCCCTTGTCATCAGCTCCTCCATTGAGCCAATGGTCGTCTGACTGTTAGCATCACAGACGCGCTTCGTACTCGCCTTTTTGCTAGACTGCCGCAGTAGACCCTTGGAGCGCCGACCTCTTCGCATGCTCTTCGCCTGCCGTATCTTCAGGTAACCATCCTGCAGCACATAACAGAGCATATAGCTAAAAAGTATCATCAATAGAGCAGTTATCACTAAGTTAATCCCTCTTCAATCTTACCTCTCTTTGCCACACTTGATGCGCTTGTGTCGCAGCATTGGACCCTCTGTCGACAGGGACAACTGCAACAAGTTCTTTAAATTTACCTTAAACATAACCAAGCTGAAGTAATAAAAGTATTAACGATTTCGACAATTAAGTAAAAGCTAGCACAGTTCTCGGTCTTCAAAAACTTTACAATTTGAACATAAAACTATAATGATTTTTTGTTGAGTATATATACGATATATAGTTTTGTCGAATTATAGTTAGCAACGGTGTAACAATCTATTCTGATCTTAGAGATCTGATATGCTAGAGTATCTAGGCTTCGTCGTTTCACATTTAACCATATTTATTAGTCACTTTTTACTGTGTGTTAAATTAAAAGGCCAATCGACTGAGCTGTGTCTGCGTCTGGCCACAAATCTGTTCAATTTTGACACGCAGCCCTTTGCGAATTTGTCTTTTCGAACACGCAAACTTTGTGTTGTTCGTTGTTTTCTGTTGGTTTATGTTTTTTTTTTTTTTTTTTTTTTGGTAGCTGTTGTTGTGGTTTGTCTTCCTTTTTTTTTGTGTTTTGGCCGCGGGGACTTCTTTGTGGCTGTGGCTGGTTGCATTAATAATTCACATATGCCACATCTGTTGTCTGCGCACAACAGCAAAAAGGGAGCTGCATTCGATTATTTTTCAATTTATCAAGTGGACCCCGACTCAATCCACCAAACGAGCCAAACTGCCCTTGGTTGGGTTGGCTATTGGTGGTCAGTGCTAAATACGTGTCGATTGGGATACAATTTGATTTGACTGCTGCTGGCACTGCAATTGAAGGAAGCGCATTGTCGTGCCATATGCCCGGGCCAGGTCTGCAGAGTCAACGACTTGCCCCTGCCCAAGCATCAATCAGTGGCGGCAGCCTCTAATCCCGCCTGGGGGGCGCATTGGTTTTTAAGTCTTGACTCACAATTTATGCCAGCTTCGCTCAAAACTACTTGTATACGCTTGCCTAAGAGTATCATAGCTAAGTGACTTAGTTGGTAATAAACCTGAAAACTTTTTATCATTTCCCCTTGTTGAGTTGCAATATCTAGCAAGCCTTTTAATATCTTTGGATTTCATATGAAATTGTCAATCTCAATCTAAGTTGATTACTGTCTGATGATCTATCTCCACAGTGTGGCAGCTCCATTTAACCGTCTTTAAATAAGGCTGCCAATCGATTATACGAATTTGAATTTGATCCTTTTATATCGATTTTTGGATTTGGCAGTCTGGCAGCTCCGTTTACTTGCATTTAAATTTATGTCATTTATCTAGCCGATCTCTTCGCAAATTCCTGCAACGTTAGAGATATGTATGTACATATGTATATTGTACACTAATTTATTTCAAATTTTGTAGCTGTCTGGCAGCTCCAGGGCTCAACGTTGTTTCAAATTGTAACGTTTCTTTTTACAAAAATTTTTGTAAGAGTATTTAAGCTTCAGCACTGCTATCGTACTCAGCTTTTTATTTAAAATTTTTTCTTTGCGCATAGAACGCTGCATGCATTGTGTGTGTGTGTATCTTGAGGCTAAGTCTTGTCTTGGGACCCACTGCCAAATGCCAGGCACGTCGCTACGCTGTGGTCGCCTTCGGTTACATTTGATGCATAAAGCTTCGTCAATATATGCCCACATACATAAATGTATGTATGTGTATATGTACGAATGTATGTATATGTATATGTGTCCAGTATAATTTGCTGCTTGGCCCTGTAAAATGGCCAACTGCTTAGTCGGTCAATAACTTTTGACGCTGTGAAGACATCGATATTGGCACAGCCTAATGATTTTCTGGAGCATTCTGCCAGACCGTAATATTGGCAGTTCTCTCTCGCTCATCCGCTCCTCCTCTCCCCGTTTTTTACTTTATTGGCAGCTCTTATGAATGTTCCGCTGTTGGAGTTGTTGTTGCTGCTGCTGCTTGCAAGTGAAATTCTCTCACACCCCTCCACTGAACCGTAGCGCATGTGACTTTCGTCTATGCCCGTTTTCTCAACTATTCATTTTACACACATATATTACATTGTAATTGACTAGCCTGTGTGTGTGTGTGTGTGTTTGTACGTGCTCATTTGCATTTTTAGACGCTTTTCTTTGCGCTTTCTTCCTTATTATTGGTGGGCAACAACAACAAGAGCATTAGAACTTTGTTGCATGCACTAGAGCGGAGCGCGTGTCGTGTGAGTAATAAAAGATCACGAAAATGTAGAGCTCGAATCTTTTTTTAATAAATTACATTTGACATTTATAATATAAAGCTATCAAATAAAGTTAAAGCTCAGTATGTTCAATAAGTAAAGTAACTTCATAGATATTGGAATAAGATTTCTGGCCTCAGTTTCGTGACACGCACACACCTCTAGCTTGCACCCTTTGGCCAATTGTCAGTCGGTTGCTGGCTCGCCCGTTCGTTCGTTGGTTCGCTGGGTTTAGTATTTCAAAAGGCTGGCCGCTTCTTAAATTCAGCTCAAAATGCATTCACTTGGCTCTTGACTTGGATTACAACGGCCCATCGAATGTGGCAGGCACTGACGCTTGATTGACCCTGAACCCCAGAGATATGTGGAGTGCACCACGCTTAATCCCTTATAGAATTTCGCACATAAAATCCAAAAATACCAGCAAATAAAAACACAGGCCATAAAATGAGTTTTTATTTTGCAGTTTATGTTGCTTCGTTTGCTTGGCTGCTGCAGCACAGGCGAACAGCAGCAGCGGCAGCAGCAACGGTAGCGGGAGCAAGTCCTCTCCGGTGATTGCCAAGGATGCCACGCATATATATAAAATCAAAAGACAGGACAAATACCAACAGCCGCAGAAGCAGCAGCAACAGCTGCCGCAACAGTTGCAGCTGCGGGGCAGCCAGAGCGATGTTGTTCCAGCCCAGCAACAAAAGCAACTGAAAAGGCGTACACATGCACTCAACAAGAAGCTGCTCAGGTGAGTAACGAGCGGAGGCTTGAGGGGAGCACTCAGGCTCATTTTGGGCTTAATTAATGCAACGTGTCTAGTGCCAAAGAACAAGAACAACAACAACAACTGTTGCGCACGTCTGTGCTTAGCTGGCATGTCTGTGCGATCATAAATTATATTATGATATATTCGTGGTAAACGTTTAGGGCTTACTGGACAGACAGATAGGCAGACAGACAGAGCAAGCCCCCTTTTTCTGAATATCTCTATATATAAACTCGATTTCACTGTGTGCAGCACTTGTACTGAAATTTAAATATAATGCGACTAAAAAGTTCTTATTTCATTCTGCATTCTTTTAATCTGGCAACACTTTATGCATTTTTCGACAAATTAATTCGCGTGCATAACAGTCCACAGTCCGGCAACTCTAGCAGTTTCTAAAAAAGCTTTTGGTAAAGACACGTATCATTAATTGTCAAATTGTTAATAACAGTATTTATTAAAGCTTGTTAATCTCTTTTAACAAATATTCAAATCAGAATTTAATCATTTGCCGATTTTTCCTGTCTGCCTGTCGCACTTGCAGCAAACTGGGCTTTGTGAAGGTGAAGGCGCCGAATAGCCATAACCGGAAGCGCTTGGCTGTTGAGTCACGCCGTCACTCGTCGCGGGATGATTCACACATGTTCATCATCAAATTGCCGCCAAATCTGCACTACTATTCAGGACCCAACAGCGTGCAGAATACGCTGGATGCTGTCAAGGGGCAACAGCAGCCGGAACAGAAGAAGCCACAACAGCAGCAGCAGCAAGAGAAGTCTCATCAAATGAGCAACAACATCCATGACAACGCACCCAACATGCCAGCAGCGGCCAGTGAGGCGTCGGCGTTGAAAACTAACGGGAAAAAGGTAAACGGGATTCCATTAGGTTACGCCAAAAAAACAACAACAACTACACTGTAAAGAACTGGCTCTAATATCGCTTCTTGGGGCCTGGCCTGGTCGGGTTTGGTCTGGCCAACCGTTGATAAACATCGCTGGCGCGCATGCGCACAAAACAAATTGCAAAAAGCAAACACACAGACACACACACACACCCAGACAGAGGCCGAGCTGAAAATGGATTACCCATGTGGGCCATTGCATTTCGTCGACTGCTGCAGTCATGGCTCACCCATATAGACAACAAATAAGTAAGAGTGCTCGAGTCAAGGCTGCTCGATAAGGAGATACCCAGCAATCAGCAGAGATAGCCGATTATATAAACACATTTCAATTAGGACAACACAAAGTTATCGATTGAAATGAAACGATCGATAGCTTTGTGAAAACAAATTTGAATTTTGATACTATCGGTATTTAGAATTAGAATTTAGAATTGCTATTTAGAAGTTTCCAGCAAATGCAATCTTATCACCTGCCAATCAATATGCCAATTTTGTATATAGCTGCAGGGTATAAATAGCCATGCACACATGCACGTCCAACTGGCGACCGAGTTACCAACTTCGGGCACAGCTTCCAGACATTATTGTGGCAGTGGCAAAGGCAGTGACAGCTACTCCACAGTCTCAGCTATTTATATACCCATGGAAAATGCCATTGCGAATTCAGTTGCAGTTGCAGTTGCAGTTGTTGTTGCTGTTGCTGTTGCTGCTGCTGTAGTTGCTGTTGCTGTTGCTGTTGCTGTTGCTGTTGCTGTTGCTGCTGTGTCAATGTCAATGTTGTTGCATGCGGCAGGCATAAAATTATTACGCTCTCACGGCTCCAGCTTTAAATAAATATGCAAGCCATGGGCCATTAACCAACCTCAATTAAAAATGCAATTTGTTAGGAGACACTCGTTGACTAATTTATGGCGTTTGGCCAAAAGCCAGCAACAGATATGGCTAATGTTAAGGCAACAGTTACAGTTACTGATAATGTTAATTGAAATGTAATTCTAATATGCATGTACACACATATGACTGCAGCATATCAATATATACATATATACAATATACATGACATAGCTTATCCAAAATGCATATAAGAATAATCGTAATCTTGATCGAGGGCTAATGTTAATGTTACATTGCTTACAGCTCCTTACAGTAATGTTTCTGTTAAGCATACTGTTGACTGCATGTTACTGTTACTGTAGCTACTACTGTTAGCATTACAAATCTTCTATGCTTATACGCATCTAATCAATACCCATGGCACATTGCAGGTCTCATTTCCGTTCAGTTCGAATGGACGACCGGCTCGTATCTACCATTGGAATCTGCCAGTGCTGAAGCAGGCACTGCAAAAGAATCCGCATTTTGCTCACGTATCTGCGGCGGATCGTAATCGTCTGCTGGACATCGAGAAGATACCGACATGGCGCAAACCCTGGGAGAATGATACCATCGAGAAGTCCTTTACAGCGGGCAGCGGCAAGGCCAAGTACAGGAAATCACTCAAGCAGAAGTCGCCCACATATTACGCCCCCTCGCAGGTGGTCAACAAGCAGAGTTTCCACAAGTACTTTGCCGGCAACGGCAAACCCAAGGGCCTCTATGTGATCAAGGAGCATCAGACGAAGCCGCAGTTCTATCAAAATATCATATCATAAGAATTTTACTTTCAGTTTTTCAGCTATCTAATGCCAATTAAGCTCGGCATGCATCTATAAGACTGTGGTGTGGGCATTCGCTAATTATAGTGTTTTATTTTTTAATTTGTGTACCACGCGTATGAAACTCAATATATAAGTCTATATTTTCTTAAATATATACAATGTGACTATATATTCCAGTCACTTGTGGACTGCATTTCTTTTCAAGCCTTTCCGTCCAACTTCTTCAAATCGTAAGCAAATTGAAAATGGTTTGCAACTGTGACTAAACAATCAGACTAAACTGGAATTTATTTATTAACAATTAATCAGCTTCTGGTATACTTAAGTGCATGCACGAATTTGTTTAAACAAATAAATATGACTGATTTAAAACAAAAACCTATTCGCAACAGCAACTCAATTCATTTATAGCTATGACCCACTGCACGCATAATCTATCCATAGAGAAGGTCAAACGTGATCCAATTGAGTGAGAGCAGCTGAAGAAAGCCATGAAGATACAGGTTTAGATACAGATATATATATATATACAGATAGAGATACAGATGCAGATACAGATGCAGAGACATATACAGATAAAGATACAGATACAGATACAGATACAGATACAGATACAGATACAGATACAGATACAGATACAGATACAGATACAGATACAGATACAGATACAGATACAGATACAGATACATATACAGATACAGATACAGGTACAGATACAGATACAGATACAGATACAGATACAGATACAGATACAGATACAGATGCAGATACAGATACAGATACAGATACAGATGCAGATACAGATACAGATACAGATACAGATACAGATACAAACACAATTTGATATCTAGATATAGATATAGATACAGACATAGATGGAGCTCCTGATGCAGAAGATGTGGTTACAAGTATAGCTAAGGAAAGATGCATATATATTTGTAGGATAGAACTAAAGTACTACATACAATGCCAAAAATGGCGACTGCGAGCTTGAAGCTTGAATATCATTTATTGTATTCTTTTATTTTGGCAGTCTCCGCGCAGCTGCTCAAACAGCGGAACGTGCGCAATTTTGTTAGAAATTTTTTGTTTTGCTAATTATACGAGAAGTGGAACTGAAAATTGAGATCGCAATTGAGTTTGGGTTGGAGCTTGTAAGCCTGGGAGTGCTACGGCTAAGCCCTGAGCTTGATATGCGCACTCGCCTGGAAACGGAAGCGAGGCATGCACAATATCTCATTTGGCAGATAAAAAGCTCAAGCTACACACACACGTACAGATAGACAGACACATACATATATAAATAAATAGCTGTATGTCTTTGGAAGTGCGTACGAAGCAATAAGTAACAATAATAATAATAATAACAATCAAAATGAATCGCAGACGACAAAAAGTCGGGATAGCCGCACCTCCGAAAGTGGCGCATAAATAATCGGCTTGATTCGCAGCTCATTATGCACTGTCTTCGGCTGAGCTAAGCGGGTATATTGGGTATCTTCGGCAAATTGAATAGTACATGAAACATATATACTTGATATAGGCTAGGTCAACGGATGGAGAGACAACCAGACGGAGGAAGTATTGAATGAACAGACAGGCTGACGGGCGGACTGACAGACATGCCAATGTTGAATGACTAAGCTCGTTACGGTGAATGTGAGACGTGTGCTTCTTCATATTAAAAAAATATATAAACAAAATCATACCCTAAGAGCTCGATCAACCCATAAAAACTCCACTCAATAATAAATTATGATATCTTTAGCAAAGCAGCTCTATAACTACAGCAGAGTATCTTAGAGATTATCTATGACAGAGCATTAGATAGTCAGTAACAGCTGATCTGCATGCTTGGGATTTCTCTTCTTGTTGTTGCTGGCGACTTTGCCGCATAATTGTTTTCATGGCTTGGCTTGGCCTGCTCCGACTTGGCCTGGCTTGGCCTGGCCTGGCTCCGCTTATGCTTATGCTTTTCCATCGCTGCTGACTCACGTACATTGAACTTTTCACCCGTGTCTCTGTATCTGTGTCTGTATTTGCGGCTGGCGCATTGCGTGCCCATCTTAAGTAGATTTAATGACTTGTTCTTTTGTGCGCAAAAAACTGAAAGAGAATGAAAATGTGAGACATAAATCACATTTATGACGACTGTTGCCGCCCGGTCGGTCGGTCGTTCGGTCGTTCGGCCGGCAGCTTAATACAGTGGATAGTTCGGCTACATTGATTCATCTGCCTAATGGCATTCCAGAATGCAAATTGCAGAACTTCAGTGGCGTTGACAACAGTTAGATGTGGCAATCACAGATGCCACATTGCAGTCAGATAACAATCATTGGGATAAATGTGGCATGGGGCATCAAGCGAAGCTAAGAAAAACCAATCTCCAAACAACAAGTTAAGCTTCTTGATATCAGCGCAGCAACTTGTTAACGCCATTCCATTTCCGCCTGTCATATCAAAATAATTATCTCAAAGTGTTGCTTAGACCAACCAAGTCCTAAGAACCATGACCACGATATGCGGCCGCAGCCGCAGACGCTGCCGCAGCAGCGACAGCAGCAGCAAAAGCAATCAGTAACGGGCGTCGCTTGGTTTGCGTGCGAGGAGGCATTGGAGACTACAACTTGATTTGCCAGAACTCGTTTTACACGCAATCTTGATGGCAATTATGTAATACCGAAATGTGCACTAATTAATATAACATTTCACTTAATTGTATTTACATAAGTTACGCGATTGCTTATTAATTGGTTGTGTAGCATACTTATAAGTGTGTAGCTGTCGGTTAACCGATCATAAGATAATCTACTCAAAATTGACAAGTAGTTTGCGACATTTGCCTTGATTGCATTATTTTATTACCCGCGAAATGTAGAAGCTTAAAAGGAAATTTGAATTCAAATATTACCGACAGTGTGGCGCAATCTATTTGGCAACAGATGGCGCTTCACAGCTTAACAGAGCTGCCACTGCCGCTGTCGATAAGCAGCTATCGATACTTATCGCCGTTGCCATTTACATTCGACAATAAACTTTACTATATGGCCACAGACTTGAGCTCTCAATTACGCGACATAATCCTCAACACTCATGTACCTCTAGTATTACCCGATTTTCCCATCAACTGGGAGTGCTTTGACGACTCGTTGCAGCACTGGTGCACGCGCTATGACCAGGATGCCAGTGTCGGCTCTCTGCCGGCATTCGAGAGCATGGACATCACCGACTGCGAGACGCCGCAATGGGAGCGCAAGAGAAAACATGTCAAGATGTCAATGCAGAAGTTTCTGCATAATTTCACAATGACTGCCGACAAACAGCCCAAAGAATGGGCTGCCTATCAATATGTACGTGCACATGACATGCCTCCCAGCTGCTTGAGCGGCATTGATTTCAAGTGCTTCGGATTTGCGGAGCACCAGAATGATTACAGCCTGTGGCTGGGCTCAAAAGGGGCCAATACGCCGTGCCACTATGACACGTACGGCGTGAACATTGTGGTGCAGGCCTATGGCAGCAAATCGTGGTTACTCTTTCCGCCCGAGACGCCACTGCAAAGCACGCGAATCCCCTACGAGGAGTCCAGTGTTTACTGCCTGGAGAACTTCTATGCGCCCGCGCCGGATAAGCTGCAGTATTACGAACAGTTCCAGGAGCACGCTTACCACTGCCTGCTACAACCGGGAGACGTGCTGATTGTGCCCCGTCAGTGGTGGCACTACGTGGAGGCGGTGTCCACTTCATTGAGTGTCAACTATTGGGTGCCGCTCAAGTCTGACCTGGACCTGACATTTGATGAGCTCCTGGTCAAGCATGTGGTCGAGAGCTTTGTGAAAGGCGAAAGCTATCAATTGAAACAGTATCTATTGAATCCCAATCAGCTGGGCGAGATAGCCGAATCCACCAGCTCGCTCTTTAGCCAATTCGAGCACGCAGTCCTGAAGCCGAGCCTGGACAACAAGCGCAAACTATGGGATACCGACTACTTGACTGAGAGCGAGGTACTGGAGCTGCTGCGCAGCGTCAGAGTGCGCGTTCGCGCCCTGGACGTGATGCCCAAGGAGGCCTATACCCAGCTGATCACAGACAATGCCAAACGACATACGCAAGACAGGCCGGGGCGAGAGAAGGATGCGATAATAAGCTCCACATTGGAGCAGCTGATCAATAGCATGTGTGCGCCTCGCTGCATTGCGTCCATCAAGCAAGAGTTCTTCCGCCGCATGAAGCAAATGAATGGATCATAGCTCTAGCCCACTAATCTGAACTAATGAATAAAATAATATGCAATAGATTACAGAGCTAAGACGGAACGTTTATTGTGATACTTGATTATATGAGATTAAAAATCCAATAAGCATTCATATTTGTTCTATAACACAATTTGAAGCAGAACCAAATGGGAGGGGATAGTGGAAAGGAGGAGCATTAAATGCCATACAATAGATAGATTCTAAATTCATGAATAACATAATATGCAATAGAACCGCTGGCTAAACACAGTGCGAGATAATTGTATGCGATTCCTCAGTTTACCAGCCGGGAGGCTTCTGATTGGGATAGCCGCCCTGTTGATGAGCATAACTGCCGGGATATGTGCCATAGTTGCCGGGTTGTGGTCCCTGCGGGAAGCCTCCATACTGATAGGGTGCTATAAATAGAAAATATACATTCGAAAATCTTTTCATTTCAACTTAATCAATCATACGCACCGCCTGGATATGGCAACGTGGCATAGGGATTGAAGCTCTGCGGCATGGGCGGTGGTACATATGTGGGATACGGCACGTTAGCCGAGGCGCCATAGGGCAGCGGCATGTGCACCTGGGCCGGATACGGAACGTTCGATGCAGGTGCAGCAGCTGTTGCTGGGGCATTTGGAATATCTAAGGAAGACAGAGGAATAAGCTTATAATGCACATAGAATTAGGTTATCTGATCCACTTACCGCTGCCGCTGCCCGACGTAGAGGCATAATGTGATGGCAGAGCCGGAGTGGCCGGCGGTGCCTGGCGACTGGACTCGGTGGTCAGATCCTTGAGCAGCTCCTCCTTCTCGGTCTTGCGCGCAAACACAAAGTCACTGATCTTATTCTGGAACACAACCAACAGCTGGGTGAGGTCATTATAGAACTTGGTGCCCTCCTGCAGATTGCCAGACAGCTCGATGTAGCTGTCGTAGGCGGTGGCCAGCTCCTGGTACAGTTTGTCGCGAGAGCTGCCGCAGTTGCCCGTCTCGGCCACGAAGGCGCCGTGGGCGCTCTGTATGTCAGCGACCAGCGTTGCCTGACGCTCCACGCTCTCCTTGACCTGGGCCTGCAGTGGGCTGAGCACCTGGCCAATGCGGGACAGCGACAGGGCTGGCTCATCGATGGCGCCATCTTTCTGCAGGGCACGCAGAAACTCGTCCTTCATGTTGAATGTGGCCGACTTCAGCTCCAACTCAACAGCATCGCGCTCCGCCTTGATCGTCTCAACGGCCTCCATCAGCTGCTTGAGGCGCTGCACACTGGAGCAGTTGGGATCCACGCTGCCGCTGGCGGATGGCAGCGATTGCTGTATTTGCTCCGGCGGCATCGAGAGCAGCTCAATGCCCTTCTGGTTGGCCTCGAACTTCTGGCGCACCACCTTGTCGGCCTCGATGGCATTGGTGATGACCTCGCGGTACTTCTTGGAATTGGTGCGGAACATTTCGGTGAGCTTGTCAGAGCTGATGCGTGTCCAGCGCTCCTTGAACTGTGCGCGCAGTTGATTGTCCGAGTCGCGCTCCTCATCCAGCAGCCGTTCCGTCTCATCCAAGATCTCGCGATTGCGATTAAGCAGCTCCGGCAAATCCTTCAGCATTGTCTTCAAGTGCTCAATGCCGCCCTTCTCACGCACCTCGTTCGCCTTCTCGCGCAACGATGGCGGCAAGCCGCTGTTGCTATCAGTCGTCTCCACGGCAGCAGGAAGATTGAGGCTGGCCAGCACCGCGTTCAGGGTTTGGGTTGCCTCGCGCAGCTTCATGATTTCGGTGTTGACAATCTCATTCTTGCGCATATCAGATGCGGTCAGCGCACGGTGCAGCTCCACGGGCACCAGGGCGCTGAAGATGTCCTTAAAGTTCGAGGCCATAGGCGTGGCCAGAGGCAGCGGCTTGGCCAGCTGTGCCTTGCCGGGCGAGGCCAATGTGCTCAGCTCCGGTATCATCTCATTATAAATGAACTCGTTGTCCTTGGTGGACTCGGCCAGATTGCGCTTGGCGCGACTGAAGTACTCATCCAGATAGGTCTCGTTGCCGCCACGAGATTGCGCGGCCTTGAACAGGTCGACGGCATTGCGCAGACGGGCGATTTCCTCCCCAATCCGCTTGGCCGACCGACAGACGAGACTCTGGTAAAGCTGCGTTAGCGCATGGAAGCCCGCCTGCTTTCCAGCGACTGTGGGTATCCACTCTTTCTCCCAGAGACGGCGCACCGACTCCTTTTGCATGGCGCGCAGCACATCCGCATAGAACTCCTCGCCCTGACAGCACAGTTTAGCTATGATCTGATCCTTCATATTGTCTGCGTAAATGGAACTGAGCTTAGTATGCAAAGATCTTGCATTTCTTATGGAGAGCTTTACCTTTAATGGCCTTCAGTATGAAGACTTCTTGGGCCTGTGCCACCATCAGGGCCTGCAGCACATTCAGCGCATCCTGACTCAAATCTGGCGTCGGCTCCGAGGGCACAGCTGCGGGTGTGGCGCTCTTCAGGTACTGGAAAATGCCCGCGCTCTGCTGCAACAGTTTTATGGCCAGCTTGAGGCCTTCGTCCGTGTCCAGGTCCTGGCTGGCAGCCACACTGCTCTGCAAGGCGGCAATGTTGAAGAGTACGCACACCTTCTCGTACAGCAGCGAGGTGTGAGCTGAACGATGAAGAGCAACGTGTTCAAACCGGTTCAAGCCTATTGCATCATAGCAGAGTCAGTACTTACTCAGACTAATCTTGCCACCGAAAATGGAGCCTTTGTCGAATGCATCCTTCCACTTGAAGGGTATCTGCAGCTCACTGGCAGATATCTTTGTCTCCAGTGCGGTTATTTGGTCGTAGTAGCTGAAAAGTAAATAAAAGTGAAACCAAACGCCAACGGCGTTTTATTAGACGACGTCATTCGCTTATGCTTGTGTTTACGTCTGGCTCTGGCTCTGGCTCTCTTTCTCTGTCTGTCTCTCTCACACACACACACACACACACACACACACACACTTGCAACTGATTAATTACAGCTACTTTAGTGCTATCAACCGCTATGAGTCACTGCACACAGCATAGAGAACCTACTTACGGCTATCACGAAATGCTATTGAAGAAAGTAAATTCCACTTACGCATAGACGATTTCCAGCGATGTCTCATACTTTTCGAAAAACTTCCAAATCGCCGTATTGCGTTGCTTTGAAAACTCATTTACTGCCTCCGCATACTGCGCCTTCTCTTCGGCACTGGCTCCATTGTAGGTGCTTTGTATTAGATTGTTCAGTGGCTTTATTATGTCCACCTCTGATGGCTTCTTCAGTGGCACTCCCAGTAGTTTGGACATTTTCAATGTGATTTGCAGCAATGCGCTATGTTTTCAAGAAATACTATTTAAATTTAATTTGCAGACAGAGACTTGTTTTTCCTTTATTGTGTGCTGCCTCCTATCTCATCAACAGCTGCGGCCAGTGTTGTGAAATTTGTAGGCAATTGGTGAGTAATTGCGTTGTCTGACGCGCTGCTACTAATAGTAGGACATTCCTGTTATATGTGGAGCAGCTCTAAAAGTTGAGGAGCAAGTCTGCTTACAATAGAAGCAATATGATTCGTCATCTTTTACATTTTGAATTATGTGCTATTTTTGCATGACTAATATAGATAAACTTGAGCAACAAGAATATAAATAGACTTTAATTCTTATAATAAGTAGATAAAAATATGTCAAATGCTGTGATTGAGCTCAAATATGCGGCATCTCTGTTAAGCGTCATGTTACCGGCGCCTCTTATAATGTTGGGATTCCTTTAACTATTGTGACTGATAACAAATCGCCGCCCAGCTGACAACTCTACCATATATGTAGAAAGCATGTCAACTCTAGACACTTTCTATTTTCTGATTGCGTTGTTGTGGAAGAAAACTGGGTGAAAAGAAGAAATTTCTGAAAATATATTAACATTAAATCAAGATTTTGGAACTAAGAACATAGAAATAAGTAGGAAACTCCTGTGAATTACAAGTGTTAGTGGCTGTGTGCAAGGAGGCGCTAACCACGAATAACGGGACTAAACACTTGCAGTAAGTGCAAAAAAAGTCAAGGGAAAAGAAAAGAAAAAAAAATCGAAGAATCCCCTAGCGATGGCTGATGTTGAAAAATTGACAGCCGCACCAGCGACTGATATACCTGTTTCATCTATAAATGCCAACGACACGGGAATAGCGAGCGGTAGCGCGGCCGATCTGGGCACCTCGCCCGCACAGGAGCCCTCAAGCAATTCGCATCCCCATGACTCTGAGTACGACACCGCTAGTGATTTAGAGGGTGATTACGACGACGATGAGAGCGATAGCGAGGAGGAGACGGAAACCGACGACGACGAAACCGAGGAGGATGACGATGAGCTTGGTAGCGGTACCGTTAGCGGTAACGGGCTCGATCGCAGCGGAGCCGACAGCGAGGCACAGAAGAAAGTTGATGAGGATCGCAGCAATCCTCAATATATACCAAAACGTGGCACCTTCTACGAGCACGACGACCGCACGGCCGAAACGGAAGCCGACGGCGTTATTGATATTGGCAGCGATGGTGGCCAATGTCCACCGGGTGTGGAGCCCACTGGCGATGATGTGTCCAATGGCAACACTGCCACAGGATCTACGCCGGCTGGACAGACGCCAACCATATCACAAGCTTCGAAAACCATGAAGAAATGGCAGCCAGCTTCGGGCGGTGATCGTTGGTCCCACGATCGCTTCGAGGCCAGCGAGCAGGCGCCCAAAACTCGAGCAGAGCTACTGCAATCCTATGGATACGATATACGCAACGAGGATGCGGCGCCGCGTGCCCGTCGCCGACGACGTTATGGGCGTGGACCTAGCAAATACTCGAGAAACTGGGAGGATGAGCAGGCGTATCTGAAGGCCAGCAATAAGGAACGCAAGCCACCCCGACCCCAGGACTTCCCGGCACTCAACGAGCGCAGCAGCACATCCAGCAGCAACAACAAAGTGCGTCGACCGCGCAACTCCATTTCGCGCGAGGAGAAGGAGAATCGCGGCGAGCGACGCAACAATCATGCCGCCACTGCAGCTGGCGTGTGCAACGAGAAACAGCACGCCACTGGCTCCGGCTCAATGGCAGGAGGCAAGTCGCAGGAGCCGCGTGAGCGTGAGCCCAGGCAGCGCAACTATGGACGCGCCAATGGTGGCCACAATGCCAACGGACGACAAAATGCCATGGAGTTCAAACAGAAGTCAAATCGTGGTTCACATGGACGCGGCGATCAGCGCGATTATGCGGAGCAACGCGGCGAGCGGGATTACCATGTGAACAGATCGAATGGCAGCGGACCGAAACAGATAATCGATATACAGACACATCAGCAGCAACAGCAGCAACAGCAACAGCAGCAACAGCAGCCACAACAACAGCAGCAGCAACAACAACAACACAGGCAACCACAGCAGCAGCAGCAGCAACAGCAGCAGCCACAACAACAGCAGCAACCACAGCAGCAACAACAGCCTCAACAACAGCAAAAGCATCTGCCATTGGCCACATCGAATCTATCGCATCGTTTGCAACAGGTGCAGCAGCGTAACGATCCTAGCCATGTGGGCAGCGTGCAAATGCACTCGCTGGCCACGCAGAACCAACAGCAGCAGCAACAGTTGCATCTGGCACAGCAGCAGCAGCAGCCGCAACAATTGCCAGCGGAGCAGCGCAGCGGGCCTAAGCGCTACTCCAGTCTGAGGCGCAGCCAGCACGAGGCCTCACAGCAACAGCAACAACAGCAGCAGCAGCAGCAGCAGCATCATCTAGTGGAACAGCAACAAATGCAGCAACAATTGCAGCTGCAACAGCAGCAGCAACAACAGCAGCAGCAGCAGCAACAACAATCGCAGCTAATGCTGCAGGATCCTCACATGCTCATGCAGATCGCCTACCAGCAGCAGGAGCTGCAGGCGCAGCTGCAGACACTGCAATTGGGCCCAGCACCGCCAGCAGCGGTGGCCGCGCCTCAGTCCAAGCAACATGCGCCGCCCGCAGCAGCCTATCCACAGACGCAGGGCGCGCCCTATTATGAGTCGGTACCCGTGCAGGTGCCTGTGCCGGTGCAGGTGCCGGTGCCCGTGTCAGTGCCGCAGGCACCGTATGTGAATCCGGCCAGCAATGCCTATCTGCCGGCCACGCCAGCGGCCGTGGCCTATGCCCAGGCACAGTCGGCAGCCACGGTGGCGCCACAGCCAGCGCCTCAGGCGGCGCCGCCGCCGTCCACGCAGGCCGGCCAGGCCTATCATCAGAATTATAATACGGTCGGCGGCACCACATATTTCGTGCCGCCGGCCCAGACCACAACCCGCCCCGCTGTGCTGCCCCAGAGACGACCCACCAATGCCATACCCATCCTGCCGCCATCCGAGAAGCATAAGACGCGCACGGCCAAGCCGGACGAGGGGGCCAGTGGCAGCGGCAGTGGCAGTGGCAGCGGCGACAACATCGATCACATCATTGACAACATGTTCGTGCAACGCCCGGCCTTCCAGCCGCCGCCCGCGTCGGCAGCAGAGACACCGAGCGACGATGGTAACAGCAGTGCAACTGTTGCTCAGCCAGCGGCCGTTGACCAGACCCACCTGGTGGCTGCGGTGCCCGGGCAAGAATGAGTGCACGTTTATGCTGATCCGCGGCAGCAGCAACAGTTGCAATTGCAGCAGCAACAGCAACAGCGACACCTGCGCAGCCATCAAGCACAGGAGGAACTGATGTCCAGTGGCTATGCCCTGCTGCCGCCTCAGATTAGCTACTATCGTGCCCACTAAAGGGCACGAAAAACCCGAAGATTTTGACGAGATTGTTTCTTTAGCGGAAGGGATCTGTGATCCTTGCCCCAACACTCACTCAACCTTTTTTAGAGCACACATACACACACACACACACACATTTGTAATTAGCGAATAGTTGCACTTAATCGAACTAACTAAGGTCGTTTCGACTACACCCAGAGTTCAGCGTAAGGCTTTCCAAGTAATCCATATATATACTATATATATCTAGTAATAGAAAGTATCAAAAGAATTTTTAACCAGAGTCCTCTCGCTGGCGCTTATTATCTAAATACATGAATATATATAAATATATATAGTCGCATTTTGAAGTTGGATTAATCGTGAATTGTAATTAATCATTGAACATTTGAATTTCAATAAAAGTTGTAACACTTAAAGCAAACCCTGAAAAAAATATGATTATTTTATAGACAATATTAGATCTGTTTTGGATCTATAGAGGTTACAAAAAGAAGTAAATAAATTGAATAACGCTGGTTTGACTAGTGAATATCCTAAACAGAATCGAATTAGCTGATCTGATCAGAATCAATCTCTCGATTTCAACGAACAATTTAAATACAAAAACATTTATCCTTCTAACAAATATAGATACAAAACTTTTAGATCTAAAATTAAATTTTAATAATTTTGCGAATTCAATTTATTTGACTTATAAGTAACTTTTTAATTGATCCGTAAGGTTTGGGCTAAATATAATGTCAATAATGTTAAAAACCCTTTACTATTTCAAACAAAACTGAATCTATTTTCTATATTCAACATATGTCTGATAGTGGTTGTATATATACAGTGGAATCAGGTTATAACGACTCTGACGAAAATTCTGGTACCCAAACAAACTTATATGAGCAGTTTAATTAAAATGCCTGACCTAGGACAACAAGAATATTATGAGCTTAAGGCCTACACATAGTACATATAAAAGTAGATTATGATATGAAATCTCCTGCTGATTTGAAATGGAATTGATAATTATTTTTTTAATTTAACTCCACATGGAATGCCGATTGCATATTGCATTATATAGAAAGCTGACTCGTATATATATCTCGTCGCTTGGCAGTTTACAATTTCGAATCACTTTGCTGCTGCTCTAGCAGCCGGCGAATGCGGCGGAACGACTCCATGAAGATGATATTGAATTTGCGTGCGCTGCTCTTGATGCTGTCCCGATAGGCAGTCGAGTTCATGTAGACGCTGCAAGTTGAAGGAAGTATTTTAATATGGTCAAAGGACTGTATGGGAGCTGTGAGACATACGCATCCGAGGTAATTGAATAGAAGACACCATAGCCATCCAGTGTCATGGGCGCCACAAAGCCCACATTGGGCGTAAAGCCCAGCGTGCTGGAGGATAGGACGAAATTGCCACCGCCGCCGGCCTTGGCATAGAGCGGATCATCATACAGAGCGGGTATGTCCAGGTTGTTCTCATAGGCTGCGCACCACAGCCCGAAGAGGTGCCTGTCTATGCCATGACCCTTGCGTGCCTCGTCCATCTGATGTCGATGATCAACGACAGCGGCGCGAAACGCCTTAACCAGCTGCTCATCCGTTGTATTCTTGTTGCCGGAGGCCAGCAGGAATTCGTAGACAGCATTCGTGCAGGACCGCAGCGTCTCAGTGCGTCCATTATAAAAGTGACGCATCAGTGCCGTCTCATAAGTGGGTGCAATCCTGGCGAGAATTACAGATTTTAGACAATAGAAATACAAGTTGAAAGCACGCATTGTCTTACTCCTGGTGCATCTGGTAGTACGCCCATTGCATGAGCACCTGGACAAAGGAGTCGGGGTGCAGCTTCTGAGTCTTCATGAAGTCCTTGCCATAATCATCAAACACCTCAAAGGTAACGATGACATCGATGCCCTGTAAGGTAGACTCTTAACATTGCGAAGAGGCTCGAATCGTGGATTCCTACTAACCCTTTCATCAATCTCATGGAGCACGCGCTTAATCTCCGATTTGAGTGTATCATCCAGATCGAACTTAAGCTCCTGCACTTCCACCACTTTCGTTCCATTGGCCTCATTCCAATTCGGCTCGGGCACCTCCAGGAAACTGAGCTGCATAAACGTGGCAAAGCTGGCACTGACCGTTCCATCGTAGCAGCTATGCTCGCCCGTAAACACATAGTGTCCGTTCTTGAAGGCGATGATGCAGCTGCTGCGATCCCCCCAGCGCGAATGATAGTCGCCGTAGATGCACAGCTGTGACGACTCCTCTGTGTTCTGCGGCTGATGCTCGTCGAAACAGACGTCTATGCAGGAGCTTTCCACCAGCTTCAGCTTCTGCTTGTTCGCCTCCGAGAGGTTCAACAGGTGCTTGCGGTTCTTGGCCCAGCTGGTGCGGTTGTCGTGGGTGAGCGCGGGCACGCCATCGCCCTCCGGCTCATAGTCCAGCATGCTGCGTATCCGCTGCAAGGCAACCAGGATCTCGGGAGCCGTTAGAATGGAATCGTCCTCGTGCACACAATTAAACGTGAACTGGCGACCCTTGCCCGTGATGGTCAGGTGCGTCGGTGTGCGTCCCTCGGTCTTGGTCAGAAAGTGCTTCTCAATGTGATCCTGCTCCTCGCCCGGCACACGCGACGTCGAATAGAACTGCTTATACAGCGCCGAGGAGTACTTGACCCGGCCGCCGTTCGAAGAGAGAGGCCTGATGTTCTCATTGCGCACCAGATCCCAAAACTCCAGCGAGTGATAAATTTGACGAGCGAGACTCTGAAACGAATGAGATTCGTTTCGATGATTGCAAATGATTGGGTTGATGACTGTTAAACCTTGAGCATGTAATCTGGTCGCTCGGGCACGCCCACATGGCACAGCTGGCAGGGCATGGACATGATTTGATAGGGCAACAATGGCAGACGCATCGTGTGATAGGCATAATCCTCCCACCAGCTGCCCAGCCAGTTCTTCATGCGAGCCGCGCGCTCCTTCAGCTTCTCCTGCAATTTGGCTCCAATGCCCGTCTCGAACTCCGCAATGATGCGCCTCGTCTCGGCCAGCTCCTCGTCCGTGCCAAAGGGCCGCAAGCCGGCATAGTAACGTTGCAGTGTATCCCTCAGCTCGGGCAACGGCAGCGGTGGCAGCGTCTCGTCAAAGCTAAAGGTGCTCTCATGATTATCACCGATAAATAGGCTGGCACGGTCCATAATAACAACCCAAAATAGCTGTTAAATATATTAACTACATTAATTTCATGGTGCATTTATTTATCTCTAATCGTCTGTAGATAAGCAGAAAGGCAGCTGATTACTTTTTCAATTTGTACTGCACAAATGGTCCAAAGTTTCACAGTTAACTCTTGGCCAAAGGTCGCTTACAAACAGACGCAGACACACACACAGATATGCATACACATATATAGGCTAATATGTTAATAGGCATTTTGTTTTATTTTACGCTTGATTAGCCTGTTGCTGCGTCTCCATTTTTACCGACCTTCACGTGTATCCAACCGGTGCGTCGAAGTGCCGCTAGACGACTAAATACCTTGATGAAAACCAACCCAGCCAGAAGCGTTGTCGAGCCCACTTGCGTGTGTGTGCGTGAGTCTCTCGAGCTGAATTGATTTGATAAGACTGCGATCGATCAGGGCGGTTGAATGAACGCATTCTATAGATAAAACATCCACATATACCTATATATACGTACATGTATGTATGAATAGCGCGGTTAAATGTTTTCATTTTAATGGATTTGCATTTTTGCAATGCATGCGCAATCATTAGCAACCATGGCTCCGGCAACTAGTACAATAAACTGTGACGTCATGCCTCAATTGTCTGCAAGAGAGAAGTGCTTTGAGCTTTGTACCCGCCACCCGCGCACTGAAATATTATTCTAGAGCTGGGAGTGTTCTGGTTGTTTGCGCTCGTGACACGAACACGACGGAGCAGGATGTTCTTGAGGAAAATCAACAAGTTGCATGAGCTCTGAAAAGAATCTAAGAATGAAGTGGGGAAGTAAAGTAAATATTAGAAAAATGCGCAATTGAAATGGGTTAGAACTTTTTAATAACATATATTATTGAAAAAATTAGAAATAATTATTATTTACGTATAAGTTACAAGTTAATTAAATATATTAATTTGCAATTCATTGATAAAATCGAACAAATAATTGCACTTATACATACTATATTTCTCCTACCATTTAATTAGCAATGAACAATTATACTGCCCAGTTGAAAACATGCACATCCTATTATGTTTTAAAATATATTGGTATATGTTTTAGTGGAAGTTGGTATTTGATAATGCCAGGTGTTGAACCCATGTTACATACATATGTAATATTTAATTTCAGTGGCCTTTAAGTATTAACGCCAATGTTTAGTATTGCTGTCAAATTTCTATTGGGTCGCTGGATTCAATTTGTTTATGTGCTCCAGCTGTGATTCTAGTGCTGCCACACTATCGAACAAGTGGCAACGCCGTTCTGCTTGTTTCGCAAAACATCTGGCATTAATTTCGTGAAATGAGCAAATACACAAAAAACGAATTAAATAGAACATTATATTTTCCCATAACGGTTGCCCAATTAAGCGGCGATTATTAATTAAGCAGAAGAGGCCAAAAAATGCTACCATCGACGGGCCTTTTCAAGAGCTTCGCTTGTCCATACTACAACAGCGCCGGCAACGGCAGCGGCAATGATGAAAACGGCGAAGCGTCCTTCAACTGCAAACGTCCTTTCTGCCATTTCAAGCACAATCGCAAGGGTGAGTGTGTGTGTGTGTTTCAAGTTATGCAAACACCTAACGCGCTTGGTTCGCAGATGATGTGGAAGCGACACTGCCTGCGGAATCGGTGCCGGAGTACAAGCCAGCGCCGGTGCCCAAATTGCTATCCCTGCCACTGCCCGAGATGACGATGTGTCCGCCCAAAAAGAAGCCCAATCTGGAATACCATCCGGAGAAGCCGGCCCTGAATGCTTCGCCGGCGAAAAAACGTTTTGACGAGGCCGCGAGTGCACCCAAATATGTGCCTTCCGCGGTAGCAAATGGAGCCGAAGACGAGTGGGTAGAATCTGAAAAAGAGGAGGAGCCAGAAGAACAGCAACAGCAAGAACAACAGGAAGAACAAGTGAAGGCCGAATTGGAGACGGAATTGGACGAGTTGGCTAAAACAACCATTGATATTAAGCCCGAACCACAGGAAGCCAGTGAGGAGACCCCAAAGAATGACAACGAAAAGAAGACTTCATCGTCTTCGTCCAGTGCTCGCAGAGAAAGCCGCAAACATGAACACAAATCTAGAGACAGTAAAGAGCGTCGCAGCTCGTCCCAGAAAGAAAAAGAGCGATCATCTGGCGAGCACCGTAGTTCCAGTTCCAGCTCCAAACACAAATCGTCATCTTCATCATCGTCTTCGCATAGAAAATCATCGAGCAGCGATAAGCATCGCAGTGAGAAGAAGTCTAGCAGCAAGGATAGAAACAGTTCATCCAAGACAGCAACAGCATCCACAACATCTGCATCATCATCGTCTAAGAGTCGCCATCACAGTAGTTCTAGCTCCAAATCCACATCACGTAGCTCGAGCAGCTCGAAATCCAAATCCTCCAGCTCCAACTCTAACTCTCACTCCACTTCCAACTCCAACTCCAGATCCAGCTCTAGCAAAAGTACGACCAAAGCCGAAATAGACACCTCAACTTCTATCGAACTGCCAGCCAAGCCGGATGATGACATTGCACTGGATTACGAAATGAGTGTGGATGTTTCCGAGGCGGAGATCGTGCGCCAGTGTGAAATGATATTCGATGAGCTGGAGCAGGCGTTTGCCCAAAAGCCTGAAGAGACGAGCACGGAGAATGTGCGCAAGCGCAAAGCGCCCTCGCCGGACATTGAGGCCTACACCGAGGCAGCTACAGCGGCGCTGCAGAAGCGTCGGGTTGCCCATGAGAATGCGGACAAGTGCAAGCCGCAAGCACCGGTGGCAGTCCACAAGCCGAATCATATACGCAACGCGATGCAGGCGATCTTCGACAGACGGGCCGAGCTGCGACGCCAGGAGAAACTGCGCGCCGAAGCAGATGCCGAGCTGTTGCGGCAGGCCCAGGAGCGGGTGCGCATAGCCCAGGAGGAGCTGCGCGAAGCGCGTGCCAAGACCCTAACACCGCTCATCTCACGCAGCAGCCTGACACCACCAACACGCATAGGTGACCTGAGACTTCTCTCTACTTACCTCTGCTCTATGAGCTTAATCTAATATTACCCCATCTTGCAGCTCGCACCATAACGCCCGTGGCCAATGTGATAGCCATCGCGCGCGCCAAGAAGAAGATCGAGGAGTTGCAGGCGGAAAAGAAGCCCGCCTTCACAGCTGCCCAGACGTTCAAAGGCGGTACCCGCTTGGCTCACAAGCCGACAGCGGCATTGGACAAGGTGGCGCCTGCAACGGATGTGGCTGCTGCCAAGCCGCCGGTGCTGGAGCCGCAGAGCTCGAAGATATCGTATAACATACGCATGCAGTATTATGAGATGATGGTGAAGCAATGCACCGCTATCTACCCACAGCTGACTGACGCCTGGGAGCGAGCGCAGGTCGAGGAGCTGGCTGTGTTCAAGAAGTGCAGCACGCCGTCAATCTATAAGAACAGCTGCATGCTGGCCATCAACAAGCTGCGCAAGGAGGCCGTCGAGGCGGGCAACCAGCCCAGTGTGGCCAACAAGACTGTCTCGCACGAGATGATGCTGGGCGGCAAGCGGGCGCTCACCACATCTTGGAGCGTGGAAAAGAAGGAGTGCGTATGCAGGGAAAACTCTCTTCGACTTTTCACTAATATTTGACTCTGTCTTTTAGCAAATCGTCGTCGGAGCCCTTTGATACACTCAGTGCAGAGAAGGCATACGAAATGGTCTACGATCTGCGTCTGACCGACGAGCAGCTGGTGGAGAACGGCTTCCCACGGCCGGGCAAGGTGCGCGGAACGGCTGTTATACGCTCCTGCCGGCCGAATCGACGACCCAACGAGACGGAACGCTACTGCACCCGCTGCGGCAAGGTGTTCAATCTGAGCATCTATGACACCAAGTGCACGGACATGTGCAACTATCATCCAAAGAGCACGGGCTATCGGCGCGGCTTCACAGATAATCAGCATCGGTGCTGCCAGCAGCCAGCGGGCACGCCTGGCTGCAGCTATGCCAACTACCATGTCAGCGACTACTACGATCCGGATAAGCTGACCTGCTTCATAAAGACCATTGAGCGCTCGGATGACTATGTGCCCACCAAAAAGGACATTTATGCGCTCGACTGCGAAATGTGCTATACGACGCACGGCATCGAGCTGACCCGAGTGACCGTCGTGGACATCAATGGACGCAGCGTCTACGATGCTCTGGTCAAGCCGGACAACCAAATTGTGGACTATAATACTGTGTACGTATAAGACTGTGAGCTGTATTTGATTGACTGATTGATTGATTCGATTTGGCTTAGCTATTCGGGCATCACGGAGGACATGCTCTCAAAGGAGACACGCACCCTGCGTGATGTTCAGGCGGTGCTTATGTCCATGTTTCATGCCAAGACGGTGCTGGTGGGCCACAGCCTGGAGAGCGACATGAAGGCCTTGAAACTGATACACGATGTAATCGTGGATACATCGGTGTTATTCCCCCACAAGATGGGGCTGCCCAAGAAGCGAGCACTCAAGACGCTGTGCATTGAAAACCTAAAGCGCATTATACAAGAAAATGGTAAGCGGCTGCCCGACTCTATATCTATATCTATATCTATATCTATATCTATATCTATATCTATATCTATATCTATATCTATATCTATATCTATATCTATATCTATATCTATATCTATATCTATATCTATATCTATATCTATATCTATATCTATATCTATATCTATATCTATATCTATATCTATATCTATATCTATATCTATATCTATATCTATATCTATATCTATATCTATATCTATATCTATATCTATATCTATATCTATATCTATATCTATATCTATATCTATATCTATATCCATATCATTGTCATTATCTACGTTCGACTTGCAGAGGCTGGCCACGACAGCGCTGAGGATGCGGAGGTCTGTATACAGCTCATCAAATACTATTTGCGCAACAAGATTAGTTGAGCTGTCCAAGCGGATCGCATTATTTAATTAATGTTTGGGATTGGATTAAACATGTCATCGATGCGGGCACATTACATACGATTCGCAATATGTAACTCAACTTCACAGACGAATCCCACACTTGAAATCAAAACGTATCCCATAAGTGAGCCTTAAGATCGAAAACAAATCAATATATATATATAATGGATATTTATATATAAAATATTAAATATAAACAATAAGACATTATTTTAAATAGTTTGCATTCTCTGGCATCTCGCACAACATCCAGATGCGCTCGAATTCCTGCTCCAGTCGCTTGGCTACCCTGGGCGAACTGGTGACGAGGCAATCTTCACAGTTTCTGGGCAGCATCACCCAGTTCATGGAGCCAGTTATGCAAACGGTCAAGGCCTTTGGCATCTGTTTTCGCGTGGCAATGTATCCATCGATGATGCAGAACTTGTGATGCATCGTCATCTCACGCATTTGGTTTCGTATTACAGATAGTCTGCGCAGCAATACGTAATTGTCGAAACACTCTTGTAGCAACTCATAGTTTTTGAAGCAGACCACGCGCACTCTCACTCCACGCTCACTGGCACGACGCAGTGCATCGGCAATGTCACAGGAGTCCATCAGATAGATCGCCACGTCGATTGAATACTGCGCCTGGTCTATGGGGTCAATGATGTATTTCAGTTGCCTCCTTAAGCAACTGGCAGCGTCACATTTCGCATCGGGCGCATCGGTTTTATGCAGCAAAGAACGATTTCGGAAATACTGAAAGGAAACGAACGCAGTCTGATTTACGCGCTTTCCGATGCGATCCTTCGTCCACTCCCGCTTCAGTTTGGCATAGTGCGCTCTCCAATTATTTGGTTTATTAAAGCAAAGCTTTATAAATTTTATTAAATAGTACAACATTTTCGACTTTTCGTTGTTTGCAGTTGACAAGTGCAATGGCAGATTTTCAAAAGCGATTGAAGGGCTGCCACCTTGTCATAAATGCGGTATTGCCAGCCTGGAACGTAACGGCTTTGCTAGCTGCAAATATTGGCGTTGCCAGTTTATGCTATTTAACATACTACCTGAATCTTTTGTTTATATGTACATTAAATTAATTGGAAATATTTTAATTATTTTATAACAAATTCCGAATTCCATTGGCTTCCAGCTCTATATTGTTATCAACAGCATTCGAACGTAGTTTTTAGACGACCAAGTTTTCTCGCAAATAACAAAGGAAACAGAAAAAAAAAAAAAAACGAAAACTTCAGCTTTCTAGGTGCCACAAAAAAACTTCGTAAATTGCAAATTTTATAACTTTTCTTTTTGTAATTTGTAATATGTATCGCATAGACTTGTTGCTGTAAAGAGTAGAGTAGGTGTAGCTGTCGATGCTCGTATCACATGGAACCAGAAATTTAAAAATGTTTATATGGAAACTATATATTCCTGATTGGTATTAAAAATCTATATACTTACAATTTGAATATGTTTGCAGTTTCATACTACAGCTACTACAGAGTCTAGAAACAATAAATATATGTATGTGTGTTCCTTAGAAAACTTGTTCGTATATTTCATTGAGCCAAAGCATAAGAAAGGATATACAATATTCGGTATGACATAGCGTTTTTGTTCTTTCATGTTTGAATGTAATTTAAATCAGATTTCATGTTGTACTCGATATATTTTTCAATTATACGCGCAACGGCTGTTGGCAACAGATGCTCACCAATGTTGTTGTTGTTGTTGTTGTTGTTGTAATTGTTTAACAAGTATTTGCATGATGTGGTCTTTCAGTTTTCATAAAAGTTGCTGCGTATCGAACTTTTACGCCGTGAAATTCTATTACTCAAAAACAAGAGAAGAAGAGAGGAAAAATCGAGTAAAAGTTTTTTCCCGTACTTTTATTGGCATTGGCTCAGTAATTCGTAGTAATTGTTTCCGCCGGACTTTGATTGGTCGTTCTTTTGGCTAGCAAATGGATAAATAGATGTGACTCAAAGTAGTTGGAGAAAGAGGAAGAGCCAGGAGTGGGTTAGCTGGGAGCAGGACTCCTTCACACATAAACCTAACGAAATGTAAATAATATTAGTGGTACTTGGCAATGACAATGTGCATATGTGGCCCAAAAAGCCGAAAGACCGCACACACTGCAAACAAAACACACGCAAGTGACGCCTCGAGGGCTCGCAGAGGGAACGGGCCTAAAGGGCGCCCGCCGAAGGGCTAGTGCGCAAAACAAACACAAGACCCAAATACAAACAACACAGACACACACACACACACATACACATGTACCTAGACATATATAGATAAATACTAAGAAGCTAGAAAAACAAGTGTGGATGGGAGAGCACAAGTGGGGCTGGGCTGGGGGCTAAGTCAGTGCTGCTTGACTTGTCCCTCTGTCACACATTGGGCGACCTGGCCAGGCGGAAGTATACTTAAGACCGTCGAAATAGAGGCATTAAGATCTTTACAGTTAATCCCTTGAGTAAATGTTGGCTCTACGTAGGTGTGTGTGTGTGTATGTGGTCGCGAGGACATTGTTGTGCCACAACCATAGTGTATACACAGTGAAAAATGTGGTTAGCAATAAAACAGCATTCTGTAGGTGGAACACTTAAATTTAGGCCAACTTTATTGCAAATTGAGTTGCTTAGGCATACTAAATACTACATTTCAATTTAATAGCGATTCGATTACTAGTTTTAAAAAATTAAAAATAAAAACTTTCCAAATTTTCATAGATCTGCCAAAACACTTACACATATATACATATATATATATGGAATCACAGTTAATGTAACTTTTTAAAATATGTTAGTGAGCATTTATGTTAAGTTCCTTACAGATAGTTAACCCCAACCGAATTCGAACCTGGAACTACTCACGTCCCTGTGCTCACTGTTGTGCCCTCTGTTAAGCAAGCATCTTTACCACTGCGCTTTTGACATATGCAAGCCATTACCGATAAGTTTAGAGGATTAGCTGTGTCTTGCATTCGTTTGCCATGGCTCATATTTATTTTAAGAAAATGCATTCTAAATATTATAAACAAATAGTATATGGATTTCCCATCATAGTATATGGATTAAAGATCATCAAACATGCGTTGCAGGCAGTCAGTGCAGACGTCTTGCCAGTGTAAGGCGAATAGATTATTAAGCGTGCCTTGAGTGACGCATGAGGTTGCGAGTTCGAGGCCCAACTAGGTTCCAATTTTTAATTTATTTTTTAAATAGGTCATAAAGCCACTAGAAAAGTATGTTTAGTTTATTAAACAATTTAAACGATAATAACTATGAAAAAAGTCAACTCTCTAATAATTATGAATCTATTACTTAAAATGTTCAAGAAATTATGCTAACTCAAATTTAGTTTAGCACACTTTAAACTGCATCCACATTCACTTCTCACAGTGTATGTTGTCTCGTTGTTATTTAGCTTAAGCACATTCCAAAAAAAGGCTTAAAAGCTTGTACACATATTCATTTTTTGGGGGTCCCGTGAGTTGCTGTTGTTGTGGCCGTTGTCCTGCGACTTGGGCCACGCCTAATGTTTGCTACTGAATATTTCAGTTAACCAGCGACAATGACAACAAAAACAACGACAACAACAACAACAACGAAAATGCCTCTCATGCGTGCAAGTTAAGTGCTTAAAGCATTTAGCCTAACGATTTTGGCTTTTAATTTGCACTTTCAGCTAACAGCGGTGAGCAGAGCCCGGCGAGCTGGGGCCGGGTACAGGAGGCGTGTCACGTATTTATTTAAGCAAATTGCGCAAAAATATTAAAGCAGGCGAAAAACTGAATATAATGCGTGTGTCTGCCAGACCAGCTGCCGAAAGCAGGCGAAAACCTTTTTACAACTTTTCTAGAGCCACAAAGTAAAAAACAAAAAAAAAAAAAAAAAAAAAAACTGTTAAGCAGCAGCCCCGCCCACATATAAATAAGGCCAAAAAGGCAGCAAAAAAGGCGCAAAGAAAACAAGGGCGGAAAGCGCAAAATAAAGTCATCACAAACATATTAGCAGCGCAAAACACCTGAGCAAATAGATTTATATGCACGATAAAGCACAGAGTAATTTCCCTTAGATCCTGTCGCCTGTGCTCCCAGTGCTCCCAGTGCTGCCCACCTCCTGCTCGACGCCAAGTGCAGCACATTTGCCACTCGGCCCGGCGCTCGCCTGTTGCCTAAGCCACAAAATAGCTGGGGCCCAAGATAACATCACTTTATTGTAAGAAAGTTAAAACACAGAAATGCAAGCCAAAGCCAGAGCCAGAGCCAAAGCCAAAGCCAAAGCCAAAGCCAAATAGCCCAAAAAGGTAACTGCGTGTGGCTGTCTCCCTCTGCCTCTATCTCTCCCACTCTCACTCTTCCTCTCTCTCTCTCTCACTATCTGCCACCCCCCACAGTGTGCGTGTGAGCAGGCACTTAAAAAAAATGCCAAATATAAAAATGCCGACACATGCTCCAAGCCAAAAATCATACAGATAAATGTGAGAAATTCTATATACTCTAACTAAAGATATAAAGACTAATATGATTTTAAAAATTACTTCAAAATTAAAAATTACCTATTATTTTCTTCACCATTATTTTATGTTCCTAAATTCCTTTGTTTTATTCATGGACCTTTAAAAGCATATTTCCCATTATTGTCATAAATTGCCAATGAGTTGAAAACCTAACTTTCATTCGAGGTGTTAGCATATATTTGAATTGTTAGCATATGTATGTATCAACTGTTAACATAACATGATAACATGATTAGCAACTGTTAAAATATATGGCCACTGTAAAAATGTACTCAAGCTGTTAAATATTAATTGTGGCTGAAAGCTCTTACCGAACAATATGCAATAGTTAAGCGACTCTAATGCAGTGTATATCTAACAGAGCGTATAAAAGTTTTTCGATGTCATTTTGGCATTGGTTTACGAGCGACTTCCTTTTGTTGGGTGTGAAATTATCAAAATTTACTTGAAGACGCTAGGTAGAGCTGGAGCTCGAATTCGAACTCGAATTCGAAATCCCATGAGAAGCTGCTAACAATAAGGCCAGGCGACCATGGGAGTTGAAGCTGCAACATGCAACTGAACGTGCAGCACGTGCTGCAAACATGTGGCACTAGAGTTAGCTGAGAGAGAGAGAGAGAGATATATATAGATAGATAGAGAGAGAGAGAATGTGAGAGAGGGAGAGCCAAAGTGGTAGGAGGAGAACGCATAAAGTTCTACGAGGCGAGGTCAGCCCAGGCCATTAGCAGCTAAAATGCTTGACAAATAATTAGGAAGGCAAGAAGAAGAAAATAATAAAAATAAAATAAAATAAAAATAGCGTAGCTCGAAGGACACATGAGTGATGGCCACTATCGAAGGATGTGGTCATGTATATATAGAAGGGGATATATCACACAAATTGGCATTGCTCAACATGGAAGTCAAGTGGCTTTTGGCTTTTGGCTTTTTGCTGTCAAAGATTTGTCGCGCACAAGTAGCAGAAAAAGAAGAAGAGGAAGACGAGACAGCGAGGCAGTAGCTGAAAAAAAGTTAATTGCAGTTAATGACGACATTAATCACAAGAAAATGAAGCCCAGCGCCGTTGACAATAAGCGCCAAGCGCAAATGAAGAGCCAGCGACAGCGACAGACAGAGTCAGAGGCGGACAAGGGGGCAGACGGGAAGAGGAGCGAACAGAAGAGAACAGAAGAAGAGGCGTCTATTAACACCGATACCCAGATACACTTTATGCACTACAAAGGCAATGTGGGCAACTAGGAAGTTGGGAGTTGGGTGGGCGTGGCGCAACAAGCGAACAGAACAACAGGATGCGAGTAGGAAAAGCAATTTCACTGCGAGCTTCCTTTAAGACAAATAAGTCAGCCGGATCAAAAGGACCTTTCAGGCGTGGCACAATAGAAATGAATTATAAGCGGGAAAAGCCGGTTGTAGCGCAGCTGGAAAAGGAGGGGATGGGTAGGGGGTGGCAGGGCGCGAACCAACCGGCGCAATGTCAGCGATAATAATGAACAACAACTATGCAGCCATGACGAATGATGCTGCTGTCCTTCTCACACTCCCACTCATTGCCCTCTCTCCCACTCCCACTTCCATTTCTACTCTTTGTCTGTCTCTGGCGCTCTCTGTGCAAGCAGCTAAAAGTACAATAATTGCCGCCAGATGGCGCTGCGTGTCCAGTGCTGTTAGAGACAATAATCGTCAGTTTGTTTATTATGTTTGGCAATCTGCAGATTAAACTCGCTTTTGATTTAGGTGTTACATTTGAATAGAGCTCAATGCTTGATTATATAATGGCTTATATAAAGACTTAACTTACATTTGTGTTATCTGGTTTGTAGGCTATTCATTAAAATAACTGCAAATTAACTTTTGAATTCGATGATAGCTTAAAAAAAATTATAAAAAATTACTATTTAATTATTTTTTGGCAATTTTAATTATTTTAAAAATTGATCCTTAATGTTCAGCTAATCAATTTCCTTATGACATTTGATCGAATTTCCCTCTAATTTGTGAGGGCATTTGCTAGAGGAAATTTATTTTATTTGATAAACAACAAAATTTCCTATTCACCAAATGCAAAGGTGAATTTGTGAGAGTTAAATTCACAGGAAAAAGGAATGCAAAATTGTATTTGGCATAAAGCTAGTTAGTATATTCATTAATAAATAGTACAGATAAATCGATTAAGCCAATTGTAATTGCCTTTACAATTTGTTGCTTTTGCATGAAATTCAATTTCGATTTGGAATTCAAATTCGAATTGGAATTCGAATTCGAGCGAGAACAATGCGTTAATTAAACGCACGCAGTTGCCTAATGAGCTCGCCATTGATTGTGCTGATAAATGATAACAAGTGATACGAAGAGTACAGTTAGATGAAGTTGCTGCTGGAGCTGGAGCTGGTGCTGGCCGAGCTGGGCAGGTAATGAGGAGCACGTCTTTAGCAATTGCCGCACGAATGCGCTTGCAGCAGCTGCTACGCCATTTCCTCTGGAATGTGCGTCTATGTGTGTGTGTGTATGACTGAGTGTGTGTGGGTGCGAAAACAAAGATGTCTGTGGAATTTATGCAACATGAGAGCGTCTATAACTTATCCAATTAAAACTCAATAAACGCGACAGCCCAAAGCTCGCCCCTCACATGCCAGCCACGCCCTGGCCCAGGCCTAAGGGGCGGGCAGCGGGCAGCCGGTAGCGGGCGTGTCTGTTCAATAAGAGGCAGCTCCTGGCTCCTGGCTGCTGACTGCTGGCTGCTGGCTGGCTTAACGCAGCGATTACAAGTGCCTTCAGCTTGTAATCCACTTTTGGAAATGCAGCCAGTGCCAGCTACAGCTACAGCTACGGCTACAGCTACGGCTACGGCTCCTTTGGCAGGACGAGTGCGTCCTGTGCCTGTCTTCTAGCCAAGCAGCCAACCAGCCAGCCAGCATGACAGCCACAAATTGAAGATGACAAAATGTCTAAACAAGCAACCTCTATAACTATGTGTGTATGTGTGTGTGTGTGTGGGTGTGTGTGTGTGTAAGCATATCTAGCGGAATAATCAATAAATTACACACCTGTCTGGCCACAGCAAATTTATATATACAGCAAGCACACGCTATAATGAACAGCTCAATTGCTTTTGCTTACGGTGAAAATTTGAAAGGAAATTCATTTTGCTTAACTTCATAAAGTTGATGAAGTAACGAGCTTAAGCTTATATAAAGAGATCTTAAACTAGGCATTGCGTTTATTTGATTAGCTATATTTGTAATTATTTTTTAAAATCCAACATCTAAAGCATTTAAAAATATCTTTGCACTATTAATATCTAATACATCATTTCTTTTGTTTTAATACATAAATATTTCATAATTCTTGTTATATTAATTATTTATTATAAATATTATTTCATAAACTAATTATTTTTTGTCTTAAATATGTATTTCTTTTTATTAATTTTTTTTTTATTTTTTTTATTTTTTTATAAACTTTGTAATCTCCAGTGCTTTTATATTTCTTAAATCCATATCCAAATCCATAGTTTTAGCATACTTTCCCGCTCCCCTACTAGCTTGCTAATACTTGCTAATACTGATATTAGCAAATTTATTTTTTTATTTGTATATATATTTTTTTCATTTATTTCCTTAAATATTTTGCATTAACAATACAAAAAATGGCATTCGTAAAAACTTGTTTAATTATTTGATGTAATTAGCAATGCTGCTGCTATAGCTGCTGTTCGTTCCAGTCAGCTTTCACTGTAGCTGCAGCTGTACGGCTTAGAGTTATGGCTTTGACTTCAGCCAAGACGTAATATACATACACATAAATATACGTGCATATATATGTATGTGTATGCACATATATATTCGATTATCTATATAAAAATATTTTCCAAGAGATTCCGACAGCGCATTCCGCAGGTGCCATTCGCCAACGCGACCCGCTGCAAGATGCCAATGCCGACGATGGCAGTGTGGATGAAGGAGCTTTGGGCAGTGGACTCCGGGCTCTGTGGCTGTGGCTGTGGATGGGGCTGTGCCTGGTTCGACTTCAATATTTCACGCTGGCTAAGTTTTCGATTGTGTTGGGCTAGCGGCTCGGCACTTGGTGGTAATTGTCCTGCCAGCCACTGGACTTGCACATTGTTAAGCATTTGCAGCAGCACGGCTACGGCCATGGCTCTGGGTCTACCTAGCAGGCCAGGACTCCGGGCCTAGCTGCCGGCTCTCGGCTTCTGGCTACTGGCTTCTGGCTTCTGGCTACTGGCACTTGGCTCTCGGAACTGAGTGAGTATTTGTGCGTGCCATTCTGACAGGCAGCGTTGGCAGCAACTGAATTTTTGATTTATGTGCATTACTTATGCTTTTACTTAGTTGTCTCTCCCCCCACTCCCGCACTCCCGCACTCCCCCACTCGCGCCCTCTCCCTCACTCGGCCAGATTGCCGTCTCTGTTTGACGCTTATGCTCGGAGCCACCAAATTGATGCTAAGTGCTGGGGTGCGCGTGCGAAATGGGTTGAGCGGCGGAGCCAGAAGCAGCAGCAGGAGTAGCAGGAGCAGCAGCAGCACCAGGAGCTGTGGAAGCTGCCAGCCACAGCAATAGATACACTCAGCGAAAAGCTATGCTCAAATGTTGTCTTAGCAGTTGCTTTAAATATATTAAATTGTGTTTTAAGGTGAAGACATATTTCTACATAGAATTATTTAAAAAAAAAATATATTGCCAATAATAAGAATAAAAAAATAACTAATACGATTTATATAAATATAAGATAAATTAAAATAGTGCAGTAAGAATAATAAAATTTAATAAAAAATTAAAAAAGCTATAGCTGTAAATGAACAAATATTTACAAGCTTAAAAAAATTATAGTTTATGTATTTATATTTTTTTTAGAGCTTTAGTGCTTTTATGGATCAATAATTGAATATTTATTGTATATAAAATGTTTGTATACATATTTAAGTATATATGGGGGTTTCTTCCGAGCTCTCGCTCTCAAGAGCTATAAGATTTAAATTTTTGGCATATCTTTATTTCCCAAAAATTTATATTTAAAAAATCTGACTTTATGTATTTTTTTTTAAATTTTTTGGACTGAATTGTATTCTTAAAATAGCCCCAAGATTTGCGCTAATTAAAGTGATATTTACGAGCAAGTAAACATGTCAATATCTTTAAGGTAAGATATAAACATTTTTTTTTTATTTTTTTTTTTACACTAGAAAGCTGCAAGACAGAGACGTTTCATTAAATTTTAAAGACCTGAGTGACCTGAGTCGAAGAATCCACATTTTTTTTTTTTAAATAAATATTAATGAAAAAATTTTATACTTATATTTAGCAATAAATTATTAATTTTTTTTTTTAATTCTTTCAAGCCCTTCAATAGATCTAATTGAAATGGGAAATAAATTTGGCAAGTGAAGTGTATCTGAGGCACTTCAGCACTCGCTTTGAGTTTTCCGCAAGTGTGGCTCGATGCGTTTGCTGTGTGTTGAGCCTTTTTACACACACACGCACATTCACACATACACCCATACTCGTATATTAAATACCATCCTTGGAGAGTCATCAGCATTCCTCGAGCGGTTTTTATTTCCGTTTTCATTAGTTGCTTTTTACACAAGTGCCGCCCACACATACACACACGCATAATGGCATTAATGTCTCGTTTACACACACTCACACACACACACACACATAGAGATCTCTCCCTCTCCCTCTCTCTCTCTCTCTCTCTCTCTCTCTCTCTATGGCTGGCTTTTCCCACTAGTTTGTCAATGGCAGCCATTTCTATGTTTGCTCACGTATTTTGCTGTTGACATTCCCTGAGCTGCTGCCACTGCTGCCTCTGCTCCTGCTGCTGTTGTTGTTGTGTCGTTGGTGTTGCTGCGGCCAGCCCGAAATGAGTATGAAAAATGCTTGCGATAATTTGTTGACCTCAACAGGCGATGTTTATGTAAAGAAAGAATAAAATAACGAGAAAGAGAGGAAGGCAAACTCACACAGACACACACACACACACCACACACGGCACACACCCACAGACATACATACATGTGTATTAGGCACATACATTAAAGACATTTTAAAATTGTTTTGTCAATTTGTTGTGTGCAATGCGGCGTATGCTTGATAAGTCGCTCGACGCTCGTCGGTCTATGGCCATAAGTGCGGCACAGACACGAACTGGATTTTTGGGCGCTAATCAAATCACGTACTTAGCCAAGTAAAGTACACACAAACACGCACACACTCACACACGCATACAGGCACACACGGGACACAAAGTATGCCACACGCTGAATAAGACGTCTTAAGACGCCGCAATGGAGCTACAGGCAACGTGGCACAGGCCCAGGCCCAGACCCAGGCGGAGGCACAGGCACAGCAATGCGCATTAATAGCTTAGACAACACACACACATACATACATACATACATGTTTGTGCCATAGGTACAGTGAAGCTGCAATTAGATGGTCTAACATCTCCTAATTAAAATATTAAATCAGTTTTAAAATTATTTATAAATAACCACAAATATTTTCTAATATCTTGTCCAGTAAAAAGTACAATTGAATCGCTCTGCAGTTTTTGCTCATATTTTGTATTTTAATAATAATATATTCACATTTTGGCGATTAAACTTTACTTTTGATTGAAAATAATATTTGAGTCAATGAATCATCATCATTTATATGAATAAATAAACAAATTTTAATCTATTTTTTCAGTAGTTTTTATTTTATTTTATTTATTTTTTTTTTGTTAAGAGCATTTGCTACTTTTCCATAGCTTCCGTTTGACTTTTATTTATCTTTATTTATACAAATTTATGCATTTTCCAATACTTTAAAGCTTTAAATATTACCTTCTGACTTATCTTCTTGTTGAATTGCAATTCCGTCACTTTAGTTGTGCTAATGCTCTGAAATGCTTTTATTATCACAGCTTAAATTCATAATCTATTACTTTTTTATTCAATTACATTTTGTTCGAGTCAAAATAAAAAGAGAGCTGTGAGTATTTAAAGCTTTTACGAATTCAGCTATGAAATGACGTGAGTTGACTGTGGTCCAACTGTCTGAGCGACTTGTTGAAGTGATTAGCGCCGTTTGCAGTCGGAGTTTTTGTTCGTGCCTTGCCCTGGGTTCAAAGCCGGCCAAATTCAAATTAGTTTTGTTGTTGTTATTTAACTAATATAAATAAAAAGCTCTCTTTGGGTAAAACTTGGATTGTTTTTTGTGGCGCATCAAGTTGCAGGTTCGAATCCCAGCCAAGACTAATTATAAATATGCTAATAATACAATTTTTGTTTTTACTGCATTTTTATAAATTAAAAATTTTAAGACATAATGATCATAGCTATAATAATAATTGTAAATTTCTTTTCACTTTTTTTTTTTTTTTACATATAACCCTGCGTATAAAAGTCATAAGTTAATATTGTCATTATTATGTTAAACGTTCTTCAGCAAGCATATCAGCCTGTAAACACGCACACAAAGATACACAACACACACTCACTCATATATGTATGTATACATGCACATGTATTTTTGCGGTACAAAAACTTGGCTTGGCACAAAGGCAAATTACGAGCGCATTTAAACTGGGGCGCAAGTGCTACTTAAATAACTCATTTAGGTCGCCTGATCCCCGCCGGAGTCGATGTGCATGCGTGTGTGTGTGTGTGTGTGTGTGTGTGTGTGTACATAAAATCAACAATAAACTTTGTCATCTCAATTTGCTTATTACCAGCAGGCAGGCAGCAAGGCCGGCGCAGGCAGAGGCAGCGGCAGAGTCGTAGGAAAAACTTTCTTATTAATGGTGGCGATTTCAATGCGCTGCTGCTACGCCTCCTACCCAAGCACGCATACCTACAAACACACACACACACACACAGACATATGTGCAGGCAGCGTGTGTGAATGTGTGTGCGTGTGTGTGTGCTTGTGTGCTGCAGATAATGCTGTGACAAACTTACACAGTTACTCGCTAAAATTTTGATGTGCCCTCCTTCCAGTGAGCCTCGCCCCGCCTCGCGCTTTCCAGCTGCCGACCGCAAAATGGCAGCGTCGAGCTAAAGTCCTTGCGTCTTGTTGCATGGCATGTCTTATGTCTTATGTCGTATGTCTGATGTCCTATGTCCTATGTCTTGCGGTTAGCGCTGCAAGTCGCAAATTGTAAAAACCATAATTAGTGTCTGTCACGGCACATAGACCCACGCCCATTCGCCCCAACCACACATCCTGGAATTGGAGACTGACGCAAGCTGCAGTCAAGCTGAGCCAAGCTGAGCTGAGGTGAGCTGAGCTGCTGCTGCTGCTCTAATTGCAAGTAAATATTTTTGCCATCTAAAATAAATACAAAATCATTATAAAATTTTTGTGGGGCAGCTTCAAGCTTCGAGCTGTGAGCTCCGAGCTGCAGCAGCAGCTGAGTCGAAGGTGGCCTGGCCCACATTTGTAGTGCCTGCAAGTTTTTAATGATGCAGCTACGTCTGCCACTTACGCATGCAGTACGCTAGTGCGAGTGAGCCAGACACGACGGCGGCATACTCGCTCGAATTAAAAAATAATTAAGAAAATAAAAAAATGATGTATAAATTTTTAAATAATTTCTAAATTTATGATTTCAATTTCCTAAGCAATTTTGTATCGGATATGCCACGCCCAAGGTTGGCGTAACTCTACATAAATATGTGATATCTGCATTTGCCCAATTTTTATGCTCAATTATTTCGCCTTCCACTTCTGGTATTCGTTAGAAACTCTATAAATTAGAAGCTTTGTTCTGCTCAATATACCCGTTTAGTCTCGCTTTAACGAGCATTGAAAAAGGCTGCACTATAAAATGCAAAAATCACGCAAATTATCGAAACATGCGGAAGCGCACTTCAACTTGCTGCGCATAAATCTTGGCGAAGTTGAATTGAACAAAATAGAAAAAATAGAAGAAAACTCTGCAAACTGGCTGAAAAAGTACAAAAATCTTGAGGTAGTATATAGGGGCCACGACTGCACTGTACCCTTTCTATACACACATACCCACACACACACAACACACACAGGCACACACGCACACACAGCTATAAAGACTAACTTTCCAATGCCGCAAATTGCAAAACTTCCACGTTATCGCATGAAGTGCGAACATGGCGGCAATCGATTGGAAGTTGCAGCCGACAGATGGCGCAGTGGGCGCACTGGATTGTTAGAAATGCTTAAAGTAACTTAGAAAAATAATTTGATTTAATATAAAAATAAGTCGATGCCACTTAATCAGTTGCCCCCTGTGAGGGTTGAACTCACGGCCTTTGGTTTACGAGACCAACGCTCTACCACTGAGCTAAAGGGGCAGCTGTTAGCGCGCTGTTAAATGCCAAATGTATATATATAGCGCATTAGCAGCTGTGATCGCAGCTGATAACAGCCGTTGTAATTGTTTTCTTTTGCGCCAGGTGGCAACGCCAGAACGCAAAAAGAGCGTTAAGTTCTAAGCTGCCAGCTCGATTTCTTTTATTTTGTATTCTGCTTGAAACGTAGTTAATTGCCTTTAAATGTTCATAAATATACGCAAAATGGAAGACATTGAGATCGGTTCGTCTGCACTCAGTTTATGTTCTGCCAAATGAGGCATAGCACATATAAATTGAAAGTCAATTGAGAGTATTATCCCTTGCTTGAAAACCTTTCGTTTTCGCTTTCTCTTTTCTCCCCGTTTTTCTGTAGCAAAAATTATGGCGGCCAAGGCAAAAGTTTTTTCGCCAACTGTCAAATGCAATTTAGTTGATAGGATCAAAATCTTTGCGCGTACTAACGGCGCCAGCCAACCCGCCAGCCACGCCCACAGCCCAGAGCCCAGAGCCTGGGCTGACATTGTCTCTGGCTTTGCGCGGGGATTGTTTGCCTCTCCACTCTGTATGCAAAGGCAAAGTGACTCGCTGACTGGCTGGCTGCGAGAATTTTACGATTTAAATGCGATTTACGGCGCTAATTCGTAGTGCCATCGGCATAGAGCCGCCGCGGCAGTGACAGCCTCTGCCAACAGCATCGCCACAGCCAATTGAAGGGCGTGGCGTGGACTCCTGCTGCTCCTGCTGCTGGCCTCTCCTCCCCCGCCCTCAACGGCCACCTTAAAGCAAGGCAATAGCAGTCGGGCTTATTTGATGCTCTGCACATTTATCATAATGGCGCCTCGCTCGCAATGCGCCATTGGAATACGAATACGAATGGGTGAAGAGGAGAGACGCAAAAAGGGGGCTGAGCATGAGGACAGCCAATGCAATTTTGTGGTAAAACGTTTGTAATCTGATTTCAATGCAATTGCATAATGGCATCATAGCTCAATTATGAGTTACTGCAGTTGCAGCGAGCCAATTAGAGAATGGAGACAAAAAACGTTAAATAACGAATAAAAAAATATAAACAAATCTGAGATCTTAATTAGTTTATAGTAAGAATATTAATATATCCACTAGACTAAGATCAACCAATTGATTGATTCACCTGAAAAGGAGTGATGAGGTGAGAAAGAGAGATGTATATATATAAGGTAAGAAGAAGACGGATAAGGTACAAGTGAGATACACAAACACAGAGAGTGAGTGAGAGAGAGTGTGAGAAAGAGAGAGAGCAAGAGCTAGAAAGATACGGAAAGGGAGAGACAAAGAAAGAACTAGGAGGACAGAAAGAGAGGGTGAACAAGTGAGAGAGACGTAGGGAAAAATAGTGCTAGAGTGAAAACAGATATGGAGAGCAAGAAAAATAGAAAGTGAATGCGAATGGGAAAGAGAGAGAGAGAGAGAGATAAGAACATATAGAGTGAGTGAGATAGCGAGAGTGTGAGAGTTAGTAAGAGAGAGAGAGAGAGAGAGAGAGCGAGAGATAGTGAGAGAGATAAAGACAGCCAAAAGAATATATCATAATGATGCAGATAAAGAACAGAATCGGCGTAGCAGCTGGATGATAACTATAAAAAGTTCTAAGCTACTATCAAATTGCTCACAATTTCTAATATATCGTGGGAATTACATAGACAGCCGATATAACAGTAATCATAATGCAGCAGGATTTCATTTTGTTAAATTTGTACTTTTTGCAACCTGTATGAGTTGGTCCTGCAGTACATTCACATGAATTGAAATAGTTGCTCGAATTGTGAACATCTCATATATTGTGTATGTAGGTATATACACATATAACTCGTAATCTAAGGATGTCCTTACTGTCCATTATGCCAGGGATTCATTTCTATCTCTGTGCTCTGCTCGGCTCTGCTCTCCAAGTACAATGTAAATTCTAAAGAGTTTTTCTTGTATTTTTTGTATCCCATTGAAGCTAGCTGCTATTGTCGTAGACCTGGCTGCCTTTCGTGAGGCCAGCTCCCCCTTTGATGGAGCTGGGCACTGGGAGCTGGTGGGTCTATCATCATTTTGATTTCTCAACTATTTCTAATGCGATTGCTGCCCCGGTTGAACAATTGGTTTGGTTCTTTTTTGTTCGTTCGTTGAGCTGCTCGTTGTCAACGTCTTATGCCACCTAGAGCTACCCACAGAAGTGCTCTCATCCTCGGTTTGGGCATGGCACACTTCAAACCACTTGCCCGCGCACCACCTCCCGTCCACGTCTCATCTCAGCTAGCTGGCTGCTGCTTCCTTCTATAATGGTAGGCAAATTCCGTTATCAGCTAACGTCGGCGGCTGCATTTAATGTGAACGGCTCGTCCTTCCCGCACGCCCCCCTCCCATTGTGTCTCGCACTGCATCTGTGAGCTGCTCCTGCCACGGCTGCCACTGCTGCCTGATTATTTGACTCTAATGGCTTGATAAATGCGATTTCGAAATTGAGTTGGTGCATTGCATTTAATTGAATAAGCACGAAGCCGTCTATGCGCATATATCACTCGCCCACTGCATAATACATAGATATATATGGTATATATATGTATATATATCGTGTCTATCTCACATGTACAGATATCGGTGGAGCTGAATAATTGGCAACTAATTGAGAAGCAGTTAAACTGCCTTCAAGGGACGGAGAGGAAGACAGATAGAGAGAGAGAGAGAGAGAGAGAGAGAGAGAGAGAGACAAAAAGGGAGAGATAGAGAGAGAGAGAGAGAGAGAGAAAGAGGAGAAGTTGGCGTGAGAATATTAAATACGGTTGAATGGGCAGTGTTTGAAGTAGGTGTTGCGCGTAATACGATAATAAAGAACCTATTTCGAGGTGTGCTGATAAATGCTTTGCGGATAGACATTAATCACTGGGTGTTATTCATCCATAATTATTAGTCATTAGTCATGAGTCATGGGCCTTAGTTAGTCGCTAATCATTATGAATTCGCCACTGGTTATTATTTAGGCATTAGGCATTAGGCATTAGGCATTAGGCATTAGGCATTAGGCATTAGGCATTAGGCATTAGGCATTAGGCATTAGGCATTAGGCATTAGGCATTCGGCATTAGGCATTAGGCATTAGGCATTAGGCATTAGGCATTAGGCATTAGGCATTAGGCATTAGGCATTAGTCATTAGTCATTAGGCATTCGATATTCGATATTACTATATACTGCATTTTATTCTACTTGTAGGCTGATGAAAAAATCATATAAGGGCAACTTGAACTCGTGAGAATTGCATAGGAAGGCAATATATCGAGAATGATGTATTTCTGAAATTATGATCTCTTGGCTCGTTTCATTACGCCGAGTTATTAAGAAGTAATTCATATCCCAGCATATATGAACTGCTTTGGCAATGGCTGGCGAGGAAATTCGCATTTTCGGATATTAACACTGGGAGGCGCTGACCCCAGAAACCAGAAGCGACTTGATTTATAGGCGCGACTTTACGGCTATGTTTTGTATGCTTTGTTTCTGCTCTTCTTCGACTCATTGCTGTTGTTGTTGTTCTTGTTGTTGTGGCTGACAGCAAACTAAGTGCGAATCATTTAGGAGCGGAACACCCGCAGCACCCGCTCCCCGCCCTAGTCCGACGGCTTGACTGCCCGGACCCTGGCCCAGGCAAAACTTTTAATAATAATTTGCAAATAAATTACAGCCAAGTTGGTGGCAGGCGCCGCGCTGCGTCGCGATTTGCTCCGCCCCAAAATTCGTTCTTTGTCCTACATGCTGCGTCCTTTCGCCGTTAGAGGGTCCATTAGAAGGCATTGAGCAATTGTTGTTGCTTGTACATTAAGAACTCATTGGCATAAATTGCAATTTAATGTCTGCCTGCCTGCCTGCTGCTTCTTGTTATACCCTGTACTAATTGAAAACGCGTGCAATGGGGAGGTTTGATGGAGCTGATATACACGTAGGCATGCATATATAAATATGCGCATCTTCGATCTTCGCAGACTTTTAGCATATAAGATATTCTTCCGTGATGCCATTAATCCATGATCTACTCTTAACATTTATGAGCAGTTGATATAGTAATATACAATATTTAAATGTGTATTTTCGATCTGCTTCTATAAGACAACGGAAAGGCTTGTAGGGTAAAAGATATTTTATTAATAAGCATATTACACTGCTTATGCCTTCAATCCATGATTTAGATGATTTAGATGACCAGCAGACTAGCTGATTAATATACTCGACTTTTGTTCTTATCTCTAGCCATTAAACAAGTTTATTTTTGCTGACTTCAATATAAAATAGTTTTTTAGCTGTTAGCCTCACAACCACACGGTTTTGGTAGAGATATTCGTCTAGAGATATTAGTCTAGATATATTTTTGCTTTTACAACTATATAATATATATGCTTTTCTAGTAGTAATAGCTATAATAGTAGTAGAGTAGTAGTATAGTTATATAGAAAACTGAATTTCGAACGTCTACACATTTTAATGCCTTAATTGATATAATTGCAATTACCAATATCTCTCTTTCCATAAGTATCGAAAAATATCGATGTTTGACTTAAGGAATTGCTTCCATTTGCGAGCGATTTTTATTATTATTATATTGATATACAGTTACTACAGAGCAGCGAATGGGATAGATATTAAAAAATATTGTTATATATACTATCTTAGATCCAGATATATATACCTTATCCAAAATTAGAAGTCATATTTCTTTTTGTATTCACTTAATTAGCTGCATAGCTTTGGCTCTCTCCATAGTACTGATTGCACTTTACAGGGTATCCTCACGGTCTGTCACAGCACTGCAGCTTTAGCTCTTTGATTTGTTGTTGCTGCTTGCTGCAGACCTCTTAAATACGCCGGCTGCCAAATAGTTGAAGCATATTTATTGCTGCCCGGCACTTTACCAATGCCAGTTGTTGTTCTTGGTGTTGTACTCGATGTTGTTGTTGGCGTTGTTGCTGGCGTTGTTGCTGCCACAATTCACACGGCGGGCAGCATTGCAGCATTGCGCATACGCCCCATTGGCCGCCACTGGCCGTAGCATACTTTTCAGCGCGAGCATTTCAATTTTATAGCATCTCGCACTTGTGTGTTTATGGATTCGCACCTCAATTTGCCTCTTGTCTCATTTGCTCTCTCTCTCTATCACTATCTCTTTCTCTGTCTCTGTCTCTGTCCCGCTCTTCGTTAATGTGCTTATATATCAGCATAAATGTTCGCTTTACGCCTTTTTCTCTGCCTCTGATTGTCGCTGAACATTGCCCAAAAGATTCCCAATTGCAGTCAGTTAATTGCACCATATATAAATACATATATATATGTATGCCATATATTTATATATATTTACATATATCTGTTTATACCTATGTATATAGTCTGCTGCAATTTGTTAAAGCTTGACCGAGTGCATGAAAATATTTTCAAGCCAGGAGTGCAGCGCGTGCTTAATGAGCAGCAGTTACAGCTGCCTCGCTGCCTTTTTCTGTCTCCCTCTCTCCACCTCTCCCTCTTCCTCTCTCTTTCTGTTTTTCTGTCTCACTCTTGCCATAATTGTGCATGTAATTGTAAACGCTGAATTAAACAAGCGTCATTAAAATGTAATTAATTGTAATTTACGTTCACGTACCGCTGCCAAAGGTGTTGGCTTTATAGTCCCATCTTTCAAGATGAGCCCAGCTTTCGCACGCGCTTCCCCCCCTTCTCACTCTCGCTCTCTTTCTCTTTCTCCCTCTCTCTGCCTGTTGCTGTCTCCCTTGGCGTTTTATTGCCCGTTCTTTGCGCGCTGCGTTTCCTTAACGACTTTAAATGCCTGAAACACATTGAAAACATTCATGTTTTTTTGGTTAATTAATTAAATTGCAATTAATATGAAAAGTTAATTTACATGTGCACTTCGTAATTTGATTTATTTCCTCCGACTGCCACAGCGCGAAAAAAACGCCGCGCTCAATTGCGTGTGAAGTGTCATGTTATTGTTTGTTAAAAAACAAGTGCAAAAAGCGCCGCAAAAAGTGTGTTTAACAATTAGATACTCTGTAAAGCAAACAGCCCAATTGGCTGGCATACAAATTTTATTTGCCCAACTGAAAAAATATCAAATCATTCATATTCCACATTCAATTTGCAGCTGGTAAGTTGGGATTAATAGTTGAGGGCTTAATGTGTGTGTGGACTACTGCTTAGGATAGGCAGGCATGAATTGGGGTATATATTTGTATAGCACTCTTAGCTTAAAGGACAAGCTTAATTAGTTAGTGGCAAATAGAAGCCATTGATGCTCTTTTGCTCTTATTTTGAATTTGAATTAAGTTGGCTTAAATTTATATTCAGGTAGCCTGAATGAAATACCTAAGGGTTGCCCCTACTCTAACTCTTTGTTTTTACATCTGTCCTTAACTATTCTTCACTCTAATCTCTCTCTCTCTCTTCTTCTCTCACACTCTATCAGCATTTCTCTATCTTGCGATCTAATTTTTTTTGTCTCGATTGCCCTGAATTTTGTCTCTACCTTTTTATATCTCTTTTTTTCTCTCTCTCGTTCACTTAGTCTATTTCAATCGCTCTCTCTCTCTCTCACTTTGCCTCTCTCTCTTTCGCAATATATTCATTTCATAGTGTATTTCTTTTTCCCTCTCCGTATCTTAGATTACTTCGTTCTCCCCCTCTCTCTCTCACTCTCTCTAGCTTATCGTATTCCTTTCTCTCTCACTTAGTGTATTTCATAGTTTGTCTTCCTCTCTAAGTATATTCCTTTCTCTCTCCTTTTTGAGCACATTTCTCTTTCTCTCTTGTCTATTTCCTTCCTTCTAATGCTTCATGTTTTTGTTTTTCTCTTCTCTATAGGTCATTTACCATGCTGCTTTCTCTTCTACTATAATTTTTTGACTCTGCATTGATTTCTCTTTATCTCTATTTCGCTCTCCCTTAAACCTCCCTCTCTCCCTCTCTCTTTTTCTCCATATCTATGCCTTTTCCCATCTCATCGCTCATGCTCTATCTCTCTTCCTCCCTCTATATAGTGTTACCCACTGTGCCAGGATTTCGGCTTTACAGGGTATCTCACATTATTTATGGCGAGGCAACGCCGCGCGTATGCACAATCAATTGAGCGTCAAAATAGTTTGGCAAACTCAATTACAATCTTGGCTCTGGTAATGAGACTTGAAAATTGATGTGAAAGCATTTGCATAAACACTGCGCGCAGGCAACAAACAAACAGCAAAAAGAAAAAAAGTGAAATAATTAAAATGCGGCAGCAAAGGCAACAGCAATGGCAACAGCAACGGCAACGGCAACTGCAACAGCAACAGTTGCTGCTGTGGCAGTTGTTGCATTTGCTGCAAAGAAAAATGGCGCGTTTACATGCAAATTATGCGAGCTGTGGCAATAAAATAAGACGAAATGGAGTCGCGTCTGCATAAATATAAATGCATATACACTCTATATAGGATATAGGGTATATATGCTGAGCATTATAAACATGTGACTGGCTCTAGCTCTAGCTGTGGCTGTGGCTGCGACCATGCCATAGACAACATTTGCATATTCTAATTATAAGTGGCAACAACGTCGGCGCATTTGTCATTTGCCATTGCGGGCAAGCGCCTTGAGTGGAGCAACTACTGCTTAGCCGTAGTTCAATGTGCAGTGCAATGGCCCTTTGCCTTTGCAAGGACCTTCGCTGGCGCAGCGCACACACATATACACGCACACACACACACAGGGACAGACACCTACACAAATGCTGGCAAGACTTGTATAATATTGATACCCTCTATCAATGGCTAGTGTGGAAATGGGGTGGATTTGTTATAGGTTGTGTTGGCAACAAATGAATCGATTATTGAATCACATGATAATAATAATAATATATGACATACATATAATATATGGCTTGTTATTTATCTATTAAATCTTAAATTCAGAAAATATAACTAGGTTAGAAATATCAAAAATTCATCTAAGGTCTACATAAGTACTTGAACTGCCTTCAATCTAATTTGAAGAAACCCAAGACTTTTAATTTTAAATGAACAATTTTCGAATTTAAGCTGTATAGGAATATATAGATGTTTATTTTTTTTAATTTACCACTAAAAGATTTCAACCTAATCTATATTCATATAGTTATAATCTCTCTTAGTATGACTGAGAAGCTTGGCAAAGACTTTAAGAGTTTAAGTCATGAAATTTGGTATGTGAATTCTACTATAAATTATTTTCTTTTCTATAAAACAAATGTGGGCCCACTCTATTATGCCCAAATTATCAATTGAAATTTGTAAGGCCCGCGTTTGTATAGATCAAGTCTTCAATTATAATAATAATAATATTATAAATCCATTATATCTTGATTTCCCATTTTCAGTGGGTTCAGTGTATAAAAAAATGGACTTACAGGGTATAATTCAGGCAAGCACATTCACTCTACTGCAACACCCACTTCTTTTATTTAATTTTCCTATACACTTGCAGCTGCTGTTGCCAGCTTCTCAGCTGCTGCCAGCGTCTCAGCAGCTTCTTAGCCAGCTCCTTGCTGCTTGGCTTGAAGGATAACGCGTGCAATGACATGAAGTGCTGCTCCTGCTGCTGCTGCTGCTGCTGCCGCTGCAGTTGCAATTCCCCAGTGTGCGTGCCACACGCTCTCTTTTGTATTAGTTGCGTTTGGCTATTTATTTAGATTTCATTTTATTTGCCAGCGGGCGCTGCTTTAATTGACTCTAGCCAAAGGATATGCGCATCCTGCTGCTGCTCCTGCTTCTCCTGCTACTGCTGCTGCTGCAGTCGTTAATCAGGCCTTGACTCCAGTGCCTGGAGCTGCAATCAGGCATGAACTTATTTTCATAATCGCATCGGGCCATTTGATGATAGCTGCCATCAAACAAATATTGCACAAGGACAATTGAGTAACGGCACAAAGGATTTAAAATGCTTGCATTGTGCATAGGTTTTGCTTGATTCTTCCTCTTCTGCTTCTCCTCCTCCATCTCCTTCAATTTTGGACCAAGCCAATGAAGCGCATTGCCGAGTCCCAATTCAAATAGGGCAGGCAGACGGACGGAGTGAACGGCGTTAGAGAATGGACAATGGAGAGCGGGAGGGGCCGAGGGAGTGCACGTTATGCATAGATAAAGGCAATGCCAGAACGAGCTGAAGTCGCACTTGACAGAGGACTGACAGAAAAAAGAGCAGTTATCTAGGCTAACAGACGACTAAATACTCTTCGATCAAATATTTTGCAATTGTCAAGGTTAACCGTAAAGTTTGTTTGATAGCTTTAAGCAGAGATAAGTTGAAGGTTAGTTTTAGGTAAATTTAAGGTGCAGGTTAGCTCTGAAACTATAGTTCTTCGTCTCTCTATATTTCATAGAAGTAAACTTGATAGAAGTAAGCCGCAATTTTAAAATTGTAATCTGACCTGTTTCAGATGTTCAGCCTCAAAATTTGAATTTATAGAGCTTGAGTTTAGTGTACATGTCTTAAAAAGATATGATATGATGATATGAGTTGGTGTCATAGCTTTACATATAAGATTTGATATTACATAGCCTATAGAACATGTATAGGTATATGTAAATCTCTAGTGCGATATCATAGAATCATACCAAACTGTCAGTCAATCATATATCCTATGCAGTTCCTAGTCTCCTTTAGTCCCCTCAAGACATCAGGCTACCCCTAGTAAGAGCATTTAAAGAAATCGTTCAATAAGCTTTTCTCACTTGCATTGGCAAGGAGTTTGTTTTTTTTTTCGTTCTTTTTTTTGGGTGCAACTTTTGTGACTCTTCGATGCAGTCAGCCATATTTGGCATTCCGTTTTGGGCATTTGTCGGGCTACACAATTTGCTGCTCAATTGTCTTGGTAACAACTACCTCGGAGCAGAGCCTGCTGCTCTGCTCGGGCATCTGTCTCTGTTCGCTCTTCAGTCTAGCTCGTTGTGTGCCATAATTCAATTGATTCTTGGCAACATTATGTATATACAAAATGCTCATCATGTTTATCGCTGGCAATAACCATCTATTCCAAGAGTCATCCACCTGCAGCAGCAGCAGCACACACACACCCACACACACATACACGTGTGTATATACTTTTATATATCTTTCGCTGTAAGCCTTTTTCAATGGCTTGCACTTGAGCCTGGGGACAAATGAGCTCTACATTATTACGTTTTATGTCAAGTGCTTGCCATCATTGACGTCATCGCAGCTCAACGCTCACGTTTCCCTCCCAGCTTCCAGCTTCCAGCTCCCAGCTTCTAGCTCGAGGCTCCTTATGCCTTTCGCGTTTTCACTGCACCTACACTTAATCCCCAAATTCCTCGTATTGCACTCGTTGTCGTTGCGCCATATGCTCAATTTGTGTGTTTGCTCCGATTCCAATTTAATTGGATTAATTTTTGTGCTTTGTCAGTTCTCATCTTAATTTGTGCTTACAAGCAGAAAACACATAATTGATTTTATATTAAAATGAAAAATCTGTGTAAGGAAATACTTATGATTTATAATATATTAAAGAGATTTAAAAAATAAATAATAATAGCTAAGGTATGTGAGTGTTTAATATTTTGTGGAGGAGCGCTGAAAGGATATCACAAATATGTGCTTTAAATTGAAACTTAAAGCAATTTTTGATTCAACATTAAAGCTGAATGGCCAATGATGATTAAAACTTCAGTTATAGAAATTGACTAAAGGAAGTTGGATAAAGAAAGCCTTATGGCACTCGACTTTTGATAGTCTACTTTTGATATCCTCATTACAGCATTCCCTCTTTAAGATTCGCCTCATATTGTTCGTCTTATGGTGTTTCACTTTTGATGTTCGCTTTACGAAACTCGTCTTTGTTTTAGAGACCAATATTTTTGCCGCAATAACCGTATGAACGTTATAAGCGCAGTCGCTATAAACGGATATGTAGTTGCTTAGGTATTGGTCTTCCTATAAAAGCCGGTTGCTTCTGCAATTATGTGATTCATAAAAAGGAAATATTCTAGATTTGCGTATACTGTAGATAGATAGATAGATAGAATCTAGATATAAAATAGAAGAGCTCTTGCTCTTGTGATTTTCAAGTTATGTCAGAAAAAAAGTTTATAAATCGAATTTTAATAATATTTTGGAAATCATATTTTAGCCATACGAATTTGTATTAAGTTTAGCATGAGATTAGTCAGAAAAGTTGGCAAGAAGTAAGACTACGAAATTGTTGAATAAAAATTCAATTGGAAATCTTGAACCTTTGAATGCCTTGCCGAAATGGACTTGATCAAGTAAATATAGAGTAAATATACCCAATGTGTTTCAAGTAAGTTATTTTCCTAAACTCTTGGAAACACAATATACCCCATTTACAGAATGTCTTTTGAAACAGAGTATCGAAAACTCTCCTTTGCTTTCTTATGCAACTTCGTCTTTGACCCATAACTTTCGACCTTTGTAAACAATCGATGTATTTGCCTTGCCTGGCTGTCCATGCAAATATTATTCAATAATGATTCAAATTGTTTTCAATTAAAATTAATTATTTAGACATGGATATCAATTGGGTATTTGGAATATATTGGATCACGTCCTGATTGAGGCAGCAGCTGCAGAGGCTGCAATTTAATTGAACTAAAGGCTTTTCTCAAGTTTCAACTCGATTTTCGATTGCTGCCAAAAGATGGCGTGCCAATTTACATATTGTGGACTCTTGCGTGCGGTAAATAAAACATAAACAAATACAATAATTTTTGCCGTTGACCTTTTTGCGAACATTTTAATTAATAAACGCCAACGACAGAGCAGCAGCAACAGCAGCAAAAATGAAACTTTTCAAAGAGTTTCTCGATTGGCAACTGCCCGAATACACAAATGGCAAATAACAAAAGTATTGCAATGGGTTAATCAGGACAGGAGTGGGCGGGTCCGGCCGCAGGACGCCACAGAATGCCACAGGATGCCAGTCGACTGGACATTCGGTATCGGAATTCATAATTTGCATAAAGTCAATTGCAGTCGACGCCCACGCACGTTCGTTTGCCTTGTGCTCTAATAAATCAACAATGTGTGCGTGTGTGTGTGTGCGTATGTCCTGTGACCTTTTTGAGTATCGACAGCTCTGGTTGTGTGTGTATGTGTGTGCGGCAGAGGTTTTCTATGTTTACATTTGACTATGCAAACAGCATAAATGAATGTGTAGAAGACTTCTAAAAATTATTATTTGCTTTATTTATTATTCATTGAGTAATATTGTCTATCTGTGTGCGTGTGTGTGTGTGTGTTTGTAAAACCTTTATCATAACTGAAAACTTTTGAGGCTGGTTCCTTTTGTGCATGCTTTTTGAACAGCTTTAAAGGTCTTAGGAGCGCATCCAGCTCCAGTTTAATGAAAGCATCAAGTTCTTCTGCTGCTTCTTCTGACTATTATTTTTAGTAAGCATTTAATAACCGAAATAAATTTAATTTTGCTAAAAATATTTTGAAGCTTAAGGCTAAGCTTTGCTTACGCTTTTGATGCGGAATTTAAATTTATTTATTTCTATGATTTTTCGTCTCGCTTTCTCTTTGTTTCTCGTTGTTGTCGTTCGCTGGCACTTTTACGTTTATCTTCTTTATATTCTCTATCTCTGTTGTCTTTCCTTTTATATATTAATTAAATTTAATTTGCCCTTATTTTTTCATACCTCCCCTTATTACTCGTATTCAGTTAATTGTGTTAGATTTTACATTTACAATTATTATCTATATATCATCTTGTTACAATTCTTGTGTTCTCTATTTGCTTTACATTTACTCTTTCTGTTCTTCCTAAAACATTGTAGCCTTTCATTCTCATTCTCTCTTGCTTTGCTTGATGCTTGTACTGATATTTCTCAGCTTTCAGTCTACTTCCTACTCTCTATATCTTTGTCAATCCTTCCATTCTCATTTACACTTTTTTTTTAGATAAGGAGAAATCCTTCATTAGTATTTCTCATTCTGTTTCTCTCTCTACTTGTCCTAATATTATCTCTCTAATTATCCAATTATCATCTGTTCTCTGCCTATAGTTCTCACACTCTCTTCTTCTCACTCTTTTTGCCGCTTTCCATTTCTAAACTCATTCTTTATTCGCCTTTTGATATCTCTCTTTCTCTCTCTATCATTCTCTTCTACTGTATAGTACTCTCGCCCTACATTTTCCCTCATTCCTTCTCGTTCTTTTCTCTGTCACTCTTATAACTCATTCCTTCTTTGTCTAATGTTTTCTTACTCATGTGTATCACTCTCTCTCTTTCTCATTTGATTTAATGGTGCCCTATACTCAAACTACTCGGACTAGTCATGTATGCCCGCCATCCTTATTAATTTCGAGCTTGTCGTGGGAAATATTTACATTTGTTTTGTTTTGTCTCGATTTCTTTCATTTTTCAGGCTTCATTATAATAATTATTTCATAGCTCAGATTAGTGTAATTCAACACCAGTCTGACTGGAATTATTTTTAGTTTTTTCCAGTGATATTTATAATTTTTGTCAAATCAGTGTGGAGTTTCAATGGGCTGGAGTTGGGAGTGGGGTATGTTTAATTAAGCGGGCCGCCACGGAAATAGCACTTTAAGTGGGCAGTTTCTTCGACGCACTGGGGTGAGGATAGAGTCCGTTAAAATAGCTGGCAATTGGGACGTGACTGGGCTACCAAAATAATCCCTGGGCTGGGTTCTGGCGTGGTCTGGCCTGGCCATCCGCTTTGCGTGTGATTTAAAAATAATTAAACACGTACGGCGAATAACTGTAATTTTCATTCAGGCAACACGCGACGAGGGGCGGGGCAGAATCGAGGGGATGAGGATGGGAGTGGGGAGTGGGGATGGAAATTTAAAATTAACATTTTTATTTATTTGAAAAATAACGCTTGGCATCGGCTCATTGGGCATTGGGCATTGGGCACTGGGCAGTTGTTGCGTGCGCATTGAGCATTGAACATGTCCTGGCGAGTGTTCTGCCGCATGTCCTGGCTGTGGTGTTGGCTGTTGGCCGGATTGACGCTTTGCCACGCCGGCAGCGGCTCAAACATTCTGATGATTACCATGGGCGGCACGAAATCGCACAAAATACCCTTCTGGGCATTGGGACGAGCCCTTGTCAAGCGGTGAGTCTCTTCTTACGCTGCCATTGCCATTGGGGCAGTGCGTGGAGTCCGTGTTCCGTTCGATTCGGATCTGTTCTGTTGTGCTGAGTTGTGTAGCATAGTGTAGTATTGCTAATCCCTGCAGTGGCCATCGGATTACGTTTGTGAATGGCTTTCAAGCGGATTTCCATGTGGATGGACTGGAGGAGGTGACGCCGCAGCGACTCGTTCAATACATAGCCAACTATACGGACTGGGATTTGGTGGGCGCACGCTATTCGGGCCACGCCCCACTCTCAATGGCCGATGCGATGCGTTATCCAATTGAGGTAACTGCCGTGGCGCCACATCAAAGTGGAGTTACAGCAAAGACACGGATACACACATGCACACAGAGGCACACACATGCACACAGAGGCTAACACATGCACACCGCCATAGTAAACGGATAAGCAAGTGGGCGGGTATGATAGACTAGCAGGTACCATCACTTTGAAGTTGTACACTGAGTTTTTCCTTCCCTATTCTTCGATATAATTTCTCTTGATAGATTTAGAAGAAGACCTATTGCATCTAAGTTATTTTGCTGTTTCGAGAGAGGGTGTCTCAAAAAAGATTTTATATTTGTTTGTATATGCTATAGTAGCATGTGCAGACCAAATTTTGCGACTATCGCCCTTATAGTCTTTGAGTTATTCTTATGAAAAAAAGTTTCAAGAGTTTGAGTTTGATCGGGTTTTAAAAAGAAAAAAGTATTTCTATCCCTGAGCTACGCAAGAAATTAAATCTGGGTACAGCTATCCATAAGATCAACTTACAGAGCTATGCTTTAACTTGTCGAATATTTCGATAAATAGACAGATAGAAGGATGACCAGAAAGATGATACTGAATTGTTTAAGTACACATTCGTTCTGGGATAAATCAGAGACAGTTCTAAGCAGATTTTCGATATGCCTAGCCTCTACCGGCCCTGCACTCGCACCCACTCACTCTACCCACTTGAGCACCTGGGCACAGAGGGTATGATAAGCTTGTGGCTGACGTTTATTACTCAATGCTTGGCAGGCGTGCAACAGTTTGCTCAACGATCCTGCCACACAGCGTCTGCTGGGGAATGGAACGTGGCCTGGGCACGCCCAATACCAGTTGGCGATTGTGGACGGGGCATATCCGGAGTGCGCGCTGGGCATTGTGCATCGTTTAAATGTAACGGCATTCATCTACATCAATACGGTGGCCTTCTACACCGGAAGCGTCTCGTTGGCCGGCAATCCGGTTGCGTATGCTGTCACGCCTCACGTCTTTGGCACTTGGACACTGCCCATGGACTTCTTGCAGCGTGTGGCAAATTGTTTAACTCATGTTATTGCCGATTTGCTGCACTGGGTGAGTATCCAGTTCGGTTCGGTTCAGTCTATTCATGTTTACAGACAGCCGATTGGCCTACAACTCCCTCTCCCTGTCCCTCGCCCTATCTCTGTCCCTGACTGTCATGCATCTCTTTCTATCTTTCATTCTTTTGCTTGTCTTTTCGACTATGCCCCAGTGGCATGCACGCCGTCTAGCAAACGCATTAATCCTTGCCTTGATTTAAGACCAATTTTGTATGCTGCCTGCGTACACAGCTAAAAATTCAGTTATTCTTTCAAATTTCATTCCACATAACAGTTTCAATATAATATACCAGTATTACCTAATATTATTTATAGGCACATTTCAATTGTAATTATTGATTTCAAAACAGCCTTCACAATTTTACCGCTACTTATTCTCTCTTACTCTCTTCCATTTCAATAATTTATCAATTGAGCTTTGAAAGCACTCTCAGCACACTCAGCTTAATGGAACCAGGTTCAGATCCAGATATATATAAAATTTTATATACATTTAACAAAAATTATTTTTGTATCAATATTTTTTGGCTCCAAATTTTAAACTTAAATTTTTTTTTATATATCATTAAATAATAATAATTGCAAATTATTTATAAAAATTCAATTTTTCATTTGATTTTTTTATGTAAAATATTTTTTATTTATTTTTATTTAAAAATATAAATTAATTTGTAAATTTTTTTTCTTAAACATTTTTCACGATATGAAATAAATTTTATTTTGGTTTCTCTCTGTGTAGTTGGCACGTCAAGTGGCAACGAGCGTTGCTCGGAATCACCTGACCATGATTGGCTCCTGATTTATCATGCATCAGCCTGATTAAATGATGCTTAGTGGCCAGAGACTGTCTAGCTCTGCCTCTCTTTTCCGCTCTCTCCCGTTCTCTACCATCCCTTCTCCCTCTCCCCCTTTCCATCACTCTGAGTGTGTGGCTTGGACTAAGCCATTGCTGCCTTTCAGCTCTGCATGCAACGTGTGCATCGCCTGCTGCGCCATCATCTCGGCGAGGATGTGCCGCATCCCTATGTGCTGGGCCGTGACGTTTCGTTCATTTTGCAGAATTCACACCCGAGCGTGCGCTACCCGAGCGCCCACTTGCCCAATGTGGCGGAGGTGGCCTGCCTGCACTGCCGCCGCGCCGCTGTCAATCTTAGCCAGCTGGACGTTGAGCTGTCCGGGTTTATGGAGGCGGCGCCCGACGGCGTTATTTACCTCTCGATGGGCTCCTCGGTTCGTTCGGCACGGCTGCCGGCGAAGCTGTGCGAGCTGTTTGTCGCGGTCTTTGCGCGCCTGCCGCAGCAGCACGTGCTGTGGACGTGGGCGGGCAATGCCAGCGAGCAGCTGCCCCAGCTGCCGGCCAACGTGCTCGTCCGCCCCTGGCTGCCCCAGCAGGACATCCTGGGCCATCGGCGACTCCGTCTGTTCATCACACACGGCGGCCTGCTCAGCCAGCACGAGGCCGTCTTTCACGGCGTGCCGCTGCTTGTGCTGCCCGTTTTCTGCGACCACGACGCGAATGCCGCTCAGGCCCAGCGCCACGGCTACGCCAGGCAGCTGCAGCTGGCCCACCTGGACGAGGAGGCGCTCTACTGTGCCATCTACGATGTTCTGCATAATGATGGCTATCGGCGCGCCGTCAGGTATTACAGCTGCCATGTGAATCCCATCCAAGCGCATTTCCTTGTTCAAACAGCCTCCACTTACATTTTAGACAGCGGCGCGCTTTGATCCACGACCAGCTGGCCACGCCCGTGCGGCAGGCCGTCTACTGGACGGAGTATGTGATGCGGCACAAGGGCGCCAAGCATCTACAGCATCCGGGCAGGCATATGAGGTATTTGCCAACGGCTTCTCTTGTTGAATCTCTGACTAAATTAGGAATTGAGCATCAATTTCCTGTAGACTAAATATCATAGAGGGAATGTTTTATCTGGCAGTTTATAGCATAGAGTATATACTTCTATTGCAATTCATTTCCTACTTAATTGTGTAGGACTTGAGCTCTATTTCTGTGCAGATAGATATGGTTATAGATAGATAGACATTTTGGAAATATAAATAGGCTCAGCATTGAAATAGAATGGATAGATAATTATTGAAAACATGTGTAGATGTCATATAAGTATTATGTTTATGAGGTCTGACAAATGGTATACAGTATTAAACCTAAAATCTGAAAATGAGATAGATATTGTTCACTTTATCTACTATTGATAGAGTTTAGCTTAGTCAGAAAAAACAATATGTATATTTATCAGAATATGAATTTATCACTATACCCAAATATGTTTATATTTATGGAATGTATTTGGGCCATTCAGTAGTCAGCTTAACTAAAGATAGAACTTTCACATATACTTCGTATATATATAATAGAATATAGAATAAATATATATTTTGATATTCTATACATATATAGTGTAGATAGTTCATACAGCTTATATTAAATATATAGCTAACAATTTTTTGGTACACAAATTTAAATTAATAATTCCTATATATTTTGCAGTTTTTGTAGCTACCATTCCCTGGATGTGCTATGTCTGCTGGTCGTGATGCTGCTGCTGGTGGTGCAAGCATTGCGAAGGCTGCACAAGTATTTAGCTGGCAGCATTGAAGCTGAGAAGAGAAACAATGGAAAAAACAGCTTAAAAATTTAATGAGATCGACAATTTGGGCAGCGCGTAATTCCATTTCGATGTCGATGTCCTGCTGGGAAAGTTGCAGCTGAACTTGGAGCAGCAGGAGGAGTAGAAGTTGGCGCAGTAGTTGTGCCTGCAATTGTAGCTATCATCGCTGCATCGTTGTCATGTGCTTTTTATGACTTGTCAAAATTTTGCAGAATTGTCATTGTGCAATGAAATATAAATGTCAAGAGATTTTCGAAATTGTGTTTTGCTGTTTCCGCCAAAGCGAGTTGCCGTTGTGCATTGAGTCTTATGCAGCGGAAGCGGAAACGATAATGTTCCACAAAATAACAACAACATGCATGAGCATACATACATACACATAACTACATACACTCACACACACACTCACACATGCAGCCAGTGAGAGGAGTTTCCACTGAGTCGTTGACAGAGTCTTGCGGCCAGGCTGCACCCCGCGGCGAGTCGCCACAAACTGAAAGCGAGGCGAATGCCTGCATGACTGGCAGCTCACATGCTCATACACTTGGCGAAAACAAGCCACAGTTGTCTATTTCAATATAGCATCAGCAATCAGAGGGACTGAGCATGCATAATTTGTGAGTAGTTTCTGATGAAAACTGTCTTAATAGAACAGCATTTGAGGTAAAGTCGACAGGAATGCAAATTGTTCTAAGAAGAACCATTGTAAAGCTGCTCAGGGTCAAATGGCACGGCACGGCATGGCGAAAAGCAAAGCACCTATCTAAAATCTGTATAATGATCGACAAATATATTAATTTATTATAACCTCTATATATAATTTTGAATTTAATAATTGTCTTTGATTGATTGCAATTGAGCTATTAAATAAATACATAGTTAACGAACAAATAAAATATTAAATATTAATTTTTAAGCATAGATAATTTTATAAACTATATTACCAAATATGTTTCATATATTTAATATATTTTGCATTCGTTGGAATTAACAAATATGACTTAAATATAAAAGGATATTCCAAAAAAAAGCTTTAATAAATAAAAAATTGTATAAAAATAATAATAAATACATACATATATTTAATAAGTCAATAAAAATAAACATAAATACAATAAAATAAATTATGCAAAAATAGAAGAATCTAACTCCATAGGAAAGGAAACTCTTCTACAGTTTAATCTAATATTTCATATATACGCCTTCTCTCAGTGTATTGGGCGTGTGCAGGCAGGCATAAAGTATTGCCATTGCCACTGCCATTGCTGTTGTTGTTGTTGTTGTTGTAGTCTCGGTGATTATTTCGAATCAATTGCAAAAGCGTAAGAGATTTGCCGATCGATTTGCCATGGAAAGCTTTTTGCGTGTGGCTGGCAACAAAGCCAAAGCTCGCATAGCACAAAAGCTTTCGAAACCGGTTAGCGGCTCAAAAGCTAACGGCGCATGAGGTAAGCAGCGCGATCGGCGCAAAGCTGGCGCACAGAAATGAGCGTGAAGACATTGTGAACGGTTCACAGCGGACGACAGCATAATAAAAGAGAGAGAAAGCAAGTGCAGAGTTTGAGTGAAAGACAGAGAGGAAAAGAGCGAGAGAGAGCGACCGCGCGAAGCATGTGTGTGTGTGCGTGAAAGAGAGCAACAAGTTTGCAAGTGGAAATTTTAACAATAAAATGCTGTGAAACACAATAAACTCGCCTCAAACTCAAGGCAAAAGCAAAGCGAAAAAAAATCATAAAAAAGCAAATAAAATAAATTAAATAAATAAATAATTAAAAACAAAAAAGAAAATAATTAAATATGCAGCAAGCCAAGCTCAAAGAAATACAACAAAACTATTTCAACAACATTTCACATTAAAAAACGAAAAAAAAAAAAAACAAGTTAAATCAAAACAGTGAAAGAAATAGAGACAGAGAGCGCTTAGCCGTGGCGTGCTAGAGCGAGACAGTGCAAGACTTTCGCACAGATACAAAGCAGAAAAAAAAGAAAAACAAGAAAATAAATTGCAAAAACAAAAGAGATTCAAATCAACAAGTTGTTTCTCACAGTTCTAATTGACATTACACAAATAACAGATAAAACAAAGCTGAAAATATGGAGTATGAGAAAATGCTATACCAGACGAATGCGAGCGAGGTGAGTGCCTTAAAAACTATCTACACAAATAGTATCTGAGAGATGGTCTATAGAGGCAGATGTCAGGCAGACTAAAGAGAGTTGAAGCTACAGATGTATTGAAATCCAGCTGCAGCTGAGAAATTATCTATCTATCTAATATATAGTACCCATAGAGAGCTACAGATGCTTAAGTATCTATCAATTAGGCTTCATAGATAGTTACAGATACAAAAGTATCTAAGGGATAGGCTACATAAAGAGCTGCACCTACAATTACAAATGTGTCTATTAGTTACAGATACAAAAGTATCTATAAAATAGTCTATTTAAATCTTCAGCTATATACACAAAAGTATCTATTAGATGGTATTTCTGAAGGGCCTAGCTACATATGCAAAAGTATCTATTAAATGGCGTCCAAGTGCTCTCGCTACAGATTCTAAAGTATTCATAAAATAGTCCATTTAGAGCTGTAACTACATGTATAATAGCATCTATTAGAAGATCTCTCTAAAGAGTCTAGCCCTATATGCAAAAGTATCTAGTAAATGGTCTACAAGTGCTCTCGCTACAGATACAAAAGTATCGATACGCTGCTGGAGCGTGTGTTCTAGTGCGAGTGGGCGAGCTGCTCGACTGATAACCTATGCACTTGCGCTTATCAACACTGAAAATAGACAAGTGTGTGTCTGAGTATGTATGTGTGTGTGTGTATGTATTTGTGCTTATTTGTGTGTTAAAATAATTTGCGCAATTGCCCCAAAGCATATAGGCTGATAATATTTTTGGCAGTTGCTATTAGCGTTAGGCCTTTGCCTGTTGCCCCCCACATTCATACACACACACACACACACACACACACACACACACACACATAGATCGAAATTTCAGCCATCATCTGACTTTTAATTAGCAAAAGTAGCAAACAAACACACACACACACGCACTCATTTGTGTACTAAAATGTGTAGCTGTGTTTGTGGCTCTGACAGAAGGCACAAATGAGTGTCACTAGGTGAGAGTCTGCACTGCATTGCATTGTCTAGTTGTTGTTGTTGCTGCTGCTGCTACACTTGCCAGTTACATTTTCCATTTGTCTTATGGCATTTCGTTTTAATTACAACAACAGTAGCAACAGCAGCAACAGCAGCAGCAGCAGTAGCAACAGCAGCTAGCAGGAGGCATCAAACGCTGGCAGCAACTTTCAAAAGATGCTTTCATTTTGCAAGAAGTGATTCTAAATGATTGTCAACTATGGCATGGCAGTAGCAGCAGCAGCAGCAGCAACAACAACAACAACAGCAACACCAACTAGCTGCAACAATGTCAAGCTGGCATTTCACTCGGAAAGTGCATTCCAATGCAACAGCAGCAGCAGAAGCAGCAGCAGCAGCAGCATTTGACAGACATACGCACATCAAGAGACGCAGCAGTTAGTTTTGTTGGACCTACTTAAGCTCTATATAAGCTATATATATATAAATGTTTGTATATAGGAAAAAAAAAACTTGTATTTACCATTTTTGATTGATTTGATGGAAATGTGTCTGCTGCTTGGCCAACTTGTTGTTGCTGCTGCTGCTGCTGGTCTCTCGCGCGTTTTAGTGACACAGAAGCTGCGCGACACTCGGCGTCCACATGCCTCATTATATTTATGGACATAATAAAATAAATACTGCAACAATTAAAAATGCAAGCGCTTTCGCAGTGCAGGCAGATAAAAAAAAAAAAAAAAAAAGCAAGAAAAGAAATGGAAAAGCAAGAAAAGCTGACATGACATAAATATTTGCCGCGCACTTGTAAAACTTTTCACAACTGCAGCATCGAATCGAGGCACATTTGCCACAGCTCCTTGACGACCAGCTCTACTTCTCGTTGGCTGCTAAGAGCTGTCCCTTTTGGCCATTTCTGTTGCGGTTGCGGTTGCGGTCTTTACTTCTTCTAATAATACCTGAAAATCAATCAAACTCATTACACAACGTAATCAGCTTTTGGCTTGGCATTTGGCATATTTTGGGGTGTGGCTGCCAGCGACAGCACTATTGCAATTGTTAACCACCATGCGAAATTGTTGTCTCTACACTGAGCGAAAAATGTGTGTGCAACTGTTGCCCTACCATGCATACAAAGCTCTAATAGCACGCTGTTGGGTGTGTGTTGTTTATTTAAATGTATTTGTTTACTTTTTACTTTTCTTTTATGTCAGTTTCGTTAATTATTATTTTATTCTCTATATATTTTAATGGAAGCTAATATATTTTTTATTTCCATTCTAAAATTTTTTGAAACATTTGAAGTTTTCCAAAGTACAGTCTGAGTAAAAGAAATTATTTTTTTTTTTTTAAATTTTATATAATTCTATTTTTTAATATAGTTATATTGAGAGTCTAATAAATAAACGTACGTTTTATTAATTTTTTTGAAATTTTTTATTTTTATTAAGGAACATTCTCATTTCTTCAATTGTTGCTAATAAAATTTTGCAGTAAAAAATATTTTTAATGTTTAATTTATCTATTGTTTGTAGACTCACTTATTTTTCGTTTGAATTTGATATATTAAAAAAAAAAAAAATATATATATATATATATATACATATATATATATATATATATATTTTTTTTTTTTTGTTCCCTAGTTCAGATTCGGTATATATAGAATTCCATTAATGTGTAATAAAAACAAAGAAATACAATCCTTTGTATGTTTTATTTTTTTTATTTTTATCTTACCTATTTGCTTTTTCGATCAGCTTTAAGTAGTTGATATTTTCTGCGAGTGCATTGATTGTGGCTGCCGCTCGATTTGCGATGCAAGCATTCTCAAATCGCGTAAATGTCGCCTGGCTCTTATGCAAATTAAAATGAGTTGCCTGAGTCAACTGAATTGGCTGAGCTGGCGCAGTGTCTTTCCACAGAATAATTGTGAGTGCGTGCATTGCATAATGAGCAGCTGAAGCAGAAGACATCGGCCATCAGCCCATCAGCCCATCAGCCATCAACAGGCCAAGACATCGGGCCAAGAGTCTGACAGAGTTCAGTGCCTAGACATTGGACTGGGCACTTTAGTTTATGGGTGTGTGTGTGAGTGTGGGTGTGTGGTTACAATGCTCTCTGGTTAGGCGTGTTGTGCTATGTGAGCTGTCCAAACAGCTCGGGGAATGTTTAAGGCCTGCTTCAAGTCAGAATTGAATTGTGCCTCATTTTACTTCATTTTCCTAATGTGCCTGATAGTTGAGTCGAGATGCGAGTTACGTTGCTGCCTAACTCTATGGCTGTGGCACATCATTTATGGCTAATTTATGAGCAAATTTAGTTGCATGATTTAACTAAACTATAAGCTTATTTGAGGTACAGAACTTAAGTCAGAGACAAAGTGAATAAGGCTTTCAGTAAAGTTCTGTTGGATGAGTTTTTATTTAATTTAATTTTTATTTTTATTTTATTTTTCAAGAATATTATATTATTCGAATTTTTAGTTATCGATTCTTGATCTGGATTCTTGAAAACTTCAACTTCATTATTCAAATATTCATTATAGAAAATATACTGAATAGTGGAGAAAACATCTCTGTGAAAGACTTAGAAATTAAGATAGATATGCTTACCTATACATTTCAGCTTGAATATTCACAATTGATGATGGCTGGATTGTGATAACATCTAGCCCAAAAACTTTTATCAAAGCCAGAGTCAGAGTCGTGGTCAGACACATAGAGTTCGTGTCATAGTCTGATATTCATAGAGATAGTCTCTCATATGATTCAAAATGTTCTTTAGAGTGTAAAGACCTTTCATAAATATGCCAAATAACAGCTAATCAGAGAATCTATTGAAACACTCTGCTTTCAAACGCCATTCCGTTTCACATTCCTTATCAGCCGCTGGCTCTCCGTCTGGTTGCCTTGTAAGCTGAGGCAGTTGCGGCTAGACAATTCCAGTTAGTAGAAGCTCAAATTTCCGAGCTGGCATTCTAATTGGAAAACTGTAACTGAAAATGAGTAGAAAAAGCGTGCAACCTTTAGCAATAACCCGGAACAATTGACATATTCGCCGGATTGCTACAGTTCTGCATGAATTTGCATTGGGCATTTGCATAAACAGACAGCAAGAGAAGAGACAGACTGCGCTCTGCGCTACATATATATACCAGATATGCATATGTATATATCTATAGAAGTTGGCTTAGATCTGTTTTAGTGCGGTGTCAGAAATATTTCACCTTGCAATTTATTGTGGCATGAAATGTCGACAATTAAATGCAATGCAAACGAACATAAAGACAAAACTGCGCCGTCACGAACTGCGATCTATTCGCAACTGAAAAAAGAAAAAACAATCTTATAACAAATAAAAAATAAAAAAAAAAAAAAAAGAAAAATAATTAACGAGCGATGTAAAAATAAGCAGAAATAAGTCTTGTCGCTGTGACAGCTTAGCCCACGCACACCGGCATCAACGAGAACGTTGTGTATCTGTATCTGTAGTTGTATCTATAGTTGTATCTGTAGCTGTAGCTGTATCTGCAGCTGTGTATCTGAGCGTGTATCCATGTGGATTTGTGCACTTATGCTCTAGCCCCTTGTTGGCTTCCACTCCAGCCATAGCCATAATGCGATTAGAATAGATTACACAGACAATTGTCGCGACTCTGTCAGTCAGTCAGCCAGCCAGCCAGCCAGTCAGCCAGTCAGCCAGAATGTCAGCCAGTTGGTGAGTTGGTCGATTTGAACACCTGAGCACCGTGTGCTGCCATGCATTTGCATAGTTTGTTTTATTTAGTTCAAGCCATACAAAATATAAATTAATTTAAATAACACTTGGCCATAATTCAACATCAACTTGGTCATGGCAGCTAAGTAGCTCTCAAGGCTGTTGCTGCTGCTGCTGCTGCAATTGCAACTGGCTACCCTTCACTTTGCTTTGCCGGGGTGGCACTTGTGGGGGGGTAACCTTTTGTCTCACACACTCACACACACTCGGGCAGTCGCCCCAAGGCTGGCAAAATGGTTTCTTTGTGCTCGGCCTGGGCGCGCCCTGTGTAAAGCCGCGCTTAATTTATTTATGTAGATCGTGCGCTTGCCTTAGGCGTTGTTCATTTCATTTGTTATTAACTTATGCAATAATAAATAATCATAAAAACAGCAAGTGATCGACTAGCAGATATCCTCAGTTGACTTTTGAAGAAATCCTTTATATATTTCATAAATAATGTATTTTGTCATCAATTAGAATCTTATGGCTAGATCAGGGAGTAAATTTTTGAAAATTTAGGAAGAATAGAGGAAAATACAAGAATATGCCTATAAAATCAGATGTCTTATTTTCACAGAGTATGGATTATGGTTAATCAACCTATTATGTATATCGATATATATCGATTTTGAAGAATTTAAAATTTGATATTAATATGAATACGTATGATTTTGTTCTGTTTATAATCTAAGACAAATATATTTTAATTTTTAGTTTTTAACTGTAGAATATAGTTAGATCTTTGAAATATGAAATGCTACTCGTGTATTGTTAAGGAAATAGATAAATGTTGTTTGATGTTTGAAAATAAATCTTCTACTTTTGCAAGGGCAAATGCTTAGGATGACAAAACTTTACAAAATGCTTATCGATTAAATTGAATTGAAAATGGTTAGGTAGATTTGCGAACTTGATATATTTAAATAATATCCATGTATCTGAAAAAGTCTTCGATTTATATCGATATACGCAGCAAATGGAGCTATATCGATATCAATCAACTAGATTAAATCGATTTGAACTGCTCGTCTACTAATAAATATTAATACGAATTATAAAATATCTAATAATATAATAGAATATTAATGTAGCAAACTGAAGTTAGCAGATATAGGCCACTTGTAATTTCTGCAGGGTATTTGAAGCTAAAAAGTAGCTAACGATATATATACACACACACACAAACGTAATAGCACAAGCTGCCTATAAAAGTTGGCTCAGTTGTCTATTCGCAGCTCTTGGCTTTTGGCGGGTTCTTTGGGCCAAAACGTTATCTGATCGTCGCTTTATTAAAGCTTTTGTCGTTCTGCCAAACTTGATTTGATTATTAGACTAGCACACGCACACACACACACTCACACTTACACACACACACGCACATACTTGTGCACCTTTGCCACATTCTTGTCTCGGAATTGTTCTAATGAATTTTAGCTATTTGATTGTATTTTGTTTTTGTTTTTGCTTTTGCTTTTTGCTTTACGTCAAAGAGATTCAGACAAATTGCTCAAACTTGTTTCTCAGCATATTTTGCTATTATTATTGCTCAATATTGTGATTGTTGCTAATTTCGTGGCCATCTATAACTATACATACATACATATAAATTTAGTAAAATATTCTGAAGGTGGCCGAAAATGTAATCTACGAAATTTGAAATTTTATGCTGTGGCAGCTCGTGCGATGCTCTGAATTTCTGGCCTACGCTCACTTCTTCATGATTTACATTTTCATATTGTTTTCTATTGCTCACACATATCTATGTGTATATATGTGTGTGTGTATCTTAACATGAGTCAGTTATGATTTCATTTTGTTTTTGTCAGATTTTTGCTGGTCTGCTTTAAGATTTTAATCAGCTGAACTGAAGCATTTAACTGCAGAAGATTTAAAGCAAACACTTTGAGATAAATATTTCAGCGTCAGCCCGTAAAAGTCTTATAAAAATATGTTTGGCTTTTGATATAAGCCAAGCGTATTCATGTGCCTTCATAAGTGGACTTATCTTTAAGTGATTGTTTTGAATTATTGTCGTAGCCGTCTTTATTCTCTTCCTCAGTGTCCATAGCTTATAAAGTCATATGCATTCAAGATATAATAAAGTAACTTTGAAGTGCCTTAAACCGTTTTCTGTTTGTCATAATTTTCAGCTTATGAAGAGCTTGGCTTTCAACAACATTTTTAGCTAATAGGAGTGGTAAATTTATTGAGATGTTCTAAGAATTTTTACCTCAACAATAGGACAATAGGCATGACTAAACTGAACAGACTGACGTATACCCTAATAACTGTGTAGAGCTATTCTATGCTCTATAGGTATAATCAAACATGCTTACATACGCACGTGCGTCGCTTACTACGCACTTTATAAATAATAAATCAACAGCTATCCAACATGGCAAATAAGTTCTTTAATAACTTCGCTTCTAGTTGAACAATGTTAATGATATTTTTAGCGCTTGAATGTGATTTCGAAATATGCGCAGATTTAATAATTAAATGCGTAATTATTCAAAGTTAAAAACGTTCGCCAAAATGTTCGTAAGAAGGAAATGCATCGGAAATCAATATATTCATTGAATTAATAGCTTCTTAATTCTCTAGCTATAACATAAACCAAGTTTGCCTTATGAAAACTAGAGCAGATGTCGATATGTCGATATGTGAAAAATGCTAATCATGTGTAGTCCAGTATAGCTGTTATATTGTTTAACTTAAAGACAATGAGAGAGAGATATGAACGCTTTGATAGTAAGCAAATGGAATGAGATATTGATACAACATTATTAACATATTTTTAAAGTTCATGAGAATAAATATTTCACATTTATGATTGCTGGATGGCTGGATAGACAGGCGGATAGTTAGATGGACAGGATGAATTCGTTTCGATTGTAGCTGTTGATCTGCCTCAAGCACCCTTTATATGACCGTCATGACTTCTCCTTCTTTAAGCCACATAAAAACTTCATATATATAAACCATACTTACATACTATACAATATCAAAGTCATCATCAACAAATATTTATTCATAATCCATGCCATAAATACCTTTCAATTCTTTAAGAGAGCTTTATCTATATCCCTTCAACAAAGACTATAATTGACTACATTAAATGGATTTTCACTTAAACAGGAAATCCCCTTGAAATCTCAACTTATCCCATTAAATATGCACAAGCCTTGCTTTTTTCAGTTTTAAAATCGATTGAACTATCGCATCAGAGTTTAATTACAACTGACAATTGGTCTACAGATGTTATTTTTCTATATTTTTGTACTTTTTGTGTGTTTATCTTGATGTGGCTCCTTTGTGGATGGCTATAAAAATAGACCTGTCATTTAAATGGATCTATTAAAAAATTTGTGGTCTTTCTAAAAATACTCGCACTGGGCGTTAACTGAAACAACTACCTGATTGTCATTTTGTCAGTTCGATTCGCATTCGCAGCTCAATTGCTGTTGTGGTTAAAGTGTTTGTGCTTTGTGCTGTTTCTATTTTGATACTGGATACACGCTCAGAAAAATGAAACAGGGCATATAGGTGTGATGTTTCCAGAGAGAGTAGAGTTAGCTGCTCATATATGTAGTTGTATCTACAGATGCTGTCCCGTAAAATCGATAGATTACCTAAATAAAGTTTTGTTTCTATAGGGTCATCTTTAACTAATAGTTTAGGGTGACCATATTTGACTGTATTGATGAACATTTATTCCAGTATAAATTATTATCAAATCTCCATTCTTTCCTGTATCTTCATTTAAGTTGATTTCTTTGCTATGGTCGGGTATTAGGCCGTCGGGCATAGCTAGCTGAAAATTGCTTAATTGTTTTGTTGTTTTGTTTAGTTTTGGCCCATTGTTGTGCCAACTTTGACACCCAAGCCGCTGGCTGTTTAGAATTTGTCGGCGCTTTGTGTATTGCTCTCTCGCTCACTCTCGCTGACTCTCTACTGCTCTATGGCTCTCACTATCTCTGTCTCTCGACCGTAGAGCAGGAACAAGAACAAGCATATCATGTTATTTTTCAAATTACCAATTTGTGACGTTTATTGTGGGTGATATACGATATAATACACACACACACACACACATGCACCTCTCTATATGCCAGCATGTGTGTGTGTGAGTGGCTTTATTTAAATCTGAGCCGATGGCTTTATTGACAGCCCTGTCTCATGTCAGAGCTGCCAATGAAATATGGTTCCGAGCAATTGGCTAAATGCGGCACAAAAAAGCCTTTTGTTCGCCGCAGACATTGTAATAAAATTTCGTATTTGTAGGCTATTGGAAACTCCGTCAGAGTTCTGTTCCGAGCTTGTTCACATTGTTGTTACGGTTGCTGCTGCCATTGCACAGATAGATTTAATTAAAAAATTGTACAAAGTCTGTTAGCGCAATACGTTGCCAGCAGGAAATGTGAAACGGAATAACCCAAATGATCTAATTGCTGCTGCTATCCAAGACAATCTCACACCGTCCTTCTCTCTCCCTCTCTCTCTCTGTCACTCTCTGGAGGATGTGGGCATTGTTTCGCCTGCTAATGGATAATGGACGAAGCTTGAATAAATCGATACATTTATTTCAAATGAAATTCATACTCTCTACAAAATGCAAATAAAATGAGTATATTTAGCTAATCAATTTGAAGGAGGTAATAGATGGCGGCAGTTTTCGACAATTGAATTCAGTTCAGAAAGTTTTTCGGATAAGTTAAGTGGGTGAGAATTTGCCTGTTCAATTTCTCATAGAAGCTATTTTAGTGCATTTTTTATGAAATGCATATATTGTAAATCTCTTACTACAAAAATGATTGAAAGTATATACATGACTATGATGGTGCTTAGTTTCGTATTGATCTTTATTCTTCGTAGCCTGGGTTTATATACCCAGACTCATGCACATTTTCAACCCTTAAATCTAGTCTATCGCTGAGTCTGTAAGGCGCAGCACTCGTCTCTTACATATTCTTGTTGCTAGGATTGCAAGGGTCGCAATCCTGTGAGCTAGTGAGCCAGACTTTACACCTACTATATAACTGATATATACAATATTATTTATTTTATTTGATTTTATTCATATCAGTCTCATACCACATAAAAATACAACATATAAAATAATTTTTTGATTTTGAGAGCTGAAGTTGAAGTGAAGAAAAGCTGGAGTTGGTATATATGAAACGCTCATATATTCATACATACAATTGATTATCATATATTTATAGTTTAAGAACCCGATTAAGCTCTCAATCCACTACTGGAGCTCAGCTAAGATGTGTGATATTAGCTGGCAGCAGCTGAGGTCAGAAGTAAAGCAGAGCTTACATTTTATTCTAGTATATTGAATATATATATTGTATTTATACCTCTTTTGAGTTTTGGTAAACTCGTCTCACCATAAGCAATTTTTCAATAAATTCTTGAGCCATTTATCAGAACAGTAAATTTATTGCTTTTAATTGATTGAAGTTGATTTCGCAGCCGCACTGCCACATTTCTCTAATAACCAATTAAGGACTTTTGAAATATGTCTAATTTTATATAATTTATGACATCAGTTCAATGGAAAAGAAAAAAAAGTATTGCTGAGGGCCATAAAGCAGGAGACGAAAAAAAAGTTGGCAGCAGGCTATGCGATGCGGCTGAGTGTTTATGGTCTATAAATAGCTGCGATTGGCTGATATACAATGCCCCACAGGCCCGCCCCGCCCCCGTTCCGCCCTGTCGAAATGCAGTGTGTTTAGCACTGTTAACAGATTTAATGGGTTTTTTATTGAGTCACTTGCGGCTGACGGGTGATGGCTGGAGGCCGCGAGCAGCTGGGAGCCTGTTGAATCACTTCGTGGCTCGTAGTCCAGTTTGAGCAGCCGTGAAATGCCGGGTGAAGCACCCTTCTTAGGCCTAAGCTAAAGGTCGTCGGGGCAGGGGCGCGGAAAACTACCCAGCAGCCAAGTACACAGTGTTTGGGCCAAGTTTTTAGCGCTAACAATTAACAGCTAGTAGTGAAAAGCCAACACTAAAAATCACTCATACGCCCGGTGCGCCAGCAATTAAAACATAAAAATTGTATTAACATCGTGACTGGCTGGCAGGAGGAGAGAAATAAATAAATAACAAAAACGGCGACGTCAATATCGTATTGGCATTGCATGGCTAGAACTAGTCACGCCCCCTCCGCATGCCCCCGCCGCCCCCTGCCAGTTGCCTAACAAACCCAAGCACAAGCACAAACACAAACACCCTCAGCGTGTCGATCTCTTTGGCTCTGAGTTGAAACTGCAAATCGGAAAATCCAGAATGAGTTGTTAAATTAATAATAAGCGCACAACACACACACACACTCACACTCGCACACATACACTCATGTAGGTATTCGCCCCTGTTCCACCCGCCTGGCGCACGGGCCACTGCTGTGAGCTTAATGAAAAACCAGTTTACCAACATTCAGCATTCACTCAGAGGCAAAAATCGTAGATGTTAAAAAAAAGAATGAAAAATAAGAAATAAAATTAAAAAAAAAAAAAAAAAAACTAAATAAAGCGCCGCAGTAAACGCAGCTGCAAAGCAAACGAACAATTTATATTTATTGCAGCACAGCAATTAAAACAGGTAGAGATCGAGATTATATATATATGGAGTATGTGAAGTATGTGTAACTAGCTGGAATGCTCTAGAGAATGCCTGGAGATACAGCAATGTGTATGCCTGAGAGGCAACCTGTACTCCAGTTTACTTGTTACTGGCATCAGAAGCAGGAATTGAATTGATAATGGTAGAGTAGCTGAAGTTAGCTTTGATCTAGATGCATTGGAATAGACTTATTATAGAGTCTACGCCTAGATACTCAGAAAATAACACCCTGTATTCATTATTTGAAGCTTTGGTTTAGCTATAGCAGATGTAAATTGACTTTGATCTAGATACAGCAATGAATTAGAGACAGTGGGTGCATAGGCACCCTGTATACTTTACTTGTCGCTTAAGTAGTTTCTTGAGTATCGTAGGTGTATGGAACTAGTTCAATGGCTATAGATGACGTATGGGAATACGCTTTTCTATGTAAGAGGTACCCTCTGGCTAGTATTAGACACCCTGTATTCAACATATGCCTAGCTTGAAATTAATTACAGTTGACAGTAGTTACAAGTGAGACTATTTGCCATAGAGCATAGGTCACCCTGTATATCATAGTTAAGCGTTACGGCACTAACTTGTTCAAGTGCTTAGTCTGAAGTAATTTCGCTTGAAATCTGTTAGCAATCGCCCACGAATAAACATCCTATATTCTAGCTCTCAATTGCTTATGAGTAAGCAAACGCCTCATACATCTAAATGCTGTAAGAGGAAAATAATGCCTAAGGTATGCGCTCAAATGATTTTATGTGAATGTGACTATATGAATAAGCTCAGCATATAAAGTTTGACCACATAAGTCTAAGGATTTTTTATAATAAGGATCAATTATAATAGAATTTGCAATGTTGGTTAAAAGTCACCCTGTACATTCCAACAAACAGATTTTAGTGAAGTAAAACTAAATTTAAAACATTACTTTATAACATTTTTTTTCTCCTGATCCTTATCAGCGGGTTATTCATGCCATGCCAAAAAGTATTTTCCCTTACGAACGAAAGTAATTAAAATGTAAACTCTAAGAAGGGAATGAACATTGCTCGATCTGAAAATCTACAAAAGCAATTTACAATGCCTGCCGAGACGAGACGAGAGGAGACGATGCGAGGGGGCGCACAACTGAGAAATAGTTTGATTTGGATCTCGCGTCATTGTTTGCTGCTCATACAAGTGAGGAGAAAAATAAAAAAAGCACATGATTCTCATTGTTGTTATTAGTTTAGGTTCAAATGCCCTTCACACCCCTCCGCACCTCTTGGTTCTTAGTCGGCAGTCAGCCAGCCCTCTTCAGGCTGAGAGCAGTTGTTGGCTCATTTGGGCTTTGGGTTTTTTTAAAATAATATTTTGCATTTGTGACGTCACAGCTGGCGTTGAGCTGGAGTCACAGTCCATGGGGTCGCTGACGGCTTTGAATTGATAAATGTGAAAATCGATGCGATTTTGAGCTTAGTACAGATCTTGCTGTTGTCGGAAGAGCGCCGCGAAACGCTTTGGAAACTTGAGGTTAACACAAACAAAGAAAACAAATCGAAAATAAAACAAACTTAGCCGCATTTTTAGGCCAGGTAGGTGTTTGTTGATCCAGCCAGTCAGTTTATAAATTAGAAAGGCAACAAAAAAAAAAAAAAAAAAAAAAAAAACACACACACGAAAAAATTAAAAGCAACTTTAGAGCGCGGCTGTAAATGTGCTAATTAGACAGTGGCTCAATTTGAGCAATATATCATTTTTGATGAAGGCCCAATTAGCGGGCCATTTGGAGTCTGGAGTTTGCCGCCCTAAAACTAATCAAGCTCGTGCTCGCCTGTTCTTTGCCTTTCGCAGATGCCGCACAGCTGTAGCACCCAGTTCAAGTTAGCCGCAGAACAGTTCCCGACGGACTCCTATGCGGCCTACGCCTACGCGGACAACTTTGACCTGTCGCTGCTGCCGGAGGACTCGGGCATACCCACCACAGTTTACCAGTACAACGCGCCGCAGATCAAAATCGAAAGCGCCTGGGAGATACAGGAGCAGCCAGTGAGTGCTTCGTATGCTCCAGCCAACCCCTGCTCCAGTGCCAGCTCCAGCGCCAGCTCAGGCCACCAGCTGATACCACCACCCGCCTATCCGCACAGTGCTTACCCCTCGCCGCAGTCGAGCCCGCAGCAGTCGGAGTTCGCCTCGTTCAAGTACGACTGTCTGAGCAGCCCGTGCCCTTCGCTGGATGCGAGCAGCATCAAGCAGGAGTTGCACATTTTGCCACCCTCGCCCCCCGAGTCCAACTGCGAGACGCCCTCGCCACGCAGCGACACCAGCAGCAGCAGCAGCAGCATCAAGGCTGAGCCACTGGATGCCGAGTTGGAGAGCTACATAGATTTGAATACGCTGCAGCAGCAGCTGCTGGACATCAAGCCCAACCATCAGGCACTGCGCGAGTGCCTCGAGGACACGACATTCCAGCGCAAGCACAATCTGAAGCCCCTGGCGCTGGAGTCCTTCATTGGCGGGCTAGCTGAGGTGCGGGGTGACTTTGAGCCGGTCATTTCTCTGGCGCTGGAGCATGCCAAGCGCGAGGCGGACGCCATTTGTGCAAAACTGCAGATATCGCAGGGTATGTAAAAAGAGTGTGAGAGAGAGAGAGAGAGAGAGAAAGAGAGAGAGGGGGAGAATGGTACAGAGAGATTGTGATTAATCTTGTTTTGTTTGCTTTGGCCTCGCAGATCCGAATGCCTGGACGGCTGCCCAGGTACACGCATGGCTACGATCCACCTTGGCACAGTTCAAGCTGCCGCCGGTTGACAACTTGGAGCTGCAGTTCAGCGAAGACGGTGCTGCTCTGGCATTACTCAGCGAGGAGGAATTCCAGCGACGATTGCCCGAGGTAAGCAGCACGCCCCACTCTCAATTCACTGTCACTGCGACTTACCCAACGACCAAGTATTACAAAATCGAGGGTAGCTAATAAGCATAATACAAGAAGAGCAGACAATGCAAATGCCAAAAGCAAAAGAAAGACAGAGAGATAGAGAGAGAGGCAAATGCCAGAAAGCAAAACGAAGCCAAACAAAATACCAATCAATGCGATTGAATTGAATTTCGCGTACGAACTTGGCTTTTGGGCTGAGAAAACATAGAGTGTGTAAGAGCGAGAGAGAGAGAGAGAGAGAGTAGGAGAGAAACACTTGATATGAAAGACACAAAAACAAAACAAGTTTCGTAACTTGGCGTTGACGTCATGGCCCAGGCTCGACCAAATCGGAAAGCAAACCTGTTGCCAACAATTAGGCAAAAGGCAAAAAATCAAAAACAACAAAAAAAAACTAAATAAATAATAATAATGTGGCTTGCGGCATCCAAAAACTACTCCAAATGCGCTGCCCTAGCCAGCAGAGTTGAGCCCCGCCGTCGAGTGCTCATCAGCTCAGCCATTGCCAAAAATATCTCAATGATTACATTTGCCATATCAAATGATTGCGACGCATCAAAGTTTGTTTTGAGTGCAGTCAAATGAAAACAAAAGACTGAAGCAACGAACGCGACGCACACCGTGTGTGTGTGTGTGAGAGAGAGAGAGAGTGGAAGAGTGGGAGTGAAAAGAGACACATGCAGAGAGAAGGAGAGAGGTGTAGAGCGTTCGAAATTAGTAACCGTGGTCATGGCTGTAAAGGTGAAAGAATGTGTGAAGGTTGTTTGGTGAAACTGCAAAAGCACTCGCTTGATTACGAGCCACCGTCTCGGACTCTGTCCCAGTGCACAGTGGGCCGAATTCAACTAAATGTGGGGTATCGAATTTTCTGTGGAGAAAAGAAAGAAGAAGAAAGAGAGAGGCAGCTTAAGAGAGGGGTTTTCTTTTGTTTGAATGCGCAGAGCGAGGCGTTGTATGATGTGGATTGTATAAAAACCATCTGCTCGGGTTAAAAGAGAATTCAATAAATGGATGTAGCCATTTAAAAAGAAACATTTAGATAGGCCAAGCTGAGGTATTGATAAGACTAAAGATAAAAAGCCTATAGAGACAAAGCTTAAGATCACAATGATCAATGATCAATGAATAATGTATTTTTTTAGAACTTTAATCTTGTGAACTCTATATTTAAAGCTATAAATTTGTAAAATTAAGTTTGCAAAAAATTTAATTATTTGTTATGCGACAGTAAAACGTAGTAAGACTCCTGCAGAGCTGGAAAGTTATTCTATATATTTATACATAAATATATTTATATACTATATCTATATGTGATTGCCCAAATAACTCATGCAACAGTACTGAACTATCTCTAGATTTTTTCTTGTATATTATATTCTTATATTATTCAACAGTAGGTATTATTTAACAATCTTATCAATATGCATGTTAGAGTAATTGATCAAGTTATTTTCAGGATAACAAGAAATTTAGTGAATTTACTATAGGTCTATAGTAGTTTAAACTTTTCCACTTCCAAAATCTGTGCTTGCTAATCCTTATTTGCTCCACTGTGCTCTGTGTCAGCGATAGGTACAGGCACAGCTCAGATGACAGTGGAGACGACGCGACGTCGCGACGGCGACGGCGACGGCAACGGCAACGGCAACGGCAACGGCAACGGCAATAGCAATTGAATTGAGCCAACGACCAGCAACGACATTGTAAGGTGAAAGTAAGTCGAAGCGGTTGCTGTTGTTGTTAGGCCACTTGCTGTGTAGTTGTTGTTGCTATCGTTGCTGTTGCTGCAACTGCAGACAGCGCACAATTTATGCGAGCAGTTAGCAGTTAGAATTTGAATTGATATGCGCCGTCTAGATTGGCCAGCTTTGGTGGGGGAGATATAAAGAGAGCGAGAGAGGGAGAGATTGAGATTTATGTGAGATGTACGCTGGGCCCCATCGATATTCATCCAAGTGGTACGCTTTCTTTCTTTCTTTCTTTCGGCCTTCTAGAGTGGCAGCACGCTGCACGCACAGCTGGAGATATGGAAGATGGCCTATGCAGATCAGTTGGGCAATGAGATGGAGGCCACAGCGCCAGCCGCCAACGATATGCTATGGGGCTATCAGGCGCCCAATGTGGAGCAGGACGAAAGCGAAGGTGAGTTGCCGTAGAAAGTCTGCAGCGATATAAATCTAGCTGAGTCGATCTTCTCCATTGACAGATGATGAGGACATGGAGTCCGCTGTGCCGCTAGCTACAGCCACAGCCCCAGGCACACCCAATTCAGCGCCGGCCAAGCGCTCGGGCGGCGCACGCAACGGCGGCAGTTCGCACATTCACCTGTGGCAGTTCCTCAAGGAGCTGCTCGCGGCGCCGCAAGTGAACGGCACGGCCATACGCTGGATCGACCGCAGCAAGGGCATCTTCAAGATCGAGGACTCGGTGCGCGTGGCCAAGCTGTGGGGCAGGCGCAAGAATCGGCCGGCCATGAACTACGACAAGCTCTCGCGCTCCATACGCCAGTACTACAAGAAGGGCATCATGAAGAAGACGGAGCGTTCGCAGCGCCTGGTCTATCAGTTCTGCCAGCCGTATCATCAGTGAGCCAGTGCGCCAGTGAGCCAGTGGAACCAGTTCCACTTAACTAGTTCTAAGTGTATTTATTTCGGTAGTCGTAGGTCCGTAGCCCCACCAACCCGCACAAACTTTGCCCCGCCACTATGCTCGACTAGGCAACAGAGTCTAGCGAGTGTTAGTGCCTGTACATATATATATCTATCTATATCTCACTCTATATGTATATCTATATCGATATATATATATGCATATATATATACGTCTCTGTAGCACCGTTTAGGCACGAAGGTAAGTTCGTGCAGTTAAGTTGGACTCCTCGTGAGTTCGTCTCTAGTTGTTTAGGCTCAAGCCAAAGGCAGCTGGCGAAGGTAAGTTCGCCCTGTCGCGGCTTTAAGTTAATCAATCTCAATCAATCAATCGATCAATTTTTAATATTGCATGTGGGCGTGGCAGCTAACTGCATGTGTTTGACTTACCGGCGACATCTTTATTCAAATGTTGACTCTGCCTGTGCCTGCGCCCGTCACGATTTCCCCCCGCCTCGAGCTCTGTTTAGAGTTTGTTTTGTTGGCATGTGCCAGTCCGCTTCGGATGCTGCGCACACATAAGACCAGCACAAGCTTGGGCCGAGGCCCAGGGGGCGTGACACCTGGGGGCGGCGAGCACTGGGCGGAGCAGCAGCTGAAGGTGTTGCGGTAATTTTAGGAACCATATATCTATGATATATCAAAAGTAAGTTCTATGAACAACAAAACAAACGAACAATTTGTAACGAATATGAATATGTAATGAATTAGTGAATAAGGGTTATGAATATGAATATAATTTATAAATATAATATATATGAAATATGAGTAAGATTATGAATATTGAATATGAATATCGAATATAGATAAGAATATAAGTGTGAATATGGATATTCATATGTGCATCAATATGTATTCATGTGAAATATGTGTTTTCATATGAATATGAATATGAATATGAATATGAATATGAATATGAATATGAATATGAATATGAATATGAATATGAATATGAATATGAATATGAATATGGATATAAATATGAATATGAATATGAATATGAATATGAATATGAATATGAATATGAATATGAATATGAATATGAATATGAATATGAATATGAATATGAATATGAATATGAATATGAATATGAATATGAATATGAATATGAATATGAATATGAATATGAATATGAATATGAATATGAATATGAATATGAATATGAATATGAATATGAATATGAATATGAATATGAATATGATATGAATATGAATATGAATATGAATATGAATATGAATATGAATATGAAGACAAATACTAATATGAATAGATATACAAACTAAAAAATTAATTAATGATGACCAATAACAAAAACAAATGAATAAGAAATATATGAATAGTGAATAAGATAATTTTTGTTTGCTAAGTTTTAAGATTAATTTTCCAATTTATGTAGGTTTAAAATTCTTGAAAATTTTTTCTCTTCTCCAAACGAAAAGTTAAAAAATTTTCGACCACATTTGCCCAAATTTTTGGACTATTTTCCCTCAATTAATCTTAATTTATTTTTGGTTTATGTGGTGTTGGTTCAATTACTGTTAGTGTGTGCGTGTGCGACAGTGTGTGTGTACGAATGTGCATGGATGTTGGGCAGTTAATTTTATTATTTATTTTCGGTTAATACTTAAACAAAAGTCAATTGTTATGCGTTTTAATTATTTATGTTTCGTATTGCGCAATTTGCTATTGCAATTTGCATAGCTTGCGGCTCGGCTTATTTGTTTTGTTCAATACTTTTTTGTGTGTTTGTAATGTTTGTTGCATTAATATAAACACATTCAATTTATTCACATAGTTTAAATGCAAATTTGCATAGATATAGATAAATATACTTAGCTATAGACACAATTATAATGATATTGTTTTTTTCGCACACGATTTGCGTACATTGTTTCATTGATTAAGATTTTAATTTTTATTATTTTAAGCATACGCAAAACTTATTTATTTATTTATTTAACAAACATATTGTCATGCTCAAATACTATATTTACCGAGAAATAAAAAATAAAAAAATAAAAAAATAAAAAAATAAAAACAGAATAATTTATTGAATTGAAGCAGGACCCAAACCTACAGCTCCTTTAGATATTATCTTGTATCATTTTCAAATTTTTAAATTTTAAATCTATTTATTTTTCCTGGAAATCCTCTCAGGCTTGCATATCAAATTGAAGCTAGAGCAACCCCGATTCTATTTTTTTCCTGTTGTTTGTCCAGGGTATAATAAGGATTTGCACTGTTAATGAATACAAAAATCCTTTAAAGCGCTTGTATAGCACCTTTTTAAATTCAAATGCCTTTTGAAATGGAACATATATGACTGCAATACGAGGGCAGCTTGAGAAGTTTCTAAATGTGTGTAGTAAAGCCATAGTTGGAATTATAACAATTCTAGTTTCAGAAAGTGTACTATATATATAGAGCTAGAGTTATATAGAGTTTTGCTTGAGTTTCTACTATAAATAGGTTTTTCCTTAAAACACTTATATGTAGTACTTGAAACTAAATAGTTATTAAATATAAATATAGTAGAGTTGAAGCTAAAGTCTCTAATATTCTATTCCGTTCCCAGTTTCCTCCCTGGCTTCAACAACTCAGCTCGACAACTCTGCTGGCCACCCTCGCTTACAGTTCATGTGCTGTAAAAGCTTTTTAGATTGCCTTGTCAGTCAGTGCGGGGCATTGCACTCGTGTGTGACCGTTAGCAGAGACGATTTTCATGCAGGCAGCGCATTTTCAATCAACTATTTTCAATGCTATTTGCGCTAACAACGCTTCGATACACAGGGTGGGCGTGGTCGTGGGCCAGCAGCTCAGTGACATGTGTGTGTGCGTGTGTGTGCATAAGGAAGCAGAAAGAATAAATAGAAAACACGATGCGAGCGTCCAATGTGCCAATCCATATGCATTCGGATTGATAGTTTGATCCGAAATGATATCTCCTGCTCATTACAAATTATGCGGCTTAGGCCAGCAAATATTTTGCTCTAGGTATTTGTATATGAATTTGCCTGGCCTTGGCTAAGATTATTTTAATTCGCTCCAATGAGTTTATCGTCTTTGTTGTCCTCGTGCTGAGGCTGAGGCTGTGGCTGTGGCTGTCTCTGCTGCGGATGCGAATGCGGATGCGGATGCCCGGCAGTGTATCGCTGCCGGGAGGGCTGCTTCATTTAAATACTAAATCGCATTAAATGCCATCAAGTGGAAAATTCCCAAAAGCAATAAATTTATTGCTTGCTGCACAAACGTCCACGATCACGCCCAGGACCGAGAGTCCTGCCCACAACCATGTGCCGCCTGTCTGCTCTCACTTTTCCTTTCCTTTGCTTTGCCTTCGGTACGTTCCGGCCTTATATAGTGCTTATACAATATTTGCATTATAGCTTACAGACGCTCTGAGGAGTTGACTGAATGACGGTCTGACGGTGCGACGGGCTGTCGGTCCTGCTGGCAGCCAGGACGTTCTGTTTATCCTTAGACGGGCAGGCTTTGTCTTTGAGCTGTGTTCCTTGTCCTTGTCATACGCTCGTTTGGTTTTTATCTATCTGCTCGCTCGTTTTTTTTATTTTCTTTTCTTTTATTTGGCGGAGGGGGGCACAAACTACAAAGACAAATATTTAATTGAATTAGTGCAGCTAGCGTTAAGCAGACAATGCAAGGCCACACCCACCGTCCACCGCCCACCGCCTATCGTCTGTCGAAAATTTGAATATAGTGTTATGCGAGTCATCAACAGGTTCGTTAAGACGCGACCCCATCGACCCCATCCACGCGCAACCCTTAAGCTTCAAATTCTCATGTTAATTTGTCAATCATCCACCGTCCGATCCAAATATACCCTACGAAAGAGTTATATAATTCTCTTATGATCTATGTATATAGATTGTTGACTCTGTGCTGGGGCATGGAATGACTGTTTGTCTCTGTGCTTAGTCATCTATCGGTGAAAAACATTTGCTGAGTCTTAATTGGGCCGGGTTGCGCTCATTTCGTTGTTTTTCGAACCTTGGCAGTCGCGTTATCAGCTCAGTAATCGCCTGTCTATATAGCTATTCTATATGTGTTTGTATGTGGGTAGAAATGTACAGAAAGTGTGCAGCAATAATTCATTCATGACCAGTTCGAAATGTTGATTAAGTTTATTTCCAGCTGAATTGCAATTAAATGTGTTTTATATTAAATCCCTTCTCTGTAAATCTCAGAAATTAACTATTGGATTGCAGATTATAGTACTTATAGTATAAAGTTATTATTAGATCATAGTATTCAAAGGAATACAATATCAGAGTATAGTATATCACAGAATAGTGCAGCATAGTATCTATTTTATTATAGCTCTTTATAATATCGTAAATTATTATAATATTAATCCATATTGTAGATGGTACAGTATCGTAGACATTATAGTGGAGCATAGCATGTATGGGTACACAATAGAACAGTTTAGCGTAGTATAGAATAATATCACGTTCTTTTATGGTATGTTATATCGTAGAACAGGAAAGTTGAGCATAGAATAATATATCAAAGTATAGCTCATGATAAAATAGTACAGTAGAGGGCAGTTTAATATAGTACAGAATTATAGAATATTCATTTTGGGATATCATTTAGCAGTATGTTTGGTAGAGCATATTATAGTATAGTACAGTATAACATAGTACAGAATATTTTTCTTTGGTGTATTTATATATTATATTTTTTCATAGTGTATTATAGTCGAGTATATTACAGTAGAGTTTAGTACAGTAGAGGACAGTATAGTATAAATAATAATAATAATAAAATAAAATAATAATAATAATAAAAATATATCATGTTTTGGTATGCTATATTATGGCATATTATAGCATATCAGATCAAAGTATAACACATTTTATAGCATCGCTTAACATAGTATGCTTTCATCTCTAAGAGCATTAAATTGTCGATTTGCCTTTTCAGTCCTTCGGTAGCTGCTAAATTCTGATAATTACGCTCGGCTTGTCAATGGCTCACACAATCGTCCTTTTTTTTGTTGTTGTTGGTATATTTTTGGCCTGCCCTTGCTAAGCCTTGGTTACGCCTTCGGCTCGTGTCGCTGGCCTTTTGTTAGCCAATTTGGTTGACTTAAAAATAGCCTCGCATTTTGCGCGCATTGATGAACTTTTTACCTTCCGCCGCTGTTGCTGGTGCTGCCTTTTAATTAGCATAATTGGTGATACGGGTAAAAGCTATTTTCCATCTTCTCAAATTGATGTAGATGAATGCGCTCTTACATGCCTCGTACAGTCGGCTGGCTTTGGGCTCTGTTTTCATATTCGCCTGCTAATTAAATGCGGCGCCTAATCAATTAAGATTCTCCAGCATTCTCAAGCATTCGCATGGCTCGACTTAAATTTTACATTAGGCTAATTCAAGCTACAAATTGCCGGCCAGCTGCGCGGCATACCAAAAATGTGGTAAGTGAAAATTCAATTTAAATTGATGTCGACCGAGCCTGACCAGCAGCAGGAGCAGGAGCAGGAGCAGGAGCAGGAGCGGGAGCGGGAGCAGGAGCAGTAGAAGTCGGTCTAGCACCACCATCAGCAGACCAGGTAAGACGGGAGTATCCAAGTATATGCCATTTAACTTAAGTACCTTGGCCACAGGCTCCATGCCCCAGCTCCTCTGCGGCGGAGGGGTTCGCCATCGTTTTGTGGCCACGTAAAATAGGTAACAAGTGGCCGAGCTAGCATTTGGGTCTACCTGGCCCACACGTTCACGCTCCAGTCCATGACTGCGAAATCAGCGCCGCAGCCGCTAAAGCAGCAACAATTTTAAAAATTCATAAAATTGTTGTTGGCCTCGGCAGGAGTCGGACTGTGGCCAGGACTTGGCTTGACTCCTGGCCAGGATATGTTGGCTATGCTTGGCTACTTCATTTTTCAAGGGTGTTTCAATTTTGTTACCTGCCTGCCTCACCTGATCTGCTCAACTGCCTGTCTGCCTATTTGTCCAGCTCTCTGTCCGTCCCTCTGTCTGCCCGCCTGTCCGGCTGCCTGTTTTCTGGTAATGAAATTACAATTTCTGCCGGCCAAGTCATGAAAAATAAATGAGGCTTAAGCGCATTGCACAGCCACTGCCTGCAATCTCAAACCCACCCAACTCACACACACACATACACACACACACACATGTCATTCAACAAGTTCGTCTGGCCGCCCACTTCAAAAGTCTACGCACAATCATAAATATCATCCAAGAAAAGAGCAACCCAACCGCAAGGACTGCGTCCTAAGCCGCAACTGAAAACCGAAACCGAAACCCAAAGTGAAACCTTTTTCATTTTCCATACACTAGCAAGGAGTATATTGGCTATGCTGTGTGTTTTGTAAGATATTTTGCAATATATGATATAAATACAATATAAATTTATATTAAAAATAGATATTTAAAGTTTTTCAGACTTCACTTGTCTTAGTACAAAATTTCCCCTTAATGCTGTAGTTGGTCTGAAAGCTGGGCTTATATTGTTATCAGAAAATGGGTGGATTGTATAAAAATGAAAACCAAAAAAATCATGTTAAACTAATGAAGCCTTACAGTTTATATTAACTATTCCAATACTCTACTAGTTTATTTTCATTGCTAGCATTTTTCCAATATTGTAGCAGAGCATTGCCTATTAGGTATTTATATATATGTATTGGTATTTTATTTTTTTCATTAAATATATTTGCATACATTTATGGAGTATTTCATAGGAAATAAATGTATGGCATATTACATTTTCAGTTATATCATTAGCATATATTTCATTTATCTTTTTCTTGTAGAGTATTTAGCCCACGTCTTGTCCGTTCATCAACTTCTTTCTTCTTCTTCTTAACCTTTGGCTGCTTTTCAATTAACTTAAAATATATACACAAGATTTGGGAGCGGCGCAAAGGGCGCAGCGCCCTTTTTATTATATTTCTTCTTTCATTTTTTTCCGTTTCTTTCTTTAGAACGATTTGCGTTCAGCTCAATTTTTATACACCGAGCATTTGCTGTTTCACTTGTTTTTGTTGTTGTTGCTGTTGCCGGCATTTGAGCGCAGGCAGCATTTAGTTAAGTGCATTTGATTTTGGCACAGAAAGTAGACCCTCGACACAGGTTAACAGCGCGCAATGCGCATCGATTCAATTGCAATTTATTGGATAAAATATCAAAGCCCCTAACGAGCATATAAGGGGTATATAGTGACCATGTGTGCGTGTGTGTGTGTGTGCGAAATGACAGAGACAATAACCGCATTATGTGGCTTAATCCTAGGAGAGTTGATGTCACACACACACACACACACACACACACACACTGGCACACACTCGCTTCAATTGGTCATTGGCCTGAAATTTGATTAGGATTTGCCACGAAAAAGCTCCCATCGATTTTGTGGTATGGCAGCAGTGGGCGTGGCAGCGTATCGCATTGTTGGGCGTTTTTAATTAGTTGTGTCGCATTGCTTAGGCAGTGCGCATTTAATTTAATCACGTGCCGTAAGCGTCAAATATTTGAGCAGCATTGAAAATTGCGTATACGCCATGTAGCCCAAGTCCAACTCAACAGAGCTGCCAAACCGTACGGAATTCGCTCGGGGCCGGCTGGCTGGATGGCTCTGTGTGCCTTTGGCGTCTGCTGGCAAATGTGTTGACGCATTTTACAATACACAATGGGCCCCGACACACACACACACACACATGCACGCACACACACACACACGCGTTAAGTTGGAGCTGTAATTATGAATTTCATAATCATTTTGTTAATATGCGCAGCACGCGAGGCATTGCCTGGCGTCTGGCATAAATTGCAGCAGCCGAGAGTGTGGGGGGCGTGCCGGGGCGAGGCGGAAGTGGGAGTGGCTGCCGTACAGTCAACAGTCAGCGGAGCCGAGGCTGTTGTATCCTCGCATCTCCTGCTCATTTCGTGTGTGCTTATCCTGCGGGGAATTAAAAATAATTTGGGTCGTTTTGCTATGCGCTCCAGCAGCCAGGTGTTGGCCTCTGTCTCCCCCTCCCTCTCCCCTCCCACTCACTCTGTATGTGTGTGTGCGAAGATTACGGCTTAATTTTTGTAATTATATTAACATGATTAAATTAGTTTTGATTTTGCAACCTCTGCCACATAACGCGTCCTGGCCCTGGCAGTGGCACCTGGAAAGGGCAGCAGCCGGAACACGATTTAGCAGCTGCTTGGCTAAGCTGGCTGTCTCAGTTATTAGGGATAATTTACTTATCGGAATCATAGATTGTGGAAGACACCTGGCAGTTCTCAAGAGATGTTTTTCCTTATCAAAGTCATTCTCATAGTCATCCTCATTTCCTTTCGGTTTCTCTTTATATCTCTTTCTCTTTCTATGTGGGATATGTATGTCTATCTATCTCTATCATCAACCATATTCTTATATTTTAATTTCATGCTAATATTAATTCTCATTTTCATTTTTACTCTTACTCTCATTCTCTTTATCGATATTATTTTCAATCTCATTCCCATTCTTATATAAATTCTTATTATCGATATTATTTTCATTCTCATTCGCATTCGCACTTTTATTCTCTTACCATTCCTTATTCTCATTCTCACTCTCATTCTCATTCTCACTCTCATTCTCATTCTCATTCTCATCTTGATTATCTCTTATTATATTTCTCATTTTATTGCCGTTTTCTTCTCATTCTCTTTCTGGTCCCGTTCTTTTCTCCTTTTCTTTCCCTCTTCATATCTATCTCTCTATCTTTATCAAAGTATTTCTCTTTCTCGTTCTAGTTCTCGCTTTAAGTTCATTTTCTTAAATTCAGTTTTATGAAAATATCAAATTATCATTTTTAATTTGAACGTTAACGATAGGTGTATGGGCGAATGTGTGTGTGTGTGTCCGTATGTGGCAGAAGGTGTGCTTTGGCATTAATTAAAAAAATATCTACACACACATGTGAAACTCATTAAGTGCGTGCAATTTGCAAAATAATTTTTTTTTTATGATTATTTTTATTGACTTGTTCGGCGCGCGTAGCTCTGCTCCAATTTGAGATTTGCGCTCGCTCCATTAATGGGGCATGCAACATCAGCAACAACAGCCAGGGGCTGGCAACTGGATACCAGTTGCATTAATAATAAATCTGAAATTATGCAATTAAATTGCTGCATCCTGCGGGCCAGCTCAAACTGAATTAAAGAAGTTGCAACTACAGCCAAGTGTTTGGGCCACAGTTGCAAAAAAGTTGTTATCTATTTCGTGGCAAGTGGTAAGTGGCAAGCGGCAAGTGGCATGTGTATTAATTCGAACGCAGAACGCAAAGATGCGTGTGAGCACAGCTGCAGCATAAACAACTTGAAGTGCGTCAGTCGAGTGTGCTCGACTGAGAGATGCCCTGTAGATGCTGTATTTGCTTAATGCGAATGTAGACTTCATTTAACTTATCGATACTTATCGATTTTATCTATATAGAAATGTCGATTATCACAGTTTCTTTGTTACATCATCTTGCAAAGTTTCATAAATAATGATACAGAATTACATTTATCGATATTTATCGATTTTCTCTACAATGCCCTGCAAATCAATATAGCATAATTTCCCATTTTATTTCTCTCTTCAAAATCGAATACATGAATTCTTTTATATATTTTATTTGTTCTAACTGCAGGATGCATAGATTTATGAAATATCCATTTCAGCTGTATGTCTGTGGTTACATGAATTCAAATACTCGCCTAGCTTAGCTCCGCTTTCTGCACCTTTATAAGTTTGCACCTATCTGCGCGATAGCTTATGCCCCATGGATACTCTATTTACTAATACCTTTTGATTAGGTGCTTGGCATATAGACACAATGAGCTACGCCAGAGAGGAAGCACTTTTGCAGTTGGAGCTGCTTGGCAAAAGTTTGCTGGGTAAAAGTGGCTACAGCCGGGATACATGTGTCTTTGTGTGCGGGGGTGCTGGAGCAAATAATGGGGGGCAATGGGGAGAGCTAGAGGTTGGAGCCAAGCAACCAATTGTCGCAGTTATTTTTGTAATGCGTTGCGTGCGCCTGGGATCTGCAACTGCTTACGAGATATTTCTCAAATAACATGAAAATACGCAAAAATCGCAGCTGAGGGAGATAGTTGAGCTGTGGGAGGGGGCGAAGGGGGCGAGGGCACGCACGCTGGCGAGTTGAGAGTTGCACGAACTTTGCCCAAAGGACGACGACACGCTGGCTTCGCAACGAATCGAGCAGGACTTTGCGTAGTTTTAAGCATTGTCAATGCTGCGACTGCGAGTGCTGCTGCTGCTGCTGCTGTTGCTGCTGCTGCGAGTGCAGTTCCTTATAACATAAGCAACTCATAAATAACGCGACTGAGGCCAATGCAACTGAGCTGCAGACCAAAAAGGGGCGCCAGGCCACGTACTTACACTTTTCTACTTACTATCTGCGGGTGTGCGTGTGTGTGCGTGTGTGTGTGTGCTTGTGCTTGTGCTTGTGGCACTTCAACTCTAATATAAAGTTTGCGCTCGGAAATGTGCTGTGAGCACTTTTTGGTATTACGCAAAGTTTCACGAGCGCACCAGCCAAATGGGCGGGTGGCTGTGGGGGCGTGGCAGATGCCTTAAATGAAATACGAGAGCGAGGAAAAAGAATAGAAAAGGGAAAATAACTATAGAAAGGGGAGTAAAAATTAAATTGCTCGCAATTTGCACAGTTCAATGCGCTTTAGCGGTGCCAAGAGAGAGAGAGAGAGAGAAAGCGGAAGAGGGGGAGGGAGAGGATGAGAAAGAACGAGACAGAGAGGGATAGAGGTAGGGTGGGGTGGTGGAAAAGCTGCAAGCATTTTCGCACAGATTTTCATAACTTAGATTTACAGATTTTCAGATGTTCGCGCGCTCTGAACAATGCGACCAAAGTTCTGCTGACATATGTGTGTGAGTGTCTCTGTGTGTGTGTGTGTGTGGGCGTGACAGTGTGTGTACCTGTGTGCAGTGTTGTAAACTAATGCAATGACAAACGCAATCACAATAAGAAATTTTACAGTTAGTTAAGTTTGCCTTGTTGCGGGCAGGGGCGGAGCAAAGATTTTTACTCTGCTGTCGTTGCTCTCGTTGTTGTTGTTGTTGTTGTTGTTGTTCTTGGAATCTCGTTTCGCAATTTAGTTGACAGCAGAGAGAGGGGAAGAGGGACAGAGAGAGAGAGAGGGAGAGAGACACACACCTGTCTACCCACCTGGCCACATGTGCTCGTTTCACAAAATATGCATAAATAAAAATGGCGAAGGAAAAGCTGTTGAAATATTTAGAAAAATATTTAAGAATTATGAGCGACAACCAACCCGTCTCCACCCTCAGCCCTCAATCAAATGATAATAAATTGCGCAAGTTAATAAAAAGCAAAAAAGCTCAATAAAAATCGAGAAATCGAGAGAGACAGGAGTGAAGCAAAAAAGGGTGCTGATTGGCAGCGTCAGGGGAACGTTCGATTCCTGCTGCTCGAACCCTCATCATAGTTCATTAAATGCGTAAACGCATAAAAAATGCCCACAGCAGTCCACCCACTCGCACCCACTCCCCCTCTCTCTCTCTCTCCCTGTTTTGGCGAAGGTAGTGTGGCTGGCTCTGGCTACGGCAGCACATAAAAGCATTTATTTTGTCTTTTACTTTGTACTTTGCCTTGTGCCTAATGCATAAAAGCCAAACATAAATAAATTTTGTTTTATGCGCCAATAATGATGAAGTTATTATGATGACTTTATTAGGGCCAGCAGAAGTAGCAGCTCCTGCTCCGCCTTCTGCAAAACTTGAGCCCCAAAAAACCCAAAAACCAAAGCCAAAAAGAAGAATAAAAAAAAAAAAAAAAAAAAAAAAACGTGGCAAATCAGGAAGAACATTTCTGGTCATTTGCATGTCGAATTTTTAATACTCTTGAGGAGCAGTTGAAAGAGCGATAATTTCATAGGAGTATTTACTGACAAGGATTCGTTTTATAACACTTCGATGTTGTCAAATAAAAAATAACAGGTTTTCTAAAGTCGTGTGGCAAACGATTTTAAAGTCTACAGTAATGTATACCACCTTGGCCGATAATATGGAATAATGTCTATATACAATATAGAGCACAAAAGAAAAATAATTAAATAAAATAAATTATACAACAAATTAAAATAAAATAAAATAAATAATAAATAAATACGAAAATATTTAAATAAAAAATAAACTTAATAATAACTACAAAAAAAAAAAAAAAAAAAAAAAAAAAAAAAAAAAAACAGTCGATTTATAAATCATAAAAAACGACCGAATTAAAATTAAAGTATGTGTATATAATTGTAAAAAATAAATAAATAAATAGTTAGACCTCTTTAAGCAAAACTCTGTAGGCAATTTATTTATGCACAGAGACGAGTATAATATAGATTTATATTTCTATAAATAATATTTGTAATTTAAAATTTTATGTGAATAGTTAAGTTTCATAGACATTTGAATTGCTACATTGTATGCTATAGAGAGAGAGCGTTGAAGATATGCAAATACCAAGAGCATGCTTGTCTCTTTTGCTCTCTTCTTCTATATTGCAAGAATATCACTGTGAATTCGAGAGTCGAAGGTTAGTTTACATCGGAATCAGAAGATCGGAAGGAATCCGTAGATTGATGCTCTTAATCAATTATCGTCCATGTACGTACATACATCTGTATTATTATTGAGCTACGCTTAGGAATACTTTACTCTAAATTCCACTAGGACTTTGAAATATCTGTTTACTCTAAGCCCGTTAGGCAATATTATTTATGATCTATGTATTTTTATAGTGTCCCCTTCCTGTGACATTAGGTAGACTCACTTGAAGCTTTACGCTCGCCTCTTATAATTCGCTTTTGCCTCAAATACCCACTCGAGGCTTATATGATCGATTTCAAGTACTTCTCTTTTTGGTATTGCGTTACCAATGCCATGACAAAATTATAAAACACTCAAATTGAGGTTCAAATAAAACAAAAATTGAGAATATTGAGCCGAGAGCACATCATAAAAATGCTGCTGCCCTTGCAGAGCATTAAAAAAGTTTAGCGAGCATATTTATACGCACCTAAATAAGCACATATATATATACTTACTGTATGTATTTATGCATCAATATACATATACATCTATATTATGTGCTTAACCGCAGTCACTCAGCGCTTGGCTTTGCCTCACTCAATCTCTCTCCCTCACTCTCTCCCTCTCCCTCTCTCTCGCTCTGGTCCACTCGAGCGCAGGACGCACTTAAGCGACGTCTGAAACTTTTTTATTAAACTGCGCTAATAGAACCGAGTGCGGAAAGGTCTCGAAGTTGGGTCAATTTCCAAAATGGCCGCCTGGTTGCGCTTAATAAAATTTATGATTTCGACGCTCGGCTTTGACAGTTCAAATTAAAAAATGGGGCGGGGCTTCCTGCAGGTGACCAGGGAGGAGAAAAGAAAAGAAAAGTTGAAGGTGGAAAATGGCAAGTGGAATGTGGAGAGTGGAAAGTGGATGATGCCCAACTTAAATACAAACTTCACAGCGCAAATTGATAACATTTTTGCCAGTGCCTGTGCTTAGGGAGAAGTGGAGCTCGGGACTCCGAACTCGGCCCGCTTTATCCTTGGCTTCGCAACTGTCGCATAATGCAAAAAATGACATGGCATCGGGCGCACAATATGAAAGATTATGTTATGCAGGGCTGGGCGTCAAGAAACAGCGCAAACAGCGCGGAACCAGCTGCCCCCGTCTCCTGCAGCTGCCCCCACCCCCTGCAGCTGCTGCTCAGCTAGAAACGGATGCGCTGCCATCAAATCATTTTGCAGGCGGAAAAAGCGCTTGACAGCCATGCCCAGTTCCAAGACGGAGCATGTGGAAGCGGGCTGCGGCCGGTGCTGGGCCCGGCTCGGCTGCCCGCCATTGGCAGCATTTATGGCGCTATGTAAAGAAAGATTGCAGAATGCAAAAGCAAAAACCAAATAATGCACAACAAACAAAAGCAACCAAAGACACACTACGCTACAACAACAGAGATGCGGGCTAAAAGCAAGAATAAGTAATAGAAAAAAAAAAAAAAAAAAAAAATAGAAAAAACTACATCTTGAATCAATGTCGAATTCTCATTACCCTGAGCTGACAGAAACTGTATCGCAATGTACCGTATGGATTGACCCTGAAGTTGATCAATCATTGTCTGTCAATCATTCGCTGTGTAAGTCATCAAGGGAAGTACTAAATCTATTTCAATATTCTTTATGATTTTCCTTGCCAACTTTGATCATTGATTGATTCCTCTATGGGTAACTCATCAATCAGATAATCAATCATATGCTGAAATCGTACAAACCTTTTTAATTTTAGACGGAATAGATTATATGTTCTCAAATGTGTAGCTTGACTACATCATATATTGATTGATCAGTCAAAGGGAAAATCAATCTATTAATCAGTTTCTGCGCTTATGGAAAAAAATGAAGAATTATATTATTATTATCTCTTAGTTTATATATTATATTATATTTACATGTGCTACCTGCTTTTTTTTACTGTTCAATCACTTAGTCAATCAGTCTATCCCAGAGTAAGGCTGATATATGCAATGTTAAATCTAGAAGGAATCTTGACGATTGTCAGAGTAATCTGATTGATATATAGTCAATGAGTCAGTTAATCAGTGAGTCCATTAATTTGTATATCAATCAGTTCAATCAATCATTTATCTATCAGTCAATCAAGTCTGTCAGTCCACTAGTGAAGTGATCAATCAGAGCTCAATCAATTCATTGTCTTACATATGCCAAGACAATCTGCTGATACTCTCAGTGGATCTACCGTGCGCAGTTAGAGTATGAAAACATAATCAGGGTGGATAGTTGGAGAAGTTGCAAGTGGATGCTAGTTATGGCAGTTGACCAGCGCATCCGCCGGTTCAGCCGCCACGTTTCGTTGCCCAGAGTTATTTTCATCATCATTTTTGCTTTTTTGTTTAATATTTTTCTTTACATATACATATATATAGGTTTATTTTATTTTTTATTATTTTTCGTCCTTGCACGCTCTTCTGTTTGACTTTCATAAAGTTTTAACGACTTTTGCCTCTGCTGTCATAGCTCAAAATGTCTAACATGTTCAGCAGCCGCAGCAAAAAAACACTGAGGCAAAAAAATCTCAAACAAAATCAAATAAAAATAATATAGAAAATAAGAGTAAGAGCAGGAGCAACAGGAAGAGGAAGAGGAGCATGAAAGAGCAAAAACTTGTACAACTTTCGACTCGTGCTCGCTCGTAAGTAATTTTGCAGTCTTCACTGGACATCAACTTGGATCGCCTTTCGCCAGTCAGCGACGCACTTGAGTTCGCTTCATTTCAGCATCAATTTCTGCAGCCCCCGCCTCCTGCCTCTCGCCTGTTGCCCGTCCCCTCTCCAGCTCAGCCAGTTCGGCACACATTGATGCTCTATTGAAAGCCTGGATAAGTTGCACTCTCATCCAAGATCCAGCGCTAAACGCTTCTTAAATGCTTTGCCTGCAACACGGACAACGTTGACAAGCAATTACACGGGCTACACGAATGCAGATTGTAGAGAATGCATGACTCTCTGATACCCTGTCATGGGGGCTGTAGCTACAGCAGTCATAAATTTTGGAATAGAGATCAATGACAAATCAATATAGCAGCAGTACCTAATAGTACCTAGGCTAGGCGAAAATATATATATATGAATTGACATATACAAAGGGTTTAAGTAAAGTTAGTATATCATTACAATTTTGAGTCCTCAAGCCAGTCTAATCAAGTTCATAAGGTATATCTTGCAAAGTTAAAATGCAAATATATATTTGATTAATCGATAGACGCAATTGAATAGGGTAGGTAATTGTAGTTGTAGTTTGGTAAAGTCAGAAGTAGTAAGATTAAGGATAATAGTAGTAGGAGTAGTGTTAGATTTGGTAATGGCTGCAATAGTAATAGAAATGTTAGTACTAGCTGATAATAATAGGAAGTATAAATAATAATGGTAGTGGGAGTAAGAGTAATATGTATTAGTAGAAATGGTAATAGCATTTAGTAGTAGAACAATTTGTGTTACTCGAAGTATTGTAAAATTGATAGAATAGGTAGTAGTAGAAGTAGTTGTATAAAGAGTATTAGAAGAAATTGTAAAAATTGTAAAAAAATTTATTAGAAGTACTTGTAAATGATTTATTATTTAGTAATAGGGTTAGTTTTATTTGTCATGTAGGCAAAAGGAGTAGAAATAGTTGAGCTAGCATTAGTAAAAGTAGTAGTAGTAATGATCTTTTGAGATTCACCTAAACAACCTTTCATGCCTCTCGCTCTAAGTCTATCACGAATATCACATCACAGGAAAGCGAGAGAAATCAATAAGCTCTTTGAACTTGTTTGACAACAGTTATAATTATTCCTCGGCACGTGTTAACTGTTTATCGCCATGAAGTGGCAATTTGTAGGTCGCATAAGTGTGAAGAACACAAGTTGATGGCAAATAAATTGGAGATAAATTGGAGACAAATTTCTTGGCAAACACTGGGAGCCTGTGCCAGATCAAGTATACGCAATGATAGCCCAGAACCAGCATGGGTTAAATTGAAACCAAAATATGTGACAATTTCAACAAGATTTCAAAATTAAATTTGACATAATTTATAGCGTTTAACCACCACACACACACACACCCACACAGATTCTCACACTCACCAACGGACGTGTCGGGCGAGCTGTATAAATATACAAACAGTAAGAGCTACGGATATGCCAGTGCGGTCTCACACATTCATCATCTATTTATATAGCCATATGACAAAGCCCCCTTTCTCCCCTGCCCCACTTCCGTCGCCCTTGTTGCATATTGGTTGACCCCAACCAGAGCTGTGACTGCGTGTGTGAGTGTGTGTGTATGTCCCTGGCTTTGGCTGATTTCCGGCTGGAACCGCTGGTAGCCTACTAACCTCAATATGATCTGGGCATGGCAGCTGGAGGCGGCGACGGCGCAGCTGGCCGGAGGCGTGGCAGGATGCGTTGTCCTGTCGGCCAAGTATTTTGCAATTAGTCAATGCTCGTGGCACAGTTTTGCCGCCTGGCTGCCCTTGGCCACAAATTAAATCATATAAATGGACAATTATTTAATGGCCGGGCAGGAGTAGGGGGGTCGGCAGGCAGCCAGGCAGGCAGCCAGGCAGGCAGCCAGGCAGGCAGGCAGCAGGGCAGCCCGGCAATAAATCAATTGGGAGCCAAATGGCAAATGGCAAATGGAAACTGGAAAATGGAAAATGAGCTGCGCGCTGCGTATCGACTTGAAAGTTGTGTGTAAATAAATGTAAATTAAAATGCATAATTTATGGGCAGACGCAATTTATTTATAAACCGACACATTAAAACGCAAAGATAATGTAAAGAGTGCATGTGTGTGTGTGTGTGTGGGTGTGGGTGTGGGTGTGAGTGGTGGGCGTTGGGCGTGGCAGTCAAGTCAATTGCTCATTTGGTTTTGGCAGCACGCAGCTGCCTGGCCGCATAACAACAATGCGACTGCTCCCAGCTGACCAATGAATGCTTAATGTGTGCCACAGAGTGAAGGAGTGGAGAGGAGAGGAGAGAGAGAGTCGTACTGCTATGGGCATTAGCTGCTGCTAATTGTATGTGTGTGTGTGTGTGTGTGTGCTGTGCTGTGCGTGTGTGGCAGCTGCTTATCAGCGCTGTGTGTGCGCCGCGTCAGGACTTAACTGAAAGTTCGCTTATCGGCCACATTTGAGCCCCTGGCGCGGTCAGCATTCGTAATTATATAATATGAGTACACACACACACACACACACATACACTCATATACACTCACAGATTGACGTTTTGTGGCAACTCGTAATTCAATCGAACAAAAGCTGCAAAATTGTGGCAATGCATAAATAAATAAAAATACATTTTTAAAGCGCCAGGTGTAACGATTGCAATGGAAAACTGTGACTGAGCGCGGTCAAGGGAGGGTCACGTCAGGGGTGGGTGGGTCCAGGGGTCAGGGGTCAGGGGTCCATAGCCAAGTGAGTGTAACTTGAGCTTAGCAGCTCATGAATATTGTGCTCATGCAAACGGGTAACGAGCTGTCAGAGATTAAGTTGCAAGCGTTACTTTTTATTATATTTACCGCGGTGCGAGGCGGTGCGAGGCGCTGGGCAGTGGGCAGTGGGCGGCGGGGGCGTGGTTGCCTTGTCGCTAGCTGCCCAGATAAGGGCGCAAAATATAACATTTTGCATATGCTTACAGCAGGGCACATCAGCGGGGGCTGGGGCCAAGGCAAAATCGTTTTGACCAGCGTGCAAGGCAAACAAACAAAAAGCAAAAAACAAAACAAAAGTAACATAAACACAAAGAAATGGTGGAAAAGGGGGCAGGGAGAGGGACACAAAACGAAAAGGGAACAGTCGAAAGGCAGATGAGAGCTGCGCAGCAAGCCGAAACGAACACTCTGATAGTGGTGCGAAGGGGGTGCTGGCAGGGGCTATGAGCAGGGGGCAAGGGACAGGGGGCAGGGGGCAGGTCAGTGTGCAGCCCCCGAGGACCCAGTTGCAAGCGAATTTATGCGCTTTGTTAAACAGCAACAGCAGCCAAAAAGGAAAATACACAGAAAAAAATATGGCAACAGCACAAGAAAACAACTAACAGGCAGCACGGGTCGAGTTGACACGACTAGGCGGTGCTCTGTAAGAGAGAGCGAAGCAAAAAGTTGACATACTTTGGCGTGAAACTGTTAGCTGATGTACTCAGTAGAGCTATTCTTGAACACTGATTAATTTCTATATTTTTGTGAGTCTATTTATATATGTGCTAAGCAAAATATTCGATAAATACCCTACAAAAGCCCTACCTTTACCTAGGTGAACTCTGAAACATATCGGAAGTTCCCATATTCCAATCGGCAACATATAGCAATGGTAAGTCCCAACTAGGTTTCGATTATCAAAGGTATAAAATTATAGACAATTATCGATTTTAATAATATGGTACTAATAACCTAATACAAGTCTATCAATATTCTCAAATAACTCACTTGTTCTACAGGAATTACAATTTTAACCATTTCGATGAAACGATATTTATCGATTTTACAAAAATATAATATAAATTATATTGCCAAAACTAAATCAAAGGTTAGACCATAGTCTTGACTATGTCTTTTTTAGCTAATTTAACTTTCCTGTTTCACACGCTAATTCAGAGATTTCTCAAATCGATATATATCGACATTTGTCAAAGCAGGAATATTAGCAATGTCATAGATTCAAATTAGCTCAATGCATACTTACTCGTTATTACCCTTTGCTATCTTCTAATCCATTAAACCCATTACCTCACGTACAGGGTATGGAAAAGAGAAACGAAAAGCATAAGCAATGCGCGGCAGCAGCAACAGCAGCAGCAGCTGAAGAAGGCGCTCGATGTGGGCATGCCTGGGCGTGCATAAATAACGCAAACGGGCGGTCTAGCCCCCGTTCCGTCCCCACCCCCTCTGCCCCTCTGCTATGCAATACAAATGAAAATCGTGTTTGCGCCGGGTGTAAAGTGGCATGTGTAGTGGTGCAGCGGTGCAGTGGTGCAGCGGTGCTCTGCAACATTTACGTTTCTTGCCGGTGATTTACAACAAAACAAATATGCAAGGCAACGTCGAAGGGCATGGCAGGAGATGTGGAATGGGGAGGGGGAGAGGGGAGTGGGGAGGGAAAAGCGGGGCAGACAAGAGGGATAGCCCGGACAGCTTACCTTGCCAGCCACGCGACGCAGAGCCCTACCCGCCCCCTCCTGTGGAGCTGCACATGGCACTTCACTTTGGACTGACTGATTTACAAGGCAGCTGGCTGAGATTGGATGGCGCTCTGTAAATAAAATAGGAGACGGCAAATGCAATTTTCGTATTTCGCATTTTTGAAAAATAATTAAACTTAAAGAAGCCTGCAGCAGCAGCAGCGGCAGCAGCAGGAGCAGCTGCAGGGGTGGCAGCAGGAGCAGCAGGAGCAGTCGATGAGGGAGCTGCGGGGCTGCAGTGCGTCTAAGTGCCCTTTGTGGACAAAGTTGCCAGCTGCATTGGTGCAGTTAATTGCAAAGTTTGCTCTTAGCGGCAGGTGTCAAGGCTGCAACAGCAACAACAACAACAACAGCAACAACAACGACAACAACAGCAACAGCTGCTGTGGGGCCAATTCGGCTATGCATATTGGCCCAACGGAAGCGCCGACCATCGTGTTGCATATTTTCGATAAGATTTCGCCTTTTGTTCTCTCTCTCTCTCTCTCTCTCCTTCTCTCTCCCTCCCTGCCATACCCTATATGCATTTGGCAACAGCTGGGGGCTAGGCCACAGCTGAGCGGAAGTAAATTGGGTCGAGTTTTGCCTGGCTTGTTTATTAAACAATATGCGCTGCCGCTGGCTATTGGTTTACAGGGTATATTCCAGACCAACATTGCCTGGCTACTGTATTTACATGTGTTTTTTAATATTTTTTATATAAATACTCCGTGTGTTGGGGCTGTGCACATTTATCAACGGAAATCATAAATAAAATTCGCCGCATATTTTACGAGCTGCCAGTGAAGGCGGCTCAATGGGGTATATTGCATGTGCAGTACTTTGGTGACAGGATCTAAAATTTGTAGTTTATCAGGCTATATCGCAAGTTGGGTATAGAATGAACAATTACATCATAGACACGATTCCAAAACTCAGACAGTCTGTACACAATATGGGAATGTTTGAGTACAACATAGTCGTTGTTTCTCTCTCTTTCTCTCTCTCTCTACACTAATTGCAAGAATATATTAAAAAGACGATTGCTTATAGAGTAAATTTTAAATTTATTTCATTCTCTTTTCATTTGATATGGGTTTGCCATAATCTGTCACTCTTTAACAGTGCAGCCTAGTCTCTCTCTCTCTGTCTACCCCTCTCGCATTCACTCTTTTCCATCAATTCCCAAAGGGAATGCATAGATATCCAAAAGAGAATAAGTTGTGTTACTATACGTAGTTTTTATACTTAGGCATGGGTATTCTATAGTTTGGTATATTTTGTCAATCCTGCCTTCAGCCAACAAGTACATATTTAACATATATAAATTTACAAAAAATTTAGTTTGTATTAATATATTTTCTCATATAGTATATATTGCTTCGTCCTGGGTATTTGATGGTCTGTCATACTCGGACACCTGGTTACTCGAGCTGCCGTTGCAGTCAAAAGGGAAACATACAAATAAGCCGCACGCCCATCTCTCGTATCTATATGTATATTTCTTTTAATCTTTTTAATTTACAATCACGCTCATTGCGAATTTTAATTGTTGCATAAACGAAGCGAACAGCAAAGGACAACAGGGACATCGAGGCAGAGGCCAAAGACAACAATGCAACAACAGCTGCAGCTGCACCGTGGAACAACGAATGCTTCCTTTCATTATCAGTGGAAATCAAAGCGAGGAATCATCCGTTTCTCCTGGCTATTTAAGTTTGACCAAGTATTGCGGAATAGGCTAACGAATTTGTTAATATTCCTATATAAGGACTATATATAATGAGAAAATCATTTCCCTCTTATAATACATCTACCCTAATTAACAATCAATTCATAAAACGAAAGGCTAAATTTAGCAGAGAGCCTAAAAGGCTAAATCAGTTAACTGTTTTAGTCCACTTTGCACTTTCAATGAATTATCTGCCTAATGAAAGTCTTTCTGAGTTTTCTAGCCTTAGACCTATTTAACAACTTTGAATTGTCTCGACAAAATCTCTCGGCCCAAGAGCTGAGACTTAGACTAAGCCTAGCTCACCTGCTTTCATTTGCAGTTTGAACAGATTTTGCTGACGAGTGACATTGACTGCTGTCTATGTGTGTGCGCGTGTGCGTGTGCGTGTCCTTGTATGTGTGCGTGTGCCAGCAGGAAGCCAAAGTAATGAAGTTTTGGTTGCGTTTAGTAGGGATATTTCAATATGTTGCCCAGTTGCCTAGGCAGCATTCAATATGCACTTTGATCGATGAACTGCATACGTGAGCAGCAGCAGCAGCATCAGCAGAGGGAGCTAGCGAGTCAGAGGGGGAGTGGGACGCCACTTGGCTATTGTGCGTCAAATCAAAGCAGTTCATTGTTGGCGTCATCTTTTGGAGAGCTTACGATTCAGGCGACGGCAATATCCTGAATAAATGCAAGCCTGACAGCTGGCCATTACTCATGCGCTCAGCAGCGGGGGGCTGCCGAGTGCAGGAGGCGGAGATGTGCTCCACTTGCCACGCCCCCTTTTCGGTTAGCTTGCCGTCAAATTTATGTTTTCCTGCCATAAGTGGCACCGCGTGGCGACGCATCGCTTCGTCCGCTCCCAGACGCGGGACAGGCTGTGGCCAATGTGCTTGACAAATTGCTTATTGTTATGGCACTCGACTGATATATCACAGCAGCGAGCTGCCAGCCAGCATGGCCCAAGGGCAGAGCTAGCCTCACTTTCCCTCTCACTCTAACTCTTGCTATCGCTCTCTAGCTCTCGCTCGCTGCCCAGCTCTTGAGCTGCGTAGCCTCTTGCCCTGGCGCATTAGGGGCGGTGCAAGGCTTAATAAGTCGCCTCATTATTTCTGATAATATTTTTATTTATTTATTTTTTCGCATTGCCTTCCGTCGGCTTTACGTGCGGGCACTTCACAAAAAACGGAAACGTCGCCCAAATGCGGCCTCGTTAATTGTTTTGATTAATGAACGAGCGACCTGACCTCACGTGCCTGCCGCGGCTTGGAGTGGTGCTGCCTGGCTGGGGGCATGGGGCATGGCGCAGGGTCTTGCCGCTTGGCGTGGCACGCTCTGACATCGTTTCAATTTGCAGTTGCATGCACTTGCACTCGCCCCCTCCCCACCCCCTTCGAGCACCCTCTAGTTGGGGTTTGCTGTTTATTCGATTTTGTCGTGTGCTGCATTTTCTTAATTTGCAGTTTTCGGCCAGGCCACGCCCCTGCTGCGCCACCAAGTACTTTGTAGCACTCTCGAGGAGAGGGCAGAGGGAGTAGCTACGGCTGGCTGTCAAGCTGTCAAGCTGCATGTCTGAGGCAGAATAGAGAGTTGCTTCTACATGCATTTGTATAGTCGTGCATACCCGGTCTGTAAATGAGTGATATATTCAGGTTATAAGCTATAGATTGAATAACTGTCTTTCTCTCTTTCACTCCATGCTGCTTTTGCCATCTTGTAGTACATCTGCGAGTCGCTTACACCCGCTTGGAATTTTCTTAACAATTTTATAAGCTTCTCGGATTTTCTTTATTTATTTTTTAATTAATTTAATGCGCCAGAGGGCCAACAAGAGGCGAAGCAGCTTGCTCGCTTGCGTGCCGAGCAACACTCACGCACACACACACACACACACACACACACTACGAGACTACGCACACACACATGTATACACAGACGACTTTGTAATTAGAAAATTGTTGCACTTTGTTTATATTTATTTGGCATAAGACTGCAATTTTTTGAAAGCCGCTAAATTGAGCCATTTTGCGGGCAAACCTTCTGGCTCGCCTCTGGCAAATTAAAGCCAAGCGCGCTTAACGACGGGTGAATCCTGCATAAAAAACACAAATCATCCAGAGAAGGAGGAGCAACCAAGTCCGGCAGCGAAGCCAAACGATCTTAATGCCACTTCAGCTGGCAGCTGCCTGACAGCGCTCAGATACGGCCACGACAGCCGAGTCAGGACACGGTGAGGAGGCCCTTGCATGCATGTCCTGGCCAAGGCACAGGAGCCGCATGACCTGTGTGGGCGAGGGGATTAAGCCAGCTCCAGCTCCAGCTCCAGCTCCAGCTTCAATGCCAGTGCCAGCGCTGCTGGATGTGCACTAATTGTGGCCAACATGTTAAAATGAAATGGATTTTCATTCAACAATTGGCTTACACACACACACATATACACACACAATCCTAGCACACACCGATTGAGCTGGAAACAAAAGCCCCGTTGTAGCTGGCACAAGGCGCAAATGAGCAACAGAAAAGGGGAAGAGAGAGAGTGAGAGAGAGGGAGAACGCTGACTCAACTTATGATGGATTATGGTTTCGTTATCGTGTTGCTGCTGCTGCTGCTGCTGCTGCTAACTGAGGGCATTGTTAGCCCTCGCTGGACGCACTTCTGAGTTGGCCATAATGCGAGCAATGCGCATAATAATGCGATTGCCAGCTGACAATGCATGCACCGCATGAAGTCGACTGCCTGTTCTCCGGGATCACGACCAGAACGGGGCGCCATTGCCGGTAGCACAAAGCAGCTGCCGCAATCAAAACACACGCATTAACTCATTGAAAATGTGTAAAGTCAGTCGCTCCAGCAGTGGGCCCAACTCGAACTCGAGTTCCAGCTCCAACTCCAGCCCGAGCTCGAGCTGCCAGCAGCCGGAAGGCAAACACATGCTAAGGTGGGCTGGGCTGGCTGTGTGCTGGACTTTTATTTTCGCTCGCATTTATACCCTGTACGCATTTCAAGAATGTATTAGAGAATGAGGCTAATGCAGACGGCATTCATACATAAATTGGAAATATGCATTCAGGGTGCGAGGTCTCCCTCTATTATCATGGAGCAGTTGTTGATCAGTGGGCATTCATTCAAAATTTAACAAAAGAAAAAATCAAATCAAAAGAAATACTTTATCGAATCATTTATTTAAAAAAAATCGATATTTATCGATCTTTTATGTACTTCAATGTCTTGGAAACATAAAAGTTGACAAATTGAATGTCGATTTCTATAAGCAATAGGCTTATAAATAGTTAATACAAAATCGATTTCATATCCTGACCCCTTGCAGTATATCTTAAGATTTTGAAGGATTGCAGAAATCATCCTCTTTGTTAAAGAATAAAATTTTAATAAAGCTGTTCAATAATCAACGCGTGTTTCCCAGCTTACAGTAATTCATGTTTCAACTTGTTATGTTTTTTTCGGAGAGTATAACTTGTTACAGGGTATACGCTTTGCGGCTGCTCTCAACTAAAGCACTCTTAAAATGCTTAAATATTTTTGGATGTGGCTGTAAGTGTGCGTGTGTGTGTGTCTGTGTAAGTGGGTGTCTATGGGAGTGGCACAAGCTGTGGTTATGCTGCGGCTGCCAGCACTTGGCGGCAATGATAACAAGCAACAAGTGAAGTAAGCAACTGCCGGGCAGAGCACAAGCACAATAACAAATGCGGAAAAGAGGTAGTCCAAAAGTGGGCGGGGCCTGGCTGGCCGGGGCTGGGTCTGGTTTCGGGCGAAAGGGCGAGCTGTATCAATTCAAGAGCTGGCCACAAGGATCGGGCGGCATAAGCGTTGTGGGAAATGTTGACATGAGCTACATGAGACAAAATCAAACTGAAGAAGAAGAATTATGTAGATTACATAATTGTACAAGGGAAACTACTGTAAGGCACACACTCACACACACACACAGCTGTAAAACACTAGAGAGTTTAGCGAAAAATGCGCAACAATGTGCAATGAAATCGAACAATTGGCAACTGAAGTGCAGAGTGGGCGATTTTCGCCGTGTGGCATGTGGCATGTAGCATGTAGCATGTGGCATGTGGCATGTGGCATGTAGCATTCGAAAATGACAACTTCGTTGACGCTGGCAACAGCCAACTCGGGGTCAGCAGACAGAGCGATATAAAAAATCAAACAGGACAAACATATAGAGTAAAGGAGAAGATGAAAAAGCGAAAACAACGAAGGCAAAAACAACAGTCATGAAGGACCAGCACTCGAGGACATGAGCCTGGCAGCGGGAGCTGCTCCTGCTTCTGCTCCTGCTGCTGCTTCAATTGCGGACATGCCACAGCTCAGAAGGATGCTTACATGTAAAATCACTGAAAAATTCTGTTGCTAGCAAATGCAGCACCCGCCGGGGCCATTGGCAATGAGTGTGGGCGTGGAAGTGGGTGTGGGCGTGGTAGTGGCATTGGCGCTGGAGAACGGGAGTTTAGGCAGCGCCGAGTGTGAGGTGCAAAATCTAACCAACGAATGAATGAACAGGGAAAACACAATTTACCAGAAACAACAATACACACAAACAAATGCAAAATAAAAGTAATACGAAATAGAAAAGGAAACAGGATGCAAGGCACAATCAATGGAAATTGACTGACTGAAAGATATGCTGTAAGTGTGGGACGATTTGCTGAGCAGAAGTTGAAGGTTTATCTATTGGGTATGTGAAGCAAAAGTCATCTCAAAGGCCAAAATAAGCCATAAAGAAGTCTTACAACTTCAATTTCAAAATCGATAAATATCGATAAATTATAATTCGAAATTTATGTCGACATCTTACTAGCCGAATTTCAACGCCTTCTGAGATAGACACCGATGTTCGACAAGTCTCGAGTAATAACTTCTCTTACTGATCGATGTAGCCGATCTATATTCTATATGTCCTACTTTTAAAAATTGACATTTATCGATCAATTTCAAATACATAGGATACATTACTATCAGATTTCAGTTTCGCTGTGAAAGATGGAGAGGCTTGAGCTGTATCTCATGATCGAGTCCTTATCGCTAATGCATTTCTATGTATGTGCTTATACCCTATGGGTATATACCCTACAGGGTATTTAAATATGGCGAGGGGGCATGCAACAAGAAACAAGCCAAAGCGCAGAACAGAAAACGATGGCAACACTTTTTATTGAGCAGACATTAAGAAAAAACAACAAAGTCAACAACAACAACATCAGCAGGAACTACTACAATAACAACAACAATTTCAATAGTTTGCAGCATAATAGCAACAACATGGACGGCGGCAGCGCGCTAGGATCCAGCGACAACAAAAGAAAACCAACAAATCCATGCAAATCGGATTTTCTGATTTGGCTGCTGTTTGTTATTGTTGATGTTGTTGTTGCAACGAACTTTTTCATAGGGTTCCTTTTTTTTGGTGCACTTCCATTTAGTTTCAGCTGGCCAGATCCTTGCCACACTCTCTGCCCCTGCAGCCATTTCCCTGTGCTGCTATTTGCTTTGGCATTCAGCTTTGCCAACAATTGCAGCCAAGCGGCGGCCTCTCCAAGGCATCGCTCGTTAGCGCCGCTGGCTGTTGGCTGTTGCCTGTTGGCTGTTGGCTGGCATCCTGCTGCTGCTGATGCTCCTGCTGCTGCTGCTGCTCCTGCTGCTGCTGTTGCTGCATTGACTGCTGCCCGGTCATTCTCAGGGGTCGCATTAGCTGCACATCAATACTAGTAGATGTCTGTGTATGCGTGTGTGTGTGTGTGTGAGTGCAGGTTGTTAGGCGTATTTATAAATGTTATTACGTATACGTAACGTTGTTCCAATTTTAAAGGCAAACAATAGATGAAACGAGACCACATGCCACTTGCCTAAGCCAGGGCAACAACAAATGCAGCATTATAAATAATTGGCAACGTCATTTGCTGCTCGTGTTGCAGTTAGGAATGAAATGAAATGGCAATGTACAATGCTGAGATACCCTTTTTTTCTAAGAATTGTTAATTGAGAAAAGAATTAAATTGAAAGCCCAAAAGTTACGATATTCATCGATCTTACAGAAATGACAATAACAACAGTCAAAGATGTGAGAGATCTACCATATATGTATATCTTTCAACCTGTGCTCTTTATTCTATATACTCTATATTACTCTACCAACTATGCTGCCCATTTCTATTAAAACTTTCTACAAAACATGTGCAATAGCTTGAGAGCATTTGAATTAAATGTGCTCAACTTTAAAATACCCTGCCCAGAGTACTGAAAGTTGAAATGCATAGCTCAAAAACATGGAGAGTATATAGAAGTAGGCGTGGCAATTGTAGTATGCACTAGCGCAGTCTGGCAGTCTGGGCGTGGCTATTAAACTTTTCACACTTCTGCCTCGGGAGATGTTTGAGGTTCGGAGGCTTGAACAGTTGCGTGCGAGGCAACTGTCGGAGCACAAACACCCCGACTGATGCCCCCGGGAGTAGGGTATGCTTTTGATGTCCCAGCGCCATTCACTTTGTGCCTTGGTTAATCAGCTTAATTAGTTGTCTTAATTAACATTCGGGCATGCAACGGCTGTGCTTTAAAGACAAAGGCGAGTGCAGTAAATGCACTAATGAAATATGTATGTATATGAAGCGGAAAAGCCCCCATAGTTGAGCCGCATATTGATGGATGATGGGGCCGGCCGAAGCCCTATCAGTTCGCCAGCAGCTGACAGCAGCCGTTGACGACTTTTGCAGGCGACTGTCGCTGCAGTCGGGCATGCATTATGAATTAAAGTAGCTGCTTAGCGCCGGCAGGCGACAAGGGACACTGACGACAGAGGACAGAGGACAGAGGACAAAGGACATTCGCGACATATGAGTATAAATGGCCGACGCTGTGGCAGCACATTAAATGGCTTTCGTCCTCTCGTCCTGGGACGCAGCTTGAGTGGCACTTGTTACGCGCATTTGCTTGTTGCACCAGCACGAACAGTGGGGCGGGGTGGGTGCATGGGCGTGGCGAGCGGAAGTGCCAGTCACTCGTGACGTTCAGCGCCCACCCGCTGAGCGACTGTTTCTGTTTTGCCGTTGCTCTCTTGTGAAACGGATTAAGATGACGCGCATACTGAAGAGAAGCAGAGCAGACGCAGCTACTCCCAGCTCTAGCAGTGGCAAGCCATGCAGCTTATTTGTGCTTGAGAGCGATTGTTGGCTTAATTCGCAAAGGCGAAAATCTTAACTGAGGAAATTGTCGAGCAACAGCTTTGGATATTCGGATCTGGCCATTTAAAGCAATTTTGTGGAAGATTTGAGGTTCTATTAAGAGAGTGTTATCTGCGCCGATAATTTGATTTTGAATATTAAATTAATGAGAACTCTGAAGGTCTAGTGGTGTATATCATTTTTCTCAATTGCAACGAAAATATATGCCTGGATTCCATTCGATTGCACTCGAGCTCAAGCTCAATAAACTTTAAAGCTCTCAAGTTCTGTGGAGTAAAATAATGCCTGATATGCCGCGCTTAGTGCTATCACTTCTATATAATTCAGAATTAATCTGAATCCTACAATCATAGAAAGAATTTCTGACGGGTTTCGAAGCTACAAACAAATTTTCTGTTAGTTGATCTAAAGATTTGAAACGAGAAGTTCTCGCTTGCAATGCCCACAATGACTACAGACTCAAGTCTGGACCATATATATAATATATAAGTTTTTCATTTTGTAAAAGAATATTTTTATAGAGAGAACTGATATTTGTTAACTTCAGCAACATTCAGACATTACTAAGAAAAACTTTTGGATCGTGTCATGATCCAAAATCATTATCTTCCATTGCCTACAAACAAATATTTTTATGAATTTCTGTTGAGATAAAATATTCCAAAAGCCAGCAGGATACTAATCTGTAAATACTTTATCAAATAAAAATAAAATCGAAAAGAAACAAATTGGATTACCTCGCTCCAGCTGTAAGTGGATTTTGCTACATTGATTTGACTCTTACCTGAATTTTCTGAATAAAAAATATCTCAATAATTTTAAGTCCAAGCAGTTGAAGTTTAGCTGCTTATCACTCATATCCTTCTACTCTTACCCACACACAAATCCACTGATTTGCTATAGAAAACTATTTTCAAATCTATTGAAAATAGATTTGATGAAAAAGAGAAAAACTCTGTATATCCAGCATACATAATTTAGCTGCTTTTCGCAGGACTCCTGGCTTATCCCTGGGATTTGCAATCTTTTTAGATTTGCATCTGGGCTGGGCTGGCGCGCCTAAAAGCATGCAAATGTTTCGAGCTTCCGATAAACGCATTACGCGCGTCTTGGCCAAACACTTAACAAGTTGGCAGCTGGCCGGAGAGAGAGAGGGAGAGGGGGAGATCGAGAGAGAGCGCAGGCTTCCTCAAAAGCCGCTTAAAGCTGAAGTTAATTTATACAGAAATTGCGCCGGGGCCACAGAAATATGAGTCGCAAATACAAGGCGAGGCGATTCGAGTGGTGCGGCGGCACTCGAGTGGCACAAATGCTGTGCCCATTCGTTGAGCGCAAAGGCGAGGGGAAGTTGTGGCCGCGGTCTTAATTACAGGCATGCTTGTGCTTTGTCTTCGCCTGCAGTTCAACTGCAGCTGCCTGCATATGTGACCCACTTCCGGCCGCACAAAAGGGTCTCAAATTGCAAGGAAGACGGCGACGGCAACGGCAACGGCAACGGCGACCGAGTCGCTTGCCATGTCACATAAATAGGCTTCAGTTGGTGAGGTGTGAATGCGGCTGATGTGGCTCGCCGGGAGGCGGAGCTGCTGAAGATGTCATGACATTTGTTGCTGCCGCAGCGCCGAGAAGCGCGCGTCTGGCTTCATTATGCAGCCAGCCTCTGGCCCGGCCTGGCCCGGCCCGGACCAGCTAAGTTGGCCTTATTTCGCACTCGCTTTTAAATCTTGGCTTATTTTTAGCATAATAAATTTCATATGCAAATATTTATGTAGTGGTCGCTGTGTGTATGTGTGACACGCACACAGCTGTCGAGTGTTGTTCGTGTTGCCATAATGCATTATGACATATACACACAAGCAGCACTGGATGGAGCCTGGATGTGTGTGTGTGTGTGTGTGTTTGGCTGCGCATGGGGACAACAAGTAGCTCATAACGTAAAAACAGCACAGCTGCTGCTCCTGCTGCTGTTGCTGCCGTTGTTGGCGAAAAACAATGCCCGGAAATGAGCTGAGCACACGCACGCACACACCTGCGCACATCTCAACACACACACACACACACACGATGTTGGCATGTTTTTGCATTCCATGCTCGCCTCACACTCACACTCGCATTCACATACATTCTCGGTCGCATTCGCTTTCAATATACGCGCTGCGGCACGTAGGCATATTTGGGTTCAGGTGCAACTTGTTGTCCGCTTTGTGTTGCCTACTTTTTGGCGCAGGTTATTTTATGCCATTTGCACCTTGCAAAACGGGGCAAAGCGGAACAGCGAACGTGGCGAAACGAGGCGAAACCGATGGTAACCCGTCCGGGCTTTCGACTCAAATTAGCCCGGCAATAATATTATGCCAACAGAATTTGCTGAGGCCATTTTGTTGGTTTTTATGCCGTGTGGGTTTTATTTTTATGTTTGCAACTTGTTCGAGCAACTTTTCAATTTCAACCAGCAGCTGTATTTAGTGAGTGAATGAGTGTGCGTGTGTATGTGTGTGTGTGTGTGTGTGTTTGTTATGCATATATTACACCTGCCTGGCTGTCTAGCCTGGCCTGGCCATTGTCAACAGCTTGTACAAGCACCGTCGGCCCACCTGCCACGCCCCGCCTCGCCTTGCCCTAGTGCTGTCCATACAGTTATGTGCTCCTATTTAAATAAACGTTATATTCGCCTGTCAAATTTTCCATTTAAAGTTTTGCCACGCCCACCGTCCATCGCCCCATCACATGCTCGCTGTTCCCCATCATGCAAAACTTTTCCATTTCCCATTTCCATGAAAGACTCGTCCTTTTTCTCGTGCACGTTTGCTGTCTCACACACACACACGCACACACACATCGCATAGAATAGAGGTGAGCGAGCTACTAAAGAGTTTGTGTAAATAAAGAAAAGTAAGTTTTCATCTCAGCTCCTCAACACGAATGCCATAGAAATCGCAGCGAGATGTATGAATCAGTGAAGCTCTCAGCTCAAAAAAATAAAAGAGGGAGAGATGAAAAAAAAAAACTGTAATTTTTAAGATGAGCCACTTCATAGGTAGTTCGGCTTGAGTTGAGATGCTGCCAGTGAGTGCCACTATGAAAATAACTGTAAGAATAAACCCAGTTTATTTACATTAACTGCAAGCCTTTCGATCGAATCCGTCTGAACGAGAAAATTGGAGCCGTTGTTAAGGGAGCTCAGGAACGTATTACATTATATTATTTATAGAATAATGCGGTGCCCTATCAGATCATAAAGGCATCAACTGTACTAGGAAACTTGCTAACTTTTAGATCTTACGAGGAACCAATGAATAGAGGCATAAAGGAATTACAAATTTCACAGCATTCACTATAATATATTATATATTATACAATATATAGGCATATATACTCACTTTTGTCTTTTTAGAAAATACTTATGATTAACGTCATTGACTACATTGAAATATCTCTTTTGTATACATTTATATGTTAATATAGACTTTATTTATATGTAGTTGTTGTTTGAAAAATGTTTACAAAATAATCAAATATACATATTACATATACATAGGAGTACGTATCTAGTCACATATACATTGAATGCAGAAAATGTTTTCAATTTGTTCTTGTTGTTGTTTTTGTTGTTTGTTGTTGGTGTGGATTATAATTAGATCTGTGGATCTGAGAATCTGTTGATCGGGAAAGTATCTTTCGAATTTTACACATTAAGTTTTTTGGTTTTGGTTTTTGTTTCTGTTTTAGCATTAACTAAAAATACAATTTTATAACTAAATGTATATATTATATATTAAATTACACATATAAACGCACATATACATAGAACATCATTATAGCATATATATATATATACTATATATATATATATGTGTGTGTATATACTCATTGTGGGCACTAAGCAAAAATGGAGTTTTGGGTGGGAATCGGGGCGGGATAAGGGAGAATTTCATATTCGAACAGAAACTGCAAATATATATACATATATGCATATATATATACATACATATATATGTGGTTGTGTGATGCTTTATTTTAATATAATTATAAATACGTTTGCCTTGCCCTTTTTGCTGCATTTTGGCCATGAGTTTGAATTAAACATACACTTTTCTTTTATATTTTCCATTTTAATTTAGTTTTTTTTATTATATTATATTTTCTGATTTTTGTGTTTTTGTTGGCTTCGTCCAGGCGAATGACTTTTTTAATCAAATGTTTTAAAAGCTGTGTTTTGAGTAAATTGTTTATTTATTTTCTTATTTGTAAATCAATTTGCGTGTTTACACTTAATTTTTTTTCATTTTTTTCCATTTTGGTTTTTGTTTGTTTTTTATTTTAATATTTATTTTAAGCAACAGCTGCTTTAAATTTATCATAATTTATGTTCTGTATGTCCTTTGACTATATTTAATATTTTGCCTAGCTTTGAGAAATTTGCTAAAAATTAAAATACAGGGTGCCTGTGACATAAATAAAGAACCTAAACGGGTGCCTATGCAACATGTTTTATTCGCCTTACGTTGCATACATATGTATATATGTATATGTATGTATATACGTATATCTAGATAATTGTATTTATCTTTGGTGCATTTTTATGTACAAAACGAAAAAGTAATTCTGGAAGAGTTGAAAGTAAATCAAACTGGCACGCACCCTGTTTGCATGACAACTTGATGACGTCACAAATTTGCTAATATTTAAATATAAATATATATATTTATTTAATGTATATGCGAATGTATTCGATTTGGATTTGCCTTTGGCCTTGGCCTTGGCGGCTTCAGCTCCAAATTTCCTTTACTAATTTATTTACACTTATGTCATACAAAGCTATTTATGTATCTATGGCTGTGTGCATGTGACTGTCTGTGTGTGTGTGTGTATTTATGTAATTTACATGTAGAAATCAAAGAGCTTAAGTTACTATGTCGCTTGGTATATTTTTTGTTTTGCTTTGCTTTGTCTTCTTCTATTTTTAGGCTACTTACTACTACAGACATCCAAAATGGCAAAAAGCTAGAAAAAACTGCGATACGCATTTAGCATTGTGGGTATTCCAACCAAATGTATTTGGATATATATTTATGCGCAAATAAATACACAAAGTTGTTGTCGATTACGAATAATTGGCTATGCACTGGCATGTTAATTTCATTAACACATACAAGATACTATTTAAGTTTAGTCTAGACGCTAGATAGATGTACTCTATTTGCTAGTTACGCACACACTCAAGCAAAGTTATATGTATGGCTGTGCGTGTGTGTGTCTCTTTGTGTGTATCTTTCAATATTTATAATTCATCAAGTTTGCAATGCTTTTTCAACTTCTTTTGGTGCAGTTTGTCAGTTTTTCCCTACGCCTAAAAGTATGCAATAAAATCTATTTACACTGGAATTTAGAGTGCTGTAATGTAAAGATATATATGCATGAGTATGTGTGTGTGTGTGTCTATATATGTATGTATGTGTGAGAGTATGAACAGTTGCTTATGCTATGACATTGATTGTATCGTATATATATATAATGTATATATATATATATATTTATATGGTTCCATTTTGTTTCTTTGGTTTTTCATTTTGTTTAATGCTTTGAAATGTTCTGAGAAATTGCAAAAATTGAGAGTTTGGAGTTTTGAGAAAAATGTTTTTTTTTTACGTTTTTTTTTTCTGCTTTGACTTAGGCTAAGTTACAACTAGAGCAGCTGTCTTTAATCTGTTTCTGTTTACTTTTTTACTGTTTTCTTACTTATTTTCTGGGGGCACGCCCACTGCCCACTGCCCACTTCCATGCATACCAAACAAATGAAGAGAACCCGTTCCATTTTAGTAATGCTATTGGCGGTGAAATTCGTTACTTAAATCCAAAGTGTGCAAACCAATTGCTCAGCTCAGATCTAGGCGAGAATCAGCTTCAGCATTAGCGTAACGCCGCTCAGTGTGACCAGACTCAGTTGCTGCCGATTCACCGCACCGCTGCCATAGAAGGTCACGCTCAGATCTCGCATCTCGTTATCTGAAAAATCGGGGGGAAATGTGAAAATGTTTAATTGCTGCGCCAAACCAAAATAGAGCGTAAAGCAAAGATATAGAGATAAATATATGCGAAAGCAAATTCAATCATTAGTTCATATATGCAGTTATCTCTATTGCATTTCATGTGCATGTGTGTGTGTGTGGGTGTGGCTGTGCATGTGTGTGTATTAGTTTTTCAATATTGTGCGCTGAAAAAAAATGGCAGGACTCATGCAGGTTGCAACGTTTCAAATGTTGCCGATGGGTTTTCAAAAAATAGCACACACACACATTCACACACACACCCACTGAAATACACACATATATGTAAATATAAATTCTTGTTATCCATTTAAAACGTTTTTAGCTTTTTTCTATGTTTTTTATCAGATTTTATAGACATTTTTTTTGTGCTGTGAAAGCAATGCAAATTGAACAGAAAAGGAAATAAATTTGTAGCCACAAAGTGCTTGGTAAACTGCAAATTCGCACACACACACACACACACATAGAGAGAGGGAGAAAGACACACACATGTATATATATATATTTGCTTTTTATTGAGATTTTTATTTATTTATTTAGATTTTTTTTAGAGAAGCTGTGAGCTTATCGCAAATATTGAGTTTCTTCATGGAGCGCATGCATATGAAAACCAAAAAACTATGGACCATGCAAATATAAATAGGCAAATAAAGGCGAGAAAGAGAGAGAGAGAGAGAAAAAGAGAAAGAGAGAGGAAAGCCAGAGTGACAGAGATAGAGAGAGATAGAGAGAGAGACTGACCTGACTGACCGTGATTTAAGAATGTGGACAAATCGACAAGAACATCTGTAATTGATATGTGTGTGTAGTTGGATCAGTCATAGGAAAAGTAGTTAGCGATAGTTGCGATAGTACACGATAGTCGTAAGTAGGTGCAATTAACCAAACCAAAAATGAAGAAGATAAATGCGATGGCTAAGCTGACTTTCAAATCAAATATTTGACCGCAGGATAAATCATTAACGTGCTCTCGCTGCACTGCGCAATTCGGCCAACTGAGACATTCAGGCTGACTGGCAGCTGAGCTGAGCTGGACAGCTGTCCGGCTGTCCAACTGTCCAACTGTCTGGCTGACTGGGCTGCTGCTCATTTTGTGTAAGCCGCCAATTAAAATGGCAAACGTGCGACATCTGTCAATAATGACAAATGAACATTTTGCCATTAAAGCCTCGAGGAACGTGCTGTGCACTGCTGAGCTCTGCCGCCTGGCGACATCGTTGCCAATTGCAATTGGCTGCTCAGCCGGCCAGAAGTAAAAGAAACCAAGCGCTAAAGCCGCGCGGGGGCGGCGGCGCGGCCGGACCACAGTTGGCTGGCTCTGAACCTGGCCAGGTTAAATGCATGCGCTCAATAGCCAAGGCAACGTTGCCCAATAGCCCAACAGCCCAAGAGACCAACAGCCTGTACTGATCCGGCCAACAGCTGGCTTTTAATGAAACTCCAAGCCGGTTCAGCTCCAATTGGCAGCAGCAACAACAACAACCAGCACTGTGGGACATTTCTAAGCTGCACGCGAGCAAAAAAGAAGGAAGCAAATCTTTTGTGTTCAGCTCAAGAAAAAAAAGGCAGAAAATAGTAACTATATTTATATGTGCAATAATAACAATAATTTAGAGTAGAGCTTTTGACTTGAATTTAATTTGATATTTGCCAAGACCAAGCCCTCAGTCAATTCTTAATTTTAATTTAATTTTCCGTTTTTAGATGAGCTCAAATATCTTGCTCTAATATACTTTAAGCTGATATGTAAAGATATATATAAAGATTACGCTTCAGTAATAGATATTACTTGGGTTCGTCTGAGTCTAGGCTTTTTAGAAGACTTGCAGCATTTTCTTCGAACTTAGCGTGTTTATTTTCAAGCAAGTCATGAATTGATGGGAAAGTGTTGTTTTAGTTGCCTTTAAAATAAATTGATTTTTTGTATTAAATCAAATAAATCGCCTAGTTTTAGTTTTGCAATGCTTCAGCTATCGCTTCGTTTACTTATCGCGACATAAAGAAAAATGCCAACTGGAAGAGTTAAATAATAATTATATAATAATAATAATAATTGCCTAGCTTATTTTTGTTTGCTCTTTTCGCCTTAAACTTAAAAAAACTTAAATAAAACTCAAAATTAGTTTTGCTCTCATAAAATATTTGCCAATGTCAATTTCGCCAATTTGACCCACAGTGCACTGTCGCTGTGCATGTGTATGTGTGTGTGTGTGTGCTTATTGCAAAACTGTTACACGACAGCTGTCAATGAGAGATAGTGTGCGATGAGCGTTCAAAACTTATTCATATTTGATGTGGCTCGCTTTTCTATGAGCCCCCGGCTGAGTTGGAGAACGACTGGTTCGACATTATCTAAAACATACAAATCTCATTGAATGTGTAGCTGTCAGAGACTACGGCGCCGGCCATGCAGCCGGGCAGGCAGCCTCTTTGCAGTCAGCCACCAGGCAGCCAGCAGGCAGGCAGGCAGGCAGGCAGGCAGGCAGCTGGCAGTCCTTAGCACCGGCAGCCACTGACATCCTTGACGTGTTCTCATTTGCTGCGGCGCACATGTTCAAGTCATTTGCTGACACTTTTAATAGACGAACAACAACACGGACGGACAGCCGGACAGTCGGATATGTAAGTGAATGTGTATGTGTGTGTGTGTGTGTTGCATGCTGTTGCAGCATAGTGCTTGCTAACAGAACAGCTAATCTATTGAGGCATCTGGGCTGCTGCCTCCTCCTTCTCCTCCTCCTGCTGCTGCTCCTGCTGCCTCAAAACATGACACGTTCAATTTAGAAATGCTGTTGCAACAGAACTATAAATTCAGCCTACTTGCCACCGGCAACCCCTGCCAGCCAGCGCCCTTAAAAGCCTCAATTTAGAGAGTTCGCGAAAAAAAAAAGAAAAGCTGGGCAAAAGCCCGTCAAACGCATCAAATTAGCATATAAATTTGCGTGCTCCACGCATAAACTACGGCCAAATTGTCAATTGTGGCGCCAGTCAAATGCCAACGAATTTTCTAATGAAAACAGGTGCGTGTGTGTGTGTTGGTGTGTCGGTGTGTGTGTGTGCATCCAGTGGGGCTAATGCTGGAGCTGTCGCTCCGTCACTGGATGTCATTGGCATCGACTGTCATTGCGTCTTTTATTGCCTGCGGTTTGGTGGCACAGACCATAACGTCACTTGTGATTTGGTGTGTTGCACGTTGCACGTTGCACGATGCACGTTGTGCGTTGCGCGTTGCATGATGCAGGTTTCGCGTTGCGCTAAACAAGCAACATGCCCACGTTGCATTTGCCACAGCGGCCGCATTTCAGCACCTGCCCCAGAAATGCTACGGCCGGGGGGGTCCTGAAATAGGTTTTTGTGCTCGAGCGGGCGAGCGCGCTATTCACGTAATAGCATTGTGGTCGAGCGACAAATACATAGACAGGCAGACACATTCACACACTCACACATACACACACACACACACCTACAGACAGTTTACAGTTGTGTGCTGATAGGTGCATCAGCTAAATCCGATTTTTAAGCGCTACATTTTGGAGCACAAATATTTTGTTTTTTCTGTGCGCTGCTGCGCGATTTGTTTCTCTTTTTTTGAGTGGATCGAGTGGCCTATGGCAGAGAGAGGCGAGGCGAGCGACAGAGGTGCTACGCATTTGCATTCCCAACAATAAAAACAACAACAACAGCAACAACAAGTAGCTGGCAACACGCACTGCCTGAATACAGAAGGTGCTCAGCTGGCCCAAGGCAATGCACATCAGTCAGTCACGGTGGATATCCGCCTACACTGAGAGAAACGAGGGTTGTGTGTGGCAAAGCTGATGGATAAATTTATTTTTGTTGGGTATTTTTTAATAATTTTAATCAAACTCAGCATAAAGAAGAGGTTTTGGGTTTAGTTGATGAACAGCTAATGATATATAAAGGAGATAGTAGTTCGGGCATAAGTGTCTCTTAACTGTTTACATTGGGTAAAAGTTGAGTGTATAGCATGAATTAATTAAATATTATTTTCTATATATTAAATTGAAAAATGTTTTATGCAATAATACAAATAATAAATACTTGAAAAAATAAAACAAGAAAGAAAATTCTTTAAAAAATATATTTATATATGAGATATACGATATAACTGATAATGTAATGAAATTAAATTAAATTATTTGTATTAATTTTATTTTGCTTAACATAAATAAATATAATAATAAATTAGTAATCGAAATTCTTATTGCCTATCATGTGTATATAAAGAAGAAGTGCAGGGTATTTGCTAGTGGAGTACTCTCAATTAGTCGGCTTTCATTCGCTTGTTATTTATTTTTGTTTAACATAAATATTAATATTATCATATTATATAATATGTTTAGCTAAAAAAATATATATATATGTATATGAAAGCTATATATATTTTTTGATCATTTTCTTTAGTATCTCTCGCAGTGTATTTCGGTTAGATTTTTGGCTGGATTTTGAGCAATAAATACAGAGCACTCATACACAGGAGCAGTGACAGAGCCAGAGCTAGGACAGAGAGAGATAGCGTATTCCAATTGGGTTTGAAAAGTTGTTGAAATTTCTGTGGTGCGGCGGTGCTGTGGTTCAGGATTTGGCGCGTTTCTGGCTGCGCTGCTAAATTGCGGATTTGCAGTGAATTGTTGGCCGTTTTATTCTATTTTTTTACTTGTAGCCGAATCGTAGTTAACTTGGCTAGCAAATAGCTCAAGGCAATGACCGGCTGACCAGAGTTAAAGTTGAGCTTAAAGCAGCCACAGCTGCTTATGCGTGTGTGTGTGTGTGTGCGTGTGTGTGTTGTACTTATTATAATGCAGTCTGATCTCCTTTGTGTTATGCGAGCAGCACTTGCGGCAAACTTCAGCAACAGCTTCTCGGCCCCCTCGAGCCAGCAGCACTTTACATAAACATAACATTCACGTCGAGAATTCGCATTACACATCTAGCCAGCGCATATATATGCATTGTATATAGCAATGTATACATAGTACATGTTTTTATATAGTTGTGTGTGTGTGGCAAACTTTTGCAACTTACATGCAACAGCCAAAGAAAAAGGAATGAAAGTTGTTGTTGTTGTTGTTGTTGCTGCTGTTGCTGCAGTTTGTTTGGGGCCTTTGCTAAAGCATTCCCCGCGGCAACACAAAAGCAGCCAAAGCGGGACAGAGAGAGAGAGAGAGAGAGAGAGAGAGAGAGTGAGAGAGGGAGAGAGGTGTGTGACAGAGATAGCCAGACATTGGACAAGTAAATTGAAAATTTGAGCTGCGCTGAGCAGACGACGTCGCGTCCTGCTGCCAGTGTAAGGGTCCACTTTGTCATCCTTTTGAATGCGTCGCCTGCTATAGCTACCACTACTTCTTCTTCTTATTATTTGCTGATGTTGTTGTTGTTGCTTTGGGTATTGCCATTGCCATTGCTATTGCCATCGCTGACTGGTCCTCAGTTGGCAGTTTCAGCAAGTTTTTTACGCAACTTTCAACGAGTCTTTCATTTTTGGATATTTCTTCTAGCATTCGCTAGCTGCTTGCCACACACACACACACACACACACACACAGAGCAACAACAACAACAACAGCACAAATACACACACATACCAACACTCTCTACTTTATGTGTAATTTTATTTAACTTCGCTTTTTCTTTTACTGCTTCAACTTTTCTTCTTTTTTTTTTTTTTTTTGCTTTATGTCGAGTATTTTTTCGCGTGCACAAAATGCATTATTTTTTATGTCTCCATGTGCTGTGCAGAGTGTTGACCCCACAGCCCAACACTCTGACCCCAACACACACACACGCGCGCACACACACATATATATATGGAGCTATAGCTAAGCCACACTAAGCGTGAGTATCTAACGTTAACTACTTGCCTCTATACCTTCTCTATCTCTGGGTATGAGTGTGTATGAGTGTGTGTGTGTGTGTGTGTCTATGATGTAAATAGTTGCATACCTCAGTTGACTCAATTGTTGTCTCTTTTATACGCAGCAAAATGACAACATCAACAGCAACAACAACAACAACAACAGCGTACAGTTATTGCCATGAAAATAGTTCAGTTCTCTGCGCGTACATTAAAAAAGTGTCATAAAAATTAAATGCCCTTAAAGGGCGTGCCAACGGTGTCTGCGGCAAATCGAAGTGAATATGCCCTCTGGGAGTTTGTATTATTGCACGCATACACACATATAAGCACACACACACATGTATACTCTATACAGATGTATAAATTTCTGCTGCCGTCTACAATTATTTCTACAGTCAACGCGCTTGAAGAGGACATTAAGAAATGCTTGGGCATCCATATAGTAGACTATAACTATGCGCGATACACCATAACTGTGTGATATGTATATATGTGTATAGCCAGCTATCTGAACTATAAAATCAACTACCGTTATTTCCATTAAGTGTGCTTGGCTATTATGGAGAATGTCCAAGGGATTCGAGCAGACTAATAAGAAATATGAGTTGAAGTGACTTAGACTAGCTGACTAAGAGTTAGGGCTGATCAGCACCCTTAGCTCATATCCTGAATTCGAGTATGTATAAACCTCATTTGTGCTAAATATTTTATTGTGTTTAAATTTTGATGAAAATTGAGAAGTTAGCTAATCAAAATATTATGAATGGATTTTAAATTGTGTACATATTTTGTATGGATTGTAATCTGTGTGTAGCACTCGCATTTGTCTAACGTTAACTAATGAACGGTTATTATTTTATTATTATATTATTCATTTTACATATAATTTCATTTTATTTCTTTTATACCTATGTCAGATATGTTAAATTCAATAAATTCTATTTATGAATCTAGTACTGTGCGGTTATTCGAACTAATCAACACTGATATTATACACACGTATGCAGTGCACACACACACACATAAACACGCGCTTCGCTTGTTGCTCTCTTTTCGCATCAGCTGATCTTGGGCTGCACTTAGCGGCTTTACTATGGCCAATTGATCGTTGCGTTTATATGGCTGAACATATATGGACATGGCTAAACTCAGATGAGCCACAGCATAAAACATTAAAATGGAACTTTTTATGGTCGAATTGCTGTCATTTAAGGCTGACAAAATTGTTATTCAAAAATTGCAGTGCAATTTGAGAGTAATCCATTGAAAACTGGACCGGGACAATTGTAATGGCAATGTAAATAATTTGTATATTTTCTTATAGATAAATAATCTTAAATTAAGTGTGAATGATATATAGCCTTATATCTATCATATTATAGACGTTAACTGAACCTATACATCATTTTAATATCATTATAGAGTGGATACTTCTTGAAGATCATATGATAATTGATATAGCAATATGAACTTTTTAAACTTCTGTAATCGTTCAGCTTCAACTTGACTCATTTTTATCTACTCAACCCATTGCATCAAAAAAAAAAAAAAAAAAAAAAAAAAAAAAAAAGACACATTCCACAAAATACTCGACCTTTTGACTTCATTTCTTTTCATTGCTGCCCAGCTAATTTGCTTTGGCCAAAATGTTGAGCTGTAATGCACCGCAATTCTATTTGGGATTGCGAAAAATGTAATTCGTAATTGCTACATGGCCAAGAGGTAGTCACACACACACACATACGCAGCCGGACACACCTGTTCGGACTCGGCTGGCTCACTCTCGCTTAGATACTATGTAAATAAGTGTGTTTGACTTCACTCGAGCGCATATGTGAGCTGCTTGCTGTTGTTGTTTTTGTGGGCCACGACACTCAATTGGCGTTTTCTTTTAGTGGCATGGCCAGCCGAAGTGGCAGGAGCTGGGGGCAGCCCTAGCAGGGGCAGCGGCAGCAGCAGCAACAGCTGAAGCGCCAGCAATTGCTGCTGTTGTCCAAGCTTCGTCGACTTGCAGAGCACGTCGTCCAGGTAAATGAACTGCTAATATCTGTTGGAGTGTGTGTGTGAGTATGTGTGTGCGTGTATGTGTGTGTGAGTGTGTTGGCTGTGCGCGCGTGCAAGTCCTTGCTACAGTTTGGCTCGAGTGTGCTTGTTGTGCTTAGGTGTTGTCGCTGTTGCTGCTGCTGCTGCTGCTGCTGCTGCTGCTGCTGTTGTTGTTGCTGTCCGCATTGGCTGCCATTGTTGTTGACATTGTGGTATAACCGTGCTGGCTGGCTGCTCTTGTTACTCTTGTTGCCGTAGTTATGACACTCTAGGCTCATTAGTTGGCGCTTGCCACGATTGCCAGCATTGCTCTAGCCCTTGCTGCTGCTGCTGTTGCTGCTGCTGGCATTGCTGTTGCATGACCTGCCGCTAATTGCGTAAATTGTTTATGTTTCGAAAATATAATGAAGTCATTTCCATCAGCACAATGCACGCCAATGACTTGCCACAAAACGCTGCAAACGTTGCAATGCAGCAGTTGCAAGAACTATGCGCCTTACAATGCCGCTTAATGAAGTCGTTTGCCAACCTGTGTGTCTGTCTCTCTCTGTGTGAGTGTGTGTGTGTGTGTGTGTGTGTGTGCACTTGTCAAAGCTGAAAGACGCTTTGCACAAGTGACATCGATACTGCAGCTGTGTGTGCGTGTGTGTGTGAGTGTGTGGCATGCACGTTTTACTTGATTTAATTTCGCCGTATCGCTTTGTGCACAGTCTATAGCCATCTCTGTTACGCTAACTACCTCTCCCTCTCTCGCTCTCTCTTTCGCTTTCGCTTGCTCTGTGTATGTGTGTGTGCGTGTTTATTGCGCATTTCTCTTGGCCTGTCTGCATATTTATTCGTTTGTTTGTCGAGTCGTCGGCATTCAATGCCGTTCGCTGCGTTCGCATTTGCATGCATTTCGCAGTCAAAAGATCTTGAGGGAGATGGAAGGAGCGTGAGTGAAAGAGACCGAGTGAGAGAGAGATGGGGCGAGAGCTGCGGCTTGCGGGTAGCTGTGGCAAATATGCGTCATTTGCATGGGTTAAAACGGTTAGCCAAGCGCGCGCGCTACATTTTGTGCGGCTGCCACACACAGCCAGCGCCCGTTGCCTGACTACCTGGCGGAGTACCTGGTCGACTACCTGGCTGGTTGGCTGCCGTGGCACCTTGCCACTGCGGCATTCACTCAGTATGCAATGCAACAATAGTTTTGCATATAAATGGTTTTCGTTTGCGCATTTAAATGCGATCCACCTGCAGCCCAAACGCAAAACCCAATCGACGCCCCGCATCTTTGTTTATTTATAACCGCAGCGACAACTCTTAAGGGATGTGCAGCTGTGTGGGTGTGCGTGTGTGCGTGTGTGGGTGTATGTGTGTGGGTGTACATGCAATTAGTGCTCTGTAGTGTGTGTGCTTATTTGATTTTTCACGCTCATTATGCTAAGCTCAAGCTAGCAGCAATTAGTCGTGCTGCATCGAAGTGGAGACTCCACGGCGTATACGCAATTTCACTTATATTCACTTCATTCTGGGAAATATTTATTTTCGGTTTGATGCGGCGCAATGCATTAAACTGCAACGATTTGCACTATTTGCATTGCGGCATGTGGCATGTGGCATGTAAAGCGATTTTCATGATGCGGCATGGCGATTTTGCAGGATTATCAGCGCAAGTAGCGCTTAATACCAAATTATTATGCATGCGGACAGCAACAAAACAACAACAAAAACATAAGCACAAAGAAACGAACACAAACAACTGAAGCTTGAAAATTTAATAAAATAAAGTGTTGCATAAGCGCCAGACGCATGCAAGAACATGTCTCTCTCCCTCTCTCTATGTGGGTGTGTGTGGCATAAGCTGTACCACACACACAAAGAGTGAAAGAGAGAGAGAGAGAGAGAGAGATCTGGGAGCATGTCATACGCCTGGCTTAAAATATGATATGCTATTTATACACATTTATGCTATATTTATGTTTGGATAGAGATAGATAGAGCCAGTCTGGGAGTGTGAAAGAGAGCGAGGTTTATGAACCAAGAACTTACCATTTGATGATGTGGAGAAGAAGAAGCTGTTGGTCAAGTCACTCCAGCCGTAGCGATTCCTGTGAATGGATATGCAACAAGAATTTGTGGCACATATTAATGCTTTTGTTGCAAGAATTAACATTGTGCAACATATATCGAAATGCATAGGTTGCACATACAGATATTATATAATCAGAGTGAGAGAGAAAGAGAGAGAGAGAGTGTGTGTGTGTGTGTAACCTTATTAACTGACTGACTGACTGAATGATTGTCTGATTGTTGCATAGCTTCAGCGGAGCTGTACAGAGGGCAGGCACTGTAAAGTCTCGCAAAAGCCTCTTAGCTTATTGAAATATGAGTCTTGAATACATATGAGCTGTGTACAATCATTGAATTATCCTTGCAAAGTGTATTGCTCTCAGCTTTCCTGTATTTGAAGTGCTTTTGTTTGCAGCAGTAACTAAATTTGTTTTCTATTAAGCTCGGCCTAAGCTCAAGTAAATAATGTATGCTTGAAGACAGGGTATCTATGGTAGGTCAATTGAGAATGGAACTATCGGTACTCAGCTGCAGTCCAATCGATACTCATCTAGAATGTGATGATGGGAAAGCAAAGAGAATTCAATCCAAGCCCAGCAGAGCTGACAAAAGAGAACCAAAGCCTCTTAAATATGAATAGTATAAAGTTATTCCAATTATGATATGCATAAACAGAGTAATCTTCTGTTCGCTTTTGTAATACGAAAAAGAGTTCTTTCTTTCTTTATTAGGCAGCACCAAAGCTTTTATTTGGAGTAGTTTAAGAGTTCTCTATACACTCATTTATATCTATATACCCATACATATCCATATCTATGTACTCATCTAAATATTTATCTATATACTCACTGTCTCTATATCTCTATATATTTAAATGAAAATCTTCGTATTGCGTAATAATCATTTCAAGGGCATTCTCTGCCTATTTTGCTTTTCGATTTCGGTCCAAGTCTTAGCGCATAGCTGAGCTTGGCTTTTACTTACCGGGACTGCACTGTGGCCTCGTACTGCTGATCGGGATCCAGGCCGCGCACCATGTAGCTCATGCCCTGGGAGTAGTGGTGCGACAGGGGGAAGGCGGGCAGCACCACATCGCGCCAATCGTTGTGGCCCCAGCGCATCAGATTGCCATAGCCGCCGTAGTTGGCCAAGTTGTTGGCGATGCGATGGTTGTGGCTGCTGCTGCCGTAAGACGAGGACGAAGACATCGACGACGAGGAGGAGGACGAGGACAATGACGATGAGGATTGCGAGTCAATGGCATTGTCAACGACCTCATGTCCTTGTGGCAGCTTGCGGAAGGACAACTTGTACTCCTCGATGGGTGTGTGGGAGTCGACTGTCCACGAGATGTTGTATCTAAGCAGAGAGAGAGAGAGGGAGAGAGAGAGAGGGATAGAGAGAGAGAGAGTTAGTTGGTTGCGTGCAACAGTTGGCGCCAGATTTATTTTTAAGACTCGACTCAATCAATATGTAATTGTTAAATTTGATATAAAGCCATGTTGCTGCAGTCAGCACGCAACAGCAGCAACTGTTGTTGCTGCGTCAACAGCAACATAATCAATGCTGACAATGGCTGGGGTTAAGATATCGCACATAAAGCAATTGTTGTTGTTGTCCCTGCTGCTGCTGCTGCTACCACTGCTCCTGCTGCTCCTGCTCTTGCTGCTCCTGCTGCTGCTGCTTTGCTACTCTCTGCTTTTGTTATTGGCCCTTTGTTTGTCCTTCGTCGTGCGCACAATGCGTTTCGTTCATTCAACCGAAAGGCTAACAGCCGGCCATGCCCAGCTGCAGTTTTGGCCATTGGCCTCAGTCTTAAAGACTCGCTTTAAGCAACAGCAGCCTCGCACCAACAATTGCCAACAGCTTTGGCAGTATTTATGACGGTAATCGAGAGAGAGAGAGAGAGAGAGAGCGGGAGAGAGAATGAGTTGAAACTATTCAAGCTGCGTTCGAGTAAACAACTAATTACAAGCAAAGCGCTTGTGTGTCCTTGTTGTCCTTCGACCCCCAATCCTACGCCCACTCTCACTGCCACTCCCACTGCCATTTCCACTCAGAGTTCGCCTTCGCATTACAAAGGCGCTAGTTCATTGCTTTGCGATAAACTCGGCACACAATTTGAATGCTAATCAGCTGAGAGAGCGAGAGAGAGGAGGAGCACGCGCCCGCACTCTGAGGAGTCGCGGGGTCCAAAGGCCATAAACAAGCCAACTTATACAAATGCCAAAGGATCTGTGTGCCATTGCTGCTTGTGTTTGGCATTTATTTCGGTTTCAATGTGCGTAATTTCATTCATTCCATTCCATTCCGTTCCACTTTTTTTTTTACTCTACATTTCTCCTGTTGTTTTTGTTTTGCATGCTTATTGAGCCATATGAACTAATAACCTGAAGTCCTGCGCACAATAAAAACATAAAACGCCAATCAGGGCCAACTTTTCGCATATAGCATCAAAGTAAGGCTGGCAATAAAAATGATTATGAACAATTGAAGACTCAACGACTGGCGCCAGCCTGTGGCCTACATTCCCCCCACCCCCCGTATGCTGCTACTATATCTCTGGCTCCATGGGCCACCAATTTGGCAGCCTTAATTGCCGGCAGCAGTTTCCGGGCCGGGCCGGTTCGAGCCGGGCAGAGCAGCAAATGAAATCAGCGTTGCGTTGACAAAACCCGAATCTCGTTCAGCATCAACCAGAAAAAAAAATAAAATACAGTTCCGTTAGCACACACACAAACCCACAGAGAGAGAGAGAGAGAGGGAGAGTGTGGGAGAGAGGGAGACACATTGCCCATTGCCCATTGCCCATTGCCCTCGCTCGTGTTTGTCTAGAGAAACTTTGTTATGCGTGGCGTATACGCAACGTGCTAACAGTAGTAGCTCGTTAACTGGCATAAATAATACTGTATTTTCATTATGAATTCATTATTAATTAATATGTCTCATCTTAATTAAATTAAAATCAATTTTACGTAAATAAATAAGCGACAAAGTGCAATAAGTGAAAATATTTAATAAATTTCGAATTATTGATTTTTTTTTTAAAATTAAAATAAAAAGCATAAGTAAATAAATTAATTTGTTTTTTTTTTAATATAAAATATTAATATTTTTTAATTGAAATATATTTCTGGGTGCCTATACATAAAAAAATATATATAGATAAAAGCACAATGTATTTCAGGTCGTTATTCACTTTACACTATTTAAATTGGGATGAATTTACATGAATTACACTATTATGCGCTACATTACATTATGAAATGTTAATTTGATAAAAGTTTATGAGTTTAAAACTTTAAACAGCTTAAGAGTAAACAAGAATTTAGGAAAGGTTGCAGAGTTTTCGCTTTAATACACACTGAAATTTCATATACATGTATATATTTTTTGTTATTTTGATATAGTTTTTAAATATATGTGAAAATGAACATGAATTCGTAATCTTTTGTTCGTTTTAGGAAAATGCCTGAGCTCATGTATCAAGCAGCACCAGCAGCAGCATTTGTTGAGCAAATTGGTTTTGGAATTTCATTTTGTTTATATCTGAGTTATTTGATACGCTCGACCTTTTTTGGCTACGCATTTTCAATTTTACACATTTCCAATGGCAATTTCTATATGTTTCTCTCAGCAGTTTTTCTTCTTTTTTCTAGTTTATTGAACTTAATTTAAGTTGAATTATTGAAAGGTGCCAATGCCACTCGCTGGCAGCTTGTTAGGTCTATAGCAATGTCGTTGTCTGTCTACCTCTCCCACTGCCCACTCTACCCCCAGTCTCCTTCTCTCTCTCTCCCACTCTCCTTCTCTCTCTCTCACACACTCTGTGTGTCTGACAGTGAGATGTGAGCTTGTTTGTCGCTTGGCTGCTTGTCCTCTCAGCCATGTGTGGGTTTCAGTGTCTGTCTGCTCCGTCTGATTGTATGTGTGTGTGTGTGTGCTCGTCTGATGACAGCTAATCCAATTAAAAGTTTTATTTGTTACGTATACGAGCAGTTGGCCCACTGTCCCTACAGTCCATGGTGTGTCATTCAACGAAATGAAACTAATAAAGCCACCGTCTCAATATACACTGCACAAAAAATTGACATTTCTTAAATCATTGTTTGTTATGTTCCCTCATTTTCAGCTTTTTTTTTTGTATACGTCGTATACGTCGTGTCGTATTACGGATACGCCGCCGTGTAAATCTGAGCTGCGCTAATTAGGCTCTCTCAATTCAACAAAAAGTTAACTTGGCTCAACTGAAGTCAAGCACTTATCTAACAGTGTATGTGTGCGCGCGTGTGTGTATGTGTGTGTGTGTGTGGCACGTAGCCACGTGAACGCGCACGTGTCTGGACGTCTCCCGCTGTCTGTCTGTCCGTCTGTCCGTCTGGCTGTCTGACATGGTGAATTCTTACCTGTCCTTGTACTGACTGATTGCCGGTGAATTAAAAACGGCAACATTCGGTTTTCCGCTCAGCTGCAGAGTTTTGCGTGACTTGCCAAGCTGATTCTCGGCCACGCAGGAATAGTTGCCAAAGTCCTGCGGATGCACTTTGCGTATAATCAGCGTGTGACGTGAGCCGCGATTCTCCATGATGTGCCGCTCGGTGGTGTCCAATTGCATGGTGTCTTTGAACCAAATTACCTGTAAATAATTGAAAACTTGGTCAATCGTAACGTAACGCAACGTAACTTAACGTAACTCGAACACGAGCACGAGCTGAAATTCAAAGAGCGTTAACTCTCAACATTGAAATAGAGCCGCAATGAGTAAATGATCTGAGTGTAGGTGTGTGTGTGTGTGTGAGTCTTTTTTGTGTGTGTGCGATGAGCTGTGCGCGACAAGGTGTGAGAAAGTTCAAGTGATTTGCTGCAAATGCCTTCACGTCTATCGCCTTACAGGCAATTGCAGAGGCTTCGCTGCCGTTCAAGCACTCGAGCATTGAATGGGATTCGCTTAAATAGCGAATAGCTCGATTATGCAGACGATATCATTAATCTCAATAGATCACATGCCACTGCCTGATGGGCTCTTAAAGTATATGACTGAATCGTCAGCAGTGGAGACAGTATAATGAGTCAGTATAGCATGTACTTGAAATTTAACTGAAGTGTGCTCAAAATGTAATAATAATAAATTTAAATATTTTTTATAAGTTATATTATAAAGCAGAATAATATTTGCAATTGTTATATTAATTTGAATGGATGCTTAATAAGATTTAACTTTTATATATAAGAATTTAGCAAGTTTGAGGTGAGATTAAATTAAGTTCTATTTAGTAGCCATTTGGTTGGTGCTTCTTCAGACAATTACATTCTATATATACATACATTTACTATATGTTTATAATTATGGACTAACCGTGATTCAATTTACTGAAAACTTTTGCCTATCTCTTTTAATTACTTCCACTATATCTATATTACATTCATTCTGTATTGTAATTATAATTATACACTTCTCTTCCCATATCATTTCTTTTATGTGCCTCTACCCACCATTTCATCAGGTTCTCTACTTTATTTCCTTAGCTCACTTGTCACCTGCATGCGAAAGAGTTAATTATTTCGCACTTCAATTAATGTTTTTGTTAATAAATTCTCATAAATCTTGAACAGAGGCTGTCTGGCGGAAATGAATGATATGTAAACCTGCCCAGGCCCCGCTTTCCCTTCGCTGGCTTCTTAATTTTTGTGAATATTTTGACAACTGAAGCTATATATACGCATAACTTATATGTGTATATATTTCAGAAACCTGTTTCGTATGTCAAGTGCGCTCGCATCCCGAGCAAACACCGAGCCGCAGCCCAGGACTAACTAGTAGAGGCAGCAGGCAGACAGGAGATATCCTGGCAGCCGATAGGCCCCGCAACGGGGGATCCTTCTTGTGCGTGTTCTGGCAACGAATCGTGCTCTAGGCCCTGGATATTCGCCGACTCTGCTGGTTGCTGTTTGTTCACATGTGTGCGATACATACATGGGCGCTTTGACAGGGCTCCGACAGGCCAGCGCTGGGTAGATGCCGCGTTTTGGGGCACAACGCACGAATTAACACGGAAACCGGGTAGGCAGCAGGTGCTCCACGCATGACTCACATGCCAACAAGAAGGTCGACGCCAAAAAATACCAAAAACATAGGAGAAAGAGTCCCAACAACATAAAACCTTCAGCTGAAAGTTCATTCCTAACTGAGTACAAACATATATCTATTTTTATATAGAAATTTATACGTATAGAAAACAAATGAGAGTAAAGCAAATACGAAGAAAAAATCGACGCGTGTGAACGTGCGTGGTGCACAGTGGCTTAGATAAGTTTGTGTGCGTCACAAAAGCAGATGTGGTACGCATTTGAGGGAAGCTAAACTTAAATAATAATACATTTTTTAAGAATAAAAAATTTGAGAAAAAAAAAACGTTAATGAAGTCTAGTTAATATAAAAATTAACTTTAGTTTTATTTTTGCAATAAATAATATTTTGCATATAAATTTGGAGTACTTCAGTTTCTGGGCAATTAAACAATAAATATATAAAAAAGTGAAAACACTTTCAAATTAAATTTATTTCTGAGATTAAAAACATTTAGAATAAATAAAAAATTAATTTAAATTATTATATATAAAAAGAAACTTGAGTATTACTCAATCAAATTTTCTTTTTCAATAAAATAAAATCAAATTATTTTAATATTTTAACTAATACCAACTTTGTATTGTTTTAGAGGACATCTCAAAATCTTGCCGTATATGAAGAAATATATTATTATTAAAGTGTTAATTTTCTTGTATATAAGGGCTATTTATCTAAGCCCCAACTTAGTTTCCCTCACATCTCTGGCAACACTTCAAAATGGCCTTGTGGGACTGGAGCTCTTGACAATAATATTATATAAAATATTTGCAATTGTACTTGAGGCACATTTTTTATGCTATAAATGGCCATAACTGTTGTCTCTATGTGTGTGTATGTATACATATGTGTGTATGCTTTTTTGTTGTCATTCGGGCATTATATATTTGCTGTCCAACCATGTGGCAAACACATTTGCTGCTTGTCTCTCTGACCATGCCGAGTTTTGGCGCTGTTTTGGCGCATATTCCATTAAAATGGCTGTCAACGTTGCACATGTGTTGTCATATATATATCAGGCGCACACAGGCACACATCCAGATATTGGCGTACGTGTGTGTAGTTACAGTTATGCCATCATGCCATAAATGTTTGTTATTATTTGTGGAAAATGTTGATGTTTGCGTTTTCCATGCCTTTTGTTGGCCTCGCCGCAGCCGTTGCTGTTGCTGTTGCTGTTGCTGTTGCTATTGCTGCTGCTATTGCCGTGGCCCGTTGTTGATTTTACGCTTTTGCCTTTATTTGAGCTACGCTCATCAGCCACGGCCAACATCATCAGCAGCCGCCCTGTCGCTCAGCCGTGCGTAACGAGCCGTAAGTGTTGACACGGCACTAAACAGTTCCAAATTTCATATTTTTCGCTCACTCCCTATCCTTGCCCTGGCTCCCCCTCTCCCCCTGCCACTGTCTAAATGCATTAATTACTTTTGCTTTATTAAATTCCGCACATTGAGTCAAATGCGTGTAGCTGTGAGGCAGCCTGTTGGACAGCCAATTGATTGGGCACTTCATCAGTATCAACGCCAGGGCAAAATGTTACGCCAATCAATCTTTGGCATCTTGCGCTCCCATTTGCAAGCTGCCTTTGTTGCAGCAACAACGGCACAGCAGAAAAGAAAACCAAAGTAGAAGAATAAGCAGCAACGAAAATTAGCATTGATGAGCAGCAAAGCGAGAAATGCCAATCAACACTAATCAGGCACACGAAATGGAAGCTTCGCTTCAGCTGCGACTTTGCTGTTCTTTCCTTTGACTTGGCGCTCAATGCTGCAATTCCCACTTGGGTGCCAAAGCGGAAATTGTTAACGGAAAAGTGTTGTTAGGTGTGTGTGTGTGTGTGTGTGTGTAGCAGCTGCGTGTCGAGTGCTGCTTCAGTTGGGGTCTCAGCCTGTCCGTTAGGCACAAAGCAAATAATTACGCATACGCAACGTGGAACGCCAAGCACGCACACAACTGTTTGTATATATCTCACTCTTTCTCACTCTTTCTTTTTCTCTCTCCCTCGCTCTCTCTTTTCATTCTTCGCTTTGCTAGTGTCGCCCTGAATAGTTAACAATTGACTTAAGCTGGCTGATTGCCATCCAAACAACCCAAACTTCAGCCTTCTCTCTCTCTCTGTCTCTTTCTCTCTCAGTCTCTGTCTCTTTCGGTTGGCAAACTCTCATAGAAATTGGTTAATAAATAATTTGTCGCAATTAATTACACGTCAGCAATTTGCAATTGTACTCGAATCATTTCGAAATCACTGTTAATTTCCGCATTGCACAGGCAAACAGGCCAAAGTGTCAAGGCTCTAATTAAAAATCAAATGAGCGCAGCGAGTGAAGCATTCGCTTCATTTCACTTCAAAAGCGACTCTTCATATTCGGATTAATGCGTCGCGTCAACATCATTATCGAGCGCTGCGATAATAAAGCATTAATAATGCCGTATTAATCGACATATTTTCACTGCATAGTCAATCAAATAAAATGCGAATCATTAAATGCGCAGCTGAAGTTCAATCAAACTTAATATTTACGTCAACAGATTTTCAGTTTGATTTAATTATGAAATAACTTTTAGACAAATCAATAATGAGTTTAATGTTTAATGAATTTATGAATTTATGAATGTGGGGTAAAGTGGGCTAAGGGAGGCGATTGACTGGGTGACTGATTGAGTGATTGACAAAGAATTATTGATTGATTGACTGACTTTTTAAGAAATTGATGCAGAAGCAGATGCACTTGGTTGTTTATCGACTGGTTGAATGACTGAATGGATAACTAGGCGATTGACCTACGAAGTGATTGACTAGAATACGGAGTATTTGTCTTATTATTGATTGATTAAAAATTATACATTTATGGCAAGTTATTTTACTAACTGATAGATAAAGATATATTAATTGACCTACTAACAAAATGACAAAATAAATGATTAATGAATGAAATGGGCTTGATTGATGGAGTGAATGACTCATTGACTACAGGAAACCTGAATAGCTGATTGATCGCAATTAAAAAATTGATGAGCAGCTTTAAAACTGACTGATTGATGCGATAACTCCAATTTTTGATTGATTGACTATGGATTGCTTGATTGACTGATTGCAATCATAGTTAGTTAGTTTAATCAGACTGATTTGATACAGACTGAAGAACGTACAGTCCATTGCATGTATATATCCCCGTAGGAGATATATTTTCTATAGCAACTGCTAGTTGTTCACAATACTTTACCCAAAATCGAAGGGCTCAATAGAAACTTAGCCTCAGCAACATCGAATCACGATTATGCTCAAAAGTATTTATGATTGCACTCTGGGCAAACACAAGCTACACAAATTCTAGTCAATCATTGTTAGTTCGGGCTAATTCAAATTTGAAATTGATTTCAAATTGAGCGCAATCGAATGCATAGTTAAACCTAATAAAATCAGGATAATTAAGTGCTCGACATCGGCACTCGAAATACGCCCAATTCCGGATGACAATATGCGAGTGAGCAGACGCCGAGGGCGCAACTGTTTTACAACTAGGCAAAACTTGCAGTCAATTACTGTGTCAGACACACACACATACACACACACACACACGCTGACAGCATAAAAACTCATTAGGCCTGAAAAGAAGGAGACAGAGAGAGAGAGATCGCAGCTCTATCAAAATGTGATATGCATGTGCATGTGTGTGCGTGCGTGTGTGTGTCAAATGGGAAGAAAATTACCAATTTGAAAATTAATTTGGAAAATAATTAAAAGCAATGACAACGACCATGGCCGGGACTAGCGCGATTAAGCTGCATGGCGCCCTGAAGCTGCAGCTAGAGCTGGCGAGTGGAGTGTGGAGAGTGGAGCTGCTATGGGGGTAGGTCGGCCTGTACAGGCAACACCCATTAATGGTTGTTAGCTGTTGATAGCTGTGTCAAATGCGGCTGCATGTTTAATGCGCCTGCCAACGACATCGATGACAACGATGACAACGGCAATGCGCTCGCCTCTCGCAATGATAATGATGTTGTCTCATTGCTGTCGCTCATCATGTTAATGACAATTGCTCTAATGACAATGTTGCCTCGCCAGCTGCCACTCAGCGGGGGGGCGGGGTCGGCGGCTGCCTGTTTATGGTATTCATTATGCAAAAAATCAACAATATATATATCAATGGATTATGAATCTGCCACAGCCTGCGCCGCAGTTCCTAATTAATATGCAAATATGCACACATGTAAGTGCCACTCACACTCACACTCTCACTCACACACTCATATTGCAGGTGTGTTTGTCCTTTAAAGCTTAATTATTAATAGCTCTCAATGGCAGCGGCATTAGCATGCATGCAGCACCTCGGCAACTTTGCCGCAGTTGGCTTATTGTTGCGGCGAGCCATTGTCAAAAGCATAATTAAAAATGCGCCACGCAGCATCAATCAATATCAATCAGGGCATATTCGTTCGCCCAACAATGCAGCAATTCATCAATTCATCAGGCACATCTGCATTCTTTGAATTTAGTATCTGATTCGATCAGCTGCTGCATTAGAGTCGACTCCTTTATTAGCCACAAATATTGTGGCACTCACAAATTTTCCGAATTAATTAGAAATGAAATGCAAGACAAATGATGAGCTCAATATAAATAAGATTTCTCATTGTGCTGCACAATTTGCATGCAAATTATCTAACTCTATATAGATGAGATGCTAGTGAACCGAATATACCTTTTACATATTTGCATAATATAGAGTATTTGTTGTTAAGCCAATTTTCAGGCCTTGCATTCTCTTTGATCTATATCCATACACACACAAACACACACACGCACACACACACACACACACACACCTGTTAGGCTTCTTTTCCTCTTAGTTAGGAATAAGCACAGATTATTTATTTTATTACAAATATTAATAATCTCTATATGCTTATTGACGGCCGTACAGACCAACAAAATTTAACCAAAAGCATTTGGAATTTGATAATCAAGAATAAAGAATAAATGCACTAAAAACATTTATGCCGAAGTCTTGATTTATACTATAAATATATAGGCAACCCTAGAGCATGCTGCAGTCTCCATTTTATTTTATATTATTCAATTTTCTCTTGACTCTTCTCATTCTGTATTCCAATAGAACTTCTGGAACAAGACCAAATATCTAACCAGCCTCTTTAATCTTAAAACAGTTTTCAAAAGAAATAAAAAAATAAATAAATAAAATACAATAAAATAAAATAAAAAATTTCATATGTCTATTTTAAGCAACCCCTTATTATTTCATTATTTTACATACCTTAAACAATTGCTCATATACAAACTACAAATGAAAGGTTAATTAATTCTTATTCACCTCAGATGTGCCCGAGTTTAAGAACTTTTCGATGCGCACTGTTTAGCTGCGAGGCAACAGAATACCATGAGGGCAGCAGGGCGGAGGGCATTTCGGGCTGCGTTTTTGAAATGCAGACACACGCTGTGAGCTGTTGCAAGTTGCAAGTTGCAAGTTTCTCCGTGGAAGGGGCCTCGTTAGCGTGTGGCATGAACGAAGCGTTAAATTCTATACATTCAACTGGAGTCATAAAACAGGCAAACAATGTGAGAGAGAGAGAGAGAGAGGGGAGAAAGGCGGACTGGGGGCGTGGCAGCTAGTAAAAATTGCATGCGGAAATGCCATTCCCAAAGACTACAAATGCCATGTCCATCTGCAAATCGAGCCGGACGGCAGGCAACTTGTCGTTGTATAATGAAATGTGTCCAGCAGCACCAACAAAGGACGGCAACAGCAAAAAAGAAAGAAGAATAGGGAGAGAGAGACAGAGGCAGACAAAGAGAGGGGGAAAAGTAAATAAGTAGTTGGCGCTTTTACTGGGAAAGCGCGAAGTCAACTCTTTTGTGGCTACAGAAACAAAACAAAAATTGTGAAAAATTAAATAGCATAAAAACGTAATGCAACGCCCCCAAAATTCCTAGAACAACGGCCGGATGAAGGCAGGCGCTGGTTCTAGCCCCATGGACTGGGCAGTTCATAGAGCTTGGTCAGTCATTCGCTCTGCAATGTGAGGCGAACCGAGGCTGTATAATTTTAAGCATTGACATTTGCGGTCTTCAGTCATTATATAGCCCACTCTTTCTCGCTCTCTCGCTCTCTAGCCCTCTCTCTTCCTCACTCACTGTGATGGCATTTTTTTACATGCTCAGCTTGGCATTTTTTGCGTCTTCTTCTTGTTGGCATTCTCTCCCTTCACACTTCCGTTTTGGCAACTTCCGCAATTTTACTTTGAATTATAGCCAAGCGCATTAATTTAAATGTCGGCAAAGGCGAACAGCACAAAAAATATAAATACTTCTCTATAAAAAAAATATAAAAAGGAAGCATTGGCCAGCAGCGTAAATATTCATACATACACATACATATGTATATATATAATCTTATATGTGTATGTTAACATATCCAGACAAGCGTATTTCTGTTGCTTTATAATACCCTTTTAGAGGGTATTATAAGTCCCTTTGACGAAATGTGCCGCAGATTAAAATAAAAACAAGTAAGAACGTTGCAGTCGGACGTTACCGACTGCGGAATACTCATTCACATCCCATCAACAATTTAGTAGTTAAGTTTCGCTCTAATACTGTAGAATATACAGGCTTTTCAGATTTGCCACGCCCCTACTGGGCGTAGACACCTCATTTTTGGTCAGTTTCTAGAACGAGATAACAGTACCCTAACTGCAAAGTTTGAATGCTTACTCTCAAAAAAAGTGAAAATTACAGGGTATTTTTCGATATGCCACGCCCCTAAAGAGGCGTAAAAATTATTTTTTGGGGAATCGATAGAGGAGGCTACCAGTAACTCAACTATCTAAATTTGAAGCTTCTAGCTATTATACTTTAGGAGATATACATTTTTGCGGTTTGCCACGCCCCCTGTGGGCGGACATATATCCGACAAAGCTTTTTGGTCTTGGGTGATCAGCCCGAGTATATATACAAAATTTGAGATCTCTGGCATCAATAGTGTCCAAAAAATAGCAGAATTTGAAAAATCACTATATCTTCAGGTCCGATTTGCCACGCCCCTAATGGGTGTAGACTTCTAATTTTATTTTTAGACTTTATAGAATCATAACATTAGCTGACATGCAAAATGTCAGCATTCTAGGTTTAGAACTTTAGGAGATACAGTTTTATCCGATTTGCCACGCCCCCAATGGGCGGAGATATATCCGCCATATCTTGTGATCTTGGGTTGTCGACGCGGACCTACATACCAAATTTCAGCTTTCTAGCTCTTCAACTTATATGATTTCTGGTATATCGGAAAATGCATTTTCCGATTTGCCACGCCCCTAGTGGGCAGATCGGGAACATTTTAACACTTTATAAATCGGAGATATACACGAGTATGTGCTCCAAATTTCAAGTCTCTAGCTTCAATAGCGCCGAAATAGATTGCGTTCATACGGACAGACGGACAGACGGACAGACGGACGGACGGACAGACGGACAGACGGACAGACGGACGGACAGCAAGACGGACATTGCACAAAACCAATATACTGATTCACTTTCGTGAATGAGTATAAAAAATGGACGCATTTCGAGCATGCCATAGAGTGCAGATGTGTGAAATGTTTCAGATGTCTCTGGGTTCTTATGCAAGTTTTTTTTGTTTTCATTAGGTTTGGCATACCCATGTGTCATTGTGAATGGCTTTTTTTTTTCGATGTAGAAGTTTTTTAGTTTTTATATATTTTAATTTTATAAATAGCATTTAATTTCCTTTTAGTTTGCTGAAAAGTGCAAAAAAAAAAAAAAAAAAAAAAAAATCTATAAAGTATTTTAAAATATATTTAAGGTATTGCCAAAGACATGTTTTGGTAAGCTCTACTTCAGCTTGGCTAGGAATTCAGTTGAAATGCCATGTCCTGACGATATGGATGCGTTCGCATATGGGAAGGAGAGAAAAGGGAGTCAGAAACATAGGCAGACGCATAGAAAGGGGCAAATATTAGGGCAAAGACGTAGACTATATAAACTATAGACAATTGACAATAGACTATAAGCTACAGACAATATAGGCAGTAGACATGATAATAGATTATAAGCCATCGAACATACTAGATACTACATATTGAAGGTAGAAGGTAGAAAGAAGTAAAAACAGAGAGCCAAATACTTAGATAAACAGATGACTGACAGGCGATAGTTAGACCAACAGACAGACAAATGAGCAAATAGGCAGATAGACAAACTACAAAACGAGAGCTTATAGAACATAGACAGATATACGATAAGCGATAGACGAAATGTGACAAGTGCGAGAGAATACAGTTAGCCCATATGACAGCTGAAATCACATATAGATGGACATAGATGACAGACAGATAGTCAGATGACAGCCAGATAGAATAGGTTCTGCTTACAATTTTCATAAGACTCATAGCTGCATTTGCATTTGCAACAAAATTATCTTCGATTATATGAAATTGAGTTTACATAGTAAAACATTTATGACTATGCTTTCATATCTAATTTCAACTTCAGCTGCAGTCAATACTCTCTTTAAGCATCAGTTGTATTTGATATTTAATCAAATTAATTTTTAATTATGTATACATAAGATTACAATAATTACTGAGTTCATGTGCTACTTTAATATCTATAATGGTTCATATCTGAGCACAGCTTCAACTCTTCAACTTCAATCAACATTCCTCTGCAGAATATTCTCTTTAATCTACTGCCAAAAATGCAGTAAATCGAATATATTTCTCAGCTAAAGAGTATTTCCACTTTCACATTTCCACACAATTTGACAAGTGTTATTTTTTTCGCTCGCTCTCTGTCTGCCTCATTTCTTTCTCTCTGCTGTCTCTATTTTTGGCACTGTCACTTTTTTGTGGGTATTGTGTGTGATGAGGTGCATGCGTTGCATGTTTGATTAAAATTATGCTTTGTGCGGCACTTCAATTTGCCTTTTGCAGACTTTTAATTAATGTGCTGGCAACTGTCGTTGCTGTTGTTGTTGTTGTTGTCGGTTTTCCATTTCGTCGGTCACCCGAACAAAAGCAAAATTGAGATACAATTGCTGCGGCGCTTGAAGATTAAAGCTACATATAAGACAGATGCCCCAAAAAGTATGCTACGCTCTAGAATATTTTTCAATTTTGCGGCTTTGCTTCGATTGTTCAGCTGGCAACACAGTGCTGCAAATTAGTATATGCACGCGTGGGCGTGTATACATATATATATGTATATGTATATATATATATATATATTAATGGGTTTTGTGGTAAATTGTGCTGTTTTATGTCCAAGTGAGCGCCAGCGCGTAAATGAAAATTTATGCGGCAAATTTAATTAAAACATACCTCAGGCTGTGTTTCGCCATGCACGATGCAGACCAGCATCGCCTCGTGCCCCTCGCCCGAGAAGACAACGGGGCGCTCCACGGAGATTTCTGGCGGATCTGCAAATATATATATAGATATATGTAGATATATCTGCTTATATATATGTATGTATGTTTATTTATTGTAAGAAAATTAGTAAACAACATGAACGAAAAACAAAGCGAAATAAAAATAGAAATCGCAATGAGGGCGCCTGGGGCGTGGCTTCGTATAATTAGCTGCCTGGCTCGCATTGCTCCAATGACCTTTGCCATTCGGCTTTCAGCACAAATTGCATATAAATTTTTAAGCAAGTGTCAGTCGGAGCGAGGCACTTCCATAATTGGCAACTCGGCCACGCCCCTCGCCTCTTGTCTCTGGCCAATAACCATTTGAAATCAGTTCACAAATAAATTGAAGTGTCTAGCGATTGGAGCTGAAATTAATTTGTTGTGCAGCGGCGCTTGTGGCGGCCGTGTGTGTGTGTGTGTGTGTGTGTGTGCGTGAGTGTGTGATACTTACAAAGTACGTGCAGGACGACCTGGCTGGATGCGGGCTGGCCAACGCCATTGTTTGCGGTGCATATGTAGACGCCGCCCTTATGACGATCCACATTCTCAATGGACAGGACGTGCGAGTGTAGCTTCTCCTCGCCTGCAAAAAAAGGTCGATAAAGAAATGCGCACATCGATGTGAAATGACACGAGGCAATTACAAGGATCCAGGGACCAATGGACCACAGACCAGAGGCCAGCCAGCCGCCACACACAGCACACAGAGAGACACTTCAGCTGTCTCCTGACTTTTCATTTTTATGGAAATTGTTCAAGTTCTTTATATTCATTTACTTTTGCACTTTTTGTTTCTCTGTTAAACTTGATGCTATTAATTTGCGCCGTTGTCCTGGCTGGCTGGCTGGTTGGCTGGGATCCTTTTGGCCTACTTATGCAAAAATCTTACCATTGGGCAAAATATTATTCTTGCGGCTCCAAGTCACATTTGGCGTCGGATTACCAGAGGCCGAGCACTCAATGCGCACTGATGAACCTTTTTTGACTTGCAAATGTCCGCCGGTGCTAATGTGATGAATCCTCGGTGGCACTGCACACAGACCAAAATAAACAGAAACAGAAGCAGGAAAAATAGAAAGTAGAAAGTGGAAAGTGGAAAGTGGAAAGCAGAGAAAAACACATTAGAAATGGGCAGTTGTATCTGGTTGGCTGTTGTTTCTCTTTTGTGTGGGGCTGGAAAACAATGAGTGCCCAGCGTCCAGCTGTATGGCAAATGTATGCAAAGCCCAGCTGCCCTGGCCAAGGATCAAGGACCAAAAACGGACGCCAAACAATTTGAATAAATATGCGCACAAATGCAAATTGAATGAGTGCAAAATGGCGGTTACGCATGTGGAGCTAGTCCACCCCCTCCCTCACACACACACACACACAAATGCGAATGAGCATGAGAATAAGACGGAGATATAGCCAGCTGCCAATTGTTGGCTTTGGCCTGCACAGCTTTGGGGCCATTTTATTTAATTTGAGTCTCGCATTTATTTATATTTTTGTGGCCAAATTATTTTACAGCTGTTTTCACAAAAAAAAAAAAAAAAAAAAAAAACAACAAAAAAAAAAAAGAGAAAAACAAGAGAAAGCCAACAAAAATAAACTAAAAATTACGACTATGTCTGCTTTGGCCTGCTGTCGCATTCAAGGACATTCGACAAGCCCCCTAGGGCAATAGGCATACAAATATATTTATATACACTGGGCAACTGGGGGTCGAAGTTAAGCCTGGTTTATGCATGAATTTTATTTGATTTTCAGCTTTTGATGCGTTTTGGCTAAAAACACCCTATAAACATTTGAGAAAGCAAGTGGGTTATGATCGACGTGAGTAGGACCGGCTAAATTGTTATTCATGAAATTTATTTATTACAGAGTAAAACACATGAAAGTATATTTGAGATACAAATATATAAGTAATAATTTAATTAAGTTTTTTTTTTTTTAATTATTAGGAAGCCATAGGCATTCTATACAGGGTAGCTGCTAGTCGAAAATTCACAAATGACGTCTCCTACCTGTCGAGCTATAATATTCGCTGAACAATTTCAAGCCAGGGTATTATTTAGTCACGCACGCACACACGCATGCATAATTTATTTGGAAAATACATTTTCGCCCGGAATTATATTACACATGTCTGAATTAAGAGTGGGGTTGCTGCATTCCGACAGAATTCAGTGACAAAATGCATTTGATTGATGCAATTTGTGGCTGAAATAGTATCGAATTTGCAAAATATAACAGAGAGCGATGCGATGCGATAAGATTTATTGTTGGCCAAAAAAAAACAAAAAAAGAAAAAATATAAATATGCGGGAGACAAAGCAGACTATATTTGCATTTGAAAGAAAATTACAATTGATCACAAAGAGAGCTACATAGAGAGATACACATACATATTTCTGTACGTATATGTAGATATGTCTATGATGTGCTGGCAAATCTGCATGCGACTCTAATAAATCATGGCACTGTGGCGCACAGCCAAAACTAAACCACAAAAAGAAACGAAAAGAACGAGGACGAGAAGAAGAAGGAAATGCAAAAATATAAAAAAGGACATGCTCTGGGACCGAGCGCTCGCAATGAAGTCGTCTTCTGTTTGCTCAGCAAGGGATGCGCTGCCTAACTCTGGCTCTGCCTGTATCTATGTCTCTATCTGCACTCGTATCTGTATCTATAACTATGTATATGTATGTGGCCCCTGGCTGCTGTCTCGCTCTCTTCCCCATCTCTTTCTCTCCGTCTCTCTGCCTAGATATATATATTTTCAATAATTTCACGCTTTGGTGAGACTTTATGCCCGACAGCCGTCAGCGCATATTGAATTCAATAAATACGAGCACTCGCTTGAGTACCCGGCTACCATGGTCATAACTGTAAGGCAGTTGACGACTTATAGAGCAGTTCATTTTCAATGTGTGTGTGTGTGCGTGTGCGTGTGTGTGTGTGTGGCATGTAATACGTGGATTGCGGCATGTAATGTCATGCAGATGACGACTAATGCGATGCCAATCGCCGTCCCGCTCTATGCCAGCTGCCGAGGCTTGCGGCTGCCTGCCTTTGGAACTGGAACTGGAGCTGGAACTGGTAATGGGCGAACTGAAAACGGCAGCGGCATTGGAACAGAGACTGGGGCTAGCAGTCCACAATTTTAATAAGCGAGCTCTTTCATGGCAAACGATGCCGCAGTAGCCACAATATCCGCAGCAGCAGCAGCAGCAGCAGCAACGACGGCGACGGCAACGTCGACGGCGGCAGCTTTTGAAGGAACTTTCGGCCATTTACAAGCTCACCGATACATGCTTACACACTTATATCACGCATATATATAATACTCATATATATGCATTGATTTGTTTGCTATACACGCAGCGAAAATCAAAGAGTGAGTTGAGCTTTATTAAATTTTAGTTTAAAGTTGAAAGCAGCTGATATATCTTTATGTATATTTTAGTTTTATATTTATTATTGGAAATAATTAATAGATTTAAGCAACTAAAACGTGTTTAATAAAATGAATATGCTTGAGACAGCTATAATAAACTTATGAAATAAATATGCTTGAGAGACTTGCCATAAATTCAAATAGAGTCGCAATGCATTGAAATTTGTATCATGGAAATTTGTTGATTGTATTTACAGCCAGTGCAATAGATGCTTCGTTGAGAAATTATTTATGATGCAAGTGAACAAGATGTAAAAGAGAAGCATAAATTTAGATGAGTTTGGAATACAGTCGAATTCGGTTATAACGACGCTGAAGGGACCGTCGCAACGGTATAGCCGGAAGACATTTTAACCGTATAAGTTTACTTATATAAGTTCGTCAATAGCCGTACGAATGCTATAAACTGAGTCTTTATAGCCGGATTCTACGGTCTTTTGCTCTAATGCGAGTTGTCTATATGATACAGATTTTCATTTAAGCTATTTGTATTTCAGCAGATATTTTTGGGTTTCCTTCAATTGATTTAAAACAACACAATTAGTTCAGCTTTGACTTTGAACGAATTTCTTTATTTTGCTGATTTGCATTACAAAAATTTATAGATTGACTTTTTTTTAGAAAAATGAAGAAAATGAGATTCTTTAAAGTTCTTTTTACCATAGAAATGATTCTCGCTTCAATTTAAAGTATGTAAAATATATATAAATTGATTTCAAGTAAATTCTCAAATTATTGCTAAGATTGTATCGACTTGATAAATACTCTCCACCATTAATCTCGAATACCTGGGAAATTCGAGAGCCTAACAAGCTGTTCTCGAAAATATAACGAGCTCAAGCTCTGAAATATCAAGTTACAATTAATGCCCAACGTGAAATAAGGATATATGAGATGAAATACAAAGCGAAAGCTCATTAAGGAAAGTCAAATCGTATTATGCATTTAGTTTTCCGACATAAACATTTCTTTGCCTCTGTAAATAACTTCAATAATTTCAATTTAATTTGAAACGAATTTAAATTCCACTCCATTATTTCTCGCAGTGCATTTTGTATTGATTTTATGCCTTATTTGGCCGAGCTGCAGTAACTTCAGCTTTTAGGTTTTTGCGGCTTGCAAAACTTGCATAGTTCGATAGGGACTGGGCGCATGCAACAAGCCAAGTTTTTAAAGGAGGCGTGGCAGTTGCAACTGCCAGTGCGACTGGGAGTGTAAGAGGAGGCGAGTTTGCTTAGCCATCTGCTAAGTAATTTAAATCCTTAGTTGGCTGGCAAAGTTGAGTGCTAAAACTTAAACGGCATCCCAAGTGCTTGTGAAGTGTATTTGGCTTCGCATTTTAATTGTTGGTATGCTGGGCGCATCCTGCCACATCCTGCCACATCCCGGCATATCTCTTTTCGCATATCCTTGCAATTTGCTTGCCTATTGTGTTGGTAATTTGTCTCAAGTATCCAAGGCAACTTGGGCCAACTACCTACGACTCTTTTTTATTGTGCATATTGTATGGCAGCTCTCTCCTCTTCCTCTCTGCTCACCCTCTTACACTCACTCCCTCTCTTTTTGCTTCCCTTTGTCTTGTCTCTATTGTTATTGTATTGCACGGTTATTATTACTATTATTATTATTATTTCTGTTTCTGTTGTTATTCATGCTGCTGCACATAATTAAATCCTACCCAACCCAGCTGGGGCTGCTCTCTCTCTCCCTCTCCCTCTCCCTCTCTCTATCTCTCTCTCTCTCTCGTGTGTGAATTTGCGCACAATTGTTTTTGCATATTGGCCTTATAATTTACAATTGTGTGGTTTTTATTTTCCAGCTATTTCCAGCCAACCAGCTAGCTAATGGTAATTAGTCTTTCCAATCGATTGGGCCGCCGATCGGGCTGCTAATTAGGCGCATGTCACTGACTTTAAGCTGCTTACATACGTCCAGCGCTGTCAGCCATATGAATTGAGGTAGCATTCGCATGAGGATGACGTCACTGGGCAGCTACATCAATATATTACATCGATGACAACAATAAAGTTGAGTAGATGACGAGCTGCATGAATGACCGCAATAGCTGCCCACATGCCAACCGCATAACTTAATGTTCTGCGGCACGTTTGCGGTTGAGCGCCAGGTGGGGGTGCGGCGTGGAGCATGGGGCGTGGCGCAGTCGAGCTAATGGACATTTGGCTGACAGATGTCAAATTGGTTTTATTACACGCAATCCGTAATTGAAATAATGTCAACAGCAAACGCACATTAAACTCAAAAAGTCGACAGCTTAAAGCCGCAGCTGATGCAACTGATTTCTGAAGCAAATTGCAACGCATTCGGACAGCACACAAAGGCGTTAATAGCTCGATGCAATTGGCTGCGAAAGCAAGCAGAGTAAATAGTCGAGAGCTGGCATTGACACGCGCTTGATATAAAGTGGGAGCTGTAGATGAATCATACGCCCTTAAGCAAAACGCACTGTGGATAAAGCTTTCGAATGTGTTAAGGCATTCTTCAATGACTGGCAAATCAGAAGATCAAGCTGAGGGTTTAGTTGTGAGTCTGTTAGAGCACCGTCTTCAAATCGCTTCATGAATGCCACAAAGTAATTGCAATAACAAGACTTTATAATGCAACCAGAGACGATCGGTTTTACCTACAATTTACCCAGAGAGAAGACGCTGCGAATTGAACTGCAGAGACTCTGCATCAATTGCATTATAATTCGCTCTCTGGATTGAGTACAAAAATATCAACATTTTTTGTATCTCTGTATTTAGTCAGCCATGGCAGATTTGATTGCGAATATCGGCTTTAAAATAAACTTACCTAATCATCATTGGAATTACTCTAGCAAGTTTTAATGCCAATAATTCAATGAAAATGTATTAATCTCAAACGATATGACTATCGTTTCACTGAATCCCACTCATGTAAACTTCTAAAACTTTTTTAATACCAAACTGGCTTTCATTATTTAAATTATTTTCAGCATGCTCCTCATGCTTTGTTTTCTCTGTATAGATTTGACATTTACATAAGTCAATAATCATGGAACCACCCTGACATCATTCTTAGAGAAAACAAGTGAAGAATGCTCGACTGGGAGATACCTGTACGGAGTTGCTATGCCAATAAATCTAGGCTTCAAATTATAGTGATTAGAGGGAACAGCACTAGGGCTAACTTTGAATAGATATACACCTATTGAAACTTAATCAAATCGATGGCTAAGAGGTTGTCGATAGTTGAGTCGGAAGAATAAAAACGAGAGCGTAACTTTTAATAAAGCCAGGAATCCATCCGCTTTTAATATAGATTTTACTATTTCCATTTACAATAAGTTTCTGGTCAGCCAGTTCTTGATTTATTAACGAATAGACTTGGTCATTAATCAATCAGCTCCTCTTTTTAGCTCCCTCTATTAGGCTCTGCTGCCTTCTGCGTATTCCAACATAGATAATGTAATGAATAAGTAATTTAAATAGCATCAACTTCGTCATATGCCACAATTTGTGCTGCCACAACACACGTGCAACAGCAGCAGCAGCAGCAGCAGGAGCAGCAGGAGCCGCATGTGGTAAATGAATGTGTGCCAGGCCAGAAATATATTCAGGATATGTTTTTGTGTGTTTTTCTGCTCGTTTTGCTGTTTTCGGCTGTATTAAAAGATTTGTCAACTGGCAAAGTTTGCAGTCTTGGGGCAGTGGGGCAGTGGGGCAGCTATGGTTAGTGAGGTCCGGTTGCCTCATAGAGAGAATGGCCAGGCTGGGCCATTCTCTTTGGCTAATGTCTTTGTAAGTGCGCTGATGTTGAGGCCGCTGTCGCCGTCGCTGCTGGCGGCGCTGCTGGCGTCGCTGTCGAGCAGTCAGGACAAGTGCAAAAGTTTGGCAGGCGCACATTATTTTTTCATCTTTAGTGTGGAGGCCAGGCCGAAAGTAATTTACGCTCGTAAAAGCTGGCGAGCCAAAATGCCAGAGCGAGGCAAACTTTATGAAATTTATATTCGCGCACATATTGAGGGCGGGGCGGGGGCTGGCCTTCACTGGGCTGGTGCTCCTGGTTTTTAGGGGTGTCTGCTGCTGCTGCTGAGCCTATAAAAACTTCGCCAGGGCATTATTTTTGCTTGTTTCTCCTTTGACAACAATGCGGCAATTGGTAGTGGGGCAGTTCCTTTTGAGAACGGGAGGAGCTGGGAGGGACAGACGGGCGACGGTAGACGGGGATCACAATTTACGTGCGCTGCCAAAGTTCAATAAACGAAATATTTCTGGCCATGATCATTATTTGGCAAACGGAGCGCATAATAAACACATAAAATAAACAAAACTTTTCAATAATCGACTTTTTTTTTGCGGCTCGTCGGGCAGGCAGCTCGTGGTGCTTGTTTAATGTTTGTTTGTGGCGATGCTATGCCAGGACAGGCCAGGACAGGCAGGCAGCGGCAGGATCAGCGCCAGGACCAAGTTTCAATGACAAATGAAAAAAGTTGGCTGCGGCGATTCTTTTTTTTTTTTTTTTGGTTCCTCGGTTCAAATAAATACGCATTTTTTATAGGCCAGCAAAATTGGAGTATAATGTTCTCGCTCCTTGTTTTTAAAGGACATCTTTAAGGACAACTGCAGCCAGGCAACTACGAACTACTCGCTGGCTGCGAATCCTGCCGAATCGTGGCTCTACACTTTGGAGATTTTGGGAATTGTATCGCAATTTGCATGCGCCGCACACACGCCCAAAAGTTGCCAAAAGTGTTAACACTGCCAGCTGTGCGTTGGCGTGTGGGCGCGTAGGGGCGTAGGGGCGTGGGGGCGTGGCCAAGCGTATGCAAATAAAAAGGCAACATTGTAATTGTATGGAGCCCAAATATATGCAAATTATTCATCATTGCTGATTAGAAGACGCAGCAAAGAGCAGCCGCAGCAAGGACCAGGAACTAGACAAAGCCAAGAGACGGCCAGACAGACAGACAGACAGACAGAGAGCTAGTGGAATTGAGAGAAATTGTTAGGCAGAATGCGTAGTTGGGCCAGGAAGTAGTTAAGAGCCTTAGGGAGCGGCTGCTTGGGGCGAATTTGCATCCGCTGCCCGAAAAAGGGAATCTGTTGAAACTGCAGCGGAATGGGAGCAAATGGCAGATTAGTTTTGATTTTTCCCTCATTTTTGCTTTTTGGCCATCCAATGCTGGCCTGCCTATTGAATCTGTGGCCATAAAGCCGCCAAATTGCAGCTCAGCTACTTAGCATATTTGAGTGGGCCAGGCGCAGGATCTAAGGATATGTTAATTTGAGCCGCACACACACACACACGCACCCGCTGAGTAGAGGTGTCCAAATGATGTGCACAATGGACCCAAGTGATTTGTGAGCCGCATAAATTTGGCCATAAAAATATAAAACTATCCCAAAAATTCAAAAACTTCCCCTCTTCCTCTTGCCATCTCTTTCTCTATGGCCCTCTCTATCGCTCGGCTGCTTTGCATAACAATAACAAGGGCAGAGCCTTAAAATATGAGCTGCAAAAATGTGGGTTGATTGGCTTTTTTCGGGGCCCTTGCCACTTACCCAATATCTCGACGGTGTGCGTAATTTCGCGTGGCTCCATCGTTGCAATTTGGCAAATGTAATCGCCGGCGTCCTGTGGCACGGCGTCCCGGATCTGGAGATTGAAGCCGCTGACGAGGCGAACGCGCGGATCGGGCGTCACTTTAACAGATCCAGCCGTCAGGATGGCAATCCCACGCTTCCAGGCAACCACATACGGCTCTGCAATACAAAGAAATCAGTTTCGATTGTGCATAATAATCGCATCTGACGACTTAATTGGTAAATGCGGCGGGGCAATCACTTAAATTAAGTTGAAAAGATTGAATCACGCACACACACACACACTCACACACACACATGCAGAAGCACAATTTCGCTGTATAAATTGAAAAGTCAGAATTCAAATGACTCAATTACAAGGCATTTGAAAAGATCTAAAAGGCTAGAAATTCAATTTGGCATGGACTCGCGCACAGCGCGCACATCAGATTCAACAACAACAACAACAACAACAACCACCCACACACACACACAGGCTCTCTTTATCTGTGTGTGGGTGTGCGGCGACACATACACTCGGTAACACCCACTTGATATCCGCTAATGTGCGGCATTTGCAATCATATGCCAGGCACTCGATATGCCAAAGCGGCAAAGGGGAAGGGCGCAAAGGGAATGAAAAGCGGCTTTCAACAGTCAGCCAGCCCCTGGCAGGAAGAGACAGCACGGAAGAACTCCGAGACGGACGGACAGACAGAGAGACAGACAGGCAGGCGGAAGGACGGACGGACAGACAGACACCCGAGCGCATTCATCGAACTCATTAATTGTGATTCCTTTTTATACCCTGTACCCATGTAACGTGGTCTAAAAAACGCATGTTCAGGCTAAAGACTTTTGTGAGTGTGAGCAGAAAGCATAAACAGAATATACATATTTATATGCGAGTTTATATAAAATGTTTATATATTTATAAGATTATATTTGAAATTTATAGAAATTTGTAGTACTAAGGCTTTATATGACATTGTATGGCTAAAATGATATGCCATTAATTGGCCAAATTTATCAGTTTATTTGCAGAATGAAAAAATGGTTACTTTTTGGAGATACATATAGCATATTAGAGACTTTTATGAATGGGGAAGAATATTAGGGAATCGATCAAATTCACATTGCTGATAGCTATATCATTGTATAAATAAAAGATCTGTAAATATTTATCAATGTTTAGGAGTATTATTGTTGAAAAAAGGATATCAATTGCATGAAGTCGATAAATATCGAATTCTTCCATTGATTTTAATTCCTGAACTGATTCAATTTTAAGCTACATAGAACTAGCACCATGTTATCCATTCACAAGATATACGAGAGAATAAATCATACCATAAAATGAAGAAAAATAAACAATTTAAGTAAATATTTAAGAAAATATTAGATATAAAATAAAATACAAAAAGGTTTTAAAATTTTAAGTCTGAATTACAAGCAATTTTCGAGTTAGACTATAGGCTAAGTGTTATAATATAAGCTACAATTTATATGATTTTTACAGCATAGCTGCTAGTCGATCAAGTGTGCCTAGAGCAGGTCGGACTTGAAATTTATGTATTTTCTGTGTTTTGTGTCTGTGCGCGCCTCGTCAAGCATCACGTGCCACTGCAGCATGGTTTCACTCTGTGTGTGTGTGCGTGTGTGTGTGTGTGTGACAGGGAGGCTCGTATATTGAAATTGAAATTGAAGTTGTCCGGATTTGCTACTAATGATGTATGACTTCCGCGCATGGTGCTCATTAAAAATTAAAACAACAATTTCGATATGCGGGTATCGAGTATTTTAGTCAAGAGCGAAAACCGTGCTGAAAATGAAGGCGAAATAGCGCTCATTATTGATGGCCTATGCCAGGGCAAAGATGGTGCGAGACAGAGAAAGACAGAGAGAGGTAGATGTTGAGAGAAATTGATTTCAGTACACACACAAGCCTCTCTCTCTCTCTCTCTCTTGCTCCATCTCTTTCTCGTGAGCAGACACTCGCTGAAACTTAGTGGTAATAAAATGCTTATGAAGTCATTTACATGCGCATTCAAAAAGCGTATTTATTTGCAATGAGTTCAACAACATCAACACGCCAAGCAGCAGTGAAAGGCTGTGGCAGACGACGCAGCAGGCAAAGCAGAGAGTGTGTTATGCAACACACACACACACACACCCAGACACCCAGACACATACAACACATACAATCAGAATCGCATTCACATTCGCCAAGGCATATAAATAAACTAGCGCCACCTGCTGGCCTTAGCGTGCACTACGAAGCGTAGCCGAGAACCAAAGCAACGGAAACATAATTCGTGGTCTGTGTGTGAGTGTTTCACTGTGAGTGTGCATGACTAGCTGTGTGTGTGTGTGTGTGCAAGCAAGTTATGTGTAGCTTGGCTTCTTTTGGTCTGCGAGTTACTTAAAGGCAGCCAGAAAATGGCAGCCAGCCCGAATTTTGGTCTTTCGAATGCAGCTGCAGCATTCCAAACTTTATATATAAGCTCATATTAAAATCATTGTCTATTCAAATTCAAATTGTGTAAAATTGTTTAACCAACTTGGTTTTTGCAGCAATAGAGATTGCAAGAAGTCAATGCATTATGTACTTATATATCTTGAGTAAATATTTGTGCTATGAAAACACATTATTATGCCTAAAATATTTTGGTTTATTAAAATTACAATTAAGCAGTTTGAATTAAAATTATTGATTTAATTATTATTGTTTAACAGTTAAAAATTAAATATTTAACAATCAATATTTAATGGTTTACATTAAAGTTATTTATTTAATTACTGTTATTCAATTATTTATTTAAAATGAATAATAATAACCATTATTACTATTTTATTTATTGCTATAAAATACAGCTAATATTAAATTTTCAGTTTGCATACTAAAAAGAAATCTCAAGTTATTTGAATTCATTTCACTAGAACTGCAAGCCAGCCAACATAACGATAACTAATCGATATTTATCTATTAAAATTGAGTTTACTTAACCATATTATCAAGTGGAGCAACCCACATATTTATTTGGTTAAAGTGAAAACCCCAAATGATGATACAAAATTAAGCTCGTAGCCACAGAGTCTGAAAACTTGAGGCGTGGCAACGTTTAGAAAGTATTTATATTATAATAGCTAACCACATGAAACCACATGAAAATGATGCGCTTGGCTAAAAGATTTCTGACTCAGAGCAGGAAATTAATAAGGCTTAGGCGAGGGGGAGATGGGGAACTGGAGAGGAGACGAGCAGCAGCAGCACCGGCTGAGGTTTTCGTTGGTGTTGCTAAAGGTATTCCCTATGTGCTGGCTGCAGTTGCGTTTAAAGTGTGGCCATCCACTTGAACAATGCAACATGCAACACAAATAACTCACAAGATCATATAAATTGTTGCAGTGTGTGTACGTGTGTGTGCGCGTGTGTGTGTCTGTGTGTGATTGTGCTGTAACTAAATAAATTGTTAACTAAAATAACAACAATCTAACAAAAACAAGCAAAACACAAAACGCCTCAATTTCCGGTTTAGTTCTAAGCTAAATAGAAACACGCTCACACACACACACACAGACACAGGCACAGACACACATACAGACTCAAGCACACGCACACACATGCAGTGCTATCTGTTAGGGCGGAAACAGAGTAAAAGCATTTCGGCTTTTGTATGTCAGCTTCACATGAACATTGCCTTGCGTTTAGCCTCCTGCTGGAACTGGACAAATTGTTGGCCATGGCCAGCCACATGTTGTGCCTGTGTCTGTGTGTGTGTGTGTGTGTGCCTTATTTAGAGCCCGAGCTAAATTTTAGTTTTCTACACTTCAGACCAAGGCAGACAGACAGATGGACAGACAGATGGACAGACAGACAGAGAGACAGAGAGACAGAGAGGCTCGCACACAGAGGCTATTCAAATATGGCCGACATTCGCTTTTGTTGTCGAGCTCTGTTTGTTTGCACTGGCCGCACGGTGCGTATGCGCAATTTGCCGTTAAGCCAAGGCATGCCACTTGCAACAAGGAGCTGCTGGCCGTTAGACCGTTAGACCGACCGACATGTTGTTTGCCAGAGCGCAATTTATTGCATGTCGGAAAGGCCAATATTATAAGATGATGACCCCCGAAGATAAACGATGTTGCGGCTAAGCCCAAACACACACACACACATACACACACACATACACACAGGCAAGTGGGCGTTGGGCGTGGCCGGGCCAGCTGCCTCCATATGGCATTATTCTGCAACTTCTTGCACAACTTTTCACGCTCTCTCTCTCTCTCACTCGCTTTGAGCATGTGTGTGTGTGTGTGAGTGTGTTAAGTGTTGTGCGCGTACGTAAAAAGCGAAATTAGAACTGTAAATGGCATTAATATTGAAACTTTGTTGCCGCTGCCGCAAGCCACGTCCCGGCCGCAGGCCCTGGCCTCACGCTGTGCTTAGCTGCTGTCCTGCTGTTTGCACAACTTCAACTTTTGCAACACGATTCCATTTCCGTTACTCTGTAATAGTTTCAAGCGTTATAGCCAGCTCCCTCCCTGCCCCTCAACAACATCTTTGACTCCAACTCGAACGGCGACTACTATGGCGCTCCATCAAAGCGTAATGAGCGTTTTCTCTGTGGCCACCGTAGCTGAGGTTTCATATTGTTGTTGCTGTCGTTGTTGTTGTTGTTGTTGCGTCTTTTTGCATTTTATTGCATTTGGAGTTTGCCAGTTGGCAGTTTTTGTTGCAGCCACACTTTGTTTTGCCATTGTGCTGCAGCTAAAAACCATCAACAGGAAAAGGTCTTATGCGTGCTGACAAGTTAAGCACCGGCCTCAGCTACCGCAACAGCAAACGGCAAACAGCAAACGGCCAACAGCAGCAGCAACAATTAATTATTTGAATCCATTTTGGCTAAGGAACAAAAACGAAACAAATTGAAAATTAAACCGAAACCAATTCAATGCATTACAATGAACATATATCATATATATGTATGTATGTATACGTATATATGTATGTATAGAAATATTCATTAATAATTGAAAATTGCTTTTTGAGCTACAGCACGAAAGTTTTCTGAAATTAAGGGTTCAAGCATTTTTAGTGTGTGGACTTGACAAGAAAGTTATAAAAAAAAAAAAAATAAAGTTATTATAAAATTAATATTCAGATAAGCTCAGATAAGCCCCGAAGCTATTCAAATATTAAAAAACAAAACCAAATTTATATATAATATTATAGATGAAACCAAAAAAGGTTTTTTTTTTTTTTTTTTTAATATTGAATATAGCTATCAGAATAAATATTCTTTTAGTATTTTCTATAAATAAATCATTAATAAATGTTCTTTTGTAAAAATCTTGACTAAACAAATATTTTGAAAATATTTTAGATGCATTTTGTATATGTTTACATAAAAAAAATTTTGTTAAATAAAAATCATTTTTAATAAATTTTTTTACAATCTATCATATGACTCCCTAATAAAAATAATAATTTTCAACTAATTTATTAGTAAATCAGATTTGCAAATGAAAATACACAGCTGCCTGTCTTATACATATACCCTTCTGAGACTCTCCTCAAGTCTAGAGTATTCATAATATATTACACGCAGAGCCATCATCAAGCACTTGTCAAGTCTTTCAAGAGCAGCACTTTCCATTTATATTTGATAAAATTTGATGAGTGCGCAAATATTCAAATATGCCTCAGGAATTGTGGGTGTGCATGTGAATGTGTATATGCGTGTGTGTGTGTGCTCGTGTTTGTGTATGAAATCAAACGCAGTACAAGTTGATTAAAAGTCTTTCAGTAAACGTACGAGTATTTTATAAATTCATTACAAAAATAATAATTAAAGAAAACAACAACATGACGAAGAAATTTGCCTAAGCAAATGTCAAAGCCACAGCTGAGTTTTATCATTTTCGAGTGAAACTCCTGAAAACAAAATTTTATGAAGCAATTAGGGAAGACTTTTTAAGCAGCTACAATACGTGAAGCTTTATAAATATATTAAATAACATTAGGCAAGCAGGAACCTTGCTCGAGTAATGTAATTCTCAATGAGTCTTTTTTTTACTGTTTTTGAATCAATTAAAAAAAAAAAAAATAAATAAATAAATAAATAAAATATTTATTTAAAGTAAAAAATTTTGGCAGAAAACAAATTCTTGAAAATTCTGATAAAATTAAATGATGTCAGTAAAACAATCAATCAGAAAAAATACAATCAGATAAACATTACAAAAATTAAATATTTACAGAAAAAAAAAAAAATATATATATTAGAAATATGCTGTACACAACAACTCAAATAATATTTATAAAAAACATTTGTAAATTTATATTCCTTGATTCATACTGCTGAATAACAAGGAAAACAAAATTTTCAACTGATATCAATTCTACTTACTGACAATTGATTATATTTCTATAAAAAGAACCAAGGGGATATATACCAGCATTTCGCCCGCTTTTCCCACACTACAGGGTATCTGAAGTATACTGCTCTATGAGCGCACTCAAACCGAACGTCAATGGTTGTGTTTGTGTTGGCGGAATTACTTTTATGTTGCATGGCCGTAGGCGCGAGTACCGACTAGTCTATAGACAAAGGCAGAGAGAGTGGGGCGAGGGGTGGCTGGGTGGTGGAACAGAAGGTTACAGAAGCTGAGGAGGTTACCAAAGCCTAGCCATAGCCTTGCACATATGTGAAAAGGGGCACAAAAAGGAAAAAATTCAAATAACATGATAAAATGATAATGATGAAATGCTTCAATGTTTATTTAGACAAACTCTGGCGCGCACTCGAGAGCTTTGCATATGCGAGTGTGTATGAGTGTGTGCGTGTGAGTATGTATGATTATGTGTGTGTGTGCGCGCTTTGAGTGTGTTAAGATGTGCTTATATTTCTTATTTGCCAAGACATAAGATTACTTTTGTAAAAGTGCGAAGCACCGCAATAAGTATTTAAAGGAATTTTCATATAATATGCAAATGAGCAGTGCCACAAAGAGTGAGAGGGCGAGAAAGACATAGAGGGAGGAGAGAGAGCGAGAGCGCGCGACAAGCTCATCATTTGGGCTCATTTTCATGTGATTTTCTTTCGAATTTTATGGGCGTTCGTCATAAAATAAAATGAAAATGTGCATAAATTTGGAATTTGTGCGAACGGCAACGGGCTTCACGGCGGATTCATTCATTGCCTTTTGTTAAGTGTAGCGTTTTAAAAATTCTATCAATTACATTTTTAACTTTATGGCCGACACATAAAAAGCGAGAAAAAGAATCGAAAAGGAAGAGAACTGAAACGAACCAACCAGCTGCCAACTGCCAGCTGCCAGCCGGTCTTAACATATTTTTCCAAAGATCCATAAAGTTCGCATTATGAACACGGCCCAAAGACGTCACGAGCTTTGATTTTAATTATTGTATTTGGGATCCTAAAGCCTGAGCCACGCCAAAGCCTGCCATGGCTGAGAAATGTCTCTAATTAAACTGTCGTATGGTGGGCCCCACTTTATTAGCATAGACTCCGTGCACACAGGAAGGAGGGTGGAAAGGAGAATGAAAAACTCTGGAAGCATTGGATCTATAATTTTCCTTTATTTAGCTTGGGCGGCTTCCTCATCGCTTTTCTCTGTTTAAGCTTCCCTTTAGCTTCCTTTTTATTATTACCCAAAATGCTTGTGGCTATAATACTCTGCTTGGCAGGCAGGAATGTTCTATGTATCGTCCATGTCTTGGCTCTTCTTCTTCTTGTTGGTCTTGTTGTGATTGTCTTGTTTCCGCTTCTTTTAGTTTTTCTCTTTTTTCCACCACTTCTTCATTTTGGTTCGTTGGGGCAATGAAGTGCATGAGATATGCCAAAGGAAAATGCCATGTTCCTTTGTTCTATATGCTGGTTCTAATAAACGGTTGATATGACCACAACCACTTACTCAAACACCCACACACCACAGTCGTCTATGTATATTTATATATAAGATATACACTTGAAGAAAACTGTATAAAATGATAATCATATAGGTTAATACAATTAACATGCTAATGAAAATGAAAATTATGTGGAGTAAAAATGAACAATGAACGATGAACAATGACCAATGACCAATGAACAATGAACAATGAACAATGAACAATGAACAATGAACAATGAACAACGAACAACGAACAATGAACAATGAACAATGAACAATGAACAATGAACAATGAACAATGAACAATGAACAATTAACAATGAACATTGACCAATGAACAATGAACAATGAACAATGAACAATGAACAATGAACAATGAATCTAATGAAGAACAGAGATAATAATAGCAGATGATTTCCTGATTATAATGCAGATTAATTCTGTTCATCTCTACATGATTAAATCAGACCACCTGTCTATACGGGCCTATTGAATGGTATTCACAATTTCTTTCAGTGTAGATATCTATGTGGAGGCCATGACAGTCGCCTACATCAGTCCACACATACGTATAATGAATGCCAAGTGTATGGGTCCAAGTTTTTTATGTAGCATTTTGTATACAAACTTGGCCGAGATGACCAGACGAGGACGACGATGTCGAACGAGGACGTGGACGAGGACGAAGTCGAACAGCTCCGGGTCTTAGCCTTAGTGAATGCCTGCATGTATGTATGAATGGATAGATGCTCCTACAAGTTGTCTACTCACACTCGGAGTGACCACTGCTGCTTACGCTAAATCCTTGTTATGTACAAATAATCTCGCACACACGACCGCATTTAAATTGAAAAACGTACATGGCACATGCCAGCGGTGCGACCATTGCCATCGCATTTGAATGGGTCCGAAACCGAAACCGAAACCGAAACTGAAACGGAAGCCGAAACTGAAACCGAAACTGAAACCGTAAACCGAAAACAAAAACAAAAACGTGTTTGGCCACACCCAATGGGCGAATGGCCAAATCTTGGGACAGATGCTCGTCAAGTGCTCATCCTTTGTGGGGCTGGTGCCTTGGATTAATGCATAGTTGCGGTCAACTGGCAGGCATCACATGGTGTAGGGTTAATTATGCACATATGTATGTCCTGCATATGCAGACCGCAACATTTGAATGACAACTGTGTTAAGAATACGCACACTCACACAAACACGCACGCACTCCCACACTCACACTCACTCCGGTCTACTCACCCGTATTGGCCACCTCACAGGGCAAAACTATTATATCTCCGGCTATGAATTTGAATGTCTCGGAACGTGATATGAACATCGGCTCGTGCTTGGCCATCAGACCCTGGGCGCTGGCTGCAAAAAGGGGTGAAAACAATTCAAATATTAAATATCATATATGTACGTATGTATGTATGTATGTACGTATGTATGTAATCTTATATATGTGCACATTTTGGTATAAGATATCAACTAAATTACAGTAAATATTATTAGCCTAACGAACGCACGTCACGCAGCAAAGACCATCATCATGTGTATGTATATATGTGTGTGTGTGTGTGGCTAATTGGTTTAGGCCATTTTGTAGAAAATTTGTCAAATGTCGCAAAGTTCATAAAGTGCATTTTATTATGCTCAGGCTAATGAAAGTTGTCAAATTGCTTTCAGACAGCTGACAGACGAGCAGCTGGATAGATAGCTCGCATATCCGTATGCACGTCGTGACACACCCACACACACATACACACACACACACGCACGCATACAGCTTAAGAAATAATTTAGTGCTTTTGCTGTTGATTTGCCAATCAATTTTAAATGTCAATATGCATGTGCATGTGCATGTGTATGCATGTGTGTGTGTGTGTGTGTCTGTGTGTGTGTCTGAAATACTTGAGCTTTGCAAAGTGTTAAAATGCACTTAAATATTAAAACTTTGTCATCGTGCTCTCCATCGGGATTTGCATTAATTCAATTGCTTAGTTTTATGAGATTAAATACGCACACACACACACACACACACACAGATACATGCATACACATAAAAAGTTCTGGCTACTTTCGTTCAGGATTCATGAAATATGCAAACTCTAAGGGCGCTTATTATTATTAGTTTCTGTGTGAGCATCTGAATAGTTTTGATATGGGGAGTGTGCATATATGTGCATACATATATACTACAAACATGTAAATAAACTCGTATGTGTAGTATATAGTATAGTACCATACTCTGTAAATATATGTTCAGATATTCAATTATATTTGAAGCTTAGAAACGTTTGGAGAGGCAGAAAAATTAAGAGTTGGGTGAGAGATAGAGATTAAAATTTTCAAACCACTTGTTGAATATATTATATGATATCTTCCCAGAGGCTGCCTTGAGCCTATACGGCGTATTATGCCCACTTCTGTCAAAGGATTTAGAGTTGCCAGATGGCCTGTAGCTAAAGCTTCGAAGAACTGTCCCAGTAGAATTTGCAAATATTCTCATAGGTAATCCAAATTAGCTTTACACACTATTGAGCGATGACTTAGAGACTTTTTGCTTCTTCTGGTTTACACAAGGCTCCACTTCCAAGCTCATTCCATAAGACAAGGCCAATCAGCTTAATCAACAAACAGCTGTTGAGCAGCGCAAGCTTCCTCCCCTCAATAGAGTCCTCTCTGTCCGTCTCTCTCTCACACCTGCTCGCCTGCTCACCTGCGCTGTCATTGCGATTTGTAATTAGTCCGCCATTACTAACGAAAATAAGGGGAGCTCCCCGCTAGCCGCTGCCCGCTGGCGCGACAATTATGTGGCGCTTGCAACGTTTGCGGCGTCAAATGTCAAACGGAAGCGGACATATCCGGTTACAGGCCCCACGCCGTAATCGATTACTTTAAGTGTGACAGTGCAAAAATAAAAAAAGAGGGAATATAAAAAAGTCGCATGAAAAAGCGCAAAATAAATATAAAAAAAAGTACAAAAAAGCGAACTGGTCGCACTTCCGCACGCAAACAAATGCACAAATAAAAAAAAAAAAAAAGGGAAAAAAAGCCATCAACCATCGGACGGTGGCATCAGGTTCTCGAGCGGCAAACAGCAGCAGCAGCCAGGGCAGGACAACAATAATGCGTATAAACAAAATGCCGGACTTTGCTTGGCCCAGGCCAGGCCCGGCCAGGAGCAGCAGGAGCAGCAGGAGCAGAGGCAGCAACAAAAGCGCTGGCAAACAATTTAATACGTTTAAGCGAATGTGTCAACAGGCCAAGCTGGCTTGAGCCTTGGGCCACGAACCCAAGCATCAAGGACGACGAATGGCCAAGCACTTTTGACATCGGGACAGTGGGCGTGGAGCGTCTGGATGGAGCTGGCGCTGGAATTGATTCGATTACGCTGCGGGCACAATAATGAAGTGTCAAATGCTGTATTTATCTGCTGCGAAAACATTCGTGAATACTGTGAACACTCGTCTCTACACAGTGACCGAGTGCGTGTCCGCACAAACAAGAGCAACAAGAAGGAGAAGAGGAAGAAAGAATGAAAAGAAGCAGGAAGACGTTAGCGAGGGACGGCAGAGGCGGGAACGAGCAAATAGGTAAGCAAAAGTCGCCAAGGCTCAATGCTATTGGGCCCCTGACATGACTTGGCAGCACTTGGGCACTCGATGCCATGTTTCCGGCATTTTATTTGATTTCGCCCAGCCGTGCCCCACTTGGCCACACTTGCCGCACTCGCCCCACCTTGATTTCTTTCTCTTGCCTATTTTTGTGTATGTTTTGTTTTCGTTCGCCTCGGCACCCATCCCCGCCCCCCACACCCACGAAGTAAATATAATTTCTTTTGTATCTGCAGCGGCTCGGTGCGGCTGTTGTCAGTTGTTGTCCTGCCGCTGCTGTGTATTCCGGCAATATTTTCGCAAGGATAAAGGCGTTGGCAGCACGTGCCTGTGCCTGTGCCTGGTTCACTGCTGTCTGCCTGTCAATCGAATCCTTGATGCGGATAATAACGAAATAATGTCAGCAGTAGAAACTTATTTCTCATGGCGTTTTCCTTTTGAAGTTCGTCTTAGAAGGGTTTCCGGACAGTTAGTACCCACGTGCCGCCGTCTCCCACTATCTCTCTCACTCTCCCTCTCTCTCTCTCTCTCTCTCTCTCACGCCTTTTTGGGCAACACACTCGCCTGCTAATAACCCAAATGACTTTTTGTCACTTGGGCACTGATACACGACACGGATCTGCGCAGCAGCAGGGAAAAGGGTCCATCGTCAAGAGCCACTCGCTAATTGGACAGAGCCGCGCAAGGACTTTGGCCAGGGTCTTTCTATTCTTTTCGCATAATAGAGTCAGTTAGGCAAAAGGAGGCGGCACCCCAACTGGAATCTCTCCCTATATATATATAAATATATGTATATATATATATATATTGATCTATTCAAAGTTGCTAGAGCAGTTATTAAGCTGAATTGTCTTGGTTTCTGCGAAAATTGTATTTAAAGTAAGTGGAGCAAGTTCAGGCAAATGAAGCGTATTCTTATGCTCGATTGCTTTGAGCCTTGCAAAATATAATTGGTATTTATAAATAAAATATATTCTTTATATTTATGTATTTTATAGCCCTTTCGATCTCAAAAGATGCAAACAATTTAATTTGCAATTTTCGGGTTCATTGTTCATGAAATCACCCATTTAAAAAACGTATAAAAATGCCTTTATTCTTTATATGCTGAGCTGCTGCAGGGTAAGCGAGCATGGGGAGAGTTATTCCTCTTTACAGATGGGAGAATATGTTAATATAACCTAATGAAAACTATTCTCTTTTGTTTCCGAGAGAAATACCAATAGAGATTTTTATAAATTGTGAACAGCTCTACCTAAATTGTGGTCAATTGTTTCAATCGTTCAATCGTTTCATGAGTGCAGATCATCATTCGCTGATAGCTCTATAAGATGTCTATATTGACCATATAGAATCGAGCTAGAGAACTATTGTAAGGCTAATACATTGTAATTTTAGTTACTTGAATATTCTGCTCACCTTGCCATTTCATTTAAAAGAATTCAGACTTTGTTTCCAAACACTAGGAGTTTTTCAATTAAGGGTAATAAGAGAGGGAGCTGGTCTATAAATATATATATAAATATAACTATAAATATAGACATGTAAAAACAATTCACAGATTAAGTTGATTTTATAATTTCAAACTGTTTTGCACTCTGTAGAGCAACCTCAAGTCTGCATCTGTGTATGTGTGTGTGCGTGTCACACTGTGTGGAGCAACTATTCAATTTTAATTTTCAATTCGAGTGCCTGGCAGCAGCTCGGACTGGACCTGGGCAAGGTTTTTTGCGGTTTGATATTCAAAGTTTTTCCATTAAAGTTATTCGCAGAGAATAAGAAAAGTTTGCTTCACTTACTCATGCACAAACACACACACACACATACAGAGAGAGAAAGACACGAATACTAATACACACATTTGCAAATATTCAATTTGAGTAGAAAATTATCAAACAAGTTTTTTGTTTTTTTTTTTTTTTCGTTTTTACTCTCTGTTTTTCTGACCTTCGACTGGAATGGCAATTCGGATGGCAGCGGGGCCTTTTTTGGCCACGAGTGAATTGTCGGTAAATTGAAACATTTTTAAGCACGCAAAGTACATAAAATATGAAAATGGTTGCAATTGCAGTTGCAGCTGCAACTTCGGCTCATCGCTGCCACCTGCCAGGGCCATAAATGGGGAAACGAGCAACGAGAAACGAAAACAACTACAGTGAAGCTCAGCTGGCTGAACGTTTGCCTCACAGCGCCATGCAAGTGAAGCTCATTTCATATTTTTTCTGTTTTTACTTTGAGGCGCTGCAAGGCAGCAGAAAAAATTTCATTAAACACCGCACAGAGTTGAGCACAGAAAAAAGGGCAAAAATGGGAGGAAAAAACAGAAATTGAGTATAAGAAGCGGAGCTAACTAAATGCATGGCAAACTTTAATGCACGCACATTTGCAAAAGACGCGCTCGGGGCGACCCGAAGTAACGGCCCGAAAAAGTATGCTACGAAAAAAGCAAATAAAGAGCGAGAGTGAGAGAGAGAGAGACGGATAGAGAGGTAGAGCTGGAGTGAGCGGGTAAACGAGAAAAAATGCAGCTGTAAGTTTATCTCATGCCACTTGCAAAACCAACACGTAATTTCCTTTGAGTGGCCACTTATCTCGCCCTCTCTCTCTCTCTCTCTCTCTCTTTCACATTCTTGACTAGTTGGCTGCATAAATCTCCCATAACTTGGCCAGTTGAAACTAAAGCAGGCAATGGCAGCGTGCTGAACGACAGCAAAATGAGCCACCAAATGCAGCGGAATCAAGGATTACCTATAGTCTACACTCTCTCTTTCTTTTTCGCTCTCTGTCTCCCTTTCCCTCACGCCTGGCCTGGCAAACTGCTTTTTCCGGCCAGCGAAATTGAGTGAAAGCCAAAAGTTGCCGGCTGCAAGTTTACGTGTGGCAGCTGCAGCACTAGCCGCAAAACCCGACAACTTTGCCACGCCCACACGCCCATTTCCGCCACATGCTAAAACAATCTTAAAAGTTAGCGGGAAAAACAATGTGATTGCTAGTGAAATATTCATGAGGTGTAGTAGTACTTCAGACTTGCAACGCGCAACGCGCTCAGCTTGCAACTTGCCAAGCCATAGACAATGCCAATGCAACAACAACAACAACAACAACTACAACTACAGTAATGGCCAACTCAAAGGTGTTTTCGGCTGCTAACTAAAGTCAGCTGAAACGTAGCGAGCAATGGGCCACGGACCAGAGCCAGCAGCAGTTGCAGCAGTTGTTGCCGCTGCTTCGCCTGCTGCTCCCCATGCCAGCGAATCGCTAATTTTAACGCGCGACCAGCAACAACAGCAGCAACCATCCTAAATTGATAGTAAACTGAATTGTGTAGCAGGAGGCGCCACGCCCGCCCACATGTGGCCCATAAAATCTAAAGTTATGTCGAAAATTGTTGCCCAGCAGCTGTCGGAAATTTGTTTGCAAGCTGCGTTTTTGGCTGCGGCTTTTCCGCCGCTGCCCAGGCTTTCGAAAATGTGGAAAATGGCGAAAATCCGCACAAGTGAATAACCAAAGAAGAGAGAGAGCGAAAGAGAGAGAGAGAAAATCAACTATACAGTTTCAGGTTTTTCCTAGCCAAGTGCAGCGAATCGAAGTTCATGTTCGGGTCGACTAACTGACTAATTGATACGCAGTTTGATTGACTCTGTGACTGACAGACTGACGTTTGATAAATGCGCAGCTGGAGCCAAAGGAACTAAGAGCATGCATTTATTATTAACCGCTGGCTACTCTATTATCTTGAAAGTCAAATCCACAAATTACAAAAAAAAGCAAAGTCGAAAGTTTTAAAATATTTGTCCGAAAAATGTTTGACAATTGCAGAACGTCGCTTGGCACATAAAGTTGGCTTGTTTTAGAGAAAACTGAGATTGTATTTATATTTGGTTTTATAAAACTTTTCTCACAGCTATAATAATAAATAAAATATATAACTCTAGGTGAATAAAAATGTTATCGTTTAGCTTAACAGAGAGCAAAGTGCTAATAAGAGTAGAGCTCGACTTGTTATGTTGCATTTGTATTTGTAATTCTCATAATGAAAAGATATCTCGATATCTCTCCTAAAACTAGTTTCAACTTGAGTAGTTCAGTGATATTTCAAGCTAAGAAACAAAATGTTTCTAGGATATATGAACATTATATATTTGTAGAGTAGAGTATCTAGCGTTCAATTCACTTCCTTAAAAAGTTCTCTTAAGCTTGTTCAAACTAGGGAAGCTCAACATAAAAGATAGCAGGATACTGGGATAGCTTATTCCAATCAACGCCTTCTTTTATAAACAAAAATCCGTATTCATTCACGCCTAAAAATATCTCGCCAATTCAATGTAATTCACCTCAACTTGCGACTTCTTTGTTGGCCTGTCAAGAGCTTTCCTCAAATTTCAGCTAACTCAGTTCGTTAACCTTTGAAATAAATCTGTGGGGTTTTTTTTTTCATATATAGTTTCTCCTGCATAATTAATCAACATTTCTATATTTATGCTTGAATTACAAAATAACAAATTCTCATATTTATAATTTAATATGCAAGCATATGAAGGTTTATTTACAAGCTGAACCCATTGAAAATGGGAATTTATTTTGTTCATTTCTTTTGTTTGTTGCGTGACTCGCGTTTAACATGTTACGCATACGCACTGATGAGCAGGCCAAACAAGCACACTTATGCACATGTGTGTGTGAAACGAGGAAATGTCCAAGCACACACTCGCACACATACACACACACACACACACACACATACAGACATAGACGTATGCAATGTGTCACCTTTATGGCGACAGGAAAATGAAATCACGTTGTCCCTCACGTGACAAATGTAATGATAGATGTACGACTGTGCCTGTATGTGTGTGTGTGTGTGTGTGACTGTTAGTGTGCCTGTGTGTGTGTGTGTGCGTCATGTGTGGCAGCCAGAGCCTGGGCAACAAGCACGTTTCAGCTACGGCGTGGACGCCAAGCGACGACAACACGTAGCGAGATGCGCATTAAATTGTGAAAAATGGAATTTGGTGCAAATCAAAAGCGTATTACATACAGTCAGCCCCCAATAAGTGAGACGCAAGATTTCTTGCCCAAGTCGCTTTGTTGTTTTCGGCTAGAGACGTGCCAAACAAATCAATGGCCATGTGCCTGACCTGGTAGGAGTGGCCCTTAGCTGTCGCCATGTGATTTTCAGTTTTGTTTTATTTTTTATTTTTGTATTTTCCTTTTGACAACTGTCCCAAGGCCATGCCCCCTGCTTCCCCTGTCCACTGAGGGCGCTGCCAGGGCACATGAATATCTTAGAGTAGCATATTTATTGACTTGTCGTCGCCCTTTGCTCTGCCCTTTGACCCGACTCATATGCCGCCAACAGAGCAACCACCCGCACCACTCAGCCACCCACCCGGCCGTGCCAGTCGGGCCGTGCGGCCACACCGTTTGACTGCCTGCTCGTGCATTAGCCAAAGGTTATGTCGGCTGACTTTAGGCGCGCGATACTTATGAACGCGAACGCGACTTCCTGCCCCACCGGCGCACGCCCACCAACACATTTTTCACACTCAATTGCCTGGCAACCTTTTTGCACGGGATCACGCGCCACAGCGCCCGCCAAAGCCGAAGCCGAAGCCAGCCACCCGCCACCCGCCAGCTACTTAGCGTATGTGTTGCATACAACACGGCGCGGCAGCCGCTCGAGTGTGCCCTTTTTCCCTGCTATATCTGTGTGTGTGTGTGTGTGCCTCAAGTGCTTTTAGGCAGCGTTTTTAGTTTCCTTTTTCGCCAGCCTTTTGTGCAGCGTCTTGTGTATAAATTGTACTTCTCTCTCTTTTTTCACATTTTTGTATTTGATTGTTGTTGCTGCTTTTTGGTGACATTTTTATACACTCGGGCATTCATGCTATATATGCGTATGTGTGTGTGTGCATATCAGATTAGCGCATATATCATATATAATGGTTACCAAATGACGGCAATGATTTCAATTTGGCGATAAAAGCAAAACAAACAGCGCACAAAGAAACAAGTTAACTCGAAGCGCAGGCCGAACAAAAGGCGAGCCTCAAGATTCTCTATAGCGCATTTTAACCGTTCCATCTTACTCTGCGATACTCTGTTCGGTGAGTGTAAGTGAAGTATATTGATTGGCAAGTGGCCAATGGAGATGAATATAAACCGGGGCTGCCCTAACTAAAACCCTGAGTAGAGAGTAAGTCTAGAACATTTATAGCTAGACGAAAGAACTAGGAATATAGAAGAGTCTGCGTGCTAGTAAAGCTATAGATCAAAATGGTGAGCAGGTTTAAAGCGGAATAAATGACAGATACGAATAGCAGTAACACGTCTAACTTTTGCTTTTTTCAGCCAGTGAAGGGTACTATACGATAAAACTTTTCCTACTACTTTTTATGTGCTCTATAGAGTTAGAAAATAGTGGAGCTTATGGGATTTGCACGTTTGCTTTTCCTTTTTGATTCGTTGTTATTCAAGCAAAGTGAAATTACGATAATAATAATACGAGTATAACAATTTTCTCTATTCGGATAGGGCAGAATAATATAAGAGAAGAGCTTGAATCAGAATCAGAAAGCTAGATCTCTAATAAAACAAAGTCTTTACCTACTTTTTTTCTCTCTCTACCTTTATCTTACACTCTCTCAATGTATGATTCTGTCTCTTTCTAATAACAAATGTGATATTGACACATACAATTTCCTAAATTTCTTTCATTGACTCTCTATTCTTCTCTGTCTCTCCCTCCTTTTCTCTATATAGAAAAATACATTTATTTCCCTACCCAGTCTTATTTCCGTTGCTTCCTCTCTCATTCTCGCTCATCTTCCCTTGTCCTGACCCTCTATCCAATCAGTGAGTACTACAAGAAAATATCTGCAGCACCGCTTGGCTGCTCAAGCAGAGTATTATTCAGTCGTCACACGCTGCAATCCGAGCATCATCTTTTATTTATAATGTTTTTGAGCAATTGAGTCGTAAAAAGTGAGCAAAATATGTTTGGGGCTTGGGTTTATTTAGTTTTGCTGCATTATTAAGCGCTCAGCTTGTTGGCTAGGTGCGAAGCAACGATGCGACGGTGTGACGGTGCGTATGAGTAATGCGCGCACGTTTTATATTTGTGACAGCAATTTATGCAAGTCAGCAAAGGAAACGAAACAGAGAGTAATAGAGAGGCAGAGAGAGAGGGGGAGAGTGGGGGAAAGTGAAGGTGACACAGTGTTAGCTACAACAAAATGCTGTCCAGTGATTGACGATAATTGAGTGTCGCCAGCATGCGGCATCAATCATGATGTCAGAATGGACAGCAGCATGTAAATTGCATGCGATCAAAAAAAGCGAAATTGAATTCGTCTAACAAAATGAATAAAATCCCGTTGATAATTTATGCAAAGGCAGACGACGCAGCACAAACAGCCAACCAAAAAAAAAAAAAAACAAAAAGTAAAAATAAATCTATATAGAAATAAAATTCTGCTCTTTACAACATTGTATCTCTCTGTCTCCCTCTCTCTCTCTCTCTCTCCCTCTCTCTCTCTTTCTCTGTGTACATAAAATATTTGTGCGTTTGAAATGAATTTCTTTTTTTTTTTTTTTTTTTTTTCCAGCGTCAAATGTTATTTGCGCCAGCTCCGAGTGTCAAACGGAAAATCAGGTTAAAAAATTCAGCTACAAACTAATTTGCGAGGCCAAGCAGAATTTCCTTACATTTTCCACTCACTCACTCGCTCTCTGCCCATCTCACTGTCTCGCTCGCTCTCCATTCGTGCCGTCGTCTGGGGCATTGCAAAATAAATGTTGTAGAAAAAATGTTGAAAAAACTGGCTGGCAGCCGCTGCATAAATGCTGCAGCTCGGACTCCGTGGCACACAATTTTCCGGCGCAGTTCCCAGTGCGAGCCGGAAAATGCGTGCATGCAAATTTCCAAGCAGTCCTGAGGTAGCTGCACACACACACACATACATATGTATTCATGCACACAAAAAAGCGGAGGGGCGGAACTGGTTGGCCCAGTTTGCGAGCGGAATGTCTGCAGTGTCCAAAACATGTTTGACTGGGGACCAAAGGGTCGAAGCCAAGCCAAGCCAAGCCAAGCCTTCCGAATGACAGATACATACACGCAAGTGTCGTTTGTCGAAGAGGGGAGCCCAGTGAAATGGAGTGCAGATAAAGGCAATGCCAGCAGCAGTGTGCGTTATGTGGCATGTTAATTAGGCGGCTTTGTGTGCAGCTGAATGCCTCTTGCGGCTGCGTCTAACCTACATCTGCCGCCACGCACGCACAGCTCTCTCACTCTCCCTCCTCCTCTCTAACAGTTGCATGCATCAAGTGTGAATCCGGCACAAAAGGCAAATAAATCCGATTAACAAAATCGAAATTGCACACAAAATGTTTTACATGTTGCAGGACATTTAAGCTGCATGCCACACACACACACACTCACACACACACACACACATAAGCACACATGCATAATTGAATGGCTGGCATTGCTATCTTGTATTGTCAATTAGTTGTTTATTATAATTACAAATTGCACTGATATCATTTGCAGCGCCATCCACACTCGATATGAATATAAAATATGTCTCTTTGCATTGGCTTTGGCCGCAAACACAATTCAATTATGCGCTGCAGTGACGGCAAAGATCCTTTGTTGCAAAGTCGTTTTTATTAGTTATTCATCAGCAGCTGACCGAAAGTCTAAATAAATGTCAATTAAATAATTTAATCAATGACTAAAAGCTTGACTCGTTCGGTTTGCCTAGCCTCAAGTTCAATTGCTTTGAGCAAGACATTTCATTAAATTTCCAAATCAAATCAGATTCTGATGGACATATTTTGCAATTAACTTTGAGAGCTTAATTAAATTATTTTGAAAATTATTTTTATTAAAAACAAAATTGATATAAATTGATATTACCTTTGTTTAGATCGAATTATTAAAGAAATATATTTATATTCGTATCCTTACATTAATTTTTGGAAGTTTTTTTCATTCGTTCTTTTATTGTTTTTTTTTTTTTTTTTTTTTATTTGATTTCTATTATCGTTATTGCTTCATAGTATTTTTATTTTATTTTTTAATTATTATTATTTTATTTATTTTTTTTTATTTATTTATTTATTATTATTATTACTTTATTTTATTTTATTTATTTATTTATTTATTTTTTGAATCATTCAATTCTTGCTAAGATTTTTTAATTTTTGATATTTTTAATTTTTTTTAATATTTAAGAAGTTAGCTACAAATGTTAAAATATTATGTATTTTAAATGTAATTTTAACACCTTGAAGAAATTTACTTTTAAACTCAATATCAGAATGCCTTTTAAATATATTTGTAGAAAACCTAGCTAAGATATGAGTAAGCAGCGAACGCAAAGTTTAAATCAATATTCGAGTCCTTGAAGGCAGCGCATCCTGCATTGCATTATACAACGCGATGGGACAAACAATTAAGTGATTAAAGGAAGGGACAGCTCTAGAGAAGAATTGGCAAAGGCATAAAGGAATGCAGAAAAATAAAGAGAAAGAGAGGGACAGAGAAAAACAACACATTTTGCAACTGTAATGCCTAGACGGTGATACAAGTGCCCGCATAACTAAGGCACCTGCTGACATTAAGCTGAAATTAACCTTGTAATGCGACAGCGCACAGAAAAAACGAAAGAAAGAAAGAAAGAACTAGCGAGAGATAGAGAGGGAGAAACAGGTATGGGTGCAAGTGACAGAGACAATCCATGTGTGTGTGTGTGTGTGTGTGTGCGAAACTAGAAATGTTTTTGCGTTTTGCTCCGTTCAGCTGTGGGCGATGAGATGAGATGCAAAATGAGATAAGCAAACAAACAGCCTTGGTGTTAAATTTTAAGTGTTACAAGGACAACAAGTGCACACACACACGCACACACACATGCACAGATACAATAACACACGCGTATACTGTAGAGTGGAAATGGTAATGTCTGCGACGGAAGCCGCAAAACCCTGCGGCGGTCGCATTTTCCACTCTCTGTCACTAGCTCTGCCTGTGTGTGTGTGTGTGTGTTTGTGTGTGCGGGTGTGCCTGCCTGCATGTGTGTGCTTGTCTGTATGTGTGTAATTGTTTACTATTAAGTTAACGGCAGCCGCAGCCGCAGTCGCGGCAGCAATCGACGACGCTTAACTCAGCCACAGTCGCAACAGTAGCAGCAGGAGCAGGAGCAGCAGCAGGAGCAGTAGCAGGAGGAGCAGAAACTCGCTGAAAATGCTTGCGAAAGACCTTTCACTGCCTTTGCCTTTGACACTAATACCCTTAACCCATGTACACACACACACACACACACACACACACACACACACACATGCACGCATCTCATTATAGTTGTCATGGCAATACGCAGGCTCAGGTATTTGACTTTGCCTCGGTTTATTGGTCGATTTTAATTGATAGTGCTCACAGTGCATGCCATAAGTAAACGCCACCCCAGCACAGTCGCTGACTGGCTGCCTCGCTGGCTGTAATTAATGTCAGCAGGCTCGTTGACGATTTAATTAAATGCAATCTGAAAAGTGAGCTTTAAGGCGCGTGCACCAAAAAGAACACAGAAATAGTAAGCATACGCCGCGTGTGCCGCACATTAACATGCCGACACACGACACGCACAACAACAACAACAACAACAGCAACAGTGGCTGCAACATTCGCTGTTTACATATTTAATTTTTGGGACAACACACCTTGAACCCAACCCAGATTCCCAAAAAAGGGTCAACTTGCTCTGATGACCGCCTTGGCACTGATTTCTTTCTATTAAAATTTTAGCTTACGACATGCCTATGCGTGTAAAGGAGCCGCCTCCCCTTCCACACTCCCCCTAGAAGAAAAAACTGATAAAAATGTCAACACACAATTGATTCCGCCCCCTTGCGAGCCATATCTTGACTTGGTGCCCGGCCGCCCTCAGCAGTGTTCGCATCACGTTTGCTGTTTGATTTTATTGAGCCACATTTTTTGTTTCAGCTTTAGGCCTAGCTACGATTTCTTCAGCTTCCTCTTCAGCTTTTTTTAATGCCCTGTTTTATGGCTGAGCGTGGGGTGTTTAAGAGCCTATCCAATGGCTGAATGAAAGGATGAAGCGAAAGGGTTAAAAGAGCTGCGAGTGGCATATAGATTAAGAAACTTGAGACTCCAAGTCTAAGGCGGCCTGGATATAGTCTCATTTTGCAAAGGATTCTGAGAAAGAGCAACACAGTAGCAAAAAACGAAGTTTCTTGTGAGAAAGTTTCAAAATTCTAAGCTATAGTCACAAATTATCATCTAAGCCCATAGTTACATATTTACGGTTTCGATGTAAAAAAATAAATAAAAATAAATAAATTATATAATTATAAATAAATAAAAATAATTTAAGCTATCTATTTATTCAAAACTTTCTTTTGCCTTTATTATAAATTTGAATTAAAATTAAAAAAAAAAAGAAAAAAGAAAAACAACTGGGTTTGTAAAAATATATAATAATAATAAAATTTTTATTTTCATTTTTATATTTTTGTTTAATTCTTATTTACTTTTACATTTTTTATATGTTATATAACGTATAAAAAAAATGAAGTATATAAAGAATTAAAAAAAAAAAATATTTATATATATTTAGTCAACGAATTCGTAAGGTTTCATATATGAATTATTATTATTATTAATTAAATTATAAAACTGCTTCGTTATATACGAAATCAACAATATTTAAAAAAGAAAGTTTCTTTCAATTTATAACTTTTTGAGAGCTTCTCAGCAAGGAAGGCGTCCTTTGCTTATTATACTCAGTATTTATAATTTTGTATTCTAGACAACTCTTTCAAGTTGCACGCAGAAATAAAATATTAAAAAAAAAAAGTTTATTCAAGCAAATTTGTAGAAACTTCTGTATTTTTGATTCGTTAATCAAATAGAACTTCTATAGGAGCTATCAAACTTCACAGAATCAAAAGTGCATAGTCATCAAAATGGCTTAACGAGGTATCTATACGTGTAACTAGCTCAACTATAAACGGTTTGACCTGATATTCGGCTGCTGTTGGTCCTTTTTCGCCAGCTCCCTCTCTCTCCCGCCCTCTCTCGCCCCCTCTCTCATTCACTCTCTCTCTTTCTGTGTGCGAATGTAGATGACCCAGGCAATTGTTTACAGCTCTTGGGCTTGATAGGACATTGGGTACATGCTTTGCATGAAATCACGTCGTCATCAGGCAGACATTACGAGTATGTTCCTGGGATTAAAGCAGCATCGAATTGGCACTTTGAATTTATAGCTGCCCGAGCTGTACGAGTTGCGTGTGATTTTTATTGATGCTTCAGTTTTGTTTTTAGGACTGCTGACGGCCGACCCGAGACTGGGAATACTGCCTAGCCCTAGCCACTTTCGAACACTTTTCAGCAACTGTTTAACGGCCAGAACTGTTGTGCAAAACTTCGTTGAGCTGCTGGGCCCCGGGCGGGCCGTGCGGCAAATGTATGCAAATACATTAGGCAAAGCGTCTGCACTTTTCATTATCTCTTAGCCGGCGGAAACTGGGACAGGCTTAAGCAGTCTGTATTTGCATAAGCCTGCAAAATAATATCAAATATTTTGCATTCAATTATCGCATCTAAGCAGCTGCGCCTGCAGCCCAGCCTGGCCAAGTGGGCGTGCCAGTCGTGTGGCAGGTGCGAGCGCAGGCTACGTGAGTTTGTCGCAACGTCGGCTGGGGTAGGGGCCAGGGCAGGGGGAGGCGCTAAGGGCCAGGCCTGTGCTGCAGGCACGACAAACTTAATTGCAACGTAAAACGTGTACAAGTGTGTTATATATATGTATGTATATAATGTAAATATATATGTATGTAATTGCGTTTATATATATATTTTTGCGTTCATTTAGTTGCAGCTCTCAGATAATGAAGTTGTGCGCAATTTTACCCAGCATTTATTGGTCCGAGGCAGAAGGGCTATAATGTTGAACCGATGTAGGGTAATGAATGGCATAGGCCTAATTAAGTATGTAGAAGATAAAAACTATTTATATATAAAGCCTTTACACTTAAGTAATCAACTAAAGTATTTTCATACATGGCATCGATACTTTTTTTTTATATATTCTTTAAGCTCCTTCCAAGTATGCGCTAGAACTAGAAAGCACTTATGTATGTATATATAAAGACTTCCAATGATCTAGTTATCCACGTACAAAGACTACCACAAAAGTGTAAGTATATTTTGTATTTTTCGATTTTTTTTTCTGAAATCTCTTAATCTGTTTCGTAACTTTCTTCTGCAGACGGACACTTTCGGTACAGAATAAAGAATCTTTCTAAGTTCTGTTATGCATTATAGGAAAACAATCAAGCTTTGTGGAATCTGCCATATTTCAACTTGGACTTCACATAGTTCGCTCTTCACTCTTCTTCTGTCCACTTCTCCTTTTTATAATCATTAGCTAAGACGGTCATCATTTCCTTTCTATATGCCGCACTCGCCCCCCACACCCTTCAGTTCATTATGTATGCATGTGCATGATTGATTCGCATTTGTGTGAGTGTATTTACCAAGCAGCTCCACGCCTGGCTAGAGCTGAGCGTATCTGCTCGTAGTTCATTCCCTACTCTAACTTCTTGTTGTTTTAGTTTTACTGAAGTCTTTGTTGTTCTTTTTGTTGCTGTTGTTGTTGCTGTTGCTGTTGCTGGCGTCTGCCGCTGTCGCAAGTTTTTAAAGCAGATTCTCATTACGCGATTGTAAAACTTTTAATGCTGTTCTTTTGTAAGTTTTTGGCCTTGCCGCCCACACACACACACACACCGACACACACCGACACACACCCATACACACATACAGAGGCACCCTCCACGCTCTGTCCATGGCTCTGGCCCTGACAGCTCATTGTTTTTCTTTAGCTGTTGCCTGTTGCCGCTCGATGTTGCTTTTCCTTTTGTTGCTGCTGTTGTTGTTGCCTGATTTATGTGATAATTTCAGTTGGAGTCTCTTCGACTCATATGCGTTCTGGGCTGCCGGATGCGTGCAGGATATGAGCCACTTTTACAGCCATACTTCGTAGTGATTGTTGTTGTTGTTGCTGCTGTTGTTGCCTTTGTTGCTGTTTATTTTGCGTGCGTCTTTTTGGAGCTGCAACTTATTTTTATGTTTGCGCTACATGGCAGGAAGTAATCATCTTGATGGCTGTTCAAAATTTATAGCGCATATTGTCTCATGTCCTCGCAGCCGCACACGCTTTCTCCGTCTGCCTCTCTGTCTTATTGTCTTCTTTTTTTTTTTTTTTTGGTTTTTGTAATGAACTACACGATTTTAACATTTAAGCTGATGGCTGGCAGCTCGAGCCTAGCAAATAGCTAAGCGAAAACAATGCTGCGGGGCGAGCGACAAAAACCGAATCGCATGTGGGCGTTTGTTATTCAATGTGGGCGTGGCGCACTTGCAAATCTGAACCACATATGTGCATGTATGCGTGCGTGTGTCGCAGACAGCTTAACACGGCCTTAATGCTGTTTAACTCAACTGTCGCTAACGCTTTTAACCTGAGGTTAAATTTTCAATTTGCTTTCATGCTTCGCCCCGCACAGACACACAGCAAGCCCCATGACCAAAAACCCCAACCAGACGAGCAGCTCACATCGACCAAAGCAGACGACAACAACGGGGCTTTTATCTACACCCACACACACACACACACACACACACACACACAGTGGCACACACTCATGTGTCTATGGTTGGGTAGATTGCATACATATGTACATATGTATTATCTATGCATGCCTCTGTTTCGCCAAACGCCCGAAGCTTTCTGTGTGCCACAGCAAATTATTCACCAAGTTGCGGCAATACCCTAGCCAGCCAAAGCCTCATAACTTGAGCAGAAACTTTGTCCAGCCAATAACTCGACACAGCTGCAGCTGTAGCTGAGACCAATTAGACGTACATACTTAATTCTGAGTGTTTCCAACACTTTTACAGATAGTTTGCCAAACTATTATTATTATTATTTGTACCTCTCACTGACTCAAAAAATTTAAATATATTTTCTTTCTCTAATTTTAAAGTAGTATTAAAATACTTATTAATTTCATAGCATTTTCTTTGTTAACTTAATTCCAAATTAATTTTCATTTCATTTTCAAAGTATTCACAATTTCGACTTGATGACTTGACACAAATTCCCTTTAGAATACATGAATATATGTATATGTGTATGTGTATGTGTATGTGCCCACTCGGTGTGTGGCTCTGTTTTGCTTTAAGAGTCAAGACACAAAAATACTTGTCTAAAAAGCACGTAGTCGTGCACTTGACTTTGGCTGGCCAAAAACGAAAAAACAAGCAGAAAGAAAAATTGAAAATGAAATTAATGCTCAAGGATTTTATTAGGTTTTTTTTTTTTTTATTTTTTCCCTCAGCCCAAGCAACAACGACAAGGACGCACAATTTTCCCAAATTCCAACATATTTCAGGCACTAAACTTTTAGCCAGCTTTGCGCTTTGATAATAATCTAATTTGCGAACTAAAAAGTTGAGTCCTTTGTTATGCAGTTGCATACTTATATATATGCATAAATATGTATGTACATCGCTGTTGCTGGCCAATTAATATAATCCTAACGCTCAATATGCAAACATTTTGGAAATTTTCAAATTTAAATTACTACGAAAGTGACAAAACAACACAGCGAAACGACGCTTCAACAATTTGGGCAAAAAGCGGTTAACGTTTGTGGTTTCAGTTCGTTTAGTTTTTTGGGTTTTGTATCTTTTTTGTTGCATACTTTTTAGCGCGCATGCAAATACTTCCACATCCGCTTCCGCTCGAAGGCGTCACGGACGAATTAGCAGCTACGTGTATTAGTGAGTGTATGTGTGTGCGTCTGTGTGTGTGTGTGTGTGTGTGCAGGTAGTTGACAATTGAAAAATATTGCATAAACTGTTGGCATTTGAGCTGTTAGCTAATCCTCTTAATCATATGGCACACGCCCGATGCGCAATGAATACAAATTATTATATTACATAATTTAATTAATTAAAATTATTGTTTGCACTGCTTCAACTTTCGCTCTTTCTCTCTCTCTCATTTTTTGTGTCGGCCAGCATCTAATTAAAGCTGTTTAAGCTTTTAAGCTGTTAAGCTGCTTCACATTACATGTCATCGTCTGACTCTCTCTCATTATTTCTATCTCTCTCTCTCTCTCACTCTGTCTATATATTTAATATTTTTTGTCTGTTTTTTTCGTTTCAGAGGTTCAATGGCTGCCGGCATTGTACAACACTGGCTTTGCTGCCATGTTAAATGCTGTAAATGACACGAAGTCACGTGTTAGAATTTGCGACTTTGGCGCTTGTTAGCGCCTGTTTGCCTGTTTGCCTGTTAGCCAATGCCTAAAACGTATTTGCTGTTTGCTGTAAAATGGCATTTAAGTCGTTGTCCAAGATTCTGAGCAGCCGCCCGCAGCATGTGCAACAGCCAATACGAAAGTCACTAAATCTCAAAAAGGAAAACCAATTACGGCCATTACCACATGTGGCAATTACAACGAAACTTACGCCAACCTAACAGCAGCTCTCCCTCTCCCCCTCTCTCTCTCTCTCTATCGCTCTGTGTGTGTGTGTGTGTGTGTGCACGCGCCGTAACAGCAAAGTCTCATTAGTTGTTCGCCAAAACGAATGATGAGAGCGCAGCGCAGCGACAGCCCAGAGGCGGCTCCCTTGCACTATGGGTCAAAAGCCCGATTTTTTGGAAAAAAGTCTTATTTTCAAGTTGAAAAAATTTACAAAATTTTAATGCCAATCCATTAAGAATACCCTATATGTAAATGTTACATACTCAGAATTTTAACAGAGGCGCGATCTGCTAACTAAACTGCTGTTAAACAGAGCTGTTATGCATGACACGCACATTATCATTTTGTAAAAAACTTTCTATGAATTTCAATCGCCAATTGAAATCAAAATAATGACAATTAATTTAAAATTGTTGGTGGAAAATACGGAATTGGGCTTGTTCTTTATGTTTACGTGTTTGTGTTGTCCAAAATCTGTATGTGATGTGAAGTTTTATGTAAGTCAAAAAACTGTCTTTGACATCATTAAAAAAAAATAATTGTCTTTGATAAGAGAAAACTTGCGTTTGTAGCACTTTGTAGCAATGAAACTACGCTCATTTTATAGAGTATTCAATTCTGAACTAACACCTATAAGTTCAACATGCACTTTTGCGCACTTTTTACGCAATTTAATTTTTCAGCAACTAACCACGTCGCAGACGAGGAAGAGGAAAAAGGCATTTCCGAAAGGCAGGACTTTTAAAATTTTGAGGTGTATGGCATGCTAGCTTCAGATAATGAAGAATACGATGATTAACAATAAAAGAGATATATTTTAATGTTATTTGTGCTTAAAATCATAAAATATAACCTTTTATTCCTTGAAAAATTTTTTTGTCAACTTCTACATACAAAAACTATATGATATAGTTAACCGATTTTGATAATTTTTTTACAGGATCTTTAAAACATGAAAACACATCTAATATGTGAATTTGGTGTAAATATTTTAAAAAGCAAAAAAGTTATGACAGCTAATAATATGAAAGAGAGGCGGTACCACACCCATTTTTTCACCAAAAACGAGTGATGCGAACGAAAGTCAAATGCAAAAAAACAAATTGAATTATCTTGACTAGTTCAAAAGTTATTAATTAATTCCAAAAAAACGGGCTTTTGACCCATAGTGCCTTGGGGCTGTGCTGAATCCTGTATGGATATGGCCACGCTTGGCTCGGCGTCAATGGTAATGACGCTTAGTATTATGGCCAAGATGATGGCCAGCAGCGGCTTAATGGATGCCAGGCCGAGCTCCACCTTGCAGCTGCAGCTAATGGAAGCTGCAACAGCAGCTGCCTCACACACCCATACACACACACACAGCCAACCTGCCCCACTGCGCCACTGTCCCCACTGCCGTTCAATCAATTTGCGGCATTCGCTATTTTTGCCATGTAGTTTCAATATTTTCATTTGCCACAACAGAATCGTTTTAAAAGCAAATATTATATGTCATATACATATACAAACACACACATACATATACATATATGTACATATGTATATGCAGTATTTCTTTTGCCTTTTAATATGTTGGCGCTTTCATTCCACCCGAAAATCATTTCGCCTCAATTTCTAGCGAGGCGCAAAGAATAATTTAAAGCAAAAAAAAAAAAAAAAAAAAAAAAAAGAATATGCATAAATTACAACAACAGCTGGCAGAATATGTATACCCTGCAGGCATCAATTTAGTATCAATTGGGTATGATATTAATGGTGGGTGGAGGTCCGATGAGCAATGTGGGCGAGACAAAGAAACAAATTTAACGATTTTCAGTTTGCAATAAAAATTAGAAAAAAATATTTAAAAATATGTGAATACGAATTAACAGTTGAACCTTAACTGGGGAAGAAAGTAGAGGGGGGAAAACCAGAGTTTAGATGTTATAAGAGAGAAGCAGTAAAAAGAGATGTGAGTGAGATGTGAAAAAAATGAAACAAATAAGCTTGAGTTGGAAAAGTTTTTAGATGTTACCACTACTTATAGATACTATATGAATATATTGATATATAGAGTTAAATATATATAAATACATATGTTACATTTGCTGTATACATAAGTATATGTATATATATATAACATTCAGGCAGCTGATATATACCACATCAATTACTACAGCTGATCAATATTTTTACAGGGTATCGAAAATGCCTGCATGCTCAACATGTGACAATAGTTTCCTTTGTTTATTTTTGAATGCATGCAGCATGTGGTTTCTTCTTCTCTTTTTTAGCATTCGGTATTTTATTTTTTTAAAGTATTTCTCCTTTGTTTTTTGTTTTCCTTTTTTATTTTTTTTTTTTTTTTTTTAAATTTCATTTAGCGAATTGTTTGGCGGGCAGGGCCGTAAATTTGCGCTGGTAAAAAAATTTAGTTGCGCAAGGACATGTGTGCGTGTTTACAGGAGCAACATGAAAAATCAACATGCGACATATAAATTTCATGATATTTCATAGTTTATGCGCGCGCCGAGATGATCTATCATGCATATATACATATATATATAGCGTAGCATAGCATACTATATATAGGATATATATTTATGTATATATATTTGCAGCACTGGTATTTCAGCACATGCAAAAAGCCATTAACAATAACACGGTACGTGGCGCAGTGCAGGACTTGGCATGAGATAGAGGGGCGGGGGCGTGGTACATTGTCTCATTAGCATATTGCGTGGCGGACGCCTATTTGGGAATATCGATAAAGTTCGTTAAAAAGATTGAAATGTGCGATTTGAAGCGATTTACCCAATGTGCCAACAAGGCTGCCAACTAGGGGAAAGCCGGGGCTGCTGCTCTTGTCGCATGAGAATTGAAAACAAGGGTTGCTGCTGCTGCCAGAGAGAGAGAGAGAGAGACAGAGAGAGAGGGAGAGTATGGGTTGGGGTAGACTTTTGGAGTGGGGAACGCTGTTTTGACACTTGTCACCATTAAGCTAAGCAGCTAGGGGTGTAAGCTGTATGTGCATGTGTATGTGTGTCTCTGTGTGTGTGTTTGTGTGTGTGTATTGCTGGCAATTTTTAGCTGGCTTTAAACTGCTGCCAAGCGGTTTCACATCGTTCGTTGTCGCCGGCTTTTATGCTTTTTAAGTCAGTTTAAGATTTTGACAGCCAACGACAACGAACGAAAGCTCTATACACTAAGCTTTCAGCTGATATAAATATATGCTGCATTATGTAACCCAGAGAGAAGAAGACGAAAATATATATTTGATTTGATCTTTATAAGTTTAGTTGGTTTATGTCAAAGTTGCATGCAAATGTTGTCGGAGTGGATAAAAATAAAAAAATTTGCTGCTTCTCTTGAATACCCCTATTAGGAGCTTAATTAATCCAAATCCAATTGGCTGCTATGGCATATTTCAGCTTTTGTTTCATGTTTTCTCTTCAAGTCTCTTGAATTTGCAGCAGATCAAAATTAAACCAGTAATAAGATAATTTATTTTCTTTCTATATTGATAGCTGTAAGAGTATTTGAAATTCTGCGTGACGAGAATCTTTTTTTATATTTTTATTTGGTGTTTTTGTTCCTTGTTGTATTGGCTGCACATGTCCTGCCAAGCCCCCAAACGGCAGCAGTGCTGCTCCTCTTACTGCTCCTGCTCCTGCTCCAGCTTCACCTCCTGCCACTGCTGCTGTTCTTGTTCCCGCTCCTGCCACTGCCACTCCTCCTGTTACTGCTCCTACTCCTGCCACACCTCCTGCTTCTGTTACTGCTGCTGCTCCTGCTCCAACCTCACCTCCCGCCGCAGCTCCTTCTGCTGCTGCTGCTGTTTGACAACTGCTCGTTCGTTTCTCTTAGTCATTTGGGTAGCAGAGCGCGGATTACGTTTTTATCCCTGTGTCCTGGAAACACTTTCACAGCCAATTTTATTATACGCGCGCGTTTCGCTGCCTTTTGTTGATATTATTGTTGCTGTTGTAGTTGATGCTGCTGCTCCTGTTACTGCTGTTTCTACTCCTGCTCCTACTTCTACTCCTCCTGCTGCTGCTACTGCTGTTGTGCATTTTTATGCCGCATATAAATAAATCTGTTAGTTGTGCATGTTTACGACTTTTTAAGCCAGGTCCGCCGGGCCGCCAGGGGCGTGGCAGCTAGAGGCAGCCCGGCAACTTGTGCATAAGCGTCAATTTTATGCACACTTCGCTGTGTAAATAGCGTAAAATGTTGTCACCAAATGCATGTTAAAGCCCAGCGACTCGCGCTTGCGCGACAATTTATGCTAATCTTATGAGCAAGTCGAGCAGGTACCCTACACACTATACCCTGCAATTGCAGCGACACTGGTGTCAATTGGTCAGCAATTCAAAGTTAAGCAACGGTCAAACTATAACCGAGAATTCAGACTGGGCCAAGGGCAAGGGCCGGGGGCGTGTCAGCTAAAAGAATGTGTATTTTATGCTCTGCACTTGAGTGCGTAATTTTATGAGGCGCTTTTCGCTTTTATTAGCAGCGCCCGACAATAAACTGTTTATGTTTATTATTTGCTGATGACCTACGTGCGAAAGGGCCACCCAAAGCAAAGCAAAGCAAAGCAAAGCAAAAGCAGAAGCAAGAGAAACAGAAACAGAAAGAGAGTGAAAGTGGATGTAGAAGAAGTAGGAACAACAAACACTCTCAACGAGCGTCTAAATAGTGGCCAAGCAGCAAAATGAATCACTTACGGCCATTTGCCAGCAACAACAACAACAACAACAACAACAACTACGGCGGCGGCAGTTGGCTGGAAAAGTCTGTGCAATGCTTTTTGGAGTAGTAAAACCGGAAAAAGCGCCCGTGGGTCGACTGCGTAAATTACAAATTAGCAATCACACTAAAACTGCGGGGCACTCAGCCGCCAGAAGGTATAGAGTGTGCGTGTGTATGTCAGTGTGTGTGTGTGTGAGGACGATCGTGTGCTATAAATCGAGCCGAAAGCGCAAAACTTTTCATATTCAAAGCGTCAACTCATTAAACGACTAACTCAAACTACGGCGCAGCTCCCACTCGCATCAAATGAAGCACGAAAAACAAATCAAAATGGCAGTACACAGACACACACACACACACGCACAGACACACTCAGACAGAGACAGCATGAGGTATACGAGCTAACGGAAACGGATGCGTGTGCGTTGAGCAATTCGAAAACGGAAATCAAAAATTGACCCAAAGCTGAAAGAGCTTGAGGTATAAATAGACAGAACAGCGAGAGTGAGAGAGAGAGAGAGAGAGAGAGAGAGAGAGATGGAGTGAGAGATGGAGGCAGCTGTAGCTAAGGGCAGACCCCCATTAAATCGACACCTAGTGCGATAGCAAATGCCAAATGATGTATAAAAGTAGCAGAATAATAAAAATTTATTGAGAAATAAAAAACAATTTAATTTATTAGTATTTAGTGTGGCAAAGGAAATAATCGATGTTATAAATTTTTGATACCGAAAGGAGCGAGGCAAGGGCAGCCATACGAGAGTATATGCCAAGTGGCTGGCCAAGTGACTGAGTGTGTGCGGTTGTGTGTGTGGGTGTGTGGGTGTGGGTGTGAGTGTGTGGGTTGAAAGGCACATCGAAAACAAATGAATTGGAATACGTTGGCAGCCCAAATAAAGCGGATATGCTGCCGGATACGTGTACGTGTGCCTCGCTCTATCTCTCTCCCTCTCACTCTCACTCTCTCTGCGTGTGTGCGTGAGCGTGTACGTGTCTATTTGTGAGTTAGTGTTTTAGAAATTCGACTCGGATGTGAAGTTCAAACGCTTATCAAGTGTGTAGATCTTACTTATGAGTTTAACGGCCAGGCCAAAAAGCCGGAAAGCAAGCAGGCCAAAGCCAAAGCCAAAGCCGACTTCGATGCCAACGTCGTGGCCAAAGGAAGGGCCAAATTTGTTGTAGGTCCGGATAATTTAATTTATTGTTTTCTCTGTTAAATGATGCTCAAGAGTATAATTTCGGGCACAGCACACAGAACGCGACTAATGTGCGCACAAATTGCCACAAAGGCTGGGCAGGCGGCGGGTAGCGGGCAGCGGGCAGCGGGCAGCGGGCAGCGACGCGTCGCTGGCATATCGATCCGACTCTCTGACCTTTGATGCGTGCAGAGCGGATGCCAGCAGCAACTAGCTGGGGTCTGGAGCCTGGATCGTTGACAGCAAGTGGTTGCATAAAGTGCTCAAAGGCTTTAAGCAAACACACACATACACACATACATACTCGCACGCACGCACACACGCTCAAAATATGCAAATGCTGTTTTCGAAACTCTGGGCGCAAAACAATGCACATTTTAATTTTAGCCCAGTTTGTTGCCTCTAAACACGGCAGCAGCCAACAACAGGCAACACAAACAGGCAACACCAGCAAGAGCAGCAGCAGCAGTAGCAGCAGGAGCAGGAGCAGGGCTGCAGGATATGTGCCAATAAAAAGTTTGGCAAACAAAGTTGGCGTCACAAAACTGTAACTGCAGCACGCTGCGGCATCACAGGCTCGACCCAAAAAATTAGTCTGGCCTACTCTGCAGCCCCGCACCGTGGAACGTTTTCAGCACTTTTTGCGACACTTTTTTCCGAGCTGAGTTCGAGAGTGCAAGTTTTTCTTGAGGCTACTTAAGTTCCTTTATAAAACTTCCTTTTCAAGTAAACCTGAAAAAAGTGTTTAATTTTAAGCCAACATCTGCCAGCATAACATATGCTAACTTACAGTAATTTAGTTAGAGCAGCGTAGCATTTAGTTTAACAGAAAAAAATTAAAAGCTGTTAACATTCAAGCTATTAGCAAAACAGGCTTAATAACAGCTAGCAAGATATATAAATGTACTGAAGCCAGCAATTATAGCTAGCAACAGAAGTTAACAGACACAGTTAACAGCTGAAGCTAACATATAAAGTTAACAGCTGAAATTAACAACTAAAGTTCATATTCAAAGATAACAGCTGAAATCAACATTTGGAGAAACATGTGTAAGCTGCACAGATGCTGTTAGCGTTCATGTCAAGCTTAACAGCAGTTCGCTTAACATATCTGTAGGTTTTGCAGCCGCAGTTTATATTATAGCTATACAGATGACTTCTGCTAGCTCGAAGTAAGTAAGCTAAAACAACAATAAATCAGTTAAAAGTTGTACAGCCGCAGTTTACAGCAGTGCGATTAGCATAGGCAAGTTTACAGTTTGAGTTTACAGCTGTTAACTCCTCAAGAGCAGCCCATCATTGCTACTTCAGCTTTTCCTACTTAAAAATCCACCTCAAAAGCTCCCATTTCCTTTAGCAATGAAACAGTTCAAGTATTCCACAGTACAAAAGCCGTGATACACACACCGAAGCACACACACACACACATACAAACAGAGGAAAGTTAAGTAAACCCGATTTCGACTAGCCGACTTAATTAAACTGCATTTGCGTAGACAACTTGCGCTAAGTTTTTCCGAAAAATTCAACCGCTGAATTGGCCAAAATTGTGTGTGTGTGTGTGTTCAGCTGTCGCAGACAGTTGGCGAGCAGTGTAAGAGAGGGGTATAGGGGGATTGGTGGGCTAAGCAGGAGCAAGGGTGGAGGGTTGCCACATAAACGTTGTATAAATAATGCAATTTATGTGCAGCGCATAAAGAAATGTGCTGTAGCCAGACACTAAGGCACTTGTATTATGCATGTCGCTTTTTCTACCCGTGCACAGGCTGCGCCAAGGACTCGCTGGCACACACATACTTGAGTTTGCCATGGGCGATATGGCAACGCTGGCTGCACTTTTGCTCTCTGCCATAAACGAAATCTCTGCCTCCCCAAGCGAACTTAAAGACCTAAAATTGTTGCCAAGCGACAAGTTTGAATTAGAGCAGCCAAAATGTTGGGCAACTTCCTTCTTATGCTTACGTTCTCATCAGCCGAGTGTCGACACGTGCGCTGCTTCTCCTACTTTATATTTGCGGCAATTCAATCAACAACAACCAGAGTTGCCCAATGGTCAGAAAGCCAAAAGCCAAAAGCCGAAAGCCGAAAGCCGAAAGCCATGGGATAGCTGCGTTAAGCTTATGGCAGTCAGACGAGGAGAGATTATGATAATGTGTGAGTTTTTCCGTAAATTCGTTTAAGCGAGAGCAATAAGATTTAAATGATGTCATTCCAGTTGAAGCCTAAAGAGTTGAAGAGCCATAAATGACATGCCGCATGATGCTGAGCACGATTGAGCGTGTCTTTTAGCAGTGGATGCTGAGTGTCAAGTTGTTGATATAACTTATATGCAAAGGATCAGAGGAAGCTTATATGAAACATAGCAGTTGAGAAAATTTTTGTCTTATGAGCTTGTTGTATCGCTAACATAATATGCAGTGATGTTCTAAAGTTAACAGCAGTGTCTAATAGTAGAGTACAGAGCCAGAGTATAGAAGGAGAGTCTAACAGCAGAATCTAATAGCAGAATCTAGCTGCAGATTCTAATAGCAAAGCTTAACAGCAAAGTCTAACAGCGGAGTCTAGCAGCTGAGTATAGCAGCAGAGCCTAACAGCAGAGTCAACAGAAAAGTATAGCAGCAGAGTCATACAGCAGAATTTAACAGCGGAGTCTAGCAGCGAAATCTTATAGCCGACTATAGCAGCAGAGCCTAACAGCAGAGTCTAATTACAGAGTCTAGCAGTAGACTTTAGCAGCAGATTCTAACCACAGAGTCTTGCAGTAGAGTTTAGCAGCAGAGTCTAACAGCAGAGTCTAATAACAGAGTGTAGCGGCAGAATATTACAGCCGAGCCTAACAGCAGAGTCTAGTAGCAGAGTCTAACAACAGTGTCTAACAACAGTGTCTAACAGCAGCCTGCTACTGTGACAGTAGTGTAGGTGTGAAGCTGAGTTGAGGTAATACTATCCAAGTATCTTTGCGTGTCAGCAGCACACTTCTAACTATAGCTCAAGCTCTCCCCCTCTCTCTCTCCCCCTCTCTCTCTCCCTTTCCCTCTCTCTCTTTCTTTCTCTCTTTAAATTGCATTAAAATCATTTTGAATTTGAATGTCTATTTACTTGCGATGCATTGACTATGCTTTAGCAGCTCAACATTAAGCAGCTATACACGTACATATATATACATATATATCCTAGAGTATTCAAACGTTCTCATTTAAGTTGTGTTATTTTTCCCGTTAATTTTCATTTCATATTTTTCAGGATTTTTGTTTTTTTGTTCGCCGTTTTCTTGCGCCTTTGATGATGTTAAAGAAGCAAGCCGTTTGGTTTGCTTGGCTCTGCTTGGCTTGACGGAGTTGGGCGGGGCGGGGCTGGGCTGGGCTTGGCCAGTCGTTGGATTTTATGCCGACATGCCCGCGCATTTTAATTAAGAAATTAAATTAAATACAAACTGATGCGTAACAGATTCCTCGTTACTAATTAAAATTCAATTTCTTGCCATTAAAATGAGCAGCACCAGAAGCAGCAGCAGCAGCAGAGGCGACGGCGGCAACAACAGCGTCAATTACAAGCGCAAAACCCTTCGCACCGGAAACCAGCAACTTGCCATGCCGTGCGGCAAATGGGGCATGGCCACACCACTCCCACCGCCCATCGCCCAATTGTGTGGCACACACACTCACAGAGAGAGAGAGAGAGCATGGAGAGTCGGCAAATTAAGCACGCAAAATTAATACGCAATAAAAAAGCAATAATAAAAGCCAAAGTCGAGCCAGACCGAACGCCCGAACGCCCTGCAGCCCAGCAGCCCTAGAGATAACTGAAAACAATTTGTAGTCCTCGCTGAAACACTCAACTTTTATGTGTTTCTTCTATTCGAAATTGAAAACAGCAAAATAAGAAAATACAACAACAGCAACAACAACGAATAATAAGAATAAGTAAATGAAAATTAAGAAAATTATTTTGCTAATGGCGTAAAAACTTTGTGTAGTTGCTGCTACGACTCCTGTTGCTGCGTCTCCTGCTGCTGCTGCTGCTGTTGCTGCTCTTCCTCTTCGCTGGTTTAATTAAAAAATTTTGGGATATTGCAGCAGACGTTTGATTGATTCACTTCAAAATTAAATGCTCAAGCGCGTTGCGTGGGCGGCCGTACGGGTTGCGGTTAAGTGCGGGGCGTGGCATGACACACACATACGCATATTCGCACAAAGGAAGAGAGCGAGACAATGGACAAGGCACAGCCACGGCCGGCAGCCTGAAAGCCAAACAAAAGCTACAAAATACTTGAAGCAACTATCCCGAGCATTTTGCTGCGAGCCACGCCCATTTAGTAGACCTCCTCCTCCGTCGGCTGCTCGTGCTGCCAGTGGGGCAGCATTGTTTGCCATTTGCCAGACTAAACGCCATAACAAAGCGAAGCAACAGCAGGCAACGAGCTTGGCTTCAAAAAGGGGTAGCAAATTACTTAAGAAAACTGTTGTTGGCTTATTGGATTAGGTAAAGGCTACAAAGAAAGCGGGCGGGTGCTGGCCAAGAGAGGGAGAGAGAGAGGGGGGCGCTGCGTTTTAGATCTTTCAACGCACAATTACCAGCGGCTCTTTTATAATTTCTTTAGCAAGCGGCCTGCGGGGCCTCAGCAAACCATCAGCAAATGTCTTTAAAGCTGAAGACCGCTTCAACTTTTTCGCTTTTTCCCCTTTTTTTTCGCTCAAATATTTACCCAGCTCAACTTTGCAGTTTCCCCATTTCCCTTTGCAATCGGTGGGTTTTCATACACTAGCTAAAGGTATTTCAAATATGTCATAAATGCTTGCTCCGACATACCTGACAGGCATGCTGAAATAGCTAGAGAGTGAAGACACTCAGGCTCACATTTGAAAATATCTCGACTCTGAGTTGAGATAATATAATGAAAGTTTGCATGTTGGCATTTTCCAGTTTTGGCATATATCACATCGATGGTTATCTATATGAAAATGTGTCTCACATATTACGGAGACAGTCAGCGATTCAGCATAGCTTGATTAAGCTCACATACTTACAAAAAAATAAAAATAGAAATAAAACTCTGAAATTATATATGAATTAATCAAATTTGAATAGATTAAGTATATAACAAACTTTTGTTAGTTTAACAGCCTTTCTTACTTTAATCAATTATAGATTTTTCATACCTAGATTGCTTTCTCTTATAAATCAATATTTTATATATTAAATAGATAACAAATTAATTATTATGTATTAATTGTAAATAAATATTAATATCTATATATATATTTTTTTCAATTTTATATTATATTTTCATATTTTTATTTTTATATTATATATTTATATTTTTATTATATTGGTATTCGATTAATATTTCTTCATTTATTATTATAAAATTTAAATTGCACATAGTATATACAAAATAAAAATGATTTATTTTTATGCATGATTTAAAGAGTTGAGAAAGAGATAAAGAGAGAGAGAGTATGTATCATAAATAGCAGATTCCAATACATACAATATATATACTCTCTATCAACTCATTTATGAAGTATGAACATTTCGCATATTTGTATTTATATATATATTTGTAAAAATACAATTTAATTGAATAATTAATAACATTTTTTTTCTTACACATTTCCCATATATTTTCCATACAACTCTCCATCAGCTCAGCTCACATAGAATTGAGCTACTCTGCTCCATCTAGATGCTCGTTCGCTAGGGTATTTCACGCTGCGCTACTCTCTGCACATAAATATTCCCCTACGCTCTGGTATTGTTATGACCATGTCAAGTTGCGAGTACTATTTGTTTTTCAGCTGCTTGGGTCCATTGGCAAAAAGAAAGAGCGAAAAGCAGGGAGAGAGGAAAGTATAGAGAAAGGAATATAAAACGGTCGTATTTACCCCTGAGGCCTGTTTTGGCGTATTGTTACACAATTTTGTTGAAATTTATTTACAGAGTTTATGCCACACAGAATCAACATTGAAGTTGGCAAGCGGCAAGCGGCAAGTGGCATGTGGCAACAAGCAACAACAACAGCACGGGAAACAAAATTGAGAGCCAAAGCCAAGACCAATATCGAGCCAAAACATTGCGCCAAGTTCTGCTACTAAATTTCTATTCCCAGTGCATGGAAAGTTGCCTCGTGCCTCGTGCCACATGCCGCGTGCTGTGCATGCTAAGCAGCAGCTGCGCAGAGGTCAGAGAGGTAGGCAGAGATCTATTGTTGGGTAGGGGGGAGCGACGGGGCGGTGGCCGAAGCGGGCCACACAAACAAGATAATAAGTTCATAAGTATTATTTGCAACATAATCTAGCTGCCCCGCCACGCCCCCATTGCGACCCTCCCTCTCTCTCACGCCATCTCCTAACGATTTTAAAATCCGCTGCGAAAAGTTGAAATCGTGTCAGGGCCTTTTTTTTTTTTTTCCTCTCATTGCCGCCATTGGCACAGGATATTGGCACAGGCAAGGGACATGCATAGATCTGTGGGGAGGCGGGGGGGAGTGCCACTGGAGACGCGACTGCATCCGGCCCTGCCCCAAGCGCGAGCGCCCTGATTGCATCTTCATAATTCAGAGTTCAAGCGACAGGCGCCCCGGTTCATTATGAACTATTGAACGATTCCCCTTGGCCAATTAATCACAGTGCGTTAAGTAAACAGCAGCTGCCTGTTTAGTGGCAACTCCAGCTAATAGCATTTTCAGTCTGCCTAGCGAACGGAAACTTTCGACTAAGTGCAATTTATGAGTGCAGTGCGCAACGCGGCGGCAACTCGGCAAAATTTGTTTACAACTTGGGCGTTAATTGACATCAACCAGAGCCGCACCAAAGCAGCAGCAGCAGGAGTAGCAGCAGCAGCCCAGCCAAGCACAACAAGGTCAACAACAAACCAAACCAAGCCAAACCAAAGTTGGTTACACAATTGGCTACACAAAATGCTGCCAACGCTTTTTCATCTGTTCGTTTTTCTGTTTTATTCTCAACCTCCGCAGCAAAGTTTTCGAATGTTATTCAACACCTTTCGACCCTGAAGGTTGCCTTTTCACTGACTTTTTAAATACTTCTCATAAGCCACGAAACACGATGAACTTCGCATCGAGCTGACAATTAGAGCTGAATGCGAGTCCCCGCACAAAATCGATGAAAATAGTTTCAGTTACTGATTCGGCTTAAAGTTTGCAGTTGGCTGAATAGAATTCACAGAGTAATGGCACGTCAACTTATTAAGCAACTGTCTGATGAAATTGAGATTAGCTGAAGTAAGCTAGTAGCTTAGATAATGCCATACCTAGTCCATACTCTAGTCTAATATACTTGGATTTGGCTTGAGCAGAGCTGAGACAAAGTCTGCTTATATACAATATATAAAGTTTGAGCGTTGCATATGCAAAGCATCAGAGCTATAGTTCTAGTCAGCTTCTTTCACATATCTAGATATACAATGAGAGCAGCTGATGAGAAGATTCAGACGTAGAGTCCAAGAGCCACTCGCATTTCAAGTGTAATGAATCTAAATACAGCTAGAGAATAGCTGATTTAAACTATATACATATAATTATATACAGATGGAGTATAGCTGAAAGTATATGGGATACAGTTGCTCACATACACATATCTACATACAGTTTGAGAATGGCTGATAAGAAGTATAGATACAGTTTGAGAGTGGCTAGCAGGAATGATCAGGAATACAGTTTTAAAGTCATTCGCTTACATGTATGGAGCTAGATGGACTTTGAGAATAACTGGTAGATAGGATCACAAATATATGTACATATGTTTAGAGTCGACTACTACATAGTACATACATACATAGCATAAAAATTGCAAATAAGCAGTATTAAACAGTTCTACACTAGCAGTTTTACAATGGGTAATGCACATTTCTACATACAGTTTGAGAGCAGCTGCTAATCTCAAAGTGCATCTAGTTGCATATATGATTAATCAATCACTGCACTTTGAGAATAGCTGGTAGTCAGAATCAAAAATACAGCCAATGAATGTAATTTATTAACATTATGCTTATAATTTATTCCATTGAAGCTCAGAGACTTAACTTTTAATTTAAATTACATTTGCAGATATTTCGAGTTGCTTAAAAGTTGTATTGCAATATTTTAGAAACTTCATCAACAGGATTTATGAAATCGCCAACTCTTTTTCCGCAACCGCATCGCTTGTCATGACCTTAACTAACCTCTACAACACGAAGCTCCAAGAGTTACCCCGATTGGAGCAGCTATTGCAGCTAAGTTGCTATGAAGTTTTCACCAGCAATTAGTTTGGCACGGCAGCAACATCAACTGCAGCTGCACGAGCCACGCACAACACAAACGCACACACACGCGAAAAAAAAGCGTCAAAAACCGGAAAAAAAAATTAATAAAATAGCAAAGTAAAAGTAAATCCTCAGAGCATAGTAAATCAATGTCGCCTTAATCCTCGCATAAGGCACTTTATCAATCAATGCAGAAAGGATTTCGCATGAGTTTGCCTTTATGTCAACGCCCGAGTAAGCGCAGAGGGGCAGGACTCGAAGGAGGAAGGTTGGCGATGACAAAGCACACACTCGTAAAGAGGGAGAGGGCGAGGGAGAGGGAAATAGAACGCGACGTAAAGTAATAAGCGGTAAAGCAAAGTAAGACTAAATAATACAGTAAATCACAAGCTAATGCCATACTCACAGACACACACACACACACGCTTACATTGGCAGGCATTGAAGCAATCAAATTAAATCCCAATCGCACACTTAGACAGACATAGGCTAGGGTACTTGGGTAACGGCAAAACGGCGATAAAGCGTTATGGTTCATTAGGCGCAACGAGTGCGAGGCTGCTTACATAACAACCGTACCTACAACAACAACAACAGCAACACCATTTAGCCGAGTTTACAATCAATGCGTAGCATATCGTGGCTCATGGCTCAGGCTTCACCTTCACACACACACTCACACACACACACATACACTTACTGAGGGTAGATTCTGGCTTAGGGGTTGCTGGTGCAGCAGCAGAAGCAACAGCACTTAATGTCAATATCATTAAGTGTGCGCCCATATGGCAGACTGAGTGACTGACCCACCCCAACCAGCACCACCTAAGCCACTCGAACCCACTGCAATTGGCACCCAATCCTGCACGCTGCGACACTTGGCCAATATTTGCTGCAACAAATTGTTAAGCCAAACAGGGCTTACGAAGGTACTCGAGCGTGGGCTTAGCTCGCGACAGGCACTGAGCACATGAATACAGAACTCACGATATTCGTCGCCTGCAGCCCAAGCCTAAGCCGGAATGGACAGGCGGCGGCAGATCGCTGAGAACTTGGACCTTGATTTGATTGAAGCAAGTTTGCTTAACGATTTATGCTGTCAGATTTGGCATCGAAATGAACTTAACTGAATTATGGGGAAATATTTGGCAAGTAAATAAATTAATTAATAAATATTATAAAAAAAAGAATAAAAATTATAGTAATTCAAAAATTTATTTTTTATAATACAAAAAAATATTTGACAAATAAATGAACTAATTAAAAAAAAAAAAAAACATTTAAAAAATAGATAAAAAACGATACTATTAAAAGAACTACATTTATGTATACATATCTTTTGTTATGACTTTTTTAATAATTAGAAAAAAAAAAATAATAAAAAATATAGAAAATATTTAAGACCTAACTATACACATATATTTTGTTATGACTTTTTCAATAGCTAAAAAATGAAATATTAAAGGCCTAATTTTATGAATTCACAATTTTATTGCTCTATTGTAACATTTTTATTATAATTTCATAAATGCATAAAAATTCAAACTCCCATTGTTAAATTTGCAATGGATTGCGATTTGATTTGTGCAAGCAGTTTGGAGTATATTAAATAATTAATAATTATTTAATAATTCATAAATTATTTTGAAATATATTCTATACAATTCAATAAAGAGCATCAATGAATATTTAATATTCTGGCTTTGATTAAGCTAAGGCTTTAGGTGGAAAGAATAAAATTGTTTAACGATTCAAAAAGTTAGATTTTAACTGACACTATTTGAAATTTTCAGAATAGGTCGACCATATATACGAATATATTTAAAGGATAAATGATTTAAAAAATGCCTTTTCAGCTTTATCTTTTAAGCATTGTATCTAACAATTTTCATATTTTGAGCGACTTTTGCAATTCATATAAAGTTCCAGCTGCAAGCTCCAATCAGATGGATTAAGTGAACCTTGAGCTGGCCCTTGCTCCACAATCTGACCGCGAAGTGCCCCAAGATGTCTCATTAAACTTGCAACAGGCGACACGCTCCTCACTTCATTAGGACAGCTCGGAAAATGGACACCTGCGCATCGTCTTAATGCAATGGAAAATTTTTGAGCGAAACTTTTATGAACGAGTTAAAGACAAGTTAACAAGAAGGCAGAGAGCCAGCCAGCAGGAGGCAGCAGGCGCCCGGAAAAAACTAATAATGAGCTTTCAATGTTAATAAGCCGAGGGTAAAACTTCGAGACGCTGACAACAGCTGCAGTCGAGGCGACTCAAGTCGAGTCGAGCTTGGAGTTGGACGCTGCTCGAAATCCCTTTTGTAAGTAATTTCATTTTCGACGCTTTTGCCCACTCAAGAAGTAATTTAAAAACTTTGTTAGGCATTTTTAAAGTCATTTATGGTGACAAAACTCACGCACAAAAAATACGATAAGAAACAACAACAAATATGAGACAGCAGAAAGAAAAAGGCAGCAATTTTAAACGCTCGCGTTGATGAGCTACTGATGAGCTGATGTCAGTTGGGCGGCCGCAGCAGCAGACGTTTAGGGCGTGGCAGGGGGTACAACGCCAAAAGTGAATACAAAACTTTGCACTTGGCTTTTGTTTTGCGAGATTAAAAAAAGTACAGAAAAAAAAAAAATAAATAAATAAAATAAACAAAAAAATGAAAATTCAAACTGAACGATTATCAAATACCCAGTATTTGTAAGAAAATATGTTGGGAAAATGCAGCTTAACAAATTTGGAGGCCTCAATTGGATATTAAATACATACTAAACGGGTAGCAGATACCCTGTACTTTAATTGAACATCAAATGACAAGTTTAAAGACGCAAACCACAGTCAAAAGGTATACAGGGTATTTACAGGGTGATTACAGGTTCTTTACAGTATATTAAAAATACAATCTCGTGACTTTAATTATTAAATGAACTTCTAGTCTCACATACCCCTTTCATTTATAGCCAGCAAATTACAGGGTATAGGCAAATATTTTGGTATTGCATTTCCCAAACTTTGGCGCTTACTGTAAAACACTTGATACACATTGAGCCCAATCAATGTTTCATCTAGCCAAAAGCGAAATTCATGGTTCAAAGCCCGCTTGGCCTTAAGCCAGCGCATTAAGGGCTCGCTGTAAATAAATCCTCATTATTTCATGTGCTTTTCGACTTCATTCAGCTCAGGAACTGCCCAACAGCTTACAAATCAGCAAACAAATCTATCCATAAATATGAAAAGAATACCTAAATGATTTCTTGCCATAGACTTTTACGGCGCATGAAGAAAACATAAAACAACAACAACAACAACAACTGCTGAATATGAAATGAGGCAGCTGGACAAATGCTAAAGGACTCTTCCCTTTCTTCCTATCTCTCTCTTTCTCTGACTCACTCTCTATATATCTCTCGCCCTCTCTCTGCCTCCCTCTCTTTGTGCCTGGTCCATTGGCACTTTTGCGCCGAGGATAATAATAATAAAGTCGCCGCGCCTTAACGGCAACAGCTGTGAGCCAGCAACTTCATTGGCTGCTGGCCACGCCCACCCAGCATTTGCGCCCACTGTGCGACAGCTGGCGTTGAACTTAAATTAGCCTGTACACACAATCCGCTTTTCAGGCTCGCGCGCAAAAAAAAAAAAAAAAAAAAACAGAAAAGTTCTTATCGGCGAGAATTTATCTTTCATATGGCAAAGCGACAACCTCTGAGTGGCAAGCGACAGGCGGGGGTGGCAAGGGGCAGGCGGGGCTGTTGGCATGTGGCAGCAAGTGTCGGTGGGCACGCAATGCTTAGCTATTGGCAATTTATATTGCAGCCACAAACAGGCGGCCCGAATAAACATTTTATCATAAAGAGATTAAACGCCGATAAGCAGCCGAACAATTTGTGCCTTGATTTACGTTCTGTTTGCTGCTGCTGCTGCTGCTGCTGCCACTCGACAAAATAAAAGGGAAAACAATGCCACACATGCGGTAAAATTAATTTTCAGCATTTTGTGTGCTGCTTGCCCTTTGCCCCTCCCTGCCACACTGCCTCCCCTGGCATTCGGCTGCCTGGGGGCACAAACTGAGCTCTGGCTGATCAAGTAGCTGGGTATCTGTGTGCATTGTCTCCCTTCGGCTGCCTTCAACTGCAAACTTTGGGGCTGCCCGCAAAATGGCCACATCCCAGGGGCTGTACTCTCGAGTCCAGGTTGCAAAAATGAAGGTAATCTATTTGGCTGCCCAGTGGGCCCAGAACCAACGCCCAACGCCCAACACCCATTGCCCACCCACTGGCCAGCTAGCCAGCTAGCTCTCAATGTCAGTTAAATCCCGAGGCTGCTTTACGACAAAACCCCAATCCGTTCGCCCTGCTCGCTCACTCGGCCAACGGACTCATCTCACCTTGTCCAAAGATAAAGCTGCAAAAATATTTTAACATCCTTTGGCAACATGCCGGCACATCGCCCACATCTACAACCCACATTCAATCCCAGCAGCAGCTGCAGCCCCAGCAGCAGCAGCAGCGGCAGCGGCAGCATCGCACAGATGCAGTGCGTCCCATCGGTAAGTGGGTCTGGCAGCCGCAGCTCGACCTGCACTAAACAAAGTCTTTTGTGTGAGAAATTTTCATATTTTATGTACGAAACGGAGAGCTGTATGCAAAATGCAAGCAAAAAAGGCATAAAGACAGCATAATGGACACAATGCCAGTGGATGACAAGCAGATACCCTAGATATCATCTAATTAGTGAACCACAAATGAAACTACTTCTACTTTTGATACTAGTTTTCCATTCAATTTTGGCACAACCTGTATAAAAACTTTCTGGCTTTAAAGAAAACTCTCAAATGGTTTTATGTTCACAGTTTCGTGAAACTTTTTTATATATCTAATTTTTTCTTTTTTCTTTTTATATTTATTTTTTTATAAATCTCTAAATACTTAAATTTCAAGCATGTAAAAATGTGTTTATGAAAAATGAGCGAATTTTTATGGCTAAGCTGAAAATTGTATTTGATGACGTCCTGAAGCACGGAGGAAATGAAACTGAGAGTGAGAAGGCAAGAGTAGATGGGAGGGAGAAAACTAGAGAGAGAGAGGCATAGTGTGATGATAAGTGGGAGAGAGAAAGAGCTAATGGAGAGAAATAGAGCGAGTCGGACTGATAAAAAGAAAGAGACAGAGAGAGAGAGAGAGAGAGAGAGAGAGAGTTTGTGTGCTGTTGTTAAGATATGCTATGTTATATACCGGATGTTGGTAAACTTTAACTTTTAATCTATATATATTTCCGAATTTTTTTTTCATATTTTTTTTTTTTTTTTTTTAGGTTAAAAAATATATTTGAAAGTTGTAGGAATAATATTAATAATAAGTTATTAGTTTAGAAAAAAAAACATCGTTATTCGGAGTGAAAATCAGTTAGGCATATATCGCTGTAGCTCACTCACAATTGACTATAGCATGAATCATTTTTGTAAATACTATAATATAACTAATAGTCCATATATGTATATGTATATTCTCGTATTACATATTTCGACTCCAGAAGTAGCTTAGCCTTTGTCCTTTCACACTGAAAATTTTCTATTTCCATGCCGGCGCTAATCTACCCCAATTTGTAAGTAAATTGTCAATGAATGCAAAGCATAAAAATTAGCCGCAAAATTGCAGCAGTTGTTGCTTCTAGTTTGTTGTCTTCCGTTGTCGCTGTTGTGTTTGTCAATTTGAGGCTATGGCTGGGGGAGGGGCTGGGGCTGTGGCTTGTGGACGGACGCACTTGAGGCTGTGTGAAGAGCTGACAAATCCAAATGCTAATACGCTGCAAATGAAAATTACGATGCCTTTGGCCCGGCATTAAGAGTCATTCGAGTTACTTAGTTAGGGCCGCATTGAAGCCGAGATCCGACAGCCGAGCCGAGCGCAGCCGTAAGCCAAAAGCAACGGCTCCTAATGAAATGGCTTTTTCAAAATGAAAGTGCCTCGACGCACAAAAATTCGAATGAAGTGCAGTCTGTCCCTGTCTCTCTCTCTCTCACTCTCTCACTCTCTCTCTCTATACATCTGTCTGTTTCTCTTTCTGTCTGCCAGACATCTAAATGAGTCTGAGAGTCACTTTATTTTATTACCAAACTTGTTTGTGCAGCCTTTTGTGCAGGAAATCTAAATATGACGGCTTCTCTTTAGCATTTGGCTGCAGCTGCTGACTGACTGACTGATGACTGCAAATTCAATTAGCCCAGTTAACAGGCAGCGTATTGCCCTGGCTCTTGGCCGTTAGCCCGTAGCCCACGTTAATCGGACTAACACAATTTGCCCGTTTGTGGCCCCAAATTATGCAATCAACAGCGCATTGAACTAAGCCCAATTCTATTTACTCTATCTATGATTTGTGCAAGCAAAAACGGAAAGAAACGTTAAGCTTAGCAAGCGTTTACATGGATTTCTGCCAGAGTAAGCTCCACAAATGAGGGGGATAGCTATAGATAAGAGATGGAGATAGCAAATGCTGTGAGAGTTTTCTATGCTAAATGATGAGCTATGTGTGTGTGAGTAAGAAGCTAAGCTCAGCTTGCATGTATATGTGTATATGTGGAATGGAAGACAAACGATAGCTAAGACTCCATAATAAGATGCTGCAACGGATATAACTGTTATCTTATATATAGATATTACACTGATAGCTGTCATCTTATGCACAGATTTTTCATTTAAGAAAAGAAAAAGATAAATCGATATATACATTCATAAATTCGCTTTGTAGTTGATAGATAGATAGATAGGGACATGAATAGATTACTAGAGTAAAGGTTTACTGAAACACAAAGAGAACGATAGGATTTGTATTATTTGCGTTATCTGGGATACAAATAAACGAAAAAACATGAATAATATAAATTATTTCTGGAATCTGGATAGACGGATGGCAAAAGGTATTTCCATAAATGAAAATATGCGACAATTAATTATCTAAGCTAAGCTTATGGTATCTATATATGCTATATATAAAGTAAAGCTCAAACAAATCGTACTAAATATATAAAAAGTTATGGCCAAACAAATCAAGCCGAGAAAAAAATAAAAGTCCACATGGTCTGGTGCGGAGAATCTAATAAGGAATACACATACTTATTCCCTAAAAGCTTTAACTGCGTCTACACGCATGTCATGTTCTCTGTCTAACTGTCAATCCGGCTGTTTGACAGTTTATCGATGAATAAACCAGAACATATGTACGAATGGTACGAAGTTAGCTTTGGGGTATCTAATACTTTTTTATTTGCAACATTTTCATGCACAAACTCAAAGTTTGCCCAGATTGTTGCTAAAAAAACATGGCACAAAGTTTTGCATACAAAAAAGTTTCTTTTTTGGCCGATTGTTCCTTTGGGAGCAATAGCATATAGTTAGCTGGGGCTTAATAAGCTCAATGCTTGTCACTTGGAATAACGAAGTCTGTTGAAAAGGAAACCAAATAAACAGAAACTGAATAATATGAAATTTAATATGGATCCCTGAACACAGATCTAAAGATACTATATCAGAGACTCCAAGAATTCAATTTCACAGATCCAATTGCAGCTATAAACGAAGGAAGCATCTCATAGATACCCAAAATATGAGCACTAAAATTGTCGATAAATCCAGCAACGATTGTTATCGATCAACATGAAGTTTTTAATAGTCGTTAAATGATCGATGTAAAGACTCTGGGCCAAACAAAGAAATCAAATGAAACGAAACGATGCTCGGTGAATTGAAGTGTCCATCAATCTAATCAACGAACGAGCTCGATGGACATGGCTCGTCATTAAGGCTGAAAGGATTTGCCCCTAACATGAAAGGGAGGGCTGATAGAGACGGAGCTGCTAGAGCAGAGGGAGATGGCGGACGGGCGAGGAGGCAACTAGAGTGGACACATCAAAGCTGTGGTCGGCACCAAGGACCAAAAAGGACTACTTAGCTCAAGTCTGCAGTCTGGCATCTGGCGTCTGTCGTCCGGCGTTGCCAGGCAGCCGCAAAGCAGCTTTCATCAAGTTGCAAATAACGCATGAGTTTACTGCTTTCCCCCATTTTTCAGTGCCAGTGCAAGGCCAATAAGCAAAAAGTGAGACAGAAAGACAAAAAGAAAGAGAGAGAGGGTCAGAGAGGAGCCACAGCATTGTCTGCTGCCAAGTGCGGCCATAAACTTGAATTGCCGACAGAATTCAGGCAGCAGCAGCAGCAGCAGCAGCAGCAGGCATCGAGTTAGACACTCAGAGGCAGCGCAGAGTTAATGTCAAGTCTTTACATTCATAGCAATAAAAATTTTACTTCTTACGGCGTGTCGAATTGTCGCCGCCCCACAGCCCGGCACGTCGCACGCAACGTCTTCTAGTAGATTTGCGTGTGGCTTTATTTTATGCTCATCTTTTAATTGTCAATAAAATAATCATCACATGCAACCGCAGCACGTGCCAAAATACAAAATACCATGGCAAATTTTTTATCAATAAGCGAGGGCGGAGTTCCGGCAGGCGGGAGGCGTGACAGCAGCAACAGCAACAGCAACAGCAGCAGCATCTCACAAGCCGTTGAGCTGGCAGAGCGGCTGCCTCTGGGCCTGAAGGGCCGCTCTTCAAGTTATTGACGAGATAAAGTTGAAGATTTTTGTGTGCAGAGTTTTCTCTCTGAAGTGGCAGACGGCAACCCATAATGATTGAAGTCCTAGAAGTCGCCTAGCATAGTCCCTCCACCACCACCACCACCAGTAGCATCAGCAGCAGCAGCATCATCTAGTAGGTATTAGGTAGTTGTGGAAGCAGAGCATCAGAAGTTGATGTCGTTGAGTTGTTGACGCTGAGCATGGCACTGTCGACGATGTTGAGAGTTTTGATGGCAACGTTGAAGGCAAACCGCAGGATGCCAAGAGCTTAAGATTTTCCTATACCCATTGTTGTGCACCCGTGTGTGTGTGTATGGCTGTGCACACGCGTGAGTGTGTGTGTGTATGTGTGTTGGCAGGTCTAGTTTATTTGCTCAAATGCTGCTCGTTTGCTCATGACACCAGCAACCGGCAGCAGCAGCAGCAGCAGGAGGAGCAGCAGCAGGAGGAGGAGTAAAAAAAATGCCAGAGAAAAGCAATAAAAAGCCATGCGAAGCGGAAAAAAAGAAAACATTGTGGCCAAACAACAATGCCAACAGCGTAACGCACACTTCACACACACACACACATGTGCACACACGCACACACACCTCATCGATTTTCACTTGAACGCGAAACGCCGTCAAGCAATTCTCTGGAGTCGTACAAACAAATGCGCGTAAATTTTGCTTAGCGCAAGTGCAAATACTTGACACAGCCGCACCTACAACAAGTGACTGCATAAGCCAAGTCAATGATCGACTCAAATATACCCTGCACATGGAGCTAAGCCATTAAATTCAGCTCCAATTGTTGCTAGAGTTGGCCATTTATAGCAAGCTTCGAGGCTTAATGCAACACGTCTATAGGCCATACTAAAATATAATTGATGGACTACACATACCCTGTAGACACTGTACTTTTTTACACGTTTTTACACTGTGAGCCTAATATATAAAGTCATATGTTATGGCCAACTTTCACTCAGATTTTTAGCATATTAACATTTCAGTTAGACTGAAAGATACCCTGTAAGTAATAATTCATGAAAATATAAGCATTGCTCAATCAATCAAGTGAGAAGTACATTACTGGCAATGGTTTGCGGTGTAATTTCCGTGCTTTACATAGTCTGTTTGAACTATATTAAGCTTAAGAATACCCTGTAGATACTTTTAGAGCCAATTTTAAGTTACTTTAAGTCTTGTGAGCTAAACGACCTACGATGAAACTGAATGAAATGACTTGCCGAAATGTTTTATGTACACATTCAAATAAGGTAGACTAAATGATACCCTGTAAACTGTTTTTCTATAAAATTAAGGAGCTTTCTAACCACGATGTGGTTTTATGGCGACTCGACTTTTCTGTCTTTGCAATTAATTTTCGGATAATCAATAAATACCCTGTAAGTTTGATAAAGGATATATACAAAACCGACCAATTCACACTACGTATCGAGAACAAATCAGATTTGATCTGCTTTTACAACTGCTCACAATCCACACATACACTCTCAATACCCTAGAAATGGAAGAGTGTGACAAGAGTTTGTAAGTTACTCCGTCACGCCTCGCCCGCTCACACCTCGTGTGCTCGAAAGCTTTTTGCATTTACATTTGTTGGCATTTTAGTCATATGTCAATATCCTCTTTGAGGTTTATTGTGGGCGTAACTTTAACGCTTGACTTGGCTTATCGCAGTCCCAGCTCAGGACCGCCACCCTTACCACCTCACAAACTTTCGAGTTTATCATTTATTTTATTATTTTTATTTTTATTTATACATACATAAGATTTTTTGTTTTCTTGCTGATTTATTTGCATGTGCTCGCACAGCAGTTAATAAATTTCAGTTACATTGAACTCTTATCTGGGACAGCAGTGCAAAGTTTACGAAAATCGAAAGTTTTTGGCAAAGTTTGTGCAAGTTGGCTCGCAGGTAAACCTATGTCAATTTGATTAGTTGGGGGTATGGATAACTAAACCAGAACCGAAACCAGATCTCCAACCCCAACGCCAGCCCCAACACCAACCCTAATCTAATCCCAATTCCCAGTCCCATTTCATGTGGACTGTAGATAAACCACAGCGTGTGATTTTTTTGAGACAAATATTTCAAATGAAATGATATACATGCGCTTTGCAGGCTCCACTATCAGTTGGCATTCATAAAACGATTTGCACTTCATCAGCAGGCCAAAATGATAAGCTTGAATTGTTGGCTCTGCTGGAAGTTGGGGAGGGGGATGTGAGGGGCTGTGAGGTTGGGTTTGAGTACTGCAGCCGCTAATGCAAATATTTAAAGCAAAAAGCAAGCGAATAAAAGAGTACTAAAAGTGGAGCTACAACATTTTGAATTTATAAATGCGAAAGCTTCAATGCACTTAAAATGTGGATAGATTATGAAATAATATGTAGCGATCAGAATGTAACGAGGTATTTTAATAGATTAATACAAATCTTTATTGATAATACCTAAATATACTTCAGCTCTTCTTCATCTATGTTCTATCATTTTCGTTTGAAACTGACTACTTCTAAGCACTTTAATTTATAAATTTTGTGAGACCTCAAACATTTTTCTACGCAAAACTTAAAACACTCTGAGCTGTTTGCTATGACAGCTCACTAATAGAGTAGTTAAAGACTGACGCAGATTTTAAAAAAAACTTTTTAGCTACCCCGTGGATGTCTCAGTCTGGATACCTCAAAGCCAACTTTATTTTGGAGCCGATATTAAACTTTTTCATAAAGTTTCAATGCTTAGAATCTTAGTTGTAAAGAGTATATTTTGAGAACTGACTGCTTGAGAATATAAAAGTTTTTTCAGCAAAATGCCGCTTAATATAATTAGCTACTCACCTGTTGAAATACTTCGAAGAAATTTATTACAATATTTTAATTGCAATGTATTTAAATGATAATATGTGAGATGTATGCAGAAATACATTTCATTTATGTATTTATCTCTAACAGTATAAGAAATGTTATTGTAAAGTTAACAGTCGAATCTAGCAGCAGAGTTTAACAGATATCTTTAAGCAGAGTTTAACGGCAGAGTCTAGCAGCAGAATCTAACAGCAAAGTCTAACAGCAAAGTCTAACAGCAGAGTCTAGCAGCTGCTACTCTATTACAGTAGTATTGGTGCAAGGTTGAGAGTTAGTACAATTGTGGAAGCATTCACCGAGTGAATTTACGTCTTAGCAGAACGAAACTCGGTTGGAGCTTTCTAATGCTCGCCCTATTGGAGCGAGAGAGAGAGTGAAAATATATAACAGTAGCTGATGTAGCCCTGGGTATTGATCGCTTCGGCCATTTGGACAGTATGATGAAGTCTCTTGTTTTGACTAGGAATATTTTTACATTTGATATATAAAAGATCATTATTTCATCATCATCATTTTCATGACAAAATCATTTTCATATCAAGCAAAAACAATATCTCACTAGCTAAGCAACAGCATTGAAAAAGCCAAGTGATGCTGCTCCTAGCATGAGGCTGTGTATATTGCGTTACAAGATGTCTGGGAGAATTAGTCAGCTCGCTGCTAGAGTATAGAGAACTCAGAAAAAAAGAGGAACGAAACCTAACCAAAACCAAACCAAATTTAACTCAGCTCAACTAACTACAAACCGAAATAATTGTTACCGACACTGACACAACTTCTGCAGTTGTAGCAGAGGCAACAGCAGCAGCAGTTGCTGTTGCGAGTTGCTGTTGCTGTAGCTGTTGCTGCTGGCTGATAGCGCAGACAAACGTCCCGCAGCAATTGAAACAACAGCGTGAATGGCGGCATGTTGGATTTGGTTAGAAACGGATGCAATTCAAATGGCGAATGACGGCTACTGGCTGCTGGCGGATGAGTGGTGCGGGGTGGTGCGGGGTGGTGCCGGAGGGGTGGTGCTGTGCAAACTTGGCTGCACAAAGTAAAGTTATTTGCGGTTCATTATTCACTTTTGGATTTTATTTCCTTTGCTGGCTGCAACACGATCGAAGCCAAACCTGATGGACAGCAGATTGAAGCGGCGAGCGTTGTGAACTGACGTCGAAGCACGTCAACGTTTGTTAACTTGGCCAAAATCGCAATTGCATGCAAAATGATTTGACTGCCAAAGGGAGAGTGGGAGAGGGAGTGGAAGTGGAAGTGGGAACGGTACTTTTAGGGCAAGCGCAGCGACATTTAAATAGAAAATTTTTGGTCGACTGCAGTCGTGTTGAGGAGGAGGAGCAGGAGGAGGCACAGAGCGTAGTCAGTCGTGGTACATTTTTGCTCTTTGCTTATTCATCTTGCAAGTTGGAAAAATAAATTAATAATGCCTTCTTGCCACTGACAGCAGCTGCAACCACAAGGCGAAAGAGACAGGCAGAGAGCGAGAGAGAGGGAGGCAGATTGAGAGACAGAGTGAGATAGTAGCTACACTCGAATATTCTATGCGCAGCTTGACACCCCGTGTCCTAAAATTTAATTGCATCTTTTTCAGCAATTCCAGCACAAAATGAAAATGCATGCAAAACGCTCACAGAGCGAGTGAAAGAGTGAGCGAGAGAGAGAGAGAGGAGGAGAGAGGGAGGTCGACAATCCTACCTCCGCTCCCCGACTGTGCAGCAGTTTAAGCTTTCCGTTAAGTTCAGTCAAGATATGAATACTAATAGCCACTGGAATGTTTGAGTAGCCAAAGGACATTGCACTGTCTATGTGAACGTCCCAAGACGCTGCTGCTGCTGCTGCTTCCTTTCCTGATTCTTGCTCCTGGTTCTCTGGCTCGTTCGGGCTGGGCGGGGCAGCTGGCTGAGTGTTCCCAGCAATGTCATTACTCTTATTTGATACCGTGGACATTCGCATAAATGTCAGATTGAGTTTTGTGCGGCGCCAAAGTTGAGTCCTTGAAATGCATTTGAATGCAAAACTCAACGCAGCCAGTCGCCTCGACCCGCCCCACTCCGTCTCGCCCACCGTCATCCAATCGCCCCGTTCGCAACTCGAAACAAAAACGTTGCGAAGAAAAGCAATTAGCGAAATTAATTGCTTAAGTTTCGCCCTTTGAAATATTTATCTGCTCGACTGACATTAATTCAACAAGGATATTGCCCAACCACAATTGCCCGAGCTCTGCCAATCGAAGCACAGCAGCTTGGCAGCTGCCGATTTCAATGGAAAAACTCTTTGTTGATTGACTCCGAATCAGTTGCTTAAGCTAAGGCATTTATGCCTTTTCAATTTGTTGCATCTTCTCATTTTAAAAACCAATTGAATTCATTGCATTTTGTTTATATTCATTCAGCTTTCTTGTTGTTGTACTCAAATTTCATTCATGATAGCACATGCAACTTACTTTATGTTTCTTTCAAATAATTTTGCAAACAAATTTGTAAATAAATCTGGCTTTTATTTGGGCATTTTGCCAATTTTTTTTAATGGAAAACTGAGTTTAAGACAAGTGCAAATAAATAAATAAAATATCCAGAGCTATTTTGTTGGAAGTTTAAATAACAATTATTATTGAATTTATGTTTTGCACTAAGCACTTTCATATTCTAATTCATATATATAAAAAACAAATTTCTGTCAATTATTTTATGAGAACAATAAGACAGAGTGCTATAGTTAGGAGTATCGAACTTGGCTGCGAGCTATTGTATATGACAGTGCGTAAATCAGCTCTAGCCAAGGCCTTGCCAGGTATAAGTTTCTTATTCCAGTTTGATATGTTTTGAATGCACGAGAGTGGAGAGCAGCTATTCTTTAATACATACATACATATATGACATATGCAGAATAAATGCACACACAGAAATAATGCACACACATATTTCGTTAGACAGACAGAGCAGGCGCGGTTAAGCTATCTGCCTTGATTAGCTATGTATGGACTTTACTGGGTTTGCCACGCCCTCTTCTGTCTGTTATTTACATTTTATCAAAATTCCCATTGTCAATGGGTTTAAGAGAATAATTATAATGAATATCGATTCGAGCCACATAATCATAATATCAGCTTATATATATATATTATTTTAAGCACGCTCTAAAATTGTTTAATATTATTTTCATATTTTAGCACAAAAAGAATTATAAAGTTTTGCCTTAGGCTCATAAATTCAGGTGAATAAATATTTATTTAATTGTTTCATATTTCAATTAAATGTTAAATTTTATATCCAAATCAGACTATCTTAATTCTAATTCGAATTACACAGAATCAGTCGGGTCAGTCAATCAGTCCATCAGACAATCACTCAAGCTTATAGACTAATCTTTCTCTGAATGTACATCTCTCGCATTATTAGATAACAAGGTTAAGAACTCCTATTTGTTGCAAAGCCTTGCTTCGTATTTCGATCTTTCCATAATATGATCCTCAGTCAGTCAATCATTCAGTGTATGATCTGAATATTTCCGTATTAATCCGGACGTTTCTTCATTTCTGTAGGCATTTAATATTTCCTCAGTGAATCAATCTCTCAATCAGTGAGCGAAATATTTCAATGCTTTCTCAGTTTTCTTTTTCTTTCTTTCTAAACTTTTCTTTTACGTCTCCTTAAGGAACGTAACTCTATTCTAAGCTACGATCATCTCTCAGTCTATTAATCAGAGCTATGCATATTCCGCATTCTTTATTGTGCAGTTTCACCTTGCACAAATTGAATGTCCCAACGCGAGCCTGTCACACGCCACGCCCACTCGCCCCCCAGTCGCAATCTATGCGCGCTGATATTTCAACGCTCGTTGACAGCTGTGCCCCGAGAGCAGCGGACAGATTGCATTACGGGCAACTAGGGGCGACTGGGCTACTTAAGCACTACCATGGCCAACAACAATAGACCAGCTACTTACCGCTCTCCCAGTGCTGTGTGAGCAGCAGGGCGACGATGATGCCAATGGGCAGAGTGCGGCGCAGGACCTCAGCCAGATGTGTCCTGTTGCGGATGTGTCTTCGCTTGTCTTTGCATTGGCTAATTGCGGCCATTTTAAAGCTGTCTCAAGTTGTTGTTGTTGTTGCTGTTGTTGCTCTGCTTCTACTGTAGGCTGCTGTTGCTCTGCTTGTGGTTGTTGGTTGTTGGTTGTTGGTTGTTGCTCTTGCGGCTCTTGCACTCAATTGGATTTGAAAGAGTTTCGTTTGTAAGCTGCCGTATTCAGGTGCATTGAATTAATTATATCATTGTTGTTGTTGTTGTTGTTGTTGCAAAAGTTGCAACTGCTGCAACAGCAGCAGCAACACTTACACAATTTTAATTATTCAAAATAGGTTTTTAGCACACAGCGTTCAGGGACAGGTCCAAGCAGTCGACACTTGCCCAGTGCACTTTCTCTCTCTCTCTCCCTCTCTCTCACACTTTGTGTATGTATATCTATCTCTGCTGCACCTTCTTCTCAGCTGCCGTCTCTGTCTCAGCTCAGTTGCGTTCACTGTTTTAATTGCTTGTTCTGCAGCAATGCATTTTCCTGTTGCCCGTTTTGCAAAATTTATAGCTGCAAATAGAAACAGAAACACAATTTATATATTATATATGGAGAGACTGAGTTTTTCAACATAACCACAATATGCCCACAGCCGTGTGTGTATGTGTGTGTGTGTGTTTGTGTTTGTGTTGTTTAATGCTGCTAAGCCATTGTGCCCAAATACATAATTCCTATGCAAATAAGCGTCGAGCAAAACCCTAAAATTTATGTGCATTCGCTGCATTTTGCATATCTATATGTTGGTGCGAGGGGCGCCACTGCAGTTTATGTCAGTTTATCATTGTTGTTGTTGTTGGTGTAGGGACTGAAGCGTGCAAAAAAATCTAAACGCTGGCAAAAAAAAAAAAAAAGTAGACAGCGCACGCTGCCAAATTAACAGAAATTTTTGGTTGGGTACCAAATTCTTGTTCATTTTGTTTCCTGTGTCACCAAAGGTTCTCTCCGTGACCCTCTCCCTCTCTGTGTCTCTTTCGCTCTCACGTACACTATCTCTGTTTCAGTCTGTGCACTCAACAGCAAGCCAACTGAAATAATCCTGAAAAATATTGTTGGCTTTGATTTGGCGCGGCTTTTCCTATGGTATTTGCTTTGCATTTTCCCTCGTTTTTTTTCCACGTTTTTCCACATTTTTTCCCCCACTTTTTCTTTCCTTCTTTTTTTTTTCTGCGGCGCAGCATCTACATTTAATATGACATGGCAGTTCAGCATGCATGACACACAGAAAACACACGCAGGGAGCGTGAGCGAGAGAATGGAAAACATAAACTAACTGCGCATCATTTACTCCAGCCCCGGCCACGCCCACTTTCCCCATAAACAATTCTATTAAAATTAATGTTGCATATTTTTAAGGGCGAGCGCAGTCCGAAAGAAACTTAAATGCTTAACAAATTGTTGCGTATTTGTTAGCCGCTACCTACGCCGGGCATACACGACTGTCTAGATACCCTGCAAATGAATGAACATAAATCTGAGCGAGCGCAGGAAAACAAACTGAAAGCAAAGACAAACGAAGCAACAAATTGGGGCACAAGTAAACAAAACAAAAAGACAAAGCGTGAAAGAAAAGAGAGGGAGAGAGAGGCGAAAGGTGTGAGACCGAAAGAGAGAGAGCGAGAGGGTAGCAAATATGGCCAGCAAATATGATTGATTTTATGTGTTTGAGCTGTGCGAGAAAGTGGGCGACGACGTCGTGCCAATGACAAGCCAGGCCTAAAGGATATAGACGGAAATATGTAGGAATACACAGGAATATTACTTACGCACACACAGACAGAGGCTCATATGGACCCATGCAGAGTTTTTTATGTGTGTAGGCAAATATGCAAAGAGCAAAGAGAAAAGGGATGCGGGGAGCGCAGGGAGCTAACCCAAAAGGAAAATCGAAAACCAAACCACAACAACAAGAAAAAGCCACACACACGCACACATACACACTCATGCATGTTGGCCATGCGTATGAGAAAATTTGTGTATTTGCCATAAAATAATTTATCAATTGGTAAAATTTTTAGACAGGACTCGAAGCTTAGGAGGAGGCGAGAACCCAAACTGAGAAGAAAATGCTGCACGAGGCGAAGAAAAATGCCCAAGCACTTTATATAAGCGGATGAATGTGTGTGGCTGAGTGTGCGTGTGTGTGTGTGTGTGTGTGTGCTATGTGTGTGTGTGTGTGATTTGAGGGTAAAATTATGACAGGCGGAAATAAAAAAGCATAAATTTATTACTGGGCAAACGATGACTACTAAAACTTGGCCACAGGCCCGCTGGGACGTGCGGCGCGAGCGGCGGCTGCAAGCGAGCATCATAAATAATCGAAGGGGCGACAATATTGAACTGGGCTGGACCGGGCCGGGTCGGGCTGCTTGGGGCCAGGACAATGAACAAGGACGCCAAGGATACAGATCCATACGGCAAAAGCAGCGTCGAGTGCACTGACGGCTTTTACCCAGCAGCATAAATAAACATAAATACAATTCGATTGCCGACAGGGACAGAGAAAGAGAGAGCGAGGGAATGAGAGAGAGAGAGAGAGTAAGAGAGAGTGAGAGAGAGAGTGAGAGAGAGTGAGAGCTTGCACGCAACGCCACAGCGCGGACGACGCGTCGTCAGGCAGCGAAAATAATTGTACAAGTACATACAACAATTTGCCATAACAAGGATATCAAATTTGCGCACTGCCAACAGGCGGAGCGGGCCAAAAAAAAGGATAACGAGCCACAATAAAAGAAATGAAATCGTAACCCAAACTGTTACTAATTGGACAAAGCAGCCGAAAAAAAGAAAATGCGAGAGAAAGAACGAACGAAAGCAAGACCAAATAAAAGCGAGAAGAGCAGCGAAAACCAAGGGAAGCAACAACAGCATACCCAGTGTATGTGTATGTGTATGTGTGTGTGGGTGTGTGTGTGTGTGTATGTTGAGTGTGACCCACGACTAAGCATTCGCTGACTGCTAGTCAAATTTCAACAGCGTCCACAAAATGCCCCACAAAGCATAAGCAGTCAGTATGGAGCATAGCTCGAGCTGTTGAACTATCCGATACCCTGTAGTGGTATAGGGTATAGGCTAGAGTAGGGTTCTACATAGATAAAATATACAAATATCACCATATAGAATCCATAGATCAAACTGCTGAGCCAGCATATTCCCTGTAGATATTTGGACTAGAGTACTTTCATATCAATTCTAATAATTTTTTTTTAACACTTCCTCATATATGATATATTGATTGACATATAGACAATTTGCTTAAATTATTTTATTTCATTTATTTATTTCATTTTTTTCTGTATCTATTTTTTTCTGAGTTTAATTAAAATAATTTGAGTTTCATTTCAACAAGAAATTTTTGGATCCTCTTAACATAAGAAAAAAATAAAAAAATAAAAAAAAGAAAGAAAATAATAAAAAATGTTAACTTTACTATGAAAATAAAAATAGTAATTAAAAAAAATAAATACAATATAGCAATGAAAGTTTAATATAAATTAAATTTTGTTTGAATAAAAAATTTGAATATATTAAAATCTATTCAAATTTGAGATATGAAATTACAAATATTTTTAGGATAAACGAACCGAAGCCACATGTCCCAATGAACGTTCTTTATACAAAATATATTGCATCTCATCCCATATATCAATCTATGTAACAATAATCCACGACATGTAAAGCAGATCAATAATCAATAAGAACATATAAATAAATAATACCATATAAACTATTCAGACTAGAAGAAAATACTTGACAAAGCCCGCTACTTTAACTAGATTAAACTTCACTCTACTCCACACAGGGTATAGACAGAAAAAAAGGAAAAAAAAATTAAAAGGGAACGCCCAAAAAAAAAAAAAAAAAAAAAAAAAAAAAAGAAGCTAAAAAAATGGAATTGGCTTTGTTAAGTCTAATTTTGCTGGGAGACAAAGTGCTTAAAAAATAATTACGCGCTGGCAATCAAGGAGGCGTCGTTATCGTTGTCGCTACCGGAAACCGGATACGGATGTGCATGTGCGCGAGCGATGTCAGCATCCGTTAGACATGCAAGTGGGTGTGCCATGGCAACTGACCGACCATGGCATAGTGTGGGATCAAATTGAATTTGGTTTGACTGCAGCACACAGGCGCCTTGCCACAAATTCGCCAAACTTACAAGTAATTAGGCAACACTGCTCGTGCCTCCGCTTCCTCCTGCGTCCTCTCGCCCTTTGCTCTGTCTATAGCCAAAGGACACAAAGGACACATGCACGCGTCGTCATTCGCTCGCCTTTTGGTTGATTGTCAGTGCGACTGTTCGGCTAATTGCAGCCACAGCAGCAGCCGCAGCAGCAGTTGCACTAGTTGATGCTGTTGCTGCTGCGGCTGCTGCTGCTGTTGCTGCTGCAGTTGCTGCGTAGCTCGTTTTCTTTTACGTGTTTGAGTTGCACTTCGGCCCTTGGTAATTACCAATTTGAGGCGCCAATTTGGCTCTTTGCTGCTGGCCAGCAAAAATTTAATTAGTTTGACAAGCAAATGTCAACGGGGCGTATGCTGTTTGCATAGCTCACACACAGAGAGAGAGAGAGAGAGAGAGAGAGAGAGAGAGAGGGAGAGAGAAAGACACTAGTGGTTACATGCACACACTCAAAAAAAAATATTGAGTGCATTGCGGCGTCACTGAGAGCATTATACTCGTTCACAGTTCAATAACACTTAAATATATTCAAAAATCGAATGGATCACATAATTCATAAAATATTTTTGAGGGCTCAACTGAAATACTCTACTCTGCCTTAACAATATTAAAAAATCAATATAGAGTGTCAACAAATTTTCAGCCTCAACTTTCAAGAATTACAATCGATAAATATTTGACACTCATACAGACAGACATATAGATTGACCACACAACATTAAACCAAACCAATATACTCACTTTCAGCTTGTGAACAAGTATTTAAGCATTGATGGGCAGGGAGAGATATTTTTTGGGCAGGCCGCAGGCGCCGGGCCAAAGCTATTATGAGCAATCGCAGCCAACCCTTTGACCTTTCGTAATCTCTTTAATGACGCCAACAGCAGCACAGCCAGTTCGTCCGTCCGTCAGTTCGTCCTTCAGTCAGTCGGTCAATCAGTCGGGCAATTTTAATTTACTTTACAAGTGTTCACCAATTAATTTAATTTAAGCCCTTTGCTCCCGGCTGGCTTACACTTTGACACTTTGACAACGGCGAACTTAAAGGCCGCAAGGATATCTAACGAAAAGGCTCAGCTAGATTCGTTTAGCGCACCCAATAAAGATTTGAGGCGAGTCTTGGAGTGTTTGGTATCTAAATGAAGATATCTCTATAGTAGTAATGTAAATGTATGTATATGGATAGACATATATATAATATATGAAATATACAAGATATAATTCTTATCCATAACAATTCATTCAGTTTGATTAATTAATATTAACACTCGAATCAGCAATTGAAGAATTTATGCTATCATTATAGATCTAAACCTATGTTATATGAAATATCCAACAGATTGGAAGCTTTATGTAAAAAAAATACTATAAGAAACTTTATATAATAAAGGGATATCTTTCAGTTAAAATATCATGATCTTATTGTAAATTAGAATTTCTTTGAACAAAAAAATGCAAATACAAATATTTCGAACATCCAATAGAATGCTTGGATCACTTCAAATCTATCGTTCTCTTTAGCTACCCATAACTCCCAATGCATTTACTAGATGATTAGGCCTATCGATTTCAACTATCGATAAACTGTCATGAAATCGATTAAAGTTCGTACTCAAATTTCGACTATTTGAACATTAGATTAAAATTTTATTTGAAGACTTTGGGGCTTTAGCCGTATGCTTGACATACGTGAGTGTATTAAATATTTGGCTATTCATCAGTCGCGAATACAACTTAATTAAATGATTAAAAGCAGCTGTTTCTGGTCTGTTGAGTGCGACTAATTAAAATCTATGCATATTGCATAGAATTTCAGATAAACCAATAAATGTCCATGGTTTGGTCTGAGTTGAATTATTCACACGCTATGCCAGCTGCAAAGAAATGGCAGGCAGGGTTGGCAGAGCTGGCTGGAGTGGATAAACGCTGTGGACACACATACAAAGTGTGTGGGAGTAAGAGAAGGGGAGATAGGGGGCGAGGCAGGACTAGCAGCTGTAGTCAATTTCAAGGACACTCGATGGGGCAGCTGCCTCAGACGTAGCTGCCTGCAGCCGGAAGAGCACTTCACAGTTTATAGCTTTAAGTGGCAGTTGGCAAGTGCCGAGTGGAAAATTCCATAGCAAGCAGTTTGTTTTCTATGCAAGCACACACACACATACACACAGAGTCACATCCACACACACACACACGCACACAACATAGTTGCTGGCATTGAGCACAATTGATTAAGTTGACACTGACACTCATCTATGGGCAGGCATAGAGAGTGTGAGCGAGAGAGGAAGAGAGGGACAAAGAACGGAAGCGAGTCAATTTAATTGTTCTGCATCTTAGTTAATCAATGTTTGATTTAAATTAAGTGCATAGTGTCCTTGAATTTTTGCTACAATTCAGTTCATTCACGACATCGAGAAAGTCATGCGAAGAGGCTCTTGGGCATTTTTAATTTGATTAAACCCGAGCAGCAGCAGCAGCAGCAGCAGCTGCTACGTCGCCAGCTAATTAAGCTCAACAACTAACGGGAAGCCATTCAATGGACATGCCAAGCACTAATTAAGATTTTTGTCAATTACTTATGGCAAGTGCCACGCCTCTGCTCCAAAAGAGACTAGCGAAGGACAATCGCTGACGCAGCGCAAAGTGCACGCCTTACCTAGTCGTACACTGAAAGAAAATGCTTACTCACTAGCAAAGCGAGGAGACTGTTAAATACATTAAAGAATTTTTCAAGAATTTTTAAGCTTTGTTTAAGCGAGTTCGACTTAGTTTAAGCAAAAGTGACCAGCATTTTCTCCGAGTGTATGCCGTGAGGGCATGTGGGCTGCTGTCCGCTGTGCTTGTGTGTGTGTGCAATCATTAAAATTAATGTATTGGCTGCGATTAATTTAGCCGGGTCGCCTGCAACAGCGGCGAGTGAAATAATCTCCGTTGTCGCAGCTTGTTTCCCGCATTTGTTCTTGCTGCATTTCCTCTCCATGTGTCGATTGCCGAATGACAACTGGGCGACAGTTTATAGACTGAAATATTGAAAAACAGCAGCTAAGAGCTGAGCTAAAGCTAAAGTCAGAGTCACAGACAGAGCCAGAGACAGTCGCACAGTCGGAGCCATTTCGCTTGGCTGCCCAACAATGAAAATGTAATGTTGTCCCGGCTTGTAGCGGTGGGGCAATTTAGGGCGTGGCATGGTCAAAAACAAAGGAGTAGCTCCTAATGGGAATAGACTAGAAATAATCATCATTAGTCGTGAACTCGAGCCAGTGGCTTCGGCAAGGCACACGGAACGCAAGCGGGTGGTAGAATGAAAGAGACAGACAGAGAAAGAGAGAGAGAAAGAGAGAGATAGAGTATAAGAATCGTGAGTATTTACTCTCTCTCTCTCTCTCTATCTCTCACTTTGTGTCTGCAATTATGCTCTTATGGTGTTTCCCCTTTCCACACTCGAACCTATAAGAGAGTTGCAAAAGTTTTTCTTGTTTTTCCTTTTCTTTTTTTTTTTTTTTTTTTTTTTTTTTGCCAACTAAAAGAACTTATTTAATAAAATGTCAAGGAAATTGTAACATATGCGAATATTTTTTATTTCTCATATTTGTAAAACTGTTCGTAAATATGTACAAATGCTGCACAGAGAGCGGAGAATAAAAGTCGTGATTTATTTGTTGTCAAGCCAAGAATGAAATTTTAGATGATAGAACTATCGCAGCTATCGCAACTGTATTCTCTCTTTAAAGTTATGCTAAACTTAATGTGAATGCTATGTGACTGAGTTTTAATATCTACGTAGAGAAGTTTTAATAATATGGACATGACTATATCGACTCAACTCCTTCCCCTCTGTCTTTATCTCTTCTTCTGCCTCTCAGCTGCCTTTCCAGCTTCAATGGATATTTAAATTGTTCTCTTCTATTTTATTTTATTCCCAATTATTTTATAAATAGAAAATTCTGAAATTGATTTCAACAGAAAATCTTAAATATTTACTACACTTTCTTTTGCGTTTATTTGCAGATATTTTGCATTGTTTTTAAAAAGCTAACTGGAACGTAAATTCGACTTTAACTATTTTAATTTATTTTACAATTTTTGCCTTTCGCTCTGATAAAGAATATCACAGTCGGGTATAGCCAACTGCCATAATACTCGCTTGAGTTTATAAGTTTCTTAAAATCTAAATTTTACTCAGTTTGTCTTAATATTCTTCACTTCTCTCCAACTGTCATGCCTCTAAGTATTTATTAGGCAACTATACGAAGCTCATATGCCTGCTCTTATCTTCAATTAATTCTGTTTTACAATCTCTATCAATTCTATTTATAATTTACTTTTATATACTACTGCTACACTTATTGAGCGAGCATGACAAATTTTGATAGACACTTCATATATTTCACTGCATTGGTGGCATATATGTATATTTGCTTAAGCTATTATAGTTGCTTAACAAAATAAATAACAATTGACAGTAACACCTTCTCTAGCCTTAGGATAGAAAGGCTTGTCTCTCAATCTCTCTCTCTCTCTCTGTCTGCTTTTGTTGTTGATTAGCTGTCGTTGCTTGACTTTAATGCATGGCCTCTTACAGTTGTCATATATATATGTATATATATATATCTATATAGTTTTCCTGCCTGTCTATATTTAAGCACTCACATAGACGCACACACACACACACACACACACACACACATTTCTACATATATAAAGCGAATGCCACCCGTTTGATGCATTGCTTTGCACTTTGCCGCATCGCTGCCGACGTAGGCGTCAACGTCGCCGTCGCCGTCAACTGAAGTGCATTTGGCAAATAAGAAAAATTGCATAAATTTCATTAAATTCGAAATGTCAAGCAACTGTCGCGCACCCGCGACCTGCAGCAGCAACCAATGCACTGTATGCATATTTGCTCTCTATCTATCTATCTCTCAGTCTCTGTCACCCTCTCTCTCTCTCACTCTCTCAGTCTCTATCTGTCTCTGTTATACTCACTGTGTGTGTGTGTGTGTGTGTGTGGGGCTTTACATCAGCAGCCATGACGTCGTCTGGGCTGTAAACATTGGCGTGGCTCGCTTTGCCGTGTTCCGTTTGCAGCAATATTAAAAATTGTGCACCAAAATCCCCAAAGTAATTTATTAAGATGCCTCATGACTGTTTTACGCGCCGTTGACTTCACGCCATTAAAAGCCAAAGCACAACCAGCACACACACATACAAAGGGAGAGAGAGAGAGTGAGAGAGAGAGAGAGAGAGAGAATGTAAAAAGTTGCATAAATTTTCAACACAACAACAAGAACAACAAAGGAAAGGAAAACTGCGACACTCTTTGTTGGCTGGGCTGGCTCATTGGAGTTGCGGCTTGTTTAGCAGCAACAATTGCTAATGCAACAGCAACTGCTGCTGCTGCTGCTGGTGCTGGTGCTGGCATCTTGAGAGCTGCTGCAGAGCTAATGCAACTGCCGCTGCTCAAGGCATCTATCGTTAGATTCTTGACATTTATATGGGATTTTCTTTGGCTTTGGCCTGAGCTTTGATTGCAGCAAACCAAGTTTTTGCGGCTAGCACATTGTCATAAATTTCTAACTGTATATACTAACATATACATACATACATACGATCTGGAAATCGTAAATCAACGTGCCACACATTTAGCTAGCTGTGAGTTTGCCTGCCTTATGTTCGCCCTGTAACACACTGCGTATGTGTGATATTTCATAGCACGTGTCATGAATTCTAATTACCATTTTTTCCCCTCTGCTGTGCCAACATAAATTCATAAATTTGAAAAAAAAAATGCAACAACAAAAACAAAAATACCACAATTTAAATTCCATCGGCAAAGTTTTCAAGCACATTAAATTTTTTAGTCGCCCATTGCAAAAAAAAGAACAGAAATAAATTGAAATTTAATAACAAAATCAAATAAATCCATCAAAAATTAGTGCATATTGTTAATAATTAATCGAATTGCTCATAAATATGAATCAATGCACGTATATATAGCAAAATACCTTTAGAATGTGCTTTGAATGCACAAATTATTTAGCATACATATAAGACTACCCTGTACGCATTTAATACAGGCAAATGGGGTAGGCTGGCAATATGAGGAGCTTTGGCAACTACATGCAAATGTTAAACTACACACTACCTATATTACTGCGGGGTATTTAAAGAGTCAAGCATCATTTCTTAAGAATTTATATAACAAATTTAAAGTCAATATTTTTAAATTGACTTAATCATATATCATTAAAAGCATATTAATATATTTGCTTATATTATTCAACTATTTTTTTTTTTTTTCATTTATTTTTTTTTTTTCTAGTTCATCAGATGTTCATAAAATCATTTAATTAATATCACAAATCTCATATAAAAATAAAATATATATATAATAAATTTTTCATATAGACAGTTGATTTTCGCGATTAAAAGCATACTACAGCGTATGTTGTAGTCAATCAATTAACATGCATCCATACAAACTGCCTCTAATAATGCAATATTTCTGTATTATTGTAAAATTTCAGTTATTTAACCATTTTTACAGAGTATTTGCTAGCCCAGCATACACATGCCTTGTTTTTTAAATTCATGTATGCATCCAAATAAATGAAATAATCAGCGTTATGCAGTTTAGCGTATCAATTACGACGCCATTTAGCCGCATGCTGCAAAAACCATATAAATAAATTATTATGCCACATATTTCGAGCGAAATCAAAAGCAGAAATTAAATGCTATGCAAACATTTCAACAATTTTCTCAGCAATGGCATTCATCAAATGGGGAAAAACAGTTTTTTATATATATGAATATAAAAGGATACATATAAATACACGCGTATCGAGCAAATCAAAAATTGATTTGAATGGAAATGCGGTAAGCAAAGTTGAGAATTGAATTATTTAAAACTGCAGCCAAAAACAGTTCCGGCACCAAATGACGTGGACATGAAAAATTCATTAAATGTGTCCAGCCACACCAAAAAAATATAAAACAGGTGTATAGCTGTGTGTGTGTGTGTATGTGTATTTGTGTTTGTGTTTGTGTTTTGTGTGCAGCGTGTCAAGCAAGAAATTACATTTCCACAAAATTTTAGTTAATATTTACCAATGATTTTTTTTAATATAATTAGAATAAAAGCATTTTATCTAGCACACACAAATTCGCACTTTCACACACACACACACACACTCGAATCACATTAGCTGTAAATTTTTTAGGCACACTTTGAGCTGATTTGTATACCTTACTGGCGCTGATCAAATATTTGTGCTGCTGTGTGTGTGCTCACACATTGTGTTTGGTTTAGTTAGTTAATAAATTAGTAAAATTACGTGCCGATGGGCCATCACAGTGTGGAGTCAGACTACAGCCCGGCGTGACAGCAACTATAATATTATAATTTTCGAATGCATTTCCACACACTTTTCGGCGGCTGTTAGCGACAGCTGAAACAACGCACAAACAACCGAACAACAACAGCCAACTGCACTGACAACAAAATTATGTTATGGACCCATTAAAATTACCAAAAGCATTTGTTAAATATGCCTACAAAATGTAAGTGAGGGTGTGTGTGACTGTGTGTGTGTGTGTGTGTATTTTTGCGTGCCTAACGGTATATGTTTATGGTTTTCATTCTAAATATTTTGCATGAGGCGCATCATGCAGCACACATATACATATATAGATATACATATATATTTTTAAATTTATGTATGTATGTATATACCCACACCTATGTGTGGGTATGTAAGCAGACCTATGTACTTACTCACACATTGAACAAAAATTGTCTAAATAGCTTGGCATAATTATTTTTTGTTCTCAATAAAGCTTTAGACAAAAAAAAAAAAAAAAAAAATTAAAGAAATAATATAAAATATAATAAACAAAATTGAAATTCTATAAAGACAATCAGACAGTACTTAATTTACACAGCTCGTCGCCCTGCTCAAGAATATATATACTTTATGGGGCTTGCCACACCTACTTCTGCCCGTTACATACATTTTAACAAAACCAATAAACCCTGAAAATTTATTTTACTTTTACTTTAATTTGCAATATATTTGCTCTATGCTAAATGAGGTAAGAATTTGCCCAACAATTTTCTTTCCAGTGCATGAACAGCATGATTCTCTCTATTTCTATTTCTGCTGTAATTTCAGCAAAAATATATTTACCTAACAAATATGCTCCTAATTATGAATTGTATTTCAGTCAGAGAATGCAGTGAGAGCAGCTTGCTTCAATTTATTAAGCTCATGTCTGAGTAAACTGTTTCCTTCCATTTAACAGGCAATTAAAGACCTGCACAAATATTTAGAAAGTTAAGGTCTTATTGAAACTTATATTGCACACTGGATAGTGACAGTGATTTTCCATGCAATTATTTCTCTGCGTGTATGGCTGTATACTAAACAGCCAGCATATGTAGGGGCGCCCACGCACGCAATCAAGAGGAATTTTCGCGCTTGGACACGAATGCTTGGGCCCGTTTCTGGTCGTTGTTGTCGCTCGTTGACGTTGCAATAAATTTCCACGTATATTTATTATTTTGCGGCACGTCACAGATAATTAAAAATAAATCAATTTTTAATGGCGCTGGCGAGTGCCAGAGCCGCGAAGCCCGCAGAAATGCCTCATGCGTCGGCGATTTGTATTCATATATATATATATACATTTGTATGTGTGTACATATCCAAACAAATTCTTTTTTATTCAAGCTCGGTTATTTGGCTTTGTGTGGGCTGGGAGGCTTAAAGCAATTAGCGCACAAATTAGTCGGCGTCAAAATGTTGCGTGCCGTTGTCGGTGGACCGAAAATTCAATAAGGTGACCGACGAGTCGCTCCAAAATTCAATAACCGAACTCGCCGACTTGCATGCAAAACACGTCAACACAATTGGCAAGTGCCAGACGCGCCTTTACGGCTAAGCAAATCAGTTTATGATTCATAAACAATACTTCATCAAGCTGCCATAGCATACAAAAACGCGCATACCCACCCACCCACACGCACACACACACGAACAGACATACGCACACATATGCGCAACACACATGTTTGCCAAACGGCCAACAATAAAGATCAGCACAAATGCAATACCCAAAAACAATTTCGGGTCTATCCAAAATAGAAAAAAAGAAAGAAAAGAGAGAAGAAGCGTAGACCAAATCGGTTGTTAGCTTTAAGAGTTAACTAGACTAAGACATACTCTGTTACAAAGGTATAACGATCTAATTTACATATGTAGGTGTAGGCTATGCTTGACTGATTTATTGATTGGCAAACTAACAGATGTGTCAATCAATAAATCTAATTCTGATTGAAACAAATTGTAAAACTTGTTTATGCTGGAATGGACAGACGGATGGTCTGATGGATTGGCTGACTGATTGAATAAATGATTGTCTGATTGATTGATGGACAAAATTATACACTGATGGCTTGATCGATTTACTGATTGATTCATTGACTGATTGATTGATTGACAGAATTATGGATTGATGGCTTGTTCGATTACCTGACTAACTAAATTAAATGATTGATTACATAAATGATTGACTGATTGACTGACTGAATCACAGAGCGCTGAAATCATTGCTTGACCGACTGATTAACTGACTGATTAGGTAAATGATTGACAGATTGACCAGCCGACTGATGAACTAGTTGGCTGATTAATAACTTGATTGATTAGTTTAGCGATTGCAAGACTGATAACTTACTGATTGACTGACTGATTCAGTCTGATTAAATGACTGATTAAGATTGAGAGACTGCTTGGTTAAGTGACTCATTGACTTCCCGCAAGACTATTAAATCTAGTGACTGATGGAATTACTGAATTGCCTTAATCTCTGATTGATTGATTGACTGACTGGGTCTAAAACTCTGATTATTTATGTAGCGGAACAACTGATTTTAATTATCATATTTTAAGCAGTAAATGATGCAAATTTTTTACAATGAAGAAGCTTTTAAAAATTCTACAAAACCAAGTTGATAACTGTATGAAATCCTCTATTCCAATTTATCACAGTTTGCAGATCTTTCATAACCTTTTGATTCCGCCCAAATTGCACAGGGTATACAAATTCTCATGCGTCACGTTGTTGCAATCATTAGGCAAAGAAAGAAAGAAAGGCAAACAGATAGGCGTACCGAAAGACTTGATGTGCGTGTGTATGTGTGCGTGTGTGAGTGTGTGTTTGGAATCATCAAATACAATTCTGATGCTCGTACATCTGCCACAGATTGAGCGCGCGTGCAATTGGCAGACGTGGACTGTGGTATATAAATATCTGTGTCTATATACATATGTATTCCTCATAGATGGCCAGATAGAGGGCAAAGGCAACACGAAATTGATGCGGCTAGCAAATCGCCAGCAATTGTCCCGGCCAATTGTTAGAACTTGGCCCACTGTTGCCAACTTTATGACGGACGCGTGCTATCAACATTTTTTTCTCTTTTTCTCTTTTTCGTTTTGCTACTTTTGCCGCTTGATGGCAATCATGATTGAAGGTCGCTGGCGATGCGTCCGAGCGACGACTTCAATTATGCAGTCAACTCTTTGTGGCTGGCTGGTTATTTAAATATTTCGACATGTGGCAGCATGTTTATAGGGCAGCATCAACGTAAATCTAATAATATAAACCCGCATGCAGAAGCCATGTTATTTATACGCACGCATAAATATCAACAACAACAACAGCAGCAACAACAACAACAACAGTAACAACAGCAACATGTCTGACCACAGTTAGCTTCGTAACCGCAGCAAATGGCATAAAAGTCAACATGTTGAACGTTCGCTGGAAAAAATATTGCTTCAGCTATAATGCGACTGAATATGTATGCGAGTGGGTGTGCGAGCGTGTGTGTGTGGGTGTGCGTGTGTATATTTACTGTGTGACTTTTCATATCTCGGTAGGCTATAAAGTATAAATTACGGCAAATATGTTACGTCGCAGCGCCGCCGAGAAAAGACACAAGCAGCAAAAGAAGTTGCAAAGCCGCACGCACAACTAACTAACAACTATTAAGCCTCTGGCAAACGCACACACACACACACACACACACCAAGCCTCTCTCTCTCTCTCACACACACTCGCCAGTTTCTGTCAGTGTAATCAACATGCGTGGCACTGGCCTTTGGTATATGGCTCGTAATACTCTCTCTGCAATTTTACACACAGGCGCCAGGCCATTTTTCCGGTGATTAAGTGTTGATAAGTCTATAAATTAACTAGCAGACAGACTCGCAATGTCTGCATAGGGTGTATACACAAACACACACACACATTGATATCGTTGTAGTAGTTGCTGCGCAAGCATATTAATCATGCTGCAAAGCATTTACGAGTGTGTAGAACAATTGCCTACTTATTGGCGCAGCGACAACATGTGCTCCCTAGCTAATGAGAGGCTGAACAAGTTCCGGGACCAGAAATTCATGGGCACAATATGCTTCAGAATCGATTAAGTACTATATCATCAAGTCGTTGAAATGATATATGATTATCATTAATATTGAATGCGGTCTACAAATAAAATTCTTATGCTTGACAGTTCTAGTTTGAGAGAGCTAAACAAGGAAGGATGTTACTGTTCTTGAAAATACCCGATATTTCAAGCATTTATAGCGAATCAGTTGCGCGGAAATATGGACTATACGAATGGGAGTCTATTTGTTGAATGGCTTTTCTTTCAGATGCACTTTCTTAGCCATTTTTTATAGGTTATCTAATTGAATAAAATTTATTCAAAAGAAAAAATTGAATTAATATTCAGAATTGGTCTGTGTATTCCCGAATCAAATACCATCAATTTCAAATCTTCAGCAACGACTTCTTCTTCACATGCTACAAAGAAAGAACCTTATGAAGGACAGTCGAACAAGGTTATATAGGCCATACCATACCTCCTGCTAGTGCCATTCCTTTTCCCAAACTACTTTTACCCTGAATTGTCTTTCCAGCCCATTCCCTTTCCCACCAATAAACTCCCCAAATCAAATGTTTCATGTCCCTCATAGTAATTGTTTTCATAACGCATATCAATGTCTAATAATAATTTGTTGACATTTCATTATTTATTCAATTTATCAACCTTAGCTGGAATTCCCCGAGTTACCAAAATTAAGTGAGCTGCCAGCGTGTTATAAACGTTCGGCTAGTTCATAAATTTTATATATCATAATAGATGTCCTCAGATATGCCAGCAGAATGCGTTAAATAACCTTTTTAAATATGTATAACGGGATATCTATATATGTATGTGTATAAATGTCATATAAAGGTCAAATGAATAATATAAATCAAAGCTAAATTCAAATTTGTGAAAGTGTTTATATGCATTCGCTATGTGAAAGGAGTATATTAGTTGGTATAGAGGATGTGAACCTCGTGAAATATGTATATACATCGTACTATGGAAAAAGGGTATATTAGCTAGGGTAGGCAGACATCAGAAGTGGGAATGGAAATGAGGAAATTGATTTCTTAGCAGACCTCGGCATTTTTCACGAATATTTTTCAGTTGGTTACGTTTGACTTCCACATTCTTGTCTGTTTTCTTTTATTAAAATTAAGATATGCCTACGATTTGGCAGTCTAACCTAATTTAATATTCACTTAACCTATCTATTTTTAGTTAGGGTCTATGACTTTCCTATGTGTAAAATTCCATTTTCTCAAATAATATAAAATCTAGCTTAGAGAAAGAAGGAAGGAGAGCCCTAAGATTCCTTAAAAAAAATTTACTTTAAAGTATGCCATTGACTTGGGCAAGACCCAAAATGATTATCCAAACTTAACAGTTTCTTAGCATTAGCTTTAAATTATTCTCAATCAAGAGAGCTAGTAAATTCACCTGTAGAAAGTCACAAGTGGCTGAGCGTTGCAGGCAGGGAATCCAATTTAAATGCGGATAAATTAATTGCTTAAACTACGCATACAATTGATTTACACAAATTTACGAAAGACAACATCAACATCAACAAGAAATCTGTTTTAATTGCGGTTAAGCCAAGAGCAAAGACAAGACTCAGACAAGAAGGCGCAAGTTCAAAGCAGTTGCCGCCGGCACTAAATTTGCCTTGGCTTTGATCTGGCCCAGCTGCAAGGCGAGGCGTGGCGAGGCGAGGCGAGGCGAGGCCAACCCAGGCGAGGTAGGCAAGCAGGCAGGCAAAGAACTCAAATAGAGCCGGAATAAAATTAGCATTAAAGACAAGCCAACGCAGCAGCAGCACCAACAACAACAGCAACAACAACAGCTTATAAATTAGCATGTAAATGCTCGACTTATAGATAGTCTATATCCGGTTTAAAAAGGAATTTGTTTAACTATATTATATATGCTGGGATATCTAATAAATTTATTCCCTAAAGAAAGTTTTTTAATTTCTCTCAGATACCCTGCACATGCTTGTAATATGATAAGCTATGTAAGCTGCTCTTATATACTTATACCGATACTTATTATTAAACAATCTCAAGTTTATAAACAGGCTTGACTGGCAAATGCTCCGTATACTAGATTATACTAGCCTATCAGAATATCAGAGAGACAAACTAAGATATAGACTCATATTAATCTCATGGCATTCATGGATATTTTTCATTTATAGCCTCTGAGATTCTTCACCCGATAACAGCATTCCCGTCCATTAATAATTTCCACAGAGTAGTTGACAAGAAATTATTTTAAATTCTTGGCCAAGCCAGCAGGAAGACCACACTTGGAAAAAAAAAAGAAAAAAAGGTAAAACAACAAAGCGACTTTCCAGTTTCAGCCACAAGTTGTCGCTGGGGAAAAGGGTTGCCTACTTTTGAGCGCTGCAGAATTTAATTCACACAAATGGAAACAAAAATGTGCGAGAGAGAGAGAGATAGGGAAAGAGAAGGGAGGAAACCCGGCAAACACGTTTGTTACATTTACGCAACAATCGAGGCAGACACAGAGACACATGAGCAAAACGAGTTGCGGCGCGTGATGAGTGCGAGCGAGATGGCAAATAGTAGATGCTGATCCGCGGCGCGTAGACACATTAAATCAAATTAAAAGTGTGCTAAGTGCTGAGAGTGCGAGGCGTGAAAACCCCAGGTAAATCCCATTTTAAATACTAATAGCAAAGAGAGCCGCACCACCCCACGCCTTTCGAATGCTGTGCGGTTAGGGGCGTGGCTTGGGGAGCTGCGGCTAGCACCTTTGCGCGACTCTGGCACACATTTTGCCAGAGCTTAGCGTCGGCGCTCGTGTAATCTAAGTTTAAGTTGATTGTAGCACACTCAGACAGGCCCGAAAAAAAGCTGTGAACGAATCTGAGCAGCGAAATACAACGAGGCGACTATGAGATACCCTACAAAAAGGGCAGCTCAGTTAAACTAAATTTATAAATATATAAAATAAAGTTTAGATAAATATTAAAACATTTTATGGTACACATTTCATTTCATTCATTTGGAACAGAAATACAAGTGAACGACTGAGCATTACCCTATTTTCACGATTTTTTCTTGATTCATGGCAAAAAAAAACCTCTGAAACTTAAGGCAATAAAAAAAATTTATTGGCATAAACAAATTACCTATTCTGAGTATACCCTGTAATTTAAAATATTCGAGATGACGCTTTACCATGCACCCCCTTATGGCAAAAATTATTAAGCAATCACTGACGACCCATGCTTTATATTGAAGTTTCCATTCAATTTAGCCCATTACAATACCCTGTAAAGAGCGCGGCGTATTATTTGCAATATAATCCACTAAATTGTAACAAAATGAAAGCCACAAAATGGCATTTCATGACTAACCTCAAAGCTCTTACGGCTTGTACTAAATGCATATATATTTCTTTGGGGACTAACGCGGAAAAGAATACCCTTTGTTTGGTTAAGTATACGTGTGTGTGCCTGTGTGCCTGTGTGTGTGTGTGTGTGTGTGTGTGTGTGTGTGTGTGTGTGTGTGTGTGTGTGGCTGACTATACCGGCAGCTCTTTGTGTTAAAGCGAAGACAGTCTGACTCAGTGCTTGCTTCTTTTTTTTTTCGTGGTTGTTGGCCTGTTTGCTCGACTTTATTTTATTTTCTCAATTGCTTTTAGCGTAATTGCTAAAATTCCCACAGGTAGGCCAAATACAGGTAGCGCGCATCGGTAACGCGTTTGCTTTTTTTTTTTCCTTTCTTTTTTTTTAGTATTTTTTTAGGCCTAACCACAGCAATATTTGCCTCTGCTGCCTCTTTCAATTAAGTTGCGCTGCATTTTGATTAGTTTTTAACATTTTGGCCTGCAGCAGCAGCCGAAACTAAACACACACATACACACACACACACAGAGCACATAGAGCTCATGCCTATGCACACTTGAACTCCATCAATCAATTAATCAATAAAAAAAATTTCAATCAACTTCAATTGCTGGCAGTTAGCTAACATAAAGATAAACTGGAGAGTGCAAAAACTACCTCTGCTAAAGGGTATGACTAAGCCAGGACAAACAGCTTCAATTCATTAACTCAAACGTTTTGCCAAAGCTGCAAATTGTAAAACCAGCAAAAGCAACGCCTCGTTACACTGCAAGAATTGGGTACGGAAAATTATATTTCGTGAGATATATGAGGATAAACAAAATTAGTTTGTATATATAATAAAAACAAAGCTCAGTAGGCAATTAGGCGAAAGAGCAAGGCATTTATTATGGCATTATTTAAAAAAATAAAAATCTTAGCACACCCAAATCCACTGGCTACTGACCTGGCAGTAAACAACAGTAGGCGAAGGCTTAAAAGATCTCATCCCTTAGACCACAGACCTTAAATGTTGTTAAGAATTGTAAATATGTAAATACTGGCTTCTAGCCCATAATCTAAGTTAAGGTTTAAGTCAATAATGCGCTAAATAGTCTCAGACAATAAGCTGCAATAAATGAATTTAAAAAAAAAAAAAAAAAAAAAAAAAAAAAAAAAAAAAAAAAAAAAAAAAAATTAAAAACCTATTTATAATACAGATATTTATTTATATTTAATAAATATTAGATGATCATCAAAAATAAAATATACACATATATATAAGTAAATACGTACTTTAATGAAATGTATTTAGAGTCCAATATCTCCAATTTCTGTTCCCGTTTAGAGAGAAGGAAATAAGTAGAAGCTGAAATGAAAGAAAATACAATTTAATATAATTAAATATATACAAATATAATTTCATTGTTAAGTTACATTTAGGCTCACTTTTCATGGCAAGTTCTAGTGTCTGCTTTCTTGCTGTGTATTGCCAAATTGAATAGCTGTACGTATATCGAACTGAAAGGTAAAAGCTGACAGCCAAACGCTTTTCTATCGAGGCATAAAAATTGTTTTGCTCTGCTTTGCTTTGTGCGTACTTTACGATCTGTGCTACGAGCTGCTGTAGCTCACTCTGCCCCTTTCTCTCACACCCTCTCTCTCTCTCTCTCATTCTCACTCTTCCTCTCTTTCTTTCTCTTGTGAAAGTGTCGACGGTTTTCTGTCCGTTTATTTTGATGTGTACGCGCGTGTTAAAATCACTTTTTAAAGCAGATTCTCTCTCTCTCTCTCTCTTCCTCTCTCTTTCTTTTTCTCCTTCTCTCTTTCTGTCATTCAGTTTTTGGGCAGACCAGCAACGACATGGCCAGGCATTGAGGCGTGGGCCATTCAGCCAAACAAACCAAGCGACCAACCAGTTGGACAGACCGACAGACAGCTGAACGGACAGACGAACGGCGAGCACATTTATTTTATTTCAGTTTTGTACTGGCAGTGCATAAAACTGTTTTTAACATGCTGTTTGCTGTTCTTGTTGCTGTTGTTGTTGTTGGCCTTTATTTTTATTTTTTTATGTATAAATACATATATATGTACGCTGCGAGTCCTTTTTATGCCAAATGTAAGCTATCTGCGCAGGCTGGCACAGGCAAATAGCCAGCCAAAGAGACTAGGGCAGACGGCTTGGACAAGGAGATTTAAAGCGTTTCGGTTTACCTGACACCAGCCATACATACATATATACATACATGTATATACGTAAGGATATCTGTGTGTGTGTATTTATTTACGAACATGTGTTTAAATAAAATGTTCTTGCACCAAACGGAACAGGACGAACAGGACATCACCGCACTTTGCGAAATCACAGACGGCAGTTGGGCAGCTGGGTAGCTGGGCAGCAGAGCAACAGCAAAGGGGTAGCAAGGGTATGGCTTAACATGGGGCTTGATTCTAGGGGTAGTTGAGGCTAGCGACTCAACGCAGCTCACATTGATTTCAACAGACAGCGTCTGTAGAAAAATGCGCATAAAAACTGTTCCGGCAAAAAGCTTAAAATTATAAAGGATGCTGAGGAAAAAAATAAATAAAAAAGGAGTCAACAAACAAACAAACAGAAGAACCAACAGAAAATATCGAAGATAGAAGAAGACGACAGCTGAATGCACTCTCTCTCACACAAAACAACGTTGGGCATAAATCATAATTTCAAATTTCAAATTTGTATAATATATAATAATAATTAAGTGAATAAAAAATAAATAAATAAAAAATTCAAAAATATATTTAAAAAAATATATATATAATAAAATATACAAATATAAATTAACTTAATGTTAAAAACATGAAAATTAAAAAAAAAAAATAAATAAAAAATAAAATAAAAAAAAAAATAAATAAAACACAAAATTAAAATACAAAAAAATTTTGATATTATTTTTTATAGTAAAGTTTAATCCTTAATTATTGAATAAACGAGGAAATATTTGTATATTTATATTAAATATATTTTAAATTAATTATTGTTTTATATATTTATGTATTTACCAGCAATTGCTAATAATTGTAAGCCAACTGCTTTCAACCATATTAAAACATAGAAAATATGTTATGAATTTTACAAAATTAAGTTTCATCAATATGCAAATATGCATATCCATGGCAACTTGCGCCAGAAACCTAATGGACTTTGCTGTATGAAAAAAAAAAAAAAAAAGTCACTTCAAAGGCCGAAATTACTAGGTAAGTTACATAAAATGCTTTTTGCATTCAGCGCAAATGGCAGAGCTTTGCATTTTATTTACATGGAGGGTACAACGAATCTAAGCGACAAAAAAAAAAAAAAACAAGTAAGAAAGCTCTAGTCGAGACTACTCGACTACGAGATCCCCTGAACCCTTGGAGTAATAGCTATTTCAATAATTTTTCGCGTCTTTCAGCTTACACAAGAAACACGCACACACACACACACGCACGCACGACACACAGGCATACATACACACACATACATACACACATACACACACACAGACACACACACACACACACACACAAACAAACAATTACATACATATACACACACAGGCATAAACACGCATGGGCGGCAGTGAGCGCTTACTATCGGAACTTAATTGCTTAATAACTTTTTTGTGGACGTACGATCTTCATGAAACTTTCAGATTATGATTATGACATGGATATGCATGTAGTTGCCAAAGCACAAGTCTCTAGTATTTGAAATACGCTTTTTACAAAAGTGAGGGGTGAGGGGGGTGAATTTAAGGGTGGGGGGTAAATTTTAACAAAAACCGAAATTGTATAAATTGCATATAGGCATACATTAAAAATTTGGAGACTCTAGCAATAAAGGTGTAGAAGATATAATGTTATAACTGGTTTTCGATAAGGTTTTTTATCGATAAAAAAGATCGGGATGAGTTATCGATTTTTAATGATAAACTTGATATGCGCGCTGTAATTACGAACATTTAAAAAAAAATTTGAAGTCTCTAGCTCTTATATCTTCTGAAATCGACGCGTTCATACATACGGACAGACGGACAGACGGACAGACGGACGGACGGACAGACGGACAGACGGACAGACAGACGGACAGGGCCAAATCAACTCAGCTCGTCGCCCTGATCAAGAATATATATACTTTGTGGGGTCTGCCACGCCTCCTTCTGCCTGTTACATACATTTCAACAAAACCATTATACCCTGATTTCCCATTGAAAATGGGTTCAGGGTATAAAAAGAGAGAGAATAAAAAAGGAAGAAGCATTAAGGAATTGCATAGCAATTGAAAAGCGGCCACAAGCAAAGCTGTGCGTGCAGAGAGAGGGGCTGTTGGAGTGAGAGAGAGGGGGGAGTGGCATGTCATACATTTAATTAAAATCGAGTGCAGCTTTGATGTCAACCGCTGTCCACAATCTGAGCAATGAATGCAGATAGATAGATATAAATTCGACAGAGCCGGTCGGCCACCGCGAATCCGACATTGATTTATGTCACGGCTATAATGAAAAAGTGGTGGCTGGAGTAAGTGGGTGGGCGTGGCCGTCGTATCAGCCAACTGGCAGGTAACAGCGTGGGCCGGAGTTAAGTTCGATTAAGCTAAGCGAATATAAATTACACAATATTACGGCTAAATGCCGACCAAAAGTGTGTGCGCCACAAATTGTAGCAAGAGGAAGATACACAGACACACACACACACACCCATTAACACCCACTCGCAAACACACACACACAATCACTAAGTTGTTTCGTGATTCTCAAGAGGGAGAGAGAGAGAGAACCGCGCGCAAAAGTTGTGTTGCCGTAATCAATCATCAATTACGATTAAATCCATCAGGAATTATGCGTTAAATTGATTGAAAGTCAGTTCGCACATTTTAGCCCAAAACGCGTCCGCCTTGAATTATGGCACCAAATCAATTTCAAGCACAAAATCAATAAAACTGTTGCACGAACAGCGTCGGGAAAGGGATTCAGCCTGTGCCTGTGCCTGTGCCCAGGCTGAGCATTAGTCAAAGTCAGGCAATCGGTTGAACGCGGCGCCATGCTAATGCCAGCGACCTGTACTTAAACCCTCCGAAAGCGGCTCAATACACAGCCCACACACACACACACACACACACACACATAAAGTTGAAGGGCCAAGCACCGTATCCAATGGCTCCTGGAGCCGCTGCCTGATTCAACCAAGTTTCCATTTGCACAAACGACTTTCGGACTCGGTCTCGGACTCAACTCAACTCAGCTCGACCCGAGTCGAGTCGATATTTACGCCGCTTGCTAAGAAATACAAATATTTTCTAAAGCTCTGAGGCAAATTGCAATAAGAGAGAAAATGGAATGCAAAAAAAAAAAGTCGACTTCAGATAGGCGAATATTTGATGCGCTAACTGTAATTTGGAGTATGAAGGTTATGTAGATATAAAGGTTTTAATTATGTATATACATTTATAAATAATCTAATCTGATCGATATATCAAATTAAACTCATGTTTTTTTTATCAATTTTAAATTATTAAATTACAATTATTTCACAATACTACAGAAATGTAAGTGAAATTTATTTTCAATCGATGTTTTATATATATTAAAAAATTAATTCGTGAGAAATAATTTGTTTTTTGCATTCCTAATATCTGGAAAAACTAACTAAACACAAATATTTCATAATACAATTTTTATAGCTTTACTAAAAGTTCACACTTTACACAAAATTTAATAAATCACAGTTCAAATTTTCCGCTAAAATTTTAGCTATGTATGTCACTCCCAGATATCTTTAGTTAGGCCTTACACATTCTGTGGCAAAAACTAAAGCAGCCTAGTTTTTTTCGAGTGTATAACAACTACAAATAGCAATTTTTATCCAGCAGCTAACTTAGTCCTACCTCTTGCTCACCCTTCGACTACTTTTTCTGCTGCTCTCTCCAGCCATTCCCGTTCGCTTGGCTTGCACAGCTCGTCCAGAGCTTCAATTGACTGCAATAATTCTAAGAATAGTGTAAAGTGCAAGTGCGAAGTCTGCTGCTGCTGCTGCTGCTGGCGCTGCCTGCTGTCTGTCCATCTGTGCGTCTGTCCTTCGTTTCGACTGTCCGCTGGCTATAGCGTGAAGCCTCCTTGCCGCTGCCACTGCCGTCCGGCCATCTGTCTGTCAGGCTGGCAAGTAATTTATTTATCAAGTTTCAAGCTGCAGCTTGAAAACTTAATACCAGAACCAAATTGAATGCAATGCCGAGGCAGGTCTTAAGATAGCAGCAGCAGTAGCAGCAGCGACAGCAGCAGGCAACGGTAAATGCAACTAGCACCAGACCCTAGCAAATAAGCACAAGGCTCAAGGATATATGGCTAAGGTAACTGCAATCAAGCCCGGGCGATCGGCTTTGGTTTCAAATCTAACAAAGCTGTGATTAGGCGCAGTTTTTTCTATAAAGAATTTCAGATTTTTGCCAGTCAAATAAAAGCAAATACAAAATTTGCTCAACATTTTTTGTTAAAGAAATATTGTAATATGCTGGGAAAAAATATATCTACACTTATTTTATATTTATATATATACACATATATGAAAATTTTTTTTTCGCTTTGTTTTTGTTTACGAAACTTTTTTGCTCGCCTGAGCTTCCAGTTGTATGTCTGAATGTGTGTGTGTACATAAGATTGGATTGTCTTATAAGCAGTAAATAATTTATAAGCCTTTTGTTTTGGAGCAAATATAAGCACAAAAGTTGAGCCAGGTGTGCCAGGTGCGACAGTTGATCAGATACCATGAAAAGTACATTTTGTTGCAAATTCAGGTTGTTTTCCTTTTTATTTTCCCTTTTGCATCTCTTAAAGAAAAGAGCTTAATGTATTTTAAAAAATTGCTGCTTACTTTCACGAAAGTTTTAAAAGACGAGAAAAATTATGTTATTTATTTATTATTTAATTAATTTATATTATATTATTATTAGCTCGTATTTTACTTTAAGATTTGTCACGTATTTGGCTTAAATTTTTTTTTTTTTTTTTTTTTTTAATTTTACAATGATTATTTTATTTAATTTAAGATAATTTTGTGCTTGTTAAATTAAGAAAGTTAAAACATTGTATTTCAATTCATTTTAATTTTTTAGAAAATATTTAAAATATACAATTTTGTTTTATTTAATTTTCGATCATATTTTATATTATACGTTTTAATTAATATTGTTTTTTCTAGAATTTATTTAAATTACTTATCAAATGAGTTGCTTTAAGCATAATCGTACAAAAGGCTGTCTATAAAACTCATTTTAAGGTTGAATATCTTTTAAAGTTTATAAGCCATGATGAAAGAAAGCTTTTGTATTTTAACACCAAAGCAACTGACATGCATAAATGGAAAACATTTATGTATATACATACACATATATATAATTATATCTATGTTTATACATATATAATATATTATAAATATATGCTGCTATGATTGCATATCAAGCGACGCTTTAACCGCAAAATGCAATTTCGCAGCGATTATGCAAAAGAGAGAGTGAAAGAGAGAGTGGGAGAGTGAGTGAGGTAGTTGCTGTTGCAATATCTTGCCAACACACAAGTAGCAGCTCACGCGTGAAGCTGACAAGGCTTTGGCAGCAGCCAGGACAAAGGATACTCACACACAAACACACACACGCACACACACACGAGCTTACATTTATGCAAAATATTGTAAAATCTTTTCATGCAGCAACTGAACAACTTTGTCGATGCCACCTTTATTTTTGTCGCTGCGCTGCGGAATTTAATTGCCTGGCGACAACAGACAACGGCGAGCTCACAGTCAATGCCAGGCATTCATTCTGTTGCTGTTATTCATTCATTCACTGAATCATTGATTCATTTCCATTTCTAGCGGGCAAGCACAAGGGCTTATGAATGCCAGATTTGAGTGGTCTAATCGAAAACAACAAATTGAATATAAATAATTGATGCGCACTAGCTGAAGTAATAGCAGAGCAGCAGCAGAAATAACAACAACAAAAGTGTGACAATAATAGTTGCACTCTGTATGTGTGTGTGTGTGTGTGCCTGAGTGAGCGTGTGTGAGCAACCGCTCACTGATTGATATGTACTTTTTCTGCTGCTGTTGCTCGCTTGCTTTTGAGTTTTCAAGGTTGTTGCAGCTGCAGCAGCAAAGTACAAAACAACAAAAAAGCATTGCCTACTTTTGAGGGCACAAGCTCAATTAAAATTTTACGCCCTTTTGCATTTGCACATGCACACACACACACACATAAAACATATACATATATATATATATACATATATGCATATGTGTGTGTGCACTTAGAGGCTGACTAGCACTTAACAAGCAGTTGTTGTTGCCGGCGGCTGCCAGGCTCGAGTTGAGCTCTGCCTGCTGCTTTTGTTGAACAACTTTAAGCGATTAAGTGCCTTGGCCTGGGGCCATAAGTGTGCATGTGTGTATATGTGTGCTGTGTGCTTTCTGTGTGTATTGCGGTGTCCGTTGCATGTGCGGCAAAGCAGATTTAATGAAACGGAACCTATTGCATAATTGAGTTAATGCTGCCAAAGAAAACCTTAGCTAAAGCTTAAATGCTCCTAAGTTAAGTTGAGCGAAAGTCTTTAATTAAAATATGTATGTAACTAAATTAAACTCGTTATTCTGCTGCATAGCACAGCAAGCTAGCACTATTTAGTCTCCAGTTATATACCTCTTAACAACCGACTCGCTTATATGATATTTTTATTATAAATAAATTTATATGAGCATCTCTTATATGTTCTCCTTTGTTGAATTCCTAGAAGAAAATCTCTGGAATTCGTGAGAATTAAATGAAGCATCAAAACAGTTTTACAGTTATTTTACGCTCACCTAATTTTACCTTAGTCATCCTCAGTTGCACAAGCTACATATTTATGAAATAGAATTATTGATCAGATGAAAAGTGTTTATTGGTTTGCTACCCTTTGCCAAATATGTACACCGTATAACAGATGCCATAAACAGTATATCGCATATCACATATCACATATCGTATATTGAATATTGTATATTGAATATCTATATCGTATATCGTAAGTCAAATATCATATATGTTTATGTATGGAATATTATATATCGTATATCAGATATCTTAAATCGAATATCGTATATCGTACACAGTATATTGTATATCGTATATACATATATCAGGCATGCATATATGCATGCCGTATATCCTAAATTCAAAATTGTGAATCGTATGCAAATAGAATCATCTACAAAATTGTATACAGGATATTGTATATCGTATACATATATGCATGCCGTGTATCGTAAATCGTAATATCTATATCGTGAATTAAATACAAATCGAATATCGTCTAGCGAATACAGTATATTTTATATCGTATAAAAATATACATGCCTATATCTTAAATCGTAAATTATCGTACGGTAGTTAGGATATGGTATACGGTATATCGTATATATATTGTAAGCCGATCACCATATATTATATATCGTATATCATATACCGTATACTGACTATCGTTTATCGTATACCGTTTATCGTATGCCGCATACCGTATTCTATTGTATATTGTATGCAAAAAAAAGCTGCAGCCCCGCATTTTTCACACTTTAAGGTCAAATATTTTAAAGGCTTTTTCAGTTTACACAATGGTGTAGTTATAAATGTATTGCAGATTATAATGGCTATATGTAGAGATTGCTTTTGAGTAAAAGTGGCATATATAGATAAATTTGGGATATCTAGCAAAAAAAACTCTTAAATGCCGCATGCTTAAAACAGTGTCAGCAACTGTTATTACATTTTTTATTTATTTCCCTTTTCTAGCTGCTTTGTTGTGCCTGATGGGTATACGAGTGTGTGTGTCTCTCTCTGTGTGTGTGTATGTGTGTTTGTGTTATGCTCGCCCGCATGTGCAATTTATTTTTTATTAGCGCTTTTGTTGCCGCTTTTCCACGCAAAAAACAAACAAAATCAGCATGCAAAATATGTTGCATATTTTACAGAGTGCCAAAAACAATTGTAACAGCAGCAGCAGCAGCAACAACAATCGTTGCAACAATGGCAATAACTAAAAGGCGCAAAATGAAATATGCAACAAAACAGCGTAAAACATGAAAATAAATTTAAAAAAAAAAATTTCGTTCGCCTTTTCAAAAACAATATATGTTAAAAACAAAAGAAAAGAAAACAGAATATTTTAAAATATACTCGGTTAACAAATTGCAGCAGATATTAGAAGCGAAGTCTAATGCAACAGCTACAGAGGACGAGAGAAAAACGAGTAGACAGAGACAGACGAAGAGCGGGCCAACTGAAGTGAGAGCGAGCGAGAGAGTGAGCGAAGAGAGAAAGAGAGGGAAACAGAGTTGGACAGCCAAAGACAGCCAGACAATAGTCGCGTATTTCTGACAACGAATTAAACAAAATCTACACACACATACACAATCACAGATACATATATGTATATGTCTGTATATGTGTATACATATGCTTATATATACATATGTCTGCCACTCTGCTTACTGCAAATGCAATGAAGCGCAACTAAAGCCAACAAAAGATAGAAAAACAAGCTGAAGAAGAAAATCAAGTTCCAAGGCAGCATTACCTTAGTAGATATCCTGTAAGGCCATAATAATACGGACTTGGATTTTTATTTTTATTTATTTATTTATTTTTTTTTTTTTTGCTTTTAATGTGAAAATAGTATAAGACTTTACTGTACAAAAAAAATAAAATAAAATAAAATAAATAAAATAAAAATAAAGCAGTTTATGATTTTTGCTTTAAGAAAACTTAAACAGAATCTTAAAAGATATATTCACTTAAATATATATAAATAAATCATACTTCAAACTTTACATACTTATATCAGAAAACATAACAATTATTACCATAAATCTTACATGCAAGACTAATACATTTTATTTACTTGTATTATTCAAACTATAACACCATCATACATAAATTGTAATACGTCAGTAATTTTGGCTTCTCAACAACTTAAGAAATTGTTGAGCTACAAGTTTTAGCTTGCGGTAAGATATTTCGCACAAAGTTCATAGTTTCGCTCTTAATTAATTGCAAAATGTTACAGACTTCAACTTTAAACTTTAATTACAAGCGAGCTGTGAGCAATAGACGCATTCAAGGCGCTGCAAATTCCAGAACTACTGCATTTTGTAGGGTATCCAGGGCAAGGACACTCGCAATGTGCATCGATTTTGTACAGTGCCGAAAGGAAGATGTTGTTGATGATGTGCGCTAGCCAAAGAAACTGTAAATTTGTAGATATGTGTGTGTTTGTGTGTGTGTGTGTGAGTGTATAAGTGAATGTGTTTATAGTGCAGCAAAACGTAGTGGAGCGTATTGCCGTATTGCAAAGAGGTTGGCCGCCCCACTGCTGGAGCTTTCATATTTCCGGCTGCCTCCCGAGCTGGGACAATTTTTAAAAATTCAATTTTGTTCAACATCGAAGCGATTGACTGTGTGTGTCTGTGTGTGTATAAGTTGTCTAATATGGAAGATGCAACTACGAAAATTGCCTTTTTGCAACGCTTGCTTGTAAAGGGTTCAAGAGACACGACATAAAACAAAAATAAACCCAAGAAAATATTTACTTTATACACAAATATAGTATAAATATATACTCTATATAGATATTCTACATATATATAATATATATAAACCAATTGAATTCAATGACGGAGCCTAAGTGCAGAGCCTTTAAAGCTCGGAAAAATTGTGCGGCGAATGCAATTCAAAGGCGATGAAAATTTTTGGCTTGAGCTGGGCAAACTATGAAGCATAGCTCACACACACACACACAATCACACACTCGGACAGATTCATCCTGTCACGCCCCTTGATGCTCGCCCACACAAGAGGAAGGGAACAATAAAGATGCGCAGCTGTGTTGATTTCTAATCCTTAATATCAAAATCTATACAATCAATTTGTGAGCCACGAAACATGGGGCGAGGCTGTGAGTGTGGGTAGGCGGGGCAGGGTTCAGGAGTAAGGGGCTGGACACGGCACGTGACAACGCATTATTATGGCGTACGCTGACAATGGCAAGCACTGTGCACACTACGAAAAGGGAAAAAAAAGTCTACAGGATATCGCACCTCTATATATGGCATTCAATTTTCTGCATAGATAAGTCTGACACATGGCAAACTGCAGCGGCAAATAAAATGAAAGTCACCTTTTGGGCCACTCTCATACATCATTGTGAGCGAGTGTGCGTGCGTGAGTATGTGTAGGTCTGTGTGTGTGCGCCGTCATATCAAATGAAATGCATAGTCATCCAAACAGAATGAGTCCCAACAAACAGCATACAGAATCCAGTTAACAACAACCCAAAAGGCAAATGCTACACTGACAGAAATGAATGCAAAGAAGGTAATATTGAAATAATCGAATTTAATCAAATTAATAATTAATTTGGTATTCAGAAGAAAATATTGTTGAGAGGTTTATATTGAAATAATTGAATCCAATAAAATTAATAATAATTAATTTAGTAAATATATTTAGATACATTGTTATAAATATATATTAACTTAACTTATACAGAATCACAAAGCTTTCAATATTCAATAACTTCATTTCAATTAAATTCATTTAAAATGAATCGAAATTCATTAAACATTTCAACAACAATTTCCACCTCTAGCCAAACCTTGTAGTTTGCCTAATTCAAACTCAGTAGTTCGTACTCTTTTCTCCCAGTGTTGTTGGGTCCAAGTTGAGCCGGCGGGCAGCTAAACAAATAACGCAGTATTTTTGACATCAACGCCATGTCCTGACTGTAATCTGTGTAGACACACATACACACACACACACACATACAGGCAGAGAGAAAGGGCGACGCATATGCTAAGAGAGCTCGTCCAGCTGGCGACTGATGTATGGGCCAGCTCAAATAGTCGGGGGCTTGGCTAGCAAAATGAGCGTACAAAACGCTTGGCCATATGTCAGAGACACGGCAGGACGCACAAATAACGTGAATTGCAGCTAGCCAAATGACGAGAACGGCGATACAGGGTATCGATACAGGGTATCGCTATTCGAACATATTCGCTGCGCTTTCACCAACGGCAATTTAAATATGAAGACACGCAACGGCATTTGGGGCCAGATTTAACGATTCGGCGAGTGAACGTTAAAAAGGATTTACGCCATGTCTGAAGAAAGGAAGCGGCAGATAATGTCAATATTAGTCGCCTGCATAATGTACAATAAATGGCAAAATAATACAAAAGGGAAGCCGAACCAACGAACGAACGAACGCGCGCACGCAGTTAAAGACCAGAAAGAGGAATCCAAAGGCAGGCAAAGGACAATGGCAAAAGAAATCAATAGCATTCAAGCCAAAAGGCAAGCAGCACAATGAGAAGCGTATCCTCACACACACACACGCATACGCACACATACATAGAGAAGCTGCTCCTTATAAAGTGTAAAGCGAAATATTTCGACATTAAGCCGGATGTCAAATAAAATATAAATTTGTCAGTTATGGCTTCTACACAGCCTCAGCTGTGCACGTGTTTGTGTATGTGTGTGTGTGTGCGTGCGTGTGCCTGATTGCGTTGTATTCGTGATTATGTGTATTCAAAAATAACCTGCGAGTCAATGCCATGCCAGCAGTTACAGTCCGCCGATCGCTGCAGCAATAACTTGGCAGATTTCCCTTTAACGTTTCGTAATGAAAAATTTCAAGCAATTCCGCTGAAATGTATGATGAAAGAACCTGACTGATATGATGAAATGTTATACCTGAAGAATTTAGCTTTTTTAAGAATATAAATGGAAAAATAATTAATAAATTTTCGCTTGATTGAGAGATTAAAAGGCTGACAAAATATTTGACTGACTTGTATATAAAGTATATAATAGAGTATATTGAATATATGTATGTCTGATTGACTGAGTTTTAAATATAAAGTAAGTATATATAGTAGAGAGTAAGTAAGATTGACTCACAATTCATATGACGATTGAAAAGCTGACTGATTGAAGCTAGCTTATATCTCAGGTATGGCGGAAATAAACATTTTAGGCATTCAAATGCCAAATGATTGAAATACAGTAGAATCCGATTAGGATGACGCTCAAGGGATTGTCGTTATAGTCGGAAGTCGCTATAGACATATAAGTTTGTCTATGGCTAAAAATTTCGTCGCTATAACCGTACGGACGCTATAAGCGGAGTCGTTATATCTAGATTCTACTGTATTCATATTTTGATTGATGGACTGACAGATTGAGGAATCTTAACTGCCCGATTTAGAAACTAAGTAAATGACTGAATGATTGATAGGCATGACTAATATGAATATTACAATATCTTTCGACATTGAACACAATAGATTCAAAGAAATTGATTAAGATTGACAGATTGATAGCATAAAGAGCTGAGCGATTGACTCAATGAGAGATTGATTGAATCAGGAATTAAAGTATGGCAGATTTGGCTCACGCCAAATTAGCATAAATAAATGCATGAAGTATTGATTGATTGAATGACAGCATGACTGATGAATTTACCATTAAATAAATGATCTAGGTACAATGATTTCCATTCAAATTGTGTTCTGCCCAACACGACTTCAATATGGAAATTAGAGTTTATATTTTGGCTTTACTTTTGACATACAGAGGAGCCACGAAAGCCACGAAATAATGAAATGTCATATGTTTCACTCTGCTTAGGCTCTGCCCTGCTCACTCGCAATTTGCGAGAAAATCAATATACCCTCATCAACGGCGTATGACAAAGCGCATTTTTTCGGACACATATTAATCAGTTTTATTTAGCTGCCGCTCATTGTGTTTTATGAAAATTAAAAAGGCAACGCCGCAAAGCAGCAGCAGAAGCAGAAGCGAGGGCATTACATTTAAAAATGTAACAAAATGTGCGCACATCATAAATTTCGGTAAAAGCGCAATAAATAAAATGAAATAATAACATTTTTATTGCACTCCACGACTCGAATGTGAGGTGTACGCGTCGAGCCTTCAATACTTTCTTTCCAATGGCAGAAGTTTCCATTCCATTTCGGGGCTGCTTTAATGGATGCCATCATAAATTATTAGATTGCTATTTGGTTTTTGGCCCGTTCCCTTTTATATGCATGCAGGTTTTCCTTTTCTTTTTATTGTTTCACTCACGATTGAGCAGCAGGGTGAGCGAGCCAAAGGAGCCTAAACGCAATTATTATTACTTTTAAAGCATTTCTCTTTCGGCTCCTTTTATATGCGCACTTATTTCCCGGCCACACGATTTTGCTATTAACAAGCCCGGCAATCCAACAAAACCGAGTCCCATTGCCGAGCTTTGCATTTCCCTCTTCCATTTTCACTTTTTCTTTTTTTTTTTTTTTTTTTTGGTCTCTCTGTTATGATTTTTATGAATATTACATAGAGACGACACCCAGCTGCCAGGTGGTGACGGTGGTGGCACGTGCTGCTCCTGCTGCTGCTGCTGCTGCTGCTACTGCTGCTAGGGGCAGCTTTAACCGCAGCTGAAGTCGCCAAACACCTGAACGGCTGCTGGCTCAGCATGTTTTTGGCTGGCCACGGACTTGGGCGGAAATTGTTAAAACTGTAATTGCTAAACGAATTTTAATGAGCTCATTAATTTGATAAAGGGATTTACAGCGTGTTCGCGGTTCTCTGACCAAATGTTCGCGCTGCAGTCTCCCGTCTTCTGTCTCCCGTTTCCTGTCCGTTGCCTGTTGGCAGCGGTCGCATTAATTAAAATTTGCTTTCAAATAATTTTCAAGCAGCCGCTGGTGCCAGCTGCTCGGCTGGTTAATCAAATTGTTCGAAGCTTTTCACAGTTGCTCCCACAACGAGCAACAAGCAGCAACAACAGCAACAACTACAACAGCAACAACAAACATGATAACACGGAAAGCGGATTGCAAAACACAACAAACCATGGAGCATAAAAAACGGTGTGTGCGCGTGCAAAAAAATATGCGCAAAATTAAATAAACGAAGCGAAAGAGATATGCAACAGGATGCAGGAAGCGGACTGAACTGACTGGTCACACTCACAGCCAGGCGGCAGGCAGTTGCAGATACGGTCACACTGATATGCCAGCACATAAACAATGAACATAACAAAAAACACACACTCACACACGCACACACACACACACACACACTGGGGCAAACACACTCGTCTGTAAACTGAGCATGATACCACAAGTTTTTCCCCTTTCCACTTTTGTTGCCATTTGCCATTTTTCCCCCGTTTTGCCATGGAGCTCTGACAGACACGTTTACATTTCGAGTGGCCTCTCGAACTCGACACGAACTTCGTTCTGCTTTTTTTTTTTTTTTTTTTGTTTTTTTTTTTTTTTTTTCTGATTCGTTGTTTTTTAGCTCAGTTCATCACGTGTTGGACAGTTGGCAAGGAGTAAACAAAAAAAGTAAAAACAATGGGAATAAATCGCTTTTGCAGCAAGACAATCAAATGTCAGCTAGCATTTCGGCAATTCAGCTTGTTGTTGTTCGTGCCGCTTGCCATGCCCTTTGCAACTGTAAACGCGTTGATAAGCGCACAAAAAGCTAATTGGATTTCACTGAGCCGCAGGCTCAGTTCTGTTCTGCTATATCTCTCTATATATGTGTATATATATATATATATATATACATAGCATGCACTCATGTGGCAGAGATTGTAGCGCCAAGGGGCTTAGGCAATCAGCACATCATTTTACACAATTTCTAAAGAAATAAATATGGAGTGTGCTTAAAATAAGACGAGCAAAACTCCCACGGAGTTTATGCAGCTATAAATACATATACATATATATTGAGTTATATTAATATTTAAATGAGCAATTAAAGTATGTCTTAAAGAGACTCACGAGCACTTCAAAGACATTTAAAAATAGATTAGGACGGAAGTAAAGACTGAACAGGAAATTTCAAATACCTATATATAGCTAGAATACTCTGCGTGAACTCCGGGTGTATTCTAGTCAGGCACTGCCAAAGACAGTTTTAGTATTTCTTACAGATTTCCAACAAGTTCTACTTTCATTTGAATCCAAAACTAGCTTCAAGAAAACTCCTTACATTATATAATATTGATATATTTATACCCTTCCATAGCATCTTCCTTCTCTACTCCACATTCAGTTAGCTCATAAGCTAACTTTACACGAATTATAATATAATTATTTAATAATATTTATACAAATTTTCATCTGCTCCTCTTTAACAATTTTCAGCAATTTTTGCAACATTTTAAAAGTATTTCTTCATGGCACTGCCTTTATTTTCCATGTGACGCAACAGGACTGGGGCAGTTACAAGACAATGCGAGCCGTTGCTCGAGCGGGTTATCGGGCCACAAGACGAGCACAATTCGCACTCGACGGTGTCGTAAAACCATTTAAATTCATACAGCTGCAGATAGAAGATACTTTTATCAGTGTGTCTCTGTATGTGTGTGTGGGTCGACGGGGGCGATGTGGGGCAAACATGCCCAATAAACGGACGTCGTTCGGTGCGACAATAGTGTGCAAATTGCTGGCGCTGTTTAAGCAAATATTGTGAGGAAAATAAAATGCATAATAATCCCACAAAAAAAAAAAAAGGAGGTGGATAAAATGGAAATGAGACAACAATTGTGGAAATGTAAAACTTTTGCACAGGTGCGACAACAACAAAAACAATGCAAAAAAAAATATAAAAAGAAAACAAAAACAAAACATTTAAATAAAAAAAAAACATAAAGATAATATTTAGAGTGGGCACAGTTGTTGTCTTTCGGTTAATGAATGAACTCGAGCAGCACAAAAACAAAGCGCGAAAGAAAATACGGTGGAAATTGCATCAACAATATTACAATATTACATATAAATTGCATTTTCCCTGAATTTGCCCAACTACTACCTACAGCAATTTTCCATAATTTTAATGAGCAACAACTGTACCTGCTACACCGAGCAAATGATGAAAAAGGATTTTCGGTGCAAATTACGTAGCCAAATGTTGCCCAGGCGCCAAGTCAAACGATAAAATATTCAACAAGCAGCAGCTACAGCAACAACAGCAACAACAACAACAATGGAAAACATTAGTAACATTTGTTTGAATTAAAATGAAAACGTTGACAATCCTTGTGACTTTGAAACCCAAAAAGGCAGCAGCTTGCTTACGTATCTACACTGAGCGAAATCACTTGGCATGAAGCGGTCCTAGCCCTACATCTTAAGCTCTTTTTCTTTGAACGAACGAGTATTCAAGCAGAGAGCATTTACGAAGTTTCAAAAAGGAAATACGTAAAAGTAAAAGAAATGCAAAATAAAAATATTACTAAAACTTATATAACTAAACTATGATAATTTTGAATTAAAAATCTCTTAAGTTTTGTATCAAGTTCATGTTTCGCAATTTTTATGCATATGCACAATTTCTTTGTATTTAATTAAAAATTTCAATAATTACAAAAAAGATTTCATTCTAGAGCTTTCTGGAAATTTGGAGTACAAACAAATATGTGAATAATTTTCTTAATTTGCATAGCAATACTTTTCTTAGAGTGTATTCAACTGTCTGTGTGCGTGTGCGTGTGCTTGTTTAAATAGAATTAACATTCGTCTTGCCAGCAGCAGCGGCAACACAACTGGAAACTCGTGTAACCCCGCAGCGAGCGAGTCCTGTGAACCTTTTGCTTGCCAGCAACAAATACATGACAGCAGATTTGCTTGGCAGCTCATTCATTTTGCGCTAGCTGACTGTCAGGATGCTGCTGCTCCTGCTGATGCTGCCACTGCTGCTGTCAGCCTCGCCTTGGCCACGCCCTGCCAGGGCATTTCATTTGTATTCGAAACATTGTGTCCTGCTGAACATTCTTAATTAGGTTAAATCTACTGTGTCGCACACAAAAAAGGATGCATAACCCAACTTCTTCTAGGTACACTGTGTGTGTGTGTGTGTGTGTGTGTGTGTGCGTGTCGCCCATTTGGCATAATTTAGTTGCGACTCATATTTGCAATTTAAATCCCGGAAATGAAACAATTACAAAACTTTATCGGCTGCAATCAGGCGCAGAGCATCCTGGCGCCCGCATATCCTTGTTGACTGCTCGACAAGAATCGAGGCCAACAAAGGGCACACTTTACAGCACATGTGCGACCAATGGGTTTTGATTATGCTACGAGGCTGCAACAAGTTTCAAGGCCCGAGCAACGCACAGAATTAATAGTGTGGGAGCCAGGCTGGCAGCCCAGCCTCCATTAGAGTTGAGCGGATGAGAGGGAGAGACGAGTGAGAGAGGCTTTTCAGCAAGCCGGAGAGACGGGAGCTAGGTAATGAGGCAAGACAGAATGTATTAGTAAGATTATCTGGAGAGAATGAAATCTATTGCAGAGCAAATAATGTGCAAGAGCCTTCCCTGGCTATATGAGAGCAGCTCAACTTCTGCCTAGATGGCAACGCCAGTGAAAGGACAAGCAGGGCTTTTTAAAGGGAAATTTGTCTTTGGCACAAACTGCATGTACTTGGACACTTGACAGACCTCTATGAAAAGAGCTTGTTAAAGAGAGACAGAGACAAAGAGCTTGATGCATCAAGACAAAGCGTTCGACCAACAATCCTCTTATAAAATGCACAAAGTGCAAGGGGGAGTCGAAATTGGGCGTCTTTGGAAATTTTGTAGAGGCAAAAGGTAAGCTGAAAATGCAAAGTACAATGAAATGCTAAGGTAATAAAGCGCATCATATGAGAAAAGAATGAAGGAACTATCGAGTGAGGATCCTTGGCAATGTGGTACAGCTGATGAATAAATTGTAAGGCATATTCATATTAGAATATATCAGTGGTACCACACAGTATACGATATCTATCGCATATGGCACGCGCCCATCGCTAGCTGCTGCTGTTGCTGTAGACATCAAATATTTCGTTATGTCTCGAAACCTGCTTTATAAATGAACTAAAATTTAATTAAGCGACCCACTCATATTTCATGCTGGGCCCGAAAACAAACTTCAGACTGTCCACGCACACGTCCCAAACTCAACGTCCTCGCCATCGCCATCGCCATCGCCATCATCATCATCATCATCATCATCATGGCTTGTAGTCATTATCATTATCTTCAACACGCGCCATTCTGCGCCACATCACGAACAACATTAACGTCACGACTGACGCCGCCTCATTTTCCAGACTTTGTAGAGGCAGCAACAGCAACAGCAGCAACAACATTTTGTAAACTAAACTTTTTACGCATACACAGGGATACACAAGGCTACACAGGATATACAGGATGATAGACCATAGACCAGGCTCGGTGCCGCACGAAAACTTCTTCTTCGGTTTGACGGACCAAGCCACAATAAGTGGCACTTGTGGCATAAACAAGCAGCGACTCACGCGATGCTGTTGCCGAAAAAAAAAAAAAAAAAAAAACGACAAATTCTGCATCCCCCTATTCTGCACAACCCCCATTTAGCGTTCTCTAAAAAAAAAACGCGATATCCCGCCCATAAGCTAACAGAGCTCATTTTGCCTGTCGTCGCATCAGTCCTTTATTATGTCGCTCTTGTTCAATAAGCAAATGGGGATATTCGGCCTGAGTGCATGGAGGATGTACGAAAATGAACAAGTTTCTAGGTTCGAAGAATTACACTTTAATATCTGATGATTATGAAATAATTAGACTCAGGTCAAGACTAGAATTATGTAAAGAACGACAAAAAAAAATATTTATATATAAATATATGATTTGAACTCTCAATTTGTAAACTCATAAGACTAAGATTGAGTCTGGAATTATGTTTAGTGGGAAAAATAATGAGCTTTCAATTTCTAAATTTAAATTTCCGGAAACATTTATATTGCAAATTATTTTCTGTAACTTTATTTCAAAAATATCTAATAAGAATAATAGGGTAAGCACTATGGTCAGTTATCGATAGGTAAATATAATGATATATAATGGATAGCGATAGTCAAGAAGTCAAGGTAGGCAATGCGAAGGCGAGAGCAGCTGAATTGCTTAGATAATTTAAACTAAAAAGAAAAGTCTTTCATATACCTATACCTATATACCTATAGCTGTATAGGTTAATGTCTCTATCTCTTTTTAACTTTCAGCTTCTCTTACAGAGCATCCCGCAGTCATTACCCTTACATATTTTATGCTTGGCATCATTTTTGAAAATTTTCTCTGGGCTAAAATTGAATTTCATATTTGGTCGTTCGTTTTTTGGGACAACATTTTGGCTATGGCATTCGGCACTCAGCTGATAAGCTCAAGAACTCAAACAGCAGCGATCCAAAAAGTGGGAAAAAAAAAAAAGAAATGAAAGCCGAAAACTGAACTGTGTCTGTGTGTGTGTGTGTATAAGAAGTTTTTTCGTAACGGCTACTCGGCAGTTCAAATATCAATTTTTTTTTGTTTTTGTTTTATTGTCAACACCAGCTTCTCATATTGCAGCAGACAGTTGAAAATATTGGCTTGACAAACATTGAGAGGCGTCTAACTTGAAATTTCCTTTTGCTTAAATCGAATTAAAAACTCATTCTGCTTCAATTTGGCTTAGGTGGAAGTTGTTTTTGTCGCTGTTGTTGTTATTGTTGCTGCTGCTGCTGAGTTCCTGTGATCCAGTTAAAGTTCAGCTACGGCCAGTCAATTTTTTCTTTATTGCTTTACTAGCAGAAAATCTGTTTTATTCGTTCTATTTTATTGTTGTTGGCACAAGTAATTTAATGTCCATTGCATTTAAGCTAATATTTGAGTTGTTGTTGTTGTTGGCTTTGTTGTTGTTGCTTCCTTCGTTCGTCTGTTTTAATGCCATTTCTGTATGGCTTTTACGAGCAATTTTATTGCCTTTTTTAATGCCGAACAGCGGCTGGTCACTTGGTAGGACTACATTCGGAAAGCAGTCCAAAAGTAAACACTAAACGCCATCCGCAACCCCCTACCCCCCTAGCCAACTGCCTTGGTAATTGTTGGCCCTTTTGCGTTGCCAATTTCGTGTTTAGTTTACTGCACTAATTTTCAGCCATTAAAGCACGCGGCGTATACGCAACGCCGCTATTTTAAGTATTTTGTACAGCATTACTTAGGGCGGGGACGAGGGCGGCTGACTGAGGGTCCTAAATTACCTTATGTGCATTAACAGGCAAACATCCACACGCATATATACTATACATATCTCTACTCACACACACACACACAGTTTGCCTGCTGTTTATATTAACTCTTTGAGTCACTTTTGTGCATTAGTCACACTTGGCCGCTTGCTTTGTGCCTTTTGCTTTTGCTTATTTGTTATTTGTTATTTGTTATTGGTTTGTTTTCTCTCTTTCTCTTGTTTTTGTTTTTTGTTACGGTTTTTCGTTTCTTTCTGATTGATTTTGGTAAGCTTAAAAGTTATTAACGTACACATCAAAGCCAAAGTCCTTCAAATGTTATGTTAAGTTATTTCAATCGAAACTTGACAGCATTCGTGACATTTTAATGCCCTGTGATGTGTGAGCAATGTGGGTATACTGGCGTGTAGGAAATCGAAGTTTAGATATTACATTTCATATAACGTGAAACTCAGCTGTATGCCTATTATTTATCATTATCATTTTCTTCAATAAAATTTCCGTTAAATTAAATCAATTTTCCTATTTTTTACAGGGTATACCAGCAAACAAAACACTTCTGAAGTTAACCCCTTTTTTCAGGATAGAATGCAGGATTTTTAATCAAATGTTTGCGCATCAAAGCTTACCAACAGCAGCAAAAGGTCAAACCGAACAAATCTTCGCTGGGGCAGTGGGTCAAGCAGCGCCAAACTAATTTGACACTGAACGTTGGCCGCAAACTGTTGGCGCAGGACTGTGCATAATGCTTATTATCCTCGACCAAACAGGCAAAGGCGTTTCAAGCTGCTCTTTCATTTTGTTGCATGCAATTTGCAATCAGCAACAGCAGCTGCAGCAGTAGCAGCAGTAGCAGCAGTAGCAGCAGCATGAGCAGCAAATGCACATTAGAGCCAGTGTTGGAAAATAAACAAAGTGAACTTTGTGTGAGTGACAGACAGACAGGCAGAGAGGCAAAGAGGCAGAGTGGCAGGCAGACAGTTAGTCAAAGAGTCGCAGCAGGATGCTTTGGCCTGCGTTAAGTATGCAACAGTCTTCACACACACACACACACACACCATAAATAGTTAACACTCGCTAAGTGTGTGCGTGTGCGAGTGTGTGTTAGTGTCATGTTGCCTATTATGAATTGTGCAATTGTCGTCAACGCCAACGCGCTTCTACTCAGCTTCTCTGTTGTCCAACTGACTGCACTCACTGTGCTGCTCTCTCTCCCATTCTCTCTCTCTCTCTCTCTCTCTGTCTCTAACCCTCTCTCTATCTCTCTGTCCCTCTGACTTTGACTCTGACTGACTGACTGGCAGCTGCAGTCGTCGCCGTCGCCGCCTGCATTTATCTCTTTCGCTGCTGCCACTCCCACAGCGTCAACGCCCACGCAGCATCATCAGCATCCACATTGTGATCATCGTGCGCTTTGTTTGCACCGCTGACGTACGCTGTCTGCTGTGTTTGCGAGCATTATATGCCATTTTTTTTTTGTCCTTTCACTTGACTTTGCCAAGACCCCTCAACAACAGTTGCTGCTGTTGTTGTTGTTGCAATTGCTGTTGCACTTCTTGTAAATGACTCTTCAACGTTTGTCGTATTTGTCTGGCAGCACTTTAAGTGCCAAATATTTTTACATTTGTTTACTGGCATTGCCGTTGCTATGGCAGTTGCTGCTGCTGCTGCTGCTGCTATTGCCATTTGCATGCAGTGCACACATTTTGACAAATGACGCATGTTGCTTTCTGCTTTCAGTTTTCGGCTTTCAGCTTTCGGCTTTCTGCTAGCTGCCTGCCTTCTGGCAACTGCCTACTATCAAATTTATGACATGGCACTGGCACTAATTAGACCAAGTGCCCAAATCAGAAATCGTCCAGTTAATCAAGCGCACAAGTATTTAATTAAGTGTCCAAAAAATTGCCCACAAACACACTAACTTCTTTCTCATTAACAACATGCCTAGAGATGGGCGAGTATTTGGGTTTCAAAAAAGAAAAAAAAAAATCCAATAAAATTATAGTGTTGTTAAATGCTTAAATGTGCCTTGAATGACATCGTGCAGTGCTTAAAAGTATATCAAAAATTTATTATAAAGATGACTCAAATCTAAGAATGTAGAAACTTAGTCTGAATAAATCACGAGTTTTCAGACTAGTTCCGTTATCAACCTATTCGATATTGGATGCGATAGTTTTGCGACACGATAATTGCACAGCTCTATTCAGTAGTTTCTGTAGACATTTCACAGCTTTGGGCGAGCGCTACAATTTAATATTTATGCGCTTTGTTGGCATCGCATGTCAAGTCATCAAATTGAGAAATGTGAAAAAGCCAAAGAGAGGGAGGGGAAGGGGGAGAGGGAGAGCGAGAGGGAGTAAAACAGAAACTAAAATCTAAAATACGGGCGCTAGTTGAGCTGGCCTAGGGAAAGTATATGTGCTGTCTGTTTGCATTTATCATCAGCGATGGCAATTGACTGACAGCAGCAGCAACAATTGCAGCTGCAGCTGCAACAGCAGCGGCAACAGATTTACATGAACTCATTCGCATTCATTTCATGCGCTCGCATCCGATTGCATATATTAGCAACTGGCTGTGTCTGTCTATATATGACTGTCAGTCAGTCAGTCAATCAGTCAGTCAGTCAGTGAGTCAGTGAGTCAGTCGATTGTCTGTTTGATTGTCAGCTATTCTGAGCTGCGCTCTTTAGCAAGTCCTTTATGCTTATGAATATGCGCAGGCATTTAGAATTGAATCGCCTGATTGTCAATCTTGTGCATTTGATTGAAGGCCTGCCATTTCTGCGCGTGACAACTTGACGAAGCATGCATATCTAATGCGTATATCAATCACGCACTCTTGCCATGGAGAGGCACATCAAAATTTTGAATATTAACTAGAATAGATAAATAATCTCAGAAAGCTGCATTGATTTGTAAGGGAATTAAAATACAAAGATTAAATCCATAATACAAGCTGGATAAATAGGTAAAGGAGAATTTGAGATGTGCAAAATATTATTTTGATTAAGCTGACATATATTTAATATATTGTATCTATATAATAAAATTCACTATATTTTTATTTATATCTTAAAATAATATTATATTATATATATTTTATTAAATTAATTTTATAATTTTATTAAAATTTATGCTCATCAAAAAAACAAAAAAAATAATTAAAAAAAAAAGTATATACATTCTCTGTTAAGATAAAATATTGATATTAGCGAGTATTATGTAGTGGGTAATGCCCAACTGTAATATTTTGAATACTTGCCTTTTGAACCCCCAACTATTTAGCCAAATTCTTACACAATTCCCTGCTTAGAATTTTGCTTAAATTTTATACATCTTTGCCCACTGTGCCTTGCCGTTCGAACTCTAATGCCAACTGACAATTTAATGAAAATACCAAACAATTATGACGCACACTGCGTTAAGTTCCCGAGACTCGTTTCATGCAATGATGATTGGCGAAAAGCAATTTATTGATTGGCAGCTGAGTAAATAATACACGATTAGAGCTTTCCACAACGCTTGAGCTTAGTTAAGTTCGCCTCCATTCAGTTGAGCTGTCGACAATATTTTGTGGGTTCCCATATTCCACTTTAGCTTCCCTTTCTTACTTTTTTGCCATTCCAGCGATTAAGCAACACGCAAAGGTCGCCAAAATACAAAATATTGATTATTGCCCCCGGCTAGACGCTCGAGCAATAATAATAACAAATAACAACAATAACAAGAGCGACCCACACAACTAGTTGGGCTCGGCCGCCCTTCCAAGCAGTTCAATAAAGTGGAACACCGAAAAGGGTTCATAGGAAGTATTCAAGTGAAATTGATTGAAGCTGCTGGCTAAGGCAACTGAACTGGGAACTAGAAAATAAAATGGGAAAAAAAAGAAAAAAAACTGAAACAAAACAAACGAAATTTAATCAATTCGCTTAACTTTAATTTAATCAGTTTAAGTGAAGCAAATATGGAATGAAACCAAAAGTTTTTCTTTGATCAAAGACAAGTTGCTGGCAAAGCTTTACGTGCACATTCAACACCTCATTGGAAAATGCTTTTAATTTTGAGTCCTGAACTTGATGGGCAGATGGGATTACTAAAACATATATATTCTTGATCAGATTGAGTCCAGCTATAACAGTCAGTTATAACATTTATATATTTATCTCACTCTCGTCTCAGCGTCTTAGCTCTACAAGCTAATCTCTTGCCATTCCAGATATATACATATGCGCGCCCTGTCGCCGTCATATCTTCAAGTCATACGTATCACATTCCATTTTCACAAGCTAGACTATGGAAGTTAAAAAGACTTTATTAGAATAATGAATTCCAAAAGGGGAACGACAAATTAATATGTTATCTGAAATTATTACAGCGTTCTACTCGGCACATGATTATCAATTTTCTGCTCTTCACTTTGCCAATTTTCTGAGGATAAGAAATCGATGAGCAGAAGTGAGGGAAATTGTATTTGGAGAGTAGTGGAAAATACGTACAATTCGAATAGTGGTATAAAAAATAGGCACATAATGCCGTTACATATATGGCAAACACCCGCCAATAATCCAAAAACACCTGCTATATAGAAATAATTTGCCGTTGCACTGCCACAGTGATCCTTCATAGCGTAGAGCAATATGCTAGCAGCAATTAACAGCAAAGTTCCGCAGGTCAAGTTGAATATTATGGACTGCAATGGATACAATATTGATTTTAAAGAATGTGTATCAATTGCATAGGAATACTCACGCACAATTGGGTCCAGGCCCAGACTGCTACAGAATATTCGATATATTGCCAAAAATATCGTATGTAGGGTAATGCCTGGTAAAAAATATATGAGGAACCATATTGAGACACTATACTCGCCGCCCAGGACACAGTGCGACTGAAGCAGCTTGACAATAAAATAGATTGCGAACAGTTCGAATAGCTGTTTGAATATACATATTGATTGATGGATTGATTGTCATGCAGGAGTAAACTTTGGATCAACTATTTTATTGATTAAGTGGATTTCTGGTGCGATCTTTGCCTAGCTTACCGCTGAGATAATTGTTAATGTCCAATTTGCGACACGAAAAACTGTCATACTGTGAATTTTGTAATCATTGATGCGACCGCCCACACAACTGGGGATAACAACGACAGGCCCCCTTCAGATCCTGCTGAAAAATACAAACAAAAAACAAAAAATGAAATAAAATAAACATAAATAAGCCAAACGAAAACGAAAAGGGTTCCATTGCCGACACCGTTATTGCCCCAGGACTGACCTCGTTTGGCTGGGGGGTAAGTCGTATCGCTAATTTCATTAGTTGCGGAATGCGATGCGATGATTTCATGCAATTTAAAGCCACATTTTTCAGTCGCCTGGCATTTAGCATACTCGTAATTGTAGACGTGGCCCATACCTGGGCCCAGCGCGTCCAGAGACCCGGCCGAGAGCCGAGAGCCGGGCCCAGCCCAGCCTAGCCAGAGAACTCAACCCTCAGGCTTTTATAATAATTGCCTGTTGACACGGGATGGCAATGGGGTCCAGTTAGCAGACGGGTCAGGTGGGAGGTGCCGTGGTAACGTTTTATGGCCCTGATAAATGAAATTTCAAAACGAAGCCAAAACAAACCAATGGAAAGTGTTTTAGTTGGGCATGTGCAACTAGAAGATATCCTGTGCCAAGCGACGCAGCCTAAAGCTGGTTCAAAACTTCTTTTGGTACATATCCAGGAAAATATTTTTGCTATAGCTAAAATAACTAAAGCAGCACGAACACAGCAAATTTGATGATTGTAGCTCTTATAGTTCTCGAGTAATGCCTGAAAATAACTTATCGTCTTATCCAAAAGTGTATAAAGCTACTACTGGATCCTAGAGCAATACATATTCTCAGTGAACGAGCCGTACCTCTTAAATTTCCCAAGCAATGCTCAAGAAATCGATTTTTTGGTGGATTTAGAGCAAAATTTGGAAAATAATTGAACATGTCTAAAATATTATTTACAGAAATTATTATCATGGCTTACCTTATAGTCGTAACACATAGTTCTCGAGATAATTTTGAAAAAATAAGATTTTTGGATTTTCAATGAAGTCACAGCAGAAAAGGTGTGTAACTGTTTCAAAATATGTTTTACTGATGGAGATAGAAAAGTAGTTTTCGACTTAAATAAAAAATAGAGTACTTCTTCAACAAACACATGATACCCAAATACATATACCCATGCCTCCGATGTATAACAATGAAAGGCAATATATAACAAGGAAAGTGGCCGAAACATAACTTGAATCAACTATAAGCCCAATTCTACCCTCAACCCAGCCACGACTTTACTAGCTGTTCTTGCTACTTCTATACCTTTTTCTCTCTCTTTAATTTTGCTACTATTCGATGACAGCTCGACACTTTGCTCATTAAATAGCCAATTTCGTATCGATTTTTATTAAAAACAAGATATTCTGCTGTGGCCTAGAAAATTTAAAGCCACGACAATTGCAGATTGGACCGCAGGGCAGTCAAAACTAGTACGTCAGGATATTGTAAGAGACTTGGGCAAATTTATGGGCAAATTTTCAAGCAGCAACTTTTACAGGCTTATATATACGCCGGGAGAGCTCGTGGAAAAGTATGTGCAATCCCAGGCGCATCCAAAGTGGAATGAAAGAGAATGAAAATAAAAAGCAAAAACTAAAGAAAAATACCAAAGAAAATGCGTCAAGTTATGAGATGACGAAGTGTAAATACGCTTTCATAAAAGTATAGAGATATTTGTTTACTGTGCACTTCAGAGAAGTTTGAGAAGATGCTGACTGAAGAGTTCTGATAAGTTTTTATTAATTGTTTCATATAAATCCGAGGAAAGGAATTTAAGACTGTAATTTATTCAAAGCTTTGACATGTTTTTCAAAATTAAAAAGTGTAGCATAGCAAATGGAATATGGAACTATGATAAAGCTGGAGTCGATCTTTCAGCTGCTTGCAATTATAATATATACTATAGATCTATCCAAAAATCCTCAAATCGATATCTTATGCAAAAATCCCAAAATTTGTCATCGATAAAAATCGATGCATCCCTACGAACTAAAACCATCTCTTCCTCTTCCAGAATTTTATTTGTCAAGCAAAATCTCTACCTCTTACCGTTGCATATTCGATGGCAAATTGATCATGGCTGAATGCAAGTGCATGGCAAAAAGGAAAGTCGACGCATTTGCCTTGTTAAAACAACAACGGAAATGTAGGCTATGATTTGCTTACTTGCCAGGACATTTGCTCTGTAAAAGTGCTGAAATATGCACAAACAACTATGTATAGGTATACATATGTGTATGCGAATGTGTGTGTTTGTATGCTTGTGTTTATATTGGAACTTCATGACCGTTACACACACACACACATAGTCACACACACAATGAAAGCTTACATTGGTGTTGCTTGAGAGTTGAGAGCGCACATAAATCAAATACATGTAAAATTTTGTGCTTTCCGCACACATATCCTGCGCCAGAGCATTGGCCATACACGCAGGACATCATACGCTTACTTTCTCTGTATATGTGTGGTTTTCTGTGTCTCTCTGTGTGTGTGTGTGTGTGCTTGACTCTGTGTGCACTGTGTTTTGTGCGCATCCGTTAACTTTGTCATTTTTGCTCATTTCCTTCCGGTATGTGCAAGAAAAGTGCAACAAAGCCAATGACAACAACAACAAAAACAAAGTACAAGCCAAACGATATAATTCCCAGCACTGCAGCGCTGCACCACTGCATCACTGCACCACTGAGCCGCTGAGCCACTGACAGGCCGTAAGAAAGCAAACAACAAGAGATGAAAGCAAGCTAACAAAACAACAACAACAGCAACAACAACAACAACAACAAGACTATGCACAGCGGGAACAGCAGCAATAAGCTGGGGGCATAACTTGCTGTAACATACACACACACACGATAACCACCCCGCCCCCCCCCCCCCCACACACACACACACAGTCGCACTCAGTCAAGAAATTACTAAGACATTGGGCTTGCTATAAACTTTGCAGCTGGAATTTAATTATTTTGCAGTTGCAGCTGGAGCTTGGGCTCAATTTTTTGCACATTAAACACAATATATGTAATACACAATAGCTGCCAACAGATAGCAGACCACGCCCCCTTACAACTGTAAAAGCTGCCAAAATAGCAGCATTTGCATGTGATTTCGCTGGCATTTATTTCAGTCACACGCTGAGCTTTCTTTATGCAAAGTCAAAATCGTAAATTAGTAAACAAAAAGAAACTAATGGAAAGAAAGCGGGTCTTATAGACAAGATAGTACTCTGTTAGGAACATTTATTACATGAAACACATCAACATGAAACACATCATGTGAAACCTTAACTTGCCCTTGGAATTGAACAAAATGCTCTAAGACCCATCGTATCGGTTCTAACAGACTGAAGCATACTCTGTTAAGATCACTTATCAAATGAAACATATTATATAAGACCAAGAATTAGACAAAAGACCACCTCGTAAGTGGATAAAACAGACTGAAGCATACCCAACACTTGTTTGCTGAAAAGGTTTATATAATACCTTGGTATTCATGTTGCACTAAAGAAGTTACTTAGAAATATTTAAATTGAATTGATGAGAAAACTATTAAATAACAGTTCCTAAAATAATGAAAGTTCAGTATGCCTATCTAATACGTTGGTTTCCTAATGAATTGGAGAGTCTTCTCTATGCTGCATTTAGAAAACACTTTCACAGAAAAGACAAAAACATCCCTATTTATTTTGTAAACTTATATCAAGCTTGAAACCAGAAATTAGAGCTCATATCATTATGATCGCTGCCACATTTCACAAAACCAATATACTCTATATTTCATTCGATAAGCGAGACTCAATCAACAATCCAACAAACAATCTTTGTCAAGCAAAAATAGTTCTATTATAACTTTACTTTTATTTATTTTGCTTAAGAATTCGGCAAGAGCTTAAAATATTTATTTCATTTGGTACAATTGCTTATATGCTTAAAAAGTTGCTATGGGTTAAGTCATTTACAAAAATAAAGCTCTCTAAATACATATATATAAAGTGAAGTTTATTGGAGCTGTTGCATAGCAGCTTTGCTGCGCACTCAAAGCCAGCCGCGTTGACTGAAGGCAAAGCTACTACATGCAACTAATTAGCATGGCTTGTTGAACTTTTTCAAAAAACCAATTAAATCTCTAGAACACACACACACAATCACACAGAGACACACAACTTGGTAATGAAAAACACATGTGTGTGTGTGTGTGTGTGTATGTGCGAGCCTTTGATCAGAAAAAGTTTCGCGTCTAAAGAGCAACGAATACCGTCAAACGCGTCAAACAACTTTTGGAAAAAAAAAGTATTTTTTAATAAAAAATACATACATATGTAATAAATATATAAGTATGTGTGCATGTGTAGGTGCAATGACCGCCTCTTAACTTTGTCGCATGGGGAAAAGAAATTAATATCAAAATAAAAATTACAAACGACAAATAACATTATTAACGTGAAATTAAACTTTGCAAATTTGTTTGCCAACGCCGTCAGACATGGCATAAAAAAAAAATAAAATAAAACATACTTGACAGAAAGCTGAAAAATAAAATTTAAAAAAAATTAACAGAAGGTGACATTTGAAAACATTTTCTTATAAGCGGAAAATTAGCTTATGAGGCGAGAGCTGCCAAAGGGTTTAGGAAGACATATAAGCAGAATGTTAAACTGAATGTTATATAAATGTTGGATCTCAAACGAATAATATAAATATTGAATTACGCATGTCCTCATAGTGTAATAGATTATGAAAACATGATTTTAGAATTCAAGCATAATATAACAAAATATTGTGTATTTAGATAAGAGAGATTTTGAATTGCTTAACTCTCCAACTGTCTGAAAATACCAAAAATATGTTTGAAAACATTAGAAACTGCCCATGAAATATGAAACGAAGGCCAGCCAGACTTCAAAGCAATGGCTCAAAGACATAATAGGCTACCCTCGCAGATGCTCAAACATATAACATATAATAAAGTGAAATGCGTGTGGCATGGGACAGCCGGGCAGAGGGGCATCGGCTGCAACTCTACCTATGCAACTTTCCAATGATGCAACTTTTTCCTTCCATTTTTTTGCTGCTGATGCTGCTGCAGCTATTTGTCAAGTGGGTAAAAGTTGAAACGTATGCGTAACACGTACTATATGGAATGCTCAACTATGTAGCAGAGTGTAGAATAGTGGTAGAATAGTCGAGTCTTGTGGGGGGCTTAGTGTCAGCTTTAAAGTGCAACCTTGTTGAAATGGAGTACAAGTGCAGCTAAATTAAAGTTTCACATTTTTCTTCGTCGTCTAACCAAACACTTTTTAACAAGTGTGCGGGTGAGTCAATGTGTGTATATGTGTGTGTGTGTTTGTTTGTGTGTGTTTGTGTCTAAATGTGTTTACTTTTGCAATTTCCTCTTATTTGTTTTAAGTTTTTGGGCAAACAGTGCGCACAGTGCGCCCTGTTAGCTGTTAGCTGTTGACGTTAAGTTCTCAGACCCAAAGTTTTCAGAAGTAATCTTTTAATTAAGTGCCCGAAAAACGAAAAAAATGTGAGTAGCAGGGCAGCAGACAGTGAAAATTATGAGGGATATGCAACAGGAACAATATATGTATATATAGAGAGAGAGAGAGCGCTTAAGCGAGCTCCTTGCTAAACGGCCACAGACAGTGGGCAAAATGTAATTTGATTAATGGGAAAATGTTGTGCTTAATTAGCAAAGCAAGAACAGACGCAAATAGCAAATAAACAGGCAACAACAGCCCCTAAAGAATAAATAAGGCACATTAAACAAATACAAACAAATAAATAAAATAGAAACATAGACAAGCACGAAAAGAAAATATAATAAAGATCCGTTATCTTTAAGATGACAAAGACTAAATGCGCTGTTAAGCACACAAACTCTAATTGCTGCTCGATCAAGTATATATAGCTTCGTTTGCCAAATTGATGACCAAAGCGTTATACCCGACTGCCAGAGCATCGAAATATATTTAGGAGCTAATTGCGCGCCAAACGGGCGCAAAATGAAAATTGCCAATGAAATGGAAACAGGCAGCAGACGGAAGGGGGGGAGGCCGCGTGACAGAGTAAATGGAAACAATGGAACTACAACAACAACAACAATAGCAACAACTAAATAGCAAAAGGCAACAGAGAAGAGTCCTGCAAGGCAGTGAGTCCTGCAAATATTTTACAACTAATAAAAACATTGCAGCAGTCGAGTAAATCAAGTGAAAAACTACAAAAGGCAACAAGAGGAAAGCAGTTGAGAGCGAATGAGCGAAAAAACACGAGTTAAAAAAAAGATGTAAAAGAAATGAGGTAAGAGAATAAATACGACTGCATTCATTGTGTAGGCAGTGTGAAAGGAGTCCAGAGAATGGTGGAAGACGGAGGGCGGGGGAGGAGAGAAAGAGCTAATAGGAAGCAAAAGTGCAAAGGAAAATTCATAAAAAGCTGACAAATGGCATTTTTCCGCAAGCAACTTAATTATTGTTGACATAAAAATAGTTGATGTGTTTTTGAATGAGCTATAAGTAATTTAAATATTTAAGGAGATATTAAAGAAATAAGAAAAAGAAGTAAGAATGCTTTAGTCAAGGCTGCTCCCATAAACTATGCAAAAGGTTGATATTTATTATATTATATATGTACACATGCATGCACACATACGCATGCGCTCTGCTAACTGCGCAGTTGACGCAGTCACTGCACTTTGGCTAAAATGTAAGCTATATTAGGGGAACTTATTTATCATAGAGGATGTGACAGTAATTTAGGACGAAATCTATACATTTCGAAACCTTAAATCTTAGAGCTACATAGTTAAATATACATATACATATGTATGTACAATACATACTTACATATTTAAATTGAGCTAAAGTTAATCTATCGATTATTATCAACTTTAAGGAATCGGGATGAGTTATTGGAATTAAGCAAATTTGATAAACTCTCACTGCATACGATATATACTAGCAAGTAGAATTCAAATCTCTAGTATTAGCAGCTTACGAGATCCCTGCGTTCTTACGTGTTCTTCTCTCTCTACTCCTGCTTGTTACATAAATTATTACATAAATTTTAAACCCAGATTTCCCAGGGCTTTCATGGTATTTAATACTCCAAGTAAATATGTAAATTATTGAATTCTCCATTAAGAATAACAAAAGCACTTTAAGCACTCTATATTTAGTAAAACTATTCTTATCTCCTAAGCATCTGTAATAGAATTACTTTATTGTTTACTTGCTGCACTTGATGCCCACTTTAATTACTTATTGATTGCTTTGACAAATTATTATTAATATTGATTGATGGCTGGATTGTTCTAATAGATTGGAGCACACATAAATGGATGTTAAATGAGTGTCAAAGCACTCGAATTGTCAAATATTGAGATTGAATCAAGTCTGAGCCAAGTGCATTTGACTAATCAAATATTTATTTTAGTCAATTTTCCTATTTTTCTCAACTGTTAACAATGAACGTGACAAAATGCTTAAAATTTAACTAAAAGAAAAGACAATTGAAGGAGATGACAAAGCAGGAGCAGAGCATCTTTTATAGCAAACAAAAACAGCACACACACACAAGTCGAGCCCATCCGAACGAAGGCTGACAATAAAGTTTTATTATAAACGTTTCAATTAGCCAAGATGACAAGAGCTACTGAGCGCCAGCTTCCTCTTAGTTTCATTTGATTTGAGTTGCCTTTGGTCAAAGTTCAAGCATTGCCAAGGCAACAGCAGCTGCGACTAATTAAATGCGCACCCTTCGGCCATGTCCTGCACAATGTCGAAAGGACACTTTTGTTCAAATTTTATTTGATCTGGTTGAAAAGTAACCCTTTGTCAGGCGGACAGACAAAAAGACAGAGGGAGACCGACACAGGCAAGCACCTATCCAATCCATTGGCAATGCCCTTGCCTCCATTGGCCCCAATGTAAACATGGCTTAGACCCGAACATTTGGTCGACTTTGGCAAAAAAAAAAAAAAAAAAGACGTTTGTGGGCAACTTTTGTGGCTAACTAATTGAGTTAATTGCCAAATGATTGAGGCTAAGCTGATGAACGATAACGATTAGCATCGGCATGACGATAACGATAGCGGAACCATAGCCAAAAACTGTGCTATAATTCAAATATTACCCCTCTAGGGTGCAAATGGAAATATCAGGTTGCTCTCAACTAAGCTTAAAGGGTGTTTATTTCAAAGTGATAAACGAAATGAAAAATCTTCTAGGCGCACATTAGTTATAAGCTGCTATGCAGAATATTTAATCTTTATTTCTTTAAGATTTATGGAAAACAAAAAGGCCACAAATATTTATGTAATGAAAACATTTGTCGATACTTTTCACTCTATCGATTCATCAAAGCTCTACTTTCATCACCATTATTTCATTATATATATTTGGTATTATAAGCCTTCATCTATTTATATGTCCTTCAAATTAATTTCAGCATCACCAATGTTCATTGTCAATTACATCTTCAAATCACCCAAAAAAAAAAAAGAAATCAAATCAAATCAATTCGATTCAATAAAATATTCATTTTATTCACTTACATTCCACTCATTTCCTCTAATTCTCAACCCAATTAATCAGTCAATCGCTGCTCTAAATGATACTTTCTTGTTAGCTGTCATCGAGTGGATGAGCGATATGTGAGCTGAAAGTGATGTCAAAATACCGAAAAGACACTTAAGGACACAGATTTGCATTTACGAATATCCTTCAGTGTCAACTGTCACTTTAATCAACCACTTCATGACACAGAATCGTAATTAATACAGCTCCCAGACGATTCAATTGATATATGCATCTACATGTATTTGACATGTATATGATGTGTGTCGTTTTTTGCTTCAGCTCGCTGACAATTGCTATTGAGATATAATTTAATTACCTGTTGTTTAATCAAGTGGCATCCACGTGGAGAGCGTTCGATGTGATGCTGCCTAAAAATGACAGAGAACAAATCAAATTCATTAATTCATCATTAATTGCAACTCGGAATTTCTTTAATAAGAGTTATTTAAGAAAGTATTTTTATGAGTGTGTACACTCAGAGAATATCTTCATTTTAATAATGAGAGCAGAACTCTATTCAAATTATTGAACTAATATAAATTAGTTTTGCAAGTTTAAATAGTAAATTTCTTGTGAATAAAAATAAATAAAAAATGCAGAAATAGGAAAATAAATACATGAATTAAATATGAAATTACTTAACATTAAAAGTATTCTATTTAAAATTAAAAAAAAAAAAAAAAAAAAATGATGTATACAAAAATACACGTGAAATAATTAAAATAAACAATTTTTAAAAAAGAAACATATTCAAAAAAATAAAATATTTTTCATTAAATTAAAGTATATTAAATGAACATTTTTTCCATAGCTCCAAGTTTTCAGTGGGTTTAATTAAATTTGTATTTATAACTCTCAGCTTAATTCAGATTCTAAATAATTCTACACATTACTCAAGCATTCATTGTTCAAGCTAGACCTGACTGAACAAAAGCTTCCATTAAATGAATGAAATGTAAACTTCTTTTCTCTCAATGCATGCAAATTCGAGCATTTTTAACCATATGCTGGCCGTAAGAATTTACAATTCAATTGCGGTCTTAACCATATGCGGTGTTAAACCACCGCCGACGCGACGCCGATGACCAAGCGGTTCAAAAATTATGCGTTTGGTTAACGCGTAGCGGCTGTCTGAAATGGGCGTGGCAGGCAGATTGAACCGCATCCGCAATCACTAAAAATTAATTTCAATTTTATTGCATGAACTGCAAACGGCTGTGGCCAGGGGCATGGAGGACGAGTCTGGATATAAAATAAAACTCAAGGCACGACTCGAGTACAACAGAGGCTAAATTATGTAGTCCGACAAAATGGGGCCAGCTCTGTGTGTCTGTGTGTGTAAGTGTGTGTGTGTGTGGGTCGATTTCAGTGGGCAAAGCCGAAAAATTTATGAAAATGCAAAAGCGCTTTTCAGGTTTACCCCAGGTAAGCGGCTGCAGCCCGCAGCCGCTGTTGCAACCAATTTTAATATGAATAGCAGCAAGCGCCAAAAAGCAAAACTGGCAGCAGTTACCAAACTCGACCAAACCCGACCAAAAACGTAAAAAAGAAGCAGAAAATATATATGTATGTACATATATAAAAGACGAACATGAATTGCGGTTTAAACATTGAATTATGAATATTTGCACCCAAGCAGGAGTCGGAGCGCTAGCCGGAGCCGGAGTTGGTTTGGGCAGACAAGCAAAACATTTATCATCATGGCGTTCAGATTTTTGATTAAAAGCATAAAATGTTATGTAATAATCATGCTCGACTAAATAGGTAAACAAAGTGTAAATCAAAGTGAAGCGCAAATGGAGCTCTTCGAGCTGCGCAACAACTGGAAAATATCCTGTCTTGTATAATAAATGTGAGACTAAACTTTTGGATATATGCAAAAGTAGATTAAGTTAGTTTTTTGTTTATACAGGAATAGAGATTGGAATAGAGATCAAATTTGTTAAGAGAAAAGTTGGCATAATGAAGACAGCAAACTCATCTAACTAGAGGTTATGAAACTGAATAAGTGTAGACTCTCCAATTTGAATACATCAAATGAAACTCTAGTAAATCATTCTCTAAACATGATTTGAGCTCTGCTCTGCTTCAAACTTATTTGATTAACATAAATTATACTTCAAGCAGAACTCAGGAAAGTATAAAGCTGAGCTGCACTTTAAAGTAAATATTTTCACAACTGCCCTCTCTTTCTGCAAACCTCAAAGGTGCTGAGCATCATTCAAAGCAAATACCATCAGTTGGTAACCCTAGAAATATTTGCAGAATACCAAAAATTAAATGAAAATTATGCTGACCATCGTCATTGAATGCTGAATGCAAGTTCGGTAGCTTTATAAATAAAATGCCTTAAATGAGAGCAATTATGGACATAAAGGAAAATTCTGTTTCAATGGGCTTGGTACAGTCGCTCGCTCTCTCTGTCTATATTTATCTTCTTCTCTCGCCCATCCTGGCTTTTTGTCTAATGCAGTTGTTTAGCCTAATTGGAGCCGCTTTGCAGCACGCAAAACATTCTTTCATTCACTCACAAAAACTCGGCCCAAATCGGGACTAAGTATTATGCCAATTAGCTTGGCTAAGCTGTCAGCCAGTGGCAAGCCTTCAATTCGTGTGGTTCCACTAATTACTAACTTTTCCATCCAATATTGACGTATTCATGCTGAATGTGGGACTAAAATAGAATTTTTGCGTTATTTTAAACCAAAATTGCAACAGGAAAAATAAATTTAGGTGAGGTAGAATAAAGACAGAAGTAAAATTATTTATTTAAAATATACAAAAAAAAAAAAAATAATAATAATAATATATATGAAAGCTAAACAAATTTAGTTCTCAATATCTCATCCACTAAAACAAGCAGAATTTGTATAGAAAGTCTGAGCAGTATCAAATCTAAAGATAAAAAAACTACTTTCAGATGAATTTTTATGTCGTAATGTTGTGAGTGTGGAATACCTCCGCTTCTGGATATGAAACACCTCCCGCTCTTTCCCCTCGCAATCAGTAAGGACTGCTGGTAAATAATTTTTTGCGTTCTAAAAGTTTAATTATGCAAATGCATACCATAAAATAAAAAAAGAAAACCTTTTTCAATAACCAATTTCAAATAGTTACAGCCACATTGCAGCCCCAGGCAACAGCTACGTAATGTAAGCAGTAAGCATAGTGTCTGCTTATGTGTATGCGTATAAATGAGTTTGCATGTGTATGTGTGTATACATACATGTGGTTGTATTAAATAAAACACCAAAAATGTTTTTAAAAATCCGGAGTTTAGGGTATTTTGTAGTCGAGCCCTCTTACATATTAGAAATGTAATTAATGAATACAGCAATGAAAAATATGAAATCCATGCCTTGATCAACAATATTATTCAATATGATTTGCTAAAATATGTTCGAAAATCTAATCAAAATTATATGTCTATAAATATTATATAGCTTCTATTTCCAAAATAAATGGCATTTAAATTAAATAAAAATCATATCATTTTCATACCGTCATGAAAACTATTGAACTGATGGCACATTAAGAATTACATAAAAATTGTAACAATTTCGACCACAAAAAAATATTATTCGCTCTAATTACAAAAGAATTCGAATGGAATGAAACAAAAACTTTATACAATTTGCAGAGTTATGGCAAACTAAAACAAGTAAGAACGTTGCAGTCGGGCGTTACCGACTGCGGAATACTCATTCACATCCCATCAACAATTTAGTAGTTAAGTTTCGCTCTAATACTGTAGAATATACAGGTTTTTCCGACGCCCCAACTGGGCGTAGACACCTCATTTTTGGTCAGTTTTTAGAAAGAGATAACGGTACCCTAACTGCAAGGTTTGAATGCTTACCCTCAAAAAATGTGAAAATTACAGGGTATTTTTCGATATGCCACGCCCCTAAAGAGGCGTAAAAATTATTTTTGGGGAATCGATAGAGGAGGCTACCAGTAACTCAACTATCCAAATTTGAAGCTTCTAGCTATTATACTTTAGGAGATATAAACTTTTGCGGTTTGCCACGCCCCCTGTGGGTGGACATATATCCGATAAAACTTTTTGGTCTTGGGTGATCAGTCCGAGTATATATACAAAATTTGAGGTCTCTGCCATCAATAGTGTCCAAAATATAGCAGACTTTATAGAATCATACCATTAGCTGACGTGCAAAATTTCAGCATTCTAGGTTTACAACTTTAGGAGATACAGTTTTATCCGATTTGCCACGCCCCCAATGGGCGTAGATATATCCGCTATAGCTCGTGATCTTGGGTGGTCAACGCGGACCTACATACCAAATTTCAGCTTTCTAGCTCTTCAACAAACATGATTTCTGGTATATCGGAAAATGCATTTTCCGATTTGCCACGCCCCTAGTGGGCGGATCGGGAAAATTTTAACACTTTATAAATGGGAGATATACACGAGTATGTGTTCCAAATTTCAAGTCTCTAGCTTCAATAGCGCCGAAATAGATTGCGTTCATACGGACAGACGGACAGACGGACAGACGGACGAACGGACAGACGGACAGACGGACGGACAGCAAGACGGACATTGCACAAAACCAATATACTGGTTCACTTTCGTGAATGAGTATAATTATGCAAAGCTATTGATTTTTTTTTTTATTGTAACAAATTCCTTTTTGCTGACAAAACTCATTTGGCTCACAAATTAGTGGCAGGTTATTAATTCTGTTTATGGCCAAAAAATGCCACGAAAAACGAAAATTTATTTATATATGTATACATGTATATATATATTTTGCTTTTGTTTTTTGCTTTTGGGTTTGCTTTTGTTTTAGTTAGCTTCAATTTGTTGGGTATGTTTTGTCATTTAATTAGGGAAACAGACTGGATAATAATTTCAGGAATTTATGCGCGACACTAATTTGCATAATGCAGCACAATAAATCAGGGCATACAAAATGTTTATTAATGCCAACTCTAATGAAAATCTATAACAAAATGCCGAAAAAGGCACAGCAAAACAACAACAAAATGCTTCACTGGACTCTGCAGCCGTATCCATAAATTATGTGCAACAACTCAATCAAAATTCAAAATACGTATGCAAATGACCCTGTCTGGCCCCGAAAGAGATAGCCAATGGCAAATTAGTAACAGAACAAGAGAGGGAGAGCGAGGCAGAGAGACTGTGTGTAAAACAAATGAATTAGCCATATCTAAGCTCATGAGAGACTAAACTACGGCGTGATAACGCATTATTATACTATAAAAATCATTAATATACCAGCTATAAAGCCGCAAATATGCAAATTTTTGGGCATTGTCTTGCTTATGCCAAGTGCACTGAGCGAAAATGTATAGTAACCTAGCTGGGTGTAAAATTTTTGAAGGAAAGTGCGGAGAGGCGTGTTACTAAGAAATCAAGTGGAATTTAGCTGTTAAGTGTGTTGGGGTGAAATCCTTTTGAGATTCTATAAAAACAAGTCCTTAAAACACATTTAAGTAAATGATGTGTTCACAGATTAATTTTGTGCTTTGTAGATCTCTGGATATTCTAGCACTATCCATATAGTATATACTTATATAAAGACTTTTGATCTACTGACAGCCCGCTGTAGCTCACAAAAATGAAACATCTCTATAACTTGGGCCGTTTCTGTATCATAAATTAAAATTTTACTATTTTCTCAATATAATAAAATAGATACCAATTTATAATGTAAAGTAGAATCGGAAAAATCGGAAATTATTTTAATTATTTAATAATTAATTGTTTTAGTCAAATGTTTCATATTTTAAACATTTTTTATGCTCGATGTAAATATTTCATTGAATAAATAAAATATATTTTTTTCACATAAAATATTTTTTATATATTGAATTTTTTTCAGCATTTGGTTGTCATAAGATTTGACTTTCACTCAAATGCATTTTTAACAGATTTTAGCACAGATTTTTCTGAGTGTAAACTTCCAGACAGACAATCACACACACACACAGAACACATGTATACACTCCCACTCCCACACACAAACACTTTGATGGGTTGCCATGCGTATTAGGCTGAGTGTGTCACGCAAACCGCGTATGAAGCGCGAAATTGCGGCATTAGAGCCAGAACCCAGCTGGTTGGTAGCTAACTTAGCAAGTTGAGCTTTCGCATGGAGTCGCGTCCTTTGACAACGCCTACAATTTTCAAGTGGAAGGAGTACGGTGGCCATTACCAAACACTTTGCGCGCAACACATTCGCGAGCGAGACACACTGAGACAGCATAGGCAGTCAGGCAACAAATTCTATTAGTTTGTCAAGCCTTCACACAGACATTTTCGTAAATTTGATATGCGCAATTTGTTGTCAAACGACGTCAAGCACGATCTATAAATGTGGCCCGGCAACAGGTTGCCCATCCGCAGCCCACACGCACATTCCCGGGCGGCGCCTGCTGTGCGTTGCCAGGACTACGGATGATAAAGATGGCATAGACGACATTGAAGCTTCATAACACTTAGAACGAGCTCACCTGACAACTGGGCCACGTTAAGGCACTCGCTGCTGCCGCTTATATAAAATAATGGCCAGGTATGCATACCATTCATATTCCCACTAACTAGTAAATTCCTGTGCATATACGCCTGAATACATACGCAATTACTTATGTATATATGTAAACCTGAACTTATTGGAAGCTTGAACATCGCGCAGCGACGCGAAGAGTGAACACGTATTGGATTTCTTGATTACAAAATGGGAATAGGTATATATTATAGAATCAATTGTTTATATAATATTATTGGAATCATTGGGTGTGTTCTTGTATTCTTACGATTTCTAAGAATATTGTAAGTTCATGAAATGGGAAGCTCTTGAATAAAAGAACAGATTTTACTTATATGATTTTATTTTGAGAGGTCATATTATGGTCATCGATATTGCCATTGTCATCAATTAGACTATCAGCTATTATAATTATCTTTATCATAGTCATATATCATCGTCTTCTATGAAATTATCCATTCTCTTTATCGTAACTAATCCTCATTCCTCATTACTCATTACTCATTACTCATTACTCATTACTCATTACTCATTACTCATTACTCATTACTCATTACTCATTACTCATTACTCATTACTCATTACTCATTACTCATTACTCATTACTCATTACTCATTACTCATTACTCATTACTAATTACTCATAACTCATTTCTCATTACTCATTACTCATTACTGATTACTCATCACTCATTAAACATTACTCATCAGTCAAGTTATGAATGGTGAGAGCTTATATATCATAACTCATAAATAATAATTCATAACTCATAAATCACAGCTCATAACTTATTATTCATCACTCATCAATCATCAGTCATCACGGATCACTCATCACTACTTACTTATCCCTCATCACTTACCCTTCTCACTCATCCCTCATCACTTATAACTCACATATCAGCGCTCATCACTCATCATTATTATAATCACAATAATATCAATCATCATAGTCATTATTACAGTCAATATCACTCTCATTATCTCTAGTATCACTATTATTATGATTAACATTGTTATGATCACATTAATCCAATTTCATTATGCATGATTGACTTAATACCTTTTTTCTTATAGCCTATATATGTCTGTATTTCGAGCATAGCCATTTTCATGTCTAGCTTAAATCATGTCAGTTCGAGCTCAACATTACCCATACTAATTTGCATGTAGTGCTGCAATGTGCTGCCCTGGTGGTGTGGTGTTGCACCACGAGCTAAGAAACTAACGCAACTGATAGTAAAACTCGATGCAGTGCACAATCTCGGCGTAAGACAAAAGAACCTACTCAACTTTGAAGCTAAACTTTCTTGGCATTTTCCCGATTTTTTGCCTTTACTTACTTTTTCTCTTACTTGTTTTTTTTTTTTTTTTTTTTTTTGCTTTCTAGACCATTGCACTGGCGCATTAAGCCAACTACAGCAACAACAACTAACACAGAAGCAATTGAATTTTATAACAAACAATTTTACGCTTTAAGCACGCAACGGCCACGAGACTTGACTTTTGTGCTCATTGTTGCTTTCCTTGTTGTTGTCGCTGTTGTTATTGTTGTTGTTGTTGTTGTTTCTGGCAGTACTGCAGTGAAGTGGTCCAAACATCATTGACTTTGCCTTTGGCCAAGCAATTTTCAAACCAACTTTTTCCTATTTATCGTTATTTACCATTTGCCCTGGTTCAGCCCTTCAAATCCCACCCGTCCGCAATGTTAGCTCCACCATAAGCATTCAAACCAAGAGGGACTTCTTCTTCTTCTTTTTTTTTGACTACCTTCTGGTCGCATTAAGTGAAACGCTTCAGAACCAAAAAAAAAAAAAAAAAAAAAAAAAAAAAAAAAACGGATCAAAATCAATTTACCTACTCCAAACAATTGAAATTGAGCTCGTTGCATAAGCCGCAACTTTTCAAGCCGCATAGCTCTTAATTACGTTCAAAGTTTGGCAAGAGCTCTTAAGTTTGCGAGTCATTGGATCTTTCCCCTTTCCTTTTTGTTTTTTTTTTTTTTTTTGCTTAAATTATTTAGATGTTTGAATTGCAGCACATATCATCAGACAGCAATTATTGAATAAAAATCTATCAATCATATGAAATTATCGATTCATTCTTTTTAATTCTAAATACATTTTCTTATCAAGCTATTCTATAAATGAGTACAATTTCCACAATATATTTGGCCATACTCTCTCTTGCATCCATTGACACGTCTATGAACTTCTAAATCCTTTTTCTCGTTACTTTAGCATTTTAAGATATCAGTGAGCTTAAATCATGTTTGTATTACATGCACAGACCTTCATCACAAATAATGTTCTTACCCATTACATCCCATTTATATCTAGATTATGCTCATGTCTCAGTCGAACCTCATTTGGCCTTGTTCAGTGCAATCTTTTGTGGCAAGTACAATGTTGCCCTCCCGTGGGTGTAATTATTCAATCTGTCGCTTATGCATACACATAAGCCAAACAGCTATGCACTTTCGCTCTGTACGTGCGTGTGTCTAACTGTGTGTGAGTATCTGTGTGTCTGTTTGTATCTTATGTATTCATATGCTGAGCCATAAATACGTATGGGTTTCTATGGCCCCCGACACATCGACTGGTTGCTTCATTAGCAACTTTCTGCGTATTCATTAGGCAAGGAATACGGCAAACTCCTGGAGAGTCCCAGCTGTGGCTGGTAGATAAAAGATTTATGCCATGCCGTTGATAAACCGACCAAACGCCCACCGCACACACATGAGCTGCACATAGATACAGATAACCCAAAGTAAAGAAAACTCTGAGTGGAAAAAGCACAGGCAAGAAAAAAACTCGAGCAGCTCAACTTAGAGGCTGAAGCTGAAACCTGCCCAAAAAACAAAAAAAAAATGTGGCGAAAAAATACAAAAATTAAAATACAGCAAAGCCTTGAAAAGACAAAGTTTGCATGACTACCTCATGCTCGCCAAAAAGCTATACAAATATACAAAAGAAATACTTTTAAGAGAGTCTTTAAGAAGATTCAGGAAATATAGCTATAAATTAAAGTTTAAAAATCTACAAAATTCTAAAAAGTTATCTATTCCTAGATTTTCCCGATTGTTCATGCTGCTCTCACTATCTAACGATTTCCGCTATATATGTATATGTGCAATACCTCATTCCTTTGCTTCTGTATCTCATCTCATGCAAGCCCCAAACTTATATGCCCCCTTTTGCACCTGAGCGAGTGTGCAAATTGTAGGTGGAGCAGCTGCTTGATTTGGCATTCAGCACAAAAGCAACTCCGACAGCTGCGACTCAAGCATTGCCTTGGCTTGGTATAGCGGGACAAGTTGATGAGCCGCCTACACAGTCAAAACAGTTCATAAATTAAAATGCCGCAAATCAAATTCGCATTCAGTTTAAAAAACACTCACATGCTCGCTCACTCTCACTTACTATCTGTCTCCCTCACTCTTGCTCTGCCTCTCACTGTTTCACTCATTTGGCCAAAACACTTGAACGCTGTCTAAAGAGCTTGAGCCAAGCGGCAGCATGTTAAATTATGTTCACACTTTTTGGGCCACAGCCGGACCAGAGCAAAGCAGAGCCGCACCATGTGTCTGGTCGGTTGGGTGGTTCGCTGGCTGGGTGGCTGGCTGGTTTGGGTGGTTGCCTGGGCGGCGTTTGCATGTGCGGTTTTATGCTGTGGGTAGCACTTAATCTCTTACGGTCTGTGCCCGCTGCCTTTCTTCGTTTTTCAACTTAAATTTATTATATTTTAATCACTCCCCGGGGCGTTATTGTTATTGTTGCTGCTGGCAAGTCGCTGGCGTGGGCGTGGCTGGCGGCAGACGGCAGACGGCAGACGACAGGAGGAGCAAACAGTTAAAGCGTATTTTTAAGATGAACACCAAAAAAAAATCTGCTTACACACACACACACTCGTGCAGTTTAAATTGTTTTAAGCGACGCAACGGTCATATTTCTTAGCGAGCCGCGTCCAGCACTTTGTGTGTTTATTGCGCAAGGACACGCCACGTTGCGTATACGCAATGATAGCTTTCTCTTTCATTCTCACACGCTCTCTCTCTCTCTCTCTCTCTCTCTCTCTCTCTCTGTTTACCCTTGCACAGGGTATTGCGAATTTGTACTCAAGTGAGGTTTGCTTTGATATAGATAAATGACACGACATTATGTATCGATGGCACAGTCCAGGGAGTCTCTCAATTTGACAGCAGTCTGAATTCAAGTATTGCTAAGGGAATTACCTATTTACCCCATTTACATAATAAGCCAGCATATTAAGCCAGCATAGAGCTGAAATTATTGCTATGAATATGTTTTATAACCTTTGTGTTGGTATACAATTTTATTTTATTTTTTTATTTCTTATAGTTTTTTGTTTATTATATATTCATATTTATATTATTTATATATTGCATATCATCAAATGACTTTAATAATTAAAATACAAAAAATATATACATATATAGCCAACTGACTAAAGCTGCTAAAAGACTTTCTCCATCTCTTGGCAAGTGTATTAAACCTTCGGCAAGCACAAGAAAACAACTATTCAGCTCTGTTTTCTTTTTTGTTTTTTCGTCTCTTTTTGTTTCATTTTTATTTTTGCTTCGTATCGGAGGCACTTAATCATTTTGATTGTCGCAAATGGCGTTTTTTTAGTGCTTTTTTTGTGGTTCGCTCTTTTTGGCAAAACTGTTTCAGCTCATTAATTTATACAATTTGCTAAATATATATAATTTAGTCGAAATATTGTCGCACCCATTAGCTGCGCGGGCAGTCAGTCCATAAAGAATTCTCCAGCAAATTGATAAAGTTCAGTTAGTTCGACCTGCTTTAAGGCTACTCAAAATGCAATTTGGACACAAGCTGTGCCACATCAGGGGGAGAGAGAGAGAGAGAAAAAAAAAATCGCTTGACTTTGGCACGTCCAAAGGCAAGAGCTCGAGTGTCAAGTGTTTGAACATCGATTGACTTGGACATCTATTAGACATAATCATGACTTTCACACACACACACGCGCACGCACGCAGACATGGACCCACACACACACATATGTGTGTGAGTTTGTGCATTGCATGCCTAAGCAAGCAGACAGTCAACTTCCGTTAGTCGCCTGCTATCAAAGTCGAGGATAGATGTATTGATTTCGTCTAGCCCCGCTTCGGCCCACACCTACTCGGAGCACGTCAAGGACGACAATAAAGCGCAGGACACAAACCGAATCGGAGGCACATGCAAAACGCATCCACTTGAGCTATTTTTTTCTCAGCTCGCTTCTGTTTCCCTTTTCTTTTTTTTTTTTTTTGCAAGGTTGTGGGCGATGGGCTCAAAATTCTGCGCTAACGAGCAAAAGAAATGCCCAAAGACGAAACGAAAAAAAAAGGAAAAACTGAAAAGGGCAGCCAGCAGAGGCAACATTTTCACTTTGCATGGCATTTCGTCGGCTGTTGACCACAATTGGGCCCATTTGAAAGGCTGCGTCGGAGCCAAAGCGCAACGTTTTAAATTATTGCCAAAATATTTTGCGTTGACTTCAATGTGAAGCCAGCCGACGTATCCATACATCAACGACACTTGTTGGCAACGCAGTTTGCTACCTTTTTGGTGCAGCATACCCTGTCAAAGGTAAATGAGAAGCCAGAGGGTATTATAGATGCGGCAGAGGGTAACTAGCTGGATTTATATAGAACTCCCTAGAAAGAGTTGACGTATCATATGTACAGAGCGTTGCCCTTTATAACTAGGTAGAGATAGCTGATAAACTGAAGTTTGGTAAAGAGCAATATTTTTGTATATTCATTTTTATATTTTCATTAATTTCTTTATTATTAAACAGTTTATTCTTGCTCTGTATAACCTGCCTCAAGTCAGGGTATTTACTAGTCGAGCATTGCCCTCGCACAAGCATTCGCTTTTCCTTTTGCAGCTAGTTTTTCCGTTGCGCCATGCAAATGTTACCACGCCAAAGCGCAGTCACAAAGCGAAAAATAACATTGCAGCACTTTAGGCGCACGCCACGTGATGCACGTTAACTTTGACGTTGCACGTGGCCACGCCTATCCTACCATGCAAACCACATCCGCCCACATGGGCCACGCCCCCGCGAGTGCGCTCACATGCCACGCAGGGCACGCAAAAAAAACCGCACACACACACACACACACACAATTCTATTGATTGACAGTTTGGCAAAACGCATAAAACAGGCTCATGGAGCTCGCAACGGCAGGAAGAGTTGAGCATCAGGAAGAGGTACATCAGCAGACAGCAGCTCAGCCGTGTAGAGCCGCAGGCGTTACTGCTGCGGATGTGTGCATCAGCTCGACAAAAAATAAAAAGGGAAAAATGAATGGTACAAAAAAGCTAAAAAAAAAATTTAAAAAAAAAAACAATTGCTTGCCGCAAAGGGCACAGAAAATGTGCCGCAACGCTAAGCGTGCAAAAAAAAATTGCTTGCAACGTTCATTTGTAATGCAGAAAGGTGCAAGCGTTGCCTGCGGTGCTGACAGTTCTGTGCAGAGGAGGCAAGGCAGGTGCCAGGGGGTGCAGGAGCAGTGTTGCTGGCATACCCGACACCGGGACATCCGAATCCTGAGCAGTTTGGCAGCTCCGGCAGCTGATAGCGTGGCCCCTAACTATGCCATCGACGAGTTCGAGGCAGAAAACTAATTGGCTTGATTGGGTTCGACCGTGATTCTTAAACACTATCAGCAATGGGAAGCACAAAGCAAGAGAGAGAGAGAGAGAGAGAGATAGATAGAGAGTGAATGTGGAAATTCCTTCAAAGTGCGCTGCCAAGAGCATCATATTGTAAAGCTCTCAGAGAAACGAGAATTTAAGGAAACAAATTATATAAGATACGAAAATAGACGAATGAGAGGGAGTGAAAGAAGTGGAAGAAAGCGCGATTAAGCGAAGCAGATAAGAGAGTGATAAGACAACCTAAGTAGTAATATGAAATAAGGTATGAAAGCTTAGAATTCGAAAGAAGCAGGACGAAAATAGAAAAGTCCGTATGAGAGGGAGTGAAGGCAGATTGAGATAGATAGACAGCGAGAGCGATTCAGTCAGAAAGAGAGTGAGAATGTGTGAATGAGTGAGGTATGATGAAGTATGAAGTAAGAGCAGAAACTAATAAATAAAAAAAATAAAAATCAAAGTAAAAAATGTAAAGTCGAAAGATATAGATAAAAGAGAGATAAAGACAGCAAAACACAAAATTAAAAATAAAGACTAAGAAATAAGGACAAAGATATAGAAGTAGAACGAAACAGAATGAAGAAGAACGAGTATGATCTAAGGACTAAGATGTAGAGGTAAAACGAAACATAAAATCATGAAGAATGACTATAGAAAAATATAGAAGTAGGAGAAAGAGTAAGATGTAAGCAAGAAATAGGCTACACAAGAGAGATAAAGAGTCAAATAGCGAAAACTTACGAGTGAAGAAAATATTGTGTAATTGATAAAGACAATGCAGACAGAAAAGGGACAAAGGGAAAGCGAGTCATAGATATTGAATTAAAGTATTATTAAGATATCAGAATGGAGTAAGCTATCAGCCTCCCAAAATTATCATATTGCTGCATATCTCTCCTCCTTGATCAATCTATATATTGCCGACAATAAATCCAACCAAATTCACAAGTCTCGCCAAATGGGGAAACCCCATTTGTATGTCGGGAATTAACATATGCCAGCCATATATCCGTAAGTAAATGTTTACTTAACCTACTTGGATAAGCCTCTGACATCGAATGTGTCAACTGGCCTTCAATTTATCTCAATTAATCATGGTCAGAGTGACAGCTTATAAGCTGCCCCCCACAAGAGAAATGGCCGGCCGAGTGCGATGACTCTATCACCGAGCGGCAACGACTGCTGCCCAGCTAATTCATTTTTTATTATGTAAATTAATTTCAACAATTTGTAACAAGTGGGCAAAAGCAAACACATACGGACGTCCGCACAACTAGCCACACAATTGGCATGAGTGTCCGAGTGGTTGCTGGGGCATGGCTTGGGGATCCTTGGGCACCAGCAAACACCACAAATTATCTGTGCTGGCCAGTTGGGGGCTCTGTTTTGGAAAAAATAAGTGCGTTTGGACAATAACTTATGTTAGTCAAGCGTAAATTGCTTTATTAAATAAAACGCAGCCAAAGCAAAGCATGGAATATGCCCAAAAGGACACAGCCAATGAAACAGTCCCCAGGCGGTCGCCAGCAACAACAACAACAATAGAAGCAGCAGCAACAGCAACAGAACACAAACATGAAATAGAAAAAAAATACATATATATATGGGGAGAATCACAGTCCAAGTAAATTGTACAATGTGTGCGATGTCACTATGGTCAGAGGCATTCAGTCCTAATCATTGTGCACACACTCCAGCAGCGGCGCCCAAGCACCGGACAAACAGAACGGAACAGGGACGAACAGGACACAAAAGGAAACAGTAGAGTGCGAGCAGACAGTAGGTACATATGCCACACACACACACACACACACAGACCCACACTCAAGCACATACACCCAGCATAAGCTCAAGGACTAAAAGTATTTTTAGCTAATATCAATTTTTCATAGTTCAAAGATTTTCAGTTGAAACACAAAAAAAAGAAGACAGAGAGAGAGAGAGAGGGAAAAATAGACAGAGACACGTGGACAGCATTGGGTGTAAGCTACATGTAAGCCGTGGCTACTTTTCATACCAAGAAACCTTTGAAAATGGATATACGAGCCATAATGCTATAACACAAAGAACCAAACAATTTGGACAAAAAAGAGGTATATGAGAGATGTGAATGGTTGATCAACTGCACTAGTCATTCTATGAAATATATGAATATTTAAAAAATAAAGCCAATCAAATGATATATTAAGAACAGGGTATACAAAGTTTCAAAATGGCATATAACATGTTTTTTTTTTATTCGATCTCTATAAAGATTTAGTTAACTCATTTGACCGATAAAAATATATAAAGGGTTACCTAACAGATTTGACCGATAGAAATTAAATACTATACAATTCTTCCATTTGAGCGATAAGAATCGAATTTGAAATTTTATTTCTCAAACATAAAATTGAATACGGTAGAATTCCGATAATTCGAAAAGGCAAGGAGATTTTTTTTTCGATTCACACAGATATTAAAATGATCGAGAAATATTAAGAACGAATTTCTTTCAAGGGGATAGCTTTTTTTCAATTTATCGCGACTTTCGACTTAGCAGGGTACGAATTATTGAGACTTGACATGTATATAGTCGAATATAGCATATAAAGATAATGAATATCTCTTTTTGGAATTTATATATATAGAAGATTGAATATAGCCATGATAACGTCTAATAAGCTCCAAGAACTATATATATAATCTGATATATGGTAGATTCCTAACTGCTCTAATATTTGTATCTCTAACAGTTGGCTATTGGGCACAGGGCATTGTCTAAGCGAGCACAGCTTACACACAAACTGTATTACGTTTTCTTTTTTTGAGGGCAGCCAGCTACATGAAATTTTCTGGTTTTCTGATTATAAACGATTGTCTGCAGTGTGCTGGCACATACACAGAAAACGAGAAAAGAAAGAGAGATAGAAAGAGAGAGAGAGAGGGAGTGCGAATGGGAGAGCGCATGAGAAGGAAAAGTAGAGACAGTCTATACACACAGGCTGAAAATTTATGTTGGCATTTAAAATGTGGCCCCGGCAGGCAATGCTCCGCTGGCTCTTAACCCCTTTGCCTTTTATTTGTACATACGCACACAGGCACAAACACACACATATGTGCATATATTTATATATATTACGTATACGGCGAGTGCGCCAGTATATTGACAATGCCAAGATTTCGCAGTTGTAAGTGAAAATTTATAGTCAATACAAGAAGGCAGCCAACACCCGGCACCCGGCAGTCGGCACCCGGCAGTCGGCAGTCAACATTCGGCATTCAATTTTCCTCCTGCCAGCCAGTGCCGCCTGCAGCCAATCTTAATCCATTGCAATTGGATGTGCTGCAACCAGATGCAGTTGCAGGTGCAATTTTATTATCTCTCTCTCTGTGTGTGTATGTGTGTGTATGTGTGCTCCCATCGTAAATTCTTGCTACTCTGGTAACAATTTTGCCAACAGGCTTGAATGTCACTCAGCTGCTAACTCGGCTAACTGGCAGCATTGCATTGTTTATGCGACGCCTAGACCCACAAAGGTGTCCGCACATCTCCCCACACGCAGCCGATGTCGAATTTATTTGCCACCCCATTGCAAGATATCATTTCGATTAGGGGTTTCAGTTACGACATTGATTTCGCCTCAGTTGCGGACTCGAACATCTCTCGCATTGTTTTCTTGCCCCTGGCCAATAGATGCAGCATAGTTAGCTCCAGTTAGGCCATAGCTAGGCAGAGCACAGAATTCAATTTCATCCATTTAACAAATTTAACCGAATTTCCATTTATCCCATCGAGTCTGAGCTTAAAACACTGTTTAACAAGTTTACCGATAAATTGCGCTGCAGCGAAATTCTTTGGTTTTAGTTCTAGATCAAAAACCCAAAGCTTAATTTTATAAATTTTTTATTTATTAAAATTTATATAAATATAGCTCTCTTTTTAAATTTATATTCATATTTTCATTCTCTAAATCACTTTGTAGGATTCTTAAATGAAATTTAAAAAACATCTATATAGTTATGAGCTTAACTCTTCTACATGTCAACAAAATCATTAACCAGGAACTAATAAGGCAACGTAACACCTGTTTAATGCTTGTGGCCCAAGAGCTCCACAATTGCCTCAGTGTTTCAGTCAATATTTGATTGGCGCACAGCAGTTGTGTTGATCAGTGTAATGAAGTTTGCTGCCAAAGCGAAAAATACTCATTCACTTCACATTGAACTAACCAACTAAACAGCCGACTGAAATGCCTCTCCTCTCTCTCTCTCTCTCGCTCGCTCGCTCTCTGAAACACAGCAGCTGCAGCAGACAGTTGTTAACTGTTGTTTTGTTTTCTTTGTTGCTGTTGTTGCTGGTGTTTGACTGCTGCCAGTATATAGGGTTTTTGGTTTATTAAATTTGTGTGCGCTCCTTGTTTTCTGTATAATTGCGCACAGCCATTACGTATACGCTCTGTGGAGCATTTTGCATTGTTTGCAAATGAAATTGTAGCTGCAAAAAATAAGGCGAGCAACAACAACAAGAGCAAGAACAACAAATTTAATTTTTTTCTCTTAGCCGCAAAATTGAAACCGAACGCCGAGCGCGTGGCAAATTTACACACCATTAAGTAGTTTACACACAGAGAGACAGAGCAAGAGAGAGAGAGAGAGAGAGAGAGAGAGAGAGAGAGAGAGAGTGTGTGTGAGTAGGGGGGAGAGATATATAAACAGACAAGGTGTGCCACAGCAAGTGGAGCAATAAAAGTGTGCCACACACACACGCACATACACATGCACACACACTCACTCTCAGACACATCGCTGTAATTTGATATTTTGCTGCTGCAAATGGCGGCATGTGCTGCTTGATGGCGCGCATAACAATGGCATAAAATGCAAAAGCAACTTCTAATATAATAAAAAGCAAAGTGTGCAAGTGTGCGCGTGTCCTTGTTTGTACATATTGAGCCGACAAAGGCAAACTATTCAATCCGCTCATTTCATTAAGTTACGCACAGCACTTGACGCCGGCATGCAACATGGCGTATGCGCAATGTGTCGCCCGATGCGCAGCATAATGAAGTGACACTCGCTCCTGTGTGCGTGTGCGTATGTGTGAGCGTGTGTGTTTGTATTGATATGCTAATCGAGCAACGTGTTGGCCAGGCCATGTCCAACAGCCGTGGCAACACGTGACTGCTGGCTGCTGCTGCTGCTGTTGCTGCTGCTGTTGCTGCCTTTTTGCCTAATGGCCAAGACAAAGCACAGCAAATGGCAAAAACGCGCTCGAAATGTTGTTGTCATTGTTCTTGTTGTTGTTGCTGTTGCTGTTGTTGCTGTAGGTGGGCTGCACTATTAAGCGCATTATTTAGTTACGCCCCTAACACCAACAGCAACAACGACATCGTGAACCGCACAGATAAGCATGCCGTATGGAGCAACGGACCCGTCAGAGCTGACCAAGGCCTGTCTATGCCAGCGCCTGTCTACGCTGGCTCTGGCTCTGCGTATATATATATGTGTGTGTGTGCGTGTATGTTTAGCACACGTCTAAAGTGCCCTTAAGTGCCCGGGGATCTGTGTGGCATTACATGCTGCGGCGGCAGTGGCATTGACAAAGCCACATAAACGCCAACACCTACGAAACACGCAAACAACAACAGGGCAAGCGACCGAATGAGAGGGCATTGTTTGTACCCTATGCTCATTGAAATGCCTTCAAGATGGGGTATATTGACTCTGACCAGAGCACATGCAACAATCTGAAGAAAATTATGCCACTGTATGCAGAATTGACAAAATTCAGACTGTCAACTCGCAGTTATCATACAGAACTCTATTTATCGATAACTTTTATCGATTTGCAAAAGTTTGCTTCAAATCTTAACATAGCCATGTTATTGTATGATTTGATAAATGAAGAACAAATCTAGTCATCTGTAGGCATCTGATCGGAAAGCAATTCAAATTATCGATAATTCATTCGATTTCGGGCAATCGCATTTTTAATGTGTCACTTAACATAGATAGTAATATTATGATCATATTGTTTAGAATTGTGTTAATTGACTATTTTATAGACAGCTTAATTAAATCTTCTGTAATATCGATAATTTTAGATAACTTTTCGCCATTTGCAACTATAAGACAGAGGCTTAGAGACTCAGCTTCACCTCCTTAGTATTTCTCTACCTTACTTTGCCCTACTACTATGCTTATTTCAAATGTTCAATAATATTTTTTCTTTATATCGATATATATCGATAACCATGAAACTGTTTTATAACATTTTACATTAAATAAAGTTATTAGAGTAATTAGAGAGTAGAGCATCTACAAGTCGGTGCCACTTGCCTCTCCTAGCCATCCGCACCGTTTGTTACCTGTGCTAGCTGGACATTAGCGTGTGCCTCCACAACAATCGATTAACAGACAAACGTTGCGTTGAGCTTGCTCTACCGCTCTTAAGCTAATTTTTGTATTCATTTCTTTTCTTGCTCATCCATGTTGTGGTTTGTTTGTTAATGCTTCAAAAAAGTCACATGAAATAAAAGGTAAGCCAGCCACGCCCCGCTGAGCTACAATGTTTGCATGTGCGATTGACAATGCGACATCTTTATGGTGAGTTCAGAATATATGTAATATTATTATATAGCTAACATATACATATATTGCCTTTGCATATCCGAGCATCTAATTAATTTGTGGGACGCGCAGCAAGTTATGGCTTTTAATAAACATGACCGCTAAGCCCTGGGGCCGGGAGTGAGCATAGATTTAATGGGCGATGGGCAATGGGCAATGGGCGATGGTGGAAGGGATATAAAAATAAAAGGAAATGACGCAGCGAATGCAATTTTGTCCTGACTGTGGCAAGGACACGCGTATTACTCAAAAAGGAATTAACTGCGAAACCCCGACCCAAACGCCCCATCCCCGACGAAACACAAGCTTCAAGCAATGGTCCAGCCAAATCAAAAAGTAGCCCAGGACTTATGGCATTTGTTGTCGTTGTTGTAGTTGTTGTTGTTGTTGGTGGTGGTGGTGGTGGTGGCGCTCGTTATTGGGCCGTGCACGTTAATCCTTAAATCTGCCCAAGTGCTGGCAATGGCATACTAACAAAAAAAAAGAAGAAGAAGAAACGAAGTCGAAGCGAATTGTTTGCCTGCGAGGGGACGCGGCCGGGCTCGCACACACACGCCACGCAGCCATTGAATGGCATTGCGTATACGCCACATTGTACGTACTTTGTACGTATACGCAATATGGCTCCACTTTCGTTTTAATATGAATGCTAATAGGCTAAGTCTGGATTTCAGCACAGCACCCACTCCACTCTCCGCTGCTTCAGCCTTAAGCCTAGACGCATAGCTCGAAATGTAATTTCCCACAATTTTTCCTCACTTTGCGTACACAACAGCAGCAGCAGCAGCCAGACAAAAGGACCAGTTGGAGGGCTGGATGCTCGGGGGGCATGCCGGCAGGCTAGGTGGCAACAGGATGCGACTCTGGACAATATGGCACTGAAGGCTACAACAGCACAACGCACAATGCCCGGACCCATTTTTATCGCTTTTCATGAATGCTGTGCTGTGACCGGCTTATGTTTTGCAGTTAACCAAAAGTTGATGCCAAGGCAGGCAGCAGGCAGCAGGCAGCAGGCAGAGCAGCCAGGCAGAGCAGTCAGCCTGAAGTGCCTGCTGCTTCTCAGTGCCACTGCCTTGCTCCCAATACTCATTCCTCCATCTGCCTCACCCAGTTTGCCTCTTATACGTTTTTCGACAGCAGAAGTATTCCCATTGCCATTACTTGTATCGCTTGGCCCTCTACTTGCATGCTGGCCATTTAATATGACCTTACTTGTCCAGCCATATTTAAGGATGGCCATGTGTCAGCGGCAGACACGAAACGAGGCACGATTTCTAATTAAAAACACGACACAAGCTTTGTACATTCAAATATGTTTATTATGTTCATATTCACATATATATGTATATGAGTGCGAGTCTTTAAGTCTATCTAATATTATTTTCGTATAGTAAACTGGATCGTTTAAGTTTCTTGTTTCCTTTATGTTCACCTTGATTAAGACGTATTAATCGGAAACTTGAGTTACTTATATATGTATTTGGGGTTACACTTGGAAAGTCGTGCTGAAATCGTCTTTGATCGTATGTAAGCTTATTTAATGTTAAGTTTTCGAGCATCATCATGTTTTTATGTAAACTGAATGTCAAGTCCTAATACTATGTAAATCGAATATTAAATCTTGTTAAGTGCTGTTAACTCGTGTAAGCTTGTTATAAATTATATTTAATTGCATTAAATTAGATGATAACATGTTCTAAGAAATATTTAACGACTTCAGTCATGTTAAGTCCTATAAATTCCTGTTAATCTCATGAGATCATATATAAAATGCCTTTGACATGCTCTTAGTTAAGCCAATTCGCGCTGAGCTGACTCTACACGTCTACGCAACAGATCATAATAAATCGTCTTGAATTATATTAAATCGTATATTGTCATTTGAAAGGCGTTACAGGTCGTGCTAAGTCGTGTCTAGACATGAAATGTTGTTCAAAGCTAATCCAATGGTGTGATATGTTGCGTTAACTTCCACAGAAGCCTCTTAGGCCGTGTTTATGTCATGGTTACGTCTACATTCTCGTCTAGACATAAAATATTCCATAGATATTCCCATCTTCTTCTTCTAAGATTGCTTTTCCCAAAAGAAAGTCTCTTGCTGCAAGTCTAGTACTAAATCGTGTTAAATAATTGGCGAGGAAGATGTTTGTAGTGTTGAATCATTAATCAATTAGGCAGCGCAGATTCTGTTGGTGTTAATTGAATTGTCAAGTCGTAATAAGTCAGTTAATCCCATGGCGATATTCAGCCAAGTCATGCTTGGTGTTCGTGTCAGCTTTATTTATTTATTTGCAAAAGGAAACCGAACTTTAAAGCCTATATAGTGAGAGATTCCCATCTATGTGGCACAGTTTGTTATCGCAACACGAACAACTCGTGTTAGGGCAACACGACACGAACACAGCTCCAAGCACCCAAAATTCACCTAGAGAACAGCCACACCGAGGCATGCTTTTGTTACATAATGCAAGCACAACTGACCCACATATATATATATACTTATATATATAGATGTACATTTATATGGGATGAGAGTCAGATCTTTGTTTGAGTTATCTCTGGACGTTAACAAGCTTGCACTCTAATATAACACATTGTTGTTGCAGCCATATACAGTGATGTCTATCAGTGTATTTACGCCGTGTCGAATCCGGGTCGTGCTATAATTGGCTGCTCACAGTGCGTTTTGAGATTGTTTTGTGCCTCAATTTCAATTTGAGATAAGTGACATTTCGTTGCATTTTAATGAGGCTCATTTCATTAATGTTTCAGCTCTTAGCTGTTCGCTGTTCACTCTTCGGTGTTCGGTGTTCGGTATTCGTTGTTCGTTGTTGGCTTTTTGGCCTTGGCCCCAGCTTCAACTTATCTGTGCGTCGTAATTGAGTGCTAAATTTTGCGCTGCGTCGGCAGAAAAGTGAGCGCTGGGCAAAGACAAAGGACATCAATGTCCTGGCAAGCACACAAAATGTGTCTAAACAGCGTATTTTACGAATGAATAATTCGGCAAGCAACATGAAAATATATACATATAAATATATAGGAGAGAGCCTACTTAAATAATTCGAGTGTTTGCGCTCGCTCAGGTCACCAAGCCAAAGGGGCGTAAAACTTTTAGCATTAAAACCAGCCACAACAACAACAATAACAACAACAACAACAAAGCAAAAGACCGCATAAATGCTACATGGCATTTCTTTACTTTTTTTTTTTTTTTTTTGTTCACAAACAACTTTAAATAAAAATCTCTTTTCAGGGTAATGAAACTGCAAAAAGGCAAGCAAGGACAGGCCGAAAAAAAAATCAGGAAAGCAGGCAAGCAGCAAACAGCGTGGGTGTCGACAGACAGGGTGAGAGAGAGGCGTGTGGTTGGGTGGGTGCTAGCAACTGCCACCTACATGGACTACACCTGCTGACAAAGACATTTACTCAAAAAGTTTTTCCACGCAAAATAGAAGGCAGCAACAGTGCCAACAACAATAACAACAACAGTTAAAAAATAAACGCAATTTATGAAAAATATTAGGAACTCGTAGTTACCCTGTAAATTAGATTGGAATAGATATAGAATTAATTAAAAAATATACAAATACAAAAATATGAGTTGAATAACACAATTTTGATTAAAAGATATTTGAGATAAATAAAATAAAAAATAGTTGTAGTAAAAAAAATTAGTTAAATAGTTTTTGCATCGCTCAACATATTTTTGATAAATGTACAACAAAAGAAAAATAATGTTATTTTAAAATTCATTTTCAAATATTTGTTTCTTCTGAAAAAAAAAAAAAAAAAAAACGTTCAACAAATTTAGATTCATAAATTTATGTTAAATACGCTGAGCTCTCGGAAATATTATTAAAGATTCAACTATAAATCAAAATGGCTCGCCCAACTATTACTCAAAAGAGATTGTAAGATCCGAATATTTTAATGTATTAAAGCCAATTTTAAATTGACTGGTGTAAACAGTCATTAGATGCTTCAAAAACACTTAGTTGCTGTTAATTGAGAAGAAGCAAAAGAAGCGCGACACAAAAGTTTTAATCAAGTCCTGCTATGAAGGAACTAAAGTTAAAATCAAGTTTTGTGTAGAGAAGTTTCCAGTTAACTAATGAAAAGCCTTAAGAAACGCTAAAAGAATATAGATATAGATACAAGCCATATATATATGAACATTATGTAGAGCAATTTAAGCTAACTGACTCCAGCAAAGAGAAGTCATTGCCCCACTCCGAGCGAGCAGCAACAACTACAAAATTTGTGCTATGTTAAAAGCTACGAAACTGCCAGGAATTTTGTATTTATTATAATAGTTGATGGTATTACATTGACCCAGTTTGCAAGGCTACAGGGTATGCGAATAGCAACAATGGCAGCAAGTACCGTGATACGATGGCATGACAAACATTTTGGGCGCAACGCCCGCGTTTATTTTGCCCCATTAGAACGAGCGAGAGAGAGAGAGAGAGAGAGAGAGAGAGAGAAGTGGGAGGAAGCGCGCACAAAGGACGTCTTTTTCATTACCAAGTCTGTCTTTAAAACATAAAGTGAAAAAGTAAGGAAAGTCAAGGATACGCCATCAAAAGACGCCTCGGTGCCACTCGCTCTCACTTTTCATTTCACGTTTGCCGTTGGTCGTTTTTTGGTTGATTTTGGCAGCAGGTGAAACAGGTGAAAGTGTTGCCACATTAATTTGTTGATTTTGGTTTGATTTGATTTTATTTATTTTATTTGATTTTTTTTCCTTTCAGTATTAAATGTCATAAATTTGTATATTTGATATTAATTGTTTAAACTCATTTCAAGTGCGAACCGCAATTGCCGAGCCTAAGCAAATAATTAGCTCTGCTGCCAAATGCACAAAAATAATAAAGCACTTTAAATGATATATAACTAAATATATGTATCAATTCGAATATACAATATATATTTACATATATACATATCAAATGTGAAATTGAAACAGCATTCCTCATTTTGAATTAAAATACTGCTAACTAATAGCCAGTTGAATTGAATTGAATATTTAAAGAGCTGTATCATTTGCTCAATAATTCATATGCAAATCCAATAAAATTATTCATAATTTTCCTCATATTTGTTTTGCCTTTTGACAAACTCTCATGCGGAAAAGCACAAAATTAATTTGCAACATAGTTTTCAGCAAATACAAATTTGTAATTAGTCGCTGTATAATTTTACAATTCGATTCAAGGCAGAGAGAGAATGGGGTAAAGAGAGGAAGGCAGTGAGAGGACGATACACTAACAAAGAGGCAGAGAAAAAGAGAGGGAGATACATGGAGAGAAGGAATAAGGTAAAGGAATAAGAAAGGACCGAGAGAGAGAGAGACAAACAGAGACACAGAGAGGCAGAGAGTGAAAGACAGAGAACCAGACAGAGAGAGAGGGAGACAGAGAGTGAGAGAGCTAGAGCGAGAGAGACAAACAGAGAGAGAGGGAGACAGAGACGCAGAGAAAGAGAGACAGAGAGATAGAGAGACAGAAAATGAGAGAGAGAGAGAGAGAGAGAGAGAGAGAAATAAATGCGGATGAAATGAAAAAGACAGACATAGAGAAAAGGTTAAGAGGTTATAAGAGGTAAGGTTAGGGAAAGTGGGAGAAATAGCCAAAGAGATAGAGAAAGACACAGACAATGTGTAACATAGAACTGTAGCTCGGTATCAATACTGTCTAAATTAATCATTTCTTGTAAAAAATGAAGGAACGAAAAAATAATAATTATTATTATATGTGAACTGAAATTTTAACTGACAAACTTTTGAAGAATTTCTTTATAAAATATATATTTATACTAGCTTATTATCAATAGACAATTTTTAGAGCACATCAAGTTTATCATGTTATTATTGTATCAAACTAAGAGAGAACACTAAATAGAGTCAAAATCGAAACAGGAAGTTTACTATCCTTCGAAAGAGAAGAAAGCTACCGATAATCCACTATTATTATTATAAACTAATATTATTTGTCTACAATTAATAATTGCGTTTATTTTGAATCATAATCCAAATATATTTTAATAAAACAATGAACTATTTCCCTAATTTAAATGCTAAATCATAGTAAAGCCTGCACTAATGAGAGCTTTGCATTTTTTACAAATTTAATACAAATAGTTTCAAATGCAAAAAATTTGTGGGCACAACTGGAAAAACATTTAGCTCACACAAATATTTGATATTTGATCTGACAATATGTTCAAATATATAGATTATAAAAAGCTGTGAGAGTTAATAAAAAAAATTGAAATAGTTCTCAACACGTGAAACCTAAAACAAATATTTGCACACCCACACAGACTGAGAGTGAAAGGTATGTATGTGTGTTTGTATCTGTGTAGGTATGCATGTGTGATTGTGCATGTATGTGTGGTCATTAGCCATGGACACCATCGTAATGAGACGAATGAAATTCTATAACAGGAGCTTACAACTTAAGCTAATTACGTGGTACACGTGAGGCTCTGATTTAGCGTTTAGCATCGCAATTAAAGGGGCTCTGCGTGTGGAGCCTCAATGGGGAATGAACGGGCACGGTGGGGACCGGTATGTGCTTTAGGGTATTTGGCTAAAGCGAAAGGCTTATCATATCAAGAGCAGCACGCAACCAACCAGCAAAGTAAGCCATATATGAATGGCGACAAAAAGCTAAACAAAAAGCTAAAAAAACTGCTGGGTATGCATGGCACGCAGATGCTCTATACATAGTTAAATGTGTAATGGTTAAATGAATTTTATTTAAGCGTTCGATATGGAAGAAATATTGATATTAATGAGTTGTATAAAATTAAGTTATTAAATTAAGTATATTAGTTTTGTGCATGTCCGTCTTGTTGTCCGTCCGTATGTCCGTATGAGCACTATTTATTTTAGCGCTATTAAAGCTAGAGAAAATTCTACTATAGCTACCTGCGCTTTCAAACTTACAGAGTATTAAAAGCAAAATAATAGAACTTACACTAAAAGCAATAAAAAGATATAACACAGCGTAGCTTGTATTCGACTAAGAGATACTGTGTCTATTTAAATTACATAGCGCTTTAATTCGTGAAGGGTAATCACATTTTGTTGGATGAGACTTTCTCAGTTTTAAACAGCAATAAACACTTAATTTGTATTAAGAATTACTTCACTTCAATTCACATATGCAAAAGTTTAAATAAATGGATATGGAATAAATATATATTCTCTTCCAAATAAAGTCCACTTTTTTCTCTGTTACGGGGCATTAAATGCAACAACAGTTTATGCAGCCGAGGTGGCAATAGTTGCTGCGTGCAATAGCAGCAACAGCAGCAGCATTTGAACCAGAGAGTGGGTTCACTGAGGTTTTAGCGCCCCAGCCGCAGCCACAGCCTAACGAAGCGCTCGTGTTCCAAAAGTGCAACAATTAAATTTAATTACGAGTGTCATAAATATGCCAGACCATACCACAAACACACACACATGCACATACACATGCACACACGCATTCACACACATGCAAAGCGAGAATTGCAACGACAAAATAATCAAATAACATGCAGCAGAAGGAAATTGCAGGCACAGTAGGCGCAGCAGGCATGGGTTAGGGCATAGGTAGGCGGAAAGCGGGTGTGGCTGGCTAAAGAAGCAGTAGCAGCGACAGTGGCTGCGACGGTGGCAGCAGCTGCAATAGATCCAATTGCCAGTGAAAGCCTCTCGGCCGAAACTCTAACCAAAAAGCCAGTGGAAACAGCGTGTAAATTAGCAGGGCACAAATTAATTATTCAAAATGTGCGGCACTTGAATGAGAAAGGCAAATGCAAATAGAGTGAGGCAGGCAGAAGAGAGAGAGAGAGGAGTGAGTGTGAAAGAGAGAGGAGTGGAAGAGAAGAGCACGTACGTGCTATCTGTAGATGTGTGTGTGCGCGTGTATGTGTATGTATGTGTGTGTGTGTTTGTGCAACTGCAACTGCAACTGGTACGCCTAATTAGGCATAATTAAACGGCTAAGCATAGATTTTGGAGCTGAAAATGTTGGCCAGATTTGCATTCACTTCAGTGTGCCACAAATGTGCCTGGAGCCACAGCATAGATATCAGCAAATTGACTAACAGAAGGAATAAAATATGTGACATAAACCATGTATATGATATATTATAAGGAACGATGATGAAAGAGTTTAAGAATGGGGAAAATGAGGTCACATCTATTGAAGTAGTTGTACATTAATTTACTACTAAAAGCTGAAGATAATTGCTGAAAACAGAACATAATTTAGACTCATTCTCTCTCTCTCTCTCTCTCTCTCTCTCTCTCTCTCTCTCTCTCTCTCTCTCTCTCTCTCTCTCTCTCTCCATCCACTCGCAAAAAGTTAGTTTGTAAATAAACAAGTCTAAAAACAAGATAATATATACAAGTATATAATAATATTATAAAAATGATATAATATCACGTTCAGTCATATGTAGCAAGAGGCATCCAGGAGTCATCCAAAGACCTGCCACACTCTATTTGCTACACTTAGCCGAAATAGTATAAAATAATAATTATAATAACAAATATACAATAATAATATTAATACGATTATTAAATAACGTTCAGTCCTATATAGCACAAGTTGAGCAGTTATCCAACTCCTGCCCCGTTGCCACTACCGACTTTTATTGCTTTCGGCTAAGGACTCGAGATTTTGCTGAACTTGGGCACTTAATTTCTTACGCTGAAATTGGGTAGATTCTTGAGACAGATTTCTTTTCATGAAAGCTGCGTAGCCTGCCTTAAATATAGACACAAAGCATACCAATAATATAATAAAATATATTGCTCAAATTATGCTGAATAAAATTTCAAGGTTGACATAAATCTAATATTATCATGCTTCAATTTATCTCTAACATTTTTCTAAAAATTAAAGAAATTTCGGAAGAAATTCAATTAACTTTTAAAAAGATTTCCCCTAGAGATGAAAAAGAATGAATATTGCTGAATCTAATATCTTAACTCATTAGTAGATATTTGTACCCATATCAAAGTTCTGTTGTATTTGTATTTTCCTCTCTATTGTATTATTCTCCTATACATATTCAAGAGCTAAAACGCACACACAAATAATCAAAAATAATTCCAAGAAATTTGGCATTAATGCTGAATCAACAATTCCCATTCTCATTAGAAAATTATAATGCGATTTCAGCTGGAGTCGTGTAACTATATTTAGTTAAAGAAAGCCAACGGGGCGCAAATCAAGATTTCATATTTTTCTTCCTTTTCTTCGTTGCTCACAGTGTTTTTGCTCAGGTTTTTTCCGTAGGAGGTTTTCATATTTGCACTACATAAGTATTTTCACGCTCATTATGCGCTGGCCAGCTCTCAATGGCGCTTAGCGCAATTACCTGGCAGTTAGTAGAGCTGGAGCAGGAGCAGGAGCAGGAACCGGAGCAGTAACAGGAACAGGATACAGAAAAAAGGGCAGGTAGGTAAGGGAAGGGCGCTGGTTGGGTTTTTATTTGTGCTACGATTTGAGAAACATTTATTTTACTTTCTTGCTGCTGGAGCAGGTCCTTGCTTGCTTTATTCAGCTGGCCGCAAACAAAACGTTCGTGGCTCAGCGTCATAATGAGTGCAAATTTATTGGGTCATTTGGAAAATACGAGTAAAAATCTACTAGAGCTCTATCCGCTCTCTCTTTCCCTATAGTCTTTCCTCTATACATATATATGAAACTGTAGCAAAAATAAAAATAAAGAAAAACTGAAGCAGCAGTTGCTTATTATGCCATCCAGCCAACGGGATTCTTGCTGGTTTTTTAATTAGTCAATAGCCGAAAAGAAAAGCGCCGATAAGAAACTGCCAAGTAGTTGGCAAAGACACAGCAAGAGCAAGAAAGAGACGTAGACAGAGACAGAGACAGCGATATGGAAGAAGAGAGACAGCTGAAATGAAAATGAGCTGCGGAAGTGAAAAGTGCACGCGTCCCAATGAATTGCTATGGCAATGGCAATGGCCAACAGTCACTTATAAAAGTACCCTCACACTCCAGCTCACACAGTCAAATAAAATGGCTCAAATGGACTTTATGGAAAAGGCGCCAGCTGCCGGCGCTGTTGCCGTTACGTATTCGGCTAGCTCACATTACGTGCTTGTTGAATTATTTATTATTAACGCCGAATGTTAAATCGCAATTAACCATTGCGTCCATTTTGCCTTTGTTATGCCAATCGCTTATTAATTGCCTGGCAACGCATTTCACATAATGCACCAATTTTCACAATTGCCAATGGCCAAATAGTTAGCCCGCCCATTTGGTTAGTATATGACTAACAATAACAATACCCTGGAATTAGTTTGATTCATACTAGATTATATTGAATCAGTTCCTTCATTATTAAAGTACAATCTGTTAATCATGGCTTGAACAAAAGTTAGAGTATTGTTAAATACTTCTTGAATCCTCTTTTTATCCATCAATTTTTCATATTTAGTAATTTGGAAGTCACCATCAAATTTATAAGGCGTTCATTCCGTCAATTTCACATCAATTAGAGAATATTTTTAGCTAGCCCATACAAATAGTTAATGAATTTATGAATTTATTTATATATTCAGCCTGTGGAATTATGGTTTAAAAAAAGAAACAACTCTAGTTACCTTAAGTGATTGATAGAGGGTTATTATTATTATTATTATTATTATTATTATTATTGTATAAGTAAATTGTAGGCATTCACAAATAGCCCAATTATATTACAGCTTATTCAGATACTGTTTGATTGATTGATATCGCATTATATGGGAACGGGGTATATTGGTTTTAGAGTTGCTTGCTGTAAGTACTCAGATTCTAGTGGTCCAGTATTTCAGTATTCTAGTAGTTCAGTATTCTTTTGAGTTATAGCATTTCATTATTTTAATATTTGTGCACTAAAGATTTTTAGTATATTCTGGTACTTTTATATGTTTGTGGTATACTAGTATACTTGTATTGTAGCATTCTAGTATTTTCTAGTATACTCTAAGTAATTATCTGTTATAAAATTTTATTTATTTCGTATATCATATAGTATTCTTATATTGTAGTATTCTAGTATATTCTAAGTACGATTCTACTAGAAGAATATATATTTACATATATCAGGGTAACTCTTGGTCTTGTTTCTAGCACTTATGTCATTAATTGTGCCATTATTATTGATTGCATTAGGCAAAGCAAGTGCCCAGCGTATGCGTGTGCATGCGTGTGTGTGTGTGTGTATGCGTGTGTGTGCCTGGTTAGTATTTTGGGTTATTTGCTGGCCAATTGGTCGCCGGCCACAGTTGCCATTTGACTGCAATTATTTACATTTTGTCATTATTTTGCAACCAAATTATTTGTGGGCATGTTTAATTAGCAAAATTCATGTTTGAATGCTTTAAAACAATTATCCCCAATCGCATACGCGCTTGTACACACACATACACACGCACCCACACGGCCACATGCTAGTAAATTAAAGTGTATGCCGAGCCGTTATTGACTTTTGGCCAACTAATGAAGGCTCTGTTCTGTTAGCCAAGAGCTATTTGGTTCAATAAAATATAAATGATGGCAAACTGCATATGTGGGTATGTTTATGTGTGTGTATTTGCATGAGTGTAAATATGCCACGCCCACGCGTGCAATATTTATTTATAGGGCTTTGACTTTCAGTTAAAAACGAACGCAACCGCAGCATTTCGACGGAAATTAAAGGCTGCATAAGGATTTATAGAGTCACAGACAGAGAGGGAGAGCGAGACAGAGAGAGAGAGAGAGAGAGAGAGAGAGAGAGAAAGCGAGAGCAAATTATGATCATTTAATGTCGCTTGTGGACTGCGCATTTCTGACTTGGATTTACGTATGTATATATTATTTGCTCGCTAACAGATTTATATTTAACTGAAATATCAGTTTAATTTCGGGTATTTAAAGAACATTAAAATGTAGAAAAATCTAAAAGATTGTCTTGAATGAATGTCCATATAAAAGAAACTTGAGCCGAATGAAATGTTTTCACTTGCACAAATTAATTAAAGTCTCTTAAATGGAACCTTGGAGTCATCAGCTTGACCACTGCAATTGCTCATGATACTCAATTATTATATGCAACTGCAATTGATGCAAATAAATGCGGCTCATTAAGCAGCCTGCTGCAAAGAAGTTGCTTCAATTAAGCGGAATGCAAAGTCTTAAAGAACAAACAATTTGCCAATTAAGTTTCTTCATATTGAATGCAATAAAACTTGCAAAGTTTTCGAAATAATGGCAATGAGCTACGATAAATTATGAATAATTGAAAAGTTTGCATCATTGTAAACAAGTGTTTAAAAAAAATTAAAAATCAAATAAAACTAATTGCAGATGATAAATAGTCTATAAGCTATGCTATATTTATATACTTGTATATATACTGCAGCATAGTACAATCTTTAGTAAAGTACACTCCACTTATAAAATTTATTAAAATAATATCCATGGACATTCCTCTGCTGATATCGTCTAAATATAAATGATAAGCATTTTAAATATTAATACTGAATCCTTTAAACTTGCAGTATAAACGAAATCCCTTTAAGTTCATCCCATTGCGCAGCATCGAGATAAATTCCAGTTTAATAATAATGTTTTACATCACTGCAAAGGCTTCACATTATTTTACATATTTGTATTTTTGATTGATTGCTCGTTGCCGCTGGCCAATAAAATTTAATAAATCATAAAAGTGCAGTCATTAAAATCAAATAAGATTCTTGCAGGCGCTCCATATCAACTGCATAATACTCGCTCACCAGCTCAGTTTATTAAGAAAACTTGTCTATTTTCAGTTCATTTTGCAAGTAAGCTTACAACACATATTGAGTTCAAAACTCTTGAAGATAGAATTGAATTTGGTAAGTATTCACTTTAGGGAAGAGTATATTAGTTGTAAGCCATCTCTCTCCAATCTCACGAATCTTGACAGTAAATCAGACGAGAATATACATAAGTTATTACTTCAATTTTAAACAAAAGCCCATATACTCCAGTAGCTACCCAAGCGAGTATTAACAAAAAAGAAAAGAATTTCAAATGAATTTAATTACAATTTGAAGCCCTTTGAAAACTCAAAAATGTTTTTCCAATATCCATACTTCTGTTGACACTGAGCCAGGGCCAATGCGGGCTAGAATTAAATACTTAAATAAAGCGAACATTTATGCGGACTTGCAGGCTTAACACTTTTTATTCGACTATTTATAGATATTACAGCTATAATATACATACATATATATATATATAAATAAGTAATAAAATAATTTTTTCATTTACCGGAAAATCTGCTCAATAAATGGTAACGAAAAAAAATTGATAAAATGATGCGGAAAATTCATATCTATTTATAATTAATTGTTGAGCAAAAAAGTTAATGAAAAAAATAACAAGTGAAATATATATAAGCGAAGCCAAAAACAATGCATAAAAACTGAGCTGAAATGATTTTAAAAATCTGTGGGTCTTAATTCATATTAATTGTGCAGGCTGAACGATTGCAATTCATGCATGGATGACAAAAAAAAAAAAAAAAAAAAAAAAAAACAATGAAAAAGAAAAAAGAAAAAATTTCAAATTCGTAACGAACAACAAAAATCGAGGCACAAATGAACCGTACAGTGTATACCCTAATTGCTGTAATTCATTCATCTTGGTAACAATGAGATCTTACTTACAGTTATTTATTTATTGAATAGTAATTTATATGAATCGTTATCTAATATAGTCCAAGCTTAAGTAAAACTGAGCTGATTATATACTATTTTTCTTTTTTTTTTTTTTTATTCTTATATAAAAAAAAAAGTGAGTAAGCCAGAAGAATCATTTTTAGGTTTAGTTTTATATAAAATCGTAATAACTTTTAATAAATGGTTTTTAAGGAGTAAAACATAATAAAGTTATGTGTTGTACTGAAAATGAAAGAAAATAAAAGGACGAACAACGTGAGTAAGTAAATTTCCAATCGTTACTATTGTTATGTATATTTTTAAATACTTTATTATAAATCATAGTTAGATTGAAGTAAAAATCTGAAAGTAAGCAAAGCGAAAGTAATATTTAATAATAATATTTATTAAATATATATAAAACAAACCTGGTGAAAGTTATAAATATATTGTTTACCGTCTATTTATATATGTATACTAAATATTTATTAAAGCCAGCCAAACAAAAAGATCGCTTTCATTCAAACGAAATCTTAGCGAAAACCTCACAAAGTCAGCACGCTCAGATTGTACATAGACGAACTTCCTATTTTAGCAAGAATTTCACAAGAATAATGGATTTATTCCTGAGAACAATTGCGTACATGCTCATGAGGCTTTTATTGGGCTTTTATTTGTATGTATGTGTGTAAATACATATAAGTACATAGAAATATGAATCAATATAAATAAAAAAAATTATATATATCTATAAATAAAATAGGACGATAAGTATTCAAGCATTAGATCTAATTGAAATTCGTGACCCATCAAATATACATATTACTCTTTTTTTAAATTTGGGAAATTTACAACTTGCAAAAATAATTGTGTTTATGAACTAACTATTTTTTAGTTATTTAAATTTACGGATGTAAAAAAAAAATTATATGTAAATTAAATTTTAAATTTATCCAATACTCATTTAAAATATTACTCTCAATTACTACGTAAATTTAAAGTTAATTTAAAATTATTCAAAATTGTTCATATTTTTATAGATAGCCAAAACGTATCAGATTCTCAAAACAAGTCAAAAGACACACATGATAAATGAAAAAATGTTCGGGTGTAACAACGCTTATTAGAAATTAAAGGTATACCAATTACTCAAAAGAGAAAGTGCTTAATTTTTCCCAGCTAATATGCTATCAAGTGAAGAGCCTTTCAACAGGTGACTGATTGGCACACTTACCTATACTTAACTATAGCACGCACACACGCTCTTTGTTGTGGTTGTTGTTCTTGTTCTTGTTTTAGTTTGTTGTTGTTTTTGGTTGATTGGTGTTGCTGCTCTTAGCAAAGTTTTCAACTGTTGCAAATTTCTGCTGTCAGCTTTGGTAATATTTATGGAAATGTGCTTACTTTGGCGCCAAGCAACGAAACACTAAAACAGAGCCAAGTACTTGAGCACATACACACACCCGCACGCAGCACACGCACACAAATACACGCGCGCACAATTTCTTTTGTTGTATTTCCAAAAATTTTTTAAATTTGCCTTAATTATTTTAAACAAATTTTTTAGTATATTTGTTGATTTTTTTATTGCAATTGTTTTCACCAACAATTTATTTTGTCACAAATTCCGGTGGTCGTCGTAGCGGGAGCCGCTGTAGCTGGAGCTGTTGCCGTTAACTGGTGCCGTTAGCTTATTGCCGAGAGCCGCTGTGAGAGGCGGCGCGAGAGGCAAATTTTTTTTGCGAATCAGCCGAAAACAACGAAAATGGGGCCAAAGCAGCAAGTGGCATTCACGCACAAACGTTTTCGTATTTTAAATTTTGATTAATTACAATATTTAATCTCTGCACAGATACCAAGAGCTGAGCTTAACTGCACTTCACGTTTTCACACGCTTGTTTTTCTTTTCTTCCTTTTCGTTTTGTGCGTAAAAATTTGTTGTTGTTTCTGCTTGCGAAAGTGAACTGAAGTTTGTGCCGTTACAATTGAAAGTGGCGTTGCTGCGTACCGTCTCGCTACGCGTTTGGTTGAAGACTGCGTTGGGTCGCCTCGTTGCTGCGTACGAACGGACCAAATTCGGTTCGGCAACCACTCGTTGATTCAACAGTTAACACGAAGTGCAAGCACACGAAGCTCAGTGTGTCTGCTGCCGTCAGAGTGCGGGGTGGGTGAGCGTTGGCGAGGTTTGTTAACACGAACCGCGAAGTCTGTGAGACTAACCCAATGTAATTGCCATTACGATGCTGCTGCTGCCTCCATTTCGTTTGCTCTTTTCGTTCAGCATTCCGTTAGAAACGAGTGCGTAATGCGAAGAGAGAATGTCCCGTTGGGTGCATGAGGATATTATTGTGTGGAACATGTGGAATGCATTGAAAGGGGCATTGGGTAAGCAGCGCAAATGAAATATTAATAATAAAACCGAATTTATATTATATATTATAATTAAATATAAAATATCAATAGAAAGTATTTTAAATTATTAGTTAAATTATTAATTTGAATTTTATTAAATTTTGATGGCAAATTTTTCTTGTAAAATATATGATAAATTAATTTTAGTTTAATACTCAGAAGTAATTTTAAGAATAGTATTTATATGATTTGTCATTTATATCATACAATTATAATAACATGTGAAATGATAACACTCAAATTTGTCAAAATCAAAGTAGGGCAACTTTCCCCTCTCTCTTAAAAAATATCCCAATATGCACACTGCAGTTGCCGTTACTTTTAACTGAAGCCTATTTTGTCTGCGCACATTTCCCAGCTTAAGAGCATGCGCTAGCACGCTTAAACTACCCCTGAACCTAAGGGCAATTTTCTCTTAGTGAACGTTTGTAGTCAAATCAGATCATTGAAAATGACGGCGGCGACAGGCTCAGCAGCTTCAAGGCCGTTTGCCTTTCTCCCTCTTTCTCTCTCTATCTCTCGCTCTCACTCTCCGTCTCTTCATTGCAAAATATTTGAATTTATTTTTATTCACATTTTCTTTTTGGCGTTGCTGTTTTTGTTTGCGGGCCACTTTATTATTATTTTGTTTTGCTGGCAACTTCATGTAGAGAGCCATCTGTAAAATTAAATTTAGCGGCTGCCCAAACACACGCACACACACGCGCGTACACACACACAGAGTGGCCACAGTCCATTGGAATATTCGCAGCTGCCCTCAAACTATTTACTCAGCCTCTTTAGCTCCCCTCCCCATTCGCGTTGCCACACTCCTTCATTCTCTCTCTCTCCCTCTCTCTCTCTTTCACTCTCATAATGAATATTTATGAAGATTTAAAAAACATTTTCTTCGCCTCTGTTGTTTTATGATTTGCAAGTGTGCCCTTCGCAGCCCACCACACCGTCTCTCTCGCTCGCTCTCTTGCCTTGCTCCGTGGCCTGTCTGTCTTCCATTCTTCTTTCTTCTTCAATTCAATGGTGTGCAAAGTTTCACTGATGGACAATGTCCTCAAGTGGAGCAAAAACATTTTAAGTATGTGTGTTGCTGTATTCCTGTGTGTGTGTATGTGTGTGTATATGTGCAGCTGCTGCTTGCTGTTGTTTTCATTTTGCAAATGATTTCATTATGTGCTGCAGACGCCATGCCCGATTCGTGGACTCACGGCTCGTATACTTGATATTGCTTGTTGCCATCGCCGCCAAACGACAAATTTGCGTCCGTGCGGACAGTTGTTGAACGGTGGGTGGAGCGTGGGTGGCGACGGCATGGGGGCGTGGTGTATGCTCCACTGTTGTCTTCGTGTAAATTTATTGATAATTTAATTTGACATTTGCGGTTGCTGATTGTCATGATTGTTTTCATGTTAATCTTATTGTTCGACTTGTTTTGTTTTTATTTTATTTTTCCGTTTTTTATTCTCTCTCTGTTGCCTTCTTCTGCTGTGTTCTTTTTTATACACTTGCCGCGGGTATTTTCAATTTGTTGTCTAATCTGCAAGTCAATTAATACGAAAAGTAATATGCAATCGATGAGTATCGATTTATAAAAGATCTAAAAATCATAAAATAATCTAATTTATTTAACCAATCATATTTTGTATATTACAATTTAAAATAGCATATAAAAGAATGTCAATAGAGGAATTTTTCATATAGCAAGCATTTTTTAAACTTATCGATAAATATAATCCATATTTGTGGATTTCTAAACTAAGCTCACAAAATATACAATAGATATTTTTAAATTGAAATATGATATACTTTAATTTCGATAAATATCGATATGCGTATTGTTATATATTTATCGACAATTGTAGAAACAAATTATACTTTTGTTAATCGATTCAGGAGATCCAATCGTTATCGATTATTAACAGGGTCGCATATATTCAAAAATAAAAAGGAAATAGTGTAGTATCATCTAGTAGGGAATATATTTTATAATATTTTCTAGCCCTCACGGCGAACTGAGCCTCTAAATGTTTAGCAATCAAATTCGATATCGACAAATATTTTCTTTTGTATAGTATATTAAAAGTTCGGCACTTCAAAGATATATGCGATATTTGTTTCTATTGTTTTGCATTTGAAATAGGGAACGGGTATTTGCATTTACTTTTTATGTGCTTGTTGTTATTATTATTTTGATTATTTATTCATTTTTGTTTTTCTTTTATTTGGTAAAGGACGAACGCTTAACAACATCATCCATGGGGCGTGCTTCGGATATTTGCATGTTTTATGTGGACATGTTGTTGTTGTTGTTGTTGTTGCTGCTACTCTTGTTGCTGTTGTTGTAGTTGTTGTTGTTGTTATTATGTGGCCTCCTTTTAAAGGCTCAACGTTGAATCGCTCTTTAACTTTTGCTGCCGTTTGTGAACATTTCTAGTTCTTTGCTCTGCCACTCAGTTTCCCCTCTGTAAATGGGTCAAAAGGCTATATTGGTCTTGATGGAATGTATGTGACAGGCTGTAGAAAACGATGCTAATGGCAATTTTTGATCAATTTTAGACCATCCGGTAGATCTGGTTCTCTCTATCCCTCCCTCAGTCCTTCTATCTGACTCTCCTTCTGTCTCTCCTCTCTCTTAGTGTGCTCCGTTCTTTCGGATCTCCATCCGTCTGTCACTTCTGCCTCTCAGTTCCAGCATCTGCCCCTCCGTGAGTCCATCCGTCCGTCCATTTGTCCCATTCCCGCTCCATGTCTCCGCCTAACTGCCTACTGTGTCCGACTATCTATCAGCCTGTCTGTGTATCTGTCTGTCTGTCTGTATTGGTCAGTTCCTCCGGCTGTTCGTCCTATGTATCCGTCCGTATGTCTGCATAACCGTCTCCTTTTTCCGCCTGCTCGTCTGTCTACCCGTACGTCTATCTCTCCAGTGTCCGGCCACCCACCTATCTCCATTAGTCTGTCCATCCATCTCTCCACCTATCTACTTGTCTCTCTATCTCTGCATCAACTGCTTCCGTCCGCCTGTTTCTTTGTCCATCTACAAAATATGAAACAAAATCTGCTCTAATTAACTTACAGGGTATCTCTAAGTCAGCACTGCTAGCTCATTATAATCTCACGTGCTCTATAATGCGCTTCTATTGTTTCGCAGGGGGAAAAAAAATAAAAAAATAAAAAGTGAAAAAAAAAATTTGCATGTGAAAACAATGAAAATGGTCAACATAGGCAGCAGGCAGCTGGCAAAGGCGTTATGCCCCCATTTTGAATACCAGCCACGTTAAATGTAATGTTCGTAATGGCTATGCCAAGGTATTTTAATTAAACTATTTCCTGGCTGGACGACAGCATGCCATAACCAGGACCACCCGCCACCCCCATCCCCCAGCCCTCAATCCCATTGCTAAGCAGCTTCAAAATTTGCACAGAATATTGAAATATTTATGCCAAAAATACAAACAGAGCAAACGTACATGTATATAGCTATATATGTATATATAAGTATGTATATATGTTTATGTGCATGTATATAGACAGACTGCAGATCCGCCTTTGCTTCGCTTCGTAATGCAATTTTAATTTCTTCTAGCACAGCAGGCGACAACTGAAGCCGCCTTTCGCCATCTTCTTCTTCTTTTTCGCCTTCTGCTTCTTCTTTTTTTGCTGTTGCCTGCCTCGCTTCGTTTCCGCTAGCTGCGCCATCATTTCCGCTGCTCATTTTTTTGACTGGCTATGCGTGAGTGTGTTGGTGTGTGTGCTAGTGTGTGTGTGTATCGCTTTGTTTGCCCCCATTTGATTGTCATGTCGCGCATTTCGATTGTCAGCGCCGCCTTTGAAGTTGATCAGTTCCAATCAGCTCCTGGCGGAAATTCCAACCAGATGCACCTTGAATCGAGCAGCAGAAGCAGCGCCAACAGCAGCAGCAACAGCAGCAGCCGCAGCTGTAGCAGTTGTAGCACTTTGAATTTGTTGTTCTTATACCCTGGATCCATTAAAATGTGCCTGAAACCGTGGGGATTATGAACTTTTGTGAGCGTTTAGCCAGGCTAAACAGAATGTACGTAAATATATTACAAATATAGAGAGAATAGAGTCGTTATATTCATGTCATTTGCCCATTGCTCCGTTTTGATGAACAAGTATGGATTACAAGTTTCAGATTCCCCTAATTTATGTACTCGATTGTCTATCATTTATCAATTAATCGGCTTTTTGGGATCGATATCGGTAATGAATTTCTGGGTTCCCCGAAGCTAGTTTAACTGTACTTATCTCGATTATTTATAAATGTCGAAGAGCTAAGCTAAGAGCAAATTCAAAGCAATATCTATAAATATGGAACAAAAATCGATTTATAGTTTTAATTAATCAAATTAAGACCGTTTTATTTATCGATAATAAGCCCCAATAAATTATTACTTTATATTTTGTATCTAGAGCATTATTTATTGTGAAAATCAAACTGAGATCAAGCTAAATTTAATAAAGACTTTCAGATTAAATTTTACATTTTTATAATACACAAAACTATATTACTCAACAAATATTGCTAATTATCAACACATACCGACACATTCATTACAATCTATAGTAGAACCTCGAATACATTACAAAATCAATATGCCCTTCACACAAAGTAGGGGAGTTTAAGAATGGAAGGAGTAGCCCTAGATCATGTTCAAAATTCAAAATATTCCTTACTTTTCAAAGTAGTTCCTTGGAATCAAACATGCAGGGTAACTGCTCGTCAATCATTCATCTGGAATTTAAGTATTTGCTTTGCCGCAAGCAACATAAATTGTGGTTAGGTAGGTGAAACAACGCCTCAAGTTTTACAAGTGGCGCGAAAACTATGTATGCAGGAATATCAGCAAGGACCTCAAGAGCAGCGAAACGAAAACCGAAACCAAAATCCGAACCGAACCCGAACCCAAACCCAAACCCGAATCCCAAAAACCGAATTGAGCACCGCCCACATATGAAGTTGGCAAATGCAGCCATAAGGAAATTTCATTATTACCGCGCTTACACGCTAATGAAGCATGTAAAATGTCAATGTAGTTGTATGTAGCACTTCAGTATCTCTCACTCTGTGACTGTGTGTGTGTGTGTGTGTGTATGTGTGTACAAGTATTGAGTCGAGTTGGGCTGCTAGTTTTATTGCAAATGTGTGTAATGAATGTAAATTAGTAAAAAGTTTTCATGTAGCGCATTTTCGCATGTGGCAAGGAAACGAACCTGCGGCAGCCAAGGATAATGCGACCCGCTCATCTCCTCTCTGCATCTCTCTCCCTCTATCTGTGTGAATTAGAATACCAGGTAAATATATATATAGAGAGAGTGAGCGAGAGAGAGAGAGAGAGAGAGAGAGAGAGAGAGAGTTAGGTCTTATGCTGCGCTAGAATTATGTGTGAGCTATGTAAAAGTTTTTAAAATAACTTAAACCAATCGCTCTCTCTCACTCTCTCTTACACTCTCTCTCACTTGCTCTATCTACCTCTCCCCTTTTCTCTATTTTGAGCAATGACCATCTAAGCCAATTCTTATGCAAATGAGTCAATCATAATAATATTATGCAAGTTTTTAAGCACTACACCAAATTGCGCTTTTGCTAACTAATAACATTTAATGGTCAACACAATTTGCCACTTTAACCAAGTTTCAGCTAGCGAGCCAACTGACAGCCCACCATAGAACAAAAATAAATAATAATAATAATAACAACGCGTTGATTATCTGAAAGAAAACTCCATTGAAATGCGATCTCAAACAGATACTCTAATACTCTAATCACTTATTAAAGTTTCCAATTCTTTGATAATCCTATTCTTCTATATATTATATACATAAATATAGTTTTAGTTCTTCTATATTAGAGCAGGACAGAAATTACATAGCTCGAGATTTGTATAAACTTATGATATACATATGTGAAAGAAGTAGTCTGTAGTCTCTAGTTTATCTCTTTAAATTATCTGAATAAATTTACTTAAGAAATATGCATTAAATTAATAATAAATCTAACAAAAATCTATAAAAAAAAAATAAATAGTTTCAATTATTTTTAAATATACAAAATCATTAAATCAATTAACGTTTAGACAAAAATCAAAGTTTTTTATAGTAAATAAATTATGTATGTTTTATTCATTATAACCACTAAATTAAATACCATACAATATTATTATCATATATACAGTATATATATTTTTATCATAAAAATTAAATTTACTAAATATAAGTATACAACTAATTTTAATAACTAATTTCCATAATGACAATGAAATGAAATAATAAATAAATTTTTAAAAAACTGTTTCTATTTATTTTTTATAATTGATTTAATAACTAATTCAGTTAAATTTTTCATTATGTTAAAATCAATATTAATTGTATATAGAATTCAAGCCACTTGACTTCTATACTTATTCAATTGCGTCTGAGATAGAGAAATAAACAACTCTAACTGATTAGGTAGAAAGAAAATGCACCCTATAGCATAATTATGTGAGCAAAGCTTAGAAGGACAATAACTTAATTAGAAAGAGATGGAGTGAAGGGAAAAGTACATCTAGTGCTCTCGCTCTGTTACTCTCTGTCTCTGTCGCTCTGCTGGCCTTTAAGACAACAGCTGCAAATTGTAAGATACGCTTAGTCTACGAGCCTCGAATATGCAAAACCCAAATGGAACAAAGCCCCAGATGGACAGCCAGACAGGGCGACAGAGATGATGATGCGGATGCTGCTGCTGCTGCTGCTGCTGCTGCTGCTGGACCACATCAGATGAGAGGGCGGCTGGCTGTGTGGCTGGCATGCGAAGTGTGGCCCCTGCTCAGCATTAAAATAAGCAAAGTAAACTAAACAAAATTCGTTTATCAACGCCAGCGCAAGCAAAGTTCAGCCAAGGTGCAAAATAATTTGTTGCAATCAGCTTAACTGAAAGCTGGGCCAACTGCTGCAGGTAGCAGCCAGCACTGCCACTGGGCGTGGCACACACACCGACACACACACTCACACACACAGTGTGAGAGTGAGCGAGAGAGCGTGAGGCTGGCAGCAGCCGGGCAAGTTTTCAATTTAGGTTGAATTATTATGACCTTAATTAACACGTCGTTTCATCATCAAATGCTGCACTACGTCTTATGCTTTTGTTGCACATTTTTGGCATAGCCGCGCCCCTAGACGCCGCCGCCCACCTGGACGCCCGCCTTGGCTGATTCGATTTTCTGCAGACATGCACTTTCCCAGCATCCAGTCCTAATCCCCAAATAACTGTTGCTTCAGGGTTCGATGCTCTATCTCCGGTTATTCACTCCCGCACTCACTTGCCCTCGCCCTCGCCCTCGCCCTCACCGTCACCCCCTCACTCTAGGTGTCCCTTCAAATTTTTAGTGTTTTAATTAAATTTTAACTAGCATGAGACTCTCGATGTGGGTTGCACTTCATGCACCTGCTAATTGAGTGCCCGGAATGTTAATTGAAACGCTTCACAAAATGTTTCACTGTGGCTGTGGCGTCATCTTTCATGTCAAAACTTAGCATTGTGTTTGCCTTATGATTTCTTTTTTAATTTCCCCAAGGTATTTAGCAAACGAAGAAGAATAAAAAGAAGACGAAGACTAAAGTGAAAAAATAGAAATATATACTTACATATATATTAAATTATATCAAATGCAACGAAGCGCTCGTCCAGTCTCAGCTGACCGCGCCAAGGCGCTGGACATGCGTCCATGTTATTTCACATGTAGTTGTTGGCAAACACACACACACACACACTCAGCGCCTGTGTGTGTGTGCGTGCTTGTCTCGGTTTCCGCTTGGCCAAATTTGTTTACACTTTTTGTGTCCAGCGCGTTGCCCGCTCATAATTTAATTTTTAATACCCTGCGAGCAATGGGGTAGATGGAAGGAGGTGGCATCGTTTAAGGAAACTTTACTTAACGAGGATTTACCCTGTCACTCTGTCAGTATCTCTGCTTTTGTAGCCCGTTCTTTCACACGTCGGCATTTCTATCTCCTTCTCTTTCTAATTCTAGAGGGAGCTCTATTTACTTCGCCTAGTACGTTTTTCTCATATCATTCCATTCCTTTAATTACATCTCTCCCATCATCAGCACTAATTAATCCCTACGTCTGTCTCTAATACAGGACAATTCTAATTCTCTCTATCTTTCTGTCTTTAATGATATTTCATTGTTATCTCTTTCTCTATCTCCCATTCCTCTTTATATTTTTCGATTACTTCTGCCTCTTTCTCAGCCTGTCTCGCTCTCCATCTCTCTATTGTTTACTCTCTCTCTCTCTCTATATCTCTCTCTCTCTCTGTCTCTATCCCTATTTGCTGTCAGACTATCTCTCTCCATTGTCTCCATCTGTCTGTTTACATATTTGATATCTTTCTCTTCAGCCCTCTTTTTCCATGTCACTTTCTATTTGATCTTTTCTCTGTCGATCTCTGTACATCTTGTCCTCTGTAATTCCATGTCTTTCTCTCTGAACTCTTCCAATCTCTCTGTCTTTGTTTTTCCACCTTCCATCCCTACCTATCTATCTCTCCAACTCGCTCTCACTTTCGCTTTGTGTCACTATCTCTCTCTCTCTCTCTCTCTCTCCCTATCTCTCTCTCTCTCTCTCTCTCTCTCTCTGTATGTCTCTACTTCTGTTTCTGCCTCTCTCTGTTTGTCTTCCAAGTTGTTCCCATCATCCTATTCGAGTAGAGGGCATCTATCAGTCAATCAATCGTAATAAACTTGGATTGGCTCTTTTTTAAGCGTTTGTCAAAGCGGTTCGAAAACTTTTTGCTGGCCCTGACATATGGCGCTAAGCCTGTCACATTATTAAACTTGCCTCATGAGGCAACCACCGACTGTCGACTACCGCCTGCCGACAGACGACAGCCGACTTGCAACTTGTGCTGTGCGGCTCATTAAACAAACTCGTAAATGGAACCAGCACAGAACCCTTGAGCAACAGCACGTGATTTGCATACAACACAAGACACGCCCACAACTCCTCCTCCTCCACCCACCAAAAAAAAAGGGAAGACAACACTTAATTGCATGCCAAATGAAAAGTTTAAGAAAAAGACGGAAAAAAATAACGCCAAAAATTAAATGTGCGTTAAATTGCCAATAAACATGGCCAGCATTTTAATAGGCGCTAAAATATTCGCCGGAAAATACGAAAACGGAGAGTCCAAGGAAAACAACAAATATATATAAAAAGAGTTTGGTTAAAGGGTTTCATTACTGCTTTTAATATACATAATAATTACTTCTGAGAATATAGTCTGCTTGGGTTGACTAGTGGGAAGGTATGGAAAGTCTAGTATGAGTTTGCCTAATGTAAAATGATGAAATGAATGTATATCATTTAAATTAGTTTATTTTTTAAATTGATCCCAACAAAAAATCTTGATTCGAGCTAGTGAAAACTTTCAATCTTGGAAATGTTGAAATGCTTTTTAAACTAAAATCGTTTGGGTTCATATATTAAATATTTGGGAATTTATATTCTAAACATTGTTTAAGTAGCATTTCATCATTTCTGTGCAACTCTGCAAACATTTTTATTATATATCAAGAGGTGTATAGATGTGTATGTACAGTAGATTCCGGTTATAACGACTCCGTTCATAGCGTGCGCTAACCAGTAAATATCAGTTTAGTATAGACTAAAAAAAAATATGTTGACACTTTAATATACATATAAAGTTGAAAGGGACAGAACTTTATCTGATTTATTCCCTGAACTCTCATGGACCTAGCCAAAAACAATCTTAACTCTTTATTATATTATTATTATATACATATATGTATGTATGTATGTGTATATATGCATATGTTGGAGCAAATAGTTTCCTTTTTTCCTATTCCACTCTTTGACTTCTTTGTCTATCTAATTTATTGTGCCTACTACCGAACCACACTCGAAGACAGCTACAGACGCTGTCGGCCTGCTTAAACTGGACTTTTCCACACTACAAAACATAATTATAATAGTCGCGAACTTCCAATTAGCAAAGCCTGAACGACTTAGCTATGCAAGCAATCCCCATAGGCTGTCATAGAACTCGCATGATCTGCTGAAGGGCAGAAAGCACAAATACAAACAAATGTACATGTATACATAGATAGGGCTATTGTCGGTTTCCAAGTGTGCGTTGATTTTAATGTCGCACGTGGCTGATGACAATTGAGTGGGAAATTGTGGGATCATTTGTGCTAGAACAGCTCACAATACATTTCCGTCAGATATAGAATATTTTTTTTGTAAATTTTTAAGAACGAACGTAAATTTTGTACGAATTTTTATTTGACACGAAACAGTTTAAACAAATTATTAAGACAAAATGGAGCCGCTTCGAGCCCGTAATTCCGCTAAGCTAAAGGTCAACATGCCGCAGCCAATTGTCAAATCTGAGAAGAATGTACAACTTTATTTCGTACAGTGAACGCGTGTGTGTTTAGTGAATAAAAACTTTTATGCTTTTCCATAGGATTTTTCAGAGGACGAGAAGAAAATTATTGGTGAACTAAAACAGCTCTATATGGAAACCATTAATCTAGATGTCAAGATGCAGCGCGAAATTTACAATATGGAGAAAGTATACGAGCAGAAACACAATGAGATATTCGACAAGCGCAAAAAGATGCTTGAGTAAGTTAGATATTGATAATGATGAGCTGGCATTAGCTTCCAATAGTTGTCAAAGATCTCATAAATTAAATATAGAGGTTCTCTATAGATCCCATTTGAGTTTTTGAGATATTCTTCATTCCCCGAATTCCCGGTCCTGGATTAGTTTGAAACATATTCGACTCTTTTTTCCTAGCCAAGAAATATGGATTCCTCGATCTATCTTAAAGTTAACTCTATCTGATCTAAGCTACCTCTTCATATTAGGCATTTGATTCATAAAATTCAGGCTCAAATATTCGTATAGGCTTCGTTCCACGCTAGATAGATCGATATTATAAGTAACTAACCTTTCTTCCCTTGCAATGTAAACAAAAATATATGAATACTCTTAGAGAATACAAGAAACAAATTCATGGTGATGCTAATTCTAATGACAGTGTGGCACACTTTTGGCTCAAAGTGCTCAAAGCCTCTTACACCGAATTCATCGGCAAGGAGGATGAGAAAATTTTATCGGTGAGTGAAGATAGTTCTACTTCAAAATGATGGATCTATTCATATACTTTTTTCAGTACTTATGTGATATACGAACCAAGCATTATAATGAAGACACCGTTAAGTTTGTCATCGAGTTCACTTTTGAGAAGAACGATTACTTCAAGAATCGTGTATTGACAAAGACCTATATACTGAATTGTGTGCCCGACAAGGAGGACCCATTGTCCTATGACGGCGCTGAGATAGTCAAATGCGAAGGCTGCCACATCGAGTGGAAGCAGTCTTTGGAGCGCGAGAAAAATGGTACGTTGTCATAATAATATATAAAGCTCAGCCAGTCAGAAGTCTTAAAACTTAGGATTCTTAGGAGTTAGGCGTTTCAGGAATTGTGATTCTTGCAACCGAGGAGTGTGGTATTTAAGAATCGTAGAGCAAAGGATTTTTAGAACTTAGTATTCTTAGGACTCGTGGAATTTCGGATCTTTAGGACTTTTGAATCGTAGAACATTGAACTCTTAGAGCAAATGTTGGATGCTTGACTCTTGAAATGTGAGGACTATTAGAGCTTAAGACTTTTAGAAGTTTGAAATCTTAAAACTAAGATATCTTATAAGTTTATGACTCTTAGAACTTTTTTCTTCGGACTCAATGAGTTTCAGATCACATTCCACTCATTTTTATCTACAGATCAGCCGTCATTCTTTGACTTCTTTACGCCGCCTGTTCTACCTGATGATCCCGAGGATCCCAATTTCAGTGACATAAACGTAAGCCATGATTTTAGAAATTTAAAATCGGTCATATTACCTTTTGCATCCCATCTGAACTCCGTTAGGCCATACTGCAGAATGACTTTGAGTTGGGTTTCTACTTGAAGGAGCGCGTCATACCGAAGGCCGTTATCTTCTTCACTGGCGAAATAGCCGACTGCCAGAGCACAGATGCCTCGGACTCGGAGACAGAGGACAGCGAGGATGACTCCGAGGTCGAGGAGGAGGAGGAAGAGTCCTCCAACAACGAAAATGACAAGTAACAGACATACAATTGTTTTTAAGCACTAGTTAACCGAGAATTGAATTTCCACACGTGTTTTCCATTCGAATGTTATTCCCAAGTTTTTCACCCGAGAGTTGGCTCTCAGAAAGCGCAACTGAACAATTGTTTTGTCCAATTCACTTCAAGTTTTTTTTTTTTTTCGACGGCTACCCAATAAACATTTCATCAGTTACTCAATTCCAAATTGCTTATCATTTGTTTGTTTTTGTTTAATGCTTAACAAATTGTTACATTTCATCAAGCCAGACATATATATTCGTGTGTGCTTAAGTATATATATAGGATATATATATATGCTTCTCTCTGTAACACATATAAGATATACATATATATAGTAAAGTATGTAAGTGTGTGTGTGTTCCAAACATAATACTAAATAACTCTGCGCCACGGCGTGGAGCATTTGAAAAGGAGCGAAGGAGGAAGAGATTTAATTTTATCAAGCCTATTTTAGGAATCCTTAAGGCGCGTCCAGTTGGGGTTCAGGTTCGGCTTCGGCTTCAGCTTCAGCTTCTGCTTCGGCATCAGCTTCGGCTTTCACTTCCGCTGCAGCTTCGTCTAAGTTTTCGTCCTGTGGCGGCCGCTGCTGCTGCTGCTGTTGCTGCTCTTCCGTCTCTCGCTGCGCTTGCACAAGGACTTCTGCCTCGGCCTGCTCCGGCTGTTCGTCCATGCTTAAATGTGTTGCAACTACCTCACACTCGGGCTTTAGCTTCTTGAACTTGCGCAGGCCCAATGAAGTTACGCTCGTGCCGCTCACATCGATGTAGACGAGATTTGGCGAGCATTGCACCAGATGCTCCAGCGTATAGTTTGTGATGTGCGGATAATTGCGTAGCTCGATCCGCTCGAGTCGATTGTTGGACGAACGATTTGAGTTGCGTATCCAAACGACGTCCGATTGCACGGGATAGGCACGCCCAAAGCTATACATTGCCCGATCCGAGACATAGCATTGGGACGGTAGCTGGCTGACCGGTGGTCGACAGCGCATCCGACGGGAATAGTCCCTGTCCAAGGGATCGAGCATATTCCAGAACATAGGATGCTGCACAACCTGCTCCAAATTGCCGCGTGGCTGGATGCGATGTGTGCGACGTGACTGCATGACCAACAGCGGCTCGGCAATCGCCTGTGGATTCATATAGATCACCTGGTCGCGACGCCTTAAGAACCGGCTGTGCGCCGGCTGATTGCCGCGAAGCGTGTGTATCTGATCCACCATCTGCTCGATCAGCGAGGCCATCACCTGCGGCCGCTGTCCGTCGACCGGCGGACCGTTCTGTACATAGATGTAAGCGCGTGGTACCTCAACGCCGCCATCTGCTGCAGCACCGACTGCCGCATCGGCTGCCGCTGCCGATGCTGCATCCGCTGCTGCTGCCGCTGGCGCAGGATCAGGATTTTCATTGGCATTCTGTTGATTTTCGGCGGGAGCTGGTGAATGACGCGCTACGCTGGGCAAAGCGATAACAACAAGGGGCGACTGTATGCCCCCATTGCCATCCGGATCGGAGGAGCTATGTCCAGTGCTGTGCGCTGCAGCATTATCTGATTTATCGGAGGAGGACGCAGACGTAGACGATGTGTCCTCATCATCCGAACCAGATGAAAGACAGCCACTGCGCTTGGTTGTGCTGCCGGAGGGCTTGGGCGCATCGCTCGCATCCTTTCTAAAATTGCAATTATCCGAAGTGTATGTGTCGCTGGCTGGCTTGGGTGCCTCTGCGTTGGTATCTTGACTCTGGGCAGCAATTTTGTACGCACGCAAGTGTTCCATTGCTGCGCGCGATGTTGACGGCTCATCGTCGTTCAACACTTTCATTTGATCTGGCACTGGGGCAGGGGAGTCCTCGTTGCTCGGCACATTGCCATTTGTGGTTTTTGTGGGACAGGGCGGTTCCTGAGGCAAATTGGGGGGCGATTCCAGCAGCAGTTCCTTCAGGCCCTCAATGGCGCTAAAGCACTGCAGATCTGAGTTGTTAATGGGCGTCAAACGCAAATCAAGAACCTGTGCAAAGATGAAGAAAGTCGTTAGGCTATATCTATATAAATATATGCTTATGTATGTAGCTGTAGCATACCTCCAAGTTTTGAAAACCAAAGCGGGCTGCCATGCTGCCGTAGGGCACAAATTTGCACATCATTTGGCAGCCCTTCAGGCTGAGGCGGCGCAACGCCGGCAGCTTCGATAACGCCATTATGTAGTAAGGCTCAAACCAGTTGTTATCCTCAATGCTCAAATCCTATTACACACAGAACACGCATTAGACTAACCTATTCCAATCGAATATATATCCTTACCTCCAAGTGGATCAATTGCTTTTCTATAGTGTGAAATATACTTTTGACATGATCTCCAACCTTGACGCTGCAATCCTTAAGTTTTAGCCGCTTCAGTGAGGATGGAAACTCCGATATATGTATCTGAAAGTAGCAGAAAAGGTTATTATATATAAATCTTAGTAACATCTATGTATATAGATACGCACGTATTCAAAATCCAGGCTTACGCCTTGTAGTTCAAGAACCTTAAGCTGTGTGGCCACCTTGGGGAACACTGAGGTCAGGGTGCAGGTGAATTGCTTAAACTCGCCGGCAACATGCTGCGACGAGGGTGGGCCGCGAATCTTGATGGTGTGCGTCTTCTCTGTGGCACGTCCGAGCACTTCCTCCAGGATGCCCAACGGCAGCGGCGCATTGCTGAGATCAATATTGTGCCAGAAGCGGTGATCCAGAAGGAAACTTTCCAAGTGCGGCGAACAGCTGTCGAAATAGATATTACCATGCATATAGAATCAAAAGGCTGACATAATTTCACTCACAGCATCATCGCCAGTATGGAGGCTGTGTCCAAATACTTGAATATCTCATAGAGCAGCTCATTGCAAAAACTCAGCAGACAATGTTTTTGTGGCTGTTGTTGTTGCACTTGCTGCTGCTGCTGTTGTTGAGGCTGTTGCTGTTGCTGCTGCTGTTGTTCTGTCTTCCGTTGTTTCGGCTCCGGCTGCTCCTGGGGCAGCGGTTGGGGCGCGTCCGCTTGCTTGTGCTCGCAGTCGGACAAGCGACGCTTTTGCGCAGCAACAAAAGCGTTATGTACACTATTCATGTTGTTTAGCGCGCTGCAAGCCAAATTGACGAGAAAAATCAACTTTTTTGGCCAAGTTAAAAAAAAAAACAGCAGCTAAAAAAAATAAACGTCAAACCCGTGAAAACTCTTCTTCATTGCCATTCGCATGGACACGCAAACAGCTGTTATTGCGTAGCAGACGATAGTTGATTGTTGATCGATACTTAACAGTGCTACATAGCGACTACATTGAGCATAGAACATTTTACAGCACTGCAAGTCTTTGGCTCGTGTGTTTTGGCTCTACTTTGCAGCTTTATTGAATTAAAAATGTTAATTTTACGACAATTGCGCAAACTGAATGCAGCGCAACGACTGCAGCTGGGCGTGGACCAATCGCGACGCAACCTCTCCGATGCCAGCCTTCAATACGACAAAGATCCCCAGCCGCTATTCACAGATGCCGAAACGCAGCGGCTGCTTCAATCCATGACGCAACTGCAGCTGGAGAAGGTCTTTCGGAAGCGAACCGTTGCGGACAACAGCACGGAAACGAAATTCATGACCACTGCACAGCTAGAAAAGGAGTTTGTGCTAACCATCGAAAAGGCCAAGAAATTACTGCAAATGCCGCCAGTTGTGCAGATCAAAAAAGACACCGAGCGCATCATATCCAAGGATCCGGCACTAAAAGACTTTGACAATTCAAAGTACGTTTTCACCGACATCAGCTTTGGTCTGCGTCCATCCGACCGCAAGGTGGTGGTACGTGATGTAGACGGCACCTTGGCCTATGCCCCATTAGAGACTCAAAAGCGCATGAATCAATTGTATTTCCCCCTGGATGGCCGCAGATCCTACACGCCGCGCATGTTCAGCGATGAGCAGTTGCTGCAGCGTTGCCTGGACGATCACAAATATGAGTTCATACTGGACCGCCTGACGGTGCAATACGAGCCCTACGAGGCCGAGTTCCACAACATTTCAGCCAAAGTCTTTACGCATTTGAATGAGTCGAAGCAATTCGATCTGCTCCGCTCCACCCGACACTTTGGACCCATGGCCTTCTTCTACGCCTGGCATCGGTGCATCGATGATCTGCTGTACGATATGATCCGACGCGATTATCCATACAATGCCGTCCAGCTGATCGCGCTTAGCTATAAGATACACAACGTGCCCGTGGAATATGGTAAAACGCTTAGCCAGCTGGAGGCACTGCAGCCAACGCCCGCTGAGCGTGCACTCGAGGAGCTGCTCAGCCGCTTGAAGAAGCCATCCGAGAAGGGCATTGAGCAGGAGATCCAAACGGCCATTGGCAAAACGGAGCAAGATTTCGCAGCCGACGAAATCAGCCTGAAATTCATCGAACAATACATTGGAAGCGAACATGCGCTCAAGAAGGTGCAACTGGAGCTGGCGGTGCAGACGCTCAAGGAGGTGAATCTGGAGAAGCTGCAGTTGTTCAAGGGCTTGAAGAAGGCCCACGGCGTGCAAGCCTCATAAGATAAAACCAAACATCTTTATTATTGTTAATAAAAATACAGATAGGCAGAATTAAATGAATTTATTTTATTTTGATTTCTCGACCCAGAACAATCCATTGCCTATATATCTAGGAACATGCAGGAAGCCTATCCATTTCTGTCTTTCCTTACCCATTTAATAATAAAATCTTGAACTATGGTCAGATCTTTATTTCATGCAGTTACGTTTTACGATACACCCGACTTCTTTATTCTATATTACTACTTATTTATTTCATTGTTTCTATTATATATTTATATTTTTGGATTTGTCAGCAATTGGCGCAGACGCCGCTGATACACCTGGATGCAGCGTCGCTTGTGCTGCAGGCAGCGATAGGCATTGCTAAAGAGTCTCAGGCAAACGGAGCAGCGATTGATCTTCGCTTTGTGACGTAAGTTCGTCGAGTTATTGGCAAGGTAATAGGGCTTGGCCCATCGGCAAGTGGTGCTCTGTGCTCGGTGCACCAGGAAGTGTGTTGTAGAGCTAAACCTCTGACAGCACAGCAAGCAATAATATGGCTTGGAGACCAAATGCTTTCGGAGATGCTGGCAGAGCTGCGTCTTTGATGTGATCATAACACTGCAGTGCAAATGGGGGCACTGCATGTGCATCTGTGGCCGGGATCTGGGATGGGCATGTGCCCTGCAGCTGTACTTGTGCTGCGCGAGCAAATTCTCGTGGCTGACGAATTCACCACAGTCGGAGCACAGTGATGGCGGTCCATAATGCAATCTCACGTGTTGCTGATGCGTTTGCAGATTTTTGGCCACTTCTCCACACAAGAGGCACCCGAGCATAGCATTGGGAAACCTGGTGGTGTGCTGGTTAACAAACGCCAGAAAATTACTCTCCGCATCCGGATTTTCATTCGATTCTGTTGACGGCACAGACTCAAACCAATCTTCGTCCCCATCGAATCGTTGGCATTGGATGCCAATATCACTTGTGGAAGGCGGATCTGTTTGTACGCCGCGTACGCGAAAAGGCTTGTCTTTTTTCCAGCTAAACTTTTTTATTGTCCTACTTCCTTGCTTTTTGCTTTTTATCATCATATTTGTATTAATATATTGCGGAAAGCTTTACAGTTTTTAAAAAAATCTTAAATAATGTATTCCTTATCGGAAATTGGTGATAAATATATCGATAATTGATTTTTCCCACCAACCCAACATTCACATGTTAAATACTTTTCGCCAGCCCTTGTCATCGGTGTCAAATAGAAAGGAGCAGCAATCAAATTTATTTGGCGCCCCTTTTAAAAATTGTACAATCAGTAGATAATTTTAGTTGTTTATTAAAACGTTACAATTTAATTCTATTACACTTTTGCTTATAAACGAAAGAAACAAATCATCGTCAATTGGTACAATTCATCATATTTTATACACCGTTATCATAATCCGAACTTCACACAACAAATTATTAACTTATAAATTGGGCGTACAAGGTAAGAGTAAAGAGTTTTGCAAATTATATATGTATATATGCGTGGACAGATATAATCAAATATAAAATCAGTTAATGTCTCTCATTTGGGGCATAAAATCGCCGTATTTTATGTACAAAATGAAATGTCTTACATGTATGGATCTACGAAGAGTTTGTTGTTGATTCGTTGAATGTGCTCGAATGTTTTTTCTTTTTCTTTTTTGTTTTTAGTTTTTAGTTTTTGTTTTGTTGTTTGGTGGGCCGTAGCATTATAGCCTGGATATTGCGGAAGTCCCTTATCAATTTATCAAATAAGTCAAGTTTTTTATAACATCTTTCTTTCGGGTTCTATTCGGTGTTGTTGTTGTGCATCTCCTGTTGTTCCATTTTATGGTAATTCTAACTAAATGATCTCATTCAAGAGTTAATCGCAATTGAAGTCAAATTTGCTTTTGTAGGTATAGAAGAAGCTCTACCACTTCTTCTTGTGCTCATCCATGGAGACGCCACCGGGGCCCAAGGAGACAATCATGAGCAAGCCCCCGATAACCGAAAGTGTCTGTAATATGCCAAATAACGGTTATACATCATATGTACATAAAAGTTTGATATAGAAATATTTACCTGGAAAAAGTCATATTTCAAAAAATCTCTTAGTGGCTTGTACGAGGGAATTGTCCACCAGGCATTATGATATAGATTGAGCACCGTCAGCAGCGCAACCAAAATTAACGCCGACAACTTTGTCTTGTAGCCCAGCACAACGAGCACCATCAAGGTGGAGCCAATGATGTCCTGAATGACATTCCACACGCTCAGCTCGAAGCGGATGAGTGTGATGAACATGAAGGCAAGCAGAATGCGACCAGCCAGCTGCATAAAGTTCTTGGGCTTGTTGTCGCCCAGCGATGGCACGCCGGCAAATAAGCTGCGTCCCTCAATCCTAGCCTCGGCCAACACCAGCAGCAGAGCGCCGATCAGAGCAAAGTTACGTAGCAAGAACTGGAAGTCCCACAGTATGGAATACGCGATTGTCTACAAGATGAATTTAAGTAAATTAATCATAATCAGGTGAGGCAATTTACACCTGCCGTGGCTCACCTGTAGCACCACAATGAAGAACAGCAGACCGACCGCAATGTCCACCTTGAATCTAGCCATTACCATGCCACAGCCGCCCAGTTGTCCCAGCAGATTCGTTAACACAAAAACTGTGGCCAAGAACTTGCCGCAGCCCCAGCTCATGTCCATGTATTCGCGCTGTTCGTTCCATTGGAAATACATGCGCAGGCCATCCTCGAAGAAGGTGGCGATCAGGCATAATCGTGCAACAGTCGGTAGCACGTATTTGCCGCGCTTGATAACCTTAAAATAGTATTCGAAATTACAACAAACATTTTATTGATAAGAAATTTTCGATTGTGCATAATCTATTTGTGTGTGTGCGGGTGTGTGAGTCTGGCTGCCATATGTATGCGTTAAACATTAACAACACAAAAACTATATAAAAATTAAAAAAAAATGTTTGTATTTTTAAATAACTAAAAAAAAATATAAGCTTTTAAAACGAGTTTTTATTAATAAAAGTAAGTTTTAATAAATAAAATACATAAATTAATTTAATTAGTTTTTTCGGGTTCTATTCGGTGCTGTGATTGTTTTTTTTTATTTTATTTTATTTTATTTTTCTTTTTTATAACATTACACTTCATGAAGAAATGTATATTTTTTATCAGAAGATCCCAATATGCGTATAATAACATATTATCAAATGCAATATCATTTTTTAAAATCTCTACAGACGCCCTGCAAAAATCATACCGAGCTGAACATCTGCGAATCTAAACTCGTTTGCTAAAAATAAAATGCAATTTGCTATAATTATTTACCTGGCTTTATTTACGTTGGTTTTTAAGTGCAGGTAATAGGGGTATAAATAAAAAAACAAAAAACTTATTTGTTTTTTAATTCATATTTTCAGATATTTTGTAGCGGACTTGATTTTTTCGAGTGTATTTTGAAGAGATGCAATAATATACATATTTACGTGCGCCGGCAAAGGCAATTGATAAGTGAATAGCGAGTAAGAGAACTTAAAAAAAACGAACTATTGGCATATCGGCGGGGAATCGTCCACTTTAGTTGATTGTGATAAGAGCTCAGAAATTTACAACATACTGGAGCGTGGCTCTCATTTTTTGTTGGCCTTTTTTTTTTTTTTTGACAAGACAGTGTTGATTTGGCAAGACAGTGGCGGGTCATGACGTGTCGCTCAGCTGCTCTTCCGCGTTATACCTTATGTGAGCCACGCTATCTCCCCATCTCTCTCAGCGTGTAACGGGTTTTCATGCCTAGTTTCAATGCATAATTTGAATATATTGATACATGGGCAGACACACTGAAACACACACACACACACATTTATACATATTTATATACACACACTCTCTGATTAGGTACCCTGTGTAAGTATAAGTGTTTAAGCGGGCTGCCAGATTTCCATTTCCTAAAGCTATTACGGAACTTGACTAGTTCGAGATGGACGACGCAACATTCATGCCGCTCACTCTCACCACTTTCACTAGTATGGACTAAGCACACTCACACACATACAGACTCACGAACGCACACACATACAGATGCAAAGCGTAACCGCATATGGCGTATTCTCTATTAGCTACTTGTTCCTGGATTCTTTGGGCATTTTTCTTAAGCAGCTATCCAACTATGGATCTAGTACGCCCTGGAGCCCACCATGGAGCACTTGCTGCCAGATACTGTGGCTGCGATTAAGCTTCGAACTTTGCCGCGTTTGGATGACGTTGGCAGTTTTCTATTGCTTTTGCTTTAAGTTGCATTGGGATTTTTCCAATTAGGTGTCGATTAGACCAATTGCCAGTGCTCTTCAAACAGTTGCAAGTGGTGCAATTAGCTACTTTCACGGCTTATGATCCTAAGAGAATTACCTGTTCGGCCACATCTTCCGTTTTTGCAATATATTCGTTGGGTATGCTCATGTTGGCGGCTGGTATTGGTCCTGTTTGGGTTGTTTATGTGTTATTCCGGGCCGACGTTGAAACTTGCAGCATGCAAGTTTGGTTTAAAAACACTTAAAACGTTCACAGTCCACTCGGTACACGAAATTAAAATTAACAAAAACCAGAAAAATCAAAAAACACACAACACGGGCACACAAGGCTGGCAGAGAGAGCCAGGTGGAGAAATTGTTATCGATAATAATAACTTTGCGATTAACTGCGACTGGCGATTAACCTAAATGCTGTTATCGAGCAGTTTCAAGCAGCGTGCCAGGTTTTTTTTCGTTTTAGAAAAAAACCATACACAATAAATATTATATATAAAATAGGATAAGTTAACTATAGTTGAAATAAAATGGCAACCGTGGCCAAGCGACAAAAGATTGAAGACGAAAAGCCCAGCACATCGAAAGAGAGCCGCTCAAAAAAGAAGTCCAAAAAATATGCGACTACCGTCGAAATTTCCACCGACTGGGACGTGGATAACTACCGAACGGAATACGAGAGTGAAGAGCACTGGCAACTGCGTCGTGACTTTATGATGGCACACAAGGACCGCTTCGACGAGGAGCGCTTGGTGTGCCTGGCACAGACATTCATCAACATGGAATTTCTGGGTTGCAAATACCCTTCGGAAACAATGCTCCTGGTCGCCGAGTTGTCAAAAGAGATTGCCGAAGAGTTTCGCCAGAAGCGGGCGCTGCGGCTAAAACGCACATTTGTCAACGCATCGGACGCAGCCGAACAGCGGGCCAAAGGTAGACGGAACAATCCAAAATAATAATAAGATCATAGATGTACTATAAGTGACGGAAGAAAATGTTTTATATATTACTCGTAAATATATAAATATATATGTATATTTAGTATATATGTGATCGTGAAACCCACGAATCCTGATTACACGTATTCCAAATCAATTAGGCCGCTCCCAACAGCCATTGCAGAAGAAACAAGTCCAGCTCGAAAGCCAATCCACCAGCAGTGCCGAACGGATGTGTTTCGGCGGCGGGGCTCCACTCGATCTCTTCGAAGGTTTGCGCTTTGGGAATCTGATAATTTATTTAGCCGGCGGTCGCAGTTGCCTGCGCAATTCTTGTAACTTGGCCAAAATGAAGTACGACGAACGCTTGATTGAAACCCAGACGAATGAAACGTCCAAAACAGCAGAGATTGTAATCAATGATGAGGTTATAGCCACCGGACAAGGCGATAATCTAAAGGCAGCCAAAGTAGCTGCATACAAGCAGGCTTTGCTCCTGCTGCAGACGCACTGTTATAGCATAAAGGTAGGCAATAATGCCTAGAGGATTACCTGAGATGAGTTCATATGTATATACATCTTTTCTGTGTTCAGCTGAATGCAGCGCGAGCTACGATCAAGGTTGAGAAGGGCAAAAATGGCATTGATATCAATGTCACCAAGGAGTCGGCGGACAGTCTGACGGATAGCAAGCTGGATGCGAGCAACAAAGGCTATCGTATGATGCGCATGATGGGCTGGACAGGCGGTGGTCTGGGACGCCGCAAGCAAGGTCGCGAGGAGCCCGTGGGGTAGGTGTTTGGTCTTGATGTCATTACCTTTAACTAAATATGGAGCTCCCAATATTTTGCAGCTATCTGTTAAAGAACAATCGTATGGGCTTGGGCTCCAATGATCCGCATGCTAATCTGGCAGATTATCGCAAGCTCATAGAGAACTATGTCAATTCGGATGATATACGAGACATGCAGTTTGAGCCCAACTTCTCAAAAGAAGAACGCGCCACGTTTCATCAGTATGCAAACTTCTTTTAATCATAGTTCAAAATTATTCCTCATTATTTTGTATTTTATAGAATTGCTAGCAAGTTTGGACTGCGCTCGAGTAGCTACGGCACTGGAGAATCTCGTCGCTTGCTTATAACTAAGAAAATCAGCTATAATATCATACTCAATGAGGTGCTCACCAAAAGAAATCCCAAGTTCTGCGAACGTTATTTTGTGCAGGTGCCCATGCAGAAGGCCCACCTGTTTCCAGGTAATGTGGCTGCACTGGATTTGGAGAGCATAATGGAATAATGAATAGTGTATAATGTGTAGTTACGGTTACTTTTTATATAAGTATATATATGAAACATTTTCAGGAAAATTAATTTAAGTTTATAGTAAAGAAAAATTTTTTTACGTATTTGAAAAAAAAAAAATATTAAATTCAAATTCAGTTGCATTCATTTGTGTTTACGTTTCGTTGTGACTGACTAATTGCGTTTGCCTTCGAATGACAGTAAAAAAGAGCGTCGTGCAACAACAAGTGCATTGATCGAGACTCGCTTTTGTTTGAAACGCAAACGTTTGTTTTCTGAAATAATGAGCAGATGTCCGCGCTGCAACTGCGTAGCTTCTGGACAAAATCGCCTAGTCACCGACAGCTGTGGACACAACAAGTGTCGATTGTGTCTGCTGGCAGATGAAGTCGCTTGCTCGGAATGCCAGTTGACAAGGGAACTTGAGCCCGCAGCAGATGCTGTAGGTCAACCAGTTGAGAATGTGGATTATAAACATATAACGAGCACGACCCAGGGCTATCATTGCTCTGTGTGCAACAAGAGCTTTCGCAGTCGCACCCAACAGTATTATCATCGTAGCTGTGGCAATGAGATCCTCAAGAAGTTTCCCTGCACACAATGCTCACGCGTAATTTAAAACAAAAGCTGCAGCTTCAATTAAATATATGTGTAACAGTTAATATTTTCTAGCGCTTTGCCACACGTTCGCATCTGAAGTATCACCAGAAGAGCCACAACAGTCCCAGTTTCAGCTGTTCTAATTGCAGCAAAACCTTTAGGCAGGAGCTCTTGTTGCAGCGCCATATGCGTACCCACAACTCATCTGGCTTTCCCTGCCAGCAATGTTCACGGATCTTTCGCAGCCAGGGCGCCCTCACAGCTCACGCTGTTCTGCACAGCGGCAACAGCTTGCCATACAAATGTGTTGACTGCTCCAAACACTATCTAACTATGGCAAATTTAAGGCAGCATCGCGTGAAGCACGAGCCGAATAGCCGGCGGCACCAGTGTAATGTGTGCAACAAGTGCTTTCTGCGCTCCTCCACGCTCAGATTGCACCAGGCCCGACACACTCAGCGTCCGCGTCATGCCTGCTCCCAATGCAATAAAACCTACAACGACGTGGATGCACTGCAGCGGCACGTGAAGCAACACACAGCCAAACTGCGATACCGATGTATGGAATGTGACGTCACAGTCAGTCGGCGCGACAATATGAAGCGGCATATGCGCTCCATGCATCCGGGCATTGAATTCGATGCGGGCGTACAAGTCTTAGATGTCGAGCAGAGCACCACGACTTTGCCAGCTGCAGCAGAGCAGCCAACTGCACCGAGTCTGCGCTACAGCAGCGTCATCATGAGTGTGGGCAATGTGCAGCCGGTGGTAGTGCCCGAACTGGAGCCTGAGCAACCGTTGCCAGAGAAATCGCTGCCCGATAAAGTGCAAAAAGAAAATGTAAAACTATATCGCAAAATCATATTGGACTTGGATAACGAGGAGTACTCCAATGAGCTGAGTACCACTGGCCTGGACATGGACGAGTCGACACCGACAACCGCTGAGCAACAAGCGACGCAGCTCGCACCGCCGCAACATCCACCTTTACCTGACCAGAGCAACTCCTGCTTTAGGCATTGGCGCAAAAACTTCAAATACTTCTATGAAAATGAACATACCAATTAAAAATTATAGTATTAGCTATTGTTAAAATATCCTTAAAGAGTCCGAGGCAATGTATTGCTCAAGAATTTTAATGAGATGTGAACTGATCAATTGGCATAAGGCATTATAACGAGATGGGGTCAATGTAGTTATTTATACATATAGCTGAATGAAATGCTGGCCTGATGCCATATAATACACTTGCTAAGGGTATGTCAGGTAACGGTAACGGTGTGTGTATATGCTTATCGACAAGTTTTTACAGCTATGCTCAGTGAATCAAATGACAAAGTTAGCTTCATTACGCTTAGCTCAATCTTTTAAAAACTCTCGAAATCGGGCCGTGGTTCCATTTACAGACATATGTATATTATATTGTTAGAGTTAAGTATGTGTATATATTGTACTCTAGTGATAAATGTAAAACTTATTCATCAGTGTTTGATTGAAACAATATAAAAGCTAGTCCCAACGGAAGGCATACATAGGATCTTTTCAATAATAATTGACTATAATATATAATTATTAATAGTATATAGAGTATTAATGAGTCGTGATATCTCAAATGCTGCTGCTTACTTGGCCTGCGTCAATGCCAAGGGTCTGGGCACTGTTCGATGAACAAGCAATAGAAATACATAATTATATTATCCGAGCGCAGTGCGCGACATGTGGAGCTGGACATTCACCATGTGTTGAGCATTGGCTGTGGCAGTGGATTGCTCGAGTGGCTGCTCGGCGCGGTGGCTGACCAAGAGCTGCGAGTATATGGCCTGGAAAGGGATCCGAACTGGTGGCGCAGCAAATACGCCGTACGCAGTTTTATTCCACTCAACTACATTGAGCAGGCGGACTCCAAATTGACTCCCAGTTTCTTCAGCCGCTGCTGCTCGGGCGTTGCGCCCTGTGCGCTGCTCTTTTGCTACTTTAACAATCGCAGCGCCTTCCTGGATTATCTAAGCGCATTTGAAGGGAAGTGGCTGATATTAATAGGTCCACAGCCTGCATTGGGTATACACACAGATCCAAATCCTCTGCAGCCTCAGCTGCCTGACAAACAATGGGCGTTGCGCGAGCTTTGCGAATGGACTGAACAGAATGTGGTGGCCATCTACGAAAAACTCGACGTTATTTAGCTAAATATACAAGATAATTAATATATATATATATATTTATAATTTGTATTATTATCCGTTATCTATATATTTATGTCTAACCCCTATTGACTTCTATGTGAAATCTGCAGGCGGGTATTGTCTGCACTTCAGCCGTCACAGTGCTATTGATACCCAGATTACTAAGCGCGCCGCGCACCAGACCACAAGTGAAGGCGACAAATTTGGGCGCCTGCTCCAGCTGCTTGGAGCCAGGCGAGATGCGTGTGAGAAAACGGAATGCTTTATCCTGCACCACGTACATGCCGTAGTTGTTGGTGCGCAAGTTATCCACTTGCTTCTTGTAAATCAATGTCCAGAAGTCAGTGCATATAAATTTCATGGTCTCCAGCTCATCCTTGAAGCGGCCGACGTCTCTCGTGAGGCGCTCGATCAGCCGATAGCCGGTGGTAAAGCCTATGTACTCCAGGGTGCCCAGATCATTTTGATCCTGCAAAATAGTAATGTTTATACATGGTTTATCTACGATTTAATGCTCCACCTTGCTATTATTTAGGCAATAGTTGACTATCTCAGCATGCAGGCAATCAAATACAATTTCCTCCGACATTATTAAAACAATACTGTTTACGTTCTGTAAATTAGAGTTACACTAAACAGCTGACTATGACGTTATCATGGGAATGGCAAAAGTTGCACTTGCAACTGTGAATGGGTAAAAATTGAGTTTATTTAAAGCAAATATGTTTTAAAATACTAATGTCTATGTAAGTACAACATTTTTGTTACTTATTGAATTAGTTTATTGTATTTTATTGATATTAGTTAGATATACATGCGAAAATTTAATTCTTCAACAGCTAACTTGATTTGCACTGCTAATCATACAGCTGACTCCGACGATGACATGTGAATGGCCAAAGTCGCGCTTACGGCTGCCAGTGGGTAGACATCCCCCGCTCAGCTAGCGATGTATACAAACTGCGTGGTCAAAAGGGATAAATTAAATTAGTTAAGGACAAGAAAAGTGTGCAGTGCATTTAGCGATCAACATGGCTAGCCTGGATCTGCGGCAAAGCTCAACGCTACACAGCCTGGTGTGCCAGTCGATATTGGTGCTGCTGTGTTTGGTCTGTTATGGCTATGGCGGCCTGAGCGGTGCCAAATTTGTGTTCGATGACACCGTTGCCATAGTGAAGAACAAGAATGTCAACTCGTTGCCCACCAATTGGACGGCGATCTTCAGCCACGACTTTTGGGGTGCACCGCTCCTAAGCGCGGACTCACACAAATCTTTCCGGCCGCTGACAACGCTTATGTTTCACTACGAATACGCGTTACTTGGCCTGAATGCCGCCCACATGAAGTTTCTCAATCTGTTGCTGCACTGCGTCAATACGCTGCTCATGTGGCGGCTTGTACGCTCGCTGTACGTGGAGGACATTGACATTGAACGATGGGCGACGCTCTCTGCGGCACTGTTTGCTGCCCATCCGGTGCACACAGAAGCCGTATCCGGCGTAGTGGGCCGAGCGGAGCTTATGTTTGGACTCATACATCTGCTCTGTCTGCTCCTAACAGTTGCCAGCGCAGATAAGCCAGGTGTGAGCAGCGTTATTCTCATTCTGTTGCTTACGGCAGTTGGCATGCTGTTTAAAGAGTCTGCCATTACCATACCGTTATCCTGCATTATGCTGGACTACTTCCAGAATGGCACCTACATGCTGCCGCTGAAGCTGCAGCAGCGAGTGATCACCTCACGTCTGCGCTACCTGTGCTATATATGCGGCATGCTCTCTCTGCTGCTCCTGCGCCTCTGGTGGCAGAACTTCGAGGCACCGGAATTCAAGCCAGTGGATAATCCAATTGCACACAACGAGCAGCTGCTCACGCGAGGTTTGTCGCAGCAGTACCTGTACGTGATGAACTTCTGGCTGATGCTATGCCCGCAGTGGCTGTGCTTCGACTGGGCGCTGGGCTGCATTAATCTGGTGACCAGCATTTGGGATATGCGTCTGCAGGCCGTCATTGCCTTCTATTCATTCATCATTGTCTCCTTCATGAACTTTAGACGACTCGCAGGCCTCATGCTCGGCTTGGCATTGATGGTCATTCCATTTCTGCCCGCATCTGGAATCATCCGTGTGGGATTTGTCATTGCGGAGCGCACACTGTATGTGCCATCGATTGGCTTCTGCCTGGTGTCCGTCTACGGCTTCCTCTACTGCTATAAAAACTATGCGGCCAACAGATATTGCCGTGTGGCCCTGCAGACGTTTCTCATGCTGCTCTTTGCCGTGTTTATGCTGCGCACACGGCAACGGGCGGCTGAGTGGTTAAACGAGGAGCAGCTGTTCAGCTCGGCGCTGCAGGTGTGCCCCAACAATGCCAAAGTGCACTATAACATAGCGCGGCTGGCCACGGACAATGGCAACAGCAGCCGTGCCTTCCATCACTATCTGAAGGCTGTCCAGCTCTATCCGGAGTACGAGTCGGCGCTGATGAATCTGGGCAATCTCTATCGCGAGTATGGGCAATTGGAGACAGCTGAGAAGTACATACGTGCTGCCTTGGCTGCCTATCCCGCCTTTCCTGTGGCCTGGATGAATCTGGGCATCGTGCAGTCGGCGCAAAAGAAGTACGACCAGGCGCTGGATAGCTATAGACAGGCCCTCAAGTATCGCTCTGACTATGCCGTCTGCTACTACAATATGGGCAATCTGTTTTTGGAGCAGCATCAATACGGAGAGGCACTACATCATTGGCAGCACGCCGTTGCCATCAATCCGCGACAGCCCAAAGCTTGGGCCAATATTCTAACCATGTTGGATAACCGCGGCATGTACGAGGATGCGTTACGAATCTCCGCCCAGGCGCTGACCCAACTGCCCACTGAGCCGAGCATTCTGTTTATACGTGCGAATGTTCTCGGCAAACTGAAGCACTATCTGGAGGCGGAGGCACTGTACAAACAGGTCATTGAGTTGGAGCCACGGAACATGCTGTATCATACGAATCTCGGTGTGCTCTATCATCGCTGGGACAAGCTGGAGGAAGCCATCGAGTGCTATCAGACTGCCATTAGTATTAATTCCTCGCGGGCGACTACAGCGCGAGATAATCTCGGCAAACTCCTGAAGCGCTTGAATCGCGAGACGCCTAAGGAATCACAGCAATAAGGGCTCTTCCAAAATGAAACCCTACTCTAAGTTAAAGACATCTGGTCATAGCCGTAAGTTTCATCCATCTTCATCCAAAAGCAATCCAATATCTTAATATAAGGGAAGGGAACTATTTTGAAACGTTTTTAAAGCAATTTTATGACTTTTTATATACATTTATATTTTTATAAATTTTTGTTCGACGATCTTTCTAAGACATATACATATATCTTATATAAGGAATCTCTTTTTTAAATACTGATATTATTTTTACAGTCAGTAAAAGATTTACAAAGCAACCACAAAGAAGAACAAAAACCTCAAATGGATCTATATATCTATGTCCAAAATATGTTTCCATAATCTCAGTTTCTCTTTATCAACGAATGTGTCACACAGCAGTTCGTCAAGCGCGTAAACCCCCTAAATAGATCGGTAATATTTTTTTATTGAACTAGTCATTCTTGTATTTCTAATGAGCTGTTTACGCTGCCTGCCTTATCAACACTATCTATGTGTCTGACATGTCATCCATATCATATCTTCGAACTAACACCTAGAGAACTCAATCAACTTGAATGTTCCACTCTCACTCTATGAAACTAGATTAAGTTGATAGATATAATATTTAAATTAAACATTAAGCTCTATATATGTATTTACTATTAGATTTATTTATTTATTCGCAAGGGTATTTACAATTAATGTTTATAACTAAATAATGAAGGAACCACTAGTAGACAAAACATAATTTAATTACAATCTAAGACATGGGACTACAAATAAAATACTTTCGAGAGCAGCGAAACACTTGTTACACTGTTGATTAATTACGCTTCAATTCCATACAGTAATCGCATTACAAAATAATAATACCGAGAATTACATAAACTATTTATACATATATAGGAAATAATAATATATATAGTAATAATCAGAGTGAAGCACAAAACTTGTTGAGGATATAAAAAATATGAAATCAATTTGAACAAAGGTTGCAAATTGAAAATAATCACAAAGAATAAAATATAATAGGCAAATGTGCAATTTATAAATATTTATATATGCATGTATATATATATATGTGTGTATGGGAGTGTCTGTATATTAACAAAGTCTTTGATGTTGAGATGCACTTCGGTTTTACTTAGTTTTGGGCAAGCTAGCGAGCGAGCAACGGCCAGACGCCCTACCTAACAATAAACGCAAAATTATAATAGCTAATCATAATCAGAATAATAATAAAGCAATGCAAAGAATATAACACAGTTCACACAGTTACTGAGGCTGCGCATCAGGGTAACAGGGGAAGATCTAGAGAGGGCATTCAAGACTTATTGCTATTTGTATATAGATAATATATGTGTATCAAATGGCTGCCTTAAAGCAGCACAAACTCCTCGCTTTCACTATCATCCGGATCATGTTCGTAGCCATGCAACTGCTGTGGAGCAATGCCCTCCAGTTCTTGGGCTAAGGCGGCCACTTGCGATATGAGTGGCTTATAGAGCGAGTCGCTCATCTCATCGCGTGCATGATCCAGGCAGCGACCACGCGAGAACGTGAACAGCGGATAGTTCATCTCGGGCGGTTCCGCTTGAGGCGGATGCTGGGCTTGAGATTGGGATTGGGCTGCTTGTGCCATTGATTTGTCCTGGGTAACGCCAGAAGTGCAACGTATGGGATGCAAATACTGAATAAATGAAAGGATTATATATTGCCCTAGTTAGTGTCAGCTCCACTCACCAATTGCACGCTCTCCACAAAGCTATCGAAATCCGTTTTGGTAGGGCAATAGAAACCAATGCAGCAGCTTGGGTCCATCTTGCTGGACTTCAGTTTTCGTGGCGATTTACAGTGAAACGAGTGCATGGGGAAAGTCTCTTGATTAACATCCACCATCTCCTGGCAGTAGTGCGGATCCAGATGAATCAATTTGTCCTCCTGGAAGCCCACAAAGTACAGCGAATGCTTGGGCTTGCCGCCAATGATGCCCAAGCAGTATTCCGTGCTGAGCAAGAGCTTCAGGCAGTGCGCATAAACGGGATTCAGTTTGTCACTGCCCAGACGTAGTGGTATCAGGACAATCAAAGATTTCCAATGTTGGTCAGGCTTGGGCGCATCGCTGGTCGAGCGTTTCGCTTGCTGCCAAGGCACATGAGGCTTGGGAGCCGGCTCCGGTATGCTGCACAGCTCCTCAATGTCTTGAATGTAAACTGTAAACGCGGCAATTAATAATGGGTACGGAGTGTGTAGAGTACAGCTTACTGGTGCAATCCTTGGCCACGTAGACACTTATATTGTCAAAGTCGGCATTTTCTCGAGCGGCATGCTCTAAGGCGTGTCTGCATGGAATATAGCATTAATAAAACCTCCTGCAATATAGAGCCGACACTCACTTTAATAAATAGGAGACTGAGGCGGGACCATACCAATCGCCTGGCTTCTTGCCCAGCTGCTCGCCGAGGCGCACCAGCGCATGGATGGAAAATGGGCTGTTTTTTGAGGAGCTGTCGCCAAACCACTTGATTATCTTCTTATGCATATTATCCTCGTATGTGGAATGCAGCTGCGATTCCGCATCGTAGCGCCAGCCTGTCGGAAAACAAAGTACATAATTAGCAGGGTTTACTGTGGCAATAGACTCGCACTTACTGCGACCCAAAAAGTGACAAATGAGACCCTGAGCCAACAACATTTGGCCACTCCGCAGCATACAGCCCCAGCCGCAGTCTGAGGTGTAGTTGGAGCCATTCATAGTGGGGAATTCACGGCGATAGGTCATCCAGATTCGACTGTAGAAATCACGACGAAAACCCTCAATGCCCTCCTCCCACGGACTTTCGGCCAGTTGATTTTCGGCCGCATCCATGCCCAGCTCTTGGGGCACAACAATCTCATCGATTTGTTGCGGATTTATGGAGGACGACGAAGTAGCGGTTGTTGCTTGAATGCTATCAAACGCTGATGTGGCATTATCCGGCGTGGTATCAGCACCGCTAGTAATCTCTGTGGTGGAGTTCTCCATGCTGACGGGAGGAGTGTAGCGTCGATGATAGCAACGCCCAAGCAGCCAGACGGGCTGCTCCTTCGAGAAGCTTGTTTGTCGCATTTTTCCCGTCCAGCCATATTTGACATTATGCCACATGGCAACTAGCTTGGATTCCATGCCCTTGGTCGGTGTGCGATTTGCCGCCAGATCGGGATCATCGCTATGCAGCTCCACGTGACCAGCGCTGTGGTTGTTGCTATGGCTGTTATTGTTGCTGTTGCTGTTGCTGTTGGTATTGCTGCTGCTATTGCCGCCATAAAGCTGAGTAAACGCATTCATGAAACGTGATGACGTCGATATTTTGCGCTGTGGAGTCGCTGTCGCAGCATTTTCCAATTTTGGGTTGAGGTTTGCACTTGTTGCAGGTGTCGTTCCCATTGCCGTTGCTGACACAGCAGTCGTTCCCGGAGCAACTAATGCCCTGTGGTGTATTGTTTGTATGGGCGCTGCTTGCTCCTCCTCGATGGCGCCATCCTCAACGTCGCCTTCGACAAGGGAGGCGGCCGTGCCAGCGGCACCACCACCCACCTCGGCGCTGTTTTCGTAGATTATCAGCTTGTCGTCGGTCAACTGTGAGAGCAGTGCATCATAGTTCATCTGTTTGGATTTGGAAACGGATGAGCGACGGCGCTTTGTACGTATTTTCGACAATTTAAAGAACGATGGCATCGCACAGACAATTCAATGTGAGCCACTCGCTGGCTCTTGCCCCACTGAATCATAGGCATTCTGCTACCTTGTGGTGCTGATTACCGATATTTACTCACCGTTTATTTGTTTAAATATGAGAATGATACAGTTAAGCTTTAGTTTTCTGCGTGCTTGTACTCGTATTAATAGGTTTACACGCACGCCAAACGCGATAAGCTTTTGTTTACGCTTATATTATGCACACCAAATCACAATTAATGGAAATGCAAGCTGATTACGTTCTATCAGTTCTTGATTTTATTGATTGTGTTTGTAAAAGCAGATAATGTATTCTTTAATATCATTTAAATATGAATTTAACTATATACGTGAATGTAAAACATATTGATACTTTCTTTTATTATTATTATATTTGCATAAATAGTATTTAATATACGTAATATATTTGCAAAAATCAGTGTTAAATTTAATTATATATTTTCTCTTATTTGCATCACAATCGATCTTCAATATGCATAGCACAAATATTACGTTAACAATTTCAACAATCTAAATCATGGCATAAACGTTTTCATATGCGCTTGCATTGTTCCGTTTAGCCACAGAGTTGCCACCCTGCATTCGGGTGCTGCAACTCTACTTTTTATGACCATTCTATTTAATGCTGCAACTAGTATAAATACAGCGCAATTGAAATTATTCTGCGGTTGAATAATCACGGATCGCAATCCACTTAAAATTTGATTGAAATACGCAAAAGTTCACAGTAATCGTATTCTAAACGTTTATCGCTGCGTACGGCAACACCGTAAGATTCTGTTTGTTATTGCGCAACTCGTTGTGCGGAGGGGCAAAAGAAAAGTAAAATAAAAAGAAACTAATTTCAAAATGGTAAATAATGCAAATGAACACATAATAAAAATTTCTAATTAGATTCTAACCAAAACGCGCCACAGCAAAATCCAATTCAAAGGTTAGCCTACACTCTTGGTCATCGTACCTACACCCGATTGCCATTGCTGTGCGCCGCCGGTGCGAGATTAACAGAAATAACAACAATTAACATGCCGATGGCAAACTGCACGCGCCTCTCCTCGTCCTCCGTGCTGGCCACGGAGTCATCTAACAAGGGCATGATCATCATAAACAGGCCTAAAGCCCTAAATGCCATCAATTTGGAGATGGTGCGCAAGATCTACAAACATCTGAAAAAATGTGAAAAATCCAAATCCTTGATGATCATCAAGGGCACCGGGGAAAAGGCGTTCTGTGCGGGTGGCGATGTGCGCGCCCTGGTCGATGCCGGACCCACGGACGAGTCGAAGAGCTTCTTCCGTGAGGAGTACACAACGAATGCGCTGATCGGCAACTACAAGATACCCTACATTGCCATCATCGATGGCATTACAATGGGCGGTGGAGTGGGTCTCAGTGTCCATGGTAAATATCGCGTGGCCACCGATCGCACGCTGTTCGCTATGCCTGAAACGGCTATTGGGCTGTTTCCCGATGTGGGCGGCTCATACTTCCTGCCACGCCTGCAAGGCAAGCTAGGTATCTACTTGGGTCTGACGGGTCATAGGTTACGCGGCGGCGATGTCTACTATGCTGGCATTGCTACCCACTACTGCGAGAGCAGCAAAATTCCAGAATTGGAAACTGCGTTGCTCAACTGCCCAGATGCCGATGATGTGCCTGAGATACTGGAAAAGTTCCATTCGAAGCCGGAGAAGCCGTTCTCATTGACGCCCGTGCTGGAGCAGATCAACAAGCACTTCTCGGCCGGCTCCGTGGAGGAGATACTGGAGAGCTTGCGGACTGATGACAGTGATTGGGCAAAGAAACAACTGGAGGTCAGTGTTTAGTACATAAATAGGTGATAAGAGTCGTGCGATCCAGCTGCTAATTGACGTACGCTACGCATAAATATTTAGACAGTGTTATATAACACACAAATATTATATATTAAGAGAAAAACAAATTCAATTAACGCCTCGTGGCGCATGCCACGTTTCGCGTATTAACTTAACGAGCGATGCTAAAAGCTAATTGAATCATTTATTTATTTATTTATAGATCCTCAGCAAAGTCTCTCCCACCTCGCTGAAGGTAACATTCCGTCAGTTGGAGCTGGGAGCCCAGCTTTCGCTGGCCCAGTGTTTGATCATGGAATATCGCCTGGCCGTGCGCCACCTTGAGCCACGCGCTGACTTCAAGGAGGGTGTGCGCGCCCTGCTCATCGACAAGGATCAGAAGCCCAAATGGCAACCATCCACGTTGTCCGAGGTCACCGAAGAGCATTTGGACTGGTTCTTCAAGAAGTTGCCCGACACGGAGGAACTCAAACTGTAATTAAGCTGTTGCTGCTTGCTTAGAATTTTACTAGCACGCAATTTCTGCTTGAGTTATCCCAATGTCTTCCTCTCTTTGCACTCTGCCCCGCATTCTACAATAGCTAATGCATAAACAAATTGAGTTTATTATACAGTTTAGCATGCATTTTACATTTGATTTGCATGAGCAATCTTTGATAGATGTGTAATCTCTTTTATCTTTATTCCAAACAGCGACTAAATCAAGGCCAACAGACAACAGTTCACGTGAAATTTGATGCATTTATATACGATATACATAAAATTTTTATATGTATATATATATATCTACATATATGATATATATATATAAATATTTTATAAAATTTTTTAACTATATACAAATAATGTGCCTAAAGAAACACTAGCAATCGGTTAACAGTAAATAAATTGAAGCATGTAAATATTTTCAAATATGATTTTGTTTGATTTGCATTCCTCCATTAAGCACTCTCCTTCGACTTGATGCTCTCCTCCACCATGTTGGAGAGCTCCACGAGTTTGTCAATTTGTTTGGGTTTAAAGTTTAGTTTGCCCAGTTCCAGAGTCCAGGCGGCCACATCGACGCGCAGCTGCAGTCGTATCTTATCGTCATCCGATACCGCAGTGGATGCACTTCCGCTGCCCTGTGAATTGGATGCACCGCCGCTTTTGAGATTACGTAGACGACGCAATGATTCCTCGGTTTTCTGGACTGATGTCAGCACCTCACTAACCACATTGAAGTAGCTACGGGTTAAGAGAAGTATTAATATAATAGATATACATTTGTGTTCGATTTGCTTTACTTACGCCTTGGTTATGTTGCTGCACACCTCGGCCAGTATCTGCTCCACCACCAGTGTGCCCAGCTGTTTCTCATGCTGAGCGGCAAATGCTTTGAGCGGACGCAGCATCTGCTCCACGTAGCTGGAACAACGAGTCGGTACCTCACGGTTCGTCTTGCGATACAAACGCGGCAGATCGTTGACTTGTCGCACATTGTCTGCCCCGCATTCGGTGATTAGCAGCTGCTTCAATGTGTCCTGTATGTTGGTGAGGTGCATGCCCAGTGTGTCAACCAAGTCGGCTATGGACTTGCCCAAGACATTGTTGAACAATGCTAGATTCTTGGTCTCCGGCGCCGACTGCATGATGAGCTGCTGCAACTGCGGCAAATATGATTCTAATTGGCGTGTGTCCGTGTATAGAGCAATTAACAATTGATTCCGTGTGTATGGCTTTGAGTAGCTACTGCTCTTGGCCTCCTTGATGACATCTCGGATCCAGCGCGAGAGGCGCAAAACTATCTGAACATTGAGCTTGTAGAATTTGGCAAATACCTCCGACAAATAAACGCCCTCGGACCAGCAGCGAGTCAATGCTTCTTTGGCACCATTGAAGGGCATTAGGTGATAGGCATCTCCCTCTGGATGGGCTTGGAGCGAATCATCTTTGAGCAGGGGCTCTAACTGTGCCTCGAATTTTCCGGCGATTTCCTGCAATTTAAAGACCAAAATATGAATATAGTTCTCGGTTAAGATTCACAACTCACCTGAAAGCAGATCTGAAAGTAGACGGGCAGATTCCAGCGTGCCTCGAAGCTTTTGGTTTGATTGTGATGGCGGAAGGAGGAGACTACCTTTTCGCCGCGGCTCGTCAGCAACTCCTCAATCTTGGCCAGAAAATCGCGTGTGCATTTGTATTTCACATAGAACACCTCCGAGTTGCCTGGTGCAAATATTGAATTCATGTGCAGCTCCAGGCGCATCTCAACATCCGCCCAGAAGCTGTTGACCACAAAATTGAAGCCGTTTAACTTATCCGAGTAGAGCGTTAGACGCAACAGATCCGCCATATGCAGCGATATAAAATTCAATACTTTGCTATAAATGCCAGCCAATCCCTGTGGCGAATTCTGCAGCTGCTGCTCGCCAATGATGGCGCTCATATAGGGAGCAACAATATCTTCGCGAAAAGCGCGCTCTGCTCGGTCACACGCATCGAGTGTGATGTAGATGCGCAGACAGCGCTCCAAGTGCTCGGAGGCACCGTTCTTCGCCTGCTGCAGTGAGGTGTACAGGAAACGACGTAATTCCTGATGTACTTGCTCCTCCAGTTGTTGAATTGTGGATCTGTGTAAATTGCTCAGCTGAGTGTCGCAGTGTTTCTCATGGAATCTCAACTGTATCAGGTCAAGTGCAGCACGCTCCAAGTCAACAGCCTGGGCGGGCTCGTCTTCGCTTAGCTTGTTCGCTATCAACTCCTGCAACTTCTCCATAATCTCGTATACTTTCTTAAGGCTTTGCAAACTGCGTTGAAATTCACGCAATTTACGCTTCTCCTCGAGCTGACTGCGCAGCTCAACCACATTTTCCTCAATTAAACTGTGTATGCCCTCGATTTCAGTACGAAATTGCTCCAAAGGGCGTTGTATAGTGTCGATGGTTTGGTCCAGACCCACCAAATTGGCACTCAAATTAACGAAATCCGCATAGTCCTCATTGATAAGATCGATCATAGCGGCGCGTAGACCCTTCAGATAGAGGCCCAAGTTGTCGCGCAACTGCTCCAGGCTAGGGGCGTTGCGATTCTTGTGTAGAAACTCATCCACGGAGAAATTTTCCTTTAAAACCAAAGGCGCTGAAGGACAATTTGAAAAATATTCAGAATACGAACCTTCATGAACTCATTTTTATCAAAGCAAAGCTTTTCAGCAGTGCTTGTGCCACCGGCCACTGATGGTCTTCTTGCTGGCTCATTCATAGTCGATTAAAGCCTTTGTAATAGAATCAAAGCAATTTTAAACAATTGCCACGAACGAAAAGCAGCAGCTGACAGCTACATCTGGCTTGACAGTCGATAAACGCAATACGATTAATGTTAAGGGCTGACACTTTTACAAATGTACCAAAATCAGGTAGCTCGACTTGAGAAAGGAAGTGTTTATAAATTAATGCAGATTTTGGTACTTCTAAGGCTAACTAAAGTTAACACACCTGTTTGCATATTTGCAACACAGTGCGCGACAATAAACCCCTAATAAATTGTTGGTACATTTCAGATGGTACATAATAAGCATGCAAATTGGCAGCTCAGTTTAAAAACAAACAGGTGGCAACGCTAGACTGCATATCGACGTATCATTTTTCTGCCGGCTTTATTTACAAATAAACAAATTGCAAGCATGCCGAAAAATCCAGGCTATCGTAACAACAATAATGGACCGCGCAAGCGTCAAGCACAGCTGGATGAGCAGAATCCCGTTGTGCAAGCATTTCGCAGCTATGCGACCGAATTGGACGCCAAACACGATCGCCATGAGCGAATTCTAAAACTTAGCCGCGACATTACAATTGAATCGAAGCGCATAATATTTTTCTTGCATTCCATTGATTCGCGCAAGCAAAACAAGACCAAAGTGCTCGAAGAAGCGCAGCAACGTTTGAACAAGCTCATCGAGGTGAACTTCCGAGCCATTGCCTTGGAGCTGCGCAATCAGGATGTCTATCAATTTCGTGCCGCATACTCGCCTGGCTTGCAGGAGTTCATTGAGGCGTATACCTATATGGAGTACTTGTGCAACGAGGACAACGGCGAGAACTCAAAGTCGATATCAGACTGGTCGGCCTTGCAGTTGATTATGCAGTATAAAGTTGAGGCTGAGAAGGAGAAACCCGTGCAAGAGGTGGGAGATTCGTCAATGGCCGGTGAAGAGGAAACAGCCAAAGCTGTGGAAAAATTTCAGTTTTTCGTCGATCCCACTGAGTACATTTTGGGCGTTTCGGATTTAACTGGCGAGCTGATGCGTCGTTGCATCAACTCACTGGGCAGCGGGGATACGGACACATGCATGGAGACCTGCAAGGCATTGCAGCAGTTTTACACAGGGTGCGTTAGGCACAGGGTGCACCTTCATAATGGAAACTAATGTCTGATTTTTTGTCACTTGCAGGTATATTAGTTTGAACTGTCAGCGTGCCCGCGAATTATGGCGCAAAATAACGACAATGCGGCAGAGTATGCTGAAGGCCGAAAACGTCTGCTATAATGTGAAGGTGCGTGGCGGCGAGGCAGCCAAATGCGCCAGTTTTGATCAAAAGCCAGCTGAAGAAGCCGATGAGGGGTTCTTTTAAATAGATAAATAGATTCATCAAACATTCGCAGCTTATAAGCAAAATATATGTAATCATTATTTTCAAAATATAGAGCAAATGTATTATTTGCACTGCAAACATTTAAATGTGATGTACGTTAGTGATCGGACTATCGAGATATTGAACCAATGTGCTTATCTCCAAATCTTATCGATAGCAACTGATAGCGGTTATTTAATTAATTAGGTAATTTATTTATTGTCCACAAACTGGAATACTTTAGTTGGAATAAGAATAAACGCAATCTTTTAATTTACTTAATGTACGCAATGTGCAAAGAAATAAAACATTCTAAAAATAATATCTGGATATTTATCGTAATTGACAACATGTGATTTTCGATACTTTAATAGCATCCCTAGTCAGCTGTTCAGTTGGTTTCCAATCAAAAATTTCGCAAAGTAAAATTTTTAATTTTAACATTCTACATTTAGGTCCACTTGTTTATCTATAATAAACAGAATATTTTAACGAACGAGCAGGATGTCGATACTGGCTAAAACCTTGGGACGCACTTTCTTTCAGGTAATCGTCAAAGAGAGGTTGCCAAGTGCTTACATAAACACTTGCCAAGTTCTTTGCAGCAGCCGTTGCTTAGGCACTTGGAGCCAAGTCAAGTGCTGATGCCAATATTTTATTGAGGTTAACATCCTCACATCCTTCTTAGCATAATGACTAATTATTATATTATACTTCCATTACTTATAGGCAGCCGCAGTACGCGCACTACATGTGTCAGCGGCGGTTAGCGGTGCGGTGTGTATTCAAATATAAAATTAATATTACTTTAGAGAATCGTATGTAATAATTATGATTTTAATAGGAGACTTATAGTGCAAATAGAACCACTTGCACTCTAGTGCCCGGCGATGGCGTCGGACCCGAATTGGTCTACTCACTGCAAGAGGTTTTCAAGGTAAGAAAGAAATGCCTCATTAGCCGGAAGCAAAAATAACGTTTTATTACGCACAGGCAGCAAATGTGCCAGTTGACTTTGAGGCGTTCTTTTTATCGGAAATCAATCCTGTGCTAAGTGCCAAACTTGAGGATGTTGTCGCCTCCATTCGCAAAAACAAAGTTTGCATTAAGGTCAGTTACGAACTGCTTTATTGAGATAGATACTAATCTTGTATGTATCATATATATAGGGTATTTTGGCTACACCCGATTACAGCAATGAGGGTGAACTGCAGACGCTTAACATGAAACTGCGCACAGAGCTTGATTTATATGCGAATGTGGTGCACGTTCGCAGCTTGCCTGGTGTTAAGACACGCCATGACAACATCGATACGGTCATCATCCGTGAACAGACGGAAGGTGAGTACTCTGCCCTGGAGCACGAGTCGGTGCCCGGCATCGTGGAGTGCCTGAAAATTGTGACTGCCAAGAAGTCGATGCGTATTGCCAAGTTTGCCTTCGATTATGCCACCAAGAACAACCGCAAGAAGGTAACAGCCGTGCACAAGGCCAACATCATGAAACTGGGCGATGGCCTCTTCTTGAAGTCATGCGAGAAAGTCTCGAAGCTGTATCCACGTATCGAGCTCGATAAAATGATTGTGGACAATACGACCATGCAAATGGTGTCCAATCCCAATCAGTTCGATGTGATGGTCACTCCGAATCTGTATGGTGCCATTGTCGACAACTTGGCCTCTGGCTTGGTCGGCGGCGCTGGTGTCGTTGCTGGTGCTTCATACTCGGCTGATGCAGTGGTCTTTGAGCCGGTAAGCAGACACTTGACATACAAAGTGGTTGGACAGCACTTCAATTATCTTTTCTTATTGACTTTATAGGGTGCACGCCATATCTTCGCTCAGGCTGTGGGCAAGAATGTTGCGAATCCAACGGCAATGCTAATGTGCGGCACAAAAATGTTGCGTCACATCAATTTGCCAACTTATAGCGAAGTCATACAGAATGCCATCAACCAGGTGCTCAAGGACGGCAAGATACGCACCAAGGATTTGGGTGGACAATCTACCACTCAGGACTTTACGCGCGCCATTATTGCCAATCTGCACTAAATCGTTCTCGAGCCGAATTCAGCTGGTCAATTGGCCACAACAGTTGGCTGTGGCTGCCCCAACCAAGGATTGTACGCATGCATAGACACCAAACTCTTCAGTTATTGCCTAAATTATTAGAATGTTAAACATGATTTCTGATATTTAGTTGATTTTTCAGTATGATTTTCTCCTCTGCCTCCCTCCATAATTCAATTGATGCTTTGAGTATTATTTCTGGCGAATATTTATGTTTAGAACAATTACCTCGCCCAACCGCCCAACCGCCCAGCCCCTTCTCCCGTATTCATTTACCCCAAAACTTTTTAGTTTTACAAATTGGCCGTATTGTTTATTATTTTGTGATTACGTATTATACAACAAACAATCCAAGTCGGATTCGAATGTTTGCAAGCAGCATTAAGTTTATGACAAGCAAATGCAAAATTCAAAAATAAAAAATATTAAATTAAAAACACAATCAAAGTAAAGCGAGAGCAAAGATGCAGAAAATAGAACCAAAATTACTTAAAAATTTGTGTTAATTATATTATACTCAATGGAAAAACATTAATTACGAAAAATATTTCACATTGTTTTATTATACAAACTTTAGAAAACCGAATGAATAACACCAAAACATTTCGAAATATCTCAACATTGTTTTTCGGGCTTACGAGCCCTTGGGCTTGGCCAGTTCTATGAGTCGCGGCGAGGCCTTCGCCTTGAGCGCCGCAGGTGAGATGGCAAAAGGATTCTCTCGGATATGCGTATTCTCGAACTCCTTTGGCTCGGCCAACTCCTTCATGCGCGTTGTTATCTTGTATTTTAATGCGTTTGGCGAAATGGAAAACGGATCGTCCTTAAGATCGGCCGGACCCAAATTGGCTTCGTGCTTAGCCAGAGGCTGAGACATCTCCTTAATGCGGTCACTCGCTGTGGTTGGCATCATACAAATGTAAATATCGTTATATGCCTAGATATTTAAGATTAGAGCTTACGTTTGTATTTGAGCGCATTGGGTGAGACTTTTCCAGGATTTTCATTGGTGTGCACATTGGGCCGATCCACTGGCTCAGCCAAAGTCTTAACACGATCCGAGGCTTTGTAGTTACGCATGCCCGGTGTAAACTCCCATTCAGGCTTGATATCCTCCATAATAACCCTGGGACGGGATAGTTTCTTAAGACGCCGCTGATCGATTTGTCCCTTTTTCCGATCCTGCAAGGCAAATGTGAGAGTGTTATCAAATGAGTTGATATTTGATAAGAATATCTATATAATAACTGATATATCTGACTTACCAGTGGCGGTGGGGCTTTCGGTTTACGCGGTTTAGCGAGTCGTGCGATATTCATCTCCCTCATCTTCATTTGCTTCTCTGTTAGCTTCTTCTTTTTTTTGCTGTTTCGAATGCGAATTGAAATTAGTATTCGAGCTAGAATATGGGTGGGTGTATTAGTTGGTCAGATGCTCACGGTTTCTCCAACGGCTGCACATTGCACAAGCGACTGTACAAAGACATATAACTGTAACGTAACAAGCGATTAATGATGCCCTCGCCAATCATATCACCGTTCGCGATGGCATCGGCTCGACGGCTAAGCAAGCGCCTAACCGTCGGCAGTGCCAATTGATCGGTGCGTGTATGGATGGGGTGATCCGCTGGTACGATTTCGATTGTCTTTTTGAATGGGCACGCACATTTGGGCAAGTAGCGGCATCGCGGACGCAGCGGCACCGCCAGCTCCATAATACGTTTGCGTTTCGTAAAGCTGCGCGCGTGACGCTCGTACAGCTTCTTCAGCTCCTTGCCAATGTCACTGAGGAAACACTCTGCATCGTAAGGTATGCGCTTGATTATGGGACAGCAATCCGGACGGACATTTTCAGCGAGCTTCAGACAGGTCGTCAACTCTGGACTGAGATCACATTTCAAATGTTTTAGAGCCATTCTTTCTTATTTTTTGTTTCGCAATTTTCTATTTTTTATTGATTTTCGTTTCTTTTCCAAATGGTTGATTTTTTTGTATTTTTTTTTTTTTAGTTGCGCTACAGAAAATTTATAGTCATCTGCTTAAGAATATTAAGACGATTTTAAATAGCTTCGCTTATCTCCAAAGCCTACTAAACTACAACTACTCCAATCTTCTCTCAGAGATTACGTTAATGTACTTAAAATACTGAAATTTACTTTAACATGTCAAGCTTCAAACTACAAAGGGACAGACTTCGAAATGAAATCATGAGCGCATACATAAAACTGTGATTGGAAATGCCTATTCGATAATGTTGTAATATACGAATACTAAAAAGATTAGATAAAACAATTAATTAGTATTTCTTCCAAGTATATTCTGTATGTATTTGTTCAATGCATTTTCTCTAAGTTTTTCTCTAAAGTTTTTGTCTAAGTATTTCTTCTGTGTGTTTTGTCTAAGTATTTTCTCCAAATATTTCTACCAAGTGTTTCCTTCAAGTTTTAATTATTTCCTTTAAGTATTTCCTCGAAATATTTCTTCTGTGTTTAGTCCAAATATTTCTTGCAAGTATTTCTTATAAATATTTTCTCCAAGTATTTTCTCTAATTATTTCTTTTATGTGTTTCCTCTAAGTCTTCAACTACCCACTGCGCCTGGCCGACTGAAGAAATGCTGCAGTTGCTGCCCTTTATATAGGGCAACTTTCACTCAAAGTCTAAGTCGCTCTTAAATGTTGAGCACGGAGCCAGGTAGAGATCGTTGCAGCCGACCTTTAAGTGACCAAATATAAATACCGAATGAATACTGCTGCATATATTTAAACAACTTAAATGGTCTTCTGTAGATCTTCTTCATCCGAAAGACTGAGAGATATAATGTATATATTCTCACATATTCTCAATCAGGGCGACGAGCTGAGTTGATTTAATCGCTCTGGCTGTCCGTGAACGATCTCAGAAGCTATAAGAGCCAGAACGAGTTTATTTCCAAAAATCGATAGCACTGGGCGAATCTTGAAACTTTATAATTCGAGTAGATGGAATCTTCAAAATTTCAAGATTCAATAGAATTTATACGGACTAACGGACAGACAGCAGAGGGCCAATATACTCATTTTACTTTCGGGAAGAGTATAAAACCTGAGCAACATGCCAAAATAGAATAAAAACATCATTGTCGTACTGTTTTATTAAATTTTTATTGCCAGTATTCTTCGAAATACTGAGAGCTCCATGTTCACATCATTACAAGTTAATAGTTTGTGTGTGTTTTGGTTTTCATTTTGTTTTGTTTATCATTTGTAAGTATTGTTTTGTCTTTAGTAGATGTTGCCATTATATCTCCTTTGGTTGTACACATTCATATACATAAATTTAAATGTTGCTGTTGTTGTTGTTTTTATACTTTGCAATTTCTATAATTTTTACACAATGTTTCGGTTGTTAAACATTTGAATACCCATTCGAAAATTGATTTCGAACTGTAAATATTGAACTTGGCATTGAATTTTCCAGTGAGAACTGAAGAACGTTTTTGTTTTGTAAATCAAAGTCCATGATAATAGTTAAATATATTATAATTTTTTAGCAGACATACACAAATATATATAAACATATGTATATATATATGTATATATATTATAAATTTGAATTTACCATTTACTAAGTTCACATAAATTTTGCTAATTTAATTTTTTAAATTTTTTGTTTTTTTTTTTCTTTTCTTTCATTTTTACCCACCTAGCATACATATTTTGATATATAATTTATTTACACCCAAAATATTTTTACCAAATTATAAATTTCTATTTAAATCAATATGTTTTTCTTTTCCTTTACGATTATTTAACACCCAAATTTTTAATTTGAATTTTCTTTACTTGCGTATCGTATACAAGATTTCCTTACACTTAAAATTTCAATATTCCAAATATTTTCCACAGACATTTATTGATTTATATATACTTTTTTTGTTGATATATTTATATATTTATATTACCAAAGTTTGATTTTGTTTTTTTTTTTACAGTTTTTCGGAATAAATTTCACATACTGTATATGCAAATTTTAGTTTTTGATATATATTCGAAATGCTTGCCCAGATATTTCGTAAATTTTTCTTCTTCATTTCCATATGCATATCATATTCGTGTTCCATCGAGATGTAGATATGCCTCAAATTTCATATTTCAAAGATTTCTCGAGTTGTTAAATAAATCTTTTGCTTTTGTCTTTTCATTTTGTTTCTTTTTTTTTTTTTTTGGTCCCTGAAGCTGTTGAGTTTTGTTTAAAGATAGATTTTTATTTTTATTTGTTTTTGTTAGTTTTGCCTTCGTAACCAGTTCTAGAGTACTTTTGATATCCAAAGAGCTGTTGATTTACGCGTGGGTTGAAATAACTCAAAAACATTTTCGAACACGTTGTAAACAAATCAAGTTTAAGTAAATTAAATATGCTCAAATGTGTTATACTTGTATTCTTTGCCAATTTTCTTGTTGTTTCTCTATTTTTGTTCAATGTGAAAATGGAGCAAATATTGAAGATGTTCTGGATAGTGGTAAGTCCCATTGCTCTCAAATCACTGTTCACCCTTTTTGTATGATAGAGCATTGGCACCCAGATAATCACTCAGAGAGCAACCAATTTCTTCGGTTCTTCAACGAGTTCCTTCGCCATCGGATCGTTCGTGATAAGAGACGTTCGTCTGACGAATAGGCCAACTCAAAGAGCTCAGCCGAAGGCTCTAGTTCGGAGCGAGATGAATGAGCTAACAGTTATTTGCGAGCTATGGTAAAGCCACATCAGAGTCAATATTTACTTTGGTCTATTGTTAAGTATATTTTGAATAAGTGTACTAAGATAGATTACTATTGCATTTTATCTGTAATATATATAGATATACATATATATATATATATATAGCATAGAGCAAAAATGTGAAATAAAAGCCTCTGAGTTAAAAAAAAGTAAAGTAAATCTAGAAATTAAAAAGACTTCAGCTGTTTAACTAAAATATTTGTTTTGTTTTTATTCATAAACATTTTCAGCGTAAGTATATGTGATATATATACATTCATATATCATGAAACACAATAAGTAAATAATAAAAATAACGAAAAATCATAAACCTAACTGTAATTATAAATTTATATATAGTATATAACAATTATGCACGCTGAACAAATTTTTAAATCTAATTATATAACTTAACTCAATTCTACTTAAGTTTTTTTTTCCTTTTTTCAATATTTAAATCATATATGTTTTTATTAATTTTTTGAAAAATTATTCAATATATTTATATAACATTTTGTTTTTGTTTCGCTGTAAAGAACTAAAAAAAATAAAGGAAAAAGAGAAAAGTTGATTAAAACGAAATTACTTCTATGGAATTTAGTAGTCAAATTTGTTTTTAAGTTTTCTTTGCTTAAGTTGTGTATCTTTGCTATGTTGTTGTTGTTGTTAATGCTAAATACATACATATATATTTTGTTTTCTTGTTTTATTTGTATCTGTATCTTATGGGCTATTGCTAATCATAATGCATTTTATATATATTTAGTTACGCTTATTGGCTGTGAAACAATTTTCATCTTCACAAGAAAGAAAAACCCGATATACTCATTTCACTTTCGTGATTAAGTATAAAAATAATAATAATATATCTTTTTTTGCTTCGGTAAATGCAAAAATAAATGAATTTTGCTCAGTAAATTTTTTTTATTTTAATTTTTTGTATTGTACTTGCATCAGTTGTTGTTGTATTAAAAATAATCTAAATATTTGCTGTTAAAAACGAGAAACTTTTTTATCATATAAAAAAAAGTAGTCGATGCAGTCATCTGTTTGCCAATATCTTAGATCTATTGCTGATTTTTGTTTTTTATTTTATTTTATTTTTATTTTTTAAATGGATTAATATGCTTAATATGTTCTGCTAGGGCTATTGTTTTGTTTGTTGTGGTTGTAATTTTATTTATATTTTACTGTATGTTGTAGTTGATAGTGGATAATTGAAATAAAAATTGTTCTCATTTACTTTTGAGCTTGTTTGTTTTTTAGCTTGTGTGGTGCCATGCGGCGTATGCGCAACATATATCGCGTATACGCCATGCGCAGCAAACAGCTCAGCTCAGCGCTCGCCTCGCATCATGTTCTGCTTCTTTTTTCTTTATTTTTTTTTTATTTTATTTTATTTTTTTTAAATATTTTTTTGTGTCCTGTCTATTGTATATAGTATGATCGTTTAATTATGTGGCTATTGTATTGGTTATTGCTATTCAATTGGAAAAAAACTCTTTTGGAAAAGTCTCGCTCTCGCTTGCTGTTAGTAAATTGATAATTGTCTTTTTGTGTGTGTGTTGTTCTGTGTGTGTTTGTATTGGTTTATAGTTAATTGTTTGTGGCTATGGCTATTTCTATTACTGTTTGCTATTTTAGTTGTTGTAGTTAGAGTAGTACTATTGTTTAATTAAACTGTTTGTTTTTTTATATTGGTTTTTGCTTGAAGAAAAAAGAAAAGTACAATCGACGTCAGGCTGTGTGTGTGTGTTTTTTTTTATTTGTTGTTGTTGTCTTCTTCATTTGATTTCTTGACATATATATTGATACATATATATGTGCTCAATTTTTAGTTCAATTATTTTGGGCTATTGTTGTTGTGTTTGTTGTTGTTGTTGTTGGTTGTTTGTCTTGGCTATTGTTTCTTCTGTTCTTTGCATTTGTTTGGTTGTTTTCTAACGCTCAAGTAAAGAGTTTTCCATCTGTTTTCCGATTGGCACAACTAAACTTTGAAATTTGAAATGGTTTCTCGTTTTTAGTTATTGTGTTTAGCATAAATGAATTGAGTAAACTGACTTTGACTTTGTCTTACAAATTGTTCACATATGTGCACTTAAAATGATTTTTGATTCTCAATTTGATGTTAAATTAATAATTGTTGCTGTTAACATATACATACATATACTTCTTGGTATTGCAAAGAAATCTGTTAAATTATATCAGTTGTTATTCATATAAAAGTATATAATATTTATATAGATATATTTATATTTGTTTTGTTTGAAACAATTGCACTATAAGTCAAATGTGTTTTTGCCCGTTTGTAATATTAATTTAAAAAAAAAGAAAGAAAAAAACAACAAATAGTTTGTTTGTTTGTTTCAAAAAGGGGATTGCTTACTAATATATGTATATATATACAAAACACACAAATCAAGGCTAAACAACAGTTGGTCTGCATATATATATATATATATATATATATATATATATAGTTATTGTATAGTTAATAATAATTGATAATTTTGATTTGCCTATTTTGTTGTTGTTATTGTTGCAATTAATAATATAAATAATAGAGGGTGTAGTAAATAACGTAAACACTATGTATATGCACTTATATTCAGCAAATTTTGATTTATGTTGAACAAAATTCTAAACTTTTAAAATATTAAAGAATAATAATTAAAATATACATAATATATATTTATATAGATTTAAGACTCATAATATTAATAAGTATATCGATTTAATTTGTTTTTTTTTTTTTTTTCATTATCATCATTTGATATTATTATTTTTTTTTTATACAATTATTAACTATGAATTTGTTGTAAACAAAGAATAAGTAATGTATGGGTAATCAATCTTTTTTCTCTCCGAAAAATAAAAACACGTACCTGAGCGTTTTTGCACGCCCAACCCACCTAGCCAAGAGACGGTTTTGAATCCTCCTTATATTTCAGTTTTTGAAGGGGCGTGGCAGGCTGGAAAATGCAAAAATTCTATACAATTCTCAACATTCTCAAGCTGTTATATTCCTATTCCTTCACGCAACGAAAACCTTTCTCTTCTAACAAGTGGAAAAGGTTTCATATTTCAGTTACATACGGCTTGCTTTGCTTTTCTCTTGTTTTTTCTTCTTCTTCTACTTTTCACTATACTCCTATGCCCATTTACCTGTCTGTGTGTATATGTGTGTATATGTATATGTATGTGTTTGTTTCATTTACATTTACGTTTTTGTATTTCGTATTTCTTTATTCAATTCTGGTTTCTCGCGCCTTGAAGTAGGCAGCAAAATGCATTTTTCATAAACTTCTCAAATCAGATTTTGTTTTTACAATTTAATTTAATTTTTGTTTTTGCTTCTTAATACATATAAACCGTATAATTGCACTTTATTTTTATTTTAATTTAAATTTTTTTATATTTCTTTATGATTTAGTTTGATTTCATTACTTTTCTCTAGCATTTTTTTGTTTGTTTGTCTTAAACAAAATATTCTTTTTTTTTATTTTTCTTATTTTTTTTTTTAGCTTTTACTTTGTATAATTTTGTTTTATAAAATGTTTACATTGCATTTTGATTTTGCTTTTTTTTGACTGCATTTTTTTTTTGTTTAGTTTTGCGTAAAAAATTTTCCAAAATATATGTACAACTATATTTGCTCTGAACTGTTTTATGATTTTTGTTGTTGTTTTGTTAGTTATGTGCTGAAGTTGTTGCCTTTGCTATTGTTTACTGGTATCTTGGCCTATATCGTATATACCTTGACATACATACTCCATATGCCAACCAAGAATTCGCTTTCTATAGTTGTTGCTCTGTGTAGTTATTGCTGTTGTTGTTGTTGTTCTTGTTGTTATTATTTGTATCCGATCGTTCAATTAGTTTATAGCTTTCTCTATATATGTGTGTCTGTGTGTGTGTAATCTGTATTTTATATTATTATAATAATTATTTACTTTTTTATGCATTGTTTGCCTAACCAACATTAGTCAGAAAAAGTTTCTTCAAAATTTTGGATTATTAATCACAGATAGTGTGTCTATATATATATATATTTATATACATATATATGTGTGTATATATGTATGTATAATAAATATGTATGTATACTTCAAATATAATTAAATTAGCAATAAATACGATTTGATTTTTTGTTTGCTTTTAAACAATTTCTTGTGATGCAAATAATTTACTACATTTTTTTTCTCTTCATATTTTAAATATACGAAATATGCTTTTTTATCAATATTTTTTTTCTTTTTTTGCCTCAATAGAAATTTTGGAATTATATATTTTGTATTTTGTATTTCTAGCCACAACATTTATGCACATCGAATTTATTTTTAAGGATTAGCCAATAAATATGCTTTAAATTATAAATAATTTTGGTTTTTTTTAAATATTTTTTTCAGCTGAATAGAATTTTGATATTGGTTTTCGTTTAACTTTAAAAATACATGTGTTTGTTGTATATATAATTTTTGTTATGAATACATTTTTTTTTTTTAGTTTTTGTTTTCTCTTTTTTGACACTTACTAGCTAGCACACAAAATATGTTTGTTTTTTCTTCGTTTAGGTACATATATATATATAGAGTTTTTGTTTTTTATTTACGCATACATTTAAGTAAAACCCATCTAGAATTTTCGAAACAAGAGAGCTCTCAAATGGGGGAGGGATAGGTAGGGAGCGTGTTTTGACCAAAAAAGTTGTCTTATTCTTCATTTTTGAAGTGTAAATATGTATTTAGTAGACATTCCTCAATTTTTTTTTCATTTTTTGTTTTTTTTTTTTTTTTTTATATATTGTGTAAAGAGTGTGTAGAGTGTATAAGTACATTTTATATAGAGTTGCTCAAAATGATCTTGTGTGTTTCGTTATTGAGGTATACGCGTAATGGATCAAGACACACACATACAGAAATATACATATATATATACTTGGATATATGGTTTTATAGAAATTACTTCAAGACATTTTATCGAATGGGAATTTGTTTTTGTTTTTATAAATTTACGGCCTAAAACATTTAGTTAAATTTATTACTTATTTATTTTTTTTTAACATCGAAACATCAAAATTTTGTTTTCATATCTCATAATTTTGTTATCTATATGTGTTTTAATTTTTTTTTATATCAACTTAAATTTTCTTTTTTTAACATTTGATGGGCTGTCTTTTGTTGCTGTTGTTGTTGGTGGTTTTTGTTGTTGTGAATTTTATTTTTGCGTAAGTTTCTTGTATTATTATTATTATTTTGTGTGCTTCTTCTTCTTTATATATTTTTTTGTTTTTTCTTTTTGCTTTAGCTAACAATTTCTCATTCCTCTTATCAATTTATTTAATTTGTAAATGTGAAGGCAGCTTTGTTTATTGATTTCCGTTTGTTTTATATTTCTTCATTTTTGTAAGGGTTTTTCTTTTTTTGAAAATAATAGTGTAAAACATTGAAATGAAACATGTTTAGAAAGTAAAAAAAAAAAAATTTTGATTTTGATTTTTGTAGTTTTTGAATTTTGTGTTTGCTATTTTGTTTGTTTGCTGTTGTTGTTGTTGTTGTTGGCTATTATGTTTGCTGTTGTTGTTGTTATTGATCGGATATTATTGTTGGTTTAGTTGTTATTGTTGTTGTTGTTGCTGGTATTTGTAGTTATTGTTGTTGTTGTTGGGTTTAGTGTCAGTAGCTATGCATAAGCCGTCTGCATTGCGTTTTAGAAATCACATATAAAGTTTTCTTTTGTTTTGTTTTGATTTGTTTTTTTTTTTTTTTTTATATATATATATATTAAAAATTATAAAAATGTTGATGGAATGTTTTATTTCCAAGAATTTTTGTCTACAATCCGCAAGCAGGCGCTGGCATAGTATTTTTATATGGGCTGTACTTTAATTTGTTTTTAATTTTTTTGGTGTTGAAATAAAATTTTAATCGAAATAAATTTTGTTGCTTTTTCTTTGTTTAATTTAAAAAATGAATTTACTTGGTATTCTTGTTTTTACTGTTGCTTACTTGTTTTTTGTATATTTTTTAGGGTTTTCTTTTTTTGTTGTTTTTTGTTTTGTTTGGTTTAGAAAGTTTGTACAAGAGAATGCCTATTTGTCGATTGTCAAAAAACTAAACAAAAAATATGCATAAATACTGTGGGCATCTATGCATGTTTGTTGTTGTTGTTGTTGTTGTTGTTGTTGTTGCTGTGTTGCATACAGATTGCATGCTTACATATACATATAAGTTATATGCTTGCGTGTGTGTGTGTGTATTCATTTTTGTTTTGCTTTAGGTTTTATTAACTACTAACAATTTGGAGTTGCTGCTCCATTTGCCGCGGGCTCTTTGCTTTGTCATTGTGTATATGTATATACATATATGCATATATACAGGCATTCATATATACATACATGTATGCTTAAAAATTTGGTTTCGCTCAATCTGCCCTTGCCTATACACCTAACCAACTGCCCCATTCATTTAGAAACTATAGTAGTGCGTGGCTAGCGGTGGCCACACAAATGTTGTTGCCACAAGTTGCTGCTGCTGCTGCTGCTGCTGCTGGGGACAGTCCTCACCTGGTTGCCACCGGACCTATAACTGCTCCTCGGCCTGCTCGGCCTTGATCTGTGCCAGCTTGTCGTGCAGTATCGAACTGTTCGGCGATAATTGCGACCCCGTTGCTGCCGCCGGCTCTGGCTCGTATTTGACACTGTTGCTGCCATTGAGATCCATCATTTTGTGCAGCTGCGCTGCCGAGCTGAGCGACTGCTCGCTCTTCAAGCTGCTGGCGTCCGTTTCCGAGTCGCGCGATGTCATCCGACTGCGCCCGTTGCCATTGCCATTGTTGTTCTTGTTGTGTGCCAACTCACTGTTGTTGTTGTTGTTGTTATTGGTGGTGTTGACATGTGCATCCTGCTCGTCCTCACTGCTGGCGCTCGCCGTGCTGCGCATGGGGCTGAGTCGCTCGCGCTTGATATCCGCATAGGCGCCCAGCGGGCTGCCCGGACGCTTCACGCTCGACTCTGAGCTGGAGCAGGTGGCATTGATGTAATCATTGCTGCGATTGTTTGTGAACGGCAGCGGCGTCTTCTTCACCAGCAGCTGATCCAGCAGCGCATTGCCGTTGCCGGTGCCATTGCCGTTGCCATTGCCGCTGTTGCTGTTGTTGCCGCTGCTGTTGAGGATGACGTCGCTGTCGTTCTGCTTGAGAGTCTTTCGTATGATGCCGTCGTACATGTTCTCGGCGTACTCCAGGGCGCTCTTCATGTGCACGCTCGGCACATGGCCGTGGTTCAGATTGGCCGCCACGCCCAGCGGGCTGCCCCGTATCACCTCGGCCAGATGGTTGTTCAGAAATTCGTTATTGCGATTCAAGTCGAGGCCATAGTTGGCGCCGGCGTTCGGCTGCGCCCAGAACATGGTCGGCTGGAAGGACAACGGCTGAACGCCATCGAAAATGGGCAGCTTCAGGCCGTTGGGCGTGGCAGCGGCCGCTGCACTCGCCGCGTTGCTGTTATTCTTCAGGGCGTTGCTCAGCTTGGAGCCGACATTGCTGCTGCTGTTGTTGCTGCTGCTGTTGCCGCTGCTGCTGTTGCCCGCCTTCAGCTTGTCCAGATGATTCAGCCCCACCAGGTTGGCATTCACCTTATTCGCCGCGCCCGTCAGCCCGACCAGATCCGGCTGGGGCTTCGGCTCGCGCTTGCGCGGCCGCATCAAGTGCCGCTCCTTCACCTTGTACTCCAGCGTCGAGTGCGGCACGCCGTAGTAGCTGCCGGCCCGGTGCACCGACATCTCGCCGCGCTGCACAGCCTTGACGGCCTCGACCAGGCTGTCTCTGTCATAGTTGCGGTACTTACCGCGCTTCGGCCGAGTGCCCTTGCCAGCTGCAAGCGCCGCTGCCTCCTGCGCGCTCAGCTGCTGTTGCTGCTGCTGCTGGTGGTGCGCATGCGGATGCGTGTGTGCATGGGCATGATGATGGGCGCTCAGATGGCTGTGGTGCTGCTGGGCCAGCAAGTTGGGCGAGGCGCCGAAGCGTGAGGTATCCGTGCCACCGATAATTTTGGCCACCGATATGCTGGGCTTTCTGCTGGTATTGCCGCCGCCTCCTGCTCCGCCCCCGCCGCTGCTGCTGCACTCGCTGCCGCTGGTGTTGCCATTGTTGCGCTTGTCCAGGACCAGGAGACTGTCCTGGTTGCTCTGCTCGTTGATCTTGCGCTGTATGGTGTTGGCCATCATCTTTTGTATGGATGTTGCTGTCGGCGACAGCAGATTGTTGCTGCTGCTGCTGTTGTTGTTGCTGTTGCGATAGCTGTTGCTGGCGGCTGCAACGGCAACAGCTGCTGCCAGCATCGGCGAGGCGGAGTGTGGACTGTGATCCCCGTTGCGATTGCTGCTAGAGTTGTTGTTGTTGCTGCTGCAGTTGCTATTGTTGTTGTTGTTGTTGCTGCTGTTGTTGACGATGATGTTGGCGCTGGCATTGTTGCTGTTGGTGGGCGAGACGCTGGTTGCGCCGCTGACCTTGAAGGACGGAATCTTCAGTATAGGATCCTCGCACGCCTCATTGGCATCCAGCGAGGAGCTAGTCTCCGGCGTTTCAGACTTTGGTAGATGACGACGAAAGGCAGCAACCGCATTGAGTTGCTGTTGCTGTTGTTGCTGTTGCTGCTGCTGCTGCTGCTGCTGCAAGAGCGTGGCACTGCCGTTGCTCTCCTGGGCCAGAATGCCGCCACTGTTGGCCATCAGCAGCGTCTTGAACAGATCGCCCAACGTCTGCGTCTCATCCAGCTTGGGCATCACCCCGATTCCCGCTGCCAGCATCAGCGTATGTAGCAGCACGCGCGTATCTATGGCGCCGGCCACATTGCCGCCAGCTGGTACGCCCGGCAGGTGGCCAGTGGGCGTGCCGGCGCCCTGTGAATGCGTCTGTTTCGGTGACATCACCGATTCCTGCTCGTCGCCCAGGTCGCTGCCATTGTGCTCGGACAGGTCGCCCAGCTTGCGTATATGCTCGTTGACGGCCATGTGATGGGCCAAATCCTGGTAGCCCGACGCATTGCTGTCGCCATCGCCGGCCTCATCGCCGGACTCCTCCTGCTCGTCCAGCTCCAGCTCGTGCTGCAACAGTTGCTGCTGCTGCAGGTCGGGCGTCGCACGTTTGCCATCGATTGACATTTTGCCCAGTTTGCTGCGCATCGTCGTGCGCTGCACGTGGTATTGGCTGGGCGCCTTGCGTGTGCCCAGCTTGTTGGCCAGCACATCCTGCAGCGCGCTGCTCAGATCCTCATTGCTGTACGCCTGCCGGCCGCCGGCTCCAAGGGGCGTGGCACACTCCGACAGAGCTCTGTAAGAGCAGAGAAAGGCAGGAGATGAAACAAAGGTTTGCTACGAGTTCATATAAAGAAACATATAACGGAGTGTATATATTAAGAGTACAGAAAGAGTGTTTTCGCAGGAAGTAACCGACTTAAGGATACTCGTTTAATAGGCTTTCAACTATATTTGATATAAATTTATTGGCCTATACAGTATATAGGAAAAGTATGCAGTAATACTTAAAGAAATTTTTATATTTTACATTAACAATTATAAGTACACAGATATTAAAAATAAAAGCAAGGGTATCTTAGTAGAAAGTGTCCTACTTATAAAGATACATTTCGATGAATAACCTATATACAATAAATTCAATAGGCGCTCTAGTGCTAGGTGCCCGACTAGGAAGTTAGCTAGAAGTTATAGTTGAATATGTGCACCATTATATATGTATATATAATCCATTAAATAAGAGAGCACTTAAAGTAGGAGCTGACTAGAAGATACTCTGCAATCCGATCTAACTGCTGACATATAATGGTATGTACATCCCATAGTGTAATAATCTGCTGCTCGAAAATATGATAAAATATATACATATATGAATAATGTATCAAAAAACTAATATTAATATTCAATGGGTATACCTTACGAGAGCTTACATACCAAGTTTAATAACACTAGCTCTTCTACTTTTCGAGATTATTAGAAAATTATCGACATAAAAAAGCTTTAGCTTGAAGCTTATATAAGAATGAATATTTTAAATTTGAATATTTTAAATTTGACTCTTATAGCTTTTGCATGCATACAGATTGATAGACGGACAAGAAGAGCGGAGGACAGACAGACTGGTTCAGCCAGTTTATCTCTATTCTGCCAATGAATCTCTAAATGAATATATTGTCCTCAGCTATTCAAAACTTATATGCCCTCTTCAATTCCATTCAATGTGGTACTAGTGCTTGTGAACCATAATCCAATTTGATCTTAATTAGTTCGACAATTTGAAGTGAATGAACTTTTGGCAAATGAAAGTAGATTTGTAGTCGAAGTAGCCCTTGAACATGTGCCATCGAGGTAATTGAGCAGTCAAGCCGTATTATGATCCATCCCGTATTATGTGCTCGGGAACCTCTTCCGGCACATCAGCTCGCATTTGACAGCTTCTCTTTTCTGTGACTTCAGTTCAAAGCGGAAAACAGAAGCTGACAAAATATTATTTTCACCCTTTGCCGATGCACATTTTTTGTTTGTTCGTTTTTTCCCTCTTTTATTTTCGGTGCTCATATATTGGGCACACACACACACACATGGAGCACACACACTTGAGTGCAGAGACAATGAGCGCTTCTTAAATGTCTGCAGCAGCAGCAGCAGCAGCAGCGACGTTGTCCTTGTCAAAGGCAATGGCAAGGATGCAGCATAGAAAAATTTGTAACGTTTCTTCCTTTTTCTATATACCCTGCTTTTTTTTTTTTTTTTTTTGTGTGTGTTTTTTGTACTTTCAGCTCTCTCCGATTTTGGCCTGCTGCAGAGACAAAAGATGACACGCCAGGGCTGAGCGTGGCAGGGGCAGACACGAAGATGTCAGCCTGCCAGCCAAGGCAGGGACAAACATGTTTTTGAAGTTCATTAGACGAATTTTTTCCATTTTTGTTGTTGTTTTTTTTTTTTTTCATTTTTTTTTTGCTTAAAATAAAAAAGCATTTTTCACTTAATGCCAAGCCGCACCACTTGGCGCTTTGGTGGTGCCAGCGCTGCAGCCACTCTCTGTTTGGCCGGGTGGAGCGCACTTTTGGCTAGCCCATTTCAAAAGGCAACTTTTTGTGCACAGCAACAACAACAACAACATGAAGCAGCATCAGCAGCAGCAGCAGTGAAAGCCGTACGAAATTTTTCTTTTCTTTATGCGCAGCCGGCAGGGTAGCGAGAGGAGAGGAGAGGAGACGGGACGAGACGAGACGAGACGCCAGCAGACGCGACGAGAGTTGAGACCAAGACCCTTTTGGCAGCACCACACAGTGGGTGGGGCTGGGTGCGTTCGTCGCGCTGTGCGCGTAGGTGGGCGGGGTGGGTGTGTGTACTGCCGTTGCAGTACATTGCACTGGCTGCGGAAACGCACAGCACAGCTTCTTGTCCTCGCTGTGGGCTGTGGGCCAGCTCAGCTCGGCTCAGCTCAGCTCAGCGCAGCGCAGCAAAAGTTGACGGAAAAGTTTTGTTGTTGTTGTTGTTGTAGCAAGGTTCTGTTTCATTTTTTTTTGTTTTTGCTAGGATCGTGCACGTCTGGAAAATGTCTGAAAATTGCGCTGACAACAGCAACAAAAAATGAGAAGAAGCAGCAGCGTGCAGCTGCAACAGCAGGTGGCAGCAATGGTTGCTGACCGAAGAGCAGTTGCTGCGCGCCTCTAGACCAAATAATGTGACCGAAAAATGTGTGCAGGGGCGCGAAGGGGTTAAAAAGGGTTTCGCAAAAAAGGTTTGCAAATATTAATGAAAAATGTCATTTCAATGTCGTTTTGATTTTCTGTTGTTGTTGTTGTTGTTGTAGCTGTTGGTGTCGTTTACCTTTTGGCTGCACTTCAATTGCAATTTGCCGTCGTTGCAACAGCCGCGGCTGGCGTCGACGCCGACGTCGCTGCCACTGCCATGAATTTGGCTGCTGCTGCTGCTGTTGTTGTTGTTGTTTTTGTTTTTGTTGCACGCATGTAGCGAGGATTCATTTGCGCTCGTACCACGTTTGTTTTATATTTTTTCGTTCTTTTTCGCCTTTTTTTCTGACATTTTGTTTTAATTTGTGGCAGCAGCGGCAACTGCAATGCAACAACAAAATATAAAAAATAATAAAAAAAGGGTTGATTTTTTGTTGCATTTTTGCGTGGATTTCGTTGCTGTTGTTGTTGTTGTTGCAATTTTGACGCTTGCTGCAATTGCATCGGCAACTGCTGCTGCTGCAACTGCAACTGCTGCTGCTGTTGTTGTTCTTGTTGTTGTTGCTGCTGACATTTTTATGCGCATATCGCATTTTTTGTCGGTGAATCCCACACCTTTTGTATGCCTTAAATACACAACACACACACACACACAGCAATGCAAGCACAAACACACACACACTCACACTGACACCCATGCCTTGCATCCGTTTACATACATGAAATGCACAATGCATTGGTATTACATTTTTTTTCGGGCTTACCGAGTGCGTTGGGTTAAACATAAGTATATACATAATTCCATTCGACTCGCGGGCAATGCGAGCGCAAACGAAAGCAAATATATACAAATTATTAATATATACTATAATCTGGCGAGTGATCGAAATATTGAGGGACTTTGCTTTACAGCCATATTAAAGCTGTATAGAATAGTGCCTGACTAATAATATAGCTCTTTCATTGACCCACTGAATGCTGGCCTATATGTAGTACTTATTAAGACTATAAGCTGGTTTAACTATATGATTCGAGAGTTACTGAGATGCTAGAAGATACGGAGGGAAACTAACAACAGCTTAAGTCGAATCATCTCCCTTTCCACAAGAGAATTTCTGAGTCAAGTGATCGAACTAATGGTTCATTCACCTTGCAGCCCAGATTTAGTTTCTAACAATTTCTTGTTTTATACGAGCATTAATAATTAAGAGAAAGTTTATCAAATAGCTATAGTTAATGCAAAAGTGCATTCCTAGCAGAATATTTTAAGAAAAACAGTGGAATTTTGATACATTTAGATAGAAGCAGATGTGATCATTTGAGGTCTATAGGACTGCCGTTTGTGTGCCCTCTATATGCCTTTTATATGGCTCGTATCTAAAAGTCTATAGTCAAGTATTCTTATTAATTTTCAATATATTATATCATATATTATTATTTCCGTTCTAGTTGAAGCAAATAAATAATAAATCTCTTGCTGCCTCATTTTTTGGCTCATATTCAATGGGTTTCGTAAATAAGCCTAACTTGTATTAATTCGCCCTCTCCTCCTGCTTTTGCTGTAATTTTGTAATTTCGCTACGTTCATAATTTAGAGCGTTAATTTGAAGTTTAGCCAAAGTTAAGCATCTGTTAAATATTCTTTCCAGTCTGGCTTCGGTCTGTGTACATAATTAATTAAAGTTTTTCGTTTCACTTTTCTCCTCTTTTCGCTTTTTCGGTTTTTCGTTTCTTCGCTTTTTCGTTTTTCTGTTGTCTTTTCATTTTGTTGCGTGGCCGCTAAATTTGTCTGTGGCGGGACGCCAGCGCAAACATCGCTTGGCCAGTGGGTGGGCGGAAGTGGGCGTGGGCTGGCACAGTGTCCCGTCCCAGGGTTGAATGTTCGGGTGTGTGTGTGACGACGCCGAATGCAATTTTGTTAAAAATGCATCAAGTGCATGTGTGCATGTGACTCCATGTGTGTGTGTGAGTGTTTTTTATTTTTTTACTTGTGTATGAATGCAATTGCATGTTTGTTTTTGTTGCCAATGCAGGCGGCTCCCAGCCCAGCCTGCCTGCCCCTTGCACTCGATGCGTGCGCAGCAAACAACCACCCACACACACACACACACACACACTCATACACACTAGCATGCTCGCATACATGCATACATATGCAGTTGCATTTTTTCGGAAGATATGCACTCATTTTTTTTACGGCCAGCGCTGCTGACGTCGCTGCCGTCGCCGTCGCCGTCGCCGTTGCCTCTGCAGCTGCTGCAATTTTTTTGTATGCGTTTTTTTTTCTATCTCGCTCATTTAAGCGACATTTCATTCACGCACGCATATAGCATACAAACACATATAACGGCAATCAGGCGGGCCAGCCAGCCAGCCAGCCAGCCAAGCCAAGCCAGTCAACCAGGCCGACCCACCTGAACGCCCAACGGTCATTGGAATATGACAAAAATATGGCAAAAAGGGCGGCAGGGGGATTGGGGAGTAATGAAAAAAAAAAAAAAAACGGTTAAAAATTGCTGGCCTGCAGCAGCAGCAACAACAACAGCAACAACAACAACAGCAGCAACATCGGCTATAACAATAGCAAGTGCACGCATTAAGCTTTTTTATTTCGCTTTTTTCACCATTTTTTTGGGGCCAAATGGGGAAAGCGACGTCGCTGTTGCCGTCGCAGTCGCAGTCGCTGCCGCCGTTGACGCCGGCGTCATCAGTCTATGCCAGTTATTACGCTCACAATCTTTTTTTCGGTGCATGCCTGTGTGTGTGTGTGTGTGTGTGTGTGTGTGTGTGTGTGCACAGAGAATTTTTCGTAAACGAAAAATAATGAATACATATAAACACACAGCGACAACACGCCCCCCGCCTCCGCCTCCGCCCAACTGCTGCATAGAAAAAAGTAGCAAGAAGAAAGACCAAAAAAAATGTAAAACGCAGTGGGGAAAAAAAAGCGATCGATATGATGCACTCATTTTCTGTCTGCTGCGCCCGCTGCCAGCGGCGACGTCGACGTCGACGCTTGACTTGGAGTGGCGATGTCGCCGCCTCATCATCAACAGCAGCCAGCCCAGTATATATATATATCTATGTATATATATGCACACATATATATATATAAAGAAAATCCGTAATAAACGCCAAAAAATTGCAGCGTCAGTGGCTTTTGTATTTCAAGTGTTTTTGACTGAGCTGCTGGCAATACATTTGCCAACTATATATATATATATAATATCTATGTGTGTGTGTGTATGTGTGTGTGTGAGCTGGACATGTTTTGGCCAAAGCCATTGAGCGCTTGTCAATGCGCGCGGCATTTGACTTCTTCTTTTAGCCAGCTGCAGTTCCTGTCAGCTGTCGCATCCTGTTTGCATTCCCTTTTTTCGTTGCTTTTTATCACAACAATTAAAATAGGTGCACGATGATGCAAGGCAGCAGCGGCGGCAGCAGCAGCTGCTAACAAACACTTGGCCATGCTTTAGACAATAGACAAGGACTCGTGTTTTGCGGCTCAAGTGGCAGCCACAGCAGCCGCTGCCGCCGCCGCCACAAAAAAACAACCAAAAAAGAGGAGAAAAAAAATAATGACAAAAATTGTGGAAGTGCTGGAAAATTATGCACACGTTCTCAGCACGCCCCTTGTCTCTGTCGTCTGAAGTGTACACACACACACCGACACACACACACATAAATAATAGCCTAGGTGCTCCCGAACATTTTAGAGTAATTAAAAAAAATAGCAGGCACAAAATATATAAAGGAGTTAAGATGCACACACACACAGACAAGCACTCACTCACACACACACACACAGCCCAGCTGGAAATACATTTTGTATACACTTTTTATTCTCTCTTTTTTTCGGCAGCTCAAATTTGATGCAAATTTATGCGGCCCACAGCTTGCACCGCCTCAGTAATTAAGCGTGGCCAACGCAGCGCTGGCTGCGTGCTATGGGGCGTATGTGTAATTTTCGGCATCGTTTCATAAACCGCACTCAAACCACGCACACACAAAGCCCACACACACACACCCACACGCACACATATGCGCATCACACCTACTTAAATGTGCATGCACACACGCACACACACACATGCACACACGTGCTTGTGTAATTGCACGATTTTTACATAGGCGCACAACAATAAAGCTTTCCGTTGGCCACCTCGTCCCGCCTACCCCACCGCCTCCGCCTCCGCCTCCACCTTCGCCTCTACCGCCCCATTAAGTATGCTACAATAAATGCAGTGTCAGAGGCGGGCCAGTGCCCAAAGTGCAATTATCTCATGTATTGTCTGCTGAAACACCATTTTTTCTCTGTTTTTTGTTTCATGTTGAATTTATTCCTCTTTTTTTTTTTTATATGTATATATAGTTAAGGCTGGGCATGTCGCATTTATTATGGAGCTTGTTTGCATTGCTTAACTGAGTTGATAAAAATCCGTTGATATACAGATACAGAAATGCGAAGAGAAAAAGCGTGATTTTTACATGCAGCTGACTTTTGCCAACAGCAGAAGCAATACAATATTTTTTATATGTTTTAAAATTATTTTTCAAAATTTATATACAAAGCTTTTCATCACGTTCATAAACTATATTTATTTATTCTTTTTTTTTTTATATATATTTAATTATTTAATTATAATTATATTCATCTCTTAGCTTTTTAATATTTTCTTTTATTTATTTTTTAGTTGATTTATTTCGTGTTTAGTTAAGTTTTGTTCTTTTTGGCTATTAAAAATATAAATAAATTCATACTTAATAATTTGTGATAATAATTGATGATTTTTGTTATTACTGAATCAAATGAAAAATTAAAATAATGTCATAAAATAGACGGTGAAGTTTTAATGTCAAATCTTTTTTTTTTTTTTTTTTTTCATAATTTCATAATTAATTTTACTTGTGATTTTTATTATTATTTCATTTAAGTTGGATTTTTTTATTATTTTAAAATATTTTTTATATTTATTAAGACAATTTAATTGCTATTATAATAATAATAATTATTATTTTTATTTTAATTATTATTATTAATAATATTTATAATTTAAAGAACTGTTTTAGTTCATAATATTACGACAAAATTGAATTATAGAGCATTTAATTATTAATTGTTTAATTAGTTTTTATTCGTTTCATGTTTTTATATTTGCAATTATATTTTTTTGCATATATTATTTTCTGTTTATTATAGAGCATTTAAATTTTGACTTTTTATTTTTATTTTACTTTCGTTTTGTATTTTTATGTGCTGCATTTTAATTTTTATTTTCACTTGTGCGCAATGCCCGATTTATATAATATATATATGTATACTATATATGCAAGTATATTAGCAAGTATATAAGCGTGCACATTTGCGAATAAATCTCGCTCACGTGTAATGGAATTGAGACTCACCTGGCTGTCTTGATATCACCGCTGATCGATGAGTTCGGCGATGGCTTGCTGCTTAGGTCCAGCGGCGCATCGGCATTGTGTGGACTGTGCAGTGCATCCTTGAGTGTGGGACTGGGCACGGCAGAGGCAGAGGCAGCGGCAGCGGCGGCGGCGGCGGCGGCGGCAGCAGCGGCGGCTACTTCCGAGGTAGTTGGTGTTACGGAGTTGGCATGTTGTTGACTGGCCAGCGTGTTCATCAAATTGATGTCGGCCATCATTGTGAATTGGGCCAGCTTGGCGGCCATTGATTCCATGGATGTCATCTTGGCTGTTTGCTGCGTGAGCAGCTTATACAGTTCTATGGAGCTCGTGGGCGATGACGTTGTGGCTATGTTGTTGTTGATATTGTTGATATTGTTATTGTTGTTGTTGTTGTTGCGTGCTCTATGCTTGCTGTTGGTATTTGTGCTGCTGTTGTGCAGCGATACGCTCGAGTTGCTGTCGCTGTCGTGCTGCATGGGAAAGTTGCGTTAAGTATACGATAATTTTATGTTGTCAGCTTAAAATAAGAACATTGCAGTGGGTGTGAGAGTGGGAGAGAGCTAACCTGATGCACAGATGTGTTGTTGTTGGTGATGTTGCTGTTGCTGTTGCTGCTGGCCGTTGATTCGGCCACCAATTCGCCTTTGGCGTTAACCGTTAGCAAGCGACCGTTAACACAGAAATTGCACTTATCAAACGGTGTCCAATCGTTGGGTTCTGGCGGTGGAGTCGGTGAGACGGAGCTACGTGATGTTGCACTTGAGTCGTGTTCCTCGTGTGATGTATCGTGGTTGTTGTCTGCAGTAAAACAATAGTTGGTTTGTGACTCGGCTAAGTAAAAGTCGACCATTTCTTTACATACCAAAATCGCCTTCAAATTGCAACAAGCCGTTGCTGTTGTTGTTGTTGTGGTTGTTGTTGTTGCTGTTGCTGCTGATTGGCTGGCCGTTGGGCTGCTCTAAGCGTTGGCTCAGTGGCTTGCAGTGGCTCTCCTTGTATTCGCTGTTGTCGTCTGTCTCTTCGCTCGTTATTATTGATATGGGCTGTTGCTCTGCGATATTCAATTGGTTGCGCGTCAATTGCTCTTGATAATGTTTCCATTTCCTGCGACCCATGAATTCCTCAGCGACGCGTTCTAAGCCTGCAAAGACAGAGACAGAGGGAGAGAGAGTGGGAGAACATTTCGTTATTGTGGAACGTTCATAGAATATAAGTGGTGCCACCTGAGGTAGCTAAATTATGCATAAGCTGCATAGGTTATTATTCTGTTTCTTTTTTCTATTTCTTAGTAATTTGCCTATTTTTCTATTTGCCTATTTCAATTTGTTTCCTTTCTTTTTTTGTGCTTTTTTTTTTTTTTTTTTGCCTGAAGCTTGGGAATTTGTGCAGACATAAATTACTTAATTGAATGGTAGGCCAGCAATACAAAAATGAAATGAAATAGCTGAGAGAATTGTTGGTCGTGGCGCACGCTGCGTATGCGTATCATTACGTATACGCCATGGCTGGCAAATTGATAGATTCGCACTCGTTGTTTGCATAGGCAAACTGCATTTCCTTGCATATCCTTGCCAATGCCGTCTAATTGCCACAAAAGTTATGCAATTTAATGCAAAATGCATAGCCCACTCGAAATGCCGGGCATGCGTGCAGCAAAAGCAAAAAAAAAAAAAAAAAAAACAAATTGTTGAAAAAAAAAAACAAAAAAAAAAAAAAAAGGAAAACTTTGCCGCTTTTATATGAGGCAAAAAGGTTACGCGTCAACTCACACGAAATGCGAATTAAATATCGAGGTAGGCGCAGAGAGAGAGAGAAAGAGAGAGAGAGAGGGAGAACAGGAGAGGTGGAGTGCATGTGAGTGAGGCGAGCTGCAACAGAGCTCAACAAATGCTGCAATTTTGGTGCCACATTTTGTAGCTGTTTTGTTGCAAGCATTTGCATTTACAAAACGTTGCAACGTTTACTCTGCTTCTTCTTCTTCTTCTGCTTCTTCGTCTAACCATAGCCATATTTTGCCATATTGTTAAACCGGAAGTTGAGCGAAATTTGTTGCGCCCCCGTCCGACCCTCCCCGACGACACCAGGTCAGTCATGTCCTTGTCGCTGGCGCGTCCTGATTGCGCAAAAGTGCGTGCCATGCGTGCGGTGCGTTGCGTTGCGTACGCTGCTCAAGTGGGCCACAGGCGCCGCAGCAACTGCATTAGCAACAGCAACTACAACAGCAACAATAACTGCAACAGCAACAGCGGCAACTGCTGCTGCGGCGCATAAGTAGAGCGGCGTGTTCAAACTTTTCAGCGTTCAAATTGTATTGCAACTGCAGTTTGTTGTTGTCCTCGAGGTTGTTGTCGTTGCATTTTTGAGGCGCTCAAATAAACAGGGTCGTCGTCGCCGTGCTACAGGGGTTGCTGCTGTTGCTGTTGCAACGTTGGCGTCGCACGCACCAAAAAAAGGCGCAAAAAAAAAAAAAGAAAATCGAGGTGAATGCACGCGCGAGACTTACGAAACTCACAACTTTAAAGTGCAGCCAGCTCGAACGCACACACACACACATGCACACATGCACACACGCATACACGCACACACGTTACGCACACTCGCACATACAAGCGAAATTCCAAGGGTTGCTCGCTGCAGCGCGGTTGCATACAATGCGTTGCACGCACGCACAAAATGTCTGCCTACCCAAAGGCATGTGTGCGTGCGTGAGTGTGTGTGCGTGTGTGTGTGGTTAGGCGACACACATTGCGTATGCTGAGCCGGTATTTCAATGCTGCCAGCGTCTGCCAGAGTAGCGTTTACATTATGCCAAGCAAGCGCCTGAATGTATGCTAAATAGATTTTTTTTGCTGTGTTCCTCTTTCCTTATTTTTTTTTTTGCTTTCTTGTAACCCTCTGCTGTAGACGTCGATAGGCGCTCACACACACATGTGCACATACATGCAGACAGTATCTATTCAAGGCAACTTGTCAGCTGGCTTGCCTGCGTGCCCGCCTCGCCTCGCATGACTATCTCTGTCTGTCAGTCTATCTGTCGCTTTGTTTGTTTGCTCGCGCTGTGGCTTGCAGTTTGCGGCTTGCGGGCGCCCTAAAACTAACAGCGCATCAAATACTACGAAAAAACAGGACGACAAATTGTAGAGAGGGAAAGTGCGTTGAATCAAAGTTGGGCGCTGTTTTAAATGCCTGTTTATGCTGTCCTTTAAGCACATCAGCAGCGACACGGGGCGTATGATTAATATGAAGTTTGTTAAGCTGAGACGTACAAGTAGCTCACAAAATAATAAAATGAAAAACTGGAAGAAAATACCAATTAAACACGCAAACTCATTTAAAAAGCGGCACACACACATACACATAGGGAAATGCCATGTGCCATGAGAGACAGGCCGCCAACCCATGAAAACTGGCAAAAGAAATGCACGAAAAAAAATGCAATTATCGATTAATGTACACATTATATGGCTCATACTCGCATATACACATGTATGCATATATACATATATGTGTGTGTGTCTTTGGTAGATAAACCCTTATGTATACGTAATTCATATGTACATATGTATAATATACGCATACATAGGCGCTACCTTTCCGCATGGCCATATGCAAAAGTCATACGCAGGCCGACAGAGAGAGAGAGAGAGAGAGAGAGAAAAAACAACATTTTTTGTTGAATTTTTTTTTCGTTTTATTTTTTATTTTTTGTTAATGCACATCCTTTTTAATTTGAGGGCGGGGGCATGTCAGTTACGCGCGTTACATAAGCAAATTTCAGTAATGATATACATTATGTATGTATGTATGTGTATGGCATATCTATCGATACAAAATGGCTCGGCTGTTTGCCCTATGTGTTGCATTGTTCTTGTGGCATGCAACGTGCTGCCGCCCGCCCGCCTAGGCTGCCTCGGCTGCCTGGGCCGCCTGGGCCGCCTGGGCCGCCTCCCGCAGGCGGCGCAGCGTCAACTTACAGCCATTGCTGACATGTCGACAGCGACAACCTGACATTTTTTACGGCCTCTGCGTTGTTTTGGTTTTATTTTTGGTTGCATTTTTGCCTCATGATTTGTTCTCCCTTTCCCTCTATCTCTCTTTTTCTGCCTCTACTTCTATTTAGTTTTTGTGTTCTTCCATTTGTTCTAGTTCAGTTTGGTAATACGAGTGCGTGCCATAATGAAATGTCAAAAGGTGGTGCATATAGATTATTAGACCTGAGAGACGTTCATACATACATAAACATGTACGTATGTGTTTACGTCGTCCACGACGCGTCTGAGCCGTGTGCCACGAGGCGTATGCTTAATATGGCTGATAGACTCACGCTAGAAGAGCGCGCAATTCTACGCACGTGCGTTCATATGACATAACATAGAGACAAAATAGCACAAAATATACAAATTAAATATGAGAAACGAATTTGCTAGCAATTTTTATGGATTCCACAAACATTTTGTGAATTTAGTCCAAGTATTTCGCTTACGAATTGCTTAGTAATATGAGATCAATTTGGGAAATGAAACACTTGTACATTTTACTTTTAAAACAAATTTTTTAAAGATATGTATGTACTTATTTGAAGAATTGTTTATAAAATTACTCTTAACTGATTTTGTTTGATTTGAACATAATTTTCTAAAAATTAAAAACAAAAATTGTTTAAGTAATAGCTTTGAAATGTTTACTTAGAAATCTTTTTTTTTTTTAAGAAATTAAAATTTTAATAGAAACAAATTTTTATTTTGTTTTTTAATTTTTTTATTTTATTTTATTATTATTATTATTCTTTTTTTTTTTTTTAGTTTAGTTAAGAGCTATTTACGCTCTTAACTAAACTAAATATTTGACGCATATATATGAATATATTTTTATTTGCTATATTTTTACTTAAGGTTCCTTAGTTAATTCTGATGATATTATTTATATACATACACGTGTATGTATTATTTATATTAAAAACATTATAAATAAAAAAATTATTAATAATGAAATCGAATGGTGTTTTAATAGTTGAATATTTGTATATAGGCTAGAAACGAATTTATTGCATGCCCAAAAATAAACAAACAAATAATTTTAGAATGTTGTTCTCTGCCTGTTGTTGTTATTGTTGTTGCTGTTGCATTTGCTATTTTGGCTGCAGTTAACACGCCATTGCATTTTGCCTAGCATTTTGAGTAATGTCGGATGTCAACGTACTTGCAACATTTGCCGATGCGGGTGGAGGCAGAGGTGGCAGTTAGTTAGTTAAAGGACACCGTCATAGCTTTTAATGTTCCCTTGGCGTCACATGTCCTGCCACAACAACAAATTAGTTACCAGCAGCAGGACAGGGACAGAGAGTGAGTGAGATAGAGAGAGAGAGAGAGAGCGAGTGAGTGAGCGATAAAATCCAAATAATACAAAAAGTTTCAAAAGCCAAAAGTGAGTCGCAAAGAAATGAGTTTCGTTAAATGCAACAAAAACAACAGCAAACGGCTGCTAAACGAACGGTACCCAAATGAAAGCAGCCGAAAGAGGAACTACTAAAAACGGTTAACGGTAAACGGGCGAACTGTGAACTGCGAACTGCGAGCGACGCGTCGCGTCGATTCGAGTCGTTTACCGTGTGCGTTTTGAGGGGCTTGTTAAATGTTGTGTGCAATGAAAAGGACATGCGACTTCTCTCTGTGTGCGTGTGTGTGTGTGTGTGTGTGTGCGTGTAACACGTGACAAGTTTGCTTTTGGCCGAATTGTCCAACTCGCAAGGGAATGCAAAGCGGCAGCGTTGAAATGTAAATGAATTGCACAAAATGCAAGGACATACGCAGCTAAAACTAGTCAAACACACACACACACATACACATAGGCATACAGGGATGCAACCCTTGCAAAACTGCACAACTAAAACGTGCCTCAAGAAAAAAAAAAAAAACAAAAACGAAATGAAACTTGAAAAAATAGCCGAAGAAGACTTGGCAATTTACATACTGACAACAGCAACAACAACACAGCTGCAGCTGCATCGGTGTGCGTGTGTGTGTGTGTGTTTAGAACCTTTTTTGTGTGTCACTCTGGCATAGAAATTGTCGTCGTCATCGCTGTTGTCGCTGTGGGCATATGGAAAATTAGAAGCAGCAAATAAATTCGATTGCCCTGCTCGGCCCGACCCGGCTTCGTCTCGTGCGTTTGCGCTCGGCAGTCGTTCGGCTTTGGCATGCTCGTCTGCCTGTTGTTGTTGCTGTCGGTGTTGTTGTTGTTGCTGGCCTCGGTGTGGGAGTCCCTCGTTTTGGAAATGTATGTTTCGGCGCTATCGTTGTCTCACTCTAATGCGCTTTCGCATGCACTTTTGGGCCCGCATGCATTTTGATTGGCCAGCCATCCGTTTTTCGGCCAAATTTCAAATGTGTACGAGTGTGCGTGTGTGCATGTGTGCATAGCTGTGTGTGTGTGTGCGTGTGTGTGTGTGGCTCTTTGAAGTCTCGTTCGATTGCATTTGATTGCATGTTTGGCCAGCGCCGTTTCAATTGGTGGGCTCAGTTTTTGGAGTCGTTTACGAAAGGAAATTGGTTAAAATTGCCAACTGCAGCTCGACAAAACAAAAAAAACAAAATCCTAAGTGCTGTAATTGTTGAGCAGCGCGTACAACAATTGCATGCAGTTATTCAAAATGGGGTGGGGGCTGGGGACGGCCTGTCCTGCACTAATTGCAAGTGTGAGATTGTTGATTGATGGGCAATTAGGCAATTGCACAATTTCTATTTCCATGCCGCTGTTATCCCATCAACGTTCAGCAATGAAATTTTCAGAAATTGACAACCTTTTCACTTTAATTGCATTAAATATTTAGTTGAGAAATATGAGTGATGTGACTAAGACAAGAATGGTGTAGTATCTATATGAAATATGTACAGAGTTTTAAGACAAATTTATTTTTATTTAGTTTTTGAGAATATTTTGTTTGTTCATTTTGTACGATTTTTGGGATTTCATTTGGTAATTTAAAACATATGGAGTTTATATAAAAAAAAAAAGTTTCGCGAAATAAGTAAATTATAAAAACTGAACGGATCAACTTTTATATCCCACAAATTTGTTTTTTTTTTTTTTTTTTTTCAATTTTTTAGACATAAGAAAGGCCTCTATGAATTTGATTAGAAATTAGTAGGCATAACTAAGAAGCAGATTAGCTTTAACAATCATTATAAAGCATAATCAGTTCACGAGTAAATACTTGACTTAATACTCGAAACTGTTTTTATAAATATTATAATAATCACATTTTTAAACATTTAAACACATTCATACAAATGTTTTTTTTTTGGTTTTGTTTTTTTTTTTTTTTTTTTAGATATTGAATCTAAATATATATTATTATTTTGATGTCCGATTAGGGGAGCTTATTCGCATATTCTAATCTAACTTAAGTTACCAATGTGGTTTTCTATAGAAATAAGTGATTTCAAGAAAGATTTTTGCATATACAAACTTCCGCATCATATAAATAATAAAATATAAAACTAAGGTATTTATATATATTATATATATATTTATATATATATTTCTAAACAGGCTGGAGCTTGCATATTATTTTCTCATTTCTAGTCGACAAAAAAAGAGACACCAAAGTCAACCGATTTTCTACTCTATCCCTGCCAAGTTTCATGAGCATCTCTCTACTTCTTCAAGCCAAAAATTCGCTCACAGAAAATAATACATAAACAACTTAAAAAATATATGAACTTAAGGTTTCCCCTTCCTCTTTTTTATTTGCACTTTATTTTTTATTTCCTTTTCTGGCGGAAATTTAATTTATAAGCGGCACCTCTGCTCTGGAATGCACCCGCAACTGCAACTGCAGCGTAATCTAATTCCCATTTAACCAATTTTATTCAGTAACATCAACATTCGTACATAAACTGTCATTCAGTTAGCTGGGAGCCAATTTAATCGCGTTATAAACCAGCCAAGATGGCTAAATAAATTTTCCGCAAAACAAAAATAGAATAACAAAACAGAATAGAGGAATTTTTATTGTTATTATTATATATAAATATATATACATTTTTTTTTATATATACAAAAATGGAGTCATGCTGAAATGACGACATAAAACGCAAAGGCGAAGAGCAGCTTGCTTCAAATTTATTGAAATGTAAAATGCAGAGAAATGCAATTTCCGCATTTCTGCTAAACCAGAGCGCAATAAAATGTGCAACAACAACAACAACAACAACAACAGCAGCAGCAGGAGGAGAAGGAGGAGCAGTGGCTGCAACAAAAACTAGACAATTGCCGAGAGCAAAGAGCCAAAAAAAAAGATTGGGCAGCCAACAGAGCGACAGAGTAGGACATTAAAATGGCAAAGGCAACAGGCGCTATATGTGTTGTTTATATATATATATATATATATGCATATATGCACACATATATATAGGTATGCATGTGCGCGCTCTGAGGCTGCATGCAACAGTCAGCCTGAAAGTATGCAACAGAAAAAGCGCACGCCACATCCGCTGGCTAAATAACTAAACAAAAGCTAAAACAATTCATTCATTGAATTCGGAAATTCAATTTGGTCGGAGAGCGGGAGGGAGCATCAGACGAGTGAAAGTGCGAGAGAGACAGAGAGAGTGCTGAGTGAGAGCAACAGCATTTGTGTGCAATAAAACGAAGCTGGGGCAACAGATGAGGCTCCCCGACAGACAGACAGCCAGACAGCCAGGCAGCCAGGCAGCCAGGCAGACAATCAGACTGGCTGCAAAATTTTATTCATGGATTTAGCTGAATTTACAATGAATGGATTTTTGGCTTACACTGGCTGGCTGCCACACTAAACGCCAAATGGCACGAACAACGAGCAAATGATGACAACAACAACAGCAACAACAACAGCTACAGCAACAGCTGGTATTTCAATTGAAATGCTGCCTGGCTGCTGTTCGAGTTCAGCAGAGCCAACAAGTGGCAGTAAACTATTTTTCATGAGAGCACATTTAAATTTTGCTCGTTCTTTAGTGAAAGAGTTGTTGCTGTTGTTGTTGTTGTCGTCTGGCACACTCAACAGTTGTGCACTCGACACGGACATGAATGGGTTTGCCGTCGTCAGCAAAGCAGCAAAGTGAATTGAAGCTGCAGACAGAGCTATAGACAAACTAACACACACACACATGCACACACACACACACATCAACACACTAACTGCTCGTTTAGCTAGTTAATAGAAGCCTTGTTTTTGACAGCAGTCTAACTGGCCAAGCTGTGTTACCCCAAAAATGCCAGCTCCACTTGTTGCTGCGGCGGGACTGTGTGATACTCTGTGTGTGCGTGTGTATGTGTGCGTGTGTGTGAAACCAATTAGGGCCACTTAAGTGTGCACTTCAAATGGACACGTAGCTGCTCTGCCCACAGTACACTCCGGGTCCAAAAAAGGCAACAGAAACTTCATAAAAATGATTGCCCTATGAGTGCAGAGCAAGCGTTGCGTATACGCCGCATGAACAATGCCCGCAACGAAAAGCCAGCCAGGCAGCAGCCTGGTGCCCTGCCACATGTAGCCAAAAGTCAACTGCCCAAAAAACAAAAAAAACAAAAAGGAAGCGAAGCAGAGAAGTGCCAGCAAAAAAGAGTGTTGAGTGATGCAACTAATTGCTTCTGGCAACGCGGACGACTGCGACAGCAGCGGCAACGATGACGGCAACTGCACCCTCAGCCAATGCAATGAAAGGATAATTGCGCGGATTGCGCACAGATCGCCTTAATCCTTTTAGGCCTCGCCCGGGCCCGTCACGGACCCAGACTGATGTACTCTAGGCGCGACGCGCAAACAAGCAACAACAGCAACAACAGCAACAACAGCAACAACAGCAGCAACAGCAGCAGCAGCAGCAACCATCGCCATTTTTTGTTGCTCGCTTAATGCAGCGTCCACTTGATTGCATTGGAGGCAACACGACGCGAAAAAAAACGTAGCAGCAGCCAATTTTTTCGCGGCTGCTGTTTACACACACACACACAGACACACGCACACACACAGCTGCCACAATATGGCAACACCTCGTATGTGAGTGTTATCCTGGCGCGGCAGGCAACTGCCATGCACGTAGCCCCTATCTGAGGGGGAATTTTTTCGCGTGCCTTTTTTTCGTTTGCTCTTCTCGTTTGTTGCGGACCTCACTGATTGTGATTGTCCGTGATTTGTGGATACGTCCTGCGTGCTGCATCCTGCGTTCTGCTAAGGAGCCAATTGTCAGTCATACCCATCATTTTTTCACTGATGCGCTCAAATGCAAATCGAGTTATGGAATCGTTCATTTAACTCAATTGAAAGCTGCATAATCGAACGGCTTACTTATTGGGTCGGAATTTAAAAAAAGAGCTTTGAAATATTTTGCAGGTTTTTAACAGTGTAAAATAAATATGTTAAAAATAATAATGGTTATTAATTTATGATTTTTTATATGTATATGTATATTTATTTATAACTACTTAAAGCTGATTTCTCATATACACAGAAGCGTATGCGGGGTATCCCTATTTTGCTCTCTGCCTTTCTTTAATTTGTCCATTTGTCTTGCTGTCGGTCTATTGCTGTCTTATTCATATATATCACTATGTCCATTTCTCTCTCCTCTCTCTCTCTCTCCTCTTTCTTTCTCCTCTCTCTTTCTCTCTCTCTCACGCTCTTTTCTTCTCATTCTTCCCCTCTCTTACTTTAACTCTATTCCTCTCCCTCTCTCATTGTCTTCTTTCTCCATCGCTATGCGTTCTGCATATATTCAGCTCTCTCACTCAGTTTATACCCATACCTCTCTCTCTCTCACTCTTTCTCTCTCTCACTTTATTCTTCTCTCTCTACCCTTCTCTTTCTGTCTTTCTATCCTCTCTACTTCCCGCTCTTTCTATCTCTTGCTTATCCTCTCTCCGTCCTCTGCATATATTCAAATCGCATTTAAATGAATCGTCAATTCGATGTAAAGCCCCAACTTTTTGAATATTGGACGAGATCAAGTAATTATATAAATAATTTATACTGAATGCAGTGCAGCTCGCAGTCAAAAAGGGAATTTCGTGAGCTTCGCCTTCGCGTTGAGTTTGCATTAATTTTCAATTACTTAAGAATGCATTTCTTGTCACTTCCAACGAAAGCGCACGATTTGTATACGTGAATTTTCTATATATAGTGTACATATATATGTATATAGAGAGAGATATGTATGCAATTGAGAGGGAGAGAGAGGGGGAGAGAGAGACGGCGTCAAATCAAAAACCTTGAATCAATTGATACGAAAACGCAAGCAAAAACCGGACAGACGCTTGCACAAAGCGTCTCAGTAAATTAGAATTAGAATTAGAATTGGAATTAGAATTGAACTTGTTGTGCCATATTTGGTTACAATTTCAGCGCTTAATTCCGCAAACGTCAAACGAGGCGGCACGAACGGTGGGCGTGGCCGACTGGGCGTGTTCGATACGCCAGTCTAAGGCTTGGCAAAACTATGCAAAATGCAAAAACAAAAATAACAGAAACAGCAACAATTTCTAGCTAAATATTTCATTTATTTATTTACTTTTGCGCGACTGAGCAACATTTATTCAAATGGCAAGAAAGAAGCAAACAAAAACGATAAGAGGAAGAGAATTAACAATAACAAATGTGCTTATTAATTGAAAGCGATTAATTTATGTCTAATTGCCGTGAGCAAAAAGTTCTCAAAAACTTTTCCCCTCAATTGCATTCGGCTCGATTAGACAAGTTTTACAGCAGTTTAAAATATTTATGCCCCATCAAAATTGTTTCGTTTGGTTGTTGTTGTTGTTGTTTTAGCTACTGCAATTAAGTCAACGAAATTTGCATTTCAATATTTAATTTCATTTTGAAAACAAAACAAATCAAATGGAATTACAATTTGTAAAATAAATACACATACATGTCAAGGTAATTATTATAATTAGAATTGATTTTGTATCGAACAATTAAGAAGTAGCTATATATAAGAGAGGCAGAGAGTGTGTGAGAGAGAGAGAGAGGGAGAGAGTGAAAGGTATAGAGAGAAATATAGCAAGTGGTTAACCTGAAATCAAACTGTAGTAGAACCCATTGATAATGGGAATTCTGGGAAATGGAAATCAGGGTATAATGATTATACCGATTTTTCTTATGATCCACCCCACCCTCAAATTCAGTCCCTACCCCACAAATTTGCAAAAAATTTTATTTCAAATAAATTTTATTATTATTTTTTTTTAAATTTATACTAAGCATACATTACTATGAGAAATTCGTAAATTACCGTTACATAACTGACCAGCTTTCTTTCGAACTTAAGCAGAACAAGGAAAAAATAAATAAAAGAAAGAATACAAAATGCACTCAATATAGTGCAGTAAGGCAATAGAAAATTAACGAAGGCGCCGCAAAGCGCAATTGAATAATATGCTAATACAGTTGCAGTTCTCTGTAAGTATATATGTATGTGTGTGTGTGATGTGTGTTGGTTCTGTTGTTGTTTAGGTGTGTGAGCAGCCAGCGCAGGTTTTAGCTAAAATTTTTGCTCTAGCTGCAAATTGAAAATTTCATTTTCAAGTTCAAACTGTTAATCGAAATGTAATTTGAGTGCATTTCTATGCGATACGAATAGGAAATCAATGAAGAATGCAATGCTTTGCAGACTTTGCTTTAGTTGCATTCTCAGCTCAGCTAAGCTTCAGCATATTCAACACCTGGTCTTATTTGTGCGCGAATCGCTTTGATTGAGCATGCGAATCTCTTCACACTTCTTCGTCTACTCATTCGCATGTGCCCTTTAAAGTTGGGGTATCTTGAATTTGTTATGCATTTAGCATTGTTACTTATTCTAACTGAATCTAAAAATACTCAAACATTTCTTTGCACTTCTGTCACATTTCTGATATTTGTTCTGGGTTAGTTTATTTAACCTTCGTCTTCATCTTTGAGCTATGTTTTTTCTAACAATATTTGTAGCTACTTTTTGTTGTTGGCTTTTCTACTTATTTGGTGTATTTTGCGCATTTTCGTATATGCTGAAAAAATTCTCTAATTTTCGTATTTTTTTTTTTTTTTCATTTTTTTGCAAAACTCGTTTTTTTTTTGTGCATTTTTTTGCATGCAGCCGCCTGTCTGTTTGACTGTCTGTCTGTTTGTCTGTCTGTCTTTCTGCCTGGTGACCGCTTGGCTTTGTTGCTTATTTTCATTAACAAGCCTCTGTGTGTACAACAGTAACTCTCTATGTGTATGGCCAGTGCTATATGTTCGTATGTCTCTGGCAAAATTCGCTAAACAAACAAATTTTACTGTTAACGAAAAAAATTTGCTAAACCTGTGCACCTCCTCTCTCTCTGTCCCTCTCTCACTCTCTATCTGGCTATGTGCATTTGGGGTGTTAATTGTGTTGCACTTTGCCAGCAACAACAACAGCAACAACAGCAACAACTACAACAAAGACAACAATTTTGTTGATTTAGTGCAGTTTAAACTAAGGCGTGCATTGTATTTCAGCTCTCAGTATATATTTTTTTCATTTTATTTATTATTGCAATTTGTTGTAAATTTTGTTGCAAGCCAAATTTGGCGCCGCTAAAACGTCGCCCACATGGAGCCGCATGGAGCTCGAGCGGGAGCGGGAGTGGCGGGCCTTGACTGCACATCAATACAACACAAACAAACAAACCAAACAAAACGCTGGCTAGGCCAATGCAATTTGAAGTGCTCCAATCAATTTGTTGGCTCGCTTTGGTTTTTAAACGCATTACGCCAGCGCTGTCAAAGGCTGCGACTGGCTAATTAATAAAAAGGCCTACAGCCTGCATGGCCATAATTTATGCTAAATAAATGAGAGAGCAATCAAAGAAAGAAAAAACCAAACAAGAGGCGGCACAAATAATTCAGTTTAGAAAATTGTATATGGCATATAATGCGAACGCACTTAAGCAAATCGAATTTTGTATCAAAACAAACGGCACACTGCAGCAGGCAGGGCAGGGCAGGGCAGGGCAGGGCGAGCTAACCAACTAAGTAACCCTAGCTAACAAAACAAAACAGAATAGAACAGAACAGAAAAACAGAAAAAAACACAGGTGGAAAACAAAGGGAAATGCTAGAGAAATACAGGAGAGAAGTAAAGAGAATGAGCTGATGCGGGGCTGCAAAGGCAAAAAGAAAATTGTTATAATGCGGTTGGGACATGCGTGGCGGGTCGTTCAGATGGGCCTCTAAATAGGCCTACGTAATATAATTACAGTTGTGTGAGTGAGCGTGTGTGTGTGTGAGTGTGTGCAAAGAGAAATATATTAAAGAAGCGCACTGTGAGCAGAGAACAGCTACTGGCGAGAATATAATCAAATTCACCTGTCCATTATGCGTGGCAATTATTTCTTTTCTTGTTTTTTGTTTTATCAATGTTTCTTTTGCAACTCATTTCTCATGCATTTTGCACACAAAGTGCATTTGGGGTGGCAGCACTAATATATAAATATGCCTATACATAAGGTTTCTATATCTACCCAGAATTGCCCACATCTTGTGACAAAGAATAAAGAACAAAAAAAAAGTATCTTATAGATACGGCAAAGCAAGCGGCGCTAAGTAAATGCGCAGCATATGAAACCAAATAAAAAATTGCTGTCGAGTTTTCAAGGTTTTCCAGTTCATGGTTTTTAGCTGCGTGCATGTGTGTGTGTGTGTGTGTGGCTGTGTGTGCACCGATCTCTGCTGGCGTCACAGTAGGCGCTTAGCTTGTAACTGCAACTGGGCGCGCCTCCCGCATATTTGGCTAATGCGCGCAGTTGAGCTTTGCAGCTCGTTACAAACTATTGAGATTATTATGAAATCATTGTCATTATTACCATCATCATTGTTATTATTACTTATACTATTATTATTATTCAGATGCACAAAACTGCATTTCTGGTAGTCAACCAGAGAGAAGTAACAAAATGTAAAATCAGCTTGAAATTCGAGCTGGCACAAAAGATACAGCTGTCGATTGAGTATTAAATTCTGCGTCCACTTTGCTGCTTTTTTTCGCCTTAGTTTGTCATTGAGCCACGCCCACCGCCATGGCATGGCATGGCTTGGCTTTCTTGGCCAGACAATCGAAATCGCAAATAAAATAGATGCAATTTCTCATATTTACTTTTATTATTCGTCCGGCAGGCGAGCTTTGCCGCTTGGCTGTTGCCAAGCAGCCGGGCCAGAAGGTTACACGATGTCCAATACATATATATATATAGATGTATATATATATACCTACATCTATATCTATAACTGTCTGTACGCTTGTATTTATATCTATGGCTGAAGGCTGACTGGCATTTTCCCCACCATTAGCTGAATGCCGACGAGAGTCCTCGTAAGCAGTGCGCACAGATGAAAACGTCTCAGACAGGATATGGCAAGGTGCGTGCAAATAAGTGTCTGCCAGGACTTAAAGGAAGACCACTGAAGAACTGTTGCATTCCGTTATTGCTGTTGCTGTCTAGAGTCCTTCAGCGATTTAGCTTTGCTCTAATGCAACTATAATTTAATTGATATATCACAATTCTGTGTGGGCTGGACTTGGCAAACTTTTCCAATTGCAAAAGAACATTGCATATTTCATGCAGCATATTTGATAAAGCTGCAACAGCTGTTGCTTCAGCAAAAGACAAGCCTAAGGAGCGCATAGGCGCGACTACTAAATGCCCTGCAATGAATAGAATGGAAAGCATTGAATAACGTGCCGAGAAATGCAGAAAGGCTGAGACAGAGAGAGAGAGCGATTAAGAATAAGAGTTTGATGGGGTGAGAGCAAAAGAGAGAAAGAGGGGGAGAGTAAGGATGAGAAAGAAGTGAGGGAGACTGAGAGAGAGAGGATGGCAGAAAGAGATGTGACTGATAGAAAGATCGATAGAATGACCGATAGAGAGGTTATTAGAGAAATCGGTAAAAACATACAGATAGCTAAGAGGAGGGTGAGACAAAAAGCTTAAAAGAGATAAAGAGCATACAAAGGGAAAGAAAGCTAGATAGAAAGACAGAGAGAGAGAGAGAGAGGGAAAGAAAGACAGAAAGAAAGACAGACAGAGAGACTGAGGGAGCGAGAGAGAGACTGATGCAAATCTTATAATATTACTGCATACAACGAAAAATTGATAAGAATATGCCATTATCTATCTACAGTTTCAATTGGAAAATTTCCCACAACTTCTCAAACTTTACGATCGCCTGTCTAGTTGGTAACTAGCTTTCGAGCAACTAAAGTTAGCAACAATATCCCATAGCAAATAACAATAAAAGTTTTCGTTTTTTAAGTGCGGCCTTCGCATTCTTTTTTTCTGCGCTTCGAAACATATTTTCTACAGCTTTTCCAAAACTTGTTCTACACACAAACACACATACATAAAAGCATTATTTTGTGTGTGTGTGTTTTTTTTTATTATTTGAAATTTCTGAGTGTTTGTCATTTCGTGTTTAAATCGAAATGTGCAAATTCATTTGCATTTGTTTTAGCACATTTTCTAAGCGAATGTATTGAAAAAGCTGGTTGTTTTTATTTTTTATTTTTTTGTCGAATTCGAATTGAATTTGCCATAACTTGAGTTGGCGCTTTCGGCTTGGCTCTGGCTGTGGCTGGCCTAATGCTGCAAATGCATATGAAATGCACACATTACTCATACGTCACGTATGCCGAGAAATTTCATGGTAACTGTCAAGCAATTGGTGTAATTAAACAATGCAAAAGGCATTTGATAAGCGCGCGTTGGCAATTAGAAATATTGAGAGGATGGGGGAGTGGCTGCAGGAGAAAGAGAGAGAGAGAGAGAGAGAGAGAGAGAGAGGGCGAGGTATTGAGCTTATCAGCTAAGCTGACATCGACAATGTCCTGGCCGCCACAGTGGAGCCACGCTACAGCGCACGGCGCGTCTGAGCAAATGTTTACTGCACGCGTAACTCAATATGCGTGTGTGTGTGTGTATGTGTGTCACCTGTCGCACACAAAATGGCCACGCGCAGCGTCTGACTTATATTTCTTTGCCACATTTCTTTTTTTTTTCACAGTTTTCGCGCAACAAATTTTTTTTTTTTATTATTTTGTATTTTTTATTATTATTATTATTTGTTGCAGTTGCCGTTGCCGTTGTTGCTGTTGTTGTTGTAGTTGCCTTGGTCGTTTGTTTTATTTCTGTGTGTTTTTTTTTTTCGCGCTGGCATTGTTGTTTGTTATGGCTGGCTTTTGTTGCAGCAGCGAGCTGAACTATGAATGCAATTTCGTAAATTATTTTCCTTTTAAGTAATTATTAAGGTGTGGTCCGGCTGGTTCGCTTCGCTACGCGCTGCTGCTGTCTTCGCGAGTCAGTTTAACAGTTTGCCAAACAACAAAGGCGACGCTGCCGTTGTTAATACTTATTGTTTTGCTTACTATTTTTGTTGCCAACTACTGTATTTCGAGTTATTCATCCATTATACGCCATTTAACTAATAACAGAGCTAACCGACTCGCAGCTCTCTCTCTCTCTCTCTCTCTCACTCACTCAATCACTCAGTCAGTCAGTCAGTCAGTCAGCCAGCTTGTGCTGTTATTTATGTCGCTTAGCTGTTTATTAAGTCACTTGACTTATTCATTGCCTGGCACATCCTTTCCATCATCGTTTTGTGGGTGTTGTCGCTGTGGCTTTATGGCCTTTAATTAGTTGCCTTAGCCAAGTCGGAGGCCTAAAGACTTGTTGTGATAGCTGTCGATTGGCAGTTGCTGCCGCTGCTGCCTTTTATCAATCAAGCCGTGGCACGAGACTGACAGGCGGCCAACACCTCCTGCTAACAAATTGATCAGCGTCAACTGCGCTGATTTCTAACATGAATGGCAAATTACAAAACAGTTAAGTAGCTAACAAGCGCAGCAACAAATTTGCTGTAATACAACAACAACAATTACATTAAAACGCGACCAGACAACATGTACTTGGACTTGGCCAAAGTTTGACGATGTTGCAGCAGCAGCAGCAGCAGCGGCAGAGGCAGAGGCAGCAGCAGAGGCGCTACCAAAGTCATTCCACACCTTGTAAAATCAACAGAAAAGGCAGTCAAGAAGCAGCAGCAGCAGCACTTACACACACACACACACTCCAGCGCACACACATACACACATAGACAAAGATGCAGGCGCGCAATTTGCGGCCGCAGCCTAGAAAAAAGAAGAAGAAAATAATTGCATGTGGATGCACGGGGCAGGCATGCAGCATGCTGCGCAGGGGGGCAGTGGCGTGGGGGCCAGGGGCGTCGCAAATAGGGTGCCTAGAGTAGGTTCTGGTTTGGCTGCGGCTGCGGCTGCGGCGGGGCTCGGTTTGGGTTAATGGGCCTAAGCCGCGTCATTCATGACGACGCGGCATTTGCTGCAAGTGCAAGTGCAGCTGTAACATTAACATGCAAACCAATGGCAGCGGCGGAGATGCAGATGCAAGCAGCAGCGTCATTGTTGTTGTTGTTGCTGTTACTGCTGTTGTTGCTGCTGCTGTTGCTGCTGCTGCTGCAGTTACTGCCAGGCAGCTAGCAGCACTCGGCACTCGGCAGTCAGCAGGCAGCAGGCAGCAGGTGAATTGCACGATTTTCAATGCAAAAGTCAAGAGCGCCAACGGAAAAAAGTCGTTAGCCAAGTTTAGCTGCATAGCCCAGTCAGTTGTAACTATTTTGTTGCTGTTGTTGCTTTCATGGCTAGAACTGTAGCAGCAGGCGCTGGGCTTTATTTGACAAGGCGAGTTTGACCAGCCAAACAGCCGGCTGCATTTTCGTTTATGTGTGTTTGTGTATATTCGCTCGAGTGTTTGGTAGCAGCTTCCTTTTGGCAGTTACTTGACGTTCTGGCTCTTAGCCTGGCTTGGCGTACGTACATACGTACACCCTTATCGAGCACATCTATAAACACACACACACACACACATACTCACTGATCTGCATGCCATCAGAGACAGCTGTTTCCGTTTGTTAAATGTTTGGCCAGCCCAATGATTGGCAAGCGACCAAGACATTGATGTCAGTGCTCCACAATTGCTGGCATTAAACGTCTGAGTGTCTGTATGTCTGGCATTGTGGCTTGTAGCTAATTACGTTTCATTTACTTACCAAGCCAAGCCGAGCCAAGCCAAGCTAGCCAGCTAGCCTGATCTGGCTCTGTGTGTGGCCTAAGCAAATGCGAATGCATCTGCCAGCGTTTTGGCCAACTCAGCAAGTTGATTTTCGTTCAGTTCGCTTTTGTTTGGCAGCTTGTTTACTTTTGAATTTTCTTTATTGTGCTCTAAGAGCGAGTAAAGTCCATTTGCGAGGCTGTTTGTGACAGACAAATTCGACTATATTTACATATATATGTATTCATATCTGATCAAGATTGCGATCAGCATGAGTATAACCATTTAGTCTGGTTTATTAGTCTGTCAAGCGAAAAACGCTTCTCAGTCATGAAATCTCAGATTGAATTGAATAGTCTAGTATATTTTTTATATATATGTATATGATTTTCATTGAATGAAAACTCAGATTTTTTGAAAAACAGTTCAGAGTTTTTTCTTGAATTAAAATTTCGGGCTCTAACTTTTTAATATTTTACTACAAAAATTCTTGTAAGTCCTTTACGACTTTAACTGCTTCTAATATATTTCTAGCTAAATTTCCTACTATAATTTTTAAAGCATTTTTCATAAGCTTTTTTCAATGCTTGTTATATTTAGACAGATATTCACATAAAATACTTTTAAATGAAAGAATTATATTGTCTAAAATACTACAAAAAATATTATGAAAAAAGTATCAAATCTAAAAGTTAACTTGTGACATGTTTTCCAAATTTTAATCTAATGTCTCACCAAAAAAAAAAAAAAAAATATTTAAAAAAAAAAACATGATTTGTGCGATAATTCAATATAAAATATTTTTATATGAAAAAAAAAAAATAAAAAAAAAAAAAAGAAATATATATATATATATATATATATATATATTCGAAGTCAACTGATCTTTTCACTGCTGACAGCACCTAGGGTATTTCAAGTTCGTCATGGTTCATCACATGTAATTTTTTGCTGATGTTGCTGTTGTTGTTGCTGTTGTTATAAAATGTATTTAATGTTCACACATTTGTCACACACGTTGTTATTTTAGTTTGCTTGCATTGACTATTTATGGCCAACACATTTAGCTGGGCGAATGCAGTTTGCAGCTTTTGTTATCATTTGCCCAATTGGTAAACACTTTTCAAAAGTTTGGCTTTTCATTATCTATCTGGCTGTTAAATATACATATATAGAGTCTACATATAGCAAAAGCAGCTGCACTCGAAACCCGATCTTACGTATTATTTGCACATTTGTTTTGGATTTCATAAAAAAATATATTTTCTACGTAAGAAAAACAATTAAAATATATCGGAAAAACAAAAAGAAAAGAGAACCAACTGTACCGAACGAAAATTAATTTACATTTGATATTCGTGCTGTTTTTTTTTTCGGTTATTTAACTAAAATATTATTGAATAAGAATTAAAAATAAATAACGAACAAAAACAATTGAATCATGCGAACTTTTGAGTCATTTTTAATGTGAGTTGTTTTTGTGGTTGATGAAATGTTTCATATATATATATATATATATATATATATATGGTATATATAGCCTGATATTTCAGTTACTTCAGTTAACAATATATTTGAAATCATTAAATAAACTAAAGAGAAATCATTTTATTTCATTTACGACGCATTGTGTATAAGTATGACTATAGTCGCATTTTCTTCTGCTTCTTCTGCTGTTTTTTCTGCTCGCTCTCTTATCAGTGCAAGTTTTGTGGAAATCGTGTGTATGTATATATGTATGGCTGTTATATATAGTTGCAAATATAATAAAAATTAAATTGCGATAATTTGAACTATGCACAATAGTTGCGATCGCTGCAGCTGCAGCTGCACAGACTTTTTATGCTTGTATATATATTTTATATAAAATAGTATATGTATATATATATATTATATATTTATATATACATATATAAAGTACATTTAGTTGCTTGCGCAAAAAAAAAAAAAAAACAAATTTTGTTCATGGTGCAAAAATTTCAGCAACAGAAATAAAAATCAATTTTTTGCGCCTGATAAGAAAGCGCAAAATATTTCCGCTTTGGGCGTTTTTTTTTTTTTTTTTTTTTTTTTTTTTTTTTTTCGTTTTATTTTGTTGTTGCATGTACTCTACAATGGGTTATATTAGGCTCCTCATGAAATGTGTAACATTTTCTGCAGACTTTGGGTTTTTATGGGATTAATATAAATATATATTAAATATGATAAATAATATTTGAATTTTCTGATGGTGAGCAATAGCAGGCAATAGCTGGCAAGTCTGTAGACTTAATTCTCGGGATCGTTGGGGATTCTAATCTTTAAATTGAATTCGATATAAATAAATTATACCGGCATAGTAGCCCACTAATTGCCTAAGATTTTAATATGAAAGTGCAATATAAATGAAAGAAAAACTCTTCATTCTTCCGACGCTAAGTTTTCCAGTCTTGTTTGTAATCTTATATTCCCAGAATATATATATATATATATATATATATATATATATATATATATATGTATATCCATAAACTCATTATGATATATTTTTATAAAAATGATCAAATTAGCTTTTTTTTACAAAAATATTTGAAGCAAAGCATCAGCACGCTATCAATAGATCGTCAATAGAGACGTCAACAGTGTTTATCACCCAGCAATAGATCTATTTTTGCAACATTTAGCCAAAGATCGTTTCAGTGCAGAGCATACAAAATTCGCTAGTCAGGCAGCTCGAGCTATTCCCTTTTTTTGTTCATTTCAGTTTGTTTGCTGTTGTTGCACTGCATAAGCTTAAGTATATACAATGTGCGTATTGATATATATGTTTGTGCGAATGTTTTATAAATTTTCATGTTTTCTTTGCGCGATTATCAAGCAGCAACGCCTCATAAATAATTTTTTTTTTGGTTCAATAATTTGTTGCTTAATTTAATGTTGTTTTTGTTGCTGCTGAGATTTCACAAGTAGCCGCCGTATCAGCGAGGCCTACGCCGCGGCCCCTTAACGCTGTCAGAGTTGTCGTCTTTTCGCAATTTGGGTCAGAAGCGGCTACCTGATAAGGAGCACACACACACACAAACATACGCAGGCTGCTCTACGTGTGTGCGTGTATGTGTAGTGCATCTATGTTCGGTGAGTGATCCGTGCTTTCAGATAAGTTTAGTCGCTTCCGCCAAGGTGTTGCTGAATGAATTATTTGCTGCTTATCACAATTGCAGCGGCTTTGTCTGCTCACTTTGCGAAAGTATCTTTATCTGCGGCAATGACTGTCGTTGCCGTCGCAGTCGCCGTCGCCGTCGCTGTAGCTGTAGCTGTAGCTGTAGCTGTAGCTGTAGCTGTATCTATAGCTGGGCGAATGCACTTTTGCTTGTGTCCTTAAGCTAGCATATCTTTTGTCTGTCCATGTGAGTATCTGTTTCTGTATGTGTATGTCTCTGTGTGCGTATGTATATCTGATAGGCTATTGCATTGTGTATCTTTGTTTACACATTTTCGCTTTCATTGTTTTTTTTTTTGTCATTGAAGGAGAATGTCATTGCAGCAATTCGTAAAATTTATTGATAAGCGATCGTAGAACTTGGCCAGAAAACTAAACTGAAGGGAATTAACCAAGGTTGTAGATAAGTGAAGAGAGAGAGAGAGAGAGAGAGAGAGAAGAGAGTTAGGGGCTGACCAAGTGTAATTGGCGCTGTCTATAAGTTTATGAATAGTTTGACAAAAACCTAAAAAGCAAAAGCTAAGCAATGTTAGCTTCCTAATATGGTAGGTGAAGTATCGAAGATAACACAGTTCTGGGATACTTTATCGATAACATGATTAATGTATACTTCCACTGGTTCCTATGGTATACAAACATATATAATATTTGAAGATTTTTATATTTCTAGTTGACAAGATACAGATCTTCTACTACTTCCATAGGTAGTATAAATAAATCATTTAACGCACAGGCGGAAAGGCATATAAACGTGTGGGCGGAGGATCAGTTCATTTCGTTGTTCTGTTTAAGAATATAATTACTTGACTTTATATAATTTATGGCATCTGTCATGCCGTCTGCTGCTTGTTAAGCACGTATTTAATGAATTTCTGATTTCCCATTTTCAATCAGTTCAGGTTATACACTGCTGGTCTATTGCAACACCTAAAATATGGAATCAAATTTATGCTTTAACTTTTGTTGTAGCTTAATTTATATAATTTAGCTTAATTTATAAATGGTATATTAATATTTTTGTAAATATGTAGATATAATATATTTGATAGGATTAATAGTTTATACGTACATAATTCATAGCTGCTGATGTGCATAGCATCACATTTATATATTTTTGCTTAAATTATGTTTGCCCAAAAGCCGAAAAGTTGTTGCGGATGTTGCTGTTGTTGTTGTTGTTGCCGTTGCTCGTTCGACTTTACTACAACAACAACAATGGAGAAATGTAGAAGTATACTGAAAGGCAACAACAATTTACTGCACGGCCTTTCGTTGTTGCTGTAATTGTATCTCGGATGCTGCCCGCTCTGTTGCTGTTGTTGTTGTTGTTGCTGTTGTTGCATGCAATGCATTTATATAGCATATATATGCATGCCTCTATATACAATATGAATTCTGCTGCTGCTGCTGCTGCTGCTGCCTCTTCTTCTCCTTTTTTATGCTGCTCGCACAAAGGGCCAAAAATGCAGGCAATTATTGTTGTTATTGTTGCTGCAGTTGCAGTTGTTGTTGTTTGATTTTTTTTTTTTTTTTTTTTTTTTTTTTTTTTTTTTTGTGTAGGCTTCTTTATTTAATATGCAGCATAAAAAATGAAATCGTTTTCAGCTTTATATCTTCCCTTGTTGTTTGTTGTATTTGTTGTTGTTGTTGCTTGTTCTATGTATGCAAACGGCGACAATTGTTGGAATTTTGACAGTTGCACGCGCTATTTTGTTGTTGTTGTTTTATATTTATTTAAATTTGTTGATATGTTTTTTTGTTGTTGTAATTTTTATTTATTTTGTGAACATAACATTTAATATTTATGCAGCATTAACAAATAATTCAAAAGTAACGGCTACTTTTTTAATTATTTTTGCTAGTTTTTCTTGTGGTTGTTTTTTATTTTTATTATGCTTTGTTTCGTTTGGATTGCACTTTGACTTATTTTTATTTTGTTTTGTTTTTAACTCAACATAAATTTAATAACAAAAATGTTGTTGTTGTTGCTGTTGCTGTTGCTGTTGCTGTTAGTGTTTATCTAGAATGGCGAAATGAAATGGCTGATGAGCAATTGCTGCTTAGCATCTTGCGTATCTATGAGATACGCATCTGTGATTGTCGTATCTGTGTGAGATACGCAGTTAATCAATTGCAACTATTCCAAAAATGCCCGCTCTCAACTTATTTGTCTGCACTTTATTTATTTCAGCTTGTTATCTGTTTTTCAACTTCAGTTAACAACTTTTTGAAGCTGCGCTCACGTTTCGGCGGCAGCGCAGCATGAATGAGTCGAAGATAAGATTGCGATTGGATGGCGCTTGGCTCCGTAGAAAGGGAGAGAGAGAGAGGGAGATACGAGTTTAAAAACTGTGCAATAAAAAGGGAGCAGAAATATGAAATGAAATTAGCAAGCCCAAGATGTGGGCAGGGCAAGGGCAAGCGAAAAGAGAAGAATGCCAGAAAAATATTTCACCAAAAAATTGCACAGGGAAAAAAACAACTGCCAAAGCATTGTAAATAGTAATTTAAGTTTTTTGGCCAGTGAAAAAAAAGGAGCGAGGCAAATGCTAACGAACGGAAGGTGAGCTAAGGAAATACGAAAATCAAATGCTCCAGCTCCACGTCCAGGCGTGGGCAGAGGGGGCGCACATGGGTTAAAAGCTTTGCTGCGCAGCTGCAGCGCATAGCCAAACTTTATTTTTTACTTTGCTTTATTGTTTTTTTTTCGCTCGCTTTTTTTTTGGCTATTTAATTTGCCATTTTTTTGCAGTTAGCATATATCTTCTATTACTTTTTTTTTTTTTTTTGGTTCTTGTTCATTATGCTGTGCTGCAAAGCCCGACGGCAAAGTAAATGCCTGAGCAGCCGTCGAGACCGTAGACCATTGTCATGAAGGAACGAGCTGCTGCTGCTGTTGCTGCTGCTACCGCTTCCTGCTGGCAGCAGTGGCTGGCGACTGTTTAAGTTGCTGACGAAAATTGAAACTGACAAAAATTCGTTACATTTTTTTTCGTCAGCCAAAAAACTCTATGAAAGTTTAGTTCTTTTTTTGCGCCCTTTGTTTGTTTTGTTTTACTACTCCTGCTGCTGTTCCTGCTGCGGCTGCGGCTGCTGCTGCTGCTGAAGTTTGGCGCAGTTCATTTGTATGCTGAAGTATACTTCTTCTTGTTCGCTCTTTAATAATTCTTTTTATTTGAACTTTTTTATTTAGTTTTTTCCCCCATATATATGTATGTATGTATTGCAAATTTGGCACGACAAATGCATTTTTTGCGCTTTGCTTTTTCTTTGGAACGTTGCAAAAAGTTGTGTGTTAAATGCAAGTTATCGAATATGAGATGCGGTGCGTGATGTATTCGATTGGCAATGAATATACTATATATGCGATATATACTCTATACACTATATACTGTAAATATATGTCTAAATGTTTTCACGTCTTTTATATGTATAATTCTTGTTTATTGTTTTCACTTTTTATTTTTCAATATATTTTTTCAATTCACAATTTCTTTGATTTGGCATGTGCAGCGCTTCGGCTGTATTAATTATACAATTTTATTAACAATATTTCTATGTAATAATATTATGAACACATACACGCGCTCACTCACACACACACACACGCACACGCACATAGCACGGTGCAGTGCAACTATTCAACCAAAAGACCGAAATAAAAATGCATTCTATAAAAATTTTGCGAGTGCGCGAAAAAAACGTTTTCCGCGTTTTGCATGCGACAGCGGCGACAGCGACGGCGACTGCGACGGTGACGGTGACTGTGACGGTGACTGCGGCGGCGGCGGCGACTGCAGCAGCCAGCGACCGCAGTTAAAACGCACACAGCGAACACAAACACACACACACACACACTTATACAGATGTACACAAGTAATATACACGCACAGCAGCTACGCTATTGTTGTTATTATTATTATTATTGTTGTTGCTGTTGTTGTTGTTTTTGTCAGTTGTCAGTCAAGAACAACCGAAAAAAGCGCCGCGCGGGCGACGACTCAGTGGAAAGCCAAGTGCGTACATTGCCCAAAGGGCAGACGCTGCGTATACGCAATGTGTCACAGCTGCTGCGGCTGCGGCTGCTGCTGTCGCTTTGCTTAAATTGAATTATTATGCGCAGCAAGGAAATATTGTCACTTCACATATTGTTTGATTTTTTTTTTCTTTTTAAGTTTCATTACTTTACTACAAATTGTAAGTTATTTGTATTTATTTTGTAATTTAAAATTTCTAAATTTTGTAAGAATTTTATTTTATTATTATTTTTTTTTCTGGACACTTGATTTTTTGGAATTGTTTGCTACTGATTGTGATGGAGATGTGGAATGCGCTTAATGCTTTACGATTGATATACGCGATCGTCGGACGCTACACCTCGGAACGACTCGGGCCGCGTCCGAAAATGCGTTCCGTTGCATATCGGATGCGTTGTGTTTATGCGACTGCCGAAGCCGACTGCAAAATTATATCACAACAACACGAAGACAGCGCTGACGACGACGACAGCGACGTCAAAATTGCATACAAGCGCATTCATGCTTGCAAAAACAACAACAACAGCAGCGAGCAAGCAGCACACAAAAAAAGAGTCCGTATAAAAAACCCACAACTAGAATGCTGAGAGAGCGCAATAGCAACAGCCGTAGCAGCGGCAGTGGCAGCGGCAGCGGCAGCAGGAGAGCGAAAGGGCGAGAGTGCCAGAGTGCGAGAGCGCAACGTGAGTTGAGTTATTGAGCAGAGCGCAAACGCGAGAACTTTAGGAGTAGCAACAGCAACGGGGTAAAGCGGCACGCATACACACTCAACGGCCACGGGGACACATGAACAACATCAGGCCACTGAGCTGAGCTGTGCTGAGCTGTGCTGAGCCGCGCTGAGCCTAGCCGTGAGCGAGTGAGCGTATGAGCGAGAACCAACTGGAGAGAGAGAGCGAAAGAATGAGAGAGCGTGTGCCAAGTGCAGTGCAATGCAATTCTCAGCGAAACTGCATTTGGACTGCGGCGACTGCGACGCCAGCGCGCGTTGATAAAAAGCGAGCCGACTGCGCGCTGCGCTGCCAAAATAGCCGGTGCCGGAGTCAGTTGAGTAGTTGGCCAGCCCCAGCCAGAGGCGACTCGACGCTCAGCTGTGGCGGCCTTACATTGTTGACAATTGCCATAAGAAATGTAGCTTGTAATTAACACAAGCACACATACGCACACACACGCACACACAAGCATACACGCGGACACTCGGACAACAGGAAAAGCAGAAAAGAATCACTCAGATTTGTTGGCCATTCACTCACAGCTAGAACAATGCAAGCGCACAGATAGAGAGACTCGCAAACAATATCTCAAATTTAGTATTCACCACATTTTTTGTGTCGCTTTTTATTTTTGCACACGCACACAGCCGCTTATTAAGCAGCTACACACACACACAGACTCAGTCACTCACACGCAGACATATTCCTAGTTATATATACATTTACACTTGTAAAAAATGCAACGCAGCTGCTGCGCTGCCGCGTCGCTGTCATGGCAATTAGCTAGACTTTTTTTCTTCTCTTCTTTCTCTCATTTTTTTGTGTTTTTTTTGGGTAAAGAGGGAAGCTTGGGGCTTTGCCTTTGAAACAATGCGGGTTTTTTGTTCAAAGAAAATATGAATATTAAAAATATCTAGAACAGAGTAAATCATATAGGAATATTTAGTATGATTTGTGAATATTAAGCAACAGTTGATTAATGTTTAATGGGGGAATTACCAATAAATAATTAGGCTTGTGATTCACATTAATACATACATATGTATGTATTTATCGGACTCTCTGATAAGTGTGGAATAAAATACATTTAATAATACATTCACACAATCGCATACATATACATGTGCATGTACATGTGCATGTTTGTACGTCTTCCAATTTGAGCGTTATGCAGGCTCCTCGCAAAAAAATTGCGCTCAAAAATTAACCAACAGCAACAACAAACCACGCTCACTCACTCACTCGCTCGCATTAATAAGAAGAGCACGCTCTGCTTGAGTTATTCACCAGTGTCGCTTTGCCCGCTCTCCCGCAAGCACAAGAATTGCATTTCCTGCTCATTAACGACGCGACGTCGCGTGGTGAGTTGCTCGTTTCCCCATGCGCTACGCACTCACTCAATGCCTGCGCTGCGCTCAAGAACTCTGCTCAGAAAACTCACTCGACGCGAACTGGGCAAAGCAACATGTATGTAAATGAGCTTGAGCTACGTTTAACTGTTTTTGTTTTCTGTTTTTGTAGTTGTTGTTTATCTCTGTTTTCTTCTTCTTCTGTCGACTCGCCTGTTGTGGGTCGCCTTGTTTGTTTGTATTGAACTTTGGCTTGCCTTGTGTCAAATGAATGAAAAACTAAAGTGAACCAAATTCTGAGCTACGAATGGTGGATGAGGCCCGAAATTGCGCAGTTGACTTTATCAAAGTGCGAAACGTGCTAAAATTGCGATTTAAGTGTTTCTAATCGCTTTTCCAGCGATTCGCACTGAGTAATGCAGTTTGATAGCAACAGATAAAAAGTGCAAATTTGAAGTTTTTCAAAAGCTTTTCATTTCACTTGCCACACATAGTAACAGTAGCTGTTAAGTTAACAGCGACGACAACGACCTGACTGCCGCACGTTCAAGGTATTATCTCATAAATGCAAACACACACACACACACACATATGCATAGCGAGCCAGCGCAACAGTTGCGACTGCAGTGATTGAGCAGCGCTGCGCAGCTGACGTCGCCGTTGCTGTTGACGCGCTGCCGCGCAGTCACCCTTCGATCAATTGAGCTCAGATTCAGTTAAAAAAAAGGAAAGAGTAACAAATAAATATATGTAACTAAATATAATAAAATTGCGTGAACGATAACGGCGCACATCGATTGATAGCCTTATCAGCTTCAGCAACAACAACAACAAGAAGAAGACAACGCATTTGGTATTGCCACATGGAAAGTCTATTGAGACATTTGATTTGCAACATCTTTTTTTTATTGAATCGATTTACGATTGACGAAATCAATTTGCGCTTCCTTCACAATCTGCTGATAAGTTTCATATATTTTTTTCTGTTTCTTTTAATCAATTTCATTTTGATTCCGTCTCGATTCGATTCGTTTCGATTTGTTCATTATTACACATTATTGCATTCGCTCAGAATTTGATATTGCTAAATCCGTTTTTAGTTGCAACCTCAACCGCTTATGCAATCAAATGTGACGCATTCCTTCTGCAAGCTGCAGTTGTCCATATATTATGATTATGATTGTTATTATTTATATAATATTATTAAAAGTCTTCTGTTTTCACTGGGAAGTGCAATACTATATTGAAATTTAGTAGCTGGAATTTTTCTTTTAATTAAATTAAATTAATTTCTATAAATATGTATTTACTGTATGAACTAAATTATGAGTAATGTTGAATATGGAATGAACTCGTATTATAATTATGTCTTTATAATTATTATTATTTATTTTTTTACTATTTCCCTTTTCTGTATATAGCTATAAATTGATGATATTATCTAAATATATATATTTAATCTACTATGCAGACATCACCATATGGACATCCATTATAATCTCTATTATTTCTTTGAAAATTAGTCATATGTCTTCTTATATATATATATTTTTTTTATATTTCTAATCATATTTTTATGTATTACATTTATATAAGATTTATGCTTCTTTTGAGTTAAAGAAGTTCTAAGAATTTTTAATAAGCTGCAAATGAATGCTAAACAATAACCAGTACGAGATTCCCAATACCTTATGAAGAACTGCTATTCCAAAAATTCACACACACGCACATACGCAGTTGGTTTGCTAACTGCGCAGTTGACGCAGCGACTGCGCTTGGATTGCAATGTGGGCTATGCTATGGGAATTTACCTATTGAATAAAATTATGATTAAAAGCGATGCCAAAGTATCGATTATTATCGTCACTAAAGAAATGGGGTAAGTTATCGAAAAATATGATAGGCTCGTACTGCATATGCTATAAATGAGTCTATATGTAAAATTTCAGGTCTAAAGCTTTAGCGGTTTACAAGATCTCCGTGTTCATACGGACGAACAGTTGGACGGCCGGACAGACGCGGTCAGATTGACTCGAATAATATTCTTATTCAACTTTAACCCATCAAATATCAGTTGCAGCTGCTTCATATTACACATACGCCGCATAGCTCAAGTTAATGCAAACATTATTATTATTTTTAATTTTTGCTAATTTAATAATTAATATGCAATCTTAGTTCATAGTAAACTTTGCTTCATTTTCCTCTAAACAACATATGCAAATTGTTTATAATAGTTCAGCTTTGACAATTAAATCGGCTAAAAATGCCTCGACATATGTGCATATCTATATATAGTAGATATTCTGTTGTACGCGTCAATAAACTATAATCTCGCTCGCTCAACAGCTCTTAGACATTTCTATCAGAGCTCGATCTAAATGTTGCAATTTTTCGCAGCGAAGAGAATTTTTTATTACACCAAAAGCAAACTTTAAAGTGGTAAAACGTTTGATTGAGTGGTCCAAATTTAATTATTTAAAATGGTATTTAGAGTTGAAGGTATTTATTATTCATTTATAGCTTAAAAATTATATTAACAAATGAATTCTATTTGAGAATTTGTTTTGAACAACCTAATCACTTTTGTGTGTTTTTTAAACGTATTTTTCATGTTTAGTTAAAGTTTTAGTTGTGATCCCACAAAATTCCACAAATGAAATTTATGTCATCGTGTTTGCCTATAATATTTCTAAGAAATATGTTAAAATTAGCTGCCCAAATTTGCCCATGGATGTATAGTAGTAAATATACTAAGGGGACTTTTGGTTAGCAAGGGTAAGTTTTACCCAAAAAAAAATATATCTCTTGAAGAATATTAACTAGAGGCTTCAAATTTGGATAATTAAGTTACTAGTGACTTCTTCTATCGATGAGCTAAAAAAATGGATGCGCCTTTTTAGGGGCGTGGCATATGAAAAAATACCCTGTAATTTTGTCATTTTTTGAGCGTAAGCTTCCAAATTTTGCAGCTAGGTTACCTTTAGCTTGTTCTATGAGCTGGCCAAAAATGAAGTGTCTACGCCCAGTAGGGGCGTGGCAAATGGAGAAAAACTGAATTTTCTACAGTATTAGAGCAAAACTTAGCTACTAAATTGTAGTCTGAAGTGCAAGTGCAACAAAACTCTATTTCAAATTTGCTTTTAAGTCCCTCAATACCACAGCAGAGGGCGTTATCGAGTAGATAAAAATCAAAATTAACAAAATATGTAATTGATTTATTAGAAGATTAATGCTATATATTTAGTCGTATTTGATTTATATTTGAAAATATGTTATTTACCCATTTTTGTTTAAATAATATTATAAAGGCTGGTTAACCACGCCCACTTTGTTCAAAATTTACAATTTTGATTTATTAAAATAAAACAACATTATTTTCCAATCCATACTTTAACTAGAGCTATTTTTGCCCATGGCCTTGAGTTAGAGTAGGGGGTGTAACTTTGGGAGGGGGTTGAATATCAGCGGTTTTTTTTGCTTATTGTAATTATTATATTTTTACTGAATTTCGAAAAAAGTTGTAGATTTTTATCTCCACTAGAAGTATTTTTGGCCGCTCTCCCCATACAAGCGCAACCACTGTGCAGCGGCTTCTGCTGTGTGCGTAGCATTCGGCAAATCACGTATACGCCGCATAGAGCATGGCGAGTCATTCACTTTCTGACGCACACGCGGACAGACGCTTGGCCAGTTCGGCTTTTTTTGCTTCCGTGTTAAATCTCGCAGCAACAAGTTAGTTGGCACCGCGTTTACCGTTGGAGGCAGCAGCAGCAAAAAAAAAAAAAAAAAAAAAAACGCCATTTTGGCCAGATCTCAAGGCGAACCTGTCTGTGATTCGAGGCATGTTTATGCTCGTAAGCAATTTTCGTTACGTTTGATTAGTGGCCGGCAAATGGCAATTGACTGGAAGTCGAGTCGAGCGTTTTGATTGCGTTTTGATTGCGCCGCAAGCGGGCAGCTAACTGGATTTTATTTATTGTAGTATTTTTTTTCTCTATTTATTTGTATGTATTTTTACTTTGCATTGTCAACCTTGAGAATGGGTTAGAAATTGTGTGCACTGTGATTGCCTGTCAGGAGAGTTGGTCATTTTGAAATTTATAGCACACGATTAATGCATTAGCTCAGCCACTTTTCACGCTTCTAATTACAACAAAAATAAAAGTGGCAAACGAGAAAAGAAAAAGAAAAACAAAACTAAAGCCCAAATGGAATTATATCTGAGACACCCGCTATTCGCATTGGATCGAATCGAATCGAGTATCTAATGCGACTGTCTAATGCATTTTCAATGTATTTCTTTGTGCTCTGCACTGAATATTTATTGATTCTCATGTCCATGGCTTTGTTGCTGTTGCTGCTCGTTGCTGCTCCCTGTCATCGTCTCGACAAAGATGCTGCCAGGGTTGCTGCTCCGGAAAGGAAGTACAGTTTGTTCTGGCCAAGCACACACACACATATACAGAGAAGGCGTTAGCCAGCTAACATAAAAGCATAAGCAGAATAAGCTTGGGGCAACCGACAAGGCTTCATAACTGAATCACAAAAACGAAGAAGAAAGAAACGAAACCCCAATCGAGCGCACAGAAACAATAACCAAATCGCCTGCTATCGACTGCATAATACACGCTCAGAGCTCAATGAAAACTATTTAAACTGATTTCTTGAGGCAACTTCGGGGTAAATTTCTCATAATTTATATGTGTCAATAGTCACTAGAGAGGCAGTATGTTTCTTTCTTATTTTACCTCTGTTTCTCTCATTATATCTGTCACTCTCTATCTCTCTCTGTGATAAATTGTGAAGGAGCATTCTCTCTACTTCTTAAAAATATGAAAAATTTGAGCTGAATCTATGTCTTTATCTCAATATCCATCTGTGTCTTTTCTTTTATCGTATCTATTTTTTCTCAGTCTCTTTCTTACTCACTCTGTCATCACTCTCTCTCCCTTTCTTACTATCTCTCTGTCTTTTGTAAGAATGAGAGTGAGAGATATTCCTCTCTCTTCCTTTTTCTCGCCCGCTCCTTCTGTCTCGTTGACACCCCTTCCCTATTTTCTTTCCTGCCACTATATCTTTAGTTAACTGTAAGCCTTACACCATTTATCGAGCACTAAAGCCAATATACTCTCTTTAGTTAGCCTAAACGACCCTTGAAACTTGCTGTAAAAATGTTCAGAAAAAAACCCGAAAAATCTGTTTCATTTCCCGTTTTCTTTTTCAACTTTTGCCATTTTGGGTAGCCAAGGCAAAAAAAAAAAAAAAAAAAAAAAAAAAAAACTGGCTAAAAGCAAACTCAACTTGAAGTGTTCTCAACGCCACTTCAGCTGGGGCGTGGCAGTGCGCCTTAAATATCCTTGAGCTGCTTTAACTGCATTGTTTCCGACTGCAGTTGGAATATGCATGCGTTGCATTTCCGCTCGGAACTAAATGTCTTTGGCAGCCGCAAACAACAACAAGTTGACAACTGTTGCTGCTGCTGGTTAGGAAGGGGGCAGCACACACACTCACACCCATACACACATGACTGTTTGTTTGTTTGTGTAGGTGTGCGCATCGTGACTTCGTCGAAAATCGCCGAAAGTGCCGCGACGTCTGCAGCTGCAGCAACAGCAACAGCATCCGCATCCGCATCCTGTTGGCTGTTGCCTGTGGCAGCGGCGCCAACGCTGGCGTCGCTGCTGGCGCTGACGTCAGCGTCGCGGTGTTAGAATGTGTGAATTCGCAAGTCTTTGCATACTTTTGTGCGTCCTGCCGCCCCCCACAGCCCCACATACAGCCCCCATTTGCCACTTGTTGGCGCTGCGTGTCGTGTGTGGGCGACTTGTGCAACAAGTGCGATAGTTGTGCAGCTGCTGCTGTAGTTGTTGTTGCTGCTGTTGTAGTTGTTGTTGTTGTTGTTGTGTAACGATGTTACAAAAGTCAAATACAAAACGTCTGCAGCGTCATCAGGCTGGTCTGCGGCAAGGGGCAAGCGTCTGATACGGCTGCTCCTTTGGCTCCTTTGGCGCATTGTTGGCTTTTGTTGTTTACCTCGTGCTGCTGCTGCTACTCCTGCTCCTGCTGCTGTTTGCCTGCCTGCCTGCCTGCCTGCCTTGCTTGCCTGAATTGTGTGTTCTACATGTGTTGCTGCTCTGTTGTCTATTTGCTAAAGTTTTTCTTCAAAGTATTTTCATATAAGCATAAAATTCTTGTTACACATTTGCCTTTCAGCTTTTGCAGCTGCGAAAACGTGTCGTCTTGTCGTTCATGTTGTTGTTGCTGTTGTTGTTGTTGCTGCTGTCAAGTTTTTGGCCCCTTGTACACAATATAATATTTTATGAGCGTTTACGTGCAGTTTGTGCAAGTGTTTTGGAATCTGTCAACAGAGCTGTTCGACTTTTTGGCTTTAATAGTTTGCAAAGTTTTTGTGTGTGTATTTCGTTCTTTTTTTTTCTCTCTCTGTTTACCTCTCCAACAGGTAATTGTTGTGTAAATTTTTACTGATAGCTTCTACGCTTTAGTGTCGGACAATTCATTTAGCTATCTTATACGGCTTTTAGCTTAACAACTTTAACAAGTTTTCTTTGGGCTTTGAATGAATGGCGTGCAAAGTGTTGCAGCTGCAATTGTAATCGAATTAAGCTGTGGATTTTTTATGGATATGTGTTACTTATACATCAATTTAAATTTAATTTTATTCATTTAATTGTTACAAAGAATTATTGCATAACTTTTTATTTTATTTAGTAACCTAAAATTAATTCCAAATGTCAGCAGCTAAAGCTCATCAGCTATTTCCTCACTCTAATTTATTTCACCCTTCCGAAAATTAGTTTTTTAATATTTTCAGCTGTCATTTGATATTGAAGACAGAATAAAAATGTGTTTTTAATATGATTTGACATATGTATAAAAAACACTTGTTTGTTTTCTACAGCTGCTGCAGTTGTAGTATCTATATCCCATATTTAAGAGCTGAAGAAATATTAACGCATTAAGATCTACAATATTTCAAGACATTTTCTACAATAAATGCAAGAAAAAAATATTTTTTTTTTTTAAGTTCACACACTTCAAAAAAATCTTTGAGTGAGTAAAATGTGATTGATGAATTTAAATGTTCAATCTATTTATTGGTCTATCTAAATATTGTTTTATAGATAAATATGTGATCAATAAAAAGATATGTGTTTATATACATATATGGACACAGTAATTGTCAAACTGGGATACCTTTAATTGACTCATTGCCTCATTGCATTTAGTCGAGCACTTACATAAACTTTTTCGCAGCGAACCGTAATTCATTTTAATTATGAAAAACGTTTCTACTTAATATAGTTATTTAGAAGTTGAATAGTTGTGTAAGCTGAGTTAGTCGTTAATATATATATTTATTTTTTACTTTAAAGGTCTTTTGAATTTTTAAGCTGCAATGTTTTATGTGCACATGACGCTAAAAAAGTTTTAAAACAATCAAGAAAAATAATACAATTTAAAAAATAAATAAATTATTTTAAAATGTATTTAATAAATAAATACAATTTAATATTTCTCGTTGAGTCTTAAAAAATAGTCTTAAAAAATAAAGTGCAATATAAATTTTAAAAATTTTAAAAAATAAGTAAAATATTTTAGCAGTAAATATTTTATTATGTTGAAAATATATATATATTTTTTATATATATATAAATTTGATATTAATATATTATTTTACATTATTATGTAGTTTTATATTTTTTATTTGTTGTTTATTGATATAATGTTATAAAACACATTTTTTTTCCTAAGAGTATTTAATTCTTAAAATTATTGTCAAATTTGTTTGATTGAAATTCCCTTCATAATCCAATCATATCACTTATGCTCATGTTCAATGAAAATTTGTAAAATTACATTTTGTTGATAGATATTCGTTTTAAAATTTAGAAACAAATATACTTTCAGTTTCTTCTTATTCTTATTTAGTTGTTTTTAATTTCACCAAAAAGAATCTTCAATTTAATTACAAGTCGAAAGTGAATATAAAAATTCTTAGTTAAATTAGTAACTCACCCGCACATCTTGTATTGAAATGCAGCCAAAAATGAGTTGGTAAACAAATCAATGCAATTCAATTAGGCATTTACAACGCTCTCACAAAAGTGAAGTGCAACATATGCCAGAGGCAGAGGCAGAGGCAGAGAAAATTATCTGCAAGTCTCTATCTTGATGTTGTTGACGTTGTTTTGTATATGTAAATGAGTGTGTGATCGCTTTAATTAAATGCCAACACACACACACACACATACACACGTATAAATTATCGCAATGCAGCCAGCGACAATGTCTTTAATTAAATTTTCAGCTGCTCACACACACACTCGCACACACACACATACACACTCTCTCGGCGGAAGTGGAGCGCTGAAAAGCACACAACACTTTTGTGAAACGAAACGCGCGACACGGCGAAAGTCAAGCGTCAAACAACAGTTGTGTGTGCAACAGTTGGCGCCAATTGTTGCTTCAATCAACACTCGAAATAGAATGCCACAATGCATCAACTGCCAACTGCCAACTGGCAACTGGCAACTGGCTAGAGTGGCAGCCTCCTGCTTGCAACCGATTTGATTCAGGGCAGGCCACAATTGCTGCCACTTTGGTTGCCCATTCAAATTTACACAATTAACTGCTTTACAGTGCGAGCAGGTTAAGTCTTTTTGGTTGCTGCTTTTAGTACTTTTTTACAGTTGGGTTTACTTTTGGGGCTGTTGGCACTGCCGAAAACTAGTTGTCGTCCTGTTGGTGGCTGCTGCCAAACTCACTTGTTGCACAATGCTCAACAAATGCCGCAGCACGAAAAATCGTTTGTGCAGTCGCTGTTGGCGCTGGCGTCGCTGCCAACTACAACTACAACTACAACTACGACTGCTGCAAATTCGACAAAAATGTCAGGAGACACCCACCAAACTACAAGGCGTGCCACTAGTCCAACAAAAACCCACCCACCCCCATCCCCAGCCAGTGCCGTGCACAGCAGAGCCAACCAGCCAACCGAATGCAGCCAAATGTAGCTGCAAAACTCAAACCCAGTCAAATGCCTTGCACACACACACACACACACACACACACACACACACACCCACACCCACACAAACACACACGTATATAAATATATAAATACATATACACAGACACACATGCATAGGGTGAGAGCGAGAGAGAGAGAGTGGGGTTAGTTTGTGCCACCCCAGCCCCAGCCCCAGCTTGCCTCAACATTCGTTTCCCTTGCAGCAAAAACTACCAAAAGCGCACGACGCCAACAACGACGTCAACGAAGCGACGAAACTTTTTTCGAGCACACGAAACTTTTTCAGCACAAAATAAAATGCAGCGACGCTGGCAGCGACGGCGACGGCGACGGCGACAGCAGCAGCAACAGCAGTAGAAGCAGCGACGGCAGCAGCGGCGTTTACGACGAAGTCAAGCTCTAACGCCCAACCACCTAACCAAACGTACAGCGTGCTGCAATTTTTTTTAGTGGCTTTTTTCTTTGCTCCATTTTGTTTTTGTGTGTTTTGCTGTTTGCTTATATCACACTCACCCACCCACACACACACTCACACCCACACACACAAGCCCTCACCCTTGCACACGCACATAATGTGCACTATATATATAAATATATATTTTTTTTTTGCACTACATTTTGCCCAATGTTCTTAGCGCCATATTGCTGAATCCTTGTCGTCTATAAGCGAAGCAGGAGTCCTGCCCCATCCCAGCCCCAATCCCAATCCCAACCCCAACCCACTTCCCGCTGCGCCACCAATCCACCACAGGCAGCGCGCGTTAACTTTGTGCTTTTTCGTGCTTCCGCTTCATTTTTTTTGCTTCTTCACGAAAATAGTAAAGAGAGAGAGAGCGAACGAAAAAAATGTGCGCAGCGAAGAAAAAGAATGCAACAAATATGCCAAAGAAAAGCTGGGCAGCGTCTCGCACCCAGGCCATGCCGCCCAGGCTCGGCTGGCTTCCTGAGGCTTGGCATTGTTCCTGGCTCTTACCTTGGGCCACGACGCCAGTTGCACCACCAAACCACAGCAAACCACCCAAACCACCCAAAACACACACACACATACAGATAGCTAACCCACGCCATGCTGACTTCCTGGCTTGGTCTGGCCGGCCGGCTCTGACCATAGCGCGCTGCATCCTGCTCGCTCCTGCGCTTGCAGCCAAAAGGACCTAAAAAAAAGCAGAAAGTGGACGCCGAACGATATATAGGGAAAAAAATGAAGGAAGGACAAAGGCAGCGAACCAAAAAATCTATTTTCCAATTTCTGTGCATGCACGAAACTAACCCGCCAGCCTGACCTCATTCTCATGCTCTCCACCCACTTGTGGCGCTTCCACACACACTCGCGCGCACACACACACACACACACACACACATACACAAGTGTAAACTTTAACTAAGGAGCGCATGAATTTGGTTGCGTCTTTGCTATTGCAGCGCCGTCGCCTCGTCCGAAGAACGATTGCGGCAGCAGCAGCAGCAGTGGCAGGGGCAGGGGCAGTGGCTCCGGCTCCGGCTCTGGCTGCGGCTTGGGCTCCTTCGTTACTTTCAGCATCGTCATCGTCATCGTCCTCGCCACAAACAACAACAATAACAAGCGATAACATGTCGAATGGGCTCTGCCAGTGCAACAAATGCTCTGCTTCCCGAAGAAGTGAGTTAGGAAATGCAACACTAATTCGAGGTAATTTGGTTAGATTGTCAATCAGTTAATCAGTCTATCAATTAGCTTAACAATTAGTAACTACATCTGTCAATCAAGCGGTCACTCAATCAATTATTCAATCGGTTGCTTGATCAATCAGCCGCTCTCTGTCAATCAGTAAGTTGCTTAATCTGTCCATAAATCTTAGTATCTGTAGGATTTATAGAATCAATCAGCCGTTCAGTCGATCTTCAATCGGTCCATCAATCAATCAGTAATTATGTTTGTCAATCAATCAGACAGCTTATTAGTCAACTAATCTATCAGTCTATCAGAGAGTCTGCCACTCAGTCTAACTGCAGATTAACTCAATAAATAATCAATAAATAATCAATCAATACATAATCAATCTTTCAATCTGGTAATCAGTCTAATGTAAATGGTGAACAGTTAATCTATCAGCTAAGCTGTTGATTAGTCAGTCACTCAATCAATCAGAGATTTTTAGAGTAAGTTAGAAAAAATAATCATACACACATTTTTCATTTAGTACAATCTATGTAATACGATTAATTAGTGTAAGCCTGAATAGATATGACATAGAGAGATCTAATAGGAGTATACCTTACAAAAATGAAGTCAATCTCAATATACCCCGCTTGCCAATTGCATGCAGAGTATTAACGCAACCGAAAACAACAAAAACGACATCGGCGCGAAATACTCGTATAGTGGAAGCGTAAAACTCGTAAAAATGTAACCTAAAAACCGTCAGAAAAAATTCAGCGAGCAACAACAACAGCAGCAAGGAGAAGGAGCGTGCAGCGTGCAAGAAGGCAGCTGGAAAAACAAGAGGAAAAAAAAGGACGAAGAAGAAGAAAAGAAAAAGGAAAACTGCGACTGGCTGGAAAGTGGGCTGAGACACCCATTGCGTAGTGCATAAAATCCTGTATAGGATTTGGTGTGGACCATCGAATAGATGGGAGCTCTGCCCTGTGGTCTAGGACACCCGCCCACGCGCACAGCTGTTGGCTGACGACGGCGACGGCGACGGTGACGACGGCGACGACGACGACGACGAAGTTCTCGTCGCTTGTTGCATCCTCGAGCTTGCAGAGGCGCAGCGCATAAAAATGCCTTCTTACAACAACAACAGCGACAACAAGGACAGCCCGGCATGAGCCGAGTATGAAATGGTGGCGTCGCACACACTTTGCCCATTCAACGAACCAAAACCACCCACAGCCACCCACACCACCCTGGCTGCAGTTGTTGCTGTAATCGAAAGATGCGTTCGCCCAATATATACGAATAGAACTAACTACAAGTATATATATATACATATATATATATAAAGTGTGCCCAAATGGTGCGAGGGTGGCCCACAATGTAGCCCAGCACCTGCTGATTCGTTTTTCCTTACACACACACGCACACAAGCCCACCAACACACACATACACAACAATGCTCAGACACTTTTGCTCTGCTCCTTGCCTCGCAATTTTTTTTCACAATTTTTGCTCTCTTTTCCACCAACGCTAAAGTTGCTTCTGAGATTTTTTTTTAATTTTCTCACTTTATTTATTTTTTATTTATTTTTTCCTTTTTTTTTTTTTAGCAGAAGTAATAGTTTTTATAATGTGCTCGATCTAATTTAATTGCCAAGTTATACGAAAAAGGATTTTTAAATAAGTAAATGATTTAATTATTCTGAAACAAATTTTGCATAAGCTGTAAATATACATTTTAGTATATTTACATAAAAGGAAAACAAATTTTTTTATTATATTTTATATAACTTTTTTAATTTTGGAATATTTTTAAACCTATTAGTTTGATGTATTGTTTTAAATAATTGTTTTCTATGTAAAAGTTAAATATTTTGTTTATTTATTAAAAATTATAATTAAAAATTATTATCATCATTATTATTATTATTATTATTATTTTAATTTCGGGTTGATTGCTGTTTGCTTTGATTGTTAATTTATTGGTTATTTTTATTTATTCTATTTTCTTCCTTTCTTCTTCTTTCCTAAAGATTTGGTATTATCTCTTTGCTTTACCTCTTTACTTCAATACCTAGTAAATTATTGCTTTTTATTTTTATAGTGTGTTCTTTCGTTACTCGAATCCCTTCAGTTCTATTAGAATTTACATTTTTATTATCCCTCACACTCGCGCATCCAATCGGAGAGAACTTCCCTTTTGGCCGAGCGCTGAAATTCGTTGGATTTCGCCAGCTGAATCTACAAGTGGTATATCCCATTACAATCAAATGCGACGCCACCACTGATTGAGCCATTGCCAGCGTGGCAGTGCACAGTCAACCGGGTGGCTTAACCCACAGATGCAACAGGCGAGAGCCAGCTCGCCCCAAACCAGCGAGTGGGTCAGCCCGCTGCTGCCTGCCCTCCCGCCTGCTGTTGGCATCTTCTTCGATCTACCAAAAACACGAACGTGCCTGGGTGGGAGGGCAAAGAAAAAAAATAAGAAAAAATTGGTAGCTCGTTGGAAACTCGACTCCCATTTCGGCAGTGACTAAAAGAGAGAAAGAGAGAGAGAGAGCGAGTAAGCGAGCGGGAGTCTAGGTATAGGTGACGGCGACGGCGACGGCGACGGCAACAGCGGCAGAAGCGTCGACGGCGTCGAAAATCGGCCACAAAAAGCAGCAGCAACAGCAACGAGGACGAGGCCGAGGGCGAGGACGAGGACGAGTTGATGATGGCGTTGGCGCTGCTTGCTGCTCGTTGGCTCGTCTTTCGGCGCCAGCATTCGGGTGTAGGTGCCTTTTCGGCTTATGGCTGAGCAACAGGCGGGGCCAGAGCCAAGGAGCAGGCAGCGTGGGGAGCTGCGAGCCGGGAGGAAGGAGCAACAGCAAAAGCAGTTTCGTCGCATTCGGCAACCGTCGTCTGCATTTTTATATTGTGCAATATATTTCGTAGGGATATGTCGTCGTCGTCGTCGTCGTCGGCGTCATCCTATCGCTGTGTGCGTGCGCTTAAGTGTGCTTCGTTATCTCGTATAGCACTTCGTTTTGGGCGCACAGACACACACACACAGACAACAGGATGCAGCTAAAAACTAACCCAACCCCAAAAGCTGCACCAGCTGAAAGCCAGACAACAATTTTTTTGCAGCTTCGTGCGACAACGACGCCGAAACCTCGCACCGAGCAACCGCCTCCGCCTCCCGCCCTCCCCACTACATTAAACTAACCAAGCGCCAACACCAGCACCAGCACCAGCACCACCCCCACCCCCACCCCTGGCCGTACGTCCTCGACGAAAATTGTCGCTGGAAAAATGTGCCAAGGGTTTGAGCGAAGGGAGTCTGGAAGTGCTGCTGGCTGTGCGGGAATGTCAACTAGAAACAAGGACGATAAGCATTATGGAGCGCATTGAGGAAGTAATTGAGTGCACGAGACACGGACGCGGGCAAGGACGAGCCCCAAAGTTGGCGTCGTCATTGCTCTGGGGTGGTTGGTGGGTGGCGCAGCAAGACAAAAAAATGTGAAGAGAAAAAAATGAGGAAAATTTATATAAAAAAGAGAAAAAAGAGAAAAAGCCGGACAGCAACAAAAACAACAAAGAGCATTTAACGTTTGTGGGCAGGTGAAGCAGGTGAAGGGGTGGAGCAGGACGCTGTGGCGATTCGCCGGCAACGTGCTAAACGTGCTCAAAAACCGAAATGAGAGCGTTGCCCAGGACGAAGCGAAGGCTGGCGAAAGGCGGCAGCTAGAGACAGAAGGGCACTGTGGCTGCTGTGCCCAGCAAGAAATGCAATAAGCAACAACAGCAGCAACAACAACAACAACTGCAACAACAACAAATGCAATTTATGTTAATTTTTCTTGGTGTTTGCTTTAGCCTGAAAGCTGTTGGTATCTATATCTATATAGAGTATATATACGTATATGTGTGTGCGTGTGTGTGTGTGTGTCGTAGAGCTTTGCATTTTGTTTATTTTACTTTCGCATATCCTTCGTGCTATGTGCACAGAGCTGAAACATATGGCCCGCCTGAGCCAGGGCCCAACTTATGTTGATTAGGGTGGACTAAAGTCAATTTCCATGTCGAACTTTTCCTTTTGCTGCCCGGTGTTTTCTTTTTTTTTTTTTATCATTTCTTCTTTCTTTTTTTTTTAGCTAGAGCACACTTCATTTACCGTTTAACGGCAAATCCCATTTGCGGCCTTAATATGAGAGACGACTCCAACCAACTCAAATTTAGTTGGCATGCAACGAGTGTATATAGCCAAGGCAATAAAAATGCTGCACTTATACTAATGCAAGTGCTGCGTGTGTAGGTGAGTGTGTGCGTGTGGGTTAAGGCGCTGCTGGAAGATGACGCAGCAGCACCCATTGGAAATGTTTGTCCACAAACACAAAAAAAAAATAATAGTAATAAAAGTAAAAGACTTATACATATAATAGATAGATAGAAAAAAAGGGAAGAAGAAATTTGTTGCGCGGCTCTTTTAATTGGATTGTGCGAGCAGGCACAGCACAGGTAGCAAGACAGGTGGGGTCTGGGTAGTCAGGTGTTAAGTAAATCATTTTGGGCCACTCACCCACAATGTGCAGCATATCCTTGGACCACTTCATTAGCTCGCGCTTGATGAGCCGCCGCTCCTGCTGGCATCTGGCAAATGAGCAATCGGCCATTTTCCTCCTCTCTCTCTATCTGTAGTATAACGGTTCAATGCGGAAATTACTTTTTTCGATGCGACTGTACCTGACAAGTAGACGGAAGAAGAGTGGATGGGAGAGGGAAAGATGTTAATAATTGCGTTTGACAGAACAAAAATTTTCCAATGCAATTCGCTTACAAAATTATTAAATTTGTAATGCGCCATTTAATGCTATATGTATATCGACTCTTGTTGCTGTTGCTGCTGCTGTTGTTGTTGTTGTAGTTGTAGTTGTTGTTGCATTTTCGAGTCGCCTGAGAAATGATTAAACAAGTTTTATTTCAAGGTTAGCACGAAAACACAACCACACACAAAAACCTGTTGCACTTTTTTTTTGTATTATTTTTTATTATTTCATATGCTGAAAAATATTTAAGTTTTTTTTTTTTTTTTTTTTCATTTATATATTTATTTCTGTTGTTTTTAGTTGCATTCTTGTTAAGCAGCAGCAGCAGCACCTCGTTATAGTTGTTTTTGTGGTTTTTATTCTCGCTAATGAGTTCATCTAGGGGTATATTGGTTTGTGTCAATGTTGCTTTGAAGATTCAAACTCAAGAAAATTTCTGATTATGAAAAAAAATTTTTTTTGTTTTTTACTGTAAAATATATATTGCATTTGATTTAAATTTAATAATATTTTATAAATGTAAAATAATTTTTTTTTAATTTTGAAATATATATTTTAATTTTTATTAAAATTAATTACTAATTAATAATAAAAAAAAAAATTGGAAGGATTTTATTTATATACATAAAAAAAGCAATAAAATAAATTTGTTATTGCTTAAAAATTTTTTTTTTTTTTTTTTTTTTTTGGTATTTTGAATACAAGAAATTTTTGAATATTTTAAATTTATATTTTAAATTTTTTTAATGTTTAAAATTCAAGGAATTTTTAAAAATTCTAAAATACATTTTTAACCTTTAAAAATATTGAATTTTTTAAATAAATTTGTTTTATTTGCTGCTGCTGAACGAGTATGCTGAAGTCAGTTGCGCCCGATAGCAAGCCTTTTATTTGTTTTCTTATTAATCAGATATATATACACACATATACACATACATATGTACATACGTATGTATACATATACATTTCTTGCTATAATTGTAACTATGGGGCTTTTACTATTCGGGCAGCTACCAGTTTTTTGATATTTCCTAGATACAACTATTTGTTGCTGTTGTTGCTGTTGTTTAATGTGTCTATTACACTAATTTATTCAAATGCCGTTTGTCGTTGGAGCTTGCATTAATTTTGTTTTTTAATATTGTAATGCCGTAAATAGTTGAACGTGTTTTGATTATTACATTGAGTGTGACGCCTTTCAAGAAACGTTTTTTTTTTTTTCAGTATTTGTAGCATCTGCGATGTTAAAACTGAAAACCTGCCCCAAAAGCAAATTACAATGCCCCCACATGCAGGAGCATACGCATAAAGACAGTGGAAAACTAATTGAGATTCTAATATCAGATATGCGAATACTCGTACATGGGCGCCTATGCAAGAGCCAACTGCCTAGTAGTCCCTTGGCAGCCAAGAAAAGAGAGGAAAACAACAAGAAAACAAAAACTGGTAGCCAACAGTTCGAAGATGGCTCTGGATCAGCTCCTCTCTGGCTCTGGCTCTGCCTGGCTCTGATGATGAAAAATGACTCTGGCTAGCAGCGCTGGAGGCGGGCAATGCCAAAAGTAGCCAGCGCGAGCAACAAGAACAACCGAATTGGCAGTTGCCGTGTGCAGTAGCCGCTTGGTGGGTGTGTCAACAGAGCACGCGGCAGCAGCTGATGATGGACGTTGATTATGATGGACATGGCTGGGCAGTAGTTGAGGCCACAACAGCAGCAGCAGCAGCAACTGCTGTGCATCAAGTCAGCAATTTGTTGCTTCCTTAGGCCATAGATTGAGCGATTCGCAGCGCCAACCCAACGCCTTTTTTTGGTATTATTTTAAGCATTTTTATAATTTAGCATAGCCTCTACTCAACTCAACTCTACTCGACTCAAATCAACTCAGCTAACAAGTGCTTGTATTTACATAGAAAATATAGTTTGCAATTATTTCTGCTGCCTTAATCAACATTTTCAGCTGCCCAAATAACAGTAAAACAGTAAATAGATAAATTGGTGCTCTGAAAGCTGTTCTTCTCAGTTTTTAATTGGGTATGAGATATATGATATATTTCTATTGATGGAAGTTGACATGACCGACAGACGAACTGAATAGGAGTGAGGGATTATAAATGAAAAGAATTGAAACTAAGGTTTAGAAAATATGAATTATTCTGGGTATAATTTGCTTGATGATTGATGAATTATACGATAAAATAAAAAATTTAATATACATATATATTTATATATAGCGATTTCAATCATTTTTCCCGTCTTTCTGCTTACACAAGACACACGCACACTCACACAAAACACACACACACATACACGTACTCAAGCACCCACGCCTAAACACAGTGTGCGCTTACTAATTGTTTAATAACTTTTTTTGTGGATGTACTTTCTTCATGAAACTTTCAGATTATGATTATAAAACATGGATATGCATGCATTTACCAAAGCAAAAGTCTCTAGTATTTGAAATTCGTCTTTTACAAATATGCGGGTGAGGGGGTGAATATAGACGTGGGGGGCAAATTTTGACAAAAACCGAAATTGTATAAAGATGTAAATATGCTAGCTTTAAAGATGTGGAAGATATAATTTTATAACTGAGTTTCGATAAGGTTTTTTGTCGATAAAAAATACCGGGGTGAGTTATCGATTTTTGCTGATAAACTCGATATTCGCGCTGTATATACGGACATTTAAAAAACAATTTTTTTTAAGTCTAGCTCTGATCTCTTCTGAAATCGACGCGCTCAAACATACGGACAGACAGACAGATAGTCAGGATCAAATCGGCTCAGATCGTCGCCCTGATCAAGAATATATATACTTTGTGGGGCCTGCCACGCCTCCTTCTGCCTGTTACATACATTTCAACAAAACCATTATGAATTTCCCATTTTCAATGGGTTCTGGGTATAAAAATAAAATAAGTGCCTAGAGGCACTCTTACGTCCAAGAGGGTTAATTTCATTCTTAATAAACAAATAATAGATAAATAAATAAATAATAAATCCACACATTTCACTCCTATATTAAAATTGATTCGATTCGCAGAATTTTTTTTTTCTTGGGGTCTTATGCATTTAATTATTTTTAGCCGTAATAAATTATATTCTTAAAGATTTTATACTACATCAGACTTTTAATGGGCTGCAATGAATTTTTTCCATGTTAACTTTATTCAATTTCAGAAAAAAGTAAAGCAAACTGTTTTTTTTTTTATACCCTGAACCCATTGAAAATGGGATATCAGGGTGTTGTGGTTTTGTTAAATGTATGTAAGAGGCAGAAGGAGGCGTGGAATTAAGTATATATATTCTTGATCAGGGTGACTAGCTGAGTAAATTTAGCCCTGTCTGCCTGTCCGTCCGTTCGTCTGGTCGAATGCCTGAACGCTCGATCTCAGAAGATATACGATCTAGGGACTTCAAAATTTTTCCTAAAAATCGATAACTTGTCCCGTTATTTTGTTATCAATTTAAAGCATTATCGAAAATCATTAATAAATCGATATCTGCTACATCTTTAGATCTAGAGTCGCCAAATGTGGACTCATATGTACTTTATAGAATTTCGATTTTTGCTAAAATTTACCCCTGACCCCTATATCCACACCCTCACCATCACCTTTGTAAAATACTAGAGACTTGTGCTTTAGCAAATGCACGCATTTCAATGTTATAATCATGATATAAAAGTTTCATTATGTTCCCGTTGCTCGAAGGGTTTAAGGGATCTCTTAGTCGAACAGTGTCCACTAGAGCTTTCTTACTTGTTTTTAATTATTTTATTTCTCATATATTTCCGAATACATTATATACATTATTATATTTAGTAATATATAGTAATACTCACTTGCAAAAAAAAAAAAAAAAAAAAAAAAAAAAAAACTATCACGAGTGCTTATATCATATATATTTAATCTAAATTATCAGAGTTAAATAGGCGTTATATTTTCTAGTTCCGCAGTGCTATAATCATGTAAAAGCTGATCGATTCCAGCCTCAATTCAGTTATAAAAGCCGCTAGAGTTAAATGCAACTTAAGTAAAGTTTTAGTAACCGGCGAGCAATGCAGAGACTAATTTTCACCTTCGCTTGTATGTCCACACTCAGCTGGGCACTACCATTGGAATCCCAGGAAGGATGGTCCTTTGCAGATTCAACGGAATCGGAAACGGATGAAATAGACTTGAGCGCCTATGGTAGTCAGATTTATGGGGTGCCTGATCCGCTAACAGGTGATAGGGTAGCCAACTTAAGTGTTGACAGCAATGTTAATCCTGAGGAGCTGGGAAGCTACCTTGAGGGTGATATTCTAGATCCTCTACCTTACATCAATACGAAAAATGGCTCACCTAACAGAACCCGTCGTTGGCCAAAGGGTGTGGTGCCCTTTGTGATCGAGCGCGGTTTCAGTAAAAAGGAATTGTCTTTAATCAAAGCTGCCATGAACGAGTACCGCAGATACACTTGCATCAGATTTGTGCCACGTAAAGGACAGAAGGACTATATTTCCATTGGGAGCAATCGCTCAGGCTGTTGGTCTTCTATCGGTCGTCGTGGTGGAAAGCAGGTAATGAATCTACAGTCACCTGGATGTCTGCGCCGCATTGGAACTGCGATGCATGAGATGATGCATGCTATTGGATTTTTTCATGAGCAAGTACGCGAGGAGCGAGACCGCTATGTAACGATTTATTTCCAAAATATAATATCTGAACAAATTCACAACTTTAATAAAGTAAAAAAGAGCGTGAATTTCGGAGTGTCCTACGATTACGACAGCGTTATGCACTACTCAACTAAAGCCTTTTCACGGAATAAAAAAAAAACTATAGTGACAAAGGTGAGTTGGACGTAGAAGAATATAGACTAATAACTAGACTAATAAGAATATATATAAATAAGGTACTAATATGATCAAAAATAATTTAATTCGGTCATTTAACAATCCTTAATTTCTAGAATGTAAAGGATAACCATCGATTGGGACAACGTGAGGGGTTTTCTTATAAGGACTTAACGAAAATTAACAGCATGTACAAATGCAAACGGTCGACAACTTCGCCTGATAATGAAGTTTCACTTTCCACACCTGAGCCAGAAAGCTCAACGGCAACAACGGCCAGCTCCAGTCTGGACCCTGATAATTTTTTAATCTAGATTATTATTTAATCTAAGATATATTATTTTATGGGACACGTAAGCTTATTTCCATAAATAAATGAATAAATTAACATCCTGGAGAGCGCAATTCGACACTGGCCTATGCTTTGCAGGCGTTGTTGCAAAAGAAGGTTTCTTTTCAAATGGGCCAGCGCAACGGATTCATAGATTTCGATGTGGAGAAGCTACGACGACTATGACCAACTATTTAAAGCATTCCACATACAGCCTTAGCCTAGAATTATTTATCACGAATTTCTGCCTGATAAAAGTATTTAAGAAATAAATTAATAACAAGGAAGACGGTTCTAGTTGAGACTGCTCGACTACGAGATTCCCTGAACCCTCCAAGCTGATATATTAATGATTGTGCTTTTCACACTGTAAATCCGAAGTCTCCAAGTCGAATAGTATTCAAATAAGGCTGAAAAAAAAATTAATTTCTCGATTATCCTCGATAAAAATATATCGAATGAGTTATCGAATTATTTTACTGCGTATGGTATACATGAATCTACATGCCAAATTTCCGCTCTGTAGCTCTTGTATCTTCTGAGATCGACGCACTCATACGGACGGACGGATGGACAGACGGACAAGGCTATATCGACTCAGCTCGTCGCCCTGATCAAGAATATATACACTTTATGGGGTATAACCCATTTCAGGGTTCAGGGTATAATAATAAAAACTATACAGTAAAACTTAATATTTTACTTCTGCAAGACAGACAGAAGATAAAGATTATTCTACTTAAAGTTCTCAGAGGCTTCAGAACAAGCCAAAGTACAAAATGATTTTTCTCTGACTGGAATCATCTTTCAACCCAATTATTTGCGCACTTTTAATGGATTTGAGCGTATTAAAATGCAAACTCAATGCTAAAGCTTAAGGCTTCCTGCTTTTTCAGCAAACAGCAGCAACAGCAGCAGCAACAACATCACAGATACAGTTTTTTTTTTATTTTTTATTTTGTTTCAGATAGAGATTCAAGTCAAGAGGCATAGTAATCTGTCTACGTGTTACAGATACAGAAAAAGCTGAGACAAGTCATTCAATCGAACGCTCTATAAGATAGATATAATGAATGCAACAAGTATCACTGTTGCTGTCGCTATGTGTTGCCATCTCTGTCTCTCGCGCTTGCTCTCTTCCTCTCCCTCTCGCACTAGCTGTTGCTCGCTGTGCGCCTGCATTTGATTTCATAAATAAATTTTTGCAAAATATCAAGGCCGGAGTGCAGCTTGAAACTTGTAGCTATATATCGCATATAACATATATATACATATATATATATATTTATATATATATACATGCATATAGACAAAAACAAAAATAATCACAAAAAAAATGTAATCAAAATGGCAGCGACGACGACGCAATTTATTGGCTTCAAAGGTACGCGATAGAACAGAATTAAGTGGCTGCTAGAGCAAACGAGTTAGTGCACAAATATCAGTTAATATAGATATATGTATATATCTATATAGGCAATATATATATATATAGATATATATTAGATGCCCGCTAGATACTGGGCACAAAGTGCATTTCGGCCAACTCGTTGTTGCAATTCAATTTTCAATTCAAACTCAAGGTCTGAGCCAAAAAATAATTTGAGTTTATTTTGTTGTTGCAATTTTGTGTTTTGTTAATTATACGAGTTGGAATCGTGGCCAATGTTAAACCTTGAAATCGTTGTTGTTGGAATTGCAAAAATTTTGCATTGTTCCAATTGGCTGCTCAATATACGAGTTAAGTTTTTTGTTATTCTAAATACACAATTTGCATTTAATTTATATGTAGACATTGCTGCTGTTGTTGTTGTTGTTGCTGCTGCTGCTGCTGCTGGTGCTGCTTTTATTGCTGTTGTCGATTTTTCTACTATTCCACAATTTATCATGCATTCAATTATTTCAATAGCTGCATTAATAGAATTAGTGGCAAAAGGCGGAAATCATCGATTACATTTTATTTAATCCCATACAGTTCTCATAATTTTTTGTTCTATTATATATTTTTTATTAATTATGTTCGTCGCTCTTCTTGTTTTTGTTTTTATTTTTTTCTCGCTCACTTTCTAGAAATTTGTTTATAAATTATTCGACCTTCAGTTGTCTTCACATTTTCGCACATAGTAATATTTAATTTATTATTATTATTTTTTTGTTCGTATAATTATATAATAGGCGATTAGGTTAACGCCGCTAATTGGATTTTATGTGTTTCGGTTAGTTAATGAAGGCAATAAATGAAATGTTTTCAAACATGCCAATTAGCAAAGTGTAGAAAATCAACGGAAAACAAGCAAAACAAGAAGTTGGACAAAGTAGAACATGAATTTCATTGAAGAGTATGGGGAAATTCATTATATCAGGAAAGACTGAAAAAGCTTAAAAAGCAGCTCTAGCTAAGCGATTAACATTTTTGTTAGCTGTAAAACCCAACCCAACCAACAATAATAGACTCATTCCAAAAACTACATTGCTTTTAGTTTTATTTATTAAACTCAAATCAAATTCAAATTTCGCTTGAATAGAGTTTCATAAACTTGATCAGCATTCTTTTCATATAGTATTTTCTCAGACCAAGCAATTGGCATCACACTTTGATTAAACTAACTTTTTAGCCGCAATTTGCATTGACGAACATTAACGACTTGTAATAATCTAATATGACGCATAAGAAACAAATTTGATGGAGCAACATGCAGCAGCAACGGCAGCAGCGAAATTATTTAGAATTTCTTTAGTTCATTTTTCTTTTTTATATAAATTAGTCATACTCATATATATATTTATATATTGATCAATATATATATGTAAGTGCATGCACTAAAATCATATTGAAATATTTACGATGATTCATGTGGCGTTTATAGATTATAATATTATATATGCTAATTAATTTTACATTTTACTTCCTGCTTTTTTATTTTTACTTGGTTTTGTATTTTAGGTACTGTAGGGTTAATCTAATGGGCAGCAGGAGACGTGGCAAAGCTTATAAAATATATACAACAGAAGTAAAAGACTTCTAGGCAATGTTTGCTTGATTATCTGCCCAATAATGCATCTGTCCTTCCGTTCGTCCATCCTTTCATTCAGATGTCTATCCATCGGACTCTTCGTGCGTTTCTCTGTCTGTCCGTAAAGTCAACTGTCTCTTTTTCTCTCTCTCGCTCTCTGACTTTCTCTCGCCCATTCATCTGTTCTTTTGTCCAATCGTCCGTCAGTTCTTCCATCAGCCCAGCCATTCGTCCATCAAACCGCTGGTCCGTTAGTCTAGAATTCGGTTGCTCTATCCCATTCGCCCATTATCTATCCATCCATCTGCCCGTTCATCTGTTCTATCCATTCTCCCACTCTATCCATACGTCTATCCGTCCGTCTATCCATCCGTCTGCTGTTCGTCCTCACATCTGAAACTCTGCACGTCTTTCGATCCAGCTGCCTCATAACAGACTTGAAACACCCAGATCTATCTCAACACAGAACTTAATAAAAATATATATGGAAATATAGCTAGACAACTTGGCTTTGACAGCTGAAACAGTTAATACTTCCGTTGCAGCAATGGCCCTCGACTTGATGAACTCTTCCGTTTTGCAACCAAAAACAGGAACGAAACGCGAAACGCTGCATTTGGCCCTGCGGCGCCAACGATAAAAGATTAAACATTGCCCATTAGTAGTTGTTGCGCACGACTTGTAGCAACAGCAACAACAACAACAGCAACTGCAACAGCAACAGCAACAGCAACAACAACAATGACAACTCTCACCTGTTGCAACATGCAACATGAGCACGCGCCAACAGGCAACACCAACACAATGACAGGAAGATCGAAAACGAAACCAAAGCTTGGCCAACTAACTGGCCAGCCAGGCCGCTAGCCGCTAGCCCGCCTGGCTGGTTGGTTGGTTGGTTGGCTGGCTCAGTTACAGTAACACACATTCGACTTTAGTTTGTTGCTGTTGTTGTTGTTGCCATTGTATGCAACGAAGCGCATTTCCATTTCTAACGTTGATCTGCGATCTGCAACAGCCACGACAAACACGACCACAGCCAAAGCTGAGCTGTTGCTGCTGCTGCTTGTTGATGTTGCTGTTGTTGTTGTTGTTGTTGTTGGCTTGCCTGAATGGGCGACTGGTTGACTAGCCTAGCCTAGCTGACTGTAAGTAAGGTCGCCATTTGCAGTGGCGGTCGATCGCGGCTCGTTCATGGCCCAGCTCACCTACAAACCGACAACCAAAAAGACAAGTTTAGACTTTGTTGTTGCCGTTGCAGTCGTTGTTGTTGCTGTTGTTGTTGTTGCTGTTGTTGTTTGTGCCATTGGACTTGCTCTTGGCTTTGAGTTTTATTGGTTGTTTGGCCATTGGCTGATTTATTGTGCATACTCACATGCGAGCCCATTGCAGTTTTTCCATTTCGCTCTTGACCCTAATGCCAGCTGACTAGCTAAATACTAAATTTAACTCTGCTGTAATTGAGTCTTGCTCATGGCAATGGAGGTGGCCAAAAATTTAATTTCCTGGCAGTTAAATGAAACCAACACACACACAGACACAGAAAGATACCCAGCAAGGATGTTGCTCTGTGTCAGTTGAGCTGAGTTGGGCTGAGGCTGAGGCTGAGGCTGGGGCTGAAGTTGAACTGGCATTCAAGGAAACTAAATGTGCCATGTCGAAATGTGTTGTCTGTATTTGTTGAAGCACTATCGAGGCAAACGGCATTGTCTATCTGTTGCTCTCACTGCACAAAACTGTTGCATGCAACAGGAGCAGGAGCAGCAGCAGCAGCAGTTAGCAGTTAGCAGTTAGCAGACAACGATTCCATTTGCTGCTGGCACATGGCACATTTTCGACATGTTTTGTGTGCATTTTGGCAACAATAACAAAGTCATTCTGCCATATAGAAACGGAGGCAGTGGCTGCTGACTGGCAGCCCAGCCCAGCCCAGCCCGGCCCAGCCCTGCACAGCAGAGCAGAGGCAGAGCAGTGGCAGAACAGGGCAGAGCACAGAACGTCACGCGTTGCAGGAAATGTGCAAAACAACGTTACGAAACTTTTTTGTTGCTGCATGCGCAACAGGAGGCAGTCACCAATACCAATGCAACAGCAGCACCGCCACCACCACCCACACCACCCGAACCACCCACTAAAACGAAAAAATAAAACGAATACTTTGCTTTTGCTTTGACTTTGCTGCTTTTTGGGGCTGCTGTGGGTGTTGCTGCTGCTGCCTCTGCCGCCTCTGCTACCGCTGTCGCTGCTGCTGCTGCTGCTGCTGCTTCGTATTTTTGCTTCGTTTTCATTTATTCCAAGTTTTCTCCTTTTTTCATTTATTTTTTGCTTTAGCTATATATTTGGGTACAACGACTTGTTGCTTTGTCTGCGCCTGGGTGTGGCAGCTGGATGTTACGTATGCGACCTGTATGCCGGGCCACACTGTCTTATGCATGTGTGCAATATGTTTTATGATGTCAGTTTTGGGTTTTATTAAAACTGCCCTGAGATATATGCGAGTTGCAAGCGCATGCAATTTGGTAAATGTAATGCACAGCAAACAGAAGAAGAAGCAGAGTGCAAAATGCTCTTCGTTTTAATAAATACGTAAGCAGGCAATATGCATAAGTATTATCGCTTATGTGCTGACACATTGCGCATACGCCATGTGGCATCAGCTGCCGCTGCCGCTGCCGCCGCTGCTGCTGCGTTGTCTTATCAGCAGCCCAAATGTGCAGGCACTCTTTTTTGTGTAGTGCAACGGTAATATATACACATATACGTTTACAAATCGGGGTCACCTTCAAATTATCAAATTTCGACCGAAATGATTAACGCAATAAACAAAATACAAAAAAAAAAAAATGCATGAAAAATGAAAATAAAAATCGCCTCTCCAATCCACCCGTTTCAAATTATATAAAGAATTAAAGCAAGTTACAGCCGCAGCTACAACACTAACAACAACAACAACAGCAGCAGAACCCACTCATTCGCTGGCGAAAAAACCTTATCTTTGTTACACAAAAAAAAAAAAAAAAAAAAAGAATATATATATATATAAAAAACGCAACGGGCACGACGATGTTGTTGATGATGATGAATTTGCCCTGATTTCGACACAAAAATAAACAAAATAAAAAATAACAACAAAAAATGAAGGCAGAATGCAAAAGAAACAACAACAACAACAGCAGCACAGACTCATTGCTGTTTCTCAAATATAGTAAAAGAAAAATAGAAAAGAGCAAAGAATAAAATAAAGCACACAAAATTTAGATAAGACGAAATTGAGTCAAGCCGCCAGAAAAAACTTCGCATGCAGTTTCTAACAGCCACAACAAAACATACAACAGGAAACAACAAAAATTATGAAAAGCTACAACAACAAGAGCACTGCAAGCTACAACAAAGTGCAGCGCGTGTTTGGCCCGATCTAGCGGGCGGTGGGCGCGGCAGGCAGTGGCTGAGAGGGGCATGAAAATATTTTTCAGCAGTTGTCTAAATAACAGCAAACGACATTGGCGTCAGTGCCAGAAAGCAAACGAACTAAATTGCTAAAAAAAAAAAAAAAAAAAAAAAAAAAAAACAGCAACAACAACAACAAATGTCCACAAAAAAACAGCAACAACCACAACAACAACTAATGAAAATAAACGAAAACGTAACAAAAATCAATTGTCGCCAACCAAACGTCAATACAAGTGTGCATGTGTATCCACAAATGTGTGTGTGTGTGTGTGTGAGTGTGAGTGTGTGTATCGTCAAAAAACATGCAGCCGCAATTGGAACTATTTGCCAGCAAGGGTTGTCGGTGGGGGGGTTGAGAGGGCGGCTGCACAGTGAGTGCCATGCATTTAATTGCCGCCGCACAAAATGTCACATGGAGAGCAACAAAACTAGCTGCATTGAGCCAAGTGTGAGCGAGAAGGCTAATACGGCGAGAGAGCAAGAGAGACAAAGAGTGAGAGTATATAGCCAAAATATATAGAAATAGATATGTTATAACAAGACATTCTAAGAACTCATTTGTTTAAGCAGCTATAATAAGCTTAAGTTCATAAAAGCAGGCGTTTGGTAAAGATTATCATTAACTTATCTTTCAGCTGTAACCTGTATAAGGTGAGAATGGGCATATAGCCGCCAGGCAGCTAGGCAGCTAGATTGTAAGGCAGAAACTTCTACTTCTTACACTTTTACCAAGATTTAAAGTCTCTTACAGGATAGTAGTATACTCAGGTAGAGCACAGGTTTTCCATGAGGTCTCTGCACTACCGACGCCAGCCACTCATACATATAAATTTTGAGGTGTCTTGATACCTACCCATGCCCAAATTAAACATCATCTCCTATTTGTGGACTATCTTTACAGGGTATCAACACTACACTCCGTTGTTTATCTTTGACTTTCGTTTGTATATGATTCGACAAATAGGCCAAACCTTGCTGCTTAGACAGACACTGAGATGACTCAGCTGGCAGACATATAGAGTGGATCACATGATACGTTTTATAGCATAAAGTGATTTTTATCAAATTTCCGTTGATTAAAAAACGTTTGCTCTATAATTTTTCCAAGGCTTTAAGCTTTTTGATGGCCAATAATGTAATATCAAATTAGCTTTAGGACTTCAATTTTGGATTTTCAAATATTCTGGAAAATATTTGATGGCCAAGTGAAATCAATTGAAAACTTGTCAATGACGCGTTGAGTGAGTGTTTGAACAAAAGCTTGTTGCACTCAACATGCAACACTGATAGAGCTAACAACAACAACAACAGCGAGTGCTCATCAATTGGGCATAAATGAAACAACAACAAAAAAGCAGGTTTAATTGAAAAGTCGATGCATTGATACACTGTTTATATACATATGAGATGTCTAAATTATATAAAAGTGACAAATAAAAATTAATATTATGAACATAATGAATTGTTCATAAAAGAGTAAATATATATTTTGTTATTTCGTTTATGGAATTTGTTATATGAAATCGGAATATAAATATGATAAGCACTGTAGAATTGTTTTCAAACAGTATATAATTTAAAGTATTATTTAAATTTCATCAAAATATTGTAAAATATTTTCGCACTCTGTGCCTAATTGTTGCATGTTGACCGATCTAACTACAATACCCTTTTATTTTATATAAAACTGAATTTAAATTGAAAACGCATATCTACTGTGAAAATATTTCGAATATTTCTAACATTTTTTTTCTCTTTTGTTTATTTTTGCAATTTTAAGCAACATTTGTATTTGCATTGAGCAGCGGGAGCAGGTGAATTGTTATTGACATTAGCTTGTTTTGTATTGCTTTTTGTTTGTTTGCAATTTTTGTCGTTGATAAGCTTAAGGACACTGTGGCACTGTGGGGCAAAAACCGATGCATTCAATATTATTTATACAATTGTGCATGTGGCAAATATCGAGTTTGCATTTCGGCAACAAAAGCTGCGCGCCAGCTACGGCAATAGACGTGAATGCCATTTAGCCAGATAACGCCTACGCCGACTGTACAGAAATTTATTTATTTTTCTATTTTTTTTTAGTTTATTGAAAGTCTGCAAATAAGTTTTAACAGTTTTATACAAGTTTCAGCTGCACCTGTTGCCTCTTCAATGCGAATTGTCATTGTCTTTCTTATGCAAACTACGTGGATTTTGCATTTGCTTTCGCATGGCCAAAGTTAAATTAAAACCCATTTTTTTTTGCGTGCTTCTCTGCTTCACACGCTGCAAAAGAAAAACATCAGCGAAAAAGTTTGCCACATAGCCAAACCAAAGCCCAGCAGCACCACACACCACCCACCACCCACACATTGGGTGGGCGTGGGGTTGGTTGTTGGGCGTTGCACAAACTACTATACAAAAACAACTGCCTGTTGCACTTTCCTATATACCTGGAACGCTTCCAGTGTTTGGGTCTCTGGCCTTCCAACATCCCCAAACCACCAGAACAAAAAAAAAACAAAAAGAAAAATTTGAAGAAATAAAATAAAAGCAAAATACGAATGAAAAAAAAAACTAGAGTAGAAGCAGAATAAGAAGCTGAAAAAAATGCGATATAACACCCAACTCCTGCTGCAGTGTTGCAGCAACAGTTTATTTTATGTGCTACGCTTTTGTAGTTAGTCAGAAACAGTGTGAAAGAGGAAGAGAGAGAGAGAGAGAGAGAGAGGCAGTGAAAAAAACAAAAGAGATAGATAAAGATAGATAAAGAGGGAGAGACAGAGATAGAGAGTACCAACTGTAGCTCGCTTTTCTGTTGGCGCTTTGACTGCAGCCAAAGCGCAGCCAATTTGAATGAAGCAATTGATTTTAAATGCATTTTCTATTTCTATTTTTCCATTTTATTTTATATTTTTGTTCTATTTTCTAATTTTTGCCTTTTTTTTTTTTGTGCATAAATTTAAATTTGATAAACGCAAATGCGTTTAGTGCAAAACGCCAATGCGTTTAGTGCAAAACGCCGCTCTAGGCTTTAACATGCTAAAAGCCTATTTACACAGTCCAATTTCCAGTTTAGCTTCTATGAATCACGCACGAGGCCTGATGCACTCTGTACTAAAATAGAATACATAGGAAAATTATATTCTACGGAACTATATTGCTATATTATTGATATAGAGTAACAGAAATAAGGCTTTATGTGGTACATCGGTATATAGTATATTTGATCAAACTAACCAGCTGAGTAGATCTGGAGTTTGTCTACTGTATTGCTGTTTCTGTGCTCTTTACTCCTACTATTGTTTAACCAGCTGAGTCGATATTGGTTCAATCTTCTGTATATCGCAGATTATCTTCTATTTTATGTTAAACTGCTTCCTTGATATCATTACTAGTTTGCATTATAAGTAATCATTGGAATTTTCTAGAACTTATTGTAGATTTAGTTACTGGAAACAGCTTATACATATATAATTCTAATTGTACATATTCCATAATCTGGAATCCTCATCTGGAACTGAGAAAAGAATTCATTATTCAGAATAATGCAATTTTTTTCAAGAATTCTCTGCTCATATATGTATGTGTAGATATGAGAATAAAGGTATCAAGCCGTTTGCAGAGTAACTGTAACTGTAACTCAATCGGAGCACCCTTTTTAACAGGGTATCTGCTAGCTAGTCAGCCAAATCAGTGTTTTTTACAGACTATCTGCAACTCACTCCTGTCTACAGGGTATCTACAAGCCAATCAACTCGTTTAAATGAATAATAGCTAGAGCACTCTTGTCACATAAATTTATAATGTGCCCCAAAAAAGGAAGAAGAAGAAGAAGAAGAGAACAGAAATTGGCTAAACTTTGGTTTTGTGAGTCACACTGAGTCAGCAATGGGATGCATGTGACGACTGTGCCGCGTGGCTGACTGTTGCCTGTTGCATGTAGCTCGCTGCTCGTTGCTCGTTGCCTGTGCGGCAAGTTGTTGCATAAGCAACAATAGCTTGTGCGACTTGTTGCCAGTGTGCCACTGCCCCTGCCACAGCCACTGCTGCTGCTGTCGTTGAGCACTTCTAATCCAATCACACGAACAATGGCAATGCAAATGCAAGCTCAGTCGCAGCAGCTACAGCTAGAGCAGCAGCAGCGTGGCTGCAACTTCCTTTGTCTGCCATTGAGAGCCATATGCAACGCAGACGTTGCAATTGCCGCGCTGACTTGCCTTGCCGCTGTGTTGATGGTCAAGGTCATGAACCTGTTCCAATAACTCGTTTTTCTTACGTGCCACACACACACACACACACACACACACAGACACACACACACACAGACACACACAAACAGACAGACAGGGAGACAAACAGACCGACAGACGAGCGGACGGACAGTTAGACAGGGGTATGGACTGGCAGCCAACAGATGATTGTGTGTTGCATGCTGGCTAAAGTTGTTGCGCTCTGGCTCTGCTCTAATGCTAATCCTGGCAGATTTGCCAGCATGCCAGCGGCATTTGGCTTTTGCTTCCATGCCATGACTAATGGCTGTCTAATGGTCCAAGCAGCGGCTGCCAAGCGGCAGCTCAAATCAATTTGCCAAACATGAAATTAAATTTCAATTCAACTTAACAACACACAAACTTGTTGGTGCCACACACACACACACACACACACACATAGAGCAAGGACACGTGGCAACAATTTATATACATAGTATATGTATGTCATATATACGAGAAATGAATTGCGATAAATTGTCGTGCGTGGGCGTCGTCCACCTGGCTGATTCATTGTTTTGTTTTTCAGCTTCGGCCGTGTTCAGTGTCAGCGAATGAATTATGCGAAATCAAAATGCGATTTGCTGCAAATCAAACAAAGAGAATCCATTCGAGCAAATGCTTCCGTCTGTCAGCGCGTTGAAATTAGAAGCGCATTAATTAGAAATCTTTATTATTCTAATTTTTTTCCATTTCCATTTCAATTTCTATATTTTTTTTAATGAATTCAACACAATAAATTTGAGGCGACATTTGTGCATAAATCGCAAATAAAGATTTCCGTGAATTTCTTTTTATTTTATTTCTGTATATTTTGTGCATTGAGACGCATTCAACGGCAGCAGCAACAACAACAACAACAACGGCAACATTTTGTCAAAAGCTGCCCATATTGATAATTGTGCATTTGATGCCCATTGTTGAATTTGTTGGGGTCTGTGGTGCGTGTGTGTGTGTGGAAGCAAATATGGCGTGCACTTGTCGGGCTTCGCGTCTTATTTATTTTGCCATCTCTTACGGAAAACTTTGTTGAGGTTAGGTTAAAGAGCCAAAACGAAATTTTGAAAAAATTAACAATTGAAAATTACTTATACTTATACTTATACTTATACTTATACTTATACTTATACTTATACTTATACTTATACTTATACTTATACTTATACTTATACTTATACTTATACTTATACTTATACTTATACTTATACTTATACTTATACTTATACTTATACTTATACTTATACTTATACTTATACTTATACTTATACTTATACTTATATTTATACTTATACTTATACTTATACTTATACTTATACTTATACTTATAATTTATACTTATACTTATACTTATACTTATACTTATACTTATACTTTATACTTATACTTATACTTATACTTATACTTATACTTATACTTATACTTATACTTATACTTATATACTTATACTTTATACTTATACTTATACTTATACTTATACTTATACTTATACTTATACTTATACTTATACTTATACTTATACTTATACTTATACTTATATATACTTATACTTATACTTATACTTTATACTTATACTTATATTTTATACTTATACTTATACTTATACTTATACTTATACTTATACTTATACTTATACTTATACTTATACTTATATATTTATACTTATACTTATACTTATACTTATACTTATACTTATACTTATACTTATACTTATACTTATACTTATACTTATACTTATACTTATACTTATACTTATACTTATACTTATACTTATACTTATACTTATACTTATACTTATACTTATACTTATACTTATACTTATACTTATATACTTATACTTATACTTTATACTTATACTTATACTTATACTTTATACTATACTTATACTTATACTTATACTTATACTTATACTTATACTTATACTTATACTTATACTTATACTTATACTTATACTTATACTTATACTTATACTTATACTTATACTTATACTTATACTTATACTTATACTTATACTTATACTTATATTTATACTTATACTTATACACAATGTTGATATCCAGTACCACCTGCAATGCGCTCCCCTTCCCCTACGCTTGTCAGCTCTAGCCTTGCTCAAGAATTTGCGAGCTCTCCCCCATTCCTGTCCAACTAATTTCACAACTCAAAAAGAATTCGAAGCAGCAGCAAAAAATATGGTGAAAATATGCAAAAAAAACAAACTCTTTGCATTTTGAGTGCAAATGACAAAGGGAGAGAGATTTTACAGAGAGAGCAAAAAATGTGCGTTTCACATGAAAATCAATAAAAGAAAAATGAAAAATTACAACAAAAGTATAATACAATTTATTAACAGCAAAAAGTTTTTGTCAAAAAAAAATGTGCATATTTTTTACAGCATTGTTTTTAGTGTTCATGGAATATTCTTGACCTTTTAGAGTGAGCGATAGTGTATGAATGTATATGTGCGTGTATGTGTGTGTGCGGGTAGCTCGTGTTGCGGTTTTTACAAAGCATGTAGAATGCACTCACTCAAAAGCACACACACACACACCCACACACTCACACACATATGTTCACATGTTAAGTTTGTGGAAATGTTAAAACAAAAATGTAAATTTAATATAGGTATGCAAATGTATATATATATTATTAATATAGAATTTTACTTACTTTCAGTGTTCAGCAATAGTTTTCAGTTATTTGCGTATTTCGCGCACGTTTCAATATAAAAAAATGTTTTGCTATTAATACAATTGTGGGATTGTTTGTTTCTTAAATTCTTAGAGTCACAGCACTTGAATTGTCATTAATATATATATATATATATACTTCAGCAGAGATTTTGTTAGATTGATTTATGATTTGGTCTTCGATGAAGGGAAACACAAATTTGTTATCACAAGCGAAACGCACGTCAACTGTTTTGCTAGTCTTTGGGCTAGCGAAGAGGAAGCACATGCAATGCACTCTTACACACACACACACAGGCATAGATGAGAGCAGACGCACACTTATACACATGTACGTATATATGTGTGTGTGTGTGTGTTGGTAGCAGCAGCAGAAAATAAATAAAAATTTCGCACCGCGACCAACGTCAACAACAAACAAACACCGACACTAACAACAAGCGCAGACAACTTTACTAATACGTAAACAACAAAATCGACTAACTTGACTACGACGTCGACGTCGACGCTGACGCTGCCGTTGACGTTGACGCTGACGTCGCTGCTACTGCTGCTGCTGCTGCTGCTGCTGTTGTTGTTGCTGCTGCGCTGCGCTGCGCTTACAACGACAATCCGAAGCTAAGGCAAAAGCGTACCGAACCGTTCGAAACGACCGACAATAAAGCTGCCATCCAGCTGAGCTGCCCGGCACTTTGACTATGAGCTGGAGCCCAACTGAGCGGCGGCAGAATGAGTGCAGCGGCGTGCTGCTCTCCACACACTCACACTCACAATCAAAATCACTCGCACACACACGCACATGACAAAGAGCCAGCCACAATGCTGCGTTGTAAAGGTCTAAGAAAAGTTTCGCAGTTCGCATGCATTTGCCTTGGCTGAGAACAAACCGCTCAAGTTACAACTGTGTGCATGTAAGTGTGAGTGTGAGTGTGTTGAAAAAAAATTGCAGTGGCAGTGTCAGCGCGCTAGCGAGAGATAGACAGAGAGCGAGAGAGCAACAGAGAGGAAGAGAGTGTGAGAGAGAGAGAGAGAGACCCTGGCCAAGTGGGAGGTAGCAGCCGGCTAGCTGCTGTATTGTGTCAATGTATTGGTGCGCTTCATTCATGGCAGCCGGCAAAAAAACGTTAAAAGCGAAATTGGTTAAAAAAAACTCAAACTCACACACACACACACTGAGACACACACACTCGCAGTGCAGAGAGCAAACAAAAAAATGTAAAGAAAATGGTGGCTAGAATCAACTGGGAGCGCAATGAAAAAAATTTGTCATCTCCTCCTGGCTAAAGAGCGCGAGAGCGACTGCTGAGCGGCTGCAGGCGGGGAAGGCCAGTGTCAGTGTGTTTTTAATTGCACTTGGCGCTGCATTAGTGTGTGTAAACACACGCACACACACACACACATAGGCACACACAGCTGTCTCAGCGCTCAGTTAAATGCACTCAGAACCAAAACGCGCTCTGAGTGCGTTTTTTTGCAATTTTGTTTTCTTTTTTTTCGTTATTTTTTAGCCTTTTTTTTCGCTTAATACATTTTGTGCATTTTGCTCTCCATTTTGTAATTTTTCAACAGTTCTTTTTCGGTTGCGAAAACAAGTCCGAAACTGCGACGACGACGACGACGGCGACGGCGACAGGCAACGCTTTGTTTAGCGCTGGAGACGAAGACGGAGACGCTCACTCACCGCTCGAAATGCAACTGGCGACTCCGACAACGCGCGCCCGTTGCACATGCACTTTTAGTTGTTTGTTGTTGTTGCTGTTGTTTTTTTTTTTTTTTTTTTTTTTTTTTTTGAGTGTGCAACGGTTGTGCGAATGTCGAGCGCGCGCGAGAGCAAAACTGAAATTATAATAATTCGCCCAGCCGGACGACAGACGGACGGCGAATTTGACTCGGTTTGCAGCGACTCAATTGCATGTCATTGTAGACGAAAAAAAAAGAGGCGAAAATAAAAATACTTTTGAGAATTTTCGGCACAGCGAATTATGGACTCTCGACTCTGTGTGCGAGAGTGAGATAGATTGATAGTGGAGGGGGTGCTGGAGTGGGGGGAGTTGCAGTCTAGCTGTGACTACGGCTGGGGCTGGGGCTGGGGCTGGGACTGGGTCTCTGCCTGAATTTAGTCGTGACTCGGTTTCAAGGTCTCTCAATTAATGCGAAAATTTCGTTGTAAATGTTTTTTCATTTTTTTTTTTTTATTATTATTTTGTTTATTTTTGTTTGCATGCTTGTAACAAAATTCGTGTATAATAAATATAGTAATTGTTTACCTATTTTTTTACGACTTTAATGCTTTTCTAATAAGCGAAATATTTGTTGATTTTTTAATTGCATTTACATTTGTTAACGGCGACTCTTTGACCTTGGGCCTTGCATAGTCAAGAACTGGCATTTGAATTGGCGAAGGTGATGGAGGCGTATACATACATACATATACTTATGTAAAGGTGTTTGTATATGCGTGTATATAAATGTTTGGTTATATGATACTAATTGAAACGAGGTTTTGAGCTAAATCAAGCCTTGACTCAAGTTGACATTGTTTTTTTAGAAGCTAATAAGGAATAATTTTTGTGAATCGTAATTCGAGAATACAATGTCTATATAATTATATAGAGTAGCTATAGAAAGCAACGATAGTTCTTAGAAGAAACATATGTCATATGTGATTGATTTATACTGATTGATCTTCGAATTGAGGTGAGCTAAATGCTTAAGCTTAAATCAGTAATCTTTGAAATCTACGAGATTCGAGAAATTAACATCATTGATGATCAGATTATATGAAGATAAACCCCTTGCAGATACACAATGAAATTAACAAGAAACAGAAGGGAAATACATTTCAAAACAAACTCGCTTTTAATTCGTGTCCTCTGACCATTCAAGCCGTAGACTTCCGTGTTGAGCGATATAAAAGCATAAAGCAGCTAAAAAAAAAAAAAAAAAAAACAACAACTAGTAAGTGTGGAAGTACGACTAGAATATACTCTGCATTTTATATAAAAATATATGATGCCAATAAATAGGTTTGGGCATAAGTAAGGTAGGATGATGGAAAAACGAATAGGAAGTAACTGTTCCTATGAATAAACCTGTTTATAAACATGAGAATAGAGTACAGCCAATATACCCTGCATACCACATTTTCAATGGGTTTGGGGTACAAAAAAACATACAAGAAATGTCGCCAAAGAGGAACACACATAATTGCAGTATTTACAAGAGATAAAATCGACAACAACATGTAAAAAGCAGCAGCACAAAAAAACTCATAAAAAATATAATATATTTATTTGCATGTATATGTGTATACACATGCATATTTGTGCATAAAAATCTGTTGAGAAGCAATTAAAATGAAAACCACGTAAGCAAATACGAGGGAGCTCCCCGAAAAAGGCGTTAAAAAGTGCCAAAAAATACAAAAAAAAAAAAAAAAGAAGAGTAAAACCCATAAAAACCACCCTATTGCAAAATGCATTTTTCCCCCTTAACCCTTGGCTGCCCCCTTGAGTAACTTAACCCCCTTCGTTTACCCCTTCAATCGTACCCTTGCCTATGCACACAAAAGCAAACGTGCAATTATGTTGAATGCATTTCGAAAAAAAAAGAATAAAGTACCCAAAAAAAAAAAAAAAAAACGTCGAAGCGAATGCACAAAAAACAAGTAAGATGCAATTTTGTGCATAATGAAAAATGCAGCAGGCAACAAATGCACTCACACACACACACACATGCGAACACAGATATAATGAAACGCAGTGCACATTGTAAGCTGAGCTGTGAAATCCAGACCCAAAAATATATTCTAAAATTAAAATGCGACGGCCTGTCGAAATGTAAACAATCAAAGGGGTGCATGATGCACTCACACAGACACGTATATATATATTTATACATACATATATACGATATACGTATATTAAAAGTACTAAAAGTACGCTACTGCAATTCAGAGATGCCATGTTCTGATCAATGAAAAAAAAAATTTAAGTCAAAGTTGTTTTAAATTTAGAATCATTTTAAGAAACATCAACATATTTAAAAAAAAATTATAGTAAGTTTTTTAAATTAAATATATAATAATGATAATGCAAAAAATCTAATTTTAATCAAAATATTATTTAATTTATATTGAAATATAAGAGACATTTTGGGGGAAAAAAATATTCAAAAAGCAAAAAATTATATTATACAAAAAAATATATTGGAGAATGTTTAATTTTATAAAGGAAAATTTAAAATAATTATAAGTGCCTGAATAAAGTTAAAATATTGAAAGAGCAAATTATAAGTTTTATAAGTGTTTTATTATTTAGAAATTTGCAAAAAAAAGTTTAAAATATATTAGTAACAAATAATGATTCCATTATGATTCTATAGGCTCCAAGGGAAGCTTTACAAACTGCAGCTAGCTAAATTCCTATATAAAGGAAAACAAATACCGCTTAAGGGGCGTATAAAAGTTTATTTCGATTCATTTGATAGAGACAAATCTATCCGTAAAAAGGCTAAAATGACAGCACTGCTGCCATAACGATGCAACACACAAAGCCAAGGCAAGAAATGCATGCACTCACACACACACACACAGAGACGAACACTAATGGGGTGGGTTTTGCACTCTTAATATCTTTGCAGCATTTTGGAATGCATAATTTAGCTAAGATTGTTTTTTCTTCAATCTCTTCGTCTTCTTTTTCTGATTTTTTGCAATTAATTCGTGAAATTACGCACTTCCCATGGCTGGGCTGGCTGATGATGGTCTGATTGCTGATTGGCCCAAATGAGCGCCCAGTCAGGAAGTGGAATGCATCCGTTCTAAGCAGCGCCTGGGACATCATTTGGCAAACGGAACTACGGCAAGCGGAAGCAAACAGCAAACACACACACACACACACAGAGAAACACACACGGAAACTGAGCATTGACCACCATAAATAATGAGCGAAATTAAATGCACACTTAACTCAGATAAAGATCAAACTTAAGCCGTAATAATTGGCGACACTTGGACAGCATTTCAGAACGAATGTGCTGCAAACAATTATTCAATTACAGCCGCAACAGCATCTAATGTTAACTAATTGACTAATGTTAACTAATGGCAAATAGAAACTAAACATAAGCTGAAAGAGATACATATGTACATACATATATAGAATAGCGCTCAGAAATCTCGGATTGTATGTTAATATGAATTGTCTTTCAGCTGTGATCCACAAAGTGAGTTATAAAAGTTCTCAAAAATAAATATAAAATCGACCAATATACATTCCACAAAACAAATATATTCTTTTAACTGCCCTAACGAAGTACATCTATAAATAAATAATCAAATATGATGATAAATTCATATATACTATATATCTGCATATATGGCTATGGCTTGGGACTTATTAAATATCTATAGAATATGAAGTATATTGAAGTAAGTTGTTAAATAGTTTATAAGATAAATTTAATTTTTGTTTTTTTAATGTGTACATTATTCTACATATAAAATGTTTATACATATATGCATGTACTTAAAACACTTCATAAGAAAATTTGAATACATTCCAAAATTATTTACGAAATAAACACCTATTTCAATTAGCTACTTTCGCTCAATTATAGACACTCAATATACGCATATATCGACGCCCACATATCTGCCTTCTACAGCTGCTCAAGGCAAAGGCACTACATATATAAATATATATGTACATATATACATACATGTGTACAAAATACGATTCTCTCTAGGCTGTTTAAAGTAAAAGTAAATGAAAACAAGCAAGGCAAATAAACCAAAATGAAATCAACAAATAAGCAGACGCGACTAAGAAGAAGAAGCAGCGGAGGCAGCAGCAGCAGCCAAAGCCAATGACCAAGAATCAACAGCAACAACAACAACAACAACAACAACAGCAACACAGATTGCTGAGAGGCCAAGGAACTCGAGAGCAATACAAAATTGCTTGGCCTTGGTCAGGCACACTGTACACACTCACACACCATCACTCATGTGTGTGTGTGTTTATTGTGCATACATATAAATACTTTTAAATGTTTTTGTTTTTTTTTTTGCCTGTTTTGTTGCTCTTCTTATTGCATTGCATTTGCGCTGTTGGCTTATTACGTTTTAATTTTCGTTGCGAAAAGTCGATAAGAAACTTGAAGTGTTGATTAAGTTGGCAATTGATAAGATACGCGACACACACACACACACATGCATGCATACTGGCCTATGCACATTTATAGAAATAACGGCTTTTGCCTGATAAGCGCAATGGAAAAAGTTTGTTTCACTCCCAAACGTGTTGCATTGTAGGTCAGTAAAAGGGGCATGCTAATGATGTCAGCCGCAGCTTAGCCCAATGAAACAGTTTGCAGCATGTGCTAAAAATAAATTTCCATTAGCATACGGCACACATACACACGCACACACACACGTACACAGACGCCAAAACATGTCCAAATATACACGCACAAATTGCCGTTTAACCAATGTCAATGTCAACAAGCAACATCTGCAACAGCAACAGCAACGGCAGCAGCAACAGCAGCAACAACAACGGCAGCAAATTCATTTCTTACGGACGCAGCAGCCACGCGGAAATCGTTGCCATGTTTAGGCCGCGTTGTTGTAGTTGTGTTTGCTGCTGTTGTTGTTGTAGTTGTTGCTGCTGCACGCCGGCAACATATTGTGTGTAAGGTCATATCTCGAAATTTGATTTGGCTGCCTGCCAAATACAAAACAGATGAATGCACGAGCACACACACACTCGCACGCACATTCACACACTCACACACACACACACCAACACACGAGAGTGCGAACATGTTTGTGTTGCACGCGTTTTGTTGCATTTGGGGTTCGTTATTGGGCGCTGGCAGTTTAAGATGCTTAGTTTTAGCTATCAATGAAGTTGAGAGCGAAAGTGTTTTCCGACCATTTACGATTTCAATTAATATTACGTATACGTATACGTATACATGTGTATGTCTGTGTACGTGTGTTTTTGGTCGCTGAACTTGTTGCAGATTTGCATATTTAGTGAAATGTGCACTTAAATTGGCATTGATTGCTATTTAAAACTATTATTGAACATTATTGTATAATTACAGAAATGTAGGAAGCAAAAAGCTTGGAGATTAAAGAGAGTTAAATATTTTAGCGCAATTTTACGACCAGTTAAATGTCAATTACATTTGAAATACAAAAATTTAAACAATACAAATTAGACAGATAATATCATAAAGCATTTTTTACAATGTCTACAGCTTCTTAGCTGTCTTTTTATCAACAACCATAAAAGTTAACTTTCCACAGTTCACGTACTGAATGAAAAATTCGAAAATGATAATAGCTGACGCACTCTTCTCTTTTTGATAAATTTTTATCTGTTTCTTTGCTTTTCGTTTATTTTCACTTCCGTTTTGATATGTTTGGAATCTGTGCGTAAAGCTATCAAGATTTGTTGTGCATACGATAAGCAAAGAAAGCGAAATTCAATAATTCAGATATACCACTGTCTCTCTCTCTCTCTCTCTCCCTCTACAGCTCACAGCATAAGCCAAAGCTCATCAATTGCCGAAAAGCATTCGCTGCTCATGTCTAACGGTTAACTCCAATTCACTTGCACTTGCACTCGGTCTGGCACTGGCCTCTGCACTCTTTGCACGAAGAGCGCGCCAAAGAGAGAAAGAGTCAAGTTCAAAAACCTCATTACATGCGAAAAGCTGTTATTTTATGATGAGCGAGCGAGCGACAAAGCTGCAAGCATTTTGTATTTTGTGGCTTCTGATTTGAAGTCCACGCAGTCCACACACACACACACACACTCACATACACACAGGCTCATTTACTGCAAATTGATATACACACAGCTCATACATAAGTATTTGTTTATAGTATATTTTTTCTTTATCGCACATGATTCACCAAAATAAAAAAAGACAACAACAAATGTGAAATGGCGTCCATGACCAACACAACACAGAGACAACTGAAAGGCCAGATACAACAACAACAACAACAACAGCAGCAGCAGCAGCGGTCACTCGCCCTCTGCTTCTGCTCCTGCTGCGCTGCTCCATATGGTATGCCATGAACTGAACCAACAACCGATTTTTATTATTATTTTGAATACGCTTCTTGTTGCTGTTATTACTCTTATTGCTGTTGTTATTGTTGCTGTTGTTGTTGTTGCTGTTTTTGTATTTTGTTTTGTATATTTTTCGTCACACTTGGCAGCAGCAGCAGCAGCTACAGCAAAGGCAGCGGACAGAGGCAGCGGCGGCGGCAGCGTATTTGTATTTGTATTTGCACAGAGCCAGCGTCGACGACAGCGTCACATGCCCCCTGTCCAGGCCCCTGGCCGGGCAGCAGTCGGTCGCTGCGTCGCCTGGTCGCTTGGTCTGTCGGTCGTCCCTAACCTACGACAACCGAATTCGCACTGGGCCAGGTTCAATGAACTTTTTGGCTGCGTTCGCTGCCCGTTGCTGTTGCTTTTGACGTTGTTGTCGCTGCCGCCGTCGCTGTCGACGTCGTCATCGTTGTCGTTGTCGTTGTCGTTGCATAAAGCGTGCATTGAGGGCGCTGGTTGACTGACTGACTGACTGACTGTCTGTCTGACTGACTGACTGACTGACTGACTAGCCAAATGGCTTGTCTGTCATGCGTGTGTTGTTGTCGTTGTTGTAGCTGTTTGCTTAGTGTCTGTGTATGCGTGCATGAATGAAGCTTCTTTCTTTTAATTTTGTCAAGTTCGTTTTGAATTTCAATTTTGAGTCATGCATAAAGTGCAAGATACGACAACGAGTACTTAAGCTCGCACTCACACACATGCATTGAGCGAGTGTATGTATGTGTGTGTGTGTGTGTGTGTATGCCGTGGTTGACAGTCAGCAGCTGTCGCTGGTTTTGTTTTCTTTTCCTTATTCTTCTTCTTCTTCTTCTTTTTTGATAAGCGTCTTTCCTATAAACGCAACTGCAAAAATAATTTAAAAGAAATTAACCACAATAACCCAAGCTGTCGATTCTCAACAGCAAAATTCACTAGAAATCGGAAACTTTTTAGAAAATCAAATTACATGGCGCAAAGAGAACGGCAGAAAAAATTCAACGGCAAAATAAAAATGCAGAAAAATAACGGAAGCCGAAATACACTACAAAACTAAATATATGGCAGAGTATATATGGTTTGTATGCAAAAAATAATTAAATAAATAAAAATAAATTTAAAATTTATTAAATAAAATTGAAAAAAAAAAATAACAATAAAAAATATTAATATAATAATAAATAGCTTTATTAAAAACTAAAATTACTAACAACGAATTTTTGAATTTTTTATTATATTATTTAGTTTTATTAATATTGGTTTGTGAACCTTAATTTCTAAATCATACTTTCAAATTATTTAATTTTACTTCAATTCTACTTGATAATTTGCGAACCGATTGACTAATTCAATATAGCCGCTTGCGTCTGTCATATATGTATTTATGTATAACCATCTGGTTGAGCTGCTCTTGGGTTGCCATTGACGATAGTGATGCTGTTAAAAATAATCAGTTTTGTGATAGCTAAGGAGGCTGGGAGTGAGACTGAGATACTCGGAGGCAGAGTCTAGTTTGCTGCGCTTGAGTTGACTTGGCTAAATATGATATGCCCTGGCAGAGTCAACCAAATTGTTACCACAGGCATGCCGCCCTACACTTACCGTCTCCTCTGGCTCCACCCCTCCTCCTGCTCCTGCTCCGATATGTGTGTGTGGCGAAAATGAATGTAATGCAATTCGAATCGATGTCGAATTGTGGATTAGTTGGCTCAAAAAAATAAAATGAATTACTACAACTTCAGCATCTCTCCGTTCGTCTGTCCGTCTGTCGGTCTGTCTGTCTGTCTGTGTGTCAGTTAGTCAGTCTGTTTGTCATTTCACATGCTCGTTCTGTGCATTTGGCTGTGATTAATTGCATTGGCTGCCGCTTGGCAATAACAACGAGCTCTGGCGGGCAAGGAAGCCTTAGAAAATGTCAGGGCCAATGGCATGGCCCAATGCAAATTTATGACAACGTCGCGCCGAGATTTATCAACTGCAGCAACTGCCAGCAATAACAACAACTACAGCAATAGCAACAACTTTAGCAACAGCAACAGCAACGAAAATAAAAATAACCAGTTAATGCGCCGACTACAAATAAAATCGAAAGCCGCAACCTAAAAAACCGGTTTGCCAAAGTTCTAAAAATGAAACTGACTGCAGCAGCTCGAGCAGCAACAAGACCAAAAATATTTTTTCACTGTCTGCCAAAATTGCAAGCGGGCATAAATTAACCGCATGGGGTCCACTAATACACACGCATATACATACACACACACACGCGGAGAGCGAGAGATAGAGATAGGAATACACGCATGCGAGACAAGCACACCCAAAACCACTTAAAGTCCACAATGATGACGTTGACGTCGGTCCCGACGTCGACGTCGGCAGCCAACCACGCCAGTTGAGTTTTCAAGTGCAATTCTCGTTGCCGATGACGCAAAAAATAAAAAAAAACCACCACACAAAAAAATAAACAACAAAAGTAAGTAAAACCGGCAACGACCACGACCTCACCCAAAACCGGGCAGCAGCAGCAACAAAAGGCAGAAGCGCTGCCAGCAGAACGCATTCAGAGGCTCCACCCCAAAGCCAAAAATGCGCAATTTGACTGTACGAAAAAAAAAAAAAAAGAAGTAAACGAAAAAGCGAATAAAAACGCAGCAGAAAGAGCAACCAAAATAAATGTAAAACGAGCGCAAGCAAAATTATCTTTGACACGTCGATTGGCGCATACTCTAACTCAAGGAGAAATCCATAGAACGACACTCAGAATTAAAATCAAAGAGAATAAAAATTATTGTTGACACATCGACTTGACATACCCTTAGTAAAGTTAAACAATACATACATATGAGTTTTGTTGTTGTATATATTCATATATATATATAATTAATATAATTTATGCATGTATATAAGTATGCATATGTAAGCATACCGTAACTCGCTCATATAAAGTGAAAGCTCTGAGAGCGAGTTCCAGGCTCCAAGTTCCAAGTTCCAATTTCCAAGTTTCAATTTCCAAGCCAAGAGTCAGAGAGCAAAGAAGACAGAGTACGAAACTCATAAGAAATGTCAATTTAAGCTTCGTCAATGGGAGTCTAATTGGAAACTTAACGAACATTCATATGTCTTGCAGTGCAGCTACAGTGCTTTCAAGCAAAGCTTTTATTTTTGGCAAAATAATAATACCAAATGCTTGCCAATATATATATAATAGTCCACATGCCCGTGGGCAGTGTATATTAAACAAAAAAAATTTCGTTTGCTGCTCATACAAATTTTTTTCTGGGCTGGCGGTTGTCGGTTACTGACCGTCCTCAAGGTTTTTCGTATTTTGCCCTTTTTGCAGAAGCAGCGACGTCGACGGCAACCGAGACGCTGGCAGCGTCAACGATCGCAGCGCTCAATTCCCTTCATTTAAAGCGCTTATTTTTTGTTGCTTTTTGCCGCTGCTGCTGCCCGCTTCTGCGGCTGCTGCTGCTGCAGTTCGTTGTTGCATTTTTGAACGTTTTACGTAGCGCAAATTACAGCAAACACGCCATCATCATCACCATTAATATCATCATCATCATCATCGTCGTCATCTACATCATTGTTGGTGTTGCTGCTGCAGCGCTAGGGCGCAGTAATAATAATAAGAACGGCAACAACAACAACAACGGGAACTACAACATAATCAAGATGGCAGCCACTTGCTGCAAAAAATTGACGAATATGCGATGCAACAGCAGCAGCAGCAGCAGTCGCAGTCGCAGTGGCAGCAGCAGCGGCAGCAACTGCGCCAGCAACAACAGCAATAAACAGAATTTTAAACCCGAATTCAATGCAAAACATGCTGGAAAATGTAAAAAGCAAAAACGCAAAAAAAAAAGCGGGGACTTGACATAAAATATGGAATCGACTGGAATAGAATGAGAGCAGATCGCATCAGAGAGCGATCCGCAGAGCTGAGTTGAGTTGAGTTGAGTGAAGTGAAGTATGCCGCTATTGCCATCTCGCTCACAGCGCGCAGTTATCTCTGTCTGGGGGAGCCACTGAAGCATAGGTTTTAATTTATGTAGCACGCACATTTTGTGTAATGTTTTTTCTTTTTTTTTTTTTTGATGTATTTTACTTTACTTTTTTCAATTTTTTTGTTACCAGGCTTTTTCTCACAATTTGTTTTGGCAGCGAACGGAGTGAAAGATGGCCAGAGCCTGAGCCAGAGCGAGAGCTGGCTCGAGGGAATGCTGCGGCATGCAATTAAAGCGAGCACCTGCATCGGCAGTCGGTGGACGGGCAAAAAGTCTATTTTAATGAGAAATAGAACAGCGTTTGCTCCAAGCCGTGTAACTACATATTTTAGCACAAAGTGCAGCGAGTAGGTGGGGGCAAACCGTGTGGCATCTAAGGTAAAGTAACTTACAATGAAACTATTAAGATAATACATGAGTTACAAATTAATAAAACATAAAATAAATTCGTGAATAAATACCAAGGACTTTTACAAGAGTTCTAGATTTTGTAAGGCTTGTAGACCACTCTTAAAATAATTTAATATTATCTTACCTGAACTAGTCAATCTTATGTAAATGAGCTCTTTGAAAAATCTCAAAAATGTAAACATATGTATATATCATAATAAAGACTTAAACATTCGATTTAAAGCTGTCTTAGATAAAATACGGCTACAAATATTAACCAAAATAGATTTCTAAGAAAAACTAAAAACAAAAAATAATAAAAAAAACTCGAAAAAAGCGAATAATAAATTATATGCAACTATTTTCAAACAAGTTTGAACTGTATGCAAGCTAAACAAACTAAACAAAAACTGACTAAAAAGCTGTGAGAAAAAAACTTTAAAAAAAGACACAGCAAAAAATCAAAAATCAATTAATAGCTATTCGAGTAATACTACATGTACTTAACACACAAATTAGATAAACTCTGTGTTAATTATGCGCACCACATGGCGTATGCGTTATGCATAAATCATGCAGCGAATGCCAAACACACACGAAATGTATGCAGCCAAAATAGCCACACACACACACAGAGGCAGGCAGGCTGGCAGATAGATAAACACACACATACACTCACACTCAGACAAATTGGCCATCTAAACAGTGGCCAAAAACGAGCCGCATAACTGACCCTGAACTAAATTCGCAACGACAACAAACACACACTCTATTAAATTTGTGGTTTGTTGTTGTTGTTGTTGTTGATGTTGCTGTTGCATATTTGAGTGAATTGCAGAGTGATGCAGCATGCAGTTGCACAGCCACAGCCTCTAATCCCGTATCCAGTTGGTTGCATCTAACAACAGGTGGGTGGCAGCTGCTGCTGTATGTGTATGTGAGAGAGTGTATATGTGTGTGCGTGTGTTCGTGTGTGTGTTATTGTTGCTGCATATTACGTATGCAGTTGCCAGCAGAGACCAAACAGGCAGTTAGCTAGGCAAATGCAGCTTATGCGCTGCCTCCACCTGCCTCACTGTCTCTCTCACTCTCTGTCTCTCTCTTTCATTCTGTATATATGTGTGTGTGTTTAATGAAAAGGAAAGTGTCATGCAATTTTCGATTTAGGTATTGTTATGACTGTCGTTGTTGCTTTTGTCGCCTGCGGTTAGTTGGGCACATAATAAAATTAGCCTGGCAGCTGGCATGCCGCATATACACATATATATATGCATATATGCAACATGTGGCGCCTAAGCTGCATGCAGCATGGCGTCTGTGTGTATGTGTGCGTGTGCAGCACAAAAATGTTAGCCAAAAGTTCTGAAAATAGCAGACGATACTCTCACACACACACACACACACACACTCAGGCAGCAGCAGCAGCGGCTGCTGAGTGTGTGCCAGACAGGACCACAAGCGGTGTCCCTCTCTCTTTCTCTCTGTGCATGTGTGTGTGTGCTTGGTGTTGCCACAAGCAGCTTTCACTTAAGTGCAATTTGGTTGCTTTGTTGCAACTCCTGTTGACTTGTGGCTAGCAAAGTGAGCATTTAATGCTATTATCAAGCTTGCCACACACGAACACACACCTGCCACATGTGGCACAACTGTCAACAAGGTTGCAAGGCAACGTAAGGCGCTCCTTAGCCTTAGCAAATGTTAATTAAAAGTGCAAAAAAATGCGCAGCTTTTTGCTATCATTTGATTGCAACAAATTGAATTCAGCTTCGTCGCTCGCTTCTCAACAGCTAAAATGAAATATGAAAATTAAATAATTTTCATTTCGCTTTTCATTTGGATTTTTTCATTTTCGCTGTGCACATTTTTCTTTAGCTTTTTTTTTTTGCATTTCTCATTTCAATTAGCACAAATTATGTTGCGAAATTCTGTTAAGGCAAATGTCAAGCGGCGAGGAGTACATTAACTTTTCGCGTGCACTTTGGCGGTGCACAGCAGCTGCATATATACTTTTTGCAGTAGGTCTAGACACATAGAGCTATGGCGTGTATACTAAGGTGCGTCTAAATTCAAATGATAATAATAATAATAATAATAATAATAATAATAATAATAATAATAATAATAATAATAAAGTAATTTAATTTTAATATTCTCCAGTTTTTTCAGTTTTTAAAGAGTATTAATGCTTTAGTTTAACAATTTTCATTTTATTCCTGTTTTTCATATTTTTTATTTTATTTTTTTTTATGGAATTTTATAGCTGCAGCAAGGGAATTCTGTTAATTTTAATGAAAAGCTCTGCAGCAAATTATGAATAATTAACCTTTTACTTTTGTTTTTGACTGTTCGTTCGATTTGGGCTTAAAGGTAAATGCCGTGAACTGTGCGAATCTGCAATTGGCAACCTGTCAAGCGGAGTTGCACTATAAATACAATATTTTTATAAGTTAAATTAAAAAATTTAATGAAAATTAAGCTACAATATTTAATTTTGAAGCTAATAAATAATAATAAAAATAACAAATAACTAAATTCAAAATGTAAATAAATTAAGAATAAATATCTAAACCGCATAAGATATATATAAAAATAATAATCATAAAATAAAACTTGGTGCTTTATCTGATATTTGAAAATTAAATGTAAATGGTAAAAAAAATATATACGTTTTATATTTAATTTCTATATTTTATAAGTATTACAAAAAGCTAAAAATAAATTTTAAAACAATATGATATTAATTAATTTTAAAAATATGAAAAATATTAAATAAATGCAAAATTTATATTGTAATAATAATAAAATAAATATGATAAATAACTAACATACAGTAATTAAAATTTAATATTATATAAAACAGATTTAGAGATGTGTAAATAGTTCCATTTGGCATGTAATACTGCATTTACATTGTTGTAATATTTTGTTTGGTTCTTTGTTGCTCTGTTAGCTCACAAAAAATCCCAACTGATCCCTAGTCAAACCAAACCGAACTGAACCAACTCAAACAAAACAAAAACAAAAACAAAACAGTTCATTGTCGTCTCCATGTGCCCACTTCCTCGGACATCTCGCTCTGGCCTGAGTGCAACAGCAACAGCAGCACAAACTGCAGCAGCAGCAGCAACTGCAGCAACAACAACATCAACAACAACAACAACTATAAGAGCAATGGGGCTACATATAATGCAATACAATGCAAAAGTTCTCAAGAAAATTCAGCAAAACAATTTGACAAAAAAGCGAAACGACAACAAATTCTGCCATCTTCGGCGATCCTCGTTGATGGACGTTGGCATTTTTAAATGAGTTGCGCGTTTTTTTTTTTGTGCGCCGCTGCGGCTGCTGCTGCTGCAGCAGTTGCAGTTGCATTTGCTGCAGCTGCAGCTGCATTAAACTATATACAACGGCCTGTCAGTGGCACTATGTGTGTGTGTGCATGTGAGTGCGTGTGCTTGTGTGTGTGTTGAGTTTGAGTGCCCTGCAACTTGAAACGCGCTGCAAGAATTAAAAGCAAGTAAGCGCGAAACGAAGCCCAGCGCCAGCCTCTGCCTCATCCTCTGCCCCTGCCCCTGCCACTGCCTCCGCCACTACCTCTGCCGCTTTGCCCCGCTCTTGTCCGTTCAAAGTTCCTGTCCCTAAACCCGACAGCAAACGACCACGACGCCGCCGTTGACGCAGAGACCGACAAAAAGCGCGTTTTGATGCATTTGTGGCACAAGCGACAAGCGACGGCGATGGCACTGACCTTTCCTAATGCAGCTCCAGTTGCACGCAGCAACAACAACAACAACAACAGCAGCAGAAACTACAGCTATCATTTCAATTGAGAGCACATATTTTGGGAGAGGAACAACACACACTGTCATAGTCAAAGTTCAGACATTAGGCAAAAGGTCGACATAAAATTTATGATTGGCTCATAACTCTTGGGGAAATATTTGCATAAACGGCTAAGCACTTTAATAGTGCAACTAAATTTGATGCTGCGCTATGCCTGCTGCAGTCGGCTCATAAAAAGACAAGTTCACAGGTAACTAAACGACTCTTAGTTGCTCTATAGAACTCAAACATATTTTACATACTTTGAACGCATCAATCTTAGTACCTATAAGAGTTGGAGACTTGTAATTTTCTATATCTGCTTGTATTATATGCGAGGTTCAAGTTTTATTTTCAAAAAATCGGATGACTTTTCTCTTTTTTTGTTATCGATATAAAACCCATTCAAAATTCAGTTATACACTTGTATCTTCCGTATCTGTAGAGCTTCCAAATTACTTAGATTCATGTGTATTCTATACAATTTTGAATTTTTATACATTTTTTGTTATTCTAAAATTTGTATACTTCTTCCATATAATTCATATTTTCTCCATTACATCGTATACCGTTTCTTATGTTTCTCTTTTTATAGCCTTATTTGCATATTTTAATTTCAATAAAAAATGTTTATTGCATTTTGTCGAGGAGTTTTTCTTAATGTTCGATTAAGCATTTTGTGCTGTTCTCACATTAACAAATTATGCTAATTAATATGAAAACTAAATAAATAAATAAAACCATTCAAGGCTATTGCACAAAAATGGCAACAAAGCCAACAATAACAACAATTCAAGTAAGAATAAATTGTGAAAAAAGAAAAAAAACGTATCCAATAAATAGAACCAGTTATTGTAACTGCATATAGTTGCATTATTTTGATGCTGCTTTATTGTTGCTTCTGTCGTTGTTGTTGTAATTGCTGTCTGGGGTTAGCTGTCTGTGCGGTCATTTGATTCTAATAACTTGAAAACATTGCAAATATATCAATGGGGTATATTGATTATACAGAGGTTGTACTCATTCCAAGTCCAAGCGCTGCCAAATCGGTTTTTTAATTTACAACGTAAAATCTTAAAAATTCAGTTTTAAATGCTGAAACATTTTGTATTAAAAAAAAATCTCACTTAGATTATAAACTAAAACTCAATAAAGTCTAAGCCAAATAATTTCATATACAATATAAATCGCTTTAAAAATTCATTGTGCTCAAAATAAAAACGAATTAATCTGCCTCAACTGGCAATATTCTCCCAGTCTACTAATGCACTTGTTACTTATATTTACTTTCGATTCGTGATACGTGCAGCTCTTAACCATTTGTAAGACCTCTAAAGTAAATCATTTGAAATAAATGTGTTTTATATGTGTATCTGTCTCGCTTTGCACTTTGTTCGGCTCAATTGGCTGCAGTGAAACTTCAACTAAATATTAGTTGGCTATCGATGGGGAATATACTAAAAAAAAAAAAAAAAGAAAAGTGGCCAAAACGAGAATTCAACAGAATTTTATCGTCGGGACGTGCAGGAAAATCGGGAAAATCATTTCAAGCCATTTTCAGCGTGGCAAAGTCGTTGTGGCTCCTGTTTTGATGGCCCGCTGGGCAGAGTTAACTTTCGCAGCGATAAATTCACGTTTCCTGCCACAGCAGCAATAGCAGCAACAGCAGCAGCAGCGACGGCAGCAACAGTGGGTGTGAAGTGCTTAGCGGAAGTGGAAGTGGGCGCGTTATTTCCGGTTTGGTTTATGCCCAAAATGCGCAGCTGCCAATGGCCAGTTGTCTGTGTGTGTGTGTGTGTGTGTGTGTGTGTGTGTGTGGCCACTTAACTTCCCCAGATTCGATGCCACAAATGCTGCAATTGTCATTGCAATAGGGTCAAGCGCAACGCAACAAACGTAGACACACACACACACACACTCGCAAACACATAGCAATTAATCAAGCCAAGTTAAGCTAGCGGCCAGCTAAGCAGCAACTCAAAGCCAGGGGCAAGTGCAATGGTACGAGAGCGAAAGAAGGCTATAAAAGTTAGCTAAAGTGCAGCTTGTTGAATGTTTCGACGCCTTCACAGTCACAAAACTTGTCTTGGAGCTCTGTGGCCAGCTCCAGCTGGCTTGGCGCTTGGCACTTGGCTGCCTGGCTTTGGCTAAATGGAAACGCTGGCCGTCAGCCGGCAAATGGGAAATGTGTGTTACTGTAACTGCGACAGCGCTTCCTGTTAGCAGAGCACACGAAGCTTTAACGGGTCGCCAGTTAAATAAACTAGGTAATGTGCTCCGACAATTAAACTGATATAAACTAAGCCAGTTCATAATCATGTTCATAATTCATTTACTTGCGCCGAGTAGAACAACAAAACGAACGAAACGGAACGGAAACCCATAAAAGCTATGTACATATATTTTAAGCAGCTAATTAAGTAATCGATTATTTACTTAAGTTATCGATATCATGTGTGTGCTTCAAGACTATATGAGACTTGATTGCAAATTTATATATGTATATGCATAATTTATGTATAATTTATAGGAGTCTCTAAAATTGAAATAAAATAAAAAATAAGTAAGAACATTTTATTTGCATATTAATAAATAATTTAATAAAAAAAATAAATAAAATATACATATACATATTTTTGTTTTTGCAATCTGTTTCAATATATTTTAATAAACTATAAACAAATTTTTAGCATTAGTTTATTTTGAAGTTGCTCAATATTACATATAAGAAATATTTAAATAAATATATACATATGTATATCTATTCATATTTTACATATAGTATAACCTTAGATCTAATACAACATGTGATATGCATACCCTTAAGTAATGCCAGCCTACAGCTGTCGACACAAAACCAAAAAAAAAAAAAAAAAAGGCATGAAAAACAGAGACACGTACTTGTTAGCTGCACACTGGAATAAACAGAATGTTATGCTCTCATAAACACACTGCAAACAAATCTAAAGTTCGAGGTTGCTGCGACGAATGGCAGCAAAAAACGCAAACGATAAATTTTAGGCACAATGCGGCGTTGGCGTTGACGTTGTCGTCGCGACGTTGACGTCGGCCGCGGCATCGACATCGACAGCTCAAATGGCAGCAAACAGCAAAATTGGAAACCAATGAAAACCTCGACTTGCGTTATGAATGCATGCCAAAATGGAGGCCAAGCGCAGCCAAAACTAAATAGCAATAGAAAAAGCAAATCGCATGAGAGCGACAGAGATGGCGATGGTAAGGCATAGACAGAGGCAGCGGCAGCGGCCGAGCTTTTTTTCGGCTTTTGGTTATTCGTTTTCGTATGCAGCGAAGCGTTGCATTTTGGGCTATGGAGCAATGGGCACGGCGTTGCCAGATTGTCATATGCGTTACGTGTGCATGTGTGTGTGTGTTTGAGTGATTGTTTTGATGTCAAGGCTTATGCAAAGCAAAGAGGACACACACACACACGCACACCCACACAGTTACATTTTGTTGTGCATGTGAAGAGGCGAAATTTGTGTATTTCCAGCACTCACGAATCAATTGAAATAATTGCTAATTAAATATTTATAAATAAATATGTGCGCCATCATAAGCCGTCGCCAATTTCCGCATTTTACTTAGCTGAGCGGTAATAAAAAAAAATGTAATTAATAAAACATCAAAAGTAATTTATTTAAAATAACAATAACAGCGAAACGAGAACAACAAATCAAACACCAAACTAAGTAGATAAAAATAATTGAATTGAATTTATAAGCGCACAACTTAATGGCTGCTGGATGTTGTATAAACAAATGCAAATTGAGTATTTAGAATAATGCGAAAAAGCCCACAACAACAACAACAAAAACAGCAGCAACAACAATAGCAAACGATGACTTTGTTTTTGTTGCTCAATAAATATAAAGAAAATGCATAAATAAAATATTAGGCAGGGGCCCCAATGCAATGCAAGCGGAGGAGCTGAAGGCAACATGCAAAAGATTTTTGCAGCTGCAGCAGCAGCAGCAGCAACAGCAACAACAACAATAGCCAAAATACAATTGCAACAAACAAAAACAAAAAAACTGAACAACGGATAGAAAACAAGATTTCAAGGTAAAGAGCGCAATCGAACTTGACGTACTTGAACAAAATGCACAACAACAACAGCAACAACTACAATAAGAAATAATACATACAGCAAACAAAAAATTGGCTACGTTTTGGCTAAATCGTTGTTAGCCAAGTGGCGCTTGGAGAGTTATTCGAGTGCTCAGCGTAGCTTTGACTCGAGCTGAGTCGCCCGCCCCAAATGCAATCGACTGTCAGTGAATCGAATGGAATATGGATAAACTATAGATGAAGAGAGAGGAATGCGAAGAGACGGCCAAAGAGCGAATTGCAGATTGAGGGAGTTGAAGTGAATTAACAAATTTTGCAAATTTTGATTGCCGAACAGAGACATTCAAGGTCTTCCAATACTTGAGCTTTGGGATTTGCTGGATTTTTTAAGAGCTGTATTATTAAATATGAATATAGATAGACAGACAGGAATGTCAAGATATAGAGATATCTCATACCAGATTTCGGCTAGTGAAGCTAACAAGCTTGATATATCATGAACTCATATAAGTACAACAATTATGTATATACATATATGATATACAAAATATCTGAAAAAAAAAAATCTTAAAGAAAATATTAACTATTTGTACACAATATTTAAAAATATATATATAAAAAAAAAATTTTATCTTAACTAATGCATTACAACAAATATTTGTCCATATTATATAAAAATTTTTCTGTAGCAGAATATCTTATCTTAGCTGTTATTTTACTGCAAGCAGTGATTGAGATTTAATTTTAATTTGATATACATATATGAATGTTAGCCTATATCTAAATCCAGTTAACTTATTTGAATGCCTGGCATTATGAGCGCATGTATTCAATTGATTGACAACGGTTTTAATCATAGTTCGCAATCAGAGTTCTAATGGCGCACGGCCCGCATTCCGTCTGAGCAGAGGCAAATCTGTCAACAGTTCAGTCAGGCAGCCAGCAAGGCAATCAAAACTGTGAGCGCCAACAATAACTGTCACAAATTGCCACATGGGAGGGGACGGGGGGTGGCAAGATGCAAATGAAAACCGTTATGGAAAACTAAAGAGCTAAACAAATTGAAAAACATTTAATTGAAAAGTCAGCAGCAACTGCAGCAGCGGCAAACATTAAGAAAACGGCAAAAAAAAATATGAAAGACTATTAAAGAGATTGAATCAAAAGTTGAACAAAGGAAGGAAAAGATTTATATATAGAAATATATCAAGTACATATATATATAGAGAGAGAGAGATGTAGGCAACATGTTTAATATATAGCTCTTAGAAATAACCATATAAGCAATATAATAATCAAGCCAAAATACAATTTTCCTGCAGAGCTGCACGCTGTGATAGAGAGCTAGAGCTACCGGCAACTGTTGCTAATAGCCAATGACAACAACAACAACAACAACGACTATATATGTTGCTGCGGCTGCCAACGGAAGGCATACTATTATCATTCTAAAAGATATGAGGCAAGGCACAAAGTCAAAGTCAGGGCCAGGGCCAGAGACAGGGCCGGGGTCTAGGCAGGGGCAGAGTCTAGGCAAAAGCGGTTCTGGCCGGCTGGGAGGGGGACAACAATCAAATACACGCGCAGTGGCAGCAACCTTATTTGCTGCAGGGAATTTCGTGTTGTTGCAGTGGCGAGAAGTTGGGGCTAGGTCTAAGCTGCACACCTGTTGCAAGCATTTTGCATGCAACTGGTTACGGATTGAAGCTGCTGCTGCTGCTGCTGCTGCTGCTGAAAATGATGATGATGTTTGTTGCTGCTGCTGTGGCCGCTGCTCTGGCTGCTGCTGCTGCTGCTGATGGGCAGCAAGACGAATTGTGCTTATGAAAATTGCATGGCAAAAGTTTTGGTAATCAAAGCATAAATGAAAAGCTAATGACACCACAGCAAAACTCACTCAATGAACGACTCGAAAGAGTTATCAATCACCGAAGCAGTTGCCCCTGGAGCCACACGGCCAAAACTCACTCAATTTCTCACTCAACTTTGAGCGCTTCTCTGCGTACTCACCACGAGAGCCAGTTTGCTTGGCTAAACCCCTGAGCCACGGTGGCGCTCCAAAGAGCTATGGAAGCTCACGTCCAACTCATAGTTTTAGTATTTTTGCAATATCTCGAAATTGTTGCCAAAATCCAGGAGGGGCGGAGGGAGCGACGAATTATGATAAAGGCTAGAAACGGGTTAAAAAGTTGACACCTTTGTTCCTCAAGCATTTGATTGCCATATTTATGAAAGATAAAAAGGCAACGGCGACAAGATTAACCACATTATTCCAACAGTGGAAACGAGTTTCTTATCAAAAAGGCAAACCCGAATGCAACCCTCAAGCCGGACTCGTCAAGACATTTTCGACAAACAAACAAAGCCCGAAAAGAAATGCAATCAAACACGGGGGTAAATGCAGCAGCAGCAGCAGCAGCAGCAACAATGCCCAATGCATTGCATTGCGAAATCCGAGCAGGCAGCAATGTGGAAGATGCAATTTACATATATAGAGAGGGGCCTGTCTTGATAAGCGTTTTTCCTTTTCTATAGTCTCTTTTTTTTTGTTTTGCTTCTTTTTTTTTTTTTTTTTTTTTTTTTTTTTTTGGTGCCCTGTTATTTGATATGCACAAAAGCTGTGGCAACAACAACAACAACAACAACAGCAGCAGCAACTGCAGCAGCAATGCAGCAGCAGCAACTACATCCTGTTGATAACTTTTTTGTTGTTGTAGTTTCTGCAGCAATTGAGGCTGCGCTCTGGCCTGGTCTGGCTGCAGCATCCGTTCTCAGAGCTCCACGAAAATTTACGGTTTTGGTCTAATTCAAGCCAATGTGCGCCGGCTCTTGGCCAGGGAAGTCAACTGATTTGAAAAGCCGTCGCAACAGGAACCAAACAGGAAGCTGATGTTAAATTGTATCCAGCTCATTAAATCAGCTCAGGCTTAGGGTTACCCACCTGCCCCCTCCCCCCCTCCTCTGTCTTCTGCGAGCGGCCTTCTCCCGTCACTCTCGCCCACCTCTGCTTAAGCTTTAGCGGATGTGCGCAACCAGACAATGCAATAGCATTATTTATTATATATTTACAAATTAAACGCAGCAGCAGCAGAAGCTTTTGCGTTTGTGGCTCATGCCACAAGGCGCGACAGTTGACACCAGCTTAAAAATTGTGCGCAAAATTACTTTTGTATTATATATAAAATACATATATATAAATAGAAGGAGAGGAAGAGAGCGAGAGGGGGAGAGCTGGATATGCGTATGCGTCGACCCCGCGGCTATGCCAGCTGTAAGACCTATTTTAACCCCAGCAACAAGCAGCAGCAACAACAACAACAACAACAACACGTCAACAAATCACAAAAGCTGCTGCTGCTGCTGCTACTGCCGCTGCTGTTGCACAACAACAAATGCCTTTATATTCATCACTGTGTGCTTGTCTGTGTGTGTGTGTGTGTGTGCGTGTCTCCTTGTGTCATGCTGTTAAACAAAGTGCGTAGCCTATGCCCCGCAGCAAAAATTTTTATTAAAAAATAATCACCCACACACAAATAATCACACTGCAAATAGAAAACAAAACGACAAAAAAAAGGAGGATAAATAAAATGAATTTGAAGCGAATATGAAATGCTCTAAACAAATACAAAACTGCTAATAGTGCTGATACTTGCATATAAGTTACAAAAGTACAGTATATATATGTAGCTTATTAGTTAGTCGTATTATTATCCTTCCTATTGGTTATTCTGTTGAAAAGCCGTAGTATACCCTACAAATTTGTATAAACTTCTAAAATGTTGTGCCGGCAACAGACAAATATTTCGAAAATATTTCAATAGTATTTCTAATATTAATTACAAGCTCGATCGATCTTATCTTGTTCGCCAGCTTGTCATATTTTAACGTTGATCTATTTTCATTTATACCCTACCCTACCTAATGAGCTTCATATAATTTATCGATAATTTACACCTATTATTTATTTATTATCGATTATAATTGGATTTTGCTTAGATTTACTATAAAAGCTCGAGAATATAATCTTTACTCTTTCATTCATGAAGTGAGTACACAATTCAGGATATTTCTGATTTTACTTACCTCACACCATCTCCGCAATTTCAAACCCCATTTCTAATAGTAGAGACTTTTGCTTTATCAGTCAATATCATGAACATTGATTATTAAAAATTCCAGCTAAAACAAAAGTTATTCAACAAATCATTTCCTCTCTAGTATATACAGTGCAGACCAGACGAAGAGAGTGTATGAGTGGGTGTATGTATGTAATTGCATGTATTGTTTATTATACATGTATCAGTTACTAGAACATTATAGAGAAGTATTATTTTAACTCTGATTATGTTTATCTTATTTATATATGATAGATATTTTATATTTAGATTTTAAATAGTTTCATATTTAGATACTTTTTTATAATTATACTCATTCACGAAAGTGAATCAGTATATTGGTTTTGTGCAATGTCCGTCTTGCTGTCCGTCCGTCTGTCCGTCTGTCCGTCCGTCCGTCTGTCCGTCTGTCCGTCTGTCCGTATGAACGCAATCTATTTCGGCGCTATTGAAGCTAGAGACTTGAAATTTGGAACACATACTCGTGTATATCTCTGATTTATAAAGTGTTAAAATTTTCCCGATCCGCCCACTAGGGGCGTGGCAAATCGGAAAATGCATTTTCCGATATACCAGAAATCATGTTTGTTGAAGAGCTAGAAAGCTGAAATTTGGTATGTAGGTCCGCGTTGACCACCCAAGATCACGAGGTATGGCGGATATATCTACGCCCATTGGGGGCGTGGCAAATCGGATAAAACTGTATCTCCTAAAGTTGTAAACCAAGAATGCTGAAATTTTGCACGTCAGCTAATGGTATGATTCTATAAAGTCTGAAGATAAATTATAAGTCTACGCCCATTAGGGGCGTGGCAAATCGGACCTGAAGATATAGTGATTTTTTAAATTCTCCTATATTTTGGACACTATTGATGGCAGAGACCTCAAATTTTGTATATATACTCGGACTGATCACCCAAGACCAAAAAGTTTTATCGGATATATGTCCGCCCACAGGGGGCGTGGCAAACCGCAAAAGTTTATATCTCCTAAAGTATAATAGCTAGAAGCTTCAAATTTGGATAGTTGAGTTACTGGTAGCCTCCTCTATCGATTCCCCAAAAATAATTTTTACGCCTCTTTAGGGGCGTGGCATATCGAAAAATACCCTGTAATTTTCACATTTTTTGAGGGTAAGCATTCAAACTTTGCAGTTAGGGTACCGTTATCTCTTTCTAAAAACTGACCAAAAATGAGGTGTCTACGCCCAGTTGGGGCGTGGCAAATCGGAAAAACCTGTATATTCTACAGTATTAGAGCGAAACTTAACTACTAAATTGTTGATGGAATGTGAATGAGTATTCCGCAGTCGGTAACGCCCGACTGCAACGTTCTTACTTGTTTTAAATATAAAGTGATGTTTAAAATGATACAATATTTGATAATTTTAAAGGGTATTATAGTTCTATTTACAGGACAATGGCAACAGCTCTGCCATATTTTTTAATTCAGCAAAATATCTTATGCTTTTTAATTTCTTTTTCTAGTTTCGATTGCATTTGTATTTATTTTACGATAATGGTTCAATTTCATTGCAAAATACCCTGTAAATGACCTAATCAAAAAAAATACAAAAAAAAAATTAGCAAATATACACAAATATTTTGGTATTTCAATATTTTTCATATTTTTATGAATACTCAATGTATTATTTATTTAATTTTTTTAATTTCTAAGATACTTGTTCAAATTTACTTTTTTGACAATCTGTGAGAGATCAGATCTTATGCGCACTTTAACTCATTTATATGAATATTAAAGCCTCGTGTCTACTGAAGATCCTCTATGGGACTTCCTCTAGTCGCGCATTCTCAATCAACTATTCTGCAATGCAGCATAAATGTGCAATTTCAGCAATTTGCGGCTTGCCACAGAATGTTGCCTGCTTTGTGGCGCAGCAGCGGCGAAACAAAGAAAGCGCAAATAATGAAGATTCAATGAAAAAGAGTATCAGATAAGCTAATGTGTTTTGGACAAAGACCGAAATCCTTAAATCATTCGATTAATTGAGAGCTTAAATACGGATTAAGAATTTGAGCTGATTTGATGAGCGGCTTATTATTGGCCTCATTAGCAAATGTATGAATAGATGTGCGATAGAGTTATGTATATATGTGAGAGAAACAGAAAGAGAGAGAGAGAGAGAGAGAGAGAGAGCGAGATATATACGTTTGTATAGCTAAAACCACTGCGTGTCCCAACTTGGAATTGAGTTTACAACAAAACTCTTACGCTTATGCTAACTCTCACCTTCTTTTGTGCCCCGTTTTTTTCGTTTGTAGATAACCCAAGCATAAGCGAAACAAGGGGCGAGCTCTGCACTTAATGGGGTTGTTTAATAATAATAATAATAAGAACTTAACGGGGTTTGGGCAGATCAATATGCCTCTTGCGCACAAACAGGCCAATAATGGTGCCCCTCTCTAAGTGTGTGTGTGTGCATGCTTTCAAATTAGAAAATGCAAAAAGTGCGTAAGAAGCAGCACACACACATACCCTCACACACACACACGCACAAACAAAGCCTGGTCATTGGCCTCAATAAATGCAACCATCCGAGTCGCGCCAGCAAACAACTTTTGTAGCAGGCTTCGCTTCTTTCATTCTTTAATTTTTTTTTTTTTTTTTTTTTGAGTAAAAATTTTCAAAACGAAATTAAAATTTTACGCATTTGCTGCACACGCACACACACTCACTCGCACACACACACGCACACGTGGAGTACTCCTTTGGTCATAACTGGGCGCTCGCATTACGTAATTAAGGCCTACCCAAAAGCACTTCAGACTTTGCCGGGCTAACCCGGGCCGGGCCGGGCCGGGCCGTGCTTTATGGCCCGTTTATTGACTGGCCTGCCAATCAAATTGTGTGCGTTCTATACAAATTGCTGGCTGCATTTTTGATGCCAGCCTTTTTCATTTGGCTGTGCCGAATAACTTTCGTGCCACATTTGCTTTCATTTTTTTTTTTTTTTTTTTTTTTGCTGCTCGTTCGGGATGTGCAAAAGGGGTATATTGGCTGGCAAGCATGATGCAATCAGAACAGGTGATTAGATATTTCGATAGCTGAGCTATGAATAACATATAGCAGCTGATGTTATTTGAATATATTACAATATTATTTACATCTTGAGCTTGATTTATTTATTTAAAAATCTCACCAACATTTTCCCTCAGTTGTAAACAATCAGAGTGAATTTAGTTCTGAAATCAATCTTATGATATAGTAGGGATAGTACTTGAAAGCTTGAACATCAGTCCATTCTTAATGTGAAAATGTATCCTTTGTAAAACCCAGAGAGGTCACATCGGAATGGAGAAATATAAGAGATTACTGAGCATATGGAACCGAATTATCAAAAATTTAATTTTACCCTTGATGTTGTGATATTGTTTAAGAATTGCAAGCCCTAAACATATTTGACTTCCGTCGTAGGTAGACTTTATATTGGCAAGCTAGTAGAATAAGTCTCTAAGCCCCATATCTGCCTTAGAGATCTAATTCGAAAGGCTTCAGCTAGCAATGCAAATCTTATGATACATTATAAAGTATTTGACAATTTCAACCGAATTGTTTTCTAAAAACATACCTAAGACTGACCCCATGAACGAGTATTAAACAGTCAGCCTCATCCAAGGGCAACAACTTGATTTTTTCACGCATATTGCCATAGATTCGCCCTCTGGGCAGTTCAAGTGTGTGCATATGTGTGCATATGTGTGTGTGTTTGTGTGTGCGTGTGTGTGCACACTGTACCGTCTGCTTTGAGTCGAGCATAGCCGACTTATGCTCAATTAGAGCTGTTCAAATTCAAAACTCTCAGCAATTAAATCATTTTCCAAGCCATTTCCATTCCGAATGACGAATTGTAATTGAATGTGCCGCCTCGTTCGAGCAGTATCTAAGGGCTGGGCTGGGGCTAAGCTTAAATTCTGGCTAGTTTCTCCCCAAGTGCCGGTTGCAACTTGACCTAGAGCAAAGCCGCTTACGTTGACGTTTGACGTTGAAGCGTCAAGCTTTTTTTTTTTTTTTTTTTTTGTTTTTTTGCTTTTCTTCTGTTTTTTGTCTAATGCCAAACTAACGAAGTATCTACTACATTTTTGTTGTTGTTTTAAAAGGCTTTTCATACTAAACTTGTTTGGCTTCATTTTGTGGCTAAATTGAAACCAAATGTTGTGGAGTGTAGGGGAGTTTTGTTTGCTATGAAAACAGCTCAATATTATGTTTTGGAAGATATTATTTTTTTTTTTTAATTTTTTAAAATTTATAATTAATAAGTAAACATATTTTTTCAGTTCACGAATTAATTAAGTAAAAACTTCAGCTTTATACCACTTCAGGCTCATCAACAAAATCCTAACAAACAAATTAATAATCTTAGCAAACATTTTCTCCCTTGGAGCTACAGCTGTGCAACGCGTCGTATGCGCAATGCGCCTAATGCCGTCTAGCTGCGTCGATTACCAGCATACTCAAATACAAGCCTAGCGTTGCATGCTTAATAATAAATATTTATCACCAAGCTAGCCCCTCAACCCGCAGCCAAACCAACGTCTAGCCACAAGCGTCCAAACTGACAAAAAAAACCTACGCAGTCATTGTGCGGCCTTTGATGAAGCGCATTTTTTGCGGTCAGCCTAGGAGAAAGAGAGTCATCAAAGCCACGCACAGCAACAACAACAACAACGACAACAGCACAAGCAACTAATGTGCCACAACAAAAGCAAATAGAGGCAACTCCAAGGAGCAGCTGTAAGACACACAGCTAGAAGCTAGCCTGCTGCAGGGACAGCCACACATGGAGCTCCGGCAAGGAGGGAGTCCAAGACGGGTGTCAGACAGGCGGCATAGAGAAAACGGCTTATGGGGCCGACACTGACGTCGACGGCGACGTTAGCAGCGACGCGTCGCTTTATAATGACGCCTGTCTTTCGTTCATGCGCTTTGGGTAACATAATCGGTCACTGACTTGGCATTTGGCGTCGCTGTCGTAATTTGAGAACATTTTGCGCCTCAATTGTTGCGGGTGGTCAGGGGCAGGCAGTGCTCCCATGTACAGTCCCTGGCAAAACCTACCGCAATCAACCAGAAATTGCGCCCCAAAAATAAAGAAAAAGAATGAGAATGAGAGGTGAAGTACAACAAAACATGCCACGCACAACAATTTATCACTTGCCACAGCAGCAGAAGCAGCAGCCGCAGCAGCAGCAACAAGGAGCTCAGGCAGCAGCTCATCTTGCCACAATGCATTTTGGTTTCGTTTTCGGTTTTTGGCCAGCGATTCGTAGCCGTCTTCACTTTCGTGCTAAATTATATCATCCAGAGCGAGACGAGGGTAGCTAAAAACTTAACTCGTTCGAGTGCAACAAGTTTGCCACAAGGCTTGCAACACTTGCGCGTCGCTGTTGTTGCTGTTGCTGCTGTAGCTTTTCGGGCGCACATTTTGATGCTGCTGTTGCTGTCGCTATGCCCCATGCCACATTGGCTCTGCGCGGCTCTTGCCCTGCGTCGCCTGGCATATTCGTCAATTTTTGTGCGCATGCAATTTACGCAGCGTCGCAAGGAGTTGCTGCCAGCAACAGCAGCAACCAGCAGCAGCAACAGCAGAATACGAAAAACCTTGAGTACGGTCAGTGACCAGAAAAAATGCATAAACATTTTTGTGCTCGCTTGGGATGGCAGAGACGCCGTCGCCTTGCAGCCAGTCAATTGCAAATTTTCGGAAATGTTTTTGTTTTTGTTTCTGTTTCTGTTTTGCTTTTTCTCTTTCATTTCAGCTCTCGCGCAGGCACGTACGATCGACTGCAGTGGAGATCGCCGGCGTGGGCCTGGGCAGGGGCAGATTGGGCATTCGCCGAGGCATTGGGGCTGCCACTGGGGCATTGCCAGCCTTAATGGCCGGCGTATTTTCGGCATACGCTACGCACATTTTGTGCATGTGCTTGTTTGTGTTTATTTTATGGGATCATTCCCTCCTCTCTCTCTCTCTCTTCTTTAGCATCAGCTTCAGTCGCAGCCCTAGCTCCAGTTGCAGCCGGTTTCTTTTGCTTTTTGATATGACGCAGGCTGTGCGAGCGAGACGGCAATGCCTTGACAGCCTCTGCAATAAGTCTGCCGATCCAGTGCCATAATTTTTGTATATACACTTATATATATTTCAACGTAATTGGAAGTGAAGAGGTCTGATGATTCAGAGCAAACGTTTGTAACAGAGGCAGATGTCTTAAGAATATACTTTATTGTTTGTATATTCCCCTGTCTTGTCTTATGCTTCATTAGAAATTTTGAAATTTACCATTGCTTATCTATGATCGATATAAATAGGTAAACATTCGCGCTAGCCATATAAATGTATATAATCCAACTTATATTTTATCCAACACATTTTCGTATGTATTGATTTTCATTTCCTAGAAATAAAGGGTCATGTTTAAAATCGATAATTGAAAAAGTCGATTGATGGGATAAGTCATGAAAGGATAAGTCATGAAGGGATAAGTCATGGGATAAGTCACGACCATGGTCGGACAAAATGATCTTGCTTTATTAATGGCTCTACGATCGCAGCTAGAGGCAGCCCATAAAAGTATATATTTATCGATATTTTTCTTCATTCCATGAAATCGATAGATATGTACTTAAATAAATAAGAAGCGCTCAAAGTACTTCTGAAAAGAAAGAAAAAAAACTGCAAGTTTTATGCTCATAAAATCGATAAGTAATAGATATGGGCACATCGCATCACAGTCAGATACCGATATTTATCGACTTTAGCCATTCAAACATTATTTATTTTCCATCTGCTTCTGGACATAAATGGATTTATGAAGATAATCGTATATTCCTGCCTGGCGAGGGTATCTGTCAATCGATCACTGATCGCCTCGAGCACTTTTACTTGTTATTTGGTTATTTTGGTTTTTGCACAGTAATTTTTGTTTTGGGCTCCCCTTTGATGGCACTCGTTTACATGTGTGTAAGAGTATATGTGGTTTCTTGTTCATGTGTGTGTGTGTGTAATTGTGAGTGCTTGCTGTTTTCAATTATCAAGGACAAATGTGCGTTGAACTTGATCTCGCTTTTCATTACAATTTGGCTGGCTGCCCCGTCGCTCATTTGTGCCCCGTTTTTTGTTTACACGATACACGAATTTATATTTTTAGAACTTTCAGTTGGGCCCTGCTGAAGTTGCCGTCAAAACAGGGCGGAGAACAAGGCGAGGGAGAGGAAAACATAAAATTTGTTAGTTTAATGCAGCATTGATGCAGCAATTAAAATGCCAAACTTATGGAGCTTGCAACGTTACAGCGCTGTCCGCGGTTGCATGCATAAGAAATGCAACGAATGGGTTTGCAAATTTGATGCCTTCGTTGCCGTCGCTTTGATTTGAGCTGCTTGTCCGAAAAAAAGAATCGAGAGAGTGAGAGAAGAGGGAAATACTAAAAATTGCATCCGCTGCGGTTTGGAGTCCAGGATTGTGGTTCTTGTACACGATGTTGTTTTTGTTGTTGTTGCTGCCGCAGTTGTTGTTGTTGTTGCTGTTGCTGTTGCTGCCGCACTGTCTGTTCGTTAGCAGACATGCAGCTAAAGTTGAATTAAGTTGTTATGCCAGGTATTAGCAAAGGTGTTGCAGCTGCCGTCCACTTGATTCGTATTCGGATTCGGACTCGGGTTCGGGATTTCGGGCGCAGCTGAAACTTTGTTGCGGCTCGAATGTGCCTGCGGCATGCCAATGGCCATACTCAATGTGTATTTGTGTGTGTGTGTGTGTGCGAGTCTAACTAAATGAAAAGCAAATTGCATAGAGTCGGGGATTGAAGCCCAGGCAGATAATATTTCATTAAATTTGCATAAAGGAATTACACTAAAACATAAAATCTCAACACAGTTGGCATAAAGTTATAGGGAAATAGAATTGAAAGGGAGCTAGAGGAGTTTGCTAAACATAGAGATACTCTGTAAAGAGATGAAAATTAAAATAGATTTGAAATTTCTTCTAAATTACATATATATCAAAAGAATAAAAACAGTTTTTTTCTACGTCTTTGAGAATTTTGGAGACAATAAGCCAAGAAATTTTAGAACTGTTATATGAATTCATATATTATGAAATTATTGCTAGAACTAATATGATTTCTGAAGCCCTTTATTGGAAACGTTTCAAGCTATTATTTCTTGGTAGAACAAGGGGAAGATAAATCAAATAAAGTGTGAGAGAATAAGAGAGCCAGTTAAAGATAATTTAGGAATAATTAGAAGGGTCTTCCCCTCAGAGAGAGAATGATATAGTGATGTAATCAAAATGAAGTAAAGAAAGATGGGCAGGCATATATACAAAGAGCTATAGAGAGGCAAATGCTCAAGGCAGATAGATCAACACTTAAATCAATACATGCAAAATCTGCCCGACTAATGAAACTCATCCTTTAAAGCTGATGAAGAATATATGTCTGTATAAGTATAGTATATATATCACAATGCTACAGGGTATACTGGAAGGAATTCCGGCAAAGTCCTAAAACAGGCAAATGGTCTATAGAGTGTGTATGCTGGCATATATTGTATATGCCTGCATCATTAGAGACTCGGTTGACTACATTAATGATGCTGCGAAAGATGATGGCCGCGACGTGAACCCTATAAGCAAACTCATCCCGGCGATTTTAAGCATTTTTAGTTAATTTACACAAATGGCAGGAAAAACATTTGGAATTCCTGCGCAGCGACTGGCGCAAGACACTGGCTAAAAATCTAGCATTCGATCGTTTATGGCATTTTATTTGGCGCGTCAGCAAATGTTTGTAAGCAATTTATTTATGACATTTTTTTGCAACCGTTTAGAGGCAGCTGCCGCTGCTGTTGCCGCTGCTGTTGCTGTTGCTGTTGCAGCTACTGTTGTTTAAATGCTGAGCGACACATTTGCTGACTTGGAATCGTGCGGCAATCTGTGGCACAAAAAAACTGGCCGCATGACGCGTCCAAAAGCGCAATGAGCCACAGGCCGGCAATAGCTAACAGCGGCCACATTGTGGCAACGGAGTGTGGTAGAAATGCAATAGCAACATGGACATGAGCATTGGCTCAAAGTCAGAGTCAAGTTCCATATTCATTAGTTAACAACAGCAACAACAACAACAGCAACAACAACAACTCGAACACACATTATGATCAGCATCTAAATGTTGCTGACGTCTTGTGCTAATGACTGCTGTGCCCAGGACAACGCAGCCCCACAAATTGCATTGTAATAACAATTTTCATTACAAATATTTTATGTAAAATTGAACAATTTGGAGCTAAAATTAAACTATAAACTGCCATTTTGAATAGCAATTAGGAGCCGTCTCAAACAGGAACCAACAGCAGCTGCTTGGCCAACGAAAAATGAAAAAAAAAAAAAAATCAATGTAGAAGTACTCTCGCTGGGTAGGCATGACGTGGATATACCCTGAACATCATAGTATGAGTATTCATTCCATATTGTATTCTCACAATCCAGCTCAGTCTCCTTAACAAATTGGCTGGGATTTGACTAATCGATCGTCTTTAATAACTTCTGCTATTCAAAATATAAAGCATGTATAAATTGTAATATTTTTATTTTGTATATTATACATATCAGATTACAATATGATTATTAGAATGATTAATAGAAGGAATGATATATAGTCGGCCAACGGATAGTTAAATGAAAGAAAAATCGGAGGGAAAGATAGATAAGACTGATAAATATAGGAAGGATAGATGGAAAGGCGTTCGTATAGAAGTCTGAAGAAAATAAAGAAAATAAAACGAATAATCGGACGGCCGGATTGTTGAACGGAATGAAAGTCGAACGGCCGGATAGTTGAGTGGAAGATAGTTGAGTGGAAGATTGGGTTGAAGCATAAATGTATAGCAGCATAGCCCGCAAAACCGAAGGAGGGCCATTTTAACGAACGAATGGACGAATATACTGACAAAGCTAAGTGCATACGGCGCAACAGGCACTCTACTGCTGTTGGTTACAAACACTTCAATAAAATCACTATACCTTAAATTTCCATTTAGAATGAGTTCAGGGTATAAAGTGAAGCTAAACTAAACTAAATTGATGGCAAGGCCAAAGACAGGAAAATCTAAAGCAAACGAAAAATCAAGAATTGTTAACAAGTGAAAAAATAAACCAGATTTTTAGCTTGGCCAGGGGGCCGGATATGACCAAATTGCTAGGGTTCCCGGCAGCCGGTAATTGGCAATGCAGCAGCAGCACCCGAAGCAGCAACGGCCGCAACAACAACGACAATTTTTTTTTTCAGCTCAGTTCAGTTTAGTTTAGTGCAAAAAAACGGCTGGAAAAATAAATATGAGCTCGACCACGTCAAGGGCCGCTTTTTTTCTGTTTAGCCAAAAAACCAAACGCCAGCCAGAGACAGATGTGCGACATTGCAATTTGTTACAGTTGTTGTTGTTGTTGTTGTTGTTGTTGTTGTTGCAGTTGTTGCATTAACGGCCAACTTGTAGCTGGGCCACGTTGCCAGCACCGTGTCGCGCTGGCTGGGAGGCTGGGCTCTGGCTCTGGCACTGGCACTGGCTCTGGGTTCTGGGCACTGGGCCTGGGAAGTCAAGCAGGCAGGCAGGCAGTCAGTCAGTCAGACAGACAGAGGCAGAGGCAACCTAAATATTTTAATGCTCCGGCCGCATTGATGGTTCGTTTTTTTTTTTTTTGCGCTCAGCGACTGCAGTAATTAACATTTTTTGCGTGCACAAATATTTTTCGTTGTTGAGCGAAAGAAGCCAAGAGCAACAGCAGCAGAAGGCAGAAGGCAACAGATGTACATGAAATTCACAGCAGAAGCGAGTGCCGCTGCCTCGGCCGCTGCTGCATGAAAACTCAAGCAAATTAAACTTGAGGTAAGGCCAAGAGGAACAACAACATGGCAGCCAAATGAAAAAACAACAACAACAACAACAATGCAGAATACGTAACAAAATATGTTAAAATGCAGCCAAGTGAGTAAATTGTGCGCAGCAACTCGCTAAACACAAAAAAAAAAAAAAAAAAAAAACTGAACTGAACTGAACTGAATGTTCTGTTTATGTAGCACACACACACACGCACACCCACATAGATGATATGTATGTATGTATGTGTGTATGCACTTCATAAACTAAGCAAATTATTATTTGAAGGCAGGGCTCGGGCTGCGGCTTTGGCTCTGACTTTGGTTTGAGTGTTTAGCCAGCGAACTTGTACAAAAATTAAATTGTTTTAATTACGCGCTGCCGCAAATTGTGGCATTGTTGTTGCACAGCAAGTGCGGACGGACGGACAGATGGTCGGAGTGGGGGGTGGCTGTGGGTGTGTTGCTGTTCAGCTTATTGTGTTATGATGTTGTTGTTGGGAAAAAATTGTTGCCAAATTGCGTTAGCTTTGCTTTGCCTACATTAGCCATAACATTAAGTGTTCTATAATAGGGCTGAAGCAACGCAAAATTCAATTTGATTATCTAGAATAATCTAGGATTTTATTATATAGCTAGAGTCCGACGAAGCTCTTCATAATCATATTTTTGAATTTTGTATACAATATTAAGGCTTTGATTTATATTTTACAATTTAATTTATTTAACAATTTAAAGCTTTCATTATTAAAATGTTTAAAAAATTTCTCTAAGTTTGATTTATTCATTTAATTTAATTTTTTATTTATTATTTTATTTATTTTATTTATTTTATATGAACTTGTATTTTTTTTTAACTTTTTTTTCATTCAAATTTATATCAAGCTTCGTAAAATTTTATTTTTATTTTTACTTCGGATAAATCTTCTCTAACAATTGGTTTTTTTTTACGTTTTTTCTGCAGCCCTGGCCACGTGTAGCATCCACAATTTTCATATATTTTTTAATTGTAGCTACATAGAAAAAATGCAAAAGTTTGGTTTGTTTCGCATATGTGGGGCAGAGAGAGAGAAAGAGATAGAGTGAGTGGGAGGGAGAGAGACCAGTAAGCGGGTTTTGGAGGCAACTGCAACCGCAACTGTGTGCCCCAATCCGCTTGCAACCCTTTTCATCAGCAAGTGCCACGAAATTTTTTCCACTTTACATTTTTTGCGTGTGTTCTCGTTTCGGATGATGGGCTAAGGGCAACTGGAGGCTGCCGCCGCCTGGGAGACGGCAGTGACGGCAGCCAAGACAGACAATGTTGCCAACTTGTGCCTGCCGCTCAGCCATTGATAATTACCAGGTTGCACTCTCTAACAGAGCCGCCGACCCGCCCCGCCCTCAGCCTAGGCACTCGGCACAAATTTATGTTGTCTTCGCATGCGCTTTTAGCAAATCCAAGTGTGTGCGTGTGTGTCTGTGTGTGTGTGTGTGTGTGTGTGCGAATTATGCATAGAAGTCAAGTCAATCTTTAGACTGTTTTTACATAATTATAACAGTGCACTGGCTGCTTCAGCCGCTGCTCTTTTATTGTTTTCATTTTAATTTAAATGCCTAAACAATAATTTGAGCATTATACTGAAGGGTTATTGTTTTTGGTTAATGCATGCAATGCATAACTGAAGGGAAGTGATGTACGTGAAAGCCTCCGCCGCTACGTAGCTCCAGCAATTACCTCAGCTATGCAAATGGCCTACCTTCGCGCTCTCTGGCTCTGCCTCTGCCTCTGCCTTTGCCTATGAAATAGCGCCCAATTAGCCAACTTCCGGGCGCATGCACGCCTGAGCGTTGGCTAAGAGCCTTGGCTATCTAGAAATGTGTATATATGGGCAAAAGCCACAATATCCGTTTGCTATTAGAAAGACGTGCACGGCTAGTTTTTCGTCTCTATAAATTTTACGCATTTTACGCATGCCGCACAGATTTTGGCCGCGGCAAGCAGATAAAATGCATTGCTACAAATGGGCGCTGGTTTCCTGTTTCCTGCACAGATAGTTGTGCGTAAGTGTGTGAGTGTGTGTGTGTAGGCTACTCTAAAATTTACGACCATTGTCCACCCCATCAATTTTCGCACAAAAATTGCGTACAGTTGTGCTCAAGGCTTGTTGGCGGCCATTTTGCTCACGCGCTTATGCAATACTTTTCGCACGCATCGCAGGTGAGTGTATGCATATGTGTGTGAGTGTGTGAGTGTGTGTGTGTAAAAATATCAATAAACTTTGCCCCTACCAATGCAATAATTCTTCCTCTTCTTTTGACTATGCGCATTTTATTTATATACCTATATACATATGACTTCTATATATATTAAATATTTTACATAGACTCCATTATATACCTGGCTAAAAATGCAACTGCAACTGGGGTCGGGTCGCCAATTTACGCACAAGTTTATCTTGCGGGTGTCTGCCTTGCAGGGGTAGCTAGTAATTTTTAGCTTCCGCTCAGGCCATTTTGTGCTCTCAACCCAATATCGGCTCCGTTACACCTATACCTCACGTAACTCCCCTTGCTTCGCTCGGGTCAGGTCAACCCCATTTGTGCATGCGTGAAAATTTTTCCACCACATCGATTACTTTACGCAAATTAGTGCGTAGATATTTTGCAAAAATGTTCTATAAATAATTGATGTGCCGTTCAACGTGCAATGCCCGCCCAAACCCCTCTTTCCTCTTCACAAATAGAGCTTATAAAGCGTGCATGTATGAGTGGAGATGTGCGTGTGTGTGTGATGTAACTGTGGAAGGGCATTTGCATTGCGTTACTTTGAAGCGCCACTTAATACAAGTTAAACGCTTAATTAAGCAATTTCACACAATTAGCAATGACAATTGACAAACAGGTAAACGTTTGAGCTACGCTGAGTGCTATATAAGAGTTAAGTCATATCAATTTTAATAGAGCAATGTTTATGTTGATCTTATGTTGCTCTGCTTGCTATAAACATTTAAAACAGTTGAGCTCTAGTAAAGTAACCTCTAAAAACAATGCTTGAAATATATTGCTCATAATATTGCCACCAACTGATTGAGAAAGCTATATATGAAGTGTTAGAGTTTCGAATTGCTCAAGAATCTTAGAATGAGAGATAAGATAAACATAGTTCATGTCTACCATCATTTATATAAGAAACCGGCGAGAAAAACGAGTTTAAAGACAAAAATATGTTCTCTTTTATTTCAATAATTTGCCATTTAATTCAATATTTAAATATGATTAAAATTTTATTTTAACAAATTATTATTAAAATTTTTGACCAACAATTTTATACGTATATATTTTTTATGTATATATCAAAAGTAATATTAAGCCAACATCAAACGTAATTTAAGAATATCAAATTTGTTCCCATTCTGCTTAAGACAGAATCGAACTTTCATATAAAAAGATTTATGTATTTAAATAATATTTTCAAATGAGGCTTAGTATTACTTTCATCCCAGTTTTGACAGGAGTAGATGATATTTAATAATTTTAAAAATAAATGCTTTATTGCTTAAATAATAATAATAAAAAAAATTTAATAATAATAATAAAAATATTTAAAAAAATATATATATATATAAAATAATATAATTAAATTATAGGTAATAAATTGAAATGGATAACTCGTGAAAAATAAATGATTCTTGTGCTCTGATTAAGCATTCATCTTTATTGCTCACTCCAGGGTACAAAAATCCTTTTGAAAGTTTTACAATAAAAGAGTTTCAATCATATCCATTTGCAGTGGGTAGTCCGTAGTTGCTCAAATTATTCACATCGTAAAGACCCTTAAGAAACTTCAAAACCTCTGGACGCTGCCAAGTTGTGTTTGTGGCCGATTGCAGTTGACACGAGGCACAAGCATTAAGAGCGGGAAACTGAAGCTTCGGGAATTTTGGATCCTCCGTGTCATCGCCAGCCAGGCGCTGATTCACCTCATTATGAGCCGCCCACAGCCAGAGTATTTCCTCGTCGCGACCGGCAACTGAGAAGAGCTGGCGCCTCTCCGCCATGCCCAGGAAGTGTTGCACACAATCCGTGCAGCCAAAGAAGTGGCTGACAAAGCCGTGTATCGTGGCCAAGACGTAGCCCGCGGGCAGCTCAGTCGATCTGGCCGACTGCACGGTGAGATAGTGAAAGAGCGTCCACAGCGAACAGGTGAAGCCACGCAGAACTGGAGCGGAGCCAATGCAGCCAACATAGCGCCTGGCCTTGAACACCTTGGGCAGCATCCGCTGCTGCAGTTGCACCTGCGCCTCAAAGGCAGCGCCGCTCAACGGATCACTGGAGCCGTTAACGAACTCGTGCAGCCGCGCCAGCAGGATGCTTCCACTGCGATTCAGAGGACTGAACAGGCGTAAAACATTGAGCAGTTGCCGCAGAGCCAAATGACTTGCGCCCTGAAAGACGCGCACCTTGGGCAGCTCAATGTGGAGCAGCTTATCAATGGCCTGCTCCAGGTCGGCGCGATAGGTCTTTGGACCGGCGCCCAGAACGGTAGCCAAAATGGCAGCCTGCTCCTCGTCTATGAGCTGTGAGCCAGCATTTGGAGTAGGCGTGGTCGAAGCTGCCATCGGCGCGCTGTAGCCCTTGGCCTTTAGATACTCTGTCACGCTTCTCACATACTCCGCGCTGCTATCATTGCGCGGCTGCAGACCCGAGATGTTGCCCAGAGAGTCCATAATCAGCAATTTGTTTGGCCTCGAGCCAAAATTGGCAAAGAGCAAGGAATCGTTTAGAGTGCGCACACAGACACTTGGCCAAGTTAACAGACCCAAGATGGTATCTCGGCCCAAGTTCGAGCTCGTCGGCTGATAGACCAAGACTATATACTTTACACTGGTGCCGCACTCACTCAGTAAGGTCTTCCGATTGTCCAGCTTGGAAAGTGGCTCGAAATTGGGCTGCCCAAGCGATGCATACTTCACCTTGGCCAAAAATGCAGCCAGCTGTTTGTAGATCTCCTCCGGCTGCAGTGTGTCCAGTTCGTGGCCAACGTCCTGCTCCGTGCGCTGATAGCCCGGCGGAAACACGCGCAGCGTAGGCGTCTTGCGTATATCGAAGTCTCGACAGATGCGCACATTGCGCTCCTGGGCACAGTCCACCACATAGATCGAGAGAATGCGTTGCCACGCCCGCAGCCGCCAGGCCAACTGCTTGAAGGTCCCAGCAAAACGTCGACAGTCGCCGCAGAAATAGTTGATAAACTGGACGAGCTTGCAATTGTGCGAACTCTGCAGCTCCAGCTCGAGCGTTTCGTTGTTTAATATCTTAACATTGTCCTCGCTGCTGTAGAGACTCGGCTCAGTCACAGCCGCAGCACAAAGCAACGGCAGCCAGAGCCAGAGAATTAAGCGAAACATTTGCGGAAGATGCTGTCCGGCTTGGTTTTTAACTGCAACTGAGGAGAGAGTCCAACTGGCTGCCTTTCTTAAGGTGAACGTTTTGCTTCGATTGTTTCACTCTACGAGCGCTCAACAGATCAACAACAACAGCAACAACAACAACAGCAACAGCAACAACAGCAACAAAGAGTAAAAGCTGTAGAAGTAACTTTTCAATTTACAATAAGCTGTTTATATACCGGATGAATCAGACTTTTTACATTATTTGTTGTAAAAGGCCGATGAAGGCATTTGGAATGAAAGCTTTACTTATGCCATAAATTTATAGGGCCACCAAAATGACCCTATAAAAACCTACAATATTTTAAGATTTTGTAAAAACATGTTGTCGTCGGGCATGACTGACAGCATAATTCCCATTCATTTCTGGATTTGATGCGATTATAGCTTACAAACCAGCTTTACTCTTAACCTTAAGAGAGAGAGATAGAGAGATAAGCTCCAATCGAAGCGATATCTTTTTCGATAAAATTTTCCACGCTTGAAGATCTTCAATGAGATTATCATTTCAATTTTAAGTTTATTTTATTTATTTATTTTCATACATTTTTTATTTTTATATATATTTATTTCCCTTAATATTTTATTTATCTATTATTATTATTATTATTTTATTTTATTCCCTTTTTTTTTTCGACAAGTCTTTTTATTAGGGAATTTTGGATTTCTTTTCTAGCTAACTTTAGAAGACATCGATTTCCCACTGCTTGGTACGCCCCAATGCGTGCTAATACACTTATTTTATCGACTATCTATAGAAAGCCTTAAAAGTAACTTACTTGCCTTAAAAACCAATATACTCATTTAATTACAAACTTATAAGAGTATATCGCTTAAAAATAATAATATAATAGAGCTTAATACAAGCTTTGGTTATATCAGTGCTATATTTAGCTTTCCAACTAGCAGACAAATGTGACTAGATCAACGATTAGAGTATCTAAGCTTAACAGTTATAATAAACCTATCTATAAAGATGTAAAATAAAAACTTTATACTAACCCAAAATGTCTCAGGCTACACCCCAAACAATTAGAGGCTCTCAACGGCTACAGCCTCCTCATTCTTAAATAACTGCAAATCTGATAGTTTGCATTAATGAAGTTAATTTTCAATCAGATTAAGCCGGAAAAGCCCCAAAATCCAACTAAAAGTAGCTGTTGCCAACGGCAACAAGTGGCTTGGGCTGTTATTCGGCAACAGTTAGCTGGTGCATGCAAAGTATGCTCAACTTTGCGGTTGTATATCATTTACATGCCAGATTATGTGAGAAAATATGCCAAAAGTGAAAGAAGCCGAGGGAGCAGCAGAAAAATAGAATAAAATAAAAGCGGAAACGAGAGCAAATGCTGGCGAAAAGTTGTGGCAAAAGTTTCTGGTGTGAAAACAGATTCACTCTCTCTGTGCTCTGTGCTCTGTGCTCGGTTAGCTCAAGTTTTGGCAGCTTAAAAACTTTTTGGCAACAGTTGATGGGCGTGGCGTGGCGGGGCGTAGCGACTGGATGCTTGGTAATTTAATTGCGACAACGAGAATCGAGAGTTTCATGCCATCAGCAGCAGCAGCTGGCGGCTGTTGTTGCTGGCATATTTTATGGCAAATTAACTGTGAAAAGGCGTTGCAGTGGAAGCGTGTTAAGCGTTGCATGCGTTGCAGGCTCTGCCTTGCCCTGCTCCGGCTGACTCTCCTGCCCAAAGGGTGCCAACCAAACGGCCAGCGGGGCGTATGCGCAATAAAACTGATTTAACTTTTCCTCAACACAGTTTGCAATGAATAACTGTGCTGTCTGGCATTAAGCATGACATTTGAGTGGCCCTAATGTCAAAGACAAAAGACATTTTTCGTTTAATTAGTGCTGAGGCTTCTCGAATAGATTTTAATGCCACAATTATTGTCGCACTGATCCTGCTGCTGGGCAAAGACAATGGCTGGGCAAACAAGTGCCCAGCTAATAGAACTTAGTGCTCACACACACATACGCACACACACACACACACGCTTAGCCTGATTATTAACAATGCACTTCGACTGACATGAACAATGTTGCAAATCGGTTTGCAAATCAGGCAGCAGCCAGTCAACAGTCGACGAACGACGAACGACGAACGACATGGCAGTCAGTAAAAATTGCGTAAAATATTGTGCAAAGGTTTTGTGTAACTTTTTTTCAATACCCTAAATCCATGTGTTGAAATGAGCCGACGGGGTATATCAGTTTCTGCTTGTCAGCATATGCAACGAGCAAATGTCAAAGAAAGTCGAAGCCAGTTGAAAAACCAATTTCATTTAATGTAGCTGCAGTCATGCACCCAAAGAAAATGGGAATTATAGGTATACAAAACCAGTCTGTATCATAAGAAAATCTACTTTTTCTGAAATATATTGGTAATAATGATAAGTACTAGAGAGTTATGAAGAGACTTTTATTAAATCGATGAATTTTAAAGCATAACTAAAAAAAAAATCTCAAAGATTTTGGAAAGGAATCTGGGATATTATGAAGTTAGGATAAGACAAAGCGCTTTTAGATGAAGCAAAAAGAAAAGATTGAAATTACAAAATAAAGAGTCTGTGAGAGGAAAAACTTAGGCTGAAGTTAAGATAAGATAGTCAGAAGTTAGGCTATAAAAGGTTTGGAATAGTAGTTATGCACGGATAGGAACAAGTAAGATTATGAAAGGGTCTGTAGATAGAGAGTCTTGGATATAAAAGTATTATGATACAAGAAACTTGAAATAGGAAAACGTTGGGACAGTATGAAGTTCCAATTCTTTGGGAGGAGGACAAGCTTACATAAAAATAAATTTGATTATGAAGATAGTATCAATATAACAGCATCAAAATTGGATTTTCAGCAATAGGAAGTGCCTCCTTTATAGGAACTTATTGAATTATGGCAGAGTATGACAGTACAGGGTATTGGCTAATAAAGCACTCCCAACTATAGCAGTCTTATATGCTTTTTTCTCCACTTTTTTATTTTTTTGTGCCAGGATGCGTTGCATGTGGCAGCTGGGGTTGGGGGCCGGATAAAGGCTGTGGCAGTGCGGCAGTCCATCAAAACGATTTGAATGCGTCGCTGACGTTGATGAGTTTGAGTGAAAAGCATATCAGCAGCCGGTGGGCGGTAGGCGGTAGGCGGTAGGCGGTACGTAGTGGGTGGTTGGTGGGCGTTAACAACAGTCAAGCAGGCAGGCAGGCAGTCAGGCAGCCAAGTTCGTCAATCAAAAGCCAAACCAAAATCTCCTCATGCGTGGCTGAGGAGCAGAGCAGAGGCAAAGCCAAAGGCTGATGAGGATGCCATTGCTGATGCCGACGATGATGCGTTCAGCTGTTTGTTTTGTTTTAATTTTCTCGATTTTTTTTCTCCCGTTCTTGTTTCGCTTTTTTTGTTGCTTGCCTTTTCCGCAGCTTTTTTTTCGTTATTTGAAAAACTCTTCAGTTTTGAATTGTTGCCATGTTTTTATTGTTGTTGAGTTTGGTTTAGTTTGTGCGTGGCGCATGTGGCATATATAGGCGGTGAGCGGTGGGCGGTGTACGGATGAGCACAGGGACTGGCAGCTCTAAGCGGCCGCCAGAGTATCCGCATCCGTATCCGTAGTGCCTTACACACTGTTTGCCCGGCTATCTTGGAACGGGAACACGTTTGACATTTCATCAGGCGAATGAGCGACTGGGCGACTGGGCGGGCGACAGTCTGAAAATGCGAATGCTGCCGCAGCTAAGGATTTGATTTGATGTGCGTCCATCAAAAGGGAGTTGCAGGCAGCAACAATGCGCTGAAAATTGCATTGTTAGCAAAACACTACAATATGGCCAAAGTGCCCGATATACACACGTCTAATACACACATGCACGCACACACGCACACACACGCACCCATACGCATGCACTTGACAAGTCAACCAGGCTGACTGGCTGACTGCCTGGCATCCCTGCATTCGCATTTACTTCCGTTTTTAATTAAAAATAAAAAATAAAAACCCAAACAAACCAAACAATAAACCCACCGCAGAGAGAGAGAGAGAGAGAGAGAGAGAGAGATTCACAATTATTTGCGTATAAAATATAAAAAAATACATGTTCCATATATAGGCAGTGAAAATATATACAAATAAAAAACGTAAAATTGAAAACCACACAAATACATTTACTACATCAACAGCCCAGGCCCAGGCCCAGGCCCCTCACAGGCCCTGCTTAGGCCTGCCTGCCTGCCTGCAAGGGTCGTCCGGCACTCACATTCGTTTATTTGCATGCGTATCCTGCAGCTACGCACTTTGGACTGCAGCTAGCTAAATGGACCTCCGTCAGTTGGGCCACGGCTGGACTAAACGTGGAGGGGAGGAGGGGAGGCACATAGAGGCAAGGCAGAGTGACAGAGTCGAGTGGGTTTGAGTGGGACAGCAGCGGCAGCAGCAGCAGCTCTTAATTTGTCGGCAAATGCAGCAAACTAATGAAAATTACGCAATTTGAAAAATGAAAAAATAGAAGATGCGCGCGTATGGTGGGACATGATCTACTAGCAAATACCCAGTTGGAAGTTAACGTACGAAAGGTTATATTATATCTCTATACGCTTAGACGAACAGCTTCAAGCTAATATATCAAGCATATTTGCTTGATTACATCTATAGGATTATGTCTTCTATGATGACGTATTCTGTATGTCCTTACGCTGAAAGTAGTTGATAATTAAGTGAAATAGTTTGTGGGTACTTCCTATCCAAAGTTAGCCTGAAAATACTATTTCTTACTGATTTATGAAGTTGGTGGTCAATTTATAAAATTGAATCGAATGAAACTTTTGAATGCCGATCGATAGTATTGTTTCATGGGAACCCAAAGGTATATTTGATTCTGAAATCGGAAAAAGAATACTCGAGCTCGAGTCAATCAAAAAATATATTTGAGTTTGAAATCGCCAGAAAACTACCCGAGCTAGCTGGGAAAATTGATAACAAATTGCATTAAGTGTTTTTAAACTTAAAATAAAATCTATTTAATTTACATATGCATGTATATAACAATTTCTCTATGTTACAAGCCAATGCACAACACAACATACCTCTTTGACACACCCTTCTAAGGTATACCTGAAGGTGGTTAGCAACTGCTGATGGCTTAGGCAGCTGTGCAGCAGCACGCTAAAAATTTTTAATAAAATGAACTAATTCCATTTAAAGCCAAGAGGTAAACACAGTTGCTAAGCTAATATTGCCGCATGAAATATGAAATGCAATTCGAAACTAATATGACCGCTCTCCATGCTAGATAGAGTAAAATCTCAATTTCATTGCAAATATTAACTCAATGCATGAAACCAAATTAGAGCGACAATTTAACTGACATTTTATTTATTTTGCAAGAGTTTTTTTTTATAAATACTAGTATTTGTGTTAGTTTTTGTGTTGCTGACAAGCGAAAACCACAAACGAGGAGACTAATTTAAATAGGCTTAAGCATCGGCTAATGGCATGATTAATTAGGTGCGTACCAAAAGGATCCCAGGCCGGCTCGATTCCAGGCAACAATTCCCAGCTTTGGTTGCCTATTTAAAATGCGCTCGTTGGTAATGAACAAAATAACAGAGGCAACTGTTGCAACTATTGCAACTGCTGCATGCACAGCCAATGATGCCTCATTAAAATGCACTTAATTAAAATGCAATGGTAAAATCAACAGCAATTGCAATTGCAGCAGCAGCAGCAGCAGCAGCAGCCGTGGCCACGGCCGTCCGTTGAGAGACCGCGTATATGACTAAATCCAGTTTGGGTTTCGATAGAAAAACAACAACACGAGCACAAACAACAACGAAAAATTACAAGACAAGCCAAAGAACAAGCAAAACGAACAGCACCAAGAATGAAGAGTGTTGCAGCTGATGAATATGGAACTTGGCTTTGACTTTGTAACTATTTCACTGCATCTGTCCGACTGTCCAGCCAACTGTCCTCCTCATTGCCAGCCTCCTCCAGCAACAACAACAACAACAACAGCAGCAGCAGCAGCAGAAATTGCTGCACGAATTGCAGCCTCGGCTGCCTCGAGGCCAGCAAAAAATGTCATAAATAAATTGCTTAGCAACATTTGCTGACGCGCCAAATAAAATCCCATAAATGATCGAATGCGATTTTTAGTCTATGCAACAGCGGCAACGCGTCGCGTCGCGACGGTGGCGGCGACTTAAACCAAACTGGACAACGAGCAAAAACTAAGGCAATGAATGACGACAATTGGATGTTCTTTCATTAGAATGTGCAAGCGGCTAAGAAGAAGAACTTTACTGTTAAGAATAGTAGTATTATTATGTTTATAATCATATTCAATATCACTTTCATTATTATAGCTAATATATTTCACGTAATCATTATTATCTAATGATCACATTGATATCATTTTCATTATTATTATTGCTCCCACTGACATTACAATTATCGTTCTTCTTTTATTGTCATTGTCAGTAGCATTATATCTTGTCAGATATACTATAGGCATTACAAATTTGTACTAGCATTAGCATTAGCATTAACATTTTCATTAGCAATAGCATTAGCATAAGCAATAGCATTAGTATTAGCATTTGCTTTAGCAGTGATATTAGCAAAAGCATTAGCATTAGTATTAGCTTTAGCATTGCGTCATTAGCATTAGCATTAGCTTTAGCATTGACATCAGCATTAGCACTAGTATTAGCACTAGCATTAGCATTAGCATTACTATAAGCATTAGCATCAGCAATAATATTACCATTAATTTTAGCATCAGCCATGACATTACCATTAGCATTAGCTTTGGAGCTTTCTTTGTTGTTACTGTTTTGTTTTGAAATTAAGCTATTCATCTGACTTATGTATGAACCTAGACTCGATTACTCTGATGATATACTGATACTATATTCTTATGTCAGCCTCTGAGTTTAGATCACATTGTTCAATCGACTGAGACCGAATTAGATTGCCAACTACATAGCAATCGCATTAAAATTAAGAAGAACGTACTTGATTTATGTTGTATTTGACTTTTAATCATACTTATATTAGCTAACTAAGCAATTGTCACTAATTATGTAATATTGATTATAGCTATACCTATAATAGTGAGTACAGAATATTCAGATCATTCAGAACTATACAAAATACAATTCGAAATCTGTCTTCGAGCGCAATTAGTTTTCTATAGAGTATAGAACAGACGTGCTACAGCTGCTCCCCCGATGCTATGCAACTTTTTCTAGTCTACGTAGTGCTACTTGATGCTACTTTTTTAAGAATTTCAAATGTTTTTCCTGGTAAATTAACTAAAAATGCTGAAAACGCTTCGCAGTCGCAGTCGCGTCGTTTTTGTGTGCGTTCTCGATGGATGTGAATGTGGACAACCACAACCACAACGACAACCACAACGACAACCCAGCGACAAAGCTGAAGACGAATAGTCCAAAGAGAACAACTGGCGTTGATCTCGTCTGCAGATGGACGAAAAAAAGCCAAGAAGCAGAAGAAGAAGAAGAAACGAAGACAGCCAAACGCTCAAACGAAAGCAGCTAGCAATTTCCTATTTTACCAAAGTGGTTGCATCGTTGTCTTCGTCATTAATGTGGCTTTTAAATGCGTTTTTTTTTTTTCATCTCTCTGAATAGAGAGAGAGAGGGTGAGAGAGGGGGCGAGAGACGACTGGTAGAACGACGCCAAGTGTGCGCCTTAATTATGTGCGAGTCTTGAGAGTATTGGCTGATTTTGTAATTAGGTTTTCATTAGAACTTACGCACAACTATAGACACAGCCTTCGCTCAAACTATATAAAGCCAACTACATGTGTCTCGTGTGTATGTGTGTGTGTGTGCACGTATGCATGTACAGATATATGGCTGACATGTCTTCGGAGTCAAATAATGCCCAAATGATGTGGCTGTGGCTCTGGCTCTGGCTGTGGCAGTTGCCGCCGCTGCTGATTGAGTTATATATACATGTGTAAACAAACAGTAGCCAAGTGGCTACAACTGTATACAGCAAAGAAGAAGAACAAGCAGATGAAGATGATGATGAAAAAACAAGAGTTGGCAAAAACAAAAACAAACAGCAACAACAACTGCTACTACTACTGCTTGTGGCAGCCGCAAGGCAAACGACTTAGGCTAACACGAGCCACACGAGCCACCGTCAGAGCCGCAATCAAAGTGAAAGATACGACTAAAGAGCCAGCGTTTGCGTTTGTCTTAAGCACGAGGATCAGCCAGTGAGCCACTCAGCCAGCCAGCCAGCCCGCCAGCCAGCCAGCCAGGCAGCCAAGCAGCCACAGAGGCTGAGCCATTCAGCCGAGTAGCATGTGCGGCACTTTCTTTGGCTCGTTGCCATGGATTAGGCTGAGGCTGAAGCTGAGGCTGTGACTGGGGCTGAGGCATGGAGACGGGCTGGCTGTGGCTCACGTCGCGGCTGCATTTTGATTTATCCACGCGCTGGCGGCGCTGGCTGCTCGTGATTAGCGTGGCGTTGCGGAAGGTGTGTCCCAAACTGGCATCGTTGGCAACTGAAGTAGCCAAATGCGAGCTGGCGCGCGCTCGCACTCGCGCTCTGAGCTACCGGCAAACACAATGGGGCACAACAAGGCTCCGATCTGTGGGCATGAATGAGGAGAGCCAGCGATTACATCAATGAAATTGAATGGAATGTGTGCCAGGCATCAAATGTGCATTCAATGGACCAGCAGCTAGCGGCTAATTAGTGCAGACCACACAGACAGTGTGTGTGTGAGAGAGAGAGAGGAAGCGAGAAAGAGAGAGACATACACTTAGTCAAAGGCCAAATGAACGCAGTACAGATTTTGGCCCTTGGCTAAAACTTGTAGCACACGGCTCATAATGAAGAGAACAACAACAGCTACAACAACAACAAAAACTATCCGCTGTGTTAGCCTTGAATGCGGTTAATGCACCAAGAGACGATAAATGCCCTTTTGAGAGGAATAGCCAAGGTATATTAGCTAGATTAAAAGTGTATAAACAAAGAAAGAGAGAAAGAGACGACCTGGGGAAACTTAAAGTGGGATACAGAAGTAAAGTGAAGTATACAAAGTAAAGCGCGAAGAAAATGTAACACATTTTGGCTTACCTTTTACTAAACTTCTAAGACCTCATTAGCTTAAAAAAAGTAGAATACTTTATATAATATCTGTATTAGTTCTGTGTAAAATATTCTGCCTATCACGGCAACAGATTTTTCAAAAAAATATTTAAATTTAAAGTTAATATTTCCCAAACCCACTGTTTCGTTAAGGAAATATTTTTCATATGACTTGAGCTGAGAAACGGCTTGAAATAATATCAGAATCTATAATCATGAAAGAATATTCGATTCAATCATATTTACTCTTGATTGAAAAATGGCTGAGAATGAAGAATGAAATTAAGAATTATGAATGACAATTTTATTAAATACAATGTGCAGAATATTCTGTTGTTCTAAGTACTTACATATATCCAAAAAATACTATATACCATATTACATTTTGATTCCTAAAACTTAGCTGTAAATTTGTATTAAATCCCAACTTTACAAATAAGTCTTATAAGAAAGCAAAAAAGAGCAATAAAAATAAAATAAAAATATTAGAACTTATTTTTATTTATTTTTATTTTATTTTATTTATTTTGTTTTTTTCAATTTTATAATCCACTATTGAATTATGTTCATATCAATTTAATAGAGCCGATTATTGGATTTCATTTCAGCTCATATTACACATAGAATCTAAGAACTCTAAAAATTTCCTTTGTTACGACATCAACTCTAAACCTACCGACAGCTAGGGTATTAGCTAGTCACTTGTACTATTGTACAAAAATATTATAAAAGTTGATATTAATTTTTTTTATTTTTCGTATGTTCGATAAAATGCTAAAATTATGAAAATTTCTTAAGCTCTTGTTGTGCCTTGCTGTGTGTATGTGAGTGTAAGTATGTGTGGATGTGTATTGCATTGGTGCATTTTTTCGTAACTGGTTTTTTAAGTATTTAGCTATTTTTGGCGTATTTCGTTTTGATTCCTGTTCTGTGGGACGCGTCAATGAACCATTGGGCAGGCCAAGTCGGCGATAAAGTTGTGGCTGGCACATGTCTATGAATTCTAATTGTGCAAATGCAGCTAAAATATGCAAAAATAAAAAAAAATAAATAAAAAAAACTTTTGTCTGAGCTCTGCTGCGTGTGCGTCTAATACTCACTCGGCGGCTGAGCATAAAAGCCAATCAAATCGCTGACATTTCCTGAGTGTCAATCAGCGAAAAGTTATGCGCAAATTTTTCGATCATGCCCAATGTCTGGGACGACAATGGGCAGCCGCGGAGCGCACACACTGAAATCTGAAATCTGACAGCAATCAAAGAGGGCGAGCAGTCATTGGACTGCACAGGGTTCATAATGATGATGAACATGAACATGAAGATGAAGAGCGGCCGCTGGCTGGGCAACTTTTTGCTACAGATCGCATTACAGCAGCAGCAGCAGCAGCAGCAGAAGCAGCAATAGCAGCAGCCACAACTTGACTGTGGTCAGTGTTCGCTGCTCCGTCTGCAGCGAGGGGCAATCAAAAAATGTGTGGCAAGATCAGCGCTTGAAATACTCTTTTAATGAACCTCTTCCTTTCGGGCAGCAGAGATCTTAGCAATTTGGCGACACAAAATCAAAGTCATTGCAATGAAATGCATTTTATAATTGCGTACGCACTTTTTTTGCACTTTGACGAAATTAGAAGCAGCAGCAGCAGCAGCAGCAGCCGAAGCAGCAGCAACAGTTGCTGTTGCTGTTGCTGTTGCAGCAGCCACAAAAAGTTGCAACTGTCTGAACATTAATGCTCAAATCGCTTCATGTTGCCATGTCAGCGCACATGGAGCTGCAGGCCAAGTTAATGACATTGCAGCCACAAGCATGGCTAAGAAGAAGCTACAAAAAAATGAAAATAAAAATAAAAAAAAAATAAAAATAAATAAATAAATAAAGCCAGCTACAGCATTGGCTAGCCAAGGCAGCAGCAGCAACAGCATCGGCGTTGATGAACAAAAACTGGACATTTTGATTTTAGAAAAATATATAGAAAACCACTTTTTTTCATTTGTTGTTGTTGCTGTTGCTGCTGCTGGCATGGCCATCAACGTCGTAGCGGCAGCTGCTTGGCCAACAAATGGCAACATTTTTACAAAAGTTGGCTAAAATATGTGCAGCAAGCGCGCCGCTGCCTTTCGTCAGTAAGCCTTCATTTTTTGTTCTATTTGGCGCAGCTTCTACTTTTTTGTTGGTGCTCTGTTTAAAAGGTAGCCAAAATTTATTGTAGTCCCATGTAGGGACGAGATCTGCTATGGAGAAAAAAGAAAAGAAAAATGTGCTGAGTTAAAATTTTTGAACTGCAGCACTCAAGATATGAGGCCTTAAGGCCAGCGAAATGTGAGTCTCTAGACAATCAGCGGGTGTTAAAGTGCCTCAGCAAAGGAATAGTGACAAATATCAGGTGGCCGAAAGAATCGAGGATGGGTCAAAGTGAGAGCAGTACATAGTAGTAAAAGCAAGAAGAGAAGTACGGGAAATAAGATAAGTATAAATAGAAGTAGCGAGAGAAATAGAGAGAATAATAAGAGAGAAGAAAAGAAGTTGAAATAGGAGTAGTATGAAAAGAAGTCAGAAAAGTAGTAGGAGAAACAAGAGAAGGAGTCTTTGTAGAAGTATATAGTAAACTAAGTATTAGTATTATATTATAAATATGAGTTTTTCAATTATATTTTATTAATTTTTTTTATTTCATTTTTTTATTCAAAAGTTTTATTTCAAAAGTTTTATCCTACGAGAATCATACAAAACCTAAAGATCTAATGACATTTTCGTAGAAATTTCATAAGACCAACTAAAGTTGATTTCAATATAGTTTATTGAAATCACTAAAATTACATTTAAATAACAAAATATAGAGATCTGAATATAGAAAATAGAAATCTGAATTATCTCATATATGTATGTATGTGTGGACATGTTTACATAATATTAATCATCTACTTATTTATATAACAATTTCATTTTTCATAGTCATGAAGCTATACATAATAAATACTATGCCTTACTCTAATATTCATAGTATTTAATTAATCCAAAGAATTCCATTCTAATAAGAGTTAAAGCTTGTTAGCAAAACATTGAATATATTTACAAAAATATAATAATTTTTTCTGTCCAAAATCCGCACAATATGTGAGCCAGATTCTTGTAGTTCTGCATATTCATATGCATATTCATATGGCTGCCCTAGCAATGAATGCCATATTTGCATGCCGAATGCGTTGCGACGGGCCCTATGAATATTCCGAATTAGCCAACGATAACTGGCGAAAAGACATAAAAGGGACTACAGGAAAACCGATGGCCAACTAATTAAAAATTCAATTGGATTTTGTTAGAAAAAGACTAAAAAAAACTGGAGGGCAGGAAAATAGAAAAAAAGGCCGAACAAAAGAAGTTGGCAACTTGTAGTCCAAATGCAATGTTAATTAAATATAATTTGCAATATGCTGACGGTCATATTTTCCAGCAAACAGCCAGTCGAGGCAGTCAGGCACAAAGGGGGCGTGGCGCCTGCGGCTGCGGCTGTCATGAGAATGTTTCGACAAACAACAAAAGAGCATGTTTCGAGGCAATAATAGACGATGTACTAAAATGTCATTCCATGGCCCAGGGAACCGCAGTCGAACGACCAATTTTTTCTCTCTTCCCTCCTCTCTCCTCTCCTCTTCTATTCTCTTCTTTTTTTTTAACGAAAAAAATTATCATAAATTTGTCGTTGGGCCGTTTAGATGTTGATGTTCCGACCAGTTTTAGCCACTCTCATGCCAATATACATTATTTTTTCCGCTTTTTGTTTTTCTCTTTTGCCTGTAACCAAATATGCAAAGGCTAAAACACGAGCAACCAAAGTGGCCAGCACGAAAACAGCTCAAATTTATAGCCAGCGACCAAAACAAATAATTTGAGAATTCGTCACACGCTAGTAGTTAAATATTTAGAAGAAACGACTAATTTTTTAACAACGAATTGTACATACACTGCAAAACAAAAAGATACTATTATTATTATTCAGCATTCATCACAATAAAGATGTTAATTAATTTCTCTCTCTCTAGTACCTGTTCTTCTATTCTTCTTTTCGTTGTGTTTATAAAAATATTTGTTAAATAATAAAATGTTTATCTCATCCTAATTTCATATATTTATTTCGCGATTCCTCTCTCTTTTCCTATGTTTGGTGTTATTCTCTGCTATTTTCTTCTGACATTTTTCTTATCTTCAGTTTTCATTCGTTGCTTCTTCTCTTCTTTTTTTCTCTCCCTCTCTCTCTCTCTCTCTCTCTCCTTCTTTTTCTCTCCCACTCTCCTTGTCTCTTCCCTCTACCTGTCTCTGTCTCTCTCTCTGCCACTCACACTCTTCATCTCTATCTTCTACTTTCGTTTCTGTACATATTATTATATTATATATTCTCCCTGTGTCAGTTTTATTCTATCACTTCTTACGTTATCATCCCTATTATTCTGTACGATGACTTCTCTTGTTTTATCATCTCTTTCTCTTTTCTTTCTATTCCATTCCCGTCAAATGTTATTCTATATTTCCCTAACTTTTAGATAGTTTCCCCGCCTTCAACCTTGTATTATTTTGTATAGAATTTCACTTTAGTTGACGCAGAAGCAACTGTACTCTGACCGTAGGACGTTTGGACGAGTGCGGCAATTCAGTTAGGCTTCGTGGCTGTCTGCTCTGCTTAATTATCAATGCAAGACCTTTGTTTTTTTTTCCACATTTTTTCTTTTCATTTCAATTTTCCTCTTGTTTTTTTGTTTCATTAGACTGCAAATGCAAAGAGGCCAGACATGGCTTTTGTCGTGCGCATGGGAAATGAATTTCCCTTTTGGTTTTTCGGCGACAGGAAATGGCCAAAGGCCGTTTAGCAAGAAGCACTTGCAAAAGGGCAGCAGTCAAAAATAAAAAGAAAAAAAAAAAAAAAACTGAAAAAGACGTTACCTTTAAGTCAGTTTAAATAATACTTAAACAAAAATAAGTAGAAATGGAAATAAACTTATAATTATGAATATTGCATGGGCAGCAGGAGCCACGTCATTTGCGCAGGAGCCACGCATGCGAGCACAAAAACAAAAAGTATTACGAAAAGTGCGTAATTTCTGCAACTGAAATCCATTTAACTTACACACACACACACGTACACTCACACACATGTCATATATAGTTAAATAATCTAGAAACGAGGGGCAAATCACACAGCGCCGATTTCGAGGCCCCTTGAAAAGGACTCTGCCGTTAGCTGTCTTGCAGCACCCCTCAGAAGTCGCCGCCTTTTCATGGTAAAAAAAGTTTTGCGGCTGGCTTTCGACCTGCCCCCAGATCCTGCCCGACTCCCTAGCTGATGCGTAATGGTCGACTTTCTGGTAAGGGGCAGATCAATATCCTTTTATGCGTATTCACACACACTCACACACAAACATGCACTTGCCTACACGCATTTGGCCTGCAGGCTTTTGCTGCTGTTTAGAAAAATTGCGAAAAAAAAGCGCAGAGAGAGAACAGCAAAAAAAAAAATGAAAATGCTGGCCAAACAGCAAAAGAGTTGATTGCATAAGTGCGGCCGGGGCGTATACGCAATATTTGCCATCAATTGCAGCTGTTTGCAGCTGGCCAATGACGGCTGGCAAATGGGCAAGGAAAATGGTGGGTGGGTATTAGTTACAAAATGCCTCTGCCCACATTTTCCTGCTAAGCCAAACAGATATTTATTTTAGAAATTTTTTTATTTCAGCATTGAAGCATTTCACGCATCAGCTTGAACTGAAGTTCTATTTGATTTAGTTGGCCCGGCCCGACCCGGCCCGGCCCAGCCTTCTTTTGTTTGGCCTCATTGGCCAGTTGTGCGTTTATTTGAGCATAAATTTATGATTAGGCCTTTGAAGTGGCAGCTAATGAGCTGTAAGCCAGGCATCAGCATTAGCCAACAGTTGGAATCATGCACTGCTATTGGGCTTAGGCTCTGGCTTGAAAGGGAACTGTAGGAGCTTCAATAAATATTTGAAATTCTGATTTTATTTGTGAATGATCCTAGATAAATCTAAAAATCTCAGCTAATATGAGCTATCATATTTTAATTGGTTTCCCATAGCATAGCTAATTAGCATAGAATTCCTATTGGCTTTATGAATAACTCTAGGTAAATCTTAAAATAGCATGTTAACATGAGCTCAGCTAAATTTGACTATCGGATTCCAATTGGGTTCCCATATCGCAGCTAATTAGCACCGCAACTCGAACTCTAATTGGATGTTGCATCTCTGCGTATGTGAGGTTTTTCGTTCTGCGGGAATCATTCACAGTCGCAGTCCAAGTCGCAGTCGCAGTTGCATTCACATCGGGCCAACTTAGGCTCACATTTAGCGACCTACAGCAACTGAAAGCTTGTTAACAATGAAAACAACTTGGCAAATGCTCTATGGCTTCCTGTGGCAGGCTGTCAGCCAGGCAACCAGTCGCTGCAAAGGTAACAGCAACAACAACAACAACAACAACAATACCTTTGACGCAATGTCAAACACCTGCTGCCAATGTTGACGCCAAACACGAAAAAAGGCGCACGGCAACAATACAACGAAGCAAAAAGCCAAAGAGTAGGAGAGTAACAGCAGCAACAACAACAACAACATATATATATGTACATATAAATATATATATATTGTCCGCCTATGCGTCCGTTGCGTTTGTTTCTTCGGCTGGTTAGGCAACAAATTCTGCGCAAAAAGTGCAATGAACTTTGCAACGCTCAAGGGAGCAGAGAGCAGGAGCAGGGCAAGACACACACGCACTCAAGCTGCATGTGTGTGAGTGTTTAGAGTATGGGAATGCTACTGCAGCACAATTTCTGTGTGACTAAAGAGTCACAAAAGATATCAAATACCCGAAATGCCAGCAAAAGAATGCTGTAAAATTGTCAATGTTCGTTAATAGTATACCCTGTAATCTATGAAGACCGTGAGAAATGTAATTATTATATCGAATACACTATGAATGTTATGCATAGTTATATTTTGACTTATATATCTACAAATGACTTATGCTGATTTATATTTATACTTATCTTTATACTTATAGAGTATTCAGGTAGATCATTAGGTAGATCACACATTTTTATAGGGTATTGGAATATTAGGCACACTAAACATTTGCTTCATATGATTGGCATGCGAGCTGTTTATTTTACTTTTATTTTTTATAGATTTTTATGACACGCATTGTTTTTTGGACTGCCATATGGATTGGCTGCAAGCAAATAATAGAAAAGCTTGTCAGAGGCATTAATTCCCAATTCATCAAGTTTCGGCCGGACACCAAACTCGACGCAGTTGAAAATAAAGTCAACTTGAAATGTGCCGCCAGTTACCTCTGTTGCTGTTGTTGTTTTTGTTGTTTGTGTTGCTGTCTCCTACCCTTGGCCAGTTTCGTCTAGCTGCCAGGCCAAAGCATACTCAAAAACCTAAGCCACTCGAATGGCTCCTCGCTGTCAGTTTTCGTTGTTGAGCAGCCAAGCCAAGCCAAGCCAAGCCAAACCGAGCGGCTGGCCAAAAGCAGATGATGAAGCCCTCAAAGTCAACAACAACAGCAGCAACAGCAACAACAACAATAGTCAGCAAGAAAAACTACAACAAAACAAGCTGCAACAGCGGCGCATCGGTTTAGGCCTTTGAAAGTCCATACGCAGCGACACTGCACGTGTGCATGTATGTGTGTGTGAGCGTGTGTGTGTGTGCATAGCTAGATACCAGGCCAGGCGACACATCTGCTCATATGTAACTACATAGATATATACATATTTTCTTTTTTTTTCTGCAACTTTTTCTTATTTTCGCATTTCGCCTGCAGTTAAAGCGCAAATGTTCTCAAATTACCCATAAGCAAAAAAAAAAGAGAAGAGAAGAGAAGTAGAAGCGGGAGTAGATAGGGCATAGACAGAGGCTCTGGTCTGTCGTTTGCTGCATTTCGGTTGCGCCTCATATTTCGTCTATGAAAGCTTGGGGCTTTGCCTGCCCCCAACCAAGATCTCACCAATGCCCGACGCCAGGCAGGCAGACGGAAGACGGAGGACGGAAGACAGAAGAATTTGTGGTTTTCAACAACATTTTTCTTTGATTTTTCTAGTTTTTATTTATGTGAAGACAATTGAAGGGCAACAGCAAATAAGCAGAATCGACAGAGCGTACAATTTCACAGCATATGCAAAATGAATTAGTTCAATTATTTTTGGGCTAAAAGCCACTTGAGAAGCTCTTGAGCTAAAGTTTTGATAGGCGTATCACATCTCTTATCTCTTTATTTTTAAAACTTTGCAGTTTAAACGGCAATTACTGTTTTTGTTTGAAAGGGTAGGACAAATAATGGAACCTTGGGGCTTTTTACGCTTTGAGCTATTGAAAACAATTTTTGAAATAATATATTTATTTTTTTTTTATACAGCGTTACACAATAAAAACGCTTTATACAAAGCCCTAAATCAGTTGCCAGTGATTAATTCTGAACTTGGTTTTAATTTTATATTTATTGTAATCTTTAATAAATAAATAAATACACATAGCGTAACAAGAAAATAACAAGAACCAAAAATTATTGGCATATTTGAAATATTGATTATAAATTAAGAATTTGAATTTTGCCCCAATTTTAAATTTCTTTTACAGCTGATACCAATTAATTGACTTATTGCGTGACAGTCTGACTGAATATCTAAGAAGCTGACTAATATGACTCATTAACTTATGGATTAATGACTAATGCATAGATTAGCTATGCAATGCAATATATATGAACCTTGTATGAACTCTAAGGCAAAGTGCTCATTAGTTAAAGCGAAGTCAAAGTGAATAAACTTATAGAAAATGTATAATGAAAATGTTTTTTTTTTTTTTTTTTTTTTTTTTTGTATAAAACTGTTTAAAGTTAATATAGAAATAATATGTTTGCCGTAAATGCATGAAGCTAATATATATAAAATAGAAAACATATCCAGCCTTTACATATCTTGATCAAATTTGCCAAAATTGAATTCCATTTGCTTTGCCACACAAATTCTTATCTCTCAATCCATTTGGCATATATAATTTTATTATTATTAGCTTTTTTATTATATACGCTCAAAATCCAATTCATATTGATAACTAACTTTCGTTTGCCGATGGCTTTTACAACGTTATCAATGGGATTATTATACGTGCATTACGAGACCTATCTAGCGACACCCTCTCACTCTCACTCCCTCTCCCTCGCCCTTCTCGCTCTCGTTCTCTCTGTCTTTCTCTAGTACATGACGACACATGTAAGGCTGCTTGCCGCAGCGCCATAAAGCGCTCACTTATAGTTTTTATGCACTTTTGATATGCGTATGCATGTATGTGTGCGAGTGAGTGTGTGTGTGTGTGTGTGTGTGAATGCATTTACCAGTGCACTTTTCGTCATTCAATTCGTCAGTTTGCCAGTAAGTCAGCCAGTCAGCCAGTCATACAATTCGTCTTTTGTGCATTTGAATGTGTACGAGTGTGTGCCTGTGTGTGTGTGTGTGCGTGCCTGTGTGTGTGTGCTTAACTCGCCACAACTTCATTTTGTGAATGCACAATGGGTGCCCTAACCTACGACAACCGAATATTCGCCATTCGGCCAAGTTCAATGAACCGCGCGTTTAGTTGAATAAACTTCACACACACACACACATACACATACACACGCATACGCACGCAAAGCTGTTGACGCGTCGAAGCGCACAAAAAGAAGCGGCAGGCAGAAACCAAAAAGAGCGTAGAATGTCTCTTAATGCATGATGAGTGTGTGAGTGCATTATGTGTGTGTGTGTTTGTTAGTGTTGGTGTTGGGGGCCACGCTGCTGGCTACTTAAATGACATGCTTTTCAACATATGTATGCCTGTGTGTGTGTGTGTGTGTGTGAGCTGTGCAAATTGATAGCGCAACTGTATTCGTTCTTTCGTTTCTTTTACGCTCATGTTTTCTTTTTTCTGTTCTTGCTTTTTTTTTTTTTTGTCGCTTCGCCTTTTTGACTCTTTCAATTTGTCTAATTTTCAATGACGTCGTCAACGCACCGAGGCAAAAACAAATTAGTGCTGCTCTGCATGAGAAAGTGGCATAAAAAACATGCCAGTTAAATACATATGCATATGTATGTGTGTATATGTGTCGGTATGTTTGTGCGCATTGGCATTGGATTTGAGTTTTATGTCTACTGATGTGCATGTGTGTGTGTGTGCGTGTGTGTGCATCGACGTCGGGCAAATCGAGTTAAACAGCTGCTCGCTAAATAATTCAATAAATCGCGCTTAGCTAGAACCCAAACCGAAACCCAAGTGTCAGATCCCAGTTGCCAGTTCGCAGTTCGCAGTTCCCGGTTCCCGGTTCGCAGTTCGCAGTTCCCAGTTCTGACCTCTGAGTTCTCAATTCTCAGTTCCCACTTCTCGGTCGCGCACACACAGACAGCAAAGCTCAGTTTCATTTCACATATCAACACACACACACAAATGAAATTTAATTTCGACGTGCAGTTTGATGGGGCAAACGGAGCAGAAACCCAACTAACCCAGCCAGCAATCGAAGAGATCCAAGGCACTCGCAGTCGCAGTCGCCGTCGCCGTCGCCGTCACTGCCAACAAAAATAACTGCTAGATATTAATAAAGCAGCAGAAAAAAATGCATATGAAATTTTAATATGCAAAACGAACGAAAAGCAGCAGGCAAAATAATAAAACGTACGAAATGCAGAAAAAAAAATAAGAGATTGAGATAGATAGAGAGGAGTTAGGCAGAGTGAAAGAGAAAGATAGAGTATATGTATTTATGTATATATAAATCGAATGTTCAGGCATTTGGCCCTGAGAAGCAGCTTGGCATAAACGCATATTACATTACGGCCAATCGAATAGACTGGGCGATAGACAGCCACACACACACACACACACACTTGGACACTTGGAAAGGGCGTCAAGACGGACAAGCAATGATATTTTTGGGGGCAGACAACCGATAACAAAAAAATCAACTAAAACATGTGTCTGTCTCGTAAATAAGATGCTGTAAATAGCATGAAGAGTCTCCTCTTCACAGCAGTTGAAAAAGTTGGATTGATATAAAATAAAAGAGTATACGAAGCGCAAATACCCTAACCTAACGTTGATTTTATGTGAAGGTCACAATTTTTGAATAATCAAATTGATCTAAAATAGTGTGAAAATATCATCATATTATCATCAAACAAGGCAACTTAAGATTTTGATATGGAAGGAATTGAAAATGAATCTAATATTTAATAGAAACTGGAAAAAAGTTAAGTATATGAAGCAAACATGTTTATAAATAGGGTTTTCAAAGTAAAATAAATTTCTAAATTTACTATGCTATTATAGAAATGTTTTCATACCAGAAAATAATGGTAAATTGTCTTATAGAGCTATCTGAGCAATATTATCAAACAATATATCTACGACATTCCTGCCACAGAAATGCTAGCTAGGAATAGAATAGGGATCAGACTGTTTCCGCTTCAAACTTACTATACATTGCATTGCCAACTTTTAATACCCCTCGTTAGTTGCTGTCTAGGGTATTCAGATATTGCATGCATGCCGATGCCTTAAAGGTTCGTTGGAAATCTGTTTAGGGAAAACATGCAATAGAATTGTTGTCGAATTCTGTAGCCAAATAACAAAGAGTATCCATGAAAGCTGCTTGCATTGAATGCGAGTCAGGAATCTGTGAAACATATAATATTTTATATGTGTTAAACAAATAAGAAATAAACTTATGAAGAAGCTTTACATGCTTAATAAACTATTCCAAAGAACTGCATGAAACTGAAAAAGTATTCTAGGAACTACTTAAGTATAGTACATACAGCTTACCAAATGCACCAACTACAGTTAGCCATAGTCCCTAACGCTTAACATTTGCATAAATGTGCATATCGAAATGTTTGCTTTAAGGATGTTTCACACAAATTGCTTTTATCCACATTTGATTGAAGCGCAACTAGTGGAGGAACTGTGATTGGCTGATTGACTGACTGACTGACTGACTGACTCACTCGGTGGCCAGTGGGTGCTGCAATTTGATTGCTAGTGTAAGCTTTCCCAGAAGCGATTACAGCTGACGAGAGCTTACAGTGCCTGCCATAAGCGCATTAACGCCGGCAACATGAATCATCGGCCAATTGCACAAACATGCGTTACGTATACGCCGCGTGCCCGCATTTGCCAAAAATACAACTGCAACAAGAGCAACAAGAGCAACAGCAACAGCAGCAGCAGCAGCAGCAACACGAAGCGCAAATAAATGCCGGCTGGCTGGCTGTTGCCACACTTTTGCCAATGCCAATGCCACAGCATGGTGCACATGCAACAACGGCAACTCGAAGCTGACTGCGTGCTGCCTTCATCGTCCCATTGCCATAGATATATATGTCGGGCCCTGGGCACGTCGTGTTGCTGTGCCAAAAATAACAGCCAGATGATGCGGAGGCAACGGCTGGGCAGAGTGCGGCAGACTGGGGCAGTGCTGCTGTGGCATGGCCATGAATGGGCTTCGCCTTTTTTTTGGGCCTCTGTTTATTTTTTGTGCCTGACCAAAAAGCGCAGCTGGCCGAGACGAAGGTCGCGCACGCAGCGCCAGCAGCAGCAGCGGCAGCAGCAGCGGCAGCAGACAGAATTTCATTAGACGCATCGCAATGCAAATGTTGCTGGCAGCAGTTGCCGTTAAGTGGCTGCTGCTGGCTGCTGGCTGTTGGCTGTTGGCTGGATGCAGCAACAGGATGTGGCAAGCCGCGCTTTACTGGAATGAAAGCGAAAGTTGTTGCCACTTGCCACTTGGCAGTTGCCTCTTGCCGGTTGCCTCTTGCCAGTTGCCAGTTGCCGGTTGCCGCGTGGGTGGATGTTGGCTGGCCATCGTGTGCCATGGGCCCGGCCGCATAATCATGTAATCTTGCCTCGCCCTCTCTCATTCTATCTCTCTCTCTCTCTCTCTCTCTCTCACTATGGTGTTGCTGTTGTTGCTGGCTATATAAGTGACTAACTTCAATTAGGCGCTGCTTTGTGGAGTTGTCCGGGCCAGGACAATCAAGTTGTCAACGCAAATTGCACAGTTGTCATGGAATTTGCAGGCAAAGCGCCTGCAATTGGATGGGATTAATGGAATGTCAAGTGTTTGGCATTGCAGTTGAGCTATTTCTCTTCTTTTTCTGTTTCTGTTGTTGTTGTTGTTATTGCTGTTCGAGTTAAGATAATTAGCAGTTCATTGACAATAAGATCTAAGCTACACATAAGTGTGCAATTTATTCTAATGCAATTTAGTTAAATTGTAGTAACCTGTGGTTTGATTGTATATTAGCTTAAATATGTTAATATTATAAATATATACAAAAATTAAATGTATTAAGAATTATATAAAAACAACTGAAAATGTAATAGTGCAACTTAACTAACTTAAATAATCAATAAATAACAAATAAAATATATTGCAAATTTATAGTAATAAATTATTGGAAATAAAATAAAAGCAATTACAAACACTATACAAATATACATCATTAAAAAGAAAATTAAAGTAGTAATTAAATTTAATTATGAGAAACAATTTTTTTTTTTTAATTTGAAATTAAATATTATGAAAATATATATTAAACTTAATTATAAGAAAAAATTTTTAATTTAATATAAATTAAATATTACTATAATTTAAATTAGGTAAATGAATATTAAGAAAAGGAACTATAACAATAATAGTGTAAGATTATTTGAAAAGTATAGAATCGAAAGTATCTATGTATGTACACTATATAACTGACTTTATGCCTTTTTCGAACAACTATTGATTTTAATAGAATTCGTAGTCTTATATCAATAATATATAAAATATACAAAACTTACTCCTTAAATAATTTATAACGGGTTTAAGATCTAAGGAGCTTTAATGATGTTTGACAACTTACAAATGCGAATCTATTCCCTAAGCTTAATTGAATAAGCATTACATCAGACTATGTTACGAGATTTTTTACCTATGCATGTGCCAGATACACCTGTCAATCACTCAGCCTGACTAACTACTTATCTAGTATATGACAACTGCGACTATATGAATTTCGTAAAACGAATTTCCCCAGTGCTTAGTCGTGCATTTACATTCACTTAACCCCACAGACACAACTGTACCAAAAAAAGAACAAAGCTACCCAAATGAAGGGCATACAAAAATGGTGCACTCTACACACACACACATATGCACACAAATGAAATGAAAGAGTAAAGAAAAACACATACTTAGCCGTACGAAACATACGTGAAAATAAAAAATAAAAAAAAAGTTTGCCACTCAAAGGCAGACGCCCAGAATGCAGCCTGGCACACGTAGACAGCAGCCAGGACGGCAGCAGAGCTCTGTTGGTGTGGGTGGGTGGCCATGTGGGAGTATGTGTATGTGTGTAGGTGTGTAGACAACTGGTAACAATAACGGTATTTTCGATGCGGAGCAGCGGCAACGTCGACGTTGACGAAAAGGACGCGCAGGATGAGAGTTGGTTGTCGACGACGAGTTGCCAACAGCCACTTGACACTTCCGTCGTCACATGAATGGAGCCGTAAAAATGCGACGCTGCATTCGCTCCTTTTTTACAGATTTTCATACACTCGCTCAACTAGAAATTGGGGTATATTTGCTGTGCTCAATATTTGTCTAGCTATTCACGTGAGATCTGTTCTAACGATGCGCTAAGATACTACTAAGAACTACCATTTCAATAGTTTCCTGCTAATACTCTCATTTCTACTACTATTTCTTTATTATTGCTTTTTCACTACTTATAACAACTACTATTTCAATAGTTTCCTGCTAATATTCTTACTACTACAATATCCTTATCTACTATTCTTTTTGCTACTACAAATTACTACTAGTTTTACAACGTTCTGTTATTTCTACTACTACTACAACTTCCTAATACTTCAATTCCTACTACTATATCAACTTCCTACTACTACTACTACTGCTGTTATTTCTACTACTACTACTGCTTCCTTCTACTACTACTACTGCTGTTATTTCAACTACTACTACTACTTCCTTCTACTACTGCTGATATTTCTACTACTACTACTACTTCCTTCTACTACTGCTGTTGTTTCTACTACTACTACTACTTCCTACTACTACTGCTGTTAATTCTACTACTACTCTAATTCTATTAATTCTATTACTATTACTTTTTTAATTACTACTACTTTTCACAGATTTGTGTATTCTATAAGAAAGCTAGAGAAAGGTCAAAGTTGGCTCTACAAATAGAGGCGAAACAAAAATTTTTCGCAGGCGAGTATTCCGCAGTCGGTTGTCTGCAATTGCAGCGTACTTACCAGCTTTTTTCAGTTATATTTCGTCTTTGTTTCCTCTTTTTTTTTGGGCCAGTCGAGGGCAACGTTTTTATTTGGGCAGCAATATGAATGGGAGCGCTTGTGCGAGTATGTAAAATGAAGCAAATACATTCATGCATAATTTTTATGGCACGTCGGGGGACAAGAAATGACTCTTTCACATCATGTAGTATGTACGTACGTATGTATGTACATTTGGGATGCCAAAACGTTTTATGAACACGTTTCTCCTGGCACTTAATGCAAGAGTTTACAAGCCACCTAGAGACATGGCATGGCACGGCATGGCAGGGGATAGCATGGAATGGCATGGCAAGGCATGGCATGGCATGGTAAGCTGTGGCTAGAGGCATGGGCTATGGAGTCATTAGCGCAAATTCACAGCGATGATTAGTTAAAAGGGGGACAGAGACAGAGACAGAGAGAGAGACTGAGACAGAGAGAGCGAGAGAGAGAGAGGGGGGAGGGCTTCATTTAGCTGGTCAATGCACGCCAAAATGTAAAATGGGCCGGGCGCCAAGGTAGGTCAGTCAGCGAATAGGGCCCAAATGTGTTGAAGGCTTCTACTTAGCGCATAGTAAACAACAAAGAACATGGCCCAAGGAGTAGCCCGCCAGGGGCGTGGCTGCTGCAGCAGGCGGCGGGGGTGCACTGTGTGTGCAGCGTTGCATGCGGCGCAGCACGCACTTGCAGCCTTGCCGCACGGCGCAGCAAACAAAACTGGGATCGGCTGTTGCGGCTGCTGTTTGTTTTTTACTAATTTTAAATACCCTACAAAAGGGGAATATGACTATGCATCTCAAAATGTATAAATCTAACTATAATAAATAAATTTGTAGCACTAATTAAATTTCATAGAAAGTTTTTTGGTTTCTTTTCTATATTCCAAAATATACACAATGAAACAACAAAAAATAAAATAAAAAAAAATAAAAATAAAAAAATAAAAAAAAAAAAAACAAACTATAAGATTGAAATTTTGTAAAAATTTGACAGATTCTGACTCGCTTAAATATAGAATATAAACTCGCTTAAATATATAATATAATATTATTATTATTTTTAGCTTCAGAAATAAATAAAGCTTAACAATTTGGATAAAACTAAAAAAAAAAAAGAAAAAGTTATAAGATCACGTACAAAATGTGTACTCTATTAAATATAACATAGAAATTTAGACGAAATATAATGGAAATTGCATAAGAACATATTCTAATCATAATTTCTTTTTTATATTTAACCTTTCGTCTAGAGTCATTTGTGAACATTAAAAAAAAAGTATATATATATATTGGCTAGAACTGTAAAAGAGTATTCAGATTTCGGGTTTACTCCAGCTGCTTGTTCCCTCTTGTTCTTGGTTATGATTGACTGAGTTCTGTTGAAACTTTGGCGTCTGCTGGCACGCATGAATTACAATTTTCGAGTAACGAAAACCGCATGCACCTACACACACACACACACACACACACGCACACACAGATAGAGAGAGAGAAAGAGACCTAAGCACTGGGAGTGCTACAATTAGCACTTTTTACACTTGGCTGTTTGGTTATTTCAAGTGGCTCTGATAAAAAGCAGCTGAAAACGGAAACTCCATCAACAGTTTGCCTTGAGCAAGGCGCTTGAACCCGCCGCCAGCAACCACGCACCCGCTCAGCCACCCACTCACCCGCACCCACCGCTGCCGCCCAGCTTTGGCATGATTTCAGGTAGCAAATCGCTTTGCGGCCTAAAAATGACACTGTCCGCCTTTCGAGTTGTTCTTCTTCTTTTCGCCGATAACAAAGTTTGCTCAAAAATGGCGCCCATAAAAAAAGAGAGAAAAATGTAAAGCCCAAAAGCAAAAGCAAAGCCTATTTGCAGACCGCATTCTCAGTCTGGCCGCTAGAGAACTGCAGAGAACTCTGAGTGCGTTATAAGGTAAACATTTGTTTTTACTTTTTCATTTGGCAAATAACATAAAGCAATAGCAAAAAAAAAAAAAACCGTTGAACTCGGTGTACAGAGTCACCTAGAAGGAGAGAGTGTGAGATATAGAGAGAGAAGGATATATGGAGTTAAAGATAGGCATAGAGAGATAGTGAAGAATGAGTATTAAAGTCTGTGCGAAGAATTACAGATAATTTAGATATGATGGAAACCACTTAAATTCAGATGGTGTGTATATAACCGATATATATCGGCTATAACAAAGATATCCTATAGTTTTCATTCTCGAAATTTAAAGGAGTATATTGGTTTTGGGCAACGTCCGTTTTTCAGTCCGTTTGTCTATTCCTCTACCCGTCCATCCATCTTTCCTTAGCAAACCATCGCTATTGAAGCTAGAGATTTGGGTTTTCGATTATATAACCGTCAGGATTTTGCTAGGGTAGTTATGTATATGAAAGAAAAAGGTACGAAAATTCTGGTCCCCAGATACACTTTTATGAGCAAACTTATGCGGTTATAGCGCCTTCTGGGTATAACGACAGTCCCTTGAGTGCCGTTATAACCGTATTCTATTGTATCGACGTCCATTGGGTACGTGGCAAATCAGAAATCAGATCGTGAATGAGTATTCAGTAGTCGATCATGCCCAATTGAGACTTTCACATTTGTATTTTTCTTTTCTGGTTATGTATAGATAATATTGTTTTCCATATGTGTATATATAAAATAATAAAGATCAAATATATATCAATTAAGTTTAAATATAAATAATAAATATTATTCAGAATGTGGAAACTCTTTTTTAATTTCCTTAGAATAAATAAACGACTCCAATCGAAAAAAAGAAACCATGCAATTCCAATAATAACAAATTATCACACCGTTTCCAAGAAATGCCCAACTCAACCCAACATTACACCCACATCCACACACCCACACACACACACAGAGGCGAGCGATTTAGTCGTTGCGTCTGACGATCTACAAGTGCTGAAAAGTTGATTGCACTGCGTGCCAGACTTTTGCTAAAGCAAATATTGTTTAATAACATTTTTTTTTAAATAAAATTTACTGATTACACGCGCGACTGCAACAACGACAACGACAACGAGAACGCCAGCGTCAGCGTCAGCGTTAATGAGCGAGGCAACAGTGGGACATCGGCCTCGGACCTATCCCAAGACAAAAAACAAAAACAACCAGAACAACAAGAACAAAACTGAAATAAAAATAGAATAGAAACAAAAAATTGATATGCCCCACACTCGTGTGGTCCGGGGAGGTTTACTACCGTGAGATGTCAAAAAAGAAATTACATTTTCTTAAATTACACATTTTATTGATGCGGCGCCGCATTACACCACTAACGGCATATTGCGTCCCACCTGAATAGAGTGCATAATCTCCATGATCAAAATGAATATCAGAAAGTTTTCGATCGACTGGCGGAATAGCATGAAGACCATTTGCTCGTTCTGCCAGCGATCGCTGGAGACCCACACCAGATAATCATCGCCCAGGGCATCCTGAATCGAGCGATTCGTATACCTATAGGGATACAACAGGTGCACTCCAATCCGCCAGAATAGCACAAAAAATATGCTGGGACTGTTTGCCATTCGATTACCAATTCGATTTGGAGAGAACACTTTCTTTACACACTTACGCCATGTTTAGCCGTAGGGCAGCAGCTTTTAATTTAATCTGCCTTTCCCTGACTTTGTTGTTGTAATGTTTGGCTTTTGTTTTTTTTACTTTATGTAATGAAATTTTGTAAATTCGTACGTCACTTTCCTAAAAAGGCTCCTTTGTACAAAGTTAGAGCATATATTATAAAACTTTTTATATAATTAAAAAAAAATATATATTACGTTTTAGTTAAATATTAGTTATTTAACAATTTTGAAAAGGCGTTATTTTACTGGTTTGAGACCTAGCTAAGGCGTTAGCTAAGACAGCATGTGCTTGAGCGAGATAGCTGCATGCGCTGTGCTGAGTTGTATAGCAACCAGCTTTGAAAGTGTAACAAAAGGTGGCTGTTCAAAAAGTAAAAGTGAATGAATATACAAATTTAAAGCAAGTATATAAAATATCAAAATATATTCTGAATTTACTCAGACAAAGCAATCAAAGTGGACCAAGGACCACACACTACATTATAATCGCAGTCTTTAGGCAGCTGCTGCATAGCATTAAAACTATCCAAATAGGCCAATTTGGGCGGCTGCTGACCAAGTTGACCGTGTGCACACCAGCCACAAGCCCACAGTCGACCACAGCTGCGCTGGATAAGCGTGTGCCGTGATCCTGCGTAAGCCTTTATGGGAGTACACACATCAGTCTCTGCCTCAACAGCTGCACAGCATGCTGGCAAATCCTGTAGTTGGGGCAAGGGATAAACCGTGGGCTCCTTAAGCAGGCCATCTGGCTTCATGACGCGCATGCCCAGCTGTCCATTACAATTCCAGCCCCACACATAGAGATCGCCAAAGGCTGAAATAGCTGCACTATGCCAGCCACCGGCCGCAATGTGTGTTATCTAGCAAATAGGCATTAGTTGAATAACGAAGATAACAAACTGACAAACTGACAAAATTAGTCATGAGTCTATTTGCTCACCTTAATGCCCGCCAGTGGCTCGAGTAAAAGCGGACGCTCTTCCACACCCAAACTCTCGTGACCCAGTTGCCCACGTCTGTGAAGTATGCAAATGCCTTAAATCTTAGTCAAATTAACGATAGTGAAATCTTACAGTCCGTTGCCCCAACTGTAGACATCGCCGTTGCCGTTCAGTAGCAGCGCGTGCTCGTGTCCGCACTCCAACTGCCGCACTCGCCACGAGCCCTGCGGAAAGCGATGCAGGCAACTGGGTATGCTATACACAGCATTCCCCGCAGTGATGGCCACATTGATGTGCGAGCCACAGGCAATGTGGGTGATGGAGATATCCTCGGCTTCCTTGGCCTGGCCAAATATGTTTCGCTTTGCAGAAGGTGCTTCTAATTTTACGGCCTGCAGTGTGGCATTCAACTCCGCTCGCAGCTTATATAACTGGCCACTCTGCAGCAACACCAAGCAATGGGCATCGCAAGCAGCCAAGGCTTTTATCTCTTCAGATGCATGCACTTCCAACCTTTCCGCTGGCTTGCTGGCTAGCAGTCCTTGCAGCCACAGTTTCTTGCCCACAGCATAAGCCGTGTAACGCCAGCTCAGAGCAAGTATTATTTTCCCGTCGCTATCATCCGACAGACTGATTTCTAACAAGGATTTAAACATACAAAATTAACATTTAATTTGAGCACGTATCAACTTGTTGCACACTTACGAACCGGTTAGGGCATTGACTCGACCGGAAGTGCGTTCCGTACTGCTCGCATTGTGCTGACCAAATGCATTGAAGCCCGTAAATAGCAACCGTCGTCCCATCTTCCGCTTCTCGGAGAGCGTTTGCGCAGCGGGGCGATTCGATTCGAAGCGGGGCGCTACCTGCGTCTGCTCTGTTGCTCTATTGTGTTTGGTCGACCGTTGTTCAGTTGCTAGCTAGCATTGCACCTGTAATGTTGTTGGCGATTTTGGTGGTGGTTTTTAATCAGTTTTTCAAATTCAAGTGCTAGAGTTGAAATTAATATAACCGATCGTCGCTGAGCGTGCCAGTACTGCTATTGTTATTTATAAAAATGGTAGGTTGTACGCCCACTCATTCCATATCGTTGAGCAAACAAAGACTTGAATAATTGTAGTTTTTTATAATATTATTAAATCACCTCAAATTATCCAATTTATAATTTGTTTATTATTTGTTGTCGTCATGGCAACTTGTGCATGTGAGAATATCGATAACTGGCGCTCATCGCCAGCTGTTGCTGAAGAAGTGTGGCCAGCTGTAAAAGCTCGATACCTCACGCGATATCGATTTGCATAAAGAGCGCCAGTTAATCGAGCTTCAAACGTGATGTTTATCTGCAGTAAAAGCTTATTATTTACTCTTTAAATATTAGTTTTATTTAAATATTTCTTGTATATAGGGTCTACTTTCGCTGCTGCGCAAACTGCGACCCAATCCAGAGAAGGAGGCGCGTATTTTGCTGCTCGGCTTGGACAACGCAGGCAAGACAACAATCCTCAAACAGCTCGCTTCCGAGGATATAACAACGGTGAGTATTATGGAACAGATGCGTTCTTGCTTTCCTAATAGACTTTCCAATCATTCGCAGGTGACGCCCACCGCCGGCTTTAACATCAAATCCGTTGCTGCAGATGGCTTCAAGTTGAATGTTTGGGACATTGGCGGTCAATGGAAGATTAGGCCTTATTGGAAGAATTATTTTGCCAACACAGATGTCTTGGTAACTAAACCAAACAAAGTGATATCCTTCAGTTATTCTATAATCATCTTTTTACTCTAATTAGATCTACGTTATAGACTGCACGGATCGGGCGCGACTGTCGGAAACGGGCAGCGAGCTCTTCGAGATGCTCATGGACAATCGCTTGAAGAGAGTGCCGCTGCTGGTCTTTGCCAACAAGCAGGACTTGCCCAATGCCATGAGCGCCTCCGAGGTGGCCGAAGCGTTGGGTCTGGTGCGTCTGGAGGAGCGCAGCTGGGAGATCAAAGCCTGCACAGCTGTCGATGGCACTGGCATCAAGGAGGGCATGGACTGGGTGTGCAAGAATATGAAAAAATAGTTTAAGCAGAAGAGAAAAATATTTAATTCAAATTAATTCAGATGTGAATATTGTTTTGTTAGAAAAGAAAACGTAATTAAAAGTGTCCTTAAATATTTACATATAAACTTTGACTGATTGAAAAGTTTTGGCCTCGTAGCATACAAATCTTAGTAGTAGCTCGTATACGGCTGACACTTCACAAAAAATAAACAAAAACAGAAACAAAACAATTAAATAATCTTCCAACCTAACAAAGGTATGACCACGCTCCTGGGCAAGCTGCGCAAAGCGCCCAAGAAGGAGTTCAATGTACTCATCCTGGGCCTCAACAATGCGGGCAAGAGCACCTTGGCGGCACGTCTCGGCCTGGAAACCGATGATGCCGTAAGAGCAAACTGATCTTTGATTCCATATCATCTATTTTATCTGTATACGTGTATCTTTTGGGTCAGGTCAAGCAGGTTACTCCGACGGTTGACCTAACAGAAAGGCATTTGAAATTTAAGAAAATGAAAGTTTGTTTGCGTGATTTGAGTGGGCAGTGTAGAATGCGTAAGTCGTGGCATTCATTCTATAAGGATGCCAATGTATTGGTAAGTGGCACATCCTAATCCTTGCCCAGCCCATACACTTCATTAATATTCTTGGCAGATTTTTGTTATCGACAGCGCGGATGCATCTCGTCTGAGTGAGGCACGCTGTGAGCTGTGCGAGGTTCTCCTGGATGAGCGACTTTCGCATGTGCCGCTGCTGCTTCTGGCCAATAAACAGGATGCCTTTGGTGCTCTGCCCAGCTCCATGATTGTTGAGCTGCTAGGCCTGAATCGCATCGAGGGTCGTCCATGGAAAATATACGAATGCTCCTCATTGGCAGGCGTGGGCATCGATGTGAGTGGAGATTAATACAATGTATGGTATATAATCGATATATATTGAAATATTTCTGCACTTTAGAACACCGTTAATTGGATCTACGAGCGATTGAAGAAACTGCGGCCAGCAAGTGTTTTTAGTAGGTTTTTTACTCCTTATTTTTTGTTTGGACCCACATGTTTGTTGGATCGTCGACCAGGGGGCATGGACGATTAATAAAATTTATGTAACTGGCACACATCGAATAATCTATTATTCATTTCGAATTCAATTCGAGCAACAACAACTACAGGTTGAAGAAGAATGACAACAAATAGGCCATGGCACACATCTGGGCAAGAAGAAGAGAATTTCAATCGCGTCAATTTATATTGAGTTTATATACATTTGCCTTCGATAACTAAAAATTAATGTTGCGACATTTATTTTGGATTTAAAATGTTCTCAACAACGAAATTTCAATACTCTTACAAAAACAGATTAACTTAATGTTAACTTGAATCAGCTGTAATATTATAAGAAATATATAAAAGAAATTTACAAGAATGTTGAACTTGACTTATTATAGAAACGCTCCATCTAGTAATTTTGTTTTTGTTTTGTTGCTTCGATGAGCTTTAATAACAGTTCGAAAATGTCGTTAGAATTGCTGTCATGTAATTCCATTCTGCAAGAGTAAGCGTGTGTGTGTGCGTTAACTTAGCATAAAGAACGAAAGAGAAATAAAGTTAAAGCGTTGACTTTGACCACGCCACTACGAGAAGAGCGACACACTAAGAATGTGTGTGTAAAAAGAAAGTGGGTAGAAAATATAAACAAAGTTAAAAGCCAACAACACAGCCATAGAACAGCGCAAAAGTTTTTTTATATATACACACACACACACACACGTCATGTACGTGTTTATGCGGGCAGCAAACTGACGTGGACAGCCCAACGCACACAAGGCGCAGGCGTGAAGAAGCTTAAGGCCAAAGAGAGTGGGAGAGACAGAGAGAAATAGAGAGAGCGCGCGTGATCAAACCAAAAGGAGAGCGCGCACAACGAACACAGCTGTGCTCGAGGTCGAATGCAACATGTTGCATCTGCCCAGACGAGCGACTTAAGAAGTGTTACACACTGACTTCGAGGCACAGAAGAAAGAAAGTTTTCGTCTGTGTTGGCTGTGTTTGCTGCGCTACGGGCTTGGACACAGGCATACCTACATACATTCACATATACATAGATAGTATATGTTTATTCATATTTAACTGTAGCAGCATAAGAAACGATTTGGGATTTTGTCTACCAATTTCTCAAGTCAGTGAAGCGTCGTTTGTGTTGTTGTTGTTGTTGTTTAATTGGCCCAGCCACAAAAGAAATAATATATAAGCATACGAAAAAAAAGTATCTCAAGTGTGTGATTGTGAAAGTTCTTGCCGAAAAAAGTATAAAGCAAAAAAATGTATATGAAACGAGCGCTGCTTCTGCTGGCGTTGCTCTGCGCGCAGCCGTTTGGCCATATGGCCGAAGAGGAGGAGTCGAATCCATTGCTGGATATGGCCTCTGTCTTTATACAGGAGGCATTGTCCAATAGTGGTGGTGGCGGCGGTGGAGGCGGTGCGGCCGGCGGGGGTGGCGCTGGGTTGGCTGGAGTGGCATCCCTAATCGGCAGCTTTATGCAGGCCAACGGCAAAGCTGGTGGAGGCGGTGGTGGCGGTGGAGGAGCCGCCATGCAAATCCTTTCGGGCCTGGGCAGCATGCTGGCTAACAATGCACATGGCGGCAATGGAGGTGGTGGTGGCGGTGGCTTCGATCCATCCATCATTGGCAATGTCCTGGAGATGTTCACCCAAGGCGATGATGAGGATACTGGTGATGCACAGAAGCGCAGCAGTGGTGGTAGCAGCGGCGGTGGCGGCGTCGGCGGCGGTGCTGGCGCTGGCATTGGCCTGGACACCATTCTGCAAGTGGCATCCGCTTTCATGGGCAACCAAGGCGCTCCCGAAAAGCCCGCCAATCTTCAACATCAGAAGCAAAAGAGAGCCGTCAAGGAGGAGGAACCAGAGACAGAGAATGGCTTCATGAACCTGTTGCCACTAATCATGCAGGCAGTCAGCTCCTTTGCCGGACCCGAGGGCCAGCACACACAGGAGCGCCACAAGAGCCATGCTTGGGTCCTGCCACCATTCCTGGAGCATGTGCACGTGCTGTGGGATCATTTCTCCAACTCCGAGCTAGCGGATGCGCTGTACGAGAAGTCGGGCGTCAACAAGATAATGAAGGTACGTGACGATAATATTCAAAATTTTATTTATTATTACTCGAAAAAGAACCGAAGGTCAAATAAGAGCGATGTAATATGTCATCGATTATTCATTCATCGATATGTATTTCTTACTTGTTTAAAGGGCTTCAAGGGTCGCGATGGCAAAGTCGATTACGATAAACTGTTCGAGTCACTGAATAATCAATCCTTCCGTCGTCGCTGGATCAAATCGGCCACTTTGTATTTGGCTGACTGGGCCAGCTATATAGCCAATCCGGAAAACTATCTCAGGTGAGCGTCTGCCGGGTGATCGATGCGTGTTAATTGTGGAACACGATTCTCTGTCTTAACGGTATTAAGCTGTTTAGCACCCTAATGTGATATGATTCTAACTCTCAGCGATGCTTACGTCTAATTGCAATACAAATGCGAGTACGCAACAGCTGCGTGTTGCTGTTGTTGTATCTGCCTGTTGAATTACCGTTAGCTGCTACCTGTTTGGCATCGAACATGTTTGAAGCTAGCCCGCTCGCGCGCTCACTTACCTTTTGACACACTTTTTTAGTGCTGGCAGCTTTTAGAACATGGTTGTTAATCTGACTGGTCAACAACAATAAGAAGAAGAGAAGGCAGAAGGGGAGAAGAGAGAATTCAAGTCCAAATCCAATTGCAGGCTTCGCATTTTCGGATTTGGGTGTGCGCGCACGCGTGCATGAGTGTGTGTCTGTGTGTGTGTCGGCTTGCATGCCTCTGTGTGTGTGTGTTACAGTTACAACGACGATGGCATCATTAAGCATACAAATAAACCATACGAATGCCAGAACGGTTCATTTAGTATGCATGGTTGTTGTTGTTGTTGCTGTTGCTGTTGCTGTTGCTGTTGCTGTTGCTGTTGGCAAAACCTGTTTGGATGAGGAAGTGGGCCAAAGGCAAAGTAAATACTTGAAAAAGCACCGAGCTGCGAGTATTTGGGTCAAGCTGACTCAAGACACAATCAAAATGCAAAATTTTTGGCAATTATATTAATTATTCACGCCCCCGCTTATCATCAGCATATTATCATCAACATCATCGTCATTATTATGATCATCATGATCATCATTGTTATTAGACAACAATAATAACTTCCACTTTCTAGCGGCCCTTTCACTCTAATAATGCTGCGTCAGCATTATATGAGCAACAATTTGATTTTCCATTTCTTTTTTAATTTTTTTCTTTTTGCTTTTTGCACTTTCCTCAGATACTTCCAGACGGCGCAAATCATGTTTAACGGTCTATTGAAGTCTCAAGGTTATCCCAAGCAAACCTATTTCGATCCGGCACGCCCCAGCGAAACCATTTCAAATCTCTTGAACCACGTGGCCAAACACCATTTGAATGTGAAAATTGATTCGCGTCAATACGTGAAGCCAGCTGTTGGCTACGCTAAGGAGCTGCTCAAACTGGGCCAAGCACGTGGCCTGCTGCAGTTCAATGCCACCGAGATCAGCGATCGATTGACGGATACGCTCAACCTAGAGGTAAGTGCATGCCACAGAACCGAATTGGAAAACAGAAAACAGAAAACGAATCTAAGCCAAGCAGATAGCATAAATGCAATTAATTACGCTACAACAAATTTTCTCTTTTCCCATTTTTCTTCTTTTTCTGCGATTGTTCGATAAACGCATCAAAACAGGTTATCGAACCGGTGCTAAAAGTCCATCGCGCCTACAGATTCATCTCCAAGTCGCCGCAATGCGATCGCTATGTGCTTTGTGAGCTGAATGCAGCCGCTCTCGAACAGCAACAGCAGCAGGAATCGAAGAAATCGACGAAGACAACGGCCGGCGGTCTCATTGCCGGCGTTAGTCCGAAAATTGTTAAGATCGGCAGCATGGGTGCCGCGATCTTCATTAGCACTGAAACCGGTACACCATTCTGGACGCTGTTCGGTGTAATCAATGCGCCATATAATTGCGAGGTGAGCATCCGTCTCTATAACCATTCCAATTGTTGTTACCGTTATCTATTTGGAATTTGTCGACTAATCGTGTTGCTCCCCTCACCTCAGGCTAAATATCCCGTCGACTGCAACGGCTTCCACGAGGGCGAGGCCAAGGTGACCACGGAATACGTGCACAACGAGTTGTAGTTGCCCCAAACTACCAACGACGACTGCTAAGCGTGCTTATTAGAATGATATAGATGTAGTTGATTCAAAAATTTCTCAATGTAAATAGTATTACGAATGGCAATAAATCTTAATGTAATTGGAAGTCGTATGAGGATGTCTTGGTTCAGGATGTAAATAATCAACTTTCAAGGTAACGAGATAATTTATATTTGAATAACATATCATATTACTCTTTACAAAACATATACACATACAATAATTTTAAAATATTTAAAAAAAATCAATAATTTTAGAATTTTAATATATATACATTTGAGTGAAACAAAAAACAAACAAAAAAAAACGTTTTCCATCTTTAATATAAAAATCGAATATGAAGATTAATGTGAATTAAATATGCGTAAGATTTCATATAGGCCTATTTACGGATCTATCGATAGAAGTATAGACTCATTATAATTTTTAAATAAATAATTTAACATTTTTAAAATTCTTTATTAATATTTTAATTATATTTTTTTATACAATTAATTTTTATCATTAAAATATTTTTAGATTTTAAAAAGTATTCTTAAATTTTTTCTTATACATAGAGAATATATACTCAAGTTTTTTTTCTTTGTCAAATTTTTCACAATAATCTATTCTTCATGATTGCTAAGTTCATTGAACAGCAAAACAGATTAAATCTGTCTGCTTACCAGCCTATAAAATTAACTCTTATTTTGAAAAAGATAGAATGATCACAGCTACTTAAACTACAATAAAGATAAGTTTAGGTATTTTAAAGACAATTAAAAATCGTTAACCCCAAATGGATAACTCACTGCGAAGTCTCTCTAAAATATAGTACTACCATAAGTATGGGATACCAAAACAACCCCGACAAAAGTCTAGCTAATATGGGTGTGGGAGATACAAATCTGTTTGCTATAAACTTGAACTGAACTGTAATTTAGGTAATTTCAGGTACTGTGGCGACAACTTAAAATCATTAACCCTAACTGGATAAGTATCATGCTAGCTTAATTCGATGTCTCTTTGAAACATCATACTTACGTAGTATAGTATACCAAATTAAGCCGTAAACAACCCCAACAAAACGCCAGATAATGGGCGTGGGGTAAACCAACTTGGACGGATTTGTGCCGGGACATTAGACATTGAGCTTTGAGCATTGAGCGGTGAGCACTTGGCTGACAATTTGAGCTGCTGCAGTTTACATTCGCGATGGCAGCGAGCCGGTTTTTGTTTTTCGGTTGGTGCAAAAACAAGTTCATGTTGCGGAAAACTTAGATGGATTCCCGTTAGCCTCACTTTCACCGCACGCTTGGGCTGACTTTCCACTTGGCTGTTGCAGCCAGTCGTTGGCTGACAGTGCAGAGAAAAGGTAGCAACGCCATCATGCAGCTCACCTACCGTGAATTGGATGCAGATATAGTGCGTCGCACGAACGCTGTGTTTCCAGTGCAGGATTGCTTCGTGGAGGTGCTGCCCGATCAGCTAATCATACCACGCAAGTATATCGAAATGGGCGAGTCTATACGCGACTTGCCCATCTACAAGGATGATGTTTGGATGGTGTCGTACCCTCGCACCGGCTCGACATGGGCGCAGGAGATGATCTGGCTGTTGGGCCATCAGCTGGATTACGAGGCGGCCAAGCAAGATTTGCGCATGCGCGCACCCTTGATCGAGCTATCCGCTCTGTTCAGCACGGATCATCATCAGTGGGTGTCGTACGTATAAGAGATCCATCGCTACTTCTTACAAGTATACAGGTATAGCTTTAACCCTCCCACAGCGATGCCTTTGGCAACACAGTGGAGCTGGTTAAAAATCTGCCCCGCCCACGTTATGCGCGGTCGCATCTCTCCTGGCAGCTACTGCCCTCACAGTTGGACACGGTGAAGCCCAAAATTGTGTACACTGCACGCAATCCAAAGGATCTGTGTGTTTCGTATTATCACTACTGCAAACTGCTCCATGGCATCAATGGAGAATTTGAGCAGTTCGTGAACCTCTTTCTGGGCGGGCACACGCCCATGGGCTCCTATTGGAAGCATGTGCTGCCCTTCTGGAAGCGCAGCTTCGATGACAACGTCTTGTTTATCAAGTACGAGGATATGGTGCGTGATCTGCCCGCCGTGATAAAACGATGTGCTCAATTCCTGAATGTTACGGAGCTGCTTAATGAAGAGAATATGAAGAGCATCTGCCAGCATCTGAAGTTTGACAGCATGCAAAGCAATGGGGCTATCAATATGGAGAAGTTGATTCCGCAGCGAGAGACGAAGTTCATACGCAAGGGCAAAGTGGGCGACTGGCGGAATCACATGACAGATGAAATATCAGAACGATTTGATTACTGGTCCGAGCAACATTTAAGGGGAAGTGGCTTGAAATTTGATTACGATTAAGCCAATATCAAACATACATACATATACATATACATACATACTCAATGCTAGTTTAAACGGCACTCTTCCCATATATACATCGGATAACAAAAAGAAAAAGAAAAGAAAACAACAATTATGGATAAATGCGCATACATACAGGCATATATACATACATACATATAAGCTGGGTTTACTGGATTTCAAGTTTTTACGTTCGCTGCCGTTTGAATCTATTTACATTAGTCTGATAAGTTATTTTCACCACAAAGCAGCTGTAAACAGAACTCAATTTCTGTTAAAGCTGTGACGTCACAAAACCAAGCTATTTGGGCGCGCGCTGAGCTTTGAATGAAAAGTTAAGCAATTTGAGTATTACCACTAACCATACCACATTGTTAAATTTATTAGTGGTAATAAATGGTAATAATCATAAAAAATATTATTGTGTTTATCTCATTTTACACAAATATATTGAATTCATGTATATTTAAAACAAATTATCGTGTTCAACTAATTGTTTGTTTTATTCAATTTTTCAAATTCATCAAATGATTTATTGTTTTCATTTTCTTTCATTTCTCATTCGCTTAACATTCTTTAGCATCTTCATATTTGCAAGCATTCTGGCATTGCATATTATCGCATTTAAGAACGAGTTGCATTTTGCAATTCACCACTCTGTTATTGAGTGGGCTGGACTGCTTTACAGCAGCATTAAAATATCAAAATCAACCACAGCTGAATTCAATTTGCCAAATTTTGTTTTAGTGGAAAATCAATTAAATAAATAAAACATTTGTTATAAAACGAACTGAATGTTGCATTTTAAATTAAAACAGCGAGACTGACCAGTAAAAATACTGCATGCTGTTATTAACAGAACAGTGCCATGTTAAGTTTGCAAAAACCATAACATAAAAAAAACAAAGAGAGCGCAACAAACTAGACAAACTACTGCAGCGCTGCAGTTTCGCATCGCATTTCTTTGTTATAACAACAAGTGTTCGCAGTTAAAATACATTTGTATGCCAAAAGGAAGCATTGTTAAATAATTTCTGCTATTAACTGTTTGCCTGGGCAACAATACCCGTGCAGTGTGACTCATCAAAAAAAAAAAATATTCACAGGGTAATTTTTCACAATGGCCGCCAACAACAATAGCAGCAGCAACAACGAAATCGAGTCCACCGATCAGGTAGGCATACGCATCGAGGCCGCCACCAATACAGACGACTTAACCGATGCCTTTGGCTCTGTGGGCACGAGCAGCAGCACCAGTGCATCGACCTCGACAGCTTATAAACAAAGCCACTTTGGTAGCGGCGCCATCGGTCAGCTGGCCTCGAATGGCTACAGTTCCTCCGGATATCACAAGAATGTGGCCAAAATGGTGACCGAGCGACATGCTGCCGAGTACAATATGCGGCACAAGAATCGCGGCATGGCCATCATCTTCAATCACGAGCATTTCGATGTGCCCACCCTGAAGTCGCGTGCAGGCACAAATGTGGACTGCGAGAATCTGTCTCGAGTGCTGAAGCAGCTGGATTTTGATGTCAGTGTGTACAAAGATTATCGCTATCAGGAGATTATGAGCACCATTAAATATGCCGCGTCACAGGATCACACGCATAACGATTGCATATTGGTGGCTATACTCTCGCACGGTGAAATGGGGTATATCTATGCCAAGGATACGCAATATAAGCTGGACAACATCTGGAGTCACTTCACTGCCAATCATTGCCCCACACTGGCTGGCAAGCCCAAGTTGTTCTTCATTCAGGCCTGCCAGGGTGACCGATTGGATACGGGCGTCACCATGCAACGTGGTCGCACCGAAACGGATGGCGACTCCTCCATGAGCTACAAGATCCCCATCCATGCCGATTTCCTGATCGCCTATTCAACCATACCGGGCTTCTACTCGTGGCGGAATACCACTCGTGGCAGTTGGTTCATGCAGAGCCTCTGCGCCGAGCTGGCTGCCAATGGCAAGCGTATGGACATTCTCACCCTGCTCACATTCGTCTGCCAGCGTGTCGCCGTCGATTTCGAGTCCTGCACACCGGATACTCCTGAGATGCATCAGCAGAAGCAAATACCCTGCATCACAACGATGCTAACGCGCATTTTGCTATTCAGCGATAAGGAAAAGTCGCCGGCTGGACGCAATTAATTATATGCTATAAATACTACAGCTGACTAATCTAAGCTGCTGCTGACTGAAGCAGTGTGATACAAAAACAAACAAACAAAAGTTGGATATGATAAGACCTCGAAACAAAAAACTCGACAATTTTGCAATTTTTTACACCATTTTTAAAGATCCTATTTAGGGCAATTTTCCTATGCCAGCTCCTGCCATGTCTTGATATTTGCCTGCTATGTGTCTATTGTCCGTCATACTTTATATATACATACATATATAATTATATAACAATTTATATCTCTTAATATTGTTAAGCGCAAAACATAATCTATAAATTTTATACACATTTTTTATACTTTTATAAATACTCCAAATAATGTTAGAATGAGAAAACCAAGAACAATTAGTTTGATTTGCTAAATAAAGTATATTAAATTAAATCGATTGGCCTTTGCTTTGCCTGTGACTGGATCACACCATTTAGGAACGTGCACGACCGCAAGTAAAGGAAATTTTTCCGATTTAGGTGCGTCAAGTTGAGCCACGTTCGCTGAAAAGGAATTGACGGATATGTGACAAAATTGGCCAGTGGACGACCTCGTGGCACCTTGAACATCTATTGTGAATGGTAGCACATGGTATGATATTTTAGTGATATATGCAGGTTTGTATAAAATTATTATTAACAGGCTCAACAACCGAGTCAATTAACATAAGTACATACGTACATATATATGTAGGTACATGTCCTCTAATTGCACGCGCAAGTCAAAATAGTTTGAAAACATCGATAACAAACAGATAAAATCTTATCGAACTTCAATATTTTAACTTGCGTTTTTCGCACATCTCAAGTGCAAAGAAAATGGAAAGATGTGAAATAGTTAACTTATAAGATTGACACTAAAACTGTGATGATAGTTGTATTTACATATATACATATACCCATTCATATACTCATTTAATTTCATTCATATTCAATATCACATTTCACTTTGAAATTAGGAATCATAGCCACGGAATAAAATGCGCAGCAAAACGACGTGCGTGAGTATATTGTATGTATGAGTGTTATTCTATTAATGTATGTATGTATGTATGTATTGCGACATGTTAGCAGAAAAACGGGACGGAATACAGGGTATATCACAGTCGTTTTTTATGTTAGCATCACTTCAATTTATTCGTTAAGGCTTGACACGACAGATTCAAAAAAATAAAAAACATTGAATTTGACTTAAAGCACTATGGGGACAGTTGGCTCTCTCCAATCGGCACATCAATCGTTAGAGGCTAGATAAATGCACGTTTCTGATAGAAGGTAATTTAAATTGAAAATCAAATAGAACGTAGAATTTAGCTCACAATTTTGATAGGTTGCTTGCTTAGATGTGACCGCCAGCCTTCAGCTTGGCCACTAGAGCATCCACGTCGGCAACGACGGCGCCCGCTTGGCGCACTGGTGGATCCTCAACAGATATAATCTCAATGCGTGGCGTAGTATCAACACCTAGATCTTTGGGCGTCACCTTCTTCAGTGGCTTCTTCTTGGCCTTCATGATGTTAGGTAACGTGGCATAACGTGGCGTATTCAAGCGCAAATCTGCGCTCAGCACCGCTGGCAATTTGGTCTTGATGGTCTCCAGGCCGCCGTCGATTTCACGGGCGATCGTCAGACCTGCATCCGTCTTCTCCACCTTGTTGCAGAATGTGCCCTGGGGCCAGTCCAACACGGCGGCGGTCATCTGTGCCGTCTGATTGGCATCATCATCAATTGCCTGCTTGCCCAATATAACCAAGTCGGCCTTCTCGTCCAGTGCCAGCTTGGCAAGTATTTTGGACACATGAATCGGCTGCAACAGATCGTATTCGGCGGCTGGCACCTCAACGTGCACGCCACGATCTGCGCCCATGGCCAAGGCAGTGCGGATGACCTCTTGCGATTGCGTGGGACCCACAGAGACAGCAATCACCTCAGAGGCCAGCTTCTTCTCCTTCATCTTGACGGCCTCCTCAACGGCGATCTCGTCGAAGGGATTCATGGAGTGTTTAACACCTTGAGTAACAACGCCATTTTTCTCCGGCTTCACGCGCACCTACACAAGTTCCAATCGGAAGATATTTAATTAAGAATAATAAAAACGATTACGCAAAACGAAGCGCAACAAGTGATAAGAAGAAGAATCTAACGGAGATCCATACTAAATTTACTCACCTTAACGGCATAGTCGATCACACGCTTTACACCAACCAAAACACGAGCCATTTTCTAAGAAATTAGAAATCAATAATTATATATACATAATATAATTTTATTAATCGTGCTCTATGTTAATTTACCTTCCGAGCAACAGCAGATATTGTTAAAAATGAGAGGGGGTGGTTGGGGGTCCAAAGGTTGTATTTGCCGCAGCGTTGCCACTTCCAGAATGGCGTGGCCACACTGTTAAACAACAAGCTGATCATTAAAGATGGTATACTGTGACCGCAATGGCCAATTATTTGCACTAAAAAATATACCTGTTCTTTCGATATATAAAAAACAATAAAGAAAAACGGAAAAAAATACACCCCATAAAATATACCTCATAGCATAAAATAATATTTTGCACGTTGATTTTTGCATGGCTTATGCGTTGCGTACCCTGCTTGAGCGCGCAGATAACAGCTGTTTGGCCAACTTTTTTTTTTTTTGCATAAATTAAAGTGAAAGTGTGAAGCACAGAGTATTTCGGAGGAGTTATCATTCCACATACAGAACAATTCAAGACTTAAAAAGATGACCACGAACGCACCACTTATTATGCGAATAATGGCATTGTCCATTAACACGGCCAAACGGGCTGGCGTCATCATACGCGATGTTCTCAAGCAGGGCGACCTCGGCATCGTGGATAAGGGCAAAAATGATCCACAGACAGAAGCCGACCGTTCGGCGCAACGGTGCATTATTGCATCTTTGGCAAAGAAATTTCCCAGCATTAAGATAATCGGTGAGGAAGGTGGATCCGATTTGAATGTATGCGATGAATGGTTGGTGGGCGAACTGGATGAAACATTCCTCAAGCAAGACTGCCCAGCGGATTGGAGGGATGCAAAACCGGAGGACTTTGTCATATGGGTTGATCCCTTAGATGGCACTGCAGAATATACACAAGGTATACACTCGATCTGTGTAACAAAGTTCTATCTAAAACCAGATTATCTTATAGGATTTGTGGAGCATGTGACGGTGCTCATTGGCATAGCCATAAAGAACTCAGCTGTGGGTGGCATTATTCACCAGCCATTTTATCAACAATCCAGCGGCGAGCTGGGACGCACCATTTGGGGTCTCAAAGGCTTGGGCACTGGCGGATTTACGGCTGTCAAACCGCCAGCCAATGAATTCATTATCACAACCACCCGCTCGCACTCGAATGCACTGCATCAAAAGGCAGTGGATGTGTTCAATGCCAGCAAAGTGCTCAAGGTAGGCGGCGCTGGATTCAAGGTGTTGCAACTGCTCGAGGGCAAGGCACACGCTTATGTCTTTGCCACGCCCGGTTGCAAGAAATGGGACACTTGTGCACCAGAAGCTGTGCTGGAGGCCAGTGGTGGAACTCTAACCAACATCAATGGCGAACACTACGAATACCATGAGAATGTGGAGCATGTCAATGGACGGGGAGTGCTCGCCAGTGTTGGCAACAATCACCAAGAGCTGGTGGAGAAGATCCCGCTAGAAGTGCGACAGGCCGTAGGCACTAAACAAACGTAATCTGTTATATATTTTTTATTTTTGCTTGTTTTTGTTTTTGTTTTTGCACTAAGCACATACAATTATAAATTAAGTAATAACAGTGAGAGAGAAGTAAAAATTTGGATTATGCTTTATCAATTATTAAAAAAGTACAAGATATACAAATGAATAGCTGACAATTCAGATAATTACTATAATCGTGAACGTGAATCGACAGAGGTTTACTTTTCAGAACTGCTGTTGATGGAGCTGTTGTTCGAATTGTTAACGAACCGATTGCGCTTGGCCTTGGCCACTTTGCAGGAGTTGACGGAGGCGGCGAAGCGGAGCGATTTTACCGATTCCTGAAAGCAGTCCTGGAACGGTGAGACATTGATGAACATGAGGGTCTTGGAATTACCACCCAATGCCGGCATCAACAAGTGAGTCAGCTTTGAGTTGCGATACGGTATGTGATCCTGTTTTTGGAGCAGCGCCAAAATCACATTCGTCAGTTCGGAGAGCGAACGATTTATGTTTTTGGTTTCGGTCATTCGGATGCTGGTCTTTGGCGATTCCGAGCCGGCCAAATCGACTAAATTGATGGATCCTATAGACGTCTCCTGTTTCTCAGCATGATGGCCGATTAGTTCCAACTTGGTGACCGCATGGGAACGCGACGAACGCTCATTGCCCACTGTGGATGCTGTGGCACGATTCATTTTGGCCAACTCCATCAGCTGACGTAAGTGATTGGGATCTGTCACCGTTTCCTCCGTTATGTTCGATACATAGATTTCATTCTTGTTGCAGTTCTTGGCCATCCGGATTTCCATTTCCTTTTGATCGTTGCTCAGCAGATCGTACAGCACTTCATTATAGATTTCCAAAAATGTCGCCTTTATAACATATTCCCAGCCCAAGTTACGATAGTTTCTAATGGAGTCAAATAGTAGATCGACTGTGCGTGGTATAACTCCCACATTGTCTGGCACGCCGTCCATCGTGTACGTTTTTCCACTGCCCGTTTGGCCGTAGGCAAAGATGCATATATTATAGCCGTCGAGAGCTGACTGAATCAGTGGAGCAACCATTTCGAAAATATGAATTTGATTCGAATTGGGATGAAACACCTGATCGAAATTGAATATCTGTTGACCCATCTTACTCTTCGCCTGGGCATCTAAACTCTGTAGCTCCACTGTCGCCTCGTCATGGTATATCCAATTGCACATCAAACGTCCCGCTTCCGATTCTAGCGGCGGACGCACTCGGCAGAAGACTCTTATATTGCCGCGCAAATCCATGACCACGTTGTGCAGTTCCTTGCGCTCGATGTTCGACTGGAATAGCTGCTCCCTGCACGTATTCAGTTCGGCCTGCAACTGTTCATTGCTTCGTATGAGCTCCTCATTTCGCCTACGCAGATGCTGGACCTCAGTGGAGAGGAACTCGTGCTCAGACTTAATATCCTGTAATTCAGTATATGTAACCCCGCGATCTGACATGCATTAGCTCTGTTGGCTTACCTGATGCGTGACTTTAAGGTCTTGCAACTCCAGTCGTGTTTCACCCAATGCGCTGGTTATCATCTCAATTTTCTCCGTCTGCTGCTTCACCTGACGCTGCAGACACTCGTTATCCGTTTGCGCATGCTTAAGTGTTGATTCTGTTTCAATTAGCTTGGCTTGTGTCTCTTCCAGTTGCATGGGCAGTGATTCCAGTTCGCCCATGTCATCTACTTGCTTCTCATATTTTGTTTTGAGCGCCTTGTGTTTCTCCAGCAAGTCGTGAAAACGCGCTTTAAAATCATAAGGAGCAATGCGCTTGGGTGCAGTTGCGGCGCCACCAGCAGCGCTTGCAGAGGATTTCGTTTTGTTAGTCGTCGCTGTCGCTGCTGCTGTGCCTGTGCGCGGCAATGGACGCTGAGACGTTGAGACGCTAGCCGGTGGAGGCGCTGACCCTGCATTGGGGCGTTTGACTGGCGCCGATCCGGCGCGAACCGTACGAGCCACAGTGGTCGGATTCGTCGTTGTAGTTGGTGGTACTGCAGCACGTCGAGGGCATTTCGTTGGTATAGTTGGCAGATTGGGAATCCCGTTCCGCTTGAGATTCTGCCGCATTTCGCTTATGTCACAAGCCGATCGACTGCGTCGCAATTTCGCCCGGTTCGGCGCACTCATGGATTTCATTGGATCGGGCGAGGCGGCTCGAACTGCGTGTACAATACGATTTAAAATCAAATAATTGCAATAATTAACGCCAAACTTACCTCCTTGTCCTTGTCGCTTCATTGCTTGCGGTATGATGTTTTGCAAGTCTCTCGTTAGCGGTTGAATTGTTGTTGATCCATTGTATGTTAGGTTCGCATTTGTAGCCGCTTTTATACGATCAGTGGGTAATATTGGTTTGATTGACGGGGTGGGACGCTTTAGACCCGTAGGCTTAGGTAAACGTGATTCCATTCTAGTTTTGTTCTATTTACGAAAATTGTTTTTCAAAGTTCCAATTCGGCGATCCGCAAATCCAAGCGACGCCAATTTTACATTCGCGCCGTTATTTTTGGATGTAGAGTTGCATAAATGTATCGATATTGGTATCACGAGGAATCAGTGTCCAGTTAGTTTTTTCTCGATTTGGCGTTTTCTAACACTGCTTTAGATTTGATTTTTTTCGATGGCGGTTTTATATTTTGTAAGTTTTTTCCTACAGCACTTGATAATTTTTGCAATTATTGAGTCATGACATGATATTCCCTTCATTAATGTATTGTTCAGAAAAAGGAACCTTAAAAACAGATAGACGCATAATGCAACATATTAATTAAACTATTAGGTAGCTATTTACCTACAAACGCGTAGATTTGCGCTTAAAAGTCTAGAAACGAATTATGACAAATCGATAACAATATAAATTTTAAAACTGAGTCTAGTATGATATTAACGGCAGGCTAGTCATTCTGGTTTCCTAACAAATGAAATCAGTCACAAATGAGATATTTGTGTTTATTTAACACATGTCTACATATTCCAAATGCACTTTAATTTGATGCGTGCACTGGAAATAGCTTATCGCATATCTTCGATAACTTGTAAATGCGATAGTAAAATGTTTGCTATGGAAACATGGCAATAGTAAAAAAAAATTAAAATTTGATTTGTGCAACAACAAAAAAAATATAAAAGAAGAAACGCTCGAAGCAGGTCCGCCAGCGACCACACAAAAAAGATTTAGTGATGGCTGTGCATGGGCATGCCGAGCTCAAGGAGATGCAGATTTTTGAGCTTCGTCCGCTTATTACGAATTTCAGCTGTAAGCTCTCCACCGTCACAGTCACACCGTTCGATGAAAAGCAGTTCCTGTGCCTGGTCAGCGAGGAAAATGAAATCGTGCTGCGTTATATCAGCGCCAGCGGTGGCCAGGAGGTGCTCAAGATGATCTCCTGGTTCCGTCGCACCAATCGTGTCATACACGATGTCTGCTTCGATCCTGCTGGCATTTGGCTGCTCGTTCTCTGTAAGTATGTGTGACGTTGTGTGATACTGCGAAGGGCAACTGAGGCAGGTGTGTGTGTGCTAGGGGTGCTAGGGTTGGGTGCTGCTACAACATAGTAAAGCCTAAAATTACTTTTGATGCTGTAGTAGGGAGGGTTTGTGCGTGTTTGTGTTTGAGTGTGTGCGATTTACATTATTGATTTTCTTGAGCACATTTTGTTTTGATTGACTGCTTCGCTAGCGCGAGGGGGAGACAGGTCTATTAAAGTGTTACTGAACCCAGCGCTAACCATGCCCATTTCCTCCTATCTATCAACAGGTTTCGACAATACGCTGCATATTGTGCCCGCCCTGTCTCTGGTCGATAAGTCCCACGACTTGGCCAGCTGTTCACTGTATAGCACCACACAGGTGACGTCCTATATAATACCATTTGTTGGCCCCCACGAATGCCCCAACTCGAAGAAATGTCCCAATTACTCTACGGCGCAGAGTGAAAGTCAGGAGCATCAATGGAACTTGGATCAGGTTGCTGCCCAATTGCAGCATGTTAAGCTGGATAAAGAGGCTGAAAATGTGGACGATGAAGAGCCCTTGGGACATGAGCTCCCAGAGCATTTGTTAGTCAACGCCGATTCGATGGATATGCCTGGAGAGTCTGTCCAAGTACAAGCTCCACCTTTTGATGCAACGGGCAATAGCCAGGTTATGGCCACCTCATTCATGGCATCCAAGACATGCCCGTATCCGCTGTCAGTGGTGTGGTGGAAAACGTATTATGGCTTGAATCGAGCCATCATTGGCTACTCGGATGGGTCGATTTGCTTCGTGGGCCTCAGTCCAAATTGCCCAATGATTGCCAGTACAGCCATTCAGACTGGTTCCGTGGTGCGTTTGACTATATGCAAGGACAATACCTTCGATGGAGTCATGCTGCTGGTGAGCTAATGTCGCTGTTTTACGAAAGGAAGCTCACAAACTCAGCTTTATCTTTCCATTTGACTAGATCACATCCTCCGTAAAGGCACAGTTCAAGTTGCTGCTGGAGCAGAAGGCCATAAAATATGTCTATCCTGGTGATAGTTCGCCGACGACTCGCGAGGGTGCGTGGCAGATTGTGATGTCCGTGCACGGAAAGAATCAAAGCGGACCTAGCTATGATGTCAGGCAAAGCAACAGCTCTGATCCGGCCTCGGATAGCAGCCAATTAGAGGAGGATGTTTTTGCCCCACCCGCCAGCGAAGAGATTGCTCCAAGCACACAAACAGTTCCGCCTTCCACCTGCGTTGTTGACTCCAATGTGGTGGTGGTCAACGAAGAATCCGCAATGCCGTCATCGTCGTCACCACCACCGCCACCATCCTTTGCTGAGAGCACCGGCGTTCGTTTTCAACAGCAACAAATTGGCGTGAATAGCTTCGATGGCTTTTTGCCAGCCACCCGGGCACGCCTGGCTTCGCTCAAAAGTCTCGGGTCCAAGAAATTGCAAGCCATTAAAATGCGATTATCCGATCAGCGGCAGAAAATAGATGAATGTAAGTTGGTATATATGTAAATTTATATATATGTGTGTTAATATATATTTATGTTTGATTGCAGTCATGCCGGAGGCAAACATGGGCACATTTGCTATTATGGACTCGCCATCGGTTACGCCGGAGCCTCTGGGGAACACGAACGGCTCGTTTTATAACATACAGAATCTGCGTAGCACTTATCTGTTAAGCGCCTTGCATAGCACTAACTGCAGCCTGACGGTGCATCGGATTGATATTAACCTGAAGCCATTGTTCATATATAAGATACCCCAGCACTGTGTAGATATCCTGATTAGCTCGAACATACTGTATGGCATACAATATGTGGATCTGCATCAGCGCAGTGAATCGGGCGCTTCGACGGCGGCATCATCGCTCGAAGAGCCGCTGATGGCGAACACCGAGAAGGAGAGTCAAGATGCCGACACCGAGAAGCTGGAGCAGACGAATAAGAGCGACGAGACAAGCGCGGCAAGCACAAGTAATGCATCGAGCATCGATCAAAGCGATATGCCCACCAATGCCATCAATGCGGTTAGCGTGATCAGCAGTGCAATGGCCTCACTGCACACCGCCGAAGATGATGTAAGTGTGTGCTGAAATAGTACCCGATATATATACATCAATTCATTCTCTTTACTTGTCCTCGCAGCGCTTCAATCAGCAGGCGCAGCTGGCGCTATTTCGCTTTGAGCAGGAGACTGTGCTGCAGCTTTATCAAATGGCGCAATTTCGGAGTCTGGGTGGCAACAACAACAATGCCGAATATCTGACAAAGGAGGAGAAGGCAAAGGCATTCGAGATCAAGGATATCCATACCCCAATGGACTACGTGCAGTTCTATGAATCGGCGGATAGCAGTAATGAATATTCGTTGCGGCAAATGGAGATAATGCAGGCCGAGTTCCCCAAGATCAACTATGATCCTTGCTATGTCATAACCAACAAGAATGTCTATACCATACAGCTGAAGTGAGTACAGAAACACGCCTAAATGCAGCTTATACATTAAAATTCGATATCCCTGCAGAAAGGAGCCATTTGAATTGTTTTTGGATGCTGCGCTGATGAGCGAATGGAATCAGTGCCGCGAGTTTTGCAACACATTCGATTTAACCTTCGAGCATTGCATTGAGTTTGCCGGCGATTATTTGTTGCGTCGCAAAAAGGTTACCCAGGCCTTGATCACGTACAATGTGGCGCGCGTTAAGCCCATACGAACGGCCCTCAAGCTGGCCATGTATGGACATACGTATGCGCTGATGCAGTTGAGCGCCATGGCCTTAAAGTCATCTTATATATTGCGATCGACCTACTTGTCCCATCCGTTGCTGAAGGACATTCAATCGGATATCACATATCGGCATTCGGAGGATGTGCGCGACATCTTGCAGGCGAAGGTGAAAGATGAGAACGTTGTGGAGAATACTGGAGCCTCGTGCAGCGATTATCATTATGGTGTCGATGAGTCCATAAGTGCATTACAAATGTCGCCCTCATCCCAGTTTCATTTGGCCAATTTGCTGTTGATTACGCTGGCCGAGAAGGCAGTCAACGATAAGAACTATCTACCTTTGTGGTAGGTGATGGATGTCTTATATATTTCAATTTAATTAATGTGAAATTTATTTTAGGAACTTTTTGGTCACCAACACAAAGTATCATACAAACATGACCAGCATTGTACTCTGCCAGAGCGGTCTCTTTTCGGCTGCGATTATTTTGGCAAAGGTGCGTGGCGTCTGCTTGGACACCTTCAATGCGTTGGTCAGTGTTGTTGCCCAGGAGTTTGGCTGGTATAACGAGCTCAACGTCTGCCTGTACAACCTAAGCGAGAATATATTTATGGAGACAATCACATACTTGCCGCACGTGTCAATGGATTACTTTACCTTCATACAGGACAAGCTGGAGCATATTAGGCCCTGTGTATTGCAGGTGAGCTCTTCGTTACTGAAATCCTTTTTGATATGCTTACTAATGTGGTTTTCCGTTTGTCCGTTTGCAGCGTCTTGCCATGCAGCTAAATCCTTTTGCGCCCGCGCTGCGTCCAATTGTTTCGCACAGCAGCAGCTCAAGCAACAATGACAATAATGAACATATATTTGAGTTCAGCAAATGCCTAATCGAAACCTATTTGGCTGTGCTCACACATATGGAAGCGCAACGTGTCAAGCACGACTCTATTGTAAATGCTTTGTCAAACTTTCGCATCAGCTATGAGGACAATCAGGCAAGTGGGACGGACCATTAAGCAATAGACATAATGTAAATCTAACTATGAATTGTTTACGTTATTAGTTTGCCATCGAATCGTCACGTTTCAAGCCCATCTCGGCTGGCTGTGCCTATTGCGCCTGCGTTGTGGATGGTGTGGCCTATTTCTGGGGCTCGAGCGGCGTGCCCTGCTGCTATAGCGCCCAGAAATCAACAGGTAGGATATTCTATATATTTTCATTATGTATATAAGTGTATATATGTTTATATTTAATGTAGAACCACCGGAACCTGCACATGCGGTGAAGACATTGGAGCTGCTCTCGCAACTCGATTTGGAGGTGCATGCGGTCAAGTGTGGACGCCAGCATACACTCATACTCACCAATAATGGAGTAGGTTTTGCTCCCTTGGCTCTCACTCACTCAATCATGTCCAGTTGCTAATAGAGTATATCACTTTCCACAGCTCTACGCCATTGGCAATAATAATCTCTGCCAACTGGGCGTTGGACAGCACATGCAAATGGCCTTGCAGCCTATGTTGGTAACAGCCTTGGATGGCATGAATATCACCATGCTGGAGGCGGGTCAATATCATAATGCAGCCGTTGCTGATGGCAAGCTTTATATGTGGGGGTGCGTATCGTATATAATCCAATCTAACCATAAGTTGACAAACTAAACTAATTGGAATTCTCTTAGCTGGGGCATCTACGGCCAACTGGGCAACGGCAGCTGTGAGAACGTGCCAACGCCCACACTAGTCAGTTTCTTTAAGTACAAGGTGCGCATCATATTTATGCTGCTTATATATCATTATCTAACGTAATTCTATTTGCTTGTCATAGAAAATATTACAAATTTCGCTGGGGCATGCGCACAGTTTGGTGCTCTGCCAAGCATCCCCAGACAACTATACAGAGGCTAATAGCAGTGGCAACGAGCTCTATGTGTTTGGCTCCAATCATTTTGGGCAGCTGGGCACTGGCAATGCCGACCAGAATCAGGACACCAAGACGAGTGTGCCATTGCGCTTGGAATTGGGCAACGACTGCGGCTTAAGACTGATACATACGAAATTTTTTACAAATGTGAGCAAGCAAAAAACTGACTGAAATGAAGCCCTCATTCGAACATATTTGTTTGTTTAGCTAGCTGTAGATGAACAGGAACGCATGTATACCTGGGGCAGCTCACCCCAGGCATTGCGGCTGGCCAATCAAATAAGGCGTCGCGCCAATGCCAAGCAGAAGCTGGAGGAGAATCAACAGCGTGAGCTGCTGAGTAAGCGACTGGAGGAGACGCTGCTGCCAGCGCCTAGCAACAACAGCGTCTTGGTGGAGCCGAGCACATCGTATGCAGCTGTTGTGGCAGGCGCCATACCCAAGTCCAGTGGAGAAACCAAAGAGTCCGCCCAGGATGAGGCTTTGCCATCTGATGCTACGGAAAATATCTCAGTGATCAATAATACTGCAGAGCCAATGCCGGCAGCATCTGCCAACGTAAATGCGCAGCCCGTCTTTCCCGAGATAGATCCGACGGAGCACTTGAAGCCACATCTAGTTGATACCAGCGAGGTAGCTGGGAAAATATTACAGGTAGATTCATGAGCGTGCTTCTGATAATTGTTAATATTAATTAGTGTTTCTCTTGCTGCTGAAAGATCTCCAGCGGCTTGTTTCACTTTGCATTGATATCGTCTTCGTGCACGCTTTACACGTGGGGGAAGAATCTGGAGCATCAGCTCGGCACCGAGGACAAAGATCGGCGAGCCGTCCTCAAACCATCGCCCATCGACAGCATCGAGAGGCCAATGTATGTGGATTGCGGCGCTGATTTCACCCTAGTCATGACCACCGATCACATTGTGAAGGCCTTTGGTGGTAACTCGAATGGTCAGTGCGGGCGCGACTTGGGCGCCAGCTTGGATCGCATGCGACAGCGGGTCGTGTGCCTGCCCACCACCAAGCGGCTAATGCGTTTCGAGACCCAATGCATTGATGTGCCGGTGGAGATTAATTTGCCTCGTCCTCGCATCCGTTTGGATCAGGAACCAGTGCGCTACTTGAAGGTGATTCCGCCATATCAGCCGCACTTCTTGCAGCAGGCGAATATCAGCTTCGAGCATCGCTACTCACCCGAAACGCTCAACTACAAGTCCAGCACAGAACAGGCGGTCACTGGCCAAGACTCGGATGACCTGCTGAGCAGCCTGGAGAATCTGAGCCACAACGATGCTAGCTACTCATACAATGCACAGCAGATAATCGATGGCAACAGCTCGCTGGAGCTGGACTACTCGCCGGATGAGCAAAGCTATTTGCCCTTGCCCAACCAGGAGGCGCCGGGAATGGCCGACAATGCAGCTCCACTGCTGGGTGATCGAGATGATGCCAGCACCTGTACGCCCAGCTCAGACGCCGGCGATGCGAACGTATTGCAAGCGCTGCGCCATTATATACACTACTGCCTGTATGCCTTCCACGGGCTATACAACCCGGACAAAATAGCCGAATTTTCACGTCCGCTGCGCAACGAATATCGCATTAGGATCTGTATGCTCAACTTTCGATTCGTGGAGGCCTTTCAGCTCTGCCTGCAGAGCTGCGACAGCTCGCAGCGCACTCTCAAGCTATTTGAGTACTTCAGCAAGGACACGGGCTATGTGCCCCTGCATCGATCCGATCTCAAGCACCTTATCTATCATATGTGTGTACACTTTCTGGAGCAGAAGTTCGATATGCTCGAGTGCGAGCGCTACTTCATGGCCGATCTGGACTACTATCTGCTGGAGCTGGCCTACGTATTCTACTTTAACAACAACAACTCGGCGCTCGAGCAGAATCTCAATCAGAAGTTCAAGTCGCTGATTGCGGCATCGGATAGCAATCAAGCGACGTCGTCGAGTGTGCTGCAGGATACGGATGCCATTTTCGATAGTTTTACGGTCAAGTTCAAGACGACTCTGTGCCAGCGTCTGCTCAGCTACTGTGATCAGGATGCCAGCGGAGGCAGCAATTAGCAGTGGCTTTGGCTATGTGGTCACTGGCGACGCTCGAGGGAATCGCGGTTCTTGCTTTGAATTTTGTTAACTCTTTGTTTTCCTCCCCACATTCAACTTTGCCTAAGTTGAAAGTTTATCATGTGTATATTTCTATATATATATATATATTATTTTGTATTTAATTACTTATTTGGTTATAATTTTAAAGTTTTACGATTTGTTGTCAATTCGAGCAGGAAACCAAAGATCAATAATGGCGTCTTTAGCTGTGCCCGCCCAGATACCACACACCACACACATACACACACACACACACACACACTTACATAAGTGAATATTATATTATTATATTATATTATTGCCTATTACCCGCCCCCACACTTACACACACACACATACATACACATGTTTATACTTAATTAAAAATAATTGTTGTTTGCGGTTTTGCTGCGCATATTTATATAAATAGCTTTTACAGCGATGTTGTTTAAGTCAAATATTTAAGGCAAACAAATTGTTTAAATTTAATTTTCTTGTAGTGCTTTGTTTGCGAATTGGTTTAACGCGCTTTTTGTTTACTCAATAAAAAAAGGAAAACGATAACAAAATGTTTAAAGGACAGAACAGACACACACACACACACTTATTTGATTGATATTCAGCTTGTGATTTGCAAATTATTTAATACATATATAAAGTAACATTTTTAATAAATTACGAATATGATAAAAGTAATAAAAACTACATTTATACAAAGTCAGTTGATGATGGCTCGCTACAGCTTCAGTTTTATGTTGTCCGTGGTCCATCGTTTGCTTTGCAGGGCTCTGAGCGCATTCTCGCAGTAGAACTGCTCCTCGGAACGATCGGGCAGAGTTTGCTTCAATTGCTGCAGTTCCTGTTGCTGCTTCATACTGACCATGGCATCGATGACGGCCTTTATGCATTTGACCCGTTGTGCCAGCACCAGCTTCTCGGGACTGTTGCTCATCTTTGACAGGAAGAGCTGCAGCACTGTGGCGGGCGCCTGCAGCTCAAAGAGACGCTGCACGGCTAGGGTCAGATCGAAGCTGATGTGGAACTGCTTCGATTTGAGCGGATGCCAGCCGGACACACGCTCAAAGATGCACTCCAGATCCGCGTAGGCCTGTGACTGGGCGCGTTCATTTAGGGCCGTCCATTCGTATTGGGCAGGCGAGATTTCCTGATCGGCGGCAAAGCGCTGGGGTGAGCTGATCTTAAGCATGTCTTGTTCTTTCCAATTCTTGTTTTGGGCACAGCACGCGTAGAGTACCTCTATGGGGGTGGGGTCGTCACCGATCCGTTGGCTCAGATCACCTAGGGGCTCCTTCTCCAGGACCAGCTGGAGCTTCAATGCGGAATGAAAGACCTGCTCATATAACGGTATTATGCCCACTCCTGCGCTCGCATAGGCATCGATGAGTCGCTGCAGCTGTTGTTTACGCGTAGCCAATTCAGTGCAGGACAGGGCCGCCTGAAATTGCCTAAGAGCAGCTTCCTGATGACGCCCGAAGCGCTGCAGCGTGTCAATATAGTTGCTCACGTCGCCACATTGACGCAGATAGCTGAGATAGTGCTCCAGCGCCTTGGGCCGCTGCTGCAGAATACCATGGAACTGGGTGGCGTTCAGGGTTCGTTTGAGGAACAATAGTACTCCAATGATCGCATCACCACCGTTGGCCAATACTGCATCCAACAGTTGACGCTTCTCTACCAGTGATTTGAACATTTCCAACGGTGCCACTTTGCCATGCAGCAGCTTCTGTGCGGTCAGCTCCAGATTGGGGCTGTACAGAGTGCTCTGTATTTGACGGCGCAGCAACTTTAGCTCCTCCTCAGGCGTCACACCCTTGGGCATAACTTGATCGTCCACTGCCTGTTCCTGTAACACCATCTTAAGCGCTTCATCGCTCAGTATCGCTTTGATTGACAGATGATTCAGCGTGCCTAGTGCGGCACTATTATCAAAGCTGGCCTCAGAGATGGTGTCGTCATTAAAAATTGCATTATTATCCCATTTGCTGCTCTGACTGCCCTCTCTCATTTTCGTTCTGCCGCCCACATCACCAAGATCAACGTCCTCTTCATCATCAAAGCTAAAGGCAGCTCTCGAGGAGCGATTCCAATAGTTTTCGCTGTTAATAATATGAAAATTAGTTACTTTATTGCAATAATTTAAGTGTACTCACTCTGTGTTATCAAATTGAGATTCCATTGGTGTTTATTATTAAAAATAAAAACAGCTGATAGGGTGACCAGCGTTAAATATTATTTCGAAGAGCCGATATATTTGAAAACAAAACACTTTTATCGATAATATCAGTTTCAGTGGATAACGTTTCAAAATATACAACAAAAATATTTATTTTAAATTATTTTGTTGTGGGAAGGTCTTCTTTCTTGCTGGGGACATCTAAAATGCTTAGACTCCTGATTAAATAAGCCGTACTTGACGACGGATTGAACAAACAGGCTTGTCAGACAGGACGCCTGTACAAATTCAAATTGAGATGAATCGATAGTGGCTTGCTCGATAATTACTTTTGTTTATGAAATTGGCGCGACCTCATATATTACAATTATATAGAAGGTATCAATTTAAACATTATTATTTACACTTGTGATCTACATTAATATACAAATAGTGTTTACATAAGTAATTTATGTCATCTTCGATTACAAGTATGCTCTGTTTATTTATTGGCTTTAAAATATTTATTTACAATTCGCCAGTTATGTGATCACATTCAAACGTCAATAAAGAGTATTGCCTTGTACGACTTTCTGCTTTCTATTCTTTGTTATTCTTTCGCTTTGCTTATGCGTGCATACATATGTACCTGCATACATACATACACACATTCATACATACATACATATATACATAATCAAAGCTGCTCTCGAAGGTGATATTTGATAGGCGTTGCTGGCAGTCTCAGATTAATATAGTTTTCGCTTTTTCAGACTGAACATGCTATCGCTCCCGCTCCCGCTCCCGCTTTTGCTCTGCGGCTTGGTCTTCCGTCCTCTCGTTGGGGCTGCCAGCTTCTGCACGAAGGCTGATCAGTGCGCCTTGGACGCCATCTCTCAGGCACCGGCTGCCCAGGCCCGTTACGATCACACACGTATCTACAGTGTGGAGCTGACGACCGCCACCCAAGTGGGCATCATGCAGGCGCTGGAGGAGGCTAGCGACTCGTGCGGCTTCATGGGCCATGCGCGCATGCCCGACCAGAAACTGACAATTATGGTGACGGGCCACAAGGTGGCCGACTTCGATGATCTGCTGCACACCTACAACATTAGCCATCGCATATTGAACTACAACTTCCAGGAGCTCATCGATGCCAACTATCTGGAGGTGGCGCCAGAGAACACGCCGGCAGAAGAGTTCGATTGGAAGCGTTACTTTCAGCTGGACAGCATCTATGGCTGGCTGGAGAAACTAGAACGGGATCACCCAGACGTAGTCAAAGTGCTGGACATGGGCTTGAGTACTCAGGGCTTGCCAATCAAGGGAGTCAAACTGGCCTTTGGAGGAGAGAATCTGACCAGTGTGTTCATCGAAAGCGGTATCCATGCACGCGAGTGGATCGCCCCAGCCACTGCCACTTATTTTATTGATCAGCTGCTTCACTCCAAGGATGCGGCCGTTCGAGCTCTGGCTCGTTCCCAGAACTGGTTTATCTTTCCTTCGGTGAATCCCGATGGCTATCGCTATAGCTTCACTGGGGACCGTATGTGGCGCAAGAATCGCCAGATCTTTGGCATTTGCCGTGGCGTCGATCTGAATCGCAATTTCCCACTGAGCTGGAACACCACAGGCGCCAGCGGCAATCCCTGTAAATATGATTTCTCTGGCCCAGCTGCCGCCAGCGAGGTGGAAACGCAGCGCATCATGCAGTTTCTGGAAACCCATGTCGAGTCCGAGCGTATTCGCACCTATCTATCCCTGCACAGCTACTCGCAGCTGATCATGTTCCCATACGGCCACACGGCCGAGCGTGTCGAGAACTATGCGGATCTGAAGGAGATTGGCCAACTGGCTGCGGCGCGCATCAAGGAGCTGACGGGACGCGTTTACAAGAGTGGAAGTATCTATGAGACTATCTATCCATCTAGTGGTGGCTCCAAGGACTGGGCTCACAGTCAGCTGAAGGTGCCAATCACCTTCACGTTCGAGCTGCGCGGCCCGCCAGACAGCCAGGAGATGTTCATCCTGTCGGCCAAAGACATCGAGCCGACGGCTCGCGAGGCATTCGCAGCGGTGCAAACCATTGTGGAGGAGGCAGCCAAGCGTGGCTATTATCAGTAAATCACACGAAATTTGATTTCAAATGTTTATGAACTACATATAAAGAACAATGCGAGATAATTGTATATAATATTGTGGGTCGATTGATTAGCCCTCAAAGGAGGATATTAGAGGCGTTGTTGTCTCGACCATGACCAGGACGCTGTGAGCTAGTGGAAACACATCGTTCACCTGGACGTAGTAGCCACGCTCGCACTGCTCCTTGGATGAGTATAAGCTACAGACGCAAAGTTTTATAGGAAATAGGCAACTCATACTTTCTCATCTTACGCCAATATATCCACTGGCTCCATGATTAGTTCCGACTTGTAGACCGAAGCCAGGAAATTGGTAAAGGCGGCTGTGTTGTTGCCCAACTCCAGGTCGGCATTCGGCGTGCAGACCTCCAGGCCCAGTCCGCTGCTGCTGGAGCCAATCTCTGGCAGGCCGTTCCGCGTGCCCCACACTGTTATGATGTTGTCCTCGGAGGCAACAATCGTGCACTGATCATTGCAATTGGCCTTCTGCAGATAAGGAAAGTTATTAGGATCAGGTGAGCGGACGACGCGCTGCATTCATGGCCAACCACAATGTAGCGTGCGCGTATGCTGTCGACCAAGGTGGGGTGCTCCACGGCATTGCAGTGCCGGATGCCTCGCTGCCCCTCCTTGTTGCGTCCCATCGTATAGACATAGCCGCCCTCGACTAGGAACACCGAGTGGGTGGACGAGAAGCAAGCGTTGAGCACCTTATAGGGCAGCTGTAGCTTTTTCTAGAAGGAGATATAATTGACATAGCGATGGAAGGCGGCTTACATGACAAGTCATGGCATACAAATGCTGTGATCCGGCCTGGGCGATTGAAGCCCAGCTTGTTGTAGTTGTTGCTGCCACAGACGTGTAGCTCTCCGTTGCTGAAGAGCACAGCGGATGTGTCCGGGCCGCAGTAGATCTTCGAGACTTTGCTCTTGACATGCGACAACAATACCTTCTGTGGATGTTTTCTGTGCAGGATTAGGACAAGTTAAAGGCTGGAATTGTTAGATTTTCGATTCGCATTTCCCACTCACTGCTGCTGCTGGTAATTGCCTAGAGCCAGGGCACCCGACACGCTGGTGCCCCAAACGTAAACGGCGCCCTCGCGACTCAGCGCCAGGACGTGATGCAAGCCAGCTGCGATCTGCTCGATGCGCACATCCGCCAGCTTGGCTATCAGCTTGGGCGTAAAGTAATCCTTCTGTTCCTCCTGGCCTAGAGCGAATTTTGCATTGTTGCCACAGCTCAGCAGATTGCCGGATTGGGTGAGGAATATGGTGAAGCCATCGCCGGCACAGGCGCTGACCAAATGATAATTGCGCACGCTCTGCACCAGCCCGGGATAATGCTTCCAGGTCTCCAGCGAGCTCAGGCCCAGCTGGCCGTGTGTGCCCTCGCCCCAGGCGTAGGCCGAACCGTCATCATTGATGACCACAAAGTGGGTTTCGCTCATGGCCACGCAGACAATCAAGGCCTTCGGCGGCAGCTGGATGGGATTCATGCTGAAGCTGTTGCCAAACGCCTTCAGCTGGTACAGCACAGAGCTGGAAATATTTATATATATTTCGGATTCCTAAAGATCCCTTAACTTACCGTCTCTCGATCACCTCATGCGGTGCCACTGTCTCGGCGCTCATCAATTTCCGGGTTTGGGTCTGCGCCGTCGGCAGTTCCATGGCCAGATTGCTGCAGCTGGCAAACAGAGAAGTTGGAGCAGCCAACAAGGTGTCATTGCTGCTCAGGTTGTCCTCATAGGTGTAGCTATAGCAGGATTTGCATTGGGATACAGCCGATGTCTAGCGACAGCCTGACAACTCACCCTTTGTTCTTGCCCAGACTGCGAAAGATGAGCGGTATCCAGTAGACGAGCACCTCGGACGCAGTGGGTCGACGTGCTGCATCCACCTGCAGCAGATTGGCCAACAAACTGCGCAGGCCCGACGTATAGCCCAGCGGCACTGGGGTATACGAGCCGGCCATAATCTTGGTGACCAGCTCGGACAGATTGGAGGCAGCAAAGGTCTTCTTCAGGCAGCACAGCTCGCCCAGAATGCAGCCCAAGGCCCAGATGTCGCTCTTGTTGTCGTATTCCTTGCCCTCGCACTGCGGAGATTTGTGGACTTGAAACTAACTAAATCTAGGCAGACTAAGCCCGCTCACCATCTCCGGACTGAAGTAGTAGGGCGTGCCCAGCACAGTCTGCGCATGGATCTTGGCATTCATGATCTTCGATATGCCAAAGTCGCCAATCTTAACGATCCCTCGCCTGTTGAGGAACACATTGGCCGTCTTCAGATCGCTGTGAATGAATGATAGATGCCCCTATATATAGGTATACCTCTAAATAACTTAACTCAGTACCGATGTAGGATGTTCTCCGAGTGCATATAGTTGATGGCGCTGGAGATCTGCTCAAAGACGGCGATGATGTAGCGTTCGGGAAAATGCTGTTTGCCCTGTCGCTCGGCTATGATCTGGGCCAGGGTGCCGCCGTCCGCGTACTCCATCTCGATGAGCAGCGTATTGTCCTTGATGAAGCTGCCCAGATAGCTGACAATGTTCGGGTGATGCAGCTTGGAGAAGACCTCCACCTCGTTCATGGCCAGATCCCGGCCCGGCGGCGACAGCTCGCTCAGATTGATTTGCTTGAAGACAATGTGGTGGCCATCGACTTTGCGCCTGTACAGTATGGCTATGCCGAACGAGCCCTGACCCACCACGCGAACCTTCTCATAGTTGGCCAGCTCGGTGCCGGCAATGTTCAGCTGCTGCTCCTCCTCCTTGACCAACGCCAGTGGCAATGGCTGCACTGGCGGCGCCACCTGACTGATGGCCATCGCCTCGGCCAGCGAAGTGCTGGGCACGTGGCCAATGTGGCCGTCGGTTATGGTAAAAACTGAGGCGGTGCCGCGCGAGGAGAGCTTGCGACTGGCCACCGGCTGCAGCGATGTGGTCGTCAATGTGGTGGCATCCGTTATCCTTCCATTGAATATGGGCAGCGAGCTGGCCTTGTTCCGGAACCCTTTCATGGCAAGCACGAAAATCGAACTGACTCATCGTATCTATTGAGGGCTCCTCAAAGGATACGTCACCATCATCGTTGTGGACATTTTTCGGTTGCTAGGCGCCGCGGCTAGATAGAATAGATACCGGAAATGGAACCACCTAAGCCTCTAATTGACCTATGGGAATGAGAATTGAGCAATCGAGATTTTTGTTTGGTTTTTTGTATTATGCATGTATAATTGATCAGATCCAAGCAAAACCGGTCCACATAGAGACCTCACTAAGTTTTGTGTTTCACTTTAAAAGTTGTAACGAATCGTTACAGGCTTACATTCAGATTTTGTATTCGCATAGATTTATACAATATATATTTATATATTTAGACTTATTTAGCTTAACGAGTACACGAGTTAGTTAATGTAAAAATGTTGATGTATTTGCACGAATATGCTAAAAATCATTATTATTAATATAATTATTATGCTATTCTTGGACTATCTTAAAAAATGCACAATCTGTACGTTTTACATAGGCTGCCACTCGACTCGACTCGACTCGACTCGACTCGACTCTCCTCATGCATTTCAAATGAATTTTACTTGAATTGTTTATAATTTTTAGCGTTATTGTTAATAACTTGCACAAACTTGGCTACATGAATTGTTGCTGCTGCTGGCGCTGTACAGTGGTTATATTGTGGACAACTTATGGACAACCGGCTGCAGCGGCTCAGGGTGTCCCAGCGTTCCTACAGGGAGTTTAGCAGGTGCAGCGATTCTCGCCCGACAAGCTGCCCAGACTGAAGGTGCCCAGGCCATTCGAGCCGGGCGACTTCTTGTCCTGTTTATCATCATTGTCGAAATTGTCGCCCTGCAAGGATTACAGCATGGATTAGTTCAGTTTCAAGCTTAGGATATTCGGGAACTTACTCGTCTCTCGCGCTGTTCGCGTATCTTGCGAGCCAGCGATAGAAATGCATCCTCAATGTTGATATTCGATTTGCAAGAGACCTCGAAAAATGGCATGTCAAAGTTTTCGGCAATCTGCAAAGGCAGGAATCGAATTAGTTATTGGGGAAAATAAAAGGGAGATGCATTAATATAGAAAACAGATGGGGAAGTGATGAAATATATGCATTCAAGATCATTATTTATGAATTATAGATCAATTTCAGATAGTTTACTGTCACTTCAAATCAAATGATACTAAACTAATCTTATATATTCTATAACTCACATTTAAGTCCTTATCTATATCTATCATATATAAGCTCTGATATATCAGGTTTTCTTATCTCTTCACTGTTCTCATAAGATATCATATGTTGATATATGATAGCTATCAATATAAGTATGTCATATATCATTTCTAATATATTTTATTGCTTTCATAACACATCATACATATTTATATGTAATCAAATTTATCCGTGACTGCTTATAATATATGCTATATTATATACGTCGGTATACAAACTCAATCGTTTTCTTTGATTTGTGACATGCTGCACTTTTACGAGCAGTTATCTTTGGAATGTCTGCATCTCACCCTCACTTCATACAAATTCCCATACACCCCCACATTTGAATCTGATTTATATACATATATCATAAACAAAAACTTTTCCTTAATTACGCATATCTGATTGGCAAATGGCATTCTTTCTCGACTACTCTTATATGTCTATTATTTATCTAAAAATACAGCCAGTACATGCCCTATCTCATGCCACCACACAGTTGTCCACCGTCTCGCTTACCTTTTCGCCTCTGTCCTTGTCCACCATGCGCTGTGTCGTTGAGCACTCGCATTTGTTGCCAGCGAGCACCTTGACCACGTCTGGCGAGGCGTTCTCCTGTATGTTGCGCAACCAGTAGGACAAATTGTTGTAGCTCTCCAGGTTGGTGACATCGTACATCAGCAGAATGCCCATGGCGCCGCGATAGTAGGCCGTGGTTAATGTGCGAAAGCGCTCCTGTCCGGCTGTGTCCCAGATTTGCAGCTTTATGGGCACACCGTCCAGATTGATGAGTTTCTGTTTGAAGTCAATGCCTGGGCAGAGATAAAGGATGTTTGTTGTTGTAGTTGTTGTTGTTGTTGTCATTGAAGCCAGACAAAAGAGTGCATGCAACTGTGTGTGTGTGCGTGTGCGTGTGTATACATCTGTGGCAACACTCACCGATTGTGGAGATGTATGTGTCGTAGTACTTCTCATCGCAATACCTGTGCACGATGCACGTCTTGCCCACGTTGGAGTCACCGAGCACCAACACCTTGTAGGTGGCCACAAAATCCAAAGCCATATTGCGAAATGCTTGCGAGCGGGTTTACAGTTACAGATGAGCCTCTGTTGCCGTTGTTATTGTCGTTGTTGCCTTTTTATTAAAAGTAGTGGTAGTGGTGGTATGAGTTGAGGTGGAAATGGCGGTGGTGGGTTTGGCCGTGGGGGTTGAACGTCGTATCTAGTTTACTGTTTATGTATCTGTTTGTTGTTGTTGTTGTTTGTGGAGCAAACGCAGCTGTTTACCTACATAGATGCTGCTGCCTCTGCTGCTGTTGAATTAATTATTGGCATTTGTCAATTTTCACAATTTCCTATGCATTTTCGCAGCTGAGCTGCCACAATCACAATCATGAAAACAAAAACAACAACAACAATAACAATTCACTCTCGTGTTTAGGTGCAAATGAAATGGGAAACCCGAAAGAATTGGAAACGCTTGACGTTTTGCTTATTTATATGAATTTTTCTTTATTTATATTGATATATTTGAATAGTTTTCACTTAGGAAGAAATTAAATAACGCTGCTCGTTCGCTCCGCACAGCATGAATCAACATCGACATACGGCCTCTGCCTCTATCTCTGCTGCTGCCGCTGCTGCTGTTGACTGCGCTGCCGGAAAAATCAATAGAGCTGCGACGGCGCAGCGACGAGAATCAAATCTGGTTGAAGATGAAGAACTAACTAATCGTAATCGAAATTCAAATGCGCAGTTGTTGGAAAACTTTGGGCGCCACTTTAGATACATACATAATAGAAATATAGTTATACAAAATATATATATAGTTGATTCTGGCTTAATGATAATGATAGTATATATATAGGGGGTTAAAGTTTAACAAAGTCTGACACTCTTTAGACTGCCTCGTGCGCCTTACATGATAAATACCTTGTCGATCTTAGGTTTTGTAAACTTAACTTTCGTCACCGGGCAGGTGACGGTGCCATCATCTTTGGTTATCTTCGGCAAAGCGAGCCGGCCGTAGATCTGTCCGTTGGGCAGCATCATCGGCTGGTTGTGCTCGTTCAGGGGCAAGCCGGTGACGCGACAAATGAGACGACTCTGCACGCAGTGGGAGTATGGCAACTTGAGCGCAATCTGGTGGAAATCGTCCTGGCAGACGGGACAATTGAGATTGCGGCAGGTCTGAGAGTAGCATTGGGGCGTCTTCAACGCCGAGAGACCGGCCTGTATGGCTGCCGAGAATACTGATGTATTGGACAGCTGGAACAGGCGGTAGTTCTCGTGACGGAAGTCCAGCACGAGCTGATCCCAGCGCTTGGGATCCATGTACTTCTTGCAGTGCTCCATTTCCGAGTCAGTCGGATAGGCCAACAGTGCCATGACATGACAAATCTCAGTCAACTGCGTCTTCTCGTAGGCTGGAAAATAGCGACGCGAATGCTTGACTGCTTCCAAGCGCTGATTCTGACGCACAAGCTCCACGAACTCCTGTACACGCAAGCTAAATTCAATGGTGGAATTGATTTTCCGTAGCTTTGACTTGTTGTCAATGCACCAGAGCACGCATTTAGTCGTGCTATGATTTGCTAGATCCTCTTCCACCTCACGCGACGTTTGGAATATATCCACGTTAGTCAGATGACGCACCTCAGTGCGTGTCGCCAGCTCTTCGGCTGTCTGGTAGTAGCCCATGCGCAACAGGTGTTCGATAACCAGACGATCGATACGTATGCGTTTCCACTGATCGACAGTACCAGGAAACATGTCTCCACTGCAGCGAGGCATGATGCCCTTGAGATGATGGAGCTTGCGTTTGCATATTTGCGTGACGCTCAATTCGTCATTGATACTCTCGTCAGCTTTACGTTTAAGCACTTGAAGTTTTTGGGCAACATTGCCCATTAACTTGGCCACATCTGACAATATGGGCGGTTGCTCAGCGTCCAAGGCCTTTTCCACTTGTCGCGAAACATTCATTACTTGGTCAACTTCACGGTCGATAATCTTTTGAGCAGATCGAAAGCGTTTGTTTAGTATTTCGTACGGCACTTTGAGTGTGGCGTGCTCCAACGCCTTTATTTCCGACATATTGATGATTGAATTCTGCAGAACTTGTTATTTATTTTCGTTTTCAATAATGAAACGCAATTGGTTGCTGCTTTGTTCTACAGCTGTAAAATTATCGATGCAATTATTGATAAGTCAATATATATTTGCATCGATTGTAGCTGCATTAGCTGAGGAGGTGTCGATAGTTTTGTGTATGCCCATTTGAACAGCTGGCCGAAACATCAGGGGTGATTTATGACTATCGACTGACGAAGCTCAGCTGTATAAGATAATGAGCTAATTAAGCTTTTGTGAAGAAGTTCTCAATTAAAAAGCAATTTTTTTTATTATTGAGGGAAGGTAGAACGTTGTTAAACGTAAAATTAAAAATAATAAAGTAGACTAAATATATCGATAAGTTGACATCATTCAACTTGCAACCCTACAGCTGGCAAAGCAGTTCGTACGACGGCCATGTTATCGGTAAAGCAGGGTGCCTTCTTTCTTTCTTTTTGACCACGTTCCGTGCGAGTCGTATGAAATGAATATGAACCTAAACATTTCAAAGAAACGTAAGGTAATTAAACAAAAATTGCATTGCAATACAAACAGAAAACTGTACTGCCCTTGCGCACGTGTTGGGTGCATAAAGTTATGTGAAGAATCTACGCGGGAACCTCAAAATACAAATCCAAAGCAAAGTTAACCTCAAATCGCGGGCGTCAGCGGCAGGCGTGGAGCCCCCGTTCAGCATGATACTCGCGTGAACAACAACAACAGTGACCAGCAATGATAATATTGTTATAACTTTGAAATTTGGTGTGTTCGCCTAACAATTTGCAATTTTTGATTTATTTTAGTTCGTCTCCGACGGTATCTTCAAGGCTGAGTTGAACGAGTTCCTGACTCGTGAGCTCGCTGAAGATGGTTACTCCGGTGTTGAGGTGCGTGTGACCCCATCCCGCACTGAGATCATCATCATGGCCACCAAGACCCAACAAGTGCTGGGCGAGAAGGGTCGTCGCATTCGTGAGCTCACCGCCATGGTTCAGAAGCGTTTCAATTTCGAAACCGGCCGCATCGAACTGTACGCCGAGAAGGTCGCCACTCGCGGTCTCTGCGCCATCGCTCAAGCTGAGTCTCTGCGCTACAAGCTGACCGGAGGTCTGGCTGTGCGTCGTGCCTGCTATGGTGTGCTGCGCTTCATCATGGAGTCCGGCGCCAAGGGCTGTGAAGTTGTTGTCTCTGGCAAGCTGCGTGGTCAGCGTGCCAAGTCGATGAAGTTCGTCGATGGACTCATGATCCACTCCGGTGATCCATGCAACGACTATGTCGAGACTGCCACACGTCACGTTCTGCTGCGCCAGGGCGTGCTTGGCATCAAGGTTAAGATCATGTTGCCCTACGATCCCAAGAACAAGATTGGACCCAAGAAGCCACTGCCCGACAATGTGTCTGTCGTCGAGCCCAAGGAGGAGAAGATCTACGAGACCCCAGAGACGGAATACAAGATTCCGCCACCCAGCAAGCCTTTGGATGATCTCTCCGAGGCTAAGGTTTTGTAAAATTAAGTTTTACTGTTTAACAAGAGCAACAGCAACAGCAGCAACAAACAGAGCAACAAGTGTGCAGAGTTTGCGATAAATACAACCAGAAAAAAACAACAACAAAAACCAAGCTAATTGAAATGTGTGTATTTTAATAAACAATGTAATATTTAGTAAACATTTAAAATGTAAACAACAATAACAACAACCACTGTGCCGCAGTTTTGAGCAGTGTACGAGGGCCGTCCCATATAGTTCTGCTTGCTGCTTCTGCTCGGGCGCTCGTCCCCATTCGAAAATGGCAAACCAGTTTCTGGCTCTGTTTTCATTTCCAGCGAAGCGGAAATCAGCGATTAAAAAAGAGGAACGCAACTGATTTATGCGCTTGTCCTTCGCTTTGCGTATAGCCCGGACACTGTCCGATAAGTGATGTTGCTTATGGGTCGCATATTTATCATGTTGATATGTTTATTTGGCTGTGACATGACATGCAGTTGCAGCAAATGCAACATTTGCCGCCGCCTCGCAATCAACATCAACAAATTTATCAACGCATTTGTTGACTGCTCTAACACATAGAGATGAGAGTATAGCAGACAGTGCACATAGAGATGGAATAACTGGAGATAACTTTTCAACAAATTCACCTCTAACTCGTATATGCTATTCTCTCCAACTTTCGTTGAGCTTGGACCAAGAAAGCCATTAGCTTAAGGCGCGTAAGTGAGATGGTGCTTTCTATCATTAGCTTACATCGCTTTGCTCACCCAAATGTAAATGTAAGTATGTATATGTAAATGTTTGTATGCATGCTTATAAGAGTGAGGAGATTGCAAAATAGTTAAAGCCTTTAGCGATGCTCATATCAACCTTGAAGTTTTCATGATTTTTTATGGTAAGGGTATCAAAGTGTGTGTCTATTGCTAGTCAGTAAATAACATTTGTTTTGTTTCCTGGCCGCAGCGTCTTTCTTGTAGTCGCAATCCCATCAGGCCGCATCCAGCGGCTGCAGCTGGAGCACACGATCTGCCGCATGACAAATGTGCCACATGCAATAGCTGCCCATTTGCGTCTGTTGGAGCATTCGCACGGCCAACCTACCTACCTGGCTGCTTGGCTGGCTGGCTGCCTGCCTGTTGCACAACACATCAAGCTAGTTGCGATTTTAGCCATAAATCTAAATTAACGTTTCACAGCAATTGCTGAATAGAACCTGGATACATTAGGATTAGCCTGCCATTCGGGCACAATGCCCATCAATTGAATGAGAAGAAAAAAATCTAAGCTATCCAGACATTGTGTAGTTGGATGCCAATTGCTCATCACAGCATCCACGGGGACGGCTGTGCTGCCACAATGTCCATCAATTGATCCCAGACTGTGAGAAGCTTTTGGCACACACACACACAAACACACACTCATACACATTTTGGCTTTTCAACGCTCGCATAAATCATAAAGAACCTTTTAAACACGACTTCGAACGTTTGATTTCAACACAAAAATTTGTAAATAAATTAGATCGTGATTATGCTTACTTACATCCATATCATCATCAGCAACAAAGCATCAGGCAGCAGCAGCAACATTATTAACTAGCCTAACAGGCTCGCTGACATGTGTTGTTGTTGCTGTTTTTCTTCCCTCTGCAATCCACTGCCAAGCTCATATTGACAGCAATAACACTAACTATATATTTTAATGGCTTATACAAGGGGAGCAACGGCAACAATAACAACATACATTAGGCTAGTTATCAGCCATTTATTGCTCGACTAGCAAATACCCTAGAGGGCCTCAACTCAGGCTGTCAAAATATCAAGTACGAACGTCATTGCTGAATTATAATGTATTGATATAAAATAACTGATATACCATTATATGGTGCATACCAAAAATATTGTGACTAAATATTAATCTTGAAACCAATAATTGATATACAAACAATTAACAGAATTTACCGCATGTAAGCTCTTTAATGTTCTTCTGTTAATATTAACAGAAAAATGTTATGTTGTTTGTCTGTGCTGTTAGCACAGCTAGCTGCTTGGAATATGGAAAGGATTTTCCATCTGGAATATCTAAATATAAATAATGATTTTTTTTCAATTGATATATATTTTTTAGCATAATCTATCTACCCGCTTCATCATATGCGCCAGGTATAATCAGCTAGCCAAGACAAAAGCTGCCGTCAACAAGTCTGCTGTGTCGGCGGCTGCTGGCAACATGTTGCTAAACATTGTTTTTGTTGCTGTTTCACATATGTGCACAAGCATGTGTCTATATTTCTTTTAGTTACGTGCCACATGCATGTGGCATATGGGACCGCTGCTTCTAGCGGATCAGCGCAGGTTCATAACTTTTGCGGTTCTGGCCATGTCAACAGAAATACAAAAACAGGCAACCAAATCGTGCCGAACGGCGTATGCCCTATCGGAATAGAAGTCATCAAATCGCTTTATATGGCTGTCAATGTGGTTCCTGTTGGCTCTCAGCTATACAAACACATATATAGTATATATCTATTGAGCACAGATTTATTTGCTTTGATTTATCAACATTATTGAGCGAGGCTTGTGTCATGATTTTTCCATCATTATTGTGCATTAAGAAACGTTGGCGCGTAATGTGTTTTTCATGTGAACTGCCACAGAGCAAACGACACATTTATCATCATCATCAGATGCTGCGGCTGCTGCTGCTGCTGCTGCTGCGCTTGCCGCTGCTCTCGTTGATGATGCTGGAGCAGTTGAGCACTGGGCTGGCTGGGCCAAGTCATGATTGTTTGCAACAACTGCCCGGGCAATTGCCATAGATTGCCTTCAGCTTGGCAACATGAGCAACATTTGTCGATTTCTCGTGATTCGCACAGCTGACGCATTGCGCTCGCTAGTCCTTACCTGTTGCACTATAGCACGAGGTGCGTTTGAAATGTTTGCGATCTTTAGGTGAATATGAGGAATACAGAAAAATGCAAGTGTATGCTTAAAATAGTTTAAATAAAAATCTTTACATTTAAAATTTCATTCAAATTAAAGTGAAATTATATATATTTTTATTTAAACAGCTCAATATCTATAGAACAACAACTCAACAAGAGTATAACTGTTATAATTCTCGATAACATATAAAAATGAGATCTGAAATTGGATCATGTGAAAATACTTCAAATAGTTGTTCCAAAATGTAGGCTCAGTTCTTTAAACGGAACCAAGTCTAAAGCTATGGAGGATGAAAATATAGAGACCAGAGCCACCATTACTGGTCTCTATACGGCCTAGAAATGACAGAGACGATTTTAAATCAAGCCATATAAATTGTCTTTCGGTAGCAGACATAGTACATGAATGCTGCTCCAAAATAAAGTCGGAAATAGTGTAACATGTTTAAACATGTTTGTAATCGAGCAATTTATTTGTTTTAGTCGGTCTGCAAAATATAATAAAAATATTATTTGTATATAATAAATAATAATATAATAAAAATATTTATTTCACACTATTTTCGCATTTCCATATATACTATATCTCATATATAGTCCATTCTTTCCTCTTTCTTTTAACTCAACACCCCAACTTTTCAGCCTGCTCTCGTTTATCTATATCATCTACATATATAGATATAACTGTAGTGTTACTATTTGAATAAGGCATTAGTATTAACTGGTTTCCGTGTGCTTTGGGCTGGGCTTTACTTTTGACACCCGATCTTCCACTATTCTGCACACATGCAATTCCTAGCTTAGCCGTCGCGACGATGCTGCGGCTGCCTTCTGCTGCAGCTGATGCCATTGGCAACTCACCGTGGGAAAGATCAACCAGTTTTTGGCTTATCAATAATAAATAAGTGGCTTTAGCAGGTGTCATGCTCTATGAATAAACAAAGTTCTTGACTGCTTAATCCCAGGTGCCGCCAAGTGGAAAACCATATATGGATGCTTTCCATTTGAAAGTCTCAGCCCGTTGACTGTTGCCTGGCGCCATTCACCCGGGCGCTGGCAGTTGTAGCTGCAGCGGATCACCGGGGTCGGCCAATATAATTGTTAGCTTCTGGCCAGGCACGCGCGACCATGCGATGAACCCACACGAGTCGCCGGACAGCAAAAGTTGCAACAACTGAGGCGCTCGCTCCATGTGCCGCATGTGAGATATTCGCGTGTGTGATCGTAGCGTGCCTGGGCTAAAAGTCACTTATGGCTAGGACCTGATGTAGTAGCGAGCATTACGATTGGCTGCCACCCACAAAAGTAAAAATTTAAATGGAAACACATAATGGAGAGAGAGAGAGAGAGAGAGGGCGATGAAGAGGGAAAGAGACGGAAGTCATTTTAGAGACAGAAACAACGAGAGAGATTGCAAGATGGAGATAGAGAAATAGAGAGAGTGTAATAGATTGAGAAACAGAAAGAGGGAGTGCACTGTAGAGAGAGAAAGAGAGAGAGAGAGAGAGAGAGAGAGACAGACAAAAATAGAAGGAAAGTAAAAGTGTTAAGTAGGTTTGGAACTTAGACCCAGAAGAGAGTATAATAATAATTTGAGTAGGACACATTTAGTAGCTTCCACACATAGGTGTTCGCGCTAGCTTCGCATAGAACAACTTTATCAACTAAAACTAGCTACGAACAAATACCATAAGATGTGATCGATAAATTAATTGGTGGGTCTGCCCCCTTTGGCAAAGTGTTGCAATGGAATCAAACGATTTATGAGTGCCTTTCATAACACATCATTAGCAACATTTTGGTCAGAATTTATAGCGCAGTGGAATTTGAAAACGTTTAACGAGCTTGTTCTAAGCATTTAGTAGCTCAAGCTAACCAAATTCGGATGAAGCCAAACGGCCAACAAGTGCGCAACGATGCGATGTTCAGTCGTTAGTTCGTTTGGCTTAAATTTTGCAGATGCAGAAACCAATTACCGTTGCACTTGCCTATGCAAACGTGTGTGTGTGAGTGTTTGCGTGTGTGTGTGTGTGTGTGTGAGCATAAATTTGTCGCATGCCCCCTGGACATGGGACGACTCGGTTACGATGAGCTTTTAGTGTTAATTTATAGCAACACAGCTGGAAATCAAAATGGCGGCTTTTCTTTTCCATTCGACTGCTTGGCAGGCTGCACTGCTTAAACCTGCTTGTCAAACTAACAGCAACAACAACAACAGCAACAACAGTAAGTGGTGTTATGCAATCGTCGCGTCACCCGCTCAAAATGCATTTCTTGTAATAGACTTAACGTGACTTGGTCTTGAGAAACCAATTACAGAGCCACATTAATATTGGCAACATTTTCAAGCTAGCATGCAACCAAATTTTAATTAAGGACACTTTACCTGCACTCACACACACACACACACACACACACGTAGTGGAGTGGGGGTGTTGCCAAAACTAATCTTATCAACATTTTGGCAATTAGTTTGCGTTTTTCATTTAAACAGAAGCTGCCTTTATGGCTGCCTACCTGGCGGCCTACCTGGCCAATAGCCACTTGACTGTCCGTTTGATGCCCATAAATGCATTTTAATTTCTTTATTTACAACAACTATAAATCATGGCTAGGTGTTTTACCATAACTCAAAGCTACTCGCATTCGCACTATTTTTGCAAACATTTCTTTTCGTCTTCGGCTCGTAATGTCTCTTTTTCGTTGTTGGTGTTGTTGTTGTTGTTTTATTGCTAATGGAAAATGGCAAGTGTGTAGCACTGGAACGATCCGGCCGCTGGCTGTCCAGCCACCGTTGGTGTTGTAAAAATTCCAAAAATACCGTCGCAGCGCGTTGATCACGTCTGCTGGCCGCTCACCCCTCGCCCCGCGCCCCGCGCACCTCTCTGCTGGCTTCATTAGGTGACGTACGTACATATTAATTTAAACGCTGCATTTATGGTCAACAGGCTGCTGTGACAGTAAATCATCATCTCAATCCAAGTCCGGGGCGTCGTTTGATCTGCGTCCGTTTTCGATACGGCGTGGCTCGCATATGGAAATCGTTGCAACATTGCCACGCAATGCACGCGCACATTGCATGCGCCGCTTAATTGGCAACACTTCGGCGCTCATATTGCCAAGAGAGCACCGGAGGAATGCGGCGGCATGGGAATGGGAATTAAATTCAAATTAATAGCAAAGAGATAATTAAAATATACATATATACACAAATATATATGTATATGTAGCTATGCATACAAAATCATAAGTAATTGGATTAATTGTCAAGATCGTTTACGCTCCTTTTTCTCGACTCGACTCGATTCGAATTGATATATAAATCAAGGAAATGTCAGAAATTTGCCATGAGTTGTCGCCGTGGCATGTGTTTGTCAAATTAATGCAATTTTGTGTAAATTACTCATTAAAAATGATATAAATTTAATGCTAGCCGGCATAAATCACGGCCCATAAACTGTAACACACACACATACACACACAAACTCAAAGCAAATCTTCAAGCAAACAAAAAAACTCGCAAACGTATTATGAAAATTTTCATTTCTTGACTGGGCTTGACTTGCTATTGTTGTTGTTGTTGTTGTTGTTGTTGTTGTTGTTGATGTTGCTTAAGAGACGCCAATTAGATATTTTATTGCTAATGTGCGCCTGTCAGCTGTGCTCGAGCCAATTGAGCTCCAGCTCCAGCTCCAACTCCAGCTCCAACTCCAACTCGAGCTCGAGTGTCCAGCTCGGCTGTCCAATATGTACGGGCGCTGTCTACATCAATTAAAAGCGCATTTGACAATGATATTCGCTTTGGCTCTGGGGCCCGTTCCGCTGTTTGCAATTTGCCGGGTGGGCAACCTGATCACTGATCACAACTGATCACTGCTGATCACTGCTGATCACTTGCGCAGAAATCCATCCAATTTGGCCAACCAAAAAAAAAAAAAAAAAAAAATTAGCTAAAAGCTGACTTTTTGATTACACCAGCTAAAGTGATGTCTACACTTGAAATAATCGGCGAGCATAAGCTAAATATAATATCAAAATATTATTATGATACAAAATACTACATTATAATGAAGAAAAATCAATTATTAATAACTCCAAATTCTCTACAAAATTTCACCAATTATTTTTGTTAAAAAATAAAGAGTATAAAAAATATAAGAGCAGCAGAAAAAGAATTAATAGTTGGGCAAAAACAACTTAAGGTATTACATTCTTAATTTTATCTTAAAGCTACATTTATGTGATAATTTAAAAAATATATACAATAAAATATACACAATTATATTATATATATGTCAGTTAAATTTTTTTTTGGCAATTTTGTATGAATCTTTGAGGTAATTCTGGGATTTCTAGTTCGCCTTTAGTGTTGTTTGCTGTGGTGATTAAATTTAAATTTTGAATACCTCATACATTGGACATCCACCAGCATTACCTAGGCTTAAGATAATTTATAATTAAATGCCATTAATATTATATATAATAAAAATATACAGTGTACTTTAATCTGTTTTATTACAAAATGTATAGAATTATTTAAAATATATTTTTAAAACTTTATACTTTAATCTCTTATATTAAAATTGTATAAAATAAATACAAACTGAATTTGTAATTTAATTTATTATAATTTATAGTTTAGTCTGTTGTTTTGAGGAATAATAAATGAAACTTATGAAGAGGATGCCACTTATAATCTGCCTATTAGCGCCTGAGCCTGAACACTTGCATGCGGCACTTGGCACTTGGCACATTGATTAAGTTATACATATTGGCCACATTGGCAAGTTGGACAGCAACAAGCAGGCAACATTGGCAACGGCGACGGCGACGGCAACAAAGTTGCTGCTTACAAATTATCAACAGCCAAGCAAGGCATGGCAAGGCAAGGCAATGCAAGGCAGCGGGGCCTCCGGGCTGGGCAAACATGCAGGCCTGACTAAAACAAATGTTAAATGTTTGAAAATCGTAACAAAGTCGCATGCAATATGTGGCAATATCTATGATACACAAACACACACACACACACACACACACACACACAGACATACACACACGAAGACAATGACCATATTTGTTTGGCAAAAAGCTAATGATGTGGTAGCTCGGGCTTGGGCCGTTGCCGTTGCCTTTGGCTCGTGTTTTAATTGTGAAATTGAAATGCGCCGCAATAAATTGTAAGATGGCCAAAATGCGCGACGATCTATTGCAATGTTTGTTTGAAACAATTTTGTTATATATATTTGCGCTTTACTGTGCTGTGCTGCGGCGCTACGCTGTGTCCTGTGCGCCAATTCAATTACAGCTCAATTTCATGGCTGTGGCAGACGCAGGTCCATTTAGAGCGCTCGGCGACAATTTGTTTATGGAACCGCCATGGACTCGAACATGGTGCGCCGCATAAATCATGCAGTTCGCTTCGGTTCGGCTCGTATTGTCAATTGCAGGTGCTCAGTAATTGGGCTAGGCAGCAGCAGCAGCAGCAGCAGCGGCAGCAACATCACCCACCAACAGCAACATGCATCATTTTGGCATTAAACGTGCCTCAGTCCTTGGGGCATTTGTTATTAAAGCACATAAAATTTTGCATGCTGCTCCAATTGCAATTAGATCGGCGTGCTGGCCCGGGGTGGCAACAATTTAGCTGGCAACATGTTGCAAAACTTTTTGCTAGCATTTAATATCTTAATATCGCCGTGCGTGTCTTTTTACCTTTGCACTGTGGGCCAAACTCGGCTAATGACATCATTTGCTGGCTAAGTCGGCAAACAAGTTGCACATAATTAAAAACAGAAGAAAACAGAAAAGACAAACAACAGCAACAGCAGCCATAAGTGGCAGATTGCATGCCGAGTTGCTTGCAACACGCGGCCAAAGCGTAACTCATAAATGTGGCAAAACGCAAAACGCAAAACGACTTCCTGCTCCTCGAACATGTCATGTCTCGGGCCAGAAACATGCGGCCAAAGCAATGGAACAGTGCAACGGCAACACCATATCTCATACACGCAGGCGCCTCTTCAATAGACGCCTCTGCAGCAGCGGCCGAATCAACTGGCGGCGGCCTCTTCAGTCAATAAAAACCAAAACGCTAGCAAAAATGTTGCTCAACTCAGCGAGAAGCAGCACCAATAGCAGCAGAGGCAGCAGCAGCAGCAGCAGCAGCCGCATGCCAACATGATTTTTCTTGCTTTTTCATTATAATGCTATTGCGACATTTTTGTGTGTTGCTGCTCTGCGAAATCAAAGCACGCCAGGCAGCAGAAGGAGCAACAGCAACAGTAACAACAACAGCAACATCATCAATTCAACATGTTGCAGGCGGCGCTGGCAACAAATCGCTGGCAAAATTGTGTGCGCTATAAATTTATGTTGGAAACATCAAATCGACGTAAATTACGCGCCGCCTGACTGCCACACACTCAACTAGCAGGCGGCGCTTTGGCTGTTAAATTCTTGACTTGTCTCGACTTGCAATTTAGCAACAGCAACAGCAACAGCAACCAGCAACACCAACCAGCAATGGCAATCGCTGCAGAGGACTTTCCAAGATGTAGTGACTCGGCCAAGACATTAATTCGCGCGTACTTAACACGACTTGGCCACGTCTCCAGGGGCAGTGTCATCTATCTGTAATACAAACGCATGCCTTGATTAGAGAGAAGGCAGCAGCCGGAGCAGGCAGTTGGAGCAGCAACAAATTGCTGATTGTAATTGATTTAAATACGTTGATGATGCGTCGCAAATAACTTAAGGCAACAGTTAATTATATAGACGTACACAGATATATATCTTTTTCTCTCTCTCTCTCTCTCTCTCTCTCTACAGATGTTATATGGGCGCACATTTCTGTTTAATTGTTGCTCGATTCAGATTCGGATTCGAATTCGAATTCGAATTGGTGGCGTGAAAGCCAGCAACTGTTGCCAATTATCAATGTGATTAATGTATTCTGTCATATTGTATATGCGCAAGCGGACTTCATAGTAAATTTCACCATCAGTTATCCTGGATGGCAAACAAACAAATTTGCAATAAACTGCACACAGCGGTCACCGGTGAAAAGGCAATTTTCTGCAGGGTTAAAGGCAACGGGCAACGGGCAACAGGCAACAGCAACAGGCAACAGCAACTGGCAACAGGCAGAGCAGCAACATTCAAATAGGCAAACTGGCAACAACTTCAATTACAATCACGTCAACATTATTTTCAAACGCAACGAGATATATTTCTATTAGCCGATTTAATGTCAGCATAATTAATCACATTCTATAATGCACAACAACAGTAACAACAACATCTACAGCAACAGCAACATCTACAGCAACAGCAACATCTACGGCAACAGCAACAGCAACAGCAGCAGGGTCAACAGTTCAGCTTGTGTTATTGGCTTGGTTCGAGAGATTGGCCAAAAGCAGAGACCTTCACACTTTGTTTATTTATTGGCCACATTGCGTAGGTTGTAGCTGTGTGCCTTTCGTTTGGCTCTGGCCCAAACTCTTTAGCCAGACGAATTTGCTTAGCACTTTGTGTTGACGGCCCAGAGGTTTCCTTTCCTTTGACTTGGGAAAAGGCTCGAGGCGTTTGTGCACTGTTTGCTGCTTAGAGTCGCAAGTTTCGCAAAAACCTTAATCGCATAAACGAGGCACTTATGATAGAGCGGATATGGCCGAGGAAAAAGCTTGGCTAAATTTGATCTGCTTATCAAATATTTTGCAGCTAACTTTGATTTATTTTATATTATTTTTTATTTGGCATTCGCAGCGTGCTGATGTTAATCAATTTGCGCAAATTAAAAATTAATTGCAAATTTATTGCTTTTAATTTTCCAATCGTTGATTTATGCCACCAGAAATCGCACCAACAACAACAGTGGCAATAACAACAACAACAACAACAGCTGCAACTGCACATTGCCCTACAGTTTGTGCCCCTGTTGTGGCGGCTTTGCATCGGGTGCACTTAAGATACTTCTTAAAGCTGTTATAGCTTTATTGATATTTAAGTATATATTAAGCGGAAGTGACTGGAGGTGTTGTAAAAGAGATACCCTATAAAATAGGAATGCATGTAAACTATGAAATGAACTTTGTTTCTCTCAGAAAGGATATAGTACGCAGAGAGGAAGCGGTAGAGAGACAGAGAGTGAGTGAGAGCGAGAGAGAGAATGAGAGAGAAATAAAAAGATAGATGGAAGTCCGGAGTAAGAGTAAGGTAAGGGTAATAGAGAGTAAGAATAACTAAAGAAAAATGAAGAACTAAGAAAAAGCAATAAATAAATAGAGAAAATTAAATATAGAGTGGACAATACCGAATATAGAATAGATAATGTATAACAAAAAGAGAATACGGAATAGGGATTAGTGAAAATAAAATAGAGAGTAGATAATAGAGGATAGGGAATATAGAATAGGGATTGGAGAATAGACATTTGAAAATAAACAGCAAATAGAAAACACAGAATAGAGAATGGGAATTAGAGAATAGAGAATAGAGAAAGGAGAATAGGGAATAGAGAATAGAGATTTGACAGTCGACAACAGAGATTGGACAATGGAGAGTGGAGCATAAAGAATAGAGCATGGAGTGTAGAGCATAGATAATAGAGAGAGTGAGAATATAAATAGTAATCTTCTTAAACTCTTACACCATGCGAGGAATAGAGTGAGGAGAAAGAAAAAGCATGATCTTTTACCAAATTTTGAAATTTTTATGAGCAGAGCCACACTTTTTAACTTCCTTTTACTTATTGCTGTAACTCTATCCTTCTTAGCGTTCCATTCTTGCTCAGCCTTTTAGAATATTTTCATGTGTAGCAAATTATATTTCTTATAGTCAGATATACCACACTCGATCACATTTAGTTTATTACAGGGTATAGCTGTGCTATCGCCGTGCACTATTCGTAGGTTTTTTTTTTAGCCGAAAACCAATAGCAAATGATCATTAAAATAAAAGCAGTTCAGCTTGAGCTCGTTTTTGGCCTTTGAGTTGAATCGGAAGCCGCGTATCAATGTCATAAATAATATTTAAAATTGCATGGGGCGTTTAAACATTGACAATTTGGCCGTGTGGGGTGCCTCATATTAATTTAGCTGCGTGCTGGGCTAATAATGATATTCCAATTGATACGCTTTTGGAGCAGTCCAAATTATTCAAAAGTCCAAATGCCGAACGATCGGGCGAGCACAACGGCGAGTCGGGCAAGTCCCTGGCCAATTGTTTGTGGCCAGATGATCAGTGGACCATTACCACCAGGCGCGATTGCCAGCGAAAAGCAAAAAGCAAAAAGCAAAAGCAACAAAAACAATTTATGCAGCCAGCGAAATGCAACAATAAATCTCATTTTATGCAGCGCAGAGAGAACGGCCCTTTTATAGGTAACGCTAATGTAGCCCAAAATTGAACTTGACATTTGAATGCCCAATTAACCGTGACGTGTGCGCGAGCAGCACGTCCAGATGCCCAGCCTCCAGCTCAGTCTTAGTCTCATCCCCAGCCTCAGCCTGCTCTTGGAGGAGCAGCAGCTCGCTATTTGAGGTCAAGTTTTTTGGGCATTCCAATGCGTTATGTTTTATTGGAGCAATATAGCAATGCATTGTGCCGGATGTAAGCAGACACAAATATACATATATATATATATATTTTTTTTTTTATTTATTCATATATATATATAGCTCCCCAATCAGCTTTGGCTGCTAATTAACCCACTTTCTAAGAGCGCGCGACCTTTTTTATCTGCGCCATTCGAATCAGGGGCCAGCCATGTGCAAAATTTGCCTGCCATTAAAGAGAAGGAGAAAATGTGCTCAATGGACATTAGATATTGGACACTGGACATTGGCCAGTTGGCCATTGGTCTGCATGCGATTCTCACGCATGCCAAATGCGCAATGTGGGTATTGCATGCGCGTCGTTGGCTGGTCGTTGTCTTCCTCCTTTGGCATCGTCTATAAAATCACGATAAATATTTATACCGCACTTAGATTTATGGTGATTCATATCGCTCCAGCAGAAGTCAACGGCCAATGGGCATTGGCGGGACGGCGACGGCGACGGCGACGGCTGCATGGGCTATAAACATTTTTATTAGCCATAATTGCACAATCCAATCCAAGCGACTGATTCATTTGCGTGCATTGGCCAAAAGCGTCAAATCGCCAGATATGAATATGTTTATTAAGTGCCTGCCAAACTTGTTGCATTGCATTTGTCAGCAATCTGGACGGGTCGCAAGATTTCGTTATCTAGACTTAGCCTTGACACGCTACACACAATCGATAAACGGCCCTAACGGTCTTTATTTCCCCTCTTTTTTGTGGTTAATAGCGGTAATCGTAAATGGCCTGAAAACTGTTTCGCCAGCACATAAAATTCAACATTTAAATTAATAGAATTTTGTTCGCTAATTTTGTTTAATAGCCCAACCCGCGGCCTCACGATCACCTCACGATATGCACATATATATATACTGATACATGTACATATATATATTTCTACAAATTCATTTGACTATAAAGAATTGATATATTGCCCAAAGCAGGACAGCCTTTTATTGTTTTGCTATTTACTTTTGTTCCATTAGACCAAAGGCTATGGCTCAATTAGACTTAAGGCTTACATTTACTTCAATTTATACAAACAATTTATGTATAATTTAAATAATATTTCCATTTTTATTAAATGTTTAAGCACATATTTGCATTTAAAATTGAATGTAAAGAAAATGACATTATATTACGGTGCAAACATATTCATATTGAATACTCGTTTGTAAGAAGGCAATGATTATGGGAATTATAAAATTAAAAGGATCACAATTTTCAATATGTATTCTCATAAAATATATATACAAACATATTTTGAGATTGCAAATCTGTGGGTCTTCTTCTTACAGAGATCGTTGGGTTTATATACTTATCTACTTGCTAGGTAACCACTACAATCTGTGCATATAACCTGCAGGCTTGCTATATGGTATATTTTTACAATATGGTATATGATTGCAACACAAAGATTAAAACAAAGAACATTTATGTATTGTATGTAACTCAGCTTATTGTCAGTATCGCGTAATATTTTATATTTTTTCGCATGAAATAAAAAATCAGCAACTATGCAATTGACTCACAGTGATCTCCTCTATATAGTGTCCACAGGATCTTGACTCTCCGAGATTTCGTCTCCAGATATCCTCCCACTGCAACACTAGTTGATTTATCCATACTCCGTATTTCTATTTTAAATGTGTTCAAATTCTAAAATATTTTCTTCACTTTTCCAGCTCTTATTGTTTTGGTTAAACAAACAAATTTTAGATTTTAATTTTTTTATTTTTTATTTTTTTTTTTTTGTTTTTTCAGAATTTATTTGTGTTTTTTGTCAGCACTTTTGTGCAGCCTTCAAATGACGTTTGCTATAAATATAAATAAACGCCTGATCAATGACACATTGGCAACCGTAAACTGTGATAATGTATTTGACTGCATAATTGGGCTTGGTGGTGGCCCCCGGCCATGGGAGCGTTTGGGGCCCTGTCAGGCGCGTAAGTGGCGCTAAGTGTTTTCTCTTGTTACTTACAAATGCAAATTGCCGAATGACAAAATTCATTTCAATTGCTGCAATTTATTGCATGCGCAGCCGCAGCTCGGCCGTGCTTCCTTTTGACCCAGTTTGTGAGCGCGCGTTGCACTAATACCAGGCATCCTCCTTCAATGGCCAAACTAGTTTCAAGTTATTTAACGCATGCATTGCGTGTGTCAGCAGCCAGCATGAGAGAGTGAGAGAGATAGAGACAGAGAGGGAGAGATATTTTTATACGTATACATGTATGTGTAGTTTGTGTGTATTGGAGTGCTGGCCTTGATCTAGAATTTCGATTTTTCCGATGCTTGCGATTTCGTTTGCGTTATGCGAGACGAGCATGTCCCAATGCTCAGGAGGCTGTGCAACGCGTCGTATGCGCGATGGCATCTGATCTTCGCTCGCGCCGTTGCGTAATCTCGTTTTGTGTACTAAGTACCGGTTTAAACGCACACTGGACCAGTTCACAATACATACATATATTTCGACTCATATGCATCTAAGTATGCAGCAGAGCCAATCCAAGACCTGACTCCGCTGGCGTTGAGTTTGTTTCTGCACTTATAATTTATTGAGAAATTTAATTGAATTCACTTGGCCAACCGGTCGCATAATTTTGGCCCCTGATTACGGATTGAGCAATTCGCATGACGTGTTAAACATTTGGCATTTGATTGTTCTATATATCTTTCGCAAAACAATTGGTTCTATCTTGCATCTTGATGGAAAAACAGTTGTTAGTTCGTCACGTTCCGCACTATAAAGGCAAGTTGATTGATATTTCTAGTTCAGTTTATTCTCTGCATTGAGCTGCCCCACAAAATGAGGTGCCTGACTGCCTTGGCTTTGATTTTGCTACTGGCCGACTTGGTTTTGGGCCAGGACTACGATGATGTTCAAAATAATAACTATAAGTTTAAAGCACGAAAGAGGCATTTTGAAAAAATCAATAAAGGTTCCTGAAATAAACAAATTTCGGATGACATTTGCGTTAACCTTTTGTCTCTTGCAGCCATTTGCTACTCGAAGCCAGACTATGGCAAATGCAAAGGAAATCGACAGCTCTGGTTCTTCAATAAGTACAAGATCAAGTGCGAGAAGTTCACATACTCGAATTGCGGCGGAAATGAAAATCGTTTCTATACCAAAGATGAATGCGATATATTTTGTACTGAAAAGTCCATGGAGTGGCTCAGAAAGGATACCGCCCATGTGGCTTGATTTCCATTCCTCTATTGCAATTAATTTACGCTTCTCATATTCACACATAGCTAATACCACACTTTACTATCTGTCAGAAATTTCCCGAAGTTCATCTGTAATGAAAGATTTTTTAAAGGGAAAAAGTTCAGACAGTTAAATCCGACGAAAATTCCTGGCTGGAACAGCAAAATAAAGCCGATCCAAAAGTAATATAGAATTCATATAAGCAGAAATCAACTTATACAAAATGACGGTCATAGCTAGAGACAAAAGAGTGAAATGTTAGGGACTTTCTGCTGCTATTGTTGATGAGACTTTTTGAGACCTTTTAATAGGGAATCATTATTTCGAGCTAAAATATATAATTGCCATTATATAATCTGTAAATCAGTGATAAGTGTTGGAGAGACGACATTTGAGTGCATATTTGTAAATTTAATCAACAAAACACATTTGCATTTCGAGCAGGGGATAAATAAAGCAGCCTCGCATAGAGAATAACTCTGGCAGTATACTCGTAATCTTCAGCGGATGGAAAATGAAAATGCAATGCATCAACTATTGCATACACAACTGCCAAACGAGAAGACAAGGAAAGAGGGACATATGATTTTGTTGAAAATTGAATTAAAAATAATTGAAATGCAAATATTTGGAATTTTAGGAGTAAGTTGAATATGGAATATACATATTTTGCATTTTCAAAGTAATTGAGTTTGCTTTCGTAGCTAAAAAAGCTGCAAAAGTTTGCATTCCAGTTATAAATGAAAGTTGGAAAAATGTCTTCCCAAAAACCAATGATAGTTAATATCCGATTTTTAATGTCTTCAGAGAAACTGTTAACATTAACACCAACCTACACCTACAGTGTGACACACTCTAAATTTTAGGCGTACTAAAAAGATTATTAAAGGTTTCTTATATGTTATTTCTCTATTTATTTTCTTAGCTAGCAATAAAATGTAAAAAGAATGCAGTCCCCCACAGTCCCCAACTCATAGCAACAAATGCTGTTCAAGTGAATAAAAATGTTTTTGCTTGAAACATTTTGCGCATTTGTTGCGGCAACTAAATTACGAATCGCTAGCGTTTCCAGGCACTCGCCAGAAGCGCGTTTCACTGACAAACGGCGATTTTTGGTACAATTTTTAGCAGGCGTGCAGCAGTGGGCAACAGGCGTTAAACAGCTGCAGAGTGCTTTGCTAATTTACGGCTGCTTTAAATAGACAGCAAGTGTATACACACTCACACACTCACACGCACACAGAGGCACACCAACACACGCGCATATGCGTGTAAGTGAGCAAGGGCTGGGCAAACATTGCGCTGCTTGCTCGCATTCGGAACAGGCGAACAGCTTTCGCAGCAGCGAACGCGCTCTGCATTTGTGTTTGGGCTTTTTGCTTTGTTTGACTGCTGTCGTTGTTGTTGTTGTTTTTATTGCTGCTGCTGCTGCTGCTGCTGTTGCGGCGGCTGTTCTCGCTGTCACAGCGAAAGCTCGTCCGAAAGTTTTACGTGCATGCTTACATACATATACTCAAGTATGTGTGTGTGTGTATGTTTATACACATGTATATATGCGAGTTTATATCTGTTTTCCATTGAATGGCAACAATGGCAATGGCGAAATCGAAGCATAAAGTCACGCAATTTCAATTACAAATAAACGCATAAGCAATGCCAAAGCCAAAGCCAAAGCCGAAGCCGAAGCTGAAGCCAAATGCCAGGCTGGCTGGCAAATTTACTATGGCCAATAATAATGCTTGTAATAATGAAATTGTGATAAGCTGTGCGCCACAAATTGCACGCTAGTAAACGACGCAAGAGACGCGAAATAATTTAAACCGTTAAGCGCTGGTTGCGGCGGCATCAAGCGTCGTCATTCTGGCTAGTATCATCACAGGCCCCCTCTCTTCCTCTCTCATTCACGCTCTACACCTCTCTCGTTCCCTTCCTTGCTATCGTGTTGCCTGGCAACATTTGACGCACGCCGGCAACATATTGCTGGCAACATTAGCGCGTGTGTGCGTGTGCCAGGGAATCACTGGCTGGAAGTCGGAGCTGGAGTAGAAGTCGTTGTCGGGGCAATAGCTCTGCGCTTTGGTGTTTGCCAATTAATATTCGTATGATCAACTGCTTAACGCATTTAGCCTTATAGAAAGAGAGAAAAAAACTAAAAACTAACAACAAAACCGGCTCACGTCCGACCTGTGTAAATGATCTACGTTCTCTGATGCACAGATGCGGCGAATTGATGCTGCCAAGCTGCAATCGTTTAAGCCGCGGCCTGTGGGAAAGTGCGCCTTAATTGAATTTAAGGCCGGCCAGGCCAGGCTAGGCCACTCTACATAGCAAATACAATAAATTAAATGATAAACAGACTGTGCATTCATTTAATTACATACATAATTATGCATTTATTTAGTATGAGTTTGTTGTATAAGGTTTGTCATTAGTTGTACATATGTATGTATGCATGCTGGCTGGCATGCATGTGCGTATTTGCTCAATATTTCAATAATGTTTTTCCTTTTTGTTTTTCTTTTTGCTTTTCGTATGTTTGGTAAACTTGTTTATGCAATTTGACGAAGACAAATCAGGTTTACAGGTATTTTTTGTTATTTTATTTTATTTATTTTTTTTTGGTAAACATGTTATTATTTTATTATTTTTTTTTTGCTATATTTTTTATGCATAGATCGCTATTAAATTTCATTAGTTATGCACTAGGCTGTATGTGTGTATTTGTTTGTATATAGTTCTTCGATTTGGATGTAGTTTATATAAGTGCGAATGCACATTAATTATAGTAGACTTTTTCACATGACTTAATGATTTAATGATTTAATGGATAGGTACTTCTTATGAGCATTCTTGTACCATACAGCAGGCTAACATTTAAAGCATTGCACACATTGAGAAAGATAGAGACTTGAAATTTATATTTTAATAAAATAAAAATTAACTAAAAAGTTCGTGTTTAACAAATGATAACAACAAGGCTTTGCCTTAAATTAATTTCAAATAAAATCAAAGACTAGTTTAAAAACATACATATTTTTTTAAGTTTAAAAATAACAAATAAAAACAAATGCCTCACAAATATTCAAATATAATTTTTTCATTTGTTTCAATTTGAATTTATATTGTTTTAAATTTAATTTTGTTGTATTTTTTAAGCTAATTTGCTTATAACTTGTATGCGCTGTATTTCATTTTGATTAGAGTTTTGTGAATTGATTTAAAAGTATATAACAACGCGCAGTGTCTCATGGGAGTTGTTAATGTATACATATATATTTATGTTTATATATTTATCGCTTGTATATAGCCAATTTGTGTTTTGTTTAATGTATTTTTTGTTTTTTTGGATATGAATTTTTCATTGCTTTTTTAAGCAGTTCGCTGTTTCAATTGTCTTACAGCGTTTAACATCAATAAAATTGTTTATGTGCCAATAGTAGGTTAATAAATTTATACTTTATACTCGTTTCATGGATTAGATAAATAGCTAAAAATTTGCTAAAACTTGAATACACATACGTTTAGTATTTAATGTATATATGTGTGTTTGTGTATATAGTTAAATGCAACTGCCTTTTATATAGATACTTAAAAAGTTGTAAATGCATTCTTGTTTTTGTTTCTGTGTTTGCAGTTTGTCAAATGATGATATTCATGAATATTGTGCGTTCGATTCTCAAATAGTTTAGCTTGAAAAAAGCTGGATCGTTTCTGGAGCATTCAAACATATACATATATGGATTTATATATATTGCATAAAAAATTGTTGTGCCTTTGTAAAAAGTCTTTCTGTTGTTGTTCTCTGCGCAAGGACTAGTTTCAATTCTGATTGGAAAAATTCCAACTAAAGCTTGAACAACGCTCCATAGTTGGTCAGGCAAAATAGTTTGGCGCACAGGCTGCGACTGCGACTGTGAGTGCGATTCGTATTGTTGGCCATAGACTGAGTGGGTTTACGGGCGATGGCCAGCTCCTGGCTCTATTTGCTGCCACCGCCACCGCCACCGCAGTACTCGCCCTGCAGCATGCCATTGTCTAGGAGCAGCGACGGCGTCGTCGCAATGCCATCGCGCAGTGCCAGCTGATAGGCCACCTCGAAGGCCTGGCCCAGCGTCAGTATGATCTCGCTGGCCAGATCCTATAATGGAAAGACATTTATACATATACCGCGAGATGGGATGAGAGTTCATTATGTGTAGTACTTACTGTGCTTTGCACTAGAAACACATGACAATAGTGCATGTCCTGCTCCTTGGTGATGTAGGCAAAGTGCCGCAAATCCTCCGAATCCTGGCAGGCGCAATTGATGTTCTGTATCTCATGCTCGCAAATGACACGCTGTAAGCATCAATTGGACTAGTAAGTAGCTCTTCTATTCACCATTCCCCACACCTACCCTGCTGGCCACGTCTATGAACTCCACGCCCCGGTGGCAAATGGCCAGGGACAGCGGCGCCCCCTGTTTGTGCACCTCTTTGTTCGCCTGATCGCCGGAGGCCTTCAGCTTCTGTATTGATTTCTTTGTGGACTCTGTGCCACGCAGTTCTTTCACAACCGTTGAGCCTAGGTACTGGGGTGAGCATAGAATGATGGAAATTAGTATGAAATAAAACAATTCAATTGGCTGTTATCGACTAGGAAATACTCGTTCGGTGTTCTATTAAAGCTGATATTTTCCAAAGATCTACAAGTTATAGTATGTTTATCTAGAAATGTTTTGTCTTCTCTGAGTGTAGAAATATATAAGATGATAATCGGGGGATTATTAGAGATTTCTTACTCCCTAACAGACATCAAATCTTTTTTTCATCTGTAGAGAAGGTAGGCTATAATTTATCTAAAAGATTTTATTTTTCAATCTTGCAAGCTGAGACTGAAATTTTTGTATTATTCCCAATTTAGACAAATTCAAAGTAGACTCAATGTAATGATTATAATGGTTAATGTTCAATTTCGAGCTGTATTATTTTATATCCTCTTTTGAGTTTGATTGACTATTTGACTATTAATAGTACTCTCAAGTTCATATATTACTTTGACTTAGTAGTGGACTCGGGAGTTAGTAAATTCTCTTTTAAGTGTCTAATCTAATAAAGCACCAAATGGGGTAACTTCATTTAAATCACACAAAGAAACAGCAATACGAATATACCAATTTCACTTTGGAAGCATAAACTCACAACCGCAAGGAGTATTATGAAATTATATATTGAGTTCAGCGTACACTCACCTGGACCTCGTATTTGATGTGCTCGTTAAGAAGAGTTTGTGCCGAGTGGCGCCACTGGGTGGTGCGCATGTTGGCGGGCAGTCCCAGCAGCAGCTCGGAGGGTGCGCGTATCTGAAGTGGAGCCGTAGATGGGTCAGCTTCAATAGTTTTGAGTGCCGGCGGTGCAGGCGGCGGTGGTGCGGGACTGCAAAATATTTCATTGAATTAAGTAAATCAAATCTGGATATTCATACTATATAATCTACCGATTCTTGCGATAGCCCGTTATGGAATTCCGATGCGGCAGTGCAATCGTGGTTGGCTGCGTGGTGCCGGTGGTGGCCGCTGTGGTTGTGCCGGCCAAGGCTTCCTTGTTTCCGTTCGTTGTCATTTTGTTGGTTTCGTTGTTCTCGGCCAGCGGCGTCTTCTGTGACTTCGACTCACGCATTTGCCGGATGAAGGCCAACGATTGCAGAATGCGCCGGCGATGGCCCAGCTTGTTGATCTCGAGCACAGTTTGCAGCTCCACGTCCCAGACACCGCAGACGCTATCGATTGTGTTGTACAGGTGCTTGCTGGCAATGCAAGGCAGTAAATATTATTATACTAGTTCAGCAGGGAGAGATTCGCGTACTCACTTGAAGATCTCCAGGTATTCGGGCAGCGCGATGCTGTGCAGCCACTGCTGCAGCGTGGTCACGCCCGGCTGCTTGTTCTCCTGCTGCGTCTTGAGGGGCACCTGGGGCAGAAACTCCGCCGGCGGCAGGGTCTCCACAAAGCGCAGCAGCTTGGCCGCATCCCGCTCTGGGATGTGCAGCAGCGGTATATCCGGCTCCTCGAACACATTGCGCTAGAATGGAGAAGGCATCGACATGGTGGATCAATTGGAATCACTAGATCACTTCGAGCTTACCACAAACTTGTAGTTATCGTAGCCATTTTCGAAGAGTATGCGCTCCAGGTGCAACAGGCCCGCATTGCGCAGCCTCAGGGCCAGCTCGCGGCGCTCCGGCAGCACCTCGAGATCCTCAAAGTCCAGCTCGATGTCGTGGGTGGGCGTTATGTTCGTGTTGAGTATGCCGCTGCCGAAGTTCTCAATGATCTCGGAGATCTTCTTGCGCGCCTCCTCCGCATTGAAGGGGCTCAGCAGATTCAGCGAGTTGCGCGCTATCGAGTGACCGCTGCCAGGAGACTTTGCCGGCGACTTGGCTGGCGACTTGACGGGCGATTTGCCAGCTGATTTGGTGGGCGACTTGTCGGGCTTGTGCGTCGATAAATTCTCGGTCTCGTTATTGCCATTCGTTTCCAGCTTCACTTCGGCACTTTGCTGGGTGGGCGTGGTCGGTGGCTTCACGAACTTGCGCTCTGGAACCTGCGGCTTGGTTGGGATCGGCGGGCGCACACGTGGCGGCGGCACCTGTTGGGTTTGCACCTTGACCTCCTGCTGCTCCTTGTGCTCCTTTTGGGATGCGCCTTTGAGTAGGCCGGCAAAGGGCACATCGCTCACAAACTCCTCCACGTAGTCCGTGGTGGAGTGCGAGAGGCTGTGATCCGAGCACGAAATGCTCGAGCTGAGCGAGCCCGACGACGGAGCCGGACAGCGCGGCACCACCGTCACCGTATCATCGTAATCGTAGCCCGGCGTGCTCAGCGTCGGCAGCAGCTTCGACGGCGACGAGCCCGTCTCGATCATTAGCTGCTGCGCCGCTTGCAACTGCAGCAGCGCCGATCGCCGCTTGTACTCCTGGCTCAGTGGACGGATGCGCTCGTGTATGGTGCGCTCGGCCTGGCTAGAGCTGGGTGGCGGATGATCCGGCGTCGGAGGCTGCTTGTAGTGCGTGGGACTGCTCGGAATTTGCTGCTTCGCATCGCAGTTCTGCTCAGCGTCTTCCGTCTTATCGGCTACATTTATAGAGCTGTTGCAGGGGGCAAAGAAGGAAGAGAAAACATTTATTACATTTGTCTAATCAAAAAAAGTAAAGAGAATACATCTAAGAATCATATAGGAATAAATTATTTTCCAAAACAGGAATTTAGATTTAGATGAAGGAAAAGAAGAAAATGAACGAAGGGTATCCATCTATACTAGAAAAAGTCTTTGACTATTGACGCTTGCTAGGTCACCTGCTTTTGAGTCAAGGAAAGGAAATAGACCAGTTGTCAAACTGAAGATTAAAAATCCTAGGCATAATCTTAAGATTCACCCCAAGTCTGGTCCACTCACCAGCTGTTGCGGTTCCGTTTGAGTTTGCGGTTAGGATTGTACGATTTGAGGGTGGCACTCTCGCAGCTCTTGAGCAGTTCCTTGGAGAGTTTGGTCGAGGCGCTGCGCTGCGCCGGAATGGGTCGCTTCATGGAGTTGGTGGCATGAGCAGCGGGAGCTGGCGACTCTCCGCTGGAATTTGGCACACTTGTCTCGCTATTCAGCTCCGAGCTGCTGCACTGACGATCCAGCATGTCATCTGGGCAGATATGAAAATGAATATTACTTGTAGTCTATATTAGTTAGTGGGTCACTCACTGCTGGAGCTGAGGCTCATGCTGCCGTCCACGGCGGAGCGCGTGCTCTGCCTGGCGCTAGCGTAGAGGCGGTCGTTGCGCTGCCGCTCGCGCAGCTGCGTCTCATCGAAGCTCATGCCGCCGACGCTGCCGTGGCTCTGATGCGAGTAGGGACTCTCGCTGGCGGGCGGGCGTCGGCGTCCGGCCGCTATCGGCTGCCCCTGGCCCTGGCTGGATGGCGAGCTGTAGCCGAACTGCTGGCCCGGGCCGGCGTGCGTGGGCGAGACAGAGAGATTGCGACGCGGCGGCTTCTTGGGCGGCCCGCTGGGCGCGAATGTGCTCATCACAATGGGCTGAGCGCCGCCGCCGGTGGAGCAGCGCGAGCGGGGCGACACGGATGCCGGCTCAAAGCTGCTCAGCGACGAAGAGGGACTGACACTAAAGCCGCCGCCCATATCGCTGGAGAGAGAGAGAGAGTAAGAGAGAGATAGAGAGAGGGAGAGTTTAGTATGCTATAGCTCCACTCGGATTGGCAACTCACTTTTGTATGTGCAGCGGCGAGTGCGCGTTGAGATCCTGATAGAACCTGTCCTCGGGCTGGAGAGCGCTGTCCAGGGATTTGCCGCCGTTGTAGGGCCCGCCATTGCCGGCGCTGAGCCGCTGCTTGCTGTAGCCGGACTGCTGCATGGAGTGCGAGTGGTTCAGCAAGTGGTTGTTCGAGTTGAAGTGATAGTGGTTGTGGCTGTTGTGCTGCTGTGGCTGTGGCTGTGGCTGCTTCGAGCTCTGGCCACGCCCAGTTGTGTGGGAGCCGGCGTGCTGGCGGTAGATAACCTCGTCCGCCTCATCTGTGTCCATTTGGTGGCGAAAGTCTGGCCGGAGGGCAAAGAGTGACGGGATTAAGTTCATTTATCTGCCTGAGTGCTTATCGCATTTGCAAATTGATGTCATTGACATAATTGCATATATGCATATGGGCTATATTACGTATACGTACTGTTAATCACTGCAATGATGTGCTTGGTCACATGCGGTGGAAATTCACGCAGTATATCCAGCGCAGTGCGGCCCTCGCTGTCCGTGGCCGACAGATCGATGCCCGCCCGCAGCAGAGTGCGCACCACGCTCTCCTTGCCGCACAGCGCCGCCTCATGCAGCGCCGTGCCCGAGGGCGTCAATAGGTTCACACAGACGCCCGCAGCCAGGAGGACATCGACCACGCTCTTGTGGCCATTGCGACTGGCTAGATGGAGGCAGGTGTGCGGAAAGATGGGACGTGCGGGCGATGAGGGTGACTCGCCACCCGCTACTGCTCCACCTCCGCCTGCTCTACCGCTCTCCACTGCCGCTGTGCTGAGATGTGAAATCAGTTCGGGATGCGCTCGGATGAGCATCTGCACGGCCTGCAGGCGTCCGTATTGGGCGGCCAGATCCAGCGGCGTCTCGCCCCGCGAGTTGCGCATATTGGGATCCGCGTCGTGTGCGAGCAGCAGCGCCAGGGCGCCCGTGTGTCCGTGCTGGGCGGCACAGTGCAGCGGCGTCTCCTGCTCAATGGTCTGCAGATTGGCGTTAGCCGGCCGATACGGCTGCGTCAGCAATAGCCGCACGATGTCCGTCTCCCCGGCCCAGGCGGCCAAGTGCAGCGGCGACGATCCACGCGAATCGGGCAGATTGGTCGACGCCTCATGGGCCAGCAGGAGTCGGACGATGTCCTCGTGGCCATTGAGGCAGGCATGATGCAGCGCCGAGTAGCCGCCGCTGTCCTGCACATTGACACCGGTGCGGCGCAGGCTGGCTAAGGGCCCGGCGCGCTTGCCCTTCTGGGCGAGCACCTTTTCGATGTGGCTGATGTTGCCGTTGCGTGCCGCCTCGAGGAACTCCTGATCCTTGCCCATGCTGACGCGTGTCTGCCTGCAATTTAATGGCCATTAATGGATGTGCTTAATCGCATTCACAATCTGCGCCGAGTTGATTTACTGCAAACGAATTATGACTGTCAAGTGTGCTTCATTAAAACGCTGCAGGCTTTGCGGCTCTTTGGCTTTTTAGCTTTTTGGCTTTTAGCACGGGTCGCCTTTTAGCTCTAATGACTTTCGCATTCAGCCCAACCCCACGACTGTCTAAGGACTGCCATTACATAAAATAATATAGCACAATAAGAGATGAAGCACTCTTGTGTGTGTGTGTGTGTGTGTGTGTGTAGGTGTGCGCCCCCAGAGCCTGCCAGCCTCACGGCTGATGAAGTGCTTTCCAGCCGTTGAAATATCTTTGAGTATCTTTGATACGTGCCCTTAAGGGCGTTTACAGTGGATCACATACCCAAATGTTATTCGAATATTTCTTGAGCTCTATTCGAGCTGCATAATGTGCACATGGCTTGAGCTAATCAATTTTGCAATGGATTTAAAAAACGAGACAGAGCGAGACCAAGTTAAAGCGACGAGTGGGGAAATGGCTATATAATAAAAATGGTTTTAGACGCTGTGTTGGCTTTAGTCTGCTTTTTGCTTGCCATTATGTGCAGAATAATAATAAATATAAATAATATAATACTAATTATAGTTGGCTTGGCTTTGCTGACAGCGCTCAAGCCTAAGGCTGTAATTTGGTATGAGACTTTTCCGGGTCTTACTTAATAATGGTTGCTATATACACTAGCTTTGCTCTACTTTGAGACACAATTGAGTGAATTCATGCTCAAATTGAATTATTTTGCAACACTACACACCATAAATTATACAGTCAGAATTTTGCAGATTTATCAAACAAATATTTCGATAAGCACAAGAAAAGTTTATAAACAATCAAATGGCAAATCTCTTACAATATTTTCACATTCAAATAGCTCAAATAACCGATGATATATGGCTATACAAAATAGTATCACTCTTGTTTGGTCACCCTATAACGGCCAGCTTTGGCTTGTGCTTCTGTTCACAAATATAATGTTTACCGTTTCGTAGCCTTGTTCGTAGTATTCAAGCACACTTTCTAATTTAACTATTTAATACTTTGCATTGGCTTAACATTAATAACTTTACATAGGCAATTCTAACAATAGAGAAATTCGTTTGTAAAATTTTGTATGAAAAAAAGTGAGAGTCGTTAATGTTGGCTGATTAAAAATCGTCGTCGATTTATGTATATACATATATGTTTATGAAATTTTGTTGAACTTGTGTGAAATTTCAGCCATTGTACTCAGTCCGTCTGTGTGTTCGTCTGTCGCTTAAAATCGCTCTATGGGGAGACAGAAATTGAAAGCGCGCTGCCTGTTCGTCTGTCACAGCGGCTTCAATGCGATAAATACGACGCTGCAACAGATAATCACCTGCTTACACACGCGTTGTCACACACACACACACACACTCACACACACATGTGCTTTTATTATGCTACTATAGAATTCAACTCAAGGTAGGTTAGGCACGTCCTGGCGCCAGCAGGAGCGGGGAGAGCGGAGAGAGAGGAAAGATGCAGAGAGAGTTAAGCGTGCGCGAGAGAGCTTTCGCATGTGTGTAACTCCAGAGAGAGAGAGAGGGAGACAGAGACAGAGAGAGGGAGTGGGCGAGGGCGAGCGAGTGTGTGTATTCCTGCTCGGCCTTTGACTGGGCTACTGCCGCGCCCACCAACTAATGGGCGGGCTACGCCTCCCACTTACAACTCCATACGCAACGTTTGCTTATTTATTTATTTTTCCCGTTTTTCTTAGCCTTTCGAGAAACTGCGAGGCGTGTGCCATGTGTCATGGGGCTGAGGGGGAGTCCACGCTAGTCCAACGGAAATTGAAGTCCATTATAGGCGAGTTGACACTGTCAGAGGAGTAGCAGCAGCAGCAGCAGCAGCAGCAGTGGGAGTAGTGGGAGCGCTGTCAATTGGCTTAGCTTATGAATTTATAGTGCGCTGCCATAATTGGGTCAAAGGATATTGACCTGATATGAGGCACTTGGCAAATGGCCAGACAGCGCATTGTGTGTGCATATGGGAAAATCGGCTCCATTAGGCAGACGACAGTTAGTCTGGAACACATTTCCTGTTTCCCTAGTCAACAATTTGTGTTCAATTCGAGCTGCGGGAAAACTGAGAGAGAAAAAAAACACGCACAGTCAAAGCTGCGCTTGCTGCTGCTGCGGCTGCTGCTGCTGCACTCGAAAGGCGTGTACTTCCATATACACACACGCACATCCACTCAAGCACTTGACTACTATGCGTATATATACACACACACGAGCACGCACACTCCCACACACACACACTCACACACACATTTATGGCTACTTCACAGATACATTTTCTGACTGCAATTCGTTTAGCTACCTTTTGCGATTAGTTTATTCGTCTGTGTACACTATATACACGTGTATGTATGTGTGTGTCTTCTAGTGGTTGTTGTTGTCTTCTCGTATGTCTGCTGGGATGTGTGTAACTTTTCACTTCCGTTCGCTGGGCTGTGCACGTCTTCTTCAATTTAATAAATTTCATTTGATTGGCTTGCCGCGCCGTCTGCGTCTCCAGCACATTTCCATTTACGAAATGAGTTTGCAACGCCCGCGTTTCGCTCCGACCGCGCACACAGACGACACTGATGAGACTCTGACGGACGACTCTGACGACTCGGCCAGGCCAGGCGCTGTTGGTGACTCTGACTCTGTGACTGCGACTGCGACTGTGACTGTGACGCTGTCAGCGAGTGTCTGGGTCTGGGTTCCGTAAGAATTTCTGTTACACTTTTCACACATAGCACGGAGAGCATGCTCCACGCTCCGTACTCCGTGCTCCGTGTTCCACGCTCTTTGACTCCATGCGCCGTGCACTTTGGCTCTTGTGCAACGTACGCGCTGTCGCATCTGTATCTGTATCTGTATTTGTATCTGTATCTGTATCTGCTGAGCAGCAATGAAAGTTGTTGTATACAATACAGCACAATAAGTTTAGATATGCTCAGCGCTTTCACTTGATTGTTTTGGCTCTGCTGCCGTCACAGTCGCCGCTCTATGCGGGCCAAAGAGCGGCAGAGAGCCAGAGAGAGAGAGAATGAGAGACAGTGCTCTCTCTGCGTTGAGAATATATCATTCGTTTCTGTTTATTTACACGATAGTAGGCATTTGTTTACGTATTTTGTTGTGCTAAACTGACAGACACCACAGTCAATCAAAGCGACAAATAGAAAGAGAGAGGGACAGAGAGGCACTGCCAGAACGAGAGAGCGTGGGAGCGTGAGCATGGGAGAGAGTGAGAGTTGCAACTGTTGTAAAAATAGTATCAACTTGTTTCACTTTGTTGTCATCATGAATAAAGAATGTGGCAAGCGGAACGCATCGGTTGCCACATAAATGCATTCTATAGATATATGTATATCTATATATATATGATCATTAATCTAGCTGAATCATCACATGTCTCATAAATATAAAAATAAATTCCTGTAATCCCTCATTAATGATCAAATAGCTACAACAATTGGAGCATATAAAAGCCTGCAGAATATTAACTTCAAATTTGTTTATAAATATTGTGTAATGCAACCATACATCTGAGTTTATTAAATGAAAAAAAAAAAAAAAAAAAAATCAGAGAATATCTGAGTTTACCAATTAAATGTCTAATGCACAAATATAAATTAAACCGAATAATTCCTAAAATGTTAGGATTCAAATAAAATATACACTGACACTAAAAATTTATATATGTATATAATTAAATTTGCAAATGTTTGTAGAACTTTTAATAAACATTCAGTATAATTTAGTCATGCATTTATTTAATTTATTAATACTATTTCTTATAATATATTATTAATATTGTACTTAGTTTCATTCAATTCAACTATTAATATTAGCTCCAAAAAAAAAAAAAAAACTGATATATGTTGTTAGTAATATTTTTTATATGCCTTCTTTTTATATACATAAATATATATATTTTTATATTAAAAAATTATTATTAAATATTTAAGTTTTCTATAATAAACTTATAATAAAATTTATTTCTTTTTTTCAAGATTTTATTTTAGATTACCCAAATATTATTAGCGCTTACTCACAGAAATTAGTCCAGATATTTCCTGTGAATAAATACATAAAATATTTGATTTTAATTAATTTTTCATCTATATATGTACATATATGTCTTATTTAATAATAACTTTTTAATTCAATCAAAATAATGATTGTATTAGAAAATAATTCTATTAAAAAAAAAAAAAAAAAAAAAAATTATAGTTAGGATTTTAAATATTTACGTTTATAAACATTGCTCAATCTGCTTTAAGTGATGAGCTTGAATTCGTTATCAATGCGCGCGCACGCTCTCACCCGCACTCAATCAATTCACACACTCTCTCTCTCTCACACACGCCCTCTCTTGTGCTCTCGCTGTGCTTATTAGACATGCGTCGCACAGCCAAGTGAGCAAGAGCTTTCTTATCAATTTACTGCCTGGGGCTTTGTTGTTGTTTAGCTTTGTGCGCGTATATGTGTGTGCGTGTGTGTGTGTGGTGGGCGTGCGAAGCTTTTGAACAGCTGTTCGATAAGAGACGCTAGTTAACCCTTCGATGGCCCTCCAAATGGCCATTGTGCAAATGTATTGGACATGAATAATAGCTCGCTCGACTGCGAATGTGACTCAGTTGTGGCGTTGTTTGACCAGCGCAACACTGTGGGCGGACACACACGGCGTTGTTGTTGTTGTTACTGTTGTTGTTGTGGCATTGCCACGCGTACACAAACAAAATCGACGGATGACGGCGAAACATAGCAAAACAGACAAACGACTAACACCTACGAGCGCGACCCACCATGCGGTGGGTATCCAAATACGAGTGCCACAAATGCCACAAATATGTGTAATTGACTTGAAAATGCGGCAAGCAAATCAATCCCGCAGCACGGACTCTGGCTACAGCTTGCAGTCCGCCGCCCGAACCGACCTCAAGTGCACGGCGTGAACTCATTCTCATTCCGCGGCCAGCGCTGTGTGATTGATGAATGTTGCATATTTTGGACGCAGCGGGACGTCGCGTCGCGTCGCCTGCCGCTGGCTGCCTCCATTGTGTGGCATTAATGAGACATTGGCCATTTGTTTGACCGGACGACCGCCCGCCCATTGCCCATTACCCGTTGCCCATTGACCATTGCACTCAACTCAATGACGTTTCAACGTTTTAATATGCTGCGCTCGACTGCTAATTGCCAATCGCTGGCATTTTTGCATTTGCACAAATCGCTGAGATCGTTAAATTTTATAGAAATTGTAACACATGGGCTTGACGCTCGGTTACCTGCAGATTCATGTCTATTCGTGTAGCTGGATGCAGCTTAGAGCCAAAGCTAAAGCCACAGCTAGCGGTTCTCTTTATTACCATAAATAATTGTCAAAGGCAGCTGAAGTCAACTGCTATGCAGCCAGCCCTGGACGGACGGGTTGCTCGTATTTATTTCACCATACGGCACACTTAAAAGGCAGCAAGCCGACGACGACGACGACGACGACGACGACGCGGCACACCCCTGACGTCATGTTGGTTAGTGGGTGCAGCAGCAACAGCAACAATATATTGCTCTTGCTCTGCATTGCTCATAATAAAGACATTAGAATGTGCGATACGATTCTGGCTCAGAGTCGGCATTCGATCGCACAGTTTAAGGCGTAAATGATTTAGTTCCGCTGCATTGGCTACGCAACTTGCAATTGTGGCTGTTGTTGTTGTTGTTGTATAGCCTGGAGCTGTATCTATGACGAGCTCAACATCCGCAAAGACAAACACATACCTCCTCTCTCTCTTCTCTTCTCTTCTCTTCTGTGCGCACAAATTTAAATTTTAATTAATTAATTTATTAAAAATTTCCATTTCAATTAATATTTATATGGCATAACAATTGAAAGTTTGCTCACTATATTTTTTATTATAACCATGGAATGGGCTTATCTAAATAAAGCATTTTAGCTAATCTGTTGATATTTTATTGTCACTACGAAACATCCACATAAACTTCGATCGGTTTCGGTGTTATTTCTTTGTCATAGGACTCGGCGGTTATTATTGGGTCACTCTCATCTGTATTTTCACTGCTTCCACTTCCGACTTCAACTGATTGCTCTATGTTGATTAGGTCGGGTACGTCATCGCCTGATCCCTGGTTCAGGCTTGAAGAGCTGGTGTCATACTCCAGCTCCCCGCTGGTCATCTTGCACTTGTTGATGCACTCAATTTCGGATTGAAAGCGATTCGGATTGCCGCCACAGCCAGTATAGAAGAAGGGTATGCATAAGCCGGCGTAGGGATCATAGCCAAACATTTTGAAGCTGCCTCTGCAACGACCTGGATCGACGATCTCCCAACAGCGGACTATATGCATTCAAGATGAGATGATGGATTTGAGTGCAAATTAAAGTAAACAAAAGTATTTGGTTTGAGCTTACTCGATGTAATAAGCGGATCGCTGGGCCAGTTACGACCTTGGGCGAGCACAATGAACGATCCTACCAATGGGAGCAACTGCATGACTTCAGCTTTAATTGACAACTGAAATCAGCTCTACAAGTTCTCAGCTCCAAGCTGAGCGCTAGTTAATAACTAAAATGAAATATTATTTAAGTATTGCTTAACACTTGGCAAACGCTGCTTGCAGCTTGCTCTGTTCTCGGTGCTCAGTTCTCAGTTCTCAGTTCTCACAGAACGTCCAAATGTGGCGCTCCCAAAGGCAAAGATCGAATGGACGCTCTGACATGCAGGGAGCAGCCGCCTGGCAACATGTTGCCAATACGAATGTGGCCAGAAATGCACAGTGGTTGAATAAATATTTCATTATTCAAGAATTGCAAATAATTTAAATAAAATTTTATTATTATTATTTTTTTTTTAAATATAAATTTGAGTTCGTATTTATTATACTTTGATTTATTTATTTTTAATGTTTGTTTGAATTTATTTTGTATTGCTTGTGTGTGCCACTGTGGCTGGCATTTGGTGCTTTGACCGTCTCGTCATTGTCGCACGAGTCACGACGGTGATAAATAATCATCTGTCTAAGCAGCTTCGACTGCAGCAGTTCGAGCACAATTGAAGCTCGAGTGGAGTGGAGCAGCTGCCCTCATCCCATGTGCTTCTAATTAAGCAGCAGCAATAGCAGGTACTCGTAATTGCATAAGGAGTAACGGCACTTGCTGCTCCTGCCTGTTGGCCAAGTTAAGCGACTCGTTATTATCGCCATCGCCGTTGGCTCTCTTTCTTTCACTGGTTCTATTTATTTATTTTCGGTTTGGGCTTTGGTTTTGGCCATCTCATAGCGTAGACGGCACTGATAGCCAACTGCATTGGCAATGACATTTCAATGCATTTATGATGTTTATCTTGGGCAGCAGGCCATGCAAAGTGCGCCCGAGTGCGATGTACGATGCAGCATGCAGCATGCTGCACCGATTTCGATAAATTGAGCACGTTTTCTAAGGCAGGGCCTTTATCAAAACAACTTCATCATCATCATCATCGGTAGCAGCAGCAGCAGCCACTGACTTGGCTCGCTTAATTGGCCTGAACCCTGAAAGTACTTTTTAATGAAAAAGCAACGAAAAAGAGCAAAATAAATAAAATAAAATTCAAAATAAATCAACAAAGGACGCCGCCACGTGGGCTGCGGCTGCACTTAGATCCTGCTCATAATTCAATTTGGATCGTTGTCTCTAGCACAGATTTATTTGGCTGCTCACTCGATTAACATACAATTAGAGCATTGCTGCATTTTATTAAATACTACTCACACAGCGTTTCATATGTAAATTCAGGCATATATAAATATTTGGCTAGTGGCTTTATTATGCAAATGCAAGGTGCCTTAAATCGAAGGTCCAAGTACTATATGAGCTGCATAGCTAAATATAGGCATATATTTGAGCAGGATTTTTCTTTTTCTTTTCAGTTTTATTTTTGCTTATATTTTTTTGGAAAGTTTTTTGCTATAAGCACAAAGTTTACTGCTACACAGTGAGCATGTTGACCGTTAAGTGCCATTAAACAGGCAACTGCTGCTGCGGCATTGTTGCTGCTGTTGCTGTTGCTGTTGTGGCTGTTGCAGTTGCAGTGTTGCCGCTTTCTAAGAGAAGAAGAAAATGAAGCAGGTGCGCAATTGTCAATTTTCTTGCTAGCTGCAGGAGAAATATAGAGAGACACACAACAAAAACAATGAATAACAAGGCGGAAAAGAGGAAACTGAACATGAACGACGCTCGAATACACTTGCTGATGCCAAGGACTGCTACATGTTTGAGTAAAGGCAATTCGTGCTTTTGTAATGTATAGATGATATATAAAGTATTTATAGGGAAGCTACTAAATCGAAATATATTTCGGTTTGCTTAGGAAAAACTCAAGTTTTTCGGCACATCTTTGTCAAATGTTCGCTAGCTTTTATAACCCGCTTTCAGTTAGTGTATTTCTATATCTGATTGTTTTCTGCACAGGTTTTTATCAGTCGCATATCGGCTTGACATAGACATAGTAAGTAGCTTTTGTTGCCTGTTGTCAGTTGTTGCTGCCGCTGCTGCTGCCGCTGCTGCTGTCGCTGCTGCTGCTGAAGCGAGTGGCCAGCCCGTTGTGACTGTGATTATTATGATTGTCCAGTCAAGCATGGACGATGCCTATGCCTAGGCCAATGCCGATGCCGATGCTGCGGCTGAGGCTGAGTCTGATGCTGATGCCGATACCTATACCGATGTCTATGTGTACCGATGCCGATTGCTGCCGGCCACAGCATTGCCAAGCCAAGATTTATGACCTTTTTCTAAGCAAGATTTTTTCTTTAGTTTTTTCCATTTTTTATTTTGGCAGCGGCGCTTGTTCTACGAGCTGTTGTCTACAGATATCTCTTTATATAGCTGCATATGTATTCATATGGCATGCAATAATAACTATAATTTGCCTGATTTATGATTTGGTTTTGTGACATCAATTTGGCGGCTTGACCACGTTTGCGGCTCGATTTTATTCAATTTTAATGCAAAATTATTATTTAGCTATAGATTACAGATTTTCTGCTGCTCTATTTAGCTACTTCATAACAATTTGAATTTAGATTCAATTATGATTGGAGATTTAGATTAAAATGCGATTTGAAGAGTTTCATTTTCGATTGGCTAAGTTCTATTTCTCGTACATAATTATGGCGAGATAATTTAATATGAGACAACTTTGACGGTGCTATGTGCACTTTGAATTCATTGAAATTGAGAATTTTGGGTATAATGGTATGATTGAAATGTATATGTAACAGGCCGAAGGGACCGTGTTAGAGTATATGCATATATTCTTAATAAATATAATGAGCTGAGCCTGCCAAGCTCTGTCCACCCGTTCGTCCGTTCTTTTGTTCATATCTTATGTAAATGTACTTTTGGCTGAGTTCTTGATTAGGGTAGAAGAAGGCAGAATAATTCTCCGTTCATTTGATAGATAGCAGATATAATATTACTCGAAATCTTGTAGAGTTACCTAATTAGTGTGATATATAGGAGTATTTCCGGAGCTCTTTAAGTTATTCAAAATATTTAGCTATCGAAATAGGATTTGCCATTTGACTAATAAATCTTGGGCTTGGGCATAGTTTATAGTATGCGAATTGACCGTACAGTTATTCCATATTATGAGTTTAATATTTAGGTTTGGGAAAATTGCCGTTTGGATTTTAAGACAGCATGCTTATAGAGATTGAGTTAAAGAGACGAAAATTTGAACGTATGTCTACTTGGCCAATGCACTATGGTCCAAAATCCAGATTTTGTGGCATTAACTATAAGGAATGCAGTTACAGAGCTCAAACTTTGCACATATAACCATGTTAGCATGCATAATAAAAGAATAAAAAATTTGTGTGATTTGACCGCGCCCTCTTGACCTCCCATACTAGCCCACGCATTCCATTGCAATGGAATGAAAAAACTAAAATATAATAATATTTCAAATTGTTTTTTGTTTTCTCTTTCAGTGACTATTTGGTCACCCTCTATATAGTTATTTCTTAATGTGACTGCAGGAGAATCGTCACAATTATCAATTCTTTCTGTTTGCCTCTGCTCATAACAGTTTCTGTCAACCTTAACAAGAAATTGGCATTGCTCATATAATTGTAGATGTCAGGCGTCGCTGGTTATTTGCTCAGTTGTAGCCTCGTTAACGCAATGTCAACAATAAATGCCATAGATCATTATTTACGTCCAGGCATAGGCAGTAGCTTGAGAGAGGCTGTTGTAGGCACTGCCGTAGCAACTATTGCTGCTGCTGCTGCTACTACTGGCGCTGCTGGCGCTGCTGCTGCTGTTTCGGATGTCACATAAAGTGGGCAAACTAATTTCCGCTGTATGCTAATTAAAAGTGCCAATGGCATGACTGCCGATGGGCAAATTGCAGCCAGTGTGTCCCTAGCAAATGGGGCAGGCAAACAAGTGCCTGATCGCGGTTCTAGGAAGTGCAGCCGGCGGCACATGCTGCGCCTGGCCAAACCATGCCCAGCCAACCAGCCAACCAGCCAAGCAGCCAGCCATCCAAGTCGTTTCGTTATGGTTTAAATGAGCAATTTAACAAGCAGACAGCCTGAGCTGCAAGCGGAGCTGCCGCTGCCACTGCCACTGCTGCGGTTGCTGCTGCTCCATGTGGAGTAAGAGATCAAAGATAGAAATCTCGGCAAGAAGCGGCAGACAGTGGCAAACAGGCACACGGCGCTGGCGGCTCAGTTGGCTCAGTTAGGGCCATATTGCTCGTTGTTGTTGTCGACTTAATAGCGGCGCTTGGCGCTGTTGTTAATGCTGCTGCTGTTGCTGCTGTTGTTGCTGTTGCTGCTGTTGCTGTTGCTGCTGCACTTGAAATTGAATCTGAAGTAAAATCGTGCACATTCTGAGGCGACACCGAGATGCGGAAACGGCAGCACAACAAGCACAGAAGCCGTTAGTTAAACTGCTGCCACTGCCGGCGGCCAGCGGCCAGCGTCCAACTGCAGCTGCATCCCGATCGAATGTTGCCGCGAACCCTGCCCTTGTCGCCTGTCATAAAGGCTGCCCGGTTTCTGTTTTCTTTTTTGTTGCCTTCTTTTTTTTTTTGAGGCATATTAATTATTTTTTCGGGCTTTTGTCGTTGGCTGTCGTTGTGTTTGTTGCTATTGTTGCTATTGCTGTTGCTGTTGCTGCTCTTGAGGATATGTCCGTAGCTGGGTCTGGCTTTAGGCCCGCAGCTGCTGCATGCGCCATGGTCAAAACGCCCGCCAGCGATATTTGGGCAGAGATTTCTGCCGTTGTTGCGAATCGTGGCCAGGCATAGAGCAAAAAGCACACCAGCAATGAAATTTTTCGTACATGTTATTGTCCATGTCCCTCGGTCCAGAGCTTTGTTGCTCTAGCTGTTGTTGTTGTTGCTGTTGCTGTTGCTGTTCCGCTAATGTTGCCGTCTCGCTCGCAGCTCGAGCCACCCATGGCGGGTTCAATCGGGTTTCGTTACAGTTTTACTATGGGCAACATTGTCGAACGGCCCCTAGTTGTCTTTTAGCGTTTGGCATTTTCAATTTCATGTTTTGCCTGTTGCTGTTGCTGTTGCTGTTGTTGCCATTGCCATTGCTGTTGTTGTTGTTGCTGGGTTTCTGTGAAGCACGATAAGCATTTCTTTTGAATTCGTTTTGTTGAGGGCGTGTGCACACCAAAAATCACAGTTACATCAAATTGTTAATTCGTTTCATTTTGCACTGGCCGCGCACTCTCTGATAGCAACTCTTGTAGCTACCGTTGCTCCAAGCACTCCAGCAACAGCAACAGGAGGTCAATTGAAATGGTGCATAAAATCAATTGACAACATTTTGTGGTTTTGTCGTCGAAGTCGTCATTTGGTTCCACACCAAAAAAATAAGAAACAAAAATTGTTAACTCCACTGCACGATTCGCTCTGCTTGAGCTCGATATTGAAAGCATGCCAATTGTCGCATTATTGATGCTTAATTTATTACGTTCAGTCTCATAACTCACTGTCACATTGGATTACAGCTAATTAATACTCATTTTTGAAGTTTCTTTAAACTATTTTTGGGAGATGAAATTTTCGGTAAAGTTGAATGGAAGCAAATTAGAAAATTATATTCGGCTTACTGAAATAAGATGCAGACTCTTTAAGAGCTATGCCATAAGAAATTGGTATGAGAGAAAATTGATTTGAATATTAAATTATTGTTTAGTTATGGCAATATCGAAATTATGATATATCATTAAAATGATTGTCTCAACTTCATGCTTAAGCATATTTTAGTGAATTTGTAATTTATTTTACTAATTCACTAAATGTAAAATAAATCAAATTAATTGCTATCGAAAAGAGTAAAAATCTTGTTGGGCCATCTATTCAAATGCCATTACTTGTAATGATTTGCAGCCCTCTTTTTATACCCTGAACCCATTGAAAATGGTAAATGGCTATGTGTGGATGCGTGTGTATGCATCTGTGCATAAAAGAATGCAGAATGCAGAGTGCAGAATGAGTAGAATATCAGATATATCTCGACTGGAGCCTTCTTAGTTGTTCTCAGTGTACTTCTGTTTAATTGCTCGCCGGCTTTATTGAAATTTTCATTTTCGTTCTCTTAGTTTGAGCAGTAGCTCTTCTCTCATGGCCACAAATCAAGTGGCACGCCCAGTTGCCACCGTTTTAGCCCCGATAGATTTCCTTAACTAAATTATGAGCAGGCAACAGCGTAGCCAGTATCTAAATGGAAGAAGACGGCTGGCAGATGTGCCATGGAATTTCCACATAAATTTCAATTTACCTGCCGTTTCCCCCAAAAACCGTTGCACGCAGTGAAATTGGCAAATGAAAGAAAGCGAAGCAACTGCTGCAACTGCAGCCACTGCGGCCCACACGGCCAGCAGCAGCACCGCCCAGCTGCAGCAGCAGCAGCAGCAGCAGCAACACGTTTGCCTTAGACGTTGCCACCCACTGTTTTAATTAAGTCGAAATGCAAATGAGCAGCGTCAGAGCGAGCGGGTCGGGGGCGTGGGCGGGGGCGGGGGCTGCACAGATCGGACTAGCTATGCGATTAATTGCGCAAAATTGGCGCGGCAAGTGAAAGCCGCAGTGGCATCTTTATTTTCATGGCATTGCAGAGATAAATAGATAGATATATAGAGAGTGAGATAGATAGGGAGAGACTATGGTGCGATCAATCTGCTGGGCCTAGATAGCCCAGTAAACGCCAAATCACTTAACAATCAACCGTAATAACAACTGCAGCAACGTAACTACAGCTGCGACACTTTTGAAACTCGTTTGACAACGATATTATGCGGAGATCGATGCGAGCGCTCCGGCTGGAGGTGGATACCCGGCCAAGTGCCTAGCTCCCAGTGCCAGTCGCGTTAGATTAATTTCCAAAGGCTGTCATTAAAATTCCAACGGGCTGCAATTTATATGCCACACACATGCCGATGCGGCGCCCGCGTGCGTCTCGCCTTGCCTCTGGCCTCGCTGGCAATTTTTAATAAAAACAGCTTTATATTTATGATATCAGAATTTATATGTACATACATACCTATACATATGGCAAAAGAGAGAAAAACAAAATAAAGAAAAACAACAACAAAATAGGCATTGACAATAACAACGACAGCGACGACCACGCGCCGCTCGTTAGCTCGCCTGCTCCGCGACCAACAACATCATCAGCGTGCAACGTGCAACGTGCAACAGTTGGAGGCAGTTGGAGGCAGTGCATGCTGGAAATTTTGCATGACAAACTCAAACTCATCCATCAATCAAGGAGCGCAGTGCAGTTGCCTTTGCTCATTGCTAACTCGTTGGGACCCCTAAGCCAAATAATTTCACTTTTAATTACAGACACACACACATACACATGTATATATGTATATAGTATATTTGTACGCTAATCCCTGACAGCAGCAGGAGCAGCAACGTCAGCAGCAGCGGCTGCATATCGCAGTTGTCGCCGCTTAACGTACATTTTCACTTGTCTATTTTTGCATAATGTGGATGAGTTGCACACGCACACACACACGCACACACACACACGCACTGCCTGTGGCTGTGGCACGGGCGGCGCCATAAAATCAATTTGCTGCCACGCACTGCATGCGTTATCAGTGCGCGTGCGAGCGAGATAGATGCATGCTTGGATGGTTGGCATCAGCGAGCGAATGATGTGCGCACAGTTAGGCCGGCAGAGGGGCCGCTTTTGGTGCGTAGACAGCGCCACCTGTCGTCGCTCGTTAGCGTCATCATAAATAATTTTAGCAGTTTGAACATTGCGAAATCTATGCAAATTTATGACAAGCTCGCATTGATCGGTGTGTTTCCTTGTTGTGTGTGAGCGTGCTAGTGTGTGAGTGTGTGTGTGAATATTAGTGTATGGTTGTGTGTGTGTGTGTTGGCCATGTGATAACGAAATGACCATAATGGCCATTAGGTGCATTTGTTTTTTGTTTTCCGTTGTTGCTGTGCATGTGCATGTTATTGCAGCTGCCCGCTGTGCCACGAAATGCATTCAACTCTTTCTCGCTCTCTCCCTCTCTCTCTCGCTCTCTCTCTCGCTCTCTCGTTCTCTCTCTCAGACTCTGTATGTATGTATGCACAAAAATAATTGTAAATCGTTAGATTTATGACCAAAAACACAGCCACGAATTATGACGCCGGTCACAGGTGGAAATCGCATGCTGATTTCTACTTGATTTGCTTGCCATATAATTGCAAATTGTATTTGTTTAAACGCGTTCACATGGACCGACCAATGTTTCTATATGTGTATGTGTGTGTGTGTGTGTGTGTGTGTGTGTGTGTGCCTGTCTGTTTGTCTATGTGCATAAGTTGGTTGGCTTTGGGCTCTCAGCTTGGCACACACGAAATTGGCATCAAGCCAGCGCACGTCGCATGTTGTTTATATGTTCACTAACATGTTGCTGTTGTTGGCTTTGTTGTTGCCATTGTTGCTGTTGTTGCTGTGGCTGTTGCTGTTGTTTGCTCGCTGCACGCCCACGTAAACACTCGACCATTGTCTGAACATAAAGAGAAGTTTAGTGATTGCCCATTGGAACAGCTTTGAATGATGGCTTGACGTGGCTTTTTGGCATCCAACAGTTCATCCATCCATCCATCCACCGCCGCCTCAAGTGTGTTCACAAATTGTTATTATTTTATTATTATTATTATTATTATTACTTGATGTGTTCGTTTTGTAATGAAATAATTAAATGAGCAATCAATCAGCTAACGTATTCATCAGCCGCCAAGGCTGCATTAGCCACACAACTAGCTGCTTTAGATACTATTACCTCAAAGTGAAGAGAGCACAGGAAATCTCTGTCTGATATTGTTCAATTGTCACTTTCCTTAAGATAAATCTGTATAAGGATGTATCTGTTCGGTCTGACATCATACTGACATATACTACGACTACTAATATTTTCCTAAACACACTGATTAAGGAGATCTATATAGTATTTCAATATACATATGTACATATATATATTCCCTTAATACACTTATTGATTTATTACAATATCTATATCTATATCAAGGATATATCTCCTTAGTTTGCTATTTTAGACTACCTCATACCTTTTCCATTGCTTCTATTTTTATGAACTATCTCTGATCTAGTTTCCGCTTTCTTCTAGACATTTAATATAGTTTGCCACTAACTAAGTTAGCATATTTTATGGAACAGCAGAGTCATGAAGTCTTTCAGGCGAACACATTTTGATGTCTCCTAATGAGCTGCAGCTGCGTATTGCCACTCCTTCCCGGCTCGACTGCGACTGTGGCATCCAATTTCGTTGGATTTATCTCGGCCATGGAGCTGAGCCACATGCGTGCTCCATTTCATTGTGGCCAAGAGGTGGCAATGTGGCAAATGTTGTGCGCTTAACATTTTTATGACCAACATAAGTTAGTAGTTGGGCTTAGAATGTGGCAAGGTGTGAGTGTGTGTATGTGTGAGTGTGGCTCTGCTAACGGGCAGGAGCAGCGTCTCGGCTGGCTTTGACACTTGAGGTATCGGTTTCATTAGCGAAATGTTTCCGTAAGAATGCCAAAAGGTCGCAATTGATGCCATTTACAAGCGGCCAGTGCCAATGGCTGTGGCAGCAACAGTTGCAGTGGCAAACGCATTAACAGTGCCTCTGGCAGTGGCAGTGGCTGTGGCAGTGGCAGTGGCAGCGTATTGGCCATTATAATTTGTATTGAGTTTCGTTTGTGTTATCGCAGGTGATTTGTTTGTCGGTCGGAAAGTCAATAAATTTATCAGTTTGAAAAATATGCAATCGAAATCAAATCAAAGCGTAGCCAACAAAAGCAAAAAAACAAAGCAACAACAACGGCACAAAACATGTAAATAAATAAATTAGCTAAATGTTTTTACTTCGCATGAAACAATTTCCCAAGCGCTTGGCAATCAGCGCCTGGCCCCACCTAAACCCTGTTGCGGTTAGGGTATACGAAACGACTTGCGACAAAATGACGAAATTTATGTTTGATTTTTGTATTTCTTTGGATTTGGCTTTGGCTGGCTGCAAAGTGCAGCAGGGCGGGGCATGTTGCCTGCTGCCTGTCAGCAACAAATGCAAAGCGCCAAAAACTGCGACACTTTGTATAAATTGTGTCGAAAAACGGCAGCGGGCATCGCGTCGCGTCCAACTCGAACGCCAACGCTGCCAGGGACAGTTAGAGCCAACTGTCTGCCAAGACAATTTGTTGGCCTGACTGCCATGCCAGCCTGGTTGGCTGGCTGGCTGGCTGGCTGGCTGGCTGGCCGGCTGCCTAGCTGGTTGGCCACACCCCCTTCGGGCAAATGCAACAAATTATTGTCATCAATTTTTAGATGCAAAGCTCGAGGAGTGACATTTATTGAAGCGTGGCTGTGCAGCGAGGGCCAGCGGGCAGCGTCTCATGCCAGGATGCAGCCGGACGTGATTGTACACATTGCTCCACATTGAAGGCGACCGGCTGGCTAGCTGGCTGGCTAGCTAGCTGGCTGGCCGACTGGCTTAATGTTGATTATAGTGTGCCGTCGAGGAGTGACACGTTTCTGGCTGATTGCTAGGAAACGATGGCCAACAACGAGCGCAACAAGTGGCCATCGGGCGGACACTTAAATTAGCACTGAGCCAGTCCGCTTTAAGTTCAGTTTCTTTTCGGGGTTTTGCCTTCGCCAGCCGCTTCATTAGCGCACCAAAAAGTAAAAGCCTCCAAAAAAAAAGAGAAGTATTTATATATATGAAATTATGTCCATATTTGTGGTAAATTATGAGACCCTTTCATAAATCAGCACCGGGGGCAGCTGCTGCTGCTGTAGCCGCAACGACCTAGCCAACTAGACGGCTGGCAGCGTTCACAGAAGGACTACTTAAAGGCCAAAAAGCTAGTCAAAATAGTCCATGGAAATTTACATTGTGCCGCCACAAGCCAACCCTGGACAATCGCCAGCATTTGACTTGCTTTAAACTATGCCATTTATCATACACAGAGCGACCGATATACGTACTATATAGACTCACATACCGATACATATATATAGGTATAGGTATAGTTATATATATACTATGCACATTTTGTCAGTCCGCATTTGGCCTTTTGCTATTTTCACCATTTCTTTCGCTTTTCAAAGCGAACGACAACAATTCCATTGTTGTTAGCTCCAAAAAGGCTACCGTTTTGTGGAGCGCCTGTTTATTTTTGTCTCTGCGCTCTGCGCCACTTATCCACTGACCGCACTGCGTGGCCTGGGTGGTGCTGCATTTGGGCCGCGACAATGAGTGGACAGGCCAGGCTAACCAGATCAGAGCCACTAACAAACACAAATATGATGCTAGATGACAGAACCTGGTAGCATTCGCCTAGTTTCCGATTCGAGGAGTACTGAACGCGACAATATCTAGAGCTGCCTAAGCAATCAAAGGAAGAAGTATTTGACTTAAAGTACTCGTCCTGTAGATGCTCTATAAAGAGAAGCAAGCAGTTCTCAAATCTGCGCTAGGATTTCAGTGGTTAAAGTTGTCACATATCATGAGAAACTGTAGCTCTTTATAGATACTCCAGATTAGAGATACTGTGGTAAGGCAGTAACCTTTTGTAAATACTTAAACTTAAATATATCATAGATATCATGAAATGTCGCTTTAGATAAGAAAACGATGGAAGACGATTTTTATCAGCGTCTTTTATATCGATAGCGTCGAGTGGATCCTCAGCCGATAGATAACTTTTGAACAAGAATGTATAATGAGGAATTTAGACTTTTTAAAGCACTTTTGAGCATCATGCACAAATTTGTATCTCAATTAACTGGATTCGCTCCACGGCAGAGTATAGTCTATGGCAGATTCCGATTCAAACTGAAGCTGTAAGATGTTATATTTATAATAGCAATAAAAGAATATATTAACTGAAATATTTATATTTAAGTGCAGGTAGCTTTCAACATATTTCTCCGCATTAAGCTGACAATCTTTTACATAGTTAGCTTGCACTTGTGAACTTTTGAGGCATTCAACAAATTGTCTCCGTGGACGTAACTTATGCCAATTAAAGACTCGATGTGACCCCCTCCTCAGTGTCGGCTGTGCTGCCGCTGTGCCTTGGCTGGCTTTGGGATATGCGCAGCTAATTGACCGACAACAGCGAGCGCAGATGCTGCACTTCATCAGCGAGCAAAAAAAGTGAGACCTGGTCGAGTGGCGCGGCATTACGTCAACGTCAACTCAATTTGGCGTTTAACAAGCATTGGACACAGTCGAAGATGGAGCCCGTGTCCGAATCCAAATCCACAGCCAAGTCCGAGTCCGAGTCCGAGTTCGAGTTAGAGCTCGAGCTCGAGTTCGACTTTGAGTTCGGGCTCGAGCTCTGAGCCGGCGCGGGTCAAGTGCTGACGCATCTGCCAAATCGAGTGAAGTGCACCAAAACTTGTAGTAACCAAAAATAAAAAATGCTTGAAAAATAATGAGAGTTGTGGCAGTGCTGTGCTCGTCGTCGGCGATGTAGCTCGCAGCATCATTAAGAGTGATCATCTGTCAGGCGGCTTGAAACATGAAACATGAACGAGATCTTTGCCTCATTTATGTTTTTCATTTTTGGGTTTTTCTTATTTTGTTTTTGTTGTTGTTTTCGGCTCTGGTCTCGGTCTGCGCGCTGTTGCGTTGCTCGGCGACAGCTCATTACGATTATATATCCATATTTCCATTTCAAAACTTGAGCTTGTGAAATTTTCAATTAAACAAGTGGACTCGATGGGCTGAAAGTACCAAAAATTATACAGCTGACAGTTTAAAAAACATTTTTGTTTGATACAAAATAAAAAAAAAAAAAAATTAGTGAAATAATAAGGAAATATTGTTAATTATAATTGTAAAGAATTTAATATGTATATAAATAATAAGAGTTTGTGGGATACTAATGCATACGTTGGGTATTGCCTTTATGGTACTGACATTAATTCCAGAAATAAAAATACTGAAAATACTAAAAAATTTTGTTCAAGTTTATAGCTTAGTTTTTATGGTAATAAAATAATAATTCAGCTTTTGCTTTCATGGTAATATAATACTGAGATTAATACTAAAAATAATAATACTAAAAATACTAATATAATACTAGCACACGTTTGCAGCTTGTTGACATGCTATAGAAATCTCTGTGACCGATATCTAAGATGAGCTTATTGACTCATGAAACTCTGCAGAGTGTAACCTGTAGGCTATAGATCCAGTAAGCTCTCTTAAATTGTTGTATTTGATATGCTAAGCAGTCGTGCAGGCCTTACTATTTGTTAACTATATGCTGCACCTACAAATACATATGTGGTGCACCCTAATACATTTTGTTTCCAAGGTCGAACATGCGTGTGATAGAGACAAGTGGAAGAACTCAGACTGAACTAGTCAAAGCCAAAAACGTTCGTTCTACCAGACATTTCTGCAAATGTTGAGCTGCGTTGTTTTCTAAAACAACAAAGGTAATACAATTATAAAGCTAGTTTTCTGTAATGCTAATACCTTTCATGTGAAATGGCAGTTGGGAAACAAAGAAAGTGTTTGTTCATATGCTATGGCTAAGGTTTCACAGGTGTTTTGCTTTCTGTTCCGCAAGGGCAGAGCAATGGAAATCTATAAAAATACGCCTACACATTGTGTTTCAGTTATAATTCCCAGTGGAGGCGTCGACTCAACATGTCCTCCGTTAATTATCAACAGCTAGCACTGGCGCTGCATTTGTGTCTTTTGGGGCTGGCCATGGCAGCCCAGAAAACAGCAGATATTCCCTCGGATGTTTACTGCAAGACCGTGCACTGTGGCGTCAGGAATATAGGATGTCACAGTAGCAAAGTATGTATGCGTATTATGAGGCACTGTGGCTAACTCCTGCTTTTGTCTCCTGTTGCTGTGCAGAATATGAATATGAGCACCACATGCGCTCCAGATGCCAAGATGGTCAACTTGTTCTTGCACAAGGCCCACCTGCTGCATCTGTTCAACAGCTTTCGCAACAAGGTGGCTCTGGGCTATACGAGCAGCTTGTATCCGGCCGGACGAATGGCGCGTATGGCTTGGTCCCGGGAGCTGGAGAACTTTGCCATCATATATATGAAGAAGTGCCGGTTATATCCGCGTCCCTGCATGTCCTCGCCCGAGTTCACAACCATTGGCAGCATCTACGACGGACTCACCTATACGGGCAGTGTTAAATTGCATAAGGTGCCGGAGATTACGGAGGAGTTACTCGCCGGCTGGTTTGAGGACGCGCGCTTCGTGACCCGGGCCATGATGATGAGCCTGACCAATGAATTTCCTAAGCCGTCAGTAAGCGTGAACCAATCTGAATTGATTTTTCTAATCGAACATACTCTCGCAGGTCCGTGCGTCAGGCAGTGCTGCTCATGGCGGACCGCAATACGCACGTCGGCTGCAGCGGCATGCGATTCTCCACTGGCATTTCCCATCAATTCAATCTAGTCTGCGCCTTTGCCACCGACAACATGCTGAATAGGCCCATCTACAGACCCTGGGCTGAGGCTGGCGCCTTGTGCAAGGTACGCGACAGAACCTACAAAAACCTTTGCGCTGTTGGCGAAGTCTACAACAACAAACACGTCTACAGGCCGGGCGAGCTGCTGCCAGCTGAGTCGGATCGCATTTCCGGGGTAGACGCGTGATAAGTGAATCCGCTGAGGGGCAATACCAAACTGCATTTCCGATTAGCTATGTCAAATTGAAGTGAAATGAAGATTCGTCTGATATCTGTATCAGTATTATACGGTAGCTTGATTTTTTATTATACCCCGAACAAAAAACTGGCTGTATAATAGACAGAAGAAGGCGTGGCAGACCACATAAAGTATATATTTTCTTGATCAAGGCGAAAAGTTGAGGTGATTTACCATCTTCTCTTCACCCGACTGTTCCACTCGTTCATCTCTTTGTCGGCCTATTTACCATATTATATGTATGAATAGCCTATCGGACATCCAAGTTTGCATTTTTGGTTGAGAAACGGGTTAGCATTTGCATGTCTTTTGTTTCCTACTGCTCCGTCAGGCGTGATTATTCAATACCTAATAATCTTCAGTTCCTTAGATAACAATAGTTTCTATTTCATCCAAGTCAAATTCACTTGTCAGGTTTCTCTTGATTGTGGGCTTACAAGCACTCATACACTCTTCATAGGTACTGAAGCGATTTGGATTGCCGCCGCAGCCACTGTACTGAAACTCTTTGCATTGTTGATCATAGCTGTCATAGGCAAACATTTTGTAGTTGGATTTGCATGGACCGCGGTCAGTCATCATTATGCATGGAGCTGAAATGGCATATTTAGCGTTTGGTTGATTTCCCTTATTATTTATTTATTTATTTTCTTAAAGCTATTGACAAAAATGAGAGTCAATTTTAATTTAAAAAAGCCTATACAAAGTACACGATATAATTTCAATAGTAACACCAACCCGATGGGGGTATTTTATTTGCCAGTCCGGCCGGCTATGCCCACGTCTCACAGCCAAATATGGTCAGTGATACTATTGAAGCTATGAAAAGAAAGTGTTAGTAAGAAAACTTAAAAAAATAAAATATTAAAATGTAGGTTATTAAACAATATTTAGCATACTTAAAATAATTCTTAAAATAATAATAAAAAATAAAAAATAATAATAATATTAAAAAAAAATAAAATAAAATAAATAAATAAATAAAAGGAGTTAAAAAAAAAAAACAATAATAAAAAAGAATAAAATAAGAAGAGGTAAAGTATAGAAAAAGAAAAAGGCCGGTAATAAGAGAAGTTGCAAGAAAAGTTAATAAAAAGAATAAGAAATAATAAAAAGAAAAGAGTAATGGAAGAGCCAAAAATAGAGTATAAGAATAGAATTGAGAAATCACTAACACAACATTAGCAGCAAAAGCGTATGCCAATGCTTATGCCTGGGCATTGTGAGTGATTTCCCTAAGATAAGCTGATAGTACACTTTTTATTTTAGGAGGAGAGAGCTCTAAGGAAAAAACGTGATAATATTTATTAAAATTAACACAAAGAACATGAAACGCACTGTGCAAAGAATAATCCCTAGTGCACACAGGTAAATGAAGCGGACGATAGTGTCTAGTTGCTCGGGACGGAACCAAAAAAATTTAGACGACCCAACAAAGAGGACGAATCAATATCACCACTAATCAATTTATGCAGAAAAACAATTCCTAAAATTGTTCTGCGATTGGTTAGCGATGGAAGATCAATTAGCTGGAGCCTACTATGATAAGACGGTAATCGTAAATTACTGTCCCATCTAAGGTCTCTTAAGGCAAAGAGAAGAAACTGTTTTTGGACCGATTCGATACGATCCTGATACAGTTTATGTTGCGGAGACCATACGACAGAACAATACTCTAGGATAGGACGCACAAGCGAAGTAAATAAGCGCTTGGTAATAAAAGGATCTTTAAATTCCTTAGACCAACGTTTAATAAAGCCAAGCGCACTTTTGGCTTCATTAATTATGGTAGAAATATGAAGATTAAAGTTAAGTTTACAGTCAAAGAATACACCAAGATCTTTGACTGTAAAGATGCGTCGTAAGGAATTATTGCTAATTTTATAATCAACAATTAGAGGAACGGTACGACTGAAGGTCATTGTCATACACTTTGAGCAATTTAGGTCAAGCTGGTTTGCCACACACCAAAGTTGAAATGCATTTAGGTCATCTTGAAGGTGAAGATGTCCATTTGCCCTGGAGTATGGAAGGCAAAGTTTTACATCATCAGCATACATAAATATAGTGGAATACGAGATACAACTAGGAAGGTCATTTATAAAAAGGGAAAAGAGCAATGGGCCCAAATGGCTACCCTGAGGTACACCAGACGAAACAAAGATAAGTTTAGACATAGCTGTTCTCAGCAAGACTCTTTGGGTTCTACCCGTTAAATAGGATGAAATCCAAGAGACAAGACTGGGTGAAAATCCTAAGCGTTCAAGCTTAAGAATTAGTATGTAATGATGTACTGAGTCAAATGCTTTACTGAAGTCCGTATAAATAACATCGGTTTGCATTTTTTTGGAAAAGCTGTCATTAACAAGCGACGTGAACTCAAGTAAATTAGAGGACGTAGATCGATTTTGAACAAAACCATGTTGAGATGGTTGAATAATCGATTTGCAAAAATGCTGCAAGGCCGATGTTATGATTTTCTCAAATAACTTCGGAATAGCAGATAATTTCGCGATGCCTCTATAATTGGAAATATCAGATCTTCCACCTTTTTTATATAAGGGAATGATGAAAGATTCTTTCCAAATTGAAGGGAACACAGAAGTATCCAAGGACAAGTTAAACAATTTTAGTAATTGTGACTGAAGAGAAACACTGCACTCTTTAATCACACAACTAGGAATATTATCAGCACCAGGAGAGAAAGATGATTTCAATGTCTTAATGGCTGCAGCCAGAGAGGATGCAGTAACTTTGGGAGTATTTATAGATCCATATTCAGGAAGAGAATAAGGATATGAGTTGCTGTAGAGATCAGCAGAAGAATAAGTGGATTGAAAAAAATCAGCAAATAGATCAGAGGAATCCTGATCATTGCATGTTTTTTCACCTCCAAGGACAAATGAGGACGGCAAACCAGAGGATTTACGCTTCAAGTTTACAAATGAGAAAAATTGTTTGGGATCACGAGTAAACTGACGTTTGCAACGTGTAAGATAATTCTCATAACAGCTAGAATTTAAAAGATTGAAGTTTGACTTGGCAATGGAATATTTGGACCAGTCAATACTTGAACCAGACTTTTTGTAATTTTTAAAACATTTAGTTTTAATGTTTCTTAAGTTCGAAAGAGTTTTGGTGAACCAAGGTGGCTTATTTGAAACTGGCGAAATACGGCGGAGAGGGACACAAACATCCAGAATAGAGTTTAAGGTAGAATAAAAAAACGATGATGCTAAATTAATATCAACCGACTCATATAAAATAGACCAGTCTGTTGAATTAATTAGTTCGTTAAGCAAAACGAAATTGCATTTACGATAACAGCGACTAAGTTTAGAAGGCATTGGAGTATTAGAGGGAGGATTGTCGATAGTTAATAAAACCTCTAAAGTGGGATGATATATATCCTCAGGTAAGGAGAAAGGAGTTGATCTCGCGACATTAATTAGCAAATCATGATTAACAAACACAAGATCAAGAGTGCGATTAAGATGGTTTGAAATAGAGTTCATCTGAAACATAGACAGGTTAAACAATTCATCAAAAAGATAGTGATCAATTGTCGGAATAAAGTAATTTGCATTACAAGTTGAAGACCAAGAAGTGTTCGGAATATTAAAATCACCCAACACAAGAAGACAATCTCTATCATTTACATGTTCATTAACTTGTTTAATACAATTTATGTGGTGTGCATAAACTTGTACATCAGAAGAGGGAGGGATATAAGAACATGTGATGTATAATGAGCACGATGGCAGAGTTAATTTAACCGCTATAATCTCCACATCATAAAGGGACGAAAAGGTAAACAATTCAGAGTGGATAATGGACTTAACCGCAATTAACACCCCACCACCTCTGCGCGACGAACGGTCGAGTCTATAAATAGTGAAATTACTTGAAAGAATTTCACTATTATGAATATTACTACTTAGCCATGTTTCAGTGAAAGCGATAATATCATATTGTACACTGAAACTATGCAAGAAAAGACTTTTAAGTTTTGAGTTTAAGCCACGTACATTTTGATAAATCAGTATTATTTGAGATAAAAGCCGATACTGCCTCAATGGTAGTGTCAGATGAAAGCCTAGATAAGAAAACTTGCTTTCTAGGAGAGACAACAGATAAGGTAATGCTATGAGAGGCTGACTTATTGTCACTCTTTGTTTGAGCAACAATAGAAGTAGCATCCAAATTTGGGACAGGGGCTTGAGTTTCAATAGAAGCGTCAATAGGAGAAACAGATATGGGACAAGGTGAAGGAGGATCTAGAGAATTGGGAGCCGACGACAAAACAGAAGCGCAAGGTGAGGGAGGAGCAAGCGAATTAGGTGACGGTACTATTACAGAAGGAGTTACCGACAACAAAGGAGTATCCAATTGAGAGAGAGGGACTTTCAAAGCCGTACTGATTTAAGATTTCCTCAGCAGCAGCCATGTCACTGGTCAACTGCATAGAAATCTTCTTCAGTTTTAAAAACTGAGACCTCACAGCACTATACATTTTAGAAAAGTTTATTTGTTTTTCCAAACAAATCGGACAAGACCAGCGTATGCCTCCACTACCAGCTTTAGTAGTAGACATAATCTTGTCATATTCACGCCCAGTAAGACCTGCACACTTAGTATGCATCATGTTATCACACAGCCAGCAACTTATAAATTGCGCTTGTGCAGAATCAACTGTTTGCCTGAAAGTGCAAGCTTTTTTGCAGCAACTCATATTGGCAATCGGGATAGATCACAAAATTACTGAATGTAAACAGAAATGTCACAACAAAGAGAGGTATAAATGTGTTGAGAGCGAGTCCAACAACAAACAGCCGTTACAGAGCGCAACGAAAATATATGTTGAGAGAGCGAGTCAACAACAAAAACAGCCGTTACGGAGCAGATCAAAAGTCCTCAGCGAGAGAGTATACTTGCACACCACAAAAATCAAAGATTCAAGAGAGGCAAATACAACAACCGTAGACAGTGAGAGCAACTTATGCACACACTCACACAAACTTAGAAAGAGTGAACTGGGGAGAGCGCCAACAAATAGAAACACTAAAGCAAAAATGCAAATAATGAAACTAATGAACACTGCACACAAAGCTTCACAAATTAAAAAAGCAAATTATTAAAAACGCAGTGAACAACGGATCAACCTTGCACAGGATAATATAGATATTTGCTATATACAACCGAACCGCAATTATGTGAAATTTAATAAAAATAATTAACTAAGAAAACAAGAATAATTGAAGAGCACAATAGTAAACACGTCTGTTAACTCTCACTGAGAACTCTCCCTTAGCTGACACTTACACAGATTGGCCTGGGATGCTGCAAAGTCTGTCATCAGAAGACTTAAGATGCAACAGAAGAGTAAAGCTCTTACAATTTCCATAAATATTTTCTTAACTGTCGTCATAATTTTTATCAGCCAAAATAATTTTGAGTTTTGTTGATTCGAAACCCGGTCCAAAGCTTGCTCTGAGAATATATATTAAATTATATCTTTGGGTGTTTTCAAAGTCGACTGCTATAGCTTGAGTCACGTCTCATCTAAGCGATAATTTATTTCGCTTCAGCTCTGTACAAATCCTTAACCTTTTCTTAAATGCATTTTCCAAGGCAAAGCTACTTTTCCAGAGCGCTGCTTTAGCCAGTTGATTGCCAATGGCCTCGTGGTTCATTGGCGTGACCTGGCCTTTAGTGCCTTAATTGCGATTGGTGCAGCTGGAGCAGCTGGAGAGGCTGCACCATGCACCTGATGGAGTTGCTCCACATTCTAATGGAGCTCGTAGATTGATGATCGTGATAGCAGAAATTGGAGTAGAGCAATTATAACTAGTTTTAGCAACAATTATTATGGCTTGAAATGCATGAAATATTATTATAGTACTATAATTTCTCCAAGGAGTAATTAGGCAGCTTTAAAAAACGACGACGATGCTTGTTAATTTACTTAATTGAAATGCATTTGCATATGCAGCGGTATACTCTAGCCTCTTGGGAGCTATTTGAACAGTAGCCAATTAGACTTTTTCAGAGTTTGTGATTTATTGCGAATCCTTTAAAAGCCGCGAGCCATCAATCAATGTCAGACAGTAATATGTCAAAGTCGGCAATGACTTCTCTACGAACTATTTTGTGGGTTCTGCTTTCGATTATCAGGCCAACAGTCGAGGCAGACACCTCGACAGTGCTCCGACTGTTGAGCAGCATTAAAAAACAAGATGACTTCAATTATTTATTGCTAATGAAACATCACAATGTTGCTGTGTCAGAGAAATTTATGGCAGCGCCATTCGATGCCAATTGTTTTGTGAGAACTCTAATGGAAGATCTGCAAGCGCCGGTTATGCAGCTCGACGAGCGCGTTAATTATATTCTCTATGACAGGCAAAGCAGTCGAGTGTTGTCTGTGCTATATCTGATCGGAGCAGATATAGACGACTATGAGCGCTTGCTCAGAGCCCTGGTAGTCAACTTGAGTCACATGACCACATCGCGGGTGGTCTTTATGCTGCAGCTGGAAGCAGCCAACGAGACGCTTCTACACAAATTGTTCAACATCTGCTGGCAAATGAAGTTGCTGAACGTGCTGGCGATATTCGAGAGCTTTCAGGTATACTATTTGGGCAATAGATAGACATAAACTTATGTACTGTGTGTTTCAGTTCACAAACACCTTCTACAGCTACTCGCCGTTTCCCAGTTATCAATTGGAGCATCGCGTATTTCATTCCAGCTCAATAATCTTTCCTGATCGTCTGCGTGATCTTCGGGGATTTAGTGTGCGCATTGCAATTGGTGGCGCTATGCCTCGCATCATAGCCTACTACGACAGGCAAGGTCACATAGTCTACCGAGGCATCCTGGGCCACTTCATGCATGCCTTTGGTCAGAAATACAATTGCACATTTACTCAGCCGATGCCAGCCAGGCCGAATGAGCTGCTTCCGTCGACGCAATTAATCGCAGCCGTGCGAAACGATACTGTGGACATCTCGTTGGCCATTACGTACCCCGTACAGCTCAAATTGCAGCCCTACTCGTATCCCTACGAGCTCATGAACTGGTGCATGATGCTGCCCGTGGAGGCGGATATACCGCGGGCAGACTGCTATCTCTATGTCTTTGAGCTGCAGGCATTTGTGGTTACTGTTGTTCTCTTGTCGATCATTTCAGCACTGCTCTCATGGGTTCTGAGATCGGAGGGCTATTCTGTCCAGTTGTATGAGTTTTTACTGCATGAGAATTGTGTGAGGGGCGTATTGGGACAATCTTTCCATCAGGTGCGTCGAGCTTCGATGCACCTGAGCTCCATATACCTGCAGATCACCTTATTGGGATTTTCGATTACCACCTGGTACAACTCCTACTTTTCGGCCTATGTGACTAGCATACCCAAGGTGCCGCCCTACCGAAGCTACGATGACATCATGGCCTCCCAGTTGAAGGTAGTTGCATGGGAGGCGGAGTACAATGAGCTCTTAAGATTCCTACCAGGCATTCGGAAATACGAGTCCATGTTTCTTATAGAGCCGAGCTTTAATAAATTCATGCGAATGGGCGACTCCTTTGACACGCGCTATGGCTTCATGACGACAACCAGCAAGTGGATGGTTATCAATGAACAGCAGACGATCTTCAGGAAACCACTTTTTCGAATTCGCACCGACTTGTGCTTCTTTAATAATGTTCCGCTCGGATTTCCAGTGCACGAGAACTCAATCTATAAGGATATCATTACAAAGCTGATCTTGCAACTGGATGAGACGGGCCTAAAGTCGCACTGGAGCCTGAAAGGCTTTTCGGAGCTAGTCGAAGCTGGTGTAATGCAATACTTGGATCACAGTCTGCGACTTGAATTCCGCGCTATGAAGCTAGACGATCTGGAATATATTCTATATGGGTTTGCTTTTATGCAGGTATTATCCTTGTTTGTCTTCTTGCTTGAAGTGTTTGTAAATTGGCTGAGAGTGAGATGAAGCATAGATATTATCACAAGTTATGTTCCTGATTTCTAAAAATTTGTATTTGAACTTCTAAAAATACAAATACATTTCTTTAATTATTTTATGTGCATAAATTTAACTATTTAATATGAATAATAATATATGCATATGTAACTGCAAAATTTTTCAGCTTACTAAAAAAAAACAAGTAAGAAGACTCTAGTCGAGACTGCTCGACTAGGAAATACCCTGAACCCTCTAATCTGATATTCTCTCTGTACTTCTTTTCGACACACATACATACAAACGAACGTATTAGAACGCGCTCTGCTAACTCCGCAGTAAGCAGCGACTGCGCTTGGGCTGCGCTGCGCTGTGTGCAACATTATAAGAATTTATTTGTTGAATAATTTAATTTCTAGACGTACAATCTTAATAAAACTTTCAGAACATAATCATATTGTTTAAATGTATGTACATTGCAAAGCACATGTCTCTAGTACTTGAAATACGCCTTTTGCAAAGGTGAGGGTGAGGGGGTGGATATAGGGGTGGGGGGTAAATTACAACAAAAATCGAAATTATATAAAATATATATAAGTCTACATTTAAAATTTGCAAGCTCTAGCTCTAAAGATGTAGGAGATATATTTAAATAACTAGCTTTCGATAAGGTTTTTGATCGATAATAAAATATCGGGAGTAGGTATCGATATATAAAGAAAAACTTGATATGCGCGTGATATACACGGACCTAGGCAAAAAAATTTCAATTTCAAATTTCAGCTCTTATATCTTCTGAGATCGACGCGTTCATGCATACGGACGGACAGACGGACGGACGGACGGACGGACAGACAGACGGACAGGGCCAAATCGACTCAGCTCGTCGCCTTGATCAAGAATATATATACTTTGTTGGGTCTGCCACGCCTCCTTCTGCCTGTTACATACTTTTTCACAAAACCATTATACCCTGATTTCCCATTTTCAATGGGTTCAGGGTATAAAAAAAAAAATTAAAAACAAAACTATGCTACTATGATTTCCCATTGAAAATGGATTCATTTAAAAAAAAAACACACAAAATTTAATAGTAAAGTTGAATGTGTGAAATTTAAGGTTTTTTTTTTTATAGAAGAGCTGTCAGTTTTTTTTTTTTAGCTTAATAAAAAAAAAAAGAAAAACCTTTTTTTATTAATTTTATTTATTTAATTGTATATATAAATAGAATTTAAGTTCAATAACAAATATCTAGTTAAAAAAATTACATTTAAAAATATGTAATGAAAGTATTTATTGTCTAACTGTTAATTTTTGCATAGTATAGGATTTGAAAAATTGACAAACTTAACATTCTTTTATATTGATTCTGTCATATAAGTAATTATGCTAAACTATCTACAACAATGCAATACCAATTAAAAAAAAAAAAAAAAAAAATCCAACGAATTGATGTCAGCCCCCCGATATAAGTTTCTTTCACTTCGAGCAGTGTTAACATCGTTTGCTTGTAATCTCCAGGGTTTTGTTTTGACGCGTGTTAAGCACCAATTGGACATATTTTTTGTGTTTCTCGGGATCATTAGTAACCCTTTAAAAAGGCGGTGACATGTTGCGGTGTCCTGCAGTGGTTCGTTCGTGCTCGCCATGGTCTGTCATTGGGTTATTTTGCTTTGGACTATCAGCTGGACAGGCGAGGCAAATAGTTCGGAAATTCTGCAGTTGCTGAGAAGCATTAAGCATCAGGAACATTTTAATTATATGTTGTTGATGAAACATCAAAATAACAGTGAGTGGAGGGATCTCAATGATGGCCAAGACTTTGTTAAGAGTCTAATAGACCATCTGCAAACGCCTGTGATTCAACTGGATGAGCGCGTTACCTACTTCTTGTACGACAAAAACAGTAATATAATACTCACTGTGGCACATTTGCTGGGAACGGATTTTGAGATGAATAAAAGATTGCTGGATTCACTGGTTAAGAACCTGAGAGTTATGACCGTCTCGCGGGTCGTATTTATGGTGCAACTGGAACGAGTAAACGAGATTTTTCTATACGAATTGTTCACCTACTGCTGGGAAAATAGGCTGCTGAATGTGCTGGCGATATTCGAGGACTATGAGGTATACTGCATACCCAATACACATACATTAACTCATTAATTATTTATTCCAGATAACAAACACCTTCTACAGCTATTCGCCATTTCCCAGCTACCAATTGGAGCAGCGCCTGTTTGATCCCAACTCAATCATCTTTCCTGATCGTCTGCGGGATCTGAAGGGATTCAAAGTGAGGGCTATACTTGGAGGGGCTACTCCGCGAATCATAATTTATTATAACAAACAGGGAGATATCGTGTATAAGGGCACTTTGGGTCATTTCATGGAGGTCTTTGAGCAGAAATATAATTGCACTTTTACGCAGCCGATTCCTCTCAAGCCGGATGCGTTGCTTCCATCAGCGGAACTGGTCGCAGCCGTGCGAAACAATACTGTGGACATCTCTTTGGCCATTACGTTCCCGGAAGGGTATGATATGCTGCAGTATACCTATCCCTACGAGCAGTTGAACTGGTGTGTGATGCTGCCTGTGGAGGCGGACATACCACGCGCTGAGTATTACATCAACGTGTTCGATCTTGGGTCATTTCTGCTCACTCTGGCCGCTATTTTTGTAATTTCAATGACACTATCGGGGGTTCTGAAGAACCATGGCTATTCTGTGCAGCTGTATGAGTTTATACTGCACGATAACTGCTTGAGAGGAGTTCTGGGGCAATCCTTTTACCAGGTTCGCCGAGCTTCGTTGCTAATACGTGCAATCTACATGCATATTTGTGTTCTTGGCTTTCTGGTTACTGCTTGGTACAACTCGTACTTCTCGGCTTTCGTGACCAGCATTCCTAAGGAGGCGCCCTTCCGGACCTACGATGATATTTTGGCCTCCAAGATAAAAGTACTCGCCTGGCAGGAGGAGTATAACGAGCTCATAGCACGTGCCAAGGATCTGAAGAAATACGAGCGCATGTTTCTGGTCGAGCCCAACTTTAACAAGTTCTTGCGCATGCGTGACTCCTGGGATACCTCGCAGGGCTACATGATGCCAACCATCAAATGGGTCGTCGTAAATGCTCAGCAGAACATCTTTAGTAGACCCCTGTTTCGGATGCACAACGATTTTTGTTTTTTCAATAATATTCCCCTTGGATTTCCGGTGAATGAAAACGCAATTTACAAGCAGCCCATAGCCAGACTCATCTTGCAGCTGACTGATGCGGGTATTGTAAGCTACTGGACAAGAAACGGATTTGCGGAAATGGTCGAGTCCGGCGAGCTGAAATTTTCGGATCTTAGTCCACGCAGGGACTTTCAACCCATGCAGTTGCAGGACCTGCAGTATGTGTGGTACGGCTATGCTTTCATGGTCGTATTTTCCTCAATTGTGCTTCTGCTGGAAATTTTTCGGAATCGATTGAAATTGCGACGCCAGCGTAAATCCATTTAGATATGATTGTTGATTCGTTCATGAAGTGAAAATTGATTGGTGTTAGTCTAGAAATCTACTTGTCTGCCCTTGTGCTCGTCTAGTTGTCCGCCTATTCGTCTGTTCGTCTTTCTGTCCATATGAACTTTAGTCATTTGGCTGCTACTGAGGGGAAGGAAACTTGAAATTGAAATTGAATTGAAATTGAAATTTCTAAGCTGTTATGTTAGCTAGCTAGCTTAGAATATAAGGTACATATTTATATACTTATTTAAAGAAATATTTTTATGTACTTACGTTCGATTGGGATCATAGTTTTTATACCCTTCCAGACACTCAGCATTGGAGCTAGCAGCATGCAGTGTAGCTGTAATATGGTTGAGTTCCCAGACCTACCCATGCATATAAGGTCCTATCTGATATGTCCATTCATCCTTAGGCTATGAATAAATGAGTATTATTATAGTCGCCTACACCAACGTCATTCTTTAGTTAAATAAAAGCCGCAACAATAATTTGAAGTCTGTTTTTTTTTTTTTTTTGTCTATTGCGAATCGATCACATATGCGCCCAAGTTTAACTCATTCCCACTCTTATTTTCATCTTGGATAATTAATTTGTCAAAAGTCTGTGCAAAGTGCGCATAGTTCGGCGTTTCTTTGTGCAAATGGCCATTTGGCAGGAGATGTTGGCTCAAAGTTCATCAAATGCAATTAAGATGCTTGTTCAGTGCAGCGGCAAGCGCGGCGATTGCGGTTGGGTCTGCTGCAGGTCCCCCAAGGTGCCACGAAGACGTCGCGACGTCTCGAATGATGTGAGCCACCTGCGCCAGCAACCGGCAACTGGCAACCAGCAACTGGCAACTGGCGCCTCTTAAAATTCCCTAATCGACATGTTTCGATCTCAAATGACTTGCCGCTCACTACGCTCACAGTTGCCGCTTGCCGCTTGCCGCTTGCCTGCCAGATGCTGCAAGTAAAACATTTTCTCTAATCTGCACTGATGTTTGCTGTTGGCGCTGTTGGTGCTGCTGGCGCATGCGGCACGCATTTGCTGCCTCTCTACTCCCCCTTGCCCCACTGCCACAAATCCGCAGCACAGCTCACTGATGATGCTGTTAATGCAGCAGTAGCTCCGCACTTTGATTTTGACTGACAAGTGCCGCCTGTGTAATGTTGCAGCCGATGTTGCTGCCGCTGTTGCTGCAGTTGCTGCTGCTGTTGTTGCAGTTGTTGTTGACATGCGCAGCTGCATGCGCTTGCATGCGCTTCCTTTATTGGAGAAAATTATTTATATGCCCCTGATGATCTCCGTCCAGCTAGCGGCCTGCAAAACTAATTAACACAATGCCAAGACTCTGCTCCAAGACTCTTGCTGCTCGGCCATGAATTGCGATGATTCAATAAACTTTTTATTTTTCTTTATTTTGATGTTTAATGCTTGCAATACTTAAATTAAATTAAATTATTATAAAACTTAATTGGTAAATTTTTAAAATTGTTCTTTTCTGTGTTTTTCATATTTTTTTCATTTTTTGCATTTTCTGTTTGCATAAATAATAACTAACAAACATTTAACTAAAGAATGTAATTCGATTTGCAGTGTGTATAAACAAGGGCTTAGATTCAAAATTAATTATGTACATAAATTAAATTCAATAAATTAGAAAATATTGCAAAATTCACAGTAAATCAGTAAATATGTATATATATGTAACAATATGTGTAACGTAACCCAAACACCGGAAATAAAGTTTTTTTGTTGTTATTTAATTTTTATTAAAACTATCACATAATAATTGGCAGTTTAATTAATTATTAATTAATCATTACCTAAACGTAATTATATTCAATTTGTGTTACTTAGCCTAGATATTTTGTATAGTTATTTATTTATTTATAGTACATACAAACAGCGGCGAGTGTCAGAAGAAGAAGTTGAATATATGTATAGTTAATCGAGTAACATAGACGATTTATCAAATACGAACAAATAATAATGGCAAGTGCAATGCATTGGAGCATTTTCTAAGTGTTTCTGCAAGTAGTTGAGCCGTGGATAACATGAACACTTCTCAGGGCTGGCGAAAAAGTGTGTGAGCATTATCGAATAGAAGATTAGCTTGTGCCTGGGAATGAGAGATCCTTGAAGAGAAGACATGTATAAATTCGTATTTCTCGGAGTGTTCTTTTTATAATATTTTTATTTTATTTTTATTTTTTCTGAAGTGTTCAAGCTTCTTCTCGTTGCTGGCTTTAAGCTTAAGTTATTAACTATTTACATTGACGAGCTTTAACCTTATGCTAATTAGGGGCGGCAAAGCAACTAAAATGAAATACTTTTAATTTACAGGAAACGCTTCACAAAATATATTTAATTTATTTTTTTATTAAACATAAATATTATTAATTTATGTATTTGATTAATGTGGGTGAGTTCATGTGTTTTTGTTTTATTTTTTATTTTTATTTAATTTTTTTAAGGAAGCGTTTGGCCTCATTTAGATATCACCTCGCGTAAATTTGCTTTTTAGCTTCGTTTTCACTTTTAATTATTTAATTAATATTAAGAAATTGCTTTAAACTTCTTAGCTCTTCCATTAAATTTGGCACATTTAAAATTAATTTGTGTGTGTATGTACGAGTGTGTATGTGTGTGTGAGAGTATTTGATTTGGAAGTGCATTTAGTGTGTCTTGATGTATTTGTGATATAGGAATTGCACAGAAAGCTGAGATAGGAATTCATCAATGACATTCAACACTTTCCCAAGAGTATTCAAAAAGTTAGCTTAGTTTAATATATTTTTATATAATTCGTTTTGTTGTTAGTAAGGAACAAGAAATAGTTTGCTGTTTGTGTTTTTTTCATTTGCTTTTTGTGGAACATAGCCTATGTGTATATAATTATATATATGTATATAGCCAAGGTCGGCTCTACTACCTGTTTGCGAGCAGACCATTAGCTGGCGGTAAGACGCCGGGCGGCGTATTTGGTCCGCTCAGCACGACGCCGGCGCTCATTAAACTGGGGCTGGCCACCGCGGTGGCCACGGCGCTCAGCTGCCGTTGCTGGGCTAGGCTGTTAGCTGCGCCCGCGTTGCTGGAGCCCGCGCGCTGGTGCTTGCCGGAGCTGCCTTTGATCAGGCTGCCATTGTTCTTCTGGGTCATGTGGGTCTGGTAGTGCTTGGCCAGATGTGCCTTCTGCCGGAAGCTCTTGCCGCACAGCGAGCACGCGAATGGCTTCTCGCCCGTGTGCGTGCGTATGTGCACATTCACCGAGTACTTGTCCTTGAAGCCCTTCGAGCAGATGGAGCAGTAGTGCAGCGAACGCTCCTTCCGCTGGCTGCCGCCGCCGCCGGTGCTGCTGCCTCCCGAGTTGGTGTTGCAGTTGGCGGGCGGACTGTTGCTGCTGCTGCTCGCGCTGCCGCTCGAGGAGGAGCTGCCGCCGTTGCCTATGACCACGCCCAGTACACTGTTGCTGCTGCTGTTGTTGTTGTTGGCGTTGCTGCTGTTGTTGTTGTTGGCCACATTAGGATTGTTGTTGTTGTTGGCGCTGCTGTTGCTGCGCTTGTACTGCTTCTTGGGTTTGCTGATGCCGCCCAGGCGACCTCCATGCGCAGTTGTGCCCACAGCAGCGGCTGCTGTCGACGTGGACACCTCGGGCTTCAGTGGCTGCGGGGGCGGTGGCTGTTGCTGTTGCTGCTGTTGTTGCTGCTGCTGTTGCTGCTGCTGCTGTGCATTGGCCAGCGGCTGCAGTTGCTGTGCTGCGTTTGTCGCTGTGCCGTTCGGCGACAGCTGCATGAGCACGTCGCCGCTGGCGTAGTCACCTGGAGTGGGTGTGCCCGTGCTGGCGCTGCAGAACTGCTGCACCTCATTGGCAATGCGCTTGATCTTCTCGAAGTCGTCGCTGAACGCATTCTCCAGCGAGAGGAACATGTCGTCGACAATGATGCTGGCGTTGCCGCCGTGCTGGCCGTGATTCGAGCCAGCCATGTGCGCGCTTGGTCCACCGTGGGTCATGGCCTGGGCATCGTCGAACATTTGGGCAGTGCTGAGCGTGGAGTCCGCAAAGCCCAGCGCATCGGCGGCATCGTCCGGCGTGAAGAGTAGCCTGCGCATCTCTTCGTCCTTGACCACGGGCAGAGCCAGTCCATTTTGCATGTGGAGACCCTTGGCGTAGCCCTTGCCCTGCAGTGCGCTGCGCAACAGGGACTCCGCCGTATTCTGCTCCGCCTCCGCATTGTGATCAGCCATGTGCCAGTCGTTGTTGTTGTTCTGGAACTGAGCCAACTGCTGGCCCAGCTCATTGACACCGCCGCCCGCTATGGAAATGGCCGTGACCAGCGAGGGCAGCGTCTGGCCATGCGACTGCGACTGCGAAATACTGCTGAGGCCATTGGCATCCGCTCCATTGACAATCACATCCTTGCCATCCGTGCTGAATCCGCTGTCGTCGTACGGGTACTCCGACTTGATGTAGCCCGGAAAGCTGCCCAGCAAGCTGTCCAAGTCTAGCGCGCTGGGCAGCTGCTCCGCCTCGGCACGCTTCAGCCAAGGCTCGCCGCCATTTAATACTGTCAATGTGTAGATCTGACCGTCCGTTGTGTCCAGGCTGCTGATGGTGTCGCTGCTGCTGCCGGCAGCGCTCGACGAGCTGCTGGCGTTTGGCTGCTGCTGCTGTTGGTGTTGCTGTTGCTGTTGGTGCTGCTGAAGCTGCTGCTGCTGCTGCTGCTGCTGCTGATGGGGATGTGGGTGTGAGTGTGGATGCGATTGCGGAGACGTGGGGCTTGGCTGGTTGCTGCAGCGCACGTTGCTGGCATTGACAGTAGTCGTGGCGCTGGCTGTGATCGGCTGCTGCTGCCAGCAGTAGCGATCGAGGTCCTCGAAAATCGAGCTCGAGTCCAGGCGGCTGCTGTCCTTGTCCTGATGCCAAAACTATCAAATGAAATGAAATGAAGCGAGCGAGAGGATTCGGTTTAGATAAACAGTGATTGACGCCTAGCGAGGATCTGATGATGCCTTCATACTCACCTCGTAGCCTTGTAACGTGGGATCGCCGCCATTGCTGCTGTTGCCATTGCGATTGCTCACCGGGACAATGCCAGCACCACCGCCGCCGCCCTCGCCAATGTCGTGGGTCATGCTGCTGGTGGTTCGGGCGGCGTGGTGGTTCGGTTGCGGCGTTTGTGATGTCGTTGGCTGATGACCTTGGCTATGGCTGTGATTGTGCTGCTGCTGCTGGTGTTGCTGCTGCTGATGGTGCTGTGGTTGCTGCTGCAGGCTGACGCCGACACCGACGCCCACATCGACGCCAACACCAATGCCAATGCCCATGTCCGGCGCCGTGACAAAATCGAAGAAATCCGTCTTTGAGAGATCCTCGGCCCGAAAGGATTCACTGATATCCATGCCAGTCGATGTGGACATATCCTCGGTGCCAATCATTTGTTGTGCGTGTATTTCCAGTGCGCAAAACTCTGTTCAATGCTGGCCCAGGAGAATAAATGTTGCTGAATTTTTTGCGTTTGTCTCTTTCAAGCTGCAATTGACAAAGATGGTAAGAAAAACTATTAAAATGTAATTCGTTTATCTTAGTGCTTTCGCAATGTATATAATTGAAATTTAATGTATTCACAGGCAACAAAACGAAATAAAACCAGCTCTAAGTGTTTTATTGCTGCTGTTGTTGTTGGCAACTTCATCCACGCCTCTGATTAGTAAACAGTTTCCCTCGAATCTCTTTGGGGACATGCAGGCATGTGTGTGTGCGATTGTGTGTGTGTGTGTACATTAATTTATTTAAGCCACTTGTCAGCTGGCTGCATAAGTCAATCAGTCATTCATTCGCCCATTTCTTGCACTCGGCTCACCTCGGCTCGCCAGCGTGCATTCCAGCAATACTTGCATTTTAATTTGGCCAGCTACTTTAGCCTTCTCAGCTTTTTGCTTGGCTATCTGCAAACAAATAAATCAAACTGACAGAAGGGTGACAAAGTGTAAACACATTTGGCGTGCCCGGCTCGTAAATCTCCTGAAGCCGCACTTGGACTTTGGCTAAAACCAAATGCTGACGCGGTGACACGATGTCTTTTATTTTATTTTATTTCAGTTTTGAATTTGTTTTTTGTTTTTTTTTTTTTTTTTTTTTTGTTTCATTTGCATAGATTCTGCGAGTCGCATTTAGAATAGGCAACCTAGCTGGTGCTGCCAAAATAAAAAAAATAAAAAAAAAAGGAAATAAGAATAAAATCAACTTGGACTGCAGGGTGGCTGCTGCCTTGATTAGAAATCCATTTGGTCAGTCCGAGATCGAGCTATCGAAATTGTATTGACAGCTTGCGTGCAGTTGCTGTTGCAGCGATTGAGATTCGGATTCAGATTGCGATTTTGATCTGTTGTTCATGTGTTTTGTTGTTGTTGTTGCTGTTGCTGGCCCGTCAAAGTCGTGCAGCAAGTACTAAATGTTCAAATTGTCAATTGATTTGCTTTTGTTTGAAATATTTGTTGTAATTTTTTGTTTTGGTTTTTCTGCTTTTGTTGTTTGATTTTTGGGTCTGCTTATAGGGAGAAATATGGACGGCATTTCGAGGCCTGGTGTGGCAGCGTGAGAACCACAAACAGAAATGACTTAACAAATTTGCATACAGCACAGAGAGCAAAGAGCTTGGCGCATAGCTTAGATAAGGGCAAAGCGAAGAGAAAATGCCTGGGTATAAATATTTCAGATGCTATTGCTAGGAACATTTAAGTGCAATCTACGCAGAAATCAACTGCAATGTGAGGCCAGGTCTTTGAAATGCTTAGTTGAGGCCGCTGCTGTCCGCTGCAGAGTCAAGCTGCAGCATCAACACCTGATCTCCAAAGACATTAAAGTGCGGCAGTGCCGGCCAAAGACACGACCCATTAGAGCCTGAATGAAAGCAACAACAACAGCAGCAACAACAAGTAGTTACAACAAGTGCAGGCCAATGGCCAAGTCAGAGTCCAAGCGATGGTCCAGTCTGCATTTTAGACTCTCGAACTGAGCTCGTTTTCAATGTTTTCCACAGCTTATCGCCCGTTCATCTGACCGGCCATAGAAGGCAAAGGCAGCTTACTGAAATTTCACCAAAAAAAAAAAAAAAAAAAAAAAAAAGAGAGAAGTAAAGATACTTGAGCTTGGCCTGGCTCAAATGCGTAATCATTTGTAGTCATTTGCCTGGCCTCGCTGGCTGCCGCTTGGTAGTTTAGCTAATCATGATGTTTAAATTCGAAAAATTACTTTATACACATTTTATGGTCAACGGAGAGTAATAGAGGGAGGATCGCTTGTAAAGTATATGCATATAAAATGCATCAAAAAAAAAGCACAGACAAAAAATAGTAAATCAAATAATAAGCGTTTCTTTTGAGAGATATTTTTGGGGCGCAAATATTGACTAATTTGGCCACGATTATTGTTATTTGACTACAGCCCGGGCAAAAAGAAAGTTTACGGTGCTACGTGCATATAGTACACTCAGACATAACTGGCTGATCGGCTGCCTGGCGGCCAATCATGTACGTGCATGTGCCCAGCACATGCCTCATGAGTCAAGATGAAGATGCATGTGGCCGCAGCTCCAGCTTCAGCTCCATCTCCATATTCCATCTCCATCTCCTACTCCATCTCCGACTCCTTCTCCTTCTGCTTCTCCGATTGCGATTGCAGTTTATTTCTTTATGCCGCATAGCAATTGCAATCGTAATCGTAGAAATTGTTAGCGCATTTTGGCCAATGCAAACAGCCTGCAGCGGCTTCATTTAAAAAACATGATAGCATGATAGGCTACACTATCTGCCAGAAAGGTTCCCTTCATTTTAGGGACGAGCATGTGTGGCAGGTGAGTGAGCACAAAGGTAAAAAATATATAAGATATTCTAAAATTCATTAATAAACAAGAAATTTATGTTACTATTATGTAAATTTTAATGAATACACATGAACTTTTTTGAATGCTACATATTTAAATAAATAATAATATCCATGTACACTTTTTTTTTTTTAAAGAAATCGAGGTTTTTTTTTTTTTTTTTTTTTTTAATATTTTATGATTATAAAAAAAAAATCTGTAAAAAAATGTTCTATTTTTATTAATTTTTTTATTTTCTCATTAAATTAAAATACATCATACTTTGAACAATGTTCTATAAGACTTCAACTCATTAAAGCTAATTTTAATTTTCTCAAATTTAATGCTTAAATTCATATTGTTAAAATGAAAACTTAAAAACTTGCTCCAAAGAGAGAAAGAGTATTTGGTATTCGCTGCTGTCTCGCAGCTTACTCCAAAGTAACTTGTTTATGCAGCTTGCAATTTTGTTTGATTGCATAAAGGGGGCCTATTCGATTATGGGCCATAAATAAAAATGCGCCAATAATTTTTTTAATTAAACGAAATTTTGGCATATTTATTTACACAGAAGTACGAGCGAGATACTATCTCGTGTGCTATTTGACATACAGTTAGTTACTGGAAAGTATACATATATATATACATATATAAATATACTTATAGATGTATAGTACACTGTGCTGGGGCTTTGTTTGGCATGCAAATTGCTAAGGAAAATTGCGAGGGAAATTTATTGCAGTATGCAAAAGAGCACAGGCAACGGCAGCTGAAAGTTATGAAGTTTTCGGCACAATTTCTTTGGTGTGCCTGGCCCGAGCATGATTAGCATCCCTCCATCTTGCGGGCGTCAAATACAAAGATGAAAAAAAAAAATATATATAAATATAAAAAACAAATGCGGTAGTCAAGAGCCACCGCTGTTGCCAAGATTAGTTTATGTGCAGGAATTTGTATATTGTGGTTACACAATTTGCCTCAGCTGCGCCTCGGCTCCTTGCCCTGATCAAGTTTTGTCTTCAAAATCACACGCTTGAGCTCTTCTGCTTCTGCTGCTGTCTGCCTCGATTGCGATTTCTTGTCAAATGTATTTGGTTTTTCCTTTGGCTGTCTGCCGTCTGCTGCTTGTGTTTTCTGATTTCTGTTTTGCTATGATTTTTTCACGATTTTCCACGCATTTTTAACCCAAATTCCGTGCTAAACGATTTTTTAATGTCTTAACAAGTTTCAATTACCAATAGGCCGCAGCCGCGATGGCTAAATGCGTACATATGCCGTTTGCCGACATGCTGCAAATGAAAACCAGTCGCCGTCGCAGCTCCGCTGCAATCAATTAAAATAATTCAGCAATTGTTGCGAGAAAATCAAGAAAAGATAGACACATAAAGAAGACAATGCGGCGAAAAACCTGTCGATCCAGATGAGCCGCCGAGAATCCGCTGCGGCCAAAGCAAGAAAAGTTGATTCCAATTGCACTTCGATTGGCCAAAATGGAGGCATCAGCGAAAATATCTATGGATTTGTGTGCGCACTTGTCGATAATAGAATATTTATTGAACTGGACCCGATTCTCTGCGTATTGCCTGCAATTGCAAAGCAATTGCTTTTGGTGGATATTTCTCTCCACAGATAACTGTTCTTCTTTATATGTGCTTTTAAGTGAATGCGATAGGGCCTTGAGCCGAAATCTACCGAGTTCTTTGTATGTTGTATATATCGGACCTGTAAGCCCATAATGATGGCAACAATACGAGACCGCCTTAGGCCTTAATCTTAGCTTAAAGAGCTCGGCTTTGTGCACGTTTACATAAACCTTTTGATTACAGTTATATTACATAAAAATTAGTTTTCTTACTATTTTTACAATTTGAATATAAAAATTTGTAATAAAATATGTAATTATGTAAGCTAATTGTAATTGCCACCGCGTTTTATTACTATCAAATATTTATCATGAGTATTTGCCCCTCAAATAAAAATTGTAATATACCGCAGCGGCCTATAAAACGCATCATAAGCGAATGAAAGCTCGTAAAAAAAAGCAACTCAATGCAGCTGCAGATTTATCAATTTTTTATTGATTTCTTTTATTTTTGGAGTTTTTTTTTTTATTTGCGCTCACATTCATTTCTCCAATGCAAATGCTGATCGTTAGCGAAGTGAGACTAGTCTCTGCCGGTTGGCCAGACGATCATTTTTCAGTCAGATAATTATCGCCCACCAACCGACTGAAAAGCGGCTGCTGCTGTTGCTGCTGCTGCTGATCTCCTCCTGCTCCTCCTCCTCCTCCTCCCTGCAGCCGGAGAGTAGTGCTGACCAATTGACCAATAGACGGACAGGTTGATAAGCGGATGGGCAGCTGTTGCAGGCGGACTTATGTTTCAATTGCATGCAAATGCATAATTGAATCAAATGGCCTTTCAGCTGCAACTTTCGAGCCGCGGAGCCGGCCTAATGAAGTAATCAACGGACAGCATCTCAAACTTTGCCTGGCATTGTCAATCAAAAGAAACGTTTTTATTGGCCTGCGTTACAAACCAAATGGCATCAAGATGTATTAATCATTTCGACCACTGTTCGCGTTGGCGGTTAACGGCGACGCTGGCTAGCGACGTTAGCTGTGGCTATGGCTGTGGCTATGACTCCGCAGACGCGTCGGCAGCGCTTTATCAGAGCGCGCAGATCTTTGGCATAAGCAAACGTAAAAACGTATAAAGCCAAATAACTTCAGGCGAGACAAGCATGATTAAAATGCGCAAAAATGGCAAACTCCAAATGGGCGCTGCATGTTGGAAGCGCCAAACACAGGCAAACAACAGCCACAGCAGCAACAACAACAACGGAGAAGTAACGCCGTGTGATGTACACGCGGTGCATTTCAATTCCATTTGATTAATGACAAAGCCTTAAAAGCAACTGCGGCGACCGCAGCGGCAAACGAAGATGTTGCTGATTGGCCCGTTGTCCATTGCTGTTGTCAACTGCCAATTGGAGTTGCTGCTGCCTCGGCTGCGGCAGCTACCATTGCAGATGCAACATCTTAGTTATTCGCAGTTATTTTTATTTCTTTTTTTCTTTATTTTTTTTATGACAAATAATAAAAATAATTTGTGCACCAAGATCATAAAGCAATCACTTGGCCAACAGTTTTCCTGCGAGTTGATTAAATGCAAATTGTGCAATTGGCAACAAGTAGAAAGTGTCGCGTCTTGCCCACCCACACAGAGACAGAAAGAGAGAGAGGGAGAGAGAGAAGGAGAGAGGGCGAATGAGAGAGAGGGGGAGAGAGCTGATATCTGCATAAAGTCTGCCCGCCAAATAAGGCCAGCCGCATGTGGGGCTACAATTGTGTGGCCTTGTTCGTGGGTGCTGCTGTGAGTGATGCTGTGATGCAGCAAACATGCCATGATAAATTTCGAATTTGCTACACAAAACTAGTATCAGAACATGTCCATCTTGGCTGGCCCCCGCAACGGGCACACATACATATGTCGGCCAGGTGAAAATTGTGGCTGGCTTGGCTTTCACAGCTGCAGCAGGAGTCGGCGCTCGTTGAGTGTGATTAATGTATTAATTAGAGCCAGTTAAGCTGAGCCCCAGCCCAGCCCCTGATTCGTGGCCATTGAAATCGGCAGACATTAATCAAAATCAATAAGTTGCCTGTCTCAATGCCAGTTCATAGGGCGGGCGAAACCCCTTAAGTCAAAAATTTGCATTTTAACAAGTTAATTTGTTGTTGTTGTTCTTGTTGTTGTCCTTCTTGTTGCTATTCTAAAAAAACTTACCAAACAGTAGCGCACGAATTTGCCCAGATCTGTTGCTGTTGTTGTTGCTGCGGTTGTTTTACTTTCAATTGCTTTTGACTGGCGACATAATAATGAGAAACCAAAACTGCATTCATTGCCCAAACGTGACATGTTAATTGAGTTTGTAGTTTTTTGTTGTAGTCATTTTTTTCGGGTGGGCGTTAACCCAGCGAGCCAAAGTTTTGACAGCTGTCTGAGGCAGTAACTTAATTTGCTGCTTTCAAATGCCATTCATATGAGAGAGCACATGCTATATGATGTATATGAATATTTATATAGAGATATAGAGACTCATATAGCTAAACGCTAGTGACGCCTCTGCCAGAGGTAGCCTGATAACTTTATTGATTTTGGCAAACGAGCTGAAAGACATTGAAACCGAATCGTGAGTCTGGCCAAACAATCAAAGCAAATAGTAACAATAAGCCAAGAGTTTATAATATTTGTAGTTGCTGTTGCCGCTGTTGTTGTTGTTGTGTCTGTGACGTGATCGCTGCAGGCGCCACTTGGCAGCCAAACAAAAGAGCAGGTCAGAGCACAGCACGCCAGGAATTCTGGCTAATCAGCACAAGCTCCAACTCCAACTCCAACTCAAACTCAAACTCTGACTGTGACTACGACTTCAACAAAAGGTGGGCGCTTGACGACGAGCCCATGTATTCCATTTGAAGGCTGCCATTCATTAAAGCCATTTAACTGTTCAGATTGTAGGTGTGTGCATTTTGCCCTGCCCCTCTCTCTTGCCCTCTTGCGCTCTCTCGCTCTCTAGCTGTGTGTCTGTCTAGCAATTTGTTTGCTGTCATGTCAAAGTGCAATGAAAATATTTTCACTTGCCCATCAAACGGTGCACACACAGCACTTGACATGAGACAGCAACGTCAAACATTCCGCAATGCCACCCAAAAGGCATCTTCATAAATTTGATGCTGCAGCACCAGCAGCAGCAGCAGCAGCAACGGCAACTGTGGCAGCCACAACACTCCCACATGCCCAACAATCGTGTGCAGTCTGTCTGCTCCTTGAGGCTGGCTCGTCTTGTGGGTCGATCAAAATGTTTGTGGCGTCTTTTTCATCATCATCATTAAATTCGTCAAGATGCAAATTTTTGCTGTTTCTTTTTTTCAGGCTGTTTGCTTTGTTGTTGTCGCGGCAGCTGCTGCGGCTGCTGCTGTTGGTTGGCAGTCGTGCGCATCTTCCAGGAAAGCGCACAGATTGATACCAGCCTGCCGACAGTCGGTTTGCAGCTTGAGCACAATTTATTGCCACGGCCCGGCTGTTAGGGCCAGCTGTGGGCGTCCGCATGCCTTATGCACACAGTGGTTTGCCCATTTAGTTCTATTGACTATATGAGCACTCATATAACTCATGCTAAAACAAACTACATAAATTGCTCGTGACTGCAATTAGACAATTGTCGGCTGTCGTCAAACTCAGCCATGGATCAGTAGCTAATGAATTTTTATTTGTACTCGTGTATGTCTTACAAGACAACAGCAGAGCAGCAGCAGCACCAGCAGCAGCAGCCAACAGAGTCTTTATTGTGTTGGTGTTGTGGGCATTGGCTGGCTGACTGGCTGGCTGGCTGGCTGACTGGCTGGCTGGCTGGCTTAGCTGCTTGTATAAATTACCATAATAACAAATTACGGATCATTAAGATTGTCAGCTACTTCGTTTCAATTAATTAACCATTAATTACACAGCGCCTGAATGGCAGAATGTGGCAACAGTGCCTGCCAACGACAACTGCTGTGCATGAGCCTACAGTAAAAGCCCAGAGCCCAGCAACAAAGAGACAGCAGGCAACCACTGCCAGGCGGCCATATAAGCTACACTGACGACGACGACGACGACGACGACAAGAAGCCGAAATTAATGCAATAGAAGACAACAACAGCAACTACAACAATTGCAACAGCAAGTGAAGAAAAGCACAAAAAAAGCAGCTGTGCACAAAAATGCAAATTTTTACAGAGTATAACAACAACAACATCAGCGACAGCTACAAATATGCTAAGAGACTTCACTTTCAATATATAGCAAAGGATGCTATTTGTTGTTGTTGTTGTTGTTGCTGTTGTTGCTGTTTGTCGCGTTTGCCAGTTGCACAAATTGCATTTTACCATATAAAACACAATTTCAGCAGAAGACAAAGGCAAACAAAACACAACAAAAACTAAAACAATACAACAAGAAAACAGATGCATATGGGACAGTGGCAGACAAAGCACCTCCGCTAAAAATGCGACAAAAGCCCAAAAAACTGCTTTAAAAAGAAAAAGAAGCCAAACTGAAAGTGAAACTCAAGAGAACCGAAATGGAAACTAGAAATTTGCATAGAAATCAATTTGCAAGAGATGTTACGCCAAGAGCTACTTAAGAGTAAATTCAAGTCAAGCTGATCAAGCATAGCAAATGCTTTTTCATAATCAGCCAAGTGGAGCCATGGAAAATCCATGCATTGGAGGCAATTTAAACAAAGTAAATACATACAAATGCAAATAAAACTAGTGAAGCTTAAGTTAAATTCAACATTGATTAAAATTATTTCATATACTAAGTTCTTCCTTCTACTTAAGCCAAGACTTAACAATCTCGGTTTTAATCTACATTAGTTTTCTAATTATATAATACTTGAATTTGCTTATCATACATGTCTATTAATATATATCTAACTACAATAGTCAGTGCTGTGCTGTGCTGACATGCCTTTATGACATGCCGATGAGTTGTCGAGCAAGTTCGTTGCCTAAGTCTTTCGTATTACATGCGCAGGGCATGCAAATATTTGCATATCTATTTATGTATATTTAGTACTTGAGCAGCTGAGCGGCTACACACCCACAGGCGGCTGGCTTGGCAACAAGGCGGCCGTAAACGAGGCCTCCTTGTAGCCCCGACTCCAAACTCTAAATATATTACACTCTAATGTCTTTTAAACCGAAACTATAAATTTCTTATCGCACATCGAAAATCATGCCAAAACCGAATGCGGCCGGCGGCAGTCTGGCAGTCTGGCAGCAGTTGCAGTTGCAGTTGCAGTTTGGAGTTGCAGTTGGAGTCTTGGACACGGACATGGACATGGGCACGGACACGGGCACACACCCTAGTTGGACATGCGGCGCACTCGTGCGTCATATTCAAATGTGGAGCTGATGTCGGGAGTCTGGCCCAAGAGTCTGTAGATTGCGTTCGCCAGATAATGCAGCGCCACTGTTTCTGCTGGCCGTCTCTAGGCATTCTTTTAAAGGCCGTTCGCTGGCTAACGGATTCAACCAGGAACCCAGCGCAGGTCCATAAATGGCTGCAAAGCATACGTAGCCTTAAACAGTCAAATGTGTGGATAATAATTTTTGATTTATTGCCAAAGCGACACAAGCATTGGCCTGGCCTACAATCTCGGCCAGATAGCTCAATCGAGCCACACGCTCTGTTAGCCATTATCAGCCGCAGCTAGCCCGAAAAGCTCGTTGGGGCGTGTGCCAAACATGCTAATGAGCCAACTCTCGGTTGGACGACCAATCGCTGACCAGTTTGACTAATATTCAAATAACACAACAACAACAACAACAATAAGCATCCAATCGATAGCAACAATAGTGCCGACATTAGGCAGAAATATGAGTTTTTTGTTATTGTTTCATTTTTTGTTTTTGGATTTTGTTTTGAGTTTTGCCTTTTGCATCTTTAGCCATGTTTCGTCTTGCATAATCTTTGCGGTAACTTGAACGGACCGCAAACTTTTCCCGGTCGGAATGCACTTTAATTATGAAACGCGCAGCTCGTGCCAAACGGAAATCGATATGTTAATTTACATAAATGTTGAACAAATGTTGAACAAAGACAGAAAACCCAGTGAGTGAAATCTTGTTTTGGTCGTTAGAGAGGGCAGAACACAATATGTTGTGCGTTCAATAACAATGAGAAATGAGCTATAAAATACTGAAATTCTAGACAGCTGGAGTCGATACTGATTTGATTTCCTTTAAGGACAGTCGATTCCTGGAACCTTGCATGCACAGCTCTTCCATTGATTTATAAGCCTATAAAGGAATTTCATTTATCTTCACTTGGCTCTTATTGTTTTTTGGAGGCTGTTGACATGAGGCAAAAAGAAAGTCGCTCGCAATACTTTCTACCACGGTTTTTATCGCAGCTCAGCTATCGCCACAGGCCACTGCAGCGTCATTCATCTTGCAGTCAAGGCTATAAAGCAGATTAAGCTGTAAATAAAGCTGCTGCGGCTGCGACTGCGTCTGCTCTGTCAATCTGTCAGTGTCCTCGCCAGTCGCTTCTCTATGCACTTTTTTAATTGCCCAACAGCAAATCGGAGCTGACATTTATGCGCGCGCTCCATTTCGTAGATTTGTAAGGCTGCCAATTGAATTGGCTGCCAAGCTAATTGCCCAGAATGCGCGACGCCTCTCTAACGGTCTGTCTCTGACATTCAGCATGCAGCATGCAGCTTGCAGCATCCTCTCTCAGCTGTGCATGCAAATTGAGCTGTTGCTGGCCGTTGTACGCACAATTAATGTTTGACAGCTGTTGGCCTGGGACAACACTCAATGGCAATTAGGGTCGTCTCGGTCACTGGTTCTACCAAATTCATTGCGAAATACTCGTCTCTCTCTCTCTCGCTCTCTCTGTGTGTGTGTGTGTGTGACATGTGTGCTTGCTGCTGGACAGCCAACAGGCATGCAAATTGTAATTTATGTGACAAATTTTTATGTACCCAACCCGAGAATTTATTGAGCCTAGCAAGCGAACGCACCGAGACGAGCCCCGCTCGGCTTATCAGGTGCTTTAAGCTTCTTGTTTTTTATGCACGGTGTTAAGCTGAGCTCGCAGCCAAACGAGTGTTGTATAACCAACACACACTCACACACACATACATATATGCTTATAAATACACACATATATAGATAACCGCATGTGTTATTCATTCATTGATTGCTACTCTTAGTTGTTGTTGTTGTTGCTGCTGTTGCTGTTGTTGTTTCACCCATTGAGTATTTCATGACGGAAGAAACGCACACACGTCAAAGTGTTGAGTCTTTGGCGATGTCCGCATAGCATAATCCAAGTCACATTCAAAAGCCATTTATCATGTGTGTGAGACTTAAGCCCAATCATGGCAAAGGTCTTTGGACCACCAATTTGTCAATGGTGCACTCTAATACGCGTAAGCCTACTACGAATATAATTTGGAGATAATTCCGACTCGGAACCCATCTATTAATATCAGTTGGTTGCGGCTTGTGTGAGATGCGCAAGGAAACTTGTTTTATTATAGATTTTTTTAGATTTATTTTTGGCACAGTGGTGCACCACATCATCGAAATAGAAATCAAATATAAAATGAAAACAAAATCAAAAATAAAAGGTTCGGAGAAAAAAATAGCCACACGCATTAGACTAATTAAAATATACGAGCTTGAAGCACGTTTAAATTCGATTTGCATTTAAAATCCATTCAAAATATTGCTCGCTGGCTATCAGAGAGAAGAAAACAAAAACACCCCCACGCAGGTCAACCAGTTTGGCGACCAGTCTCATCCATCATTTTGATAGCATAAACTGTGTAGCCGGAATCCGAATCAGATTTGCATCTGCTCTGCCTTTAATTGATGTGAAATGAATTGGACTAAGAGCCAATGCTAAAAGAGTTTGACTTACATTTTATAGCTGTTCGGTTCTGTGTTGTTGCTGAGGCAGCTTTGACATATTGCTTCGGATGCCAACTGAAACGAGATACAGAAGGAGAGGAAACATTTAGACAAGAATAAAACACATCATCTTAGGCAAAGCAAGCACAACAAAAGTAAATATATAATTAAAACGATTAAGAACAGCTCAGCAAAGGGTACAAAAAGTATATATATATATATATATATATATATATATATATATATAAATATACATAGCAAAAAGAAAAAATCTAACAAAAGGTCAAAACATATATAAAATGAAACCGGTTTGTCAATTTGCCAAAAAAAAAAAACTGAAACTGAAAATTAAATCTTTCTTGACGTCATTGGTGATGTTCAAATATTTCAAGCAATAAAATTCAATTCATTTGCCCACACGCATTTCCTACCAGCGTCAGCAAAAGGCCTACGACGAGCTGACCCAGTTTCTTGAAACAAATTGTCGGGAAATATTCCAAACAAAACAAAAGATAATAATAATACGAATAATAAATAAAAAATAATGTAAAGGAAATAAAAGAAATTTACTGCAGAATTGTTTTCGCCTTGTGCCGGTGTAATTTATTGCATGTTTTGCTCATTAAATTGATTTTTCTTTTGATTTTGAGTGCGAGTGTCATTGCAGAGCGATCGGAAGCGGCAGTGGAGTCTGCAGTGAAACTTACAAACAGGGAGCCCAGAAGCACGAATGGGTCTCAATGTTGTTGATTTTGTTTTCGGCACGCTCGGGTTTCATAAAAAATGCCAATTAAGCGTGAATATAAGTGCCAGATAATTTTTCAGACAGCAGCCAATGTAACCCAAATTGCCAAAATACAACAACAACGACAACTACAACCAAAAAGGCACCCAAAAAAATAAGAGTTACAGCACAAGAGCAGCCACAACTGCAAAACGCAAAACAAAAAGAAAATGAAGAAGCAGAAGGAAAGAAACAACATTTTTGCGGAACATGCTCTTAGCCCAAAAAAGAAATTTTCCATTCCTGACATTATATGGAACACAATGTAAGTGAAACACAAGAGTTGAGGCAATAGGCTTCAATTGTTTTCAAAGTTTTCTATTCATTATCGCACAGATGGACCACCCTGAGATGCACTTGAGCCTCAGTTGGGGTATCTTCAAAGCGGCTGTCATCTATTAATAAGCCTTGCTTATCACTCAGCTGAGCTTGGCGTACGTTCAGGGCATTCGGTATTCGTTTTAACTTTGGCGCACACGGAGAGACACAATAAGGCAGCTTTAAAAAATATTTACAACACTCAAGTACAGTTCAAGTGCTGGGCCAAGTCAGCGATATACCCGCCAATGTCCAAGTCCAGCTCCGACTTCAACTCCGTCTTGCAGGCCGTAAGGCAGGCCGTCAGGCAAAAGCGAGGGCCCCGAAAAAAACACACAACAAGAAATAAAAAAAAAAAAAAAAATGCCACTAAACATAAAGAAGAACGACACAGAGTGTTTCTTTTTTATTTGAGTTTTTGTTTTGGGCATTTTTCATTTAAAAGCGACAGGCAAACTGATGTCGATGTCCACTTCCATTGCCAGCCGCGTTGGAGTCTCGGATGACCGAGATATGCGGTATGTGAATCGTTTTTGGCTGCTTGGGACTCGTCTCGTCTCGATTTCAATTTCAGTTTCAATTTCAATGTGCACTTGGACTAGCCAAGTTAATAAGGCAATAAAAACCAAGACAATGAAGCGCAACTCCAAACAATGACAATCATAATGCATATAAATACTAAATGTATTTAAAATGCTGAAATGTCAACAGGTCGCGGGCATCTTTGAAATTATTGGGGAGCTGCTCGCTGCTCGCTGCCGCTGCCGCTGCCGTTGCTGCTGCTGGCTGGTTCGTTTAGCGATGCGGCTTTGATTTTGATAAATGTTTAATTAATTTTGTGCCTCGGTCAAATATTAAACTTGGCCATTTTCGGACTTAATGAACGAAAAATTAACAACACACTGAGAAATCAACTGGTAAGCAGTGCCAGCCATGCCAGCCACGCGGAAGATCTTCAAAGTGAGTTTTCGAACATTTTGGTTGCTTAGTTTCTCGTCGTCGTGCACATTATGCTGGCCTGTGTGGTTTAATATTATGAATGAATGTTTACATATGTGAAAAATGTTGTAATTAGTTTTTCGTTTTTTTTTCCTCTGCTTCTCTCTGCTGCTTTGGGTACTTTGGCTCTGGCGCCCTCTCAGTGATTTTCAACAACGGCGCTTTGAAACAACTGCAAATTACAAGTTATTATTAATGTTAACAAGCGAAATCGCCGTGTACTTATGTGAAAACTCATTTGGCAGGGGGTCTCCATGATTTATCTACATACATATTGTATATATATACAAATCTATATTTAAATACATACACACATGCGATCATACATATACATTGTACATTAATGTCTATTCTTGATTTATGTGAGCATGGCTCTCTGTTATATAAAGCACATCGAGTAGAGTCGCTGAGTGCAAGTGGGTCAACTGTCCCCAGGGTCGGGCATTGACGAGCGCTGCCAACTTAACGCGCACATAACACAATCTTCATGCTTCAGTAGCTGCCAGCAGTACATAGAATTCAAATCAAAATGTTCCACAGTAATTATGCAAAGATTTTCAGAGAGCCCCCATTGCACAAGCCCAGACACGGCTTAGGCTTACTTCGTTTAGTCTTTCGGCAATGGCTTAACGGCTCAGGCACATCCAAAATGCACCACCAGCAACACCACCAGCACCAGCACCACCACCAGCACCACCACGAACAGCAACGACAACGACACGAGCTCGTAAAATATGCAAAATGTGTGCCAGGCCGTGCAGTCAGCAGTCCGCTAACGACTTGTGTCAATAAAAATCAAGCAAAGCACTGAAATGCATTGCTTTCATGGATGTACTCGTAAGTATGTACATATTCTTCACTCTAGAGCTGCCTCCGTTGCACTTGTTCTACTCATCGCGCTTGCTGCTGCTCATATTGTTGTTGCTGTAGTTGGAGTTGGAGTTGGTGTTGGTGTTGGTGTTGATGTTGCTGCAGCTGGCAGGAAAAATCGAAGAATGTCTAGACAGCAGACAGCCAAAGTCACTTCACATTGCACATTGCTTCCTGACTGGCTGCAGCGGACGAACGGTGAATGTGGATGTGGCTGTGGCTGTGGCTGTTGCAGTGGTTGTTGTTAGTGCAACAAGACTTGGCGGATTTCCAATAGCATCAGGCAGTTTCCTATAAACAGGTTGCTTTCCTCTGCGTTGCCAAAAAGTGAGATCGCTTCATAAGTATAAAAAGCTGAAATGCTTCACTCATTGTTAAACGAAAGACTTAGGCAACGAACTTGACAGCAAAATTTTTTTAATGCTAATTAATTACTTCATTATCCAGCTGGAACAAGGGAGTCATATTGACATATAGATTTAAGATGAATTCCTGAATTCAAAATAATCTCTATAGATCATCGATAAGAAAAGCAGCCTGCGGCGTAGATAATGTATTCAAGTGATGCACTTGAAAGCTTCTCGAAGTATATAAATAAATGAAACAATGAAACCAAAAGCAGCTGTGGCAAAAGTTCTGAGACTGAGAACAACAGCGCTGAGAGCAACAAATGATTTATGACACATGACGCTGCTCTGTACGGGCTATAGCTACTCTAACAGCAACAACAACAACAACAAGAGCTACGACGACGACGACTGAAGTGTAACTTCCCACTGACCCAATTTACAAGCACTTAATGCCAAAAAGGAGAAGTTGTAGAAGAAATAAAACAACAAAGAGACGAAAGCTGGTAATGCATATCAAATAAAATTGTAGCAGCAACAACAAAGGCAGCAATGGAGCAGCAACAATGCGTGCCAACAAGACGACAAAAATTATGACCAAAATAGACAAATAAAAAACGAAATTAAAAAAAAAGCCAGAAAAAAAAAAACTACAGAAAAATTTAAATTAAAAGCCAAAAACTCCCACACATAAAAGTCGAGAAAGAGACTTGAAAAAAAGGTCTGTCAAAATTAAATCATTTCGGTGGCACACAACTTTAACCGATGGTTAAAAGTTGATAATGATGATGCTTGGATAACGCTCGTTATTATTTCGCTTGTTGTTGTTGTTGTTGCTGCTGTTGTTGTTATTATTATTATTGTTATTGCTGTCATGTAGTAGTTATTGTTGCTGTTGCTGCTGCTGTTACTGTCCAGTGCGTTGGTGGCTGGTACTGGCAGCGTAACAAATGCTGTTTTGACTAAGTGTTTGACATGAGGAGCGTGGAAAAAAATACGACACACAGGTCACACACATATATGTACATACATATGTGTGTTTAGAAACATGCGAAAGTGAGAAAATCTTAGTGCAAATTGAGCTGCGTGCATTGTATATAAATATTAAAATTTCTTTGGCCATTGTTGCTGTTGTTGCTACCGATAAACTGAAGCATTCAGGCAAGCGTCGGACGGCAAAGCAACTATTTGAGTCCATTCCACTTGACGGTCGCGCTTCCGGTTTCATTTGAGTGAAATTTTGCGCCTGTGGCAAATTTATGTGAGAAATCAACAACATGGTAACACCAACACCAACACCAACATGAACATCAACATCAAATAACCCAGCAACATTTTTCATAGAAAATTATGAACGAAACCGAACAAACATGGAAATTTGCATATGACGCCGCGGGCAGCTAAGCACATATTAATTTTCAGCTGTTGAATGGAAATGCACGGGGCAGCCGTCATTTATTAATTATTAATAAATATTATTATAAATAACCAAATTAATCAGTTTGATTCCAGATAACCCAACGAATCAACAGCTTTTATTTGCAGTCTTAAGTGTGACTCTTATTTGTTTTCATTCGAGAATCGTCCTACTTTGTGCATAGATTAACTGCTAATCGTTATGTCAAGCTTAGAATTGGATTCATGAAAGTTGTCCGCAAAGCGATTAACAGAACAAGCCAAAAAAAATATATAGATGTTTTTATATAATTTTTTGATTTATTTTATTATTATTATTTCTTTATTTTATATATAAAATCAATCTGTTAATGGATATGCTTTCTAAATTTTGGCATCTTCGACCGAAATTCAAATACTTTATGTGCATATATTCTGCATTGGCTATAAAGTTGTTTAGTTCATTATACATTAACGATTTAATTTGAATCTGTTTAGTATTCATTGTGGCTTAATTTATTGCATATATTTAATGCGACTACTGCCGATTTATTTGCCATTTACAGGTTTAATAACAACGTGTCATATAAATAAAATTTATGGTCTAGCTTGGTATATTAACGGCCAGCAGTAATAAGAAATTTAGCACATGATTATTAAATACTTTTCGCATTTAATTTTTGTATAATTATAATTTAAATACTTTTTGGTGGAGAAAATGGTTTATATAAAAAACTAATAAAAGTATTTTTTTCGTGTATTTTTAGTTTTATTATGTGTATCTTGTTTTGCAATAAAATTCTTCCTTCGAAACTCGAGTACATGTCATAAAAATAATTAATCATAGAGGAAAAGACAATAAAGTCTGAAATCTAAACAACCATAAATGTATTTCACAATTCAATGTGAATAAATAAAAACAATTTCAATTTGAAAGCCAAAAACTAAAACTAATCTAAGCTAACATTTTATATGTCTAAGGTCAATATACAGTTGAAATAGAAACTTTGACTAGTCCAATTAGACATATGTGTTTATGTATATGTTCGTCTATATAGTTATATATTTTTAGCAATTCGCAAATTTTCAATTATGAAGCCATTAATACTTATTTACTAAGACCCAAGCACAGGCGAGCAAATTTGATTAATTGCTTTTTGCGGCTTGTCAAGGGTTTAGTCATGCTTGCTGTTTTCTATTTTCGCAGGCATTTTTGCACAAAAGGTGTAGCCGGAAGATATTAAAACTTTGGCTTTTCAGTTTTTGGCTGCGCAGTTCTAATTAGCTAATTATACGCTAAATTATTGTATAATTATTGCGAGCTAGGCGCGTGATCATGCCAAGTAGATATATATATATATGCCAAAGATCAGAGAACGGAGAGATAGAGAGAGAGAGAGAGAGAGAGTGAATGAGAGAGCGAGAGAAGAGCTTAAAATGTTTTCATTTCGGGGATTTACGCTCCTAGCACGAGTTATCAATTTTGATTATTTATCTGCCAATGTTTGACAATGGGAACATAAGAATTCAGTGAGCAAACGAATAGCTGGAACAAAAGAAGAGGAGCATTTATAGCTAATGAAACTAGGTAAACAGATATCTGCGAATTCGTAGTCAGATCTGATGGCTCTTATTTGCCAATACAAATCGACCGAGATAAAATCTAAATTTATTCGCACAATAAGTTGGTGGCGTTCAAGCTTTTTATTTTATCTACGAAATATTTTTTATTTATATTATTTGGATCCATAGAAAATTCATAGGGGTTTTTTTTTTCTATTTTGATGTGGTTTTTTTTGCTGAACAATCGTCACATAGTGAACAAAAGACTTGGGCAACGAACTTGGCAGAAACTTGCACTCACCACCTTAAAGTTGTAGGAAACTTTTTATCCAATTTGAATAGCTTAATAAATCCATAAAGAGGCGATAGCAGCTGTATATTTTGCTTAATTTTTTTGAGTATATATAAATATAGATGTGGAAATTGATAAGGCAGACAATTCTGTTGTTTTGTTGGCTTCACACTTGAGCTTGAGTTTCTCACATGGCTTCAACTCAGCCCATTATGGGCATTATTTATGGCTCTCGATTGTTGGGCACACTCACACACATATCATGATGATACTAGCTGGGTATTATCAACTTATCATACAATACATAATTCTTGCAGCTATTCAGAAACTTTTGCACTTTTCATTCCCATTCGGGGAGGGGGCGGCCAGTCGATCGGTAGGGCCTCATTAAAAATTCTGGAAAACAAATCTTTGCTTGGCTCGTCGAGGCTCGTTAATTAAATATTAACTGCAAATAAGCGTCGGTGGCTATCGCACGCCCGACTTCCGCTCGTGTTTCGGCTTTCGGTTTCCGTTGCGTTGCGTTGCGTTGGGTTTTGCGCGCTAACTCGGCGACAGGAATCGCGACGCCCACGACAGCGATCGTGATCAGAGTTTTGGTGGCCGACCGGCGGCCGACGGCAAATGAACTTTACGGAAGTCGGATTCAACGATGCCGAAAACAACCGACAACCGACAACGGTAACGACGGCGTCAGCGACAACGAAACTCAACAAAATCTCCGCTCTCCGCTTCGTGGCGCACGCAACGCACAAACACTTGAAACTGAACTAAATCTGGCCGGGCTCGGACCCGGGCCAGCAAGTCCAAGAAGTTGCTGGCCCGCAGCAGCGCTCGCTGCTGGCTTCGCAGTCTAAGTCGTTGCTGAGAGCATGACGGCAGCGCTGGAAGAGCGAGACCTACTCGTAAAAGTTTTTTTTTTCTTCTTCTGAGTTTTGGGATATTTCGGTGTTGTTTTTTTCGGTTCGGTTCGGTTTTGTACTGCGGACAAGCGGTAAATGATAATAAAAGCTGCCTAGGTTTTATTTCTGGTCGACGCTGACGCCGCTAGCGACAGCGACGCCGGCGCAGACAGCGAAAAATCAATGAAAACATTTCGATCTTTATTGTTGATCTTCTCGTCGTCGTTGTTGTTGTTGTTCTTGTTGTTGTTGTTGTTGCTGTGTTTTGGGGCGCTTTTGAGCTAAGAGTCGGCTACACGCTCTTCGCGCTCTATTAGCCATTCTGATTTATGCTCTTAATATATTTGTCAATTATTTTTATGTTTGTGCGTTGCCAAAGTCTTTTGTTCGGGCCCAACAGCATTTTGGGCTGTAGCATTTCTCATTGTGGACTTTCTTTTGAATTGCAAGAGTTATTGTGATAGCAAAGAAGAGTGTGGTTTATTTTTAGCCACGCCATTGTGGCTTTTTCTATTTTGATGTAGGGGATTTGCATAGTTAGCCAGGGGGAGCATACATATGTATGTCTTTATGTTTGTTACGCTGCGTCCCATAAACTGAACAATTTATGTTTTGGGGTTTCTGTGAATGAACCGCATAAAGGGTTGTGCAAATTTCGTTGTGCTCGCTAAAAAACACCTTTTGACCTCTAGAATTTCGAATTTGAAAGGCCCGAATAACGGACACGCCCAGCTCTCCAACTTTCCAATATGCATGATATTTTCTCACACAATTATGCTGCCCCATTGATATAATTTAGTGCTCAATGATGTTGTAGTAGCTAACCTCTCGCCTCCCTCCCTTCTCCCCCTCTCTCTACCACACTCTACCCCTCTGTCTCTCTAACACTACCTCAACAACAATGTATCTCTCTCGAATAATTTATCAAAAGCTTTTAGTCAATGATTTCAAATTTACGATTTCGGTTGGCTCGAGCTGCTTGAATGGCCCATTGATCTGGAACTGGAACTGGCACCGGGGATCTCCAAAAACTCAACGGCTGTGGCTCCATTGAACCGTTCTTTGAGTGCCGCAACGTCGCTGCGATGCTGCGTCGCTGCGACCCCCATAAGCGATCACTAATTCATTTCACTTCCACTTATTAGCTACAACATCAACGGCAGCAACAATAACGAAATCCACTTGCACCTGGCTCTTAGAGTTTTGCTCCATTTAAAACATTTCAACGTCAATCAATATGCATTTGAGCCCAATCTTCCATTTGGCTGTGGTTTCTTTTCGGTTTTGGCCATATCGGCTTTTTATGGCTTAATGCCGTTCGCTGGGCTTTGGAACACACTTAACGCTACATTTAAGGGGGCTCATTGTGTTGCAGCTTGGCATTGCCATTACCTTGCTTATTAGTTGTCATATCTGTGGCCATCTATGGTCATCTGGTATGCCTACTCTCTACCCGCTCATTTGCATTTTACAGCGCATTTAGCTGGCCGCCGCTGCCACAGCTAGTGGCTAGCTGCGTTTTTCTCACATTTCACATTTTACATTTTCACATTTCCATGCGGCGGTGCACGATGCGATGCGATGCGATGCCTTTTTTTTCAATTTCTGAGCACTTTTTTATGAATTCTTAATATCTTTTATGTTTGATTTGACACCTAACGACGAGCGTTTCCAATATTAACGGTTTTTTAATTACCTATGCGCCCCATTGGCTCGGCTTCTCGACTTTGTTGGCCAGGTCTTTTGTTTTGCCAGCCAGCTAGCCATGACAAGCTGTCTTGCTCAACTGTTGCCTGCATGTAGTTATGTAGAAAAGTGAAATTGAAAAATAAAAAAAAAACTCTAGTAATAATAACAAGAATAATAATAAAGGAGGCAGCTCATTAACTTGCCGCTTTCGTCAACTGTGCGACTGCCGAAATGCCAAATAGCGCCACGTCATGGCCACTGCCCTGCAACATGGCCAGCAACACGGCCAGCAACATGGCCAAGCTGCTACCTGGTGGAAAACACTTGCCCCTTGCAGGTCCATCTGTGGCATGCAGCGCCCACTCAGCCGCCGATCTCAAACAGCTTTTTTCTCTCTGGGCTATTTTTTTTTGGGCTGGTCCGCCGCCCCGCTTGACCCATTTTATTTAGCTGCTCAGCGGCTCTGTTGCCTGCTCTCCTCAATCTTCTGTGGCTCATTGTTAAGTGTAACTATTAGTTCGGCTGCTCTGTGCTACGTTTCCAGGTCAACGGGGCAATCAATCATATTACAGTGTAAGAAATTTGTATACCACTGCCGCACGACGCACATAAAATGCGCCACAGATGAAGTAAACAGAAAAAAAAAAACAACAAATGTATCAATATGGAAAATAAAATTGAACAGATGAAAGCCAGCATTTGGCTGGCCGATACCTTGATGCCCTAACGGTCCTAAGTATGCAATAACTGGATGCTTCAGCTTTCGGATCATCAGCATTGATTTTGTTTAAATGCTTATTTTTATGGCCATCTAAATAAATCGAAATATTGAAATCATTAAAAGCCCATAAAAATTCCACTTTCAAATATATATTTTGAAAAATTTTTAAATGCTACAAGATTTTTTGTTTGTTTTTTTTTTTTCATTAATTTAAATTTTGATTTCAGTTTTTCTGGATTTGTTTTCATTTTCGATTTTTTAAGGTGAAAAGTTTGTTGTTTGATGTTTCTATTTGGACGGCGCAGATTCTACTAATAAATTAAAAACCTTGCTAAAAATATATATGTATACTAAGATAGCATTAAAAAAAATCCATGACGTGCTGCTATTTCACACAGACAAAACTTTTATTCATTTTTAAACTGGACCAACCATTTTATTTATTTATTTATTTATTTTTAAATAAATAAAATATGTTCATGAATTTATGCAATAATGTTTTTGTATTAATTTATTTTATTTATTATTATTATTTATTTACTTTATTTTATTTAATTTTTTTTTTGTTTAAATTCCTACTATTCTTATTTAATTATTTTTTTTTAAATAGAGAAACGAAGCAATTGTTTTATTTATTGACATATTTTTAAAATACAGCAAAATATTTAAGAAATTTTTAAATATATATTCATTGTAACATTTAAATCTGTATATGTATTAATGGCTATAGAAATTTTTACTTACTTCATGATCAAGAAAACTTTTATATTCTGTGGAACTTTTCAAATAATATAAGTTAGTCGCAACTAAACAATATGAAGTGAAAAAAATCTGTTAGGGTGCTTTATATAATTTTTGTTGAATAATCGAAGTTGATTGAGTAAATTGAAATATGACAAATAATTGGTTCTCAAAATATATCATCAAATGTTTGCTAACCAGGTCGTTGTTGCATTCTTCAAATTCCAAATCGTGTTGAAGACTTTTCCCTCACTCATTCAAATAATTTTCCTAATGATATATTCATCTACTCGTATATTTTTATCCATATATAATAGTTGTTATATATGTTTTTGTTTTATTTTTCTTAGCATATTTCTCTCATACGGCCATAAAAATTAGCACAGGAAGCGCATACCACAAAAAGTTGCACGTTCATTATACTGAGCGGCAGTGAGTATGAAAATAAGTTTATTTTCATTTTGTTTACTTACAAAATGAACTTTTCTCCATGCAGCGATCTAGCTCCCGTTGGGGGCCTTTATTGTCGTTGCTGTTGTTGTTGTTGTTGTTGCTGGTGTTTGGCCGTTGCTCGTTTTGGGCGGATGTGGAGTGTTTAGCGGAAAGTGAAAAGTACTGCTTAAAATGGCTTAGTTTGCAGGTTTCGCCTTGCGGAAGTGGACGCTGGCAAACGCTAACAAGTTGTCTATCATAGAAAAGCAATTTCCATGCCAATGATTTATGAGCCGCTTAACCGGGCCATTACTATCTTATCTCTGGGCTATTATGTACACCATTTGAGCTGACAAAATATATTGTGGTCCAATCTAAAGCTGGCATTGCCACTGCCACGCTGACGCTGACATGTCGCGCTTATCGCCGCAAAATTATCAACAAAACAAACACACAGACACACACTCACACACAGAGAGATACGGACACTGAGAGCAACAAAACAAAAGCCAAACTCAGAAATTGTTGGCTCAGACAAAGGCTTACAGTGTTTCTCAATTGTTAGCCACCACGCACGCGCGCATTTACTTAAACATAAGCGAGCTCGAGTTTCATGGGGAGTCAGCAGGCCAGTTGGTCTAAGTCTAAGCATGTGCCCACATTTTAGCTGGAGTGCCTAGGCCTGCCGAGTGTGTGTGTTTGAGTGTGCGAGTGCGTGTGCGTGTGCGGGGTCTATGGCAAATGCAGCTCAACTCATTGAATGACCCTCGTTAGGCCTACTGCGTGAGCTCGCCCGTTTCTCTGGCCGTCTGGCTGTCTGACTGTCTGTCTGGCCGTCTGTCTGCCAGTCTGTGTGTTCGTTGCACGTCAGTCACGCTTTGTTTGGCCTGTCAAGATGACAAGTGTTTGCTTTGCAGCTTGCTGCTTGCTGTTTGCTGCTTGAGGTTTGCTGCTTGCTGCTTGCAACATGCAGCTGGCGCTCCAGCAAATGTAAACTTGACATTTGATTGCATTTTAATTAAAAAGTGTTCGAACATTCAAATGGAAGCGGTGAAAATTTATGGCGGCGCGCAAAAATTGTCAGTGCGTAGCCCGATGCTAACCAAAAAATTCAATCGCCTCGACTTGCCAATAACTCAAAATTATTTCACGCAAAGCTATTGTAGCCAGAGCAAAGGCGCAAGGGATCGGCGGGCGGGCAGGTGGGCTCTGGTACGCATATGAACACCGTCCGTGACCGTGTGGCGGCAGACCAACAACAATGACGACGACGACGACGACGCCTAGCGAAATGAGGTCGAAATTATTTGCAATTTATTGAAGGCAATCAAAATGCTTATAAGCCATAGACAGGCTTTATTTCTTTGCTATTGCTGTTGTTGTTGCTGTTATTGTTGCTGTTGTGGTCGCTGCTCGATCGCTGTTTGATTGTAGCGTGATTTCTAACCTGTCCGTGGTGTCCAAGTTTATTAGTTCTTTGGCTGCCTGTGCCAGTGCCTGTGCCATTGCCATTGAGCCATGAAATACCGTTTCTTCAGTTTGCTCGCAAAGAATGTGTATTTGCGATGGTGCTAAATTAAAGCAATCATATCCATATTTATAAGCCGATGGCAATAAGCCTTTGGAATGCCATAGATATTGGATTTGCCAATGGTTGTTGCTTTGCTAGGGTATACATTGGTCGTCTATTGGCATCTGTTTCTTTTGGGCTTCTGATTTCCATTTTCCCGCTTTGTAAATTGAGTTTTTGCTATTGTTGTTTCTTGGTAGCGGGTGGTTGATTAAAACGGAAATGCTGTGAATTTGGCTTAATAATGTTTGGCGTTTTGTATTTTTGGCATTCAGCGTGAAGTGTGAAGCCGAAACAAATTCGAGTCACATTGCTCAAAGGCAGCGAAAAAATGTCATTAGGCAATGGCAACGGCAACGGCAACAGCAACGGCAATGGCAACTGGCAGTCACCTTCTTAACTCAATGTCTTAGCCAGAGCCGTCGCTCATTTATTACATCATATTTATTTTGGCAAAGCTTTAAACGGCTTTATGTTGCCTGCCAGTCGTAAATATAAATGCAACTGCTGTAACATGCTGGATGCGCTGAAGAAGCCTTCAAAGCAAACTCCCAGCTGTTGCCTGAGAGACTCCAACTGCAGTTTCTCAGGCCCACAGCTGGCTGGCTTGGCCTAGCCTAGCCATGTCAATTCTGGCAGGAAATTTGAATATAGTATCAAGAGTGTAGAAGAGTTACAAATAAACGTCGTCGTCGTCGTCGTCGTCGTCGTCGTCGTCGTCGTCGTTGCTGTCGACGGCTTTCATGCTTTTCATGTTCAGCGTGATCATTCAATGGCAGCCCAGTCGCATCTCACCCAGACGCAGATCTCTCTGCGCTGTGCATCTCCATCTCCAACTCCATCTTCGTTTTATGCGCAGGTGTTGGATAAATATCAAAATAGTGCAAAATCGTGCATACGAAATTTGTACGTGATGCCATGTTGTAGGTGTCGGTTCGGTTCAGATCGGTTTTTGGGTTTTAGGTTTCCAGTTACAGCGTCCAATTTAAAAGGAAAAAAAAAAAAAAAAACCCAAAACCCAAAAAAAAAAAAAAATAACCCACAAAGAACAGTCGAAAACAATGGCATGGGGGCAAGTAACTATGCCAAAGTTGGTCGTCATTGGAGGGTACATGAAATGCGTGGCTTATTCAAATTGCTCAAGTCGAGCATTATCACACACACACACACACACACACACACACACACACACACACATCACACACTCGCACACACATAAACATAAAAGCGACGTCATTAAAAAACGTTTAAAATAAATTTTTGCGCTTTTATTAACTCTGACATTTGAACAAAGGCTTTTGTCAGCTTTGCTGCCTGTTGTCTATTATTATGATTAAAATATCTAACCGAAAAGAAGTTTATTTTTGTTATTTAACTCGATGCCGCTATATTTTTCATTATCCCAGCGCGCTGTTTGTTTAAGTAGCCAGTGCCAGCAGCCGCAGCCGCAGCTCGCTTGAAATTTATTGTTGGTATTTTTTTTCGGGCTCCGCTTGTTGTTTCATTGTTGTTTTCTTTGCTGGGCTTTTCAAATCAAAGTGCTCCACATTCAATATTGAACGCATTCAATGCTACACATGGGTTTATTTATTATGATTTTTTTTTTCTTTTTTTCATTTCCATTTTGTTGTTGTTTATTTTCATAATGTCTGGCTGAATCGGGCCTGGGACACACCTCAAAAAGAGTAACACCACAAACGGTTGCCACTGATAGCCACCGTAGAGCCACCATCAGCACCAGCACCACCAGCAGCAACAAATCTGAACCCGACACCGACACCGACGGCGACGGCGACGGCGACGGCGACTGCGACAGCGACTGCGACGCGTCGGCTTCTTTTTAGAGCCCGCAACTGTGCGGCATTTAAACATTTACGATTTGTTTTAAATAAAAGCAATCGCAAGCGGCCAACGTATTAACACTATTGCAGCACATAATCACAAAGGCGCAGCAATGTCTGTCAATACCAGGCGATACGATGCGATACGATATTTTGAATTCTCGCTTTGACATTAAAATCTGTAAATAATTCCCGCCATTAAGCGTGCGACGATCTGAGAGCTGTGAGCTGTGAGCTGCGAGCTGAGAGCTGTGCGCTGTTTGGCAACTCCATTTGCCGTCTTATAAATTGCCCTCCCCAGAATGCGATCCCAAGTTGTTTGATTATTTATATAGAGTTGTTGGCCGCGCAGTTGCTGTTAATAATATTTTATTTTATTTTATTTTGCTTAATTTTTATTGCTGTTTTCTTTTGCTTTAATTTATGGCACATTGTGGCGCTGATAATTTGCTGCCCAGTGCTGACGACATCTTGGCCAAATAAACATAAATGAATAATACTAAAAACATACGTCTAAAAATAAAAAATAACTAAATAGTTATTTGCATAACTATTTTGGCTGAAAAATATGTGTTATATTCATGCGTGTATTAAATTGAACGAATTTTAATTAATTTTTCAGATTGCTTATCTGTTATCATTATTGTTTTCTATATTGATGATGGAGCCATGGAAGGTTGAGCATTTGGCGGTTTATCTGTAACAGGCGATTAATCGCTACATTTGGAGCCCTGCTGAGTGCAAAACATTTGTCAAGCATTACACGAGTGAGAAATGGGCCAACATGTGGATGATCCAATTAGCATAATTGGAAAAAAGTCAAAATAAATTATATAGAGTGGTTAGAGCTCGTTTATTTAATTTACATTAACAATTTTAGCATGCATATTCATGCTCAATCAAACTGATTGAGGGACTCGAGCTTATTTGGTATGCAGCTCCATTAAGCAGAAATATAAAATCTATATACACACCACGCCACATATATTTCTCGTGTCGTCTGATATGCTGTTGGACATGTCGGAAATTGGGCTGCAAGCTATTAAAAATGCTCAAAATTAAAATCAAGCCAAATTTATGCTGACGTGAGACAAATTTAAGGCTACGAACTGCGTAGGCGGCCATAAAACAAACGAAGCCCAATAATGAGAAAATGAAACGAACTACATCCGAGATGCCAGCAGCGGCTACCCAGCATCAAATTGACTCGATTCCAAGCCGAGCCGAACCGTATCGAGCTGGTAGCCCATTACTATCGCATAAACAAGCAAATCTTTAGAGGCCCCCTTTTTGGGTAGCTAATTCTTGTTTTCGATATTTGATTGTATGGTCGCTCAGCGACCTTTGATTAATGCCACGCGATCTAGAATGAGTGGAAGGACCATGACTGACTGTCTGATTGCTGGGCCACCTACAACGTGGCCAACATCAATGACAGCCAATCGCCACTTGGCCATCGACCGGCAAACAGTCGCATGAGTAACTGACGCAGGCAATGCTTACGCTGCCATCCGAGTGCCAGCTACGGCTCTAATTGATACGCGTCAGTGTTTACCGAGCTGTGGGTGTTCCGCACGCACTGCGGCTTGTTGACCGCTATCCCAATATGATATAGCGGTATGTTTGCTTATTCTAATGAACCATCTTACAGCGGCACACATGGCGTATGCGCAACATCGATACAGTCTCTCTCTCTCTCTCTGTCTCTCTTTCTCTTTCTATGTTTCTGTCTCTGGCTTCATCTCTGTTTACTTTGGCATGCGCAATGCGGAATATGATCTCATGTAACTCAATTCACTTGATACATGTGCTGTCCAGTGCGGTAGCTGTGAGAAAAATGATTGAATTAAAAGATACACTAGGCTGCCTGTTGGCCAGAGGGGGCCAGTGGCGGCCAGCGGGGGCCAGGGTGGCTAAGCTGGGCTGTGAGCCTGCCAAAATGTGTAACTGTGCAGGCGTTCGATTTTAATCGCTTCATTTAAAATGCCGCTCGATACGCATCAGGTAGCCAGCCAGCCAACAGCTGCTGCTGCTGCTGCTGCTGCTGCTGGATTGCGTGCCACTCGCTGCGATCTCGTTTTGACCAAAAAAAAAAAAAAAAAATAACGACAAGTGCTGCAGGCCATAACCAATTGCAGTTGCAGTTGCCACAGCAGCCGCTGCAGATTGGCCACACAATTTGATAACATTTTTCCTGGCAGGAGCGAAAAGCGAAAAACGAAAAACGCAGAAAACATTTAATTAAATTGTTGCGCTGGCTGGCTGGGGTACTGCAAAATGATTTTCGCTCATAAATAAACGCATGTTATCAACTTGGTCTCAAATTGAATTGCATGGGCACTATCTTTCACAGTCATATTCATACATCTATGGACACTTAATAGATATGTACCCTATGCATATTCACATCGGCGGCATCGGAACACGTGTTCTTTGCTTTGGCTCTGGCTGTAAATCAAATTGCCTAATGATGCATTTAGCGCTTGAAATATGCCAATGCAGCCACGCCGGGTCACTAACTGCGAATAATTTTCAGCACCGGTGCAGAGCCCAGCCAGGCACTGGCCAAAGCCGGCAAAAGTCCCAGCCCCAGCCTCTGACTCCATCTCTGTCTCTGTCTCAGTCTCTGTCTCAGTCTCAGTCTCAGCTTTGACTTTGGCTTTAGATTGCCGCGTGCATGTGGCGGCATTATAGCATTATGGCCTATCAAAGTCAAGGTGGATATTAAATGTTGAGAAATATGTGAGCTTCGAGGTGCAAGTACACACACACACACTCACACACACATGCAGCATTTGTATTTCTCACAGCCGGCGCACAGAAATCAACAGCAATACAAGCGCACATATCATACTAATGATGCAAAATAACTTTAACGGCTTTTTTTGTTGCTGTTGCTGTTGTTGCGGTTTGTTGCTGTTGTTTTTGCTTTGGCAAACAGCGACAACAGCGACAACAGCAACAAGGCCGACAATGACAGACCCGGGCTCGATTCCGAGCCCGGCTGGGAGCACAGACATGGCCAACTGGTTCTTTGCTCTCTCCCGCAAAGTGCAGACGATATTGGCAAGCGCTTCGTTCATATAAAGGTCGCAGCAGCACGACGGCAACAAAAACAATCGATATCAGCTAAAACAGGTGTTTTTCTGCCAATATGTATACCAATGCATAGAGCCGGCCATCGGATCGGCCGCAATTAAATGGCATGCTTTGAAAAAAGATTTATTGTTTTAGGTTTTTAGATCGACATTTGTACAACATATTTGGTGCTATGTTCTCTGCAATTAATTATCTCTGATGTGCAGTCGACGCGATGCGATTTACTATGCGATTCTCAAGCACTCCAGTTGCTCCAATAAATTGTACAGGCTTAGATAAAATTTGAGTTCTTTTGCAATTTTAATAAATCACGCAAGATGCTGAAGACAGACAGACAGGGAGAGATAGACTCAAGATACGCCTCTTTCTACGGGTCTCTATCCCTCCCTCGGATCAGCATATTTTTATATGATATATCTTCCTTTTGAGTTGTCTTTTACCATTTCTCTCTCTTTCTCTCTGTGGTTATCTATGATTTTCTTCTTGCTAGATCCATATCTTTCTTCTCTCTCTCTCTCACTCTCTCTCTCTCTCTCTTCTTCTGTCCCGATTTATCCTTTCTCTCTGTACTTTACCTATCGCTTTCTTTCGCCTCTTTTTTTTCCTATCCCTTTGCTCTCTCTCTCTCTCTCTCTCTCTATCTCTCCCTTTTTTACTTCTCTGCTATATATCTTTATATATCTGTATGTTCTCTCTTTTCTTCTTATTTCTGCATTCCTAACTTGCTCTACTTCTGATTCTACTCTACTTTATAGTATATTATATTATATATCTGTCACCTTCTGCTTTATCATTCTTCTAATGTGTAAAATAGATTGACAATAAAGACAACTCATTCATACCTACGTTATTTTTTCAGCAAACTAATTAACATTAGAATTTATACATAAATTATAGTTGGCTGATGTTAAGGTGATTCTTATCTTGGGATGGGTTTTTCATTTAGATCTTCATAAATTATTTGCAAATAAAATTCTTTAACGCGAATAGCTTTTTGTTCTTCTTGGTAATCTATTTATTTTAACAAATTAGTTATGCAGATTGAAAGGCATCTGAGATCTTACTTAGAGATGGACAGAGATTTTATTGATTGGCATAGCTATCGGCGAGCGATGCCACTGGTTGGCGCCGTGAGCCGAAGCCAAATTCAACGCTAAAGCCAAAGCCAAAAGAAAGCTGACCCGGCGTGCCGCTTTATTTATTTCCGCCTTCTCGGGCATCAACACATGGCATGGCTACAATTTGTTATGGTCGCGTTTCGCCAAGAAAGCGGTCTTAAATCAAAACGCTTAACAACGGAAGCTTCGGCTTGCCACAATCATGAGCTGGCCAAAACACAAAAAAAAAATAAAAACATTTTTTTTTTTTAATTTTGATGCCCCACAAAAAATTAATCAAAACAAGCAATAAAGAAATCCTAAAGCAAATAAAAAGCTTGCCACGCCGCAAGACAGACAAATGGACAGACAGACAGGCAGCATGAAATTGGGTCTAGATGCTGCAGAATGCTACGTTTGCCTCGGGCCAATTTGCAAATTTGAATGACCAAAGAGTTGGCCAGATATTTATGTGCTTATCTCTCTCTTCTTCTCCCTCTCTGTCTCTTTCTTTGCCTCTGTCTCTGTCTGCCCTTTGTGCGTCACGCAAGGGCGTCAACTGTTTTGCTGCGTAATCTTTTGGCAATTTTGAGCAGCAGATGCCGACACGCTTCGCTTCAAGTCTCGAAAGTAGACCAATCCAATCGAACCCCCACAGCAGCCGCCAGCTAGCAATTGACCGGCAGAGGCAGAGGCAGAGGCAGAGGCAGAGACCAGCGATACATATTGAGCTATGAAAAGGCCAATTATTATGAATAACTCGTTTTAATGGAATGTCGGGGCTTATTACAGTTTTACAGCCACGGCGTGTTGCAAAGCATTACTCATACGCACCGTGAGCCCAAGCCAAAGCGAAGCAAAGCGACGCTCGGTGCTGCCTGCCACTATCGCTAATATTTATGTTGACTTGTGTTGCTTAGGGGCAGTTAGAGAGCGATGCGATGCCTCCGTTGCGACACGTTACGCATACGCCGCGTACGCGCGGCCATACGATCACGAGGCACAGGCTAGACTAGGTAGGTGCTCATAGTTTGTCGTGGCCATGATTGATATACGATCGCATAATATGATCGATCTCTTTCTTCATCATCAATTACACTTTGAATGGCTTATGGCCGGGCTTATTGTGCTGCCTGTGATACACTGCCGTTAGCTTTGATAGTTTTTCGAAAAATGTTAATAATAGCACGCGTCGCTCGTTGCTGTTGTTGTTGCTGCTATTGCTGCTGTTGTTATTTTACCCCCGCCCCGCTTTGCTTGTTGTTGTTTTTTGCACTGGCATTTGCGGGTTAACTGCATATTAGTTACTCTGTTTGCTTTTCAGCCGCACTGGCCGGGCCACACACACAGCAGCCGTAATGAGTGTGTGGCGCTGGCTCTGCTATTAGCCTTAGACCCATCGAGCTCTCAGTGAGCCATTAACAGTTTCGGTTTTAGCATATGAATAGCTGGCTGGCATCAGTACCGTTCAGTTCAGTTGACGCCTGCATTTCAGCCCACTCAATTGAGTCTCTGACGCAGCTGCTTTATGCTGATCGCTTCACCTGATTATGCAAATGCCAAGCCACGCATAGCACATCAGATATAAAATATGTATCTCGCACGGAATGGCGTGCTTTAATCAAAAGCTGATGACTCTGCGTCATTTGGCAGCCAGCCAGCGTCACTCGAGCTAAACTGGCAGTCAAGTTTTAAGCGACTGTTGACTGTAAATTTGCATAAATGTTTTCTTTATCGGAATGGCCCAATTGTCTATAGGGGGCGTGGCTCGACTAGCGTGAGCGTGCGTGTCGCCTCGTGTTGCTTTTTGTTGTCAATTTTGACTCACTCATGGCTCGAGCAGTGGGGCATTGTAAAATTAACATGTCACTCAAAATTGTTGAGACAGCACGCTAAAATCTAAAATATCTGTTATATGAGCATATAATTTGCATAAGGGGCGTGGCACAAGCTAAATATTTGCAATAGGCAATAAAGTGTTTATTATGAAATTTAATGTTTTAAAACTGCAGCAACGTTAATTTGATTTTAAATGGCAATTCGAGAAAAAACATAGATATGTGATGAGAGGGAGAGAGTGAGAGAGTGAGAGAGATAAAGAAAGAGAGACAGAGAGGGAAAAGGAGAAAGATATAACTAACACCAGCGAAACTTTTGGAGAGAGAAGAGACAGAGTATGATTGAGAGAGAATACGAATATCTTCGATTAATCGACTTAAGCGACTCAGACTGGACAATAATAAGCAAATCTAATCTAGCCTGCAATACTTAATTTTGTTTAGGCTTTTCATATTTGATATCTGCATTTGATCTAAAAACCTTTTTCATGTAAATATTTGGATATTTTGATATTCACTTTGAAATTTCAGTGAATTTCCAAAACTATTTCCAGGATAATTTTGCTGGCACTGGGACAACCGCTCGATTCGCCATTGCAGCAACCGAGATGGAGGCCGTGCAGTGGCTAACAACATGAAGTGCCAAATGTTGGTCTGTATAAAAGCATTAGACACGATGCTTGTTTCTTGCATTGGTTAACACCCTTCTCGTGCTGCCCTGTCAGCCTGCCCCTTGGTCGCTGTTTGTTTCTTATCTGTTCCCTGTTGCCTGTTGTCTGTTGGCTGTTGGCTGTTGACTGTTGGCTGGCCACGCCATTTGCATGCGCCGCTGACAGCGCAACATTTTGTTGCCCGGCTACCAATTCCGCAGTTCGAGTCGTTGTTGCAGTTGCTGCAGTTGTTGTTGTTGTTGTTGTTGCTGCTGCTCTTGTTGCAGCCAACAAGGTGCTCTGCGCTCTGCTCTGCTGTGCACTAAGTTAGGCTGCAGTTGGTCGGAGTCTGGCATTAGTTGTAGCTCGTTTGGCTGCAGGTTGTTCTTGTTGGAGTCGCTTGTTGGTTGTCATGTACGAAAATTGTAGCGCGCATTGCTGCAGGAAATAGTTCAAACATATCAATTTTATTTTTATTTATGCTAATAAACCGTTAGGCCGCCCGAGTGAATTATTGGCCATATACGAATACGTACGTACGTACGTAGAGACACACGTAAGTCAGCGCCCGGGCACGACCCATGTCAGCTCGTCGACAGATAAAGATAGACTGAGGGAGAGAGAGCGAGATAGAGAGCGAGAGCGAGAGCGAGAGCGAGAGCGAGAGAGAGAGAGAGTGAGCAGGAGAGATACGGAGAGATCTAAGGTGAAATCAGTGCATGTGCATTTTGATTAATCAAATCAAATTAACGCCACATTCCCACACAAATCAATGGCCGTTGCCGAGGCGAGTGCCTAACCCAATTGCCAATTGGCGAAAGTGTTGCATCTAACACCCACCCAAATGTAGCGACAAGCCAAAATGGCAGTTGGACTGCTGGAACTGGCCTGGGCGCGGGCGTGTGGCGAATGCAAAGCAAGTGCAGGCCACAAGCTCAAGTAAATAAATAAACGAAATCAATCCAGTCACAGACTCCGAGTCCGACTCCAACTCCAACTCCGACTCCAACTGCAACTCAGATTCAGATTCAGATTCGGTTTCAGTCTCTGAAAGGCAACTGCCACACACAACCGCAGCAAAAACTGGATCCCGCTCGAGCTGTGCCATTTTTGGGCAACCCTCGACGTTGTCATTATTTTTGGACACATAATTAAAATTGACTGCCGCATTGTCAGTTGTCGCGCCCAGTTGGTCGTCCCGCATCTGGAGTCGAGAGTCGGAGTGTTCTCGACATCGACATCGACATCGACATCGACGTCGACTGCAACTGCAACTGCAACTGCATAAATTTTTTCGGCAGCCGCTGCTATAGTTGTTACAGTGAGTGCAACAAATCACTGTCGCCTAGTAAAATAAATGTTTATTGTTTTGTAAGTGCCGCGGCCCATGAAAAAACTTGCCGCATTAAATGCATTGGCAATTTACAGCCGCCATTTTCGGCCATTTGACTGAAAAGTTCCGCAATGGGCGTTTACTGATTGTCAAAAGGTGGACAGTCAGCCACGTATATATGTATACATATATGTGTATATGTGTGTGTGCGTGTGTTGGTAGAGAAAACCTCACGTATTTTCGCCTATTAATTTACAACTTTCTGTACCAATGGCCATAATGGCAGAAACACAATTCGACTTGGCCAAAAATGGCAGAGCTGCCAAATTTTTTGCCAATTGTATTTCTCTTATTTCTGTCTGTTGCTTTTTGCTTTGCATATTTTCCTAGTTTTGGATTGGCGCACGCCATGGCACAAGCAAAAAAGTGAAAATTTCATAAGTACTTGAGAATTTCTAGCAACAGCAGCAAAAATTCAATTTACAGCGATTTACATTGTGGTGCCGTCAACAGCTGTTGTTGCTGTTGTTGTTGTTGCTGCTGTTGCTGCTGCCGTTGACTGTTTGCTTTCTGCGCAATTAGCACTGGCAATGGCCACGAGTTGTTTAACGGTGGCTAAATCTCCCACCTGTATGATGAGTATGTGTTTGTGCTTATGTGTGTGTGTGTGTGTGTGTGGTCCCAACGGTGGCTCTGTTTGCACTACGCATTAAACCGTTCGAGTCAACAAGCCAGTTAGGGCATCTGTTGGCCTTGTGAAGGGTATGCTGACTTTTATCAGCAAAAATGCAGGAAGCTAGTCAAAGTTAATTTCAATTTTATGCTCAGTCACGAAATGGAATTAATCTAGTGGTTTTTTTTTTTTTTAATTTTATGTATATATGATAATAGATTCGTTTTTAATATAATTAATAGCTGTTTTCTTTTTTCGATTTTTTTATATATAATTTGTGACATTTTCTTTATTATTCCTGAGACCTTGAACAATATTATTATATTTTATTAATACTATATAATATAATATATATTCTGTTCCTTTCTTTAGTTTATTATTAATTATTATTATTTTTTGTTTTACCTTTTTACAAATTTATTTTATGCAGTGATAAGCTTTTGTTTTGCAACTGAGGCATTTATAATGTATGCTAGTTATAAAAAGTATATATATGGTAAATGAACTCTTGCTCAGCTCTCATTATAGTGTATGTTTGAGTCGACTTCTATGACTTTTCGTCTCTTGTCTTTTTGTCAGCTTCAGCTGCGCCCGGAGTTCAAGCTGTTTGCCCAATGCCAATGTGGCATTTAAAACTAATACGAGCGAACGAGCAGCGTTTACTTTGGCTGCCTGTTACAGCTAGTTGCCACCAATATGGTATTGAAAACAGTCAACAGTCAACAGTCAGCCGGCCGTCCAGACAGCTTGGCGGCGGCCGCAGAGTCAAAGCAGCCGTCCAGCCAGTCTGGCAGTCGGGCAGTTGTTTGCGCCATGCAAACAATCGACTGCGAATCGAAAGACAAACCTCTGCGAAATTCCTGCACGTGGCGACGGGATGTAACATTCGTTCAACTGGGCAGCTGAGACGCCCCGTCCTAGTTGCCGACAGCCACTTGATATGAAGTTACGGCAGGCAAGTCGGTCAGCTCGATCCACGGCGGCGCTGCTGATCCACTTGTCGGGCGAAGGCAAAGAAAATGCCTGCTGGGGGCACTCCTATGGCTTTCCTAACTGTTTATCTGCATGAGCGCTTGATGAGTTTTTCATTCAGCGGAGGCTGCCATGCACCTGTTGCTCCACTCAATCCCCCACTCAGCTCTACTCAGCTCAGCTCTGTTGAGTTTTATGTTGCAAATTAATTTTGCTTTCATTGCATTTCCATTTGCATACAAAGTGAAAATCTGTGAAACTCGGCCACATACATATATGCATATTTTGTGTCAGCCACAGGGCGTATCGAGCTATGTGACATTATTATAGCTTTGCTGCTGTTTCCATTCCAAATCACATGTCTAATGAAGCTGAAGTCGGATGGAACTGAAGTTGCGCGGAAACTGGTTTCGGGGCTAAGAATCTTAAGTGTGGCTGACGCAAGGCGATAACTTCTGATATGGATACGGAAGATAACCGTCTGGCTGGTTGGCTGGCTGGCTAGCAACACAGGTAGTTGGCTGCCTGTCAACGAGACCGTTTAGCATGGGAGGGGGCAGCGCCTATTAATTGGCTATTGGCTGCGTATTGGTGTGCGCTGCGGACCTTTTTGATCTCTTGATCTACTTAATATGCAATTTATCCGTAACATGACGTGGCATCTAGATAACGGCTTTTCACAATTACAAATGCGTCTTCAGATTGAAATTTTCATTTTCAGCCGTAGACAAATTTATTTATTCGCTCGCCATCCGCACAAAGGCCAACAGGCAATTAAACCTATTTAATAGTTACAGTTGCATCCCAGCAATTTCCGCCAAGCTAAGTGAAAGCCTCGACTGCAGAAAGGAACCACATTTAGCTAACATGCTTTAATTTACAACATGCAAAATGCAGCCTAGGCGCAAAATGAAAAAGAACCCGCTGAACGAACCACCGCACCACCACAGTAAGGACGCATGCTGTGCGAAGGCAATTTATTGTGTGTTTGTTTTAAGCGCACATATGAGCACACACACACACACAGATACACGTATGGTGGCAGATAGAGCTCCAGCTATAACGACGCTGCCAGCGAACCAGCAACGGTGCCTAACTGCAAATGTGAGAAAAACACAATTAGCTTTTGGCGGCGGTGCAGCAGGGGACCACCTGCTGCTCGCTCGCCTGGCTATGAAATCAAAAAACTTTCAACACACGACGCGATACCAACAAAAAATAAAAAGAAAAAAGAAAAAAAAGCAGCAACAAAGCTAAGCAAAATGAAACACAATAAAAATAAAAATACAAAAAACACAGATTGATAGAAACGAAAAAAATAAAAATAAGACTTATATAGTAAAAACTAATTGCACATAGAAGCTGACCGCTGCATAGTTTATTTGAATCTGTTATTCGCCATAACAAAAGCCGCCTGGCAAGTTTAAGGTCAGTTTGTCGTCTGATATGGGGCCAAGACTTAGTTTGATATTTCATGTAATTGCGTCAATGCTGTGCGTCAATACTTCTGTGTGTGCCCCCATATATGAGTATGTATGTGTATACATAGCCATATATTATGCAAAAGCGAAGCAATAAACTGAGAAAAAGAAATACAACAATATGTATCGCAACGGCAAATTGAAACTAGTCGAGTTTTGGCCAAAGGCAGCTATAAAACAGAACGAGCCGAGCCGAGCCGAGCCGAGGTTACGCGAGGCGACTGGAAGGTGCACAGATTGTAATAAAAATCACTTTGAGTCTCGCATAGGTGTGGTCCTAATTACCGATATTAAAGCGGATCTATTTCATCAGGCAGCCTGAGCGCGATTCGATACGTTTCGATGTGCCACGCGCGCTCGCGCGCATGGAAAACAATGTCGAACCGTGACAGAGGGAGGGCGATGTTGGTAGAGGGTCAGTGAGAGAGATAGAGAGTACGAGTAGGAGTGGGGAGGGCTGGGCGGAGTGGGAGTGCTGGGCCTGGCCTACTGTAAATAGCCGCAGTTGCAGCAGCAACCAGCGACACTCAGCATCGCGGCATGGCGGCATCTAAGCGACTCGAGATTTGTGTTAATAGCATCAAATATCAGTAATTTCACTTGGCAATTCAATACAACAAATGCGCTCCACTTCAGCTGGCCGACGGCCACGAAAAAAGGAGCAGCTGCGGCATCAAAGCTTTTGGCCCGCTCGCTCTTATCAAGGCCAGGCTGAGAAATAAGCCCAGCCTTTGTTTTAATTAGATAGCGGCGCATAAAATAACAAAATACACTTACCGGCGACGAGCAGTGCTAAGCAGGAAGTGGCCAGAGCCGAAAAGCGTTCGATCTTAGGCTCGGTTTCGTCTACTTTCATTGTATCTATTACACTTGCCCATCAGTGTCAGGCTGTCAGTCAGCTCAGTTCAGTCAGTTCAGTCAGTCAGTCAGTCAGTTCAGTCCACGCATTCGATGTCTGTCAAATCGCACGCCCATTCATTCATAAGCTGAGCTCAAGCTTTACATTTAACGCTCAATTATTGTACACTTAATGAACTCATCACATGACAGCGCATCAAACAATAACTGCAAACTGTCAAAACATTTTTGGTCGATTGAATGCCTTCGTGCCACAGAGATTGAGATAGAGGCACACAGAGCTATAGATCTACTCAGATGGAGAGTGAGTGAGATCAACTACAATAAATCAAATTGGAGCAGCAAGTTGCCGGCTGGCTGCCTGGCTGCCTGGCTGCGTGGGTGCGTGTTTATGTCAGAGTAGCGTAGCTCCAAGTCGCAGCTGCCCCATCGAACATAAAAGAAAGCAATTACCAATTACAATTACAATTTGAGGTTTGGGTGCGCCATTAGCTAAGACGACATTAATCCCGCAGTTGAAAACGATTTTAGCGAAATAGTCGACTACAATGAACCCGATTAAATGACTTAAATATAGGGGTATTCCATTGCCAATCCAAAAAATAATATATATTTAATATAATCAAAATAAACATAATAAAATAAAATAAAATATAATAATAAGGACATATACATGTATTTATATAAGGCTATTCCTAGCAATCGGAATTCGAACAATGTGGAATCATGGAATACTTTCAAATAAAACTAATTTTGAGCACATCACATCAATTCCCATCTACTCTAACCCATTCAAGATCAACAGCCCAAAGAGACTCTACTCACCGAAAGAACGCGTTCATTAACCTAACTTTATTATAATATACTCACACCAGTGTTCACAAAGAAATAAATGCTAATTTACAATATAAAAAATATTTTTTTTAAATAATAATAATAATAACAATAACGGATCCTATTAAATGGTTGTAATTAACTCATTATAACCAGATATGAAGTCTTCATAATTAGCAATCAATTAGCTGACTCTCAGATCCTACTCCACATATATTAACATTTTAGTACACATTCATGAAAATAAATGGGGTATATTAGTTGCTCGATGAGGTAACTCCTATGATATATAATATAATCCTAAGACAGAACATTTTAATCTGAACTGTGCGAATGGTGATCTATTTTTTAAATTTCCCTAATTCTTATTGTCATGGTTATTATTGAATACATGCATTTCTCCTATGTTTACAAATCTCCCTGTTTCGAAAACACTTTCTTACGTCAAGATGAACAAGTATTATGCAGTCAGTCGCACCCAGCAGCTTAAAGGATGTAAAACTTAATTTTCATTTGACTATCAGCTGTAACACTATCATGCGATATCGATATAATACATGTTATTAAAGTTTACAGTTAAACATAATTGTTTTAAATTAGCAATTGAAAATTGTATTGTGCTGCCGACAGTTGTTTTAATGACAGCTGCCCAAAATTAGCCGTATTATATGCTATATACTATATAGTATATCTGCTGTGTGCTCTATAATCAGTGAAACGAATTCAGTTTTGTAGCCAACACGCCTTTCTCTCCGATCCTGAGTCATGTGAAACGTCTAATAATAAGTTTTGCACTTGGCTTTACCGTTTCAGGGGTCTAATTGATTGTTGTTGTTGCTGCTGGCCGCCACCTACTGACCTTTACATTGAGCAACCGCAACAGCAGCCGCAACAGCAGCAGCAGCAGCAGCGGACAGTATCCGCAAACCGATCGATCCGGTAGACAAACGTCGCGACGTCTGGTTCGTGCATAGAGATAGCCCGAATAAGTATTGAGCTGCGACGGCGACGCTGACCGCGACGCTGACTGCGACATCAGCAGAGGCCAAGTCTAAGTCCGACCACACAATGGGCGCGTTAGATTGCTAATCGATTTGCTGCTCATTCGATTTTTATTACGTATTCAAATTGGAGCAATTACCACTTGAAACTTGTATGGCATTAAAGTGGGTGTGCCGCCCCAGCAACAACAGCAACAACAGCAACAACAGCAGCAACAGCAGCGGCAACTGTAATCTACAACTAGCAACAGTTTGGCCAATTGTCTTGCGATAATTATAAATGCGGCTACAAGTGGACCCGACCACACTTTAGTTCATGTGTTATGTGCGCTGAAATTTCTCTAGTGCTTGAATTACCTGCCGGATTCAAAAGAGGTACAAAACAATGCTGCTGGAACAGTCGAAGGTAACTCGATGCCTTCTTTCACAAGAGGAGACGAAACAGCAACAAACATTTATATAAAAAAAAATATATATATATATACATATATGCACGAGGAGAGACATGGAAGAAAAAATGATTTTCATTCAGTTATTGCCGTGGCAGGCGCAGCGCTTGGTATGCAGATATTTGTAACCACAGCCAGAGCAGAGCCACGGCAACCGCAGTGGGCAACACTTGCTGCCTGGTTGGCTACCATGTCTGCCGGGTCTGCTGGCCGGGTCTCTCTTGACTCATTGCCAATCACTCAATCAAAACGTCATTTGGCGTGGCAGTTTTGCGTGGCGTTTGTTAGGAAAATTGAAATAGAAACGTCAGAATTTCTGCTCTAATTATAAGGCGGTATGTTTAACGTGCTAGCTGAGTTTCTTGACTTCTCTATCCGTTTGTCCAACTCTCGGTCTGTCTGTCTGTTTGTCAGTCAGTTAGTCACAGTGCCTCTGTCTGTCTATTTGTCTGTCTGCCTGCGTGTGTCTGTGTGTTTTTCTTTTCCTCTTCTCTTCGCTTCTCTTCTTCTCTTTTTTCTTCAATGAATTGTTGCACTGTGTAGCGGCAGCTCTGTTGCAAGAAAATTATGCTTTGATGCACTCACGTTAAGCTCACTTTACAGTTACAATTATTGTTTAATATCTTGACTCGGCTCGACTCTTAACAAATACGAGTGCTCAAACAAAAAACAAAACAAGTAAGAAGGCTCTAGTCGAGACTGCTCGACTAGGAGATACCCTGAACCCTCTAAGCTGATATTCTAATCATTCTGTACTTTGTATGCACACATACATACACATGCATCCACACGCACGCATAAGCCTGCGCTCTGCTAACTGCGCAGTAAGCAGCGACTGCGCTTGGGCTGCGCTGCAGTGTGGGCAATATTATGAGAATTTATTTGTTGAATAATTTCTTTTGTAGACATAAGATCTTAATGAAACTTTCAGAGTGTAATCATATGATGAATATGTGTGTACATTCCAAAGCACAAGTCTCTAGTACTTGAAATGCGTTTTTTACAAATTTGGGGCGAAGGGGGCGTGGTATCCAAAATCTGTAAATTACAAAATCTTTGTATCGATTAACTTTATATACAACCCAAATTTGAACACTCCAGGTCTAAAAATGTTCAAATTAGGCTGAAAAAACAAAATCAATTTTTCGATTATTCTCGATAAAAAAGTTATCGGATGATTTATCGAAAAAATAAAGCAAACTCGTACTGCGTATGGTACACACGAGTATGCATGCCAAATTTCAGCTCTCTAGCTCTTATAACTTCTGAGATCGACGCACTCATACGGACGGACGGACGGACGGACGGACGGACGGACGGACGGACGGACGGACAGACGGACAGGGCTATATCGACTCAGCTCGTCGCGCTGATCAAGAATATATATACTTTGTGGGGTCTGCCACGCCTCCTTCTGCCCGTTACATACTTTTTCACAAAACCATTATACCCTGATTTCCCATTTTCAATGGGTTCAGGGTATAAAAAATATATATATACAAGAAAACCAACCGCACTCGGCTTGCATTCGCAACACTTGGCGTTTGGCTTTTGCAATTTGAGTCGCGCTGGTTTTTTGTTTCGCCGGTTTTAATTTGCAATTATTATACATTAATTGTGGGTGGGATGTCTCGGATGTCGCCCGTGTCTCTCAGTCTCTCTGCCTGCCTGTTCGTCCAGCTGGCTAGCTGGCCAATTGCAACATGAAACGTATCTGCTCCAGGTTTCTATTTTGGCCAATTGTTTGTAGCCGAAAAACGAAACGTAAATTGTTTTAGATTGGCCCAAAGCAATGGCAAATTACATGCGGTATTGTTGCCACGTTTTGTGTCGCTGCTGATTATATAAATCGCCGCACAAATTGTTAGCCAAATCAGCTGCCGCTGCAGCACGACCACGACACATCGGCGGCAGCAGCAGCAGCAGCAGCAGCCGCTGGTCAATTTGGGCGCTGAACGAGGTGCCAATGCAGCACGTGATTATTGTCAGGTGGCACTGCACTCGGATGCATATAGTGCGCTGCAATCAAAATCAGTTAGAGTGCTCCAGTGGGGAGTGCTCGACTAGTAGATACCCGCAGCACAGCAGTTTATGGTGTAAAATATATGCAGTTCAGCTAGTTGGGAGTTATTTGAAATGGGAAGTATTGCAGATGGATTAGGTTGGATATCAAGTATTGCAAACAGATCAGTTTCTCGAGTTTGGGATAAAATAAGTTGACTTGTTTGCTGTTTGGGTGTATTGCAGATAGATCATGTGGTTTGGTTTGGGAGCAATTAGAAGCACTTTAGTATATTGGGACAGTTATAACGGTCAAGCTGTGGCCTTGAGATCAGGTCAAAGTATTTTTTTATTTTTTGTAAAAAGATGAAATTTCATTAATATGTACTAGGTGTGGTATACAGCTATATATAAAGATGTTTTTCAGTCTATTGATTTCTTCTGATAGATCAGCTGCGTGCATAATAAATAGAATAATGTATTGGACATGTATATGTAGTTCCTTATGCCTGTTACATACACTGGCACGCAAACATCATACCCAAATTTCACTTTTCCATTGGCTTGAGGGTATGTTTAGCTAAAAGTTTTAGATTTGTAGCGCGCCTTGATATACTGCTTGGTTGCCGTGGCAACTTGTGCAACCGTAGCGCATTCAAAGTGCGGCAAGAGTTAAAGGAAACTGCTGCGCTGCTCGTGTTGCATTTAATGCAGTGTTTGAATTTCTGATTAAGCATGCATCAACTGGCAAAGCACAAAACTACGTTTATATTTAACGCTGTCGACGTCGAAGCAGCAGCAGCAGCAGCGGCGCATTTTGCCGCTGGTTAAAAAAATTTTGCGCGATTTGCGAGCGTGTCAAAAAATTGGTCATTGTTCGTAATTATGAAAATTGCTTAATTATTGCTTAACAGCAACAGCAGCAGCAACAACATTTTTCAGTTGCTGCTGCTGTTGGTTGTTGGTGTTGCTGTTGCAGTTGCAGTTGCAGTCGCTGCCAGAATAGCGTTCATAGCTCTGGGGGCCCCAAGCCACATTGTGTCTGGTGGCTGGCATCTGCTCAAGTGGCGCACTTAATTGTTATTAATAATAAATGCTTTTGTTATAATTTCTGGGCGATGTGTGGTGGCAGGTATTAAGTTTTATTGCCAAATTATTAAACGCAATAACATTTTGTGCATTGCCGAGGCATTTCTGCTTAGCCGTGGGCCAAATAGCTGCGCCCAGTCAGCGCTTAGCACTTAGCGCTTGACTAAGCAAATTTTTGCCTGAGCCGAACAGAACCATGTGTGATTATAGCCCAGTTTCTTGTTAGTTTATTATGCAGCCACTTGGCGCTAAAATTGGTTTTTAATTATTATTATTGTTACTATTATGGCTGCCATTTTTGGTGTTGCTGCTCCGAAATGAGCGCGTAATGAGCTATTTCAGTTAAAAATTCTTTCAAGTGCTGCCCCCTGTTCGCCATAAGCTTCCAATTATGTATTACTCATACGACCCTGTGGCCCGGCTTACTATGACAGCAGCCCGATATGGTTCAGCCCACAATTAAACGCCTCGCATTTAGTTTGTCATATGATTTTGCATAGACTTATTGGCCGAGTTAAATCGTTGGCCCGAGCAGGAAGAATGTGCGCTCAGGAAATGCCAGCGGTCTGAGCCGCAAATCGTTTAAAGCGAAGCACTTAAGTGTTATAATTAACACAAAGCACATACTTAACATATATGAGCAGGCACAGTCATATATACATTGCCGATTGGAGCCCAGCTAGTGGAATGTGCGCGATTTTAATCACACATAAATACGCACAGCAGTGATGACGGCGACGATGACGATGATGATGACGACGATAATGATGTTGATGCTGATCGGAGCAAGAAAGTGTTTAGTTGCCAATTACATAAAATAAGGAGCAGCTAGCAAGCGACTGCCATGTAACGGCCGCTCGTTTAGCTCTTTATGCAACGCACAGCGAATTAACATGTTCAACAGCAAAAAGCCAACGCGCACAAGTCGCTGCCCAAGATGCTGTCATCGGACTTGGCCACAAGACACACTCACGCACACGCGCACACACACACAGAGCCACAGAGCCTTGCTCTGATTTCAAGCAGCAACAACTGCAACAGGTGCCCGGCTACGCCCATTGCGTGCGGCCAAAGGCGGCGGCGGCTAGAAAAAAGTGAAGAAAAAAAAAAAAACTTGACGATAAGTTGCAAGTCGCGCTGAAGGCTGCCGCCAAGACTGGGCAACGGCAGGCGAGTGCGTGAGAAGTCGAAAGCTGCCACAGAGGCGGCAGCAGCAGGGGGCGCGCGCTCTAACAAAAGCCAAAGCCGAGTTCATGACATGTCTTAGCCCCGTTTATATAAGCTGCAAATGTTAATAACATGTTATGCCACTTGTCTCGAGAGGCATTTTGAATAGTTTAACAGCGCCCCCCTCGCTGGCTTTCTCCAGCGCCCCGCGCCACTGGCTTGAGCTATTGAAACTACTTCATAACTCGCCGAGGCAGAAGCTCCACTGGCCGGCGCTAAGCGCTTTTGCCATATAAATGTCTTCATTGCGTATGAGTGATGATGGTGCAACGGCAACGGCAACGGCAACGGCAACGGCAGGAGGCGGCTGTCCGCGTGTCCGGCTCTACGCACTTGGGTGTTCATTTATAATTTATGCGCTTTTAATGTGCGAGAAAACATGCATTTAAAGTGAATTTATTACGAATAAATATCGGCGCTTAATTAAGCGTGCAGCGCGAACAAAAGGCGCAGCGAATCTGAAAGATCCGACCCGCTGCTCCGCCATCCAACCAAAATGGGGCCCAATCAGCTGGGTGGGTAGGTGGGGCAATTATTAGGCCAATTGGGAGTTGGCTTAGTCGAAAATTTGTCGTCGAGGGAATTGCTCAACTGCCTCAGCTGCCCACATCCTGGGCGAAGGCGCGGCATGTGCGGCTTGCAACACTGCGGCACGCATGCGCGGCATTATAATGTGCAAAGTGCAGACAACAGACAACAGACAACAGACAACATCAAGAGCAGAGCAGCACGCCCACTTTTTGTATCTCTCCCATAGTATGTGAGATTTATTATATTGTATAATAGGCTGTGCGCTGTTTTATTTATTGCGGCAGCAAAATCAATTGAACAGCTATAAAAACACTCGTTCATTTTTCTTTTTCATTCAGTTTTGTCAGTTTTGTTGTTGTAGTTGTTGTTGTTGTTATTGTAGTTGCGTTTCTTTTCGCATTTTGCAAAGTATTTCAACATTTTTGTTGCTCGCATTGCACCAAATTGCCAAAATGGCCAAATCGTTTTTGGTTTGCCAATGGGTTGGTCACAGCCTAGCCAACCAGACACACGAACAGACAGACGGACGGACGGACAGTCAGCTAACTCGATATAAGTTCAGTGCAATTTTTAATTTGTACTACTTGGATCTTAAGTGCTGCCAGAGTGAATTGAGCATGGCAAGAATATTTAATGCCAGCCACAAATGCCTTTCGCGGCATGAAAAGTGAAAGATCGTAAAAAATTCAAGCAAAACCGTTTAATACTTATCAGGCCATTTACATGCTGCCGAAACTTTTATGACAACTCTACGCAGATCTCCACTTGAGTTTCGCGAACGTACATAATGTAGCAGATCAATAGTTCATCTCGCTTTATAGCCCTCATATGGGGTGTTTAGATGAAGTCTGGCTGGCTGTTCGCTATTGATAACTGCAATCATTATATATGCACATATCAATCAGGCTGGCAATCAATACGTCTTCGCTTATGAAGCTAATGGTCTTCGTTTGGAGTTAAAATTAATTATTTCCGAAATTGATTTGCATTTGAGAGGAGGGTTTATGGGTAACAAGTTCATGAACGATTTCACTTTGGCAAACAACAGACTTAATTTCAGTGCGAATCGCCGGAGAATAGCCGATTAGAATTCCTCTATATATATGCAGATACCCAACAAAATCGGAATAGCCCGTCAAAATACAAAATCAAACGTTTAAAGCCCGCAGACAATGCAACAGCTCCTTTGTGTGGGGCTTAGTGGGCTTTAGAGTCTAACACATCGTTTTATGGCTCTTCACACATTGATGGGCTTCGGTCTTTGGGCTTAGTTCCTTTGAGGCGGAAATGACACACCCATTGCCAAGTTTTACGAGCGATTATTGAAATGCTGTCCGTAGAAAAAGTGTCAACAATTTTCTAGGCTTAAGCGCAGCTCTAAATGCGTGTGTAGGTTGTCAAGAAACAAAAACACCTGGTCAAAGCCACTTTGGACCCAAATTATAAGCCATAAACCACCCAAAGCACATTTTCGGGCCATAATTGCGGCTACAACTTTGACTACAACTGTATATTGACGCATTATGAGCACATTTATATATGTATTTATACGTATCCATAAGTACAGCATAAAACCCATTCACTTTTTGTTGTGATGATTTCATAGAGGCAAACACTCAGCGGGCCATAAATACATAGATACAAGGAGTCGATGTTTAGGCAATGGTGCTTAACGCATCTTTAAAGCAGCCATTGATGTTGTTGTTGTTGTGGTTGTTGCTGCTGCTGCTGCTGTTATTGCGGGCTCATAAATATTGGCCAACTGTCAGTGGCATGACGAATAGCTGAGTTGCTGCCGAAGCGCCTGATTGGCTAAGCAAGTGGCTTAATTTATGCAAATGCCACTTGAGCAGATCGACTTGAGATCCCTCTCTCTCTATCTATCTCTATCTCTCTCTCCCATCCTCCTCCATCTCTCGAGTGGCTGGCTGCAGTTAAGTGCGCACAAAGTGAGCTAAATGCTGGATCAGTGTTTGCTCTGCATAACAATAAGCGGCCCAAAAACATTTTGCATTTGAATGCCCCATAGAATCTCACGGCCCAACACAGCCAATTAGACCTATGAATATGAACGCCCTCTGACTGACTGACTGACTGACTGACGACTGACTCTGATTGTTTGCTGCTTGACTGCCGAGTGCGACATGTTGGGCGTAGTTGGCTTTTGTGTTCAGTGTTCAGTGTTTGCATATTTGCATAAACGATCCAAGCAGCGACACCTCTGAATGGGCCGCTGGGACCACGCATGAATGGAGCCGCGACGCCCAGGCCTCGGAAGTGGCGGTCTCCCTCTCTCCCTCTCTCTTTCTCGCGCTGAGTGTGGGGTCTCTCTGTGTGATTTATGCCTGGGAGCCTGCACTGCGCTTGCATATCGAATTCATGCGAGTGGGAAACACAGTTCGGATTGCCTCGAAAGAGAACGCATAATTTAATTACACAAAAGTTAAACGGCGCTGGGAACCAAAACTCTAAAGGCTCTCAGAGCAACGCAGATCTTTCCATCAAGTTGACTATTCAATATAATAACACTCAGGCCTTATAGCACTGCGAGACTGAGTCACTTTTATGACATTTGGGCACGAGCTGACTGATTCAGTCCGCTTCAACTTCATGCGGAAGACAATTCTTGCAACATTTTGTTGGATAGCGCCAAGGACGCTGTTGAAATGAGCGCTTAATAAAGCAATCAATGCCTGGCCTGCAAATCAAATTGGTAACAGCGCCAAAATTAAGCCAAAATGCGCTAAATTAACTAAGTTTTTAGCAGCAGCAGCAGCAGCAGCAGCAACCAGCAGCAGCACTAAAAAAAAAAAAAAGCCGAGTGGGAAATTAAATGTCTTGCACTAACAATGGCACATTGGAAACCACTCTGGTGGGGCTGGTTGGATTTGCACTCGGAATTGGCTCTTAGACGCTTTGACTTTGACTCGTTCTCGGACTTGTGCTGGGCATTGGGGTACTGGGGGTAGGGCCTAGTCGAGGTGAGCCGAGCCGAGCTGCAGTGGCAACTTTGTGGGCGCAGCCGCTGTCCGTGTATGCCATAACTATTTATGAACAGTTAGTTAACTCAAATGCTAGGTGGCAATTAAATGGGCGTGGCCGCAGCTACACTGCAACAAAGAAAGATAGACGGGCACACAAATACAAACACAAATACAAACACACACAGGCACACAGACAATCGCAGTACTGGACCAGCTAGACTGCTTCTTGTATTGTCCAAATCATAACCTTGCCCAGGTCGAAGTAAACACAGAGGGAATCAATGAGCGCTTCGTACACTTCGTACTCGGCAAGCATATAATTAGCATTTGCTGAGCGAACTCGCTGCCCGTCAGTCACTCAATGGATGAGGACTCGCCCAGGTACACACCCCAAAAGTGGGGCTAGCCAAACCGATTTTTGTTGGCTTCTATTTCTGGTTAGCTTGTTGGCCGCAGCATTAATTGGCCTTAATTAAAAAGTAACTCTCTAATTGATTAATTAAATTGAGATATATATAGCGTACGCTTGGATTTGTCGCCAGCATATGTAGGTGCAAAGTTGTTAACACAAACATTGAACTTCAATTCGGCTCGCTTCGGCTGGCTTTTTGCTTCGATGAATCCATTAATTTACGCCTGCGCCCCCAAACGCTCGGCAACAAGCACTGCAATTGAAGTGCAAAGTTGAACAACAATGCAGCCAGCATGTTGTGTGTACTTGAAGTTGGCTCGTTGGCTCACTGGCTGGTTGGCTGGTTGGCTGGCTGGCTGGCTGGCTGGCTGGCAGCTGGCTGCTTGGCAGTAGAAATAAGTCGCGAACCTCGCCTTGTGTGCCTGGTGTGCAGCAGTTTGTAGTCCTAGCCCAATCTTGATCGCATTTTTTACGGCACATAAATATATGCCAAAACACTACAATGAAAATATTGTGCTATACGAAAATGTGGCAACAACGGCCAGCGCTACAACTATGGCAAAAATATGAAAACGTTTTTCAATGAAAATTAATGGGCAACGCCGAAAATTTCGGGGTGCTCGCTGCGCATGCGCAAAAATGTTAAAATCGTGACCATAGCCATAGCCGTAGCCGTAGACGTAGACACAGCCGTAGCCAGAGAGCAAAAGCAAAAGCAAATGCTTTCAGCTTCCAGCTACAACAACAACAACAATAACAAAAACAACGACGACGACAAGTACTGTATTGTCTTGTGTCTCTGCGAGTCTGTGGAGCGCGTGTGATTTAGCAAATATTTAGACCGTATATGGAGCACCCGCCGCTGACCATTGCTCACTGCAATGAAAACAATTTCCTGCGTTGCGAAAAGCCACTCGAGGCGAATTCTGCAGCCCGGGCGATGTCACCAGGGGCGGCTCCATATTGATAATTCATAACGCGACCATTTTTGGTGAACCATTTGAAATTAACGCGCGCCAGCGAGCGACGGCCCGTTGTTGAAATGTCAACATCAATTTGCCGTTTGCCGATTGCCATAGCCGTTTGCCGTTGCGCGAGACGCGAGTGCGCGAGCGCTTTGATAAAAAGCAGTCGAAAATGTTGCCAATCTTCGCTGCAGCATGCTGTGGCAATTAAAAATGCGCATACGCCGCGTCAGCCAAGCTCTAGCCTAGAGCTGTTGGCGTCGGCGGCATAGTTGAAAGCGAATGCTAGGCAACGCGGAAATCAAATGCAGACATCATCTGGCAATAACAACTCATTTCCATTTTGATTTTGCCTTTTTCCTCAACTCTCTGCGACTTTGGGGGAGGCAGCTGAAAGCCAAAATCGAATATTTAATGGACTCCTTAGAGTGTATTTAAACAAATATTTAAAACTGCAATTCTGCGGATAATATTTGTAATTGCAAAAATATTTAGACAGAAAGAGAGAGCGAGAGAGAGGGAGAGAGAAAGAAAGAGAGAAAGAAAGAAAGAAATACAATATGTTTTTTCGCATATTCAGAAAAAGTATATTCACAAATCTGCCTCCACATCTACGGCAAGTTAAGTCTTTGGGCTCATATTTACATATGGAGTAGTCTATATAAATATACGAAACATAAATATATATATATATTTATTTATTTATAAAAAAAAATGAAAAATATAAATGTACAAAGATGTTTCATTAATATAAGTTATACAAAAATTATTTAATATTAATTTTTTGTCCGTTTCTTTTTCTATGATTTATTTTACCAGTAAGGTATCATAGAGCTAAGTCTCGTTTATGCTACATAATAACAATTTTTTCGTATTTTCTATATTTACAAATTTATAAATTTATTTTATTAATGTAGTTAATTTATAACTTGAATATGCATATGTATTTATTAACTAGAACAGTCTGTATCTTTGTAATTTCCGTTTATTTACTGTACTTCACTTAAAGCCTCTGCAATTCTTTTAGGTGTAACTGCAAAGCGAAAATTAAAAAAAATATATATATGTATATAAACAATTTCATGCAAGTATTTGCTGCAAGTCACGCAAATCTGTTGCTGCACTCATTTGGCTGGTAAATCGTATTCGCATTGCTGAGCCTCGAGCGCAATGGATTTCATTATTCACTTCACGCCCCGCTGAATCAGAGCACGCACTTTATGAAGTCATTATATAAAAAATATATATTTATTAGCATTGCTCGGCTCTGATCGCTTTGGCTTTTAATTAGCTCCCGAGTTGGCCAACTAAATGGTTTCTCATTGACAAAATCAATTCGCGCGATTTGCGTGCCAAGTGTGCATGGAGTGCGCATACGAGGCGTATATGGTTAATTAGAGTGCAGTTAATTTGAATGTTCATTAATGTGCTGGCTGCCAGGTGTGAACAGGGACAAAAGCAGCCGAGACCGAAGACCTGAGACCGGAGACCGAAGACCGAAGACCGGAGACTTTTATGAGCATAATCAATCAGCGTCATTTGCTGTGCCAAAATATTGCAAATCGCTGCATTCCCACACACGCCCAAACTAGAGTCGGCGACTTGGATTTGCTGCGGCTGGAGTAACGAATTATTGAATGGCCAGAGCCTATGGCGTTAATAATGCCAATTGCAAGTTTTATGTGCCACAACAGCGACACCACCAGCAATAACAATAATAGACTGCATATTATTAAGCGCTTTAAAGTATTTCCAATGTGTTCATAACTCAAAGGCCCGAGATCGACCGAGCGACTAAGCGACAGAGCGGCTGAACGACTGAGCGACAAACAGACGGAACGACCGCAAAGCCGGATCTGAGGCTGGGCGACCTCTCGCGGGGGCACACACGCTGCCCGACTAGACACGGCGACGTGGTCAGCCCCATGCCATGTTGTTGTAAAATCGAGCAAGTCGATTTCCACTGCACATTGCTCTCTTTTTGCATTGCATTGCAGTGCACAGATGTCGCTGTAGCTGTAGCTGCAGCTATATGGCTGACTGACTGTATTTGGTCTTTGAGCATTGCTATTGCTATTGCAAAATCTTCCACAAGTTGTGTGCAGATCGGATTTCATGCTAATTGATTGATGGTACTGTTGGCACCTCCACGCTTAGCCCTCTAATGCTAATCAATCCATGTGTATCTACCTGTGCGTCGTCTTGAACAAATTAATTAGTCGCTTAATAGTGACACTAAGCCCAAGCTGCTAGACCCAAAACGTACAAATTACCCAGGCATTAGCATAATAAAACGATGCAGCCCAAAACGACTCTCATAAATTATGCATAGTTTTGGACAAAACGAAACCGTTGCGGCTACGACTCTGACTCTGACTGCGACTGCGACTGCGGCTGCGACGGTGGCGGTGACGGTGACGGCGATAGGAGCACTGAAATTACAATAATAAAAGAACGAACGAAACGATGAAACCGAAGCTGTTTGCTGATAGCGGTCATCGTCTGGCTTTCGCATATATTTCATTAGTGGCGAATATGCGAATGGCGAAAACTGCACGCTAGATGGCGCTGCTGTGTGCGGACCAAACTGGTTCACATGCCGCTTTCGCATGCGGGGTCTGTGTCTCTGCCTGTGACTGTGCCTGTGCCTGTGCCTGTGCCTGTGCAGCCATGCCCCGCAATCCGGCCAGGATGACGTTGATGATGAAAATCGTTATTGACAACGGAAGACGGCGACTGGAGCAGACGGCGGCTGGGAGTCAACGGCGCGAGCTGAGCGATTTCCATGCAAATGACCATGAAATGGAATCTGCTCGTTTGCCTGGTCCGCGCGATGTCGACTTATCTGCGACAAACGTACTTGAACCACAAAACGAACGACACTTTAATGCAAGCCGACATTGAAACGTTGCCGTTGTTGTTGCGTTTGTTGTTGTTGCTGTTGTTGTTGTTGCCGTTGCCTGTCACGGCCAGAAAGTGGCACACAGGCGAACAATGCGTGAGGGAAAGAGAAAAGTGCCGGCCGCGTAGTAAAATTAATTGAAATGTCCCGTGGAATGCGGCGCAGAAAAGTATTTTTCAATTTTGGTTTTTCAATTTTTGGTCAATGGCATTTGGTGATTGCCCGCTTTTCAATTAAACTGCAGCTAATTGCATTTGACAGCGTCGGCAAGCAATTTATATCAACACGCAAAAGCAAAAGCAAAGCAAAAAAAAAATACAAACTGCCAAGTTTGTTGCCTAAGTCTTTTGTCAGCGTGTGTGCCTCCGTGTGTCAACTGTGTGTGTGCACTATGACGCGGTGGCCGAGCAGCGAGATGCTGGCAATTTTCAAAAAATATAATAATCATAAAATAAAAAGCTGGCAACAATCAAACGGCCACAGCAGCACCACCACCACCACCACAAACAACAACAACAACAGCAAGAGCAACAAAGGCAACTTGTGCGATAAAAAAGAAATCTTTTGCGATTTCGCAAACTAAAAACGTTGGGAAAAAGCAAGCACAGAAATCAAAGCAGCCAGCAGCAAAGCCCGACTGCTAACTCCCCAGAGATTTTTATGACATTTTCACAGGCAGGCAGGCGGCAGGTAGGAGCACAGGTAAGGGGATGCGGCGACCAGTGCTGGCTACATGGCAGCCATCTGACAGACGCGTCACTACGTGAGCGACGTGTTTAAAAGTTTAATGAGCCGCAAAATAATTGCAAATGCGGCGCATGTCGCCAAAACGTAGCACAGAGGCAGCCAGGAAGGCTGGCAACAGCAGCGCAGCCGCAGCCGGAGCAGCAGCAGCAGCCAAAGAAAGACCAAACAAGCTGGCAAACTGGCGAGCGAGTCTGCAATCAGACGGCCAACACCCCCCAGCGCCCAGAAAGGAGGCAGGAAGGCTGCTGCCACCTGTCGAGGGCGGCCACAGGCCACAGTCAGTGCGGTTAGGCTTGGTCTCGTCTCGCTCAGTGTTGCTGCTGGTGTTGGGGGCACTTAATTGCCAAAAGCGTGACTTACATTTAAAAAATCATAAAAGCCACGAGACCAGCGCAGCAGCGCAGCAGAGCTCAGATTGCGACCAGATAACGATAGACGGATGCTAAGCGTTTGTCAGTTTCGCAAATTAACGAAAAAATGCTTAGGACGAGCTGGCGGCCAATTAGGAGCACTTACCGCAGTAACACACACAGACCGACAGACAGACAGAGGGAGACACTGAGTGAAAGAGAGACAGAGGCAGAGGCGTCGGATGAGTCGCCAACTGGTTGGCGGCAGTTGAGTTTGCTTTATGGTCGTTTAATTAGCGTCATATTAAAAGCTTTGACACATTTCTTTGAGTCAGCCAGAGTTGACGCCAAAAATGTGGGAAATTCCAATTGCCAAATTACAAATTCTCCCCCGTCGCAATCACCCCCTCTCAGACCATAGCCATGTACATCTGGTACATACCTAAATGCCCCAACATCGATATGTATTTAAACAGTATTAGCGTCAGCTTGTGGGCGTAATTGCCTCAACACATTGTTCCCAGCGATACGAACTACGCACAGCACGTTGAATGGCTGCCAACAAGAGAATTGTGCGCGCATAAATCATGGACCAGAGTGTCATTGCGGCTGACAGCGGAGACACAAAATCGGGTGCCAGATTCGGATTCCGATTCCAATATCAATTCCGAATCAGCTCAGTTCAGTTCAGTTTCAGTTTCAGATCTGGAGCAGCAGATAAAATATGTGAGCGTATGACTCGTATTTTATAAACAATCCGAGGCGCGAGAGTTAAAGATATATAGAGTGTGCGTGTGTGTGATGGAGTGGCTGTTGTCAATATCGGGACGGGGCGGGGCGGGTGAGTGGATCGTTGACCAATAACGGAATCTGTTTCTTTCGGCTTGGCCTGCGCCCGCACTTGAGCAACGTTGTCCCGCTGTCAATTTATCAACGTTTACGGTTTCTAAACATTTTAGCGCGTGCCTCACAGCCTCTCGCACGGGCCCTCGCCAAGCGCTAATCCCTTGGCAAACGTATTCATTTTGCGCAGATCGCCGGCTATCGGATGGCAAAAGGGGCACAGCCACAGCCACAGCCACAGCCAGAGCCACAGCCAGACCTACAGCTAAAGCTACAGCAACATTTATAGCGCAGGGATTATCGCGCCATTGACATTTCTTACTTTTCTGATTTCGTAGCGGACGCACAGCAGGTGAGTTGCTGTTGTTGTTATTGTTAGCGGCTAACGAAGCGGGCGGATTTGTAAGCCGAATCTCGTATAATCAAGTGTAGCTGGCTGGTCAGGCGATCGCGAGTCGGATTTGATTTATTTGCTGGTTATTTTAATGTCTGGACAACAGACTATCCGTTGTTTCATTAAACAATCATTGACTTCTAGTCAGCCAGCTAGCCAGCTAGCCAGATAGCCAGATAGCCAGCTAGCTAGATAGCCAGGCAAGCAGGCGGACAGTCAACTTTTATGACCACCATATAAACATGCATAAAAATTCATCAGCAGTTGTGAGTTGATTTTAGTTATGTGCCCGTTTTCCGTTTTGCTTGATTTTTATAGTCTTACAGTTCTGATGTTGTTGTAGTTGTTGTTGGTATCTGTGCAGCTATCGTTGCCTGCTGCTGGTCTCTTGGTGTTCGTTTTATTGGCCCAATTTGTAAATATAGCGCAAAAGTGTTGAGCATAACAATGAGCTGATCGGGCGGGATGGGCGGTGTGGGCGGGGTTTTGTCTGATCGGTGCGGCAATTTCTTGTGCATGCCATCAAGTTCGTTGCCTAAGTCTTTCGTTTCAATTCAATTGAATTCAACTCCGACTCCATCCGTTTCGTGCTGCATGATTTGTTGTTTATTTGTCGTTTCTAATCAAAGACTAATCAAACACGCACCCACAGCCCAAGTGTGTGTACAAATGCAAATAAATTACAATTCTTACTGGCCAAAGAGCTATTGAAATCAACATTAATGCATCAATGCGTTTTTTTGGTTTTTTTCAGTTTGGATTTTAATTTTCATTTTCATAAACAAACAGCGCAAAATGTACGCATTATTTATGATTGCAAGGCATGTAATTCGTATGCTAATTGATAAGTATCTTAAAATTTATTAACCAGCTAGACGCAACAACAACAGAAACAACAACAGCAACAACAACAGCAATGGCAACAATAATGCGTGCGTGCCGTGCGGCGTCAATTTTCAAGTACACAAATGCAAAATTGAAATCTTGATATATATAAGGCAACACTATGCACGCCGCTGTTGTTGTTGTTGTTCTCGTTGTTGCCAGCTGGTTCTCACGCACAGCGATCGAGCACAGCTGCACATTCGGACAACGTCAGGTTTAACGCTGACCCCGGTCCCCGACCCGAGCCGCCCCCTTGGCGGAGCCCATGACTTTTGTTATACCGCCGCCAAAATCAAGTTCAAATCTAAAGTCGCTTTAGTTGCGCATTCATTTGCAAGGCAAATAGATATTATGCACACTTTTTAGCTGCCCATTTTGATTTTGTTCGCCTTTTTGTCAATAGCGCAAAATATTTGTGTGTAACATAAAACCGCCTGCAATAACAGCTCAGAAACAAGCAGCAACAAGTGCAACAACCAACGCAACTTTGTAACATGAAATCAGCTACGAAATCGCAGCTAAAGCGATTTCGTCGTATCAACAACATTAATTACAACAGCCATGCAAAACTTACAACAGTTCGAGCCGAACTCAAATAGTGCGTATTTCAAATTGAACATTAAATTATGGTAAATATCAGTCACGCTGTAAAACAAGTGCGACTGAGCTCTAAGCACAAAGACTGACTAGCAGATACCCTGCAGCACGAGACTAAAGTAAGTGAATATTCAATTTTCATGATATACATCATGAATGCAGATTAAGTAAATTATAGTCGATTGAGCTAGATGAGAAGAGAACTGCCGCAGCAGCCTTAAAACATATTATTTTAAATCTTTATTTAGAACTTCTTTTTTCAATGTATTATTTAGTTTAAGTAATATTGAAAATATATTTTGTAATTCTTTTTATTGCGCATTATTTAAAATTTAATTTATTTGGTAAATGCTACTTAACTTAATGTAATTAATTATTAATATAACTTTGAGCAATTTTTGGATGGAATTTTAAATTAAATTAAATTTTTAATAGATTTTCAATTCTCATTTTAAACATTCAACTTTCGAATAATGTATTAGTACAATTTATTTGAAAATTTATTTTAAAATTATATCAACAACTATAAGGCATAATTAGTTCAAATTCTGTTAGATTTTTCTATAATGTAAATTTATTTACAAACTTTAATTAGAAGCATTCATCACATCAAATATTTAATGAATTGAGAAAACCAAATCCCGGTGCGTCAACAAAGCATAATCGTTTCGTTGATTTATTTCTCCAGCATCTCGTTATCTACTGACAATTTATGTGTCTGATGTAATTCCTATGCTGACGTCACGCATGCTTTGCGTCAATTAAGCGCAAACCCCAAAAGCATATAGAAAATAATAAATAAATAAAATGCGCCGACTGCTCAGACTTTATGGAAACGCAGTTAAAATGTATGTTGTGGTTAAAAGGGGTCGTCGGGTACGCACTGCAGTTGCAATATGTTTGTATAGAGGACAAAAAAAAAAAAAAAAAAAAAAAAAGAAAAAAAAAATTGAAATAAAATAACTACTACGTGTCGATCAATAACAACAACGCACGTTTGTCCCGTGTGTGTCTGTGTGTGTGTGTGTGCGACATTTTTGTACATTTTCGCCTTGATCTAGAATTTTTTCCTATTAATTGATCTCATAATGACAGACACTTCAAAAGCGACATCACGACATTTATTAATTAATGCACGCAGCACAGCTAAACGCGACACGGCCCGAGCTCGAAAACCAAATCGACCGGCTGCTGGTGCGTATACGTAACATACGTTTTGCATGCGTTAAAAACAACAACAACAACAACAACAGCAACAACAACTACAACAACAAATAATGCCGGCAGCTTAATTAGCATTTTAGATTACTTTGTGGCAAGTGCGTAGCAAGAGCTGAGCTAAAAGTTAGCTTATGAGGTTAGCCCGAAGGCCGCAGCTAAATTGCGTTTAAATAATTTTAATAAACAACTACTAGCTGTGAGTGCACTAAGTACGTTAATTACATACGCTCTTGTCGAACTATTTCCCGTTTGCCAATATACAAATCACAAAATGCATATATGTATGTACACACTATATAAGTATCTGTGTAGTAAGCTCTCGTTGCTCCGCTCAGCGGCAACAGCTGCACATTAATTAAAGAGGCGTTATCAATTAGCCAAGTTGGCTGCGCAGCCTGAGAGCGTCGTGGATGCTTCCCATGGCAGCTATCTGCAAATCATGGCGCAAATGCACGCAGCTCATGCAGCAGCTCAATTGCAATTAAGAGTCACAGAAAAGCGAGTGAATTGGGTGTCGGGCATCTCCTCCTGCCTTGGCTCGTTAGCCCGCGTAAAATGCTTTAATAGAAATTGTCAGCGGGCCAAAAGACGCGTCGACTTTTGGTCAGACGATATGTTATCAAGCCTTTTGAAAGTTGCAGCTGAAACTGGATTGAGATTGGTGTTTGTATTATTTTCGATATTTGGGCTAGTTGAGGGTTGAATAATTGCTTTTTGTATTTGTTGATTGGATTTAGTTTAGCTTTGATTTTTCAGATCTTATGCAAATGTTTGCAAATTTGTCAAATTACGCGTAGGCGACTCAAGCCGCGAGCTGGAAGTGTCGCTCTCGTTGTCTTGCCTCGCCGTCGCCTCATCGACTGACGCCCCCACCAAATCCAGATACTCGCTCTACTGTAGCAGCAAGTTCATTGAACCACCTACGAGAAATATGCAAATCGAGTGTTGAAAAAAAAAAATAAATAAATAATAATAAAACTGAGAGCGAGTGAAAAAAAGCAAAAACAATGAGCCGAAACAAAAAGAAAACTAATCTTTGATTTGATTTTTATAGCTTTTGTCTATACGCTGCTAAGAAACTAAAAATAAAATTGGTATGCATGAATTTTGCCATTTTTCCATTTATTTGGCTAATTTCTTGGCGTTTCACGCTGCATTCACATCAAAGCCAAATTAATTGATGTCACCAAAAACAAGCTGCTGACACAAAGATTTATGCGCCGTTGCGCCTCACACGAGGCAGACGGCATTTGGCAAGACGTGCTTGAAATTCTGATTGGCCGGGAGACCACTAAGAGCGTTATTAAATTCATATATGTTTATGGTAAGTGTATAAATTATTTATTGCTGAATTAAACGAAACAAAAACAAATCGCCAACCTAACAAAATTATGAATGCATAGCATTATCATTTTCAGCCCAGCATCCAAGCCGATCGTTCGTTTGGCTAATATACGCATAAAGATGCCGACTTCAGAGTCTTTCTTCACGGCTGACAATTAAGAGCTGTCACAACCAATGGCACAAACACATCCGTAATGTTGTGAATTATTTTTGATATTTTTATTTAATTTTCATTGCTAATTATGGGATTCACAAAGTGGGCAATAAAATAGTAAATTCATAAATTAATAATAAAAACTGCGCACATTTCCCAGCTGCCTGCGACCTTTTTTCGCAGCCAATTCGAATGTGATTTTGATTTTGTTTTTGATTTCTAATAAATAATTATCACGCCCATTTGCTGGGCAGAAAAATTCATTAGGCTGAAAACGCACAAATTTCTCACTTGATTATAGGCCACAAGGCCTCCCTCGGCCCATTTCGATTGTTGGGTTTCTATCAGAAGGGTCGACGCGTCGCTGTTGCGGCTGCGGCCGGCTGCTGCCACATGCGGCGTAATTAAATTTCCTTTGTTGCCTGGGAATTCGCTACGATTTTAATTGTCGATTGGCGCTGATGTGGCCTACGGCGCTCCAATAGGCCCTCATTTGGGCCAGTCCCTGGGCCGGGCCCTTCCGCTACAATTAGCAATTTCATGCGTCGTTTTTGTCTATTTTTTGGTGCTGTAATGTGTGAAATTGATTATGGCTGGCAATTGGGCTTATAAACGGCCAAAGCTTTTCCCACTTGTATTCGATTCAGTTCGGGCATTTTTTTCCTCTTATTTATTGTCTGGGAAACGATTTGAGCTGTGTTAATTGCAAATGGCTGGGTGAGTTGGGTATTAAATGGATTGAGATGCCGCTAGTTGTGCCACTCATAAGAAGTTACCGAAAAATGTGATCTCATGCCTGTGGCAGTGCCTGTGCCACAATGTCCACTGCGAAGCACTTTATGCATCATTACGTGGTGCAATTTGCAACATCTGCAAAGCATTTGCGAGCTCTTTGAAGTGGTTTTTATCAAAAGCTAACTCAATGTCGCCGATGCCTGGACTCTCGGCTGCCTCGAGGCATTATAACACTCGTAATATGAGCAACAGCCACATTCAAATGACACTAACGGTTCTGTCTGTCCATCTCCTAGTCTGTGTGAGCGCCAGTAATCATGTTTTAACGACACTCACACACACACACACACAAGCACTCATATGCAGACTTACAGGCGCGTCATCTGCGAGTTCATATAGAAATCTTGTAATCTGATAGGCATGACAAGAAATATTTTGCTTGTCATTAAATTTACTTTTATTTATGCAGCAGCGCTGATTGTTTGCTGTTTGTTGTTGTTGTTGTTGTTGGTTTTTCTGGCGTAGCTGTTGTTGTTTTATTCGCGTGTTTTGTTTCGCAGCAACTCGAAATTAGTGAAAACTCTTCACATTTGTGGCATGAAGTTGGCTTAGGACACACTGAAAACAAATAGCAAACCAAAATGTATGCATATTGTGTTGGCGCCTTGTATCGTCTGCCAAGCTCATTGATTTTGGCTAAAGTTGCTGTTGTTGTTGGTTTTCTTTGCTGTTTGTTGTTGTTGTTGTTGTATTGCGTAATAGACGAAATATTTGCGCATGCCTCATTACAGTTGGTTTGGTTGCCGTAATCGACGCGGGCGCAGTATAAGCGAAATATTCCGGGAATTCCAACTGGTATGGCGAAACAAAAGACTTAGGCAACAAACTTGCGCGTCGCTCAGCTGCTTAGAATTAGCAAAAGTTGTCGCTGTGTATTGTATGCTGCACAACGGATCCAGCCGGATAAGTGCGTGACATTTACGGTGCCTGGCATTGCACTGGCAGCTGATGACGGCGATGACATCAGAGATCAACATCAAATGTCAGTCAAGTGCGTCATCGATTCTACAAACAAAGGGCAGCAAAGCGTTTAGCTGGAAATCGAAGCGTTTGCAGTAGCCAAATGGGCACTAAATAAGACTGACAGCCCCACTGACTGACTGCCTGACTGACTGCCTGACGGATGGACCAGCTGACAGACATGCAAGTGATCAGCAAATGAGTGACAGACGCATAGACAGACGGACAGACAGACAGTCTGTCGCCGCTTAGACAACATGTGTAATGACGCGAAACTGTGTGCAAAAACCACAGCAACAGCAGCAGCAGCAGCAGCAGCAACAGCAACAACAATAGCTGGCATAATGAGCACAATTACAGGCAAAGCAAATCAAATGCAACGCGTTACGAGTCGCACTTTGAATCAGTCACAATAATTGCACGGGCAAAAAAGGTTCATAAATTATGGCAGTAGAAAAAAGAATTAATTAAAAAAAAAAAAAAACATAAAATGCATGGCAAGAGCAAAAGCAGAAAAAACTGGCAACGGTAACAAATGCAAAGCCACAAATGAAATTAAACTTGAGCAGAAAAAAAATGCAGCCAGACGGCTATTAAGAAAATTTCTTGTTGACTCATCCATCTAACCAGGCAGGCAGACGGGCGGCGGCGGCCCACAATTAACAACCCAGAGTCAGAGTCAGAAGCAGAGGCAGAGTCAGAGTCTGGGCAGCTACCAAGAAATTGTCAGCCAACATTTCTTGAACTCATTTGCGGCGTTTTGTATCAGAGCTCGGCAATTTCTTTGTCAGCGCTGCAATTAAACCATTGCCGACTTTGTTGTTGTTGCTTTAACTGTTACTGATGCATCTGTTATTGTTGCTGCTGTTGATGTTGCTGTTACTGTTGCTGCTGTTGTTGTTGTTGCTGACAATAAATTAAATTTAATGCGCTTTATGTACTGAGCGAAGCACACGCCCAATTGGAGCTGGAATCGGAATCTCGTGACTTGTGTTTCGCAATTGTGAGAATTAAATAATTCTTTGCATATTTATTTGCAAGTGACTTTTGCACACTTTATGTAATTTCCTTACTCTTAATTAAATATTTTTTGCTGCTTTGCTTTAATTATAGCTTTATAATTGATTTGGTAGCACATAAAAAATATGAAGTCAATAAAAGCACAGGTCGAAGTATAGCATATAAAAATACCCTACGATATGATAAAGCGCCTAATATATAATATGTATTGATTAACCAAAAAAAAAAAAAAAAAAAAACACAAAAAAAAAAAAAAAAAAAAAAAAAAATATATATATATATATTTTTTTTTATTTATTTATTTATTTATTTATTTATTTATATACATATTTTATATATTGTATATTCTTCTTCTATATTTTATTTTTTTTTATTTTCTTATACTGAAAATATGATTATATACAAATATATTGTTGAGACGTACAAAAAATAATTAAATTCATGAAAATAATTTTTTTTCTTAATTTCTGCTAAATTTTTTTATATATTTTAGGATGTGGTGTAGAAAACATATTTAAATATTGTTCGATCGAAGAAGTAGGCTAACTTATTAATATTACAAATATGCTCCATACATGGAGTGACTGTCCTACGATTCCGATTTTTTTTATGAAAAATATGTATTTAAAAATTGAATTGTTTGCTCTATATTTATTTATGTTAAAAACACTCTGCGATTCTCTATAAAATATTATGTTAAAGTGAATAATTTGTATATTTTTCCAGGCAGTTAAGAAGTAATTAAAATACTGCACTATTATTTCCGCTTTTGAATGTATTTCCCTTAATTTGTTTAGAATAAATTTTAGAAAAGCTATAAGAGATATATATATTTATTTATATAATGTATATACCTATATTGAATATTCATTTGTTTATATTTGAGCATAGTCGCATTTTACATTTGTTTCGCGCTGTGCGAATAAATATTTAAATTGCATTTCAATTAGGCGTGCCAGCTAAAACGTTTTTCCAATAAATTGCATCACCAGACTTTAACATACACTAGCTCTGACGATTGGACGGACGAACCAACCGACAGAAAGACAGTCAGACAGAGCGGCAGACAGACAGAGGCTAGCAATCAGCTGCTGTTGCTGTTGATTCGTCTATTGTTAAAGTGTTGAAGTGTTTTTATTTAAATTGCTCAACTGAACTTGTAATTATGGCGCGCTTTTTTGTTGCTGTTGCTGCTGCTGTTGCTGCTGTTGCTGCTCTAGCTGCTGATATTGGCCGGACAGAGTCTGCTCTTTGAGCTTTTTACATAAAGCTAGGAAATGACAGCGAGCGTCGTCTTAAAAGCCAAGTGGCCTGTTTGTAGTTGATGTTTTCTCTCTCAAATCACTGCAATTAATTGTTGTGGCAAACTTTTAAATAACGGTTTTATAGCCAAACGCAGCACCAACAGAGACAGAGGCAGCAGCAGCAGCAGTAGCAAAAGCAAAATCAAAGGCAACAACAACAATAATAACAACAAACACGGCAGCTGTTTTGTTTGTTAATTGTAATTGAAATCGTTGCGTCTGTTAATTGATGAATCTGCGGCTCTGTCAGGGAGTCTGTGCATCTAGTTGGCCGCTGCAGCACATAAAGTGCAATTAAAGACGCATAAAAGCAAAGCAGAGACGACTAAATAATAACTATGAACGAATTGAAGACAATTACACTTACCCCAGCTCGATTCGAATGAACAGCAATTAGCGCTCTCGCTCTCGCACACGCACTCGAGGCTCTCTGTTTTATTTTTTAGTTTTGTTTTTTATTATTTTGATTGGAACTATTATTTGGATTTGTCTGGCACTGGCATTTAGCTGATTGAGATTCTTGGAGGAATATACGCACACATGGGCACGAACACACACGCGCACACACACGCACGCACACACACAGTCAAACACTTGCAACTATCCAGCTTGGCAAATCTCAATCTTTGAAACACGGATGTGACCGTCGCGTCGCGACGTCAGTGCAACAGTTGCAAAAAGCAGCACGTGAAATATTTATGTAAATTTATTTGGTTTCTTTTCTTTTCTGTTGTTATTGTTGCTGTCGTCGTTGCTGTAGTTGTTGTTGCAGTTGTTGGTGTTTTTGTGTGCGGCAGTAAAATGCATTTGGAAACATTAAGAGGCACACTTTGCAATTGTCGTTTGGGGCGCTGCGATTTGATTAAAGCTGAAGCCACACAACTCAGCCAGCCGACGAGCTGCTGTCCGGCGATTGTTTTTGTTGTCGTTGTTGTTGTTGTTTTTGCTTGCTAGCTGGTCGCTTGTTGCCAGCTGTTTGTGTTTGTGGCAGGCAGGATTTGACTTGTCAATTAGTTTGTTACTTGTTGCATTTTGTTGCTGCCGACATTGCTGTTGTTGTTGTTATTGTTGTTGCTATTATTATTGTTGGTGCTGTTGCTGTTGCTGTTGTTCGTTTTGCTGCTATCACTCGAAGCACCGTTATCTGGCGCAACTCTCTCAACACTCAATACTAAACCACATAATGCAGGCGAGTAATGAAACGGCAGCAAGTTCGTTGCCTAAGTCTTTTGTTTAGCAGCGCGCCTGTCACGTTGTTATCGCTTCTGTTGTTAGGCTTCTACTACTACTAGCATATATATTTTAATTTCTTATTTTTTGTTTTTGTTTTTTTATTTCTGTAATTTTTTTTATTTTTAAATCGTTAACTTTTTTATCGCATCATGTTTTTCTATATACAATATAATTAATTTGCTGATATTTTTCTTTTTACTGCACGCTTTTTATGTGATCTTTTGGCGGCAATTAAAATTAATTTAATTTAATTTGTTTTATATTTGTTACTGCGCGACGCCGTTGATGGAAACAAGTTTGTCTTTTTGATTACATTACCATGTGTATAACTTATGTGGATATACACACGCACACTCACGTATATATATAGTTATATACATAGTCGTCTGGTATTTGGACGAAGGGCATATTCCATGTACACTCTGATTCACATACACGAATGTGATACATGCAGACGTACATGTGTTTGCATGTGTATGTGTATTAATTTGGTTTTATGGCAGCAGTGAATTGCTTTTAACTGTTGCTTGTTTGGCTGCTTTTATGAGTGATTTGGGTTTCGGAGTAGCCACAGATGGCTAAACATTAAAAATTTTAAGCTTTTGATGCAGCTGCAAACATTATTTGCTATGCGTTATGAATGCAGTTCGTTGGCTCGATGGCTCGCTAGCTCGTTGGCCAACTGTTGCGCTAAGAGACGCACGCAAATCGCATGCAAAACGAACGCAAATCGCAACTGAAACGCGCGCACGCGACTGCGAAAACGCGTGAACAAAACAGCACAAAAAACCCAAGTTTTTTGCAACGCGCGCAAACGCAAAAAGTTTAAACAGTCCCGCAAGAAAGTCGCACAGAAACTGCAAGAGGATGAAAACTGCAGGCAGCTCGCAGCTCCCAGCGCAGCCGAAGTTGCGGCAGCAGCAGCAGCAGCAGCAGCAGCAGTTGAGTGCAATTGCCGTTGCCGTTGCCGGTGCAGCAGCAGAAATAACAATAACAACAGCTACGGCAAGACCAACAACAACAACAAGTTGCAAAACACCAACGAAGCGCAGCGAGCAAAAATCGCCAAGCAAAAAAGTGGCAAAATAGCAACAACCTCTCAAAGACCGACTGACCGAGTAATACAGTCCAGCAGCAGCAGCAGCAGCAACAATAACAAAAGCCAACAGCCAGGCAGCCAGGGCTTACGATTGAGGAGCCGAGCTCGAGCATACGAACCTGGGAGCAACGGCAAAAAAGCCGCTAAAACTCAAAAACCTGTTCAGCTGGCTGCGGTCGCCGTTTGGTCTCTCTGCCAGCGTCGTTCGTTGCTTCGTTTATCGCCGATCGACGACGCTCTCTGCCAACTCGCAAGCTCTCTGCACCAGCAGCTCCAGCAGAACCAACAGCACCAGCTGGCTCTCTCCCTCTCTCTCGGTCGCTCTCTCTCTCGCTATGGCGTTGTTGAGTTTCGTTGGTGATTTTCCAGTCTGACGCTCTGCCTGGCTGACCTAGCGGTTCATTTCCAACTCGCAGCTGCGCTATCAGTTGCCGATCAGCTTTTGACCAATAAAAAGAGGTTTCGGCGACGTCGCTGGAAGGCGTCGCAGTCGCCGCAACAGCCGCTGCTGACTGCGGCGCTCAGCGAGCGCGAGCGAAACTCTTTGAAAGAGAACAAGAAGAGTTGGCTTTAAAAAAAAGAAAAAACACACGAAAACGTTAAGAGAATCAACCTGAGGCCCGCTGGCCATTTGGTTGATAAGAAATTGAATAAAATTATATGAATTTTATTAGCTGAAACGCGTCAAGTCTTTTTGTTTTTATTTCGTACAGTTTATGGCATAATTTCGCAGGTAATTCCACAAACGCCTCTCGACAAGTTCAAGCCGAATCGTATCAAGGCTCATTTATCAGCACATAAAAAATTGCCAATTTTCTGGTGAGAAACCAACTTGCCAAGCGGAATAAAAACAGCTAAGAGAAGCAACAAAAAATAAAAAATAAAGAAAAGCAAAATATATATAAAGCTGTTGTTACGGCTGCTGCTCAACTGCTTTGTGATTAAAATCATAATTGAAATGCGCCCCTTTCTGCTAACTGGCTAAGCAGACAAGGACAGCAAACAGCCAAGCAGCAGCAGCAGCAGCAACAGCTACAGCACTAACAACAACTGTGACACTTGCCACGCGTCAATGTCAAAGGCCTGCGCTTGACAATTTAATTGTCACACGCCCGCCGCTTTTGGTCAGCACACGAACTCGCTGCCGGGGTTCGAGCTCGAACTCTATTAACGATGCCAATTGACGGACACTTGAATGCAGCCCGACTGTCAGTGTGTGTGTGTGCTGAGAGAGAGATCGAGAGAGAGAGTGGGGGTAGAAGGGAGTTGCAACTCGAACTTTGCATTAACATAAACAGAGAAGAGAAGGGGGCGTCCATAACAGCAAAAGAAACATCTTGAACATTGTCATAAATAACGCGCCAATGACAACTTGTTCGGTCGCCGGCTGGGATTGGGATCGGGACTGGGACTGGGCACTGGCACTGGCACTGGGACTGGGACTGGCACTGGCACTGGGACTGGAGCTGACACAGCGACTGGGACTGCCTGCTCTAATGCTGGCAATTGACGTGCGGCGTTTGCACCTACTTGGTTTTTGATGCAACAGCAGCTGAGGCAGCGGGGGGAGCAGAGGCAGCAGTCCGGCTGCTCCCCAGGCGGAGGCCACATAAAAGTGGCGCGGCAATTGCCAACTTTGGTCAATGGCGGCGACAAGTGTAAAACGACTGTCGATGGCGGCAAACTGCAACAGCAACAACAACAACAGCAACAACTACAGCAACAGCATCAATATCAGCTCCTGCTTTAGCTTGGTTTTGGCCTGATCTGGTCTGCTCCTTTCAGCTATCGTCGACACGTTGACGGCGTGTTTGTGTGTTTATGGCAGCTGCCGTTTGATACTCATTCAAGTGCCGCCTAACATGATTTCGGTGTCATCTGCTTTTCAGCTTTAATATTGCCTGTTTAATGTGACATTTCGTAGCTGCATCTTGTTGCTGCCTCCTGCATTATTTATGAGAGTCAACAGCATCTCTAGCATTTCCCCATGCAGGAATCTTAAATGTTTTTTAATTTAGTGATGATTGATGTCTTGTCCACGTTGCCTTGACAACGCGACACACTTGACGCAGCGACGGCGACGTCGACTTCATCTGATTGCCATTGACTGCTGCCTGTTGCTGCTGCTGCCTATTGGGGATACGCAGCCAAAGTGGACGTCAGCACAAAAGTCAATTAAGCTGCGATTTAAATGCAGCCAGGGTCAATGTCAATGGCTGCTGACTAGAAAGGCGCGCACACCAAAGCCACCAAATGCCAGCCAGATTTGGCCAAAGCGCTCTTTGGCTACGTGCTGCTGCCCATTGTGCCCCATTTGACCTGATTTTATTTGCAGTATTTTACTTTTATTACTATACTGTATACTGTGCTCGGCACACTGATGCGGAACTGAATTCGAAATGAAATTGCAACCACAAATTGCGCGGCGGCCCATCGACAATTTCATTTTTCTCAATGCAGTCGAGTTCAAAAGGTTTGCCAAATTATAAATTAAAAGTAAATCGAATCGAATGCGCGCCCATTTGTCTCTGAACTTGAAAGTGCCTGCTGCTGCTAGTGGTGCTGCTGCTGCTCCTAGTCTCTTGTGAAAGTCAGGTTTGGGGTCAGGCCTAGACAGAGCGAGCGCCATTCAGCAGGTGCATGCCAAATCCGTTTGTCAGCGCTTAACGTCGCGTGTGTTTTTCCAGCTTGTTCTAATTTGCATGCAGCAAACGGAACTGAAGCCGGACTGCCATCGACATCGATGTCTGCCACATGCCATGACGAACTACTTGACACTGGCTCGACTCGAAAGATCCGCACACACACATACACATATGGGCACAGAAATGCGCATAGTCAGCATCCAGTTGTCGCGCTGTGTGGGCGGACTCAGCGCGCCAGTGGCACGCCAAAACGTTTGCGTTTGCGATTGCGATTGCCGCAATCTCAATTCATAATGATTATGCCGGCCATTAGCAGAGCGAGCATCGACAGCAGCCTCCGCCAGCAGCTTCATTGCTAATTACAATTGCCTGACAACGCCGAATGGTCGAATGGTTTTACGAGGACATCGGCTCTGGCCGCGCTGATTTATGCCCACGCATTGCCATCGGCTGTCATTGGCTGTGGGCCATTTGGCTGTCAGGTTTTAGTGCGTACATCACTCATTGTTACAGTTAGAGAGTTGGCGGCTCTAATTTAATTTAAATGAAACTCTCTGCAGCACAGGAAAATAAACACCCGCGCCCGCCAGCTGCACATTTGTCTGCCAGCGGCTGCAGCAGCAGCAGCGACTGCGAGTGCAACTGCGGCTGCGACTGCAGCAGCGATGGCGACTGCGACTGCAAGCTGGGCAAACGGATCTTGGTCCACATCCACTCGGCTGTCGGCTGCTGCAGCTTGACTAGGTGAAATTTTGAGCTGACGTGGGCGTTTGTAATATTTTCAGTTTTATGGCCGTCGTTCACAATGCACTTCAATTTTGTGTCTCTCGGCGGGCAAACATCACATTGCATAGCATTGGACTGCACTGCATTGCAATGGCCGAACTGGCATGGCCATTAACCCATTAAAATGTACCTGCAGCTCGACATCAAGCTGAGTCCTCAATTGCAATTCATGTCCGAGCACGAGATGCCAAATAAAAACTGCGACACATCCAAAGCAAGACTCCAAATAAAAACTCTAAAACACTAATGAATGAATGGTATTTATTATTAGATTTACAACAGAAACTTAATAAATAGTACTCATAATATAACCATTACCTTTAATTTACTACCCATGCACGTTACCAACCCATACACTAAGATTTACGTAGAAAAGGTTAAAATTAAGCTTGACTCTTATTTTTGTGATTTACCTTTTTTTATGCATTATTATGTATTGTCATATTAAATAAAAGTGGAGTAAATCAAAGCAAACAGAAGATTTCTATTATTCACAATAAATTGTAAAAATAAAAAGAGTGAAAAAAATAAAAAAATTTTAAACCAAATGATTTCTTAATTGACAATAAATTGTGAGTAAAAAAAAAAATTTTTTAAATTAAAAAAAAAGGAAGATTTTTTGTAGTTCAAGTACTATTCAAAATAAATTGTAAAATTAAAAATAAACTGAAATAAACAAAATAAAAAAAAGAGATTTTTATCATTCAGAATAATTTGTAAAATCAAAGAGAGAAAAGGTTTTTATAATTCGACTACTATTCACAATAAATTGTAAGATTAAAAAGAGAGAAATAAATAAAATAAATAGCTTATATTTCTACTACTGTTACTATTCATAATAAATTGTTAAGTTAAAGAGTAAAATAAATAAAATAATAAAACAGACGGTTTACAAAATAAAAGCTTTAGTCGTTTGATAAATCGTCTAGGGCATTTCGCTCTAAACGTTTTATGACTCTTTAACAATCTGTATCTAAAATGGATTAGAAAAATGGATGCTAATGGTGTAAACGACTGTCCGCTTGACTGTTGATCATCATCAGCTTCAGTGATTGTCATCGCCAGCCGCAGCAGCAGCAGCAGCAGCATCATTGCTGTGTTAATTCATTTTGCTCGCGCTTATCAACAGCGCCATCAGCGCAAAAGCGAACATTTGTTAAACACTAAATGCACTTATTTGTTTTGTGGCACTGGCATCCGCATCCGTAGTTGCCATCGCCGTCGCCGTTGCCGTTGCCGTCTCAGTCGCAGCGAATGCCACACAGCGGCAGCAGCGACTAACTGACTGACAGCAGTTGGTAGCTGGCTAGCTGGCTGCACAGTGGGGAAGCCACTAAAATGAGCAGCCGTCTCGGAGACGGAGTCAGACTCAGAGTTGGAGCTGGAGCTGGAGTTGGAGTCAAAGTCAGAGGCAGAGGCAGAGGCAGCAGCCCCATGGCGGCACCAACTCTGATTCCGACAACACAGTTTCGACTCCCACGTTTGCGCAGGCGCATTGCACAAATTGCATTATTTGCACGCTGCAGTTGTTGTTGCTGTTGACTGTTTACTGTTGACTGTTGTTGTTACTATTATCATCAACATTGTTCTTGTTTGGGGCTAGCAAAATTTCTAACGTTTTGCTGTGCGGTGCATGACGGCAGCGGCACTTGACGCCACGAGAACATAAAAATGCTTTTCAGCACTCGCACTCGAAACGATGACGCTGCTGCTGCTGCTGCTGCTGCTGCGGCGACTGCGACGGCGACGGCGACGGCGGCAGAGGCTGCTGATGCGCTTGCTGCGCTGTTTAACTAAACTACTCCAGTCAAAATAGCATTTTAATAGACGCAACCGCAACAACAACAAAAAGTTTGTCTGCTCGAGTCGAGAGGGCACGACTAGTAGATACCATAAAGTATTCCAAAATTACCTAAGTTTCATATATTTACAATAATTTATATCATATATCATTATATATAATTTATATCTGATTAACGAGTGTAGACTAGATTTATTTTCCTTTTTTCATTTTCATTTATATGACGAGAAATATGTATCTGTATAAAGAGTTGTATTATTAAATATTATCACCGTATTGAATTATAAAATCTATTATTGTAATTTGTATGAGAGCCAGAGGTAGAGTGTGAGAAATCGAAGGAAGATTCTCAAAGAGTGTATGGGAGTATTGTTATCTTATTAAATAAATTGGTTTGATTCAGTGGAAGCTTAGAAGCTAAGAATATTACAGGTTAAAGGTCTGAAGATCAGCTGAAAAAATTATTTTATATATATTGAGATTAAAATTCTTAGTAATAAAAGCATATAGACTGCATACATTGATTTGATGATTTGTAAAGTTGAGGCTTTCTTTGGTTGATTTTTAACTATAATTTACATATATTTGCATGGGCAGATAAAGCAAAGTACTTTAATAACTTTTATAATCGGCATTCAAATTGCTTCCACATAGCTTGCTGTTTCTATATACCGACTTGAACTAGTATTGAATGTGTCGTAGATCTCAACTTTTCCTGGCATTCAACATAAGCCAACATAACTTTTTGCATGTTACATACAGTACATCATTAGCAATATGCCCTGCTTACCCATTAGCATGGCATACAGGGTATTTGAAATGCAGCAACTGCACCAGCAAGAGTCGACACGACGACCTGGCCCGGCTTTATGACGCTGCAACATGTGAAAATACTTGAGGAGAAGAAATTACAAGCACATGCTTTTCTAATCTAAGCGAAGAACCTTTTGCAGCATGTCCAAAAAACTAAAATTTGACAGCGGGCCGCGGGGCGGCTGGGCACAAATCTTTATTTTGTGTTTTATGTGCGCGCCGCGTCTCGGGAATAAAACCCAGTTAGCTGCCTCGGCCCCCAAAATAAATACCACTTGCAACGCCCTGCTTAGCTTCTCTCTGCTCTCAGCTCTCTGATCTTGCTTTGTTGATGTTGTTCATATCGTTGTTATTCCTGCTGTTGTTGTTGTTGCTGCTGTTGGTATTCGTGTTTACTCTAATGCTGCTGCAGTGAGGTGCACACATTTAGCGCAACGCTTGACTTACCCTTACCCCATTTATTTGGGTGGGTGTCTGTGTAATGAGCAACTGTTTATTGCTGTCTGGGGCTGGCAAGTGAAGTGCTCATCATGACAGCTGTGAATTTGCCAAGGCGAAGATGATTTATAATTGTCATAGACTTCCTGGTTTTTGCCATTCAAAAGCACTGCAAACTGCATGCAGCATGCCATACACACTTGTGCTCGTAATCGCATTCATGCCATATACATTTCAGCTCCTTGGCAGCTCTGTGCAGCCCATCATGAGCTGCCCCAAAGCAAATAGAGATTGCTAGTCGCACTCAACTCAGGTATGGGGGAGCTGCCTTTGTTCGTGCTCATAAGCTCATAAGTAAGGAAATTGCTTTTATTTTCATTTTCAGGTCATTTGTCAATAGTCTGGAAGACTATTCAGATCTGAGTGTGAGTTTTTAATTGCCTTTAAGTTAATCAGGGATTGGCTGCATTTATGGTACTGTCAGCTGTGTCCCTTGCCTTTTACATATTCAGGATTCCCATATTCAAGATTGGGTAATCAGCTCAACTGCAGTTCATAACTAGCTACAGTGACTTCACTCATTTGCTTAGCTCCTTGGCATACTCTATAAATCACTGCTAGTCCATAAAATCGCCCGTAATAACAACAATAGCAAATAAGCCAGCTGAATTATGCAACTGCTTGGGCCAGGCCAGAGGCAGTTGTTGGCAATTAATTTAATTACAACTGCATCGATGCACACACACACACACACAGACACACACACTCATATACCCCACGCCCCGTAATATTTTAATTAGTTTTAAATGCGCGGCATTTCAACAGACGCCTCGATGCAGTGAAGCGTTGCTGGAACCAACAGAGAGAAAAAACAAAAGGAAAAAATTGAAGAGAAAAAATCTGAAATATGCGAAAATAGTTCAATCTAACGAGGGCCATTTGTAATTTTATTGACTGCCAGTCGACAGTCGATTAATGGCGAGTTCTGTGGCGCAATTTTGAAATTCGGCGCAGCAGAAGCGCCGCCGGCGCAGACATGTGCGATTGTCTGGCTGCAGTTTTGCATATAGCTGCATTTTCGACATTAGCTCACAATTTGATGGCCCAAAGCTGTCACGCGGATAGCAGCTAACAAAAAAAAAAAAAAAAAAAAAAAAAAAAAACACAAAAAAAAAAAAAACCACACAACGAAATAAATGTAAAGCAGCAAACACATTTGCAACATTTTGACTTTTCGTCAAATGTGGCTGCCGCACAGCCCAGACAATGTTTGCTAAACAGGCACACGTCGAGCCACCGAACAGACTCGAGTTGAGTCGCAGCAGCCTCAGCCTCTGACATATTCCTTGTTGACGGCGCACGACTTGGTGAAGGACTGGCTGACTGGCACGGATTGAGGGCATCATTATGATGTGACTGTGACTGTGACTCTGACTGCGACGCAGACGCTGACGCTGACGCTGACGGAGACGGAGACGGCGATGGAGAAGCGGGCGGTGGTGACGGCAACCTTTCGGGAGGGGCCACATAAACATTTTCATTTTCGTTTGGCATAGAAACGTCGCCGCTTGGCACATTTATCAAAAAATGCCTTACTGACATTTGCAAGCCACTTGAACTGGGTTAGCGGTGCAGCAGAGCTTTTTTCTTTTTCTTTTTTGCTGTTGTCCATGTCCAGCTTGAAGCTCATTAATTTTATTTGTTGCCGAGTAAAGATTGTTTGCCGCCTTTGGGCGTCGCAATGTGGCGATTTCTCAATACGCAATTTTATAGCCATCTATTGAATTGAGAAATGACTCAGAGATTTGCTGCCCCAAATGCCAATTAGAGATTGCCTCAATCAAAGGGCGGCCCTCTAATGATATCAGCTCCAATCGGAGCATTAAAAATGTATCTCTTTTTTCATGATTCGTTTGTAACTACATAGTAGTAGTAGCCACTAAATCAATTAACGCCTGCAGCCAACTAGGCGAGATAACGAGGCACAGCTAAAAAGCAAATTATTTTGACATTTGCAACCGCAATACGCCCGACAGCTCGACTGCTCGACAGCCTGTCTGCCCGACTGCCCGACTGCCCGACTGCCCGACTGCCCGTTGCCTGTGATGTAATCAGCCGTTTGGCATCGGCCCGGCCGCAAATATGTTTTATCGCATTTATTATCAGTTGCACAAAATCGTTTATAATTGAAAAACTGTTAACTAGATTAGCGGCCATTAAAGACGAACGCGTTGCGGCCAACTAAACGGCGGGCGTTGCTCTCGTTGCGGCAAGCCTATTTGGCCGGCCAGATAAGTCACTCGCTCAATCGGCTACTTTTGCAGCTACAGAATGTAAATCACTCAGCTTCAGTAACCAAAATGGAGCTATTGGCAGGCAGCGGGGCAATAAATCAATGGCAGGCTGCCCGAAGGGACATGTTCTCCATATTTGATTTGATTTTGTTTATTTAAGTGCATTCAAATAAGCCTCTTTATTTCTTGTTTTTATAGTTTCGGTTTTTTTATTTTATATCTAATTAAGTTGTTTTAGCGGAATTTGTGGCCATAAAATTATGCAAATGCCACCGCACACCGCACAGCACCCGCCCGGCTCCCGGGACTCGCTGGCTCCATGCATTTTTACATTGGTAATTTGCACTCCGTCGCCCTGAGGGGCCAACAGCGAAATCGTAAATCACAAAACTGGGCAAGTTGGGTTTTATTTAGCATTTGAATAGCGCCAGCTCACATTCTGATATATTTATTCGGCGAGGGTGGAGCGAGTTCTAGCTGTGTTTGCATTGCATTCAAAATAAGGATACATTTTTCAAAATATTCTATTTTATTTTTAATAATTTAGCTTCGGTTCCACCCAGTTGGCCTACAAATTTGTTCATTAACTTGGCTTTTGACGGATAACTAGGAGTGTATAGAATGTACATTTTAACTTCGATTTTATTCAAACTATAAAAAATGTTTTAAAAATATATATTTATTTTTGAATAGGCTATATTTTAATATAGCTGTAGCTGTCAAAAATATTAAAAACATTTCTTGGAAACAAATTTGAAAATTATTTTTTATCTTTTATTCAGATTTTTAATTAAAATTTTTAAAGCTTAAACCGAATCAATTGTAATGATATTAGAACAACATTTATTGATTGATACATATTTAAATTCACAAAAGCCTCTTCTCTTGAACTTAATAATAGATTTTTGCTGATATATCCATATCATATTCATGATCTCGATCAGAAGTCATGTTTAGATCTAGTGTTTAGCCTTTGGTATAATAAACTTTCCCATAAAAAAGTACAAGCTGTATTATGTTATTATGCAAATCTGTAGCTTATTATCTCAAATTCAGATATAATTACCAAATAGAGGCATGAAATAAAAGTGTTTATAGATTACTAACTCTCTCTCTCCCTCTGATTACGCCTTGAACTGCAGCTGCAGTTATATGTAAGCCGCTTACCATTTCGAAATGTTTCACTTCAAGATTTGAGACCAAGTCTCAAGAAGTTCTCATGCTCGTTAAGCAGCGCATCATGAATTTTTAATTGTCATCAACGCATGACACGAGGCAGCCCAAAATTGAACACGCATTTGTTTATTTGATTTTTATGATGGCTCCTGCTCGGTTTGTGGTTGCCAACTGGGCAACTGTCGATGGTCGACAGCGGCGTGCGGACTATGGACTGCCGAGCGCCGAGTGCCGTCTGCAGATGATGACGCTGGGTTTGTTTGCTTGTTTAGTGCCCACACACGCACATAAAGATGTCAACGCTTAACTTATCAAGCGAGTGAGGCAAGCAGCGGCAGACGACGCCAACGATGCTGACGTTAGTACAATAAAAACTACAATAATTTCTTGTTTGGGTTTTATTTGCGTGTCGTGGTTGCTGGACACACAAAATACAAATACAAGTAGCGCCCACCGTTGGCCGTTTATCAAACAACAATAAACTGTAATTTATGAAAAATGCTTGTAAAATGACGATAAAACAAGTGCTAGCCAGACAGACAGATGGACGAATGGATGGACAGAGGAACGGCCATAGAGACACTGCAAGCACGACGACAACAATGATGATAATGATGATGATGATGACATGGACATGGACATTGCTGCCCGTCTTGTGCAGGGGCAAAGCTTAAGACCGAGCCACAGTTACAAGTGTGCAGCCATGTGGGTGTCTCTCTCGCTCTCTGCTCTATGTGTGTGTGTGTGTGTGTGTGTGAAGACCAACAATTCATTGTATGCAAGTGTCTCGCTGTCGTGGCTTGGGGTCTGCGATCCCAGCTGCATCTTCACTTTGGCCAGCACATTTGACCATTGTCGTCGCACTTGCTTTGTGGTAGCCCAGCCAAGTGGGCAGCCTGGCGACAGGTCAGGCCAACAGCATTTGTCCAACTCGAAACTTTTGCTTTCATAGCCCGACTCTTTAACTCTTTATCTAATTGTGCTAGACAATGTTGAACAATGCCATATTAATTGAGTTCATGGAGTTTTGCAAGTCAGCCCTTAAAAACGCTGACACCACAACTTAGGCAACAGTCCAAGAGATGCTCGAATGGCCAGGCGAAGTTGCGTAATCAACCAGGCAGTTCTAGACAGACCAGTTCATTTCTGTTTATCAGTATATCAGATTTCGAGATACATGACAATTAGTCTACAAATATGTAGCAATAGCTCAATAGTTCGCTTAGCAGAACAGAGACAAGTCTAGGCTAGCCATGTCCTGCTGACATTAGTTGCAGATCTGCACGGTCTGTAGCCTCTGGCGTTGGCAGTGGGTGAAAATTCTCTGAACAAAGCTACCAACTTACACCTCGAGTTGTTTGTTGTTTTGGTTGTCTTATGTCTGCTGTTTGTTTGGCCCGCAAATAAAATAAATGCAAATCGACTGCAAAGAAGCCACCACAGAGGCACGACGAACAGCACGAAGACTCAATTCGGCGTCAGAAATAAGCAACGAGCAGGCAAACCGCAAGAAAACAACCAAATTATGTAAAAGCCTGCCAACAGGCACCCAAGTATCAGCTAACAAATTGTGGCTTATAGTGCCCCTTCGAGAAGCTGTGATGTTGTCTCCGGCTGCTTGTCTGCCAGGGCCAATTCGATTAACATAAACCGAAGAACTACTATTCGCCATAATAAGAGGCATTTACTTGCAGCAACATAATACAAATTTGTATTCACGATTTTTGACTATTCAGGCAGCAGAGTCAACACCTGATGCCAAGCTTGGTCAAATGAATAACTCAATAGGAAGCATCTAACTGTAAAGCTCAAAGTCTGCTATACCCATGGAGGGATTCTAAGTGTTAATCATTGTCGAAATGAATCAATTGAAATTATGAATGTAGACAGAGTCTCATATATTTCCAAGCCTCATACAATTGCCATACTGAGCTACACCGAGAAAATGAGAGACAGAGAGAGAAGGAGAAAAGAAAATTGAGTAGGAGCGCAAGAGGAGGAGGAAAAATCAACAATTTATGGCGCCACGATTTGTTGACAAATTTCTCACAACACGATCCATAAATTATGTGGCCGTGCCCGTGGGCTGCCTGTGGAAAAGCCAACCCAGCGATGGGATGCCCCGCCGATCTACCCAGCCGCACGACATGTGGGGCAATTTGGAACCGTAATCGTGCAGTAGGTGTCACTGGGGACGGCTGACACTATTTCGTTTAGCCTAACGCTTATAATTTGCTGCAAATTATTTGATATGTCGATGAAACGTAAAGTCGATTTTCAATTTCGACCCTGAAATTAATATGGTAAGCGAAACTTTCTCCTGCTGTTATGCGATTGCTGTCCAGAAGGATCAATGGAGATGGCCATCATGTTTTATTGTGCACATAAAGAACGCCGTATGAACTCTGGCATTCAGCGGACAAGAAATAAGAAATACGAAACGAAACAAAAATATGTAAACATGTTGCAGGCGGGCGTGCACGATTCCATGATACTCAGTCATAAAGGACTCCGGAATGGGTTTGCACTAGCTCATTTTGGAGACCAAGGAAAATACCATATCTATACTATATCTATACTATATCTATATCTACTAATTCTTATATTGTATAATGTAGTCGAGGATACTTTATAAAATAAAAGTTGCTAGCTTCAATAACAACGAATTGTTTGTGTTCAGATGGACCGACAGCAGAAGGAGCATCGCACAAAACCAATATACCCACTCATTTCATCAATGGGCAATAATACTCTTGTATAAAAATAACTTGGCTTACCTGCGGCTGCCCTTCGGGTTGACCTGGCCAATTGGGCAGGAGTTGTGCCTTTTTTCCACGCCAGGCTAAAGGCTTACATTCTGATGTGTGCCATATGCAACCACAACTGATTAACAGTAATGCACGTTTAAACAGTAAATTTGTTTGTTTATTCGCTGTCAATGCAAATACAGAAATAATTATTTTCGAGCAACATATTATTGCCATAATTGGCATATCCCCAAGCAATTACAAGGGTAAGCAATGTGAAATGCATTGCGTTACACTTTCTACTTCTCGTTGCGGTGCTGCAGTCCTCTGTGGTTGCTGGCGGGCGTCATGTGGGTCAACGGCAGTGCCAGCTTAGCTGCAGAAATCTACCAGCTGTATGCCTTGGTGCTACAGCTCGTCGATAGAAGAAGCATTTTTTATTACAATCCCGGCAGGCTGGACTGTGACTGGCAGCGGTGGCAGCCGCGGGGCAGCTTGAGCGGCCAACCGCAGTGGGTGTGGCACAATCGAGTGCCCTTTGCCCAGCTGAAAGAGCAACAGACCAGCGAGCTGTTTGTTTTGGCCTGCTTGCCAGCGAGCTTTGACGTGTCCGGCCTAGCTGGGTTATCTGCGAGTCTGAATCACCTGAGAGATATGCCTGTCCTCATTGAGCTATTGGACAGCAGCGCTATTCATCAATCGAACAAGGACTTGTTGGCTAGTCAAGTCCTGGCCTATTGCCTGAAGAATTCCATGCTCAATGTGGCGCTTTACTTTCAGCAAGACAGAAGCCATTTGACTCTGTACAGCTTCTCAGCATTCCCCAGATTCAGGCTGATCAAACGAAACCTACTGCACTCTAGATTAGCTGGAGGAGAAAATGAACTCTTTCCTGACCAGTTGGCCAATCTTGGAGGCTACACTGTGCGCATCATGCCTGGTTATTCCGAACCAACTTCAATCATTCAGCGCGATGCAAACGGAGAGCAACGTATTTCGGGCTACGGATGGCGCTTGATGGAGACATTTGCGCAGAAGATTGGGGCCAATATTTCAATCGTCTTGCCCACTTGGCGGCGGGGGAGAATCTTAACCGAGGCCTATATGTTGGAGTTCACAAGGAATGGAAGCATCGACTTTGGTCTGATCAATACACAAATGACCCACAAATTTAAGAGCAGGTAAGCAATGTACTTGGCAAAGCTAAGAGCCTATTGTCATTGGATGTCTCTTCATAGGTACTATCAATACTCGTATCCCCTCTTTTATGGCGGCTGGTGCATTATGTTGCCGATCAAGCGTCACATAGACCTGCGGGTCGTATTCATGAGAGTCCTGGAGGCAAAGGCATTGGCTCTGCTACTCATCAGTTTAGGCTCCTGCTATTTTTTGCTCCATGTGGATCGCATGATCGTTCCAGCTTGGCTTCGCTATTGCTTACGTAGACTGCGGATAACACCCTGGATACTAGCTCTCCTAGTGCTGTGCGCCTGCCAGGCCCAGTTGTTTTCATTGATCATCATGTGTCCCATGGAAGCACCCATTGACAGCTTTGACACCTTGCTAGCATCGAATCTGCGTATTTTTGCTCTGCGCGAGGAATTCGACGACTTGGACGATGAATTCCGCGCCAGATATGCGTTAGCATTCAGGTTGACTGGAAATCTCACGAGGTTTTTCCAGCTGCGAAATAGCTTCAACACGAGCTGGGCCTACCCAATCACAGCCGTCAAATGGGTCGTAATGAATGAGCTGCAGAGCTACTTTCAAAGGCCGGTCTTTCGCTACTCTGAGCTGTGCTTGTCGCAGAACTATCCCTACAGCATCCTGTTGGCCGACGAGTCCATATTCCGCAGAAGATTGATGATGTTCACCATGAGATCGCGCTCGTCCGGCCTCATCAATTATTGGATGCGACACAGCCTCATCGATATGGTCAAAGCTGATCGCATGAAAATCAAGGACTACAGCACGCCCAGCCAGGTGCAGCCGCTGCGACTGCAGGACCTTCGTTATGTGGCACTCTGCCTTGGCGTCGGCTTACTTCTGGCAGCCACTGTGTTCGTGGCTGAGCTGCTGCCGTTCTATGTCAATGTGTGGCTGGATAGCTTGTAGATAGCTGCACAAGTTTGTTTGTTGCTTTGTGGCATATAAAATGAATGCAAATTGGCTGTCAGGAAGCCACCGCAACGTCACGACGAACCACACGAAGATTCATTTCGGCCACAGAATTGAGTCGCAACCACAAGAAAACCACCGAATTATGCTAAATCCAGGCAACAAGCACAAGCGAATTTAATGCTCTGAGCTATTCAACACCTCGCTAGAGACTCACTCGGTCAGATATAATTGGAAACTATCTCAAATGTGAGATGTGAATATGTATTCTATCAGCACTTTGATTTGTACTTCAGGCTCACGCTTTTTCGAATGTCTTTATGCAAAATATGTTCAGACTCGTTTACATATGTATAAATAAATATATATATATATATATATGAATGCTCTGCAATTGCAGAATGGCAAAAGGTTCGCCTTTACCTTGAAGCCAAGCGCATGAGTCACTGTCAGATGGCGACCGCCCTGGTCGAACTGGCCGAAATGGGCAACGCGTCATCGCCGTGGTCGTCCAGGTGTTCAATTCCATGCTGACGTTGACCTTAATACCCGAGCTGCTGGAGAAGGCGGCCAGAATTTTTGACAAATTGTCGCTGAATGTGCACAGAAATCAAGTTTATGGTCAATTTGCTTGAGCAACTTTTAAAAAAATACCCATTGATACACGCACACATACACGCACACACACACACAGACAGCGGATTTTGCAGAATAAGCCATATAAAATTTTTTTGACTTCAACTCTATCGCATTGTCTGCTGTGGTAGAAAGTTGCACTAAGCTGGCATTAAAATACCAAAAATAGTCATCGGCCGCTGCAACTGCCAATTCCAAGGTGTTAAAATACTAACGTATGCATTAAAATTGCTGATGAAGCGTCTTGTAGTCTGGCTGGATTGTGGGACTACCAAATATTTGCGACTGCTGCCAAAAGTCAAAAGAAATCAATCAAAATGCCACAATCAACGACAACAACGGGCGCCAAAAGGCAACAAAAGGCAACTGCAACACCAACGACAACAACAACAGCTTTAACTGCAACAGCAACACACGCCACCGACAGAAGCGACAGTCTGACGTGTGCCTAAGACGCTTAGTGGCTGCCTGCTTGGCTGCTTGCCAGCCTGCCTGCCAGCCAGACGACGGCGGCTGCTGGGGCATGGACAGACAGCCCCTCGTCTCTAAGTGGACAACAAAACGCCTCCAACACATTTGGGCGCGAAAAATGTGTTGCCATTGCCGGCGATGCTAAAGCAATAGCTGCTGCTGCTGCTGCTGCTGCCGCTGTTGTTGTTGCTGTTGCATTAAGTTTAGCCAGGCCAAGTGTTTGCCAAGTGCTTTTGGCTGGCTGCTGAGCTGCCTCGTCTCGATGCTGCAGTTGCAGTTGCAGTTGCAGGGGCGTAACGGCTTTTATACACCGACTGCGACTGCGACTGCAACTCTGCTGTGATGCATATATAAAATAAAATAAATAAGCCAACTTTGATCTTCATTTGTTGTTGTCAAGCAGCTGACATGACTCTGCCATTGCCATCGGGCTTGACACATATTTGCATAGTTTAGTCGAGAACAAAATGGCTGAGCCGAAATGTTGACAAGTGTCTGTCAGGCGAACACTTCGTGGAGCTGGGCCGCAGCGTCGCGTCGTGCATAAATTTGCATGCGGTCGCATCTCACGCTTCAGACTAAAGCTCGGCATATACATATATGCATATCTCGAAATATAAATATATATATATTTATATATATTGTACATATGTATGTATATTCTGCGGCAGTGAAATTTTTTCGCCGACATTTCAAGCGCACCTTTATGGTCTATTATACTAACGGGATTGCCCCCAAAGCTGGCCTGCCGTTCGTCGATGTCGGCAATAAGAAGTAAATTGATTGAAATGTGCGATATCATGTTTGGCCGCTATTGAACGAACGGAAATGGCCCAGCCCATTCCACCACCCCCCACAGCCAGACGGATGGACGAACGGACAGTCAGACTCCACACAATTTTTGTGGTAGCGCATTCAATGTCGATTTCGTTTTGCACCCGAGGCGCTGATACGTAGCCATAGATAGAGCTGTGGGGTTGGGTCAGTTTGGCTGGGTCGTTGCCAATGCCACGCATACAGGGTGCGGCCAGGCCCAGGCCTACGACGCCCACCTCGTTGGCCCCCGCCGGCCAATCAGTTAGGCTCGGGGTCGGGCTGCCTCAATGTGGCCGGCAATATGCTTTAAATAAATCATTAGCGAATTTGCAGCAGCCCGCAACGTTTGCCATCCCGATCGATCAACGAACTCTGTGCTCGCTAATTTCAAAGTGAATTGCATTTTAATATACATATACATATATATGTATGTATATATTTTTTGGGGTAATTAATTTAGTTTCCACGGCTTTACATAACATTTGATCTTAAAGTTCCCTTTCGCTGTTCGTTGCCTAAGTCTTTTGATGTGCGTGTGTGCCAGTGGCAGCAACAACAACAACAAGTGCTTGGCGACATGTTGCTGGCGTGTAATTAGCATGCTAACCGACTGCCAGTTTGGCTAACTTTTTCGGGCAGCTTGCAGCGCAGATCTGGCGCACCTGCAGCTGCTGCCGTTTCCGCCAGCGCCGACATCTCAAATGATCTCATAAAATGCTACTTAACACGTCGTCGTCGTCGTTGTTGTTGATGTTGTTGTTGTTGTTGCTGCGGCACCAAAGTCGCATGTTAAACTCAAACGTAATGATAACTCTTTGGCTCGTGTGTGCGCGACCGACTGACTGATCGTGTGAACAACGTCTGTCTGCCGATTTTTATTGACTTTTCATTGATTGCTGCCGAGCAGCACACATTAAAAATTAAAAAAAAAAAAAAAAAACACACACACACACAAACACAAAAAGACAGCAAAAACGCACAGTTCTTTTCAACATCGCCGTCTTTTTGGCACATGCGTAATTAAAGCGCTGTAAAAAAACTCGTGAATTGTGTTAACCAGTTGAAATGTTTTCATGCGATTTTTTGTCAGTTTTCAATTTTTGTGCCGCTTTTATATGCCCAATACGAGCTGTTGTAATGCATTTCAATGCACATATTTGATTGTGCGGTTTTTTTTATTCAATCTCGTATTTATATATATATATACATTTTTTTGTTGCCCAAAATTTAATGGACTCTTTCGGTGGACATGCAAATATATGGTTTCCTGCCTGCTGGCAGTCAGAGCCATATCAACAGCAACAACAACAGCAACTGCAAAAGCGAGCAGAGCAACAACTTCGTCAGTAAATGCTTCAGCCCATAAATAGGCAATTTTCGCTTGGCCGTTTAACGCCAACACCAAAATTGGGCTGGTCTGCAGCGAGTCGAATCGATTATCGTGCACTTAACACCAGTCAGCTCTTTAACCTGTGCTCTGGATCGGGCTCGAGCGAGTTGGGGGCAGTGTTACCCTTAAAGGTTTTTCTGTAACGATTTTCAAAATATTTTCAATCAAAAACTAGGCGGTAACTGCTGCATGTAGCGAGCGTTGATTGCCCTGCCCGAACATGATTGAAAGATGAAAGAAAAAAAAAAAATGCACAAAAATAACAGAAACCTCGACCAGAGCCGCAATCAAGGCCAGTGCTGGCATCATTATCAGTTTCAGTTGCAGTCGTTTCGGCTTCGGCTTTGGCATCGGCTTCTGCATCAGCACCGGCATCGGCATCGACATCGGCACTGGCTTCGTGCTGATTATCAGCATGTGCACTGGCTGGCCGACAACGACAACGACAACGGCAACGACAACGTCGCCGCATGTGCTTTTGCCCTCGATCCATAGATCAAGATCATAAATAGCAATAAGCCAAGCCAGACAATGTCTGCTAACTGTTTCAGACAATCAATCAATCCATCTAGCCGCGATGCTGCGCCGACTGCAGCTGCTGCCGCTGCTGCTGCTCAGTTGACGCCGACAGCATTTTGCGAGCCGCGCGCTGTCCATTTGGAAAGTTCATTCAGTTGCGCTTCAGTTTTTCCTCTATTTTTATTTATTTTCATTTTGTTTTTCCTCGGTGTTGTTGTTGCTGCTGTTGATTTTTTTCTCTCTAAACCAAGTCTGCTGCAGCATTATAAAACGTGATCGATTGATTTGTGCGATTGCAAGGGCAGCAGCGGGGCAAAAGTAGTGTCGGCTGTGGCCGCAGCAATAGCTGAAGCTGGAGCGCCGGTTGCAAGTTCAACGAGCCGATTGACTGACTGACTGCTGACTAGATAATTGTAGCGTTCTGCCGCTTACGCTGAAGCTGATGCTGACGCTGACGCTACTTTTTGCGCTGAACAGCTGGAGCAGCAAACGGGCAACGAGCGGGCAGCAGACCGTGCTGCCGCATAGCTGAGGCATGCAGCGCATTCCACTTGGCTTGGCCAGCTGCTTCTTGCCATCTCCCCCTGGTTCACCTTCTCCGGTTTCCTGCTCGGCTTCCAGCGTCTGCTCTCTCGCTGAAAGCGGGCAATCTGTCAGGCTGACAGTTGGCCCAGTCACAGAATTCTGCCGGCCGCTGTCGGCATTGCATTTGATGATTGATGATTGTTGAAACGCGAACAAAATTATGATTAAATAAGTAATTGTAGTTAAACAAAACGGCAATAGCGATGGTGACGACGTTGTCGACGAGCACGATTGAGCCAAAATGGCCAGCAAAAAATGCTAAGCAGCTAACTGCATGCGGCGGCTCTGATAGCTGAAAAGCAGTTGGATCAGTTGCAGTTGCAATTGCCGATGACGATGAAGATGAAGATGAAGATGAAGATGAATATGAGCATGGAGAGGGAGATGAAGATGGAGACAAAACTGACGTTACTGTGAATGATCTTGACTCTTACAGCCGCCATTCAATTAGCTGCTAAGCATGGCCATTGGCCAGGTGGACCAAGAGATATTGGATTCTAGCCGAGGCCTAGGTCAACGCGGCTTGGGTGGTCCGCTGTGTTGCCAAAGGTCAAATGCAGTTAAAAAGTAGATCAATTATTGAAACTGAAACATACACACACACCCATAGAAACACACGATAACTAGAATAGGATACATGAAAGATATGAAATAATTTAGCGCTCATAATAAATTCAAGCGCTCGGCAATTAAATCGTAAATTTTTACAACTACAAATTTACAGTTATTAAAAACATAATTTGTTGTTGCTGCCTGCTATTATTAATTACTACAACAGTTCGGTGTCACGCTTAAAAACAACGGGCCACGTTGGCGGCGGTGCCTGCATTTGTCTGCTAAGTGAGTAGTCGAAGCAAACGAAAGACTTAGGCTACGAACTTGAGTTCAATCAACATTTTCAATTTAAAAGCACTCGCTGCTCGGCGGCTGCTCCGCAAGTCATTTGTGCACTGGCACGTTTTTGTTATGTGTGCCTTAACACCAGCGAGGGCCACTCATAGAGTTTCACAATTTCATAATGTGATGCCAGAATCAATAGAGCCATGCGAATTAAGCAAGAATAATGATCGCTTATTGGTACGTTAAATAGTTTTGTTTTTCAGATTTTTCCAGCTACTCATTGTTCGCGTCTGGCTGAGTGGCGAATCGTGGAGCACGTGTTGGCCCCGCTAGACTTCACTGCTAATCGCCCATATTTACCAATGTCGTTTGTTCGCTTGCTTAGCTTTTCGCGATGCTTATCGGCAAATGTGTTGAATGCTTGGCGGGTGCGCGGCCGTTGCAAAATGGTAGAGAGAAAAAAAAAAAAATAAATAAAATAAATAGAAATACAGCAAAATTAATTAGAACAAAATACAAAACGCTTAAATATTTACAACAATGGGCGTGCCCGTTTGGCGGATTCGGTGTATTTGTTTTGGCCAAAACAATTGGCAACAATTTGTGGCAACAACTGCCAGTCAGAGTGGCGCAGTCAAAGTCACAATGCTCAGACAGGCATGACGATGTGGCAGCCGTGGCGTTATCGCGATTTATGTTCCTATGAATTATTTGTTAAATTGGCTGCCCGCACATGTGCGCCGATTGACGAAAGGTTCGCTGCCCAATCAATGGGCAAACGCTAACAGCTGGCGCTGGGATGTTGAGCGGAGTTAGCTGGCCCGACCGGTTGCCGAAAAGCGAAAACTTCCAACTAATTAGGCGTGGTGGCTTTTAATCAAAACGATTAAAATGCTTTCCGACAATATTTTTCCACGCCTAATCAAAGACTTTATGCCATTTTTTGCATTGCGCTCATGACAGCTGCAATAGCTGCTGCCAGAGTCGAACCTGAAGCTCAAGCTGAGGCCGTAGCCGCTGCTGCTGCTGCTGCTTTAGCTGAAGCAGAACTGAAGTCGGGGCACGGGCGTGGCGTTGCCATATCAAATTGTGCTACAATTTATTAAAAACGAAATATGTGCGAGCCGGGCGAGCCGGGTGAACTGGGCGACGGTACACACGGACGATAACAAGTTGTCGAACCAGATGTCAAAGCGATTTGCAAATATTTGACAAGCGCAAAACACCGACACCGAAAACCATAAGCCGAACACCGCAAACAGAAAACAGAAAACACAAAACTGCGGCAGGGCCTCCGCTTGCCAGCATAAACGATCATTACCAGTTACTGCATCTGGCAGCAAAATACGAGCAGTTGTGACACACATAACGATACGCAGCAAGGATGAGTGCATAGTTGACTTGATTTGCCGATAACAGCATGTAGGAGTGCTCTAGTGAGAGTAGGCGGCTAGCAAATATCCTGGCTGCACATAGATGATGTGAAATATATAAGAGCATCTATTGTGTGTTTCCACATATTTAAATGGTATTTTATGAATCTCTAACTGATCATCAGATTAAATATTTATAAATGATTAAGAAACGTATAAAATTATAAAAAATAAATAAATAAAATAAAAATAAAATAAATAATAAATAAAATAAAATAAAATAGAATAAAAAATAAAATTCAAATGAATATAGGTGCACATATGCATTTGAAGATCAGAGCTTACAAATAATAATAACGAAATTTGATGTGGAATTTTAAACAAAATTTGAAACTTCTACTTATAGAGGCAGACCAAAAGTCTAAAATTTTTCTAATTGTTATACCAAATGTATTTTAAACAAAGTTTAGATTATAATGTACAAAAGTGTGAGTTCAGCAATAGCTGGAAATTAATATAAATTCAGACTTGAGGAAATATAAATTATAATGTCCTTCACTGTGCATTGCTTCCAGGAACTTAAGCAACAAATTATACATTCGAGGTCTCCAGCTGATGACTTACAAATCTGGTAAAACTATAGATGTTTATGAATAAAACAAAATTGCCTGTGCTATTACAGAAAAATATATAAACTTGTATTGCCTAGGGTATACAAGAACCAACAATTAAAATTACAGGTCTTCAGCTGTTGGGGCTTGCGATGTTACAGAGTTTATGAAAATGACCAGGTGGAGTACAGACAGATTGGCAAGTGTTGTTGGGATGGATAATGACTTAATATAGTTTATGCAATGTGCCACGTTTCCTCCAGCTTCTTATGTCAATTCACGCAATAACATTATAGCCTGGATTCAGTGGGTTCCACAAGTCCAAAGACAACGAATCTACACAATTTCTTTCTGGTATTGTTCACAGCGAGGCATTTCGCATGTGAGTATATGTATGTATGTGTACATGTATGTACATATGTATAATATTTCTTGATTGCTTACAATATTTTGGAAACCCATTTGTCTTGCCTGTGGCGTCTTATCGGTCACATACATTGTTAATGCATTTTGGCCCAACTATCAGTGGCGATCTCTTATGAGGCCTCGTCACAGCGGCGTCAACATAATAATAACATAAAAGTTTATTTTATTTTTATTTTCAATTTAATTTTATTGAAAATCATCAAAAAACGAAAAAAGAATAATATCATGGCAAAAATCAAGGCGCGTGGCGAGAGCTGAGGGAATCTTGTTTTTTTTTTTCTTTGGTTTTTGCGAAGTTGCCAAGGGAAAACCAAATTTAATACAATATGCGGCGACGTCGGCGCACGCATTAAAACCGCAGCAGAGCTGCCCCCTCTCCCCTCTGTGCAGCGCTGCTCGATAACCTTCGCGGCCGTTGCCACCGGCTGCTGGGGCAGGCCACTTTTCGGCCATTGTCAGCTTCGAAAAATCTGATAAGTCGCATTATAAGAACATAAAAACACCCAAACCAGAAAACGTAAACGAAACATATACGACGAGGGAGAGAAAATAATTCCAGCCAGTCCTGCCGGGTCTGCCCGGCGTTGCGCGGCGTTGCGCGGCACCACAGTCCAGAGCCGCAGCGGCAGCGGCAGCGGCAGCAACAACAAGGCCGTAACCAAAAATATGCGGCATGCATGTTGTTGCTGTTGTTGTTGCTTGTAACTGTGGCTGTTGTTGATGTTGCGGTCGCCAAAGCAAAGCAAAGCAAAATCAGAAAAGCGAGGCGAAAATATTTGGGGCCATGCCACGAAATGAAGTTGCAACAAGATACTGTACTTTACTTAAGGGCAAGTAGATGCACAACTGATACACGGACATGGAACTTCATTTCGCCTTTATGGGTATTTCTTCAGCTGCGCGCATCGTTCGCGTTTAATTTCTTGTGCAAACTTCGGGCCGCCGCTCGATGGGGCGTGTTAAGCCCCAGCCACTGCCCTCATTAAGTTTGACAAGGATGCCAGAAGGAGATGGCGGACATGGGGCCATTGTTTCTGCTGCCTCATTGCCGCTGTAAATCTGCATTACGTGCGCATCATTTTGAGGTGTTCAATTAAAGTTCGATGCAGTCAGAGTCAGAGCCAGAGCCGGCAGAGTCAGGGCCGCTGTCTGAGCACACGTTGATGCTGAACGGCTTTTTAATTACGCTCGAAGCGCGAATCCAAAACAAACTCCTTCCACATACATAATATATCAGGCAGCAGGCATTGAGCTAGCTCCGCTGGAAGTGGCCAAGCCATAAAGCAATATTCAATTAAAGCTGCTCACAAAACCCCAAACGAGGAGGAGGAGGATGGAGAGAAGAAGATTATCAATTGCGCTTTGTAGTAGATTTCAACAAATATTTTATTGAGTTTTTTTTTTTTCTAATTTTTCTACTCTTCTTTTTTTTGGAATTATTAACTTAATTTTTGAGCGCCAGCTGTTTATGTGGCTTATTCACTTGACTGTTTATTTATTTTTAGCCAAGCTTCATACGGAGAAACTGTAAAACGCCTTCGGCCTGACTGGCTTTGCTCCACCTCCACCTCCACCTCCATCTCCACCGTCAACTCCATCTTCAGCTCAAACTCTGATTGATGCTGTCCATAACAACAACAACAACAACAAGCCATTTGGCTTGATTTATTTTTGGCTTATTTATTTGTTATTCGCTTTGATGAAGCGGCCAAAGCAAAGAGCGCGCTGGCAGATGATGAGGCATGTTGAAGTGCATTTGAAGATCGTTTAAATTTCTTTGTGGGCCCCAAAAACATTTTGAATGTCTAATCAATTAAGTCGATTTGTTTGCCCCGTGTTCGGCATTTAGGCCTAATAAGCAGCTATGCGGAACTGCAAGCTTGCCCAAAAATATTTTCGCTAGTAGACTAATTACTTTGGCACTCAGTCAACGGAGAGCACTCACTTCATTCACTTGGCCACTCGGCAAGCTTTCATCTCGCTGGCATCCAATGCCTGCGAAATCCAGTCATGGCTGTTGATGTGGCTGTGGATGTGGATGTGGATATGGATGCGGCCGTCGCTGTGGGTCACCGACAAACAGCCACCCGGTCAACCTACTTTGGCAGCACGCCACTGAGCCACACTGAACCACAGTGAGCCGGGCCACAGCCACAAAAGGTGATGATGAGGTTGATTACTTGAAGTTGGACTGCGAGCTGGACCGGCTGCCATTGGCGACTTTCCTTCTAATTTGAGCTGTACAAATAATCAAAATTTTTGGCGCGCGCTTTGTAGCATTTAATTTGGTCTCCAGCACGTTTCGGCTTTAATTGAAACCGATTTTCGGACTCCATTTGTGGCCACGGATCGAGTGCGAGTGCACTTTGCTGGGTGTCAAATTGGGCGCACGTTTTTGGAGCAACTTTCACCCGATCCGTAGGCGTTGGCTAGGGCAGCTAGTCTAGGCTGGCTCATTTGATTGGCTCATTTCTGAGGGGTTAGCCAATAAATATAATTTGGGGTTGAGCAGCAATCATTTTAACTGATTTTACCAACAACAAATAACTAACTGGAAACATATACATATGTATGTATGCAATTGTTAATAAATCTAGCTCGGGTTCTGCCCAAACCCGTTGAGCCGGCGTTAAATCATCCAAAAGTTGCACACGCGCCAACATCAATACCGAGGCTGTCAGCACTTGACCCAATGCCCAGACAATGGCTTTAATTTCGAGCTGTCCAATTGTTTCTTCTTTTTCTCTACTTTTTTGTTTTTTTGTTTTTTGTTTGCGGGTGTGGCGCATCTTTTTCTCCTATTTCGGGTCTTGTTTTGGATTTGTGTTTTGTTTTGATCTTTGCGCGTCGGAAAACAATGAAACCTTATAAGCAAATTGTCTGTCAGCGCCAGCGCCGCAATGGAGCCTCGGTCCGCTGATGGCCTGGTCAAAATGTTTGATGCCCTTACAAATGGCGCTCTCTGATTTCATTTTCGTTTTCGTTTTCGTTGTGGCCGCAGCAGCAGCAGCGCTGGTCACCTTTTCTGGGCGGCTTGACCTGGCTTAAATGAAAAACCATATTTCTCTGATGCTGGCTGGCCCCAGTTTTTGACGTGCGATCGATTGCGCCTGTCCGGGTGCTGCAGCAGCGCAAATTTGTTGCGAGCTTGGGCGTCTCTGGCCGGGCTTGACCTGATTTCATTTTGAGGTTGGGCAGCAAAAGTCATGCACTTGCCAAGTCCAAAAACGAAATCCAAATCCAAATCCAAATCCAAGTCCGAATGCGCACTAGCTGGCGTTCGAGTCGGATGTCTATGGATATTGCCATTGGGAATTGCCTTCTAATTAAGTGCATTTCGTTTAATTAATTTAAACTAACTGTAAATTGGGCGCGGTGCCATCGTCCGACGTCCGACGTCCGCAATAGCCATTCGCCGGGCCCAAGAGCAGCAGGCGAAGCAACAAGCTCGTTAAGACGACCAAATCGAGGGCCAAAGACGACGACCAAGTTTATTAGTTCGTGCCTTCATTTCGTAATTACTTCAATTGATTTTGCGCTGCTGATGGCAGCGACTCTGGCAGCAGCAGCCGCAGCAGCAGCGCCAAGGGAGAAGCAGCCAACGGGATCTAACAAACGAATTGAACGGAACTAAATCGAACTCAACTGAACTCAACTCAACTGAGCTGAAACCTCATTGCGACTCTTTTGCGCGCTTCGTTGCCTTTGATTGTAAATCAGTTTACTTTGCCATTTAGAAGCATTTGTGTTGTTGCTGTTGTTGTTGTTGTGATTGGTGGTGGTGGTGCTGGTGGTGTTGCTGTAGCTGCAGCCAGTTGCCAGTTGCCAGTTGGCAATTGCTGCAAGTCTGGCTTGCCTTAGCCTACCTTAGCCTACCTTGCCTTGCCATGCTCAAAAGGTGAAATCACGATTTTCAAGTGCATCGCCATCGATATACAATGAGAACAAGCCAGGAACTGAACTGCCTGCCTGGCCATTGCAAATTGTAACTCTAACTGTACAACAGGTTCAAAGTATCTCTTAACAGGTACGCCTGACAATGCGCCGGCCCCAAAAAGGAGCACAGAGAGTATGGGACGAGCCGGTACTAGCATTTCGTAGTTGGCTTTAATTATCGCCAGGCATTTCAACGATTTCCACCCAACTAAGCAAATAAATTTCAAATACCTCAGGCCAGCCAAAAAAGTTAATTAGTTTTTTTTTTGTTCAGTCTCCTATATTTTTTTTTTCTTTGGTTCGAGAAATCACTCAATTAGATCGAGCGAAAGGCTGAAGCAATAACTTGCTGGCATTAAGAGCAACTTCGGAAAACATAAAATCCATTTTATCCATGCTCTGACGTGCATATTAACGGCCGTCGAGAGAGAAACAATGGCCAGCCACAACTGACCATAAACACGGACAGCGTGTGAGGTCAGTGAGTGGCAGGCGGCGACTCACGTGATAATCATGTGAAAATACTTTGATTTAATAAAGTAGCCAGCACTGGCAGCCCTGCCTGGCGGCCAACTATAACAATAATTTTGCAGCGTTAATCGCATCTAAACGCTGCACAGCTGCGAGCCGAATGGAACCTCATGCACGGGTCAGAAGGCAGCCGGCAAAGTTCGCCGGCATCAACACCTCGGCCGGAGTAGAAGTCGTACCATGGGCTAGCTGCAAGCTGGCTGACCCATGGCTGGCTAATTGACAGTATCGTGACTAAAATCAATTTGTTGTGTGCGGCCAATGCAACAAATTTCACGTTGTTGCAGTTGATGCGGCTGCCGATGATGCTGCGCCGGAGGATGCTGCGGCTGCTTCTGCTGCCTCTATGAATGATTTACGATGCGTCGTAGCTGCTGTGACCCCAAAGTTCGACGTTGTTGAAACATCAAAAAGCTAACATCATCGCAACCTCAGTCACAGTCGCGGTACTCCTCTATAGCTGCCTCTACCTTTGCCTCCGCCTCTACCGCTGCCTCCACCTCTGCTTCAGCTGCAGCTCCAGAGCCCACTTTGTCCGATTATGTGTTTGCCAGTGACGCCTGCTCATAATCAGCAGCACATAAACAACACTGCTGACCACCGCATTGATCAGCCGCCGTTGATCTACCGAAGATGGTCGAAGATCGCCAGCGATTTTCACCACGGCCTATACAGACGTTGCCCCAGACGAACATAATCAGCAGTGGGTGTCCGGCCAGTGAATGGGCACGGGCATGGCTCTTTAGCTATTTCAATGCAATGGCTATAACAACAACAACAGCAGCAGCAACAACTACAACACGGTTGTTTGGGCACGATCATCAACTGATGAACATGATCATTACGTTTGTTTATTGGCGAAAATTTAGAAATTTATTGCTCATTTGTTATTATGACTGAAAAGTCAACGCAGTTCTCACACTTTGGACTTTGACAGGTAAATAGCCCTAAGAGTGTCATGCCCTCCCCCAACCGCCCCCACCTACTTCTCTCTCGCTCTCTCTCTCTCTCTATCTACCTCTGCTGTCCGCCTTCTCTGCTCGTATGTTAAATGTGCATTAAGCCCGACATTATCGACAATCAGCGGGCGACTGTCTGCACAACATTATGGCAAATTAGTGAGCTCTGCGAGCGTAAGACTTTGGATGCGTTGATTCGTTGAAGAGTTGATTACGTCTCACATTTGTATCGGTGCAGGTTAGAATAAGTGCGAGACAATCGAAATATTGAATTTGAGTTCTATTTATAGACCAAAGTTGTTGACTGATTGATGGGCCTGACCTCAATCTGCAGCGAACACAATCTAACTAATGGATCTAATTAAACAACTAAAAATATCAATCAACGTCTCTTAGAGATTGCTGTTGATAAGTTCCTCAATTTGAATGTTGGGCCAGCCTCACAGAGATGTTATATAGAACTAATGGTTCAATTTGTTACTCTCTGCTCTATCGATATATGCAACTGGCGGGAAAGGCTCTGTGGCAGGCAGCTCGAACAAATTGCAGTTGGATTTATCGAATGTTTTGTATCAGGGTCTGGAAACGGGTTCAGTACCGCTGTCCTGCTGTCCGGCTGTCCGGCTGTCATATCGTGCCACAACCGCCGTGAATTGACGTGATAAAGTCGCGTAATTAAAATACGAACAGCGTTCATCCATTGGGCCCGGCCCGGCCCGGCCAGGCTATGGTCATGGCCATGGCTGCTGCTCCATTGCCGGCGGTGGCATTGCTCTGCTCTATTTTAAATAAATGTTTTGTGGCAAGCAAAAAGTTATTCGTATTAGCTCAAGGATAGAAACCGGCAGCAGCGGCAGCAGCAGCAGCGACAGAGGCTGCAACACGATGCGCGACTCTCACGGATGCAACCGATGTCGACCATCAGCAGCCGCATCTGAGAGCTGGTGTGGAGCCAACACATGGTTGGGCCCCGCTCCTTGCGCTCGAGCTGCCAGCCAGAGCTGCGGGAGCTAATAAATTTTTCGTCGACTGTTTGCCGTTTGCCGTCTGCCTGCCGCTATTGATCGTTAAGTAAATTGTCTGCAATTATGCCAAAAGGGAAAATAATAGAAATTATAACGAAAATGCTGTTGACTTTGTGCGCCGCATGGCTGAAATTGTGGGAAGCAGCGGCCTCCTCACTTCCACCCACCCAACACACTTGAGTGCGCCACACAGCACTCGATTCGAGTCGACTCCACTCGACTCGACTCAGTTCAGTTGCCATTTGTGCAGAAGTGACGTGACGCGTTTTCCTGTTCGCCTTTATTGCCGATCGTTTGTTTTGAGCTGCTGATGCTGGTGCTCATAATTTTCCTTTTAGGTGGCAAATTGCTGGCAGTTGCCGCCAGTCCATGTGGGTCAAAATGCACACGAATCTCAGCATCTCTGCATCTTAGCATCTTAGCATCCTGACATTCATATTTATAACTCGTGCAAATGCATTTAATTGTTTGTTGTTATTGTTGCTTGATAAGTGAAACCTACAATGCCTTCCACGATAACAAAAACAACAACAGCTGGACACATTGGCGGCCCACATAGGCTATTGCAGCAGCCGAATGTAGAGCTAGTTGGCCCGTTTGACTAACAAATCTACTGCTGACTGACTGACAACTGACTGGACTGGACTGGACTGGACTGGATAGGAGTGGGGTGGACTGATCACAGTCAGTCTGAGGTTTTTGAGTTTGACTTGGCTGAGACGACTATCGACATGTTACATCCGTGCCGACTCTCAGCGTTCAATTAACATGGCCAGCAACGAAATCAATTAAGAAATCGCCATGCGATGCTAATAATAACCATGCCACGCCCCAAACTCATCGACGGCCTCTCAGAACCCCGAGGCTGTCGCTCAACATGAGATTTGAGTAGCCAGACAGACAGACGGTGGCTGTCCACTCAGTGTGTGCATGCATTTGCATTTAAGCGAGGGCTGCTCAATCGACTGTTAAATGAGCAAGGGGCAGCATTTGTAAGAGTCAAGATTGGTTAGCCTGAATGGAAACATATAGTGTTTGTTGTTTTCGTTTTGTTACATGCGGTTAAGACAAGTTGAAACAACAACAACAACGGCTGAGAAGTGAGCCACTAAAGCTTCATATTTGAAACATTTTATATTTAGGGACTGAAGGGCAGAGGTGTGGATGACTTTCTCTAAAAAAACAACATTGAGATGTGAATACAAGGCTTAATGGCTTCTGCAACAGAAAGAAAAAGCATAAGAAGGAATCATTGAATACATGTTTATTCTCGATCGAAACCAGCAGGTCTGTCAGATATACTCTGACCTTCTGTGCATTCGTCTTTTATTAGGTATGTCTATAGAGCTAGAAAGCATACACCGTATATGCATATTATTTTTGTTTCATTTAACTATAAATATAATATATACGATCATTTATATATTTATCTATTTTATTAATTTTTTACTGGAGATTTCAGCCATGGGAATGAGCTTAGTATAATTGTGTGCAGGGTGTCTCTTCGTCGGTCAGCCTTCACTCACTCCATCACTCTCACTTGTTCGTCTCAAATTCACCGATATTGAACAATTTTACAAGTCACCCACTGCACAGTGCATTGCATGTTGTTGGGTCCATTTGACAGAGTGACCAACAGACTGGGGCAATGTTTATCCTGCGAGCATTTGATTGATGCATGTTACTCACACACAGACAAAATGCTTAATTGGCGCATATTCATGACAAGCCCGCAAAGCCAGCAAAGTGAATAAAAAGAGCACAAAAATGCAGATTACATAAACGCTGAAAACGTTGACAAATGTTTAGGCAGGACTTTGATCCTGTTTTCACACATTGTGCAACACGTCAGCTTGGACAACTGGACAGTGGTGGCATAGTGTGTGTATGTATGTATGTGTGTGTGTGTGTGTGTGTGTCGGAATATGTTTGGCTGTGTTGTGCCCCGCCCGCGCATTGTCACTCTTTCAATTGGAATTGGAAATCGCAATCGTCGTCAGCGACGTGTAAAAATATTTGTGTAACTGACTTCGATTTTTGGGTATCTTTTTTTTTCAGATTTTTATTTTATTTTTTTTTAAGTTTGTTTCTGTTTCTGATTGCTGCAGTTGATGCATTTCAAATGAGTTGATTTATGGCAACATTTCGGCTGGCTTTTGAATGACTGACTGACTGACTGACTGACTGACTTTGCTAACTGGCTAGCTGAACTGCCTGGCTGGCTGGCTGGCTGGCTGCTTGGCTGCCTGTCGCAGCGCATGAATGAAGGCTTGTTGATGTTGTGACAGCTTCAAAAACTGGCCAACTTCCATCGAAATACATGTTAAACTGCTTTAATTACTCAGCTAGCAATGTACAACTGTGCACATATACATCTACATATGCTATACATGTGTGTACTTATGTGCGGGCATATTTCGGCTTACATTTTGGGGCCACAGATTTATGAGAATTTTGGCCGCGCCCAAAATGCAGTTGCCGCTGTTGCTGTTGTAGCTGTTGTTGTTGTTGCTGCAGTTGTTACTGTTGGAGTTCGAGTGCAGAGGCTGCCCTTAGCCAAAAGGAAAGTTGTTGGACATGCGACTACTTATCTTAACTGACCTGCAGATAGTTTTGTTTGTACAGAAAAACGAAAAAAAAAAAAGCAACAGCAGTTGACTCCCACGCGACACGAATTCAATCCAAATGGCACACATACCGCACACCCAGCCCGGCACCCGGTGGGTGCTCCAGCTCAGCTGGCAGCGTCTCTGCGGAGCGACTTTGATAAATTCCGCAGAAACACACGAGCAATTTGAATAATGAAGCGGGGGCCTCGGCCGCAGCACTAGTCGATGCCCGTGCGGCTGTTGGGGGCATCAATCTGTCAACGCCGTCGCCGTTTGTTGCATGCGCGTGCGCGCACAGTTTGAGTTCGATGGGTTTTCTGCCACTGGCGGCTTTGGCAAAGGCGAACTCAGCAACAGCCACGGTAACAGCAACAGCAACAGCAACAACAACAACAAAGAGCAACAGTTAAATCGCGTGCCGCATGGCTGGCGCAGCTTTGTCGCCGGCGTGGGTCGTCTATCAATTAAACAAAGCGGCTGCTGCAATATCAAATGCAAGGCCGGCATGACGGCCACCCAAAACGCTGCTCCAGTTGGCTGTTGCCAGTTGCCCGTTGCCTTTTGCGGCATCAGCCACAGCATCAGCAACAACAGCAACTACAACTACAACGGCAGGCAGCATCGTCGCTTCCGCTCTAAGCTGCCAACCAGTTTTAGCTTCGCCCTCGCTCTGCGCCGTCTTGGGCCTCTTCCTCGTGCAGGATTTGCCGACATGGCGCATTATTTAACGACACAATTCGTGCAACTCCCACGCATGCAAACTGAAAGCGAAAAATGCGCACAGAGCTCGCCAGTTGTTGCTGTTGCCGCGACTGTTGCTGTTGCTGTTGCTTAACTGATGCCCCAGCGACCGAAATTGGCGCAAAAATGTCACCAGGTTGCACTCCCTGGATATGCATCGATCATCGCCAGCGAAATGTCAAATTTGCGGCGCGTTTATCGACCCACCGAAGCGGCTTTAATGTCAGTTTAGCAATTTGACAAATGACTTGCGATACCAGCAACAAGCCTGCCACTAAATGTTGAAAGCAGCGCTCCACCTCGAGCGATGAGAACTGAACATGCCTATATAGGCAGGCACCTATATACTTACCATATCCATTCCATATCAGGCTCAAGCAAAGGCTGAGCCAGCTTACCAGCAGAGCTACCTGTGCCAGCGCCTAGCATCGCCATCGACTGGGGTTATCGGCTGGGCCTAATCGGCGATAAAAATGTTTGCCTGCATGTTAGATCAGATGTTGACGATGCCATCGCCAGCGACATTCATAAATGCAGTTGCAAATGTAAAATGCAGCGAGCGAATGCTCAAAAGTAATTTGGGCATATCGCGTTTCAGCGGCAGCAGCAACTGCCACAAATTACACGCGGCTCGCCGACAACGGGCATTAATAATTGGCTAACTGAACGCAATATCAAAGCACGATGGCAAGCGTTATCAATAAAACTGTTCAACGGCCACGCCCTCGCACGCACTTGGTAGCAAAGGATGGTGGATGGATGACAGGGGGAATGGGGCATTGGGGACAGCTGCCGCCTGCGCAGGATGGATGACAAATTGCGCAAATCCATGAGATAGTTTCGCTGTGACTGCGGCTGCTACGGCTGCGGCTGCGGCTGCGGTGGGGCAGTCGCACGATTGCATTGCCAATTGCATAATGTGCAGCTTAGATTTGTATCTTTTGCATGCGGCAACGAGCGGGCCATGTTGTTGACTCAAAACGCTGTCAAAATGGCAAAACCAAAAATGATTCGTAGCGATAAAGACTGGCAACGTTGCCGTGCAGAGCCGCAAACAAACAAATGAACACCCCAGCTGGCCCAGAGACCCGAAGCTGGGCTAGGCCTGAGCTGCCCGTTGTCCAATGGTCAGCCATGAGCATTTAATAAACAATTTTGCACCATTTCGACTGCTGCGGCTGCTGCTGCTGCTGCTGCTGTTGTTGTTGCTGTTCTTAATTGCCATCATTAGCTGTTCATCTGCAGCCGAGGCTTATCAATTATCTGGAGCAGCCTGGCCAGATCGCTGCAATTAGCCAGGCTAAGCGTCTAATTAAGCTGCCCCAGCAGTTAGCAGCCGCGGCACATGCGACGTCTCTGATCGATGGCGTGTTATTGGCCAACAATTTGGCTGCAGACGTTGCAGATGCAAATGATCGAAAGACACGTTCCTATCTGAGCATACAATGACTGCAATATGTAGCTCTAATTGCCTCAACTGAAGATTATATTCTGCGGCAATTGATTTACACGATTTATGGCTTAGAGCAGCGGGTCAGACATGAGATTGGCTTTATCTTGTAAGAGATGTAATTATCAATTAAAAAGCAATCTCATCTTTGGTTCAGTCTGATTTGTCCAATGAGCTGGGGCATATTTCCAACTTTTTACTAATTAATTGATTATCTTACCATATTTTATTGCCGCGCTATATGCAGGTATTTAGAGTATGTAAATGGCAAACAAACAAACACGGAAAAATACAAGAAACAGGCACATAAAAATAAAATTGACAGAGTATGAAGAAAGAAACAAGCAACATTGCTGTGGCCCTACAACAATTACATTAGATTCCCAGCATGCCCCGCATACTCCAGGCATCCGCTGACTCTGCCGGCGCACTTTGGCGTTGATCCTCGCGCATGACCTCGTCGTACAGGTTGGCAAATAGACGAATCTCCTGCTCCGTGAGCGTCAGTACCAAAGTGTCGTTCAGCATATCGATGTCGATGTCGAGGAGGTGCATATAGTCGGGACTTCGCAGATCTGCATCGGCATCGGGAAGGGCTGGTTCTGGCGTGGCTGGCATGGCTGCTGGGACAACATGCGTATCTGGGTCTGTGGTGCTGTCATTGGATGCTTCAGCTGCTCCTCGAGCGCTCACCTGAAACACGCGACGGCACAGCGGGCACCGAGGATCGCCTCTCACCTGCAAATAGCGCTCTAAACAATCCGTGCAAAACGAATGGCTGCACGGCAAGCGACAAGGCCGCTGTTGCTCATCTAAACAAAATATGCATGGGTAGGGGTTAGTCTTCATGATAACGGACCAACAAGGAAATGCACAAACACTCATTCAACGACACTTGCTTACAAGTCTGAGTTCGCTTTAAAGGACACCGTCGATAGCTCAAATATAGCAAACGAAGCGCTCGAATTTTTGCCTCAGGGTTTCCGATAAAATAACAAAAGCGATAGAGCAGCCACTGCCTACTTGATGAAATTTGACTTTCAACTATCGAATAATAATTGTTTGAAAAGCCATGGCATCAAGTGCGATAATCTTGACTTTTACCACTACTTCAAGGCCCGCGACAATGTTTGCTGTGTGTGCTAAACGCTGTGGCTTATGATGATGAACTTTGATTGATCTTGACTACCATGGCACCCTCTTAGCGCAGCTAAGTAGCCCCTGGCAGGCAGGCCATTATCCCGCTGCTCACATAACGTGAAGTTGGCCTAAGAACCATAACCGTTCGTTGTCTGGGAAAAATTGAATAATTTTATTAAATCTTGGTCAAAGTTGATTGCAATTTTCAATCTTGGCTTTTCCGACTCCAACGACGAAGCAACTGCACCCGTTGCTGTTGCCATTGTTGCTGTTGCCGTTGTTGCTGTTATTGTTGCAGTTGCCCGATTCATTCAAATTGCATTCAAATCAATTACATTCGAACTAAACATAATTCATGTGGTATGGGTTAATACAACAAATTACAACTGACATTTAAAAAGAAACATGAAACGGACAATTTAACATGAGCCACAGCCGAGCCGAAAAATAAAACAAAATATATAGTATATATATGTATATAAAGTGTATATATGTGCTATATATGTATAATAAAGGCAAGACAAAGGCTGACAGCGGCCGCTGCCAGGCATCATGTGAGGCAATGGGCAAAGGCAGAAACCGAGAAAACCAAAAAGCCAAAAGAGTCAAAAAGAGACGTAAACAAAATTGAACAAAATAAAAAAAAGAATCAACAGAAACTGAAATTTTAAAGGCGCACATAAAATCGGAGCCACTCAGACAAACAAACGTAGAGCCAGCGATCAAGGCGAAGTGACCTTCAGTGGCCACAAAAAGTGCAGCTACACATACACACACATATATACTGGGGGAAAAAAACAAAAACAATAAAATTCTTTTCTCACGATTGTTGACTTTAACACTTACAGCGTCGAAAAATTACGAGCCATATTCACTGTCATTGCCTGCCTGCATAGCCCCGCCAGAAATTAAGCTTGACAGCGTGGCACTCGTATACAAAACTTTTCGTATTACCCCGATAATAACAAGAACAGCAACAACAACAACAACAGCAACTGGAAATAAGCTACTGTGCAGTGCCGTGGAGACAAATTTCCAGCTGACGATACGGAAAGCGGCCCGAAGAGCCGTCCGTGGCTAACTTGGCCGCAACCTGCAAGTCAATTTCAATGGAATCGAGAGAGTAGAGTAAGAGATAAATGTTCTGCGAGCCGTTGCCGTTGCCGTTGCGGTTGTTATTGCGATTTTTGCTTAATTTTATGTGCTTTGCATATTTTTTGGCTGCGATTGCATTAAAATTTCGTTTGCGTGTTGAACTCATTTATTTGTGCTGCCTTTATCGATTTAATGCATTTCGTAGTTGGCATGTCCGCCAGCTTTTAAATCTCTGACCAGCCAGCAAGGCAGCCAACAGCCAACAGCCAACAGCCAGAAGGCAGCCAGACAGCCTTTGTTTTTGCAATTAAGTGAAATTTATATTATTGCAAGTTCGTCGCTTAAGTCTTTTGTTTGCGCGTCGCACATCGTAGCACGTAAATTGCCAAAAAGAGAGAAGATATTTCCTACTTACCAGGGCCCGGGTCGGTGCTGCGTGGGTCGTAACTAAGCACTGCCCACTCCACACCACACCACACAGTCACCCCCATCGTGATGCTCTGTCCCGGGCCGAGTTGTCCTGCGACTACTCTCCGGCTCCAGCTATGGCTGCAGCGGTAGCTTATTTTAATCTGCCGCGTTGGTGGCGTGCATACATAATACATAATTACCGGTTTCACTTTTTACCTGCCTCTGATTATCGTGGCATTTCTTGACGTTTTATTTTGCATTTTTTCTTCTTTATTTTTGTTGTTGTTGTTGAATTTTTTCCAGCCATTGCGGTTGGCTTATTATGACCCTCCAGTTGTTGTAGGCATTGTAGCTGTTCTTTGTAGTGTGGTGGCTGCATCGTAAGGTTTCTTAATTTTTAATTTTTATGATGTGTTAATGGATATTTGCGTGACATGACCTCCTGTCGTGCTGTCGTTGTTATGGCCGCTGCCGAGAGCCGCCTACTTGATGAGTGCTGCAGCGCCTGTCAGTCTGTCCGGTTTAATTGCATCTGTATCTGCATAGAGGGAAGCCAATGGCCAGGCATTATGCAATGCTATGCATGTCCAGCTGAGGACCACTGTAATTGAAGCTATTTAAGGCTTGTTACACGGCAAGGACACGCCAGACTCTGGCAAAGCCATGCACAAGGTTGTTGCCCTCTCCGCGCCAATCCGTTTGTTAAGCGGCGCGAATTGAGAAATCAGCAACAATAGGGCTGTGCCAGCCGATACATTTCTGAATAATGTTTGGCGCCGCTAGATGGCGCCCTAACGTATTCGCCCCATCATGCGACTTAAGTGAGTTTCCCATCAGAATGTGACCCAGTTTCCAGTCGCCTATCAAGCATCTGTCAAGATACACAGCCAAGATGAGAGAGAACAAGCCGAGCAGCCAACGAGGGGAATGAAATCGAGATGCAGTTCGGGCCGAAGTCGTAGTCGGGCCAGTTGTCGATCAAATTACACGCACAGCGCTCGGCAGGAAGGTGATTACAGGCCCCGAGGCATACAATTTGCATCAATAAAAGCTGGCCCGACTTGGCCGCTCCGTCTGCTGCTGTAGGTCAGTTAGTGATTGCTGTCCCTGACGCTGCCCTTAAATGCCGTTCATCTTGTTCGCCCTGGCGTTGATTTGTTGACTGCTTCTGCATTTGGCTGCGCCTCAGCCACTCACTGGCTTCAATCAAGTGACGATGGGCGCAAACGAGCCACAGGCGCGTACAGGACGTAGCCTAACGCACGCCCCAGCACGCCCTTGCCCCTGCCCCTGGCCCTGTCCGCCCGCTTTCATCTGAGCCGCAGCCGCTATGTTATCCACCAGCTTGTCTCTTATCGGATAAGCTGCTGGTGCTGTCGTGGCCACTTGACTGGCCAATAATTACTTTCTCCAACTCGAGTGGATAAAAAAACTGTTATTGATTTCTGATTGCGGCCATAATTTTATTATGGATCATTAAGCCGATAAAGTCGATGTGCGTACACCAAATAACAACGCACATTTGCAAATCGCTAATGGCCGCGCGAAGAACTTTGGTTGCGATATCAAATGTTCCCATAAAACTTCCAGTTCATTTTCGTAAACATCAAACTTTCCAAAAGTTATGTGTAAATGTGAAAGGTTCACGGCCTACGAGGCAATGGAAGCGTAGTCTGAACTGTTTTGCATGTGAAAAGGCTGATGGGTGTATGAGTTTATCGATTCATAAATCTACGCTAATGATTCGCAATAGACACAAAGACAAATTGAGCCGTAAAGATAAGCGAAACAAAGAGCGTTAGATCAATGACGGCTACTAAAACCAAGAGCTAATATTTATGCTGCCCTTTATGAGCGGGCTATGTAAATGCTGTGTTGCGCTGTGAGACATTATACAGCATATATAAATTAGCAGATATCGCTAAGATAGCGCTAAGATCGCGCCAAGATCTGCCATAATTCGCCACATACAATGTCGGACAAAGTGAAACTGCGAATGCATTTATCTTAAGCTCGTCAAGGCTTATAGTTGGCCCCTTTTGGCCAAGGGCTCAAGTGTGTTCCTGTGTGTGTGTATGTTTATTATTTTGCAATTTCTTTTGTGGCAGTTGAAGTTTGCTAAATTACCTTCACTTCAGATCAAAAGCCGCCAAAAAGGCAAATCCGTAGTATCAAAAAAATGAAAAAAGTCGCATGTATAAAGGAAAAATGAAATAAAAATATAAAAAATATAATAATAATAATAACCTGCAGCTTCTCCACACCGCTCAAGTGTTATTTTTGACAGTTCCGACGTCCACTCCAACGTGAGATCTGTCAGAAAGGCGACCTGTGCCGCTCTTGATTGTCATTTTGATTTTGATTTTTATTTTGGCGGATTTCGGATGACAGGCAGAGTCTGCCCGCCGGCCCGCCACTCGGCCAGTCCGGCTATCCGCCAGCCCGCCAGTCATTGCAAAATGCAACGGACCCAAAAATGTATGCAGATTTTAAATTAAGGCCCCCTTATCAACGAGGAAAAATACATCATAACCGGTCGCCCGATAGCCAATTTGGCCTGGCTCTCAGACTCAGTTGATGGGGTTTCGTTTCAGTTCAGTTTTGCAGCGAGTGGCACTTCCTTAATTGGAGCGGGCAGCGCAACAAGTGCAGCGCTAATTTATTATGTTATTTAATAAATATAATTAAGGAACAATGCGAAAACAAAGCGAACAAAAACAAGCAGCAGCATCGTCCACTCTGCACTCATTTGCTGCCAGCATAAAAATTACTTAATAATTTCCATCAAAACTAATTAATTTCAATATTATGCAGCCAAGCATAAGACGCCCAAGGCAAACGGCGACGGCAACGGCAACGGCAACGACAACGGCAACGACAACGGCTCCAGTGTGTTAAGCGTAGTGTCCTGCACTTAACCCTTTTGCGCCGACTTTGTACTGTGAAATTTGTTATTGCAACATAAAATGCATATTATGGGCAGCTGAACAGGCAGCAGGGGCCAAAGGCCTCCTGCCACTTTTATATACATCATTATGCATGTAGTTATGCGCTATGTCGTAAAGATATGGCCAGGCTATCTGTCTCTTTCCCCATCTCGTCGTCTGTCTCTCGCGCACTCAATCACTTTGTAAGTTTTCGGGAGTAACTTAAATCAATTGCTGCACATAGCGGCAAAATCGTCAACGCTTGAAGCCGTAGCTGATGCTGAGACTCGAGTTTCTCTCTCTCTCTCTCTCTCTCCCTCTCCCTCTCACCTCTCTCTATGTATCTCTGTCTCTCGCGTGCGCTTTATATGTCCGTCTGCGCCGTCTGTGGGCCGTTCGCTACGCTTGAGTAATTTCATTTTTGGCGGCTTTGTCCTTACTGGCAAATGACTTAAAGTTTGAACGTGGCTTCCAGGCCATCTCTTATGGCATTTATGCTACTTATGCAGCGTTTGTGGCTGCTGCTGCTGCGGCTGCTGCTGTTGTTGCTGCTGCAAAAATGACCGTAATTAATCAATTTGAGCAAAGTGGCAGCAGCGGGAGCTGGAGTGGGGCGTGCGGTCAGCGGCAACGGCAACGGCAACGGCAATGTCCGTGTAATAACAATGAAAACAGCGTGTGTTGCATGGGACACTGCCGGACCCGAGCTCGCATATTCAAGCCCATGTGCTCATATAGTCATATACTCGTATTGCTATACTCATGTATATCTGCACACCATAAATTATGTTCGCACAGGGTTAAGCGCATTATTTAAGCATTCATCACGAGCCGCGGCCCAGCCGCAGACATCGTCTGGGGGCCCTTGCAGTCTCTCCTGCAGCTCCCATCTCTCTCGTCCCTCATCTCGCATCTCTCATCTCTGTTGCCGTGTAATAATTTTTGAAATTTATGTAAACAGTGTTGATTATGGATGAGTTATGTAGCATGTTCTACCCTTTGTTGCCGTTGCCATTTTCGCGCTGCGAGCGCAGTTAATTTTAAGCTTGTTTTACAGGAACTCGCCTGCACTTACCCGTAAGTCTCAGTCGCCGCCTCAGTCGCCGGCTCAGCTGCAGCCTCAGCCTGAGCTTGAGTCATCGTCCAATTGATGTCTTTATTAGGCTGCTGCCTGCCGCATGCACGGCTGCTAAATATCAAGCGGACCACATATTTTCTCGCTTTTGAGCTTGGAACAATAAAATGCCAGCTAGTGAACGAAACGAACTCTGGCTATGAGTGTGCTGACAGCTAGCAGCTTTAAGGCGTGTTTGGGGCCACTTAGCCGAGCCATGGGAAGCCAAAAGTCGCTCACGGACTGCTGCATCTAAAGCTCATGATATACATAAATACTTCAAATAGTCGAATTTGTATGTGCCACATTAAAAATGACACGAACAATTATTTACCATGCCCACACACACACACACTCACACGTGTGCATGGAGTTTTTCGGGGAAATATGAATTGCTACGATCAAAGCCAGAGGTAGAGGCCAAAACCATTTGGGTGGCGCTTTTGTCTTTGAAACGTGCCAGTGCTCGTGCCACATGCAGCGCGCGCTGCCTGTAACGTTTTGAGCCGCCAATAATATTTTAATTTCAGCCAGAGTCAGAGTCAGGCACGCTGGGCCACGTAGTCAGCCGGCAGATACGAGCACGTTTAGCTGGGACAATCACTCGATAGACCGCCACATGTCCCCTGCCCCCGCCACAACCATTGCCACTGCGACGCATGTCACCTGAGCCACAGCTTCTGCCACGTCTGGCCGGCTAATGGGCAGCGCTGTGCGCTTTTAAATATGCTCGCTAGCTGATAAGCACGACAAACATTTAACAAGTAATTAAACATACTCCCAAAGCTCAGACTCAGTCAGAGTCAGAGTCAGTCTCAGAGTCAGTTTCAGTTTCAGTTGCAGTCTGTTTGAGTCAAGCCTGGACTGGCGTGGCCCGCTGCCAAATGTGGGTTAAGGACACACAGCTCAGCTCAGCTCAGCTCAGCATGGCACGGCACAGCACTCAACGGTTGCCGCCCCTCGCCGATGGCAGGCCAGTGTTCATTTTGTTTTCATTTTCGAATATCCACTGTAATTGTTGTAATAGAGTTGCTGAAATCTGGCATTGCATGGCCGGGGCAGCACAGCGCACAGCCTGCACACAGATGTCTGACCCACACCCACATTTCATTAGCCCCAGTCGCTGGTCGCTGGGCGCTGTGATAAATGTGATAATAAATATTCAAGCTGTTTGTGAGTGTTATAATTTAGTGTTGATTAGTTTGCGCAAATAAGAGTTATTGATTCAATTTCAATTAAAAGGATATGAATGTTTTGCGTTAGCGCCATTCCAGGTCACATCAATTCGCGCGCCCACAAATGAAACAGACTTCGGACACAAACACGTTGTGGTTACCCACATTAAAATTGGAAATCGGGGCATGTTAAAAAGGCAGGCAGAAGAAGGCGGACCCAGGAAGTATATATAATTTTGACACTGACTACAAGCTGAGTCAATTTAGAATCCTTCAAAGCTTGCCTCAGCTTTGAGTATATCAATCAAAATGAAATTTACCCTGATTATGTGACAATGAAAAAAGCCGAATCAAGTCCTTAGCCATGTCTATCCGTCCGTCCATCATGTCCATCTTTCTGTTTGTTTGTCCGACATTATTTCTATATTAGAGTTATCGCTGCTCGTTATCGAGGACCTCTGAACTATTTGATTCATTTATTTTATTTTATTTATATTTTATTAGCAATCTTTTTCAATTTAAGTAATTAGCAAATTTTTAGGTATTAATCATAGCCAGCTAGATGGGTTTAGTTTCAACGAGCTCAATCCATTTGCATTTTATAACTCTCGACTTAACAAGTTCGGGGCGTGTAATATTTTTAAGCACTGTCGGTTGTTACTAGTTTTTATTTTCTTGCAATATATAAATTTAATTTTGAATTAAGACTATTATCTGCTTATATACTTACTTACTTACCCTGCACAATTAAAAGATATATAGTTTAGTTCAGAGTATCTCCTAGTCGAGCACCGACCAACTAGAGCTTTCATACTTGTTTCTTTGGCTAAGTGCTGAGTAAATTTTTGGCACCTTTGCTTTGATAATTCGCAGTGCGATTATTAATGATACCTGATGAGTGGGCTGGGCCGAGTCGCATAGCGCAATCGCAATTGCCGACTGCCGACTGCCGACTGCCGATTCCCAAGTGAAACCCGTCGAAGTGGTTTAATGGCAATTATGTGTCATTTATATGAATCGCTGAACGTGTAATTTGTGTACACTAAAAGCTCAGGCATTTATTAACTTATTTTTGTAAGCAGTAAGTAATCAAAGAAAAGTACTCGTAAGTTTCACGTGTCGATAGAACAGCCTCTCTGCAAGGGCAGCGACAGCTGCCAGCGCAGGCGACGCGGCCGCTGCGGATGGCCGCACCAGGAACTGTAGCCGGAGCTGTTGGAGAGCGTGGAGGTCGTTGAGGGATTGGGTGAGCTGCGCATCTGAGCAGAGGCTAAGGAGTGAGATGGAGAGAGATTATTTTACAAAATCTCCAGATACTGCCATGGGTCAACTTACTTGGGGACGGGGGAACACGAAGCAGGCTGGTTGACAAACGAGGAGCAACAACTACAACTACTATAAACTATGCATATATATATATGTAGATAGCAACAAATAGGAAAACAAAGTTTGAACGGCACAAATGCTTATGAGGCCTGATCGGAATGATTGTTGGACAACTGACGCATGGTGAAGGTCGTCTCTGCAGTGACAATGGACAGAAAGCATTAGAGAGTTGTGAGAATAATCATCGTTATGAAATCAAACCTGGTGTACGGAAGCCTTCCTGTATCTTGTAGATCTCGTTCAGCTCGCGGGCGCTGCAGAGGGGTGTGTCCACCTGGGTGGTCTCGTTGAAGCGCGCATAGTCGATTTCATAAGCCTGCAAGTCCTTGTTGTACAGGACGACGGGATCGAAGCGGTGGCCCCACAGGATCTCCGTATTGATGTAGCTCGATCGCGCCTGCGTCGACTGCCCCGTCGACTCGACGGTGCCCTCCAGTATGACGACGATTTCGAACTTGTCCTGCAGCATATCGGTGGCATTCATGTTGTAGAGCGGCGAGTTCTCGTCGATGCGATGCTCGATGACCATGGGCCAGATGAAGAACAAGTCGGAGCCCGAGTCGTCCGTGCCTATCTGCAGCTCTGTGAAGTGCTGCGTCATCACCTCGCCCTCCTTGGTGGTGCGTGTCCTTATGAGCTGGGCCCGCACGCCGGCGCCAATAATGTGCGACTTCCGCATGTCACCCACGCGGAACATCAGCGAGAGGCAGCCGTCGCGCTGGCAGATCACCGCGTGCTTGGAGAACAGCAGCGTCTGGGCACGCTGCTTGGCGCGTGTCATCTTGGCGAAGACAATGCCGGCCATGAACGCCGATGACATCACGCCATATATGGACTGGAAGCACATCATGAATATGGCCTCGGGGCACTCGGGTGACGTGGTGCGCACGCCGTAGCCGATCGTGTGCTGCGTCTCGATCGAGAACAGAAAGCAGGAGGTGAAGCCGTCAATGGCCGAGACACAAGGCGCCCAGCCGGACTCCTCTAAAGTATACTCATCAGCTCATCTGCTTGGCTCAGCTGTGACATAGACTTACCCTGGTTGTGCGGCAGGTGCAGTTCCTCAAGATCACCGTGCGTATACATAATGAGCCACCAGATCAGTGCAAAGAACAGCCAAGACAGTATGAAACTCATTGCGAAGGCCAGCAGTGTCCAGCGCCATTGCCAGTCCACCATCGTGGTGTACATGTCCTGGAGGAAGCGCACCCGCCTGCGCTGCAGATGCTTCTGCACCACATTGCAGTCGCCGTTCTTGAAGACGGCGCGACGGCGCACGCGTCGCATGCTGCCAGGCCGAAAGTTGCGAGACCTACAAAGCGATTGATGACTTTAGATGGACGTGCAGGAAAATTTAAATAACCGCCCGAAAATATGTTACAGTCTTTGCACTAGCAGAAATTGCCAAAAAAAAATAAAAATAAAAATAAATACATAAAAGAAGAAATTAAGCTTACCTTTCACACCCTAAACAGAATTAATCTGAATCTAAAAGCTGTCCAAGAACAAATAAATAAACATGCAAGCAGAGACACTTCCCTACATGTTCACTAAGACGCTTGCAGTGGCAAGGCTTTGCTAAAATTAATAATAGCAAATAGGAGAAACTCGCTCTAAAGTCCTATCTAAATAAATGTGTTTGGCTTTAAGCTAATTAAATAAGATATGAATTGATGTACATATTCTGCACATGACTGTAAATAGGACTACTGCAATTATTAAGTAATTACTAGATTTATATGTTAAATAATACTTAAGTAAAAATATATGCTAAAGACTTCCTTAAAAAAATAAATAAATAATAATAATGCTAGCTTGAGTCACTTAATTCACTTAATTCACTTTGCTCATTTTAAATTTTAAATTTTTGATATATGTGTAATGTAAGTTCTTCGCATAATTCAGGGTATTTCCTATTCAAGAAGACCCGACTACAGCGCTCTTGTCTGTTTAATTATTAATTCTGGAAATTTCTTAAGCAATAAGTCAACAAATGGTATCCCGAGAATGTGTATTTATAAATTCTCTCGAAGATTCAAAAATATGTTGTACCCCTTAACTTCTAAATTACATGTTATAAAATGTATAGTCTGGCAAAGAGTTAATTTCTTTGTTAAAGTAATAAAGTCTCAGTAGTTTTTTCTTTTTTCAACTTTTTTCATTATTTCAACTTTGTTATCTGCGCCACAAATGGACAGCTATATTTGGGATTAGATCTATTTCGAGGCCATTTGCATTTCAATGGCACTTAGTCGGTCTGCAATTGAATTGCCTGGCGAGACCTGCACCAGTTGCCCCAGCAGCTCAGTAGCTCAGCAGCTCAGCAGCTCGGCAGCTCGGCAGCTCGGCTAATTGTCTAAATTGAGTGCGCACACTTGAGCAGCAAAGTATTTGCCAGCTTTTGGATATGGAAATGAAGTGCATCTAATTAACGGCGCACTTAATTTGCCAATGTCAGACGTAACGAACTAAACTGGTTCCAGCCGAGGCGAGATGTCTTCTGGTAGCTAAAGTATATGCACATTAATGTTTAATTAATTCCAATTGTCGCTGCATGAATCGCAGCTGAGATAAAATTGCATAAAAAATGTCAATGCAAGATTTGGGCTTAGCTCCCACATGACCCAGGCGCACTGGCAATTAACTTAGCTCTGAACCCCATTGGCACTTGGAGCTTGAGCTATTAATTGACACTGAGCTGGTTCCATAAATAACCGCTAATCGAATTTCTGCCACAACTCTCGAACACAAAAATGTGCGAGATGAGCGAAGGCAATCAAATGATTCACTTTGCTTTGAAGAGATGCCGCACTTACTTAATTGTTAATTACTTTTACTGTGTATGTGTGTGTGTGTGTGTGTGTGGACGCCAACGCAGCCAAAAGTATCTGAATCCACACTCCAGCCAGATCCGTCCTCCGTCGGGAGGGGCAGGCGTCTGCGGAAATGATTTCATAATCGCTCACGTGTGGGAAAATTGTGAGCACAATTGATTGATAAATCGTGATGTGATAGTGATGGGCCAATAACTTAAATCGGATCGTTTAACGGCTGAGAAACGATTCCATTGAATTTCTTTTGAAAATCTGTTCAAGTCATGGGGCGTTTCACGTTTGACAGGTGTATAATGCCGCATTATACACAGTGGGACAAAATTTGAATGGGCTGGCTAATGAGCCGATTTCTATGGCACAGATAGGAAAACATTCGAGCGACTTCTCGTTTAGATAATGCGCGCAGCTTGTGTAAAAATGCAACTAGCCGACTGCGACTGCGTGGGCGTCCGTATAAATTACAACCGCAAACGACAAACAGCAAACGGCGTACGGAGCACTTAAAATCAAATAACCATCGCACTGCTAATCAGTAAAATAAATCGTAATTTTAGACTTTTGTATCTGTCACACACACACACACACACACACACACACACGAGAGAGCTGCTGATTGAGCGCAAGCAAGTTCAAGTTGAATGTCACTCGTTATGCAAGCAACATATTTATATATTTTTGTATGTATGCGTATGTATGGAAATACCCCTTGGCCAGCGAGTGGCTGGATCCTTTGAGCGCCTCGTAGTAGACGCCAGCCTGCGAGGGCGTGTGGGAGATGCCCCTGATATACTGGCGCTTCCACTCCTTCATATGCGCAAACGTTTCTTCCTCCCTGTCGCCGTCCACGGCCTCCGCATCGCCAGCGTCCTGTAGGACCTGCACATCGGTCAGCGGTACCTGCATACTGACCCGTTCGCGCACAAAACTTGACTGAATCGGAGGCTGGCACCACTGATCTCAGGCCAACCAGGGCATCAGCAATGTTTGGCTTACAGTGTTTGCCATAGAAATTAGAGCAGTACTAACTAATAAATGTCTATTGACGGCAGCACTTAGGCAGTTCACAAGAGCTGAGTGTAAACATAGGCCTAATGGCTGGTGCCGCGCCCTCTCCGTACCACCTTCCCCCGCTCAACTCTCAGCCGACTTACCTGCAGCTGGGCTGTCGCTGAAAGGCTTTGCCATTGGTGGAGGAGAGGCCATAAAAGCTGGCCGGACGATTGGGCACGATCGTTATGGGATACGACTGCGGATTGCTGATCACACTGTCCAGCGAATCGGGGTCCTCCTCGATGGTCGTTGGCCGATTGAGTGGCTTGGCGGACTTCTCATTGGACCTGGCCGTCGCCGTGGTCGTTGCTGTTGCAGCCGGCGTCGTATTCGCTGCCGAGTGAGTTGTAAAATTAAAACGCATCTGTGAAAGGCAGTTGATGGCAGTTTAAAGTACTTGTAAATCACAATATTTTGCCAGCTATTCTGTTGTGCTAAGTGCGCAAACAGAAAACTGGTGAGCAGGCCGCAGCGAAGTGCGACAAATATTTCACACATAACTAGATTTGCGAACGTAACCAGAGATGAGCAGGTTAACGAGAGCAACCAGTTTGTTATCAATTGCATATGTATATATATACTGATATCTCGTCGAATAAATTATCGAAATATATATACAGTCATAAGTTCTTCACTTTTATATCACTTGGTTTACTTTAGGATGATGTAAACTGCAAAGCTTAATCAGATAAACGGTAAAATTGTTTATAATTTCAAAGCACAGAATATTTAAATTGGATATAAATATATTTGTATTCTGAATAGCACTTTATAGCACTTGTGTTAAAAATACATCAAATATCTGTTGGGCAAACACACACACCTTTAAGCGATTTTTGGCTCTTAGGAGATTCAAGCTTTTTTAGCACCTCTTTAATCAATTGACACCTTTAAGACTAGCATATCGAATTTTCTTGCTGCTTGTTTTCTTTTCTTCTTCTTTTTCGTTATGCAAACAAGCTTTAGCACATCTTTAGCAATTCAGTCTATTTTTTATGTACGGCCAGCGCACGCCGCTAAAATTGAGCTTTGTTTTTGCACGCGCGCCGAACCAGAAATGAACAGATAGACAGGGCAGGCCGGGCAGCTGCAGACAGAGCAAAACACAGACAAGCCACAGAAACTATACACGGATAGCGATGACAACGCCACAGAAGCTACTCCGTAAGTCCAACCAACGGATTAAATGACGGCTCGAGCAACGTGGACAGCGACTGCTATTGCGACTGCGACGGCAAGAAAAATATATCAAACTAAACAAAAGTTGTGAACAAAAGGCGGCGCGCTGTAAATGAGCTCAGTTACGCACACACACACATACACTCATTCGCAGTGACAGTTCCCACTCAGACTGCAGATTGATGCTCTCACACATACAAATGCCGAAACAGATACGCAGACAGCCAGCTGAAATTGTCGCGTTGATACGTGGATACGAGAAAAGTTCAATTGAAATGATTTTTAAATTGAAAACGAGGCGGAAGATAAGCGCGATAAGTGCTACTTATCTGTATTTGATGTTGCAATCCAGAGAAGAAGTGGAAAAAGTCGTCACTTTTAGCGGGCGTGACCTTGCTACCCAATGCTACGTCGCAAGGTCAGCGTATACGTAATATTTGCGATGCACTTTCTCCCCGTGGGCATGAAAGTAGTCACCTTTGATATATTTGTGTATCTGGATGTCTGATAACAGCAGGCAGAGCAATTGGGGACAATTTATCAAAAGCCAAGGCGTATACTTAATATTTGAATATTTACGCGTCGCTGATTGCGCAAGGCTCAATGAGCGCCTCACCAAAGTCACGCATCATAAAATTTATTACATTTGCTTCCCAATTATTTTGAGGCGTGCGGTTAATAATTTAAAGTGAGTAAAAGAATAAAATGTTTGTGACAGCTTCAGAGCTTAGAGCGACCCGCTCCGCCTATTCATCAGGAATGGATGATGGCACACCTCGATGGCCGACAGTCGATGCTGCGGAAATTTTACCAGAAGCGACTTGACAAGCTGTTGAGCTGGCAGGCTGACCTTCATCTTCAGCTCGGGCGGTATGTGGTAGTTATTCCTTCGAATGAACTCCTGCACAACGAGGGGATCGCACTCGCAGTGCGCGAAAGGCAGCCGACTGAAGAGCATATAGTAGAGCGTGACGCCCAGCGACCACAGGTCCACAGAGAAGTCGTAGCCCGTGCAGTTGATCAGCTCGGGCGCCATGTAGTGAGGCGTGCCGCAGCACTGGTAGATCTCCCGGCCCGTGTAGTAGGTGGCCAGTCCAAAGTCGCTTATCTTGACCGCCACCACAGCGGGTTCCATGGCGGCCGAGTAGTCGAGCTGCACCAGCAGATTGTCGAGCTTCAAGTCACGATGGATGATCTGGCACGCGTGGATGTATGCCAGGCCCTTGCTCACGTCATTCATGGCCTTCTGGACCAGCGATTCGGGAAAGACTTGCTTTTTCTGCAGCAGCTCATAGAGGTCACAGTCCAGGCGCTCAATGACAATGTAAATGTACTTGAACTGCTCCACCGTGTATATCAGGTCAATGATGTTCGGGTGATCCTGCAGCTTGCGCAAGATTTCAATCTCAAAGTAGGTGTCATTGGTGCGCGAGCACATGTGCTCCTTGTCTACCATTTTGATGATGTAGTCCTTGTCCTTGCGGGCTCGGCCCGTGCCCTCAAATATCACCGTCGACTTGTTTATCCAGATGGGCTTAGTCACGTTCAGGTATAGGAGTATGGCTTGTGGCAGCTCGCAGCTCTTGTAGTCAATGACGCCATCGTCGTCTGACAGAGGCGAGTCCTCTTCGTCGTCTTCTTCAATTTTCTCACGCATTCGGATGAGGGAGCCCAGAATCCGCATGTAGTGCTGATTGACATTGTAGCCCACGTCCATGAAAGGCTCGTACTGGCAGCAGCAGGCCACAATGTCGCCCTCGCAGAAGTCGTCTACGGACAGCAGCTCGGTGCCATTGATGCGAAAAATGCGAGTTATGGCCGACTTGAGGTAGACGTGAGGGCGGAACGCCACCGTGACTGCCTCCAGCAGCGCCTGGAACTCCTGGTAGCGCTTCTTGGACACGGGCAAGCACACGCCGCCAAAATGTTGATTCATGTTGCGCAGGAAGCAGACACGCAGCGCCTTGGCCGGCAGGCGGCGAGCCAGCGGGCAGGCGCTGATGTCGGAGAGTGGGCGCGGAAGCACCGGGAAGGGCGGCATGCAGGTCAGCTCATTTATGCTCTCTATGGATGTGGAGCGTGCCATTGTGAGTGCGATAGCAAATAAATGAATATTTTTGGTGTTGTTAGTCAAGGCAGGTATGTGACGAATCTGTTCATGTATTGTGAGTAATTCTAGTGTTACTGATCTCAAATTTCAGTCTACTGAAACTGTATCCAGTGCCTGTCTGTATCTATGCGGCAGCTCACGTTCAATATTCTTCCGTACTTCGGCTGGGGCTTAGGGCTTGCGGCAGGCTAATGCTAACGGCAGCCACGTAAATTATGTCACTCAAAATTGTGAGCCGCCGACACTGATGAAGAGCACCCGAGCAGCTGTGATAATTGAATAATCAGCTTAGTTACGCCGCATGACAGTGAGCGAGCAACCGCAAGTTATGCACAGGCACAGCCAGAATCAGAGGCAGAGATAGAGGCAGAGGCCGTGCGCCCCAGCTTCTATGTACCCCACACCTCCACAATCCGTCGATGCTGGGTCATGCGTTGCAGCTGCGTCGTTTCATATCTGTGTATGTGTGTGTACTCGCCAAGTGCAAATTTGTAAGCAATCATTGGGCACTTTGTTGTCGTGACACGTTGAATAGGTAAGTGTTAATTGGTTTTTAATGCATTGAAAAGCGCCGATTTGCGTCAATCATGAAGCGGACTATTTAATTTTTCTTTTCGGTCTTCTTATGCAAGTTAAGTATTTTTAAAAACAGAATCAAATGCATAGTTCTTCTATTTGGATCATATATTCAATACAAAAAGTTAATATTTCTAATTTTTTTTTTTAGCACAAACCAATATTAAAACTAATTTTACTTTGAGCACATGACATACTAGTTTACATACATATTTTTTTCAATGAAAACTGCCAACGAATAAATGAGTTAATTTAATAGATATTTATTTTGATTCTCCTAAAACTATGTTTTGGCATATTGCTGTTGCGAGTGCGCCCTCTAGCGGAGTTGCATGCAGTACTTTGTGCAGCAGAAAAGTATGCTATAGATTTAGCTGAAGTGATTCAAATAAAACAGCAGCTGATGCTTTAGCATCAGTTCTCTGAAGAATTCTAGCTCTAATTAAATACATTTATCATCTATATATCTCACCTATCACCGCCAATTATTTTCAAGCAGAATTTTGAGCTTTCTGAAAAAAAAAGAAGAGAACAGTTTTCCCATATCTGTCTGCTTTTATTACGATTTCTTTCTCACTAGCATAAAATGCAAACTGTTTGCTTATTCAAGGTGTACTTTGAGCTCAAATTGCTTTCAATTAGTGAAATATCGCTTTTAAGTCGATAGCCACCACCAAATATAAATACAAAATTCAAATTTTAAATATTTTAAAAGATATTTAGATTTATTTTACAAAAATTTCAAGACGTGACTCGGATTGATTCCGCGTACAGACAAACAGAATTATGGACTGTGATGTGCTTAGGTTATGATTGATTGAATATCGAATAACTTTTAGCTTTGACTATTTACACCTGATATGAAGTAAGGAAATGTTGTACGGCTTTGGGTATGCTATAAGTAAGTTGCTTAAGCTACGTATTGGCGTGTGTGTGTGTGTGTTTGGGCACTGATGTGGGCAAGTGACATTTTATGTTTGATTAATCGTGTATAAATGCTGCGACACTTATGTACAAGCTATTCACTAATAAAAAATATTTAACTACGAACTACTGACTACGATCTACGATAATTTTACAATGGAATCTGCATTAAATATTCTGTTCTGCTCACTCTTTCACAAAATGGCAAAATTTTTACAAAATGTGAGTGTGTGTGTGTGTGGGTGTATGTTGGTGTGGCTGGGTGAGCAATGTGCATGGTTGATGCGTAAATATATATGTGGCCCTGGCCAAGAGCTCTACATAGCCGCACCATTGTAATGCTGGTACATTTCATCCCAAAATCTCTGTCGTTCCGGCTCGGGATTCGTCTTCATGTTCAGCTCGTGCGAGATGTCCAAATAGTTGAGACTGTTCATAACATTTGTGGCATCGATGGGTGCCCACTTGGCAGTCAGCAGGGGATCCTCATAGTTGGGCGTGGGCGTGCTGAAATCAAAAGTCATTGAGGTCAGCGTCTTCGATTGCATCAAGAGCTCAGGATGGCTTACCCGTATTTGGCAAAGTTTGCCCACATGCGCACCATGCGGTTCTTGACCTGCACTTCCATGGACTTTGGATCTAGACTCAGATTCAGGAAGCCAAACTTGAACAGGTAGCCCATCTCGTCGCCGTGACACACACCTGGCCGCGGGATGCCCAGCATGCGCTTGTACAGACCCAGGGCGCCGTCGAAGGAGAAGCGATACAAGTAGACCGGCGCATTGCCGTACTTGGCGTGGTTCCTGGCGGTGCGGCGAATGCCTTGCAGGAACATCAGATCAGTCAGCAGCTAAGGGGAAAGCCACAATTAATGTATACGCAATATATGTAATATATAAGAGATCATTTACTGCTATCATTTCATCCACAGACTCGAGGCCAACGTGCTTGTTGCCCAGATAGAAGGAGCGTATTTCGCGCGTGACTCTGTCATGGGCAAGGCTCACATTCAGATCGTGCGGCACGAGCCGGCCAAAGTCGTTCTCGATAATATTCAATAGCTGCGGATTCTTGCGCAGTCCTAGTGAAAGAGATATATAGATATGATTTAAGAGGATTTACTTCGTCCGCTCCTCGACTCACTTCTGATGAACAGCATCGCCTCGTGCGTGTTGTAGCCCGTCATGTAGGGCACCTCGCTGTTGAAGTTGTGGGCGTCGTACATATCGCTGGGATGCTCGGTGAGGAAGGGCTGCTCCAGGTAAGTCTCCTCCAGCGAGTCCTTGTTCCAGTAGCCCTCCACGACGGGCACGAAGGGCAGGCCAATGTTGTTGCGCTGATCGTCCGCTGTGAGCGTTGTGGGCGCCGCCTCGACCAGCTTCATGGCGGGCACTCGGCGCAAGAAGTCCAAGATCTCTTCTGTATTGTTGGCACCCACATAGCCCAGGTTGGCTGCCAGTCGAGCCGCTCTCTGACCCGAGCTGGCGGCCATGGACCAAGGGTTCAGTGCGGAACCGCTCTGCGAGATGGCCCGATGGAACAGACCCTTGGCCAGTGGCGACAGCAGCAGCAGCTGCACCGAGGAGGCGCCCGCCGACTCCCCAAAGATGGTCACCTGCTGCGGATCACCGCCAAAGGCGGCTATGTTGTCGCGCACCCACTGCAGGGCCAGCACCTGATCCTTGAGGCCCTGATTGCCCGGCGCATCGGGTCCAGCCGTTAGAAAGCCCAAAGGCCCCAGCCTATAGTTCAGCGTAACTAGCACAATGTCCTCAGCAACCAGATAGTCGGGCCCGTAGAGAAAGGAGTTGCCGGAGCCAAAGGAAAAGCCGCCGCCATGCAGCCACACCATCACGGGCAGCTTAGGCTGTGCGCTGAACAGGGAAGAAGAAGAAGAATTAAGAACACAATCTTTATTTGCTGTGAATCTCATATGCTTAGCTGCTTACTCATCCTCCTTGGGCATGCGCGTGGTGAACACATTCAGAAACAGACAGTCCTCGTCGCCCTTGAAGGTGTCCAGTATCATGTTCTTGTGGGGACAGCTTTGGCCCTCCCGCGAGGCATCTCGCACGCCGCTCCACGGCTTCTCGGGCAGCGCGGCGCGGAATCTGCATGGAAGTCACATTAGATGTAAAGCCTTAATTGACTTGTTGAGGCAATTCTTCAGGTAATGGGACTCACCTTCTGGCACCTATGGGTGGCGCACCATAACGCATGCCCTTGAAGCTGTAGTAGCCCCCCCTCTCACCCGAGCGGTACTTCTGAAAGCGTCCACGCACCTTGCCCAACGTGGTGCTGGCCACGATTTCACGTTCCTTCTACAAATGCATGGGTAAACGAGTTTAGATACAAATCTTGATAAATACATTCAAGCGTGGGAACTTCTGCTCCTCTCCTCGTGCCTCATGAATGCGCTGTTTGATAAAATCAATTTTGAATGGCAAATCAAATGTTTTCAGAAACCTGCAGCTCGCTCAGCCTGCCAAGTATCTGCCAGCTGCTTAGCGAGTGTGCCGTTCTTGCACAAGAGTTCTGCAAGAATTTTGCATTAAACTTGGACAGCTCTGGCGTCTACATCTAGGCCATGGTGCAAACATTGCGCAATCGCCTAATGGCCAAAAAGCCAGTTATTAACAAATTTGTATTACAGCAGCAGCGACAGCAGCAGCAGCAGCAGCAGCCGCAACTGCAGCGACTAGCTCTTTCTTTGTTCTTGAAGTTATTTCAGCAATTATCAACGGGCAACTGCATCAGCTTAGACTTGACCTCAGCCAAGCTGCAGCAGCTGCTGTTGCTACTGCTGCTGATTCTTGATGCTTATGTTGGGGCTGGAGTTGATGCAATATTTGCTATGTTCGCCCCAAGGTCGTCGAGTTTCCATCTGTGCTTACCCGCAGAGATCGCACCACCTCCTGCACCACACGCATGGCGCGCGATGGCAGCAGCTGCACCAGCGAATTCGGATGCGAGGTCAGCGTTTTCCAGGCCGTCGTCTCCTGCAAAGACAAAGGTCATAATTACAGCTCGGATTAATGGCAATTTACAAGCGAGACAACCAACTGCGCCTTGTGCAAACACAACTCTCAAGTTCACTGTGATTGTTGCATTAATGTTGACAATTTTACTGTACCCAACAGAGTGTGAGTGTGTGTGTGCTCCAGTGTGTGTGTGTGTGTCTGTCTGCCTTGCTGTGTGTTGCCTATCTGTCACTTTTAATGATGTTAACGGGCAACCTTGCGGCCAAGCAAATTTCGTTTAATTGAAATGCCATTTGCATAACACCAAACAAACGGAGCTCTTAGAGGCGGCAGCAGTCAGAGAAACAGTTAAGTGCGAACAACAATGGCAGCAGTCACGTGCAGCCAACGCTTAGCCATAGATATAGATATATACACATATACATATAAAGATACAGTAATACATTTATGTATGTGTGTGTGTGTGTGTGTGGCTAACTGTCTGTCAGCTGTCACATTTGCCGGCGTGTGTCCCCAGCTGAAATGTATCTGTATCTCAAAGTGAATCATGACACAGTTAGGCCAAACGCACAGCTCCAGTTAGTTTCAAGTTCACCTTTTATGAGCTAGCCATATTATGCTAATTTCTTCTATTATTTTTTGTTTTCTTATTTATTTTTTGTCCCCCTTTTATCTCCAATTTGATTTCATTGGGTCTGCCTAGAGACTTGACCCGCTAGGTGCGTGGGTCTCCCACAGTCTCTGCAGCTTTATCTGCGCCACACAGTTATGCAAATGTGGGCGTAGCCAAAGTCTTATTCAAATTGATTTCCAGTGGCTTTGGCTTAAATCGACTGCGCGGCCATAAAGCCCATCATATTTATAACTGTATAGCCGATATTGTGATAGAGGCGAATTAAATCAACTGAAGCTGTGCATTTGCATGGATTAGTTTAAAGTCACATTTAAAGCAAATTTGAATTTAAATTAGTTTTTTTTTTTTCTCACAGATTATCATTTGATTAGGCACACGAATTTCCTAACTATATCACATAGTTAACATGCCCTGAAGGCCTGGCTCATCTCATTTAATTGGATTTTTAAACCCATTAACAAATGATAGGGGTATATTGGTTTTGTGCAATGTTCGTGTTCGTGCTCGTCCGTCCGTCTGTTTATTTATCCGTCCATCGTCTACTTGTGAAATATTTACTATCATCTATTCTTCCGTCCGCTCATATAGCCATATATCTAGCGGTCCTTCCGTCTGTCTGTGCGTCTATCTGTCCATTCACCTGTACGTCTGTCTATAATGCTGTGCCTTCTACTGTCTCTTAACCGGTCCATCTCTATCATCCATCAGGCAAATCTGAATCTTCTACAGTTTTAGAGGAAGAACTCCAATCGATTTACAGATCCAACAACAGAGCTTAGAATGATTTATGAATGATTATTATATAACTAGTAATATCCGACTGCAACATTCTTGCCTGATTTTTTGTTGTCTATTGTGCAGATGCAACTGACAAATTAATTCGACGTAAGCGTGCACAAATGATGCCATTTACAAAACATAAATATTATGCAAGCACAAAGGCAGCAACATTAACAGCAACAGCAACAGCAACAGCAACAACACAGCGAAAGCAACAACAATGGCAACAATGAGCTCATGGGCGCTTTCACGCTACGCTCGAAATATAAATATAAATACAAAATAACTGCAGTCCAGCAGATCGCCAGCTAACTGCAGTGTAGAAAGTTGCATCTACAGCAACAACAACAACTACTACCGCAACAAAGCAAATTGCATAAATATTTTATAACTTAACAAAAGCAAAACCAGAAAAAACAAGAAATAAAAAATTATTGAAAACAAACCTCAGTTGTGGTTGTAGAACGCTCCATTTCCATTCTGTTTGGCTCGTGCGACGACCCGGAAGCTGAGCTCTCAGTTGTTGTTGTTGTTGTTGTTGTTGTCGTGCCAATCAAGAATTGCGCACTCGTTGCCAACTCTGGCCCATCGTTGGACAGCACAGCCTCCAGATCGTCACCGAAGAGGCTCTCGAAATTCTGAGCCGAGTCTGAACTTTTTTCAATTTTCAGCTTGTTGCCCGGCTCGAACGAGCGCTGCATGCAAATGCCAAAGATAATTAGACCAGTGGCCAGAAAGACAGCCACGCTGGCCAGTACGTAGGGCAAATAGCGACGACAGGCCATGCCGAATGTTCGAATGGGCGAATGGGCGTGGCGTGGCGTTTGTGCAACAATGCAATCGTTGTCAACGGCAACTTGCAACCCGCAACCAGCAACCACCTGCAACTCTGCTACAAATGCGAAACACTCAACTTTGATTTATTGAACTCGTTTTGTCCGCCTTTGTTTTAACGTTGCTCCCTATTGGGCTCACACAACCACAGACACACACACGGACACCGACTAACTAACTAACTAACTAACCAACTAACCAACTTTGCGACTGTTGCAGTTGGCGGTCGATAGAGTTTTGAGTCGGAGTTAGAGCTGTAAGTCTTGTTATTCAATTCTGTGTGTTGCTGCCAAGTATATAACTAGATATAGATATTTCATATATATATTTTGGTACTATTATTTTTTTAGTGCTTGTAATAATTTTTAGTATATTTTTTTCTCTTTTTATTGCCTTTTGTTTATGTTATGTGCAGCACGCAATGGCTGAGTGCAGACGTTGGCATTGTTTTTAACTGTAGTTGCCGTTGCCGTTGTTGTTGTTGTTGTTGCTGTTGGAGGTGCTTTGGTTGTTAACTTCGAGCTGATAAGCGGCTATCATTCAATGTTAACTGAGAGCGAGCGGAAATGTTGCAGTCTATTCAATTATTCATTTAATTGCAATTATAATTGCAGCCAGTACACATAATTTGATAATTTGATTAGCTTATTTCGACTTTGATTACTATATATACAGAGGGATGAGTATATACATTTATAAATCTATTTACATATGTACAGAGCCTAGCCAAGCTCGGCTGATAATCGCATTAGGGTTAGACACACACAAATAGTTGGCACTGCAGCTCACCTGGCTTAACTCTTCACATATCCAATATAGCATTGGCTGCAGAGTGGAAATTCTATATTGTGGCAGAGTAAAATAAAATACCTACAAAATGCAGGCGAATAAAGCAAATTAATTTATATATACTCAAATACTCTTTGAATAAAAAAAAAAAAAAAAAAAAAAAAAAAAAAAAACAAGGAAGGTTAAAGCTGTTTTCACTATGAAGTTTCTTCACTCTCAAAAAATAATAATAAAATTATATTTTATTTTCAGCTCAACTATGTATTTTCATACTCATTTGCACACTGAATAGAGTATATAGGTTTTGTGTTATGTGCAGCCAACAGTCCACCTGTTCGTCAATCTGTATAGATGTAAGCAATTCGTTTCATTGCCATTGCAACTTGAGCCGTTAAATTTAAAAACTCTTCTCATTAGCAACATTGCTTTATTGTTTTATAATGCGTGAAGCATTTTCCGACGCGCCTACTGATGGCTTAGCAAATTGGAATATCTGTACAGCCTCAAGATAAATGGCATGAACTGTTAAATGAAGAGACTTGTAATTTACTTATTTAATTTATAATACCTATATACTCATGCATGCCGTTGGATAAAATGTGTAAATAAATCCTATTTAATATATTATATAATAATATACTATACATGAACAAAGGAGGAGATAAAGACACTGCGCAGTTAAGAGAGGAAGAGTAACTGATAAGATAGCAACGAACTGGCTGGTAAGCGGAAGAATTACTGAACTTTGGAAACTTGGAAAATATCAGGCACCTCCAGAGGCAATTCTCTAGGTTATTCTGTAGGCAACTTTGACGCTGCAAGCGTCAACACCATCGATGCAATAACTAAAACTAAATTCTCACGCGAAAGCTTAAACAAATAAGAGCAACCAAACTCTTAGTTAAATCTTACTAATCAGTCTCTAAACATAACGAATTTATCTACTTCGCACAGTAATTCGTTTGGCCGCTAAACGTGACAAAAATCAAAATTTTGATGAGAGCGAAAATTGCCGATATAGATTAATCAATCCGAAAAAAATTCATCAGAGGGCCGGAATTCAATTTTGACAAAAATGAAATGTAATAGTTAAAAATTAGGTGTCTCTATTATCACGGAATTGTTTATAAATCTTTAGTGAATTGAAATTTGAGACCTATGCCTTTTAGGGGTATGGAGAAAACACTTAAAAATGTATCACGTTTCTCTCTTTGTTTCTTAATTAAAATTCAAATTAAATTAAAAAATTATAACATTGTCTTATTTCCGTTGTCATGTATAAACACACTTCGGTTTTATCTAAAAACATCACTGATTATATTTAACTGTGAATTGGAGCATAGCTGTCCGGTTGGAAAAAGAAAATAGGCCATCGGCTGAGTGATAATAATATCGAGGCACCATTTCTCTGTATTTATTGGGCTTATATAATATTGATGCTTCAGTTTTAACTTTTTGTTGGCACAATCTATTTGGTCAATGTATTTATATGAATAGATGCAACCCATATTTAGCCATATATATGCACATATATCTGCCTCAGTTGTAGTCAAAATCTCTAACGTTTGCACTGCTAACTTCTTCTTCTTCCGAGATATCTAAAGTTATTGGCAAATTTTTCAGCTCAGATTGCGTTCACAATGATTTGCTTCTTTTGTGCTGCTATCGCTTTAGCATAAGTTTTAGTTTTTTAGTAATAATGTAAATTTCAGACTTGAGCCGGTTCGACTTGAATCAGGTTTTTTTCACATGCCCAAAAACTTCATTTACTTATCAGCTTCATGAGTTTGCCAAATATATATAAATATATAGAAAAGTATATTGAGCATAAGTAAACAAATAAATATGAATATATATTTGATATATGTTTGGCATTGGCAGTGTATTGCGCGACGGCGACGGCAGCATTCAAGATCGGATTCCATATATGCAGTCACACGCGCTGGGCACAGATTCTAAAAATCCATGGCCAAAACCAATTGAACAGCAACGTAAATATTTGCGCCTCTATGCGGCTCATAAAGCACGGGTCATATGCCGCAACGGCTGTGCGCTGTGAATATGGCCAATAACGCATGCCCAGGCCCATAAAAAGCATTAACAGCCACCTGTAAATGCAGTCGCAAAGTGTTTTAAAGGCGATAACTCAGAGTCGTCGGGCCGACGGAGTGCCTAAGACAATGGCTCGACGTTCATGCGCGGCTACCTGTGGAGGTACACAGCTCTGTAGCTCTGACTGGGCATTGGTAGCCCCGGCGACGACTGCTCAGGTGTTGAATTACTTTTGAAACGGCAACAAATTTGCGACACGATGTCAAAGTCACACTAGATAAGAGCTAAAGCCAAACTACGTAGTAAGCAAGTTTTTCGTCTCTGGCACGCTTCGCGTTGGCTTCTTTGTTAAAGCGCGCACACACACACACATACGCGCACTCACAAATATATATAAATATTTAGATGGCTATCGACTCACCTTTAAGGTATTGGAAATCTTTCCAGCTCGGGCGATGGCAGTGCCAAACGTTGAGGGCGCTATGGCTATCGAAGCCGTCTCATTGCAGAGCAGCAGCAGCGAGATGAGCAGCAGCGCCAGGGCTAGCCATGGATGCGACTGTCTTTTGCGTATCATGTTGAACTTGGCTCCAACTCTGGCTCTAGCTCTAGGCTCTAGGCTCTAGGCTCTAACTCTGGCTCTGACTCTGGCTTTGACTTGTGAACTGCGACTGAGCAAATAGAAACGAATAATAATGCATTAGTCGATTGTCTACAGCAATCATGTGTGTTTGCAAACGCGCGACGCACCGCACCGCAACCGAACCGAACCGTACCGCGCCGAGCTCTGCTCTGCTCAGACTACTTCTTGGTCAGGGCCAAGCGCGAATGTCAACAAGAAGCAGCAGCAGCAGCGGCAGCGGCAGCGGCAGCAGCAGCTGTGAACTAAGCTGAGCTAAGCATGAGCCACTTGACTCGCTTTTGTTGAGACTGGCGCGGCATTGTCTTACATTTAATTGGCTTGAATTATATTCGAATCTGTTGACTTTAGCCGGCGCTGCCTCGCATTAGCCTAATACAGACATTATTCAATTTATTTTGCTGCCGCTTTGAGGTCAATGCGCGCTCAAGCTTCACGCAAATATTTGCCTGCTCCCGGGCCGCGTGATGAATTAGCTATGCATGCGATGTCGTCGCTGTCGACTCGCCTGATCTCTGCAACGTGTGAATCCATTAGCAGCCGCTTCAATGACGGCGCCGCCTAATAGGAGCAGCGCAGAGCAAACCGGAAGCCATGCGGAAGGTTGTCAACTTATTAGTTACATTTAATGATCTAATTGATTCACAATATTCGGACTAAGGGATCAGAATCTAGAGTGCTAATTTCTTGGAGCGACACTTCCTCTTCCTCAAGAATCGCTCAATCAGTGACTCTTCAGTTTGTCTGGTGTGCGCCTTAGCTGGCCAACTACTAAATGACTTGGGCAACAAACTCGTTTACGACTAACAGTGATGAGACGACGGTTTATAAAAACAAATGTACAGCCACTTGGCATATAACACAACGGCACTAGCAACGGCAACAGCAAGCAAAAAATGCTTCATAATACGCGTGCATTGAATATTAGCGAAAAAAGAAGAAGCGTTAGAGGCTGACACGCCCACTGGCTTATGACTGGCAAAAAAGAGGCAGCAAATCGCCTCAGACAGTGCATAACAAAGCAAATCTGTGAGAGGATAGGTGAGAGAGGGGGACAGGCAATCCATCGGACGACGCTTAAACCACTAACCCACTTCCTACTTGAGCCAAGTGCGACGGCACTGCCGTTGCCGTTGCCGTAGCCGTGGGCCGCAGCAGACAATGCTAAGGAAATACTTGCACTTTCGTGGAAAGTTGTTTGACCAGCTGCAGAAAGAGCGAGAGAGAGAGAGAGAGGGGGAAAGATCAAATGAGTTGAATGAGAAAAATATATTTAAGTGAGAGGGAGGAAGGGAAAGATCGAGAGCCTTGCCAATCATAAATATGTACAAGCCTGCCTATGAATATGTATTCGTCGTCGTCGTCTTCGCATTCGTATGGAAATTAGCTTGAGGTAATATTGCATTCATAGTGGAGACACAACAGCAGAATGCGTTGATTTTGCAATGGGCATGTGTAAAAGGAGAGAGAGAGCAGCAGCAGCAGCAGCAGCAGCAACAGCTGGCCAGCTGCCAAATACCAAATGAGTGGAGCTGCAGAAAGCAGCTGCCTAGAGAGTGCAGCAGGAGAGCGCAGCCAATTGCAGGCCCCCAAAAAGAAAAAACGAGACTCTGAAGCTGAGCTGATAAAACGAGCAAACAGACTGCGTATGCTACGACGACGTGAGCTGCCAACGAATACCGCTATGCGAGCCATTACGTAAGCTGCGATCAAAACAAAAAAGGTAAATATTGAAGAAGAAGCAGAAGTAGGAGGAGGGTAAAAAAAAACGATAAATAAATGAGACCAACAAGAGCTGAAAACGGCCAGTGAAATGAGCTGTGAAGTGGAGGGGAGAGTGAGTTGGAGATAGAAAGAGAGTGAGTGATGAAGAGAGAGAGAGGGAGAGTGATAGAGAGTGAGACACTTATGGCAGATGAGCCATTGATAACGTGATCGAAATGAGTTTCTGCCATTTCGTTTTAGGCCAGCGTGCAAATTGAAACCTAATGCCAAATTTCACTTGACCCCTTATATAAGCAGGTTGTAAACGGAACTAATAAGCCACGTTACAGATATACATACATATATGAAATGCATATATATGTCTATGTATAGCAATAACTGTTTGCATTGGCATACGAGCGTAAAGTTAAACAATATTAAGTTTGACATAGTTAAGGCTAAGCAAACGCGACTCAATGGCTGAGTTGAGCTAAAGCTAATAGCAACAATAAGTAATTATCGATTAACGGTTAACGATTGCACACACACACATACACATGCACAAGTTCTCTACATACAGGATGCTAAACACAAATATCGCACAAGTTCAAGTTTGTCGTCTAAGTCTTCTGTTTGGCGCGTTTCTCTTGCTCGTTTGCGATCTGTGCGCTTGCCGCGTGTTTCTCGTTTGACTGCCGTCGTTGAACTGAGTCTGGGCCGGGCCAGCGGTGCGCTTAAGCGTCAAATCGCTCTTTTCCATGCGCGCTCAAATCTGCTGCCAGCTGCGGCTGTCGGCTGTAGGCTGTGGGCGGGGCAGCAGGCGACGATGGAAGTCTGACAGCTCCTAGCAAAGAGCTTACTTTTTTTGGACTTCTCTGGCTGCTTCTTGGCGCAAAGCTGCGTAAATTATGCACGAAATTTGGCTAGTCGGATTTCTATTTGGCAAGAAACGGGGCAGCTGAATAACGACTGCGTATTCTTGACCAAGATGAGGCCGCGATCTGTCTATCCGCATCGTTAATCTATGGACACGTACAATTAGTTTGTTTTTGGTTTTTGTTGTTTTGGCCAACATGGAAAAGCAGTTGACACTGAAAACCATTTGAGATCAAGGATAAAGCGTTCGTAATAAAGCGATACCCGCCTCACCTCGCCTCGCCTCGCCTGGCAGATGGCAAGGCAAATGATGAGCAAATGACGGCGACAAACTGTAAACTGCTTAATTATTCAATTTAATTGACTTTTCACTAATTGCCCCAAAATGCATTGTGCAATCAGCTTGGCCCTAGATGACAGTTCACATGTGCAAAATCATGCCCCACCTGACCTAATCTCGCTCTATCTACAGCATCTGCACTTGACTATGTACTCAGTCTGAGCATGAGCTTTACGATTGCCGGAATCCGTATTCGTATCCAAATTGTGCACTCAGCTGCTGCTCGGTTGAGTGGAAAGTGTGTCACCATATTGTTCTATACAAATATTTGGACGGGCGTAAATTATTAAAAACATATGTGCATAAAAAACAAAATATAATATAACGCTGCTGCCCCGCTTGGGTAAGCTGGAATTTCGAAAGCGAGCCGGCAGTAAAATTTACTCTGTATAAATAAACAAGAACAGACGCATGTCGCACATAAAAATCAACGTAGAGATCTGCAACGAGGCTAGTACAAGCTACCTGAGAGTTCATGCAACTTTGCGATGCTAGAGCTGAAGTTGTTCTTGACTTGTCCCGTTGTAACTGCCAATTCAGGGTCAACTGACAATCATTTTGCGATGCTGACGTCACTCGACAAAAGTTGATGTTTTTACGGTGGACTTGTTCGCAGCTGTACAGATTAAGCGAAAAGGTATCATTTCAAGTTCTATAAAGAGCAGTTTTACAAGTTTAAAGAAGATTATTTTAAATAAAATCGTTTTATTTTTTTTATTTTTTTTCATTTTTGAATTTGTTATATTAAATTTACAATTGCAACGACTTTATAAATTTGAATTTGGCGCGCATTTGTACATTAAAATTACATTATTTAGCTTTTGTCAGTAGCTCATAGAACAGTAGTAGCAACAAGCTTCTGTAAGCTATCAAAATTGTATTAAGCATGTAAAACAACCATCGTCGCTTTAGAAAGAACACTAGCTACGAACTATAGAGGGCTTACTGAACAGCTATTGTGAATAGTTGGCGTGGAGTTGAATAACTCACTAGAGAGCGCTACAAGTTTTAGCGAAGACAACTGTCGCACATAAAAATCAACTGCAACGAGGCTAGTACAAGCTACCTGAGAGTTCATGCAACTTTGCGATTCTAGAGCTAAAGTTGTTCTTGACTTGTCCCGTTGTAATTGCCAATTCAGGGTAAACTGACAATCATTTTGCGATGCTGACGTCACTCGACAAAAGTTGATGTTTTTACGGTGGACTTGTTCGCAGCTGTACAGATTAAGCGAAAAGGTATCATTTCAAGTTCTATAAAGAGCAATTGCAACGACTTTATAAATTAGAATTTGGCGCGCATTTGTACTTTAAAATTATATTGTTTAGCATTTGTTAGTAGCTCATAGAACAGTAGTAGCAACAAGCTTCTGTAAGCTATCAAAATTGTATTAAGCATGTAAAACAACCATCGTCGCTTTAGAAAGAACACTAGCTACGAACTATAGAGGGCTTACTGAAGAGCTATTGTGAATAGTTGGCGTGGAGTTGAATAACTCACTAGAGAGCGCTATAAGTTTTAGCGAAGACAACTGTCGCACATAAAAATCAACGTAGAGATCTCCAACGAGGCTAGTACAAGCTACCTGAGAGTTCATGCAACTTTGCGATGCTAGAGCTGAAGTTGTTCTTAACGTGTCACGTTGTAACTGCCAATTCAGGGTCAACTGACAATCATTTTGCGATGTTGACGTCACTCGACAAAAGTTGATGTTTTTACGGTGGACTTGTTCGCAGCTGTACAGATTAAGCGAAAAGGTATCATTTCAAGTTCTATAAAGAGCAGTTTTACAAGTTTAAAGAAGATTATTTTAAATTAAATCTTTTTATATTTTTTTTCATTTTGGAATTTGTTATATTAAATTTACAATTGCAACGACTTTATACATTTGAATTTGGCGCGCATTAGTACTTTAAAATTATATTATTTAGCTTTTGTCAGAAGCTCATAGAACAGTAGCAGCATCTAGCTTCTGTAAGCTATCAAAATTGTATTAAGCATGTAAAACAACCATTGTCGCTTTAGAAAGAACACTAGCTACGAACTATAGAGGGCGTACTGAACAGCTATTGTGAATAGTTGGCGTAGAATTGAATAACTCACTAGAGTGCGCTACAAGTTTTAGCGAAGACAACTACATATCAAAAGTGTTGTATCACCGAAAGATCGAATGTATGTGAAATCTACTATCGAAGTTTGTAGCTTGGTTAATTTCCCTATTTTTCACTTAGCAATAAAATTCTCTATTAGCCGTCTGTGAGAATTTTGTATGACTAAGGCGCCCTCTGTGCTGCTGAATTTACACTAAGCGGATATCCTTTTGAGCTGTTAAGTTTACAGAGGGTACCTTTCATATTATTTTGCAGGAAATAAAAACATCCTTAGGACATTTTTTTGCAGGAAATAAACATACCTTAGAAAATGCTTAGTTAAAATTTTTTCCGTTGGGAAATAATATTAGGGAAATGTAATTTTGTTATATTTCCGAATTCCGCAAAGCGCGTAAACTGTTATAACCATCAATTTGTTATATTTATTGTAAGCAATATTAGCTTCCACAGTAATGAATTATATATCTCAAACGGACAAAGTACGGATAATCTGCTTTTCCATTTTAAAAAACTTTTTCTGAGCATTTTTCGATCATTATCTACCACTTTGACATTTTTCCAAGCCGTTTATCGATTGATTTTGGTGACTATAAAGACTTTCATGATTTCTTCATTGGACCTACACACGCAAAGCGTTGGCTTTATATATGTTATTTGGCAATAACTCAAAGTGCAACTCGCCTTATTTGCATCGTGTGTGTGTCAAGCATGCATGAATCACATGAATAGCGCCGAAAATGTGCACCGGCGGCAGTAGCAGTAGGTGATGCGGCCACGCCCCACCCTGGCAGCGCAAATTAACTTAACACTCATAAATCAGCGTTAACGGCTACCGCAAAAGTGTTGCATAAAAAATAGTTATGACACACTGAGTATTTTTTTGTGAGACAGATACTCAAACTGAAAATGAAACGGGTACTGGAACTGGGAACTGGGATCGGGACTGGGACAGGGATAGGAAGTTGGGGTTGGTCCGGCTGCACTGAGACTGTGCCGCCGAGATCCATGCCAAATAAACGATTCTCATAAAATACGTGAGTTTGCATTGCCAACTTGATGACCGCTGCACACATACAAACACACACGCACACCCAAACACACACATTTTTTATGTGCATCACTCGAACCCGCAACGCGCTGCATGCAACATGCGGCCTCCTCTCGCACGCCTGTCAATAAAGCAGTTGGCCATTTGGCCATTTGGCTGGCTGACAAAATGGCGGCTGTCATTCTTGGTAATCAAATCGTAAACCGCTATTCGAGCATATTTCTTTTTTGTTTTTGTTTGCTGTGAAGCGCCGAGTGCATAGATGGAACACAGTCATCAACGTTCCAGGCCCATAATTGAGTGATATACACATATATAATAATTGCCACTAAATGAAAGCATTTAACCAAACATTCGGAATGTTAATTGCACTTCGGATGAGACAATTACGAGTTGAAAGTTGAAATAATTGAGAATATATGCATATATATCAATTGAGTTATTTCATTCAATTATTCAAGCACATATCTAATCAAGTCTGATGACCCTGGCGAATTTTTCTGCTGAATACTCGATTACTTTAAAAACACAATTCGAATAGAGAAGCATTATATATATTATTGCTAACATCTAACATAGCTAGACATTTTGGTTTTCAACACGGCGTTTGGTCTTTGTGAATCTATGGAAATATTTTACAAATATGACTGATATTCTTGCTGAAATGATAGATAGAGTGATGTAAGCTCAATTGTCATATTGATTGTGCCCATGGGTTCAAGCTTGTACATAGTATTAAAGTCTATCTAATTTGACTTTCTCTCTATCTCAACCTCTCACACTTAGTCTATAAATTTCCAAATATAATGTTGTTTTTTCAGTATATAATAGTGAAAAGTGTTTCAAAAAGATATAACATAACCTGTTGATTTTTAATGCACTGTTAAATTTTTAATTATCTGCAGTTTTTCCATTTACAGTATTCTACGACCGGAACTGAGAGATTATTCGTCAATTATTGTCTTAAAAAATAGATAAATACATATATAAACAGCGCCATGCCCACTTGCCAGTTGCATAACTGCTGCACGTGCATAAACGTCTAATACGCTTAACGTGTAAGCGGCGTTAGCTCAGGACGCTTTTAATTATCCTAATGCAGCAACTGAGCTGTGGGTGTGCGTGTATGAGTATGTTTGTGTGCGTGCGTGTGTGTGCGTACTATTGACTGTTGTATGGTGGTTAGCAAGAGACGCGTGTGAATGTGAAAGAGGTTGGCTGTCGCATTGCATTAAAGTCACAACATTCAAATGGTTGGCAACCTGTGCAGGCAGGCAGGCAGCAGTCAGGTGTCGGCAGCGTGATAATGTCAACAGCGGAAACAATAAAAGCTGCCGCTGCCTTTTTGCTTTTGCTGCGGGATATTTGACACTCCAGGATGTGCGCGAGAGCTGGCATTTGAAGGAGACAGCACTCGAGACAGCGGCAGAACAACGGCAACAGCAACAAAGCGAGCGACAGGGGCAGAGAAAGAGACTGAAACAGAAACAGAAACAGAGAGAGGAAGCCAGCATCAAAACGTAAAATGTGTCATTGCGTTTTATACTGTGTTTTTATATGCATGCAGCATCCATAAATATCCTGCGTGTGTGCGAGCTACAACATCGAAACGGCGAAAATAATGATGCCGAAACGTCCTTTAATGACAATCCGAATTCAATAAATAAATAACACATTCTGCATGTATTACAACAGGGCTTGCAAATGCTTTTAATTGACTTGATATGAAACGGGGTATTTAACGATCGGCTTATTGAACCGTTTATTTACCAATTAGTTCATGTTCTATTTGCTTTTCCAGCCGCCAATTTATAAGCAATGATTTTTAACGTCTTTCAACCTCATCACACATGTGATTTCATTGTAATGCCTCGAGCTCAGGGTTCAAAGAATTTTAAATAAACATGTTGCAATCGGCTGTTATTGACTGCATGATATTTATTCACAGCCTGAAAAGAGTTGGCTAAGATGTTAAGAAGAAATCTGCAGTCATTTGAATCGTGAGTAGTCAATACAAGTATATATGTCAATTTAATACACTACTGAGCGTATCTGGGAAATCGTAACTCTTTCAAGGCAAGAGTATCCACAAGTATAGATGTGACCATTGCACACAACCAATATACTCTTTCAGTCCGTAAATGAGTATAACAAGGCAAAGCATTCTGGGCGCTGAACTTTGGCCAAAGAGTTGTTAGAAATATAAAACGTGTCAAGTATACAGAGAGAGAGAGCGCGAGGGAGAGCAAGAGAGACAAAATGAGCGAGAGAGAGCCAGAGCGAGAGAGAAGGACTCCTAGCGAGGGCATCGAAAGTTTAGCAAAAACTCTGTGGCCTTAGGTCAGAACAATGGCTAAAGCGGGTAACTTTGCGCCGCATTGAGCACAATAATACTTACTACGAACAATAACAAAATTATCCAACAGCCGGTGGGTCGGCGGTGTGGGCTGTGTGTGGTGCGTGGCCCCACAACGGGCGCAAGGCTAATGCAATCTAATGTGAAATTCAGCATATTCAAGCTGCACGCCACCCGCTGGCTTAGAGTCAGCATTTGAATCCGAATTCAAATACAAAATGCCCTCAATGGACGAGGCTGCAACAGTCGCTGTGGCTGTGGCTGTGGCTGTGGCTCTGTCTCTGGCTGGGGCCGGGTGTCTTCTCGCTCTTTGTGGCTGTGCTCGGGTGGGTTTTGTTATTATGCATGCCAAACAAATGCAAATGTGATTTGCTGTGGTCAAAATGCTCAAAGTGCGAAGACTCTTTCTGCCACTCGGGTTGCTAATTGCGTTGAAGCTCAAATTAGCTGCATCCAGGATCTAGATGAAAAAAGTTTTCAATCTTTATCGCCCACGGGCAAACAAAGTATTAAAGCCAAGCAGCAATTATGGCCGTTGCTTTGTTAAGTAGCTGCCAACTATACAACAGTTAAAAAAGTATAAGCCAAAAGAGCAGAGCAAAATGTTAGAGCAGACCTCAGAGCTACGCTCGGGCCTCGCTTTGTGGCACTTTGGACGATCCCGTCTAGCTTTTAAGCGCTCAAATATTTATAAAGCTCAAAATTTTATGTTGACGCTCTGCTGGTCGGTGAGGGGTAACGAGGGGGCGGAGAGCTGGTGCCAGGACTTAAGTGCTGCAAATGAGAGCAAATGCAAAGTAAAAGTGCCCGAGTGGCTAAGGTGTGATAGGTGGTAGACCTTGCACAATATGGCCAATAGAACTTTGCGAGTCAATTAGGAGAGAAACTGGGCAAAAAGAGTCTGAAATATTTATTGCTAATTACAATTATTAAAAATTTAGACTGAGAAATGTGCCTCAAGACCTTTGCAGCTCTCGTGCTTGCATTCTAAATATTGCGCATACGCCGCATGTGCGCGCGCCTTGCACTGCTTGCCTTTATAACTAACTGCCTTCGACTATAGACAGTGGCAGCTCTTGCGGCATTAAAACGTCAGCTAAAATGATTACATGCCTGTTTAGATTTGTCAGCTGACAGCAACGGCGACGGCGACGGCGACGGCGACTGGCTTCTCTCGTTTGATTTAGTGACGTCAGAGAGCCGGAGAAGGCTGCCACAGCCAGCTTATGTATTTCACACACTTGATAAATGATCAAATTAGGCGCCTCGCATATGCATCCCCGTATACACTGTGCACACATATTGCACGGAGTTTGTGCAGCCAACTTCAGCTGCACGCTGCTGGCTTTGTCTTGGCGCTGCGCTCTTATTACCCACACACTTTCACTGCGGAATGGGGGCAGCTGCAGACCTGCGCTGCTTTGTATGCGCTGCATGCCTTGCACTTTTGCTGCCGTCTGCTTAGGTTGTGTGGCCACAACATAAAGCGCATTGCATGTTGCATGGCTCTAAACTATTTGGGCACATCGTGCACGTTTTCATTTAGCTGAGTGCATGCAGCTGCCTGGCTGCTCAACCAACAACAGAAGCAGCAGCAGCAGAAGCAGCCTCAACTCGACCAAGAAACTAGAGACAGCGTCTTCTTCTTACCCTTCTTGTTCACCTTCGTCTCGTATCGAATGCAAATGCGAATGCCAGTAAGTGCAGGTTAAATGTTGCTGCTCGAGGCTATTACAGAGATTTATTTGAATTTTTGGGGCCATAATTTATGCTACATAAATATCAAATTTCTCAAGCTGCCAGCTATTCAGGGCGAGCATTTGCAGCCCTGTCAATTGACCACAACTCGAGCCAATTAAGTGCAATAATGTACATATTTAAGCAATTTGTTTATGCAAACGGCATGCGCACGCATGTCTCCATGATAATGGCAATATTTCAATATTTTATATCAAATTGCTTTGCGGCTAGGAAATTGTCTCAGCTGTCCAAACGACATTCCTCTGCTCGGCAAGTAATTTCCTTTCGTCCAGCACAACTAATTGAAATAATAATGACAAAATTATTAGCCCAAGTCAACAAATTATTACCCAACGTGGTCAAATATGTTATACGAGCATCTGCATGTGTGTATGCGTATGCAAATATGTAAATAGTTTTGGTAAATATTCTATCCTGGGAATGGGAAATCAGGGTATAATGGTTTTGTATAAAGATTTGTAACGGGCAGAAGACCCCAGAGCATATATGTATATATTCTTGATCGAGGATGACGCGCTAAGTTGATCTAGCCATGTCATCCCAACTGTCTCTCCGTCTGTCCGTACGTAGTATCGAGTTGACATCAGCTAAAGATTTCAAGTTGTGGAATTATTAAGTGCTTTATCGATAGCTTTGCCCGTTTCAATGTAATCGATGAAATCGGTTTTAAATTATCTGTCGTATATTTTAAGAGGTAGTCTATTATTTTGCATTAGGCTTCATGTGTATTTTATACAATTCTGAATTTCATCCTATATTGAAAACTAGTTGCAAGCCAAGCTCTTGAAAAATATTTAATAGAATATGTAGATCATCGACAAAATCACTTCGAATTCTTATATATGTGCACACATACATTGATTTTCTGCGTTTATTTTGTTTATTTTGAGAGCCGCTATTGCAATAGAATTGTGTTTGAATTGTCAGTTGAAACTTTAGCTCAGATTTGCCATGTAACGTTTGAACAGCAAAGTGGGGGTGTTGGTAGAGCTGATGCGGTAAGTGGGTTCAACTCAGGGTGATGGTGGTTTCAATTTTTTTTTTTGACAAACATACTTTTTGATTGTGAAGGTATGAGTGAAAATGCTGCGGGAAACATGTCTTTTTTTGTGTGGATATATTGTGAAAGTTCACAATTTTTTCTGCATACATACATACAGGCAAGTGTAACTGTGGATGCTTCGCGTAACTCTGTATAGTGAAAGTTTCCAGTTTCCGAGTATCTGCTAGTCGGGCCGTCCTGACTGCAGCACACTCTCTTGTTTACAAAAAGAATTGTTCACAAATTGATTTGCATGCGAGGAATTATGTATTTTGCATTGATCAGTTAACATATTTTGGCACTTATGTTGGCAGCAGGAGCCTGAACCGTGGCCGATAACTGCGCACACACCTTTTCGTAACGCTTTCATGTGACAGAATGGCGCTGCGCGTGTTTGCCTTTGTTTGCATGTGAGTTGTGGTCGCAGAAAAAAATATGCTGTTGAATTTATTTGCGGTGGCCGACACGCCCCCCATTCGTGTTGTAGCTGTCGCTGACAGAAACTGTGCTGCAATGCAGTTGCAGCCGAAACTTACAAAAAAATAATGAAATAAAATCTGAAAAAGACGATTCAGCTAAAGTGCGACGCATAAATTTAATTTGCAACTGAGACTCGCCCCACACACACACTCTCCCTCCCTCACTCTCTCTCTCTCTCTCTCTCTGTCTATAAGCGAAAAGTTGCGCATTATAAAAACAATTTCGGCAAGTTTTTGCCAAGTTTTGAAATGATTCAATTTGCTGATTCTGAAACTTTGCCAGGTACCAGCTGCTGCTGCTGCTGCTGCTATACGAGACTATCCCTAATAGCTTTCGGCAGACCACAAACAGCAGCCGGCTGGCAATTAAATACCGCTGCACAGGATGCGCCTGCTTCCGGCCTGGATCGCATAGTTCACACAGAAGTAGAATGAAAGAACGGACAGTCATTATCTTGCTGTGATTGGGGCTTGCGTATAATGATGTAATTTTAATTATCTACAAAAGCCATATATAAATTATGCAGCGAAATAAAATGCGATTCAATTACGTCCTCATAGCGATACTCTGTATGCAGAAAATGATTGTGAATGGGTTGCATGACACGTGAGTATGTAAGCAACAGGCATTCAGAACTGAGAGAGTTAATTTTTGTGTCTCTCTCTCTCTCTCTCTGGTTTGCCGTTCTAATGTACATTTTTTTTTTTTTTTTTTTTTTTTTGCAAGACAGTTTTCTGAGAATATTATATATATTCTATTATATATATTCTAATAAGCCTATGCCAATTCCATTCACTTTAGACTCATTCAATGCAATATGCTAGGTATTTCGTAGTTCGTATGAATATTGAATAACTGATAACCGCATTCAGCTGCCCTTAACGCAGCGGCTTACTGCGACATATTTCAGCGTTTCAGCCGATTAAATGAGAATAAATAAATACAAAAAGAGAACGCGCATCTCATAAACATATTTAACCGCCGCTTGACATATGCCACCTATACTATAATCGTCAGTGTCAGCTTTGTGATGCCTGGCAAATATTTGGCTCGCGCCTGGAGCTATGCATGCCGATGACATTGGCTGCCTGCGGTTTCGTTGACTCGCATACTCCACACGTGCTTCAGGAATGCCAATGTAAATTCTGCCAAGTGTATTAAATAGCTTCTCTGCCTCTTGGCCTCAGCATCTGCTCAACATTCCTAGCGTATTTGGCAGTAATCTTGCCATCGGTTGCCCACAAAGCTATAATAATAATATATATAATTGCGAAATGCATTTCTGCGGTTGCTAAGCGATCTGCTGTACCCTGCGCTATCTGCCACACAAACATATTCAGGTATTTGAGTGAGCTACGATTGGACGTTTAGGACTTGCATTACTTCACTAATTGGATATGAGAACACACATAAATGATATGAATTACCACAGAAATTAGTGAATAAGCACATGCCACAGAGGATGCAATTGTGACGGCTAAAGGATACGTCTGCTAGCAGGCAACATAATTTAAGGCCAGCTGCTGTGGCACTCGACAGGCAACAAGCAACAAGCAACAGGCAACAGGCGAGGCATCTCTGTCATAGAATAATATAGCTTAAAACTATAAATTGCAAACAGAAAAATGTCCGCTTAATTGGCTATGCAAAAGTTTGGGAACAAAGAAAAGAAAGAAGAAAAGCAAAAGAAACAGAAACGGACGGAATATTCACAGTAGATTCTTTAGAGCTGCATTCTAGTGTAAGAATTTCATTCGAAATCAATAAAAAGAAATTGGTAATTTACCCAAAGAGAAGTTTCGCTAAGGAAAACATAAAACGTAGTGTAAACAAGTAAGAAAGCTCGAGTTGGCATGGTACGACTAGAAGATGCTCTGATTATAGCGGCGAGTTTGTCATAGAATATGATTGTATATAGAATATGTTAATATTCAATGAAGCTGTTGGCATATTTTGTAGCAAATTGTCGATTTTTATCTAGAATAACGAAATGATATGTGAACATAATGGAATAGAAGAAATTTCGTATGGTATACAAAATATTATTTGTATACAGAAGGCTGCGTTCAGGGAAAGATGGAATGATGAACGGTCCATCCTTTGCATCCAATTGGAGTCTGCTACTTTTCCTTCTGCATGTCACATATGTGTATATTTACAAAATCAACCTCCCCTGATTTACCATATTCAATGGGTTCAGGGCACACAAAGATAGGCACTTATCGTATGGTGTTTATGCTCTGCTAAACTGTTGGTATGCGCATACGCAACACAATGAAAGGAGCAATAAAACAGTAGAGCAAACATTCCAGTTATCCAACTTTCTTTTCGTTATTCTTTAGACATGCAATATAAACGCATGCAACTAGCAATAACAAATTTCAGATCGTATGGGGTTGGATGTAATAGTTCGAATGAATGCATGCCTATTAGGAAAAGTGTCTAAATGCAATTTGGAAACATTTCCGTTTGTAATAAATAATTACTTGGATATTAAAAACATGCTTGGCTCATCTGCCTTCGGGCATACAGTATCCAGAGCCATTCGAGCAATGCAGCACAGCCCTTCAAGCCATAAGCTGGCATGTGGGTATGTGTGTGTGTGTGGGTGTGGGGATGTGTGGGTGTGTGGGTGTGTGCGTGGGTAGAGTATATAAGAATGATAATAACAAAAATTGTTTGGAAAACGAGTCTAGCACATAATAAATAACTACAAAATGAATGCCGCCATGCAACATAAGAACAGAGCGAAGGCCACAGCATACATATAAAGACGACGAGTATATATGATGCTGGGAGTGGGGTGGGGTGGAGTGGCTGCTCGTATTTTTAATAAAACCAAATAAACAGCAAAATGGCCATAAAAGCTTTGAGGACGGCATGGAGCTCGGCGAAATGTTTGCAATATTAAAGCAGCAGAATTGAGCCCAGAAATCAAGGCGAGACCCGAGCAAACAGCGCAGCTCAACTGGCCAGCGGCCAGGCCAAGAAAATGATAGAGAGGGAGATGGCGAGGCAGAGAGGGAGAAGAGAGAACAAAAAAATACAATAAAAATTACTGAACCGAATGCATCATAATGTTTACGTCAAAAATGAACAACATGAAAAGCGTCCGAGCTGAACCAGGCCATGCCATGCCAGGCCAGTCAGCCAGGCCAAGATGCAGTCCCTAAGGAGCAGCAGCGTGCCGAGGTCCTTGTTCCAAGCAGCTGCAGTACAGTCTTTATGGCGAACGAAAAAGGAAATGTGCAATATACACACACTTCACATAATTGTAAAGGCTGTTGTGGCAAGCTCTGTTTGTTGTTGTTGCTGCTTTTGTTGTTATTGCGGTTGGCCAGCATCTAAATTGATTATGAGCAGCTGGGCCCAAGGTAAACAGAGAGTTGCAGAAGACGAAGTCAAAGTAAGCCAGAGCCAGAGCCACAGAGCCAGAGCCAGAACCTGAGCCTGAGCCAAAGCTAGTCGGAGTTGGCCACTTGGCGTATACTAAATATTATATTGCGAGTTTCTTAGCAGCAGGCCTTAAATTTAATATGTCCTAAAACGATTTGTTTATTTGCTTTGCCAATTTGCTATAGATTACCGCAAGAGCTTGTGCCGAGCATGTGGTTGAAAACGAGAAGTTGAATTAAATTTTCATATTAAATTTGAATTAAATTCTAGGCTAGGGGGCGCATTGAAAAGATTCTTAGAATTTCTTTTTTCTTTGTGAAAATATGGATTAGAGATTCGGATTTTAGCTGTAAATGATAATTAAATTTGAAAACAGCCATCGACTTATCCAGCTTCTTAGGGCATGTATAAAATTTCTTAAAATTAATTAAGGTTCCACTCCATTTATTACCTTATTATTTTAAAGCTGCAACAGCAGAAATCGAGAATTCGAATTGAATTTGAAAAAGAATGAAAAGAGTTTTAAAATTGTCTTATACGGAAATGTGAGTTAGAGAAATGCCTTGACATACTTTCACATTGTGAATGACTTGAGAGCGAATAATCATTTTTATTTCAGTCAGAAACTTGTATAAAAATATTAATTAAACTTCAGCTTCATATAAATGAAGCTATTACCTTCTTAAGCTGCTTTATAATACTAAAAATTAATCAAAGTTCCCTTCCATTTAGTCTTAGAACAAAGAAGTTGCCTCATTCAACAGCAACATCCAAAGGGAACTTGGCTTTGTTTTTAAAGCTGCAACAGCATCTTCAAAGACGTCACGTCGTTAATGTTGCGTGCTCGAGTGCACAGAAGTTAGAGAATAACAACATAAAGTAAATCCTAGAAATGGCTTTTAATGTCGCGCAGCGAGAGTGGCCTTCAGAGTCGACCAACCCAGGCAAGTTGCCGGTGAGTAAAGTTTTTAATGCGCCAAAGCCCGAGCTGAAGCCGCTTTCGGAAGCGCCACAACAACGGCAAACGCCACTTGAAGTTGTGCAGCTGCGGCTTTGCCTACAACATTTGTTGCATGCCACAGCCTGCCTGCTGCACTTGACTGTTAGCGACAACTGCAACAGCAATAGCAACAACAACAGCAACAGCAACAACGACATTCACCATTTGGCTGCTAAAAACAGCATAACGTAATTATGAGTTGCCATAGGTAATGGCATTGGCAACCAGAGCTCCTGCACCTGCAATTGCAACGGCTACGACTGTTGCTGCTGCTGCTACTGCTGCTGCTAGACGACCATCAAAGTGTTGCAGTGAAATGTATAAAAAATAAAAAATAAAGCATTTCAAGTGACATTCGTGCACAGTTTTTTGCTGCATATTCGTTTCACTGTTTCTTTTTTCTCCGTTTTGTTTTGTTTTGTATCAACTCTAAAACGCCGCAAAACGGCCAAGAGCCCACTTCGTTCACACTCGATGCGTTAGCATGGTCGGCCAGGCCAGGCCGGCGCAAGGGGATGACAGTTTCGCTTACCTGACAAACAGGCAGGACCCAACTGCTGTTTTATAGCAAAATATTTACGATTTGGTATGTAAAGTGGCGTTTCTTGTGCGCTATTCCGGCACCTTCGCTGTACGCTTTTAAAAGCCTCTGGGGCTTTTGTTTACACACACACACACACACACACACCAGCACTCACAGGCACATACACACTCAAGCACTCACACATATACACTCACACTCAGACAACAGCAGTCTGGTAGAGCGTTTTAGTTGGCAAGCCTTTTTCATGTCCTGTCAAGTATTTGGCTTTGTCACAGCCAGCTAAATGCTTCAAGTGTAATGCCCGATGATTCGTTACATATAAGTTCGCTGGAAAAGTTGCTGTTGTAGTTGTTGTTGTTGTTGCTTCTGCATTGCTTTAATGTATTTTTTACACTTTGTCATTTAGTTGATTGGACAGATTCATTGTTCACTGTTTGTCCAGCCAGTCTGCACGAGTTGCCATCTCTCAGCCTGTTAATATCAATTTGTAAAGCTTGACATTTGTCAGCTATTTGTTTGTTGTCTCTGCTGCTCTGTCTCTGCCTGCCTCCTCCCTCATGTCTTCGGCCTCCTGCCGTCTGCCGTCTGCTGATTTGCTTACTGCGCTCAACTGTCAATTTCGTCCTGTCACTGATTCACTTATTCGCTTCAGCCCTAATTGGTTTCGCATTACCAGACTGACTCGAATGACACCCAAGTAGAAAAATTGTATGTCGTAATTCAGCATGAAGGTTATTCTATTGTATTTATTGTATTTTGAAATATTATCTTATTATGCAGCGAATCCATTATAAATGAGATATCGGGAAATAATGGTTCTGTTGCGGTATGCAGGTATCTTAAAGGCAGATGGAGGTGTGGCAGACCGCATCAAGTGCATATATTCATAAGCATCCTGGTAATGACAATTTATTGAGTCTAAGTAGACCTGTCTGTCCATCTGTCCATATATATACGTTGACCTCAACTGAACCTTAGAAGTTAGAGACATGCCACATTTTTTAGATCTCTCTGTAGTTTTTAGAGGTCTAGGCTATGGCAGTTCAAATGGGACATTATGTATTTGGGAATGTGATACAGTTTGTTTTTCTAGCTGTAAATGAAAAATTCAGTGTTCAGTAAACATTTTCCATTTACCATTTCAGCACGAAGTGTTTCTTTCAATTCGCAGATGCCTTTGGCCACTTTGATGCTGGATGGAGTTTGTTGGCAATCCAGGAGGAGTTTGACATTCTGTGGCTGGCTAAGGGCGAGAAGACTTGTGGAAAATATTTAATTAAAATTAAAATATGGCAGCTGCTCACAGCTACATTCCATGACACAAATCGCACTTAATCCATCTGCAGTTTGCTGCTGCTACACTTTGGGGCAATAAATCTAAAGGCAACTCGGTTCGCTCTTCAACCAAACTACTCCTAACTAATGCGAACACACACCCATACAGACACACACCCATATATATATATATATAGTTACCAACAAATATATAGATATATGTATATATAGCGCCTGCAGCTGATCTTCTGCTGCAACTGCGCCAGTTACTACTGCAACAGCTCGGACCTCGACTTCCTGGCTGCGCTCCACATTTTTGCCACGAAGATTTTAACTGTCAGCAAGTTGGGCGACTTAATTTGAATTTACGGCACCAAGAGGAACGGCTCGCACTGTTCGCACTGTTCGCTCTGGGTCGTGCTCGACTATTATATAGCACAAACACCATTAAATACTGAGTGGAGCTTCTAATGTGTTTATTGTTGTTACTGTCCCTGGATCGGGCTCTGGTGCTGGTGTGGTCTGGTCTGGTCGGGGATGGTCTGTTCAGTTCTGCTCGGGGATGGGCTGGGCCTCGTGTGTGCGCGACAATAATATTCAAATACTATGCTGCCTGGCTGCAGTTGCCTCTCTTACTTTTATTCGCCTTTGCTCGCGTGTTTGTGGGCGTGGCATGACGACGAGTAGTCAGCGCCTAGGTGCTCACTTTCCGCCCATCCATGATGTTTATACCGGCACTCTCACACCCACTCACACTGACACTCTGGCTGGCATTCGCAGTCATGCAGCTCGGTGCGCTCTCGAGTCCCGCCTGCATTTTCATATTTATGTGTCTCTAGATAGCGCCACAGCAGTCAAAAGTTCTTCGTTCACACTCTCCACACACACACGCATACAAACACACTTGACAATGTGTGTGTTTATATGTTTATATGCTAATACTTTAGCACACATGCCGAGCACTATTATCGGGTCTGCCACTTAGGCGTCGAACTTCCGCTTTCCTGCTGTTGGATCTCAAGGCAATTGCGCAGCATTGCAATTTAGGGTCTGAGCTTCGTCTCTCTCTCTATCTGTGTGTGTGGCTGTGTGTGTGTGTGTGTGTGTGTTGGTTGTAAAATGAATTTTACTTCATTTTGATATGTTTTCCCTGCTGGTTTAGTGTCGGCCACATAAATACATGTGCGCTGGGGTGTTTTGTCTGTTTGTTTTGCCCGCTGACTGCACTATCGCAATGATAATAAATTTTATTAATCTTGCTGTCACACAAAACACACACACACACAGACACATACACACGCAGAGACACACTGAGTGAGGCAAGGATGCATATTTCTCTAGCCCTCGCCCACGCCTTGCCACTCGCTGATCAAGTGCTCAACCTAGTGCTCAAATATGTAAACCTGCCCCCCAGCCACATGTGATTAGCGACGCGCACGCCGGAAGCCCAAAGCCCGGGCGAGTGCGAGTCGCGAGTGCGACTTGCAATTTATTTTCATTTCTCGATGCACAGCTAACGGCTAACAGCAACACAAGCCCATTTCCACCTACAGCAGCAACGGTGGCAGAGAAACGCCAGAATTTATGAAACGTGTCCAGAGTGACTTATTTGGAAACAACGCAGAATTTGCCAACACTTAAAAGGGAGCTTTAGAGACTGCACAATTTATATAATTAAGGCTTAATGCCTTGTAATTATAAATAATGCATCTTGTAATTCAGCCCATTGAATGGGCCTCTCTAGGCACTCAGCTCAGCCCATGTGCAAGGCCAGCTAATAAAAAATGTATTCAATTTCTGCCTCAGTCAAAGGCGCGCTCAGCGAGTGAAAGTACATCGAAAAATCCCCAGGCCCTGCCAGCAATTAAAACCAGCCAACGGAAACAGATTTACTAAAGCCTATGCTGGCCTTTGCCGTGCTGCTCTGCTGCTGTGTGTGACGGGCTGCGCTCTGAGTCCTTCGTCCTTGGTAAGCGCTAAGCAGCAAATTTGATGATGTCGACCGCAGTGCACTCGTGTTTAAGCCGCAGCTGTCTGCTGTCTGCTCCTGCTGCTGCTGCTGCTGCTACTCCTGCTGGCTCTGTTGCTACAGGAAATGCAGTAGAAAAATCAACAAATGCCGGAAATGCGCCGCTGCGATTAAAGTTTTTGCATTAAAATTTGGGCCAAAGAGGCGGCCGGCTGGGCTGAGCTGGGCTGGCCTGGGCTGGCTATGTAGCTGACGGGGGCTTGTGGTCCCCGCGGATGCTGTGGCTGTTTTTGCAAAATCTAATTGCAAAATTTTATTTAGCGACAGCCTTTCAGCGTGCACACGAAACATGGGTTCGCTCTCTGCGCCGACTATGCATAGTTTCCTGTCTGGCCGCAGTAAATCATGATATTTATTTGGCCAAATACGAGCTAGTGAGAGAGGCAAAAAAACAAAACAACAAAAATATGGCAAATGTTGTCAGTTCTTTGAGTGGACGCAGCCGGCGGCAGTTTCATTTGCTGCTGTGGCATTAATTTAAATATCGTTTTTAATTCAGTTTTGTTGGCCAAACTCATTGGCCGAAGCCTCAAAGAATGCTCGCCCCGCAGAGTCATTTTGTTTATTATTTAATTAAAACTAATTGAAAGTTTTGTCTTTGTCGTCGTTAGGCGCCAGCGGCCGTCCAGCCGAGCAGCAGTCAATCTCGTAATTTGAACATCGCCCAAATGCCCAAAAATGATTTTTGGCCAAACACTGTTCTGACTGGCTCGTCCCACAAGGACAACAGCAGAAGCAGTTGCAGTAGCAAGAGCAGATATGCCATGCACTTGACTGACTGACGTTTTGCCAAATCTGTCAGAAACTAGACAGAGGGCCGGAAATAGGAGAGATGAAGAGAGAGATAGAGCAAGCAGAGAGCGAGAGACCTGCTGCTGTGCTGCCGAAATTCCTAAACTTGTCCTGCTCGAGTACACTTTAAAAGTGAGCGCTGGCAAACTGGCAAAGCAAAGTTTAAGGACCTTTTGCCACAATTAAGCAAACCTTGCTAAATGAGCTACATCCTTGGACGGCCCCGATACAATGAGCAATCAAAGTGCGACAAATGGAGGCAGGTGAAGTGAACTTCAGAAAACTTTCTAGGAAATTTGTCACGTATAAGACAGTGGGTTAACTGAAGCAGCTTCAAAAATGGCTATTTATTTCGTAAATATATTGATCGAATAACCATTGAGAAGAATACCCCGTCGTCAAATAGTGATAAAAAGTAAAGCGCGAAGTGGAACTGAATGGAATCCTGCTGCTTGTGATATAAAGTTATCAGAAATCACTTCTTTAGCTTCTTGAATAGGCGAGGTACCTTGAGGAATGTGCGTGACTTGTTCTGAAGTGTTGTTGACTCAGCAACAAAATCGTCCGTCTGCTCTCGAACTATCTTGTCAGACACATAGCCTGGGGCGGCTGCTGGCAGCATGAGCGATCGGGTCTTAGCTAGTCCAATCGGCTCGACCTTACATCTTTTGGCAACAGGCTTGGGCGAGACAGTTACCACATAGGAGTAAGGTCCAGGGTTATGCGAACGTTTCTCTGGATGCATGAGCAGATCTTCGATTTTACTGTCAATGGGCGAATCAGCGGATTTCTGAGTGGGAAAGGAATCTGACCTGCTGCAGCTTCTACCCAGTAGCACATTGGAGGTTGACTTTCCGCTCAAACAGGTCGAGCTGTACATCTTCTGTAAGCTCGGCCGTGACTCGGTTTGGGGCAGCGAAATGGGCGTCTGCAAGTCGAGGGAGAGGCTCGAAGCGGACTCGGAGATCGGTGCATCACGCTCAATGTCAAATGTGGCCTGGCGTCTGATGCGCAGCTGCTCCAAGACTGACTCAGGCTCATCGGGCTCGTTCTGCTGCTGCTCGCGCAGCCTTTCCAGCTGAATGCGAATCTCTTCGATCCTTGACAAATTGGGCGACAGATCCTCTGTGCTGACGGCATGTGCAATGGGTGTGTGCGAGTCAGTCTCCTGAGGCTCTGGACTTTTTTCTTCGCCCTTCAGCATGTCCAGCTGCAAGAGCTGCAGATCCGCCTGAAAGTTTAGCTCATCTTGAGCGTCCTTCTCCGCCTCCGTCAAGGGCTCCGTATCGTAAGCCGGTCTCGTATGCTCCAGCCAAGGCAGCACTGCGCACTGCCGCTTGATGCGCTTCATACACTTCTTCTCGCGCTTCGACAGGGCGATGTGCAGCTGATGACGATTGCGAACACAGACCCCGTCGACTAGAATGAACGGCATGCCCGAACTGTCGAACTGGGCAAGGTCCTCCAAGCCAGCGAGTCGATCCATGGAAGCGTCATTGTTGTATGCTGTGTTGGCAATATTTGGCTTGCTCGCCAAAGCTGTGCTGCCCAGATCCATGGCCTCGGTCTTGGTGCCTGTGCGGTTCTTCTTTTTGCTCATTGTGGCTGCGGGCAGGTGGCAGCAAAGCGTCATTCCATTGCCTTTTGGCAGCTAAATGCAAATCAAATTTGTCGCTCAACGAGTGCCACATATGATAAATGATTTTCACGTGGTCTTATGCCAGCTGGCGCACTCATCGCATTTGATTTGCATTTAATTGCAGCGGAAATAATGTGAGACGTGTCTAGACGGCATCATCCGCCCGCCTTGGTGACTTACCTGAACGGCGAATAGTTCCCACTGCTGTACTTCGAAATTTAAATCCCTATAAAGCTCTCCGGCAGAAATCAAATTGAAAGGGATATAAAAAGTTTCCTCAACAGAAGAATAAACAGAGAAAAAAAATTGTTGCTTTAAGTCCTCAAGCGTCCTTTGAGGCCAGGCGCACGTGCACTTGTGGCTGCCAGGCGCCTGCTGCTTGGCTCCTTCGGATTTGTGGGCGGCGCAATCCGTACAACAAAACTTTACTTTGTTCTGATAAAAACTTAAATGTTACAGTTGCCGCGAGCTGCCGTAAATGCTTGATATCCCCAAAAGGTTAACAGTTTTGGCTGCTGCTGCTGCTGCCGCTGCTTCTGCTGCTGGTGGTCCCGGCTCTGCTCTGCACTGCTTGACGTTCGCTTTGTTTACAGAATTTTTATATTTTTGTTGGTTTTTTGTTTTTCAGTCTTTTTTCGTTTATTTTTGAGAATTTTGCAAAATCACAAGAATTGAAGTGCCCGCTCCACAAACACAGCAACACAATCAGGCAGGCACACACACACACACACACAGATACGAGGGGACTCCGTGCGTGGCTCTCTGTGGTTTGTGTAGTCTTCTGTTTCTCGGCCGCTGGCTGCTACATTAGGAGAAGCGAGCTCAGTCGAATTTGGTCATTTAACAGGAATAATTTGTATTTAATGAAATATATGTATATTGCCAGCAGGTCGGAGCCTTTAAGGCTTGAAATTTGAAATGGCATAGCCAGCAAAGGGTCTCAACCTTGATGTCAACAAACAGCCAGCCTACTCTGATAAACCGAGTTTACCAATTTATATCGTATGCAGTTCATCTGTTTCTCTGCTGTCTCAGCTTCATTCCGCTCTCTTACAATCGTTTACGATATAAAGTGTACTAAAAAAGCTCTCGCATCCCGCCAACCGAGCCATTTGCCGAAGCTGACACGAGCCCGACGCTGCCGCAGCCAATGCCGATGCCTGGCTCGGCCTGAACGCCACGTTAGCTGTGCCCACGCCAGGAGCCGCTCAGTCTGAATCGGTTGGGTCTACGACACGGACGTAACAGCGGTTGGCCAGAGGCAGCTGCACGGGCGTTAACAATATTAACTGCGGTTGTGGATTTAGCTGCCAAATATCAACGTCAATTCGACAAGTTGGCATTATGCCGTACGTACAACTCGACACAGCATTGCCGCGTTCACGTCAACCTGTGCACTCGGTCACCTGTCCAGGCGTGAAAATTATTAGTGTGCAATTGTTTTCGAAGTGCGCGGGCATTTAAAGTTTCAGAGCCGTTGACGAGTGAAGTCTAATGGCTGCTTGATGCAAGTCACGACATAAATTGCATGTCCAGGTAGTTAAGCGACATGAAAAATACGCAGAAGAGACGGCTATAGTGTGAGTGTGTTTGTGTGTGGTAATGACAGACGTGTCAGTTACTCCAGTGGAATTCAAAGTAGAACAACAATAATTGGTTCAGTGGATCACTTCAAGAATATTTATTAAAAATAGAGCTGACATGTGGAACATTGACTGCCCAGAAGACTTAACGGATCCAAAAACCTAACTAAAATATGTAAGTAATAATGTTGAGACTTTTAATGAAAATAGTTCAAGTTATTGCCATTTAGTCGCAACTCCAAAGCTCCATTCTAACGTTACAACTGTACTCAAGCTAGTCCGTGGAGTCAATGACCCCATAGGTAAACAATTGCATAAACAATGCATGGAAGTGTGTAAATTATTTGGTTACTTTGCCCGACAATAGCAGATAAACAATGGGGGCCAGGCTGTGGGTATTGGCACAAAGGCAAACAGTTTAGCGTCCCGTCATAAATTCAATTAAAATTCAATCGCAAATATATGCAAATTAAACAAGGGTTAAGCCCGCCATTGAATAACAGCAAACAATGTCTGTCGTATGTTTGAATTGAAAATCTATATACCTCCAAATACATATGCATATATGTGTAAATGCATGCTATACAAACATACGCGCCCCAAAGTGTGCTGTGTCACAGGCTATGCCTCGTTCGGGTTGACTGATCAAGTGGCGCCTTATTAACATTTCCAGCATTTCTGAAATATGAAAGCCCCAAGGCATCGGCTTCAGTAACGCTCTTTCAATATTGTTGCTGCCACTTGAGCAAAACTTTAATTTTTTTTCACACTTTACTTGCCAAAAACTTTTGAAGTTTTGTGTCATTTTTCTTCAAGAATTTACGTCTCAAGCATTTTACTTTGACATTCTTCTTTTGTGCTGCGAAAGTTTTATCTTTGCAAATTATACGCATTACCAAGACCTCAACGTTCTCGTCGAAAAGTTTGAGTCTTAATTGGCATGCCATGAAAGCTACCTATATATATTTTATTATTTATTTATTAATATTTAACGAGGATTTTCAAATTAATTAAAATAGTAAATTGGCTTAAAATTAAGCATGAATAGATAAGATCTAATTAAATTATTTTCCAATTAATTTCCATATTTTTTAGCTATAAAACTAAAATCAATTTTATATAAATTGTCTTCTTTTTTTTTTGCAAAAACTTTGCACATTTTCTAAATGAACTACATTAAGCCGAGTTTCCTTTTGGCACTCCCCTTAATTTCCGGCTTAGACAATTTGCGAAAACACGCCGTCATCATCTCTTCTCTGCTCTCTCCCCTTCCCCTTCCTCTCCCTCTCAACGCTCTTAGCTTCCCCTGCTGTTTTTCATCAGATATGACTTTGCGCGTAATTTTAGCTTCACTTTCACCAGAGACAAAAGAAACGGCAGCTGTTTGCTTTTAATTTTAAAGGCAACTCTGCTGCAATATGTTATACATCAAGTTTACTTAAGGTTTCACACAACAAAAATAATACAATATGAAGCAAAATAAACGAGCTCATAACTCATACGCCGTGTGGGCCGCAGCCAACTCGCGGCTTTCCCCCACTAGCGTGGGACTTTATTCTTTATTTCTTCCCTTAAATTTATTCCCATACCTAACAAATCTTGTATGAAGCAGTTAATTCTTTGACTCTGCCTGCCTCTGAGCTGCCTGTGCGGTTAGCCTGCGGCAACTCAAGCGGCACTTCTACTGCAACCGCAAACTGTTGGCATAGGAATGTTGGCGAAATTGCTGGTGGGAGTGGGGGTTGATATAAATAACTATTTTTACACCTTTATAGTAATGGATATGCGGCGGGCCATATTAGAGCGCCCTTAAATCGTCAGTTATAAATTTTGATAATTAATTAGAAGTCGCAGTTAGCCGAAAAGGTGTTCTGCTCTTATCTCAGTCAACAATTGTTGTTTGCTTAATATTTACACAAACAACCTGCCGTGCCTTGAGCCTCGCTTTGCTTTAAATATTGCAATAAGTAACGAGGCTGTGACAAAGAAAAATAACGAAAGATTAGAGCTCGCTCCATCCTGGTTATGAAGGTCCACGAGCAACGGAACTGTAACAAGGAGTCTGCCACAATTCAGCTCAGCATTGTCAACAGAGTTGCCGTGCTGCAGCTGTTGTTGTTGTTGTTGCTCTTGTTGTTTGTGTGCGATGTACTCATTTATATTTTATGAGCCTTGCACCTGAAACAGCAGACATAGACACACGCCAAGGCAGAAAAACTCATACGGCGGGGCCGGCATTAAAAATTAAAGTTTTTCTTGTCATTGAGTGTCGCTTGCTTTTATCGCTGCCTGTCCGCTTTCTACTCATATCATATATGGTGTATGTACCATATATGCATTCACTCTGATATCATTCTGTAGACGTTGATTTAATTTTAGTCTATGAGCATGGGTTATCCCACAAGCCTAGATATTTTAGACTCTCAAGTGGTAAACACTTAACAAAAATTAATAAGTATAAAATTTTAAATGGGCAAACAGCACTAAAAAAAAGCGAAGAGTTGATTGTGTGCGTGCTGAAATGGCAAAGTGTGTGTACCTGTGCATAGGTAATCATAATTTATTTATTTTATAGTTAGTTTAGGCATGGATAATTTTCTACGTTGACGCACACATAAAAAGGCCATAAACACTTTGCCCACACACTCTCTCCCACACACACACACACGAAGCAGAGACTTTTTTTATATGTATGCCGCCATAAAATGGTTTTATTTTGCAAGCATAATACTTATCAAGTGAAACGTAAAAATACGTACATTCATGTTTATTTAAGAGCCACTGCAACACACATACGAGTATCCTGTGTATCTTTTATGAGCTTGCACCACTATATTTAACCACTGTGTGGGCTCGACGCTTCAGGAGACTGACCCAAGGGTTAACTATAAAATAGAATATATAGCCATGTGTAGCAGCTCCGGATGTCGCATTTTAATGAGCATTCGTAAATTTGTAGCAGCTGCGCCGTTTTCAAACTAGAATCCAATGAATATTTGAATGCAAAAACTATGTTTGCTGCAAATGAAGCTCAATTGTCCTTTTACTAATAACTTGTTGCCAACAATTAACATTCAACAATTTTAATTAAACAAAAGTTTCATTTGGATTTCATATGAATTTATTAAAAAAAAAAAAAAATTATAATAATAATAAATTAATTATTTTTATTATACCATATTCATTAAGCTGCATTCAAGACCCAATCAAAAGCACAAAGCACAAAATCTGACGTTTTTATTCACTTTTAAATGTTTCATACAATATTTATCAATAGATGATATAAAGAGAAAATTGTATGCTTTTGCCTGCTTTGGGCTCACAGTAAAATATTTTATTAATAAAGGATTTACAGAAAACTATCACCAGTATTTAATTGATTGTGTTTTATTCACTCTAAATGAAAGAAGAATTAATAAAAAAATGCTTAAAACTACATAAAGGTAATACTGTGAATATTCATATCCCACAAAATTTGTAGTATAAGATGAACAGAAATAATAAAACTTAATTTCCATTATATGCAGAAACTAATTTTACTAAAATAGGTTAACAAATTGACATTCAAGAATAAACGAAATTTTGACTTTGCCAGAGTAAGATAATAGTTACATTAAACAGATTACCCACTGGTATTCAAATGACTGACGTTCAGTGATCCACTTAATTTTACATTCGTTGCTAATGTAAAATTTATATTTAAATTGGATTAAGTGACAAACATTTTGACTTGTGCCAACAACAATTTGGCCTGCCCGATTTTAATGTGATTTTTGGTAATGCAGCCTTTGGCCAGGCCTGCAATACGAGCAGCGACAAATATTTGCACTCCCCAGCATATCCCATGCACTCAAATTGTATGTGTGTGTGTGTGTGTCAATTTGTTAATTTTGAGTGTGGGTCCCTATGCGCATTTGAAACCAAAATCAATATTATGCGCAAATAGGCAGCAGCTTGACATCTTTGACATGTGGTCAGAGAGTGCAAATGGGATTTCGTGGGTCAACGTATAAATTTAATTTGTCAGTTGATAGCAGCTTTCGCATTAAATTATAAATAATTGATGTAGCACGCAGTCAATTTTTTCGCATTAATTATCCTTTTTAAGATGCACCAAATAATAGTAGATATGTATGTATAACTAAATATTTGTATATATATGTGACAGTTCAAATAAGCTCCCACCCGCAATGCAGCACATGACCCCAAAAAGTTAGGGCAACTATCTGAAAGATAAACAACTGCAAACGCTCGGCCAGACCAAAGGGACAAGTTGTCCGGTTGCTTTTGCTTGTTTTACAATAATAAAGTGCGGCTGCAGCTTTAATAACTTTTGCAGCAGCCACAACAAAGTTGCTGATGAAGACGACGACGACGACGACGACATAGATGAAACTGTGGACAGTAGAAAAACAAGCAAAAAAAAAAAAAACAGTTCGACTGTGGCACTGCAGCCGCAGTTCCAACCAGAGGCGAGACATAAAGCAAGCGAATATAGTATTAAGAGGAAAAAGTCCACAGATTTGTGGCAAGGCAACGGTTCTTTAAAGTGCTGTTCACCCCAAATTCGTAATCCCCCTCGCGAAGTGCCAAAAATGAATAACATTTGGCGGAGCAATGTTTGCACATATTTAAACAAGTTAGGAATTAGCCAACTTTAGCTGGAAATGCAGCGGAAAAATGCTGCTCGCGGCTCGCTGCTTGCTGCTTGCTGCATTACCTGGGTCTTATAAGTAGTACCAAATTGGGAAGTAGTGCCGCCCAGCACCCGCTCCCTCTTCAGCGTGCATTCATGCCGTCAACCCAGAAAGAAACTTTCGTCGCGCCGTGTCACGTAGTTGCGCCCGTCGCGCAACCCAATTTGGCCAAAATCGCGCTTTGCAATGCAAAATGGCGGCGCTGGCAAAGTTTTTACTGCATAATCGCAGGCGCAGCATTTTTCGTTCCCAGATAACAACAAAAGCAATTGGAATACAAAATAAACTTTCGAGCTGAAGACTCCACAACTTTTGCGAGACTGCGCATAATGTGCCGCCGGGACACGGGAGCGGCAATAGGAACTAGAACAGACAAATTCATCTGCGTCTGTGGGCAAAAAAAAAAAAAAAACACATCAGCAAAGTTTCAGTTGCCAAATGCGAAATGAATGAGAGAATGAGCGGAGAGTCGAGGGAACATCAAGTCGACTTCGACATCATCGCTTTTTATTTAACGTTTAGATTCTCACTCCAGCCCTACTTTCAGTTTCCTTTTTTTCGTGTTTGTCCTTTGTGTTGCTTGCTGATTTGTATTTCATTTAAAAGCAAAAGCACGACAAATGTTTCTTGATTTAGAAGCCAGGGACTTAGGGACCCCCGTCAGGGCATGGCCACATTTATTTCCTTTTACTTTGCTTTTCTCGAATTCCATATTGATTTTATGACGATTCGCAAAGCGCCTTTTTAATGTTTTTTCATTTGGAAGCAAGGCCAAATCAGCTTTGTATGTTTGACATTTGAAAGTTCTTATCATAGACTGGGACTTCAGTCAAGCTATCTCAGTCAGCTTCAATCACTGATAATCATACTTTCGTATCTGTCTCCATTCAACAATGAGCTCTCACTGCTTTTGACAAGTCTCTTATAGTTCAGAGGCCTTTCAATGTCCATGAAAATCGATACTAGTTAAACGACTCGTGGCCAAAAATAATTTCATGCCATTCAACATAATGGGGCCTACCTTTGTGCCCGTAAAAGCCAAGAGAAAGCCAAATAATTGATAATAATTGAATGTGTGTGTGCAAGTCATGGAAAACTGTTGATGACCCAAATAAATGTCACTACTCGTTTATTCCATCACAACTTTTGTATATTTTTGAAATACCAAATCTCTTAAGATCTTTATTAAATTTATTTCTGTTCTCTTGCAGCTCTCAACGCGCATTTAATGAGACACTGCCAGTGTCTGCATATGGGACTCGAGCCAACTATAAATGGCAACAGGCTGAAATTTATGCGAAAAGTTGCACAAAGTAATAAGCGCACAAAACAAAACGAAACAAAACGAAGCGAAGCTAAAGTAAACAGAAATGCCAACAAATCCCATAAACAAAAGGCGCACAAACTGAAACGAACAACTATCAAATAGGGCTAAAGAAAGAAAATCACTGAAATCGGCAGGAAAACAGATTACGAGGAGACGAGGCGACGAGGCGACGACGTCAAGGACGCCAAGGACGCCAAACGCATTACAATTTCCACCCAGAGCAGGACTTCGTATCATTAGCTGGGCATAGGGGATTATTATGTCATAAATATGAAACACATAAGCGATATACGCATCATTGTGCTCATTTGCTGTTTGCTACAAGGTGAGTGCCACATTTTCCAACTGAATGAGAACAGGTAGCATAACCGCGGAACTGACGATGCGAGCGCTGTCGACTCTCGGCTCAGCTTGCCAGTCAATAAAAAGCAAATTGTAGGTGCCGCAGCACAGTCACTTGTTGGGTTTTAACACCTCAAAGCACACACCCACACTCACACAGTCACACAGCCACGCACACTCACAGTTATCTCTGCCTCCCACAATGGCTCAATCCGTGCAGCGCCTCTTTCTTTCGCTTATTTCGATTATTCGCCCTGTGAGACGCACGTGCTGCGTTTACAAATAGCAGCCATTCACTGCGACAGAGAAAGTTGCGTGCCATTTGGAGTTTATTTTAAATAAAACAAGATAATTTTCCTAATAGAATATCTGCCTGCCTGTTGAGCTCAGCGCGGGTGGCCAGGCCAGGTAGACAGGTAGCTCGCTCGATGGCTGCTGTTGCTGTTGACATTTGTAGGTCGCAGCTCCCTGCAGAAATCAGCCATATGCATCCGCAAATGTTGTGGCTGTGAGGCATGCAGCACCAGCAGGGAGTTACAGCTGCTGCTGTTACATTGGCATTGGCATAAATTCCAATTCATTTTGCAAATATGTAATCGCACTCAAAGTGCGCTCAAAACACACATGCCGAATGGCTCTGTCTCCCGCTCTCTCTTTCTCTCTCTCACACACACACACACACACACTCTGCTCTCGCACATTGGCTATTTCGTGCTGTGTCAGCAAATTGTGTGGCGAACGTGCGGCAGTTGCAACACATTCCGTTACCAGTGCCCAGCTCAATTTGTAAAGGCGAATATTCTTGCATTTCACTCCCCCGGCTGCGTATTGCATATTAGTGCAACATTTAATTTCAAGTGCCTTCAAATGATATGCGACTGCTGAAAATTTCCATTCGCATTACTCATACGACCCCGGCCGCGAGCTCAGTGCACTGCTGCAGTTATTGTTATTACTTTTTCAATTATGTGCGAGCTTAGCAACAGTGACAGCCCGCCCAGCCACGGTATCCCTCCATGCATTTGGTGTTATTTCGCTTTTAATTTCACATCGCCTGTCAGACGCTTGTTGCAGTTGCAATTGCAGCTCGTTGCGAGTGTTATGTTATTCATAAATGCTTTGCTGCAAGTCAAGAGTACTTCGCACTGGAACAGGCACAGGCATCTGGCTTGTACATACATACATACATATGTATATATACATTTACATCGGTCGTCATGTCAGACCCGTTTAAAGTTGCATTGCAGCAGCAATTGTTGGCGTTGTTGTTTCAGTTTTCCCTGTTTGTGTTTGCGGATTTGCGCCAGATTTGTGTCAACTTGAATACATCAGAAGCGTTGCACAGACTCAGCTGCTTTGTTGTTGCCGGTCGTTGTGGTCCTAAACAAAAATGCACACACAATCGCCCCGCAACGGGGCGTATGTGTAACGCCGCCTTTGAGCCAGCTAAGCGACTGAAAACTGTTGCACACTTTTGTTGTTGTTGTTGCTGTTGCTTGTTGTTAAACTAGTTGTTTTTACTGTTGTTGTTGTTGCTGTTGCTGCTGTTGCTGTTGCTGATGAGTTGCCGCACCACAGGCCACCATAGAATTTTCCACCATAGCCTTTGTTGCCGCTCGCTTACCGAGTCAACCTAACCTACAGGCTTTTTCATTAGAATTTCCCTTTGAGAGCAGTTTTTTAATAGAATTGTTTGCGAATACGGCACAAGGCCACGCGTGATCTACAACGAAGTGCATTTTTTCCAGCAAACTAATTGTTGTGTTAGCACAGTTTAAAGTGTCAATAGCTCGCTGCCTGCATGATAAATGTACATGTTAATTTAGTCTAGACACTTTTATCTGGGCAACAGCAACGCGACAACGAGGGTTGCCGGAGCCTTAATGAGCACCAGTTTTAATTGCCTGGCATTTGAATATCTGCCACAGAATTCGTTGTTGTTCTTGTTGCTGCTTCTTTAACATTCTGACAGTTTTCGGTAACTTTTTGCTGATAGGCTGCCAAGCCAGGGCCATTGTCTGCAGCAGCCCTGGCCCTGGGACTGACAGAATTTCGCGCTAAACGCTTTGGCTGATAAAAACTTTCTTTTTTTTTTTAACCCGAATGGGGCGGCATAATTGCTCGGCTGGTATAGAACTCATTAGTAGAGGAAATCGTGGTTGGGGCTTCTTTCTCTCTGTCTCTCTCCCTCTCTCGCTCTCAGCGGCACGCTTACTGACATCGCCGCTGTCCAAGTAAGCCGTTTCGATAGATTTTTGGCCAGTTTTATCTGCTAATGGCGGGCTTCATTATGCGCTATTTGGTAACGCATTTCAGCCTGGGATGCTCTGGGCCGCTCTGGGCTGCTGTGGGCTGCTCTGGTCTGCTCTGGGCTGCTCTGGACTGCTCTGAACTGATGTTTTGAACCTGTTTAACCTATTTCACGCTCCTTTGTATTTTCATCAGCTAGGCAATGTTATCGAGTTATGTTAAGCATTCAGTGTCAACAGATGGCTGATGGCCGGTCACAGGTTACGTGGTCCGCAGGGAGCCGCCTGATTAAATATGCATTAATGAGCGAAATTATCATACATACTTAATCATGTATTCTGTATAATGCTTTTCGTCCGATTTGTTGTCCCAGCTGCTGCTCTGGCCAGCGCATAATTAATTTACTTAGAGTGCCTCGGAATGGTGCATAATATCTTAGCATTGAAATCGAACTTCTAATTGATTAAAGGTTTCCTTCGTTCCAGGAACAGAATTCCCATTCACATATGCATGATTCATAAAATATTTTGTTTGCTTCAACGTGCATTTCCCCAGCACTTGCATTTTAATCAGACTTCATGTGGCTTTGCCCATTGTAGTCCAGACGTTTTGTCCCTGTCGCTTCTGCAGGCGACGCTATTGTCTTTGGCTCTTTCTCCGGCTCTGGCTCTCGCGCTGGCGCTGGCTCTGGCATTGTTGGTGTTGCTTTAGCTGCTGCCATTGCCGTTGGATATGGATATGCGGGTGTTTGAGCATTTCCCCTTTTAATTAATGTACTTTGTAATGTAGCCAAAATGACATGTGTTTGCTTTGTCAGCGCTGCTGCTTTGTGTCAATATGTGGATATATGTATATGTGGATACTTTTCTGTTTTCTTGTGACAAAGCTGCTGCAGCTACTTCCAACTGCTAACTGAGTGGCTCCATACACCGCTGACTGGCTACGAAAGCATTCTCAGCATTTGCAACTCGTTGTCAGATATTCAAATTTCTCAATTTAATTACGTGTTTTCGGCATTAATTTTTGGCACGTGCCTCATTAAGGCCGAATTTAATTATTCGAAATGAATTTAGCTACTGCAAACAATGCCTACGCGAACTTTTTAATGCCGCAGCCTGTGGCATGCTAAGCAGGAGCTGTAAAATGTTTCCAATGCTTCTCAGCCAATTGCCGAAAATTGCACAGCTTAAGGCGAGAGGCGACTTGGCTGTCTGTTTTAATAGCCAGTCCAGTCCACTGTTTGTGGGCTATTAAATTATTTATTTAAAAAAAAGAAGGACAACACGGTGAGGTGATTTTCTAATTTTACGCTGTGCGAACATGGCCCCGGCGTTAGGGGGCGAGGATGCGAGCCAATATCCTGTTGGCGCTCGTTTGCTATTTGTAATTTGTGGCCAGGATGTGCGACGTGGCAGCCGGCGTCATAATTTTACAAAGGATTAAGCGCGATTACGTAGTCAGTTATAATATTTACGAGCCACCCAGCGACAGGATAATAAAACAAGGGCAGTTCATTGGCAGCATTAAGGATTGCCTACATGCGTTTGTGCTCGTTTTTTACCCAACAGCTTTTTACACATAAATCATGCATTTTCATATGGCAGGCTTACTAATCCGGCATTCATTTCAGTTGACACAAATCAATTACGTGAATACGCAATGAAAACGCAACGAAAACTAAAGCCGCAATCAAAGCTTTAAGTTGCCTGGAAACAAATTTGCTGTTACATTTTTCAAGTCCCTCTGTTCTTCATCTTTAGGTTTCGCACTGGGCGTGCGCATGATCAAAGTCTCCATACCCGCCTTCAAGATGCGAGGTGAGTCGGCTTTCATGGAATGCCAATACGAGCTGAATCGCACGCACGGCCCGCAAATAATCAGCACTGGGCATCGGGAACGCGATCGCTACACGCCGCACGCCGGAGGCGAGCTGCACTACGTGGACTCAGCGGACGTTGAGAGGCAGCCGGTGCACCGGCGCACGCATCAGGGCAAGCGGCAATATCAACAGCGACGACAGCAGCATCAGCCAATGGCCATGCGCCAGTATCAGAGCCAGAGTCAGAGTCAGACGGAGAGACATAATCCTCCGCTGCCAGAGAAGTCGCCCTATGGGCACAGCGTCTACAGAGGCAGCGCAGCATCCGGTTACCTGGGTGGGCGTGTCGGCGCCAGTGTGCACAGCAGTGGTGCAGGTGGGGGTGGCAATGGTGTGGGCGGCAGCAGTAGCTCTAGCGGATCCATTTCCTATATGCCCGACTTTGGCAGAGACGATCGATACGATGAGAGCGACGAGGAGGAGGAGGAGACGCAAGAAGAGGGCGAGTCGCTCTACGCCATCAAATGGTACAAAGACAACGAGGAATTCTATCGCTATGTGCCAAAGGCGCGTCCGCCCAAGACGAGCTACCGCGTGGACGGTGTGCGCGTGATTGTAAGTATGCGGGCGAACAGAGCTCAAAGAAACCCAGTAACCAACACCCTCTCTCTCTCCCTCTCTCCTTACCTCTGCCTTTGTCTCTCTGCCAACAGGAGGAGCTATCTGATGCCAGTCGCGTGCTGCTGCGTGGGCTCACACTCAACTCGACTGGCCTCTACCGCTGTGAAATCTCCGCCGAGGCGCCAAATTTTTCATCTGTACAGGGCGAGGGTCGCATGGACATTGTGTGTAAGTCAAAAACAAATAATATTAAAAATAACTAGAAATACTATCAGAAACATTTTTTCATTCCATCTAATGGACAAGCAAATATTTTGCAAACAATTTTCCGTCTGCAATTACAATTGCAAACAAATATTGAATTGGTACACAGACCACGTTTATTTATTTATGTATATTTCAGAGCTTTGGCATTTAGTTCAAGAATTATACTGATAGAGCGCGATAGAGAGGGAGATTTGCAAACAGTTTTGATATGTTTGCCATTTCAGCTCGGGATGTTGACTTTTTGTCTGTGCAACTAATGGACTGAATAAACAAAAATGTTATTAAATGTATATTCGAACAATTGAAAGATTCAAGCCCTGATATAGAATATGATCAAATGTGGATCAAGAGATTGCATTGCAAACAGAGAGGATTTCTTTCTTTTGGGCTTAGCTCAGTTGAGAGTATCTGCTAGTCAAGCACTTTCAATTTAAACAAAAGCCATTGTATCACACAATACATCACAAAAGAATACACTCACACTCACACTCACACTCACACACACACACATCTGCTTTACAGTTGAACTCGTTTTTTCGTGGAACGGTAAATGCGGCTTCCTGAGCTGTTTGTATTGCGTTTGGAATGCTTTTAAAAGGCCATTCATAAGCTTTAGTTCTATAACAGCATTTTTCTGTAATTTCACGATGTATATTTTTTATTGTTTATCGCATGCACTACTATATGCTCTACATAATCTTCTTCTGTTTTATTTGCCCATATGCATGTGTATGGTTTTTGTATTTCGTATTTGTTTAAGCCAAATGGCCAGTGCCTGTGTCAGTGCCAGTGGGCAGGCTATAAAGGGGAATATGGTAAACGGCTATTGGGCGCCAGTGGAGTATGTCGGGCTATATCAATACATTCGGCATGGCAACGGTCCCCAGTTACGGCAGTGGCTCCGAGCCGGCGATTTATAAGTTGAAATGCCATTTTAATGGATATTTCCGCAGCATGGCCGCGAACAACATATTTTGTGTTTGTTGCCAGTTTATGTGGGAATTGTTGCTTTGTTATTTTTACTCTTTTTTATAAGAGCTTAAAAACAATTTCAATGGCTTTGCTGCGGGTGTTGTTAATACTTGTAGTCCGTTTTTGCATTACATTTACATTAACAATAAACGCTGAAAGAAATACTACAAAAGGCAAAGAGTAATATGTGTAAATAATGTAGGTAATATTATTATGTTTTAAGTACTTAAATATAGTATTAAATATATCCGATTAATATCTTTTTGGAGAAAGTTATATTCAAGATATCTCTTTCTAAATATTTTTCTTTTTTTAAATAATCCAAAATAAAATGGAATTATCATCTGTCTGCAATCTGAAAACTTATCTCTATCCTTTCACATCCATCTCTTGCAGTTCTGCCACGCGATGGACCTCACATTAGAGGGCAACAGCACCAGTATCAAATCGGTGAATACTTAACTTTAAACTGCACGTCGGGGAAATCACACCCAGCATCGCATCTACAGTGGTTCGTCAATGACCAGCCGGTAGGTGCCACGCACAAGGATCCAACTTGTTCTGTTAGCTTTTGCCATGTTTTTCCGTACCTCTTTTGTGCCCTGGTGCGAGTGTTGGCTCAACGAAAAATGTTGAAATTATGCATACAGTAAATATTTAAGCTGCTAACAATGAACTGAGAGATGGAGGCGAGTGGATGTGGGTGTGGGTGTGGGTGTGGGAGAATAGTGTCCGAATCCTTGGCACAGCTGCCAATTTAGGTGCCAGCAATGATTTCACGAGCAAAAATCATGCTCAGCTCTGCCTATGTGCACGGCGCGCCCTAACCGCTGCAGTTGCCCAAAGGGCCTTGGAATGGTTTATGGCATGTTGTTAGTTGTCTGTAGGTGTAGCTGGGCCATCCATCTAGCTGAAAGCTCGTTACACGTTTACCGTAGCCGGAACACAAAACGGCTGCTGCCGATCCGGAGCCGAGGCATGAGGAATGAACAGCCAGCCATGGGTCTGGGCCCCACTGCATTTTATAGTCGTCGACTACATGCTACTCAAATTGTGTGAACCCAGGCGTTAAGGTACGAGTTAGTTCATTGTACCATGGTGCTGCTGGTACTCCTGCTGCTACTCCTGCTGCAGAGCTCGGCCGTGCCTATGCCGTCCACTTGTATAAATAAAGAAAAAATCAATAGGGACGATTAGGCACGTCTTCCGGTTTATATGCAGCTCGACAATGGGGAATACTTATTGAATAACATTTGTCTAGCAGCTACTCACTATAAGCGCCTGTTAAATGCTGTTTATTTATTTTTTCTTACTGTGACACGCCCCTCCTCAGCTATCAGCTCTCTCTCAACTAACAATAACTGTCCGTCAGGTGGAGAAATTTTGCAATTTTGAAAAAGTTTTAATTCTAGCTCGGCCCTCGTTCTGGCCGCAAAATGTCCTGGGCTCTGACTTGGTATGCGGAGGGCATTTTAAATGCCTCCCCGCCTCTATTCGGCAGGGGCTGCCTGCCCAGTAGCGTGTCCTTGTTTAGTGTTTTGTATCAGGACACTGGATAGCTGCTGGCATTTGCAGCATGTTTGTTATGTTAGATCCGGGCCGGGGCACAATTGCGACCGTTTGAGCCTGTTTAATTTATGCGTGCCAAGTTTAAACTCGCTTTCAACTTTGGAATTCGGAAGCTTTGTAATTTTTATGGCCGCCATAAAGAATGGCAAACCAATCGCATAACAAATGGCAGCCATTTCGATCGCAAAGTGCCAAAGTGCGCCGCCCGCATCCTCATCCGCATCCGCATTCGCATCCACAACTCCAATTCAAACTCAATCCAAATCCAATATATGAGCAAAAAGTTCAAGCTATTTATTTTAGCATTTCACATTTTGTATCTGCAGTTCGCATTTCTCTTGTTTATGGCATCGGGGTCTGAGCAAATGACTTCAATTTTTTCACCCCCAGTATATGCGGCATAGTGTGGCGTGAGCTGTTGCCCCCGCCCCACGCCCCACGCCCCACGCAATTTGCTGTCAACAGCAACATTGAAAGGGAGAAATTATAAAGCGTTTGCCTGTACTTGTAATTGCAACCTTCAGCACAGACAACTAAGCATGCCGGGGCGAACAAAAGAGCCATCTATGTACGCTCTTTCAGCTCAGCCCTTGAGCGATGGCCAGACACGTCTGACATACCCCGGCGTATACTTGTTGTCGTTACTCATACACCATGCGTGTGTGCGGGTGTGTGTGTGTGCCTCTAATAACAAAATGCAATGCGGGCATATACTGGAACGTCACTTAACTTTCACTCAGTCACACAGGGCGCACAGATGAGGAAGAGAATGGCAGGAAGAGCGTCAAATGTAGCAAATGACTAAAAGCTTTGCATCCGCGTCTGTCTGGTCTTACCTTGCAGATACTGGAGGAGCAATACCTGCGCAGATACAACGATATCGTGCACAAGCACGGGCTAATCACCTCGATACTCGGCCTGCAGCTGGAGCTGGAGCCACGACACTTCCATGACGGCGACATGCGCGTCAAGTGCCTGGCTAGCATATCGCCGGTGTTGTGGAAGGGTGGCCGGGAGAGCATTCTACAGCGTCGTCCTGGCATTATTGACAATCGCGAGACAATGCTGCTGGGTGAGTGGCCACAGTGGGTGTGCTTTAACTGGCACCACCAATTTAATTGCTTTCTCCTGCACAGTGCGTAGCGATGCCGGACGGATTGAGAGCAATTTACTTCGCCTGCTGACCATCACCATCATCCTGGCGCGCATTGGCCGGTGGCTGCTTCAGCCGGAGCTGACCTAGGCTGACTTGTGGGCGGAGTTAAAGGCGACCGCATGATTTTCGAACCGATTCGATTCAATTCAATTCAATTAAATTCAATTCAATTGCAATTGCAGAGCATCAAAGGTGATTTTGTATACTTAAAGTGTAATATCTTTAGTTTCTAAGCGATAACCGATAACAGGAAACTCCCCGGCAACCACTCAACTTGATGGCCCAATCAGTAAGCATAAGTGTCTGAATGTGTAGTGGTAACTCAAGACAGAAAGAGAAATGCAAATGTATACTCACACACAGACAGATAATAGTTATAACAATCCATATTCAAATTGAAATGTGTCGTAACTTTAGACAAAATGTGGTAAATCTAGTGCAAATATCGTGTCTCTGGCATACACAGATACGCATACACATACAAACGAAAGCGTAAAGTTTTCAAATGCATATCTATCATTAACTGTTAACTTTCAGACGAGAGGAAAATGGCAGACGGCCGACGGCAGATGGCGAGAGGAGCAGCTCTAACACTAACACCGTACGAAAATACGAAAATAGTTATTTAAATGTTTGCTTCATGTTCATGCTCACATGTGTGTGTTCACGTGTGTGTGTGTGCGTGTCTGTTTCTCTGGCAAAACGAAATCCAATTAAAAACATTTTTGCTCGACAAAACGACGAACATCCAAAACTACTCGCACAATAAAGGATGGTTGAGCTTAGTTTCTGTGTGTAAATAATTCAATGTAACCAAAGCGAAATTCAAACCTCAAATTTACCATACACTCATATATACATCATTTATGCACACATACGCAGACACCCGCACCGCACGTTCGAATTGTCTGCGTCAGAAACGACATTTGCCTCATTCACAATTTGAATACAAACAGACGACAGACATGATTTTGTTAAGACTGCTCCTTGTGGAGTAGCACAAAGAGTTGAAGAAACTTTTAAGTTAATTAAATTGAGTTGCTATTTGTTTGCCCCATTGAGAGTTGAATAATAATTTGTAGTAATCAGATTAGAAATAAGACTACAAGTAAACACAAAAAACAAATGTCATCAAAATAATCACAATAATATTTAATGTATTCCATTTGGTTCAGATAAACTAGAAAGGTCAACCAATATATAAGTATATACGAAAATGTTACATGTAAATTAGAAATTAAGCTGTTTTATTTATAGCTAAGCGAGTTTGTTTCACTCAATAAAACTGACTTGAGTTTGTAGTGCAAATCGAAATAAAACTATGAAATGCCAAAAAGCGGCAGCTAAAATAAATGAAAGAAATGTGTCATAAAGCAAGCTCACTGTGTCCCTCTCTCTCTCTCTCTCTCCAACTCTCCGACTCCCTCTCTATTTTCCCGCTCTCTCTCTCTCCATCTTTCTCTTGAGTGTTTGAAATATAAATGTGAAAACAAAGTTAAAGTCTTTTGTTTATATTGGGGTCAGGAATTTGGTCATGTACTATGCTTTTATCTACAGCAGACACGCACTCCGGCTAAATAACAAACATTAACACCTGTATAACCGCGGCAAAGGTTTTTTTTCTGCACAGGTGTTGCTCCTGCGCCCGTTTTCTTGCAACAACATAAAAGATACCAAGTTTATATGGCAGCAAAGTTAAAATACCACGTACAAATGTTCTGAGCAAACAAAAACCGCAACTCACGAAACACGCCAACACTCTCACACACTCAGACACATGCACACACATGTACGAACAAAATGGCGGTGACGTATAAAAAATAGAATCGTGCATCCTTTTAGGTGCGCGCGTAAAAATATCAACCAAACCAAATAAGAGTCTAGTCAGCCAACTAACCGACTAGGAGATACCCAGAAAGCTGATATCGAAATCATTGTACTCATTTCTTATGAATGCATGAGAAAGAACACTTAAGTAGGGCGAGCTGGCTTAACCGGCTTAAACTGCAATCGAACTGAAGAAAGACAAAAATCAGGCAAGAAGGTATATACATATGTATTGTAAAATCTGACATTCTGTGAATGCAACACTGTGTTGCACAACACAAGCACAAGCACAACACTAAAATGAAGGTATCCATAGATAACAAGCTAATGGGGTGAGTTCCCAAAGAAATCAAATAGAATATGCTTGTACTTTGTATGGTACTCAGGAATATGTATTTAAAATTTCAATTACTAATAAGATCGCTAAGTTGAGCGCTTAATAAATAGTTGGCCGAACGGGCAGACAGACATGGCTTGATCAACTTGTGTCCCCGTCCTGCTGAAGAACACATATCCCTTATGTGATCTGCCACGCCTCCTTCTACATGTTACATGCATTTTTGCAAAGCTAATATACTCTGATTTTCCACTTTCAGTGGGTTCAGCGTATAACCAAATAAGACATAACATATTCCACTTGCACAGTCGCTGCCATTGCGGCTTTCCCAATTTGATGGCGCAGTAAACTTTATGCCATTCACAAAAATAGAAAGGCACGCAAAAGTTTCACCGAAATGCGACAAAGGAAGAAAAAACAACGGAAGCAAAATTAATAAGAGTAGTAGGGGTAATAGGCGCCACTGAGGCGATGGGGGCAACTGAGTCAACAGGGGCAACTGGGGCAGAAAGGCACACGCAAAGCGCGTCAAGATACGCGCCATATAAAACAAGTCCAAGGCGTGCTTGGGCACTCTAATCCCTGGCTCTGGCTACACCTTGGCTGGGATGGTCAAGATTTATGTGTAGCATGCATTGCATAAACGGCGCCATTTAAATGCTTCAGTTCGAAGCGTTCAGTCTGGCGGCCTTTTAGCCTCTGGCAGGAAGTGGGCAAGAATTTATTGCCAATGATTGCATAGCTGATAAATTTATTTCGCACACACAGCACAAGGGGCACGGCACACACCTGGCGAAGGGGAGAGGGTAATTATGACGCTCCAATCGACACTCGCATGCGCGTGTGTGTATGTAAGTGCTCGTGTGCGTGTGTGTGCGGAAGTACCTGACTAAATTGCAGCACTGCAGGAGCAATTTCATTTGATTTAAGTTGCATTAAATTAGTTTTCTTCTTTTTATACCCTGAACCCATTGAAAATGGGTAATCAGGGTATAATGGTTTTGTGAAAAAGTATGTAACGGGCAGAAGGAGGCGTGGCAGACCCCATAAAGTATATATATTCTTGATCAGCGCGACGAGCTGAGTTGATATAGCCCTGTCCGTCTGTCCGTCCGTCCGTCCGTCCGTCCGTCCGTCCGTCCGTCCGTATGAGTGCGTCGATCTCAGAAGTTATAAGAGCTAGAGAGCTGAAATTTGGTATGCATACTCGTGTGTACCATACGCAGTACGAGTTTGCTTTATTTTTTCGATAATTCATCCGATAACTTTTTTATCGAGAATAATCGAAAAATCGGCATTGTTTTTTCAGCCTAATTTGAACATGTTTAGACCTGGAGTCTTCAAATTTGCGTTGTATATAAAGTTAATCAATACAAAGATTTTGTAATTTACAGATTTTGGATACCACGCCCCCTTTTCCCCCAATTTGTAAAAAACGCATTTCAAGTACTAGAGACTTGTGCTTTGGAATGTACACACATATTCATCATATAATTACACTCTTAAAGTTTCATTAAGATCTTATGTCTACAAAAGAAATTATTCAACAAATAATTTCTCATAATATTGCCCACAAAGCAGCGCAGCCCAAGCGCAGTCGCTGCTTACTGCGCAGTTAGCAGAGCGTAGGCTTATGCGTGCGTGTGAATGCATGTGTATGTATGTGTGCATAAAAATGCAGAATTATTAGAATATCAGCTTAGAGGGTTCAGGGTATCTCCTAGTCGAGCAGTCTCGACTAGAGCCTTCTTACTTGTTTGTTTTTTAGTTTTTAGCAGCAATGATTAATGAGAGCACGGTAAATTTTGACGGAGTCGTGGAAAGCGAAAAGTTTCTAATGAGTTTGCCGCTAACAATCTTCATTTGAATATGCAGCAAAACCATAATAAATTCACTAGTTTTTTCTATTGAAAACATAGAGCGAGGAGCGAGTTTGGAATTTAATTGCTTGGCAAACAAATTAATTGTTACGATTATTTGGTCCCCAGCATCTCTGCTGCAGTCGTCGAGTTTCTACATAAATTTGCTCTAAAATACCGTTCATGCATTCATATGCATTATTTATATATGCCCGAATTGGTTTATACTCTGCTCTTATGTGCCCCTGGCCCAGTTTATCCATTAATGGCAAATCAATATGCGGAGCGAAGCAAAATGGAATACAACAAAATAATATATCGACGATTGGGATAAAAGGAGAATAAAGTTGAAGAGGGGCATCATATGTGGAGACGAGAGGCCAGGCGACCTGCACCCAAGCCCCTCCTCCTTCCCCCGACCACCTTTACTATTTGCATAATATTGATTCAATTTCGATGCGATACGGCCGGGCACGTTATGTCCTATGAAGAGTGCAAGTGCCATCCGATGTTATGGGCATGCCATGGATGGTATAAATCAATCTCAGCCAGTGCAACTGCAGTTGAATTGGGCTAATGGAAGGCAAATGAAATATAAGCATGAGATGCCTGAATGCTCACACACACACAAGCACACCAAATCTGCATAAATTTAAGCCGAGCTCTGCAAATGGACTCAGCCAAAGGCCAGCATGCATAGCCGTTCCGAAAAACAATCGCATAAGCGGTCACAATCCTATTTGCCTCGCTATGGTAATTAGGAAATTCGAGTCCAGCAAATGGAAAACGTAGCCAAAAGCATGCATGACATTCAATAAAGTCGACTGACTTCTGCGGATTTATAATGATCTGGCCTGGCCTAGCTGACGACTGCCAGCAGCACTGCGGCTGTCTCCCGACTGTCGATGCCAAACGCTTACTGTTGCGGGCAGCTCGTCATCGTCATCGACATCGACATAGCAACGACATGGGCATCGGCGTCACGTAGCTTGTCTATCGTTGACAAAGTGCCACTGTTAGGATGCCAGCAGCTGCTGTTGGACGCATTCTGCGTATGCGAAAGCCAAAAACACCAACGCAAACACCACTTGCTGCCTCCCGCCTTCTGCCTGTTGGCTTCTGCCTGCTGCCTGAGCTGACCAAATTAGTAGCCAAATGATGCAGTTTCACAGCCGGCATTTTCGGGCACTCGTTTCGCGGATATTAAAAGGTCCAGGCCGATGTTCAGCACTTGCAGCTGGCCTTAATCGAGTCGCTTTCCAAAATTTCACTCTGCCGGCCCGCTCTGTAAATCAATTTTGTAGCAAGTGCCGGTCCGCAATTAGCCAGACCAATTATGCTGTTCGCCTGACTGCACAGAAGCCAGCACAGACCGTAGCTGCAATTATGCAGCAATTAGCATAAAGTGAGTTTCACTGTATGTCGGCCAAGGATCAACAAGTAGTGCCTACTATCATAAACAGTCTCTAATGACGACGTTGTCAATATTATTTATTAACATTTTATTATTCATGGAAATGGGAAATCAGAATATGAGAATTTCTGAAAATATATGTAACATGCAAAAGGAGGCGTGGCAGACATGGACGACGAGCTGAATTGAGCCTGGCATGTACGTCCATCGGACCGTCCTTCGATGAGTCTATCCGTCCGTTTCCTCATCCCTCCGTTCGTTCATCCACCTTGCCGGTTGTCTCTCCGTGCTGAGCTGGGATAGCTGCTTAGCTAGATTTATGAGCTTTTCCAAGTCGACCTATTATTTTGAGCAACCGAAAATGAACTACATAGTTCTTTTCTTCTTTTGAATTTCAGTTCAGTGTGCCATATAATTTACTAATATAGCTTACGGGCTCTGGGCTAATGACTCAGACGCTTTAAAAACTCAAACTCAAACTTTGTAAATCGATTAGAGGAGGAAATTGCTTTGATTTCAGCTTATTCAACACGGAATAGGGCAAAGTTTTATGCATTTTCCACCAGCCCCAGCAATACCTGCGATGTGATATTTTCCATTGTGCTTTATTGTGGTACTCAATCGATAAGTTTGTTGTGGAAACTTTTGCTTTTCCTTGCTGCATCGGGGCATTGTTCTAGCCTCCCTCAGGCTAATTCTGTTCATTAGGCTCAAACACAATGGCGTCGAGTGCGTCTTAACTGGCAGCCTTTATCTGGAATACATAAATTCATGCCTAGACGCCGTTGTGAGGCAACTTTTTAATGGTTTGATGTGTGGGAAGGCTTCTAATTAAGACATGCTCAGAGAAAAATGTTTCACTGGCACGTAAGCAATGCATCAATTCGAAGCGCGTAGGCGTGGACGTAGGCGGGGTGGTAGCGGGGGCGTAGGCGTGGGTGTGGCCCACATTTTTCATTTTAGTCAAAGCGTGTTTTGTTTACAGAAATCTTAAAAAGCCGCAATTCGCCGCCTCATAAAAAATGTCAATGATGCGATTTGTTAGAAGTCCTTTTGACGTAGTCAAATATGCTAATGCGCCGCAGTTAATCTGGATGGCGAGCAGGGGCCGCCAGCGCGTAATCAACTGGGCTGGACGGCTTATTAGCCGGCCTGTTATTTGGCCAGCAATTTGTATTCAACATTCGAATAATGTCTTTATATACTGCCCTTTTGTATATTTTTCTATTTTTCCATTTTTTGCAATTTTTTTTTTTATATTTTTTCTGCCTTTTTGCGTGCCCAGAGTCGCACATTAAGTTTTAATGCCATATTTTATGCTTGGAAAATGTACATAAATTTATTTACTGGCCAGCCGAACTGTGTTGCGGTTGTCGGCTAATCAAATCAAAAGAGAGCCAGCGAGCGAGCCACAAGCCAACGAAACGAAAAGCAATCCATGAATAGCCAAGCAGACATGCAAAGTTTTTGGGCCACCTTAGGAGCTGAAGCCAAACAAAAGTTACACACACCCACACACATGCATGTCCTCTCATACAGAGTTTGTATCGGGCATAAAAATAAGAGAAATGGGCGAAGTTGCCCATACGACCCGTTGCCTCTGCTGCGTCGCAGAAGCTGGCGTTGGCATTGGCGTTGACGTTGGCGCTGGCAGAGAGCCAAAGTTGCTGCTAAACGCAAACACAAAGCATGCAAGTAACACACATGCATATAGCAACAACATGCATAAAATAACAACAATAACAAGAGCAACGACAACAACATTGGCAGCCCCAATAGCTTTTGTTATTCTTGGTGCAGCCCTCGTAGGAAGTCGTTTTCTAGGAAGGCGCATGTATAATTAGAGCTATGAAGCATGTCCGGTGAAGTTTGCCATTGAAATATAACGGCAATGCAACAATCGCAACACCACAACACACACACACAGACACACACACACACACCTGCTCAAGTTGAATTGAACAAAAAAGTTTGCGCTTGGCTGCGATATTATTGCAATAGCTTTTGCTCCTGTGGTTGTTGCTGGCTTTTGTTGTTGTTGTTGTTGCTACTGGTGCTGCTGCCGTTGTCCAAATACATTTTATAATCCTACAAATATGCATCACAAGAATTTTACATATGAATTTACGTGGTTGTGTTGTGTTACGAGTGTTCCTTTGGGGGAGCAGGCCAGGCAGCCAGGGTTAACCAGCCACCCATATACATATGTATGTATGCATAGCTAGCCGGGCGCCCCAGCACAGTCGACTTACGTGTAAAAAGTTTATATACAAGCTTATGCCTTGATTTATACAATAATAAGCATAAATGTGCAGAAAAGTCCTCTAGCGCCAAGCACTTGGTAGTTAACCTCAGGAGGAACTAACGTGGGGGAGATATTGTGAAGAGCCTGGAAGGCTTTTCTTAAGCGGAAAAGCCAACATTACTTTAATTATTTTTGATTTTCGCATTTGCTTGCTTTAAATTGGGGCAAGAGCTTAAATTGGTTGAACTCGAATGAATTGTAATTCAGCTGCGCCCATCGAACACTCAAGTGAACTTCTTCAACTGCCGAATGCCGACTGCCGACTACCGACCGGCGACTGCCGCGCCTCCTTCTGCCCCATCCCCCCACCAACATGCAAAGAAATGCAATGAAACACGCAAAGTTTGCGCCACACCACAGTCCCAGAGTCACAAATGTTGCCAGCGTTTATTTTTATGGCGGCTGGCGTTTGCTTCTAGTTCCACGGCCGTTGCTGCCCTAATGGGTGTGGCATTTCGAATGGCGTCAATGTTGTGCACATTTCGGTTAATGCCGTTCAAACGCGCACAGCCGAACTTTAAAGCGCAAGTTTATTGCCACATGCAATGGCAGCCAGCTGCCGCTGCCGCTGCCGATGCCGCTGCCAGTTGCCAGTTGCCAGCTAGCAGCTGCTTGCAGCACGAATCGGGCATCGTAATATATGCGACAGGCGCTGCGTAATAATGTTAAATGTCAGGTGCAATGCAGTTGCACTTGCAGTCGCAGTTGCAGTTGCACTTTGCAATCGAAGCCGCTGGCAACAGCTAATTAAGTTGCCGCCGCCCATGTGCGCCCAGCGGGCCCCGGTGCGAGCTCTCAGTTAGTTGCCATAAAATATGCGCAGAGCCGAGCAGCATTGGCTACGCGAATGCGAGCACACCGAACAGACATTTATCGCCAGCCCATTGCGCCCTGCGCCATGTGCACTTTATGGTATTGGCCGAGAAGAAAGTCGATTCGAGTCATGAGGTCTTCATTTGTGTTGCGCTTCAAATCTACACAGAGCACGCAACGGCAGTGCCTTATGCGGGTGACTGATGCACGCGGCAGCCCGGCCAAGCCGGAAGCTCAGCCCAGTAAATTAATGTCTTACTCGGCTCACCCGAGCCAGCCCTAGCTCATCCATACAAATAGATGTGTGCAGACAGAGCCCCTTGTGCATTAGCCAAAGCATGTTTGCATTTCCGACAACAACTATGCCTGCAATTACACTGGCCCCTCAAGACGTTGTCTACTTCGTATTTAGACATTTAAATTAGTGCTAAATTTAAATTTGGTAAATGAATTTGTACTCCAGCTGAGAGTGTTAAGTCAACTATCAGCTGTCACAAGGCTTCACAGCTTACCTTGAGTTTAATTAAATTTTCACATACATATAAGTCACATATTGCTGAGATTATTATTAGCTATGCCCCAATTAGTGCGTCCATCAATTAAGCAAGTATTGCGCATAAAATATTTCAAATATTTAGTAATTTACTTTAAATTTTGGCTCTAGCAAAATACACAATTTTTAATTTAAATTCCTATACAGCCGGAAGCTATGCAGCCCGAAAAACATGCAAATATTCAATGGAAAACTACTCAAATTAATATTTGGCAAATATCGTCTATAAAAAAATGCAGTAAGCATATAGTAAATAGAAAAGAAAAATATGTATATATTCCAATCAGATTTGAAAATCTCAACTAGCACATGCATAGTTTATCTTGATGAAAATCATGAAAGTTCATATTTTTCAGACATTAGCTCATCGTCAATTTGTTGGCTGTGGAAATTGACAGCAAACACGTCATGTCATACTCAGTGACACACGCCCACACTTACAATATAGTTTTACCGACATACGAATTGCCATTAGTTGGCCTGACTGACGGATACTTCGAAGTCTTTCTTCTTCTTGGTCTTCTTCTGCTTTGTTACTCGTTGCTCTCACTTACTCCCTCTGGCCACCATTTTGGGTTCGATTCATGTAATTTGCTTTTCATTGATTAAATAGAAAATAGCTTAGTTTTATTTGCGCGCATGCAATTAATTAAATTACCGCGGTCCAGGAACCCATCAAACGAGCAAATGGCTTTTCGGCAATAGAACACAGAAACACATAAAAACTGATGGAAGACGGATTTGATTTTCGCTTATTGAATCATCATTCGAGGCGCCACTTTATGCAAATTTCAATTTACTTTTAGTTTCGTCTGCAGCTCTGGCTGGCTGGCTGCCTGGCAGACTGGCTGGGTCCTTGGCTGATATGGGGCTCGCTTTAGCTCACAGTTTACGACTTTATTTCATGACTGTTTGTCATTTAGGTGTAACACGACAGTGTTCATAATGTCGGTATTGCGTTTTCAGTTCTCGACAAGCCATGAGAACCGAAGTTTTTTAGAGCCCATACATCATGTATTTTCTACCATATTAAACACATTAAATATGCCGACTCCTGGCACGTGCCGTCAAACGGCGTTGTTAATAAAGCTAAAGCCTCGTCTCCTGTACAAAACACAGAAATAACAACAACTAAAAGTAAAACAAATACAATAAAAATAAGCTAACGACCATTTAAATGGGAAATTTGCATTGAAAATGTCCGCTTAGGCTTATTGAAACGTTATTTAATTGAAAATGTCATGCGTGTTTATTTATAATTTAATTACTTCAAGCTTAACTTTATCGATTGCAATCAAACTTTACGTTTTAATTAGAACAAATTAATTTCGCTTTAAGTGCTCATGCGATAATTAAAGAATTGCATCTATTCAGATAATTGAGCTAATTAGTAGCAAGTGTTAATGAAGCGTATTCAAATTACAATTTTCAATTGCAAATATAAATTAGTAAAATTTAAAAAAAAAAAAAAAATAAAAAAAAATTGCAAAAAAAAACTTTGTCAGAAGTGGGATTCGAACCCACGCCCTCAGAGAGGACCAGAACGCTCATCACAACCTTTCTATGAAAGGCAAGACTTTTCAATCTTGAGTCTGGCGCCTTAGACCGCTCGGCCATCCTGACATGTTGAATGGGGTTGGCCAAATCGTTGTAATTAACAAACGAAAAAAAGTAAAAGAATTAAGCATTAACTTTAAGTTATTTTAAGAACGGCAACATACCTGCTATCTCTCTCACTCGCACACACACGCAAAGTAATAGCAACACCAACAAACACGAGTTTTCGCGCCCTAACCTCGCCATCAGCGTTGCATGTCTGGTACTTATTTATAGACATGCCACGCTCTCTATCTATCTCTCTCTTTTTCTCGTTCTCGCACACAGCACTCTATCGTTGTTCTTTAAAAGCTCAAGCGTGTGTGCTTTCGCTTCTGAACGAAACTTTAATCTGTAGCCTACTTATATGCGCACTGCATTTCCAAGAACTTTAAATTCAGGGCATACTTTAAGGCTGTTCAGGTGAAACTGCTGTTATTAGAGCTGCATCAAGTAAATTCCAATTTCAATTACTTTTACGAATAGGTGCTACAACAGCATGACATTCCTATGTGACTTTATAGTTGATCAATCTTGTATATATAGTTGAAGGAATTTTGTATGTATCAAATGCCTCTTGAATTCTATTTCGCTTTTATGCACAGCATAAAGCTTTTCAATGCGAAGAGCAGAGCAGCACAAGGGGCATCTTCACAGGATACCTTAATCTATTATATGTTGCTCGATTTGCTCCACTGTTGCCGGGCTGCCGCTTGGCAATCACATTGATAAGTGCGCTTATAAATCACAAAAGTCCGTCGACAAGCAAGAAGGAGCCAGCTGGGGATGCCCACGTCTTGGGTCGACTGTGCTGCGGCGGCGCATGCTTTTAAATCGATGAGCATAGCGAAATTGACAATGATTTTTTTAAAATAATTTTATTACTTCATTCAGTGGGGCATTCATGCAGACGGATCCATGCAGCGGCAACGGCAATAGAAGTCCATCAGGACTATCAGACGATGCTCCCTATGATTGGATGCAGTCATGCGTGAATGTAAACGTTGCCTCGAACCACTCAAGAAACACTAATACGAATTTCATCAGATTTCAGATTTTTGCTTTGGTTTTTAATTAAATGACCAGAATGAAATCAAATTTCTATTTCTTTATTTTTTCGTGCAACTTTCGATATGTCAATACGATTTTAAAACTGCTCTACTCCAGGGCTCAGGGCCAACGGGCATCGTACTGTTTGATGACGTAGCTAAGCTTCTTAATGGCTAGTTCCACCTGTTCGTCGTCCACCTGATGATACAGCACTAAGCGCATAAACTCCCAATTGCGAGCGCTGGCCTTGAGCACAATGCCTGCTCCATTACTGCCCGTTACGCCAGCCAGCAGCTCCTCGGGCTCGATGACAGCCAGCCGCTCCGCAAACTGGCCGGCAGTCAGCTTTGGCTGCTTAATCTGTATCAGCAAAATGTTACTCTGCACAGTCGCCAGGTCCACAACTACATTGGGGCTGTGCAGCTGGTCAATGCCTTTGGGGGGAAATGTGAGAATGAAATGAATTAGCGAGCGGACGTAGACTTACTATTCGCTATGCGTTTGGTTCGCTCATGGTCTGCTGCTAGCAACGGCACCACCTCATCCAAGGCGACCAATCCTGCAGCCGCCAGAATACCCGCCTGTCGCATGCCACCGCCCAAGGCTTTGCGGAGTCGGTGAGCTCTGCGGTAGACGGTGAAGCAGTAGGAAATTAGGTAAATAATAATTAGTAAAGCCATGCAATACCTACTCGGCTATGAATTTCTTGGAGCCCACCAATACGGAACCCACTGGAGCGGACAAGCTCTTGCTCAGGCACACCGAGACCGAGTCGAAGCCCCGAGCGATGCGCTCAACGCTGACACCCAAAGCAGCGGCCGCATTGAACACTCGAGCGCCGTCCATGTGCAGGCCGATGCGTACGACGCCTAAGCCCGAATCGCGCACCAGTGACACTAGCTCGTCCAGATAAGACAGCGGCAGCACCTTGCCGCCACACATGTTGTGGGTGTTCTCGACAACGACCAGGGAGGTGACTGGCTCGTGACAGTCCTCATACTGGCGTATCTTGTGTCGCAGTTCTTCCAGGCTGAAGGTGCCATCCGGCAGATTTCTCAACTGGGCTAATTGCACGCCAGCTAAGTGCGCCGAGCCACCTAAGTGGGTTAAAGATGCGGCCGTAGTAGTAGTAGCTTATATTTATTACGCCGGACTATCTTACCTTGCTCATAGAGAAATATGTGGGATAAATCGCCCACAATGGCCTCCGAGCCACGTCGACTGCAATGAACCATAACTGCAAGCAAATATGAATTTCATTTCAGTTAGTTCATAGGAAAGCAGCTTGGGGTAGTCTGGGCTCCCAGCGAATTCGACTTTAATAAAATGGCGATCCCATTAGAAATATTAGTTTGGGTGGGATGGGCACTAAGCAGCCAAGAAGTTTACCTCACTGCAGCCGCCCACGTCCGTGCCCACGCCCCACACTAAAGTCCATAAAAATAAATGTTATGATTATGGGCGTGCCCTTAACCTTAACGATTATGAGCCTGATGCATGATATGGCCGTCTTGTTTGTGTTTGTTCTTGTTTCTGTTTTCGTTTCCGCTAAAAGTTTCAATTTCACTTTCCGCAAAGTAAGTCGGTTCCTTTAAGCTAATAAACATCAGCGGAACAGAGCGAATTGTTCGTATATATACATATATATTGGGGGGGGGGGGCTCGCTTTAAACTAATATGCATTTACGTGTCCGAGGGGCTGGGGCTCCTTTGTGAGGCCGTCGGTCCCTAAATTGCCGGGCTGTGTTATTTATGTGCACGTCGTGCCACTTACCGGCCAAAAGATTTCCCATGGTGCCGCTGGGCACAAATAGGCCAGCCTCCTTGCCGAATATTGCAGCTGTCTTTGCCTCCAGCTCGGCGAGAGTGGGATCCTCGCCGTAGACATCGTCGCCCACCACAGCGCTGGCCATGCGCGCACGCATCTCCGGTGTCGGCTGGCTGACGGTGTCCGAGCGCAGGTCAACGATGTTGTTGCTGTTGTTGCTAGCCATTTTACGGTGCTCTACGGATGGCGAAAATTGGATTTGGATGTGGATGTGAGCGCTTGTTGGATTGAAAATTGACTTGCTTAAATTTGCATATTTACTGTTGCTGTTGCTGTTGCTTTTGCTGTTGCTGTCAACTTGCCTACTTTGGGCCAGACAGGCCCGAATACGGCAACAAGAAAAACGTCAATTAAAATACAATTATTTGCATTATCATATTGAAATTGATAAACTCTGCATTAATATTCCAAAACTGACCTGAATGTCAGTCGAGTTAGCTGAGGCAAACACATATAATAAACACAATTGTTCTTGATATTGATAATGAATGCCTGGAGCAACTGCACAACTGAATTCAATGCCCTTTAATCTATATTTTATACATGTATATATATATACATATATATGTATGTATATACACTCGAGTGTTGGAGCATCACACGTGTTTTTTGTTTGCTTTTATAAATAACCCCGCAAAAAGCTCCACTCAAAGCAACAAACACATTAACATTTACTTAAACCTAATTCAATTATGTCAGATTCGCCGCACATCAGTAAATCAACAACTCACGAGAAGTATAGATTCTAATTGAATTGGGAGCCGGCAAAAGAAAAAAAAAGTGGAGAAGCCCAACCAGCGTTGGCCGAACACACAAAACGAACTGAACCCCCCAGCTGGCGGCAGTCTACATGTGGTCTTCTGTTCGTTTCCAGCGGAGCAAATTTCCCATGAGAGTAGAGACATTAATGCTTAGCTGAGTGAGCTTCGATCGAAGAGAGCCACAGCGAACCTACTTTGAGTGCTGTAGCAGCGAGTCTTTGTCTGGCTTTGAAATATGATTAATCGCACTTATGAATAGTTATTGTAATGTACAGGAGAAGCAAGTCAATGTGCTGTATGAATATTAAAAAATAAAAAATAAATTATAAAATACAAATTATATGTGTTATTCACCTAATATATAATATACATTCAATACTTTATAATATATATTTATTATTTGTATATGCTGCTCTGAGTAATCAAAACTAATTTATAATTTAATATTAATTGATCAGATTGATTGATTTGCTTCACTATAATTCTCGGAAAATTGTGTCGGTCAGATACTAAAGCACCTACTGAAAATAGAAAATAGAGACTTAAAAGTTTTCCATTTTTAATTCACTCACCTGTTTTCATTTAATCAATATCAACATAATATTAAAATATAATAAATTATTATATATCTTGCTTTGGTATATTGTAATATATTACATATTATAAAATTTGCTTTATTTTCTTTTACATATTATTTACAAAAATTCAAAACAAACAGTTTATTTCTTTGGTATTTTTTATTCAATATTTCAGAAATTTTCACTAAAATTTTTACTAAATCTAACATGGTTTGTTTCTAGTTTAGTTTCTTTATCGCTCATCTTAATTGGCCAACAACAAACTGCGTCACGTTTCAACTATATTAGGTACGATTTAAACGGTTAAACATTAAAAACAAATGAAATTAACTATTTGTATATGGTCGAGTCAACGCTCGAAGGACATCTTTTCATGCTGCTGAAACTAATTCGACTAACTAATAAGATAAGTTATATATAAAACACAACATGTCCTCGCTTCGGAGGTACGGGAACATTGTTAGGCATACGGATAAAGCTACGTCTGATATCGTCGATCGTATTATTGTAATTCTTATCTTACCAACTAAACTATAACAAATATTTCTTTTTCTCCTTCTTATTTTCTTTTTAAACCTTTTTTCTTCTCCCTCTCTCTCACTCACTCTCTTTTCCCGTCTTGCAAAAATGTACATACATAAATATACATGTTGTAAAATGTATGAAAATAATTAAAAATAAATATTTAGCAATTAGTTATATGTTATAGTCTTTTCAAGAAGTTTCACTCTAGCGCAATGTATGTATAATTTAGTTTTGCTCTTAGAATCAATTTAAGTTCAAGTACATGCGTTCATGTATACGCGTTGATTTGCTTTTGGCACCTACTGTGGCTGTAATTTGTAGTTAATTTGTGGTTTAGCTGCTCGGGAAGTTTGTGTGCGCGTATGTGTGGTATGAGTTATGCGTGTGTATGTGTGTGTGCAATGTGCTGAAGGTACTTCATTTAAGATTCGACCACATAACCGAAACTCGAGTCAATCAATTGGCCAACTCGATTACATACATACATACATACATGCTAAACAAAATGAACCAAAGAAATGTACAAGAAGTTTCGTACATTCATTTGTTTGGTTTTCTTTTTCTTGCTTTCTCTTTTTTTTTTTTTTTTTGGTATGTGCAGACAGAGCTGCAAGGATATCGTGTGACAAGGTGACCTTTTACAAAGGTGCCCCGCCTCGATTTCTACTCTTACGTCTAGACAGTACACAAGACACGCAAACTTATAGCTAAGTTTAGACTCTAACTCAGTTTGGGAGGCTTAGCGCTATGACGATACGTCCGCATCGGAGCCGTCAAGCTCGCCGGGCGGATTTCGCTTGATGCAGTCCCGTATACTTTGCAGAATGACGCCGACCCGGCGATCGAGCGCGTCCAGATGGGGCTGCCAGAGCACCGGACTGATGGGATCGACGCTCAGCGACTCGCTCAAAATCTGCGACAGCGGCTTGGGCCCATTGTGGAATCTGCAGATGAAACCAAATAACCAAATGTTCCCAGTTCACTCTGTCAATGTGTCTACTCACTCTAGCAGCTTGGTGAGCGTCGTCTTGCGTATCAGGCAGCACTGCAGGACGGGCGCCAGAATGGAGAGCTCATCGTGATAGGGACGCCCGAAGCCCCGTCCGTGGTCCAAATGCAGGGGGAACGTCTCGTTGCCATAGATTCTGCAAAGAAATGCAAGGCAAGTATTGTTGTCAAATTGCACATACGCCCCGTGTTTAGCATTGCATATGCATAATTGCCAGCAAATGTGATTAGAGACAAACACCAGAGATCGGCTTAGCTCCAACGCAACGCAGTCGGGTGTAACCGGCCAACGACAATGGAAATGGCAACAGCAACGGCAACGGCTACGGCTAAAGCTGCTCTGCATAGCAAACACTGTTGCAGGGCAGGGCACCTGGTGTGTCATTGGCATGCATGATGATGCAGTCTGTTGGCTTTGCCACGTCTGCCGTCTGCTGTCCGCCCTCTGCCGACTGCCGCTTGCTGTCTTGAGCAGGCAGTCAGATTTAGCTGCTTTTTGCAGCATGCATGCAAATATCTTTCCGAGGCATTGGCTCCTGCCGTTGAGCATGCTGTGCGGCAGCCTTGCCAAATATAGAGACAGCAGCAGCCCCAGATGAAGTGAAGCGTATGGGATACGTATACGTAATGCGCTACCCACACGGCGGTAGGCATGAAGCCAACAACGCCAGTTATGCGGAAATAAGCCAATCGCATTATGTCTCTGGCCAAAATCGCTCACACTCCACAGTCCACACTTTATACTCACTTGAAAGTCTCGTAATGATGCCGATCCATGTTCCCAGTGAGAAAGTCAAATACAGCCATGTCCATAAGATCAAGCAGACGTCGTCCCTCATCGTAGGGCGGTATGTCGCGTACCTTTGACAAAAATCAAAATATCTGTTAGAAACAGAACTAAGCAACGGCATATTAGGGCTGGTTGGAGGAGTCTTAATTAAGTCGGGGACGATTGCGAGCAGAGCTGAGCACAGCTCGAGCGAGAGTAACAAATAAAAACATTTGCATTCCACTCCAGCTAAAATGCAAATTAAGTAAAAATAACCGCAGCAGGAAAAGCTACAGACAAAGCATAGCCGGGCACAACCGGAAGTGGAAATGAAAATGGCACACAAAATTGGGGTAAGGCAAGAGGCGACCGCCTGCCCCACTCCCCTCCGTTCGTTTTCCCATCCAGTAAGTAGCCAACTGGGCGACTCGTTTACTTACCAGAGCACAATAATTGGCATCTGTCTCCCACTGAGCCTTCTTTCGTTTGTGATAGGAACGTCGCCAAGGATGCCGCCAGAGCTGTGGAAGAGGAAATGCCAGCACAGAATACAAAATCAATATCAATTTGAGCTGCACAATGTAAAAATCTAAAGCTGCTGAACAGCATTAATATGCCACGAGTGTGCGGCGGGTGGGCGGGCGGTTGGTTGGTCTTTGGGCTGCTTGCTCTGATGGCTAAAACATTTATTTCTCATCTTGCAATACGACAATATTATTTCTGTCCCGTTTTGTACTTAGATATTCTTCCTCTATTTTTATTTTATTTTTTTTATTTTGTCTTGCTATTTTTATTTTATTTTGTATTTGTTCATTCCACTTCCCCTTAGCTGGAATGCTGCTGCACTATAAGCGAAATTAAATTATTTGCCAGGCTACCAAGAAAAGTAATAAAACTTTTGCTTGGATTCGGGGTAGCATTTGAGCCCCGGCCGGACCTCAACGACCGCAACTTACCTTCCGTCCCTATGCAATTGGCAATGGTAAAGGCAAGAGCGCATTTTAGGGTTCGTGGGACGCAACAACAACAATGCAGTAACCAAAAATATACAGAGAAATTAGACAAAAAATAAAAAGAACACGTTGAGATAAAAATCATAATAATAAAATTGCATAGGCATGGGCGCGGCAAAGCCTGTGTAATGACCGGAAGCCCGCACGGGCCACAAAATGCAGCAGGAGGCGTAAAAGCAAATAGAAGCCAGCAAGCAAATACAAAAGGAGGCAGGAAAAAAATAAAAAAATAGATGCACAGTGCGACCGCAACGGCGGCCGCAAAATGCAAAATGCAAACACAAAGCCAACACGTAAAAGTTAGGTAAGTTAACGTTCACATCGCGACGATGGGCCAAGGATTGTTTGCATATAAAGCAGATTCCTCCACCTGCTCATAAAGTGCATAAATCAAGCGAAATTAAATTTCCACAAAAAAAAAAAGAGAGAGACAAAGACATGCAGAAAGAAAGTTAAAAAAAAAACCAGCTAAAATATGGCAAGACGAGGTATGAGGTAAGCAAATTTTTAGAATTTTGTTTAATACGCGCAGAAATGCGGCTAAAATGCGCATGGATGAAACTTGATGACAGCCAACTTAAAAGTCTTTAGCAATAATATTAAAGCACCACATAAAAAAATATCAAATGGAATGGTAAATGAACCGAGGCGGGTATATCGGCTGGTTATCTTAGAGTTACGCAAGCATAAATCATAATAAATCCATGAAATATATTTATTTAGTATTAATGAAAAGGAATTTTGGGATAACGAACGTGTATGACAATAAGTAAGTATGATTAAGAATGATTTTGGCAAAGGGACATCCACATTGGTAAATAAGGTTGGCAAAGCTTACCAAGGTATTTCTTAACGCCCATTAAATATTTAATATATCGATTTATTCAAGGGAAACAAAATATAAATTGGCAACAATGAGCTTATGTGAAAGGAAAATTTAATTACAAAATTAATGTTATTCCTTTTGATTCCAAAAAGTAATGAAAATTTTGTATACGAATTATGCTGAGTAAAAATTAACAAACAACTATAAATCTGAATATAATGCAAAGCCAACATCTTTCAGCTTTTAAATAGATTGTCAACTACATCGAAAGTACTGCATCCCTAGAACTGCACAACATAAATAATTTTCTCTTTAATAAGTAATTACTTCTATTTAAAAGCAACAAGCAATTAATTGGATTTTTTTAAGTCTGCGGTCAGCAATTAATGCGAATGCAAATCAAATTTGCAGAATAATTAAAATGCTTCACAGTTGCGAAATTGTTTGTTATTTTGCTTTTAGGCAGTGGCTGGCTCAAAGGCACCATCTTAGAATCCTAAAAGTGAATTAAACCCAAAAAACAACAGCAACGACGGCGACGGCGACGGCAACAACAATCTGGATAAACCTCTGCTTTGTTTTCTCAAGTAAAATGATCTCCTGTGCATAATTTACAGTTTTGCCTAGCGCCAAGTCTCTAGCATGCTCTTAACCGTTTTCTACTTGTTAACTGCAAGAAGGCAAGCCAAAAACAAGTCGAAAAAAAAAAAAAATAGAATAATAAAAATAATTCCTTTGAGAGAACGGCAGAAAGAAATATATATATATATATGTATAATATATATAAATATTTTAGCTGCGGCAATCTGTCTGAAAGGGCTGGAAGCCCTTCCAAAATGCTTTTGGGGCAGGCTGAGTTTGGGTTTTGCCTTAATTTGTGCAGCTATTTGCATTTATAACCCGCTGCCGCTGTCCCCATTTGGAATTTATTAACGTCCATTCGGGGCTGCATTTATATTTCATTTTACGCTCTACAACCCGCTGAAGAACTGATACAATATTTCTGTTTTGAGGCAACGGTGAGCCAAATTCAAAGCACCAAATACAAATAGAAATGAAAATGAAAATAGGAATAAAAATAAAATATGAAATTATGCAAATGAAATGCGAGCTTTTTGGGGCCAGCAATAAAGCAATGAAGTGCCATCCGAGTAAGTAACTAGTTAAGTTCTCGCATTTATACTAAGCCAGGCAGATATCTTGCCGGCCCTAAACTAAATGGCCTGCTACCCTTTAGGGCACTTTGTTGCCAGCTTATATAACGGTAACACTGGCAGACAGCTTACCTGTTGCCGAGGCACATATTGTACATACAGGGATTCGTGTATGTATGTATGTGCCTAGTGAATAATGTGATTTTTTATTTAGTTTGGCCAAGCGTACGAAATTAGTAATGAAAGCAGAAGACGCCCAGCTAGCAGCAAGCTGAGCATATAAATTGTAATCTGGCGCTGCTTTGAGAGTTGAGAGTTGCTATGCATTAATCAAAAGCCACTTAGCCGGACCTACGACTACAGCATCCAACCACATGCGTCGCACATAGAGGTTGACCACCATGAGACCCATATGTATGTGTGCGTGTGTGTGTGTTAGTCTTGTTGTTGTTGTTGTAGTGTGTGGAGTGGCGAGAGTTGTTTGCTGCTGACCTACCTTGCGATTGGAGGTCTCGAAGCTGGGCAGAAATGCGGCAAAGGAGCCCTCCAGCATGTCCGGATTGCCACAAATGGCATGCGAAGTGTCGCAGTAGTACGAGCACTTGCCATGGAAGCATAAATTCAGCGATGGCGAAACAAAGAATGTCTTCAATAAATTTTCGTCGGCCAGTTGATAAATTTCGGTCGTTATGTTCAGCGTGCGACCAGCCACAGGCATCGCGCGACGAAAGCCCAGGACCCTGAAAGACAGTAGAAAAAATAAAAATAAAAAAAATAAAAAAAAAAGACGAAAATAAACGATGAGCACTGGGCGAAAAATAGGTGGTAAATAAACATTTTAGCTAGAGTGCGTGTGCCACGCCAACGTTCAAAGTACTCGACGTTCAAATACCCTACACAATACAGAATATACAAATGCACGTGCTTATTAAATGGTTTGGCCTCAACTACAAACGAATTTTTGTATTCTGTCATCTGCAAGCGAATCGCCAATGGCACCCCAAGGAAACGAGACAAATCTATTTTCGAGCATCTGCCAAATGCACTGCATATGGTCGAGGATGAACTGCCCCGAAATTGTTTTGGGCACATGAAAAATGCTCGGTGTCTGTGGAGTGTCGCCTGAGGTTATCAGGGAAATGCCATAATTTTGGCAGCATTTCATTATGCTGTGGCCAGCGGGCTTCTGGTTTCCTGGGAACCCTTGTAACTGAGATTTGATTATGTCTGCTTGTGCGTGTATGGGTGTATGTGTCCGTGTGCGTATGCGTGTGCGTGTGCGCCTGACAGTCACAACAATTATAAAAGCTGTTTTATTTGCGTTTGTTATCTCGAATCTAAAGCGTTGAAATGGAACTCTGATTTCGAGAACGAATCATGCCCTTAACCATGCCAGCAATTTCAATCTGAATTGCGGTTAGACATGCCAGAGCGCCCATTAAGCAGTGAGTGTGTGTTTGTGTACGTACGCTCTAATTTATAGCTAATTAAATTGAATAAAGTGAACTTTTAAATAATACACCAAGGTCCTTACTGCGAAAAACTAGCGGCGAGCACTTAACTCTCGAGCCTCTGTGCGCTCTTCACCATAAATAATAAATATTAATTGTATTTGTACTCGGACAATTTCACAGCGCTGAATTTCTAATCCCACAAATTTACCAAGTCCTTGGATAATACCCTAAACCGAATTTTAAATCTGAACTGCTTTACTTGAATTAGCGATATTAATTTTTCATTTCAGCCCTACTTTAAATTGCTTTCTATGTTATTATTAAGCCCTGAACTCATCGGTGTGGTAAAAGTTATGAATGAGGTATGACAAGCTTCATAAAATATTTATAATTCTGACCATTAGCTGAGGCGATCTAGTTAGGTTTATTTAGAAGTCTGAATGCAACGATTTCGTACACTACAAGAAATGGAGATATTATATCGATAAAAATCGATAATTTATTTCCTCTTTTGGCACAGCGTCAAGTCGTATATAATTGATAAAACCAGCTCCTATCAGAGCTCAGGGTGTCTCCTAGTCGGACCTTTCTCTATTTAACCACTTTTTCCTGATATAAATTTATTTATGAAATTTCACATTTTTTTCTACGGTTTACGAAATTCAGCGTTAATGCTATAAATTCTGTAAATTCATTACATAAAATTGATTTTCTTGCATATCAATTAAGATTCTCCATTTCGTTATTGCATTCTACGGCAAAGTCGCGCCGTTTATTGCAGTTTGCATAAATATTTGCGTTCAATTTGATAAATGTAATTAAAAGTGAACTCTAAAATAAATATGCGGTAATTTCGCATTCGCTAGCAATTCTATGATTTTTATTGCATAAATTGTAGCTGCGTTAACACGGCTCACTGCGTTCTTCGCACTGAGCGGGAGGGTAAAGGTGAATGGCGAAATGGGGGCAACTCACCTGTCCAAGTGGAAGGCTGCAATCTCGGCATTGTGACGTTCATAGTCTGTGAAGTAGAAGTGATTGGGCAACGTTTGCTGGTCCCGTGGAAACCTGGAAAAGCAGATTGAAAATAGCATACAAAAGATCGTAATAAAATGAATTGAATTTAATGTGCGGCCACCATTTTGTAGTTAAGTGCATTTGCATATGCAGCGAGGAGAAGCTGCGACTTTCTACAGAAATGCACACAAACAGTCAGAGGGCAGACGGATGGATGGACAGACGGACGCACTGAATGGACTGAATGGCCCGGACGGATGTGGGCGGTTAACTGGCGTGGCTACCTGATTGCTATATGCCTGCTTAATTACTTACATTGCGACACCGCAGCGTAATTCAAAAAACGTTTCATTTAAATTGCAAATGAAGAACATTACTTTGACAACTGCAGCGGTTGGCCAGCTATGAGCTCTGCGCTGTCCACTGTGGTCGTGGCCCCTGAAAAACTGGCCAAGCACCGCCGCGTGGAAATCTCATTAAAAATCGCGAATAAATGTTCAAATTACGAGCTGTATCAAGTGCCCTTTGCAATCCGCTTTAAGCGCATTGCAGCATTGCATTCAACCTAGCGCATGGCCCGTCCATTGGCCATTGGCCACGGCGAAGAAGTCAGGCAGTGTGGGTAAATTATATTTACCCAGGTCGAAAGTGCTGACAAGTAGCAATTGCAGCAATTGTTGTGAATTTTATCAATATTTTCTCTCACTGTTATACTCATTCACGAAGGGAGAGAAGTGCTAGAGCATATTGGCTTTAAGCCATTTCGGTGTAGCCAAAGCTTAGAGCTGAAATCTGGAATACATATTCGCATTTACCCTAATCTTATAAGGTATTTAGATTTGGTATTTGGTATTTGGTATGTGACACTTTTAATTGACAACTCAAGATCAAAATAATATAGTACAAATATACCTTTATTTATTTATCTAAAATATCTAAGGGTCGTTGCAAACCGGACAAAATATATATATTTTATAGTTTTGCAGGTAGAGATCTGCAGATTCCCTTCAGGCTGCTTTCCAGTATTTCCGTAACGTGATTGAGTATTGTGCAGTCGGTAGTACCCGACTTACTTAGTTTGTGTAATGATCGCCACTCCAGAGCTATATGTGCGCATCGTACTTACCGCATGGGCTTCATTAGAGCCTTAACGTCATTCGGATACTCAATGATCAGCTTCAGCTGTGTGCCGCCCTCTTTCTGAACTGGGAAACGGAAAGAAAACAATTATATGATTATTTCATTTCGCTACATATTTATTGCAGTTTAATTAAGGCAAATGTTTGCTGCTTAAATTCTGGCAGCACAGCACGCAATTTGCGCAACGTTGCACACATAATTGGGCCAGACGGAGAAGAAGAAGCAGCAGCAGCAACAACGGCAGCAGCGACAGCAGCAACAGCAGCAACATCAAAAATAGCAACGAACTGCACTGATATGGCAATCATTGAAATTGCATTAAGGGAAAGTGGATGCACAAATTACACTTGACTAAATTGCAATTAAAATGCATAAAGTCCACAAAAATATTGCGTATACGCACACTCGCCACAACGAAGCCCAATTGCTGCCTGTGTGTGCAGTCAACTGGGCAACTGAGCAAGACAATAATAGACACATCAAAACCATATTTTTGCTGCTCCCCAATAAACGTATTGAAAGGCGAAAATCTCAGTTTTGTGCACACCACAAAACACAGAGACAGAGCGCATGAGTTGAGTAAAAACATATTCAAATCTGCACAAATGCCATTAAAATGCTAAGTCGCAAGCCTGAAAATACAATGTGCAAAATGCAATAAAACGACCTTCAGCTGCAGACGAAAATTAAATGTTTGATAAATTCCTTTAATGACAGCAAAGAAATTCCAGTACAAATCAAACTAAAAAGGGTTGCATATTTCTGTCGGATTCATATATGCGAGCTCAGGGTAAAATCGTTTTCTAAGAATATATGTAACAGGCTGAAGGACGAGTGGGAGAGTCCATTAAGATTACAACGAAGAACGGACTAGCTTTAGTAATGATCTTCCGTCCATATGTTTATGGATACAAAAGGTTTATTTTGTTTGTACTTATCTTTAAAGCAAGTGCAGATTGAATTCTTACAATATTACAAAATAAATATATTCTTTTCAGTTTCATATAAACACTTTCTTTTTTTTAGTGAATGTACATATAAGAGATTGGATCCAGTAGGTTGTATAATAAAATATACTCTATTTACAATGCGGCGTATGCGTAATGGATTGCAGCAATGCAGCTGAGGCCATTTAGTATACGAAAGGTGGCAATATGCAATGAGAAATAATGACAATACGAAGATTCTCGTACCATACTTATCTCTTAGAATACATATTACTTTATAATACAACAAATTCCCACTAATAACGGGCGTATACGTAATATTAGTTAGCAACTCACGACTCAAGCCATCTAATTTATGTGAAAGTTAGTGCCTTAGCGCACATGAGACATTGTTGTCATTGTTGTTATTGTTGTTATTGTCGGCGCATAGAGCAGGCAAAATGAGTTTCGCACTTTGTCTTGAACATTTTACATTGTGAGCTGGGCGGGGCTGGGCTGTGCTGCTGCATGGTTTTCTTTTCTTTGGTGCAGCGTGCGCGGCAGCAAAAGTTTATTATTAATAAATTAGAGCTGTAGTAAAGTTTCAAATGAAAATAGTTTCGCCTGCCACCTTGGCGGCTCTCAATAATCCGAGCAAGTTACATGCCGCTCCTTTGCATAATTAAGTCAAATGTGCAGCCAGCCAAAGGGCAAATAAGTTTACAAAGGCAATTCAACTTGAATGCTGGCTGGCTGGCTGGCATTGGCAGTGGGCTACGACATCACTATGAATTTCTGGCCATCAAGAGGAACTACAATGGCAAGGCTGAGTTTGCCGTTTGCCGTTTGCCGTTTGCCGTTTGCCGGTTGCTGTTTACTGTTTGCCCTTTGCTGTTTGCTGCCTGAGCTAATGCGAGCCGTTCAGTCAATATACATACATATGTAGTACTTACCCACATGCTGTATTGGCAGCGTGATCATGTCACGTAGCACCGCATCGACCAGGGTATCGTGCTCGCTGTAGAGCTCCTTCTTGGTAATGCGCAATTGGAAGCGCTCCAAATTGCTGGCGTTTGCCCTGCAATGTAAGTAAGAAATAGAAGAAACTTTAGCCAGATGTGCTGTGCCCTGCCGTCGCTTTGCGTGTAGATTGAGCGACAATCAGGCGAGTTGAGGAATACGGCGGAAACGCTTATAAGCGTGCTATGAGCATGCCTTGGGGCCACAATGTGAGTATCAAGTTGATGTAATGATTGTCACATTGATTTATCAAAGCAGCCGCCAACCGGCAGCTGCTGCAGGAAATCTTCGTCATGCCACACTCCCCATTCCGCTATTCACTCGACACTCTTCTCTGTGTATTTTTGCCTTGCCAATTTGGTTTTCAAATGCATTCTCCCGTTTGCCCTGAATCAATCGACAAACACTCACACACACACATACCGAAGGAGCACGCATTTTTTCGCTGTAATCCTCACAGCCCTGAAAGAAATCGTTCCCTTTGACGATTTCTCTTCCAGTACGTTGGCTGGCGTTGCCAACTGGCGATAGCCAGTAAAAAACGAAAGGAATGGATTTTTTACCACTTTTTAACAACACATAGAAGACGCAGCATTCCTTTCTCTCACTCTCGTTCTCTCCGCCTTGCTTTTTGTCTTTCTCCACGCGCATTTGAAACAGTTTATTTAAGCAGTTTTGCAGTTTGCTCCATTTTTTTCAAATTTTTTTTTTTTTTTTTTTTTTTTTAGATAAGCATTAAATCCGATAGAAAATTGCTACCAAAAAGCGCCCAAAATGGCTTGCCTCAAATGTCTGTTGCATACTTTGTGGGCGAGGGAGCGCTGCAAGCGCGTGGCAAATTATCATCCACGAAATTACCAAAAGATACTAAATAAATACCAAGAGAGAGAGAGACACAAAGTGACAAATTGAATTGTTGAAAAGCTCTTGTCCTGTCGCTGCCGCCGCTGGTCAAGTTGTGCGAGCCAAGCCACTGGGCCAGCGATTCACAGCATGAGCAATGGGCAAATGTCTGCGGCATTGTGTGCCATATTTATCATGATAATGTAGTCTGCATTCGTCTAACTCTTTTAGCAGATAACGGACAGCTCGACTGCACTCACGTAACTCCCATGGATGTCCATCGTCCTTTACAGAGTTTTTCTCTTATTTCCGCATTGCTCGCTGTCGTCGCAGCCAACTACAATGATTGCTGTTCCTGTCTGTCCGGAGTCCGGACTCTCTGGCTAACTGGCTGGCTTGCTGCTCTTGGGGCAGAGTTAACTTGGTGCCCGTGCCGGTCGTGGCCCGACTTAAATCCTTTTCATAATTTGCTAGATGACGTTTGTGATACTTCACGCAGGCGACGCTTTAAAGCTGCTTCCTGTGCCTTGTTGCACCTGCCACCTGCTCTAGCTGGCAGGAAGGAAATAAATGTCTGAAGGCTCAGCCTCCTTTGTGCAGCGACCGGCACAAAATGACTTTCAATATTTCAACAGTTTTTCTTTTCTTTCCGTTTTTTATGGAAATGGCGACAACTTCCTGTCTACCTCACGGCCTTGTAATGAGTGCGCTAAGTGTATGCACAGCCGGAGAAAGACTTTTGTGAGCAGTATGTGAGCTCGCTTTAAAGCGTTCAGTTGGTCTGCAATTAACAGCAGTTGGATTGGCTTCCATTTGGCAGCAGCTGGCAATTGTCATGAAATTGCCAAGAAATTGACGAGGGTTCATGCTGAGGTCGCCGGCGCAGCTGCTAAGTGCGGTCGGCACTTGACAAGCGCACAGCGGCAGGGTCATAGTTCATTCCAGCCAGTGTTGAACAATGCGGCCACACTGGCTCTGCTCGGCACCAATTTCCGTGCAGGTTTCATTTGTCAAATGCCACAACGGCCGGGGCAGCCGGAAAGCTGCGTAATTGATGAAGCAGCTCCTTCAGACATTGACTAATCACAAGATGCTGTCCGGCTGGCAATATGTTGAGGTTGCCATTGGTTGCCCCGCCATAGCTGCCAGCTGCCAGCTGCCAGCTTACACTGAGCTCTGGATTTCTCCATATGCAGCAAGCCATACGTAATGAAACTTCGCAAATCGCATTACATGCGAGGGACAACGAGTGCACTGCATATGCTACAAAAGTATTGCAACAATTAGAAGGACTGAATGCAAAAGTTAGCAAACTGACTGCAACATGTCTGCGATTGAAGCACACTGATATAATGTTGGTTATATAAGCCAGGTACACTCATGGCAGAAAGTTACGTAATATGTCAACGTATTGTTACACTTTGAAACGGATATAACGGTATTGCAAAACACTGCATTGTTGGAAACAAACAAAGTTGAGCAAAGGACGCCAGCAAATTGATGAAAAGCTTTCTTTTATTTATCAATTGAAAGAGAAGAGAAAAAGAGAAAAGATTTTCTTGCCAATCAGCTTAGGGAAAAATAATATATTTATAATTAGCCAAGAGTTACAGGATAATTATTTTATATATAATTTAATAATGAAAGAAATTTCTTGGAGCAATTACTTTGGAATAACTTTGAGCTGAAGAGAAAAACAAGTTCTGGGAATATATTTTTCTCTACATCTCTTCATCTTTAGCAACTCTAGATATTATTTACGCTGTTTGAACAGACAGCCGGATGGATGGATGGATGAATGGACAGACGGACCAGGAGCCAGGTTAGGTAGACTGCCGTCTATCTGATCAGGAATATCGGTATACTATATGGGTTCTGCCACTCCTCCTTCGGCATGCTACATATATTTTCAGAAAATATTAGCCTTGCTTCCTACTTTCAATGGGCTCAGAATTAACTAATAAAGATTCTGTCTGCTCAAGCCCTTAGACTCGGGCAAACCTTTGCAAGCATCTAGCTTACGGTTCAAGTAGTTTTAGTTATCCGCGTTTTATTTGTTTTCTGTCCAAATTTTTTTTTATGCATCAGGCAAGTAGAACAACAGCTATGAGCCGCCAGTCTCCAGCGATTGCGCCAAGTTGGTTGCTCTTAAGCTCCGCCCCATAATTATTTTGGCATAAGAAAACGTCAGTAAACTTTGCCATTGCCGATTCCGGTTACAGCTGGGCCACGCCAGGCCAGGCCACAGGCACTTCTCAGGCTCCGGCGTGTGCTTAGAAAGTGAAAAACTTTGTGCGTGCGAAATTGTGGCGAGCAGACAACCAGCGAATAGCACAACAACACAACCGCGGCCAACATTCCAGCTACAGACTACAGCCAACAAAGACGGCCGACAGCCGACAGTCGACAGCCGACAGCCGACAGGCGACAAGCGGACAAGTGGACAGGCGGACAGTTTGAACTGAGTTCGCAAGAACAACGCGCAAAACGAAAATTAAACTTATATTGTTGCGTTTGCCAGGCAACAAGGATAAACTTTCGCTGGGACGGGCATGGGCCCGGGCCCGGGCACGGGCAGGAGGCATTAAAAGCAGTGACAGCTCTAGCTGGCTGCAGCTGCGATGCCAACTGAATAAGGAATATCCATGCTAGCTGTGCGAAATGTCAGCGTACTTTAGTTTAACACACTCGCCGACATTGAGCATAGTCTTTTATTACGGCAACCGCAGTGCGGGGAGAGGGGAGCGGGGATCGGAGCGTGGATCGGTGACAGGGCAACAGCTGCTTAGCTTGCAGTAGGTGGTTTCTTTTTTCTTCCCCTGCTTACTTGTTATTTGGCTGTAATTCGCTCGAAATAAGATTGCTTTCCCAGCTCAGCGCGGTCGCAATTGTGGGCTAATTAAAAATTTGTCATACTAATTAAGTGCACGCCACGAGACGAAGTAACGGGATAAGCGCAGGACTCGGTGGCTTATGGTAAATCAGAGGCAGCGCAACATGAAAACGTGCAAGATTTTCCTAATTATATTTTACCCAATAAAGTGAGCCTAGCCGTTCACCTGCCCACCGCTAGTACACAATAGACTCTCGTATCTCGCATTTCGCATTTCGTATCTCGTATTTCATATTGTAATTTTTAGGCGCATTTGCATTTTTTTTTTGTTCATCCTCTTCTACTATTCTTTGCTGCACCTGAGCAGCGTGCTGCTGTCACAAAACTGCTGACAGAGCTGCCGCAAGCCGCAGAGCTAGGGCTGAGGGCGGTCTAAGCCACACGAGCTCGGCACGCTTCTGCTGCGGCAAAGGCAGCTAAAGCTGCCAGCAGAGCCAGCGAATGAGACGGCATTTTAATGAGATATCACTGATGGAGGCTGTAAGAGGAGAACCTTTCTGCAGATCTAATTGCGACTGTCATATTGAAGAATAGCGCCAGACATGTAGATGTATATTAAATTTAATTTATGTAAGGAGAATGCATTATCTGATATCTAATCCGATTGCAAATGCTAACAGAGTATCTTCACTTCGAGCAATTTTTAACTAGAGCAGTTCGAGCTTTTTTTCTCGGCACATTTACTGCAAGCCATTTCGCTTGTTAATGAAATTTGCATTTGTGCTACGTGCAGCGCAAAAAACATTTGGCTCCGTTTCGGTGATGTGCGATAAATTAGAAAATCAAGCATTTTATGCTAATGCCAACGCCCACAGAGCGAACCCCCGACAGACCGACCCACCGACCGACAGGAACAACATACTTTCAGCTTGACAAGTTCTAACCACTTTGCATTTTTCCAATTTTCTTTTATTTTACTTACTTTTCTACTTGATTTCCTCACTCTCTCTCTCTTTCTCGCTCACTCTCTCACTGTACGAGTGTGCCAACTAGTCGAGCAAATGAAATTACTCATACGCCACGTTTTCAATTTTGATAAAGACTGCCAAAACTGTGTTGCATATTTTTTGGTGGGGCTGGTGGTGGTGCGAGCGTGGCAACGTAAGCTGATTACTTGTCATTGGATTGAAATGAATTTGTAGAGAAGAAAATGCCGCTGCTGCCTTATATGAGAGCTGAGGAAATTGGCGTACGCAATTCGCATTGATTTCTTTATTGCAATTTTATTTGATTGCGCTCATATAAAATTACGTATACGCACTGCTGAGACAAGTACTGTTACGTAGCGCTAAAATCTCATCAGCGTTATCAGCGAATGGCATCAGGCATGCAATCCTTGTCAACAATGGCAACAACAACAACGTCTCAACCACACAGCAACAACAATCAAGCAACACTTATGAGAAAATAGAGCTGGGGCGCAACGTTAACGTTAGAGCAAATATCTAAAACGTAAACGTGTCACGTAAATGGAGCGTAAATTTCAATAAAAATCATTTCAATTTCAGCCAAAGCCAAAAGGAACCGTAACTGCTTCAATCGTATGCCCTGCCACAGAGGCAGGCTGAAAAGTTATGTAGTCTGATGGGTGGTGAGGTTTGGGTGGTTCAGGTGGATGTCTCTTAAGTGGAGCAGTCAGAGAGAGTGAGTGGAAGAGAGAGAGCAGGCACGCGTGCCTCTTGTAAGTGAAACCGTAATCTGCCAATGCAAAGCAAAGTGCGAAGGTAAGCAAGAAGGTAAAACACTAAGCATTATGTCTTCCGCTCAAGGGAAATTGAATTTTTCGCCCAACTTCCGCGCCGTCTGCCATTAACAATGGCATCTAACGACTCAATATCACTTACCCGACTTGACGGTGCAGCAGCTCGCCGAGCGTCGGATTGTTAACCGTCACATCTGGCTCATTATCGACTATGACGTGCATATACTCATCGCTCAGCAGCAGCTTCTGCAGGTCCAGGTACCGATCGTGCGGCTTCGGCTTGCGGGTTGACTGCGAGGGCCCAGCGATTACGCCCTCCTGCCCGCTCGTCGTCCCGCCGCCCGACGCCTGTGCCGGCGTGGAGGCCTCCTTGGAGCCAGAAGAGTTGCTGCAACAGAAGAAGGCAAACATACATAAGTCTCTCTGCACAAAGGAACTGAATCAACGTACGCTAATTGCAACTCACAAGTGACACTTGAGCGCTGCCTCTCTGCCTGCCTCTTTGCCTGGCTTTGCTGCAATTTAGCTACGTTTATTCCTAGGCCTAACTTGACCAGAATTTCCCGTACATAAAACTCATAAGCATCTGTCTCTCTCCCTCAAGTGCCTTGCCAGAAAACTAAGCTCAGTCTATTAGATTTTCTAGTGAATTCATCACAGTTGCTGTTGTTTGGCTCGTATTGACCTTGGAGCGAGAGCTGAGATTGCAGTCAGCCAGTTGCTCGTTATCACAATATTCGAAAAGTTTGCTCGTGTGTGCTTCGCCCGTAATTTGAGTGCTGCTCTCTTTGGTCATTAAAACGAAATTCCAAATATGCCTACAACAAGTAGGGGCTGCTCATGGCGAAGCCGCTCGATGTTGTTGCTGTCGCATCATTAAACGAAGGGTTTCTTGCAGCTGAGCATTGGCGCAAATCAAGTCTTGCAAATTGCTTCGCCTCAGCCACAAAACTCTGTGGATTGCCGTTTAAATTTTTAAGTGTGCCACAATTTCTCGGCAGCTCGCCTGCCGCTCAACCATTTGCCTTCTGGCTCTGGATTATGTGCCTCGGGGCGTCACTCAAAAGGTGCGCACATGTGCAACACCGTCTGGAGTGTGAAACTTTTTCAATTAACAGTTGCCGGCATGCTTTAAACTTTACAGCCGCAACAGATCCTGGCGCTGTCTCTGCCGACGCGTCGCTGCCGAAGGGCTCATAACGAGTCTCAGCAGATTTCACGCTTTTAATGCCAGGGCACGCAGAATAATGCCACATAATGCCATTATATGTGGCAATCAGCTTACTTTGTTGCACGCATGTATGCATACATCCATACAATATATCAAGCCAATTCCAACAAGTTGGCGATGAGCGCACGCGAGTTGAAACTCCACTCGAGTCTTTATGCAACATACCGCATTGATTTTGACTGGCTAGAGCAGCTTATAGGTTTGCGGCTAACTGGCCACGTGGCAGCTTGGCCATCGGCTTTATTTAGCATCAACAATGTAATGCAGCAAAGCAACAAACCAGCAGAGCAGCATACATACGTTCGACGGATCGATGCTCGATGTGGCCTGCACTTAATTAAACCAATGACAAAGTTTCCTCATTAAACTGTCACGTGTGTGTGCAGGCGTGGTGCAGTCGAACCCTCCATGGCCTTCTATCAACTTGGTAATGGAACGCGGCTAATTAAATCCCATTTAATACAAATATCAAACGTGCAATTGTGTCACATGCAGCTGGCTAAGCTCTCAGGAATGTTCGTTAGAAGTGGTCAGCTAATAGTACTACGGTAATATCTTGAATTGATGGATCAGGGATTAGCAGAAATCTATGAATATCTGTCGTGAATGAAGCAATCGGCTATTATTCAAAATTCATTTTATGAAGCTGTAGTTGTTCTAGTGTGAATCATATCAAAGTTGTTATCAAACAATTTATTTGAAACTGTTTCTATAGTTATGAAAAATTATATATATTTTTTGTTTTAACTCGGCTTTAAAATATTGTTAAGGCATCACAATATGATTTTCGGTCATCTTTTCTTTTTCATTTAATATTATTTTACAAATTGAAATAGCATAAAATATTCATGAAGTTTTTATGAAATACACACAGTAGAAATCCGATTTTTAATAATATTAATAATATTTTTTCGCAAATACCATGAGCTTAAAATTCGACATAGAAAAAATTAATGTTCGAATTGTTTGGGTTTGTTTTTTTTTTTTTTTTTTTTTTTTTAATGTACTTTGACAATTTTTGTTCCATTACTAAAGGCAAAACATTTCAGAATTTCGAAAAAAATGACAAACATTTGATAAGATTTAAATAAAAAATTTTACGAATTAAATAATTAGTTCACGCAAGAGCAGTGATTGGAAATTATTAAGTAAATTATTATTTTCCAACAAACTATTACAATTTGGCCGTACGTGTCTAAGATAAAATATTCCAAACAGGGTAACCTTTTTTTAATGATTTGCTGTAACAACATCTGTTCAATCTAATAAACTTAATCGGACCTATTTCTTCAATATAAAAAATCCAACAGATATATTAGTTCTATAACCCATTTGTCAAATCTCATTTGTAGCTAACAAACAGAGGGTCAACTTTGTCCATGCCATTAACACGCAGAGTGATGTGTCATTTAATTAAGCTAATGACAACGATTGCTCATTAAACTGTCACGTGACGTGAGCAGTGCAATCTGCTGCCTCGCTTCTGTCTCTTCAGCAGGACATGTAACGCGTTTAGTTAAGCTAATTTGCAAGTCGTGAGAATGCCCAAAGCTGCAGCGGACAGTGTCAACTGCAGCTGGCCAAAATCCCAATTTGAGATGGGTATAAATATACAGCGCTGGCATTACATAGAGCTAATCGAGTTCAGAATGTCGACGCGAGCCAGCGATAATTTCAATGAAATAATGCGCTTTGTGCGCTTCATAACGAGCTGCGTCGGGTTCGATGTCTACGATCCGAACTTTCACTTCAGTGCCGTTACCATCACCGTAGTAGCGCTGATTAGTATGTACTTCATCTTCACAATTTTAACGATAGCCAAGGAGTTCCACGGCAACTGGATGTTCATGATACAGGCCAGTGCCATGAGCGGCAGCGTCGTGCAGGCCTGCGCCAAGATATACATGGGAGTTTCCTCGGTAGAAACGGTGTCCAAGCTCTACGTACAGCTGAATCAGAACTACACTCACTTCGAAAAGGAAGAGGATGCCAGATACTCCATGGCGCTCTTGCGCAGTTGCCATAAGCTGCGGCGCTTTCTAGTTCTGGTCGGCATCAGTTACATGGTTGGCGCCTTGGGCATGATCATTGTAGCAGTGCTGGCTTCAATCCTAACGGGCAAACTATATCTAATCATGCACTTTCATCTGCCTGGGATAGACGTGAACACCGAATGGGGTGCCTGGGCCACGCAGGCCCTGCACTGCGTATGCATTATCCTCGGCGGACTCGGTCTCTATACGGGCGACATGATTATCATAGTATACTTAATGCAATCCTTTGTCTACGCCGACATCCTACAACTCAAGGTCGACCACCTCAACGCGCTTAGCGAAAATCAGGACAGTACTGAAAAACAACTTGAGGCCTCAGCGCAGCTGATCAACATTGCCAAGTGGCATCAGACCTATACAAGGTGAGCAGGCATCTAGCCAGTGTTCCATGTATAAACTGTGACTTCCCGTAGGTTCATCGACCAATGCAATGACATGTTCTCTGTTTTGGTATCTGTTCAGGTGACAACCTCTGCCGTATGCATTGTCATCACAATCTTCTCGCTGCTTACCAGCGACTGGATCGGAGGATATTGCTATTTCTGTGTCCTCGTGCCCAATATGTATCTCTACTGCATACTAGGCACAATACTGGAGAACTGTGTATGTCTCAGCCAACGGGTGGCGGACAAAGCTATGCAATGTATTTAACATAACGATGTTTTCTCTCGATTTTTAGAGTGAAAAATTCATGTACGAGATGTACAACATCTCGTTCTACAATCTCAATCCGAGTCAACAACGATTTGTCCTCTTCATGCTGGCCAAGAGCCAGCAGCCAGGTGCAATCCTGCTGCTCGGAGTGATGCCATTGTCGGTCAGCAGTGCTCTGCAGGTGGGTCAAAGGACTTGAGGTCAATCTGTTAATGACATTTGCATATGCATGTGCATTTATTTGCAGGTAACTAAAAGTATCTATAGCATTACCATGATGATGGCTAGATTTTTACAAAAGTAATCAACACTTGATGTGCATCTGATGAACATTTGCTGCTTACACATAAATCTGATATTACAGTCGGTGTTCAGCCAACTCGCAGCAGGTAGTTATAGCCGCCATTTGGCTGGCAGCACCAAACGATTTATGAATTAATTAAATGTTTACCAACTAACAACAGAGCTGTTTTATGTTCCCTTGCCGGCGGAAAGGAGCTGCTGCTGCCACCTGGTAGCTTATGGGATGAATTGCTTGCGATAGTTTTTTGCCCAGGCGGAAGCGTGTCTTGCTGCCTGTCTTGGCAGCGTGTCTTACGTTTTGCTGCGTCACTTTTATGTTTTATTACTTGACTTCCGCCAGCCGCAGCATAAAGCTGCCGTGCACACACACACACACACACACACACATAGGTAAAATAGGAGCAGCATGTGGAAGTCAGCGTAAAAGCGCAATTGCAAGACGGCCGATGGGCGCTCGTGTGCGTGTGTGTGTGCATCTGTGTTTGTGTGTGGGAGCACGGCAAGCATAAAAAGCGGCTTTGGCTGGCTGTTATGCCCTGCTTGTTGTTGGCTTCAGCAGCAGACATGTCCTGGCCCGAGCACTCGCTGCCTGGAATTCCAATTCTCGCGAGCTTTCGCTGCCTGCTTGCAGCAATTTATGATTTAATGGCAGGGCAACCATGCTATATTGCAACTTTTGTTGCATTTTGTAAAATTGAATTATGTGCAATAGTCGTTTCGAGCGATGGCGGGCAAAGGCAAGCGGAAGTGCATCATTAAGCGGGAGCAATGACCGCCGCATAAGTAACTCCTGCTGCTGGCCAACGATCCAGCAGGACAGTCACTACATTGCAATATAATCAGAGCAGTGCCTTTTTCAGAATTCTTGATGAACAAAGAATTACAGGCATAGGCATTCATAGCATATGTGATTGCTAGCTTCAAAATATATAATATTTTCCGAAGAAAATATTGCTATCAGATTGGTGCAAAAGAATGGCATTCGTATAAAGAAAATGAGAGCAGATTGGCATAGATCTCACCTAGTGAATAGATATGTGTATATATCAATATATATACTTATAAGAACATTTTTGCTGCATTTTAACATGGATTTTTAAGAGCTCAATGCTCTCCATATTCTCGTTGTTCCTGTGTTTGCTTGCTGCAGCTAAGCAAATGAATAAATGACAAGGGATTGCTGAATTAAATCTCAGCCCATTCGAACGTTGTGATATTTATGAATACTCATAAAAAAGAACAAAAGCCGGAAGTTGCTTTTGCACTCAAGCGAAGTTGCTTGAATACTCACATAAATCAGCTACAAATCAGTCAAAATAAAGTCTTGAAACGATGAGTTGCAAACAATCTAAGCTGGAACTTTTCTAAGACTGACCTACATTGCTGAGCAAACATTACCAGATTATCTAATGCAAATGTCAAGGCTCAAGATATCATTACAGAAATAAACTGGCATAGGCTGTTAGCTGTAAAGAAAGCTCAGTTTTATACCCTTATAATTTCTTCCTAAAAAACCATTAGTTATCTTTATATATGATTATCTATGTGGGAAATTTCTACCTTACTATAAGTTCTAAACTCATTATAAGTTTTTTTTATATAATTTACTTTACTTTAAGAGTAAAATGAATTGAATTGAATTGAATAATAGCTTCGCGTCTCACGTATAGTCAACAGCAAGTTTTCTATAACAGTTAATTAGCCGACTTTAAAGAAGAACTAAACGATCTCTCAGCTGCTTACCTTTTCTGCAGAAATTTGCGCTTGAACTCGTGCAGCATGCCGCCGGCTCCGGCTGTGCCGGCCTCGTTGTAATCGTTGTTGCTATTGCCAAAGCGAAGCTTTTGATGCTGTTGCTGCAGCAGATGGCGGTTGGCAACCCCGAAGTCCATTTGCACGTCCACAATGAGCAGCAGCGTGAGCAGCACGAGCGTCGCGCCTAGGCTAATGGCGAGGCGCTCTTTGAGCTTCATAGTACGCAGGACGGCCATGATGGGTGTAGGAGCGCTGCTCCCTTGGCTCTTGTTGCTATCCAAATGATGTGAGGCAAAAGCCGTTGTTGTGGCGCCCTTTAAATTGCTGTTGTTTGAGCCGCTGCCACGGAAACTGCGCAGCCTTGCCAGCCAGCCGAGCTGACAATCCGCTTTTTGCTTTCGCCCCGCAGCCGACCTGTGCGGTGAGGCCGATGCGGATGCGGATGGGGATGGCGGAGCAGCACTGTTGCGGACGCGTGTCGAGCGCACAATGCGGCGCTTGATGAGCACACGTCGTCGAGGCGCTGCCTCGTCGTTGCCAACGTCACTCGGCTGAACCTCAAAACCCTGCCAAGGTGCCTCCTCTAAAGCGTCTGTTGAGTAGCTACCGGTGGCATCAACTGCACCACTTGCGCTTGAACGTCGAACGGCAGCAGTTTTACTAAACTTATTGTAGTTGTTGTTGTCGTCGCTCTGCCCATGCAAATTGGCAACGCTTATTTGTTCAGCTGATAAGTCGGTATTTTCAATATCAGCGCTGTTGTAACGCTGCTGTCGCTGCCGGAATCGCTGCAGTCGCTCCGCTAGCGGCGCAAACTGCGCACAGCTGCAAATATAGAGAAGAATTTCATTAGAACAGCCACATGCACCTAAACAACAACATATGTATGTATGTACGTATGTATGTTTCTTAAATCTTAAAACTAGTCGACTGCTGTGCGAAATGCAATCAAACGCGCCACTAAAAAACCAACTATAAACAAGAATTGAGAAAAAGCTTAACAGAAAAAGACAGAGCGGTAGAGAGAAAGAGAGAGAGAGAGAGAGACGAAATGTTTTGGCAATGTTTTGGTATTTTATTGAACATCATAAAAAGTAATGGGCAATTTAAAAACTAACTTTAACTACTGGACGTGCTGATACCCTAAACTACAAATTGTAGCAAGAGTTAGAAACTATCAAAATAGAACAACAAATAGAGGAAACAGTGCTAAATCCATGTCGAGCCGCAACGGCTTAAGGTGTCATACGCTTTAAGAGAAACATTGCTACTCTATTTCGTACCATGACAAAGTCATCAGACTCCCATTGTTTGGGTGCCATAGCAAGTGGAGGAACGAGCGTTAAAAATATGAAGAGACGACCACGGCTCCCGCCTCCCCCTCCTGGCTCCATAGCGTAGTTGCTTTTTTATTATTTGTGCATGAAACGGCGTCACGACCATCCGCCATGTTGACTGCTGCCGGAAATGCGGCAGAGTCCATTTTTTGTGCCGCCAACGTTGACGCCGTCGTCGTCGTAGTTTTTGTTGTTTCTTTTATTTTCTATTGTCTGGCTGAGCACATATATTTTTTGCGCCAGTTTTGTGAACTGTCGGTGTGTCAGACAATCTGGATTTGAACTATAACTACAACAGGCTCGCGCAGGCTTAGCGTAGCTCTGTTTGTTGTTGTCGCTGCTGATAGCCAGGTCAAATTTAACGAAGCTTGTTGCTTGCAGGTACTCCGATAGCAATATTGTTGCCAACACACAGTACAAACAGCAACAACAACAACGACGACAAGGAACGATAACAGTCCGAACTAGAACTACGTGCCAGTGCAAATTAAAGGCATATTTATGGGCATTTTCCCATGGAGAGGGAGAGGCAGAAAGAGAAAGAGAGAGAGAGAGAGAGATAACTTACATTGCATAGAGCCCGCATACTGCTGACATGACATAACTAAGCCGACAGCCTTAATAGAATTTTGGCAGCGAATCGCATGCAAAAATATCTGATTAGGCCGGTGCCTGACAGATAACACGACAAAGGTGCCATCAGATTGCAAATGGGCCACAGCACCACACCGACTCGAATGGAACCGAACTGAGCCGAGATGTACCAAACTAAACCGAACTGAGCTGAACTGAGCAGAGTTAAGTAAGGAGCCTAAGCTCCATGTCGCCATGTCAATCAAATCAAATATCGTGCCAATTGCCGATGTTGCCCATCAAAACTGCATATCACGGCGAGGCGATTTGACAGCTAGATCCAGACATAACTGGGCTGGGCGAGGCATTGAACAGATATGTATCTGAGATATGCGCAATGCCTGCAACAATCAAATCAATTGCAGGCATCGGCGCCCCTCTGACATGTCAGAGTCGAATGCAGACGCCGACGGCAACGTGACCTGAGACGATTCTCTATAGACTGCAGGAGCCGGCGATACTACGTACATTTACCGACTGACAACAACGGCGACAAACGCTCGATAAGCGACAGCACAAACCGAACGACTGCAAGCTGCAATGCCAGCGCCTGCAACTGAAAAGTTCGAGTGGGACAGGGGGGAAGAGCGAAGTATGAGACGCGTTAATGGCAATTGCTTCTGCCCCATGTTATTGTCGATAACATTGCTGTTGTTGTTGGTGCCGCTGTTGTTGTTGGTGTTTTGATAAAATTGCTGCGTTGCATTAAATTAAACTGATGCGGTGTATTAATGATGGAGCGACGGGAACGCTGCTAGCAACAGCCTTACTTTAATGCAATTGCCGACGACAGCAACAGCAACAGAGAGAGAAAGAGAATGAGTGAGAGAGAGAAAGAGAGAGAAAGAAAGAGAGAACGAACACGTCGCCACCGGCTGATTGAGTGACAGCAATTTCCCTTCCAATTTGCGCTCTGTGTTTTTATTAATCAGACAAAAGAGAGAAAACAATATAAAAGGGGTCTAGCTAGGCATAGGCGAGTTCAATGCATGTGGAACGTGCGAAAGAGCCCCCACTTATGCGTCGATAAGAAATGCTCTCCACAGACAGAGAGAGAGAGAGAGAGAGATAGCGTAGCACTTCACTCGAATATCTTAGCTGTGTTAATTAATAGAGTAGCCTCATGCTGATCAGCCAAGTCAATGGCTGGTACATGAAATCATTTGGCCGTAAACTGTTCCGATTAGCTGGGCACTGCTGTCGTCATCATCAGCTGCCCTCATTATCGACCGCCCACCCCCCTATTGTATGAATCAAACTCACTTTCAATCAAATGACAAATTGCTTTCCGCTACCTTTCTCCTGCTCAATTAGCTTCAGTCAGTGAACTTGCCAGCGTCGACAACAAGATTATGCATTTTACCTTCGTCTGCTCTTCCCCTACCTAGCCAACCTCCTTCCCACCACACGAACTGCAGCTCGTAGTCGCCCCTCGACTGCGCCAGCAACTACGCATGATTGATTTTCGGAAACTATTTCCCATGCCCCCTTCGCAATCTCTAGTTGCCCCATATAGGGCGAGTGAGCTGTGCAATTTTTGTTGTTGTGGTTGTTGTTGTGTTAGTGATGTTGCTGCTGCTGCTGTTGTTATTGTAAGTGCGAGTGAACGCGTAACCCGCACAAACTTGACGCGCTAACAAACTCGGCAACTTAAATCAAATCAATGGCGATTGTGCAACAGCAACTGCTGCTAAAAATGACACGCTTAATGCGCTCAACACCCTGCCCCAGCCTGCCCCCATCTGACTTCTCCTGCCACAATTTCTACAGCTGTTTGTTGCTTGCCACGCATCAATGAGGTTGAAGAATGTTGAGCATTGTGCTGCTGTTACTGCTGCTGCTGCTGCTGCTGCTGTTGCTGCTGCTGCTGTCGACATGCCCAACAACATTGAGCGAGAGTGGCTGGCAAAAGAGACTTATCGATTTTATGGGATTGTTGTCAGCGGGTGCACTTGAGCTGCTTACGATAGCAACAACAACAACAACAGCAACAACCACTGCACTGTTGCCTTATCGACCAATCGAGCGAGCCAATCACGCAAACTGTTATCTGATATGCAAATGTCTGACTAACTGTTGCAAATGCCATTCGATTGAAACAGCTTGTCAAGGTTAGTTTCGCTGCTCACTCTGCTAATTCGGCCAAATTTTCACTCAACTTCGAGCTGGCGAAAATGCAACGAGTTCTCTTAACTCACTCAAGTTGATGTCGAAAATTAAGAAAACTTTGCAACTTCATGGGACCGACTTGCTGCTCAGTTTAGTCTTGGGAACATAATTCTTTCAGCATAATTTAATTAAAATATAAAATTCTTATCCCAGACTGAGTTGAGTTTGAGCCTGTATAAGCTCATATTGCTTAGTTTCTAAAGCATTTTAAGTTTCTAAAGCATATTTCTGTTGCTTATTGTGAGATATTTTCTCTGTGTTTTTTTTTTCTTTCTTTCTTTCATTCATTCTTGGGGAGTTAGCTGCGCGCTTTGTCAATTTACCTTTCGCTGTGCATACTTGGGCGTTGCTCCTCATCAACCTTAGCCGCGTCGTAATCGCGAGCAGCAGCAGCGCCAGTGGCTGCCGTATAAATGTCTTGGCGCTGGTCGGGCTGAAGTGAGCTCTGTCGCAGTCTCAGGTGATTCAATGGCAGCGATTTCTCTGCTGCGTTGCCCCAGGTCATTTCATTACCAAAGTCAACATTGTTGTTGCCGCTGACTTCAGCCAGCTTAAGCTGATCCAGCTCATGCTCCTGCTGCTGCTCCTGCTGCTGCTGCTGTTTTTGCATGCTGCTGTTAATAAAATTTTCCGGCTGGCTCATTGCCTGCCAGTTCTTACGTTCGTGCCAGGCCAGTGAAGGACGACGCAGCGGCTGCTGCACCTGCAGCTGCTCTGTAGCCAATTGCAATGCGCTCGGCTGCCAGTCATTGTTTTGCTTGTTGGCCCAGTCGTTCTGGCTGCCATAGGCATTGAACTGCCGGCTCAGACTGCCCTTTGAATTGTTCTCATATTGTTCCATTGCTGATTGATTTCTAGTCATTGCCATTTGATTTATGTCGGGGCCATCGCTCCCTCGCTGCCATATGCCTCCCTGGTAATCGCCATTGTTCGCATTAGTCCCATTGTAGCTGGCTATTTGTCCCATGGAACGTCTCAGCGCCTGATTGCTCTGGGACAGCCGGCCCGGCTGAGTCACTTGCCGTTCAGGCGGTTGCTCCTCCTGTGGCTCCCGTTGCTCCCGTTGCTCGAGCTGCCCTCGATCCAGGCAAACACTGCTCTGGCTGCGCTGCCGTGCCGCCTTTCGCTTGGCCAGCGCCGCGGGAGTGGGCGCAAATAGATTCCGTATATTTGCATTGCGCTCGCTGCTGCCGCCGGCGTCGCTGCCCTGCTTGACCTGAATAATTGTGAATTGGATTGTTTGCAATATGGTTTTTATCGCCATTTCTTTTTCAGCTAGAAGCGGCTTTTGTTTCTGGCCGTTTAGTAATTGGTTAATCGGACTGGCGCTACAAAAATCCTGCGCTCAGGCAAATCATGCTCAACGATTGGGGTTAGTAGAATGACCGGAGAGGGGAGCAAACGTGACAGTAACGATAACAATTATTATAAACAGATTAACAGAGGAGCCATAAAAGACACTATGGCCGACTCAACGCAACTACAGACATAATCGGATGATTTTTCTTTTCTTTTTCTTGTTCCAGAAGTGAACCAAGGCCGGAAATGGTAGTACTTACGCTGCTCGTCAGCGAGATCCTTGAAGTCAGAGACATTGGGGTAGACGTAAGTAGAGAGCTGAGAATTCAGGGTGTCATCAAAGTATACGGATACAGGAAATTCTGTGTGCGCCTCAAAGTCGGCTCAATCTCTTCATCCGTAAAACACTGTCACACACAGAGACAGCAACGTGGCCAAAAAGAATAAAAAAAACGAAAAAAGCAAAAAGACATTCTGATGGGAGAGAGAGAAAATTTGAAACGTAAGACAGATTAGCATAAGCGGATAATACCCAAACAACGAATTGGCAACAGCAACAGCAACAGCAACGGCAACAACAACAGCAATGGCAACGGCAACAACAACAGCAATGACAACAAAACAGCAACTGCAACAAAATTCAGTAAGCCCAACATTGTATGGGAGATGGACAGCATGTGTGGAACATCTAAGTGCTGATGCCAAGCAATTCTCAAATGCATAGCAAACAAAGCAACAAACCTGCACAGAGAGCACGGAGAGCCAAGCACGGCGAGTGGGAAAAAGACAAAGCCACATCAATTCAAATGTGAGTGGATGGATGCTTGAGCTCCAGCTGAAGCCCCTTTAAATACGCAATTTGAGTGGCAAGGCGTAAAATGCCAACCAATGCCGACAGATACATTCAAACTATCAGCAATAACAACAGCAGCAACAACAACAACTACAACTGCTGCAACATGCTCGAACTTGACATAAGAATCAGGGAGCATCAACATTTTCTGTTTATCAGCAATAAATTGACATGTAAATTAAAGTGTCTATAATAATGAATTGACATAGGAATAGCAGAGCCTAAAGAAATGAAAAATCTATGTAAACTATTTCCAAAATACACTTCTGTTATAAAAAATTATTTGACATGGAAATAGAATGCCTAAAGAAGTAAAATATATATATCTACTAATTATTTGTCATATACAGCATATGTAATTACTGTCACTTTTATTAAAAACAATTGATTTGGTCAAGCGGCGTTTCATTTTACTCAACTTGAGCTTGAATCTTTTCATTTAATTTGATATTGTGTGGGTAGCATGATTGACATGTATATGACTTGACTTGTATATCGATCCAAATAGTTCCCACAGTCAAGTGTCTATTAAAACACGTTGCGCCTGCTGAAATACAAGCAGTTCAGCAACAACAAACTAATCTCAAGTTCTCATGTTTGGCGTAGAGTCTAGAGACTATCAGCATTTCTAGAAAATTGACATAGAAATTGCGAAAACTCTAGCTCTGTAAATAATTTGTAAATTATTCCATAGCATATGCAATTACTATGACTTCAATTATAAACAATTAAACAAATATTATCAACTTGAACTTGACTCTTTTCATTTGTGTGGGAAATTGCGTCAATGGTTGTATATCGATCCGAGTAGTTCCCAGACAAGTGTCTGTTTGCTGATATACAAGTACTTCGAATATTTTCTGGCTTCACTATCAACAAAATAAACAAAGTGCCTTGCAAATACACACACACACATACAACACACACACACTCGCACGCAACAAGACATTAAGATAAAATTGAAACCGGGACGAGCTGTGCTATCTGATGCAACTTTACAGCTGTTTGCGTTTGGCTGCAGCGTGCAACCTAACCAAAATGGAAGCCAGAAAAGGCTGAAATGCATGTCAAGTGAAATTACTTGTTTGCACTGGCAACAGATTGGCAAATAGGGAGTCGGCAGCTGCTGGCTAGATTAGGCCAACGGCCACACCTACACACCCACACACACACATACACATATGTGCTCCTGTCTTAGCTCTGTGATATATGCAGACGACACTTCGATCTGTTAGGGCAGGCGACTAGCAGCTATAAATTGAGATGAATGTCGCTCGGGCAGGATGAGGACCTGCGGCCATATACACAATGTGATTCTTACTTGTGTCGCCTCGAGTGCATTTGCCTGCTCGCTGTCTATCTGGAGCTGCATGATGAATACTCATCGAATGGGGTGGCTTTTGGGGAAGGCGCCGCCATTGCAAGTGTGCGATGTCTATAAATATTTTATTGTATTTCTGCATTTTTCCCCCTTTTTCATTGAACGGCACCATAAAAAGCAGCAAGTGGGGTTGCGACAGCGGACGGCCATTAAAATGCAACACGCATGCAACGCGCTGCAATTGCATTGCATAATTTAAGGCGCTCGCACACGCAGTCAACTGAAACAATCAGCAGCAAACCGCTGCTGCCAACGTCATTTCCAGCGTCGCGTCGCGTCGGGTCGCGTCGTTTCGCATCGCCTCCCTGCTGATGTCGCCCATAAAATATTCATTTAAAATGCAACATGCAACACTTTGCATCACGCACCCAGCACACCCACACTCATACACGTGTGTGTGGTTGGGTGTATGTCAGCTCTAGAAATATTTTATGCCGTTGACAGCCCCAACCGGACAACTGGACCTGGCATCGCATGGCGCGCTGTTAGCATTTTGACGCTCCAAAAATTCTAATCCGTGGAGCGCGAATACACGTGTCATATTCGGCCAGGCTTTGACACATTCAATAGTTTGCAATTGATAACAGGCGCAACAAAACAAGGCAAACAGAAGCCAACAAACGAGCACTTACCAAACAAACTCCAACAGCTAACAGCTAACAGCTGAGCGGGGGCTGGTGGTTGGTGGGGGTTGGTGGCGGACCCTTCGTTTGCAAATAGGATCAATTATCAACTGTAAATAATGTGAAATATTTGTTTCATTAGCATTGCGATGCATATTGCCATATAATATCATATATTATTTCATTTAGGGTTTACGTTCATTTAATTAATGAGCATTTTAGACTCATTCACAAATAATAATACATTGTTCGACTTGCTTTGTCTAAGCCATCACAGACAATCGCATCAGAGTCAACTCAGAACATATCGTTCGTTTAATATACATATAAACACATAATATATTTACACATGTAATATTTACGCACTAGAAATAGTTTATCATTCAGATTATTGCAAATTCAAGAGTCTTGTAATAAGAATTGAATACACAATTGATTTATTGGCTCGGGCTTCAATGCAATTGATTGAATTGTCTACAAGACCACACTGACTTGGCAATTTTAAACAAATACAAATGTCAGCTGGCAAGTCCATAGCAGCTCATTTATATTCAAATCCAATTCGGTTATCAGCTCATTGCATTGCTGTGCAGCAGATTGGCTAGCAGCCTTTGATAAACCCGCTTAAGAGTACATCAGAGCGCACTACCGCTGCTGCACCTACGCATAATGCACAAAGGTTGTTTCGATCAAACATGGGCGCATTAATGCTCTGGGATGGGCCATGCAGATGCAGTGATTACGGGCTGCACATGAACATGGACTCTTAAAAGCAATATCACGTAAGATAGGCGAACTACAGCGGCGATGAGACAATGCAGTTTTACAGGAAACTGAAGCCCATGCAGCTCTTCGGGCCATTTGCGGTAAGTACAATTATCGAATTCACTCAAACGTGGCTATATTGTCGTCATCGCTCATCGTTCATCGCTCAGTGCTCAACGGGCCCCTGAAGTCTTTATGACCAAACTGCTGGTTTGGTTGCCAACTGGCCGATGGCTGCGCCTAATTGTGCTGCGGTAATAGATAGATAGATCGAGAGCCTCCCAAGCACACGAAGCTCACGACTTGCTCGACGCGATCATGCGCCTCAGATTATGAGCCCAGCCAGCGACTTCAGCTCGAACTCTGCACGTTTTTTTTTTTTTTTTTCTTTTTTTCTTTTTTTGCACAAAAAGCGAAAACGAAAAGGGAAATTTCTTGCTGGCTCACGTAATTGAATTGCAGGCAGCTAAATTGGCATTTATTATAATAAAAGCAAATATGCAATTTCGCTTTTCTAAAAAAGCAGAAAAAAACTTCAAAGAGGAAGCAACAACTGCAAAAAACCTGCTGTTTAGCTGGGAGCATGAGATGACAGCCTTAGCAAAGGAAAGTCAAGTGAAGCGATTTGTTTGAGGAAAAAAAAATAGGTGATAATAGGATATGCATTTTCACGTACCATTATAATTGTAATCAATTAATGCGTAACTCTAACTGTCTGTTAATAGGCTTATCGAAAAGTGAAATGCAAAACAGATAATAGAAATCTGCCCGTCAGCCATATGCTCTGCTATTAATCCCCTTAATTAGCCTTTTGATATGCGCATGCCGATTACAATAATGAAATTCTTACAATATCATTTTGTACGAAATGCGTTGTAATTCACAGTCTAGTTGACACGAGCCCCACCTAAAGATACACATGTGTATATATGTATTTAATTTGCATTAACAATTCAACAATCCCACGCCAAATCAATTTAAAACAATTTTTTAATTGCGGCAATAAATCACATAAATATTTCAAATGACAAAACAGTGAAATAATTAAAATATGAAAATAAATCAGGAGCCTCGAATACAAATTAAATGAGAGCAAATCGAGAATTATGCATAATGAGTTGAAATTATGCATAAATTCGTATTAGCGAAATTTAAATTTATAATTGGGTCAACTGAAATTCATTTGAGAGGATTTACAGCTGCTTTAACTAAACTCCATTCAAACAAATATTTAAAAAGCCCGCGTTGTTATCGAACTGAGGCCATACTTCATTCTATTCTATAAATTATATGGGAATAGTAGATAGGAGATATGACAGTTCGACTTGTCAAAAGTATTCTGTTGGCCGTTCTGTAATCACCTGTGTGGCTTGCCAATTTGCTGGCGTAATTATTAAAGCCCATTAAGCCAAATAATTGCAAATTTTCATGCGAATAAATCAGGCTGCGTTTTGACAAACAGACAAATCTGTTTATACTCTACCCAGCGCGGGCTTCCCGTTGGTTTCTATTGATAGTAATCGTTTCTCTCTTCTAGCAATTATAAATGAATTAGAAATATTTATATTTATATTTATATCACTATTTAAATGGGCTTGCGTACTTCAATAATAAATTGCCGTAGGCCACTAACAACTTTTCAAATATTTTCATTTAGTATTTAAGTATCTGCTGCTTAATGAGTTTCCCACTGCGCCAAGCAATTTCCGCATTTCATTACGATTGTAATGATTGTATTGGAAGCAGAGCAAGCTCGGCTCTGACTTCAGCATTGAACTTGAAAATGCTGCAAATTGTTAATTGGCTCATCGAGGCAGCTGTTTGCTGTGTGCCACGCCTCCAGTTAGCACTTTCATGCACGTGTGGCTGTTGTTGTCAACACATTGGCAAACTGCATTACATAGGTGGTAATTGCCGGGTCTGGGCAATTGCTGTTGTTGTTAGCAGTTGTTGTTGTTGTTGTTGTTTGAGAATTTAACAAAATCCATTAACTCATAATTTTCTGCTATGCTGCACTTGCCGCCATCGCCAGCTCTCGGCAATGCAAACAGCTGAACGTTCAGTTAGTTAAGCCAAAAGGCAAAATTGTGCGCAATTTAACGGCAGAGCGCGCTTTTCCACACCAACAAAAGCGATGTGCACGTATCCGTGAAATATTGTGAAAATAGCAGCCAGTACAGTACAGTACATACAGTCATCACACACACTCGCACACTCATAGACGAACTTGCTGTTAAGTGCAGCGCAATTGTGGCAGCAAGAAATCTACCAAAATGTTGAGGGAGTTCGCTTCGAAAAAATTCACACGATACGACGACGCGACGTTGGCGTTGTTGATTATGGGAACCACTCAAAACGAGTTGGATTGTTTTTGTCGATTGCCGCAGTTGTTGTTGTTGTTGTTGTTCCTCCTGCTGCTGATGTTGCAGCTGTTGGCGTAATTTGACTGTTGCATGCGAGTTGCATTGTGTGGACTTTTCGTTTGCATATGGTAAGCTAAGTGTATAAGTGCAGGCATATGTTATGTGGCTCCATGCACCTTTATCCTGTGCAGTCGGAATATAAATGGCTCATTAGATACCCTACAAATTTGTAGATGTGATATAAAAAATGATATTCTTAATCCTTTACTCGCTTAAAAGCTAGAAGAAGACTTAGAAATATCCTCATATATCTTACATCCTATCAGCTAACTTCTGACTCCTTACTGATTACATTGGGAGAGTCTAGGAAATGTCTAGGGAGAGTCTAGTTTAGCCGGCAGCCAGGGTATAACTATGTTTGGTTATCCCAAATATATGCTCTGCCTTTGCCTAATATTTATTATATATATTAATTATTAATATATATTTATTAAATTATAAATAATATATGTTAAGATTCAGTTGCCTAAAAGGGAACACGTGACAAGACAGTCTCTACTACTCCCCAGCAATTATTACAATCCCCTTACAGGGTATCTCACACTCCCACTCTCTTCACTTTGTCTAGTTAATCGCTCTGTACACAAGCAAATTGAATTTGTTAGCCGTGCATTTTGTCTTTTGGTGTTTGGTTACTGCATTTTTTCCAACTGTAAATTGATAAATTATAAGCAATTATATTTAATTTGATTTGCAGACAAAGTCACACGAAAGCCGCTGCGCATTTTGTCAGACAATTTCATTAGTAACAATTGCCGCTAGTTAACGGACTGCACCTTCCTGACCCGAGCCCCCTCCTCCCAGGCAATTTGATTAAAAGTTCTCTGCAATTGCGTGAAATGTTTTGTATATACAGACCTTACATCATTATCAAATGGACTGACGAATCACAACTCCAAGTCGGTTGCATGTGTCGTAAAAGCAAGAAAAACGTTTTTATTATTATTTTTTGGGCATACGCAACGCTGCCAACGGACGTAGAGCGGGAGACCGGAAACTAGCGGAAATCATTAGACCCTGACTTGAAGTGCTTTGGCTTTTACTACTGTTGCCATAAGAAGTTTGCTTGACAGTGGAATCAAGTGACACAGATCTCTGCAAATAATGTCAACTGGCTGTTGCTCAATAGGGAAAAGTCTGTACGGCAAGTGAAAAATCTCTAGTCTAGCCCGACTACGAGATACCCTAGACCTCGATTTATTTAAGTAGTGTCTGATAATTCAGACAGATCGCAATTACGATTTTTAACACTTACAAGATTAAATTAGAAAATAAATAAATTAATAAAATTTTCTGATACTTGAAGGTTTTTAAAGAACACAGTTTATTGAATTTTCACAAAACCCGTATACTCCTATGTATATGGTATATAAACTGAAAAGCCTTTTGATTTTGCCATAGAAATATGCTCTCCGACCCACTGTACAGCTCAGTTGTCGTTCTCCACGGCCTTTGTTCTGTTCAGATATATTTTTGCTTGCCCCTCACACACACAAACACATACACACGCAAAGATGGTCCCCAAGAGGCATTATTGTTATTTCTGTCAGTAGTTGTTGTTGCTGCTGTTAGTTCAGTTGTTAGTAGTTAGCAGCTTATGCTCGCAACTACTCAAATATCCGGAATCATTATTATAAAAATCTAGCAGGCAACGGATGCACTGGGCCAGGAAGTAATTAAAGCACTGCACATAATTGGTAAGTCAGAAGCAAAGCAAAGCTAAGCACACTAAACTCCTTGATGGCCTAGAAAGCGAGCTCAAAGTTACAAGCAAACAAACAGCAAAGAGAAAAATATAAATAAATAAAGAAGACTTGTCAGAATCAGGTAACATTAATTAAATTAAGTAAGTGCGAACAGCAGGGCATCTTTTTACGTTTGGGTAACGAGTAAAAAATGAAGCCTATATCCTAGACACGACCTTAAAAAATAGACCCTAATAAAATCAACTGAGGTGACAGCACGGCGTATACGCGACGTGCCAATGAGATGCCCGGTTGCCGGTTGCCGGTTGCCGGTTGCCGGCTCCCAGTTCTCAGTTCTCAGTTGCCAACTGGCGTCAGTAAAAAATAAAAACCAGATAAAAATCAAATTAACAAGCGATGCGAGCGCACGAAAAAAAAACTGAAATGTTGCACAAGTAAATAAAGCTGCCCCAGTTAAGCGCGCAAACTGATAAAGCAAAAAAAAAAAAATGCTCGGGTCTCTGACGCTGCATCACAGGACACATCTGACTGCGACTGGGCTAGCAGGCTGCCTGCTAGACGTTTCTAGTTTGTCGTATGGACAGAACCAATTTATATTTATGTATATGCAAACATTTGTTGTTACTGCCGCTGATGCTGCTGCTGCTGCTGCTGATTGCGAGCAAAATGAATTCAGCTGCTGAGGAATGACAGCGGACTAGGGCCAGACGCAGCACAGGCTGAATGAGCCGGCTCTGCGTGTGTGTGTGTGTGTGTGTGCGTGTGGCAATATAAAGGTCCAATTTTACAATGACCGAAAGGACATTTATAAAGGTAAAATTTAATGACGTTGACCGTTGTGGAAATATAAGGTCCGCAGATAAAAAATCAGGTAAATTAAATGAGCAAGCCAGCAGAACAAGACAAGTCCGAGCCTGGACAAACGTGTTCGTAATCTGTTTAAAAGCGGTGCCTTGCCTTGCCGCCGCCCCGAGGCCCGCGCCAGACATCAAAATTAACGGCAGCGAATTTTAAATGTAATTGACAAGCCAACTGACGGCAGCTGTGGAGCCAGTTATTAAAGCATACACTGCGTATACGCAACGCACAAATATTCAGCATCAAATGAAAATAAAGCCGCACAGCCAAGCGTCAACGAGCATGGGATTCCCCCTCCCCTTCTCCTACTGTGCCGAATTGGACACATTCGCTCTTTCGTCCTGTCGCTTTTCGCTCAGCATAATTGCTCTCCATGGAGGGCTTAACGCGAGAGAGAGAGAGAGAGAGAGAGTGTGTGTCACTGTATGTGTGCGTGGGCTTGCATGTGCTGTTGTCAATGGTTTATTTGCGCTTATCGCGAACATTTCTTTCGAGGGGTTTTCCTCCTGTTAATATGCCAATTTACATATACATTATTTTAACTGCACAAGCGACCGAATGAATCCCTCGAATTATTTGTCATTTTCAGCATGATGAGCGCCGGCTCAGCCATTCCGAACGCTTATCACTTAATTGCATTGCACTTAAGCGCTGAACAGTGCTAAATTTAAATGCCAGCTGGGGTCGAGAAGGCTCTAAGCCAAAGACTTGCAGCCATAACAATTAGCAGCAATTGCTACTACTACTGCTACTGCTACTGCGGCTGCTACTACTACTGCTAGCTGCTAGCAGCACTCGTCGCTACTCGGGCGCTGCAAGCAGTTTCACTTTTTCAAGTAGCGACGACATCTAATGTCTGCAACAAGCACCAAGAGCTGGCTGGTGGCATCATTGCAAAGGTAAACATTAAACGTAACTCTCATCACGGCAGATTCAGCGGCTGAGCATGAACATGAGCATGAGCGAGCCGGAAGCACAGCAATGTACATATGCGAAGATTTCACTTTCTAGCTCTGGCTTACACACTGCGGCAACAACAGCTACAACAATGAGTGTTGTCACAACAATGCGTTGGCGAGTCGCTGTGGGGCAAAGGGGCAAACAACAAAACAAAAAAAAAAAACCAGCTGCAGCGGTTGGCAAAATCTCTGAAGTCTCATGTGAGTCGAAGAGGATGCCGCAGTGGATGGCGCAGTTTACAGCTGCTCAGCTGCTCGTATGGCAACAAGATTGAGCAAGAGTTTTGGCCAACAATGTTGCCAGCAAAAAGATGAGCCACTTCAATGCGCACATCTCCAATTGTGCTTCGCGTATAAAACAAAGAGAATTCATACAATTCAATTTGATTACATTACGCATGTTACCGTCATTAGTGAAGTTTGCTTGATTGAATTACATTCAATGGAATAGCAATTAATGTGATGAGCATGTTGCCATTAGTCACAAGTTCTCTTGATTCACAAGAGACAGACAGGGGATGGAGAGAGAGAGAGAGAGAGAGAGAGAGAGAGAGGAGATGAGTTGCTATGTATACCCATATCCTACATCAGCATTAACATAGTGGCTATACAGTATATAGTCCCAACACCTAACATGACAGAGGGCAACAAATAAACAAACAAAACAACTGCCATCAATTGCATCTACTGTCGCATGAATGCTCGACTGAGGCAAGGCAAACAGCAACAATGTGGAGAGGAGACCACAGCTGCCTTCTGCCTCTTGTCTCCCTCCCTCCCTTGGGCATGTGGGTAATAAATAGCTGCAGCAAGTTTCCTTCTGATGCAATTCAAGTGCATTGCTTCTCACTGCATGACTGACCGAGTGCTCGGTTGACTGAATGAATGCGTGTGCACTAGGTGACTGAGTGAGTGGCCAGTTGAGTGTGTGTCTGTGGGTGTGTGCCTGTTGTCAGCCAGCAGCAGCTAGGGCAACCAGCGAATCAATAAAAAACAACCCAACGCAATCCCAACTGCAATCTCAAATAGTCTTCGGGCTGACAGCCGGCGAATGCAAATCACATAGCTGGTTTTTTGCACGTTGCTCTGAATTACAATCCAGACTTTTACTTTGCTAGGGCCCAAGGCCAACTCGATGATATTGATTTGCTGTCATTATTGTTAGTTTTTGTGGCACGAGACAGGCAGTGCGCTGCGCTGCTGCTGCGCCTTAAGGCAGACAACACAAAACTTTCAGCGAGTGCGGCGCGTGTGAAAATATCTAACACCGAGTGTGCGACTCCTGCGGGCTACCCTTGGCAGCTACAAAATTTGAATTTACGCGATTTGCTCGAATCGCTAAATTGAAATTGTTATTTGTGGAGCCAAGGCATCTGGTCGAGCATAGAGCATAAAAAGCTCGCGGTTCCCAATGCGCCCCCAGGCACTCAGACACTGCTCTAATTTAAGGCCCAATATACATAGATATAGTTCAAAGCACTTTCAATTTTGTTGCTGTTGTTGCTGTCGTTGTTGTTGCTCAGCGACAGTAATTGACTTTGGCCAATGAGATTTGCATGCTGATGGCATTTTCAGCAGCTGAGTTTTAATTGTGTCCCACGAATTCGGAGCAGCCGCACAAGCTGTCCCTTAGACGCGGACGAAGTCACCTAGTCTCTCCCTGCTGCCCGCTGCCCGCTGCTTGGCAAACGAATTCAATTGTCAGGTCATCTGTCAATTTGTTTGTTTGGCTGGCTGCAGCTGGACAGCCGTCAAGGGAGGACGGTGGGCCAGGCAGGTGCACGGCAAACATGCCAAAACACAAAATGCTTTTAATGTGACGCGAAACTGCAACAAAATTGCAGTTGCCTCAGACAACGACCAACAGGCAACGGGCAACGACTGACGGCCAACGGGAGAGACAGGCAACAAGGGCGGCAGTAGCCCAACTGACGTCTGTCAGTCGGCCGGAGTGAATGATACTCGCTGGCTCAAGTCGCGGATAAGTTCAAAAGTTCGTTGGCGCTTGTGTAAACAAATTATTTGTATATGTTGCTTTCCTGTCAGGTAATTGGCCACGCGAGCTAGCCAGCGAAAAGTCAAGCTATTTGACAGCTAAAACGTCAACAATACCCTGTAAGTTCATTTGGTAAGCTGCACAAGAGAAATTGGCGGAAGTCAATTTGACAATGATTATACTTTCCAGATAACTTTGCCATGGCTCGATTATACATTAGGCAGAATACCCTATGATTACCTCTATATTAAACCAGTTTTATGAATCGTAAAGAAAACTTCCTTAATTTAGGTCATATCAAATTGGCATGCCAGCTTCAACAATACTCTAATAAATCATTAAGTATACACAAGTGGAAGGAAAGGAGGCATATCAGCCTACGATTATCTCGAGTTGAGTTCGAAATAGGTTGAGATTTCATGAAAACCCTATGAATCTATATTAAAAGAATCTCGTTTAGCCATCGAAAAATAAAAGTATTTGAAAGATAAGCCATCAACTGTACCCTGTTGAACCATTTAATATACCCAAGTGCAAGGCCTATCATAATATGAGATATATCAGCCCTATAATCTTGGGTTAAGCTAGGCCAAGCTGTTCTGAAAGCGCTATGAATCTATATTAAAGAAACTTCACTTCTTTTACCGAAATAAACTTTTTATTCCTAATAGGCGAAAAATAAAGTACCTGAATGCTATTACGTCAACAATACCATGTAAAATTATTTAATATGCACTATTGTAAGACCTATGAGAGAATGTGACATTTCTTGCGACTCATTTGTATGGATCAGTTGAGCTTGTCAAAGGTAAAGGTCCATGAATACCCTTTAAATTTATTTAATAGCCACGCGACATTATAAAACTCAAAGAGAACCTGATTAGTTTAGGGTGAATAAACTTTCCATGCTGGACACAATTAATCCCAGTCTTGTTTGCTGTTCACAATTTGCACCTGGTTTTATGGACGCCCTTTGGACAAGGCTCCTGCTGCAGTCGTCTGCAGAGCCTAATTAGACAAAATGAGACCTGGAACTGTTGTCAGTCTGCCATAATTAGTTTACAATACAAATCTATGCGCGGTCGGATTGACAACTGCCAACGGGGCGCCAGCTACAGCCTACAGAGGCGCACAGGGCGCTCGGAGGAGAGAGCGGCAATCGGTGTTTACGCGCTTCCATCAATCAAATTAACTGATATTGATGATGTACCTTTTATTACAATGGCCCAATCTCATTGTTTGAATGGCTCCTTTCAATTACACAAACAGCCGCGCTTTGTATAGCAGCCGGGCATTAGATATATGTACGTATTGTTGCCTAAGCGGCCATTACGCGCAGCATAACGATGGATCGCGTGGACCTACTGCGGCGTAGCCCTTTTGGTCTGGCATTTATTTTGGCGTAACCACAGCTTGAACGCTCTTTTGAAGCGCCTATAAATCATGGCTATACGAAAATTAAAGCGTTACGCTACTTGAAATGAATTGAATAACAATTGGGGCACTTAATAATGTGGAAGCTCTATCAATCAGGCATTGCATGTGAGGCCTACACATAAATTACCGACAGTCCTTAACTAAAGCGGATTGAACATTTTTAAGCAACACAAAACTACAAGCATTTGTATTTACACATGAAATGCCATTCTGTTTGCAGGACTTTAGTCATTTGTAGACGCTGAAGAATTTATGATATTCATACATTTGCACAATGGGACTTGTGGCTGGCTTATGGAACACGGCCGGGCTGGCGCATTGTCAAATATCTGACTCATTAAAATGATCGAATAAAGCGGCGCTGTCCCTTTTTGCCGTGCCACCTAAAGGGATAAAGGATATGAGCGGATTAAAGCCCATTTACGGCCAACGGAGAGCGTATAAGCACACAGTCCGATTAAAGCCTTACGTAGAATTTGGAATTGCAGGCGGAATCCAGTTGGGCCGGGCCCTATAAAGGGCATATTGAATGCGTGACTAAGTTAGTTAGACGATGGGCGAGGCGTGGCCAGGTGGGCGGCGCTCTGTGTGGGCGGGTCGTAACATTTTCCAATCAATTGAATTTCAATTTGCATAATTTTTGGAATGTCAAAGTAATGTGCATATATGAAATTCAATTATTTTCCTTTGAATTGAGCTGGAGACATTGAGAGTGGACTACAACGGGACTGGACAAAGGAAACCCAATCCAGGCAGCTTTCGGGCGAGCAGCCAGCTATACAAGCCAGCCCGGACCGTTCCGGCACGTCCCTCTCAATCCCTCTCTCTCTCTCTCTCTCTCTCTCTCTCTCTCTCTCTCTCTCTCTCTCTCTCTCTGGAAAATATTTGCACACGCACACAAATATACGGAGTGGACAAACATTTTTGCACATTTGCATGACGGTAGTTTGTGAGCCAGACGACCGTTTCAGGGTAACGGGTGACCCCAAACTAACCTAAAACTCAAAAACGTACAAAATGGCAACAAAATGCGAGTTCAAACTCGAACGGGAATGTTAAAGCATGGAAAGCAATAAAAAGAATGACATTTTTCATTGGGTCACTTCGTTGTCCACAAAAAACTAGCAAGAGATATAAGTAAAAAACAAACAGCTTGACATTTAAATACCCTTGGAGACACAAAGTGAGTTTGGCACACGAAGAGTTCTCGTTTGAATATTTAACAATTCGAATGCTACACCGAAATCAATTATCAATTTATTTGACTCATAAATAAATACGTAATATTATACTCTGAGTAAATGTAGGCAGTTATATAAATATATCTAAGGATATATACTCCATAGAGCAATCTGTGTCCTCTTTAAGCTTCTCACACGACACAGCGAAAAAAGAAAAGGGTAAACTGTATTTACTATTGCCTTTTGCCCATTTTCATTTTCATTTTCATTTTATTTGTTTTTCTTGTTTTTCGGTTTGGCTATCATTTCTTTGACCAAAAGAAATGTACAAAACACGCAAAGCTGTCCGCAGGCAGCGCCGTTGTCCTTGCGTCCTGCGGGCCAACCCATTTAAAAATAATTTTCTCTCGTCTGCTGCGAAGAAGTAAAAAAGGGCAAGTCCCGGGCTTTACTTTCGGTTTTTGTGGGCGCGCGCGCGACTCGTAAAAATTTAATTAAAAAATTATTTCGCTTGCAGTAAAAATCAACACTTCGCAATCCTTGAACGGCGACAGCCGCCAGCCGTCAGCCGGCAGCCAAATAATGATTAGGCTGGACTGCCAGGCAGACGGAGAGACGGGCAGCTGAAAGTGAAAAAGCTTTTCCAGCTGCCACGCCCATTAGCTGTGGCCAAATGTGCGAATAATGCGCATGGACAATGGACAATGGACAGCGGACAATGGCCAACAGACAACAGACGACAGACAGCGGGCATTTACGGGCTGTTATGCGCTCCTTGGCCAGGGCGAGCGCTTATGTGTCAAGCGAACAAAATTATGATGACGACTTTTATTGGGTTAGCAGCCATTGTCTGTCAAGAGGCCTGCGCCTGCCTGCGCCTGCCTGCGCCTGCCTGGCCGCCGTCTTGAGCGAGTCAATAAAAAATCAGTAAATCCCTGTCGACATGGGCTCAAGGATTATTATTGCTACTTTATGACGGTCCATATTTGCGCACTGGTGCAAAACTCAAAAGGATAAATACACAAGCTGTGGCGGCACCGTTAAGCAAGTCACTTGACAAGTGACTTGTCATTTCCATCGATAGTGCTCCAGACTTCTTCAATTGGCCCGGCCTGAAATGGCAAGCCCTAAGCATATAAGCCATAATAAACAGCTTGAGCAAAAGACTAAAAAGAGCCAAGATGCGAATCGGGAGTCAGCTTCATTTGCACTGCTGTTAAGCGGCGGCAAACATCCGCCGCAACCGAAACTGAAATAAAATTAACATGCTCCAAGCTTAAGCCAAAGAAATGCAACCAAATTCTCACGCTAATTATGCGCTGACAAAGGAACAAGTCGCGCTGTCAATCCTAATGCTAATGAAGAGGCGGCTGCGGCCTCCAGCTGTGACTCTTGGTTCAATTATAGCAACGCTTCAATGCCGGCCCCCCATCAAATTAGCATATTTCTTTTATTTTTTTTTTTTTTTTTTTTTTTTTTTTTGTGTGTGTGTGGCAAACACTTCTTGTAGCTTTTCATGTTTTGAAAAATTCGACATGCTAAATACGTTGACACCTATTTGGGAGGTGGAGGGAGGCGTTTAAGGCCGAAAGCAGAACCAAAAACACTCGCTGCTAATTGCGAGCGGGCGGCTCAACAACGGCTTAATTACACTGTTTGTTGCTGTTGTAATTTCAGCTGACCTTTTGGTGTGGCCTGACCATTTGAGCTCATTTGCATAATTGTATAGAATTAATTTATTTAAATTATTCTTCATTTTCTCTCCTTTTTGACAATTTGCACGTAGAATTTGCATTCGAAATTTCCAGCTGCAAAACATACATCATTACCAAATACCAATCTAATCTGAGCTGCACAAAACCGTCGAAACTTTTGCCAACATTAAAGCAAATGTTAGTTAGTAACAAATGAAACAAATTACAACAAAAAATCAGCTAAAAGCAAAGTTTCGAGTGCGATATTTGCGCATGAAATTAGTTTTCTCGCACACGTTTTCAATTTTTGGGCGCTGCAAAAGTTTTGTTAACAACAAGTTGCTCAGATACAGAGACAGAGACAGAGACAGCGACAAAGAGAGAGAGATACAGCGAAAGAAGAATATAGGTCAAAAGTCAGGTGCGCCTTGAAATGGGTCAACAAGTTTACAAGTTAACAAATTTATGGAATTTATGAATTGATTAGATAAGATAAATTATGAATATCCAACTTCTTTAGCCATCAATAATCAAATCAGCTTAAGCCACACGCAATAGCTTTAAGACAAAAGCAAACAATAAACTGAAAGCAAATATTGGGTAAATCAACTTTTGAGGAAACATTTGCAATCACACAAAAAGCAGTTGGCTTCACTCTGGCCATATTCCATGGGCTGGGCCCACGTTACGTATGTGTAATATTGTTATGACAGCTCAAATATTCGCAAATATTTACCAACACGCCTATTTACTTAGGCACCTGCCGCTGTTGCTGTTTTTGGCCATTAGCTGTTAGTAGCTGATAATGCGATTTACCATTGTTTGCTATTGATTTCTATTAACTTGCACTTTCCATGCGGCCATTTGTATAATTGCATTTCAATAAAATGAAAATTCGCTTTATGGCCGACTGTGAAAGTTGGCTAATTGTTGATTTAATTGGGATATCCGATTAACCGTTGCAAATTGTGTTGACATTAACAGATAATGCAAGCATACATATATTTATTTCAGCTATATGTCGATGGGCGTGTTGCTTCGCATATTTAATGTGTCCGATATATTCGATCTTATAAATGTCTGACACTTAAATATGAATTTTACAATCGTAAGGCCATTGAAAATCGGAAATTAGGATATAGTGGGGCTCTTAAAATGTAAGATACATATATTCTTGATCAGAGCAACTGAACAAGGTGAGTTCATCTAGTAATGTCTCTCAGTCTATGCCTTCAAATACCTGTTAGTGTAAGTGCAGCAATATCGTTTATTATTATTTATAATATTTATTATTTATATTGGTATGAAAATGATAATATGGATATACGCTTTTAAGCTTACCTTGAGCGACACGAAAAAATTAAACATCTAATTCAATATGATATCTGATTTGGAATATTCCGCATTTTGAATACCTCTCTTATTTTCTAACTTCCTTCTGCTGGATTCCATTATAATGCTTTACAAATTTATTTAAGAATTAAATTCGAATACTGCAGCTTAAAAAACGTCGTAAAATTAACTGCGCAATAAGCAGAGCGCGTGCTCAATGCGTGTTTGTGTGTGTGTGATTTAATATGTATGTGTGAAAAGAGCGTAGAGTGATTAGAATATCACCTATTCTCAGGGTTCAGGGTATCTGCTAGACAGGCAGTCCCGACTACGGCACTCTTACATGCCGCAAATGCATTCCCTAAGGCAAATATTTGTGCAGCGCAAACATCTGATATGACAAATATATGTATTTAACAATCGTTTAATATGTTTTCCATTTTGATTAGCTTAAGTCAATGACTATTTGCACAGCTTGAAAATATATACAATATATTCAATCATCAACCATCAATTCTTATCAAATTTCTACGTATTTTTGCGAGTCGAGACCACATTTGGAGGGTGACTCTGCAAACAGGCAAATATTATACAATCTTATTTTGTATTTACCTAACATACAAGACAAATGCTCTTAATTCCATTGTCCATGCGCAATTTTTTATCTACTCCCGGCCCTGACATGCTAATGCCTGCGCTGATACACTGCGAGCGAAGACCCTGCGATTACAAGCGACCCGGCTCCAGAAACGACAAATAGCAAATAAAATTTCCAGCTAAATGATAAACAGAAAATGCTTTTAAGGCAAGCACTCAAATCATAAGCAGCACATGACCAACAGCACAATGCAATTCTATATTCATATGTAATTATCATTTGAATCTAATTATCGGCCCGCTGCTTATTAACCAAAGAGTGTGAATCAAACGGGCAAACAGGCACATGAAGTACACGTTTCTCAGATAACTCTTTACAATCGAGAGACATTTGCAAGATCAAATTTAGCTGCTGACGAGATAAAGGCGAAACAACTGTGGGAACTGCCCGAACTGCGACTTCAGCTGATAGCGCGCGACAAAGCCAGTTGACGTCAATTCTCTCTCCCTGCCTCTCTCTTTCTCCCCTCTCTCTCTCTCTCCCTCTCTCTCTGATAAGTAGTCGTAAGTAAGTGTTGCAAAATAAACGTATTCACAGCATTGTTCAGCCGGCTTTTACTCACCCACTTCACTCCACCGCACGGCGATTGTCTGCAAAGAGAACAAAAAGACAAAAACTTGATTAATATGCAAATGCCTGGCAATTTGATTAACTGCTCAACCCAGTTTTTCTTTAAAGCCCGCACGCTTCCGCCAACAAAAGCCAGCAAAATGCTGCGAAAACCACAAAACCGAGCTCACTTGCACTTGACGTTGCTTATACAATCCGTCAGCGTGAGTCAGACCGACGGACGAAGGTTGGGACGGACTTAAAGCCGAACACAGCGAGTGTCGCTTGAAGTGTGCAAAACTATTTAGACCAAAAAGCTGTCAAGAAGTCGCAGCAGATATTCAAGTCAAGATCGCACTCGCACTCTTTTTTCGTTTAGCCAGTGTGACAAATGTCACAATCGACTTAATGGTCATTGCTTAACCAAAAAGGCGAATGGGCCAATGTTTAAAGTGCAATCCATAAGCGGGCTTCATGGCTTGTAACGTGCACCTAGCTAATTAAGACGGCTGAATTGTGAGTTATGGGCCAGCCTTTTGAACTACTCACACACACAAACACAAATGAATTCATACACACACACACACGCATTTGAGTACACAATCACTGAAGGCACTTTATGCTAAGCAGCTTAGGTTGTTAATTGAATTAGTTTACAAGTGAGGCAAGGCATTCGCCTTTGGCTCGACGTATTGCTAACTGGCGCATACAGTGCACTCATTCCCATAAACCAATACACACACACCCACACAGCTGAACATGCACCCACAAGTACAATTACACTTGCACTTGATACACAATTAGATTCTTTGTTGCTGCAGAGCTGCGGCTGGCCGCAAAGCCAAGCAACAATTTTTCTATTCGTTATGCGGCTGCGACGCTCTTAATCTGCTGCTGCAATTCATTATGGCTTAGTTTTTAATGAACATTTAATTGTTTGCATCTTGGCTGCAGACAAGAGACTGCGAAGACTCAGTCAGCTTGAGTGCGAGCTGCGACTTGCAGATGTTTACATAATTGAACTATCGTTGGGCTTTAAGTAAATTGTTTAATTAAGTCATTAAAATGCCATAAAAATAATTAGCACGCCTAGACGGAAGTCTGTGGCTGCTGGGGCCCCGACTAGCTGGCTACCAGCCCAAGAGTTCAAATGGCTTTTGACATGCGACTCTTGCAGTTAATGAGCTCAACTATGTATCTTGGGGTGGTAGGTCGGCTCAAGAGCAAGAGCAGGAGCAGGAGCAAGAGCAAGAGCACAGAGTAGACCAAGGTTAAAGGCGGTTGAGTAACGCGCTTACAAATTCGTGAGAGCCATTTCATATTTTATATAAAATGCGGACTAAAACCAAATTAGTTGATTAAATATATATAAGCTTTAAGCATGGCGTGATACTTAATATGTTAATGATGTTTCACTTAATCATCAGACGTCAAATGCGTGGCACACGAACAGCCAGCCCCAGAGTCCATATTGACAAAAATATCAACGGAAATTAAAAGAAAACAACAACGGCATGCTGTCACCATGACAATAATTGATAACATTATCATTAATTCAAATAACGCAAAGGCAACACAAATCCATTTACCAAGAAAGTCAAACAATGGTCCAAACTGGAGCTCACTTCTGTATGCACAGACAGCTACGGTCCTGCATGTCCTCGCCTGTCCTCACTCACAGGCCTATGAGTTTAAAGGGGCCAAAGCTAATGATTCCGAGGCAGCTGCACTGACAGCAACTTCATTGTAAAGAATATCCAAAGCACCAATAAAATGATGATTAACTTGTTCCAACTTGACTGAGCGACACATTCCAATCAATCCTCGTAATTAATTACCGCTTTAAAGTTAACAAGATACAGACTTCTCGACTAGGAGATACCCTAAGCTCTGACTCATATATTTTTAATGCGTATGCTATAAGGAAAGTACTTTGACTATTGGCAAATATCCAAGGTATATATATATATATATATATATTCAAGGGCACTAGTTCCAACGATTAATGAGTTATAACATAATAAATAATTTAACGATTTAAATTGATAAAGTGAAAACAGTTTTTTCGGACATTGAAAAGAGAAGAGAGGAATTCAACCAGCTCAGCTCGCCATTGTGATCAAAAATATATAAACTATTCCAAGCTTTCTTCTGCCTTTTACATACATTTTCATAAAATTCAATATGCCCCAAATTCCCATTTTCTACATCTATAAAAAGAAAGTAATTGACACTGACAATAGAAGTCGAAGCGAACTGCTCTTGCCTAATGATGCACAGCATAATACTCTCATTCAGGCAGATATCAATTTCGAAATTAAATCAAATTTACAAAACTCAATCGGAATATGCCAAAAATAATATTTCGCAATTTATTAAAAACAAAAATCGACTTGCTATACAGGTAGTCTACCGTATTGTATAGCTCACAAATTTTAATTTGTCCGGGCAACGTTCTGGAAAAACAATTTAAGCTCAGAGCAGACAAAAAAAATCAAAATGAAATCAAAATCTGTGCACACTCATAACAATAAAATAACGCCGAGCAAAAACTAGAACGGTTATATATACATACGTGTATATAACAATTCTGGGAAAAACAAAATGAAAAATAAAATTTAGCCACACGCAAGTTTTTTGCCTGCAACAAAATTGCAATGTAAATCATAGATGCTCCATCTGCCACGGCTGATGGTAAAAAGCAAATAAATGAAATTCAATATTGTTCGAGCTAGTTCAATTGCTGGTGCTAACACATTTAATTGAACAAATAAAAATCAGTTTAATCCTTTCGTGACTTTTGTGTTGACAAGCTTCCACAGGTGAAAAGTTGGTTAGAGTCAGCGCAGCTGTTGTTTGTATTTAGTTTGAGTCATATGCCAATTGTTTTGTAAACAAAGCCAGAATGGAGCAATATATATATATATATATTCTCATAAGCTCAATTTTCTAAAGACTTTAATGGCGAGTTTTTTACTTTCAGCTTTCAGCTTGCAGCTTCCAGCTTCGAGCTTCGAGCTCTCGCCAGATATTATTCCCGGCTATTGCGTCAACTTTCGCTGAGCTAATTGGACTTTCATTGAAACTTTAGTCCCATTAGAAAGTAAGGAAAATCAGAACCGTGAGCTTCGCTAGAAATCTCGACGGTTTGAAAATGAAATTAAAGAGCAACGGCATAAGCAACGGCAACAGCGAATTCCCCGATGAAATGATTAGTTAGCTGCGTTCCGCTTTGTGCTCAATTTCTTCTTGCCTCCATTCACAGTTCAATTGAAATCAAATTAAATGAAATGCAATTATTTTATCATCATTTGGCCAATACGGTAATTGGGTTAAGTGTGCTGCCGCTTATCAGCTTGACTGCCTTTGAACGTTGACTAATCAATGAACAACGGCCCTGTTTGTGGCATGCACTTCAAATTAATTAGCCCACGCGGAGATCGTCTCGCATTCGTTGGTCTAATTCAATTGATACGGAGCGCAAATCTATTTTTCGCTGTATCGGCCAAAGAACTTTTCGAAGAGCGTGCAAATTATATGCCATAAAATAAAGAGAGAAGCTAGGGAGAGAGCGAGAGAGATAGGGGACAGAGTAAAAATTTCCCCCAAAACATACAAACCACAATTATTTGTGAATCTCGCTGGCTCTCATGTGGCAGCTGTCGCCGTTGTCGCCAGCTATCCAGCAGCAGCAACGGTAGCCACAGTAGCAACAACAACAAAATTGCCTCCCAAATGGCCGAAGGTGTGAAAACAGAAGCAGAAACAAACAGCCGGCAAGTGGCCAAACCAAACGCTCACTCTCCGCATATATTTAATGTAGCTTAACTAGAAAAACAAAAAAGGTGAACAAGGCGAAGGTCAACATTGAAAATTGATAAACAGCAAAGCAGCAAGACTGTAAAATTTTAACAACAACGGCAAGTTGAACGAGAAGAAGTACAACAACAACAACAACAACAGCACCTAGAACAATCAATTGTTATCAACACACACACCGAACACGGCGGTCAAAATTGAGGTTTTATAATTAAAAATAAACACAAACAATTTCGAACTTTAAATTTAATTCTGACAAAATGTATTTCGCATTTCATTTTGAACTAGAAATAAATTCGTCAACGGCAGCAACTGAATAGCGGACAAGCCGAATTAGAGCATTATAAATAGAAGCAGCTATTTTTAAATAGCTCTCAGCGCACAGCCGAATGGCCAAGTATATTCATTTGATTTAAGACAATTGCAGGCCGTCTATCCAATTTACATAAGCCACAATTAAAAGCTCTGAAAATTAGAATAATGTACGATTTTCATTTTTTTTCTGTTTGTGTGTGAAGGCTAAATGAACTTACGACATGCGATATATACATTGGGGGGCCAGCTAAATGGGACGAATTCTATTTTTAACGCTAAAAATATATGAGATGTGAAGGGATACCCAAGTGTGAGAGCTAAACTAGCAGAGAGCGGCATTCTTTGGCGTGCCACAGATTAGATGCCCTTATGAAAAATGTGAGAGACTCTTGAAGTATTACTGCCAGGATTATTGTTACTCAGTGGTAAGTTCATTTAAGGCTTCAACTTTAATAGACTGGAAATATATTTATTTTTATTTTAAATATTTTCGCAAGCAAACGAAATTGCATAAAGTGTTTCAGTTAGAGCATTAATTCTGGAATTTTAGTTGCTTTAGCAAATCTTTAGAAAATATTTTCATCTGCTAGAGGCAAGCAAGTTTTGTTGCTTTTCTTTTAACCGCTTTGCAATCAAACAAAAGTACTAAAACCATAAACTGAATATAGAACATGCAATTTACTTCCAAAATATTTATGCTCAGATTATAGTTTCTATACAGTGAGAGCATTTAATTATTCAATTTTATTTCACTTAAACATAACTTGGAAACATATTTGCTACGGCTAACATATTGAAAGAAATACATCGTTTCAATATTTATAATCTTTTTTGCAATCAAATATAAATGCTTTGAAGTGCTCGATATATGGCTCATAAAATAAATTGAAAACTAAAGAATTTTATTTTTAAAGCTCTTATAAACTTTTTTCTTCTTTATTTTGCGCTTGTGCTATGAGCTCAACTACTCAGATAGATTAGACACATACATATTTATCTAATATATACGTCACAGAGCTATAAGCGCCTTTAGTTTTAAACATTTATAACTCAATTCAAATAAAACTAAGGTAAATATTATTATTTGGCTGTGCTTGCCCAAATGTGCCATAAAATGGTATTTAAATTAATGTAGCAAACTCAAACGACTTGATTTTGTTGAGAGTTTCTTTTTTTTTTACGGAAAAAATCAAATTTTTTAAATGCGCTCATTCGAGGCGATGCGTAAAATTAATTTACAGATGCTTCAGTCGAAAATTTCCACACAGCGAGCCTAATAGTTGTTGATGTTGTTGGCTAACCCCAGTTACAGCCTTTTTTCGCGTTGTTAAATTACAAGTTTTAAGTGGCAGTACTCGCAGTAAGTGCTTTAAGGTATTTCGTAAATACAATAAATTACATTTTTTTTTTTTTATAAATCGAGTAAGAGTTTCCTTTTTTTATGAAATGCAAAACGGAAACCTCCACTTATTGCATGCAAAAAAGTAAATCGAAAATATTATTATTGTTTGCAATTATTTGTTGAAATTTCGTCTGACGTGCGCTTTTCCAACTGCCATTTCCTGCCAAGCAAACAAACACAAAAATATTCTTATATTTGTGTATGCACAGATTAATAACGACAAACACATATACAAAAGATATATATTGATGCATATAAATATTCTGTTCTGTCGATAAATGCGCAATAATAGCGTTATGCAATAAATTGTTCCTTTGATCAAATATTTTGCAACCTCAACATCCATAAATGATATAAACACTATATATATGTATTTAAAATTTAATTTGAATATTATATTGTCAATGCACTGCCACAAAGGTCAAACGCTTACATAACGCAAACTCACGCAAACAGTTCAGGGTTATTTTTACGACCAAAATTCTCATATTTCCAATTGGCAAGGCAAACAAATTAATTGTGCTAATTTCGCCACTTCACAGATATATTTATATCCACAATATGAATGAAAGTGCAAACAAAATGTGACTGAAACTAACAAGTTGGCACTCATAATTTATTTGTCAACACAACACCAAGTTAAGCCTCTTATTTCTGAAGCAAAATGTTCAGCCAAAACTATGTAAAGATATCTTAATATGCATATACTTATATACATATAGAAAACTATATAGAAAACTAGCTTTTAATGACTGCGCTAATATGCAAATTTACAGTTTGGCTATGCAATTAAATTCAATTAAATTCACTTCTAGGCCATGGCTAGAAATAATACCAAATAATACACTGAACAAAAATATACCAACAACTTCTCTTTTTTTGCTTGATTAATGGTTTGGCTGGCGAATTGCTCAATGGCGTTCATCTTCATTTGCCGCAGCCCGGAATTTGTGCTGTCAAGCACTTTGCCGTGCTTACTTCGCATTGAACTGCAAAAGTGCGACATCAACGCGCAATTAAATGTAACCCATAGATGAAAAGCAAACAATTTCGATGACAGCTGCAGCTGAAAACAGACGACGCAGCATTGCATTTCCATTTAACTGCACAACGGCCAAATGGATTTCATTGAGAGCAAACACACGAAAGAAAAAAGCCAAGCCGATCTCAATCAGTCGACTGAGCCACAGGACTGGACAGTTTGCCGGCTCGAAAATTCAAATTAAATGTGGCCAGAAGTGGGGCAAAAGGTTCAGAGCCAAAGCCGCAGGCGAAGACTGTTCATATTGCGACATATTTAGATATGAGGGGCGGGGGTTAAGCCACACCCACTGCCAGCTGCAACTGTCAACTGGCGGTAAGCGAGTAGTTTTAAGGTTTGGTCTTGTTTTGGGTTTGGGCTTGGCCGTTGCGGCTCGTCTGCTACCTTTTTCGAGCAGCAAGTATCCATCCAAAATGCTTAGTTCCCCTCCCAAAAAAAAAATAAATAAATAAACGAAAAAAAAAGAACCGTAAGCGCCGAGCTTTGGCAACCAACTCAAGCATGGCCGGTGCTGTAGTTAAGCTTGCTGCTGTTGCAGACACAGCGCAACAATTTGATAGCCAGTATTCTCTCCACATATATATAAATAAGATTTAATTACGCAGTTCTTACTCTCTCTCTGTCTCTGTCTCTGTCTCTGTCTCTCTCTCCTGCCTTGACTAGAAAACTTGCCCCAAAATAAACCAAAATAACAACACGAAGAAGTAGTATAAAAAACAGTTACGCATTGTATTTTCTACTTAAGCCGCCTAAATGCTGCCCCGTTTGATGGCCCCCATTTGGCATTGTTCTGCTTATAAGCATTTTGCACTTTTGTAAAATGTTTGACACAGTTTCTGGGTCGTTTCTGGCCGTCGCCGAGATTGAGACTTTTCTGGCTGCGCTCTTTAAAGTAAATGCCATTATAGTAGTTCTGCCTCGTGATGTCTTTATGCCACGCAGAAAGCTGGCGTGAAATTCTAAGACGCTCTTTTCCCCCTCAAAAAACCAAAACAACGAACAACAAAAATGAAAGCCAAGCCGAAAATACACAAGTCATGTTCTGGAAAGCGTAACAAAAGTAACAGAAGTAGAGAAAATAAATAAAGGTACAAATAAAAAAGAAAATTCATATCTGCGTATCTCCAAGGGATAACTAAGACTAAATTATTTCTGCCAGATGAAAATTGCAGACACAGACACATACACACACACGCAGCACATAAAGCAGATCTTAATAATGCGTATCATATTCACTAAGCAAAGCGTGCGGGCCAAGTTTAATAACTCATTAACCTTTCCGACCAGACCCTGCACATAGGCAGAAACTTCTCTCAGCCAGCTGCCGTCGGCCGTCTGCCATCTGTGTGTGTGTGTGTGTGTGTGGTTCGTGCGTATGTATGAGTGCATAAGCATCTGTAAATGTATTATTTGTGTTTGAGTTTTCTGTTGATATTTGTCCAAGTTGTCGCTCGCTTCTGTGTGTCAGTGGCACAGCTAGAACACAGCATTAAGAGCGACATCAAATGCGCTTCATTAGCCAGCCCAGGCCGGAGAGAGCGACAGAGAGAGAAAGAGAGAGAGAAACCTCTAAGCGAGAGACTAAATCAACAATTGACTCGATGATTTTCACATTTTGTCTGTGACCATTCAAATGATATTTGTGATTAATCATGCAGTTTAATGCCAGCCACACAAATACAATCAAGAGCAGCTAGAATTTTCTCTTCCCTTTGCTGGTAGACGCAAAGCTGCAATGATGCACGAGAATTTATAATCTATTGATGACGATGATGATGATGTTGATTCACGCACACGCAACAGGGCCAAGCTGTACTTGGACGGCTGGTGTTGGCCTGAACGCCTAACGGTGTATGCAGTTAGCCATGCGCGAGGGCATGCGATAGGGCATAATTTAATGGGAGCAATGTCCGATTTAAATCGCATCGTAAAATGCAACGGAAATATTTACCACTGTGCAGCTTATGGGCACAGTATCATCATGAAAGCTAAGGGAAAGGCAATCGCAATCAAAGTTAACGCCAAATGCGCTATGAGACAGCAGCAACAACAAAATGTAACAAGCCAACAGCCAAAGAATACCAAACAGTCCCGAGGTGCTTAGCGCGCTAAACACCCCAGCAGGTTGGCATGTGCTGCGGCTTCCTGGTCTCTAAAGCGCGCTGCGTTGCTTTGCATACTAATTAAATATTAAATAAATTAGTTACTTAATACCAGAGAATACACGCTGAGTCTTTGGGGCGTGCGACGTTTAATAAAATGATGACGATGACGATGTTGTTGACGACTAGTCTAACTAGTTTTCCATCCCATCGACTCTGGCTCCAATCCAAACAAAATCCAAATGCTACAAGCTAATTGTTTATGAATAAATACGGACATATATATACATATATGAGTGCGCAAGTCCATCGAGGGAGGTCAACTGAGCAGCCTACAAACATAAACAAGTTTCTGATTCACACGATGAATGAAATAGAGAAAAATGAAAAGGTTTGAGCTCTAAACACAACTAATTGTGCTCTAGTTAGATGTTGATCTGAACGATTGCTATGGCCATAGCTGTCAGCGTCAAATGAAAGCTAAGGGAATATAAAAAGAATATAACATTGATAATAACAACCGCTTGCGGCTATAATTAAAAATATGAACCATGTCCAAGTTGACGTCTCGCCTTGGAAGGGTATCAAAAAGTTGGCTACGAAGCCAAACGAAGACAGGCAGCCAGCAGCAGCAGTGCGACCATTGCAATTTAATGCTCGAAATTTCATTGACACAGTTTTTGGCTGTTTTTTCTCGATGTTTTCTTGTTTTTCTTTTTCTTTCTTTTTAGTTTTTTGTTGTCGATTTTTTTCTCATTTCTTTTATTTTTCATGTCAGCTGCGGCGAACGCAACAGTCTGCAACAGTAACTAAAACTTGGCTGGCATCTCCGTAGATGGCCGCAGTCTTTCTCAAAAAAATATGCAAATTTATGTAGAACGTCAGAGCTGATTGTTTTCTGTATACATTTGGAGATTTGTAAAAGCAGTTTAGCGCTCAACCGGTTTCTTGAAAGGAATACCAACGAGATTCTTCATCGACTACCAGCCACAACTTCACTTAGTTGCACAATAAATATTGAATATTATCATATAAAAAAATACCCATTTTTGAAAGAAAAGAATTCGTTCGAATACTCAATTAAATTACGTTGATGACAGCGACCATTATTTATTGAGCTCGTTCAATTTTATACAACTCGGTTTTTCTTATCATAATTAATTAATAAGAAAATATTATATATTTTTTTTTTTTTAAGAAAGCTTTGTTTACATAAAAGTTTAGTTACATATATTGCTATAGTTATATCCTATCAAGGCGTATACTTGATATTAATAAGGATAAGACTATTGATAAAAATGTTTATTTTATTGTACATCGACTCAGCTTGTAGCCCTCATCAAGAAGACTGCCACGCCCCCTTCTGCCTGTCACATACATTTTAACAAAACCATTATACCCTTGTTTCCCATTTTTAATGAGTTCAGGGTACAAAATCGCATTTGTTGTCGTTTGGGCAAAAACTTGCCTTTGTTATAACTGATTAATTCTTCTTCAAAGAACAAAATTCAATTCATTCAAGTTTCTGAAGAGATATAATTTTTCAAAACTTTCGAAAAATGTCAAACCTATTCAGTAAAGCGGCACTACTTAACTGACCTCAATTTGGAGCCATAAACATCAATTCTACGTCATCGCATCAGTATGTCATTTAACCACACAAACCACCTTCCACAGGCGTGTCAGTGGGGCTAAGTGGTACATACGCAACATTGCACTAACAGAGCATTCCGATGTACCTTGGGTCGGACACGTAATAAACAAACAACATATCAATACAATCTTAATACTCCCGCCCTAATCTACTTGCCGGAGTCTTTCTCCGGCACTTAAGAAGACGCAACTCAAATGGATATACGCATCGGAAAGCCTCATTTGATGTTTGGCTTATTATTGAAATACTCCCTCACCTTGGCCACAATTTTCAATTACACAGCCAAACAAATCTAGTTTTACAATACTCTAGTAAAAGTCGCTAAATACCAACTGGAAACGAGAAACAAACTGAAAAGCAATTACAATTGCAAATTATACAAAAAGAAAACAAAATGTTGAAGTAGAAAACAAAATACAAAACAATATTCAAATTGAAATTAAAAAATGTATGGTTTACCTATCTAAATGGCCCAAATATATACATATACATGTACATCTATCTACCCATCTACCCATCTATCTACCTATCTATCCATCTCCTGCTAGCGCAATCATTTAAATTTTATGCAAAATACAGACTCGCACGTTTCTGTGTAGTTTACATTTTGTGTGTTTTGTATAATGTGTGTATAGTGTTTATTGTATATTGTATATCGTATATTGTTTTCTGATGTCACGTCATTTATTTTTGGGTTCGCTCGTCAACTCCCCACCTTCGTATCGCTTGCAATATTTAATTTCCTGCTGCTGCACGGCAAAACCAAATTTGTGCGCATTTTTTTAACATCGGCAATTGGCGATTGCTATTTGCCTTTTATTTCTATTGTTTATGAGATTCGCGGCTAATACGAGACTATTTCAATTTCCAAAACAAACGCCAGCCGAACTCGGGCTGCTGCGCTTACATAAACGTGACATTTGCTCACATTGCAGTCGATTCATTATAATGCCAAACGTCGGTTCGTCGTGGTTGTTATCGTTGTTCCTTTTTTTTTATCTTGCAGTGGTTTGTGTTGAGTTATTATTTTTATTGTATTTCTTTTTTTCTATTTTTTTTTTTTTTATTTCATTTATTGTTGTTGGCGCGCACGTTCACAGCCCACGCGAAGTCTCGAGTACATCAAATACATGTGTACACGATTCTGTATGTAGTGAGGCGCTTATAAACATTAAACGATAAGATTTTTCTTTTTTCAAATGCAATTGCAATGGGACCAGATACTTCAGAATTCATGTTTCTCTTATCAGTCTAATCAGCCAGCTCTGTTTATCCCAGTCATGTCGCTGATAAGGAAGTGCAAAGCTGATGTCATATGCACGTTATTGATAAAGTTGGACGGGTGCAACAGGTTAGCTGCTTAAAGGAAGCTTTCACCTAAATCAGTTAAAGCCTGCCAAAGCTCTCCAGCACACAGCGCCATCTATGAAAAATCCTGGCAACTAAACGAAACCGGCTCAATGTGCTTTTAAGAAAGCTCGTGTGCCATAAAAAAAAAAAAACAATAAAGCTCTTTTAAGCAGTAGCAGAATACAAAATTAACACAAATTTCTGATAAATTGCAAATTATTGACGAAAATTGCTTTTAAGTGTAATCCGAGTGGGGCTGACTAAGACAAAAGACAAGACAAGAAACAAAACAAAATAAATACTTTACGAACTATTTATTTATATTCGCCTCATGCTTAAATCATATTCATTCTGCGTGGTTGCATTTTTTATTGTGTTTGTTTTTGTGAATTTAAGCAACGGTTAATCGAAGAGTAGCAGCAAAAAGAAATCGACTTGTATATGCAGTGTATGCAGGGAGCTATGGCGGGCTTGGGTATTAGCCAGTTAACGGTAAACGAGGGCCTTCAGCTTATTGTGACAGCCGCAAGCCGTAGTCGTGGCAGGTATTAAACATCAATGTCAAATGTGTGTGAAGACCGCCTGCCAATGAATGTGTGTTTATTACTAAGCTTTTGCACATGCCGCCTCGTACAGGTTTCAGCTGCTGCTTTTTTCATGAATATATAAAAATGCGATGTATATGTATATGTATATGTATATATATCAACCTAGCGGGCAACTCGTCAAAAATAATGCAATCAAATAGCCGCAAAGTGCATTAAAGATGATTGATGCAATGGAAATTGGCGGCAGTTACAGACACATTCAATGAGCTGTGCGAAAGATGATGCATGCGTTGCGTGATTGGAAATTGCCATGTTCCGACTCTGCTATTTAGTAATACTTATATTAACAGTTAAAGCCGTAGTTACATTTTTATTTATTAACTGTTAAATTAGTGCAATTTGTATATATTAAATATACATTAAGCAATCAACTGTTGCTGCGTCAAGTTTTATGTGTGCTCCACAGACAATGAAAAACTGAAAAGAAACTAGAGATCAATGGGATCATGACCAAAAAGGCTGATCTATTATTAAATTCTGGGCTATTATACGCCAGCAAGGTATTTCATTATAAGTAGCAAATATTTCTAATATATCTAACAATGTCTCTAGCTCAATACTCTGCACAAATTGTTTTCAAAATATTGTGTTTATCACTAATTTTGGTGCTCGACATTTAGTGCTCCATTGCACTCCATATATTATCAATAACTAAAAATTAATACTATCTATGTTGCAGATTAGATAAGGTGCCAGAACGCCCATTGGTATTAATTATATTACTCTATATGTTCTAGAGGCGTATACATACGTATACATAACTCAACGTTTGATAAACATAAATAATAAATAACAACAAGAAAAATTCATAATCAATAGAAGGCAAAAAATGTTTTTACAAACTAAAATCGAGCAATAGTTTCATATTGCATATTGTTGTTGTTGTTGTGAATGTTGACGAGCTGGCTAAGCCAAATATATAGTAGCTATTCGATTGTTTACTGACTGCTCGGTGCTGCTGCTGCTGCGGCTGCCATGAATTGGCCGTGTTCGCTCGGCCAGTTTTTGTGGGCATAAACAAAGGCCAATGCACACACACAACAATGTGCTGAAAACGTGCTGATTAATGTTGGGGCCTCAGCAAATGGCATAGGTCAGTTACGCTAATTGAAATAGAATGTTACTGGTCAGCCTCTGGGCATCAATGATGTGGGAGGCGCTGCGTAGTCGTAAAAGATGAGCGATAAAGTCTTCTCTGAATGGCACTCGCAATGGCCACGACTTTGTTGCCGGCCCAAGAGTAAGAGGCCATCGTCATTTAGAAAGCACAGACAGACACCCAGACGGACAGACGGATCGGCTTACCTACGTATGAGTAGCTCCTTTCACTTTAGAATGCGAGCGAGCTGAGTGAAAGTGCACCTGGCTAAAATCAAATGGCCGGAGGTAAGCAAACAAATATGCTAAAATTAGCGGCGATTTGACGTTGTGATTTATAGTTGCTGTGTATGTATATATGCTCGCATACATATATCAACAAAAAGATAATTCTGTTATAAAAATAAATCTTGGGGAAAATGACATCAACAAGTGTCCGATGCATCCGCACGCATCCACTTGAGTGCATCTCAGACAGAAGCTCGCAGTCAATGCATTCCGCTGCAGAAGCTCTGATTCAGCTGTTCATATTTATGCCCTGGGGTGAAATAAGGAAAGTCAAAGTGCAGCTGACTGAGTCTGACTGAGAACATGTGAGAATCACGTGGTGGCCATGGAGAGAACTGGGGACGAAAGGTATAAGAGAGCAGAACAGGACTCTGCTGAGGCGCAGGCGCTGCCAACGTCAAAACAAGCTAAGCTCTCACTAATATTTCCATGGCTAGTGTGGGTTTGTTGTTAAATGTTGGCCTGATTAAACAAGCGAGCTGTGACAGCCAGAGACAAACGGGCCAAGCGTTGCAGCATTGATTGACATGATGAAGTAGCAAACGCGGCACTTGAGACCCGAGTGCTGCCCACTCAAGTCAGCGCGAGCTAGCAGAACATCAAATGGGCGGAGCACTCGAGTGGCCAAGGAAGAGAAGCAGCCAAGAAAAAAACAGAAAGAAAGGAAGGGACTGCATCGGGCTAGCAGCGAAAGTAAGTCATGTGTGTCAAGCCAGCGTCGCGTCGTCTGGGGAGCGACTAATAAGGCGCCAGAGCAGAGCAAGCCAAGCAGCAGCAGCAGCAGCAGCAACAACAACAAACACGCCCACAACGTCTGCCACACCTCTAAGCTAAGGCGCGCCAAGGTTAGACGCTTAATGCCTGAGGGGCCGCTGGGCGAGGACACTGAGCTAGCCATATTGATCAAAGGTGGGAGGTCATTTTGTCAGCAAACTTGTGCAATCAGCTGTTGCTAATGAAAGGCGTCGCCAGGACTGCAGCTGGGGGAGGTGGGAAAATGAGTGGAGAATGGAGGATGGAGGGTGGAGGTGGCAGTCCCTGTTCTACGTCGTCGAATATCTACTTTTATTGATTTTCTAGCTGTGGCGCAATGTGTGTTTGTGTGAGTGTGTGTGTGCGTGTGCGTGGGCGCTGGGAATTAATTTCCTGAAATCAACAAGGGGCAGCACACCGCCGGCTACAAAATAAGTAGTTAATTAGCTAATTAGTGATTAAACTTACCACTCGATATGGATTTCAGCAGTGATTATAATGTTTGCCTTGTTACTTGATGTCTGCTTTATTTGTTTCACTTTAGCGCCGTGGATTTATATATATATATAATTTCTTATTATACTTATTACTTTTCTTCTCTTTTTTTATTGCAACAATCTCTTATTGTTGTGCATTTATATAACTGTATGTGTGTGTAAGTGTGAATTTCCGCTTTCAATTAAATGCAATTAAAAACACATATATAGATGATATATATACATATGCAATTATTATTTATTTATGCACTCGCGTTTGTTTTCTGCGCCGATTTGCATGCGATTATGACTTTTACATTCGCACACGATCTCAGCTAAATGAAGACATTTTGCCAGATGATTAGCTAAACGGCGCGACGACACTGAAAACGGATGTCTATCTGATTTGTCATATATGTACATATATAAAATGGAGAGGGATAGAGCGGCGGGGAGAGAATGAGACAATGTTGTTTGAATTTAGTTAGTGACCGGTGCCAGGTCGTAGGCGGGTCATGGCAGATAAGACTGTGCAAAGTTAAGCGAGAGTCACGAAATACCTAGCTGCCTGCGTTGTTATCAGCGAGTGCTCAGAGAGACAATTTGATGTGTATACAAATTGAACAACTATGCAATCAGCACAACAACAGCAGCTTGTACAACAGCCGGGCGACACATGTACATACCTAGGCAGAAGACCTACCACTTGATGTACATATGTAGAGGCATTCATTCATTCATTCATGCTCATGCTTAGCACGCTGTCTAACAACGTACGATAAGATACAATGATAAGGAACTGAAAGCGCCGAAATACCGGCAGACAAAAGGTACCAGAGCAGGCTCGATTCCATATTGTGTGGCTAGGTATAAATTGATTTTCTGCCGGGTTATTTTTTCCCTTTTTCCTCATCAACAATTTCACTGCGTCGCATAATTTCACTTTGCGCAAGTACAAACGCAAAAATGTTGTTTTGACAATTCGAACGAGCAGCAGCAATAACAATAACAATAACAACGCCAACAGCAACGGCAGCAGCAGCAAAAGCCGTGAACTTGAGGTGCACAGAACAGAAATTTGATTTCTCTGTATAAATTGATGATTCGACTTTGTTTGGCTCGGCGTGTAGCTGATAGAATTTATTTGCATTTGCACAACAATCCCGCTTAATGGAGGCAATTAAATTTTATATAGATTTTTTTTTTTTCTTAAATATAAATGCACTGCACAGAATTAGATGTTGTTGGTATTTGTTTGTTATTTTAGTAAATTTTCCGTAGACACTACAAACAAAATAACCAACTATAAAATACGATGTCAAGAGAGCGCGCGTGGGAGATGTAAGTAGATGAGAGCGAGAGAGAGTGAGGGCGAGAGCGCGCGCACGAACAGTAAACGAAAAGAGGTAAGGTAAGGCACACAAATAAGCACACACAAGCAGACCAGACCAGACCAGACCCGACCTGACCAGCACAGAGAACCAAAGCAGACAAAAAACCCACCAGAAGCAGAAAACGAACCGTGCGCGTCTACGTCTCGGACATGACAGCGGCAGCAAGTTCCGATAACGACTGACTGCGACTCGGCAGCGGGCCTCTGAGTTTTGTTTTGCGGGCTTTGCTTTGTGTTTGTATATGCAGCTTGCGTGTGAATGTGTATGTGTATGTGTATGAGTGTTTTGTTGTTGCGGCTGCCGCTCAATCAATTGACGAAAGTTTTGCTGGGGCTTAGCTTTTCGTTTACAACGCGCTCTCTCACGTGCGCTGGCGCTCGCTCTCAGTGCCCCGCTCTTAATCTCTCTCTCTCTCTCGCTCGCTCGCTCGCTAGGCGAACAGCTGATTAGCTTATACGAAATGTAAACAGACTGTATAAAAGCTTTTGCGGGATGCTCTCCCACATTTAATTGAAAATAATTGTAATCAACATCAACAAAAACAAAGCCAAGGTAGTCGGAAACGGGTTTCCAATGGAGGGGGCGTAAGAGGCAGCAAAAGTTGCTATTGCTTCCCCCGCCCCCATTCAGTGTGTATTTTGGCTGTCGCATTCCCCAAAACTCGTCACTTGGCAGCAAATAAATTGTAATTTGCTTTTCGCCAGACCGTGTAGACCCCAAAATTTGTGTCACACACTAACCGACCGAAAATTGGCAGCCGAATTCGGACGTCAAAGAATTTCTCAGCCGGCTGCACACTTCGCTAAACACACAGAGACTCTGATTCGCTGTGGCCGCGGGCGACGTCAGGCACGACCTAGACCCACATTTTCGGCGTGGCTTAAAGCAATTGCTGCCAGTTCTAACGGAAGCTTTAAGTAATTTGTATTCTGCGAGGTGTTTTCAATGTACTTCGTAGACTCGTAGACTCGAAGAGTCGAAGACTCCCTTGGCCAGAGGCGCTATAAATCTTGCGCAATGGCTCATTGGCGTGGGCCCTGGCCTGTGAACACCTTTGAGCCAGCCCCTACCCAAAACAATAGCTTCGCATTCGAATGGGCCATAAAATGTATTTGCAGTACCGCAAAATTATGGCCGGGTCGCGAACGTTTGTTCTAATAGCCCATTGTTGGTCAGTGTGCTAATGTGATTAGAACCTGACGCTGACGTTGGCCACCGGCCAATGCTCGTAAATTTCTGGCGTTTCTCGGCGTTTCCGCTTTTTACCTGCCCGATAAAGCTTCATACTACATGCTCGTCTCACTGCTGACAAATGCAAACAAATGGTAAAGGGGAAAAAAGTGCTGCCCGAACAGCAAATACACTCGCTTTCACTTTTGGTACTACTTGAGTGAAGAAGAAGAAACTACTTTATTATTATTAATTATTTGTTGTGGGTAATAATTTCATTTCAGGTAAGACTTTAACCTTTTTTTTAACAATGTGAAGTTTTTTTATGAAATGTGGTAGCAACTTTACTCCGGCAGCTACTGACTGAGTAATATTCATTTACTGTCTAGTAAAGGCTACAATTAATACAAATTCAGATTTTCAGATTAGATACGGCTTTTTAGTGATTTAGTTGGTTTTAAAGGCCATCAGATGCAGCTTTACCTGATGTGACACGCCCTCAATTTTGTTTTATATGAAGTCATCACAGATAACTAATAATAATACAGTACTGTAGAAACTGAGTGAGAATAGAGTATACTTATATTTACTTAATATATTTAGAAATGTATTCAAAATTCACATAGATTGATTGTTCCACCCACTTTACTTTCAATTCCAGATAATTGTAACAATTTTCATCAATGAACAAACAAAATGTGATTTCAAGTTTCAAGAATGCAACATTCTAAAATATAAATATTTGAGTCCAACAAAAATAATTGTTTTCCCATATTACCATGTCTACGTGGGTGTATCCAAAAAGATCTAAGCACTTGAGAAGACTAGAGTAAACTCAACTCATACTCCTCAGTGTTGAGCATTCGCAGGGTAACCTACTCAATTTCTTATGTAGGTCATAAATAAATTCTGCTTCGAAACTGATTTTAAATAAAATTTAAAGCCAAGCGAAAGGAAAAATAATTAAATATCAATTAAATTTGATTCGATATGAACAGAACTTGCCTCAACTATGGGCCTCACACGGTCAGAAGACGGACATATTGGAGAGAGTTAAGCAAGCATTGCTGACATTGCAAAAATAATCTAAGATACTCGTCTCACTTCATAAATGAATATAAATCTGCATACTGATTATATCAAACATCCGTACATCATAAAGCAACAATCAAAATATTTTCTGCTTTTATGTGACTCATGATTTATTTGTTACATATCTTATCAGACAACTAATTAGCATCACTGGCTAAATATAGAGTATGCAGTATGACTTAGGCAATGCAAATAAAAACTAGAAAAAGTTGTTATTTGTATTTAGCCTTTGCCGTTTCTCTGGCATGTAGAGCGGGCATCGCATTTGTATCTTTTAGTCAGCTCAGCGCAGCGCGCGCTCTCAAAATCCAATTAAAGACAATGACAAGAGCTAACGAGCGAGCAGCAAACAGCAGTGCCCTAAAAACAGTCCAAAGCCCGAGCAGCCAGTATCAGTTGATGTTCCGATTAGGTTTCAGTGCTCTCAATTTGAGTCAGCTGCTATTTTGGAGGCAGCGCTAACTGTGACAATTATAAATAAGCCGCAGGCTATCTCGCGAATGTGGGTGGCTTACAGCCCAAGGCGCTTTATCTTGCGTCAGTTTGCCCAGTTTGGGGGCGCTTAGCTCATGCTCAGTAGGTGTCGCACTACGCACCGGGCACTATCAGCACAATCAGGGCTAATTTATGGTCTGCTTCGTTTTCGGAAAATGCCGTCATAAAGCCAAATGAAGGTGGGGTACGTGGCACACAGTCGCAGCTATACAGGTTATTGGCATCACAGCTAACTGTTTTCACTGCAGCCGCAACAAGTGATGCACCATGTGGCTGGACTGGAAAACCAGTTCTCTCTCTCTCTCGCTCTCTCTGTCGCTCTCTCTCTGAACAGATTCGAGCTGATGTTCTGCCAATTGCCCAGGTCGCATAAGTGAAACGCAATTGCTTTATGCCATAGCAGAATTGCAAAAAAAAAAAAAACTGTCAAAAACCTTAACGACAGCTGGACATGAATGTCAGAGTTGAGACATAGAGCACAGCAGAGACCACGCAGAGCCCCAGCTGAGCCCAGGCAGAGCCCAAACAGACGCCCAGGCAGCCGCCCAGCAACTTTATATGAATGCATTTTGTATTTGGGCTGTGGCGTCATAGCTGCAGCTATGATAGTTGCGGTTGCCTGTGCAACAAGACTACAAAAGTCCATGCTCTATAAAGAGGGTATACACGGTTATGCTAACATGTTGTACTTGGTTTATTTATTTTATTTTATTTTTATTTATTTATAAATATCATTAAATCAACTTGAATATGATTTTTGGCCACCATTACCAGAGAAACGAAGTAGTCGAAGGAGGGGATGAGATGAGAAAATTTTAGACGGAAATAGTTAGATATTAATATACATTTTGATTGAAAAGGACAAATGTGGGAATATCGATAGGAGATATGGGCTATGAGATATGTGATATATATGAGATATGGGATATGTGATACGAGATTTAATGTGGTATAACTGACGATATTGTTAGTGCGTCTCAATATTTTTTACAATTGAAGCTCTGACTTGATTATCTTGTCTAATGTGATAAGCTCAACTATAATAAGTATATATATATATATATAAATATGGTAAATATTGGAGCAACGCAAAAAGTAATAATTAAAATCAAATTAAAGTTATCACAAAAGAATGAAATTCAATAAATAATGCTCTTTATAGCCTAACCTGACACATATTGAATCTCAGCATTGGCCTTACATCAACTCAGTTGAAGCGCATGCACAAGTCGTCTATGCTCGACTCTCGCTTTTTATATTCAGCTTGCACGCTAACCCACAGACAGCCAGCCAAGCCAAGCCAAGCCAAGCCGCACCGCGCCGCGATGAGCCGAGCCCAGCTGCTGCAAGTCATCATGTAACACCCAAGAAATATTGCGATGAGGCAAGTAACAGAGCAGAGTTATGCCAGCGCGTCTCTAATAAGTCTCGACACTCACGCTCACTCAAGCCGTAGAGAATCTGAAATTGACAATGCCGCTGAATCGGCGGAAATTAGGCATTTAAAGAGACGAGGATGAGGCGCAGCGCAGCGCACTCTATGAGCTATCGTCATTTGCATAAGACTCCGAGACGCACATTGCTCGAATCTGATGCCTGAGCACGGGCCCAAAACGTGCGCTGGACGCGTCCCATGGAGCTTAGCAATGAGTATCACTTAGCTCCCCTTCTATAACGGTTATTCGTTCCTAACTCTTGTACAACTCTGTCCATCAGCTCGCCTCTCGCGACGAGCCAGAGCCAGAGACCAACAGACGGCAGAGCGGGCGCTGCTCCAAATGATATGCGCAACAGACAATTTCTTCCTTCCACAAACTGGTCTCGCGTGACCCACAAAAAGCGCCGCATGCAAGCCACTCCAAAATCTCCTTTAACACTGCAGATACCAGGCGGCCAAAAGAGGCCAACCGAAATCCGAAATGTGAGCATATTTGTAAAGAGAATCTCTGCTTCTGTGCCCAAAGTCTTTATTTCAGCGCAGGGGCGTGGTTCTTCATATTCTACGGACCCATCTGGCAACCCTACTATGTATGTGAAAAAGAATCTGAGTTTATAAAAAACAGCTTTGAGTTTGATAATACGTTTCTATTTGACTACCCATTTATGGAGTTGCTCTTTATTGAATTTGGTCTGATATTTTAATATGGTAAGACTCACACTAGAGCAAACTAATTCTTGAACATCCACGCATATAAAAACTCGCTTGACCAGGGAATATAATTTTGACTGAAATTTCAATATCAATATCGATTTGAGCCTCATATACACAATTTGATATTGAAATTCCAGTCAAAATTTTATTCTCTGGCAAAGTCAATTTTAAGTTGAGTTCACGAGCTTATTTGGTATTGGAGGCCACTCCCTAAAGCCATGTAAACTGCGGTAGATCATATTAAATACCAAAACGATGAAGAATAAAGGCATAACAAAAATATATCATAGGTTATTATATAAGAATTTTAAATTAAATTCGGAGCGCAACAGAAAATCAATCAACCAATGACTACGCCAAGCAGTGTAAATCAGCAAAAATTATTGCACATGGTGGGAGGCAAAACACAGCCACAGAAAACTACTTTTCACAGTCTTTGATGGCGATTCAGACCATCAAACCAGCAATCAGATTCAATTTCACTGCATTGAACAGCAAAACTGAATCTGATTGCTGGGGTCTTTCGAAAGTTTTTGCTACACTTTTGTCTTTCTCATTTATTTGTCAGTTAAGCTAGTGCTTTAATCAACACCTTTTCAACATCTATTTAGCACACTGACAATAAGTCCATCTATCAAAGTTGGGATTTAACATGGAGCCTTCAATGCGCTTCGGCTGACCCCATGGCCGATATTTAATAATAATAATAAGCCATTTTGAATGTATTCAATTTATATATGCAAAATTTCCACCCTAGAATTTCTGTTGCACTTTCACTCTTAGGGACAAAGAAATGTCAATAATTGAAAAAATTAGGTTTCTATGTTCCATGTAGAATAAAACTCTAGGTAATAAAGTCATTTTAATACATTAGAAAAAAAAAGAATACATTTCTTAATCCCGTGCGATCAAATAAACTTCTCCTTTCTGATATTAAAATAAAGTTTCTTTGTTTTATACTGATTTACATTAGTGTTGCTCCATAAAAAACACGAAAGAGACATAGAATGTTTTTCTTTTGTATTCAAACTGGTTTAGTCAGAACATCTTCAAGCTGAAGCCTTGAGTTTATCGACTCTTTGAATGAATTTCAACGCAAATACGTAATCTAACATAATCAGTCAGCTGAGCTCTGTCTTATATCATTGGTTTTTGCCCACTGACTACTCTGACTATAATTGAAAATTTGAGTCATTTGCAACTGAACAAAAGAACTACTAAATTGGGATATAATTAATGAGAGTACAATGAGTACTATGAGCATTCAAGGAGTATCATCGATGACTTGCTGTCAAAGTGACTGTCAAACTGGCTGTCAATCTGTGTGTAAGTGTTATGTTAATTTAGCACGCATGTTGTCACGAACAAGTTCGACATCTAACACAAAGGTTAACGTCCGTGACTTAACTGCTTTTTTTTTTTTTTTTTTTTTTGTCTTTTACGTTTCTATTTTTATTTTGGCAACAAAACAAGATCAGCAGCAACAGCAACTACAACAACAACATCACGAAGTTGCCTAGCGGTTAAAATGTTGCAATGAGAACAGCGCTGGCCATAAACATTAGAATGTTCGAGCAAGGCACGACTAGCTGAATACCCTTTAAACTAGAGTAACTCGTTTGGGAACTGAAACAAGTTTTCTTTATATACGTAATGCCCTGCCGGTTGGCTTTGCCAGGCCCTCTGCTTCTGGAGCGTGTGCAGGGTATAAGCAAGAATACGGCACTTAAGGCCTCTGCAGACAGGCGACAGAAAAGCAACAAATGCAAATTGCAGCAACAGCGGCAGCAAAATGCAAATTGGAATTGGAAACTGTAGAAAAGTGAGAAACGGCCACAGAAACTGGGACAGACAATGCCAAGCATAGAGACTAAGAGAGAGATGGAGAGAGAGATAAACGATATTCGTGAGTTGGCCTGCAGCGCAGCCTCAGCCTGTGCATGGGCGTGCAGAGAGTTGGCAGAGTTGCCGCCCAATTGGTCGTCAAATGCAATTTGGGTTAATTGCCGCAGTGACGCAGGGAGATCATATTCAGGGAGTCGCAGTCACAGTCGCAGTCGCAGTTGCAGTTGCAGTCCGGGTCGAACTTGGACAGAGTGTCCAATTACTGTGCGGAAATCTGCCAAGGCACGTCATAAAACACTGTCACTTTTTTTGCCGTCATGTTGTCTTGGGCTAGTTGGCTCCCGGTGGAAATGGACAGCTGCCAGTGGCTGGCTGGCTGCAATGCAATTAGCCCGGCCGGCCCGGCTCGGTCTAGCCGGGCGGCATTCTTGTGCGTCAGCCTTGGCCATGAAACACGCACCATAAATGCTTCTGGCTGCCATTTGAAGATTTGAAGAATGCGCTGGCAATTAAAGCCCCATTGTGCATTAGTTAGAAATTGAAATCGCCGCCCGAGACGGTGGTCAATGGCACTCGAGCCAGCGCAAGCGACAGTTGCTCCTTTTATATCGCGATATCGCGTGTGGGTAGCTCCAATCGAGCCGCACGAACCGGTTGGTGGTACACACCGTTAGCCTTTAGGCCGGCCTTCGCATCCAAAATGGAGCTGTCTGTCAATTAGCGCCGCTGCGACATGACAGTGCACTGAACTTGTCGCGCATGAAGTCTTCATTGTTTATGCATTGCTAATGCCACTCTTGATTGGCCGCGGACAGAGTTGTTATCCAAAACTAAGCTGACGTCAAACGGGCCAAGTGACTTAACCCGCATGCGCCCAGACCACATTCACAATTAGTTATATTCCAAGAAAAAAACTTTTGATTTTCAATACTTATTATATTTTTTGTTCAATTCAAATATTTTTGATATTCCTTGCATTTGTAATATTAGTTAAAACAAAGACTCAATAAAAGTAAAGAAAAAATGTTAATAAAAATAAATATTTTTTTAAATTAAGATAATTAAAAACAAGACTACATATGTATGCATTTGGTTTATTATCTACATAATTAAATATTAATATTTATCAATATTATTTATTACACAATAATTATTTTAAATTATTTTCTAATATTTTTTACTCTACTTCTACTTCTACTTTGTCTTTTATTTTAAGAGAAATATAATTTGTAGTTATTGCATACAATTTTTGAAAATTTTGTGCTGTCTATAAGTTAAATTTAATTAATATATTATTGTTATTATTAATATATACTAATTTTTATAAATTTATTTTATTTTTCCTCAAAAATTGTTTTGCGCATTAAATTTCTGTTTATTATTAATTTGTATCTATTTTTAATTTTATTTAAATTTATTTAAATTAACTTTCATAACATTTTCTTACTAATTAGTTTTTTGTTATGCACTTGGCATTTTTCAATATATTTTTATCTGTTTATGCATTCATTAGCTTAAGCACGTATATTATATTTATTGTTTGCAATATTAATAGAGCGCGATCATACTTATATGTAATTAACCCAGTCTATTAATACTAATCTAGCAGCTGACAAGCTTAAATAGTTTTTGCTATATCTATATGTATTCATATATATAAATATATTCATATGTATGCATGTAGATATATTGTTTGTAAACTCTCGCTTTTTTGTTGTTCTCTATGTTCTTTGCTTATCTCTAATATACATTTTTCAATATTCATTTAAAATGCATTCCATTGTTCAATGGGTTAATCACACACCGACACACACTCATGCACACTCACGCACACACACTCGCGCACAAATTCGTATTCATACTTAGATAATAATATCAACATGAGTAATGTGGACCACGCGTGCTGCTCAAATCGTAGGGAGAGAGCACTTGGGTTTCATGCTGAGTGGGTGAGCAGCAGCAACAGTTGTGTTTTGCCTGCGAAGCTGCGCGGTAGGCACTGAGGCGATGGCAATGGCAATGGAAATGGCGATGATGTATCAAATGAAATGGTTAGTCGCGCTGCTGATGACGCTCTTCATATCTACTGCGGCTGGCCAAACACAGCTGCCAGATGAAGCGACATCCGCATTGTCGTCTACCCCTTCGCCGGCTACGCCGCAACCCTCGCTGCCCAAATTGCCAGTGGCCGTGCACTACGAGACGCTCTGCCCGGACAGCGTTTATTTTATCCGGCGACGCCTGTACGATGCGCTCCTGGACAACGATTGGTGGAATCGCACCGACTTAAAGCTATATCCCTTTGGCAAGGCGGCAGTAAGTGGAAGAAGAGAATGACAGAGAGCGAGAGAGACGATTTAATTCTGTAATTTGTTTTCTTTTTCCGGCAGTTCTATAACAACACGGAGCTCGGGCAACTGCAGGTGTTCTGCCAGCACGGCGACGAGGAGTGCGAGCTGAATGCTCTGCACGCCTGCATCCTGGAGAATCTGGAGTTACGGCAAGCGTTCGATCTGATCTACTGCATGCTGCGCTCCTACTTCAACAACATCGAGGTCTGCGCGGCACACCTCAAGCTGGACGTCTCACTTGCCCAGGAGTGCAAACGCACGCGCAAGACGGCGGATATTCTGTTACCGTATGGCAAGGAGACGCTGTCACTGCAGATTTCCTTTGTGCCCAGCATTGTGCTTGACGGTGTAAGCACGATTCGGCTATAATTCAATTATTTTATCCTAATCATTCTCACTATCTCTCTCCCTCACACACACACAGAATTTCCAGCCCTATGAACAGAACAGCATTCGCTATAATTTCGAGCGCCACTTTTGCCATCAGTATCAGCAGAAGTTTAATATTAAGCTACCCACTTGTGGTTAAGCACACACACATACATATGTACATACATATGTATTGCAACAGCATCAGATTAATAAAGTGAATAATTTTTATGCTAATTCAAAATGTTAATTGTGGAGTATTTTGGTCTGAACTAAACTTTACAGTAAAGAGATAGCAGTTCGTTCAGTGTGGAGTAGTTCGATTTGCTCACTTAACGAAAGCAGCTGTAACTGGACGAAAGGTTGCTGTATTGACTCAACTCTCGTTCTTAGCCAATACGAAAGGTTGCTGTATTGACTCAACTCTCGTCCTTAGCCAAGACGAAAGGTTGCTGTATTGACTCAACTCTCGTTCTTAGCCAAGGTATGAACCACAGTGTAGACTTAAATTAAATATTTCCCTCGAATATCGTGTGTTCTAAATACCTATATTTTTAAAACGTTGGTTGCATTTGTAGGTAGAGAGAGCTATACAGCTCCTTTTTATGCCAATTAGCTTTTGTTCGGAAGCGTTAAGCAAGAACTAGGCAGTATTATGTTGTCAGCGCTTTATTTGTTTTTGCAGATGTGGCAGCACTTATACTGATTTCTCAATGTGGTAACGCAAGAAAACTGTAACGGTCAAATATGGGCGGCAACAGTTTAACGTATTCTTAAAGTCAGAGCAACACAGCACAGCACATTTAGAAAAATGAATTATATAAAAATAAAAATAAAAAAAATTAATAAAAAATAAGCTAATGAAACAACAGAATATTTTATACAAAAAATAGCTATATAATTATCATATTTAATAATATAAAAATAAATAAAACACTTTCATAGGAAAAATCATAAAATAAATTGATTGATATAATTAAAAATAAATAACAATTGATAACTACAATAATAATATACATATATTCAAAATATAAAAAGGCAAACATATTTTGAGACTATAATTATAACATAATTAAATTTGAGTAGTGTCAATTTTTAACTCTTAAATTATAAAAATTACTTTGTTAAATCTTTCGAAATTGCCCGCTAACAAGGTAAAACGAGAACGTGTTTTCACGGACGTTCGGAGAATTATTTATTAAATATCAGATTTCGCGACGCCCCTTTGGATGCTGCAGTGGATGCTAGAGTATTTTGCAATCTGTTGGAACAACACCTCGGGCCAGCCATTCAATATGCTTGCCCAGCTATATCGCTACAAAGAGGGGCCATACATTATAATTTGCCAGTCGATTTGTGCGCAAATTCACTTCTAGCCGCGGCATGGAAGGCGAATTAATGGGTCGACTACTGCGAACGGACACTCGGATGTGTTCCCTGCCAACGCTCTGCGTCCGCCCTGCTGCCCAGTTATGTTGTTCTAAACAATGGGCCCACAAATCGATAAGATTACTGAAAGAGCGCTGATAGTTTTAGTCGACGACGATGACTGTCCGACAGATGACTGTCCGACGGATGCGGCAGACAAAAGCGTTTGACTCGTTCGCACAGTGCGCAATTTGTTGCCTGCGGAACAGCGGAATGCCCAGCGGGGCAGGTTTCAAGCGCGTGTCAGCAGCAGCAGTAAATGATGTCCACACAGAGAGACCACCGTCGGGCATGGCCACATTCACGGGCCTCAGCTGAGGCTGATGCTGATGCTGAGTCTGAGTCTGGGGTCAGCGACGGGCGTGCTCACAGCAACTATATGACAGAGTGGCTAGACGAACGATGTCCGATTGTCTGACTGCCCGCTGCGCTTTGATTTCGAGTTATGGCCGGTTATTGCAGTCGACGATGCAGCTGCAGCTGATGCAGCTGCACCCACTGCCCCCTCACCAAGCCCCTTAATGCCATGTAATCCGAATCTCAGTTGGCCCAAAACAGCGCAAAAAATTAAATTTGCGCACAGGACAAGTTTAAGTGGCGGCAAAGTGGAAATTGCACGGGGGCAGTGTGCGAGGGGGGCGTGGCACAGATGGAGATGCGTTTTTGCGTTGCTCGCGTGTTGCTCTAAACGACGACAACACCAGGCAACGCCCACAACCATGCCCCTAGGGCTATTTGGCCACTGCCATAGCCAGAGCCAGACCCAGAGCCAGAGTCAGTGCACGCCAAACTCGTTTGCAATGCAACAGAAACAAAAACTGTTGCATTTCTAAGGGCAGCAGTAGCAGCAGTACAGCAGCAGTAGAGACAGCAGCAGCCGAACATCAACACAGAACAAGTGAAGAAAAATAGCAAACAAATTTACTGCCAATTTGCTGCTCATTTCGTTTAGAAGGTGACATGGCCAGGGAACATGCGTGGCAGCTGCGGCTGTGGCAGCGGCAGCGGCAGTGGCAGCTAGCCGCGTGGCATGAACGTTTGTGGCAGCTTCGACCAGTGCACAAAAATGCCAAGAGGACTGTAGGTTGAACTCACTCTCTCTCCCTTTTACTCTTCCTCACTTTCTCTTTCCTTCTCTTTCTCTCTCCTATGTGTGTCCTTTGAGCGTATGTGTTTCGCATTTTTACACTTAATTGCTGCGCTTGCTCCCAATTGAACTGTTTTTGGGGGCAGAACTGAAGCAGGACTGAGGTAGAGGCAGAGGCAGAGGCAGAGGCAGGGCAGAAAGCAGGCTAACAAAAAGCGCAATTGCAACGGCAACTTTTGGCAGGCACTGCACAACGCAACAGCAACAACAACAACAATAATAATAGCAACAACAATACCAACACACACACAGCAACCCACATAGAAGAGCTTCCACACACACAGACACACATACGCGCTCGCTTCCTCCCGCTCGATAGTTGCGGAGTTTTTGGTTAGTTTTCGATAACGTTTAAAACACCAAATAGGGCCGAAAATGTTGAACAAACAAACTAACTATTTTCGGAGGCGATAATCGACGTCAATTGCAAAAGGCAAAATGCAGTCGCACCTGCCGCTCAGGTGACCGCCGCTGCCGCTGCCGCTGCCCCTGCCGCTGCTGTTGTCAGTGCTGCGGCCCTTTTACCCCTTTTTCGCGCCGAATTGCGCAATTTGCGGCAACTTTTGTGAAACATAATTTTTGGGCCAATTTATTGCGTGCCTTATGTGGGCGTTAAGCTCATCGCTTCACGCCCCTCGCACTGCACACCTCGCTCATCATCATTATCGCCCATCATCATAATCATCGTCAGCTGGCCCAACATTCAAATTTATGCGCCAAAAACTTCCGTTCGGCTGAAGTATAAAAATGGCCAGCAATTTGATTTGGCACTAAAGACTGTGGCCGAGGGCTGGGCTAGGGTTGGGTTATTCATTTAAATTATAAATGCATTCGGAATGTTTAATTTTTGAATAGCAGCAAGGACTTTGCAAGCACGCACACACACACACACACATGCACATGTACACTGCCACACACACACACACACTGGCACACACACATACAGGCACACTTTGACGTCCGCATTTACACAGGCAGCACATTCGATTCGCATTAATCTTCATTTGTTTCAGAATAGACTGGCTATGGCGCTGCTGCTGCTGCTTCAGTCTCAGCCTCAGTCTCAGTCTCAGTCTCAGCTCTAGCTCCAGCTGCAAAAAGGACAAATACAAATCGAAAGCAGAAAATGTCTGCGGCATCGACACTCGGACGGCAAAAGAAAACGCAACGAACAGAAAAGCCATAGGTCATAAATTAGATTTTCCATTAAGCATATAAAAGCACCTTTTGGTTATCCTCAAATGCGTTCGCCCCACCCAGCGATAAAAGGCAAAAATCCAACTGTGCTGCAGAATCGAAGAAAAGCATTGAATAAACGAATGAGCCGACAGACGGCACAAAAGGGCAAGGTGCAAGATATCCAGGCAGCCCAAGCCAGTCCAGCCAGCCAGCCAGCCAGCCAGCTAGTCTAAGAATGTTGCCGAGGTGCGCAAAAGGAGCAGCAGCAGCAGCAGCAGAAGTAGCTGCTCGAAGTATCCTGTGCAGCAGGAGTAGCAGCGACAACGGCAACGGCAGCCATATTGAATGGATTTGCACAAACGTGCAGAAAACTTTTGCTGACACAAAGGATGCAAAAAGGTGAAAGACGCAGCGGGACGGCAGCCCTCGGACAAACTTGATTTGCTGCAATATTTTTACATATAAAGTACGAGCATAGTGTATACATATATATATATGTATACAGGGAGAGAGAGATGGAGTCTTAGCTGCTGCGAGTTATTGCTGCGAATTGCTTTAATCAGCGGCCAAAATGGCGCATTGAAATCTCGTAAATGTAATGAGCCTTTTTGGCAGCCCATAAAAAGTCATATAAACATTTCAATTAACGCGCTGCACACGTAGCCGCTGCTCAGTGGCCCAATTTGGAGAGTTCCACCTGACGGGCGGCGTGAACGAATGAGCCGTAGTGTTTGATAAATTGTAGCTGCCCAGGAGAGAGAGAAAGAGAGTGAGAGTGAAAGAGACAGAGTCAGAGTCAAAGACGACAAATGTATTCGAGGGCTGCTGCTCTGGTCTGGTCGATTCGTTTCAATTCATGCCATTGCCTGGCTAATTTAGTGAGGAAATGGACACAGCCACGAGGCCACAACAGGGCAACAGGACAGGACAGGACAGGACAGAGCGATAGGACAGCGACAGGACGTTGCTGACGACACAAATGTGTCGTATTCAAGGTCATAAAACGTGCGACACAACCGGTAATCAAAGCATGAAATTAATTTCCAATTGATTTTGGCCCCTTGTCGTTCGGTGCTTTGCCAATCGCTGCAGGAAGTTGACCAACGGAAGTGCGAAACGATAAACAGCAACCAAAGCGAGGAAGAGGAGAGGAAGGGAAGCAGGAGAAAGGGAGTGGAGTCGCAAAGGCAACAGCAACAGAAACAGCAACGTCCGCACCACATACTTCAGCAGGAGCAGCTGCTGCTGCAAGGGGACTTCACGGGCAACTGTGGGGCATTAAACGATCAAACGTTTAATGACACCCGGCCAGCCATTGATTTGCCAAATACATGCGAGCACGATGGCCAGTGAGACAGAGAGAGGGAGCGAGAGAGAGCGACAGAGAGTGAGAGGGAGAGAGTGTCCCCAAGCAAAGCAGTGAGGTCTTGTGACTATGTTGAGTCAACACAGCCGCAGGGACAACATTCTGCGACGGCGGTCAGTCAAAGCACACCAACCAGCTGGCGAGGGCTGTGACAAGGGCGAACAGCAGAAGCTCAAGCAAATCTTTGCAAAACATCGAGCAGCCCTCGCATGAGTGAGAGCTGTTGCCATTGCTGTCGGTGGGCATGACCATCAATATGAGACGAATGCCAATGGCCAGGCGCATAGACCAGCTGGCAATGGTCAGGCGGACGAGCGGACGGCACTTGGCTTCCACAAACACAACTGAAGCGGGGCATTTAATGTCGCTCTGGCTGTCATCACCAAAATCGAAAAACAAAGCAAGGGAAGCTAGGCCAAAAAAGAAGAAACAAAAAAAAAAAGCTAGAAAGAAAACGAAAAATGTGACAGACGAAAGAGCAAGAAAAAAAAAGGAAAAAAAATATGCACAGCATCCTTGACGTTCGTTCGCTCGTTGACGCCCGAGCAAGTCCAATAGAGGCGCCGTCCGTCTCTCTCCTGCGTTCCGTCTACGTCGCTCCGGTTCTGCTGTCAGCGCTGCTGACGACCCAGCGGCGACCCATGGCCCATGGCCCAGGGCCGAGAGATGTGTTCATGTCTAATGTCGAAATGGTTAGTTTCACTTTTTGCGTCAGAAATCGTAAAATTGGATATAAAATTTTACGAGCGTGTGCCCTGAACTGGGCTCGAGTCTCCAGTCTCGAGTGCTCTGCTTTCTGTTTGCTCTGAAGCGTTGACATTGGTGGTAGCTGCTGCTATTGCTGCTGCTGTTGCTGCTGCTGCTGCTGCTGCTGCTGCTGCTGGTGCTGCCCGTTATATGAATTTGTCCTGGGCCTGTATTTGGTCACGGCGCAAATTTTGATGCTTAACTAGAAATGGCAGCTGAAGTGCCAGCAATGACAGCAACAACAGCAAAAACCACAACAACAACCAAAATGGGGCCTCGTCTTTCTGGCAATAAATCATTTATGCAAGTTGCTGTTGCTATTGCTGTGGCTGTGGCTGTGGCTGTGGCTCTTACTGTTACTGTTGCTATTTGTGTTCAAATAAAAATTCAACCAAAAATTTGCTTAGCAATTTTGCTTGTTAAAAATTTAAGCGCACTCGACGCATTGTCTTCAATGTTTATCTTCCAATCTCTCCCTCTACTTGTCCTTATCTCTTATGTGTGTAAAGCTGTAAAGCTTATAATATGCAATAATCTAAAGTACACTCACACACACACACACACACACACACATACACACTTCCTCTCTCTCTCGCTTTGAAGCGAGCTGCAGTGGCAGCGGCATATTTGCTCCATTCATGCATACATGTATATTCATGAGCAATATATTTTATAAGCATCATCATGCATATTGGATAAAAAGCAAAAAAAAAAAAAAAAAAGCTGAAAAAAAACCAAGAAATTCAAAAATATTTCGATGTTCTCGAGCAGGCAGTAAAAGCAATCAGACGCCATTTGCCAGACTAGAGTCTGCAAACAGACAGAGAGGGGAGGGGAGTGAGAGTGAGACAGGATATGTATAGCTGCCATAGATCTATTGAACTTACATAGACATTGTGGCGGTAGAGAGAGCCCCAAACATCCTTTTTCAATTGTACCAGAGTTTCATGTGTGTATTTGTAAGTCTATTGTAAGAGCCAAGGCATCAGTGGCCAAAGCTCAGAAATAGCGCCAACAGCAGCAGCAGCAGCAGCAGCAAAATATTTACAAAATTGTAATGGAATATCAACAGATCATAAAATCATGCACATTTTATTTGTCATAGTCGTAAAAGAAATAGCAAAAAAAATCAACAAAAAAAAAAAAAAAAAAAAGCTGAAGCTGAAGCTGAAGCGAAACAAAATGGAAAGTACATATATATAAGTATGGCAAATAAAATGAATAAACTCAACTCAACCCGACTCGACTCGACTCGAGCATGACAATGTCAATGGTGAGGCGAAATATAAATGTGTATATGTATATGTGTATGTGTGATATGAGAAACAGACTACGAGATGGAATATTGTGGTATTGTATTTATTGAATGGCTTTGGCAACCCGCTGGCACTTCAAATTCAGATCCTTCAACAACTTAAAGGCTTCGCCCTTAAGCTAAGCCGCATTACGCATTGAAGGCCGGGGGGAAGAGGGAAGTGGTCAATTTGCTGAGTGGTAAGTGGGCGGCTACTTAAAGTTTAATTTGAAAATTAGGCTGGCCACAGCTCACAACAAACAAGAAAGAACAAATTCAACAACAACAACAACTTTGACAACGACACCAGCCACAACACCAATGACAGCAGCTTAAACAAATGTCGCTTCTGAGTTGTTTGCACAAAGTTTTTAGTTAATTTTTTCTTCTTTTTTTCAACATATTTTTTTTTTCTGATTTTAACGAGAATTTGGAAGCAGCTACACGCCCACGAGAGTGGTGTGTGGTGTGTGGGCTGCCAATGAGCAGAGCATGGACATTGTCCAAATAAGTTCGACGTCCGCCTCGCAACTAACGAGAAAATGTCTGGCAAACACTTAAAACTTTTACGATGAGCTTCAGTCCAAGGCGCTGCGCACTGTGGTGCCAAATATTGCCAAATATCGGAAAGAAATTCAGATTTTCGACTAACAGAAGAGTATGCAGAACTATAGAGAATTATCAATAAAATATTGTAGAGCTTAGTCCAAGTTCAACTTGTCTGTCTCTTGTTGACAAGAAATTTAGTATTCGATATGATTTTGAAACTTCTATTAGTATATAGAGCATTATCAATCATATTGGAAGCTTTGTCAAAGTTTAATTTGAGTTCGATTGCCTCTGATTGCTCTAAGCCTAAGCTTCTGTCGGACTCTCTGCTGTCAAACTGAAGCGAACTCGCAAACAATTCCTTGACAGAAATGGGTTAATTAGGCAGGGGGAAGAAGTCATTGACAGCAGCAGCCGCAGCGGCAGGAGCAGGAGCAGCAGTAATTGTTGCTGTTAGCGTATCTGCATTAGAATTGCACTTAAAAATTGTCTAAGCCTAGCCACAACTATAAAATTAATGATAATTATAGACAGCACTTACTGTAGCTCTATCTGTATCTCGATAGCTATATCCGTATCTGTCTATCTGTCCCTGGGCGTGTTTGTGTGCGAGACTCTGGCTAGAGACTTTGGCTATTTTTGGCCAATTGACAATGCTGACAATTTTAACTTTAGCATTCATTTTATGTGACTGGACTGAAGTGAACTGGCCTAAAAGGCCAGGAGCACATAAAAAATACGAGAAAGACCAGAGGAAAAAATAAAATAAAAAACAGAGAGAACACAAACAGACAAACACGGTAACAAACCCCATGAAATTGAGGATGACTGACACTAGTAATAACCAGGCAAAGGCAAAGGCAGAGGGAGCGGGAATGACGGAGAGCCCAACTCAGAGACTGAGGCAATGAAGTAGTGGAGCACTGGAGCAGTGCGGTAGCCAGCCATGCGGCTCATTGGCAAGCGCGGCCAGATCCGCCCGGACTAAAGAAGCGATAAAAACGAGATAAAACGCTTTAATAGAGGCGACATAGCCGCAGCTCCAAAAATGTTACCAGCGCCACAACGCAACTGAAGTGAATAGTCGTGTTTTATGGTTTATTTAAAAGTCCTGGGTGCCGGTGGGGGGCTGTAAGCCGAGGGTGAGGGTGCGATATAGTCGGCCAGCAGAGGCCAGCAACGTTTGTCAATTGAACACTGAACTACTACTACTACTGCTATGCCACCTGGCCTGTTGTGTGTTGGCTAGTAAAGCTGTCAAAACGATTACGCCAGCACACGGCACTCAGCGCTCGACACTCGGCAGTCGGCACTGGGCACTAGGCACTAGGCACTGGGCACCGGCCACCGGGCAAACGGGTACAACAACCCCAAAAGCCAAAAATTCATTTGCCTGAAATTACAAATTACGGCACTTGCATTTACCACTACCAGCAGCAGCTACAGGAACATGAGTACGAAAGAGCAAGAATGAGAGAGAATGAGAGAGAGAGGGTGAGGCAACTATTAACTCAACAAGCATAAAATGAAGCAGGCCAAGAAGTTAGCAAGCGAACACCAACCGAACAGAGCTAAGAGGATGCCTGTGCCGAAGTACCCACTGCGAGGCCAGTGTGTGAATTACTTAGTGTGTCTGTGTGTGTAAGTGTGTATGTGTGTGCGTGGGCGGGTTCACAGCTCACATTCACGTGACAGCTGAGCTGGCAAATAAGCCGACAGCAGATATTGTCAACGTGTGCCGCAATGACGCACTTCTGCAGCCGAGAGTGGACCCAGGTGCTGATTACGTTGTTGTTGCTGTTGTTGTTACCTTTTGCCATGTGCCTCATATTTCAAAGCCGTCAACACTTTTCAGCCTGAGTACAAAAATACGAACGAGTCCAACAGTGCCGACAATTATGACAGAAACTATGGCTGGCATAAATTTTGCACTTGTTTCGCTCGCTGATGGGCTGCTTTTGGGGACTATAACTACTACAACAACAACCGCACCCAAGTAAGAGCGCTGCTGTCGGGTGCTACCGGCTGCATGATACTCATTCGTTGCCCAGAAAAAGTTGAATCTGTTAGGGGTAACGTAGTCAGGCAGGAGTCGGCAGTAAACTAACTTCAGCCCTAGCTCTAAGCCTCTGATATACCACGCCCCGACGTGAGATATGTATATTCAATGTTCGGTAAATCAATCGTAATTATGTATATAGTATATGTTCCCGAGTTCTCGAAATCTTCAGTGTCTAGCTCTTTTGCTTTAATATCAAAAATATAAGTTATTAAGCTATACTTCAAATCAAATTTCTCTAGATCTGATATAATATTTCCCTATTTTCCACGCAACTGGCCAAAACCAATATACTCTCTTCAGTTCATGAATGAGCATAACAGTATAACTAGCACCACTTCTAGCAGTGATCCTGGAAGTGGGTAACCTGACTGACTGACTGCCTATGTGTGTGTGTGCTTTTTGAGGGGGGGGCGGCTGTTGTTATGACATTTGTTTGCTGTGAAATAAAGCGGCGCATTAAAGTTAATGACGCCCAGGAAGGTGGCTTAAACTGCCAGTCACTCAACGGGCCACCACAGTCCCAAAGCAACCACAACAATAGTCGCAGCGCACCTCACCGCGCCGCACCGCTACCCCACTCATACCTAATTTATCTTCAGCGTCTCTCTGCTCACCGTCACAAACTGAGGCGGAAATTAGAAATTAAGTCGCTCGCTGTTTGAATATAAATTTAATTAATGTTACACAAATGCTTAAAAGCCTGCATAGTTTGTTTGCCATAGACCAGCGCCAACAACAACAATAGCAACAACAACGACGAGAATTGGCCAAGGACCATCCCAAACTCTGACAGGCAACAGCACGCGCCTTCCGCCCCCCGTCCGTTCCCCTTCCGGCCGTGTTATGTGAACTTTTGGTCGCTGTTTAATAGTTTTCAAACGCTTGTCTAGCTGACGCCTGCCGTCACTTCTATCCGTAGAGCTGTACATCAACAGCCGTCCTCCTCGAGGGTTGACCAGTAAATATTTGAAATAATTACTGAAAATATAGTAATAATACAAAGAGTGCTACCGATGTGCGAGAGTGTTCAAGATGTTTGCACTAAAAATGGTTTATATATAGAACTTGTATTGCCTCTGCCTCTGCCTCAGCTCCTCCCCTGAACCTGCCCCTGACCCTACCCCATCAGGCGTCGACAGCTTTGACGGCAAGTTTGTAGCTGACCCACGGCAATGCGCGTGGTGTGCGTATCTATAAATTGAATAAAGTTGCCCTCTAACAGCAATTAGGCGGAACTGTATCCGGAGGCACTTGGTTGCGTCATGTGTGGCCTTGCCACTGAAGTGGTGCGGTGCGCTCTGTGGTGTGATGTGGTGTGGTGTGGCATGCTGCAGTTCATTAATTATTTCCGCCCACAGCGGGTGCTCCAAACAGGAGGCACTTTTATTTCTATTGTTGTTGTTGTTGTTTGTCTGTTAGACAAAAGCAAAAGTCACTTAATTAGTTGAACTTCTGCGCATGGAGTAGTTGAAGTTGATTATTAGAGCAAACTTTGACATCGATAACAAGACAAAGTCATTAGCATTTGCACTCAACCCACGCGCAGTTTTGCGAGTGCGAGAGCGACACGACAAAGCTTTCAATGGATGCATCACATTTCTTTTTGGCTGTCGCGCAATCCAAATAACATTTTGTGATTTGCATCTTACAATGGCTGCTGTTAGCCAGCAGCAGTAGCAGCAGCAGCAGCAGCAGCAGCAGGAGGAGGAGCCCGAGAAGCAGAATTCGGACACATAGCTGCCCCCGCAGCGGTGCCATTAAATCATGCTAAATGTCACTGGCTGTTGCCGTCACTCAGAGCTGCGCCAACACCGCCAATGGCTGCGGGCAGTGAGCCACCACTGTGAATAGAGAGCCACCAACTCTGCCCCTGTTGCTGCTGCTGCTGCTGCTGCTGTGGTTTTGCAAATGCAAATAGCAGGAGTAGCAGCAGCAGCGGCAGCATCAACAACATTTCCATGGAATTAGTTAACGTTTACCAACCAAATGCAGCAATAACAACTGCCCCAGCGACCAGCTCGCCGGCTGCCTGTCGCCGTTGTAAGCTGGCCAGCAAATTGACAGTGTTAAATTAATTTGAAAATACATGCAACTGTTCCAGCTGCAAGTACAACTGCACCTCTCAGTCACCCTATCTCACTCACTCACTCTCTCTATCTCTCTTAGTACATTTCCATTACCATTTGCCCTGGCCACAGCCAGGGCCTAGGTAAATTCAAATGCACAGCCAGCCAAGCAATCGCCCTGGGCGGATCTGGCCAGTCACCAGTTGTCAGGCGGAGGACTAGAGAGCGGCCGCCAGTCACCAGCCACCAGGCAGTGTTGTCACCTAGATGCGTTTCACTGATTTTAATTAATTCATCTGTCAAATAAGATTAGTTTTATGGTTTACAGTGTACACAGTGCCCTCTTGTTGACTGTTTGCATTCATTGTTGTTGTTGTTGCTGTTGTTGTTGTTGTTTGTGCTGGCCTGTGGCATTGGCACTTGCGGTTCTCTGTTGCTAGTTTAGCCACAGCACACACGCACAACTCCTCCTGGTTGTGCCATGAAAAATAAGTAATTTATTACAATGCGATTGAACCACTGGCCAGTTCACATGTCAACGAGGCCAAGGTACTAGGCTAGGCCAAGCCAAAGCTGCATGCTACATAATGCATAATGCAAACTGCATATTGCAGTGAGCAGGTTTCTATTTAACGCTGTCTCATTTTGTGGGCCCTAATCGGATTCCGGCTGTGCCATTAATAAACCGTAATAATTCAATAAAGATGTGGGCAATATAATTAAACCTGTTGCCGCCTGTGGTTCGACTGCTGCTGCTTGCAGCTTGTACAAATTTCACTTTGACGTGCAGTGCAGTTACACACACACACGCACACATACACTGACACACGCATAGCAAGGCTCACACGAGCGCACATTTACTCGGCCGTGTATCCGGTGTAGCTGCCCACTCCAGGCAGTCATATGGCCCATTAGGCACAGATTTTGTAAATTATGTCAATAATTCAATACAGAAATGCCAACGTAGCTGACATTTGGAACCGAGCCCATCCCACCCACAGTCCCTATTTGCCACCTTAATGACAACGGCAGCAGCAGCAGCAGGAGCAGGAGCAGGAGCAGGAGCAGTTGACTTCGCGTCATTGTTAATCGCCCGGCCATAAACCCAAAAACAATTAACTTAATCAAATGCAATTGAGCAATGTCATTTATGATTGTGTGCTGCCACTTGCCTGGAACTGGTCCCGGGTCCCCGATTCCAGCTGTCTGCTGCCTGCTCCCTGAACTTCCTCCTACATATTGTTTATGTATGCCTGCGATTTAGCTGCCGCCCAGCTGGCTTCTCCTGTTGTCATAAATAGGATTGTCAATCGCCAAATTGCGCCTAGGCTTTGTGGGTCTGTAGTCTGAGCAGGAGCCGGAGCAGCAACCAATCGCTGACGTCGCAGCTTTGTGCCTGTGCCGCGCCATCATCATCATCAACAACATTGTCATCATCGTCGCTTGCTCTTTGGGCCTGGCACTGCTATCCCTGGTGTTGTGGCTGAAAATTATTATAGCGGTTATTATTCACAGTCAATTACATTGCCACAGCGACACACACACACACACACACGCACAGAGACAATATAGCTGTGAAGACGGCGCACAACCGCATGGCCGTCGCGGCGCTAAGACAGCGAGCGACACTTTGACAGGGACAACTATCCATCTATGTATTGCACATAATGACAATTATAATGGCAGCCACAATTATGAATGCCTGGCGATTAATAACGCCAACTGACGGGCTGGCACCAAGGCAACAACAACAACAGTTGCTGCTGCTGCTGCTCCTGCTGTTGTTGATGTGGCTTGTTATGTTGCCCGAAATAGATTTTCGAGTGTATTAAAATTGTTTGTCTGCTCTGGCAGCGAGTTTAATGTGCTGTCAATTTAACATCGCTTAGACTCTCATTTCAAGTCAGAATTGAAGGCTGTCGACCCAAGGCGGTTTTTGGGCTAGCAGGATTTATGAGTTGCCTGGCTACCATATGCCTTGTAATAACACTTTCAGCAATTATTTCATCAAACGTGGCAAATGAATTAATTGACAATTTACATGAAATATAAATATGTATTTATTAGTAATGAATTCATATAATAGAAATATATATTTATCATAAATAATATAGATATAGATATATGCTTTTTTTTCTTTTTGTACTGGCCAGCTTTATGCATCTTTAAGCTTTCCCTTATCGACTTGATTGCATTTTCAATTACCTACGATGTTTATATGTATGTATATAAGTATTTGTATGAAAGGATTGCATTCGCTCTTTTGAATTGAGCTCTCATTTCATTGTGTTTTCATTGTGTTTAATGCTTCGGCTCTTTATTTATTTGCCAGCTATTTTCTTGAGCGACAGCCAAGCTTAAAATGTAGCTCGAGTTTCGCATTGCCATCGCTGTTGTTGCTGTTGCTGCTGTTGTTTTATTTGCTGTTTTGCGCGCCAAATCGTTAGCGCATTTTAATTAAACTCTAAATTAGTCATTTTCATTGGCCTTTGGCTCGATGTAGTGCGAGGGCCCTTCAGCTCGCTACTTTGGCTTCGTCTTCCATCGTCTTTTGGCCGTTGCCTCTTGCATTTCTTTGAGCAAATGAAAATTGCGCCACTACCGCATTGCGTACCAAAAGCAGTCTATGTCTATGTGTCTGAGTTTTTTTTTTTGCTAGTATGTGTGAATGTTTATTGTTGCGCTTTTTGCTGCTGCTGCTGTGCATTTTCTTTTCATTGAGACGACAGTTGCTTTCTCTGTCAAGCCTGGCAAACTAAATTAGGGTTAAGATTGCAAATAAAATGTATTATCCGGATCTCTCCCGTTCACCCGTTCGCCTTGCGACTCATTTGAATTGCATAAACAACTTACAAAGCAAAAAGTTCAACGACTGTCGCTGTCGCCATTTATCTCTTTTAGCTCCGTCGCTGTCTAATGACACGCCCACCAGAGCAGCACACGCAGCTCTGTGGAGATGGATGGGGAGATGAAATTCATGGGAATACGCCAAAGCGACCGCAATTTAAGCCTAAATGCTGTGCGTTTAAACAACGTCAGGCCAGCGGACATGCAATAGCACAGCCCCTGCGTCCAGCTCCCAGTCCCCGCATCTTCAGCCACAGCCTCGATTCCTAGTTCTAGCCGCACATTCTCTCAAATTCAGGAGTAGCCAAGTACAAATTTGCCAGCAGCCAGCCAGCCAGCTAGGCAGTTGGTGCAGACTTTGTCTTGGGCTCACACTGGCTGGCTGACTGGCTGGCAGCCAGTCCGTTCGTCCGGCCTCTGTCTGCACATGCTGCCTGTCAGCACGCCTCGGGCTGTGGGCTGGGCCCGACCAACGGGCCGTATGCGCAATGTGTGCGCAGAATACTGCAGTGTCTAACTGCACTAAATTTAACTACAGTTAAATAAATTTCATGAAATTAGTAATATTTATGTAACATTATTACACTGAGACGGCAGCTACAAATAAGAGGAGCTGCCGCAGCAGCAGTAGCAGCAGCAGCAACAACAACAGCATCCACAACAATAATAAAACTGGCGTGCGCCTAAGTAACCGCTCTTTATCTCTTTCAATAACGAGTCTAACGACATCAGCAGCAACAACATCAGCAACAGCAACAATAACAACAACAACTACTACTACAACTATAGCTGGTAGTTGTGCCAGAAGTAGAACTCTACGATTCGGTCATCAACTTGGTTATTGTTGCCTGCGCTTTTGTTGTCCATGTTGTTGTCGCTCGACTTGAATGAATGACATAATGGTGGAAGACCACAATTTCAAAAGCATACTTAGCAAATATTACGAAATACTGCGAAAAGTGCATGCAACAAAAGAATAACAAGCCAAGCAGGGGACCGGGCCACGGCAGGCCGAGCGGAGCCCAGCCGAGGCTAGCCACAAGAGCAGCCGCCTAGGTGAACCAAACAAAGGGGACAAAACAATGCGAGCGACGACGTGCCATGGACAACATGCCACAGTACGAAGCCGGGCGACCAGAGACTAAGCCACTATCAAAGAGCAGATGCCAACGTGCTCATAACGTGAGAATTAAGTAAAATAGTTATGCACGCACAATTCTCTATGCCTCACTCGATTGGCATTCGAAAAGGCATAAAAATAGATTCAATCAGACTCTATGATGCTCTAGTACGTTTCTATACAATATATACTTTTTCTTATAGGTCTTGTAGGTATGCCTTCTGAGTTCGGTGAAAATTCTTCTGTTAGGATATTCAAATCTGTCAGATATATCCTTCAACTCTACCTATGTTACTTCAAGCTTGGTATATGTTTTTAAGCAACAGCTTAGCCAACAATCTGGAAATATCAGTAGCCTCCCACAGCCTCAAAAATATAATAATAAATTTTGCTAAATAAAATTTCTTCATGTATTTAGAATCTTTCTGAAATAAAAAAAAAAAAAAAGGAAATATTTCTTCAAGTCAGGTTTTCAATGACAAAATTAACTTTAGTTTTTATATTCCCATTTTCAACTCTCTAGCTTCCATCAACATATCTTATAGACCGACAGACGGACAGTACGTAAAACCAATCTACTTTTCTCACTTTCTGGTCGCGCATAAAAGTGTGAAATATTTTATTTAGTGGACCAAGCCAACACACATAGACACACACACAGACACAATCTAGGCCTCAGTGCACATTAGAGGACATTAGGTGTCGTGAGCGGGCTGTCACGTGCTCAACACTGGATGTACTTATGGTGGGAACTGTTGCTGCACTGGCTATAGTGTTGTCCTGTGTCTATGCCGTTGTTGCATTAAATAATAATAATCATAATAAGTAATGTAGGTAGGCAACGCTTTCAAGTGAGCAGCACGTGCTGCTGCTGCAGGGCACTGCGGGTGCAGGCGGTGGGGGGCGCCAGCACTTGGGCCAGCTAAACGTCAAGCAAAGTGCGCCAAAAGGACACTACAGGATACTGTCGCTGATGCTACACTTCCTGAGCTGTGTGTAGCGGCAGCAAGCAGCAGCCGACCTGCGTTGCCTGTTCATTTGCCAGCCATGCAGCCAGACAGCCAGACAGCCAGACAGCCCGCCAACAGCCAACCAGGCTAACTGTCTGCTTGCGTCCCGTTGGCTTTGTTGGTCTAAATTCCTTAGCTGCTGTAGCGTTTAGTTGTTGCACTCCTGCTGGCTCCATCACCACTCATCAGAGCTGTTGTTCTCGGCCACGTCAGCACGTCTCGTTAAATCCTTTGGCAGAGGGCGGTATATTGTTATCTGCCTGCAGCTCGCCATTGTTTATAGTTGCCAACTACGGGGTACATATATAGCCGAGGACCAGTTGGCTTGGCCCGGCCTTGGCTGCGCTACTCCAACTATGACTTGGCTCAGTACTAGACAAATACTTTGGGTTTCACATGCTCTCAGCGAGCTTATAAAACAAGTAAAAACAGCATCCTCATTGTCGGTAACAATAGCTCTTCGAGCCTAGTTAGTGTACGCAGATTTTGCATTTTACCTTTGCCTTTGCCTTTGCCGTTGCTGCCTCAGCCACTGCCATTGCCTCTGCCAAGGAATTAAGCTGAAATGATTTAATGAGCATGTTTTACCTGAAATGTAGTAATTGTCACGTATTACGTGCTCAGAGTGAAGATATTCTACGCACAGCCGACAAATAGCTAAATCTCTAGCCTAGTTGCCAGGCACCCTAACAGCCTGATTATCCGACTGCGGCCTGACTATAGAATATGTATATTTGCATATGTAATTTTATGGTAATTCTCGTTAAAAAATATATGAATTGCGGCATATACAAGACGCTAGAGCAAAGGCAAAGACCAGTGTGTGTGTGTGTGTGCGTGTGTATCCCTCTTTCTCCTCCCCTCTCTCTATATATGTGCGGCTGGTAGTTAGTTGGCTTATGAAGCTCATCTTTGTGTATGTAGATATATTTTGTATGTTTTTCGGAAAACCAAATTAGAACGTTGGTAGCAGCATCTTTGCAGCTTTTCAGTTCACCAACCGACGCACGTGGCAAATGAAATTTGTGGATGTTTGTTGCTGTTGTTGTGGTAAAACTCTTGGCGAACAAATTTTCGTGCTGAGTGCATAAAAGACTCTAAAAAATTCATATAAAACCAAAGAACGCACTTTACACGCTCCGTCACACACACAAACACACACACACACACTCACACACACATACATGCGAGTCGTTCACGTATGAGTGACATGTAATAAAAACGAAACAATATTGTATGATAAAGTATACGCCCAGTGGGCAAAAGGTTTCGCCTGCGTACTTCTAGATGCACACACACACACATACACACACAGAGACACTCGGTTACTAGCATATGGATATACATATATGAAAACTGAATTAAACGAACTACGAATGGGACCATAATAACAAAAACAACAACAACAGCAACAACAACAGCTCAGCAAAGAAAAAACAACCGCAGCAAGCAGTCATAACAATAGCTGGGCAATGAGAGCCACAAAAGCAATAGCCAGCGTAAGGCAAAAGATAATAACAACAACAACAACAACAACAAGAACAGCAACAATATCAAGCAGTCAGCAGAAGACAAAAAGCAGCAACAGCAACAGCAGCAGAAGCAGCAGCAGTTACAACAACAACAACAACAATTGGAATGCGCAGCATAAACAGGAAGCACAATAGAGTCAACTTTCGACGAGGTCACCAACAACACAACAAAAGCTACAACGATTGCAGGTCTTACGGTCGGTCACTTAATGGCATAGCTGTTGCTGCTGCTTCTGCTTCTGCTGCTGCTGCTACTTCACTTTTGAGCTGGTTTTTTGTTGTTGGGGGCAAACAGCAAGCAGCATACTTTATTTGATGGTCATAACTTTTTCATTAGAACAAAAATATATATTCGGGCACAATATGTCCCGCAGCGCCGTAAACTATAAGTATATAAATAAGTATGGTACTGCGAGTAGCAGCAGCAGCAGCAGCAGCAGCAACAGCAACAGCAGAAGCAACAGCAGTTTATATTACGATGTCACATGTGTGTGACTGTTTGTGCGTTAGCTTGGTCTACTCTGCGAGGCAGCGCTGGAGCGAGAGCAATAGCCTGAGTTGTCATACTTTTTGGATGACCATAAAAGTTGCTGTGAAGCAGCACGCTTTACATTGCCATTGCAGCTACTTAAACAACCCAAGCAACAATAACGCCTGCCTCGGTCTGCCGTTGCCCACTGAAAGTTAACGCTTAGTCGCAAGTCGCTCACTGGGGAGCGAGCGTTGAGCTTTAGCGCTGAAAGTCTGAAGAGGCAGCCGAGTCAAGTTTAAAGATAAACAATCATGCAAAAGCAGAATGCAGACAAGCAGCAGAGAGGCAGAACCAGACCAGTTGGCCAGATTGTCAGATTGCCAATAACGGTGCTACAACTTTAAATATGCTGTTGTCGAAGATGTGCTTTAAGCAGGGCCCAAGAGTCATTGACTTGTGCCATAACAAGAAACTTGTTGAGTCAAGCACTACGAATAAATCCTATATATTAAAATTTCAATTTATTCAATTCATTCAATTAGCTCTAATTTTACCGGTAATTTTCTCATCAATAGCAAAGCTAAATAATAAAAAAAGTCAGCTTCAATTATTGCTATTTGTGCTGGGCATAAGCGGAGCCGGCTTGCAGCTTGTGACTGCAACTCAGAGTACGGTTCAGCACAAAGAGTGCAGCATAACGTGCAACTGTTACCCTAACGATGCTCTAACATGCAAAGCCTTGCCACTGGCTGCGTTCGTTCTCCCTCACTCCCCCCTCCGATGCCGCACTCTTGCACTGAGCCTGCTTCAACATTGTTTCAGAAGTTTTGAATTCGAGTACCAAAATCAACAACTTACCGCTGTTGTTAGCGTTGTCGGCGCATACTTCTGTTGTTTTCGGGCCCTGTTAGCGACGCATGGGACTCGGCAGGCGGTCTGCACTGCTCAGCTCTGCTCTGCGCGGCTCTGTATGGGTTGTATTTATTTGTTGCCGCTGTAAAGCCAACCAAACTTTTGTCCTCAGTTGCACAAATACCAGCAAGGAGTGCGAAGGAGGCGGCGGGAGGGGGAAGCAGAAATGTACAAACACTCGTTGCAAAAGATTGCCTTGGGAAATAAAGACGTCATCTCGTGCAGTTGAATGCCCCAGAGAGAGCTTACTAAACTATTATGGTCTCGCGTTGCAACGGCAGCGCCAAGCCTAACCGAGACAACAACTATTATAACAATAGCAACAGCAGCAACAACAACGACTTGGAAAACATCACTAATAACACCAAAAACAACAATACCGCCAGCGCCGACGCTTTGTATGGACCCAAAGCACAGCTGCACGCATATCATATCATACGAATTCCAGGACTAACTGTAAATTCAAAAGCCAAAAGCGAGTGCACACAGCTGCCAGCCCTGACACACACGCACACACACACACACACACAGTAGTGCGGGGATAGAAAAGCTTACTGTCCACTTAAGCGCTGCTTGTTGGTCGCCAAACAGAGACAAAAGGCAGCGCACTGCAAAAATCAGACACTAAGTATACCCTTAAGATATTTGCAACATGCACTTTTAGTATACCCAACGCATATTTAAATGTAGGGTATGATCAGCATAGAAGTATTTATAAAACTAATGAGAGCTCTGTGGTAACAACATGGATGTCGTTAGCTTCAATTATATCGGATTGATCGTTAATCTTTGAAAGCTATAGCTAGTCAATCCAATGAGTGTTTATAGGGCATATTAATGTTGAGCAGATTATTAATTAAGTTAAGTTAAGCTGTCAGCTTCCTCCCTGACTCATAAGATATAAATACAAAGCATAGACTATATAACAATCTTTACATCAGTTTTCGTAAGTTTTATAGAGCATCTCAGAGCTGAGCATATTTAAGTAAAGCATTAGCACGTCAGCCAAGCTTAAAATTTTCTCTTCTCGGCATGAATCAAAGAGACAGCTTAAAGCATACTATTCCTGATGTTCTCCTCTAGCATATCCTATACAACATTAATGTTATGCCTTACAGGGTATCTCCCAGCTGAGCATACTTAGTTGTAGTATTTCTACTTGTTTTGCTTTTAATTTGGTTGGTTGTTTGTCATGCTTGTTACTGCAGTTGCTGCTAGTACTGCTGCTGCTGCTGCTGCTCTAAATATGTATTGGTGCTCTGTTGCTTCGCTTGCTTTGCCGTTGACAAATACATTCAAATGAATGTGACTCGCATAGATTTGCTGAAATGGACATGAAAATGAGAAATGCGTTCAACGAACCAGTAAAGCGGCTAAAGATGCCCCAGAGTGCCACACACACACATACACACACACGCACACAGAAACAAAGATGCTGCCCAAACAAGCAGCATGTGCTTTTGTATCTATGATGTGTATGATGTGTGTATGAGATGTGTGTGTGGGCCTGGTGTGTGTGTGTCTGTGTGTGTGTGTGTGTGTGTGTGGGACGGTAACAAGAAGCAAGAAAGTATTTCTCATTTGGCAGAGGCTTCAGTTGCAGCTTCCAGAGTTACGCATTCAAAACTCATCATCGTCATCAGCATCAACGCACGCAACATCAGCAGCAGAGCAGTAGAATGTGATGTGGGAACGGCATTATCATAAGCTTGCAACTGCAGCTCTCTGCCAATGACAATCGGTGGAACATTTTATTGTTATACTGCAGCAGCTCCAACGTTCCTCGCTCAGACACAATCATACGCCTGACTAATGCACGACTAATGCGCAATGTGCCGTATACGTAATAATATGCTACATCTAGCACTCAGCAGCACAAATAGCGTCACGCTGAGATAGTCAGAATATGGAATAGTTCCACAAGTTGTCGACTTGAGCTTCTTACTCACAAATACCTTATACATAATATTGAGATTTTCATTGTTGTTTAACATTATATGATTTTGATAAATCGAGAATTTCTTATATGCAGCTGCCTTGTTCATTTGCCTGTCTACCCATTTGCTTACATTAGAGTCTCAGAGTACAAGTCCATAATTATTAGCGTATTAGATTTATTTGCAACTTGCAGACGTTTTCATATTAAGTTCACATAAATATTCGTTTTAACAAGAATGGCCGCAAGATAATACAAACTCTGATGACATTATTTGATTGTTGTCTGCATAATGTTTGCTATTTTCCAGTTTCTTTTTGGTAGTCGAAATGTTGGCATTGTTATAGATTTTCATGCTTGACTAGTGGACACACTGCACTCAGGAGAATTTGCAGCTTTAAATGAGAGCTGATATGAATGTATGAAATGACCAAGTAAAATACGTATAGAAAGGGATATCAAATTTAAGATATTGAGTTCTCAATAAATTTGTATAAAATTATATATAATTTAGTTTAAAGAAAAATAACTCGATTTTTTTTTTTTTACAAAATATTTTAAGTTTTTCTCTTCCATGCCACAAATAATTTACAATTAAATGGAAAATCTTATCACTCTTGCCGGGTCAGTTTTTATTGAAATTCGTAAAGCTACTTGGAGAGTTATTTTTAATGAAGCAGCATACATTATTCAGAGAGCAGAGTATGATCAAATTTCAAACAAGTTCTCTAAACAGAGCCCTTTGCATTGTGTTATAATGTAGCATATGAGAATGTGCATGCGTGGATGCCGACTTTTGGATGCTGGATGCTGGAACATGGTAAATGTGCGTATAAATGTGAATTTGAAACAAAAATGTATGACATTCAAGTTAAAGTCAAATGCACGCATCAGCATTAGGAGGGCAGCAGAAGCAACTGAAATCTTATATCTAATGGGAATATGTGTCCGTATATGTATGTGTATGTGTGTGTGTGCTTTTTGTGTGCAGGCATCACGTAATCATTGCACAACTACGTAAAAGGCAGCCATTATTATTTGAATGAGAATGTGAATGCGAATGTGAGAATGTTGCGAACGTAACAGAAAATTACAAGCAAAAGATGTTGGCATTTACGATAAAAGCCTTGGTAATGTTCTACTTACGACGCAACAAGGCCGCCGCCAGCCAAGCCAAGCAAACGGGTCAGGGGCAGGGTAGGGGGCTGCGACTGGAGCTGGAGCTGAGACTGGGGCTAAGACTGCTTGTCAGCTTGTTGCTTTACTTTACTTTATGTTTTTGCTCATGTTGTTTTCTTATTTTTTTTTTCGGCTGCAGGTTACCATTTGTTGAATTTTCAATAATACGAATTGCCTCGCATGCGAAACGTTGTTTGCAATTAATTTCTTAATGAATGCATAATTGCATTTTTGTGCGCGCCTTGAAGCCATTTTGCAAAGAATTCAAATGAAAATAAATTAACGTAAAGCAAAAACTAATTAAAATGCGCCAGGCGCCAAGAGAAATACGTGTTACGCAAAGAACACATACAAATGCACATGTGAGTGTAAGAGAGTGTGTGCGAGTGTGTGTGTGTGTGTGTGCATTATTTTATGCCATTTGTTGGTTTTATTTTTGTTTGTTTGCTTTCAGCATTTTTTTTTTTTTTTTTTTATTTGTTTTTGCTTTTTACTTTTGCTGTTTTGGTTTTTATTTTTTGCAGTCGTCCGAATAATGAATTTAATGAACCATTAAGATGCTTGTCCAGTGATAAATTTCAATGCGCCGCATAAATTAAATGCCTCACGTACTGCGTACTCTGGCCATTGGCCACATTGATTGCATCGCCCGAACAAATAATGTTATGTAAAATAAGGAAATTCGCATGCAATGCTTTATTATTGTATTTCACGCTTGATTTTTTTTTATTCTTATCGCCAAGATTTCAGAACATTTTTTTAATTTGTTTAATTGCACTACAAATAAGCACAATTACTTTGCTCGACCAGCGCATGACTTTTACCAACTTTCAAATGTGACTTAAGTCGGTTGCTGCAGTAACGGTAGCACCACCAGCACCACCAACACCAGCAGCAGCACGGCTAAGGAGTAGCAAAAGAAATACACGAAGAAAAACTGAACTGAACAAACTGTCAGACAAATTGCTGCAACAAATTTGTATTTTTTCTTTGCTTTCATCTCCCTTCTGGCTGTGTGCCAGCTTTGGGCGTAGCAAAAGTGTTTTACATGCCAACAGATTCATGGTATTTGCACGCACGGAGCTTAATGTCGCACCCGGCAGCCAGTCGACCCACCCATAGCACGCAGCTTCCCAACACTCACAGGCACACACACACGCGTACACACACATACGCACTTATACATATCAGCATTTGTTAGTCGCACGTTGTCTGTTTGTCTGGCTCTGTGGCAAAAGTTTTCTTATATGCGTATATGCATGAAGTACAAGAAAGCGGCGCCAAGAGCACGGCGACAAGGCGGCAAGGCAGCAAGGCAGCAAAGCAGCACGGCAACACGGTGAAGAAGGCTTGTTTCCATTGCATACTTTTCTGGTTGCGTGTGCGAGAAAAAAGTTCTTAAGCTGCTTTAATGGGTTTGTGCGTAAGCCTGTGCCAAGTTCAAGCCGTTGAAAGTGCTTTTAAAGTCGCCGAGCTGCTCATTGCACACCCACTCACGAATGCAAACACCCCACACACACATACGGACACACGGACACACAGATAGACACACCACACGCACACACTCAGAGAAGAGTCAAAAAAATAAATAAATAAGTAAAGTTAATAAAAATAAGAGCAAAAAAAGTTTGCAGCTCAACTTTAATTACATTCTGTTTCAGGTGTATTTGCACGTACCCCTCTCCCTCTCTCTCACTCTCTCTCCCTCTCACTCTGCAAATGCGTGCTTGTGTTTGTGTGTGTGTGTGTGTCAATGCTTATTTAGAGGCGCTGACTTCGACGCTGGCAATAAAGAGCAGCACATACCTGAGAGCGAGGCATAAAAAAAATGTGAATTTAGTTGTTGCCAGTGAGTGCAGCCAGCAGCCAGCAGAGAGCAGAGAGCAGCCAGCAGCTACCGCCTTCATAATGACTTCATTCAAATGCCAACAAACTTGAAATACCAAATGAAATAACTTGCGCCTGGGCACGGCCAGGCGAGCTGGCAACAGCAACAGCAACAACAACGGGTTGAGTTATGAGTTGGCATATGACTTTCATTTTGAAAACCAACGCACACACTTATGCGCACACACACAAACACAAGCACAAGCACAAGCACACACAAACACACTCACACACACACATGACAGAAAAATGTTGTTGCCATTTGCAAGCAACATTCACACATTTGACTGTGAGATAGCTGCTGCTGCTGCTGCTGCTGCCAGTGCCTTAACTGTTGCCCAAGCCCGCAAATGTTTGCATTTTTGCACATTTCTCCTGTCTCATTATGCTAAATACATTTGCATTGTTTGCCGTTGTTTTTCTAGCTCTTTTGATGCATATGTGCTGTCGTCCATGACTCTGTGTGTTCTCACTCTCGCTCTGCTCGTTGTGGCTCTGACTCTCGAGTCTGGACTGTATGTGTGCGTCTATGGCTGTGTGTGTATGTGAGAGTGAGAGCGTGAGTGACTGTGTGGCGGCTGCCTTGGCTTCTGGTTGTTAGCTTCCGCTTTTGGTTATTACGCATTCATGTCTTGCCAAGTGCGCTTCAAAACTTTGCAGCGCTGCCAGCCCAGCGAAAAAGGCCAAAAACAACAAATACCAGATTTTTAACAACACTGTTGTTGCAGCAGCAGCAGCAGTTGCTACAGCAGCAGCAGCAGCAGCTAGACCGTGTGCAGTTTTGCATATGAAGTGCCGACTCAACAATCGAAAATTTGCGCAACAGACGCGTTAAGTGGGCGCACGCATTGAGCTCGAAACTGTAGCATACTTTTCAGCCAAATGTATGCAGCGCCTTAATGAGGCGCCTGTTGGGCTGAAACTCAATTTACTCAGCCGACACTCACCTGCCCAAAGGCTGCAGCATCGCTTGGGGCTTAAAGAGGAATCTTAGTGCTCGAGGAACTTTAACTAAGCTCGTTATCGCCTTTGACTTTGCCATGGCTAATTTATGCATTACAGTTATATATAGACCAGACCAAAAGCACAACCACACACACACACGCCCACTCACACATACACACAGGTTATTAAGCATCCTTGCTCACAGCACACACACACACACAAAGCCCGGAGAAAGCTATTATGCTCT